>NC_044389.1:21315000-23815000 GCF_006542625.1 Nomascus leucogenys | reverse complement strand
CACACAGGTTTTTAATCAGGAGCGGGATTTCTATGCCATTATTCATATATTCTGCTAATGTTATACATGTTATTAAAATATTTTTGCAGTTTTCCAAAGGAGTAATAAACTTTAATAAAAGCTTAAAAAATTTTAAAAGAACTGACAATATTAAGTGCTGGTGAGAATGCACAGTAACAGAAACCCTTTCATATAGACATTACCACCATTTTAAAAACTGACAGCTTCTACTAAAGTTGAACAAATACATATGTCATATATACTTAAATCAAAACATTTTCTAAAGTGTATACTAAATTCAGTCATGATTTTGATTCTTTTTCATATTAACTGCTACAGAAAAATAGACTAAATTACTTAGGTAAGAGATAGACAATACAGAGGTAGAACATAGTAAGAGTATACTGGTAAGAATAATATGCTGTGAGAAGAAACAAGCTACATACAAGAAATAAAGAAGAAAGGCATCATAAATGGGTATAGAATAGAAAATATTTGGATGAGATAAGAGATGGAAATCACAGATAACAGTTGTCTTTGTTGAGAATAGAGACATATTAATTGAGAGTGGAATGAAAGGAGAGAAAAATTATACAATTGACCATTTATACGTACATAATAATAGCATGTTGGGATTTTACAAGTTTAGAAGGATGTCATTTATTTACTTTTCCATAATTGTTTAGGAAATGGAAAATCACCCAATAAAAATAGTATTTTAAATTATAGTTTTATATATTGAAAATAGAATTTGTATATTGTATCAAAATATGTTACTTCTGGTGTGAAAGTAATAAAAAGTTCTAAATAATTATGATGAATATTTGCTCAGCTATATAAAAAATCCTGATTTTGTTGAGAGAAATACATTTTAATGTGATACTAAACTTGGTAACATTGATGCAATAGTCCTTTCTGTTTAACCTGCTATTCCTCAAGTTAATGTAAGTATAAGGGAATGGGAAAAAGTGGGCAGGAAATGAGATTTATATGTCTTTGCCATGATTTCTTACAGATCCTTCCCACAAATTCCAGCATTTGTAATTCCTCTAATAAAACCTGGAGGCCAATTTTTATTTAGAAAACTGAAAGCATTTTCTACCTGTTTCTATGGAACCATGTGTTTCACTACAGGATAGAAAGATTGTCAAATTGAGAAAAAGTAGAAGAGAAAACTGTTCAATGGGAGAATAACCTAATGACTGATGCACTAATGTGCAAATGCTTTAGGAATAGAGATACTTTGACACCAAAGTTCTTATTCTGACTTCTTTCTTAGCTCACTTCGTTATTAAAAGCATAGAAACTGTAATCTCTTGAACAACTACTTCAACAGAGAGTATAACCACATGAATCATTGAAGTAAGACATCATAAAATAGCAATATAAGCATAAGAGGCCTTCAGCTTTCTCTAGAATGTCTTGTCCCACATCCCCTCATTAGCAATAAGGCCAGCAAGGAAAGACTATTAAATGGCACAATCTGGCCTTTTATTCTCCCATAGATGAACTGGTAGAAAAAATTGAGCTGAAGTTTGTGGATTCATAATGTGCTGTGGGAATAGTTATTTGTCACACATCTGTCACGGAAGAGTTGTTCCTTTAAGAACCATTTAGTTTATAATTGCAACCACATTCAGCTCAATTCCTTCAAGGCAGTCACTGATCACTGGAAATAAGTCAGCACTTCTGGAGTGGCATTAACTCTTTGGCCATCATGGCCATTTTATGCATGAGCATTAACAGTTCACTAAATAGGACCCTAGTGTTCCAAAAAAACCAAGATGGAATGCACTGGAAAGAAATAGTTGTCTTAGTTCATTTAGTGTTGCTATAACAGAATACCTGAGGCTGGATAATTTATTTTTAAAAAGAAGTTTATTTGGGTAATGATTCTGGTGACTGGAAAGTTCAAGATTTGGCAGTTGCATTTGGCAAAATCCTCAGGCTGCTTCAACTTATGATAGAAAGTGGAAAGGGAGCAGGTGTATGTAAAGAGATTACGTGGCAAGAGAGGAAATAAGAGAGAGAAACTGAGGAAGCCAGACTCTTAATAACCTACTCTCATGGGAACTAATTCATTCTTGCAAGAAGAGCACTCACCTCTATATGTGGGTATTAATTTATTCATAAAGGATCTGCCCCTGTGACTCAAACACTTCTCACCAAGTCCCACTTCTCAACACTGCTACAAGGTAGATCAAATTTCAACATAGTTTTGGTGGGAATAAATCACATCCAAACCACAGCACTAATAAAAAATGTCTTACTTTACTTTAAAAATATATATTTGTCAATTGTGAAATAAAAATAATTTTTGAAAGAAAATATATTTAATTAAAAGGAAGATACTATCTCTATATAAACATATTTTCTTAGCTCTTACAAATTATTTTAATCATAGTTTTATAATTTTTATTTTCTATTTGCTTTGTTAAGACAAACATTAAATTTGAACAGAAATGAAAATCTACAACTATTAAATATATGAACCCTGCATTGATTCATGAACACATTGTCCACAATGTGTGATAAACAAATACTTCACACACTTATACAATACTACATTTTATTGGAAGCCTTAGAGTCTATGAGTACTCTGGGTAAGCAGGTACAGGAAGATTTCCAATGGCAGTTCTTTTCAGAATTTTTCCTGGTTCTTTACTAGTGAATTCACTTCTTCGGACTTTGTTGTACTGAATTTCAACTCATTGAGAACAACAAACATGGATTATCAAGTTCTGTTTTTGTCTCTTAGTTTAGCCATTTTTAGATTTTGAACAGCTGCCTGTGATTATCATTTTCTACCCCTCCTCTTTCCAGCAAAATTCTGACCTGATAATGAACATTTTAATTATTCTACAGGATTATTTTTTCTTAGAGAAACATCTTATCTTAACCTGCTTAATTTCTTAAAGTATTTTTACTTTATGTTTTTATCTTATTATTAAATATTTAAAAATTTTGATTCTCTTTCCAACATTTTATCTTTTTTTATATTTCATTTATTTTTATTTTTGTTCAGACTGGATAAGCATAAAATATCTGATGTCCTAATTACCTATTTTTATATCTCTCATATGTTTCTTTAAACAAAATTTATTGTTCTCCTAGTTTGTTTGTGGATTTAGCATCCCTTATTCTAAGGCTTTGATTTACATTATTTTAAATAGATTTTATACTATTGTAATTATATTAATTCATTAAATTTTTATTTAAACTTTTTTATCTTTTACTTTCAATTATGTATTTATTTACAACCCAGTTCAAAAATGGGCGCAGGCCTTTTGTTTAGCAAACACACAAAAGATGTTCAACATTACTAATCATTAGGAAAATGCAAATAAAAAACACCAGCAATGTAAATCAAAACCACAATGAGATACCATCTTATACCCATTAGAATGGCTACTATTAAAAAAAAAGAGAGAGCAGCAAATGCTGGTCAGGATGTGGAGATATTGAAATCCCTCTACATTGTTGGTGGGAATGTAAAATGCTAAAACAGTTTAGTTGTTTCTCTAAAAATTAAAAATGGGATTACCATCTGATTCAGCAATCCTCTTCTGAGTATATATCCAAATGATTTGAAAGCAGTCTTGAAGTGATATTTGTACAACCATGCTCATAACAGCATATTCATCATAGCCAAGAGGTGGAAGCAGCCCATGTCCATAAACAGATGAATGGGTTAAAAAAATTCATATATACATACAATGTAATACTATTTGCCTTAAAAATAAATAAAGTTCTGACACCTGCTACAACATAGATGAACTTGAGGACATTATATTAAGTGAAATACGTCAATTACAAAAGAAAAATGCTATGTAATTCACTTACATAAAATGTCTAGAATAGTCAATATTACAGAAACGAAAGTAGAATGGTAGTTGCCAGGGGCTGAGGAAAAGGAGACATGAGAAGTTAGTGTTTAAAAGACATAGATTTCAGCTTTGTAATATGAAACAGTTCTGGAGATCGCTTGCAGAACAATGTGAGTATATGTAACTCTACTGAACTGTACACTTAAAAATAGTTAAGATGATCAATGTTTCTGTTATGTGCATTTTGTCATAATTCTTAAAATAATTAAAATATTTTTTAAAATTTTAAAGAATATGGTAGGAATTAATTCAACCATATACATAATGATTTTAAATTAGAATAATTTAAAAGTAACAGTTAAAAGACACAGATTGTCAGAGTGGCTTAAACATAAGACATAAATATATGTTGTTTATAAAAATTCTACTTTAAGTATAAAGACTCAGATTAAAAATGAAGAGACAGAAAAACATACACCGTGATAATATTAATAAAAAAATTGAAGTAGCTATATTAATTGTAGCTGGGACTACAGGCGCCCGCCACCACACCTGGCTAATTCTTTTGTATTTTTAGTAGAGACAAGGTTTCACAGTGTTAGCCAGGATGGTCTGGATGTCCTGACATCGTGATCTGCCCGCATTGGCCTCCCATAGTGCTGGGATTACAGGCGTGAGCCAACGCGCCCGGCCTTACTTCCTAATTTGTTTGTTTGTTTTAACTCTCCAAAGTGACAATGGAAACTTCTACTTTTTTCAAAAAAAATTAAGGATATGCTCCCAACTCCATATTTTGGCTCTTGCTTTTTGATATAAGATAGGTATTCTCACATTTTGCATTACTCCATAATATTTCAGAATGATTCCCTCTGAATGTGTGCAGAGGGTGGCATTTAAGCAGCATGAAGGCCGGGCGCGGTGCGGTGGCTCACGCCGGTAATCCCAGCACTTTGGGAGGCCGAGGCGGGCGGATCGCGAGGTCAGGAAACCGACACCATCCTGGCTAACACGGTGAAACCCCGTCTCTACTAAAAATACAGAAAATTAGCTGGGCGAGGTGGCCGGCGCCTATAGTCCCAGCTACGCGGGAGGCTGAGGCAGGAGAATGGCGTGAACCCCAGAGGGCGGGGCCTGCAGTGAGCCGAGATCACGCCACTGTGCAGCCTGGGTGAAAGGGCGAGACTCCCTGTCAAAAAAAAAAAAAAAAAAAAAAAAGAAGCATGAAAACATACAGGGACTTCAATTTATTAACAAATGAAGGTGCTATCTATTTTCTTCAGAAGATACATAAAGATAGTGGAGGCAGAGTAGTCTCCAAGTAGACAAGTCATGCGTAAGTTAATTGGGCTTTAAATACATGAACATAATGAAAAATCACATGCAGTTTTAAAAGCATGACAAACCAACTAAAAGCATAATATTTTTCAATAACATAGATAAATTCAAGACATTAACACATAAGTTGGAACAGAAATTTTCTGATTTTGTTCATCTTTGAAATTCTTTCCAAAATTTTATACTATGTGGTGATGTACAATGAATCTAATGATTGCTTACAAAATAAATTTAGGAAGAAAAAGCAAATTTATCAATATTTCAGATGAATAATAATTATAATAAAGCTTAGTAGAATCAATTTTTGCTAGAAATTTCCTGGAAAAAATCTACTCTAAGACCTTAATTTGTCAAAATTAGCACGTTGTGAAAATAAAATCTGTAAACTAATAAATATACTTCACTAATGTTTATTCAAAAATGACATTTGGAAATTAAATGCCATATTTCAGTTGGTTAAGAAAAAAAATTTGCTTTGAAATATTTTTACAACAAGTAATTTAAAGATGTGCCACAAAATTTATAAGGTGGAAAATTTGGGATACTATCATATTAGTTGATAGTAATTATAAAGAGTTTTATATAGTGATTCAGGAAGTGTAACTTTAGACAACCTCAGAATGGTAAAAAAAAAAAAAATTTAAAATGTAAGAAAAAGTAAAGTATGACAAAGGGAATGCAACAATCTGTCATTGTTTTTTCTTTCTCTCATTTTAATTTCAACATGACCTAGAAAGAATCAGACAGAAGTCTGAAATAGAAGAATAAAACCATCTGCTGGAATAAAACTATTCCAGGAGAACATAATTAGCTCTACAGGGCAGAGGCTTCAACTTATTTTGATCACTGATATATCTCATGGCCTAGAGCCGTGGTTCTTACATTTAGTTTTTGTTTCTGGTCCTGATTAAATTCTTAAACTATATTGAGAATGCCAAAATACTTTTGCTTATGTAGTCTATATAAATACATGCATTTATAGTACTACAAGTAAAATTTAGGCATTTAAAAATGTCAATTTATTAATTCATTGTAAATAACAACAATAAACCTACTACATGCTAATGTAAACAACATTTTAATGAAATACATTGTAGCTTACAAAGCCAAAAACTAATGCGAAGAGTGACATTGTTTCATATATTCTTAAGTATCTTAATGTAGGACTAAATAAAAGATGAAAACGAAAAGTGTTTCCATATGTTTTGCTGCTTCTGAATTCAATCAGCCCTGGTATATTACTTTGGTAGAAATATTATGCAGTTAATATATACTCATACAGATATGTAGTTGGGAAAGGCAAGAGTCCCTAATAAACTTTATAGTAACCTTGATAATTATCAATTTGAATCTACAGCAAAATTAGCAAGTAATAGTTTTTTTATTGGTTTGGCTTTCTTTGTTGCTTTTTTTTTTTTTTTTTTTTTTGAGATGGAGTATCTCTCTGTCCCCCAGGCTGGAGTACAGTGGCACTATCTTGGTCACTGCAACCCCTGCCTCCCGGGTTCAAGCTATTCTCCTGCCTCAGTCTCCTGAGTAGCTGGGACTACAGGCACATGCCATCATGCCCGGGTAATTTTTTGTATTTTTAATAGAGATGGGATTTCACCGTATTAGCCAGGATGGTCTCGATCTCCTGACCTCGTGATCCTCCCACCTTGGCCTCCCAAAGTGCTGGGATTACAGGTGTGAGCCACCCCACCTGGCCCCAAGTAATAGTTCTTAAAAGTTGAAATTTAAGAGGTGAAACCATTCTGACTAATTTTTCTCACTATGTTACATGTAAAACTGTTAGTGTATCTCAAACTTTTATTCATACATAATTTTGAAACACCATTCGTCTTTTAGAAATTGACTCAGTGGATTATGAAGATATTTCAAATGTTGACGTTGTTTTCATGATTTAATATGAAAAAAATCACATGTGCTAATATCAACCTCAATCTTATTAGAAAAGTCTGCATTAGGAAGATGTCATGCTTATTTAGGCAGATGCAAATTTTCTAATACTTAAATTTTGTCTTAAAATGCCAATTTTATTATTGACAACAAATACGGTAGGTTGTTTATTTGGCAGTAACAGGGTCAGATTGTTTATATTTGAGAAGATGTCTGCCAAATACCCAACGTTTAAAAACTATAGTTTTCGGTTACCTGTTCTTTGAGGAAGGAATGGTGTTTCATGAACAAGTGGCTAGTTAATCTCCTCACAATAGCAATCACACAAAACTCCTCCCTCAAGATAATCATCCTACTTTGGTGTGTAGCATAAGTTCATTATGTCTTTTTTCCATTTTATCACTCAGAATATGAAAAGATATGTATTTATGAGTGGAGCTTTATTAAAATTATTTATTTGTGATTCATCAAACACATTCTTTTTAAAAGCTGTCTTTTTCTGTTTCTTTTCTTTTCTTTTCTTTTCTTTTCTTTTCTTTTCTGTGTATGTTCACATAGCAAAGAATATATTGACTCCTATTATAGTTTGGTACCATTGAATGATGTCGACAACCAACCCCCATCAATTTTACCTACCATCAGTGCAAAAGTCCACACAATTGTTCCAGGATAACTTATGAGATTCGGATAACTTATGAGATTCAAAAAATGTATTCAAAATTTTCATTTGTGTTTATTTCCAAGCATTCATTAAAAATGAATGGTCTAATTTATTAATTGGTGTTAATATTAGATTAATGTAAATACAGCAAGTCCAGCCATGCCTGTAGATTATTCATTTGTAAGCATTTGTAAGACAAAAATACTAATCTACAGATTGGGTACTAACTTAATCTTGATGTTTATAGTTGGTCTTCAATTCCATGAGTTACAGTTTTATTAGAAAGTAGAAGTGCCGTGATGTTGTTAATTGACTTTTCATCTAGCAGGCATTCAAGGCTTTGTCTTACAGCTATTCTGTTTCTCCAGCCAATGAAAGATAATTTTCCCTGTAAGTTGTTTCAGTGGATTTTTCATTTTTAGTTTCAAAAGCTATAATGAATAATTTTTGTGTTTAAATAGCTTATCATCTCTACATTTAAAATACTCAATTCTTTTAATTCATGAATTGACTAGATTTATCTCAAAATGATCCACAAATTAACTGGCAATATAATATTATTCAAAACTGTTATTTTGAATAAAACACAATATACTAAATTTTTAACATTCTAAAGCTTAAAAAGATAGCTTTCATCAGTTCACTTTCTTACTTAAAATTTTGCCCAGTATCTTTAGAATTAATTCCAAAGAATAGATTGTTTTACATATGTCAGAGAATACTCTGATATGTCAGTTTCTTTGTATTTCCACGTCTTTAGGAACAGCGTAACTGTGGATTGAAGAAGTCTTCTAGTCCTAATTTTAGTCATTAACCAAATCTTAAATATGCAAAATGTATAAATAAAATTATTTTAATAAGTAATTAAATTCCAAAATAATAACATGTGGATACATTTTTCAAATTTAGAAAAGTTTTCTACTTTTTAAATCAATAATCTTCTTGTAAAATAAGTCAACAATATTTACTTCCTTGTATTTTCATGTAGGCATAAAGACAACAATTTCAAAATAATTCATGGGAAGATAATGAGTTTACAGATTATAATAGTTACAATAAAAAGAAAGAACATAAAGTTCTAAGAATCAACTGAGTTAATTCCAAAATATGTACACATTTATATTCTGAAGCCACTACCTTAGAAAACTACAGAAATAAAAAAATACAAAAATACGGTCCATTAGCAGTCAGAGCAGTGACATCATTACGGATCATGTAGCCTCCAAAAAAATATTCTGTACACTTATGATAGAGAGAAGAAAAGACAAATAACATATTAGCATTGCTATGAACATAATTGTGACATTACAAACCACTTAAATAGCTTGGGAACCACCGAGGGACTCTTGATAACTTTTGGAAAACCACTAGCTTAAAAATGTGCCAGATAAGTATTGGCACTAAAAAACAATCAAATAAATGAAGAAAAAAAACTTCAGTAGATGTATTTGTGTGTATATTTTGCAATTATATTTGCAGTTAGTAGATATATTCTTGTGTATATTTTACAATTATGTTTGTGTGTATATTTTGCAATTTTCTTGTTTACTTAAATTATGAAGTTTAACATGTATATTTTAAAAATCATATACTTTTATACATTTC
Organism: Nomascus leucogenys; assembly: GCF_006542625.1. Lineage (NCBI taxonomy): Eukaryota > Metazoa > Chordata > Mammalia > Primates > Hylobatidae > Nomascus > Nomascus leucogenys. Next base: position 23,805,673 of record NC_044389.1, on the reverse strand, counting down.
TTCTATAGGAGCAACATATACCATATTTTTCTTTTGTACAAAATAAACCAGTCATTATTATACAGATTTACTGTCTCTCATTTTCATTTTTTAAATTTAAAGTCATATAAGAGAGAAGTAAAATAGTTGTTAACATAAGTCAGTAGCTTGAATGCATTATTTTGTACTTTCTACAGTCTTACAGTGATGAGTAATTTATATTCTTGAGTTTTCGAAGCATTTGCACAGATCTCATAAATGTGGTAGGATGAACACATACAGTCGTGTATTTGGTGATTTAGTGCTGTTAACGCCTAATAAGGGATTTTGGATTTTTATAACTTATTCTTCTATGACAAAATGAGCACATGGGTTATTAACGTGGAAGCATCTGTACACATAGTTTATCTTGACTACTTTGACTACACTGAAGGATCTATTCCAGTCAGGAGATTCATAAGGCCAAAGCTCTGTCTACCTAATTCATCATTGTTCCAGGAAGTAGCACAGTGCCAGACACATTACTGCTATCAGGGAGTATTTTCATACCAATGAACATATTTCAAACTCATTAAATTACAAAGTAATTGTTCTTCCATAGGATGGGCTAAAGTAGACTACTCCTTTCCTTTTTTGTGTCCATCTCTTTAGATATGGTATGCTTGATCTTTGGAAAACACTTTAAAGAATGCCATAGAATAATTGCAGGCAACATTTTCAATCAACATATTTAAATCAAAATGGCTTATATTTTTGTTAGTAAAAGAAAAAAATGCACATTTTTTAGAAAAAGAGTTTTTTGTTTAGTATTTAACAGCAAAAAATAATTTAGTATTGGACCCGAAAATATGTAATGTAATTAATTATATAAGGACAATTTTGTACCTGCTTATCTTTTGTTAGTAGAAAACTAATTATAATATCCTCTAAAGTAGGAGCATGTGAATTAAATATTGAATTAGTTAATTCTCATGTCAGGAGTTAAAATTTAAAAAGTAACATCAGACAGATATGAAATTAGATGTCCATGATACAGAGAATCTTGGGTTATCACTTTGGGTATCAGGAACTATCTTTGTGACCTTGGGCATGTTATCTGTGACAGACAGTCTTATGATTGATTAATAATATTTTCAGCACAGAGATAAGAAATATTTGTTTCTTCTTCTTGGATTTTACCTGATGAGGTTGCATATCACCTGAAATGTCAGGTAAATAAACATCAGACTGGGATTTAACCTCTGAAAGTCATGTTTTGTTTTGTTTTGTTTTTTTTTAAAGAACAAAACAAAAGTTCATTTTGACAAAAATGGTCACAAAATCCAGAATGGCATCTTTTAAAAAGAGATAAAAATCACGTCCATTTAAAACAAAATCACTAGTGACTTGTAACACAAAGCATCTAATTCTCCATATTATATTATATTACAAAGAGTCAGAAGTGAAGGCTTCATATGGCTTAAGGCAGGTCAGTCCTAAGAGACATATGGAGCACAAGGTAAAGGGAGAAAAATAGGGAAGAAAATTTTGTTATTGCATTGTATAAATATGTAAACATGTAAGTCTAACCCAAATATTTGAGAGTATTTTGGGTACCACAAATATGGTATTCTTCTTGTTTTTTTTATTTTTAATTTTTAATTTCTATTTATTTATTTTTTGTTATACTTTTAAGTTTTAGGGTACGTGTGCACAACGTGCAGGTTTGTTACATATGTATACATGTGCCATGTTGGTGTGCTGCACCCATTAACTCATCATTTACATTAGGTATATCTCCTAATGCTATCCCTCCCCCCTCCCCCCTCCCCCCTCCCCCCACCCCACAACAGGCCCCAGTGTGTGATGTTCCCCTTCCTGTGTCCAAGTGTTCTCATTGTTCAACTCCCACCTATGAGTGAGAACATGCAGTGTTTGGTTTTTTGTCCTTGTGATAGTTTGCTGAGAATGATGGTTTCCAGCTTCATCCATGTCCCTACAAAGGACATGAACTCATCGTTTTTTATGGCTGCATAGTATTCCATGCTGTATACGTGCCACATTTTCTTAATCCAGTCTATCATTGTTAGACATTTGGGTTGGTTACAAGTTTTTGCTATTTTGAATAGTGCTGCAATAAACATACGTGTGCATGTGTCTTTATAGCAGCATGATTTATAATCCTTTGGGTATATACCCAGTAATGGGATGGCTGGATCAAATGGTATTTCTAGTTCTAGATCCCTGAGGAATCGCCACACTGACTTCCACAATGGTTGAACTAGTTTACTGTCCCACCAACAGTGTAAAAATGTTCCTATTTCTCCACATCCTCTTCAGCACCTGTTGTTTCCTGACTTTATGGCCATTCTAACTGGTGTGAGATGGTATCTCATTGTGGTTTTGATTTGCATTTCTCTCATGGCCAGTGATGATGAGCATTTTTTCATGTGTCTTTTGACTGCATAAATGTCTTCTTTTGAGAAGTGTCTGTTCATATCCTTCGCCCACTTGTTGATGTGGTTGTTTGTTTTTTTCTTGTAAATTTGTTTGAGTTCATTGTAGATTCTGGATATTAGCTCTTTGTCAGATGAGTAGATTGCAAAAATTTTCTCCCATTCTGTATGTTGCCTGTTCACTCTGATGGTAGTTTCTTTTGCTGTGCAGAAGCTCTTTAGTTTAATTAGATCCCATTTGTCAATTTTGGCATTTGTTACTGTTGTTTTCGGTGTTTTAGACATGAAGTCCTTGCCCATGCCTATGTCTTGAATGGTATTGCCTAGGTTTTCTTCTAGGGTTTTTATGGTTTTAGGTCTAACATGTAAGTCTTTAATCCATCTTGAATTAATTTTTGTATAAGGTGTAAGGAAGAGATCCAGTTTCAGCTTTCTACATATGGCTAGCCAGTTTTCCCAGCACCATTTATTAAATAGGGAATCCGAAAAAACAACTGCTTTTGAAGAATTCTCATGATAATCAAAATTGGCTTGTGAAATTTTAATTATATAACACTTAAAAATTCTAACATGACATTAATTACTCAGAAAATATGTAGAAAAATATGGCATGTATTGCACATATCACCAAACTCCTGGTTAATTGCACAACTTTTCAGATCCTAGAAATCAATTAACCTAACTGTTTGACTGAAATAAATAAAGTAAAATAATTATTTAGCATAACCATTTTCCAAAAGCTAGAAGCTCTATATAAAACGATGGTAAATTGTTACCCTATTGCCATTTATCCTATAGTTAGAAACGAAGCTCTTATTTTTGAGAAGACACACTACGACCTGCTTACATAGATTTTTTTAAGTAAATATTAAGGAATGAAGAGGTATTCAGTAGATAAAAGTAAACTTTGCTAAAGAGAATAGAATGTGGCAAGAACCACAAAGAACAGCCCCACCAAGCGTATCTGACAATTAGTATTTTGAATAATACCCAAATAAGATTACAAAGATATTTGGCATCCAGAATTCCCAAGAGCTATTTGGAAAGGCTTATGATCTACCTAGAGTAGCTCTTGAATATTTTCCAAAGTAAGATGTAAAAGAGGAAGACCAAGGGCAGTTCTTTATAACCCAGCCTAATCAGTAGTCTCTAATACCAGGAGACAATAGTTAATTTCCTTTGCTTAATAATATTTTGTGGCCAAAAATGTGTGAAATTTTTTGTTTCCCTTTTGATAATTAATGTATAGAATAACTTCTATTTAATATATGACATTGAGAAACCATACAATTCTAAACAATAAGTAATAGATTTGAAATGGCATTTTACACACAGTGCCCCCTAATATGACAAAAATATATCTATAACCTGTAGAGATTGTATTATCACATGAGAGATGATTATTAATGTGTGGAGAAAATTATTCCTAGTCTTCGCAATCAACTACAAAAAAGCTGCAAGAAAAATATTGCCAAATTTTCTCCACATCTACACCACCGCTTACAATTGTCCATTTTAATTTTATTCACTCTTGTAGGTGTTAGCAGTCCTTCAATGTGGATCAGATTTTGCACTTCCATAACAAACAATATTTTGAGCATTTTTAATATGTTCATGAGAATTTTACATAGTTCATTTAGTGAAATATCTGTTCAAATGTTTTGCCCATTTACCATTGTGATGTTTGGCTTATTACTGAGTTGTAAAGCTTCTTACACATTCTGGACAGAAGCACATTGTTAGCCATATGCTTTGTAATGTTTCCTTTTTTGGGTTGTACCTTGTTCTTTCCTTAATAGTGACTCTTGAAGAGAAATTTTAATTTTGATGAATATTAAATTACAAAGATTTTATGATTCAAGTTTTTGTACCCTAAGAATCATTGCCCAACTCAAGGTCACAAATAATTTCTCCATATTCTACAATCTGGTTTGAATTAATTTAGTATATACTGTTATATATTTTTTCTTCTTGTCTAATGCAATTTGATGCTATAAATTTCCTTCAAAATGTTTAACTACATCATCACATGTTGATGTATTGTGTATTCATTTTGAGTTCAAAATATTTTGTAATTGTTCTTATCTCTTTTCTACTTTCTAAATATTTGTAGATTTTTAAAATGTATTTAATATTAATATATAATATTTGCATAAATTTATGGCATACATGTGATATTTCAATACATGTATACAATGTGTAATGATCAAATCTGGGTATTTAGGACACCTATCACTTCAAACATTTATCATTTCTTTGTGCTGAGAACATTTCAAATCTACTTTTTGTTTTGAAATATACAATGTGTCATTTTTAACTGCAGTCACCCTACTGTGCTATTGAACACTAGAACTTATTTCTTCCATCTAACTTTATGTTTGTACTCGACTTTATGTTTGTACTCATTAACCAACCTCTCTTCATTCCTCTGCTTCCCAACCTCTCGTTACTACCATTCTACTCTATCTCCCTGAGGTCAATTTTTTTGGTTCTCACATATGAGTGAGAACACACAATATTTTTCTTTCTGTTTCTGGCTTATTTCACTTAATAACCTCCAGTTTCATCCATGTTGCTGCAAATGACAAGATTTCCTTCTTTTAAATGGTCAAATAGTATTCAATTGTGCATTTTTTATCCATTTACTCTTTTATCTATTTATTCATAGATGGACACTTAAGCTGATCTATATCTTTCCTGCTGTGAATAGTGTTGCACTAAACATGGAAGTGCAGGAATCTCTTTGATATACTGATTTCTTTACTTTTGGATAAATACCCAGTAGCGTAATTGTTGTATTATTCTATTTTTAGTTTTTTGAGAAATTTCTATACTATTTTCCATAATGGCTGTACTAATTTTACATTTCCATCAACAGTATGTAAGGGTTCTCTTTTCTCCACATCCTTACTGCATTTGTTATTTTTTGTCTTTTTGGTAATAGCTATTCTAACAGGGTAAGACATCTCATTGTGGTTTGATTTGCACTTCCCTGATGATTAGTGATGTTGAATCTATTTTTGATACACCTATTAGCCATTTGTATGTCTTCCTTTGAGAAATGTGTATTTTTGTCAGTGGGGCTCTGGGGATGTAGAGATGGCGAGGCCTGGTAGGTGTTATCCAGCCATTGTGTGGATTCCAGGCAGCTCCTTTACTAGTCTCAGGGCCCACAGGGGCCACGGGCCTCTCTTGTAGCTAGGATTGCAGTAGTCTGTGGTGGAAATGTGTGAATGTGGACCACTGGGGATCTCGCTTCACATTTCCCTGTAATAAGCAGTTTCCCTTGACTCCAAGCTGATTCCAGCCAAGCCAGCTGTTTCTCTTTCCTCTAATTCTGTGCTTCAGAGTTTCCCAGTGACTTTCCTGCTGAATTCAAGTGAACTCTCTTAGACATTCCACTTAACATGTGTTTATCTCCTGACTGTTTTTGTCCTTTGTGGAGGAGGCAAGTGCTGAATACCTCTAGTTCGCCCTCTTAAAGACTCTAGCATATTTTTTAAATGTATTTTTTCTGTTATTTAATTAACAGAAAAAATTTTGTTGTGATAAAGCAAAATACTTTGCATATTTTGTTATTGTTTAATTTATTGAGATTTTACATATGATATATATAATGTATCACATGGTCTACCTTGATGAATATTTCATAAACACTTGAAAAAACTAATATTCTGCTGATATTTACAAGATTGCCCTACTATTTGATAGCATTCAAATCTTCTATCCTTACTCAGAGAAGGTGTTTAAATTTGCAAGTATAATTTAAAATTTATCCATTTCTTTTTCAATTTTACCAAGTTTTGCTTTATGCAAAGCCATTTGTCTTTATCAGATTTCATACTTCTTATATATAAGGATTCATGGCCTTTAAAAATTTCTTTATTTCTGCATCTCTTATTAAATAGATGTTGAGTTCATCATATTTTAAAAAGAACTGCTCTTAATTTTCACAACCCTTCATCACTTTACCATTCTATTTGCCATTTTTGGATAATTTTCTAAGATATTTATTTTAATTTAAACTTCTTTTATTATGATTTTGGGGGTTATATTTAATCCAATTTAGTTTAACTGCAAATCTTAACTTCCATTATTATGTATTTTTTCTCTTCTGGTAAGTATATTTTATTTTTAAATCTCCTCTTTAACTATCATGTTCTTTTTAGAGATTAAATCAGTATTTGAAAATTTTATTAATTAGACACACTTTAAAAAAACCTCACATCTAAATATATAAAGGTCTATTTCTAGTGTTGTTAGTGTTGGCTATGTTTCACTCACTAAAAATTATATTTCTTATGTATTTTGCAATAGTTTATTTTCAATTTGATACCCCCCTCAGGGAGAGTGTTTTTTGTGTTGAATACTCTTTGTGCTTAACGAAATTGATTGCTCTCTTTTCTTCACTTATTGGTTCAGTAATGCTTTTAAAATAATTTTGCTGCAGTTTATATAACATTTCTTTGTTTATACTGGGGGATATTTTATATTAGCAAAACAAAATATTCAAGAAACATTATTTATACATTTTTTCTCTGATATGGTTATAGATTTGGGTAGGTCCTAAAATATTAACTACAATTTTAGAAAGTAGAGTCGTAAAACATGCATTTCAAGTTTTGAGGATAAATTTAAAGTGAGGGAACAATGCACTCCAGTGTGTTCAGTATCCACACATTTCCTGGAGAATCAGTTAGTCAGAAATATTTTTATAGTGAATATGGGGTTAAAAATTTAGGCAAGCTTAATTTAATAAAAGTGTATTTTTAAAACAAGAAGGGGAAATCAATTTGTTCTTTTTGTTCATGTGACTATTTTATTATTATTTTTTCCAATAGAGAAGTTCCATTACTCAGTTTGTAATGAAACCAAACCTGAAAACCAGGAAACAAATTACTTTGTAGTAGTGTGTGTGAATTAATTTGAATACGTCTGAGGGAAATAATACATCTGAGGGATTTGAATAATACATCTGAGGGTTTTGAATACATCTGAGGGAAATAATTGTACCATGTATACAATATTAGATTAATTTAATTGGGCCTTGATGATATTTTTATTTTAAGGTATAAAATTGTACTTAATTTTTATAGCATATTTCTTTATGCCAGACCTGAATCTCAAAGGAAGCATTAAATTACATTAGTCTGACATAAATAAGGCAGATTTAAAAGTAAACATACTTAGTTCAGAAAACAATTCAATAAATACAAAAATCATAAATAATTGTACTCTCCTATCCATAATTAATGATGCTATTATCTCACCAAAATCTAGAAAGTCTACTTCATTTTGAGAATCAAAGGATAATTTCATTTTTATGCATATATGTATGATTTGAATAGTATAAATGAACGCTCTGATGTTTAGACAGTTGGAACCAGTTTTTCCTAGTTAATTTTAATTTCAAACTTCTATCACTATGCTAAAATTATCACATAATTTTGTATCTTAAAATTGAGAAACAAAGTTTAATAGTGTTAATATTTCCCTTATGATTTATTATAAGCTCAACATTAGTTCATTCTACTGAATAATTAGGAGACTCAATCAGTCAAAATTAGTTCAAGGTAATTAATCATTACACAACAGAAGCAATCAGGAGTCAGAATTAGTTTTCCAACCTGGTGAGAAAAAATTTGATTTGAATTAGGGATCAAGTAGATTTGAAATACTTGAATCAAGCTCAGGAGCATACAAGATTGAAAACAAATTTTCAAACCAAAATCTAAAACAAAACAAAAACGTAAGAAACAAGTCAACCTTTATTATAAGCTCATCTCAAGGTATTTGTGGTGCAAGAAATCACAGTGGTTCAGATTTATAGACTGCTTGAGATAAAACAATTAACATAATAAAAATAATTGACAAAAATGCCTGAAATTAATATATGTTTGATAGTAACTTTACCCTTCTCATCACCAAAAATTAATCTTTATGGAGATAGGCATGGTAGCTCATGCGTGTAATCCCAGAGTGCTTTGGGATGCCAACATGGGAAGATCCTTGGAGGCTGTGAGTTTGAGACCATAGTAGTAAACATAATGAGATCCTATCTCTACCAAAAATTTTTTTTTTTCAAATTAGACATGTCTAGTGATGTATACCTGTAGTCCTAGCTACTCAGGAAGCTGAGGCAGCAGGATCCCTTGAGCCCAGGATTTCTAAGTTACATTGTGTTATGATTGTGCCACTGTACTCCAGCATGGGTGACAGAGTGAGATTCTGTGTCTAAAATAAATAAATGAATAACTAAATAAAAATAAAAAGTGCTCTTCATGTGTCAAGCTTCTTCATAAATTTGTTAAGCAAAACTTTTTTTGTTGCCCTTAAATTTGTTACAGGGACACAAAGCTGAAGATGACTATTATCATTCATTTTTCATTCTGGACTACAGTTAATGTATAGAACTCAGACTTCTTGAAATTATAATAGAATATCTGCTTAATATTTTTAACATTTCAAGATCCCTTATGATACTATATTTTAAAGAATGAGTTTTAAATAACTTGTAGTTTTTTTAATCTCAATTTGCCATTCAAACGGATCTTAAACATGAAAATAAGTTAAACTTCAGCAAATGGAGATCTGAACAAAAAATAAAAATCATGCCATAAGATACAAAGTAACTGCAGCATGACAAATTTGGGATGAGCCTTTGGTGTGTATTTTATTTAATTAAAAGATTAAGTTGGACTGGAATTTTTTTTTCAAAGTAGTTATTACCGTTGCCTTTGAAAGATAATGTTTTATCTGTATACACTAGTTCCTAAACACTTCATCTCAGCTATATATTTTTAAATTATATGTTTTCATGGCCAGTAAACATGGCATAATAATAATAATAATTCAGCACATGTTAATATAAGGCTGGCTGTGCATGAAACACTGTTCTAGATACTTACATGTTGTATCTCACTAAATTCTCAGAACCACCATCTGAGTTCTTGTTGTATTAAGTGACAAATGCATATAAAGTACTTAGAACAATGGTTGGCAGAAGGAAAGGGAAAAATAAAGAGGGAGGGGGAAGATGAGAGGCAGAGAGGAAGGAAGAAACAAAAATTAGAAGATGGAAAATATGCCAAAGACCATAAATCAATGTTTTAAAATTTTTGTGTTCCCAATCTATACTAGTTTCTTAGAGATTTCCAGTTCATGTTAATCTGTGTTAGCATTCTCTTACTGGTACTTGACTTCTGTTTTGTACTTATTTTTATTGTTTACCTGACTCTGCTAATGCTGTTCTACATCACCATAACAACCAGTCTATTGGCTATAAACTCAAAAAAAAGGGGGAAGAAAATAATCTTGTTTTATAATGTCATTTTCTCAGAAACTTATATATAAACTTTGTACATATTCATATAACATTAATTGTCAACTCTCCATAAAATTATTATATACTAAGTGATAACTCAAAACATCCAGTATTCAATATGGAACGTAAAGTAGAAGCTGATTTTACGTAATTATTCAAAATGTTTTACTCTAGCATCTAATTTGATACATTAAATATTTTTATGGTATATTCTCCAATGGTAAAGGCACTAATTACTTTAATGTATTTTTATGAAGTGTTTCTACTTTTAATATATTTTAAACTAGCATATAGCTCACATGTCTATAGATGTATTGGACTGGCAGTTTAATTCATATGGTATTAATGTGTGACACACTTTCTTTCTGTTAACAAACAAGGCCTTAAAAAAACAATTTTAAATCAAGTTAAAGTATAGATAGAGCACAAAAATCCTCACAAATAGATAATCTATACCCTTGCATAATGTTTGATTTCTAACACATTTATGTTTTAGAAAACTAAACAGACTAAGAAGCTATCGGATGACAACTAGTATTTGAAAGATTTAAAATAAAACACAATAATAACAACAAAGAAAGCAAAATCTTTGTCTAGCTATTGCTTGTTCTGTGACAATAAAAGCAAAAGAAAACAAATGAGAGCAAAATAAACCTAGATATATTTTTGTCTGTGTAATGAATGCATCACGTATGTGCTAAAAATGCGATAACATATCCATTATTTATGAAAGCAGACTATTGTTATATTTCTAGAATGAAAAAATATAAATTAACCTAATACATTATGGAATAATAATTTATTGAGATTGCTACTCTGTTGGGTCTAAAATATGTGTCTTGGTAGATATCAACTCTCAGTTTCCAGCCCTCCCACAAATCCAAAATTTCACCTATTTAATTTATCCTTAAAAAGAATTATATGCTGACTAATATTGCAAAGTGAGATAGTGTCATTTCCTTTAAAAACTGTAATAAATATTCCAAATATTATTTTGTCTTAGAAAAAATATCTACCATTTTTAAGCAGGAAATCAAACAAACAACTAAGACCAAAGGAAATTCTATAAAATATCGACATTATGTGTGGTTATATGAGTGAGATGGAAGAACATCAGCCTGGCCTAAATTTCTTATACCAATAGGAGGAAAATACTGGAATTCCGTTTTTTTTTTTGTCATTGCTGCTGAGGTAAAATCACATTAATTAGAAATGTAGATGGAACATAACTTCCCATTTCTTAAGTGTGGGCTACACATAGTGACTTTCTTCCAAAGAGTACACTATGGAAAGGGTTATAAAAGAGTATCTTTCAAATGGAGAAATCTTACAAACACCACCTCAGCCAAAAGTTCAAGGTCAATGCCAACATTTATAAGTGATGTTGATAATATGTACTTTTCATACAAAATGATGATGAAAACGATACTTGGCTACTATGAGCTTTTTTGTAACAACACGTAATCCCAGTCTAATTATGAAAAAAAAATCAGATTTATTCCAATTGAAGGGCATTCTCCAAAATTTCTGATGAGTACTATTCAACACTGTCAAGGTCATCAAATGCAAAGAAACTATCACAATTAGGAGAAACCTAAGGAGACTAAATGTAATGTGGTGTTTTGGACAGAATCCTAGAACAGAACAACAACAACAAAAATAGGTAAAAACTAAGAGATCTTGGCCAGGTGCGGTGGCTCACGCCTGTCATCCCAACACTTTGGGAGGCCGAGGCAAGTGGATCACAAGGTCGGGAGCTCAAGGCCAGCCTGGCCAATATGGTGGAACCCCGTCTCTACTAAAAAAAAAAAAAAAATTAGATGGGCGTGGTGGCCCACACCTGTAATCCCAGCTACTGGAGAGGCAGAGGCAGGAGAGCTGCTTGAACCCGGGAGGGGGAGGTTGCAGTGAGCCAAGATGGCACCACTGCACTCCAGCCTGGGCAACAGAGCAAGACTTAGTCTCAAAATAAATAAATAAATAAACAAAAATAAGATATCTTAATAAAGTTAGAGCTTTAGTATATAATAATGAATCAATATTGATTTATTAATTTTGACCAATGTATCACACTAATGTAAGATATTAATATTAGGGAAAACTGAGAGTGGGGTATATGGGAAAACTATTATTTTTAAAACTTTCCTAAACATAAAAAAAAAAGTTAATTAAAAGCAAAAATGAAAATATAGAACAATGTAGTAGAAATTGATTTATAAAGTGTGTTTTTAAAACAACACTAATATTTAAATAATCTAACTTGAATAAAACTTTACATTATATCAAAAATAATAAGCAAATGAGGAGCTTTTATTGGAGAGTGAACAAAAACATGCAGACTTGTTGGGAATATAGAGAAAGAGAAGATAACTAGCTTCTGGGTTTTTTGTTGTCGTTGTTGTTTCTGTTTTTATTTTATGTTATTTTTGCATCTTTCAAGCATGGGCTTACCAGCAGTTGGCTGGAACATGCCAGATGGCAGCAGTGACACCAGTAGAAACACCATAATCTTTCTAGCTTGGGGAAAATAAAAAATGCCTATATAATTCTATAATTTACTAAAAAAAGAAACAAACATTAAACCAAGCAAATAGAAAGAATTAAAGATGTTTCCACAAAGATGGTGTTACTAGCTTCAAGCAACAAACCATCTCAATCATATTAAGCGCTTCTAGATAATAGAAAGAATGAAAAAAAGGCCTATGTCCTAGTTCATTCTTAACGTCAGCATAGTTCTGATAAGGTCAATATAGTAGAGAAACTCTATAAGTCCATTTCATTTATTAATAAACATGTAAAAATCCAAAACAAAATATTAGCAATGAAATGCAACTATACAAAAGGTAATAAAATATACATTGGATTACTTACTTAGAATACGAGAATATGAGAAAACATCTAAATCTAACTCATGAAAATGTTGAAATACAATATTAATTTGAGCCTTTCAATAGATATAGAAAAAATATAGAGCTTATTATATATTTATGATAATAATGAAATAAATTGGAAATAAAAGATAGCTATTTCCTGGGAAATTGTATATATTAGAAAAAAAACTACACACACCATCTTAGTTGAGTAGAAAATATTTCTTAAAATAAGAAACAAGACAGGAATACTACTATAAGTATATACCATTGTTGGAATGAGCCTAATAAGGCAAGATTAAGAAATTAAAGCATTTTTAATTGGAATGCAGAAAAACAAAACTTGTAATATTTGCCTAAAAACAACAAGGGCATTTTAATATCACAACAAAACACTAGAAAATATAATTTAAAAAATTCAGTTTGCAGTAATATAAAAAAGCAAGTACCTAGAAATCCATTTTATAAAAGATATGCAATTCTTCTTTGTGGAAAATGGTAAAGTTTGATGTAAGATATTTTAAAAGCCAAACATGGATAACCAACATTATAGGGGATGAAAGGATAGATTTTGATGCCATGTTGTGGATACAGAAAATAAATTTTGGAGTTCCTAAAGCCTGATATTTTAAAAATTTTTCTAATATTTTATATATTTTTTTCCTTTGGTATAAATAAAATCTGCCTTTTGGATTGTTGATATAATAAAATGATAGTAATGTTTGTAAATCAAAGCTCATTGTTAAATAATATTTAAGGTTCCTTGGCCACTGATTTGACTTGAGTTTCTAATTTATGCTGAAGATACATCTTTGCTAATGTTGAAGATGTTTGGGGAAACACAAGCGTCAAGTGACTATAAGCATTTCTGCAATGAAAGCACATAGATATTTTTTGGTAAATTCTTAAATGATGGTATTAACACAGTAAATATTGAGATGCTCCTTACCTTCACTGTCACTAGCAGCACTGTGTCCGCATTCAGAACTCTGGGAATGTGGAGAATCCATACCAGGACATGCCACATCTCTTCTTGCTTAGTGTGGCTATCTCGCTTCCATTAAATGCCTATATTATTGGCTAAACTATCAGTGGAGAGACCTTATCTTATAGTGTATATATATGTATGTGATTTCTCTCACCACAATAAGACACTGCAAATATTAAATGATAGTGTATTGTAATAGGAAATGATATTTACAAAATGATTAAATACATAGAGTGGGAATTTTGAAAATTTAAAATACGTGTGTTATCTTGGTGGATTTTATCAGTTAGGTAATTATGTTTTTTAATAATATTTAATTGAATTAACTTTTAATAAAACTATAAAGTCAAGTACAAATTTGTTTGAAAACAAACTGTCTCCAAAAGAATTCCTTATAAGTAGATCATATAAAAGGACTCAAAACAATGTAAGTGATTGGTGCAATTTTATTATTCACTGCTCTTTCTTGACAAATTGGATAGCAAACTATAATTAGCAATCAGTTGCTGATTTTTACATGACAGCACTGTGTCAATATAGACCTCTGGTCTCTACAAGGACTGTTCTGTAAAACAACAACACAAAACAAAAGCACCATTAACCCAAGATGCTTGCTAAGAAAATTTTTGGAGTAGATGATGTAAAATAAGATGAATTTAGAATACAGAGAATTACGTTTGTTGTCTTTAAGAACATAGTAATTTCATTTCCATTTTCATAGGTCTTTTGAAAAAGATACCAATGGCTTTCAGTTATCCAGTCTAGGGCATTTTCACTTTGTCATTTGCACTGGTGCTGCGTGTATAAACATATGGTGGTGGGGAGCAACTCTTGATTAATTCTGTATCACAGATGAGTGTATCGGGGGAACCAGCCCCCAATATATCAACGTAGGTTCTTTTCTATTTTCTCTAAGTGTCTGAGAAATAAAGAGAAAGAGTACAGAGAGAGAAATTTTACAGCTGGGCCTCCGGGGGTGACATCACATATCGGCAGGTTCTGTGATGCCCCCTGATCCGCAAAACCAGCAAGTTTTTTTTAGGGATTTCAAAAGGGGAGGGGGTCCTAACAGGGAGTGAGTCAAAAAGATCACATGATTGAAAGGGCAATAAAAGATCACAAGGGCAGAGAGGCAGAGCAAGATCACAAGGCCAGGGCAAAATTAGAATTACTGATGAGGTTCCATGTCCCTCTGGGTACACATTGTCATTGATAAACATCTTAACAGGAAACAGGGTTTGAGAGCAGACAACCGGTCTGACTAGAATTTGCCAGACTGGAATTTCCTAATCCTAGTGAGCCTGAGGGCGCTGCAGGAGACCAGGGCATATTTCATCCCTTATATTCAACCTCATAAGACAGACACTCCCAGAGTGGCCCTTTAGAGGCCTCCCCCTGGGAATGCATTCCTTTCCCAGGGTTATTCCTTGGTGGGAAAAGAATTCAGTGATATTTCTCCTGTTCGCTTTCTGCAGGAAGAGAAATATGACTGTTCTGCCTGGCCCTGCAGGCAGTGAGACCTTATGGTTATCTACCTTGTTCCCTGAAAATCGCTGTTATCCTGTTCCTTTTTTAGGATGCCCAGATTTCATATTGTTCAAACACACATGTTTTACAAACAATTTGTGCAGTTAACACAATCATCACAGGGTCCTGAGGTGACATACAATCTCAGCTTACGAAGATGACGGGATTAAGAGATTAAAGTAAACATGCATAGGAAATTATAAGAGTATTGATTAGGGAAGTGATAGATGTCCAGGAAGTCTTCACAATTTATGTTCAGAGATTGCAGTAAAGACAGGCATAAGAAATTATAAAAGTATTAATTTGGGGAACTAATAAATGTCCATGAAATCTTCACAATTTATGTTCCTCTGCCGCGGCTTCAGCCGGTCCCTCTGTTGGGGATCCCTGACTTCCTGCAATACCAGTGGATAAGCCTTTGAAAAAAAAGAGTACAAAACTCTTCCTAGCAATCTTCATGGATGTTAAATAAATGACGATATCCCACTCACATTAGCTTCTGCTGAAATCATACAGCTAGAAGTACATTAGGAAGATAGATAAAAGCTCCATTAGAATTCAAAATATAGTTTGTGCAACAGCATAAAACTTTAAGAGAGCTGAGTATAGTGGTAGGTTATGTAATAAAATCATTATCACAGTCAAGCTAAAACTATTATGATTATTACTTGAATTTTGCACTCACCACCCATGGCTACTCCACCTGGGTCTGGGAGAACCAATACTTTTATAATTGCTTAATGCCTAAACATTTTAGCATGTGGTAAAAGACGTCCCTGGTTATGATAGCATCCCTCGATGGATCTATAACTCTAGTCACTAAATTTAAATGTTAAACACTAAATTTAAGTGTTTTTAATCAGGTTTTCCTAATATTAGACAATGCAGAATTTCTTCCACCGGTAAATTATTTTTAAAAATAAAACAAAATCAAATTAACTGCAGGTAATTTATTTTCTTATACAACTTATATATTTTTTAAATATTGGCTTGAAAATAGCTTAATATTAGCCGAAACTGGGCCCACATAGTCACAAATGTATTAAACTTTGGATGAAAAATTATATATACTGCTTAAATTTAGAAATATTGTATTCATTAATTTATTTGTTTTACAAAATGTTATTGAGAGCCTATTTTTTCATTCATTTATTTATTCATTTCATAAGATGCTCATTGAAAGTCAGAAATAAAAATAAGCTCCTAAACCCCAAAAGACCGAATAGACAATCTCTTGGCCAAGGAGACTCCAAAAGCAACATTAAAAACTGAGTTCCTGGCCATGATGGAACAAGAGATTGGATATGCTTCAGTATGCCCCTTTTTTACTAACCTTCAACCAGAGTTCTTTCCTAAAGAGTAAGCAGAAACAAGCTCTGGAGAAGAGGAAACAGACAAGCTATTCCTTTATCACCTTTAGCCAATCATTTGAGACTGCCAAGGGACTCCCCCTTCCTTTTACAGTTTTGATAGGACAGCTTACCAGTTTCATGACACATCCCTTCCTAAAAACTAGCCACTATCTCCAGTTTTGGTCAAGGGATGCATAAGTATAGTTTATGTGTCTTCTGCTTCACCTGTTGACATCAGAAGACTGAAAACTCCCCCGTTCAATCATGCAAATATTGCCAGTTTTTGAAAATGTGACCCATGACGTTGCATGAAGTTCAATTGCACATGCACATATTTCTCCTTTCATAAATATTCATGACTCACATAGCTTACTGAACTTGTATATTTAGCCAACTCTTTCAACATAAATTCCTGTTCCTCTTACCCCTTCCTCAAAATGCATGTTCTTAGCTTCCACTGGAGGCTATAACCCCTAGCCTTCAGGATGGCCAGCCTGGGGGCTGCAACCCTTTTTGAGAAATGAAGTATTTTCCCAAATTTATAAACCTTGAGATTCTTCGGTTGACAATACCTTATTATATTCTCAGGATTGCATTAAATATTGGTGATAAAAATGTCTTTTATTGGTGTAGATGATAAGATATTTTATCACAAATGTCTTTACTCTCTAATCAAGATGGCTTATATAAAAACAAATACGTGCAAAAGCATGTAAATGAATTTTATAGTGTGTATATATGGGAAATGGTGCCTTCACATGGGAATACATGGTAAAAAGAAGTCCCAGTGGCATTGATCCATAAATACATCAGCAGGAGGGCAGCATAGCTACTAGAAATAAAGAGGAGAGTGCTGAGAGATTTTAGGCAGAAAGATGATTTCAAGTGTTCCATGTACTATACACAGAATTCAGTATTCACGATTGCTTTTTCTGCGTAACATCTTGAGAGTCAAGTGATCCTCAACTCGATTTTGTCTTGGCCTAGAGAATTTCAGTAACATTAAAGTAATGGCATAACTTAAAATATTCAAAATCATATGTAAATATAAACACATATGAGGATACTGAAGAGTATATATGCATGCTATGGAAAATAAAGGAATATTACTGACTATGCTATTTTCAAATAATCACTAGTATACTCAAGCCTTCACCAAGTACTTCTTTTCATGCACATGATCTAGAGTGTGAGCAAAAACAGCAGTGTCCCTGCCTTTGAAAATTAAGTTGGAGATACAACCAAATGATCAATATGCTTAAATTTAAAATACAATTGCCCCTTGAGCAACACTGGTTTGAAATATATGGGTCCACTTAGGCATGGATTGTCTTCTGCCTCTATCACTCCCGAGACAGCAAAACCAACACCTCCGCTTCCTTCTCCTCCTCCGCATACTCAATGTGAAGATGATGAACATGAAGTCCTTATGATGATCTACTTCCACTTCATGAATAGTAAATGTATTTTAGCTTTTCTATGATTTTCTTAATGATATTTTCTTTTCTTTAGCATTCTGTTTTGTAAGAAGACAGTATTTAACACATATACAAAATATGTATTGACTGTTTATGATATTACTAAGTCTTCTGGTCAACAGTGGGCTATTAGTAATTATGTTTTGGGGGACTTAAAATGTTAATTTTCAACTACACAGGGGGTTAGTGCCTCTAACTGTCATTGTTCAAAGGTCAACTGTAACTGAAGAAGTGTTATATACAAAAAAAATTGGCATCATGACAACAGTAATAATAAAATTTTATTTAGATTGGTGAAAAGGAAAGATCTCTTTAAGGGAGTGGTAGTTAAACTGAAAACTAAAGGATAGATAGGAGGTAACCAGAAGAATTAATAAAGCAAATTAATTCTCAACCTGGGATAAGACATTATTAAATAAATAACACTAATAATATATTCAAATTAACTACCTAAAATGAAATTCACATGTAGATTAATGAAAACAATACTTTTAACTTTTATAGAGACCACACATTTCAGGTCAGTTGAATTTGAGACTGAATTTCTTATGTTCAACAGTCTGACACAGGACTAAATTTGAGAAGTTCTCCACTAAACAATGTAATAGCTTCCCTTCTGTTTTCTTTCATTAAAGATCTATTAAATTCCTGAAGAGCAAAGAGTGTTGCTAAATGTGGAGGAAATGTTCCTTGAATTTATAGACTTCTCACTTTTTAGCACAGGAGACAACCAGAAACATGCAAGGGTGTTAACTCTGAAGTGCCAATTATATATGGTCAGTAAAATAAGCAGTTGCAAATAAAGTTCTTGGGTTAGCAAGAAAGTTTAGAGCTGAAGTTACAGTTGAGAATGGGTATTGCAGTGGAATTCTATGTGTAATCTTTCAGCCCTGAGCATAGGTAATTGTATGAGGCAGTTTTTCAGAGAAATAAAACCTATAGTAAAGGAATAACTTTACTATAGGTAAAGAGAGAGAGAGAGATTGATTATGAGGGACTGACTTACATGATCATGGAGAGAGAAAAGGCCCACAGTCTGCTGCCTGTAAACTGGAGATCCACAAAAGTCAGTGGTGTAGTTCCAGCCGAAGCCCAAAGGCCTGTTAATCAATGGAGCCAATGATATAAATCCCAGTCCAAATCTGAAAGCATGAGAACCGGAAGCACTGATCAACCAACAGAGCCAAAGATATAAATCCCAATCCAAGTCTGAGAGCATGAGAACCAGAAGTGCTGATGTCCAAGTGAAGGAGAAGATGGATGTTCTGACTTAAATGGAAGCACACTTGCTCTTTCTCCAATTTTTTGTTATATTTAGGCCCTCAAGAAATTGGATGGAGCTCACCCACACTGATAGTGACAATCATCTCTATTCAGTTTACTGATTCAAATGCCAATGTCTTACTGAAACATGCTCACAGATATATGCAGAAATAGTTTTACCAGCTATATGGGCATTTAGCATAGTCAAGATGACACATAAATTAACCAGTCTAGTAATTACAAAAACTCTACCTGTCAGGAGTAACGTGGAAAGCTGCCTCTTCACACTAGACTTGCTGCACAGCCAGTGCATTACAGTCTCTGAAAGGAATTGCAATCAAGGACTCAGACCTCCTTGGCCAGCCATGTTCTGATGCTTATCTATATTCCTAACCCAACCACCTTCATTCAGAAATTTCTTCATCAAGGTTCCTTGGCCTAGTCCTTCCCCAGACCCCTCTGATGGGAATCCTTATGGAAATTCTCATATTGAATTTTGAAGACAGTTTTCTCCATCCTGATTCAGTATTCAGTACTCTTATGCTCCTAGACTTCCCCCTTTCTCTTCTCCAGGCTCCCAAGTCTATCAAATGTCAGGAGACACAAGTCTATCAAATGTTTGGTGCTCTCTCAGCAATGAAACATTCCCCACATCTGCACGAATACATCTGAATCTCATCTCATGCATCCCATGTGAATGAGACAAAACATTGAGGAAGCTGGTGCTTTCTCCTTCTACATATAGTATGGAAATAAATATTTACATATTGCCTTAATTCACTACTCCAAAACCTGGAAGCTCTGCTTTCTCCAGGCCACCTCAGTTCTTGATACATAGCATATTTTTATAATCACTTCATGTTGGTTTTGGATAAGTCTCAAAACCCTTTCATACAGTTCTTTATTCTGCAATACCAATTGTTTAGGTAGGCATACAAATTAGAACCTATTCATTTCTGACATATATATATATCTCTTCTAATATATACATATAGATCTATCTATAGATATATTGATATATACGTATATCAGAATAGATATATATCATAAATAGGTTTCTATCCATATGACTATTTATTGATGTATTTTCATTGATATATCTTACTCTATCTGTATGTATTTATACATATTTAGAGATAGAAATATAGATATGTATTGAGATATATATCAAAATACAGATACATAGGTATATAAGATAAAAATTATTAAATGAATGGTCTGTTGAGTAGAAAGAGGAGCATAGTTTAGACTATTCCAGAGTATTCTGTCCTTGCTCTAGTATTTTAACTATTCAAGAGTATTCTGTTCTTGCTTTAGTATTTTTAACTATTCAAGCCGATTTTATTGTTGTGAACTTTAAAAGCAATAATTTAATTATAAAAATATTAGAAGATCTTATCAGGTAAAGATAAATGGTCATTACAAGCTGGGACATCATTAAGTTAAAAATTTAAGGTAGAGGATAGCTTTGTGTTCTAGAATAATAAAATAAATTACCTAAGGACAAATAACAGCTATAAATAGACCTAAGTTACCCCGTTCCCATTGTAGTAACAAGTGTGAATAGCTTTTCATTCAAGAGGCAAAGAAACTTGACTGAGTTTCTTTGTAAAGTTTCAAACTCAGTAAAGTTTGGAGGCATTTGTATTAATTGAAAGTGGTACCTTCTAAAGTGTGCTCTGTGTGTGTGTGTGTGTGTGTGTGTGTGTGTATACACATAAACATATACACAGAGAGTAGGTATATATGTATATATATATAAAATTTATATTAAAATACCCTTCTTTATAAAACTGCTTCAAATCCTTCAATGAAATGAAATATCTCTCTCTCTCTTAATATTCTAAAACATAATTTTGTGTCACCCGTTTATTGTATTTTTCATCCAACAAGAAAATAGCATGCACTATAGACATATAAATTGATACACACATATACATATCTATCCATAAGGTTATATATATAAAACACATATTTATGTGTGTATATATGTGTGTGTATTACATATTCACATATAAAACGTGTATATGTATACATGTATTATTTATATACATATATATTCAGACATATATATATACACATACATATATTGGGGGAAGAATGTTTATCTTTTCTCTTAATTTTTAATTATTCAATGAGGATAATAATTTCTAATTAATAGAACTATACAGAGATGAATGAGTAATGTAATATACTCTGTGCCAAGAACTCATTATCAATATTTAGATAGGTAGAAAGGAAATCAGTATATTGAAGAGATGTCTGAAGTCTAGGTTTACTGCAGCACTATTGACAATAGCTAAGATATGGGATCAACCTAAGTGTCCACCAATGGATGAATGGATAAAGAAAGTGTGGTACATAAACACAATGGAATACTATTCAATCATAAAAAACAATGAAATCCTGTCAGTTGCAGCAACATGGATGGAAATGAATAATATTATGTAAAGTGAAATAAGCCAGGCCCAGAAAGACAAATATTGTATGCTCTCACTCATATGCAGGAGTTAAAATGTTGACCTCATGGAGACAGACAATAGAATGATTGTTACCAGGCAATGGAAAGCATAGTGGTGAGGGTGGGGGAATAAAGAGGGTTTAACTAATGAGTACAAAAGTATAGTTAGATAGAAAGAGTAAGATCTAGTGTTTGATAGCATAATAGGATAATTGTAAACAACAATAATTTAGTTTACATTTTAGAATAACTAGGAGAATGAAATTGGAATGTTTCTAACACAAAGAAATGATAAATGTGTACAGTAATGGATATCCCAATCACCTTGATTTGATTATTACACATTGTATGCTTGCGTCAAAATAGCATATGGACTCCATAAATATGTGCAACTTTTGTGTATCCATAAAAATAAAAATTAAAAAATTATATAGAATAATGGATAGATAAGTATTTGTATGCATCAATTTATATATCTATAATACATGCTTTTTTGTTAGAGGAAAAATACAATAAATGGAGGACACAATATTATGTGTTAGAATATTAAGAGAAAGAGAGATTTCATTTTGTTGAAGAATTTTGAGTCATTTCATAAAGAAGAGTATTTCAATATAAACTTCCAAATAAATGAGGCACGTAACTGCCAAAATACTCAGAAAGGAAACTGATAGATAAGAAAACAGCATGAACAAAGGAATAAATGCCTCTGGCATAATGAAATAATAGCAATGTTAAAATGTTACTTTGCTTTAAGTCTTTTCTTATTAAGTGATTTAATATGAAAACTGCCACATAATTAAATTTAGATAAGTAAGTAAATATAAAGTCAAATGATAATCTAGATTTGAGTGGTTCTTCCTTCAATAAATTAGACAGAGCAGCAATATAGAAGGCACATTCAAAGTGTTATTAATTTAAATTATTTTAGTAGCTTTGACATTTAGCTTCAGGAAAAATATATGCTTTAAAATGTACTTTTGGTAAATGAAAATTTTTGCTATGGATGTCAACATTTATTTTTTAAAGAAAAATTATTTGAATACGATACAAATAGTTATTAGACACATTTTTTTCTGTGCTACACTTGTTCTTTGTGTACTTGTTCCTTGTGCACTTATTTTTTTGTCATTTTTGCTTTCTATTTTTATGATATTCATCAATCCATTTATTCTAATCATCAATAACTATTATTTCAAAATGAAAATAAGAAAATGGGTCTTTAAAAAAATAAGCACATTTCTATTTATCCATGTTTGGAAAGTCATGGTTATAGTTAAAGTATTGATTGTTACTAAATTGTTATTTTAAAAATGTTATTTCATGACTAGACGTATTACCTTTCATTAGCATATGCTTTCTGATGTAGTACACAATTCCAATATTCCAGGAAAATTATATGTTAACAAAATTGGTTGAGTTTCCTGTTTCAAAAAATTATCCCTGATATGTGGCTTTCAAAAGTCATTATTTTTTAGAGGGCTCCTGCCATAAAATGTATTGACAATAATCTCAGAACTCAATGTGTGACAAAGCACATGGTTAAGCATTAGCTTTCTATCCAGGAAAAGACAAAAGTATAATCCCCCAAAACCTTTCCCAGATACATGTCAGGGAGTGCTTAGATAGGACCACCAGTTAGAAATAAAACGACACCAAATCAATGGCAGGGAAACAACTCTACAGCCAACCATTTCTTTTCACTTCTAGCTTTAAGCAAGGTATGCCCAGTGAGTTATGACACTGAAGGCCCTACTTACGGAGGACTGGACTGGCACAATTTCCAACCTCGGAAATAAAATAAATATAAACTCACACGTCTGTTTTAGCATAGGTCTGATTATGAGGCATATAGATACAGCATTTAAAAATGAGGGAAGGTGATATATTTGGGTACTCGTCACCTCCAAATCTCATGTTGAAATTTAATCCCCTATGTGGGAGGTGGGTCTTGGTGGGAGGTGTTTGGGTCACGGAGACAGATCACTCATAAAGAGACCTGGTGCCATTCTTATAGCCACGTAAGAGTGAGTCTTTACTCCATTAATTTCCACGAGATAGAATTGTTAAAAAGAGCCTGGCACCTTCCTCTCTGCTCTCTTCTTTCCTCTTTTGCCATGTGATGCCTGTACCCTTTCACTTTCAGTTGTGAATAGAAGCTTCCTGAAGGCCTCATCAGAGGAAGATGCTGGTTCCATACTTCTAAACCACATAAACCTCTTTTCTTTATAAATTACCCAGGTTCGAGTATTCTTTTATAGCAACACAAAACACAGTAAGATAAGGGAGAGTAATCAGGGAGTTCATTATGGGATTGTGGGAATGTAATTAAATGTAAGATATTTTTTACTTTTTCCAAAGGGGTGTGTGTGTGTGTGAGAGAGAGAGAGAGAGAGAAACTGAGCTAGTCCCTTCTTCTGAATAAGTGCCTCTCCACCCCAACTCCCTTCCCAAGCACTACTCTGTGCTTCAGTAGTACAACCCCCTCCAGACCACTTTCCAGTTTATCAGCTTAATTCACTGAGCTCTAGGAAAGTTTGCAGACTGAAGGGAGGAAAGAGGAGAAGGTGTTAATTTCACTCTTATTTCACCTCTGCATCTCTGCTGATTGCTTTTCTAAAGAAGCTATTTCAAATGACATCAGTATAAGGTAAGTGCTCTTACAAATATAAAACAAAGAAGTCTACCGTGTTGTTAAGGTTTCATAAGGTTGGCTTGCCATATTAGAACACACAGTCTTCTCAGAATGTCAGATCAACTACACTTTCCTTCAGCCAAGTGCATTTATGCTTCTACTTTCTGGCACCCTGCCACAACTGAGTAGCTTTTCATTTATCAAACACTGCAGCACAGCACTCTTAACTAGGCAACTGCTCCTCATTTCTGCCCAAATCTCTTTATCATGGAATTGGGTTCATTTCAAAAAGTTTATCATTTTGAGAAGGAACTCCAATGCAAAAACAATGCCATTTATCAGCTTAGGCAAGGGAACTGCTAGGAAATGATAAATTTCCTGTATGTGGCTTTAGTTTATCACCAGTTTATTTTAACTTCTTGCACTTGCTGGATACACTTGTATGACAGGTAAACTTTAAGTGCCTCATGCCCTTCTTCCCTGATAAATGTGCTTAATAATGTAGATGTGTATTTATAAAGTTGTCTTTCGCCAGAAAATGTACAAGAAAGGGAAACTGTAAGAATTATAGTATGCTTTTAAATACATGATCTTAAGAATCATGTAGCCTAATCTTCTAATCTATAAAAAACATCCATGAAACCTTGAGTGATCAAATAAGCAATGTAAAATCATGGAGCCAGTTTATGGCAGAGCCAGGAACTGAACCTAGAATAAGACACTTTCTCTCATTCCACATGAGTAAACTACTATGGTATGATAATTAGTTTATTAAAAGATACTGTATTAGGGTTCTCTAGAGGGAACAAACTAATGGAATATATATATAGGAATATATAGATATAGGAATATATATATAGGAATATATATGAATATATATATAGGAATATATATATAGGAATATATACGAATATATATATAGGAATATATATATAGGAATATATATAGGAATATATATATAGGAATATATATATAGGAATATATATAGGAATATATATAGGAATATATATACACAAATATATATAGGAATATATATATAGGAATATATATAGGAATATATATATAGGAATATATATAGGAATATATATAGGAATATATATATAGGAATACATATATAGGAATATATATAGGAATACATATATAGGAACATATATATAGGAACATATATATATAGGAATATATATATATAAGAGAATCAAATACCTAGGAATCCAACTTACAAGGGATGTGAAGGACCTCTTCAAGGAGAACTACAAACCACTGCTCAATGAATTAAAAGAGGGTACAAACAAATGGAAGAACATTCCATGCTCATGGGTTGGAAGAATCAATATCGTGAAAATGGCCATACTGCCCAAGGTAATTTATAGATTCAATGCCATCCCCATCAAGCTACCAATGACTTTCTTCACAGAATTGGAAAAAACTACTTTAAAGTTCATATGGAACCAAAAACGAGCCCACATCGCCAAGTCAATCCTAAGCCAAAAGAACAAAGCTGGAGGCATCACGCTACCTGACTTCCCACTATACTACAAGGCTACAGTAACCAAAACAGCATGGTACTGGTACCACAACAGAGACATAGATCAATGGAACAGAACAGAGCCCTCAGAAATGATGCCACATATCTACAACTATTTGATCTTTGACAAACCTGACAAAAACAAGAAATGGGGAAAGGATTCCCTATTTAATAAATGGTGCTGGGAAAACTGGCTAGCCATATGTAGAAAGCTGAAACTGGATCCCTTCCTTACACCTTATACAAAAATTATTTCAAGATGGATTAAAGACTTAAATGTTAGACCTGAAACCATTAAAATCCTACAAGAAAACCTAGGCAATACCATTCAAGACATAGGCGTGGGCAAGGACTTCACGTCTAAAACACCAAAAGCAATGGCAACGAAAGCCAAAATTGACAAATGGGATCTAATTAAACTAAAGAGCTTCTGCACAGCAAAAGAAACTACTATCAGAGTGAACAGGCAACCTACAGAATGGGAGAAAATTTTTGCAACCTACTCATCTGACAAAGGGCTAATATCCAGAATCTACAATGAACTCAAACAAATTTACAAGAAAAAAACAAACAACCCCATCAAAAAGTGGGCAAAGGACATGAACAGACACTTCTCAAAAGAAGACATTTATGCAGCCAAAAAACACATGAAGAAATGCTGATCATCACTGGCCATCAGAGAAATGCAAATCAAAACCACAGTGAGATACCATCTCACACCAGTTAGAATGGCCATCATTAAAAAATCAGGAAACAACAGGTGCTGGAGAGGATGTGGAGAAATAGGAACACTTTTACACTGTTGGTGGGGCTGTAAACTAGTTCAACCATTGTGGAAGACAGTGTGGCGATTCCTCAGAGATCTAGAACTAGAAATGCCATTTGACCCAGCCATCCCATTACTGGGTATATACCCAAAGGACTATAAATCATGCTGCTATAAAGACACATGCACACGTATGTTTATTGCAGCACTATTCACAATAGCAAAGAGTTAGAACCAACCCAAATGTCCAACAACGATAGACTGGATTAAGAAAATGTGGCACATATACACCATGGAATACTATGCAGCCATAAAAAATGATGAGTTCATGTCCTTTGTAGGGACATGGATGAAACTGGAAAACATCATTCTCAGTAAACTATCGCAAGGACAAAAAACCAAACACCGCATGTTCTCACTCACAGGTGGGAATTGAACAATGAGAACTCATGGACACAGGAAGGGGAACATCACACTTCGGGGACTGTTGTGGGGTTGGGGGAGGCGGGAGGGACAGCATTAGGAGATATACCTAATGCTAAATGACGAGTTAATGGGTGCAGGAAATCAACATGGCACATGGATACATATGTAACAAACCTGCACATTGTGCACATGTACCCTAAAACCTAAAGTATAATAATAAAAAAATTAAAAAAATACAAAAAAAAGAAAGTAGACATTTAACTGTATGAATAAATAAATTGAAACTAAAAAAAATATATATATATATATCCCATTAGTGTATATATATATACACACACACACAAATGGAATATATATATACACTAATGAAATACATATACACTTTTTATATATACTATATATAGTGTATATATATGCTAATGGAATATATATATACTTTTACATACTATTACATATTACATATTCTAAACTAATGGAATATATATACTATCACATAAAGTTAACAATACTTATATGCTAATGTGAAGTCAATAAATCTTATTTCACATGATGAAGATATCTTCTTTCTACAAGTTTGTACATGCACAAACATGTTTTTAACAAAAGGAGGAAATACTCATGACAATTACATGACAATTTTATATATATATATATATATATAGATAGATAGATGTATGAGTTTATTACATATTAACTCACACGATCACAAGGTCCCACAATAGGTCATCTGCAGGCTGAGAATCAGAGAGAGCCAATCCTAGTTCCAAAACTGAAGAACTTGGAGTCTGATGTTCCAGGGCAAGAAGCATCCAGCACGGGAGAAAGATGTGGTCTAGGAGGCTGGGCCAGGCTCCTTTTTCACATTTTTCCACCTGCTTATATTCTAGCTGCAATGGCAGCTAATTAGATTGTGTCCACTCAGATTAAGGAAGGGTCTGCCTTTCCCAGCCCACAGACTCAAATGTTAATCTCCTTTGGCAACACCCTCAGATACACTCAGGATTAATACTTTGTATCCTTCAATCCAATCAAGTTGACACTCAGTATTAACCATCACAAGTCCACCCCTTGTCAACTTCAACCTATACACATCTCCTGAAATCATACATAATCTTCAAATAAAGACAGTAATAAGGTCATAATTACCCCTAACATAATACAACTATCCTTCATATAAATGGAAATGTACAAATCCCCAAACCAAATACTATTACATAAAGTTAACAATACCTAAATGCTGATGTGACATCAATAAATCTTATGTCACATGGTGAAGATATTTTCTTAGCACAAATGTACACATGCAGAAACATGTTTTTAACAAAAGAAGGAGGAAATACTCATGACAATTACAGTCCTCGTTTCATCAGCTGGTCACGTGTTTGTAGTTGGTATTAATGACTACTTTTTCTACTACCTTTTCTGTGTTCCCGTTGCCTTCAGCAAGCATCCCAGCAGGTCATGATTTTGTTGTTGCTGTTTTGTTTTGTTTTGTTTTTGTTTTTTTTCTGGTGGAGTGACCCAAACCTTCATTCCTGAAGGGTGTGGGTCATTTGTATTCCTACCTGAATTGGGCTGCTGTAGTTTCCCATTGAGGTAAATCACAGGGCATGGCAATACTGAGAGATGCCCTAATGGATCTCCTGTATTCCATGCGTGCCTGTCCTTACTTCCATTGTGGAGTAGTAGACTGATTTCATCTTGATAGTCTGGGTCAGTCACCCCAGCCAACACCGTATGTCCCCTCTTTGCCTAATGACGTAAAGGTAGAAGCCCGAGGTGTCCAGGTGTCAATCTTAACTTCCAGTTTAATGGAATTGATGTTGTGTCTCCTGGTGGCAGTGTTCCTCCTTCTGGATCTAAGACCTCTAGGCCAGCAAAACATAATGTTGTGGGAACAGGAAGCAAAAATTTCACTAGTGGATCACTAGGGGTGATGATGAGTGGTGCCACTTCCACTTCCAACCCTCGATTCCTGGACCCGAGAATCCTGGCTATGGGAGAAACAATACCATATATTGGATGCTGATTCAGCGCTTACATGGCCTTCTGTACAATTTTGTCCCAGCCCTGAAAAGTACTGTCACCTAGTTGAGGTTGTAATTGTGACTTTAAAAGGCCATTCCACCGTTCTATCAAACCAGCTGCTTCAGGATGAGAGGGAACATGGTAAGACCAGTGAATTCCATAATCACAAGCCCATTGCCACACTTCTTTAGCCATAAAGTGAGTGCTTTGGTCAGAGGCAATGCTTTGTGGAATACTGTGATGGTGGCTAAGATACTCCATGAGTCCACAGATGATAGTCTTGGCAGAAACATTGTGTGCGGGATGGGCAAACACATATTCAGAGTAAGTGTCTATTCCAGTGAGGACAAACCTCTGCCCTTTCCATGGTGGAAGAGGTCCAATATAATCAACCTGCCAACAAGTAGCTGGCTGATCACCCCAGTGAATGGTGCCATATCAAGGGCTCAGTGTTGTTGTATGCCGCTGGCAAATTGGGCACTCAGCAGTGGCCACAGTCAGATAAGCCTTCATGAGTGGAAGTCCGTGTTGCTAAGACCATGCATAACCTCCATCTCTGCCACCATGGCACCCCCCTCACCCGCCCTGGCTATTATGATCCACATGGAAGGGGGGTGAGCCACCCATATCGTGGGGTCTGCCTATGTATGTCCATTATTAGCGTTCTCTTTTTTCCTGGATATTAGGAACAATTTCACAGGGTGTGTGTGCACAGCCTGGGTTATGAAAACTAATATCATCCTCTGCACCTCCGGATAGTAGGAACCATATCACACATTGGGTGTACACTTTTTGCGAGATTGGGGGTAATGTCATCCTGTGTTTCCCTGCATATTCAGAGAAATATCACAGGGCAGGTGTACACCCACTACTCTATTGGGAGGAACATCATACTTAACCTACTGGAAATTAGGAGCAATGTCACAGACGGGGTGTAAAGCCACTGTCATATTTGAAGTAATAACATGCTCTCCCCGACTAGTTATGAGGAGCAATATCACAGGGGGGTGTATACCCTCTGCGGTATTGGGAGTAATATCATCATCTGTTCCTTTAGATGATAGGAACAATATCACGGGCGGGGGGTGTACACTCCATGTATTTTTGGAAGCAATGTCATTCTCTCTTCTTCTAGATTTTACAATTCATATCATAGGTAGGGTGTACACCCCTGGTTATATTGGAAGAACTCCCATCCTCTTTCAACCTGTATATTTAGAACAATATTCCATGTGGGCTGTACATCTGTTCAATATTGGTAGTAATAGCATCTTCTCCTTTCTTGGATATAAGAAACAATTATCACAGGTGGGGTGTACACCCCTTGCAATATTGGGAGTAATATCAACTCTCCCTATGTCGTTATTGAGGACAAAATCACAGGGTGAGTGTACAGCTCCTACGTTATTGGGAGTAATATCATCCACTCACCCCCTGGATATCAGGAACTATATCATAGAAGAGGTGTACACCCCCTTCGATATTGTCAGCAATATCACCCCCTTCCCTCCTGGATATTAGGAACAATGCCACGGATATGACACCCAATGTCGCAGGGAGTAGAAACACTCTTGTGATACTGTTCTTAATATTCAGGAAGGAAGAGGATGATATTACTCCCAATAAAGTGAACTTAGGAACAACCAACCAGCTTCATTATGTTCCTTAGTTCTCCACATATGGTCAAATGTTTATGTATAGAGTCGCTAAACTCCTTGCCTCTCATGATCAATGAATCAGGAGTGTCAAATGCATGTATTTTGCATACTCAACAGTTCACACCAAGGACTATCAGTGTTCTCCATACTACTAGAATTAGAGTACTTAGCATTTTTTGGTCTAATCATATTAAGCAGCCAACTCCAGAAACCCCAAAACCAATGAAGGAACTCCATCCTTAATATTCTGTTCCTCTAGAACCACTCCTGATACCAAATCTGTATTAGTCAGCATTCTATAGAGGGACAGAACTAATGGAATATATATATATATTCCATTATATGGAATAAATATATATATATATAAATTGGAATGGAATCCCCATATACATATATATATTTATATATATTTATATATTTTTATATATATTTATATCTTTTTATATATATTTATATATATATATTTATATATATATGGGGGAGTTTAGTAAATATTAACTCACATGATCACAAGGTCCCACAATAGGCTGTCTGAAGGCTGGGGAGCAAGCAAAGCCAGTCCTAGTTCCAAAGCTGAAGAACTTGGAGTCCAATGTTCCAGCGCAGGAAGCATCCAGCCTGGGAGAATGATGCAGGCTGGGAGGCTAGGCCAGTCTCCCTTTTCATATTTTTCTGCCTGCTTGTATTCTAGCCAAATTGGCAGCTGACTAGATTGTGTCCACTCAGTTATGGGTGGGTCTTTCTTGCTCAGCCCACTGACCCAAATGTTAATCTCCTTTGGCAACACCTTTACAGACACACCCAAGATCAATATTTTGTATCCTTCAACCCAATCAAGTTGACACTCAGTATTAACCATCACAGATACCTACTGAAATTCTACTTGGTATCATACCCTAGTTAGGGAATAAAGGTGTATATGAATAAGGAAAGTAGAGTAATGCTTTACAGAGATTTTATTTATTTATTTATTTATTTATTTATTTATTTATTTAGATGGAGTCTCACTCTGTTGCCCAGGCTGGAGTGCCGTGGCACGATTTCAGCTCACTGCAACCTTCACCTCCCAGGTTCAGGCGATTCTCTTGCCTCGGGCTCCTGAGTAGCTGGGATTACAGGCACGTGCCACCATGCCTGGCTAATTTTTGTATTTTTAGTAGAGACAGGGTTTCACCATGTTGGTCAGGCTGATCTCAAACTCCTGACCTCGTAATCCACCCGCCTCGGCCTCCCAAAGTGCTGGGATTACAGGTGTGAGGCACCGCGCCTGGCTTGGAGATTTCTATTGTAGCAGTAAGTTATCAAATAATTGCAAACATAGCATTTCTGATAATCACTTTAAAAGTGCAATGAAAAATCATAGTCGTGTTCTCTTGGGAAATATGAGGAAGTAGACACTAGTGGCAGGTGGTCGAGGAAAGATACTCTGAACATGTGATGAGACAAAATTTACGTATGATGTTTTTTGAAATGAAAAATTCTGAGCTATGTGCTTTTAACCCTCTCCTCCTAACAGTGGGATAACTATCCCATGTTAATACTTTATTTGAACATCAGTTAGTCAAATACCTTCAAAAACATTGATCTGTAGAATGTTACTTTCTGGCTGTGGGCTCTAGTGCTTCTGCTGACTTAAAATGTTTTTTTTTCACTAATAATTCTTGAACATCTCTGGGACCTCTTCTCAAATGCAAAAGGCATAGCTATTGTTTGTTCAATATCTCCACTTCAATTTTCAGTAGACACTTCAATATTTCATATGCCAAACAGATTTTAAAATGTATGTTAAATCATAAGGAGCCAAGAGAAGAGATTTCTGAAAAAGTGAAATGAAAAGGGTAAATAAATTTATACCAGCCATCGGTACTTACAATGAGCTGAACAGAGGGTTCAGGAACAGCACAATGCCCATGTGGAAATCTGAATTATGACAGAACTATAAAGAAAGATCAGAGAGGACAGGGCAGCCTAGTCAATAAATAATATTTTTAAAAAATCTTTATCTTTATGGAAGCAATCTAAACTAAGTTGCTGAAGATAGATCAATAGAAAATGTCATACTGAAGTTCAAAGAAAAAAAGAATGAGAAAAAAAAAAGCAGGTTAGAACTGTAGGCAGTTTCAAAAGGTGTCACATACAAATAGTTGGATTACCAGAAGAAGAGAAAATGGAGAAATAAATTTAAAGTAATGACTTAAAACTTTCCAAAATTAAGGACAGACATCATAGCCTGGATCCATGAAGCTCTCAGGGAACATCAAGTAAGACAAATTTAAAAACAAACATACAAACAAAAAATACAACTATACATATTCAAATGTATAATAAAGCTTCTGATTCCATAATTCTTTGATGTTTAACTGGGGACAAATTTTGTATTTTGTCTTTCTTCTTCATCTACTGTCTTATAACTGGGTAAGCCAAGAAAGCCTTAGTTCCTCTTTCTTTAGTGCCAATGTGTGATTCAAATTCCCCAACTCCCTTCTCATGCCCCAGAATGTTCAAATCAGCCCCACCCACTAAGCACCATAAAAAGCCTAAATCAGTCTCTTTTCTCCAATTTCTCAAGCTATTTTAGGAGCAGCTTCGGTGGCCCACTATCTTCTTCCAACAGATTTCCTTATGTTAATAATGAACTTTTTCATACTTTCTTAGTGAGTGTGTGGCTTCATCGGTCTTAGTATCTGAACCAAATTTTGGGTATAAATTCATCCCATGATTGCTGGGTTGCCTTAACAAAACTATAGAAAAGCAAAGAAAGAAACATTCTTGAAAGAAGTTGGAAAACGAGGTGTGAGATAAAGCATCTTATAGTGGAACTTAGATTCTAAATATGGTGACTTCTTATCAGAAACTATGCGAAGAAACAAGTACACTTTAATACTAAAATGTTGAAAAGAAAAAGCAACCACCAATCTGGAATTCTACACATAATTAAATTATCATTAAAAGATTTTTTTTAAAAAAACTTACTTTGACAAAGCAGAAATCTGAGCAAATATATTACCACCTGATTTTAAAATATCTTCAGGAAAAAAGAACATGATTTATATATTAATGATTCAAATCTATGTAAATCAAGAGCATTGAAGAACGAATAAATGGAGGTAAAACAAAATATCCTCTTTTTAAACTGATCTAAATATAATTCAATATTTAAAAGTAATCATAGTAATAATAAATGAATTAGGTGATTATAGTAGCACCAAAAATGTATGAGAAAACTCAAAAATAAGAAGTAAAAGTGAACACACATAAAAAATGATGGAATATGCTAAAAGGAACTGAAAGAACTTCCATTAACCAAAAGTAGAACAATTTTCTCAAAAAGAAAATCAAATAGTATTGGATTGTAACCCAGATTGTAAAATAAATATCTATGAGTTCATATTATTGTAAATAAATGATTGGATAAATAAATATTGTAGATGTCTTAGTCCATTTGTGCTGCTATAGCAGACTACAACACACGAAATAATTTATACAGAACAGAAATACATTTTTTCACTCTTCTGGAGGTTAGAAAATCCCGGGTCAAAAGGCATCAGCATCATAACTGTCTAGTAAGAGCCCAGTCTCTGCTTCCAAGATGATGCCTTCCTAATGCATCCTCTTAAGGGGAGGAATAATATATCCTCACCTGGCAGAGGTGGAAGGTTTTATCACCTAAATTTTCACCAGAAGAGGAGCCCTCATGACGGAATCACTTCTTAAATACCTTACCACATTGCCCATTAAGTTCTAACACCTGATGGCCAGTGATGATGAGCATTTTTTCATGTGTCTTTCGGCTGCATAAATGTCTTCTTTTGAGAAATGTCTGTTCATATCCTTCGCCCACTTGTTGATGGGGTTTTTTTTTTTTCTTGTAAATTTGTTTGAGTTCATTGTAGATTCTGGATATTAGCCCTTTGTCAGATGAGTAAGTTGTGAAAATTCTCTCCCATTCTGTAGGTTGCCTGTTCACTCTGATGGTAGTTTCTTTTGCTGTGCAGAAGCTCTTTAGTTTAATTAGATCCCATTTGTCGATTTTGGCTTTTGTTGCCATTGCTTTTGGTGTTTTAGACATGAAGTCCTTGCCCACGCCTATGTCCTGAATGGTATTGCCTAGGTTTTCTTCTAGGGTTTTTATGGTTTTAGGTCTAACATGTAAGTCTTTAATCCATCTTGAATTAATTTTTGTATAAGGTGTAAGGAAGGGATCCAGTTTCAGCTTTCTATATATGGCTAGCCAGTTTTCCCAGCACCATTTATTACAAATGGAATCCTTTCCCCATTTCTTGTTTTTGTCAGGTTTGTCAAAGATCAGATGGCTGTAGATATGCGGCATTATTTCTGAGGGCTCTGTTCTGTTTCATTGGTCTATATCTCTGTTTTGGTACCAGTACCATGCTGTTTTGGTTACTGTAGGCTGGTAGTATAGTTTGAAGTCAGGTAGTGTGATGCCTCTAGCTTTGTTCTTTTGGCTTAGGATTGACTTGGCAATGCAGGCTCTTTTTTGGTTCCCTATGAACTTTAAAGTAGTTTTTTCCAATTCTGTGAAGAAAGTCATTGGTAGCTTGATGGGGATGGCATTGAATCTATAAATTACCTTAGGCAGTATGGCCATTTTCATGATATTGATTCTTCCTATCCATGAGCGTGGAATGTTTTTCCATTTGTTTGTATCCTCTTTTGTCGAAACCATAGTGAGATACCATCTCACACCAGTTAGAATGGCGATCATGAAAAAGTCAGGAAACAACAGGTGCTAGAGAGGATATGGAGAAATAGGAACACTTTTACACTGTTGGTGGGACTGTAAACTAGTTCAACCATTGTGGAAGTCAGTGTGGCAATTCCTCAGGGATCTAGAACTAGAAATACCATTTGACCCAGCCATCCCATTACTGGGTATATACCCAAAGGATTATAAATCATGCTACTATAAAGACACATGCATATGTATGTTTATTGTGGCACTATTCACAATAGCAAAGACTTGGAACAAACCCAAATGTCCATCAATGATATACTGGATTAAGAAAATGTGGCACATATACACCATGGACTACTATGCAGCCATAAAAAATGATGAATTCATGTCCTTTGTAGGGACATGGATGAATCTGGAAACCATCATTCTCAGCAAACTATGGCAAGGACAAAAAACCAAACACCGCATGTTCTCACTCATAGGTGGGAATTGAACAATGAGAACACATGGACACAGGAAGGGGAACATCACACACCGGGGCCTGTTGTGGTGTGGGGGAGAGGGGAGGGATAGCATTAGGAGATATACCTAATGTTAAATGACGAGTTAATGGGTGCAGCACACCAACATGGCACATGTATACATATGTAACAAACCTGCACATTGTGCACATGTACCCTAATACTTAAAGTATAATAATAAAAAAAAATTTTAAAAAAATTCTAACACCAGAATTTTGGAGGGGACACATTCAAACCATAGCAGTGGGAAAAAAAATCTCCCAGGCAGAGATTTCCAAATAATTTATGTAAACACTCTGCTTTCAAGGAAGTGGAGCATAAAGTGTCACTTTTTAAGAGTAGGTTGCATATAGTGACTTCCTTTCAAAAGTAGTATGGAAAGGTGATAAACAAATAACTTTACAGTGGAGAAACCCTATTAAAGTGTTAGAACTTAAATCTTATTCAGTTTATCAAAACAAAACAAAACAAAAAAACATACAAAGCAATATGTGATTGTATGGTTTGAATCTGTCACCCAGAAATCAAGTGCTGAAAACTTAATCTCCAATGAGACAGTGTTGGGAGGAAGGGCCTAATGGAAAGTATTTAGGTCATGAGGGCTCATGAATAGATTGTCATAAAAAAGGCTCACAGGAAAGGCTTTGTTCTCTTGTGCTTCATCCTTTCTTTTTCTGTCATGTGATGTTGTAGCAAGAAGGCCCTCACCAGATGCCAGTGTCTTACCTTGCACTTCCCAGCTTCAATAACTGTTAAATATATACATTTCTGTTATTTGTAAATTACCTAGTCTCAGATATTTTCTTATAGCAGCACAAAAAGAACTAATACAGTCATGTCAATGCTCTGTACCCTTAATATGAGGTGATGAAAATGACACAGAACTCTGTGGTCCTCTTCACTAAAAACCATAAACCTAATTATAAAACAAACAAACAAACCAAAACCAAAAAATGGACACATTTCACTTGAGAGAAACTCTACGAAATACCTGGCCAGTGTGCCTTAAAACTGTCAAGGTCATCAAATACAAGGGGAAAGTCTGAGAAACAATCGAAGCTGAGAAGAGCCTGAGAAGCACGGCAACTAAATGTAATATGGTATATTGGATGAGTTTCTGGAACAGAAAAAGTAATTAAATAAAATTAATAGAATCTAAATAGAAATGGACCTTAGTTTATAACAATGCATCAATATTGGTCACATTAGGATATGGTTTGGCTGTGTCCACACCCAAATCTCATCTTGAATTGTAGTTCCCATAATCCCCACATGTCATGGGAGGGACCCAGTGGAAGGTAATTGAATCACGGGGGCAGTTATCTCCATGCTGCTCGTGATAGTGAGTGAATTCTCACAAGATATGATGGTTTTATAAGGGTCTTTTCCCCTTTTGCTTGGCACGCCTCCTTGCTGCTACCATATGAAGAAGGATGTGTTTGCTTCCCTCTATGCCATAATTATAAGATTCCTGAGGCCTCCCCAGCCCTGAAAAACTGCAAGTCAATTAAGCCTCTCTTTTTATAGA
Organism: Nomascus leucogenys; assembly: GCF_006542625.1. Classification (NCBI taxonomy): domain Eukaryota; kingdom Metazoa; phylum Chordata; class Mammalia; order Primates; family Hylobatidae; genus Nomascus; species Nomascus leucogenys. The sequence goes on along the minus strand of NC_044389.1, from coordinate 23,768,213 downwards.
TTACCCAGTCTCAGGTATGTCTTTATTAGCAACTAGCAATGTGAGAACGGACTAATACATATTAATAGTAACCAATATATCATACTAATGCAAGATGTTAATAATAAGGGAAACTATGTGTGCTTATGGTGGGGGGTTGGTGGGAGCAGGTAATAAGAAACTCTGTACCATATTTGCAATTTTTCTGTAAGTATAAAACTGTTCTAAAATTTAAAAGTTAATGTAAAGATTAAAGTGCTCTTAATAAGAAAAATAGGTAAATATATTTTAGTAGATCTTATAAAAAATATTGTATAAAGCAGTGAAAAATAGATGACTAAATGACAGCTACCCTCAACAGAATATAGGAAATACACTCCTATGGAAAAATAAGAAAACAATTTTTTACAAAGTTCAAAAATATCTAAAAGTCAAAAAATATACTTTAAACATGCATGAAAAAATAAATTGACAAAAATCAGGATAATTATATTCCCAAAATTCTGATAGTGTTTATCTCTGATGGAAGGCTGCAAGCTTCCAATACAGAGGAGGGAAGACACTTGTATAGAAGCAGTTTTTAGTTTTCTTGTAACTGGATGTTATCATTTAATAAAAACACACATTATACATATTGATATCAATTAATAAAAGAGGTTATGCATGGAGCGACAATGAAAGCACACTATAAACAAGATTATTATAAATCAGTGCCCCTGGAGTCAACAGCAATAACAAAACGAAACCCTAGTTACACTTAAATGAGTATTAAATATATTTCTCTCAATTGCATACTTTCTTTACCTTTAAATAGTTATGGTAATACTGGTTTCAGTACATTTCTAATGATGTGGTTATGCTTATTTTTTGCTATTATTGACACTTAACTAATGTACATATTTATGGGGTACAGTGTGATATTTTGATTTATGTATATGATGTATAATGATCAAATCAGAGTAATTACCGTATTCGTCACTTCACACGGTTTATCAGTTCTTTGTGTTGGGAACATTCAAAATCTGCTCTTCTAATTATTTCAAAATATATAAAAAATTGTTGTTAGTTATAGTGATTCTACAGTCCTGTAGAAGACCAGAACTTTTCTCTCCCATCTAGCTGTACTTTTGTATCTGTTAACCAACCTTTATCTATCTTCCTCTTCCTCCTACTTTTCCTTGCCTCTAATAACCACTCTTTTACTCTCTACTTCTTTGAGATCAAATTTTTTAGCTTCCACATCTGAATAAAAAAATGTGGTACTTATCTTTCTGTACCTGGCTTATTTCACTTAACCCAATGTCCTCCAAGCTCATCCATGTTTCCACGAATGACAGAATTTTCTTATTTCGTATGGTGAAATAGTGTGTATACACCACATCTCCTTCATCAATTCATCAGCTGATGAACACTTAGGTTGATTTCCATATGTTGGCTCTTGTGAATAGTGTTGCAATAAATGTGAAAATGCAGATTTCACATACGAATTTTTTTGACATTCTAATTTCCTTTTTTTGGAAAGAGTATAAGATTGGATCCAGTACTGGCATTGCTGGATTATATATTAGTTTTTTTTAGTTTTTTGAGGAAACTTCTTTCTGTTTTTTGTAATGGCTGTACCAATTACATTCTTACCAACAATGTATACGAGTACTTCTTTTTACACATCCTTGCAAGAACTTGTTAACTTCTGCGTTTTTCATAACAGTCATTTGAACTAGAGGAAGATACTATCTCATTATGGTTCTGATTTACAATTTGCTGATGCTTAGTGATGCTGAACATTTTTATGTATATTTATTGTCTATTTGTATGTCTTCTTTTGAGAGATTTCTATTCAGTTCATTTATCCATTTCCAGTTGGATTATTTGTCATTTTTTGCTTTTTGTTTTTGCTATTGAGTTGTTTGAGTTTCTTGACTATTCTGGGTATTAATTTCTTGAAAATTTGCATGCATTATGTCAGACCAAAAACCAAAAAAATCAAAGAAAATTTGTTTCCAAAATATATTTTTATGTCACTGAATGAATTACATTTTTGCAAAATGTTAATGGTATACACCAAAAGTGGAAACAATATTCAGTATTCTCAATGAATCAGCATCTGACTGCAAACAACAGAAACCTACCCTCTTAATGAGAACAAAAAAAAATCATTAATTGTTGCTTGTAAGCTTCCAGAAGTACCAGAGTTATCTCCAGAAGCTGGAATTCCAGTTTACTTCATCAGACCCTAGTGTATTTCAGGACCGGTCGTTGGTGACAACAATAAGCCCCCAGTAGGTGCAATCTCTCACTGTGACACTTAAGCCTGGGAAAACTGGTTGACTCCAAAAGCTGTAACCCTCCAGAAGAGATTCTGTGCAGTGCCTTCTTCAGTTCATATCTCTAGATTCTATATTATAGCTTTAGCTAAAGCCTAGGTTAGCTGTCTGGGCTCAAGAGGCACTGGGGTTGGGAAAGAGAATTCTACTTAAGAGAAAAACTGTAAAAGCTTCTACTTTAGAGATACATTGATTCATGTCATAAAAATATCCTCAGTCTAAATGGCTGTGTTTAAAGAAGATAGTTAGTTAAATACATTCTCATTAGAGTGACTCTGGGAAAACTGATATGTTTGCAATTGTTTACCTGAACACTGGCATGGCTGAAGATAGTTAAATCATGTTATTTGTGTATTTCAGCTAACCCAAATGATATCAGATAATTAATAAGTAACTTCAAAGAAACAGGGCCAGAATCCATTCCTATGTCATAGTATGTGGTAAGCGATTTGTCCCAATAATGCTGACTCTAAACAAAATACCATTGTAAGGGAGAAGCCTGATGTATAAGAAGCTCGTTACAATTTAGTGTGTGATTGATTCCTGAAAATAAGTCAAAGTTTTATAAACGCTCAAAACAATTGCATTTCTCATAATAGAGCTCTCCACAGAGTTGCTGCCTGTGAACACTGCTTTTAGAATTTTGCTTGATAACTTTTGCAATCTAATAAGTAATTAAGTGGCATATAGTATCTTACATAAAAACTACTGTGAAGATTTGTTTGATTGAAGAAAAAAGAAAGGAATATTTGGATTTGAGTTGTGACTAAAACCAAAATCTAAGACAGTTGTATTGTTATTTTAGTGTTTTGACAGATAGGAAGCATGAAAGGGGGAAAACAGGCTGCCTGGCTGAATGGGAGGACTATATGTTAAAATGGTTACCCAAGTACTATGGTCTGAATATTTATTTCTCCCCCAAATTCACATGTTGAAATCCTCAGCTTCGAGGTGATGTTATTTGGAAGTGAGGCTTTTGGGAAATGATAAGGTCATGAGGGTGTAGCCCTCATGAATGGGACTAGTGCCCTTATAAAAGAGACCCTAGAGAGACCTCTAGCCTTTCCACCATGTGAAGACACAGTGAGAAGGCATCATCTGTGAACTGGAAAGCGGGCTCTCCCCAGACACTAAATCTGCTGGTGCCTTGATTTTGGACATTCTAGCCTCCAGAACCCTGAGAAATAAAATTCTCTTGTTTATAAGCCATTCAGTTTATGGTACAGCAGACCCTCCACATCTGTGGCTTCTGCATACCTAAATTCAACCAACCTCAAATTGAAAATATTTTTTTAAATGTGCCTGTACTGAACCTGCACAAACGTTTTTGGTCATTATTCACTAAACAATAGAGTATAATAACTATTTACATGGCATTTACATTGTATTAGGTATTACAAGCTATCTAGAGATGATTTAATGTATATAAGATAATGTACAGAAGCCATACGAAATATTCTGCCATTTTATATAAGTAGCGTGAGCATCCATGAATTCTGGTATTCATAGAAGACCCTAGAACCAATCTCCCATGGATACTGAGGAACAACTGTATTTTTGTTATAGCATCCAGATAGAATAAGATACTGAGATAACTTGAAAGGTGCAACACATCTCCCTTGGGCATTTAAATCTAAGTAAAGAGGTAGGAAAACAGAATGTCATTGATATATACTTTTTTTATTTTTTATGTTGGCAAGATATAAGAAAAATGTTTGCTCACTAACAAGCAGAAATGGGAAGAAATAGGATGATTCTGTAAATCTGCGGCCTGGAAAAAATGGAAAACCAGCTGCTTTTAGATTCCAAAGAGCTATTGAGAGGGCTGAATAAGATTTTGATTGACCAAAACACAGAAAATGTTTCAATTGAACAATTCCTTGTGAAGTTTAAATTAGGTGATTTCCTCAACTAATGCCTTATGATCCTTTAAAATAAATATCATTGAGAGGTAAAAGGAAAAGAGGGAGAGGGAAGAGGAGAACGATGGTGGGGGTGGTCAGGTGAGCAGAAGAAAAGAGAGAGAAAAGAGAAAGGCACAATCATAAAAGTAAAAAATAATTGAGAAATTTGTAGGAAAAAGTTAGTTTTGTTAATATAGAATATGAGACTGGCCAAAAAAGAGTTATATTTGTTGTAGTTAAAAATCTAAGGCAATCTATATTTCTACCAACTAATTTTGGTATAACTATACAAAGGAATACTACTCAGTAATAAAAAGGAGCAAACTACTGATAAATGCAACTACATAGATGAACCTGAAACACATTATGCTGTTAGAATGCCAGACACAAAAGAGTACATTATATATGATTCCACTTAGAGTAAATTCTATAAGATTATTCTAGATAGTGACAAAAAATCTATCAGGGAATACTTGTGTTTTGAGTGGTGAAATTCTGACTGCACAAAATAAGTACAAAAATGTATTAGGGATGTGAAGAGACTATTCTATATCCAGATTATGGTGTTGGCCACGTGGGTGTAAAATTTGATAGAATTTTTCATTTACCTTAAAAGAGGTGCATTTTATTTCATCTTTTAAAATGTATTGACTACATTTTAAAAAGGCATTTGCGTATCCTGGATATTAAACTAACTTCAGGCTGCCATGCTTCCTCAAGCTGAAAGTATGCAGCAATCATTTCTCATCTCTGAAGCAAGAAAAACTTCTAGTTACCTCTCCAAACCAGGGTAAGGGAAGTGGAGGGAAAAGAGAGAGTATAATCGGGGACCAAGGAGAAAAAATAAAGTACTTTCTCCTAAAGACAAGAATCATAGCCTATTGGAGGAATTTCTGCTCCACCAAGGTTGAGACCTTTACCTTGTTTTCCCAGAGAGATTTCACAATAATTTTGGATGAATAACTCTTCTGTGTATGCTGTATTTCTATTTTGGGAACGTTCCACTTTAGTTTACTCTCTCTCTCTCTCTGCGTGTGTGTGTGTGTGTGTGTGTGTGTGTGTATGTATGTGTGCATGTGTGTGTCTGTACATGTCTGTGTGTGGAGGATTGAGATCGGCAAGAAATAACTTGTTATTAATTCATAACAGCCAGATCTAACCCTAATATAGAATGTAGCACAACATCCAGAACTTCTGGCCTTTGGGCAAAATGCAAAAATTGGGTGGAACTTTGATTTGCCCGCTTTGGTGAGACAGAGAATGTAATACATATTTGAGAAGAGAACAAATAAATAGTTGTGAAAGAAGGGTAGTCTGTGGCAAAAAAAAAAAAAGTTGTTCTTATCATTCTCTATCTTATTTTCTTTCATTTATACAGAGCTAAAATTCCTTTTATTTTTCTGTCTGCTTTTATTAAGTGGAGCAAAAACACTTGGTTCTGGACAATGGAATGTTGGCAGAAATGACATAAGTAAATTCCAAGCCTAACTTTAAAAACGACTCATACAATCTTTTATGTATTCCCTTGGCCCCTATCTGGTAACTAAATTTCAACCCAAGATGACCCTGACAGTCATGTATTGAATAAGGAGGAGTGACACAGTTGAAGATAGAGGGTTCCTGATTGATTACATGAAGCAGAGCTCTCCCAGAAATCAGCACTGGACATTTTTGATAAATAAACTTTTGTTTTTTTAGACCATTAAAATTTTTCTTTGGTATAGCACTTAATGTTGTTCACCCTGAAAATATTAGTGTTAAATCAGACAAAATTACACCAGAAAAAGTTATAAAATATTTTTAAAATTGTAATATTTGAAGCCTATCATTTTAAGTTGTTTGAAAATCTATGTGGACTGGAAAAAATATATTTAATATTTTATTTTTCAAGTAAATTGTATTGAATAAGAGAGACATTTCTAGAACTGATCAAAAACTTTTGTAGTGCAGTTAACCTTGACTTGTAAAGCTGAGAAAAATAAGCATAGCTGAAAAATCTAAATTCCTGCAATGGCATTTCCTAAATACATGCTCTAAAATGTCAGCTCCAGGATCACTCTTCACTATGACTCTATTAGCCAAACCTAGGTCCTCACACTTATGAAGGAGCTGTGTTCTTTTTGTCTGAGATGTTGAAACAAAATACATTTTAGAGTAAGATTTAATAGTACCATACTGATGGCCTCTTCTAATTTTGCTTCACATCTCTACATTAACATTTTTAGTGTCTGTTCATTTATTTGTTTTAGTGCCTGAATGTTTTACAAGCTGCAAATCCTTTCCTCACGTTTTTGAAACAAAACTTGGATAAAAGAAGCTTTCCAAGTATGAACAGTTCAAGAGAGGATAAACTCTCCCTTGATACACTTGAGGTAGATTAAAAAAATCTTTCAAGTAAAATTTGTTTTAAATTGCCTTACTCTTTACCAAACATAATTATTTTACGAAGATTGTGCCTTAAGTAAATAAAGGAGCAGTATCCATTCCATTGTGAACAAGTTAATGTTCATAAGAAAAAAGGTAATAAATAGATAATGTCAAACAATAATGGAATTAATGTATAATATACCTGCCCATTGAGCTGTGTAGAGTTTGTTACCTATTAGAGAGTCCAGCCTGACAAAATAATTTCACTCTGGGTCTTGGGAAAAATGGGGTAGGTTTGTCTCACACAAGAAGGGTTCATCTTTTTCTCCATAAAAAAAGGAAAGTTTCTTCCATATGGATACTGTCTCTAGCATTGATGTGTCATTCTCAAGTGTATCATATAGAAAATAAGTAATCTTATAGAAAATGGCTGAGAGATAGATTACTCAAGTGATGAGGAGATTCTGAGGATTCTTCATAAAGTGAAACATAAGTATAAACTAATAAGCCTGGTTGGGGGTTACTATGGCTCAAGTCACATTGGTTCATTGAAGGGTAGCTTTTGCCTATATGGTTGAGTCCTGGAAGGCAGAAATGTAATGTCAGAGAGGTACTTTAAATTAGTAGTAAATATTTATAAGTACTGAATCAGTCTCACAGTGAATGCAAGCATGGAGGCTATTAAACAATGGCCTTTTTACAATCCCAGCTCACACACTTACCATATGAGTAATTTTGGCCAAGTTATTTAACATCTCTTTGCATCAATATTTTTCTCAAAATAGGGGCTAACAGAAGCATTTACTTCATAGGAGTGTTGTGAAATTGGATAAGCTAATACACACAAAATGTTTCATACAATGATTTTTATAAGATTATATGCTCAAGAAATATAAATTATTTATGTATCCACATGTTCTTTTATTTAGTTGATCGATATTTATTGAGCACCTGTTGTTTCAGGTACTGGTCTATATGTAGGGGATATAACAGTGAATCCTACACACACACAAAAAAGTTTTTATTTGTTTTATATTTTACTGGGGAGAAAAAGAATGAAATTAGTAAAATAGGTAGTATATTAGATTATGATGAATGCTATGGAATAAAATAAAGGAGACGAGTAGTTAGAAAATGATGGAAGAAAGTACAATTTTAAATGAGTTAGGGGAGTGTATTAGTCCGCTCAGGCTGTCATAACAAAATACCACAAACTAGGGAGCTTAAACAACAGAAATTAATTTTCTCACAGTTATGGGAGCTGGAAGTCCAAAATCAAGGTGCCAAAATATTCAGTTTCTGGTGAGTGCTCTCTTCCTGGCTTGCAGGCTTCTGCCTTCTCACTGTGTCTACACGTGGTGGAGAGCGAGCTCTGCTGTCTGCTCTTCTTCTTTTTAAGGGCACTAGTTCCATCAGGATGGAATCCACCGGTATAACCTCAGTGAATCTCAGTCATCTTCCTAAAGACCCTGTCTTCAATACAGTCACATGGGGTGTTAGGCCTTCAACATATGAATTCTGCAGGGGATACATTCAGTCCATAGCAAGGAGTAAAGGAACCATTTAAGGGAATATGTAAGTATCTAGTGGAATGGTTAGAGGATTATGTTGGGCAGGATAATTCCAGGAAGAAGAGAGTATAAGAGCGAAGATCCTGAGGTGGGAACATGCTGGACAACTGAAATGGGTGAAGAAAAGAGTAGCAGGAAATGAGATAAGAGGAAACAGGAAGGTTAGATTACATTCGGCTATTATACTATTATAAAGATATTGATTTTAGTTATGAGTGAGATGGGAAGACTTGGTAGCAGACAAGAAACAAGTTGTGACTAAGTTTTAATAAGACCACTCTGATGGCAATATTGCGAATATACTAAAGGGGAAAATGGGAAGTAGGAAGACTAAATGGAAAGCTGTTGGTCAAAGCAACTGTAAGCCAGAGATTACAGTGGCTTGAACTAAAGTTGCAGCAGTAGATAAGGTGAATAACTGTCAAAATCTGGAAAAAAATTTCAGGCAGAATGATAAAGATCTTTTCGTGGATGATATGTAGGTTGTGAGAAAACAAGAAAATTGAAGAATGGGTCTAATTTTCATGAACTGAGCGCCAAGAAAGGAAGTTGTTATTTAATATTTAGGTCGACATTGCAGGGGAACAGTTTGAAAGAATTTGACTCTGACATTTGGATACATTAAATTTGAAATGCCCATTTGATATGTAAATGGTGATGTTTCATGGACAGTTGTCTATAAATAAATGGAGAGAAGACTGACTATGTTTTGCATGTAGACTTATCAATATGAAACTGGATTAATTCATCAAAGGAGTAATTTTAGATAGAAAACAAGCCTAGGTCTGAAGACCGATCACATAATACTATAACTTTAACAGTCAGTGAGATGAAGAGGTGCCAGTAAAAGAGAATGAGGAAAAGTGAGAGAAAAATAAAATTAACAGAATACAATGCTTTAGAAATCAATATACAAAAAGGAGGTAGAGGAGTTTGCAAAAGGAGATAATGATCACTTGCATCAAATATTACTGAGAAATGAAGTCAGAAGAGAATTGAATAGTGGCCATTGTTTTTTGCAACCTAGAGGTCATTGTTGATATTGATAAAACAGTTCCAATGGAGTGCTGGGATCAAGTACTTGATTGGAGTGAGTTCACCACAAAAGAGTTGGAGAACAGTAGAAAAATAGTAGCCAGTAATTATATACAAGTATTTCAAGGGATTTTGTTATCAAAAAAGGGGAGAAGGATAGACAGTAGCTCCAGGGATAAGTGATGTAAAGGGATCTTGTAAAATGCTATGATAGTAGAAATAAAGTTCGTTTGTATATTAATAGGAAATATCAAATGTGTTGTAAGGCTTTTCTTTTACAACCATAGTGAGAAATATAACGGCACGTATGCCTCAAACCAAACAATGTCCCTGGCTCTGCGAAGAGGGAAAATAAATCAGAAATGAGAGCACTATATAAGTGGTATTGATTTACAATCAGTTCAAGAATCTAACCATGGACTTCCTACTGTACCTTGTTCCATAAACAGTTATTGGATTTAACAACATTTGGCTTCTCAGAGTTCATACAGGGGCTGCCTGCTATATCACTCCTTCGGAATGATTACCCTATTTGATTTCTTGCCCTTTTGGCCATTTGGTATAATTTTCAAACACCAATGTTTGTGTTTGCTGAACACCATATATTTCGAGAAAGGAAAGTCTTCATCTAAGTAGTAATGGTGTGAAATGTCAGGAGGCAATCCCTTTTCAATAATTATTTGGATATTTAATATATGTATTAGCCAAGTGTAGTTAACTTGTTGATCTGATCATCTGACTCTCCTAGAGTCTTCAAGAGGACAGTATTAGTATTTGTATGATTAATTCATTGGAGGAATACTATGTTTATGGAACACAGAAACATTTGCAGTAGCAAGGCTCTAATTTTTTGCTACCAATACTCATAGCTTTATAACTAAACTTACTAAGGGATAGTTATTATAAAAGAGAAAAACTATTAAATATTAAAAATGTTAAAAATCCCTGGGCTTTACCACAGAACTTCTGAACTTATAACCTCTGAAGTTATTGCTCAGGCAGCTGAATTTTAACATAAAATAAAGAAAAAGATACAGCAAAGATATTACATAAGAATAAAATAAAGAGATACCAAAAATAAAGCTATACAATAAATTAAAATTTTAAAATTAAGATGAAGTTTAAACTTAAAAATAATTAAAAAGACCAACTATATAAAATGTAATATTTAAAGGAAAATTTTTAAAAGAGAAAATAAACTATACTGAAGAATAAAACAATAAAATAGCAGAAGCTAATTGGAAAAGATATTAAAAACAACAACTAAAGGATTGGTTACAGCTAAATACATGAGAATGGTACTAAAATTCATGAAAGTTCTCAATATAAAAGTCAATGCAATTGTAGATTGATCACAAGAATTAATGTCTGAAAAATGTGTAAACATTTTGTAAAATGGATTAAAGACCAATAAAGCAGAAAGCTTGGCGTTTAGGGGAAGAGATACTTAAATTATAAATATTATAATAAAATAAGCCAATACAATTTTTAAAGAAGTTATCAAAGTAAAAATATTTAATCCTTGAAAACGTCCAAAATATTCATTTGCTTATTAATGTTTGGTCTATTGTAAATCACAACCCCCAGGGTTACACTAGACAGAAAGTTTCCTGGGCTCCACCACATAATTTCTGAACTTATAACCTCTGGAATTGTTGCTCAGGCAACTGAATTTTTTTTTTTTTGAAACGGAGTCTCGCTCTGTTGTCCAGGCTGGAGTGCAGTGGCGTGATATGGCCTCATTGCAAGCTCCACCTCCTGGGTTCACGCCATTCTCCTGCCTCAGCCTCCCTAGCAGCTGGGACTACAGGCGCCCGCCACCACGCCTGGCTAATTTTTTGTGTTTTTTTGGTTAGAGATGCAGTTTCACCATGTTAGCCAGGATGGTCTCTATCTCCTGACCTCGTGATCTGACCACCTTGGCCTCCCAAAATGCTGGCATTACAGGGGTGAGCCACTGTGCTCGGCTAGGCAGCTGAATTTAACATCCATAGGAAGTAATTATAATATACATCATTGATTAAGAACTGTTGGTTTAGGGTGAAACATACATGCAAACTTGAAAAGAAAACGGTAACGAAGAAGACAAATCAGTAACACACAAGACATAAGGTTATTTTTAATCTTTTTTAAATTTTTTTTATACTTTAAGTTTTAGGGTACATGTGCACAACATGCAGGTTTGTTACATATGTATACATGTGCCATGTTGGTGTGCTGCAGCCATAAAAAATGATGAGTTCATGTTCTTTGTAGGAACACGGATGAAGCTGGAAACCACCATTCTCAGCAAACTATTTTTAATCTTTAATAAGGCTTAGGTAGCTCTGGATTCCTGGGAAATACAGGTTTTTATTGCAACAACCTCTCCGTTTTTAGTCATTAAGTTTGTGATAATTTTTGGTTGTTATGTAGCAATAGAAAACTAAAATATAGAGTATACAAGGGAAAAATAATTAGGTTGTTGATGGCAAATACTGTTGCTCATATGTGAAGACAGATGCTCTGAAAGATGCCAGCCCTCTATATCTTTCTGGGTTTGTCTGCAGCCTCAGAACCTTTCTTAACACAGCTCTGTGAAAGCAATATGCTTTCTGTATGAGATGTTGAACTGATTTTTCACCTTTCCATGAGATGTTTGCAATAGCACAAATGTGTAATATATCTTGTATCTTGAACACTGTAACAGTGAAATTGTCAGACTGGGACTAATCTAAGAAAATTTCAACTTTTTGTTAAGTGAATCTGGAAAAAATACCCTTTTTTCCTAATGAAGGAAATATATACATATATATATATATATATATATATATATATATATATATGGACAGAGAGTGTTCAACAAAATCCTGTACCTCTAAGCTAGTATGAATTGTGCTATTTTTTCAAAAGGGGAAAAGGAAGATATGACCATATTTTCAAAAAATTCAAAAAAAATCATCCCTCCAATTTTCTAAACTATGAAACATCAAAACATATACCAGGATTGATATTCATGTTTTATGGATTATATTTCAATTATAACATTATTATTTTGTGTTAGTAATTTTAGGTATCAAATTATGATAAAAGTATAAGGTATGTAAAACCTTTAGATTACATATTGTAAGAATATATAAAAATGCCCTTCGGCCAGGCACAGTGGCTCATGCCTGTAATTCCAGCACTTTGGGAGGCTGAGGCAGGTGGATCACAAGGTCAGGAGCTTGAGACCATCCTGGCCCACATGGTGAAACCCCGTTTCTACATAAATAAAAAATACAAAAAATTAGCCGGTCGTGGTGGCGGGCGTCTGTGGTCCCAGCTGTTTGGGAGGCTGAGGCAGGAGAATGGCGTGAACCTGGGAGGCGGAGCTTGCAGCGAGCCGAGATCACACCACTGCACTCCAGCTTGGGTGACAGAGCGAGACTCTGTCTAAAAAAAAAAAAAAAAAAAAAAAAAAATGGCCTTAACACCTGTCAGAAATAAGCATTTTTTCCTCTGTGCTCACACTTCAACAACAATCATCATCAGAAGACTTCTGTGACCAAATGTGTGAGGTTTTGTTTCCACACAAACAATAGAGATGAGCTGAGTGTTCTTTAATTCAATTCAATTATGATGCTATCTTCCCAGAGATAGCCTTAGATACCACAGGCTGAGGGCTCAGTCCCCAAAACTGCCTCCACTTCAGGCACCAGTTGTAAGTCCAGGCTTCCAGAACTTCTGTCTAACCAGCCAAAAGTTGGGGTTCCACAACGCCCTTTTTGAGTTTGATTAATTTGCTAGAGCAGCACACAGAACTTACACAAACTCTTATTTACATTTACTGGTTTATTATAAAGGCTATTACAAAGGATGCAGATGAACAGACGTAGAGCAAGTCACACGAGAAAGTTTGTGGGGCTTCCATGCCCTCCACAGGTGTGCCACCCTTCAGGAACCTCCACGTCTTTCATTATCTGGAAGCTCTTTGAGTCCTGTCCTCTTGGGTTTTTTTGTGGAGAAAACTGGATAGGCATGACTGACAACCATGTAGAAATGTGACTGAAAAAAAAAAATGACATGATCTAATGCTAATGGACTGAGTGGGAAAGCCAGCAAGGCCTGTTCATATTCTTCTGCCTCTCTGTGCAGCATTCTTTCCTCCAGGGTATGAGGCAGGACCCTCTCTGGAATGAGAGTTGCATGCCCCGCAATCAGATTAGAGTTCTGTTTTAGGCAGGTGAAAAGAGAGCAGCAGAAGATCAAATAGAAAGATTCTGTTTTCTGAAGCTTTCCTCTGAGACCTAAAGTCCCTCAACATTATCACAAGCACTATGGGAGTTATAAGCCAGCTACCATGGACAAAAACCTATATATGTACATACACACATATACAGATAAAAACCTATATATGTACATACATACACACATATAAAAAATATCACATTCACATCACTCCAAATATAAATTATAAGAGTTACACATATAAGAACCATGCATTCTTAAATGGTTTCAGGTTTATGAACTTAACATATTTATTTGATTCTTTTTCATGAATCTGACAGAAATTTTAGCAGGTAGAGTTAGCTTAGTTTGTCTTCTGACTACAACGTTACAGTCAATAAACACATTAGCTGAGTACTAAAAAAATTATCAAAAACTTGGCATCTTAGAATAGCATGCATTTATTATCTTCCAGTTTTCCTAGGTTAGGAGTTAAAGCAGGAATAACTGGACCCTCTGCTCACAATCTCATGGGGGTGAAATCTATGAATTGGCCATGCTGTGCCTCTTTCAGGAGCTTGCAGCGCTCTTCTAAACTCAAGTAGTTATCAGCAAAACTCAGCTTCTTACAGACTCTTCATGTCCTAGTAGCTCCCACTCTTTCTTGAAATGTGGGGCTCTTTAAAACATGGCAGATTGCATCTTCAAAGTTTGTGACTTAAAAACCCCTTTGAAAGAGTCACTTAATTAGTTCAGGGACACTCAGGGTGATCTCCCATTTTATTAACACCAAGTAAATAGATTAATGACCTTAATTACATCTGAAAAATTCCTTCTCATTTGCCATATAACGAAATAGAAGCATGGGAGTTAAATCCATCATATTCGTATAAGTTCCACATATGTTAAAGGAAAGTGAATTATATAGGCATTGTATGTGATGGAGCAGAAATTTTGGGAGCCATTTAAAATTCTGCCTACAATACTAATTTTTTTTGGGGGGAAATAGTCATTGGATATTGAGAATGTCCTTTTTTGCTTTAAAATATGACTTCAGCTCTGAGAAGAAATTCAGAATGAGCTGAATACAGTGGTGTTAATTAAATTAAATCAAGTATATATAAGTAAGAATTGGTAAGGGCTTTCACATAAAACTTTTAAAATCTCTCTGAGTATAAAAGTGTTCCCTGCTCTTCCAAAACACACACATACATACACACAAAGTTAGATTTTCAAAGTAAACATAGGATGGGCTCTCAAACAATAAAGACTATGAAGGTGGGACGCAAGCAAAACTTATAAATAATTTATCATTATCAGTGTACATTTAGACTCTTTTAAAATGAATAATAAATGTATTAATGTGTAATAGTGGTATATAATAAATAATACAGCAGATTATCAACATGATACATTTACAAGTAGGAGCTAAGCTGTGAGGATACAAAGGCATAAGAATGAAATAATGGACTTTGGGGACTAGGAGGGAAGGGCAGGAGGGGGGTGAGGGATAAAAGACTGTACATTGGGTACAGTGTACAATCCTCAAGTGATGGATGCACCAAAATCTCAGAAACCACGGCTAAAGCACGTGTCCATGTAAACAAACATCATCTGTTCCCCAAATAAGATTGAAATAAAAAATTCACAATTTATAATAAATTATTCTTAACAAATATAGAAAATAAAAATAAGTTATATTTTAAACATATAATCTTTTTTATAATGTTTATACAACATAAATTATTATTATATTTTGGTACTGATATTATGCTAGATGATTATAGTCCAATATTGGTTCATATATTGACTTACAGAAGCTCAAATTCCTTGAACCATTTCAAAGCTATCCCCGGGCTATTTGTCTTTTACATCCAGGGGCGAAGGCCTGTATCACCCCTTTCTTTTTCCTTAGTCTGGCAAGTATACACAATTTTGTAAGCATAGGCAATGGGCTCCATTCATGCAAATTAGAGTATGTAACTGTCTTGTACAAGCTTAGCATTAATTTACAATCTAGTTTAATATTGCCCTTAAGATTTGCAGTGTAAGGCAATTTTAATAGAATTAGCAGAGAAAAACATGTTATGAAGCCCTATGAAACTAATATTATCATATTTTTGACCCAGTTAAAATCACAGCATACTGAAAATCTCACACAACTTGTAGTGGTTTTGTAGTCTCTGAGCTTATGTACAAACTTTTATTGTCCTATTTTCTGATTTAGATTTATCCAAATATACATATTTTATGACAAAATAAGTGAATAATAATAACCAAAGCATAAAAAAGTAGCAAAATACCCTATATTGACTTTGTGCTTATCTTATGACGAATAACCGGTATTAATGACGTGTTTTGTATATACATCTTAATGTATATACAAAATAAATAATTTAGTTTTGTTAGATAAAATATATGAAATTTTAGTATGACAAAATATTAACACTTTAAGACATATAGAATAGAATTCTGGTTCTGAAAGCAACAAGGAATAAGTTGAAGGAGGGTGTAGATTCATTGTAAAATATTTTAGCTAATGTTCGTCTAGCATTTGAAGAGTACTTGGCACTGTGATGTTTTACCATTGATGTTTCATTTCTACCTAAAAACCATCCTATGAGGTAGGTATTCTCTAGATTTAGAAGTAATTGTAAGAGGCTAAGTACTTAAATCATGGAAGTAGCAAGAGATAATTGTGAGGTGTCAGCCTGTTTTGTTTTGATTCTAAAGTATGAGCCATTAATCATCATATAATGTTGTCACACAATTCTTACACTTTTGGTACTGTATAATGTAAGAATTCCTAAAAAATCTAAAATCACAAAATAAGCTTTGGTAAAAGCAGTTTGTGATAATTTAATTTTTTTATACTTATTTTTTAGATTTAGATCACATTTCAGGACAATTTTTAAGCATTTTATATTGTTTCAATCACGATTTTTAAAAAAGCTTTACAGGTTTCTTCCTAGGTATCCTTTAGTGTGTAGCATGGCCAAGATATGAAGAAGACCTCTATGGTCACACTCCTCCCTAGGACCTTGTCACTTGTTTATACCTTTGCCTGAAATTCACCTTCCTCATCTCGCTGTCTCAATTCTTTCAAGTCTGTGCTCAAATATCCCAGTCTTCCCAGGCCACTTTGTTTAAAATGCTACCCCACATTAATACTCTCTAACCTTCTCTCTCCATTTGATTTTTTTCCATAACACATATTAACATCGAATGTAGCACAGCCAGCCCTCCATATGCACAGATGTAGAACCTGAGGATACTAGAGAGCGGACTCTAAGGGACTTAAGCATCCACAGATTTTATGATAGTGAAAGGGGTCCTGGAACCAATCTCTGACAGATACCGAGGGACAACTGTGTATATTTTGCTTATTTATCTTGTTTATTCTGTCTTTATTTACTAGAAAATGATTTACATTGGTGCCAGCATGTTTGTCTCATTTTTTTACTGTTTAATCACAGCAACTAAAACAAAAACTAGAGTATAGTATTTAATCAATGTACATTTGTTGAAAAAAAAAACAGAAGAGAACAACAAAAAAGGGAAAGAATTTCTCTCTCGTTCTTTATGATTTTTCTATTCATCTCTAAACAATAAGGATACGTTCTAAGAAATGCATTGTTAGGTGATTTTGTCCTTGTGCAAACATCACAGAGTGTACTTAAACCTAGACGGTATAGCCTACTACACACCTAGGATACATGATATGTCTATTGCTCCTAGGCTACAAACCCATACTAAATACTCTGGGCAATTGTAACGCAATGGTAAGTATTTGTGTGTTTAAGCATACCCAAACATAGGAAAGGGATAATAAAAATATGCTATAAAAGATATAATGTGTCTGTGTAGGGCACTTACCTTAAATGGAGTTTGCAGGCCCGGCAGGTGCTCTGGAAGAGTCACTGAGTGGGTGGTGAGTGAGTGTGAAGGCCTAAGACATTGTACCCTTATGTAGACTTTATAAATACTGCACACTTAGGATATAGTAGATTTATTTTAAAATGTCTTCAAAAGTAAATTAGCATTAGCTTACTGTAACTTTTTTACTTCATAAATTTTTAAAATTTTTAAAACTTTTTAACTATTTTGCAATAACAATTTAAACACAAACACGTTGTATACCTGTATAAAAATATTTTTTTGTATATATCCTTATGTAATAAGACTTTCCTAATTTTGTACTTTTTCTTTTTACTTTTAAAAATGTTGTCATGAGCTAAAACACAACCTCACACGTCAGCCTAGGCCTACACAAGATCAAGATAATCAATATCATTGTATTCCACCTCCAAGTCTTGTTCCAGTAGAAGATCTTCAGGGGCAATAACACCCATGAAACTGTGATCTTCTTTGACAGCAATCTCTTCTTCTAAGAATAGTTGCCTGAGGCTGTTCGTAGTTAACTTCAAAAAAAATACATACAAGGAGCATATTCTAAAATAAGGATAAAAATCATACAATATTAAATACATAAATCAGTAACATAGTTATTATCATTATCAAGTACTACCTACTATACATAATTGTATGTGCTATACTTCTGTACAACTTTCAGCAAGTCAATTTGTTTATACCAGCATCACCACAAATTCATGGGTAATGTGTTGTGCTATGGTGTTATGACAGTTATTACATCATTAGGTGGTGTAAATTTTTCAGCTCCATTATAATCTTATGGGACCACCATCTTATATGCAGTGTGTCGTTGAACAAAACATTGTTATATTGCTCACAATTGTAATTTATTCATTCATTAAATGTTTATTGAACACCTATGCCATGATAAATATACCTTGTTGTAAAGAAAAATAGTAGTTCAGGAGATACAAAAGCCTTATTTTCTTTTTTTTTATTATTATTATACTTCAAGTTTTAGGGTACATGTGCACAATGTGCAGGTTTGTTACATATGTATCCATGTGCCATGTTGGCATGCTGCACCCATTAACTTGTCATTTAGCATTAGGTATATCTCCTGTTGTTTCCTGACTTTTTAATGATCGCCATTCTAACTGGTGTGAGATGGTATCTCATTGTGGTTTTGATTTGCATTTCTCTGATGGCCAGTGATGATGAGCATTTTTGCATGTGTTTTTTGGCTGCATAAATGTCTTCTTTTGAGTAGTGTCTGTTCATGTCCTTTGCCCACTTTTTGATGGGGTTGTTTGTTTTTTCTTGTAAATTTGTTTGAGTTCATTGTAGATTCTGGATATTAGCCCTTTGTCAGATGAGTAGGTTGAGAAAATTTTCTCCCATTTTGTAGGTTGCCTGTTCACTCTGATGGTAGTTTCTTTTGCTGTGCAAAAGCTCTTTAGTTTAATTAGATCCCATTTGTCAATTTTGGCTTTTGTTGCCATTGCTTTTGGTCTTTTAGACATGAAGTCCTTGCCCACGCCTATGTCCTGAATGGTAATGCCTAGGTTTTCTCCTAGGGTTTTTATCGTTTTAGGTCTAACATGTAAGTCTTTAATCCATGTTGAATGAATTTTTGTATAAGGTGTAAGGAAGGAATCCAGTTTCAGCTTTCTACATACGGCTAGCCAGTTTTCCCAGCACCATTTATTAAATAGGGAATCCTTTCCCCATTGCTTGTTTTTGTCAGGTTTGTCAAAGATCAGATGGTTGTAGATATGCGGCATTATTTCTGAGGGTTCTGTTCTGTTCCATTGATCTATATCTCTGTTTTGGTACCAGTACCATGCTGTTTTGGTTACTGTAGCCTTGTAGTATAGTTTGAAGTCAGGGAGCATGATGCCTCCAGCTTTGTTCTTTTGGCTTAGGATTGACTTCGCAATGCGGGCTCTTTTTTGGTTCCATATGAACTTTAAAGTAGTTTTTTCCAATTCTGTGAAGAAAGTCATTGGTAGCTTGATGGGGATGGCATTGAATCTATAAACTACCTTGGGCAGTATGGCCATTTTCACGATACTGATTCTTCCAACCCATGAGCATGGAATGTTCTCCCGTTTGTTTGTATCCTCTTTTATTTCATTGAGCAGTGGTTTGTAGTTCTCCTTGAAGAGGTCCTTCACGTCCCTTGTAAGTTAGATTCCTAGGTATTTTATTCTCTTTGAAGCAATGTGAATGGGTGTTCACTCATGATTTGGCTCTCTGTTTGTCTGTGATTGGTGTACAAGAATGCTTGTGATTTTTGTACATTGATTTTGTATCCTGAGACTTTGCTGAAGTTGCTTATCAGCTTAAGGAGATTTTGGGCTGAGACAATGGGGTTTTCTAGATATACAATCATGTCATCTGCCAACAGGGACAATTTGGCTTCCTCTTTTCCTAATTGAATACCCTTTATTTCCTTCTCCTGCCTGATTGCTTATTTTCTATAGGCTTACCATTTAGTCAGGGTAAATGGGCAAAAAAACAACCAGCAATTTTTTAAACATGTTCCAATCGTAGTAATTACAGTGAAGGAAACCTAAATGTGGTGCTGTGTTAAAGTGTCACTGTGCTATGGGATGCTGTGCTAGCTACACAGCAAAGTTAGAGACAGCCCCTTTGTTATATAAGTGCTATTTAAACTGAGGCCTCAAGGATGTAAATGAGACAGTCAAGTAAAGATATATGAGAATATTGTTTTCTGCTGAGGATAAAGCAAGAACAAAATAGAACAGGACAAAGCAGCAGAGAATTATTTTTATTATTGTACTTTAAGTTCTAGGGCACATGTGCACAATGTGCAGGTTTGTTACATATGTATACATGTGCCATGTTGCTGTGCTGCACCCATTAACTCTTCATTTACATTAGGTATTTCTCCTAATCCTTCCCCCCTCCCTCCACCCCACGACAGGCCCCGGTGTGTGATGTTTCCCACCCTGTGTCCAAGTGTTCTCATTGTTCAATTCCCACCTATAAGTGAGAACACACGGTGTTTGGTTTTCTGTCCTTGTGATAGTTCGCTCAGAATGATGGTTTCTAGCTTCATCCATGTCCCTACAAAGGAGAGGAACTCATCCTTTTTTATGGGAGAGCAGCACAGTATTTTTAAGAAGCAAAGGAGCTCAGTGTGGAAGGACCATGCAACCAAGGGGGACACCGATAAATGAGTTTAGACAGAAAAGTGAAAAAAACTTAACTAGTATTTTTGAAAGATAATGCTGGGTGTTCTGTGGAGAAGGAGTTACAGTGGAGCAAAAGTGGGAGCCAAGAGGTGACTAGGAAGCAACTGTTTTATTCAAGGCTGTTATGCTCAAGGCTAGTTTTAAGGATTAAGGTAGTAGCAGTGGAAATTAAGAGAAATGCATGTATTTGAGAGACATTGGCAGTAAAGTCCACAGTACTTGCTGATGGATTGTATGGGAATAAAGAAAGAAGGTAAATAAATAATAACCTTCAATTTTTAGGCCTGAGCAACTTCTAAATTTTAATATGTCCCTTAGGGAAAATCAAGAATGATGTTTAGTGTACATTATGTTTGAAATACCTATTAAACATCCTAGTGGAGATGTAAAATGGGCAGTTACAGGCATCTGGAAGTGAGATGAATATTGAACTCTACTTGCTGGCCGTCTTATTTGTCACTTTGTTTCCATGGACTAGATCAGTACCTTGCACATAGCTGAAGATTGATAAATATGTGTTGAATCGAACACTGTTTCTCCACCCTCCAATTTTGTATGCAGAAAATCTTATCTCTGTTTATAATTTCTACTCTTTAAAATATTTATAGATTTCCAGTGTTTCCAATTTTTTTCTTAACTGTTGGTAATAAAGTGATTAAAATCCAAATCCTTAGTTTTCTCAATTTTTTGAAATGACTGACAACTACATTTTTCAGAACATGTGACAAAATAATGCTAATCCAGCCTAAACTCCTCTTGTTTGAAAGCACATCATTTGCAAGCTCTGAAATTATGTTAATTAATGCTAGCTTTAAACCTTTGAAAATCAAAGACCATACCTTCTTTGAGTTTCCTTTCAAGACAAGTATTTGTTTTTCTCTTAGATGCTTTTTTCTTAGTGGTTTTACTCTTTTAAATATAATAAAAGTTTAGTATAAATAACAAAAACAAAACACAAAACTTCTATTCTGCTTCAGGGTCTAAAATCCAATTATATTTTATTGTGAGAGTTGGAATAAAGTAAAAGAAAAAAAGTAGGAAACACCAATACATCTTATAAGTAAAGTGAAGCAATTTCCCTGGAGACAAGAATAACATATCTTCCAACCTCATCTATCTTAGTATTCAGAGCACTGCAAACTGGAGAGACTTTAAATAAAACCAATAGGCATTTTCATTTCTTAACATATTATTGAACCTAACTGGACTTCATCAAATATTGTGAGATGCATAATATTACTTCCTACCCCCCTTCAGATTAGGTACTTATTCATTCAAAATTGTCAAACAAACAAATAATATCTCTGTCAAAGAGCTATTTATCAGCTTCTGATATCATGGGCCATGCACTTTTAGATTTGCAGATGTTTTGAGAAGGGCTTTCTAACTGACTTATCATCATATCATTCTATGGTCAGAACATAAAAAAAGTAGGACAAAATCAGAGGAAATTGGAGAAACAGAACTGTCATTATGAACCTATGTACACATGTTGGGTGTTTTCTGTGATACATTGTTGCTTGAAATAATATACTGTTTTATTGGAATATTTTAAGACTGGCGTAGATATTAGCTTTTTTTTTAGAGGTTGTAACAGGTTAGCTGCATATATTTTTCACCCTTAAGAAACTGACATTCTCCATAGATTATAAGTGTGTACAGAGCCAACATCATTCTGTACCTTCGAGTTTCTGATGTTAAGCTGTGGAGAAAGGGAAGTAGTTCTTAAAGAGATGCCAGTCTCCATTCAAACGGTGTCTGAGAAACTCACGTGGAATATTTTCCACTTATTCTTTGGTTTGTTGATTTTGTACTTGAATCTGGAAAGGATTGAACATGGAGAAATACAGAAAAAAAGGACTAAGAGGCATTGAAAATACACACTCTCAACGTACACATCTAAGTTGGAGCTACAAGAACATTAAATTACACTGTCTGCTTGTTGCAAGCTCACATCAATCGTTTCCCACAATGATTATTAGTTATCTGCTAATGTAAAGTTATTTTGAAGTAACTGAGGTTAAGGCACAGATATATTTCTCCTAATATTATTTAGCATATGTCTTAAAGATAATTTTTACATAGGTGCTAATTTTTATCATAAAAATGATTAGTAATACTGTAATAGATATATAAACAAGATGAAATAGGAGTGCAGAAGGGAGGAATTGAACAAACTCCACATCTATGTTGGTCTTTTACTTATTATAAAGAAAGAATCATATTTTATTATTGCTGATAGAGAACAAATTATACAAAAAAAAATACAGCTAGCACTGTCAATATTATAGTCACAAGAAGGTAACAATTTAAATAAATCATAGTTGGCCGGGCATGGTGGCTCATGCCTGTAATCCCAGCACTTTGGGAGTCCAAGGAGGGAGGATCATGAAGTCAGGAGATGGAGACCATCCTGCTAACACGGTGAAACCCCGTCTCTACTAAAAATACAAAAAACTAGCCGGGCGTAGTGGCACGTGCCTGTAGTCCCAGCTACTCTGGAGGCTGAGGCAGGAGAATTGTGTGAACCCGGGAAGCACAACTTGCAGTGAGGCAAGATTGCACCACTGCACTCCAGTCTGGGTGACAGAGTGAGACTCTGTCTCAAAAATAAATAAATAAAATAAAATAAAATAAAAATAAATAAATCATGGTTAGCTTGGTTATCTGTGTTGCACAGATTAATAATAGGAATACAACTTTGAAAGTATTTTGAGACCCTACAGCTTCGATGCCCTTTTAAAATAAGAGAATTGGAAAGAGAAAATATTAGAAAAGAAAATGTGAAAAACTGTTTTAAGAAATGCTAAAATTCAATTCTTAGACTCATAAAGCTCAAATTATCCCTAGCAGGGCAGAACAACACCATTAAAAAAACTAGGATAAAAACTTCTATGACATCATAATGAAACTTTCCAACAATAAAAGGGAAGAGAAAATTATAAAATTATCTAGAGGAAAAATGGAGGAGGGCTAAATATTCTAACAATGCATTATCTATCTCAACAATGAAAAGCCAAATAAATTAGAGACATTTTCAATGTGCTGAAAGAAAATAACTGTGAATCTAGAATTAAATTATTACTGAAAATATCTTTTAAGAATGACAGGGAAATAACAACACTTTTATGAAAGAAATCCAAAGCGAACAATTTTATTACCAGCAGATTATACCAAAAGAAAATTATAAAGAATACACTAAGTTGAAAGGAATTGAACTGATATGGTAAACTAAGTAAAAATAAAGATTAAATAATTTAAAAAGTAGTAAATATGGGACAAATATCCATCGATATTAACTATAGAGAGTAATAATAATAATGCCTTTGGGTGTTAAAATGAGATAGAGCTGAAATACATGATAATAATAAAATAATTTGGAACATAGAGTGCGGAGTTAAAGTTTGTAAAGCCATTTTATATTCTAGAGAAGGATGTAAGTAGAGTGATTAACATTGGGTTCTAGTAAATTATATCTCTTTAATTTTATAGATTTTTATAATTTTATAATTTTACACTAGTGTTTCTTTTTTCTGTTGCTGTTTTTAGTGTTTTTACTTCAAATCTCTGCCTGAGGTTTTCTTTGGCCAAACAATCCTTCTCACTTATCAATGACAAATGGAACAGTCAATAAATAAACCAGTTATCTTGTCTTTTGAGTGACAAAACTCAGAGGCATTTTCTTTTTAACAGCATTTCCAAAAGGTCCGGAGCATAACGGAGTTCTAGTTATCCTCAGTAGCGGTATGCACAGTAGTAGTACCTCACTTATGTTGACTTTCTTCTCTTCCTGTGTCACATCTTCATTATCCTACTGGTTTTCCTGTATTACTTCTCACATAAACGACTAATAATTTCTACCCTCTAGAAATGATTTTGGGAGAAATCATCCTATGGCAAATTTAACCAAGAAGAGGAAAAACTAAAATAAAAAAATAAAAAATAAAAATAAATTGGATAATAATATGGTAGATTTTACTCAAATATGAAAAAATTTCAAAAGCCAAAGAAGCAGTGTATGACCTTAAAGCATTTAGCAAACCTACTATTTGAACATAATTTAGACCATATGTTTACATTTTGAAGACAGTTGGATGCTACCAATAATCTTTAAAACTGTTTTTATCTTTCAAAGATTAAAGTATGTGAACTAAAAGACATTACAGCTTTATTTTCCTTAAAAACATTTGATGTAAGTACTTATTATCTTTAAGCCAATCAACTAGAGCTCTTTTTTGTATAAACATCACAAACATAATACATAGATATCTACACAGACAGACAAAAGATTTAGTAGTTTTAAGGTTTTTCATCTGCCAATCTCCTAAGTGGATTATTCGTCTCAGTTTGGAACACTTCAAGAAACAGAGCTAGAAAAATATGCAGTTTCTGGGGTCTAAAAACCAAATATGTCTGGAAGACAAAACTGATTTTAAGGATCTATCGCTTTTAATTCCTGGGGTTCCATGAGGAAAACAGAGGAGTTTATTTTTCCCAAATGGGGTCTGTGATGCCTCTTCTGTTTTTTCCAAGGAGTCCTAGGCTATCAGAAGTTATTTTAGGGCCTTTCATGCATGCATTAAGAGTTGCAAGACAAAATGGAGAAAAATAATTCAGCCAACTAAGAAGAAGAAGTATTTCTCCAGCAAAACAAGATACAAGAAAAGACATAGAGACCTTTTAAATATACCTATAGCCTGGATATGCGCTTTTCATTAAGCTGACTTTCAACCATAGCACTCTTTTAAAAAAATCCTCTTAAATCCTAATTACCAGATTTTAGCCACACCAGGTGGCCAATATTTCTGGGTTTTGAACTTTACCAAAAATAACCTCACAGGTAAAACTAGCAAGCTTCGACTATGGTTATGACTTAACTGTGAGTGTATGAAGTATTTTTAAAGATGTGGTAACCAGTTTTCACAAAATATAGAATCTTTAAAGGTAGCGTAGAGAAAGGAAGATTTAAGAGAGGAAACTAGAAGTTGTTTATGGAGGGGTAGAGAATCAGCAAATGGTAAAAGTCACACAGATACTAACCAGAAATACTCATTCCCTGAGCCAGGATGGAACCTGGGCTGTCATTGTAAAATGGTAGAGACCAAAAGAAAGTACTGCCACGTGGTTACAAGGTCAAGCTTCCAAGGACATAAAACAAGATAGAGACCTCATCCAGTTTTTTTGTTTGTTTTTCAGAGACCTGTAGCAAAGTTTGTTATTGACCAGTTTGTGAGGCTGGCTTGAACAGCAGGTTTATGGGGTCCTAGGCCTGTGTTCTATCCTAAGGTATTCCTCCTTATGACAGAACCATAGAAAAAGATACACAAAGCACACCAGATTGGCTATAGCTTAAAAAGACTAGCCTCACAAATCCTCTGTCCATTAATCAAAACTTTACAGAGAATATAAACTGATTTTTACCATTCCTACAACCA
This sequence comes from Nomascus leucogenys, assembly GCF_006542625.1. Classification (NCBI taxonomy): domain Eukaryota; kingdom Metazoa; phylum Chordata; class Mammalia; order Primates; family Hylobatidae; genus Nomascus; species Nomascus leucogenys. The sequence goes on along the minus strand of NC_044389.1, from coordinate 23,742,316 downwards.
CTTTTCACAGAGAGAGAGAGAAGCCAAAAGACAGACTGGTTAAAAGAAAAAAAAAATGTTACCCTTTTACCCTTTTGCTGCCATGTCAGGTTTCTGGTTTCCCTTTTGACTCTGGGGTTCTTTAAAGGAGAAGCAGACAAAGAGGATGTTTGCATACTCTAAAAGTTGTCCTTCCTAAAGAGATTTGCTCAGTTAGATCCGTAATTTCTTCCCAGTACATTTTCTTTTTTTTTTCTTTAAAGTCAAGCAGTTTCAGGCTTGGAGAAATTAAATTTTTCCCAGAGGGCAGTGTCCTGTGGTACAGAGATGCAATTATCCATCCGAGAAGAGAGGATAGAGGAGAAAACAGAAAAAAAAAATAAGACTTTTTTTAAAGGAGTCCCAGTGATTCAGGATGCATTCAAGAGAAGTACAGACTGAAGGTGGTTGGTCACCCATCTGCAAAGGGGGTAAAAAGGCATCCCTTAGTTATTTTCTCTTTCCAGTGAATACCCAGGGTGTGTGAGGGAGAGAAAGAAAAGGTGTCCCCTTTCTTCTGCCTTTATATCCCCAAGTTCTGGCAACCTCAGCAGGGGCCACACATGGGTGCCAATGCAGGTTTCACCCATGTTAACAGGGAGGCCTAAGGGATAGGAATTATCTGCACTCACCTATGCTCTGGTATATACCCCCTGCTGTCAGTAACCTTATTTATGCCATGGACACAGGCATAACCTCCACCCATGAAATGACGGAAGGGGGGCCCTAATCGGCAAGAATTAGTCATGCTCACCTGTGCTGTACCCCTTGACTTCCATTGTTGTCTGCCTCTGGATCCCTCAGATCCAGTTTTCCTTATTAGGGCTAAAGCCCTAGAAGCTTGGAATTGAGTTTGGGACAAAGAGGTGTCTCAGCAGGGTTCATAGACTCATTAAATTAAGTCCCAGGTGGCCCTCCTTATCATAAGCCAAATGCTAAGTTGAAGCTGTGGAACTGGGATCTCCTCAAAAAAGGCAGAGGAAAGGGAGTCCCATGAATTGGGGTCCTGGCCTAGTAAGAGGCCTTCCAGAATGAAAAAAAATACCCCTCCCATAGAAAAGCTCCCTGTATTCGCAGGGCTGTACTAACACCTGACATGGTGGAGAAAGGAAAAAAAACAGCTTAAGAGCAGGGTATGGAGAGGGGCCTGGGCGAAAAAGCCTCTTACTTTATGTAAATGGGTTCCTTCAACAATAACAGCAACAAATAACTTTTATTTGCTGCCTCCTTTCTGCTTCTAATACATGGAAATTCCGTCGTTCTGAATTGCATATCTGATGGCTGGGCCAAATGCTCATTCTACCCATTAATATTGCTGTAATTTGCAACAACACCCGCAATATTCTAAAAGAATAGATAGGTGCCATCATGACCATGAAAGAAGGAAGGTGCCACATTTGCTCATCATTTCTTATATCCTGGACAAGACCCCAGAAAATAACACAGGATTTTTCTCAGCCACTTTGCCAACCGGAGGTCTCCGTCGCTGGTAATGCCCCCTACCCCTGCCTGGGCCTTGCTTGGCCCTAAGCCTGCTGCAGGAGGTGCCCCACCCACTCGGCCAGCCTGAGCTATAGCTTGTACCCACATCCAGGAAGAATGAGGATACAGTGACAACTCAAAGGGTGAAAAGGGATGGAGAGGAGTTTTATCGAGCCACAGAACAGGTCTCAGCAGAGAGGGGGTGCGGGGGTTGCTTTCCCACCCCCACAGTCAGGTGATTTATTTCCCAGTGTGGCTGAATTCAGGGCTTTTATTGGCTCAGAATAAGGGAGTGAGGCTGATTGGTTTGTGAGTATGAAAAAAAGATTAAAGCAAAGACACCACTCAAAGTGTAGAAAAACATTTAGGGAAGGGTAGGTTTGTGTAAAATAGATGAAGGATGGGGATCAATCAGAGGCAAGTATGCCAAACAGGAAGGCAGGTTTTCAATCTGGTCCATGCATTGTACTTGTAGCTTGGCTTTCAGGCTTTAAACTGTCTTCCGCTTAGAGGTGGGGTTTCACTGGGGACCTGCCCTTATCTGCCTAGGCATTTGACTTCCTCCTGGCACTATCAATATTAGCAAAACAAATCCAGCAAAATATAAAAGCATAATACTATATAACCAACTGGGGATAATGTCAAGAAAGTAGTGTAACAATCAAACATCAATCAATATTTATCAGTTAATGGAATTGAATAAAGGAGAAAATTATTATTATTTTAAGAAGCAGAAAAAAATGATAAAATGATAAAATTCAATATTCATAATCATTTATGAGGAAAAATGAAAATAAAATTTTAAGAACATTTGCTATAAAAGTGAACTTTCTTAATTTTAATGATGCCATCTATAAAAATTTAGAGTTAATATCATCATAATAATATATTAAATATATTCTGCCTTAAGATTAGAAGGCAAGAAAGTCCTCTCTCAGGATTTATATCATTATATTGAATATCTTAGCAAAAATAATAAGACAAGAAATAATCAAAAGCAACATATTAGAAAGATGTGAAACCATTATTACTCATAAAAGATACGACTGTGTATGAGGAAAGTCTCAGTAAGCTCTAATAACTGCATTTAGAAAAGCTACAGTATACAAGTTCAACGTACAAACACTCTAGCACTGTACTCCAGCCCTGAAACTGTTGAAAATAAATAGAGGTATCATTTACAATAAAATTAACAATAATAATATATGTAATGACCCACATTTGACAAAGATGATTAAACTTAACCATAATAGCTTGCAGAAAATATAGTTAAGACATAAATAATTAGATATTTTTTCTTTCATGCTTGAAAAGACTCAATAAAACTAAAATATAAATTCTCCCCAAAATTGGTCTATAGATTCAGTTTAACTTAAAAAATGTTTCCAAAAGTACTTTTTAAGAAATTGACAAGCTGATTTTAAATTTAAGCAAATATTTTAAGCATATAGAATAGCCAAAACAGTCTTTAAAATGAACAGTTAGGGAACATATTTGTCTCCATTTCAAAGCTTAACATGAAGTTGCAGTCATTAAGAGAGTGGTATTCAAGAAAAAAAAAATAACAGGTCTATGGGACAGGATATAGAGTGCAGAAATAGATCCAGTTGATTTTTCGAAAAGCCACCAAGTCTATTTATTGGTGGATGTAAATTTTTTCTCTTTCTTTCTTTCTCTTTCTTTTTCAATGAATGGTGGTAATAAAATACGACAAATACATAGGGGCAAAAATTCTTGACCTAACACCACAAACAGATATTAGAATAAATTATGGATATAAATAAAAAATGTAAAACGTATGAAGTGTTTTTTTGCTTTGAAATATGCAAATTTTCTTAGGGAGAATAGGAAAATAGCAAACAAATGGAAGAAAACACTTCAGTTTCACTTCACCAACTTAAACCCGAATGTTTGTCAAAACATAAAAGAAATTTTAAAAACCATCAGAGACTTAGAGAAAATGCTTTTCTGTCTATTACCTGACAACAACTTGTATCTAGAATACATAAATAATTCCCACACATAAATAACAACTTAGTAAAAAATTGGACAATAGACTTGAAAATATTTTTAATAAGATCACCAAAAAAGATACACAAATTGCCAATAAACACATGAAAAGGTGTAACAAACTATAGTATATACAACAACATGGATGAATCTCAAAAACATTATTCTGAGTGAACGAAGCCAGATATAAACAGCACGTTTTATAATTCCATTTAGCTGAAGTTCAAGGATCTTCAAACTGATCTGTAGTCATAGACAATCACAAAGTAGTTGCCTATGATCAATGTATATTTTCTGGAAAATGATTTTACATATTTATTGAGGTGATGAATCTGCTGTATCTTTTATTGGGGTATTGATTACATGGATAATGCATTTGTTGAGTTCTGAATATTTTATTGCAAGAAATTTTATTTCAATTACAAAGATAATTTCTGCCCAGATTAATTACATTTGGTAATTAATTACATTGGCCATGTTACCAATCTGTGAGTGTTGGTATTTTGAATAGAGAATGTATTTCCCATACCCACAATGGCACAATTTGCAAGCATTCATTTATAATACTACTCCAGTTATTTTACAACCTTGAGGGAAATTTAAACTGTATCTTTTCTGGATGGGTACAATGGCTCACACCTGTAATCTCAGCACTTTGGGAGGCCGAGGAGGGCGCATCACTTGAGGTCGGGGTTTTGAGACCAGCCTGGCCAAAATGGTGAAACCCTGTCTCTATTAAAACTACAAAAATTAGCCAAGCATGGTGGTGAGTACCTGTAATCCCAGCTACTTGGGAGGCTGAGGCATGAGAATTGCTTGATCCCAGAAGGCGGGGGTTGCCGTGAGCCAAGATTGTGCTGCTGCACTCCAGCCTGGGCAACAGAGCAAGACTCCATCTCAAAAATAAAAAAATAAAATTACAAATAAAATGTGTCTTTTCTGAAAGATAATTGCCAAATATACATATATATATATAATGTGTATATACATATATATGTATAAATACATCCAATGATTATTTTTCAGCCTAATACATATGGTGATTTAGAAGAAATAAGTAATTTTCTTGATGTACTATAAATAGGTTGTTAAGCTGGCATTTTAACTGAGTCAATGAGAGTCTAGAACTTGTTCCATATTCTTTATACATCCTTCCTCCAATAAATGGTAACTGTCAAATGAAAACTATTTTTATATTAATCAATTTGTGCTATAACAAAATTCCACAGACTGAAACTTACAAATAACAGAAATTTAGTTCTCACAGTTTTGGAGACTGAAAACCCAAGATAAATTGCTGGCAGGATTAGTGTCTGGTGAGGGTCCAGTCTCAGCTTCCAAGTTGTTGCCTCATTGCTGCATCTTCCACAGGGGAAGCCTATGTCTTCACCGTAAGAAAGGCTATAAAGAGCAAGAGAGCGTCCTTTCAACCTCAAGCCCTTCTCATGAATGAGTGTTCATCTCATTTATGAGAGCAGGGTGGAGACTTCATAATTAAATCACCTCCCAAAGGTCACACCTTTTAATGCCATTGAATTGGGGATTAAGTTTCAACAAGAATGTTGAAGGGAACATCATCATTCAAACCATTGAAATTCTCCATCCCAGTAAGTACCTTTTTCTCTACTCTCAACCTATCCAAATCTTACCTCTTTCTTTACGTCTTCATTCTCAAGCATACTCTTCAAATTTACAATTTCCTTTCCTCTTAATCTGCTATGCTTACTGCCTTCACACATAATTGTGTCACTTTATTGCCTCCTACATTATATTTTGATCTCTATTAATATAGATAATGATAAATTTTATATTTATACAATACTTTAAAAAAATTTAAATATCTGAACTCATTATTTACTCCAACTAAATTGTAATATTGAAAAAACACAGATTGTTGTATATATTCTAAAGCATGTAGCAGAATGAGATACATAGAAATTACTAAATTTTCTTTTGTGAAATGTAAAAATATAGTCAAAAAAAGATGTCAATTCACATCATGATTTATTTGAACAAATTATGAATAGCAGAAAAAATACGTAAATCATTTATTTACAACTATAGATAAATGCTAATATTTAATTGGGCATTTTGCCAACATTTAGTATTTTATAATTTACAGTTATTACAGATCTAAGAGCAAAATATTTTTTGGTTACAAGAGTAAGCAGATTGACTCATGCTATTTTTCTTCATTCCATCTATGTGCCTTACTGCATAAGCAAAAAATACCCTCTTTGGATGTCAGAGAAATAACATGAGTAAAAAGCCATTAGCTATAGCTTTTCCAAATGTATAATAGACTGGGATTATGAAACCAACAAAACATCTGTTTTTCCTGTGAGGATCTGACAAGTTCAACTTTAGTTGTGGTGGTCTGCTATTAGATACAATTACAGTCTGTACTGATTCCGCATGCCATCTGTCATGGTGAAACTGCATTAACTCATCATTTAATTCTGTGCCCTTTTCAATTTGTGCCCTTTAATGTTAACTTCACAAAATTGTTCTAGCCATTTTTAAAATACTATATAACCTCTCCATGTATTATGTAACAATAAGATGTATTCACTTGAGGGAGAAAAAAATCTTTATGTGTAATAAATGTGGCTTCTTTATTGACTGCTAGATATTTTCTCTTTTGTCTTCTCACCACCCTAACAAAAGACAGAAAATATTGACCTGCCGTAAGATCAAGTCACATGCCTATTTCTAGAGTATTCCTAGAGAGATAGTGTGTTTGCCTCCCTCGTCTACTCAGTTTCTGTTTGATTACATCATAGATACATTAACTCCCTCCTTTCCGTGTTCTTAAATGTGGTTACACTTACTGTTACACATCCCATTTATTAATCTTATGGCAGATATGATATCATTTCTTTTAGTGTAAATGTTTTTGAGTGGGATGTTTTGTTTCTATATGGAAATATAAGCTCCTAAAAGTCATTGATCATCTTTGCCAGAGTCAGACATAGACCCTTGTTCTTAACAAGCATATATTGAATAATGAAGAGTGATTTATAGAGGAAACCCATTTAATTATAGGTGACTATAATGGGTTAATCACAAAAAGGTAAACAATCTGACTAGATACAGATATATTTATGGAAACTGATAAATGAAATCCAACAGCATAGCAATTTACAGAAACACAGGTGTTCAGGATAAAATTTCACGGGAGAATGCTCCTTCTGAAATATTTTTTTAAAATAAACACTGTTCTGCCTAATAATATTGTGATATTGCATATTTATTATTATGAAATGTGAAAGTGCTCTAGAAAGGACAAGAACGCCAACCAAAGACAGAATAGGTGTCAGCTGATACCTTGCATTTTGAATTTATTGAGTGCATCACTGCTTTAGTGATGTATAGAATTTATATCCGTATTCAAGTCACTGTTACTATGTTGAATACTAAAAATAGTGGGAGGCAAATTTATGTTGTTTTTATAGCATGCTAGATACAAAGGTTTATAGCATTTTTTTCATGAAATTATGTACCTGTCACATAAATAAATTTGACAAAGAAAATGTGTGAAACTATTGACAGCACTGATAGCTAGTGATTTTACATGATTTAGCTTATGTCACCTCATGAGCTAAATAATGTTATTTTAGCTCCTCATCATAGTAGTATATCTTCTTGATAGTTACTTTCTTATAAATATACCATTTTTTGTCTTTATTGTTTAAGAAACCATATTAAGCTGATATTTTAAATAATCATTCATTTAACTGTTTAATAAAAAACTACTTATGCTGTTTAATAGAAAGCAGTTAAAGTGGACAATTATTTCTATTAAAAGTTTTCTGTTTTCTATTATTTCTATTAAATAGGTGTCTATGAATCAAATCAATGATGTATTAGATATCAATTGGTAACAAAGATAAAAAGTCTTGCATTGACAACATTTTTAAAAAGGAGTATATTAAAATGAGCACATATTTTTTACTACATAATATTTTTACCATCAAAATTAGTATATTACCAGTATTTTTTAAAACATCCACATAAATACTACCATGTTTTCAAGAGCAATTTTTGCAAACTTTTTATTTCACTAAACCTTGATTGTTCTACAAGAATGAACTCATTTTTCTACAACAAACCCAATACTGCTTTTCCAGATTTCCTGTTTTCATCGTGAAAATAAACTCTTTCTTTCTCTCTCTACATATATGTATATGTTTATATGTATATATTTATACACGCATTTATATGTGTGTGTGTGGGGGGGATGTATACACGGTTAATTTTATTGCGTTTTCCTTTGTATTATAATAAACAAGGAATTTAGGTTAAAAATCCTTATGTTATTAAAATAATTATTCAGTGTGTAAAATTAATGGGTTTTGTTTGTTTTTTGAGATGGGTGTCCCTCTGTCACCCAGGCTGGAGTGCAGTGGAGCAATCATGGCTCACTACAGCCTCTGCCTCCTGGGCTCAAGTGTTCCTCCCCTCCTAAGCCTCCCAAAGCTGAGGTGCCCACCTGGCTCGTCTAATTTTTTATTTTTAATTTTTAGAAAAGACAGGATCTCAGCAACTCAGGCTTTTCTCAAACTCCTGGGATCAAGTGATCCTTCTGCCTCAGCTTCCCAAAGAGCTAGGATTACAGGCAAGAGCCACCATGCCCAGCTAAAATTATTGTTTCGGTATATTGACAATGTATAATATAATTACATGCAATCTTATAACATTTAGGAACTTTGAGCTTATAGTTAATAAATATATAATTATAAATGATCTAACATAAAAAAGTTTATGAAAATATAAAGAAATATAAGTATTATCATAATATCTTGTGTTTTTATATCATAAAAAGTCTAAGAAAAATACACTTCAATTATTATTTGCCTTTACTGAACCAAGCTAAAAAAAGATATATAATTCAAATGCCATTAGAAAATAATTTTAGTATATGTTATTACTAATCCTTATATTTATCTTTATAGATTTATGAAATAATTTTTTGTCTTTCTAATTTAGAGGAGTGAGTATTATTCTAGAATTTATAGTTTTGTTCCTCAACTGCCACAACTAAACAGTCGAGCTATTTTTTTTTAAATGACTAAACAAATAGAATGTTTTGTCAACCTATGATATAGTTTAGTCAACGAAGGTCAGAACTGAGATGTGGAAATTAATAATTTTATTTATTAGTTTCCACATTGAAATTTTATGTTAAATCTACTTCCTGATTCAGTTCCCAAATAGAAATATCACCAGAAAAAAAGAGAAATTTTTATATGTACAAGTTAAGAGAAAATAATCTTATAATCAAATACTTTTCTTTGAAGTTCACTGTTACATGACACTAAATTGCAGTTGAGTTAAACTTCAGTTCAACATGCAAACTTTGAAAAAAATATGGCTTAAATCTTATCTCATTATAGTTTGCTATAAAGGAAAATTCATTCATGAACCATCTAATGTCACATGTAAAATATTGTTCTATTATTTGATCTTCAATATTAAAAATTCATCTTTCTGTAATTACTTCTTGCCAAGAAATTGCAATGATATTCACATAATACCTGAAGTAGATTATATCCTATGGGCATAGGAAAGAATGCCAAGTGACTCAACTAGAGTGTTGCTTAATTGTTCCCCAACTTAATGAGGAATGAGTTCTGAATAAATGTGTATCATATGTTTCTATAATTCCCAATAACCTTCCTCATCAGTATGTTAAGTTTCAAAAATTCGTAGTGTTCTCTTAAAACAAATAAATTAGGTCCGTTGGTCACTTGTATTCATATTTGCTAACTTTCTAAAATGTGACACTAAATTGAAAAGATCTAAATTATTTTAAGAAAACATATTTCAGCCTTGGACAAAATACAAAATTGAGACCTTTGAAATGTTATTTAGTATAAATTAAATACTATAAAATATAATTTTAGAAATATGTCTATTTGAATAAGAGCCCTATATGATTTTGTTTTCACTGCCTTATAACAAAAAAAAATGGAGATTGCAAAGAATGCTATAGGTAACTTTCAACACCAATTCTACTGTGTTGTTTGTCATTAGCCACATGAGTTTCCCACGTGTGACTTGGCTGGGGGACATACACTATTAATTCTTAAGTCACACCTGTTTATGAGGAGTTAAATGAGAAAGAGGTTAGGTGAAAAATTTGTTAACATTTATTTAGCATCTACCATTTTCCGTGCAATGTGTAAGAAAATTATATATGCCTAGCCTCATTTATTCTATGCAGCAAATGAGGTAAGAATTCCTATATACCTTATATAGGGACACAATTACATCATAAAAGTCATGGTGCTTAGTAGCCAAGCTGAAATTCATACCAGGCAGTATTAGCTTTCCAGTGCTGAAAAGCAATATTACTACAAATTTAATGTCCTAAACAACACATATTTATCTCACAGTTGTTCTGGGTCACAAGTCTGGGCACAATTTAGATACATTCTTTGTATCCAGTTTGACAAAGCTGTAAGCCAACTGTTGACTGGAGTTTTGATCTCATCTGTGGCTTGATTGGGAAAAGGATCTGCTTCCAAACTCTTGTGGTTATAGACAGCATTTGGCTTCCTGTGGGCTACTTGACTGAGGGCTTCAGTTTCTTGCTGGCTGTTGGTTGGAGGTCTCTCCTTCATGTGGCAGCATACTACATGACAGATTGCTTCTTTAAAGCAGCTAATAAAAGATAATTTCCTAGCTAAGTGGGTTACAATTGCATGTACAATAATTATGTACACACGTAAACGTCTTTACACTATTCTATTGGATAGAAGCAAGTCACAGGGCCCGTCTACATTCAAAGGGAAGAGATTACACAAGGGTGTGAACACCAAAAAGTGGGGATTATGGAGGCTATTCTTTACAACATATTGGCCTATGTAATTCCAAATCCTGAGATACAGGCATATTATAAAGTTGTCTCACTTCACTGAGCTTCCAAATGAACTATTATTGGGACACAGATTAGATAGCCTGCCTATAAAGGTAAGATAGGAACTGAGAGAAATAGTTTTTCCTTCTGGGATGTATTTCATAATACACAGACAGAAAATAATTTATTTTCTTTTTGAATCAAATATAATATATAAAGTAGCCAGAACACAAACAAATAAATTAACAATAGTAGAATTAAAATGAATGTATAATGGCTAGAAAGATGGATAATAAAAGCAGTGAAGCTAATCAGAGAAAATTCAATTAAGGAAGATATTGCAAAATTTTTGGAAATGGGTAATGGTTTTAACTTCAAGAAAACAAATTATCTAGATGGGACAGTGGAGTCAGATTTGATTTAAACTTTTCTCTTTTTCCTTGTTTTTTTTTTAAGTGATGAGAGTAAGTTTACATTTTACTAAAAAATAAATATAGGTTCTGTAGCAGTAAAAAGGCTTGTAATTGAAAATTTACTTTGGTTTCCATGTGGAAACTAAGGTATAAAATGGAGAAGAGTTGATATTGATTTTTTTTTTCTTTTTGTGGAGACAGAGTCTCGTTCTGCAGCCCAGGCTGGAGTGCAGTGGTGCCACCTCGGCTCACTGCAAGCTCTGCCTCCTGAGTTCATGCCATTCTCCTTCAGCCTCCCGAGTAGCTGGGACTACAGGTGACTGCCACCACGCCCGGCTAATTTTTGTATTTTTAGTTGAGAGGGGGTTTCACCATGTTAGCCAAGATGGTCTCAATATCCTGACCTTGTGATCCTCCTGTCTCAGCCTCCCAAAGTGCTGGAGTTACAGGCTTGAGCCACCGCACCCAGCTGATATTTAGTTTTTAAAGAAGAGAGACAGGAGGTAGAATATCACCAAGTTGCATACTCTGTAAAAGGGCAATAGTATACTAAATGATAATAGTACAATAATTGGGGTTAATTCTAGGTTTCACCATACTAGGAAGATGAAATTAGTTAGGAGTACCAAGTACAGAAGAAAATGTAATGAATTTAAAAGCATTCTGAAGAGAGCTGATGAAACTCTAATGTCCTCCAAAGCAGGAACTTATCTTTGTCACTATGTCATAGTCAAAATCTTATACTGCCTGAAACAATCACATATATCCAACAGATATCTGATGAATCTATAGGGTCACTTGTCTCCTTCAAAGTGTCAGACTCCAGAACATTCTGGAAATGGATAAGTAGGCATCATAGCTCACAAGATAAAGACTTAGTCTCACAATTTTAGAATTTAGTTTATCCCTAAAAAGTTCAAACCTTGAAAAATATGTATGACATGTAATGCCTATATACATGTAATCACTTGCATTTTATGTCACTATAGAGATGCAGGTATATAGATAATATACATACACACACACACATACATACACTTAAGTAAAAAGTAAGTGAGAGAAAAAGGCTTCTAACTCTGGGTTTGCATTCTGGTTTTCTAATTTGACATGCATACATCTTCTGCTTTATCTCTATTCTTTGCTTGATTACTCCATTGCTTATTAAATTTTACTGAGAAAGTTTGCATGGGTACAATAACATAGTTGTGCTGATTTCTGGAGAACATAGGAATAAAGTGCTGCGAAAGCTAAAACAATGTTTTTCCTCAGTGTGTATTAATTCCGTTTTCTTTGCTTGTTGGTGGAGTTGGGTGTTTTTTGATTGTTTTTTATGTTCGTGATCCCTAGTCTACAAATAAAGGTCAAAATTATATAGAGTGGGGTCCCATTTTCTGTGGACTCAAGTAGATAAAGATCCATTTATAAGGGGAGATCAGATCTGCTCTAGATAAGCTAAGGAACTTCTAATGAAATGAATGATGTAAAAGGCATTATCTTTAGAATCTCAAGAGGAAACTCATAAATGTGAATTTTATGGGTTAAAAATAATGTTTCATAACTGCTAAATGACATTTGTATTACCAGCACTTGGCAACTATTTATTCAGTGTTATCAGCTTTTCTGATGCAGAATTATCAGCTCTAGGAAAATGGAGCCTAGGTCTCTCAAATGATATGAGATTAAGCTATATAAATAGATCATACCACAACCCACCATCCCACAGGGACTGAATCAGCAACAATTAGCATGCCAATAAGTAGGTTCTAATTCAAGGATATACCCTTTGACAGCTGTAATTTTATTATTATAAGCAACCTCATATTTAATAATAATCCCAAAATTCCCCATCCCAACTAGGGGAGAAAATATAAACAATTCAAATGATAAAGAGAAAGAATAATAATTATACTTTAGTGTTTGTGTGTGTGTGTGTATATATATGTATATAATATACACATATATTACATATATATGTATAATATCAAAATAATACAGCATAATAGTATCATGGACATTATTGCATCCAAACTTGCAGCATAAAAAGTAGAACATTCATAATATATTTCCATCTACCAATATGCAATCAATCTACGTTTAATCTACCTACTCTCCTTCCTCTGAGGCCAACACTATCCTGACTTTCATGCTTATTTTTCTGTTACGTCTGGAAAATAGTTGTATTATTTATGTCTTCCGTTTGCAATTACCTACTATTACAAACAATGTTGTTGATAATTTGTTTGCATATATCAAAACTTTACCTGTTGTAATAGGATTATAATGCTTAATAGTAGAATATGCAAATCGTTTTTCTATAATAGTCCCAAACTATTTTCTAAATTGGTTGTATAGTTACACACTTCAATAATGTATGAGCATTCGTTGTTCCCTTATCCTTGCCAACAATTGGTATTATAAGAATCCTTAATTTTTGTAAAATTGTGGTTACAGAAATGATTTTAGATTGAGTATTACTTGTCTTATTTTCACATTTGATACATTTATAATTATTAGAAATAGTTTCACCCTTCCCACTTGATATTTGATTTTTTTTTCTTACTGATGTGTATTGTTTTGTATAGTTTGGATAGAAACTTCATCATCTATAGAGATTACAAAAGTCTATCCTCAAATTTCAGCTTCTATTTCATTTTCTTTCAGTGTCTTTTGATGAAAAGGGATTGATAACTTTATTATGTTTGAATTTAACTTTCTCATATTTTTGGTTTTGCACTTTTTCTGTTTTATTTAATAAATCTAACCTAACCCTAATTCATTTAGATATTCTCCTGAATCATCTTGTAATAATTTTAAAGATTTGTTCATATATATATATGTATATATACATATATGAGCAAGTTAGAGTTTGCTTGATACTCCCAAAACATGAAAGAACCAGACATATAGGTTTTGTCAGAAGTGCTCCTGAATAAGGGGAGATTATTGCTGAAATACTAGAATTGGAGAATAGTCCACCCGCTCAAGTACCAGAAAGAAGGATAGTCAGATCTCAGTCAGATGAAAGCAGGGAGAATGGCAATGGCCAGAAACATGTGTGTTGCCGTTGTTACTGTATGAATGAGATTTAAAAAGAGGGAAAATTCTTTTTCAAGATATACATATGTATTACTTTCTTTCCAGTCAAATGAGACTTGCATTTCCATTAAAACTTGTCCTATAGTTGTTTCAATTAAAAAAACCTAATTAAGTATCTGATTATTCCCTTCATTTGAGCAATTTACCAACCTCTTTGCTTGACTTTCAAGTTTTTGTATGAACTTACATTATTCTTCTGAGAATACATATAGGTTACGCTCAGATATTGACAACATTCTTTCAATTTTTTTGATTAAATTTTCTCTTTACACTTCCGATTGAGTTCTACCACTTCAAATATTGAATTTCTCTAACAAGCTTTATCTTTTATTACTTTTTCTAGGAAATACCATATAATTCATATTGTTCCATCACACTTTATTTGGAAGTACTAACTGAAATATGATGGAAACCTATCATTTCATCTGTCATGTAAATCCAGTAATTTGTTCTTTCAGTATTTTTTATTATTGAACGTACTCCTTTCCTTGGTAGTATAAGTGAGCTATCATAACATAAAAGGAAGTTCAAGCAATATAGAGAACTACAACAAAGAAAGTAAACATCACCCCGAATCACTTCATAATGTAGTAACACAGTTACCACTGTTTGTGTGTGTAGTTGTGTGTATATAGTTGTGCATCACATAATTATGTTTTGGTGAAAAATGGGCCACATATACTATGGTGGTCTCATAAAATTATAATTCTATATTTTTATGGTACCTTTTCTATGTTTAGACACACCATTACTTACCAATGTGTTACAGTTGCCCACAGTATCTAATACAGTAACATGCTGTATAAGTTTGTAGCCTAAGAATAATAGGCTATACCATATAGCCTGGGTGAATTAGTAGGCTATACTATCTAGGTTTGCAGAAGTACATGCTTTGAAGTTCAAATGACAAATTTAACTAAGGACATATTTTTCAGAATGGATCCTATTGTTATGAAATTCATGACTATATACATAAAATTAAAGCATCCTATGAACGGGTTACTTTTATCAACATATATATAATGGGCATCTTTCAGAATTGTTATATTTAGAGTGCCATAATCATTTTAACAGGTGCTTAAAAATCTCTTATAAATATTTATAATGATTGATTTAACCAGCATTCTAAGTATGAATAACTTTTCTCAAATCTTTCGTAATATGAATAAACTATGATTGTGGTGACTAAACTATATGTACATGTTATATTTCAAATATCATTGTGATAAGTTCCCAGTAGTTATTTGGTTTGGTCAAAAATAACTACTTTTAGTTATGATACACATTTACCCACAATGAATGGGTAAATACTTGGATCAACTGTAATACTTGTACTAACTTGCACTCCCAGCAACAGTGAATGAAATATTTCTTCACTCTCTTTTTAAAAGTTGGCTAACATTAACCTCAAAATTACTTGAATTATTCAACAATTCAAAACATACAAAGTATAGATTTATTTCATTAAGTATGCTATGAAATGTACATAGTACATAGTTCCATGAATTTAACAATCATATCATGTATATTTTTAACATAAATGCTATTTTAATATAAATGCTTAAAGCTTTTTCCCATTTTTTGTTTCAATATCCTTTATTTTATGCAATATTTTATTTTGTGTGCTTCTTCTTGGTAAAGACTTGGTAAATATTTTCCAAGTCTTTAATGTGTCATGCAAATATTTATCAAATTCTTATACAATTGTAATATTTGTGTTTAATCAAAACTTTAATTATACATTTTACTTAATTTTTAAATATACATATAATCAAAATGATTAATTTGCCAACATTTAAATAAATTATTTCATTTTCTATATTTACATATTAAAATGGACTAAGACTTACTTTTACAAAATAACAGTAAAGTAGATTTGTACAGTACAACTACAAGTGGGCAAACTGTGAATAATGTTCTTCAGAAAATATGAGCACTTACTTTGTTCCAGCCAATAATGTTTTGCTCTCTGTTTTAAGTTATTTTAGTTCATGGTTGATGCCTGTAAATGTACTTTTACAAAATGATCTGTCTTAATGGCCTTTGCATACAGCGTGATATTCATGATATTTAATAAGCAGTAATCAGTCAAGGTGAATGCCGGTGACTAGAAGAAGAGTATTGGGGAACCACTGCTACGGCGTGTCTCGATTCCGTATTGTATGATACTAGGGAGGGCCTAAAAAAAACTGTATGGCTAGAGTGGCTGCTGATGGAGGAAAGGGAAACATTCAGGGGGATCAGTATGAAAATAATTCAATATTTTATCATGCATTACAGATATCCGATACCAAAACACACGAGATGAATAGCAGATTGTTTCTTCTCAATTTTCTATTTTATGGGGATAGAAAGCTGAAGTGCTATATTTTTTGTTTAAATTCAGAATTTAGCCTTCTTACTTTTTATGTCAGATGTATAATGATTTCTATTTCATTCAAATAGTCCTATTTTCTTCTTAGAGATGATGACCATCTGATTTTTCTATTTTATTTTTAAGGCTATTTAGTAGTCAGTTGAAAGTCTCAAACTACTATTTTTGAAAGTGAAAGTGGTTATAAACATCCTTGTGTTGTTCTCACATGTATATACTAGTAACTTATTTCATACAAACTTGGACTATAAGCCCCAGTAAGCAAACCACCTAACTGGGGAAGATTAATAAAAAATAATTTTAAAAACCCCACAAATGCTCAGCAACAAAATTATATTCAAGTACATAAAGAAAAATATACAGCTTTTATTCAAAACTGTGAATCAAACAGTATTAAATACAAAATTTTGATCTGCTACTTTGTGTGAATTAAGAGTTTATGTAATGAATAGTATAACTGTTCATGAAATTAATGGGCATTAAATGTATCTAATAGGTGTCAATTTTGTGGCCAGGAGCATATTTGGGTCTTTGTCTCAAAACAGAAACAAACATAGAAAAAAAATTGCTTTAATTGGATTATTTCTAATTATTGAGAAAAAAAATCACATTTCTCAAAGTCAAAATTTAGTCTAATTAAAGAAATAAAAAATATGTCTTGGTTAAGCTTAAATTAATAGCAATAACATTGATACTTTTACTTTACAACAATTATAGTTTTCTTTGTATTATTCCGTTTAATATGAAACTTGATCTTCAAAAATAACCCTCGGAGGAAAACAGGACCGTTTTATTATCACGAGTTTTCAAATAAAATGTGTCTCCCAAGGTCAAAAGCCTGGAAAACGTCAGATAAAGACCTAAATTGACGTATTCTATCTTTCCTTGTGCTCTATTAAATTCACCATTTTTATTTTAAAATACACCTAATACAAATACTAAACATAGAAATTGGCTCAATTTTCAAATGAACTGTGTTTCTTAATACCTGATTCTCACATTTTTCCTGGTATTTTATGTAATCCATATTGAATTAAGATCAACTACATATATGGATTATGGATTCAAGTAAAGCAAAATCTTTGTAAATATTCATTTAAAACATAGGGATTATAATTACATCACGATGTGACAAAATAGTTTACCTTGCACAAAGTTTTTAGAGCAGGATCTGAAACAAATTAACTTATGTACCTGCAAAAAAGTGGTTGCAGTAAGAGTGGTTTTCAAAACAAGTAATTATGTAACACCAAGGATATGTTGAGCATAGGGTTAAAATAGTCTTACATCTGGCATGTACTTGTTGCATTTGCCAGATACAATACCTGCTCAAAATGCTATTACATAGATACCACTTTGGATATAGGATTTGAAATTGCCAGGTCAGTTTTTCAACCCCTAAATCCTTAACTCTGATGGCCACTTTTCTTCAGGAAAAAATTACATAGATTCATTGAACATGCTGCAGATTATATATGAGCTCAGGTTATTCCAAGTAACTTTCTTTTCTTTGATTTGATTTCACTTGCAGGCTTTTTCACTCATCCTCGCACATACCTATTAATAGCACAGGCCAATTATTCTATATTTAAATATTTAATTTCAGCTTTTAAAATGGAGTATATTTTAATTAGAAAAAATAAAAGGAGTTAATGTATTTACAGCCTCCAACAAATAATATCAAAAGGTTTTTGTCCACTTCATTTACAAAAGTAGAGCAATTTATTTCATTGGCCTCGAGCAAAATTTATGTCCTAACGTCCTACGTATGATAAAAATATAGTAATTATACACTGTGTACGAATGTTTATTTAGCATATTGTTAGCTAAAATAAACTGACTTTTCCTCTATTCATGAGCTACTTCTATGATGATCACACTCAGCTGACAAATAACCAACTTGTAATGAAGTGGAGTTTGATATCTAATGACCTCTCTCTACTTTTGCCTGCAAGCCTGGCTAACCGAGTCTGGAAATAAGTAAGGTAAGACACAGAGAGACATCCATATTAACTGCTAAAAACTAGAGCAGGGCACCTCTTCTAAAAAAGGAAAATTGTAAACAGAAATCAGCTAGGATAACAGCGCAACAAAATAAAGTGTCATTTCGCTGCCATGCACTGGGCATTGAGCAAACCCATTAAGAGAGTAAGTAAATGGATCATTCCTCAGTTAGCTGCCCCAAAGTGGTAACAACTCAAGCTATTTACTTCTCAGAACTCACATCAGATATGTCTTCTCAAAACTCATATCTGTTTCTTTGTGGTCCGTTTTGCTTTAGGAAGGCTGTTATCCCAAAAGTATATTTCAAAAGCTCTCTGGCCCGCTGTTTTCTGGTTGTTTTGTGAGTGGGAGGCATTGGTGGAAAGTGACGAAAGAGAGGTGACTCTGCTGCTTTTGCTGGCTGCCTATCTAGCTGGGTGCAGACTTTTAGATTGGCGGGGTTTTTGTTTTTGTTTTTTCTCCCCCTTTAACACTTTAAAGACATTTTTCCTTTGTTTCCTGGCCTTCATCGTATCTGCCGAGAAGTCATCCATTGGTCTTCTCACTGTCTGTATGTAATATGCCTCTTTCCTCTGGCTGCTTTTAATATTTCTTCTTTCTCTGTGCTCTCACCAGCTTGAACACAATGTGTCCAGGTATAGTTGGGTTTTGTTTTGTTTTTGTTTTTATTTTGCTTTAGTCACTGCGTTTCTTGGATAAGTAGGTTGATGTTTTCATAAATTTTGGAAAATTCTCAGCTAGTGTCATTTCAGATATGTTTTTCTGCCCTACTCATAGTCTCCTCTCCTTCTGGACCTCAAACTACATGCATATTAGATTAGTTGATACTACCCTACAGATGCCAAATGCCCTGTTTCATTTCTGTTTTTTCTCCTAATTGTAATTCAGTTTTGATAATTTATGTTGACCTTTTTAGCAAATTCATTTATTCTTTTCAGCCTACTCTTAGTGTATCTAACACATTTTTCATCTCTGATATTGCATTTTTCACTTTTAGCATTTCCTCATATTTCTTTCTTATAATTGTCATCTCTCTCTGATTAAATTTCCTATGTGATAACGGCTGTTCACCTTTTCAAGTAGGTCCGAGTTAGTTTCAGATCCCTGGCCGGGGGGAAGAAAAAGAACATCTGGAACTCCTGGACCTTTTCTGGCTCTCCTGGTACATTTTCATTTCCTGTTTTCCATCTTTATCAAGGGTCACATTTTCTTGCATCTTAGCATGTTTTCTGATTTTTTAAATAAGAATTTATGTAAGACAGAATATATATTAAAATGCCATACACACAGTATAGATCAGTAGTTGGAGTACAATTTTATAAAGGACTAAATGGTAAATACTTTAGGTTTTGCAGTCCATATAGCCTTGATTGGTACTACTCAACACTGCTATTGTAGCACAAAAGCAGCTATAGATAATATGCAAAGGAACTGGTGTCTGTGTTCCAATAAAACCCTATTTGTAGACACTAACATTTGAATTTGATGAAATTTTGATATCTCATGAAAATTCCTTTTAATTTTAAAGCGTATAATTACGTAAAAATAATTTCAAGCCAATAGACTTTACCAATACTTCACTCATGAGCCATAGTTTGTTGACCCCTGACATATTTCAGTGCAGGGTGTGCAATCTTTTGCCTTCCCTGGGCCACACGGGAAGAAGATTTGTCTTGGGCCACATATAAAATACACTAACATTAACAATAGCCGAGGAGCTAAAACAAAAGAATCTCATAACGTTTTAAGAAAGTATATGAATTTGTGTTGGGCCACATTCAAAGCTGTCCTGGGCCACATTGGGCCATAGGTTGAAGAAGCTTGGTTTAATGGAAGTAATTTTTACCCATATAAGAAAGCATGCTCTTTTTTTTTTGCCTCAGGCTGCTAGTGTGGAGCTGAGTGAATTCAACATATATTTGAATTGGAACTTGATTTTGCTGTAACTTGTCAGCTTTAATATATTAATGATTTCAAATAATTTGAAGATGGGATCAGAATTTTTTCTTAAGGTATCTGGAATTTTAGCATTAGTAAGATTTCAGAAACTTATGTGTTTCTGCCCCACTGTAGCTTTTCAACCTATGGGATATTTTCTGTTCTTCATAGCTTAACTGCAGCTTTTCGGGTTGTTGGGGGTGTTCTCCTGGCTCTCCATTTCTTTTTTTTTTTTTTTTTTTTTGGAGCTGGAGTCTCGCTCTGTCACCCAGGCTGGAGTGCAGTGGCTGGATCTCGGCTCACTGCAAGCTCTACCTCCTGGGTTCACGCCATTCTCCTGCCTCAGCTTCCTGCGTAGCTGGGACTTACAGGCGCCCGTCACCACGCCCAGCTAATTTTTTGTATTGTTAGTAGAGATGGGGTTTCACCACATTAGCCAGGATGGTCTCGATCTCCTAACCTCATGATCCGACTGCTTTGGCCTCCCAAAGTGCTGGGATTACAGGCGTGAGCCACCACGCCTGGCCTCTCCATTTCTTTAGACTATGGAGAGTTCTAGACTATGGAGGGTCATTGCAGTGCATTTGCTGGAAACCAAGTGTGCCTTACAGAGTTGTCTTATCTCTCCTGAACCAACTTCAGCTTCTGGTTTACTGTGCCTCTCCAGTCACTGAAGCTGTGGGAAAGAGTAGATGTGCATTGTAGACACACTCTGAGGATGGAAGACTTTAGAATTCTAATACATCATACCAGGTCACATGAATCTATTATAAACTTATTTACTCTTAGTTTCTCCCTACCCCCATCTAGTGTGAATCACTCTTACTCTCCCATTCTGCCAATGGAAGTTATAATAGATCTCTTTTTTTTCTGATAAAACTATACTTTTTCTTTTTCTTTTACTATCTCTCTGTCTCATTTCTTCTTTTGTCTAGAGTTGGAAAAATTATCATCTATGACTTTCTATATCTTAACAATAAACATAAGTACACATTTAATTATTTTAATCAGAAGAATGTAGTGCTAAGACTTTTATTTTTAGTCAATACCGGCCACAGTGTGAGGAAATGAATAAAGGGGCACTGGATTCAATAAAGAAAATTAAGATATGGTCCAAAGTTATGGAAAAGGGACTAAGAAAAGTAGACAGATCAGAGATATATTCAGGATCCCTCAGTTTCTATTGTCAAATAATTCACATTCTGTTTTCAATAAAAATTTTCAAGGGTTACTACATAAAATAAGAAATTAAAAAAAAACAATAAAACCCATCACATTCTTAAGAGACAAAGTATCAGAACCAGACTCATATCTTACACAGATTTTGCAACTATAAAATAGGGAATTTAAAATAACTAATATTAAGATAGTAAAAGTTCCAATGCAAAAATTAGATGATAAGCAAGAACAGATAGTAAATGTAATAGGAAGATGGGAATTCCAAAAAAGAACTACAAGTAAGTGTTCAAAATTAAAGACATGGTAATATAAATAAAGAGTGCGTTTAATTGGGTTCATCAGTAGTCTGGACATGACCAAGAAAAGAATCAGAGAACTTGGAGATAGGTCAATAGAAACTCCCCTAAACAAAAAGCAAAGACCAAAAAAAAAAAAAAAAAGAGAGAGAGAGAGAGAAAAGAAAAAATATGAAACAAAATTCCAAGAACTGTAAACTCTATGACAATTACAAAAAGCGTAATATGCATAATGTGAAAAGCAGAAGGAAAAGAAAGAAGGAGCAGAAGGAATGTATGAAATAATAGTGGCTGAGAATATTTTAAAACTAATAATGGCATCAAAACACAAAGCTGGAAAACTCAGGAAACACCTAGAAGAATAAATAACAATAATAACACAAATCTAGATGTAGGCCTCTTATATTCAAGCTGCAGAAAACCAAAGATAAAAGGAAAATTTTAAAAGAAGCGAGGGGTGTGAGGAAGCGAGTGGGGAGAGATCTTGGAAAAAACACCTTACTCATAGAGGAACAAAGATAAGAATTACAACAGATTTCTCATAAGAAACCACACAAGCAAGAATAGAGTGGAGTGATGTGTTTAAAATATTGAATGAAAAAAACCTTCAATTCTGTATTTCACAAAATTAACCTTCAGAAGTGAAAAACAATTTCTCAGACAAACAAAAACTGAAATTTGTCACCAGTAGCCCTGCCTTGAAAGGAATGTTAAAAGTTCTTCAGAGAGAAGAAAAAATGGCACAGCTCAGAAACTCAAATAGTTCATGTATATAAAATTCTGGAAAAAGGTAAAGGTTTAGAAATAGAGAGCAAATTAGTGGTTTCCAGGAGCTGAGTGTCAAGAAAGTAGGAAAGGGGGTGACTATAAAGGGGGCAAGGGGAACTTTTTGGAAAGGTGGAAGTATTCTGTGTGTTGATTGTAGTGGTGGTTACAAAACTTATGCATTTATCAGAATTAATATAAAGTGAATCAAAAAAGGTTGAATTTTACATTTCTGTACATATTGTCTCAATAAATCTGGCTTTAAGATTGTTTTGTTAAACTCATGCAAAACTTGTGAGCTTTCTAATATTTTGAAATAACTAAGTATATAAATATTACGTAGTAGAACAAGTAACTCCAAAATCAAAACAAGATCTTAACTTTTGTCCAGAGGTATCCCCATTTATAAATAAAACTCTTTCATGGAAACACTTGTGTTGGGGAGTTAAAATTTATTTATTCAGAAACCTAGATATTTTATCATTTAAGAATCAGACAGATTTTTAACATGTTTTCAACATATTTGTAAATTTTTTTGATTTATTATAAACCTGCTTATAAATATTTACAATAAAGTAGGAGAATGTCAGACTACGTTTTCCTTTTTAAATTTATGAAAATATAAGTCTCTATTTCTTAATGCCTCACAAATATTGTCTATTTTTTTTCTCATTCTTCAGGTTCAGCTTAAGTTGCGGCTTAAAAAGACCAATATGCATATTTTCTAGCAGATTGACTAAACTGAAATGGTTCTTCCAAGAGGATTTGTGGACATTTATTAATTATTATTTTAAAATGTTAAATGTTTGGCCCACTATCTTAAGATCTTATGCTGTTAATTCCAAACAGCACAATAAACTGAAGACACTAAACATCAAAAAGGGAAACATATCAGTTCTATATTTTCCTAAGTATTAAGTGTTTATATTATAGATGATTGAAAGTTTTAGTTAAATTAGCCTGTAAACAACTTCAACTTGATAGTCACCCTTATCATTTAAAATTGTTTTATAAAAAATGCGTTAGGAGTTATTCAGAAAAACCCCAAAGCACGTCAGAGTTATTAGTCTATTTTATGGATTAGAAAATTTACCAAAAGCTGGAAAATGAGTTGCCTTAAGTTACATACTGATTCAGTGGCAGAATATGCTTCTAAACTCAAACCCTCAGGGATTGCTTATTTCATTATGCAACAAAATCTCCTTTTGCTTACAGTTTTCATGGAATAAGTTTAAATAATGTAACCTATTAGATACATATTAGTTTAAGGAAATATTTATTGTCAGAATAAACACTAATTTATTTAAAGAATGAATAAATAAATCACTGCATTGAAATAGTTACCAAGGAATAGTATTCAATAAATCTTAATTTCTTCTTTAAAAAAAAAAATAGGGTGTGAGGAGAAGCTGTCCTACTCCAAATTACAAAACAGAAAGCACATAAAAAGCAACGCCCAGACTAAAATCCCAACAGAATCTTTGGTACAGCAGTTAACATATCCACTTAAGGATTGCGATTTGGAATTTGTAGTAAATAAAAGTATTTTAAATATTTATAATTATAGGCAGAGATGTGATTAACATACCTATAACTTTGTTGTAGCAATATGGAAAAATATCTTTAAAATCCAGATTGTATTTAAGTAAATAACATTTTTAAATGAGGTGAAAGTTAGTAAACTACCAGAAAAGAAATTCAGATGCCAGTAGTTAAAGCTTACTTTTGTCTCTGTGTTGTTAAATGTCTATGAAGATAAAGAAAGACATAATTGTGTGCACTAGTGCCAAGAACAGGTCAGTATCTATAATTTTCAGAGCCTTGCAAAATTTTTGGCAATCTGGGTACTAGTCTAATAGTTTCCTAGTTGACTCTCCATATAGAATCTTCAAAACTTTCAATCATTCTTCACCCCAAACCCCATCTCTCACCTAGTCACACAGAAAACGAGAATACCTAATGGCATCTCCCCATTTCTCCCGTTGGAAAACCTAAGCATTAACCATCATAGCCTGTAGTTGGCTTTTGTTGTCAAGTCTAAAACCTCAATGTTACAAATCTTCTCCACTTAAGGCTTAATTCTAAGAGTGCTTAGCACAGACCCTACTGCATCACCATAGAGAGTGTGATTCTTCAAAATCTTGTTATATAAAAATATAATTTCCTTTCACAATTAAAAACAACACAAATAAAATGTTCCATGACTCTGCTTTGTCAGCATACTGTTATCTTCTCTCTTTCCTTCTCTTAGGCTTCCTGAAAGACTTGCTTCTGAAAGTCAGAGCTCCCTCACTCCAGTTTTATTGAAGTATAATTGACAAATAAACATTGTATAAACACTGTGTATATTTAAGGTGTGCAACATATTTTGATATTTGAATATGTAACCAAAGGAAGGTGTGGATACTCAACACTTGCAGAGTCTAATTAACAATATTGAGGTCTGGTAGAAAGAAAGTGATTCTACTAACCAAATGTAGTAATGAGGAAGTGGATGGATTCCTATCCAAAGCAACTGAGTTTTAGGGGGAAGGAAAGGGTTTAAAAAGGTAAATATTAATATGGAAGTCATGCAAGAATTTTGCTGAGTACGCCTGTGTGTCTTATTCCAGTGACTATCTGGGGTCCCACTCCACCTGGAGGGCAGACCGGTGTCATCTCAACAATGGCCTGGTTGTTAACTAGTCCCCTTAAAGTATCTCTGGAATTTTTCAGCTGGGTCTGCAGGCTTGGTGTGTCTCTCTCAAGTTTAGCCCCTCAAACTTCTAAGAAGGCACATAACTACATACTAGCATACAGTTAGATAAATGTGAAGAGAGTATAGATAGTGAGAAAGACAGGGATGTGGAGTCTATTTTAAGGCTAAGGGAAAAGGCTTCTGTTGTTTGTTTCAATGTTATATCTTAAAACTTAAGAAAAAGAAAAAAAAGTCTTAAAATCTGTTTTGAAATTAAGCTGCTCAGTGACGCACACATTGTGATATGATTATCACAATCAAGATAGTTAACACATATACCATCTCACATAGTGTGTGTGTGTGTGTGTGTGTGTGTGTGTGTGAGAGAGAGAGAGAGAGAGAGGGAGAGACAGAGAAAACATTTAAGATCTACAGTCTTAGTAAATTTCTAGTATGCATTACAGTATTATTAACTAGAGTCACCACGCTGTAGCTTAGATCTCCAGAATTTATTCATCCTGCATAACTGAAATTGTGTGCCCTTTGATCAACATCTTCCCCAGAGTTTTTGATTGTAACCAACATAAACAAATTCTGGCTATTTCATGCAAAACTAAGAAATCCTGTTTTTAAAAAAAAGTTAAAAAAAAAACGAAAAACTAGAGAGCTTTCACAATTGAGAAGAGGTGGAGGCCCTGTAAAATAAGTAGCAGGAATAATTTGTTCAGGACATCAGCTCTGCCGCTTTTGAACATGTGGCTATACCCCTCTCTCGGCCATGGTTATATGTTTCATTCCTCCTGGTGGAAATGCATTTTAAAAACATCTTTTTCTTTTGTGTCATTTACGTCGATTACCTGAACCTGTCCTGTGTACCTGTGCCTTGGCTGGTGAGGCATTGAAAAAAGAAATCTCTCCTTTTAGGATACAGTAGTTAGAGCTGTGCCTCAAAACTAATTCTTTTTAATATTGAAGATCATGAGAAAATTCTTTTAAAATAGGAAGGGATAGACAATCTTATGCTTAGCCCATTCAGGCTTTTATTACAAAATAGTATAATTTTGGAAACTTATAAACAACAGAAATTTATTTCTCACAGCTCTGGAAGCTGAGTATTCCAAGATCAAGGTGTCAACAGATTTGGCATTTGGTGAGAGGCTGCTTTCTCATAGATGACACCTTCCACCTTTGTCCTCATATGGTCGAAGAGGCAAACAAGTTTCCTTGGGCCCCCCTTATAACAATACCAATTCCATTCATCATGGGTCTGCCCTCATAACTCAATTACCTCCCAAAAGCCATACCTTCCAACATCATCATTTTGGGGGCTAGGTTTCAATATATGAATTTTGGAGGATGTAAACATTCAGACCTGTTAACTAAAAAAATCACACAATTTACAAATTTGGAAAGGAGAACTTGACTTTTTAAGAAGGGGATTACAGCCTGCAGGCGAGAAGCACAGCCACAGGCTGAGAATCCAAAAGTAAGCCCTTCAAGGGAGGGGAGGGTGGAACAGTAATTTATGTTAAAGGGGTATAAGTATAAATATTTAACAGGTTACAGGAGGAAATATGACTGTCTATGAAGGTAGTCATAATACATGCATAGTAAATAGACATGTATGTTACAGATGACCCATATTCACCTGTCAGTGGAGAAAACATTTAAAGGTATTAACATTAGGCCGTATATGTCAAAAGGTAAAGCAGGGACACAAAGGCATTCACATGCACAGCCTCTGTAAAACTGGCCAGAACCAGTCTATAGGCAGTGTTCTCTTGCCAGGAGAAAGTTGCAGAAATCAGTGCCCTGTTCAACCAAAGCTGTAGTTATGGTTTATGAAACACAGGTCAGTTAGCGAGTGTCTGGCAGTGAGCAGCAATTGTTTTAATATTGCTTATCTCAAAGCCAGTGCTTGTTTAGCTATTAGAGGAGAAAACAACAACAATAAAACAGCAACAGCAATAAAACCTTGTGGCAGTTAGAACACAGTTTATTCTTTAAGTGTAGAGGTAAATGACTTAATCCTTGCCTGGTATCACCTTAGGTCTTGTTTATAACTAGGTATCTTCTTGCCACAAAGAGTCCGTTCTGTCAGTCTTATGACCTCTATTTTAACATTAATGCTAGTCAGTTGTGTTTAATTCACAAAAGGTGGGGAGTGTATAATGAAGTGTGTCCAACCTCCTGTCCCATCATGGCCAGGAACTCAGTTTCCAAGGTGTCTCTGGGCCCCCCGTGGCCAGCTGGTGTCTGTTCAGTCAGTTGGGGATTTAGGATTTTATTTTTAGTTCATAGACCCTAGCAGATTAGTGCCCAGACTTTAATCTCTGAATCTACTTGTCAATAGCATTATTTCTAAATGTACTACCAGATGGCTCTACCCTCTCACTGTGCTCAAACTGTTTCTCTTACTATTACCAATGATCATTTGTAAAAACAAGGAATATTTCTCAGTCTTTATAACATTTGATCTTTTAGCAATATTGGTTAGAACTGACTGACAACCACCTGCTTTAAACACACTTCCTCCTAGTTTCTTCACTGATTCCTTTTGCTTTTTTTACTCTGTGAACATTTCTTCAAAATCTTACTTTTTTCCCACATACTTCTTCAGGATTTTGATGCCTCAGTACTATGCCTTTGCTCTCTGTCTTTCTTACTTTGCATTTATATACTTTATATTCTTAGGTGGCTTCATTTATTCTCATAATTTTAATCATGTTGAATCACTTATCCAAATGATTCCCATGTTTATTTCTAGTCAAAAATCTCTCCTATAATAATTATTTCTTTATTCAATTGCATGATCCTAAGTCTCATCTTTCACTCCTTGGCTTTAATTTCCTGTCCTCAAAGAAACATGTCCTCTTTTCTAATGTCCCCATCTGACTCTCTATTACCGAGTTGTATATATACTTCACAGACTTGATCAAAATATATATTATGCACATGTTTCTCTTCCCATACTATATATATGCTCATGAAAAACCTTTTATGTGAGACAAAATTGCACCCTGTAAATCGTCTTGTAGTTAAACATGAGCATTTGTAACCAGAGCACTAAAACAAATAAACAAATGAAAACAAATAAAAAGAGTAGCATATTTAAGTCTACACTAGCATGTGGACCCAGCATCATAATCAGCTGATTATTTTCAGCCTTAAAACATGTGATGTGAATTTTTCTCCTTTGAGATAGGTAACTGATGGCTTTTGTTTTCAATACATATCAGTTTTATCAAAAATTAAAATTCCAATCCAGAAACAAAACACCTCCATCAATATTTTTTTTAAACAGAGGAAAATAGCTTTATAGGTTTTTTCCTGGACTCTAAACCAGCAACAAAACAATCAACCATTTGCATCCAGGAAAAGAACTTCTACAGTAGCTTAAGCTTTTTCTTCAGGCTTTCCCTTAAATGCTGAGAAAGCTCGCCTTGCTCACTTCTAAACATTGGTATGGCAGTGTGGGATAGGCTATGTATGGACCAATAAGATGATATATAAGATGATATATTAATTATATGGTTATCATTTAATTGTATGCTAATCACACATTAACTAAAAGCATTTAAAAATAAAACCACATTTCCTACAGAAGAGCGTATACTTTTGTATTTCTCCTATTTGTTTTTATTCTCCACACAAGTAGGAAATTTCTATTTTATTTACCAATATTTACTCAAGTTCCTTGTTCAGTTCTTGGACCACCAGGAGACATTGTACTTATATAAAGTAAATGAATAACTAAGATCTTATATTATCTTTTTCAGGTAATGCTGTCCCCCTTCCTAAGTCTACTTTGACTACACAAATGAATGCTCTCATAATTTCTAGCCCACGCCCACACAATAGCATCATTAGTAATCCCTTTGATTCCAATCTAGTTATTTTAAAACAATATTCCATTTAACTGCACTGCTCTTGTAAAACTGCAAACCAGATGGTGTTCCAACTTCTTTAAAACTTCTTAAAAGATCCCGATTTACCTGCTGGGTGAAATAGATGTTTTCATCCTACAAGATTGCCCATCATCTAGACAGTATTTCTTCCTCAAGTTACATGTTATGATATTCTGTTTCCCAGTTATCTCTCTAGTAGAACTAAATTGGGATAAGATTTGTGAAAATGCCCTGCCATTTCCCTCTCATGTCCTAGCCTCTATTAAATCTATTTGTACTTATTCTTTAAGATCTTCACCAGGAGGCCTCCCTGGCCCGTGCCTCTTCCAGTCAGTTTACCCTTCAATTGTTTCAAAACTTCTGCCATCAATATATCTAACATTGTTATTAGTACTTTCTATTGTAGAGCATAACATTGATCTATTCAGTAATCTCTTTCCCATATTCAAACTATAGACTGAGTCTTATTAATTCTTGTATTCTCCTATACAAAGTGATGACTCTCATAGATCCAGCAAACAGGGTATGTTTAATTAATTAATATGAATTAACAATATACTTTCTGGGGTGCCCTGATGTTAAATCTATGTGTTATTCTTTGTTTACTCTTCTAAATTCAAAATTCATATTTTCAGTTGCCTTAAAGGAATATTTATCAGTAATTCTCACCTACAGTTCTGTGTTCCTGTTATCCCTTCTGCATGAATTTTTCCCCATATGTCCTCATAACTCCCGCATTCACTTCCTTCCAAACTTTTTTTTTTTTTTTTTTTTTTTGAGACAGAACCTGGCTTTGTCACCAGGTTGAAGTGTTGAAGTGCAATGGTGCAATCGCATCTCACTGCAACCTCTGCCTCCTCACTTCAAGCAACTCTCATGCCTCAGCCACCCAGCTAGCTGGGATTACAGGTGTGCACCACCATGTTTGGCTAATTTTTTTGTATGTTTAGTAGAGATGAGGGTTTCACCATTTTGGCCAGGCTGGTCTTGAACTCCTGGGCTCAAGTAATCTGCCTGCCTCTGTCTCCCAAAGTGCTGGGATTACAGGCGTGGGCCACCACACCTGGCCCCAAACTTTTCAAAATTCTCCTTAGCATAAGAGACCATTGTATCCCCACATAAAATACCATTCTTCATCTCTCGCTCCCTGCTTTAACCTGCTCTATTATTGTTGTATTGCTCATTATCACTAATTAGTAATTTTTATTTGTTCATCTGCCTCTCCTCACTAGCATATGAGTGTATTGTAATTAAATTATTTTTCAGTGTTATATATTCAGCTTTGCTAGCCATGTTTGTGAAAGTATACTCTTAAATCTTAATGGAAAGAAATAAAAGATGAAAGACTTCCCTTAATTCTCTTTTATGCCAGACTTTCTATAACCCCTTCCATCAGAATTTTGAAGTGTAATGTTGCTTACTTGCCCAATTTCTTATACCCAATACTTGTGTAATAAATCCGTCAATGTGGCAAGAAGATCTGAAAGTTATGCAGGTCCAAAATATAACTTATCTATGTTTACTCCTCTCCTTACTGCCAAATGAGGTTGTCTTCTTGTCATCACTGTTTCTCTTTTATAATGTTATTCTCCAAGGTATCCAGATGGAAACCTTGAACAATTCCCATGTTAGTTGGTCCTGATCAGCTCACACCCCATCTTGAATTCCTTGCTGATGAGATACAACACATAAACACCTCCAGTCAACTGGAGAACTAAGTATAGGTAAATATTTTGTACTGGATACTGAACAAGAATGCAATTTGGAATTAGAAATTCTCCTAGGAAATGAGATGATGTGTGGCGTATGGAGGCCACTATAAGATTTGCCTCTTTATTTTATTTTTTTTCTCTAAATTTGTTACATTTTTCCCAAGCATGATAATCAGAGATAATGATAAAGGCAGGAGGCAGACAAATGCCCTCAGCAGATAGGAAAGAGTCCCCAGTGAAACCTCACCTTCAAGCCTAAAACAGCCTGAAGGCTGAAAGACCGGGCTGCTGGTCCCAGATGAAACCCACAACCCAGAGGGAAAACTTCTGCCCCTGTTTGCCCACCTTTCCCAATGGATTCTTTCTGAATAATACCTTTTAACCAACTGAATGTTGCATTTTCCGAAACTACCTATGGCTTGCCTGGGCATGCCCATGTACACATTGGGGGAATGGAGTGGAGCCACCCGGAATTCATGCCTTATGTAGCAGGGGAGCCTGGCCTCCAGCTCATGTGTAGTGGCCCTGGTATTCAATTAGTGAGGTGGAAACCTGCTTGTGGGACCCCCTTTCTTTGTTGAGAGTTCTCCTTTTGCTTAATTAATTCCACTCTCCTCACCCTCCAATGTGTCTGGGTTCCTAATTCTCCGTAGTTGTGAGACAATAACCTGGATTAGCTGAGCTAAGGAACAAACAATCCTGTGATAGTAGGACTGAAAGAATGGTCAATCCCTCTCTCTCTGTCAGCTTCAGTCCAAGCAGAGTGTACACCATGGATGAACATTATCTCTCAAGGAAGCAAGGCCACCCTCCTGCAATATATAGCTTAATAAACGTGTAGCTTTAACATCTTCCATGTAAAAGAGTGGAAAGAAAGGCTAAAAGATGTTCTTCATGATTCTTTACAAATTAGGACAATGTAGAAGTTAGAGGAGAGAAAGTACCTGTCCCCACACAAATAAATACAATATTCCTCACATTTTAGTTCTCTTTTCTTTGTTTCAGTGGCGTGATCTCTGCTCATTGCAACTTCCGCCTCCCAGGTTCAAGCAATTCTCCTGCTTCAACCTCCTGAGTAGCTGGGACTACGGGCACGCACCACCACATCCAGCTAATTTTTGTATTTTTAATAGATACAGGGTTTCACCATGTAGGCTGGAATGGTCTCGATCTCTTGACCTTGTGATCCACCCACCTCGGCCTTCCAAAGTGCTGGGATTACAGGTGTGAGCCATTGTGCCTAGCCTAGTTCTCTTTTAATCCAATGATCTTAACAATCAATCTGAAGGTCAACCAGTGTATAGTTCCCTCCCAGAGGAAGAGGCTGGCAGGTTATAGAAGTAATCATGGTCTGCCCACTTTGTAAGATGAATTTAATAATAACCATCATTGTTTCTTTATTTTTTTTCTTCTGGGAGCACTAAGAAGAGCATTCTGCTTTAGCTATCAGAAGCCTCTGAAATAGAACAGGATATTAATGAACTTCATACTGCAACTGAACCAAAAAGAAAATATCTTCTGTTTTCTGCCAGATTATCTAATAACACTCATCAAAATTTATACAATTATTTAAAACTGAAAAAGAAAAAATGATTAAAATTTAAACACAAATCCTTTCCTGCTATGATATCCCCAATAGAAATACTGTTTAAAAATATAAAGAAATAAATTCTCCAATAAGTTTTTACTCAATTCATTCTTAGCTAATACAGTATGTCTAATTGAAATCATTAAGTATTACATGTTTATCGAACCTTAGAATGTTGGTAGACATAATACCAGTCTGTATATATTGAGCATTTTTATAGGTGTTTTGGGAATGGCACCAATCTCCACTTAATTGGTGTCGTTTTGCCACCTCAGATTCATTTTAAATATCTCATGCTAGGCCAATCATGGGACTTCATGCCTGTAATCTCAACACTAAGATGAAGCTGAGGCAGGAGGATCATTTGAGGATCATTTGAGACCAGGAATTTAAGTCCAGCCTGGCCCCATCTGTATAAAAGATTTTTTAACAAACAAACATTAGCCAGATGTGGTGCCACGTGCTTGTCATCCTAGCTACTGGGGAGATCTGAGCGACAGAGTGAGATCCTGTCTCAAAATCCAACCAACCAACCAACCAAACAAAAAAAAACCCTTATATTATGCTATTCAAGGGTATAAATACTGATTACAGTGTATACTATAGTTTTCTTATTTGTAAAATGTATATAGGCCAGGCGCGGTGGCTCACGCCTGTAATCCCAGCACTTTGGGAGGCCGAGGCGGGCGGATCAGGAGGTCAGGAGATGGAGACCATCCTGGCTAACATGGTGAAACCCCGTCGCTACTAAAAACACACAAAAAAGTAGCCAGGCATGGCTGTGGGCGCCTGTGGTCCCAGCTACTCAGGAAGCTGAGGCAGGAGAATCGCTTGAACCCGGGAGGCGGAGCTTGCGGTGAGCGGAGATCGCGCCACTGCACTCCAGCCTGGGCGACAGAACGAGACTCCATCTCAAAAAAAAAAAAAAAAAAAGTATATAGACATTAGTTATTCCACAGTGTGAAGATTAAAATATAAAGTACCTAGCACTGAAGCTAATCCATGACAAGGTATGTTCCTTTCCTTTATTTTTGTCTTATTTTCATAAATACTTAACATTTTTCTAATTTTCATGCTCAGTGCCATGAGAAATTATGATGATATGTTGCATCACCTCTTTCTCTCCTGCCCTACAGCCTCTTCATTTCGTTTCTCCTCATGTCTGTTGAACTAAATCCAAAGATTGAAAGAAACAGATTTTTCTCTTTCTTAACTGACGTGCAGCAGGAAAAATGGCCTTTGAACCCTAAGAAGGGAAACAGTTTTCTGGGGTTTTAGGGCACAGAGCTACTCTGAGGACAGGGAACAATGATTTGGGGATTAAAACCACAAATGTCAGTCATTTTGGAATGCAGAATTCAGAAAAACACAATACTAGTTGACATGAGTCATAACTGAAGGGACTTCAACTGTCTCCTAGAAAAAGATTTCAATATTTTTTTTCTCTGTAAGTTGGCATTAAATTTTGGGTCAGGTGGAATTTTTCAGCATAGGTAAATGAGGTCTGCAAAACATCGTAAGAACAAGAAAATTCTTTCCTATGTTTTCTCACATATGACTTTATGGTCTTCAAATACTTTTATGGTGTTTCTTCACAGTTCTAACAAATAGACACAAACATGTATACATCTATTATGTATGTACACACACACACACACACACATATATACTTAAAATATTGTCTTGGAAGATTTTTATCTATGTAATTACCAAAGACAGTTTATGTAAATATAAAAACTCTCACAGTCATGGCAATAGTAATGAAAGAATGCAGGTCATATTTAGAACTTAAATTTACATATGCCTTGTTCAGTTGACTTCCCAATAATTCATTTGAGTCCTTTGAACTGGAAAAAAAAAAACATAAATGGCTGAAAATGATATAAAATAAGATGTATGCTTGTATGTTTGTGTGTTTTATAAAACTTCTACATGATGAATATCAATAGATAATAAAATTATGACTATAGTCACTATACTAATAAATACCAGTTAATTTCAAAGCTTTACATTTATTCTGACGTTTTTGAAAATACTGATGACATTTTGTAGTATAACTGTTCATGATATTTGTGTATTATAAGTAGTTCTGCATAGTCAGAATTTGTACTGCTTAAACAATATTTATAGGAAGCCGTTGGTTTGGTCAAATCTCCTGCACTAGGCCAAACTGACCAAACTAAAATGGAGTCATTCTTGCTAAAGTTCCACATCATGAAACTAAAACTGAGCTGTTTATCTGACCTTCCAAGTAATCAGAATGAGAGACAATAGTCAAATTCCCAGTCTAGTTTCAGTTGACCTGTTAGTAAAGTTTCCTCTGTTTTTAATTCTTATAAAAAAGTAACAGGAAGTAACCTGGTGTCAACAAGCAATTATTTCTCTATTGTTCTGTCTCCCTGTTCCCGTCTTACAAAGAAAGTAACTCTAAAATGAACAATTCACTTTTTGTTCTTTGTTTCTGCTTTCTCCAGCCCACCTTTATCTATAAAACCAAACTCCTCTGCTCAGAACATTGGCAAGCTCATTCTGTTTTGTAGAATAAAGTATTGCCTGATTCTAGAATCGCAAATAAAGCTAATTAGGATCTTTAAACTAAATTTGTTGCAATTTTGTCTTTTGATAATAGCATTTCAGTATCAGGAAACTGAATTTATTTATTGGTTTCTTGTTTTTTACACAAGCGTATGCATGTGTGTTTTCTAAACTATATTCCACTATGAATTTGTTTTTATTTCCCTAAAACAGTAACTTTCATGTATTTGTTATTGTTGCTTTTATACCAGGGTATTCCATAAGAAAACTGCCTTCATTTCATAAAGAGTTAATTTTATTCTATAAACATAGTGGAGATATTTTTGTTGTTGTTAATTCCATAAACTTTGAGTAGTACATCTGCTTTCATGTCATAAATCTTAAGACTAAATCGCAATTTCCTCCCAAGTGGGATGAAATGGATTTGAATTGGACACCGAAAAAGAAAACTGCTGTGCTATTTGTTACAGCTGGCCAACTTTGTTCAATTGAAGCAACAGGGATGTGTTGAAAACCAGGCTGTTTCCACAGGTCATTATGAAGCTCACTCATGGAATTGCCAGTGGAAAATTTCAGAGAATCATCCCATGGAGCATGGATGTTTCAGTACAATCAAGGTAGCAATCATCTATATATCCACAGCTAAGCACAGTAAAACTTGTTATCTAAAAGAAATTTTAGGGACTTAGACATAAATTATAATGGTTATGAAGTTTTGGATAGTTATCTTCTAACTCCATTATTTGACACTAAAGTAATATAGAGAGAACTGTATTTTTTAATAATATTACATTGTAGGGCATCAAATTTGTCTGCAGATAGGTTGATTTTTTTACAGTCTTTCAGAGGAAATCAAGAAAGAAGGAAGCATGAGTCACTATGAAAAAAGAATTAGATATTCAGGAATTCTTTAAAAGTTTTCTTATTATGGTAACAGTAAAATAAGTACCTTTTTTTCCATACTCAGTAACATTTGTTAGTTTTAAATACTAAAATATTTTGTTTTAAATACTAAAATATTCAAAATATAAGTTCACAATATAAAAAAAAAGTTTGTGAGGTTATGGCAAAATCATACGTTGCCAATTTGGGTATGTCCACTGATAGCAGTTGTGTTTCATTGGAGATATTTGAAATTATAACATTCACGTAAATGTCTTTATTAGTTATTGTTTTAGTTATATTCAAAATTATATTCCATGAAGTATAAACCTATGTTCCATAACCACATGTTTGAGAAATAAACTTATCAGGCAAACATTTAGAAATTGATGGGTAAAATAAAATAAGCATTGTTTTTATAAAGCTCTGATTGCAAAATTATAGGCAAACTTGTTTATATGTTGCCTCTGTTTAAGTTTTTTTTGTAAGTCCCACCCAGCACACTACTGTTTGCCTTTTCATTGCCTTTAGGTCACTGTTTATGGTATCTAAGCAAGCAGGAAAAAATGGCAACTAGCACAGTGAGCAGATGGCTAGCACAGTCCCCTCCATGTGACTCCTGCTAACATAGAAGTCTGCTCAGGACTACATGGTAAATAGTGTTTATCATAGGTGGGATTGTTATCCCTTTAGCCCTTTCATTAGTTCTTTGACCCCTACAGTTCAGCATTAATGAAACCATAACTTCTCATTCTTGAGGCTCCTGTACTATTCTACCAGTGTCCTAGTAATGGAGTGTGTGTTTACTGCAGCTACATTACAGAGCTTCGTATGGCATGCCCCTAGCATCAGCCTCACACAGTCGTGGGTCTTTGACACACACTGGTAAAGTTCTGCAATGAACTGTGCTTATTAGAGCCCACCAGGAAGGCGAGCTTCTTAGTATAATTAGCTCCCCTGAGAACAATGACTGCCTTCACAGCTGGAAAGCTAGAAGAAATTTATTCTAAAGTATGGGAAGCACTGAAAAGCCACCTGTAATTAAATTTCCTTTTCTGCTTCTTTCTTTCTTTATCTTTCTTTCTCTTTCTTTCTTTCTCTTTCTTTCTTTCTCTTTCTTTCTCTTTCTTTCTTTCTCTTTCTTTCTTTCTTCTTTCTTTCCTTCTTTCTTTCTCTCTCTCTCTCTCTTTCTTTCTTCTTTCTTTGTTTCTTCTTTCTTTCTTTCCATATTTATAGTTTAAGGGTTTTTTTTAGTTTTTCTCCATCTTGATTAACAAAATATAATTGTAATGTTTGTTAATTATGAATATTACTTGCTGAAGGTCATGTCTTCAATTGCTATATGACTTTAATAATGTTTTCCTCTTTCAGTGCAAGTTTAGTAGAGAAATACACACACACACATACACATAAGACTTGTGAGAAATAAACAGTTTAGAATCTTTACTATGTAGACAAAATGTTTGAATAACTACATTAGTCTGTTTTTGCACTGCTGAAAAAACTACCTGAGACTAGGAGATTTGTAAACAAAAGAGGATTAATTGACTCACAGTTCTGCATGGCTGAGGAGGCCTCAGGAAACTAACAATCCTGGTGGAAGGAGAAGGGGAAACAAGGCATATCTTACATGGCAGCAGGAGAGAGAGAGCAAGGGGGGAACTGACAAATACTTTTTAACCATCAGATCACATGAAAACTCACTCACTATTGTGAGAACAACATGGGGGAACCACCCCCATAATCTAATCACCTCCCACCAGTTTCCTCCCAGGACACATGGGGTTTACAATTCAAGATGAGATTTGGGTGAGGACACAGAGCCAAACCATGTTATTCTGCCTGTGGCCCCTCCCAAATCAGATATAATGCTCACATTTCAAAGCACAATTATGCCTTCCCAACGGTCCCCCAAAGTCTTAACTAATTCCAGCATTAAACCAAAAGTCCAAGTCAAAAGTCTCACCTGAAACAAGGGAAGGCCCTTCCACCTGTGAGCCTCTAAAATCAAAAGCATGTTAGTTACTTCTAAGGTACAATGGGTGTACAGGCATTGAGTAATGCTCCTGTTCCAAAAGGGAGAAATTGGTCAAAACAAATGGGCTACAAGCCCCATACAAGTCTGAAAACCTACAGGGCAGTTATTAAATCCAAAACATCAAAAAAATCTCCTTTGACCTCATGTCTAAAACCCAGGACATGCTGATGCAAGAGGTGGGCTCCCAAGGCCTGGGGCAGCTCTGCTTTTGTGGTTCTACAGGGTACAGTCCCTGCACCTGCTTTCATGGGCTGTTGTTGAACGCTTGTGGCTTTTCCAGTATCACTGTGCAAGCCATGGTGTATCTACCATTCTGGGGCCTGCAGGATGATGGCCCTCTTCTCACAGATCCACTAGGCAGTGACCCAGTGGAGGCTCTGTGTTGGGGGCTCCAACCCAACTTTTCTCTTCTGCATTGCACTACGTTCTTGGTAACGGCTTCATCCCTGCAACAGACTTCTGCCTGGACATCCAGGCCTTTCGGTACATCCTCTGCAATTTAGGTGGAGGCTCCCAAAGCTCATCTCTTGTGTTCTGCATACCTGCAGGCCCAACACCACATGGAAGCTACCAAGGCTTGGGGCTTGCAACCTCTGAAGCAATGGCTAAAGCTGTATCTTGGCTCTTTATAGCCACAGCTGGAGCTGGAGTGGCTGAGACAAAGGGCACCCTGTCCCCAAGCTGCACAGAGCAGCAGGGCCCTGAGCCCAGCCCATGAAAACATTTTTCCCTCCTAGGTCTTTGGGCCTGTGATGGAACAGTGTATTAGTTCATTCTTACAGTACTATAAAGAACTATTGAGACTAGATAATTTATTTTTTTTAAAAAGAGGTTTGACACACAATACTGCATGACTGGGGAGTCCTCAGGAAATTTGCAATTATGGCAGAAGAAGAAGCAGATACTTCTCACATGGTGGCAGGTGAGAGAGAACAAAAAGCCCAGCGGGAACTGCCATTTATAAAACCATCAGATCTTGTGAGAACTCCCTCACTATCACAAGAACAGCATGGGGAAAACTGCTGCCATCATTCAATCTCCTCCCACCAGGTCCCTCACTCGAAACATGGGGATTAAGGGCATTACAATTACAAATGGGATTTGGGTGGTGATGCAGCCAAACCATATTATTCCTCCCCAAGCTCTCCCAAATCTTATGTCCTCACTTTTCAAAACCAATCATGCCTTCCCAACAGTCCCCCAGTCTTAACTCATATTGGAATTAACCTAAAATCCAAATCCAAAGTTTCATCTGAGACAAGGCAAGTCTCTTCTGCCTATGAGCCTGTAAAATCAAAGGCCATTTAAATACTTCCAAGATACAATGGGAGTGCAGGTATTGGATAAATGTCCCCATTATAATGGGAGAAATTGGCCAAAACAAACGGGCTACAGCCCCCATGCAATTCCAAAATCCAACAGGCAGTCATTACATCTTAAAGCTCCAAAATTATCATCTTTAACTCCATGTCTCACGTTCAGGACATTCTGATGCAAATGGTGGGCTCCCAAGGCCTTGGGCTGCTCTGCCCTTGTGACTTTGCAGGGTACAACTTCCCTCCCAGCTGCTTTCATGGGCTGACCTTGAGCATCTGCAACTTTTCCAGGTACATGGTGCAAGCTGTCAGTGGATCTACCATTCTGGGGTCTGGAAAATGGTGGCCCTCCTCTCACAGCTCCACTAGCCAGTGTCCAGTGGCGACTCTGGGTGGGGTAACACCCCACATTTTCCTTCCATACTGCTCTAGCAGAGGTCCTCCATGAGGGCACAGCCTCTGCAGCAGACTTCTGCCTGAACATCCAGGCATTTCCATACATCCTCTGAAATCTAGGTGGAGGTTCCCAAACCTCAATTCTTGACTTCTGTACAAGCTGTACGTTGGCCCCTTTTAGCCATGGCTGAGACACAGTCCACCCTATTCCAAGGCAATACAGAGCACTAGTGCTCTGGGCCTGGCCCAGGAAACCATTTTTCCCTCCTAACCTCTGAGTCTGTCATGGGAGGGGCAGCTGCCAAGATCTCTGACATGCCCTGGATACATTTTCCCTATTATCTTGGTGATTAACATTTGGCTCTCCATTACTTATGCAAATTTCTGCAGCCAGCTTGAATTTCTCTCCAGAAAATGGGTTTTCCTTTTCTATCGCATCATCAGGCTGCAAATTTTTCAAACCTCTATGCTCTGCTTCCCTTTTAAACATAAGTTCCAATTTCAGATCATCTCTTTCAAGTTCAAAGTTTCACAGATCTCTAGGGCAGGGGCAAAATGCTGCCAGTCTCTTTGCTAAAACAAAGCAAAAGTGACCTTTTCTCCAGTTCCAAATAATCTCTTCATTTCCATCTGAGACCACCTCAGCCTGGACTTCATTGTCCATATCACTGTCAGCATTTTGGTCAAAACCATTCAGCAAGTCTCTAGGAAGTTCCAAACTTTCCCACTTCTTTCTATCTTCTTTTGGGTCCTCCAAACTCCAGACTCTTCCAACCTCTGTTTGTTATCCAGTTCCCAAGTTTCTTCCACATTTTTGGGTATTTATATAGCAGTACTCCACTCTACTGGTACTAATTTACCATGTGTTAGTCCATTCTCACACTGCTATGAAGAACTGCCTGAAACTAGGTAATTTATAAAGAAAAGAGGTTTAACTGACTCACAGTTCTGCATGCCTGGGGAGGCCTCAGGAAACTTAAAAGTATGGTGGAAGGGGAAGCATGCATGTATTACATGACAGTAGGTGAGAGAGAGCAAAAAGCCCAGGGGAAACTGCCATTTATAAAACCATCAGATCTTGTGAGAACTCACTCACTATCATGAGAATAGCATGAGGGAAACCACCCCCAGGATCCAATCACCTCCCACCAGGACCCTCCCTCAACTTGTGGGAATTATGAAGATTACAATTGGAGATGAGATTTGGGTAGGGACACAGCCACACTGTATCAGATAGGCTACAGTGAAGATTTCTGAAATGCCACGGAGACGTTGTCTCCATTGTCTTGGCTATTAACATTTGGCTCCTTGATACTTATGAAAATTTCTGCAGCCTGCTTCAATTCCTCCCCAGAAAATGGATTTTTCTTTTCTACTGCATGGTCAGGCTGCAAATTTTCCAAAATTTGTGTTCTACTTTCCTTTGAAACATAAGTTCCAATTTCAGATCTTCTGTTTGTTAATACATTTGACTGTACACTTTTAAAAAAAGCCAGGCCACATCTTGAATGCTTTGCTGCTTAGATATTTAAACTGCCAGATACCCTAAATCATCTCTCTTAAGTTCAAAGTTCCATAGATCTCTACATCAGTGGCAAAATGCGGCCCGTATCTCTCTTAAAGCATAGCAAGAGTGACCTTTGCTCAAGTCCCCAATAAGTTCCTCATCTACATCTGAGACCACCTCAGCCTAGACTTCATTGTCCATATCACTATCAGCATTTTGGTCAAAACCACTCAACAAATCTTTAGGAAGTTCTAACTTTTCCCACATCTTCCTGTCATTTTCTGAGCCTTCTAAACTTTTCCAACCTCTGCCTGTTACCCATTTACAAAGTTACTTCCACTTTTCTAGGTATCTTTATAGCAGTGCCCCACTCTACCAGTGTTCTGGGACCAAACTGAGGGTTGGGCTGCTCGTTCTCTTGGCCTAATAATGAGATGCAGATGAACTGGGGGAGAAGAGAGTTTTTATTTTTGTAATCAGTTACAGGGAGAAGGCCTAGAAACTATTGCCAGACCAACTCAAATTATGTAGTTTTCCAAAGCTTATATACCTTCTAAGTTCAATGGCTATGTGTAAGTGTGCATTCATCTAAAGACATAAGTGGTTAACTTCCTCAAATCTGTAACTAAGATCCGAGTACCAACACCTTCCTCTGGACCTCTGTAAATTTATTTAATCAAAATGGGTCCAGGTGCTCAGGTGATTACCCTTATCTTGTCTCCTGCTAAATCATGGAGTTTTGGGGAGTTCCTTCATACCCCCAATAAAACTTGTTTAATCCTACATGGGTCTTGTTAAGAATTTCTTCTTTATTTTGTCATGCTTCAAGGTCAAGGAAAGGCATAGGCAAAACTCTTGGTGGACTTTTGTTACATTCCAGCCTTTGTATGAGGGCACTGGCTCTATCAGCTTTTAATATTTAACCTAGCTACTTAGTACTGAAACAGTAGTAATGGAGGCCTGCACTAATGAAACCTGGCCAGCCACACCAATACCAATTTTCTGTATTAGCCCATTTTCAAACTGCTGTAAAGAACTACCTGAAACTGGGTAATTTATAAACAAAGAGATTTAATTGACTCATAGTTCCACAGGGCTGGGGAAAACTCAGGACACTTCCAATCATGGTAGAATGCAAAGGGGAAGCAAGACAGGTCTTACATGGTGGCGGGAGAGAGAGTGTGTATGGGGGGTGGGGGTTGCCACTTTTAAATAATGAGATCTCATGAGAACTTGCTCACCGTTCCAAGAACAGCATGGGGGAAACTGCCCCCATGCTGAACAAAGAGCCAAACCATATCAATAATTCTCATTTTTTCATAGGACATCATTATGCTATTTCCACTGAAGCTTGGTCTTGATTTTGGTATGAAATTATTCTCTGTATTACTTCTCATTTCCCTCTGACATTCTTCTATTCTTTTCCTTTCTGTTTGATGTTTTTCCACTCTATCATCCCATGACAGCCTTCTTGTTGATAGCTGACTGGCTACCAATATTTGTTATGAACATACCAATTATTATTTTAATGATTTCCAACTTCTTTCAAATGTTATGGTAAGCTATGGAAGCAAAGCATAGCAGGTGGTAAAAACAGCATGTTTTCAGAAATGTGAATAAGCACAACTCATTTGACTGGAACTCAGATTATATTTCACATTCATATGAAAGGTATGAGATAGGGTTCTATGCCATTCACTATAATGTGCAAATATTTATCTAGTAAATGGTCATCTCTTGAGGCATATAACTGGTTTATATGTGGAACTGGAATTGTAATGAACATCTAAGCAGTCCTTAGTACATTTGTCTAGACTTGGGAAATCATGTAATGAAGGTCACTGGGGAACAAAAATGCTAACGACTATGCTAATTAAAATTATCTTGCAGTTCCAGAGTTCTTTGGTAAACATCTTACTGAATCAACTAAGAATACAATAGAAGGCAGGCTGTTCAAGTAGCTGACACTATAGGCTCAGAGTCTCTGATTTCAGGATTTTTAAGAAGTCTACAATAAAGTCAAGATTTTTACTCCTTAATTTTCCTGTTCTGAGGCTATATTTGCACAACACAATCAACCCTGCTGTTTCAATCAAATCAGTGAGAAAAAGAGTCAGGAGAACCAGATGTTTGGCATTTTGTATATGAAACAGCTGCTTGATTGTCTGAATTTTTCATTTTTGAACTAATCTTGCTGTCATAATACAGAAACATCCTGAAAATGGATTTCTTTGCTTGTGAAATGTAAATAGCTTCCTTTAGAGAGATTCTATGGGTTTAGCTACCTTAGATTTAATAAAGAATGGTTTAGATTGGCTAACATCGCAAGTACAGATAGGAAGAGGACACAATGGTGTTCAAGGAAAACTAAATTGTTAATCCTTGTGAGCACTTTTACAAATTTTATCTCAAATTCTATTCAGCAGTACAGTTATAACTGCAATAAATAATAAATTACTACTTGTTTTTATTTTCGAAAAGAGGCTAGAAGCCATATTTTCTGCTTATGGAATTAATAATTATTTGAAACTGTGGTTTTGCCGTGATAGAATTTGGGTATAATTTTAATACCTATCCTTTTTATTACTATTGTTTTCTATATATGTGGAATTTTATATTTCTTACAGAAAATGATTTTTTTTAAATATTGTCCATTTAGCCCTTAAATAAATCAATTCCAGCATCATATAGAAAGTCTTACATTAGCACATTATAATAACTATAAATTATAGAAATAAATATATTTTTGAAAAAGATACAATAAGGTTAAATAGCTGTTATCATCAGTTTTTCAAACAGATTTTTGTTGGCCTATAAACACATAGTGGTTTCTA
Source organism: Nomascus leucogenys (assembly GCF_006542625.1). Taxonomy (NCBI): domain Eukaryota; kingdom Metazoa; phylum Chordata; class Mammalia; order Primates; family Hylobatidae; genus Nomascus; species Nomascus leucogenys. Next base: position 23,698,486 of record NC_044389.1, on the reverse strand, counting down.
ACATCTGAAACTTTGCACTAATTATTTGTTTTATATTTACCTACCGACTATGTACTCAGGTCAAGCGATATAGTGAAAGGAAACAATTATTTGGATAATTCAATTCAGTATTTTGCTTAAGTCATTCAAGAAAGCATCAATAAAATATTTTTGAAAAATTGTTATAGTATTGTGTTAAGCACTTTAGAATGTAAATGTGGATGTGTAGTAAGTCCTGTTCAAGTAACAACAGTATAAAATTTAAATATATACAATAAGCAATGCAAATAACCAATGCATGTAATTTTTAGGGAATAATTATTTTATCCTAGTGGCAATTAGGAAAGTGCAAACTGAATAATCTAGGTATTAACAGTGAATATGTTGTAATTCTGAGAAATGGCAATGAGGGGATGACATTTCAGATAGACTGAACAAAGAGAATCAAAGCACACTGAGGAGAACGCGTGATCAGAGGTGATCAGTTTGTTTATGGCACCAACAGCACCAATTACTGCAAATGTATGTAGAAACAAGAATGCAAGCTACTGATGATTAATTCTGGTGTAGAGTGTGTTTAGTAAGCAGATAGAATTCAGTGCAAAATGTATATGATATGACATAGGGAAATAAATACGTTTACAACCTTAACAATGTAAAAACTCTTCTTTCCTTGCTGGTTGTTATGGGTTGAATTGTGTTTCAAAAAAAGAAAAAAAAACAAAAGTGAAGTCCTAAACCCCAGTACTTCAGATTGAGAGCTTATTTGAAAATAGGGTTATTGTAGATGTGATTATCTAAGTTAAAATAAGGTCATAGTAGAGTACGTTTAGCCCCTAGTCCATTATGATTGGTGTCCCTTTAAGAAGATGGCTTTCTAAAGACAGAAACACACAGGAAGAACATCATGTGAAGAAAAAAGCAGAGACTGGAGTTTAACAGCTGCAAGCTGGATAGACAAAGATTTCTGGTAAACTAATGGAAGCTAGGAAGAAGCAAAGGAGACTGGCCCTGTAGGTTTCAGGAGGTGCATGGCCCTGACAACACTTTGATCTGTAGCCTCTAAAAGACAGTAAATTTCTTTTCTTTTAAGCTACTCAGCTTCTAGTACATTATAGCAGCCCTAGGAAACTAATATACTGGCCATGCAAAAACAGGCCTCAGGCCATAGTTTGGTGGCCTGCGTCCTTGCATATAACTGCAAGGATTTTAAGAAATTGGAATTCATTTTCTTTGCTGGTTGGTTTGATTTGGTGCTATTTTAATTCAGTCCTACCTTGGAAAGGCAAGAAATACAAGTTGAGAAACTATGAAAATGTTATAGGATCATTCTCAAAAGATATTGGCTAACTATAAATATATGCATTGTACAATCTAATGCACCAGTATCTAAACATAGATGTGGATATAAAGAAAAAATTTATATATGAAATTAGACTTATTATGTCACAACAACCAAAAAGATATTGAGGTTAAGGAGACTATTTTAATACTTTATTAATAAACAAAAAAATCGCTCATCTAGACCTAAATACTTTGTTTTATTCTAATTGCTACTCCTAGAAAATATATATGATCATGAAGTACACATAAAAGGAAAGACTCTAAGGCAAAGGGTTAGAAATAATCTAGTTAGAAATATAGCTATATATCTGTAAAACTAATCACTCAGTCTTAATAAATACAGAAAGAACCATATGAAAATAAAATACTGGTATTAATGATGCACATTTAGGACAAATCAAAGCTGTACATTTTCTCCAAAATTTTGTGTTAGTAAATATGAATAGTTTTTTAAATTATTTCAATATAAAGTAAAAGTAACATTCACTGGCATAAAGAATATAAATTACTTAAAATAAAATGAAAAATTTAATAAGAAAATTTGAAATTTAATAAGATTAAAACCCGTTAAATAATTAGTTTCTGATTTGGGGTAATAACAAGAGTAATAATATATAGCTAATTTCATTGTTTTCTTTATATAAGATACAATTCTAAACATACCATAAACACTAACTTTAATTTTCATATAACATTCCTGTGAGATAACTATTAACACTATCTCCATTTTTACAGGTCAGAATACTAGGTCACTTAATAAGGTCACTTAGGTATTAAGAGGGACAACTGGAATTTAAATCCAGACAGTCTGGCTCCAGAATCTTCAAACCAATATACCACCTCTCAAACTGTTAAAAGACTCACATATATTCAATTTTTTGTCAGCTATGAAAGGTAATAGATATTGACTATTTTTTAAAAATGTCAAATATAGAAAAGTTCAAGGGAGAAAATAAAAGCAGGTATACTCTTGGCACTCACAGTTAAATTATATTGTCATTTTGATGTTCCACCAGCATCATATATAGATTTTGATATGTTCACGTGTACGTATGTGCATGTGTACATTTTAAAAGGCACTTAAAAACATTAGGAGCAAACAGTATATCCGATGGCTTGTCTCCATCATTTCCGTTGATACATTTTATTAATAATTTATTTTTTTCTTAATTTTCCGGAACCTTAAATGGCAATGCAATTTAATCTTTAAATGCTTTGAAATATTAATTTCTGATAAAAAAATTTAGACAAAATTTTTCTATTTGAAAACTCATTTGCAAAAATAAATTTTATGAAAATTTAATATAATTTATGCCCATGTCCACATGTCCATTAAAATAATAACTTATGTATTATTTAAATATTGAAAATTGACATAAATAAAATATTTGTGTATATAGTCATGTTCTTTAAACAGTTTTTACAAATAATACTTTTTTCAATTCATTGTTTAAACATTTCAACAACAAAAAAATGCAATCTGTTTTCAAGACTGCGTATTTAAAAAATATTTATTTTATTTTATTGTGGTAAGAACAATTAGCATGAGATTTACCATCTTAAAATTTTTGAAGCTTACAGTACATTATTATTTATTATAGGTACACTGTTGTATAGCAGAACTTTGGAACTTATGCATCTTGTATGACTGAATATTATGCCCCCTGATTAGTAACTCTCTCTTTTCCCCCACATCCCATCCTCTGGTAACCACCATTCCACTCTTTGACTCTCGGAATTTGACTATTTTATATATTTCACATAAGTGGAATCATGCAGTATTTTTCTGTGACTGTCTCACCTCATTTAATTTCCTCCAGGTTTATCCATATTGTTTCATCCTGTAGAATTTTCTTCTTTTTTAAGGCTGAACAGTATTTCATCATTTATGCAGACCACAATTTATTTATTCATTCATTCATCTGTGAAGGGACATTTAGGTTGTTTTCACATCTTGGCTATTGTGAATAGTACTGCAATGAACATAGGAGGGCTAATATTTCTTCCAGATCCTGATTTCAATTATTTTGGATGAATAGTCAGAGTGAGGTTGCTGGGTCATATGGTAGTTTTATTTTCAATATTTTAAGGAAGCCCCAAACTGTTTCCCATTGTGGTTAAACAATTTTGCATTCCCATCAACACTGTACAGGAGTTTTGATTTCTCCATGTCACACTGGCAATAATTGTATCTCCTTTTAAAAAAATAATAACCACTTTGACAGGTGTAAAGTGACATCTCATAGTGGTTTTCATTTGTATTTCCCTAATGATTAGTTATGTTGATTGGTTTTTCATGTACTTATTTGCCATGTTTTTTCATGTGCCTATTGGCTATTTGTATTTTTCATAATGTCTATTCAAGTCTATAGCCCATTTTTAAATTGGGTTATTAGTCATTAATGAAAAAAATTGATATATACCCAGGAAGAGTGATCAAAATACAATATTTATGAAGAGCTAATATTGAATATTCAAGAAAAGTAATTCAGCAGAACTATTTCTTTCTTTGTTTCTGTCATCAATTTGGTTTTATTCTGCTTGAAATACATTTAAATTTTTGTTGAACTTTGTTTCAAACAAATGCAATATTCCACTAACTTATTAATGAATGCAGTTCCAAAAACTTTCATGTTTTGCGGTGTTAGGACATAACACTTATTTAAAATGGAGCATGTAAGCATTAAGATGTTGATATTAGTACATAGTAAAAAAAGGGAAGAACTCAGCAAACTATGAAGTGAGAACTCCAATGGTATAGGAGACTTAATTTTGAATGTAACTAAGGTAATGTGCATATGTGAGTTTATTTTGGGGGGCAAATTTCTAAAATCAAAACTATTTAATCTTGAAAATATAGGCACTCCTTGACTTACACTGACTTGACTTACAGTTTTTTTTACTGTACCATAGTGCAAAAGTGATACTCAATCAGTATATCCCTCAACTGACAATGGGATTATATCTGGCTAAACCCATGGGGTGTTGAAACTATTGTTAAGTTGAAAGTACATTTATCCAGATATAATCCCATTGTAAATTGAAGAACATTTATAGGTACACTTTTTAGATTTTAGATTTAAATTGCTCTCCATAATATTTGTATCAATTTTTACCAGCAAATACTGTTTATAGATACTGTCCCTGAGTTAAAATTACTCCTGAAAGATTATATCAGTCATATAAAAATGTTTTCTCAAAAAACAAAGTGATACAATACATATTAATTAATTAGTGATTAATTAATATTAATCATGTTAACGGTAATCTGAGAGATTGTATTTATTTTTTATTCTTCTTCTTGAAACTCCTAATTAAACTCACCTAAGTGAAACAAAAGAGTAAAAACACAGTTTCAGACTTCAATGTTGATGGAAAAAGTGTATTTTACAGCACAAGCCATAACTTCCTTTGTAACTTTTAAGGCTATCTTCACCAAATGACAACTCAAAGCCTCAGTAACTTTTTCTTCTCTGTACTCTTATTAAATTTTATCATCAGCACTTAATTTATTTCTTCACCCATTTCAAATAATTTTGTATTTAATCTTTTTTGTTCAACTTATCTAGACCAGTATATGACTAATGTATTAGATCACCTGCCACCTTAGTAAAAGAGAAGTTGAAGCAGCACATTCAATACGTGAACATTTATTTATTTAATGGTGTCTGCTGGCATAAATATTATAAGTACATAATACAATATGTACAAAAATATTGAAAAGATTATGTGCATGTACACATACATAGAAAGTTCAAATGTTTTCTCCTTGCACTCTGATAATTCAATTTAAAAATAAATCAATATAAAAATCATAACTACAGGCCAAGTGTTTGCAAACATTTTAATTAATGTGACATACAATCAAGATATTAAACTTTGCAAGCTACATTATATCTCTATTGCATTTAAAATTTTTTGTGCCACAACCAATTAAAGTATAAGAAACATTCTTGGCTCTTAGGCTTATAAGAACAGACCAGAAATCAAGTATCATCTGTGCTTTGCAGGAATTTGGCAACACCTGCTTTAGACTATGATTTCCTTTAACTTGAAACAATTGTATCTTATTTTTCATGAGCTTTCAGGAATTACGTTTCACTTTTTATGTGTAATATCCACAGCATGGGCGATAAGCCTTAAATAAATTATTGTATGACCACACTTACTTATATAAATAATAGTAAACATACACTTAGGACAATCAACGTTATTTGGGGGAGCTACTTGCTCAACTACATTGAGGCACCAGAATATCAACTCCAACACATTGGCAAGTACCTCTTACTTCAGACATGTAACGATAATATGACCTGAAGAAACAGTTTCTAATGTGACAAAATTGCTTAATTCATTTCAGACTTTATTTTTCTAGTTCCGCTGATCTTCTTAGTGCCTTACTCTTATTGTCCTATTGCCATGTGTGGCTCTCTGGTCATGTCTTTGATATAATACCTTCATTATTATTTGCATAAAATAGTTCCTCTTTGTTCATGCATCTGTTCACAGATCATTTTACCAGTTTATGGTACCTTTAAGTTCTATTCACACTAATATCCAGAAAATAGTGTGTTGCTAGGAAAATTTTTGTTTGAATTAATTTTTACCAAAGGTATGACTTCTCTTTAAGGCACTGCTTTGTCTATCTTTCAACATAAGATATGTCCTGCCATTATTTTATTAATGTGCCAGCAATTGGGTGGTCATTTTAGACTCAGTTATTTTTTGAAGCATAGATTACAAACTGAGTGAATTACATTTAGTTTCATCACTGGATGGAAATGTGAAAACCATGGCACATTTTTCTGTGTAAAAATGAAGCAGTTTTCCTTCACTGTGTGTTGAATAGAAGACACAGTTCTACGTGAATGATAAGCGCTGCTCTTGCTTTTTAGGAGAACAAAAGATTGAGGAGGAACCACTGGCTTTTTTCTCTTGCTATTATCTCCCAATCTTTCCACCAGTGGCTTTTGTTGTTGCTGCTCATTTCTGTGTGATGTATAAGGGCATGTGTGCTCCATATTCACCTGCGTTATTTTATTATGTTATTTACTTTCACAACATTCTTAAAATACCACATAGACTTCATTAGAAAGAAAAGTAACTTTTGCAAAGAATTATTCTAAATACACACCAACAAATAGCTGTGTGTGAGAGCATGCATGCCTGTGTATGTGTGTATTTGCATGAAAATCACTGTGGGCTAAAAGAATGAATTCAACAATCTGATGTTCAGGTTGGGTATACATTTACTTAAGTTCTGTACCTCCTACATTAAATTTGAGACAAATCAGATTTTCTAATTATGTGAAATTATTTAAGGTGCATGATTATGCATGCTCATGTATCTATTTTTCATAAAAGTTTTTTAAAATCTCTGAAAACTTTTTTTCACTGCCCTTAAGGATTGTCTAGCATAGTGGTGACCACATTGTGATTCCTGGACAAACAGCAGCAGCACCTCCTGGGAATGTGCTACAAATGCAGTCTGTGGCCCTACGCCAAACACACTGAGCCAGAAATCAGGATGGAACTGATATATTCATTTGAGCAAGGCTTCCCTGTGATTCTATTACATGCAAAAGTGTTAGAACCACTACTATAGAAAAGGTGTAAAACAGGAGTAGACAGCTCCCAGGCTGCAGACTGGTAAGAGTCCTCGGCCTGTTAGGAACTGGGCCGCACAGCAGGGGCTGAGCCACTGGGTAGCAAAGCATTACTACCTGAGCTCCACCTCCTGTCAGATCAGATCAGCAGAGGCATTACATTCTCACAGGAGCTCAAACCCTATAGTGAACTGCACATGCAAGGGATCTAAATTGCAGTGCTCCTTATGAGAATCTAATGCCTGATGATCTGAAGTGGACCAGTTTTGTCTGGAAACCATTCTCCACCCAACCTCACCCCACCCCTCCCCTCATCCCCCATCCATAGAAAAATTGTCTTCCATGAAACCAGTCCCTGGTGTCAAAACGGTTGGGGACTGCTGGTGAAAAGACATGACCTCTATTAATTGTGTCTGTTACTGATTTCCTTCTCTGCTAGCTCTAGGACCAAAATAATGGAAGCATGTTCTGCAGTCACCTGATAAATGCCTTTTGTTTCTGAGAATTCCTTTTCACTATAATGAAGATCCTGTAAGAGACTGTTATGGTGCATTGTTCCCTTGCTCACATTCAGCAGCCTAAAGTTCTAGTATTATAAAAGATCCTGGGGTGCAAAATACATTTTTCAGCCCCTTAATTATGTGCCACATCACTTGTTTGCTTAATGAGAAACAGGTGGCTTATTTTCAGTTGCTACCATTTATTCCTTTGACATAAACTTGTTTTCATTACATTTTCATGGCTCTTTAATTTGCTTGTTATAATATTACTTCCTCTGAAGGTATAACTAGAAACCTCAAGAAAGGCTGGCATGCGTGCATTACCTTGTTGTACATCTGTACTAAAATATTCTCAATGCCACTGAGAGCTTCACCAGAAGAAATGGAAATAGACAGGTAAAGTGGAAAAATGAACTTATAAGATAGATATCAAGGTGAAACTTGAACAAAGGAAACTAATTTCACTTATTTGTTTTAACCCAAAGAATAGAAAAATAATATGATTTAAAACTAAACCTTGATTCAATTTATCACAAACAAATTGATATGAATAGTGTTATGCTAAATATCTTTTATAAACATATCCAGAAAGTTAAAGTAATAAGCAATTACCATATAAATATAAATTAATCCTACATGACCTGGATTTAAAAATAAAAGGTAAACTAAGTTGTAAAAATATTTAATTTAGTCACTAGCAATATCAGAATATAATTTAGTATATGAAATATTCCTATAAATAATTCTCTCATGTAGTCTTTCAAAAGAGTAGTCAAAATAAAGCACATTTATTGCATCAGTCTTTGGATGTTCATAATATGACATGCAAATTAAGACAAGACCAGAAGTCACATCGTAGGAAAACTAATTGCATAAAGTGAAACAACAGATTGACTTATTTTTCTCTTATCTCTATTAATAAACTTTTGTGTTCCTTGAGAATAATGGCAGTATCTTATGTAGTTTTTTGAAAATCCCTTTCTGGCCGGGCACGGTGGCTCACGCCTGTAATCCCAGCACTTTGGGAGGCCGAGGAGGGCAGATCAGGAGGTCAGGAGTTTGAGACCATCCTGGCTAACACAGTGAAATCCCGTCTTTACTAAAAATACAAAAAATTAGCCAGGCGCCTGTAGTCCCAGCTACTCGGGAGGCTGAGGCAGAAGAATGGTGTGAACCCGGGAGGCGGAGCTTGTAGTGAGCCGAGATAGCGCTACTGCACTCCAGCCTGGTGACAAGGCAAGACTCGTCTCAAAAAAAAAAAAAAATCCCTTTCAGTTGGCCAGATAAACCTTTTATTGAATCCCTATATGCTGACTGTATAGATATAAAACAAACCAGTTTCTGTTATCAAAGTCTTCCCATTGTTCTTACTGTAGATTTACCACAACTTTTAAAAATAAAATAGTTAATAAAATTTTTGTTAGTTATGTTGACCTTAATTTTATTAAAAATGACTTATGAACATATTTTAGACTAAAATTTACTAAGAAGAGGTTTTTAATTATTTAATATCTCCATAATTGTTTCCATTATCTTAGTTTTGTCTTGTTTTGTATTCTAATTTTTTTCCTAAACTCTGTCATCTTAAACTAATTATATAATTTGGGTCTCAGTTTTATCTTCTGAAAATGAGGACAATAACCACTATCTGAAGGATTATGGTAAGGATCTTGGTAAAATCCAGGAGAATTGCATCTTACATAGATGTTAGGTTCTAGCATCGGTCCTTAAAGAAAAATAAAAATCTTTAGTAAAAAACTACCCTTTAAACAAACCTTAAATTTTCCATAAAGGCTTAAACAAACCTTAAATTTTCCATAAAGAAGAAAATTATGGTTTTGGTGATGCAATCCTTACATAGCTCCACAATATTTATCTCTTAGGGCAAGATGTGTTTCAGAATTCAGATTAACTTGTATTTTACAAAATGAATAGGTGCAACATAACTTTTGAAGTAATACTTTACATGGGTTTCTCCCAGAACACTGTGATCAGGCACATTGATATTTCTCCAATGTAAATGCGTGCAGGAATTATGCAGATGTTTATTGGAAGAGCTATTAAGCTAGAGGGAATATTAGGTACAAAGTCACTGAGTTGGAGAACATTTTGGTGTTTAGGAAAATAATATAGAAGCAAAGCGTGCCTGTGTCAGTGTGCATAGGTAGAAGAGTGAGAGGAAAGTTGATCATGGAGATGGCAGTGGGTCTGAACTGCCTGGTTATGTTGGCCACTGAATGGACTGTGCCTATGACTGAAAATACAATGTGAAATCATTGAGAGCTTTGAGTATGGAAGCGAAGTGATTTGATGTACATTTTAAAAAGATAACTTTGACTTCTGTATTTAGAGTAGACAGGGATGTGGGTGGAACTAAAATCAAAAGCAGAGATGGGTTGAAAAGACTTGAAGAAAATTTGGTGAATCAGATTAGTAAATGTGGAGGTTTTATTTTGGGGGGGTGGATTTTAAGGAACAACTAATATGGCTTTCCAATGGGTTAGATATAGTCTGCAAACAAAAAGAGTTCACTACAGATTTTTAATTTCAACAACTCAAAGGATAAGATTGTCATTTACTGAGATGAAGAATATTGCAAAGTCTGCTGATTTTAATACAAAAATATTATGACTTAGTTGTGGCTAGGTATAGTTCATATGTCTACTAGATATCTATATGGAGATATCAAATAGGTTACTAAGTCTTGAGATCAAGATAGCTCTCTAGACTGGAGATATACATTAAAGAGTCCTCAGTAAGGTGACGATATATAAAATCATAAGATTGAATGATGTTATAGAGAGAACGGGTAATGACATTATAGAAGAAACAAAGAAGAGTTACTAGGTCTGAACACTTGGTCTAAGTTTGACCTTTGGATATTTGTGAGAGTACTAGGATCCACAAAGAAGACTGAGAAAGAATAATGTAGAGTGTGAGAAAGAGTGATGTCCTGGGACCAAATGAAGAACATGTTTAGAAGAGGAAGTAATTAATAATTATGTGAGAGATCAAGTAAGACACTAATGGGGAATTGACCATTGAATAAAGAAATATGGAAGCCACTGGTGGCCACCAAAAAAGTTGTCTCATTGGTAAGTAGTAGATATTAAAAACTAATCGAATGAGTTCAAGAAAATATAAGAATAGAAAAATTAGAAAATATAAATGTTGACAGAAATTTTGAGGTGATTTTCTGTTAGACGGGAAGAGAAATGGGATACTAGTTTTAAGGAAACATAGGTTCAAGGTAGATATATATTCCCTACAAAGAAGCTAAAAAAATGCTTCACCAAAAGTTATGGTAGTGGTCGTGATTCAGCAGAAGGGTCAATATATGATATAGGACCGAGAATTGTTGAATTGACTTTCCTGAGACAGGTGGAAGTGGATAGGATCCAGTGCACGAGCAGAGGGACTGACATTGCTTAGAATATACACAATACTTCTATGGTAACAGAAGGGGAGGCAAAGTGTATGACAACAGATGCAGGTAAGTGGAGATATATTAAGACAGTAATTTATGGAATGTGACTGCAACAATGTTCTATAGGAAATAAGGAAGGAAGGCGTTCAGTTCAGAAGGAAAAGTGGGGAGACAATTTTGAAGGTTGGTGGAAAGGGAAGATAAAAATAAGAAAGAGTCCTAGGAGAGTGGGTATATTGAATAACCTAGGGACAGGTAGTAAAGCAGAAACAATAGTCATTAACTAAAATGAGAACTGTTGGCATTGTAATGTGTTTCTCCAGTAAGTTAAGGTGCCCAAGGGGATGCACAGAGTAGGTGGAGAGTTGAATTTTACTGGCATTTACTCTTAACAGGAGAATAAAATAAAGAAAGAGAGATACAAAGAAGTGAATGTACATGGAGGGGAGTCACTAGAATGACAGACCTTTGAATCAAACCTGGATACAGAAGGAAGCTTTAAAAGTCAGGGAAGAACCCTGAAAAAAAAGTGATATATTGAATAGATTATACATATTTAAGTGAACAGAAAAGTGTAGGGTAATTGGACTAGCAGGACTGGCCCTGCAAGATAAGAGGTGTTCTTAAGAAGTAAATGCTTGAAAGTGTGATTGTGGAGGGCAGCTGTTATGGGAAGTAAAAGTCGGCAGCCTATGCCTTGCATAGGGTACTGAATTAGGATGGAAGAAAAAAATATCTTGAGAAGAGAAAGTTTTTTTTTTAAATTATACTTTAAGTTCTAGGGTACATGTGCACAACGTGCAAGTTTGTTACATATGTATACATGTTCCATGGTGGTTTGCTGCACCCATCAACTCGTCATTTACGTTAGGTATTTCTCCTAATGCTATTCCTCCCCTTGCCCCCCACCCCCCGACAGGCCCTAGTATGTGATGTTCCCCTCCCTGTGTCCATGTGTTCTCATTGTTCAGTTCCCACTTATGAGTGAGAATATGCTGTGTTTGATTTTCTCTTCTTGTGTTACTTTGCGGAGAAAGTTGAGAAGTGGGTGTCCAAGTAATGGTATACATTGCATATTTAACACCAGCCAGAGAATTTTTAACACCCCCTCTTCTATATATCAAAATTATTTTGAGTGATAACCATAAAAATCCATAGAAATGATCAAACACATGTACACACAAAAATTGCTTAAATTTGTCTTTTATTAAAGTTTCATGTACAATCATTAACTGTTATAATACTGGAAGAACACAAAAAATTCCCAACAATTTCAAACCATGATGAACTTTTTCTCAAAATGAACACATGTAGTCAGGTTTAAATGTGTGGGGGCCAATGATATATAAGTGGGAGTTCTCTTAATTAGCTTCCATGTGCATTAAAATGTTTATTAAAAATTAATAAAACTATGTTAGTTTAAAGCTAACTATAGATTAAATTTTAAAATAATAAGCACAATTGAATAAAATGTAGCCCATTAAAAGATTTTCGAACATTGACATTGCTTAGAAATGCTGCCACATAGTGATAATAACAAGCAGAACAAATTCACTTAGTTTTTTTATTGTTTTAAAATCCTCCAAAGACAATTTTATCTTTATTACCTGTACCTGGGGTAGAATGCTCTTATTACTCTACTCTTAGTGTGTCCAGGAAATTGGATATCTTGAAGATATTGAAATCACTCAAAGAGAAGATTAGCAGTGGAGAAAATTACAGTAGCTGGGTTTACAATCTAAAATGGAGGGTGAGTTACCCAAGTATTCCCAGAAATACCTGCAACAAGGATAGTAATTAGTGGTATAAGGTCATGGCACAAGCTTTTCCTATGCTGTATGTTTTAAAAGAGAATGTATTGCCATATATGAACATGGCAGTGAAAAGAAAAATGTACTATTGCTGTATTCAAGGATGAGTGATACAGGAGAGAAAATCATTGCCCCTTGAGAGGACTGCATAGAAGGTGGTATCATCACAATGCATCTAGCATCCAGCCTTCCCAGATGCACGGGATGGTGCTCATCTCCATTTAGCTAGGCGGAATAAAAAAGTATAATATGAAATAGAAGATAAATATCTCACATAACACTGTCACATTTATCTTCCCCTACTTGTAGTTTTTAAATATTCCCATCCAAAATAAGATGTGAGTTGTGTTTGTATATGCATATGTGTTCATGTTGTTGGCGGGAGGGTGTGTGGGTGGTGATATCTAAGATTTATGAGGAGCCATAATGTACTGGTAACTTTCCATTCTCCATCAAGTGATACATGCCTAACATTGTTTTATTCAAGAAACAAAATACAGCCCAAATATTGAGGGTTTTTCACCCCAAGTAGCACACTTCCCAGTGCCTCTCTAAATGTAATACAGATCATCCAGAATCCACAAAATGCCTTGATTTCTCTGCAGGCAGTCTTGCTTCAGTTGCTTCCTGGGGCAGTAAAGTTTCACACCACCTTATTATCAGATACACATAATAGAAGTATAGGGAGAGATGGCAAATAAATTCCTCTCCTTGGAATATCAAAGTTAAATTTTACCATGTTGAGGAGCAAGATGACAGAATATAAGTCTCCACTGATTGTCCCCCCAGCAAGGACATCAAGTTAACAACTATCTACACAGAAAAAAATCACCTTTATAAGAACCAAAAATTAGATGAGAACTCATAGCACCTTGTTTTAAATTCATAATCACTGAAAGAGACACTGTAGAGGTAAAAAAAAAAAAAAAAAATCCCAAATCACTGACACCACCCCTTCCCTCACCCCCAGGAGCAGAAGCATGGTGTAGAGGGCATCTCTGAGCCCTGGGGGAAGGGAGAACACAGCAATTCAGCACTGAGCTGAACTCAGTGCTGCTTTGTTAGAGCAGAAGGGGAAACCAGACCAAGCTCAGCTGACACCTGCCCACAGAGGGAGCATTTAAACCAGCCCTAGCCAGAGGGGAATCTCAGCAGACTGAACTTGAATGTCTGCAAACCTTGCCACCAAGGGCCAAGTGCTCTCAGTCTCTAAATAAGCTTAAAAGGATGTCTAGGCTGGGTGTGGCTGCTAACCCTTATAATCCCAACACCTTGGGAGGTCAAGGTGGGCAGATCACCTGAGGTCAGAAGTTCGAGACCAGCCTGGCCAACATGGTGAAACACACTGGGGCCTGTTGAGGGGTCGGGGGAGGCAGGAGGGACAGCATTAGGAGATAGACCTAATGTAAAAGACAAGTTGATGGGTGCAGCACACCAACATGGCACATGTATACCTATGTAACAAACCTGCACGTTGTGCACATGTACCCTAGAACTTAAAGTATAATAAAAATTTTTTTAAAGTTGAGGGACGTTATTAATGCCAGACCTATCCTCCAAGAAATACTAAAGGGAGTACTTCGATTAGAAAGAAGAGGAAATTAATGAGCAATTAATACCACCTGAAGGTAAAATACTGGTAATAGTAAATACACAGAAAAACACATAATATTATAACACTGTAGCTGTGGTGTGCAAACTATTTTTATCCTAAGTGGAAAGAATAAATGATCAATTTATCAGAAATAATAACTACAACCACTTCCTAAGACATAGTCAGTACAAAAAGATGCAAATAGAAACAATAAAAAGTTAAAAAAGCAGAAGATGAAGTTAAGGCAAGATTTTATTTGTTTTATTTTTGCTTGATTGTTTGTTGGTTTATACTTATAGCATTAAGTCATTATCAGGTTAAAATAAAGGGTTACAAGAGAGTATTTCCAAGCCTCATGGTAACCAGAAGCCAAAAAAACATATAATGGATAAACAAAAAATAAAATTCAAGAAACTAAATTATATCACCAGAGAAAATCATTTTCATTAGAGGAAGACAAGAATGAAAGAAAGGAGAGAAGACTACAAATCAATCAGAAAGCAAACAACAAAATGCCAGGAGTAAGCTTGTACTTACCAACAATAACAGTGAATGAATGAAAAAACAAGACCCAATGATCTGTTGCCTACAAGAAGCACACCTCACTGTAAAGACACACAGAAACTGTAAATAAAGGAATAGAAAAAGATATTCCACGCCAATGGAAACCAAAAAATAGCAGAAGTTGCTACAATTATTTTTGACAAAATAAATTTTAAGACAAAACCTATAAGAAGAGACAAAGAAGGTCACTATATAATGATAAAGGGGTTAATTCAGCAATAGGATATAACATGTTTAAATATATACACACCTAACATTGGAGTACCCAGATATATGAAGAAAATATTATTAGAACTAAAGAGATAGATAGACTCCAATACAATAATAACTGGAGACATCAACACCTCACTTTCAGCATTGGACAGATATTCCAGACAGAAAATTAACAAAGAAATATCAGACTTAATCTGCAATATGGACCAAATGGATCTGAGATATTTGCAGAATATCTCACCCAAGAGCAGGAGAATGCACATTCTTTTCTTCAGCACATGTTAGTCTCAAGGATAGGTTATATGTTAGGTCAAAAAACAACTCTTAAAACATTCAAAAAATTGAAATAATATCAAGCATCTTCTCTGACCACAATAGGATTAAGCTAGAAATTAATAACAAGAGAAATTTAGGAAACCATACAAATAAACAGAAATTAAACAATGAGCTCCTGAATGACCAGTGAATCAATAAAGAAATTAAGAGGGAAATTGAAAAACTTGAAACAAAAACAGAAACAAAAGATAATGAAACCTGTGGGATACAGTAAAAGCAATACTAAGAGAGAACTTTTTAGTTAGAGGTATGTACATTAAAAAAAAAAGAGGAAACACTGCAAATGAACAATCTAACAATGCATCCTAAAATGCTAGAAAAGAAAGAGCATTCCAAACACAAAATTAGTAGAAGGCAAGAAATAATGAAGATAACAGCAGAAAAAAAGGAAATTGAAATGAATAAAACGATACAAAATCAAATAAAAGAAAAAGTTGATTTTTTCCAAAAGTTAAACAAAATTGAGAAACCTTAGGCCAGACTAAGAAAATAAGAAAGAAAATCCAAATAATTAAAATAAGAAATGAAAAGGAGAGATTACAACTGATACTGTAGAAATTTAAGGGATCATTAGTGACTACTATGAGCAACTACATGCCAATAAATTGGAAAATCTAGAAGAAATGGACAAATTTCTAGATACATACAACCTGCCAAGATTGAACCAGGAAGAAATCCAAAACCTGAACAGACCAATAACGAATAATGAGACTGAAGCCCAGTATAGAAAATTTTGGGACCTGATGGCTTCACTGTTGAATCCTACCAAACCTTTAAAGGAGAACAAATAATCCTATGCAAATTGTTCTGAAAAAATAGAGAGGGAAACACTTCCAAACTCATTCTACAAAATCAATATTACCCTGATATCAAAACCAGACAAAGACACATTAAAACAAAACAAAAAAGCAAAACAAACAAACAAAAAACTACAGGCCACTGTCTCTGGTGAATATCGATGGAAATGTTCTCAACAAAATACTAGCAAATCAAATTCAACAATACATTAGAAAGTCATGACTGACTGTGATTTATCTCTGGGATGTAAGGATGGTTCAACACATGCAAACCAATCAATGTGATATACCATATCAACAGAATGAAAGATAGAAACCATATGATCATTTCAATTGATGCTGAAAAGCATTTGAAAAATTCAGCATCTGTTTATGATAAAAATTCTGAAATCTGGGGATAGAAGGAACATACACGTCAACATAATAAAAGCCATATATAAGAAATTCACAGCTAGTATCATACTGAATGAGGAAAAACTGAGAGACTTTCCCCTAAGATCTGGAGCATGACAAGGATACCCACTGTCACCCTTATTATTAAACATAGTGCTGGATTTCATATCCAGAGCAATCAGACAAGAGAAAAAAGTAAAGGGCATTGAAATTGGAAAGGAAGAAGTCAGATTATCTTTGTTTGAAGTTGACATAATCCTAGGTTTGGAAAATACTAAAGACTCCACAAGAAAAAATTTACAACTGATAAACAAATCAAGTTAAGTTGCAGGTACAAAATAAACACACAAAAATCAATAGGATTTTTATATTCCAACAGTAAACAATGTGAGAAAAATTTTTTAAAAGTAATTCCGTTTACAATAATCACCCATAAAATTAAATACCTAGGATTATCTAAGGAAGTAAAATATCTCTATGATAAAAATTATTGGCCAGTCATGGTGGCTCATGCCTGTAATCCCAGCACTTTCGGAGGCTTGGGCGGGCAGATCATGAGGTCATGAGTTCAAGACCAGCCTGGCCAACATAGTGAAACCCGGTCTCCACTAAAAATATGAAAATTAGCCAGGCATGGTGGCACATCCCTGTAGTCCCAGCTACTCAGGAGGCTGAAGCAGGAGTGTATCTCTTGAACCTGGGAGGCAGAGGTTGCAGTGAGCCGAGATAGTGCAACTGCACTCCAGCTTGTGTGACAAAGGAAGACTTCATCTCAAAAAAACAAACAAACAAACAAAAAAAACAAAAAACTACAATACACTGACAAAAAAAATTGAAGAGGACATCAAAAAATGGAAAAATTATTCTATGTTCATGAATTGGAAGAATAAATATTACTAAACTCCCCAACACAATCCACAGATTCAATGCAATCGCTATCAACATACCAATGACATTCTTCATAGAAATAGAAAAAACAATTCTAAAATTCATATGGAACCACAAAATACCCAGAAGAGCCAAAGCCATCCTAAGCAAAAAGAACAGAACTGAATGAATCACAGTGGGTCTGGAATTGGTTCCTTCCTGTGGATTCTTGGTCTCTCTGACTTCAAGAATGAAGCTGCGGACCCAAGCGGTGTTACAGTTCTTAAAGATGGTGTGTCCTGAGTTTGTTCCTTCAGATGCTCAGATGTGTCTAGAGTTTCTTCCTTCTGGTGGGTTTGTGGTCTTGCTGACTTCAGGAGTGAAGCCACAGATCTTTGCAGTGAGTGTTACAGCTCTTAAAGGTGGAGCGTCCGGAGTTGTTTCTCCACACAGTGGGTTTGTGGTCTCGCTGACTTCAGGAATGAAGCTGCAGACCCATGTGGTGAGTGTTACAGCTCATAAAGGTAGTGCGGACCCAAAGAGTGAGCAGCAGCAAGATTTACTGTGAAGACTGAAAGAACAAAGCTTCCACAGCATGGAAAGGGCCCGAGCAGGTTGCCGCTGTTGGCTTAGGTGGCCAGCTTTTATTCCCTTATTTGGCCCTGCCCACGTCCTGCTGATTGGTCCATTTTACAGAGTGCTGATTGGTGCCTTTTTACAGAGTGCTACTGGGTGCATTTACAAACCTTTAGCTAGACACAGAGCACTGATTGGTGTGTTTACAATCCTTTAGCTAGACAGAAACGTTCTCCAAGTCCCCACCAGACCCAGAAGCCCCTTTTACTAGTGCTGTAGTAAACAAAACCACCTGGTGCTGGCATTAAAATAGACACATAGACAAAGGGAACAGAATAAAAAACCCAGAAACAAACCCACACACATACAGTGAACTTATTTTTGTCCAAAATGCCAAGAATCTACACTGGGGAAAAACAGTCTCTTCAATAAATGGTGCTGGGAAAACTAGATATCCATACACAGAAGAATGAAACTAAACCCCTATTTCTTACTATATACAAAAAACAAATCAAAATGGATTAAAGATTTAAATCCAAGATCTCAAACTATGCAACTACTACAGGAAAACTTTGGGGAAAATCTCTGGGACACAGGTCTGGGCAAAAGTTTGTTGAGCAAGCACAAGCACAGGCAATCAAAGAAAAAATGGAAAAATGGGTTGACATCAAGTTAAAGAGCTTCTGAGTAGCAAGTGATATGATTAACAAAGTGAAAAGACAACCCACATAATGGGAGAAAACATTTTCAAACTACTCGTCTGACAAGGAATTCATAACCAACATATATAAGGAGGTCAAACAACTCTATGGAAAAAAATGTAATAATTGATCAAAAGATAGACAAAAGATTTGAATTGACATTTCTCAAAAGAAGACGTACAAATGGCAAACAGGCATATGAAAAGGTGCTCAACATCATTGCTCATCAGAGAAATGAAAATCAAGACTACAATGAGATCATCTCTTCCCAGGTGAAATGGCTTATATCCAAAGGATAGGCAATAACAAGTGTTGGTGAGGATGTGGAGAAAAGGAAACTCTTTTATCACAGTTGGTGGGAATGTGAATTCGTACAATCACTATCGAGAATAGTTTGGAGACTCCTCAGAAAAATAAAAATTGAGCTACCATATGTTTTAACAATCCTGTTACTGAGTATATATCCAAAAGAAAAAAAAATCACTATATCAGAGAAATGTCTGCACTCCTTGCACTCCTTTGTTTGTTGCAGCATTGTTTACAATAGCAAATATTTGAAAGCAACCTGTGTCCATCGACAGATGAATGGATAAAGAAAATGTGGTACATATACACAAATGAGTATTATTTAGCCATAACAAATGAGATCTTGTCATTTACAACAACATGGATGGAACTGAAGATCGTTATTTTGAGTTAAATAAACCAGGCCCAGAAAGACAAACATTGCATATTCTCACTTAATTGTGGGATCTAGAAATGAAAACAATTGAACTCAGGGACATATAGAGTATAAGGATTTTTACCAGAGGCTGGTAAGTGTAGTGCGGGGTTGTGGGGGAGGTGGGCTTGTTAATGGGTACAAAACAAAATGGTTAGAAAGAATGAATAAGACCTACTATTTCATAGCACAACAGGGTGACTATAGTTAATAATAACTAAATTGTACATTTTATAATAATTTAAAGAGTATAATTGAATTGTTTGCAACTCAAATGATAAGTGCTTGAGGGGATGAATAGCCCATTCTTCATAATGTGTTTATTTCACATTGAATGCCTGTATCAAAACATCTCATATACACAATAAATATATACAGCTATGTACCCACAAAAATTTTTAAAAATCAGAAAAGTCTTACAAAGTTGAATTTTACCATATGTAAAATTCTGTGTTGAATGCTTCAAATTGATGATGTCCTGTCTTCCTTACAACAATCCTTCAAGAAATAAATAATAGTTATTCTCAATTTACAAAGAAGAAGGTAAACTTTGGAGATGTAACGGAAACTACCCAAGTTCACAGAGCTGGCCAAGTGATGGAACTGGTATTCATTTTTTTCCTTAACTTTTATTTTAGGTACAGAGGGTACATGTGAAGTTTTGTTACATGCGTATATTTCACTCAGGTAGTGAGCATAGTACCCAACAGGTAGTTTTTAATCCATGCTTTCCTCCTTTCTTCCCCATTCTAGTACTTTGCCGTGCCTATTGTTCCCATGTTTATGTCCATGGGTGCTCAATGTTTAGTCCCCACTTATAAGAGAAGATGTAGTATTTGGTTTTCTGTTCCTGCTTTAATTCACTTAGGATTATGGCCTCCAACTCCAGCCATGTTGCTGCAAAAGATGCATTTCGTTCTTTTTATGGCTAAGTAGTATTCCATGGTGTGTATGTGCCACATTTTCTTCATGCAATCCACTTTTGATGAGCGCCTGGGATGATTCCATGTCTTTGCTATTGTAAATAGCACAGCAATGAACATATGAGTGCATGTGTTTTTTTTTGGTATAATAATTTATTTTCCTTTTGGTATATATATATTATATATATATTATATATAATATAATATTATATATATTATATATATTATATATATATTATATATATAAATAATATTGTAATAGGATTGCTGGGTCAAATGGTATCTCTATTGTAAATTTTATGAGAAATCTCCAAAGTTCTTTCCACAGTAACGAAATTAATTTACATTCTCACCAACAGTGTATAAGTATTTCCTTTTCTCTGCAGCCTTACCAGAATCTCTTGTGTTTCGACTTTTAAATAGCCATTTTGACTAATGTGACATGATGTCTCATTGTGGGGCTTTCGTGTGCATTTCTCTTATGATTAGTGATCGTGAGCATTTTTTTCATATATGTGGTGGCTGCCTGTATATCCTCTTTGAGAAGTGTCTGTTTATGTCCTTTGTCCATTTTTAATGGGGTTATTTGTGTTTTGCTTGTTGATTTAAGTTCCTTATAGATTCTAAATATTGACTTTTTTCAGATGCAGAGTTTGTGAATATTTTCTTCCATTTTGTACATTGTCTGTTTACTCTGTCAATAGTTTCTTTTGCTGTGCAGAAGCCCTTTACTTTAGTTAGTTCTCACTTGTCAGTTTTTTTGTTGTTGCAATTGCTTTTGGGGACTTAGACAAAAATTATTTTCAAGGGCAATGTCAAGAAAGGTATTTCCTAGGTTTTTGCAGGATTTTCATAGTTTGAGGTCTTATAGTTAAATATTTAATCCTCCTTGAGTTAATTTTTGTATATGGTAAAAGCTAAGGGTGCGCTTTTATTCTTCTGCACGTGGCTAACCAGTTATTCCAGCACTGTTTAGTAAATACGGAGTTTTTTTCCCCATTGCTTGTTTTTGTTGGCCTTGTCGAAGATCAGATGGTGGTAGGTGTGAGCCTTTATTTCTGGGTTTTCTATTCTGTTCCACTGGTCTATGTGTCTGTTTTCGGAGCAGTACTATGTGGTTTTGGATACTATAGCCTTATAGTATGTTTTGAGGTCAGGCAGTGTGATGCCTGTGGCTTTGTTTTCTTTGCTTAAAATTGCTTTGACTCTTTAGGCTATGTTTTGGTTTCGACATATGCTAATCAATAAATGTGACTCACCACGTAAACATAATTAAAAACGAAAACCACATGATTATCTCAATGGATGCAGAAAAAGCTTTTGATAAAATTCAATATCCTTGCATGATAAAATCCCTCCAACTAGGCATCAAAGGAACATATTTCAAAATAATAAGAGTCACCCATGAAAAACCCACAGCCAACATCATGCTAAATGGGCAAAACCTGAAGCTTTCCCCTTGCGAACTGGAACAAGAAAAAATGTCCACTCTCATCATCCTATTAAACACAGTACAGGGAGTCCTAGCCAGAGCAATCAGGCAAGAGAAAGAAATAAAAGGCATCCAAACAGGAAAAAGAAGAACCCAAAGTGTATCTCTTTATTGATAATATGATTGTATACCTAGAAAACCCTAACGAGGCCGGGAGGGGTGGCTCCTGCCTGTAATCCCAGCACTTGGGAGAAGGGGTGGTAACAAAAGCCAAAATTGACAAATGGGATCTAATTAAACTAAAGAGCTTCTGCACAGCCAAATACACTATCATCAGAGTGAAGAGGCAACCTACAGAATGGGAGAAAATTTTTGCAATCTATCCATCTGACAAAGGGCTAACTAATATCCAGATTCTACAAAGAACATAAACAAATTTACAAGAAAACAACAAACAACCCCATCGAAAAGTGGGCAAAGGATATGAACAGACACTTCTCAAAAGAAGACATTTATGCAGGCAACAGACATATGAAAAAAGATCATCACTGGTCATTAGAGAAATGCCACAATGAGATATCATCTCACGCCAGTTAGAATGGCGATCATTAAAAAGTCAGGAAACAACAGATGCTAGAGAGGATGTGGAGAAATAGGGACACTTTTACACTGTTGGTTGGACTGTAAACTAGTTCAGCCATTGTGGAAGACAGTGTGGCGATTCCTCAAGGGTCTAGAACTAGAAATAGCATTTGACCCAGCAATCCCATTACTGGGTATATACCCAAAAGATTATAAATCATGCTATTATAAAGACACATGCACACGTTTGTTTATTGTGGCACTATTCACAATAGCAAAGACTTGGAACCAACTCAAATATCCATCAATAATAGACTTGATAAAGAAAAGGTTTACTTTTCACATATACACCATGGAATACTACGCAGCCATAAAAAGGGATGAGTTCATGTCCTCTGCAGGGACATGGATGAAGGTGGAAACCGCCATTCTCAGGAAACTATCACAAGAAGAGAAAACCAAGCACCACATGTTCTCACTCATAAGTGGGAGTTGAACAATGAGAACAAATGGACATAAGGAGGGGAATATCACACACCGGGGCCTGTCAGGAGGTGGAGGGCTAGGGGAGGGATAACATTAGGAAAAATACCTAATGTAGGTGACGGGTTGATGGGTGCAGCAAACCACCATGGCAAGTGTATACCTATGTCACAAACCTGCACGTTCTGCACAAGTACTCCAGAAATTAAAGTATAATAATAATAATAATAAAGAATCAGTAGCCTTTCTATACACCAATAATGTCCAGGCTGAGAGTCAGATCAAGAACACAATCCCACTTACAGAGCCACAAAGAAAATGAAATACCTAGAAATACAGCTAACCAAGATGATGAAAGATCTCTACAAGGAGAATGACAAAACACTGCTGAAATAAATCAAAGATGAAACAAATAAATGGAAAAACAACTCATGCTCATGGATTGGAAGAATCAATATTGGTATAATGGCCACACTGCCCAAAGCAATTTACAGATTGAATGTTATTCCTGTCAAACTACCAACATCATTCTTCACAGAATTTTTTAAAAAACTATTCTGTAATTCATACAAAACTGCCATTCAAACTTGCATTATTTCACCTTAATAAGCAAACTAAAAGTATAATTACACATTAGCTTTTATTATTACTAAATATTAAATATTGAGTTCTACAATGGCACACTTTCAAGTATCTGCAAAATGCTCCATTCTGAAAAGAAAGTGCCCCCACCTTCGGCCACGAGAAAGTCAGCTTGAGAGGACAGTTACTCCAATCCCTGCTTTAATAAACCAACACTGACAATAACAAAAAGACAAATAAAGACATAATCAAGATTCTTTCTTAGATCTCACTATCAAAATAGTAGAAATATTTTTCTTAATGTTCTATAACTTCAAGATATATCACTTAGAATATTGGGGGAAAATACTTATTTGCTCATTCCATATTTAAAGTAATGTGAGTCTTGTATTTTTTTTCCTACAAGACTTAGGTCTTGTACTGACCCTGATAAAACGGTCGTGTTCTCACTCTTCTTCATCCAGGAGTTGGCAGTAACAAATGAGCTACATTATAAAAAGTTTAATTTTATTAATAACATCTGGCTGAAAAAAAAACAAATTCCAATCACATTAGTGAAATAAAGCAATTAGAGTGGCCGAAAGTGTGTTCTCATTTTTTTCCAAGTCATTATAAAAAATTATTGTACTTTTCATTTTATTAATTTTACTTCAATGCATAATTGATTGATGTGTATGATTTTGTCTCCCATCATACACTATAAGTGTTTAGGGTACAGACCATTTAAAATTCTACATTTTTTTCACATTTAAATAAAGGCTTAGTGCAGTGCTTCATGAATAATAGCTGTTACGTAGTTGCTTAATGACATTCTAAAACTTTTGCCAAACACTAATTTGCTACATTATAGTCCTAACATAATCTTAATTATACATGTGGTAGTGTAAGAGTTAAAAAAAAAGATAATGGATGCTACTCAACTTATGATGGCATTATAGTCCAAGAAACTCGTGATAGAAAATGTATTGAATACAAGTAACCTATCAAACATCATAGCTTGGCTTAACATAATTTAAATGTGCTCAGAACATTTAGATTAGCCTACAGATGGGCAAAATCATCTAACCCAAAGCCTATTTTATAATAAGCTATTGAATATTTCAGGTAATTAATTGAATACTATATCGAGTGAAAAACTGAATGGTTGTATAGACACTTGAAGTACTACTGAATGCGTATATCTTTTGCATTCACACATGGTTAAATTGAAAACCATAGCCATCATAAATCAGGGACTGTCTGTATATTAATATCTGCACACATAAATACAGAATGTATTTAAGAGTATAATGTAGAATATCTTATGTTCCAGATTCACATTTTCTAATGGCTCACAAGCCAGGCCCTGTTCTGGAATTGGGAGTTACAGCTGTCATTATAACATTCAATTATGCCAGGTATAGTGGCTACCACCTGTAATCCCAGCACTTTGGGAGGCTGAGATGGGAAGATGGCTTGAGGCCGGGAGTTCAAGATCAACCTGAGCGACATAGGGAGACCCTGTCTCTACAAATAATAATAATAATAAAGATTAGTTGAGTATTGGTGTCACATACCCATAGTCCCAGCAACTCAGGAGACTGAGGTGGGAGGATTGCTTGAGCCCAGGAGGTTGAAGCTGTACTTAGCTATGACAAAGCCACTGTACTCCAGTCTGGGAAAAAGAGCGAGACCCTCTCTAAAAAAATAAAATAAAACAATCAATGGACTTCTCTTACTGACCTTGCATTCAATAGAAAATGGTAAGTGCCAGGAAAAAAAAGTATTAATACACACAAGGATAGAGGGTGACTGGAAGGTGACAGAAGGAAGACTTCACGTTTTGATTCTGTCATCATGGAAATCTTCATTGATGAGTTGTAGAGGCCTCCAGTCTGAAGGTACTATAAGTATCACATATATGTAGCAAAGCTAGGGGCTACTTGGGATAAACCTAGGTTCTGTGAGCCTGAGGCTTTGACTTTGTTATTTTTAAAGTGAAGAATGCCAATTGAAACAAAGTTAGCTATAAATAAGTAGTTCTTTGAAATGAGAAAATAAATTACAATAAATTAGAAATATAAAATAGCTGATAAATAACACAAACACTATAAAATTCAAGAAATCCATAATATGTCATTAAATAAATAACTGTATGACGCTCTTTGTGTTATTTTGTTCCACAATTTTTATTTTATTTTATTTTTTATTTTTTTTGAGACGGAGTCTCGCTCTGTTGCCCAGGCTGGAGTGCAGTGGCGCAATCTCGGCTCACTGCAAGCTCTGCCTCCCGGGTTCACGCCATTCTCCTGCCTCAGCCTCTCCGAGTAGCTGGGACTACAGGTGTCCGCCACCACGCCCGGCTAATTTTTTTGTATTTTTAGTAGAGACAGGGTTTCACCGTGGTCTCAATCTCCTGACCTCGTAATCCACCCGCCTCGGCCTCCCAAAGTGCTGGGATTACAAGCGTGAGCCACCGCGCCCGGCCTGTTCCACAATTTTTAATTGCATGCTCTTGAATCCTTCCCATATGGTCATGATTTTCTAAAGAAAGAATGGAAAAATTATTAATTCTTCCCTCTAGCATAACTGATCATGGTTGTTTTTCTTTATTAATGGATTAGAAAAGTTTGTTTCACTCTACTGTAAATATCATATGAAGTTTTAGGATTATTGTCACATGTTTGAGACCTTCTATCAAGTTCTTTACATGTACAAGCTATAAAACTTCATAGCATTTTAATCGTTTTTGTAGAGTAACTGATTTTAAAAACTCTTTGAACTGACAACGATAATTAATCATTTTTTCATAGATGTGTACTTACTATAGTGCTATATTATCAGCTTCGTGTTGTCTTTGTTAATATCAGTATTCATGTCAAATCAGCAGAAGATTAAATTTTTTCTATATTCTGCTCAAACTATTATCTCATCTTAGATAACTGGATTATCAAACAACTAAGGAGTGTATTCATTACTTCTTTTCAAAAATGTATCAATTTCTTTCAGTTAATTACTGCTCTGATAGCATATGATTTTTTAATTTTTCATTTTGCTCCTTGATATCAAAATAATTTTAATTGATGTCTTTACTCATCCCTATCATTTTTCTTTCAGAGACTGTAAAATTGTATCTTAATATTTCTTAGTTCTATTATAATGAATTTGAACAAAATGCAAAAGTACTTTATATACATCAGATCGGAGGTCTATAATTTCACACTTGTTTTGGTGAAATATTTCAAAACATCTTTTGATTATATTTAAAGCATTTTTATTTTGTTTAGGTTTTATTTCAATTTATTTGTGTTCAATTTATTTGTGTTCAATTTATTTGTATTTGAGTTTGTGAAGTATTATTATTCTTGTGTTGCAAAGCTTGACTGGCATAATTGTCCCCCCCACCCCTCTACTGCCGCCCCCGTACATATGTATTCATAGTTACTTCTATGTGTAGTCAGGTTATTAGCTGTTCCAAAATAAAAAAGACTTCCAAGAACCTTCCTGTTGGAGACCACATTGACATTGCTGGCATTTTTAATGATTATAAAGAAAAAGGGTTTCTCTTAGTTCTTTGGGAGGCCGAGATTGGCTTATTGCCTGAGCTCAGGAGTTCAAGACCAGCCTGGGCAACATGGTAAAACCTCATCTCTACTAAAATACAAAAAAAAATCACCCAGGCATGGTGGCAGGCACCTGCAATCCCAGCTACGCAGGAGGCTGAGGCACGAGAATTGCTTGAACCAGGGAGGTGGAGATTGCAGTGAGCCGAGACCATGCCACTGCACTCCAGCCTGGATAAAGTGAAACTCTGCCAAAAAAAAAAAAAAAGAAGGAAAAAAGAAAAAAATATGTCCTGAGTTCTCCATTGTCATCTGGCAGGAGCAAATATGTAAAAGGATAAGTTAATGTGAAAAAAGATCCTAACCAATTGTAGTTAAAGTATCTTCCTATTTGTCAGGTGGATGTATTTTCAGGGCACCATCCAGGGTTTCAGAAAGGACCTGTGCAAGTGAGGGGCTCTGAAACTTTAGCTTCATTAGCTGTCTGGTGCAATACTTGACACCAGTGAAATCAGAGCAGAATTGAGTGTAAAGATGGATTTGTAGAAAGAGCCAGAAGGATCCTGTAGCCTGCTAAGGATTATGGATTTGTCACAAAGGTAGCCAGTGGAGGTTCAGGCAAGGGGAGCAACCTTATCTGATTTATTTATAAACAGAATTGTTTTGGCTACTGATTGAAAAACAGACTTTAAGAAATAAGGGAAGAATCTTGGAGAGCAGTTAGGAAGCTGTCGCAGTAGTTCAGGTGTGAGATGTTTGGCTTAAAGTATCATCGGTAATAGTGGTAGTGGTAAAAAGTGCCTACATTGGTGCAATATTTTGAAGGTAGAGCTTATTGATATATTTATGAGTGATGTCAAAGAAAGAAGTCAAGCAGGATATCAACACCTTTGGTGAAAGTAAATGAGCATGCCATTCTCAAGATTACTAAGACTGAGAAGTTCTGACTTTGGAAAGAATAAATATTTTGGTTTTGGCCATGTGGTTTTGGGATGCCTATTGAATAAATGAAGGAGGGTTTGAACATGTGGTTGGATACATGAATTTGGAGTTTAGCAGATAATTCAGGGCTATATAGACAGAATTAAATGTCATCAGCTATGTCAAACTTCAGAAATTGGTGATGTAACTAAAGCATGGATATAGATGGAGAAGAGAAGATATATGAAGCCTAATCCTGGAACATACCAATAGGTTGATATCAGGAAGCTGAAGAAATGCAAGAAGGCCAGGGAGTCCAAAAGCCAAGAGAAGAAAATGTTTCAAGTGCATTTGACTGACCATGCATGGCTGGCTTCATGGACATGCCACTTGTGCTGCCACACAAGGCATGTGCTCAGAAGGATACTATGCTTGGTTTAATACTCTGCTGTCACCATCATGAAATAGCTAATAATTTTAATTTTGAACTAGTGTTTCATAAATGAAGTACAGTGGGAGAACAGAGTATGCATGTGAACACAGGAGAGATATGAAATGTGCGTGTCTACCATTTCCCAGTTGTCTATAATTTTTTTTTTTTTTTTCGACAGAGTCTTGCTCTGTCACCCAGGCTGGAGTGGAATGGTGGGATCTTGGCCTCTACAACCCCCGCTTCCCAGGTTCAAGCGATTCTCCTGCCTCAGCCTCCCCATTAGCTGGGACTACAGGCAGCCACCACCATGCCCGGCTAATTTTTGTATTTTTAGTAGAGACGGAGTTTCACCATGTTGGCCAGGCTGGTATTGAACTCCTGATCTCAGGTGATCCGCCCACCTCGGCCTCCAAAAGTGCTGGGATTCCAGGTGGGAGCCACTGCACCCAGCCATCTATAACTTTTAACATGCTCAGTAAGCACAAGATTCTATCGGCCCCACAATGTGTGGAGCTGCCCAAAACTCAAAGTAAATACAAGGGAAGCATGTTCCATCTATGACTGAATAAATGGGGGTGCTGACAACTCAGGAAGCCAAGATCTCTATTCAAATGAAAAGTTCATTCACAGCTGAAGGCAACAGCTTTCTTAAAATAAAACATGAATAAACAGGGAAACCCTATCATATTCTTTCTTGCTTTTGTTACTTTTCAGAGTTAATGAACCAGTAATGCTGAAAATGATGACACAGAAAGAAATGGAAGATAATTCCTTTTTCCTTCAGCCCTTCTTTACGTATCATTAGACCAAAGGTGGAAAGTATTGGTAGAATTTGTATCAATAATTGAAATAAAAAAGAGTGTAGTTAGATTTTATACTGTTTTCGCTATTCTAGTAATAACATACATATACATTGTATGTATTATGTAAATTTGGGGATTCCACATACAAGTTAAATGTTCTTTAAAACTGCCATGGGAACATGTAAAGATAAGACGTAAAATTCATATAAATTATTTTATTTTATTTTATTTTACCAGAAAAGGCATTAAATAATGATCAAACATGATGAATCAAGAGAGAGACTGCATAATAAAGGATAAAGCCTTATATCATAGTAACTTTAAAAGGTTTTTTTTCCTGCTTTTTAAATGAAGAGTCCTACATTTTCTTTTATTTATTTATTTATTTATTTTTTATTATACTTTAAGGTTTAGGGTACATGTGCACAACGTGCATGTTGGTTACATATGTATACATGTGCCATGTTGGTGTGCTGCACCCAGTAACTCGTCATTTACATTAGGTATATCTCCTAATGCTATCCCTCCCCCCTCCCCCCACCCCCCACCCCACAACAGACCCCTGTGTATGATGTCCTCCTTCCTGTGTCCAAGTGTTCTCATTGTTCAATTCCCACCTGTGATTGACAACATGCAGTGTTTGGTTTTTTGTCCTTGAGATAGTTTGCTGAGAATGATGGTTTCCAGCTTCATCCATGTCCCTACAAAGGACATGAACTCATCCTTTTTTATGGCTGCATAGTATTTCATGGTGTATATGTGCCACATTTTCTTAATCCAGTCTATCATTGTTGGACATTTGGGTTGGTTCCAGGTCTTTGCTATTGTGAATAGTGCCGCAATAAACATATGTGTGCATGTGTCTTTATAGCAGCATGATTTATAATCCTTTGGGTATATACCCAGTAATGGGATGGCTGGGTCAAATGGTATGTCTAGCTCTAGATCCCTGAGGAATCACCACACTGACTTCCACAATGGTTGAACCAGTTTACAGTCCCACCAACAGTGTAAAAGTTTTCCTATTTCTCCACATCCTCTCCAGCAGCTGTTGTTTCCTGACTTTTTAATGATCACCATTCTAACTGGTGTGAGATGGTATCTCATTGTGGATAGTTGCCAATAGGGTTACATAATGATTCTTATGGCATTCGTA
Organism: Nomascus leucogenys; assembly: GCF_006542625.1. Lineage (NCBI taxonomy): Eukaryota > Metazoa > Chordata > Mammalia > Primates > Hylobatidae > Nomascus > Nomascus leucogenys. The sequence goes on along the minus strand of NC_044389.1, from coordinate 23,668,200 downwards.
GCTTATATTTTATTTAAACAAATGTTCATTTATTCATTTATTCATTCAGATATTTATCATGTATCTTCTTTTGCCTTTGATTTGCATTTCAAAACTACATCTTCATTTTACACTAGAATCTACAAACTAGGCAGCCAGCTCTCAAGCATTTATGCAAAATGTTAAAAGTTCCTTGTGAAATCAGAAGTAAGAAGTGAAAGACATATTTATATTTCTATGTGTTTTGTAAAGAAAGCTATAGATTCTTTTTTTTCTTGCTAGAGAAAAAATTTGTTCACCTCTGTATTTTAAGTGCCTAGAGGAGATCCAGGCAAAAGGAGATACGTGATAAATATCTGAATGAATGAACGAACATTTGTTTAAATAAAATATATGCTACGAATGCCATAAGAATCATTATATAACTCTATTGGCAATTATGAATCTCTCTGTATTAGGTAAATTTTAGAGTGATACCTTAGTTATTAATTTTGGGAAAGTTCCTTTTAAAATTTAAACTAGTCATAATTAATATTTACTTTTAATGGCAAAATATCTGTATTGATAAAAGTTCATGATGATTTTTAAAAATCTGCTCACTGTTATATGGGCACAGGACAGGCGAAGAAATAATAAACATTATTTACTACTTCTGTGTTTTAAAATTTAATATGTGTAGACTTTTCCTAGATTTAACAAGTAAAAAGCTTGGACATTTCATCCTTAAAATAGGAAATTGCCGAACAACAAAATCAATGACGTCTCTTGAACTCATCAGAGAACTGAAGTCCTAGAAAACTCCCGTCTGGAAATTTGGAGAGACAAGTGAATTCAGACTCACAGCTGGGATAAGCTTATCTAGAGCAGAGCTGCTATAGTTACAAACCAGTGGAGACACTTAAATGGAATTGCTTGAGGGTAAATACAGAACACAAGGATGACAGTGAGAACTTCCTGGGGGCCACAGTCATAGAAAGGCCCCCATACTTTTATGAGTTTTATCTCTAGGAACCCCACAAGTTTTTCACTGTAAAGATCAGAAGATCTCATTTTATGTGGTGGGGTAACAATAATCATTGTGAAATACACTCAGCATTCTCCTAACGCAAAGACCTCTTCTCCTGGATGAAATACTTTACTAGTGCCTTATCCCAGTGAGAGGAAGACATTCCTCCCAATCCAGGCCCCTCTAGCCTTCCTGTCTCACCTGAGTGGGAAGAACCCCACATCACTAGAGAAACACTTACGAAGGCCACATCCCAGTCACAGTACGCTTAAAAACTGAGATCTAATTCTGTGATTATTGAAAGTTCCTTCTCCACAACTGACCACCACACCAACAGGACTTCAATTTAATAACAATAGATTACAGTGGAAAAAGCTACAAGATACAGATGATCTCTCTCTCTCTCTCTCTTTTTAAATTTTACTTTAAGTTCTGGGATACATGTGCAGAAGGTGCAGGTTTGTTACATAGGTATACCTGCAAAGGACCTGGATGAAGCAGATGATAACTGAACACGAGTTCTTAGGTGAAAGTTAGAGTTCAAAGTCAGGAAGGGAGATAAAAACAAGAAAACTAGAGGAATTTGAAGCTTTCTGGTACCTATCACTATAGCAAACATTTGACATAACCTAACATTTAGCCAAATTAACATAAAATCCTACACTAAAGTCCTGCTTACCTGAGTTCCTATTACCCAGTATGATATGCTTGGCTTTCATCAAGAGGTCATAAGGCAAAAAGTCAAATCAAACAAAAACAAAAACAAACACCCCACACAGTCTAAAGAGACAAAGCATCAGAACCAGACTCATAAATGGCACAGATTTCGTAATTGTCAGACAAGGAATTTTAAATAATTATGATTAATATTTTAAATGCTCTAAGACGAAAAGTAGAAAATATGCAAGAACAGAAGGATACTGCAAGCAGAGAGATAGAAGTTCTATGAAGAAATTAATAGGAAATGCTAGACATCAAAGACACTTTAATAGAAGGGAAGAATGCCTTTGAAGGGCTCCTCAGTGGAGACTGCTCATGGCCAAGGAAAGACCAGAAAGCTTGAAGATAGGTCAACTGAGACTTTCTAAACTAAAATGTAAAGAGAAAAAAAAGATGGAAAAGATATGGAAAAAAAAAAAAAGAAACAAAGAAGAACATCCAAGAACTGTGACCATTTCAAAATATGTAACATAGGCGTCAATGGAATACCAGGAGATTTTAGAGTTAAAAAAAAAAGTTTTTGAAGCAATAATCACCAATCCTTTTTTAAAATTAATAATGAAAAAAAAAAAGACACAGATCCAGGAAACTCAGAGAATACCAAACAGAATAATACCTTCCCCTATCTGTCACACACACACACACACACACACGCACACACACACACACACAGAATCCACACCTAGGTATATTGGGATCAAACTGCAGAAAGCCAACAGCAAAGTCAGAAAGAAATTCTTAGAGGACTACAGGGTGTGGTTTAGAAACATCTTTCTTGCAGAGCAACAGGGATTAGAATTAAACTGGACTTGGCCGGTCGCGGTGGCTCATGCTTGTAATCCCAGCACTTTGGGAGGCCGAGGTGGGCGGATCACGAGGTCAGGAGATCGAGACCACGGTGAAACCCCATCTCTACTAAAAATACAAAAAGAAAAATTAGCGGGGCGTGGTGGCGGGCGCCTGTATTCCCAGCTACTTGGAGAGGCTGAGGCAGGAGAATGGCATGAACCCAGGAGGCGGAGCTTGCAGTGAGCTGAGATTTCGCCACTGCACTCCAGCCTGGGCGACAGAGCGAGACTCCGTCTCAAAAAAAAAAAAAAAAAAAAAAGAATTAAACTGGACTTTTTGTCACAGACAATGAAAACAGGGATAGAGTGTAGTAAAATATTGAAAGTGTTGGGGGAGAAGGCCCTAGAACCATAAATTCAGCAAAATTAGCAGTCAAAAATGAAGGAGATATAAGAACTTTATTAAACCAAAAAAAAAAAGTAAGAAAATTCATCTCCAGAATACCTCCCTGCAAGTTATGTCAAAAAAATTAAAATAAAAATAAACTTTTGCAGAGGGAAAGAAATTATATAGTGAGAAAATTGAGTCTACATAAAGAAAAGAACATTGGGGAGGGAATAAAATGAAGGTAAAATAAACTATTTTATCTTTCCTATTCCTTTTTTTTTTTTTTTTTTTTTTTCGCAGAGTCTCGCTTTGTCCCCTAGGCTGGAGTGCAGTGGCTTGATCTGGGCTCACTGAAAGCCCCGCCTCGCGGGTTCACGCCATTCTCCTGCCTCAGCCTCCCGAGTAGCTGGGACTACAGGAGCCTGCCACCACGCCTGGCTAATTTTTTGTATTTTTAGTCGAGATGGTGTTTTATCATGTTGTCCAGGATGGTCTCGATCTCTTGACCTCGTGATCCGCCCACCTCGGCCTTCCAAAGTGCTGGGATTACGGGCGTGAGCCACCGCGCCCAGCCCCTATTCTTAATTGATTTAAAGGACAGGCATTTAAAATAATAATAGAAATAGATTGGATGATTTTTAACATACGGTTAAGTAGAGTGAATGGCATTGGTACATCTATATAATAAAGGATGGAAGGAAAAATTGGGATAACTGTTATAAGATCGCTACAAATGTTAATTCAAAATGGACTTTGGTTAGTTTAAAAATGTATTCTGGAAACTCTAGGTCAACCACTCTAAAATTTGTAAAAGAGATACAATTGATATTGTAAGAGATGAGGCAACATGAAATTTTATAACATGTTCAATTAAAACAAAATGACAAAGAAAAGGATAATGGCAAATGCAACTAATAGAAAATAGACACCAAAATGGTAGATATTAATCATATTATATCAATTATCACATTAAATATCACTTATATAAAGTTACTATTTAAAAGACAGCGATTGTTACAGTAGATTTTAAAAAAAAGAGCACAACTGTATATGGTCAATAAGAAACCCACTTCAAATATAATGACTGATAGGGTAAAAATAAGAGGATAAAAACAATATGCCATCCTACCATCCTACCAATAATTTTTAAATTTTGTAATATGAATTTCACGTAAATCAGACTTCAGAACAAAAAATATATATCACAAATATGAAAGGGCAGTACATAATAGTAGATGAGTAAATTTTCCAAGAAATAGAATTCCAAGAAATATGAATTAAAAATATTTTGAAATAAAGTAAAAATACAGTTGACAGTATCTTCAGGTTGTAGTGAAAGCAATGCTTAGAGGGAAACAGAGCATTAAATCCATATATTAGAACAAAGGAAAGATGGAGAATCAAGAATCTAAGCTTAAACTTTAGCTAGAGAAAGAAAAGCAACTTAAGTCTACAGCAAATAGAAAAAAATTATAAAAATTAATAGAAATCAATAGAAATGAAAACAATAGAGAAAATCAATAACATGAGTAGATATTTTGAAAGATTAATAACATCATAATCTTCTATCAAACAAATTTCAAAAAACAGAGAAGACACATTATATCAATAACAGAAGCAAAAGAATGATCCTCACTACATATCCCATGCACATTAAAAGGATAATAAAGAAACACAATGAAAACTCTATACCTACAAATTTAAATGTAATGAAACAATTTCTTGAAAGACAAAAACTACCAAAATTCACACAAGGAGATACAGATAATCTGAATAGCTTCATATTCATTTTAAAAATTAAATCAATAATAATATTGCAAAAAAAAAACAAACAAACAAAGCAACAAGCCCAAATGATTTCACTGGTAAATTCTAACAAACATTGAAGAAAGAAAAGATACTAATTTTTCTGTCTCTTCCAGAAAATTAAAGCACAGGGAAACTTCCTAACTCATTGCCTGAGAACAGCATTACCCTTATACGAAAACCAGATAAAAATGTCACTAAAAAGGAAAACCTGAGGACCAATATTTTTCATAAACACGGATGCAAAATTCCTCAACAAAACAGTAGCTAACAGAATTTAACAATGAGTAACAAAAGTTACACAAGACTAAATGGATTTCATTCCAAGTATGCAAGGCTGGTTTGTATTTTTAAGTCAATCGATGTAATTCAATACATCAACAAGCTAAAGAAAAAAATACGATCTTATCACTGGACACAGAAAATTCACTTGATAAAATTAAATGTTAATTCATGACAAAATCCCTGAGAAAACAGAATAGAATAACAGGGAACTACCACAACATGATAAAGAAGATGCATGAAAAACCCATTGAGCATCATACCTAATGAGAAATTTAATGCTTTAAATGTAATATGGTAACAATTATAGGATCCTGAAACAGAAAAAAAGAGCATTACATAAAAACTAAGAAAATCTCAATAAACTATGAATTTCTTTAATAATAATATAGCAACATTGGTTTGTTAACTTTGACAAACGCATCAGAATAACATAATACAGTAGCAGTAGGGAAAACTAGGTACAGAGCATATATGAATTCTTTGTTCTAGCTCCATAAATTTTTTGTAAATCTAAATCTATTCTAAAATAACAACTTACTTTTTAAAAGTTACACTCTATGTCCTTGTTCTTCACTTATTGTCTAGAACGAATCTCTTTTTTTCAATTGGAAAATATTTTCTGAAGTTCTTGAAATTATTTTTAAATACAAAATCTACCTGATAAACGTTTATGGCTGTTATTTATTAAGCTTCATATTGAAAGATATACATATCTTTGGGGGAAGCACTATATATTTATTTAATAAACAATGTAAAACTAAGAGACTACCAAGAATTAAAGATGCTTACAAACAATTTGTTGTAGAAACTCATTTGTAAGTTCATTGAAATGCGCAAATTTTTTTCACATAAAGTCTCTTGGTGTTCAAATTAAAAGTGAGTTTACAGAAATGATTAAATCTCAAATATTGTTGAAAATTCAATGTGTAATAAAAATTCTTACAATAATATAATACCGTTAAATATTTGTGACATGATTATTGAAGGTTTTCTAAAATTGTTATTATGAATGCAGCTACTCCAAAATAAAAAAAGTTTGAGAAGAAAACAATAGATAAAAGTCCCTGTGGAAATCCTTAAGGAGTTTTTTTGCGAATTTAAGTTTTCTAGCAACTGAAATCTTTACAGAACTGTCATTTCGTCATATCTAAATGGAATTTCAACACATATGGCTTTTAAAAATATAGTATTTGCATGACTAGAAATATCCTTACACAACAGGAGCCATATTTATTTCAGATAGGAAACGAAAATGAAATGAAAAGAGGGAAAGAGTGTAGATACATATACACACACGTATATATATTCATATATATTATATATTATATATATATAAACTTATTGCAAGCACTGCTTATGGAAAATCAGCCTGAGCAGCCTGAGAACGATAAAAGTAGTTTGTTAAGAAAAGCCATTGATTCCAATGGGTTCACTACCACTGATATTTTCCCAGTATAGTTTGGCAATTTTCCAAAAAAAAACTTGTTGAACAAATCAGATTATTGAAGACAGTGGACAATTGTTTACTTCTATAGAATGATTGTTAATACAATAAACACATACACAGTGATTTCAGAATCAGACAACCCAGATTGAAATCTTGGGAAAACGTAAATTATAGTCTCAGGATCTGGGTTACTTTGATATGTCAGTCGGCATTCTTAATTACAAAGAATAGGATTTGCTATGAATCGTATAGGGAGAAAACAACATATTAAAGAATATTTTTAGACAGCCCACAAAATCTTCAGGGAAATAAGCATGTGAAACTAAAAGATATGTACCCAGAAACAGAATGCAACTACAGTTGACTCCTGAACAACACAAATTTGAACTACACAGGTTCACTTATATGTGGAATTATTTTCAGTAAAAATTATACCAACTGTTCCTGAGTCTCCTGCCTCCCATTCTACCTTCTCCACCTCATTCACCACTGCCACCCATGAGACAGCAAGATCAACCCTTCCTCTTCCTCCTCCTGCTCAGCCTACTCAATGTGAAAACAAAGAGGATAAAGACATTTATGATAATCCACTTCCATGTAATGAATAGTAAATATAGTTTCTCTGCCTTATGATTTTCTTAATAATATTTTCTTTTCTATAGCTAGCTTTATTGTAAGAATATAGTATACATTAATAATACATATGACATACAAAATATGTGTTAATTAGCTGGTTATGTTATCAGTAAGGCTTCTGGTCAACAGGCTATTGGTAGTTAAGTTTTGGAAGAGTCAATAGTTATAGGCAGAAGTTTTGGCTGTACAGGGAGTCTTTCCTACCCTGTGTTGTTTAAGAGCCAACCGAGATCTGTAGCACAGATAGAAATCGTCAGTGGCACTAATAAGCATGGAGCTAGACTCCAGGAACGCCAGTACTTATGTTCTTTAACATGCATATTTCCAGTGATAGATTTCATACTCATTAGATTCCTCACGTAGTCCCCTCTAAATGAAGTATCATGTTGGAATATCTTGTTGGAGAAAAATAGGACATAGTTCAGCCCTAGTAGCAAGAAAGCCTGGACTAGTGAATCTTGACGTCTACATTGGGAGACAAATCTCATAATATGGGAATTTGTTTAAAAAGTGAAAGAATGCTCAAGAAATGATAGGCAATTGTGAACATAAAAAATGTCTATTGTACTTGTTAGCTCACTTTATGTACATTGATTTTGCTTGGTATTACTTGGTAATATGTCTTTGAAAATATTATCTGGAACTCTCTTATTACCATGGCTAGAAAATATTAAATATTCAAAACATGGAGCCTTTTATTAATTTGTAAAAACTTTTGTATTTATGGAATCTTTAAACATATGTAATGTATGGTTGGTCAAATACTGATATTTCTGTTGATAAAATTATTATAGCCAGATACTTAACCTGATGCTAGTAAAAATTAAAATTATATAACTGGTGCATATTATTCCAAATATAATTTCACATCCCATAAGGCTCACTTACAGAAATAAAAATCACTGGCCAAAGAACATTAGTATCATGTTCAAATGTTAGCTTCATAGCATTAAAATCTGTTATTGGCATTCCAACATTTTGCAGCATCTCAGTGTGCTTGGATATTGTGAATCCTGCCTTGAGACTTGAGGCAATATATCAATGTACTAAAGGTTCAACTTTCAGAGAGGAAAAAGCTAAAGGCTAGATCCTGAGTTGTGATAAATTCCTGAATTAACTCTCACTTTTTGAGACCTATTGGAAAGTTAGATTTCCTTAGGCAGATCTGTCTGCCGTGATTCATATCATTTCCTCAGACGTCCACAATCTACAAGAGAACATAAATTTTGGAAACAGAAATTAATAAAAGCAAGTTAAAAATGTTATTCAAATTTATTGTTTATTTTTCATCTCTGATATACATTTCATAGGCTTAAAAGGAAACCTTTGAAATTGTCAGAGACTATTTAAAATAAGTAGCTTCCTAAATAAATGCCTTGTCAGTTTATATTAGAATTGCTTGCCTGATTAAAAAAGGAGACAGTAATTAAGTGTTTGCCTGTTAATCTAACCATTATTTAGAAGTCATTAATGAAAATGGTTTATGGGTTCAAGAGGCATTCTATATTTAAATTAATTCTGTTGCTAAAAGCCAATCAAGATTTGTACAATGTTCAGAACACCCTGGGAAATAAACTATTGAATTAAATAGGCATTGAATGAAGAGGGTATTTTACAAAGTCATGGTTTTTATTTGTTTGCAGTCTTTTAATGAAGTTCTATCTAAACTTATTGGTACTATTTTTTACAATTAGGATGATAAGTCATATTATCATAAAAATTAAAGATGAAATAAAAATGAGAAAAAGTAGTAAGAGCCCTCCGTTTATTATTCTTGTGTACATTTTTGCATTAGAGTTCTCTAATTGCAGTAAATTGCATTTACTTTGTCTAGAGAGAAGAGGTTTGAAATACTGCAAGAAATGTTGTATTTTATCTTTGAAACACAAAATTATTATTGTATTCAATTTGTCATTATGAATTCTTATGTTTAATAATTCATCTAATGTTCATTTTCCCATCCAGGGTATATATTACATGAGGCCCCAGAATACATCTTGTTTTATCCACAGCTCTAACCATTAGAGCTCAAACCAATGAATTTAGCTCAAACCAATGAATTTTTGAATTGCTGAATGGATGTAATGTTTGAATTATGAAAAATTATAGTAAAATTAGAGGCTAAAAGGGTCAAGATTAATATTAAATGTATTGAAATAGAAAACTTAGTGGGCTTTCAATTACTAGTATTTATTTTCCTTTAAAAGGAGGAGGAAAGAGGGAATGAAGGAAGGAGTGAATCATCTTACAAATGGACATATTAGTCTATTCATCTATAAGATGGATTTAGTAATATCTGTATCAATGGGTTTTTATAAAATCTAATTTTAATAATGAATAAACGTGTAGAGTATGAGCTTAGTACTTATTAAGCAAACAATAAAGATTTTTACCTTGAAAATTGTTGAATACTCATTGATTATATAACCTAACGAGGTCATTAAGCTCAAACTGTTTCAACAAAACTAACATTACCTTGTTTAGCCACGATTGCCCTTCTGATTGATAAATTATTTCACATGGCCTAGCACAATTGTCCTGTTGAGGAGTTTTATGACACTCAGTAATGATTAATTTGTATCATTTTGCGTGCATTACAAATCATGGAAAAAGATGATTTCTCTCTCACTCTCACACAGACACATACACACACACCCACACACAGAAACAGACATAATATTAAAATGTCAGGTTGCATTAATTCCTCAGCTTACTTTTACCAAAAAAAAAAAAAAAAAAAAAAAAAAAAGACAAAAGCAGATGACCCATATCTCAGCACTGCTTCCTTTGGTCTTATTGAGGCTCAGAAAATACTTTGTTTACAAACACTATTTTCACTTAGGACAAGATTTTAATCAGCGGACTCTTATTTCCTAATCTAAATTCAATGTCAGAGTGGCACATGTTCTCCTAGGGAAAAAGCTAAATCAAGCATTGCCAATATTTCAATTTTTCTCCAGAGAATTAGTACCCACTATTGCTTCTGTTTGCATAAAATCCTGGAGTGAAAGTGATGGAATAAGGATTGACATCATCTGTGAGGCCCCACTTTCCCCCCACAGTAGAGCCTCATAATATTCAAAGACAATGAGGAGCAATATCAAAATACCTTGCTTCTATATGGAATTTTCTCTTTTAGCAATTGAACTTTTACGTGAGCTCTCTTTTGGCCTGGGTTTAACAGACATTTGATTGAGTGTATTCTTGCTACAAGGAATTGAGTTATAACTAAATATAACTCTGGGCAAGGCATAGTCTCCAGGTTCAAGGAATTTATATACTGGGAGGCACAAAAAAAGAAAGAGGCAATAATAAAACATTGTGTCAGTTGCTTATAGATAGAGTCATTTACAGGGAGTTACAAGAGACCACTTGGAGGAACCATCCAATTGTCTCTTGAGAGGTAAGGAAAGGCTCACTAGAATTGATAATGTCTGTACCGAAACTTGAAAGAAACATGGAAAGAAACATGATTAAGTGGAGTGTATATACAGAATTCAAAAGCTGAATGATTATCATTGCAAAATTACAGAGATATATGAAAACATGACATACTCATAAAACTAAAAATAGGACTCTAGAACTATGGAGAAAGAGCTGATATTTACTAAGCAAATAACTTCTTTCAGTGTTTTGCATTATTTACTCATTTAATGCATCAACCTTACCTGGTAGGTGCAATTATTATTATCATCACATACACACACTCCCATTTTACAGTCAAGTTATCTGGGGCAACATAGATTACGTAGTCTGCCCATATCACAGAACTAAGAAGTGGATGGAGTCTCTATGTAGAACTAGGGAAGCCGAATCAGAACTCTGTGCTCTAAGGCCCTACCCTATGTTGCCTAGTTCACGTAAGATGGAGAATTCTGAAAGACAGATAGTGAGGAGGGAAAAATACAATTTCAATATTGAAATATATATTGAATCATGTTAAAATAATTTGGATTTTATTCCAAAGACAGGACAGGCACAATAAACTGTTGTAAATACAGAAATTCCATGTCTATTGTGCTAAAGATGCACCTTTTGATTTCTAGAGTGGAAAACAGATTATAGGAAGATTATACTAGAAGGCAAAGACATCAGAAAGCGGTTGAACAGATTCAATCCAGAGACAATGGCAGCTTTAGCTATAGATATTGCAATGAATGAAAGAAGTAAAAAGAACCATGAGATATTTAGAAGGCTGATCCTACATAAATTAGTATTTTGGACTAAAAAAATAAAAGACAAAAATGACTCAGGGTTAAGACTTAAGAAATAAAGGCTTTTTCTTTTTAATTTACTGAGATGATAAAAATAAGTTCAGATTTAGACATATTACATTAAATATTTCTGAAATTATTAGTTGAAAATATACATAGGCAGTTGGACATGTGGGATCTGTTATGTGGCGTGACTAGAAACCAAGTGGTTCATTCATTAGCTCCACAATTACTACAGAGTACTTACTATGTACCAGAACTATTATCTTGCAAATACAGTACTAAACCTGATAGACAAGGTCATGCTATCAGAGAAAGAAAGATTAATTATAAACAACTAAACAAGTGTTCAAGGTAATTGCAGGTAATGGTTAATGCTGTGAAGAATATACGACAAGCTTACATTATATTGTTGATAGTGACTCGACTCACAGTAGCTCTGTTCAGATGCAATGGTGATAGAAGGCATCCCTTTGAAGGAGAGATCTTATTGATAAAAAAGGACAATATAGAGATTAAGAGTGTGCTGGGTTTAGAGAACTGTACTCATGGCTCAGCCTTGTAACATGGTTACTCTGTGCACTTGCCAAGTTATTTAAGCCTTCTCAGCCTGTTTCCTCAATTATAAAATAAGGATGATAATAATGGTTATTATTTGTTGAAAAGGGATTAAGTGAATAAGTCCGTGTAAATCATTTAGTGCAATTCAATCATAGGGAAAATGCTCAATAAATACTGGCAAAAACAATATTTATAAGTAATAATAATTGCATTCTTGTTATTTACCCAGCTCACCAAGGCAGAAAAACATCTGTGAGTTTTCTCAACCACTTATTGAAAGTAGGAATTTGTTTACAATATTCAATGTCTATGTATCGTCTTTCTAAATGTACAATGGTGGTAAAAAAAAAAAACTGGCTTATAGTTTAGAATTTGGAAACAGCAACTATCAGGCTCAACTTTAAAGAACATAAAGGGTATAAGGGATTTGGAACTGAGAGGCATATTGTATATAAACTGGAATTCCTTATTATATGTGAATCTCGCCGTTATTGTATTTTCTTGTATAGAAAGCCCGAGTAAACATTTCAGTGTGTTTTCTAATGACTTCAGCAGCAGTTAGGCTTGTTATTCATTGTTTCTAAAGACCTTTGTGGTCCAGGAAAATATGAATTGCTTCCTTATTCAGCAGGTTGATAATGGCTTTATTTCTTTTAAAGTATTTCATTTTAAAAATTATTTACTGCTCTCTACTTATAAATGAAAGCATAAGCTTGGCTTTTATCCAAAGGGAGGAGTAAAAGGATCTTTGATTCTCAAGACATTGCTGTTTTAAACAGCAGACAGAAACTAGAAGATGGTTTGCTCAAAGTAAAATATATTTAAGTCTAACATCTTCGTGTAGTTGAGCGTATGTATATGTGTATATGAGTTGTGTATGTGTATGTTTAATCTCTGTTCAAAATGTCTGTTTTCCATTTTTGGCAAGTGAAATATACCAAGCAAAAAGATGAAGTAATTTAAATGCTTTCCCCGAAATAAACCCTCAATTTATTATAGTTACAAACTAGGGAAAACACAATTATCATCATTTCTTTTTTTTTTTAATTTGATTCTGTTTATTTAAAAAGCAACACCAGGAAATTTATAGATTTGTCACGGTAAATTAGTATCCCCCCACATCAACTAATTAGGCTATTTTAACAGTAAGCCCAATTACAGTGATAAGTTCTTCATAAGAAAAAAGCATCTTTTTTTTAACACTAGTCAGAGTCCTGATTTGTTAGTCTTTTTTTTTAATTTTTTTTATTATACTTTAAGTTCTAGGGTACGTGTGCACAACGTGCAGGTTTGTTACATATGTATACATGTGCCATGTTGGTGTGCTGCACTGACTAATTCATCATTTACATTAGGTATATCTCCTAATGCTATCCCTCCTCCCTCCCCCCACCCCACAACAGGCCCCGGTGTGTGATGTATGCCTTCCTGTGTCCATGTGTTCTCATTGTTCAATTCCCACCTATGAGTGAGAACATGCGGTGTTTGGTTTTTTGTCCTTGCGATAGTTTGCTGAGAATGATAGTTTCTATATGTACATAATCCCATAGAAATCAAAGTCACACTGGAGTTCATAAAACATTTTTTAGTTCCATTTAGGAATTTCTCCAATATTATCTCTATGGAATATTTAATCGATAGGCATGTTTCAAACACTTTCATAAAAAGAATCTTCAACTTTTCCCAGAAGTGAATATGTGAAATATATAAACACAAACATAAACATACACATACACAAACACTTGCATATATATGAGACAAGGAGTAATAATAAAAAGCCAACACCCACAGATGGCTTAAATGCTGCAAGAAATAGAATATTATTAATATCTTTAAAGCCCTGAGGATCTCTTCTTCATCAAATTAATCTCTAACTACTACTCTTTAAAGGTGGCAATTATACTATTTTTAAGTAATTTGCTTTTATTTATACTTAAACAGAAATATATTTGTATATATCAATATATAATATAAATCGTTCAGTTTTGCATGTCTATCATTTATTAAAGTATGTCATACTGTAAACTTCTGCAATTTTTTTAATGATATGTTTATTAGAGCCAACATTGTTAATTTAAGTAGCTGCAGTTGATTCATTCTCTATTGCTCCATACTATTAATACTGCATTGTATATATATTCACATTATATATGCATATATAAAATATATGTTTGTATATCATTATTTATCTATAAAAGTTAATACCAGAGTTTTTTTGTTTGTTTCATTTTGTTGCTGTTAGAAACAATGCTGCCGGGTTGGAAAATTACATAAGGTTGGTAAATTTCATGCCAGCCACTGCAGTCATAAAATTAAACCAAATTAATAAAACTCGGTGTAAAGCATTTTTAAGATTCTTATCTTAATCTAGCTCAACTTTAGTCTGTAAAAACCTGCAGCTAAATTAAAATAAGCTATGAAAGTCACTTTAATGTTCTCATAACACAATAGCTAAGGCCCAAACTGGGATTAGATACCCCGCTATTCTTAGCCATAAGCTTAAATAACTTCATAAGCGAAGTTATTCACCAGAAAACTACAAGCAACAGCTTAAAACTCAAAGGACTTGGTGGTGTCAAGAGACATCTGATACATGTCTCTTAGCATGTATTATTACAGGTGGAAATTCTAGATCCTAGGGTCTGTGCCTCATCTGCTTTACTAAATAATCCTTATTTTTCGCAAAATATTTGCAAAAATTTGCATTGCTTTCAGCAGGGTATATTTTACATTGTTCCATTTCATTGTAATTCCTTAAGTTTATTCCTGTTGGTGCTGCTCTGCTTTTTCTTCTGAGGGTTCCCTCCTTTTCCTGTAAGGTAACAGTGTGCATATACACCCTCACACACGTATGTTTCTATGTTACCAAATGTATGAAATAAATATGTATTATAAAATATGTATAGTATATTTATATGTTATAAAACCTAAGTATGTATAGATCACCATCTTTATATAGAAAATACGCATTTAGGTGTTTTTATATTTTTAAGTGGGCATGTTTTACAAATATTTTTGGCCTGCCAGAGTGTCAAAAATAAATCCACTGGATTTATAACAAAGTGGAGCTCTCCCCATGTTTCAAGGACACCCCCCTCAACCTAATTTCACTTTTTGCCCATTATTCTATTCTTTTCCTCTTTATCATATGCAAACTCATGACAGTTGCCTTCATGTCTTCACCTCAAAACCTTTAGCATTCCCAAATTAGACCTGATTCATCATCAATCATCTCAAACAACTATTGCTATGCTTATTAATTTTCCTTGATGTCATATTCAGTAGGCATGCTGCATTGACATTTTTCTTAACCCTTGGAATAACATACTGTTATATGGATTATATAATATTTAGTGGTACTTCCTGTTTGAAACACTCCCTTATCAGCTTCTGCTAAATGAATTACATGTGGTTTTCTTTCTACACTTTTGATTATCAACTTTTCAGTATCACTTGCTGGTTTATCACCAAATTATTAAATATTAGGTTTTGCAAGGCATGGGGAATAGCTTCTGTTTGCGTCCATGACCACTTTTTAGTAATCCCGCCTATATACATACTTCAACTTTTCAGCCATAAGCTTAAGACATGCACATCTATATTTTCAGACTTTTGTGTTCATCTGCTTACTTGTCTCCCCAAAGATAACACATTCACCCCAAACTTAACATGTTTAAAATAATAAAAACAGAAATCAACAAACCAACAAAAAATCCTGTCTTATTCCACTGTCCCTTATCTCAGTGTATGGCAGGTGTAACCACCCAGTCACCCAAGCCACACTCCAGGAAAGCCATCTTTACATTTTAGTAGCACACCAATATTTATTTATCTGTATTTCCCCCACTCTGTCCCTCTCCCTTTCCATTGCCTCCACACAACTTCCCTGCTTTCAACAATAAGTTCCATTTATGCTCTAAGAGAACTATATCCTACATCTGCCATCCATTGGGCTTGTCTATTTTAAATTCCAATTTTCAGTATTGTGATGAGTGACATCACCGTTATGCTATGAGTAGCATGAGATAAGGGGCCTAGCATGTAGAAGTTCTTCACTGAATGTTTACTGAATGAATCATACCATAGTGAACACCAGTTCTTCTTTCTTGCCCCCGCTCCACAGCCCTTTCCCTTTCTATTTACCCTTGTGCTCTACATAAATAAGGAAGCCTGGTCCCCTAGTTAAATTTAGCATAAGCTAGACCTTTCTAATCAAATTTTAATATCAAGGACAGTAAATCATTATCTCCAAAAATCAATTTGGCACACCGCGGGCATTTAGAATGACATTTATTTTTCTTCTTCCTTCTCTTTTTTTTTCCTACCATTTCTACTTCTGCGTGACTGTGTCTGAAGCAGATTGAATCAAAAGTATAATTAAAAATAAAAGTTATGCAACACTCACAGATGCAACTTTATCTTAAGCTGGAAACTCAACTTTTGTTTGGCCTAGTTCAAGAGAAACAGTGGGCAGCAGTCTGAGACTGAGTCTATGAGCCACTTGCAATATTCAACTAAGCTGATGTATCTCAGTTTACTCATCTATTAATTCACAATTATAAGGGTTGCTATTACTGATGACATTGTTCAGATTCTTTCTCATCATTATAAATAGTATATCATAGTGATAAACAGCACAGTCTCTGGGGCCAGACTCCTTGGGTCTGTGTCATGGCTCAGTCACTTAGCAGCTGTGAGATCTGGCAAGTTAACTAGCCTGGCTGTGCCTTCATTTCATTATCTATATAATAGAATTAATAATAATTCTGGCTACTCACATTTTACTTTCAACTTTTACAATGTAACACACTTACAACAGTGACCAGCACAGAGTAAATATCATGTGAGTTATTATGATCCATCTCCAGCTATGTTTTCTCTGTTTCCTTCCTTTTTAACAGACTGTATCTATAAATCTCTTACATAGTATTTTATTACAATGCTCTGAACTTCTTACATGTTTATTTTTCAGGAGTGATATATCTTGAAAATTCACTTCATTTGAGAGTCATTTGTTTCTTGATAACTGTTGTCCAGTTGCTACATACTTCATTAAATTGATGCAAAGATATAGTAATAGTTTTTAGATATAAGATTTTCCAATTTGGCATTTCCTTTCATGTTGAAAACTTTAATCTCAAGAAAGAATTTTTCGTTTTCATCTCTTTGACTTCAATATGAATTTGAGCCAGCAGATAATTAAATTAGGAGTGTAGTTGAGGGGGACTATTTGAATTTTTCTTTTTTAATTACTTCTCAAATTGAAATCCAGGATAGCTAAAAGAAACCTATCAAAAAACATGATACTCTGTTAAGATTTTTCTAATCATGAAATACCAAATAGCTGTTGTGGTTCTAACATTTTATTTCTCCACACCCTAGCCTTTCTGTCTCTTTAATAAAATTAGCTATTTTGTTGATATCTTCTAAGATTTAACTTTCATCCAAAATGCATAGATATTCATATTTAATGAATAATCTAACAAGAAATTTTATAATATTCTAGGTCACCCAGCAATATGAATATGTATTAAGTAAACTTACTTGTGTGTGTTTTTAGCCTTTCTAAAAGTACTTCCAGTTCCCCTCCAGGGCAGATATTGGATCTACTATGTGCACAGGGCCATTTTATTCAATCCATAGGTTTACTCTATATTGTCACTTATATTGTAAATAGCATTTGAAGTTTTATTTTTTATTTTATCTGTATGAAAACTTATCCCAGGAAACATTGAATGCAAACATTTGTCTTTGATGAATTCCATATTACATTTTTAAAGTTCATGTTAGATGTGTCTGTCAAAAAAATGAGAAGTAATTAAAGTGTGTTTATATTTACTGTTAATTATTTTAATCATATACACTTTACCAAGACTTCTCCCCTGTGTAGGAAAGTCTGTTCATTGTGCTCAAAATTTTAGAGAAAGACACGAGAAATGATAAAGAAGTGGATGATAGACAGAGAGTTCAGCTGAGTTTCAGGTACCACGGTTTTCTCACATATCCTATTTATTATCTTACTTTAAGCATAAATCATGTATACAACAACAATCTGACAGGCATTAATTTTTATTTGTATAAGTGCATATTTTTTGCTAGATTACACACTACTTCCTAAATATTAAATTATAAAAAAATTTAAAAATTGATGAGCATTGAAAAACACTTCTTTTTAATCCACACTAATTTATAAGTCTTAAAATATTGGTAGATTCAATTTAAACTTGCTTTAAATGCCCCAAGAGTATGAATATTGGAGTTTTTGGCAAATTTAAACATAAATAGGGAATATTACCTCACATAAGCTGCTAAAATTATGCTTCAGTTTCTACTTTCTCAAAATTCAATATGCTCTTAACCAGATTAAGTTCAAAATTATTAAAATTTAAAGTTTAATACATATTAAATATTTTTATAGAGGCATATGCTATGTCAAAATCTTTTTGAGTAGACCTCTGATCTTAACTTTGTGACAGATTTAAGAAGTTTATTTCATAGGTTTAATCCAATTCAACTTAAGAAAAAAAAGTTTATTTTACTTAAGGTATGTACTGTGTTCTTGAGACATAGAATCTTTGCTTCTGATACTACATTCAAAAGATATCAAACTTACAGAAATTGTCATTGTTCCAGTTATATAACTGATTACTGTACACAGAAATTATTTTTGGAATACTCTTGATGCACCATCTTACACATGTAACTTAACTTAAAAGGAGCATTTAGTAAGCAAAACATCCAATTAGGCACAGCCAGCTTACCTTCTGTGATAGTTATATTTAAGAGAACCAAGTTCTTCAATAGAAAAAAAGATGAGTGATAAAACTAAGCTAAAGCTAGCTATATTTTTTTGAGAATTTTAAAATTCATTTTTATGTGAATTACAATGTGTTATAAAAACTACGTAAAATATTTGGTATGTTTGCTTTTTAACAATATAAACACAAAATCTATTTTTTAAAAGTAAAATATGAGGCATTAAGTTTTTCCAATATGTCAAAGATAGTGCTCTATCTGAAAAGTAGAGCAGATAAAGTCTATTATTTTCTACTGACCTCCAAGCAGAGCTCTGAACATTGCATTTTCATTTATGTGCAAAGTAGGGGCATACAATATTCACCTTAAATGTGATGCGACAATAAGCAGAAGATTGGGACACTGACAAGGGCAGTGCTCCTATCATGGCAACACATTGAGAAGGTGTACCTCAACTATGTAGGGAAACTATTGTTTGAGAAAATGAACTGCATGGGCAAATCAGCTGTTACTAAATATTTATATATCTACTTGGGAGTATTTTATAACATTTGCTTTTACCCTTAATTGTTGTAGAAAACCGTTATAGAAAATAAATTTCAGCGGTTTCATTTTAAAATAATTTATAGAATTAAAGACAGCAATATCAAAAATGTTTTTTATATTTTTTGTAAAAATATCAAAAGTATTTTTTGTAAATGAGTGCGAAATGATGAATGATATATTTTTTAAGACTATTTCATTTGAACATCTATTTTGTATCCAACAGTTGAAATTTGATGCCAATATCACAGAGAGAAATATGTCTAACTGAATATTGCTGCTGTTACACAGTTATATTACAAATATGATATAAACATTAAATTTACCTTTTAGTAGCAATGTTCAAAGTTATTATCATGTATCAGTTTGATAAAGAAGATGTTTCATTTAAAACTATATCTGCAACCTCCTCCCTCTGCATAGTGCCAGAAATATCCACCTTATTTATTGTAGCTGTTTTTACAGTGTAGCTATTGGGTCATTTGTATTAGAATCATTTGGAGACATATTAAAATGCATTTCCTTAAGCCACATATTGGATCTATTGAGTCAAATTATCTAGTGATGGTGCTCTGGAGTCCACATTTTAAAACCATTTCTTAGATGGTGTTTTTGTACATTCATGTTTGATTAGCCCTAACTTTTTGCTTTGCATTAAAGCATCCAATTGACATTTGAAAGCCATAATGTTCTTTGGAAGAAGTAGGCTTCAGTCCATAATTATTTATCAAATCTGCATGAATTAATATACGTACTTTTCTTTAGTTTCCTAAAGGTACGAATGCCTGGATTAAACAACGTTTTATTAGAGAAGGCAGATACAAAAAGGGAGAAGATTTAAATTGACCTTAACATTTACCTAATTTGTATTTAGTTGCCTAAACAAGCTCTGAAAGAATCAGGGACGAATAACTTAGAACACCTCTCTTCACAGAGCCACAGACCAAACACATTCAGATATGTCCAAAATAAATGAATAAATAAATACATAAATAAATAAGAGAGAAACACAAGGAGAAATAAGCATTGCTAGGAAAACGAATGTTTTTTTTTAGTGTATTAATACAGCTTTTCTATTAAGGCAGGGTGGGTTCTACTGACTATTGGTTCAGGCTGAAAATAAATAACAACTGACAATTTTAAGTGATAAATATTTCTCTCTTCAGAAATTGCATTAGAGTACATGGCATCGTATATTGTAAAGTAGTGTTATTTAAATTCATTCATGTTACCTCCATCGTGTAGTTTGAGTTGTGTTTACAGAGGAAAATTAGACCATGTGTGGCTCTTATGCTCAAAGTCAATCACAGTTTCATTTGGTACTCATCTTGGAAATCCAGGTTTGTAAACATGTGCTAGCATACCAAACAGACTTCACAGCATAATTTGCATATCTGGACATTTTTGCATAGAGACTGGCTTTTATTCTTCCTTCAAATACAAGTTTATTATTTTCACTTGGTTTGCTCATTAGCTAGCCATTGGATTGTTTTTCTTTAAAATTTAAAGCTGACTTATTACCTTATAAATATTTTCTGGTTAAATTGAATTTTTAAATGTTCACTACTAAATACAAACAAGGACAATCTTTCCTGTCTGTGTTTTAAATATAAAATTATCATATGTTTGATAGCAGCATTTCCCAGGGATAGTTTTAACAGTCATAAGATTAAGATCTGTTGGTCTGTTTTATTTGCAAGGTTCTTTTTACTGATTATTAAGATCCCAGATTTATTAAAATAGTGTTTGTAGAAGAAGCCCTAGATCTCATATAAGTAAAAATAAAGAATCTTTTGTTTCTAGATCATAGCAGGCTACAGAATATAGTGTTTTAAAGTTCAGATTCAGGCCATAAGTCCTTTGTTGTATCTTGGCTCCACCACTTACTGGACAAGAGGAGATACTTGACTTCTGCGTATCTCATCTCAGATTCCTAATCTGTAAAATAGGAATATATTTACCCTTAGGTATATCCAGTAGTACCTATCACAGGGTTATTATTAGCTTGGTTTTTTTTCTTTTTTTTTTGAGACAGAGTCTCACTCTGTCATCAGGCTGGAGGCTGGAGTGCAGTGGCACAATCTCAGCTCAATGCAACCTCTGCCCTCCGAGTTCAAGCGATTCTCCTGCCTCAGCTTCCCGAGTAGCTGGGGTTACAGGTGCCTGCCACTGCACTCGGCTAATTTTTTGTATTTTTAGTAGAGACGGGGTTTCACCTTCTTGGCCAGGCTGGTCTTGAACTCCTGACCTCATGATCCACCCACCTCAGACTCCCAAAGTGCTGGGATTACAGGTGTGAGCCACCGTGCCCAGCCTATCTTTAGTTTTGGTATTTTTTAAAATACTTAAAGTATTTTCTAGCACATGATAATTGTTACACAGTGTTAAATGAACTGAGATATTAGCTTCCAAAAATGGTGAATTTGCTAATACACTGTAAATTCAACACAGGAACCTCTCTTAAACAACGCTGTGGCTCCAAAGTCTAATACTGTGCCTGGCATAGTTGTTTTTTGATTGTTGGTTAATTCATAAGAAGAAAGTAAGTTCCTATTTCAATGGAATTAGTCCCTGTTTCTATACAAAAAGGCGTGAGGCCATGGTGGGAAAGTTGTCCAGCAAAGAAATGATACACTGAAACACAAAGCCTAAGTAGAAGTCAGCCAGGCAATGAGCTGCAGAAGGAACAGCTGGTGCAACACTTGACACATGTATATATGTGCATATTCATCACATATATATGTGCATATTCATCACATATATACGTGCATATTCATCACATATATCCGTGCATATTCATCACATATATATGTGCATATTCATTTGCATTAACATGTATAGATGATTACAGCCGCAAAATGGTGTGGCAGGATTATTGTAGGATGGATTCCAGCATCTGTGGAAGAAAATCAACCAGAGCACCATCACAAACTGAAAGCTGCTGAAGAAGGATTCTCGCTTGAGAGAGAAGGGAGCCAGTGTTTTATTGAGATTTAGCAAGAGGGTTCAGATGAAACTCTGCTAGCTCTGGGGATAATTGATTAGAAATAGTTCTAAGAAATTATTCTTAAATACTAGTTGGGCATTTTAGTAAAAGGAATTGAGATGCAGTTAGGACTTAAGGTTATGTGGAAGAAGGGCAGAGAGGAATGACTGTGGATGAGAAACCCATGGACATAAGAAAGCCACTGTGGAACGTTTTCCATCCTTCAGCATTTCTTACATATCTAATAGGAAGATGGACTACATGACATCATCTATGGTTCAGTCTACCTGCATATTATTTCAATCTTTTCATTCAAGTAGGCTTTAGGTTTAAAATTTAAAAACAGATGTACTAAATTCTTCTTTTTAACTTTTTTTCAGAAAGCAAACATTAATGACATTTTAGAAAAGGATGTCATTTATGCACTCCCCAGTTTCTCTAGAGAAAGAATAACATTTCAAGAGAAAAGAGTAATACTTTCAGGTCCTTCCTACTCTTACTTGTTCCTGTCCTTTGCTAAAAATAAGTGATTTCTTTAACTGATGCTATAGGGAGAAAAAAATGAATGAACACAGCCAAGCTTTTTATTGGCATTCACGCTCATAAACTCAAAGCTTTCCACACCATGCTCTGTTCTAGTAAGGGAAGAGGCCTACAATTTTTGCAGCTGCTGAAAATTAAAGTGTAGAAGGCATAATTTTTGCCTTGGATCCAAGATGTGTTTTCCAATCAAGATTTACCAATTGCAAGTCAGATATTTGCTCTCTATTTCACACACGTCTCCTGCCCAATTGTTTCAGAATCCACAGGGAAGAGATATATTTTGGTGACTGCCCATTCATTTAGTGTTTGAATTAAAAAATAAATTCATTTTTAACAAATTATTATGGAGACTAGTGTTCCACGGAAAACACATTAAGGAAAAATGACTTAGGAGTCTGTGAAGTAATACTGCACATATCAGTGCCTTTGAAAATATGCTCCATAGAACGTCCATTGCCAATTGAGAGTCAGAAACCTATTAGACTACATGGCAGGAATCAGAATCAAAACTCTATGATTCGTGGGAAGCAATTCAAAATAATAATGTAAGCTTGAATTTTAGAGAATATTAACAGGGTCCAAATTCTGGCTCCTACACTTGATAGCTGAGAAACTTTACGTTTCAAGTAAATCATGGACAAAATACAATACATATTTTGTGACATTGCTACAAGGTTGCACATAAAAGTAATTCAATAATAATTTTTATTGAATATGAATTAAAAATGTAGGCAAACATAATGCCTGACAGAGTGGGGGCAGAATAAATAGTAGCTCTAATCATGTTATTATTTTAATTAAAATCATTAATAATACTGATCAACAAGGCTGGTGGGTTGCCATGGGTTCTTCTTTTGAACACGTTATGCAATAGTTTACTGGTGATTTTTAGATAAACATTGCTGGCAAAACCTTGCCAGTCAACAGGAAGTTGGCAGAAGTAAAGAGGAGATGATGAATTTGTTAATAATAGATTTAAAATGCAATCAGAAGTTGGAATAGTGAACCAAAAATAACTAGATAGAACATACAAAAATTTGTAAAAGGAACTTGGGCCCTATAATATAGCAGCAATAAATGTAAAATTATTGAATTGCCTAGTTAAATATAAGTACAATAAGAGTAAACAATACTGTAAAACTACTCTAGAATGTATTATATTAGTTTCATTAATAGAAATAGTCTTCAAGAATATCTAAGCAAATATTCTAAAGTTCTCTATGCTATACAGACTGTACCTGTGTATAAAATTTAAAAGAAATACCAAAACCAGGTGGCACATTCAAAAAAGACAGGCCAGGGAGATAGTAGAATCTAAACCAGCAAATTATGACTGATTTAATGATATGGGCCTGCTTATCAGGCAGGAAGGAAGTTTAGTGACAATGATAGGTATCTTCTAAATTCTTGAGCAATTGTTGAGTACAAGAAGGTTAGATTCACTTTGCGTGACACCGGAAGTTAAAATAGGTACTATTGAGTGCATTATATGGGGAAATCAGATTCAAGTCAGCATCTTGAAAGGCATGAATCGATATAAAAATTGAAGAGGCTTCCTCAAGTGACTGCAAGGTGCAAATCTAAAAGCCAAATGCTTGGAATCACTTACTAAATGAAATGTTATCAGGAGGTGACTTCCCTGCCCCTTTATATCACCAAGACTAATTCTATGACTTTTATTATCCTAACATTAAAAGATGCCAATAAAATATTTTAATCATCAGCATATCTCCACTGTTAATAATTGCAAAGTTCAAGTGAATATTTTTCACAGAAATAATATACTTTTTTGACTTAAGATTTACATATTTCCATATCTCTAAATTAAATGGTAATTTAATTTAACATGTCTGACATCAAGTTTCTGTTTAAAAAGTGTTTTCTAAAAATGCAAGGTCTGAAAGTGTTTATTTAAAATTTTTAGTTCTTTTGCTACTGTTTTTCCAAATTTAATACATTTGATGAATGTAGGTCTGCTAACTGATATCAAACATTACTGTAACCTACTATTTCTTGGAGATTATCTCCATCACTTAATTTCTTGTCTTGTGTCACAAGTAAGAAATTGTATAAGGTGAGATGGAAGGAAATATAAAAACAAAAACAACAACATTAAACTCCCCTCTTAGAACCAACAAAAAATTGTTGACATACATCCAAATCCTGATTATAATTTAAAAACTGTAATAGTTTGTTATAATAACAGGAATTATTTTTATTTTTGCATTCCTTGTTATGATAGAAAAACTAATATAGGACCTGCTTTCCCACCAATAATAACTCTAAAAGCCGATAAAAATCTGTGAAATTACAGTGCTGTGTAGGCAGCACTGGAATGAAACTAACATGGCTGTGATCCTTGAAAAAGAGAACACAAGAGGTGAGCCCCATTTCACCTATGATTTATTCCTAAAGGCATTTCTTTTAAAGTGCTGTCCAGGGATTTAGAAAACAACAGACAGCATCAATGTCACATGGTTGAAGAAACAGGGACTACCAAGAGAGATGGGATTTGGTGCCAAGTTCCATGAGGAGGGAGCTACAGAATGAAAACCCAAATATCTGAGCCAAGATTTCAGAGTCCACTCAGTGCTGGATGATGAAGTACAAATCATGCCAGCATGAAGACACTACAGTGGACAACTCAGTTCACTTGACTTCCCAGAAAGGCCAAGTATTAGGGACAGGAATCATGTCATAGAAGTAAAGGTCATGTACTAGTCCGTTTTCAGGCTGCTGATAAAGGCATACCTGAGACTGGGCAATTTACAAAAGGAAGACGTTTAATTGGACTTGCAGTTCCAGGTGGCTGGGGAAGCCTCACATTCATGGCAGAAGGCAAGGAGGAGCAAGTCTCATCTTACATGGATGGCAGCAGGCAAACAGAGAATGAGGAAGATGCAAAAGCAGAAACCTCTGATAAAATCATCAGATCTCATGAGACTTATTCACTACCATGAGAATAGTATAGGGGAAATCATCCCCACTATTCAATTAGCTCCCACCAGGTCCCTCCCACAACATATGAGAATTATGGGAGCACAATTCAAGATGAGATTTGGTGGGGAACACAGCCAAACCACATCACTCTCCCCTGGCCTCTCCCAAATCACTTGTCCTCACATTTCAAAGCACAATCATGCCCTTCCAACAGTCTCCCAAAGCCTTAGCTCATTCCAGAATCAACTCAAAAGTCTACAGTCCAAAGTCTCATCTGAGACAAGGTGTGTCCCTTATGCCTATGAGCCTGTAAAATCAAAAGCAAGTTAGTTACTCCTTAGATACACCTGGGGTACAGACATTGGATAAATACATCCTTTCCAAATGGGAGAGATTAGCCAAAACCAAGGGGCTACAGGCCCCATGCAAGTCTGAAATCCAATAGGGCAGTCATTAAACCTTAATGTTCCAAAATGATCTCCTTTGACTCCATGTCTCACATTCAGGGCACACTGATGCAAGAGGTGGGTATCCACACCTTGGGCAGTACCATCCATGTGGCTTTAGAGTACAGCTACCCTCCCAGTTGCTTTCATGGGCTGGCATTGAATGTCTGTGACTTTTCCAGGCACAGAGTGCAAGCTGTCAGTGGATCTACCATTCTGGGGTCTGGAGGACAGTGGCCCTCTTCTCACAGCTCCACTAGACAGTGCTCCAGTGAGGACTCTATGTGGGGGCTCTGACCCCAGATTTCCCTTCTGTACTGCCCCAGCAGAGATTCTACATGAGGGCCCTGCCTCTGCAGCAAACTTCTGCCTGGACATGCAGGCATTTCCATACATATGCTGAAATCCAGATGGAGGTCCCCAAACCTCAATTCTTGACTTCTGTGTACCTTCAGGCTCAACACCATGTGTAAGCTGCCAAGGCTTGGGGTTTGCACCATTTGAAGCAATGTCCTGAGCTGTACCTCAGCTCTTTAAGCCAAGGATGCACACAGCAGGGGGGACCTGGGCCCAGCCCATCAAACCATTATTTCCTCCTAGGCCTCTGGACCTGTGGTAAGAGGGGCTGCTGTGAAGGTCTCTGACATGCCCTGGAGACATTTTTCCCATTTTCTTGGTGATTAACATTTGGCTCATTGTTACTTATGCAGATTTCTACAGCAGACTTTAATTTCTCCCCAGAAATTTTTTTTTTTTTTTGCTTTTCTACTGCACCTTCAGTCTGCAAATTTTCTGAACTTTTATGCTCAGCTTTCTCTTGAACGCTTTGCTGCTTAGAAATTTCTGCTGCCAGATACCCTAAATCATCTCTCTCAAGTTCAACTTCCATAGATTTCTAAGACAGGAGCAAAATCTTTCCTGTCTCTTTGCTAAAGCATAAATAAGAGTCACCTTTGCTCCAGTTCCCAACAAGTTCCTCATCTCCATCTGAGACCGCCCAAGCCTGGACTTTATTGTGCTTATCACTATCAACATTTTGGTCAAAGCCATTCAACAAGTCCCTAGGAAGTTCTAAACTTTCCTACATTTTTATGTCTTCTTCTGAGCCCTCCAAACAGTTCCAACCTCTGCCTGTTACCCAGTTCCAAAGTCACTTCCACTTTTTCAGGTATCCTCATAACAGCACCCCACTCTACCAGTACCAATTTACTATATTTGTCCATTCTCATGCTGCTAATAAAGATATACCAAGACTTGGTAATTTATAAAGGAAAGAAGTTTAATTGACTCACAGTTCTGCATGGCTGGAGAGGGCTCAGTAAACTTGTAATCATGGCAGAAGAGGAAGCAAACATGTCCTTCTTCACATGGCGACAGCACAAAGAAGTGCAGAGCAAAAGGGGAAAAGCTCCCTATAAAACCATCAGGTCTCTTATGAACTCACTCGCTTTCACAAGAACATGATGGGGGAAAGTGCCTTCATGATTCAATTATCTCTACCTGGTCTCTCCCCCCGACACATGAGGATTACAGAAACTGCAGTTCAAGATGAGATTTGGATGGAAACACAGCCTAACCATATCAAGTACATATTGTATAATTTCATTTGCATAAAGATAAAAAACAGTTACAGCTCATTTGAATAATAGAAGTTTCAATAATCACTACATTTGGGCATGCTAGAAATGTTCCATATCTTGATCTAATGGGGGTGACATTTGGAAAATAAATGTACAGTTTATGAAAGAGGCCAATTAAGGTATAATTTACAACTAAAGGCAAAGGTCAATGATTGTGCCAAAAAAAAAAAAAAATTAACATAACATGCACGTCTAACTGCTATTTTTCAAAAACTTGTGTACAAAATGGGCTAAAATCTTGGAACTTACATTTAGGAGTGTTCTCATAAGTCCCAGAAATGAAGAGTGGCTTACTGGAACTAAATTGTTTATACGACATGGTTTATGGAGAATATCTGCTTTCCTTCTGGAAGTCTAGAATTTCAGTACTTGCTAGACAGAGGCTGCCTATATGACCAGTTCCCGATAAAAATCCTGGGTGCTGAAACCTTAATTAGCTTCCTTGGTAGACAATATTTCCCTATAATAAATTATAATCATGAACCACATATATGCTACACATATATTGAGTCCTATGAGTCTTCCTAGTGAATTACTCAACCTGAGAGTAGTTGGTGACTCCTGGCAATGGGATGATGCCAGTAAATTAGTTTTTGTTGTATTTTTTTATGTGGTTGGATTTTAATATTTTTAAAATGTCGTAACTCTTTCTTCTTTCTGTTTGGATTTCACTTACCTTCCCTTGGAAAATAATAACCTGAGTTTGGTGAAAGGATGTCTAATATAGAGGGCACTCCAGGAGTGGGCCTAGCAGCCTTAGCTGGATGAGGGGTTCCCATGGAAGAGGATTGCCTAACACACGATTTTGAACTTCATATAAGTATGAAGGTATACAAATGGGGAGTTGGCAGCCGTGGCCCAGCTTGAGTAGGGATTCTACATGGTGGAGTACTGGGGACAGGAAGTCATATGGGATAGGGAATTTGTTAAATATAAGAGGTCCCATCACATAATTAGGTTAATGAAGCATATGGTGTACAGATTTCTCACTATCAGAAAAATAGTTACAAAATACAGAAATGTTGAAAAGAAAAATGTACCTTCTGTTACTGGAATTGAACTAGAGACAATAGTGTGAATTCATAACATCAATATAGATATAGAAATATACAGCTGCACACATACCACCTTCCTAGGTGTGTCTACTGAATAGACAGGAAACAGTGACAGACAAATGGCATCAAGCATGTTTAGCATCCAGATACTGGTTTCTATGAACAATTCTTCACTAAAAAGAACCAAACCATCTTGGAGAAATTGCTGATTCCAGGGTTGGGACAGAAAAAGTACAACATGACTTTAGAAAATTATTTTTTGCTAGAAAGTAAGGAATTCATCCAACAATATAGGGATATGTTAGAAGGAAACATAAGCCAATTTGAAGGGGCTTCCACTGGTCAAACCAGAAATAATTGAAGATCAAAATAAGTAGTTGTATTAATGAATTATAGCCCACTGAATAAAAACAGAAAATTAGAAGCCCCTACTGACTAAAATAAGTATGTATATACACTGAAAATGTGATAAGGAATAAGTCTTCTCTTAAGGTACCTTTTCCACAAAATTATTATTAATTTTAAAGGGACTGCAGAAATAATTCTAAAATGAAAAACCCTATCACAAACCACTCTAATCAAAGGATCAAAATTAACATCACCAGTAGTGAGACACAATGAAATTAGGTACCAACTGATAGGATTAAATGAGAAAACGAAATTACTTCCATGTTACTCCTGCCAAAGGTACAGAATCTGAGTCTAGTCATAAGGATACATTAAACACATCCAAACTGAGTAACATTTATGAAAGTAAGTAAAAATCAAAAGAAAAGAAAAAGCTCCCTATGGAAATAAGCAAAGAGACTACTCCCTTTTCTTAAAACATTTACTTTAGAAAGCTTGTAAGTCTTTTCCCTATCTCTGAAATCTACATAAGATTTATAAAAAGCTAAAAAAAGCTCCCTTCAAACCTTACAGACCCCCGAGTGTGTTTCTCAAGGACCTGGGAGCCATCTCCGAAATGTCATCATCAAAGGAGATGGCACTTACCTACCTCTCAGTTTCTGGGGGAGGGTAGCAGCCTAACTTTGGTGAGTGAGCATCTCAATCCAAGTTGTAAAACCACCTCCTGTCATAATTATAGGAGAAGTTCATTTTTCCTTTAGATAAAGCCAGTTAACAAACACAGATGGTTATCCTAACTACCAACTGTATTTGGGATGAACTATGTGTGACAAACGTGCCGTCAAGGTCTGTTACTCAAGGACTAGTTATTGTTTGTAGGAGAATATATATGTAATAGATTGTTGCTGCTTGCTATGTAAAAGGGTGAGATTTCCTTCTGCCTCTGCAATGTCTTAGCAGATTGCCTGTGATGAGAATCACACTCTCGTTTAATACTTACTTAGTAATAAAACTAAAATTATTTTTCCCCTTGTAGCTTTATGGAGAAGTTTTCTGGGTTGGGAGGAGATTTTGTTTTTAATTATATTAAAAACAAACACTCTCCAAAATCCTCTACAAAATAGCTAACCTGTAATCACTGAAAGTGTCAAAATCATGAAAGTAAAAGAAAGGATGAATAAATGATATAGATTCAAGAAGATTAAAATGATAACACCTAAATGCAATGTGAGATTCTGGACTGGATCTTTCCAAATTAAAAAAAAAAAGTTGAAAATTGTGAAAACTTTAATGGAGGCTAAGTATTAGACAGTAGTCAGGTACCGATATTAATTTTCTTCTTTTGATGTTTATACTGAAGAATGTGTTTGGAAGAAATTCTAAAATATTTATTGTTGATGGAGCATTATTTTCAAAAGGATTAAGAAAAAATGTATTTAAACTATTTTTCTATAAGTTTGGAATTGTTTAAAAGGTGAGGAGGAGAGAAACAAAGATAATAGAGACACTCATATACTCATCAAGAAAGTTAAATTTTGTTAAAATTTCTGCTAGTTGGTTCTTTTAAATAAATTACAGATACATTTAAAGCTCCATTCTGAGTTCCCTATTTTTCCTTCTCTGAGGTAACAATTATGTATGATTTCCACACAAGCTTATATAATCTATGGCTGTTGTTCTGTGTTTTAAATTACATAAGTGGTATCATACATGCGTATACTTTTGTAACTTTTTTTGGATAATGTTATTTTGAGATTCATATACATTCTTACATCTTGCTGAATTCCATTTTAACAGCAGTGTTGTATAAGGCACAGTTTACCCACTCCTCTACTGAGAAACAGGTTGTTTTGATTTTTCCCCTATTATAAGCGTTGTTGCAGCATTACATAAAGTTTTAAAAAAAACTTTTCCCAGAGTGGGGCTTGAATGTTTTTTTTTCCTTATTAGTTGACATCTGACATACAGGAGATTTTAATTTTATTTATTTCTTTCTTAATTGAGATATATTTAACGTTTTTATGGGATACATGTGAGTAGTTGTTACAAGCATAGAATATGTAATGATTGAGCCAGAGTATTTGGGGTGTCTATCATCTGAATATTTATTATTTATATGTGTTGGGAACATTTCAAATTTTCTCTTCTACCTATTTTGAAATATAAAATGCATTGTTGCAACAGAACAGGGCCCTCAGAAATAACACCGCATATCTACAACTATCTGATCTTTGACAAACCTGACAAAAACAAGCAATGGGGAAAGGATTCTCTATTTAATAAATGGTGCTGGGAAAGCTGGCTAGCCATATGCAGAAAGCTGAAACTGGATCCCTTCCTTTAACCTTATACAAAAATTAATTCAAGATGGATTAAAGACTTACATGTTAGACCTAAAACCATAAAAACCCTAGAAGACAACCTAGGCAATATCATTCAGGACATAGGCGTGGGCAAGGACTTCATATCTAAAACACAAAAAGCAATGGCAACAAAAGCCAAAATTGACAAATGGGATCTAATTAAACTAAAGAGCTTCTGCACAGCAAAAGAAACGACCATCAGAGTGAACAGGCAACCTACAGAATGGGAGAAAATTTTTGCAATCTACTCATCTGACAAAGGGCTAATATCCAGAATCTACAATGAACTCAAACAAATTTACAAGAAAAAAACAAACAACCCCATCAAAAAGTGGGCAAAGGACATGAACAGACACTTCCCAAAAGAAGACATTTATGCAGCCAAAAAACACATGCAAAAATGCTCATCATCACTGGCCATCAGGGAAATGCAAATCAAAACCACAATGAGATACCATCTCACACCAGTTAGAATGGCGATCATTAAAAAGTCAGGAAACAACAGGTGCAAGAGAGGATGTGGAGAAATAGGAACACTTTTAGACTGTTGGTGGGACTGTAAACTAGTTCAACCATTGTGGAAGTCAGTGTGGTGATTCTTCAGGGATCTAGAACTAGAAATACCATTTGGCCCAGCCATCCCATTACTGGGTATATACCCAAAGGATTATAAATCATGCTGCTATAAAGACACATGCACACATATGTTTACTGCAGCACTATTCACAATAACAAGGACTTGGGACCAACGCAAATGTCCAACAACAATAGACTGGATTAAGAAAATGTGGCACATATACAGCATGGAATACTATGCAGCCATAAAAAATGATGAATTCATGTCCTTTGTAGGGACATGGATGAAACTGGAAATCATCATTCTCAGTAAACTATCGCGAGGACAAAAAACCAAACACCACATGTTCTCACTCATAGGTGGGAATTGAACAATGAGAACACATGGACACAGGAAGGGGAACATCACACTCTGGGGACTGTTGTGGGATGGGGGGAGCGGGGAGGGATAGCATTAGGAGATATACCTAATGCTAAATGACGAGTTAATGGGTGCAGCACACCAACATGGCGCATGTATACATATGTAACAAACCTGCACGTTGTGCACATGTACCCTAAAACTTAAAGTATAATAATAATAAAATAAAAAAAATTCGTTGTTGCTAACTATAGTCACCCTACTGTGCTAGCAAACCTTATAATTTATATTTTATATTTGACTTTATGCTTGTACCAACTAACCTCTATTCATCCCCCACTTCTCACTCACACACTCTTCCCAGCCTCTGATACCTATCATTCTATTTCCTACCTGCACAGGATAAACACTTTTTAGTTTCCAAATATGAGTAAGAGCATGGGATATTTGTCTTTTTCAGCTTGCCTTCTTTAACTTAACATATTGACCTTCAGTTTTATCCATTTGCTATGAATGACATTATTTCATTTGTTGTTATGGACAAACAGTATTTTATTTTGTATGCATACCACATTTTCTTTATCCATTCATCCATTGATGAATACTTAGGTTGATTCCATATCTTGGCTATTGTGAATAGTGCTGCAATAAACATGTGAATGGAGGTATAACTTTGGTATACTGATTTGTTTTCCACTGGATAAATGCCCAGTAGTGGAATTGCTGAATTGTGTAGTAGTTCTAGTTTTAGTTTTTTGAAAAATCTTCATTCAGTTTTTCATAGTGGCTGTACTAATTGACATTTCCACCAAGAGCATAAGAGTTCCTTTCTTTCTTGGAAAATGGAGGTTTTTTCTTCCATTCTCACTAGCTTTTGTTATTTTTTGTCTTTTCATAATAGCCATTCTAACTGGGGTAAGATAAAACCCCATTGTGGTTTTGATTTGCATTTCCCTGGTTATTAGTGATGTCGATCATTTTTAAATATACCTGTTGGTTGGTTGTATTTCTTTTTTTGAGAAATGTCTATTTATGTCGTTTGTCTACTTTTTAATGTGATTTGTTTTTTTCCTGTTGGATTCTTTAACTACCTTTTATATTCTGAGTACTAGTCTCTCATTAGATTAATAGTTTGCAAATGTTTTATTCAATTCAACAGGTTTTCTGTTTACTCTATTGACATTTTCCTTTGTTATGCAGAAACATTTTAGCTTAATATAGATGTATTTGTCTATTTTTGTCTTTTTTGTATTTTTTTAGGTACTAACCATAAAACCTTTGCCTAGATTAATATACAGAAGTATTAATATTTGTGTAGGCTTCCTCTTGTAGTTTGATAGTTTGGGGTCTTATATTTAAGTCTTTAATTTATCTTTGGTTGATTTTTGTATATGGTGAAAGATAGGGGTGCTGTTTCATTCTTCTACATATGAATATTCAGTTTCCCAGAGCCATGTGTTGAAGAAAATATCTATCCCTACTGAGTGTTCTTTATGCCTCTCTCAAAAATCAGTTGGCTGTAGATACATGTTTTTTTATTTATCTCTATTCTGTTAAATTGTTCCACGTCTGTTTTTATACCAATACCAAACTGTTTTTTTTTATAGCCTTGTAATATATTTTGAAGTCAGGTAGTGTTATGTCTCCAGCTTTGTTCCTTTTGCTTAGAATTGCTTTGGCTATTTGGGCTCTTTTTTGGTTCCAATGAACTTTAGGATTTTTTTTATAATTCTGTGAGAAATGATGTTAGCGTTTTAATGGATTTTGAATTGAATCTGTAGATTGCTTTGGGATATATGATCATTTTATCAATATTAGTTCTCTAATCTATTTATGTCCTCTTCAATTTCTTTTGTTGGTGTTTTATAGTTTTCCTTGTGGAGACCTTTCTCCCTCTTTGTTACATTTATCCCCAGGTATTTTATTTTTTAATAGATATTGTAAATGCCATTGCTTTTTTTTCTCAGCTAATTAATTATTGGTATATACAAATGCTATTGATTTTTCTATGTTGATGTTGTATCCTGCAACTTTACTGAATTTGTTTATCAAATCTAAAAGTTTTACTGGGAAAGTCTATAGGTTTTTCTAGATACAAGATTATGTAATTAGCAAAGAAGGACAATTTGACTTTCAGTTTTTCCCCATTTGGTATGATATTGACTGTGGGTTTGTTATATGTGGCCTTTCTTATGTTGAATATGTTCCTTCTATGTCTAGTTTGTTGAGACTTTTTATTATAAAGAGATGTTAAATCTTATCAAGTGCTTTTCTGTATCTATTGAGATGATCATACTGATTTTGCCCTTGATTCTGTTGATGTGGTGTATCACATTTTTTGATTTGTGTATGTTGAAACATCCTTGCATCCTGGGGATAAATCCTACTTGATCATGATGTATTGCGGTTTTGATGTGCTGCTAGATTCAATTTTTTAGTATTCTCTTGAGGACTTTTGCATATATGTTTGTCAAGAATGTGAACTTTCAGTTTTCTTTTTTTTTTCTTTGTTCTTGCATCTTAGTGTGGTTTTGATATCAGACTAATGCTGGCCTAAGTTAGAGAGAATTCCCTCCTCTTCAGTTTTTTGAAATAATTGAGGAGAAGTAATTTTCTTGGCTCATCTAGAAAGTAGGTTATCCATTTTGTTTACCTTTAAAAAATGCATTTTTGTTTTACTATCTCTTCTATGTTTTGAGGGGTGAGGGTTCTAATTTTCTGTCTATGTGTTCTGTCTAATGATGACAGTATGGTGTTGAAGTCTCCAAATATTATTGTATATGAGCTGATCTTTCCCTTTAAATCTAATAATATTTGCTTTATATATCTGAGTGTTCTTTGTTGAGCAAATATGTTTAGAATTGTAACATCCTCTTGCTGAATTGATCCTTTTATCATTATATAATTTTTTGCCTTTTTTTACTGTTTTTGACTTAAAGTCTATTTTATCTGACTTAAGTATGACTACTCAAGCTCGATTTTGATTTCCGTTTTAAAATATTTCTTTTTTCATCTTATTACTTTAGGTTATATATGTCTACAGATATGACGAGGTTTCTTGTAGGAAGCATATAGTTGGGTCCTTTTTAATCCATTCCGATAGTCTATATCGTTTAAGGAGAAAGTTTAATGATTTCTGGTTGTTTTGTATAGCCTTTTTCTTTTTCTTTTATCATTTATTATTGTGATTTGGTGGTCTTCTGTAGTGGTAACTTTTGAGTCTTTTCCTATATTGGGATATCTGTATTTCTTGCTAGTCATGGAAAGTGTCAGTATTATTTCTCTCACTAAGTTTTCTATCACTTTCCTTTTCTCTTTGCCTTCTGGGACACCAAAAGTTCAAAGATTGTGTTGCTTTATGATGTTCCATATGTTATGTAGGCTGTGTTCATTTTTTTAAAACTCCTTATTTCAAATTTTTGTCTTGGTTATCTCAAAGGACTGGCCTTCAAATTCTGAGATCCTTCTGCTGGATTTAGTCAATTTTTGAGGCTTTTGAATATATTTTATATTTCATTCAATGAATTCTTCAGTTCCAGATTTCCATTTGGTTCATAATGGTTATCTCTTTGTCAAATTTCTTACTCTATCCTGGATTGCTTTTCTGATTTAATTGTATGGTTTATTATTCTGTATTTTCTGAGCTTCTTCAATATTATATTTTAAAATCTTTTTCTATGGTTTCGTAAACCATATTTCCTTACTTTTTTATGTTGCTTGTATTCTTAGGTTGATATCTGTGCATGTGTTACAGTCACTCTTTCCTATTTTTAAAGTAACTTTCCTAAGAGAAGGCATTTTCCTAAAGTTATATCTATGATGTTTGTTGGGTTGGACACTTTGGATTTGATCCTGAGTGCATGCATTAATGTCATTAGTGTGTGATTTCTTCACCTATAAACAGCATCAATTGTATCTGTGATTTCCTCAATGGCTTATGGTACAGTTATTAGTGGAGGCTTTGGTGAAGTTTTGCTGGGGACAGAGAAACCAGGTGGCCTAGTCATCAGGCCCCATTGATGGAAGCATTGGGGTAAGCATGTCTGTCCTTGGACTCAAGGGTAGTGTACCATGGCACCAGTGTTAGCAGGTCCAGGTGGGCCAATTTTGGGGCCTCCGGGTGATTTTCTCAGATGCTGGTAGTGGCAGTGGTAAGCTGAATGTGTGGGCATCTTCTGCTGTGCCTAGGCAGCCGAAGTGGCATGGGCAATAGCAGTAGTAATGGCAAAACAACCCTATAGGTCCTGAGAGGTATGTGCTAGTGTTGGCTGTAGCTACCATTGGCTGGGCTGACCAGTCTTCAGGCTCACAAGTGGTGAGTGCAGGTAGGTGTCAGCTGTGGTGGTAGTAGTAGGATGGGTGAATCCAACTTCAGGCCCCTAGGATAAGTGCTCAGATGCCAATAGTTGTGCACTGGGCTGGGCTACCCCCAGGACCCTGAACTGCATGTTCTAGGCAGGGCAGGTGGTGATGCTTGGCCAGGGGGCCCCCGACAGTGCATTCAGGCACTGGCTGTGATAGGCAGGGATGGGGTGGGGTCAGCCTCAGGCCCCCAGTAGACTGCTTCAGTGGAGGGTGGCAGGGGTTGTGTTGTGACTCTGCTACTAGGGAGAGTAGAGATGCTTTCAGTGGTAGCAGCTATATGTAGGTGGGTGAGGAACATATATTTCAGTCATGCTTCAGCCCCAGTGGCAGCAGCCTGCAGTGATGGCAGTTTGGGGAGGCAGAGGGGAGGCTCTGTCTTGGTGTGGGAAAAATTCAGAGTGGCGCTTCTGCTGGAGGTAGTGGGTCACTGCTGGTGGCCTGTGCTTCATCTCTGGTGGCAGCAGCTAGCTACAGTGGTGGCTGCAGTTGTGGGATGTCAGTGGGGCTCCAGGGATGTGAAGATACAGGTACCGTTGAGTCTTAGGGCAAGGTGCAGTCTGTTGGGAGCTGGATCAAAATGTCAACTTTGTGTAGTTGCATAGGACTCAGGAGGTGTCATGGACTCAGCGTATGTTTTCTCTTTGGGGCAATCACGTGTTCTCTAGGCTTCTCCCTATGTTAGTCTCAAGATCCAGGAGGGTCAAGGGACTCTCCTGTGGCTAGGATTGCAGGCATCCAGGGTGGGAACATGGACTGCTGGGGGTCTCTCTCTTACCTTTACCCTGCACTGGGGAGTCTCCCCAGGTCCCAGATGATCCCAGCCAAGCAGGCTGTCTAGCCTTCCTTGCCTTAGGTGTTTCCAGTCACTTCTCTGTTGAATTCCAGTGTTCTTTCTTGGATGATCTATTTGACGTATGATTATCTACTCACTCTTTGGGTTCCTTGTGGAGGAGGTAAGTCCATATCAGAAAAGCTGGGCCAATTCTAAAGGTTCTGATTTATCACAGCCAGTTAAAACAAAGTCAATGTGTTCATTAAAAAATGCAAAGACAACATGACTTAGTTATATGTAATATCTGTGATAATGTTCCTACCAAGTATAAAAAAGTAAAACCCTGATGTTAATGAAATGTCTCTAGTTGGCCATTTTGAAGCTCTTCCCCAGGACTTTAAATTTAATATTGGTACATTTGTTGATCCATTTTTAATGGTTTCTCCTTTTACTATCTTCAAGCATTGTAGGTGTTTTTCTCTATGTACTTCAGGGAATAAAGTGCAATCTATTGCTATGATAAAAGCTTATTATGAAAAATAGATAACTTATATACATACATTCATCCTTCTAGGTTGAATGGCCCAGAAGTCTTTTAAAATAAATACAACATTAAACACTATATCACAGATTTTTAAAAAATATTTATTTTCTGTGTTTGTGTTTGGGAAAAGAGGAAGAAAACATACTTAAGTTGTCAGGTTTACATTATTTGTTTTTCAGTTAACAGTGTGGAAAATGTTTGAGGATATTAGTATCTGAAGCTACTTCAAAAAAATATTTATTATTTATCCATGCACTCGTGCAAGCATTCATTCATTTACTCAACAAATATTTGATTTGTCAAAATGTCGTCTTGTGCTTAATATTTGCAGTAAAGTATTAGAGGCAAAACAAAATCTTTGAGCTCGGAGATTTTGCATTTTGGTGAGACACAATAGGCAATAAACAAATGAATCTGCAAGTCAACAATGGTCAAATGATGATAAGTGCTGTGGAAAACAATAAAGCAGCTGGATTAGAGGTGAGGCAGTGGCTGCTCACTCAGCTAGAGGTTTCTAATAGAGAAGCAAATAAACAGAGATATGAAGGTAGAGAGGAAAGGAGCCATATGTGTACGTGAGGAAAGACCACTCCAGGAGGAGAAAGAACACACACGAAAGCTGTAAGCTGAGTGTGCATGTGTGCATTGTTGCATTTATCGGAGGGGGTTTCTTCATGATACATGGATACCAGCCAGACTACAGCAGAGTGGAAACCAGCTGTCATGAACGAAAAAAAAAATAGAGTTATATTTGTGGTAAGAACTTTGGCTTTTACTTTGAGGCAGTTGGAAAGTTTGATCAAATAATTAACATGAACTGTCTGTAAAATACACCGTTGGTTGCTGTGTTCAAAATAGATAAGGTAGAAATAGATATAGAGGGTATTATTTCAATAAACATTTTGGTGACTTAGATTGGCATAGTAATAGTATACAACGTAAGAGATGTCAGACTTTTCAGACTCTGGATCATAAATATTTTAAAGATAGAGATAAGAGGGTTTGAGGTAAAGAGTTTAAGTCAAAGATGATGTCAAAGTTTGTGGCTTGGGTAACTGAAAAGGTGCAACTTTCCTTATGTGAATCTGACATAATAATCCAGTTATTTGCATTAGCTTAGACTGGTGCAGTGATAAGTCTTATTTATCATGTTCACAAATATTAATGACGAAGGTACTTTTTAGTGAGATAAAGTAGGAGATGCAAAAATATATTGAGGAGTTGATGTCAGGATGGCTGTCTGTTCATACTTCATATGAAGTGGCAAAACTTTCATGCTAATTGTAATGAATAGCTTCTCAATGGAATATAGACTAAAATGATTTAGAATCTGAGAGAATTGGCTAAGTGTATTAATTGCTCATAGAATTCAAGAGGGAAAGAAGTGAAAAATTCCCTTTTCTGTTGGTTGCTATAGCACTGGTGAAAATGAGACCTTAAGATAGAAAATAGTAACAGGAGAAAAGTGGAAAAGATAAGCCTTTTTCTATCATCTGAAGACCTTCTTCTCCAGACTATCTGAACAGGTATCATATTCACTCAAGTAACATAATAAAGACTACTGATTACTGAAAGACTATATAGGTATCTGTTGTCAAAACAAGTGATTATTAAATGGTAAGTACATTTAGTAATCATCTGAGGGTAAGAAACTTGGACATTTCATAGAATAATTTCAGTGAAGCCTGGTAATTCGTAATTAAAATGGACTATTAGAATTAAAGATCAGGAGCTTAAGACATGCATTTAAGATATCACGGAATGCAGTGATTATTTGTGTGGACAACCAATCCCCATGTGGATGCAATTTTCTGTAAGTAAATGCTTCTGAGAGTATAACATCTAATTCGTGGCATTGAGTAAAGTTTAAGACTTTGTAAACCTGCCTTGGGAGGGATGGCTTGCCCACCCCTTCCCCAGCCACAAATGGAATGCTGCATTCCACAGTGAGAATGTGGCTGGATTAAAAGTCACTTTAATCTAGGTCTATGAATGTCAGGGAGAAACACTGAATTCAATGTCATTGACACAGTAATGATAGGTCCCTTGATGGGAGTGATCCCAGACTTGGATGACTTAACTAACTTTGGTCTTGGAAAGCCAAAAAAATAAGCAGGAGGCTGATTATTTCTGTGCAAATGATGTGTCTCAGTTAAGTCACTACTAA
Organism: Nomascus leucogenys; assembly: GCF_006542625.1. Lineage (NCBI taxonomy): Eukaryota > Metazoa > Chordata > Mammalia > Primates > Hylobatidae > Nomascus > Nomascus leucogenys. Next base: position 23,627,965 of record NC_044389.1, on the reverse strand, counting down.
AAGCAGAAGCCCAAAGTACAGTAATTTACTTGAAAGAGAATAAAGATTGGGTCTGAAAATGCTTTAACATTAACCTTTTTGGATTTGGAGGTGCTATGGTGGAAAGAAAAAAAGCAAAGGAGTTATGTTAAATATTGGAAGTATGACTGGAAAGATTATTTAATGGTCAAGTAGCTTTTACCTGAATTTATAATTGGTATGAATATCATTACAAATATTACACGTAACTAGGGCTTGTTGCCTTTGCATTTTTATGAACATATTGCTTATACCTTTTTTAATTGTCTATGATAAATGAGAACCTTTAGAATTGCCTCAGTCTTCCTGATGTTAAGAATTAAGCAAAACTAAAGTCCAAAATCTAACAAAGGATCATTATTCTGATTAGGTAAATCTCTGACAGGTGAGTTTGGATTCCTACTCCCTTTCTTTTCATTAGTTTAATATGTTCAGGCCAATGAGTCAACCATTTTGGCATCAGCATCTCTTTGCTCTTTTGAAGTTATTGCATACCCCAGAGAGCTTTGATTATGGAGATTATGTTTATTGATACATACCATATCCAAAATTAAAACATATAAATTTAAAAATATTTGTTTATTATGTCATTAAAAATATAACAATTGGTTGGGCGCTGTGCGTCACGCCTGTAATCCCAGCACTTTGGGAGGCCGAGGAGGGTGGATCATGAGGTCAGGAGATCGAGACCATCCTGGCTAACATAGGGAAACCCCGTCTCTACTAAAAACACAAAAAATTAGCCGGGCGTGTAGCGGACGCCTGTAGTCCCAGCTACTCAGGAGGCTGAGGCAGGAGAATGGCGTGAACCCGGGAGGCGGAGCTAGCAGTGAGCCGAGATTGAGCCACTGTACTCCAGCCTGGGCGACAGAGCAAGACTCCATCTCAAAATAAATAAATAAATAAATAAATAAATATAATAATAAAATATAAAATAATCTCAATATGAGGTTACATAAATAACATATTTAATGAAGAATTATTTTCAAGAACAATAAATTTGTTAGGGAGTAGAATTAGTTTACTTGTAGTGATCTCTAACGTGTGGTTTAATAAAAGGCAATTTGATTCTTACATCAGATTCTTCATTAAGGCTATTGTGCTAGGTTGCTTCAGTTGAACTGTAAGAATAAAATTTTGTCTCATGCTTAAATGTCATTGGAAAATAGAACAGTTTTTAAATAATCTTTTCAAATAACTGTAGATTTTCTTTGATCCTCAGCATAACCAAAAAGTAGCTACTTCTTAATAATTAACTGCAATGTGGAATCTGCAAACATGGCTATGATTTCTCATTCTTTTTAAAACCCACTGATTTATTTTGCACTTCTAATGGATCTTTCATCATAAATGTTTTTGTAATACCATAGGCCATTTGGAAAATAAAGTTTACTATACATGCTAATCTTCTAAATATTAACACATTTTATTATACAATATAAAACATCAGATTTTAATAACACTACTGATATCTTCAGCACATATCCTAAGTAGAAGACTATCTTATATTTTTTATAGTCCAAAACAGTCAGTGGCTTGTAACTGGTTTTGGGTTGAACAGAGGTATGAGATCAGCAGGACTTGTTTTCTGAGCACCAGTCATGATCCTGCTGGTCAAAAACAGGATCTGGTCAAAACAGGATGCAGTAAAGAAACTGGCCCAAATCAGCTAAAACCAAGATGGTGAAGGAGGTGGAGCAAGATGGTGGAATAGAAAGCTCCACCAGTAGTCTCCCCGCCAAGGACACCAAGTTAGCAACTATCTACACAGAAAAAAACACCTTCTTTGGTGCGGTAGATCTGAAAAAGGCACTGAAAAGATAGAGAAAACAGTCCTGAATTTCTGCCATTCTCCACCCCCCCCCCTCCCAACCCCAGCAGCTGCAACTCGGGATGGAGAGCCTCTCTGGGCACTGAGGAAGGGAGAACACAGCAATTGGGGGGCACTGAACTCAGTGCCGCTCTGTTAGAGCAGAAAGGAAAACCAGATTAAACTCAGCTGATGCCCGCCCATGGGGGGAACGTTTAAACCAGCCCTAGGCAGAGGGGATTCACCAATCCCAATAGCCCGAAATTGAGTGCCTGCAAACCTTGCCACTGAGGGATACAGCATTCTGTGTCTCTAAGTAAACTTTAAAAGCAGTTTAGGCCCTAAAGACTGAAACTTTTAGATGAGTCCGAAGGCTCAACTAATCCCAAAGACACCACATTCAACATTGGCCAGATCGTCCAGACAGACAATCAACAAAGAAACATCAGATTTAATCTGCACTATAGACCAAAAGGACCTAATAGATATTTACAGAACGTTTTATCCAAGGGCTTCAGAACACACATTCTTTCCTCAGAAAATAAATTATTCTCAAGGATAAACCAATATGTTAGGTCATAAGACAGGTCTTAAAACATTTAAAAAATGAAATAATATCAAGCATCTTCTCTGACCACAAAGGAATAAAACTAGAAATTAATAATAAGAGAAATTTTTGGAAACTATACATATACAAATAAACAGTATGCTCCTGAATGACCAGTGGGTCAATGAATAATGTAACAAAGACATTTAAGACATTTAAATTTTTTTTGAAACAAATGATAATGGAAACACAACATATCAAAGCCTAGAGGATCCAGCAAAAGCAGTACTAAGAGGGAAGTTTACAGCTATAAGTCTTGTATAAAAGAGGAAAATCTTCAAATGAAGAATCTAACGGTGCGTCTTAAAGAACAAGAAAAGCAAGAGCAAACCAAACTCCAAATTAGTAGAAGAAAAGAAATAATAAAAATAAGAACAAAAATACGTGAAATTGAAATGAAAACACCAATACAAAATATGCATGAAATAAAAATGTGGGCTTTTAAAAATGTAAACAAATTTCACAAACATTTATCCAGACTGAGAAAAAAAGAGAGAAGATTCAAATAAATAAAATTAGAAACGAAGAAAGAGACATTACAACTGGTACTGAAGAAATCCAAGGGTCATTACTGGCTATTATGAGCAACTATATGCCAAAACATTGGAAAATCTAGGATAAATGGACAAATTTCTACCTACATACAACCTACCAAGATTTTATCAGAAAGAAACCAAAAAACTGAACAGACCAATTACAAGTAATGAGATTGAAGTCTTAATAAAAAGTCTTCCAGTAAAGAAAAGCCTGGGACCCGATGGCTCTACTGCTGAATTCTTCCAAACATTTAAAGAATGTTACCAATCCTACTCAAAGTATTCCAAAATATATAGGAGGTGGGAATAGTTCAAAACTCATTCTATGAGGTCAGTCTTACCCTGATACCAAAACCAGACAAAGACACATTAGAAAAACAAAACTACAAGCCAATATCGCTGGTGAATATTGATGCAAAAATTTTCAACAAAATACTAGCAAACCAAATTCAACAATACTTTAGAAAGATTATTTATCATGGCCAAGTGGGATTAATCCCTGGGATGCAAGTATGGCTCAACATATGCAAATATGTCAATGTGATACATCATATCTACCGAATAAAGGATAAACCCATAGGACCATTTCAATTAATGCTGAAAAAGCATTTGATAGAATTCAACATCTTTTCATGATAAATACCCTCAGAAAAGTAGGCATGGAAGTAATACATCTCAACATAGTAAAAGCCATATACAATAGACCCACAGCTAGTAACATACAAGGAATGGGGAAAAACTGAAAGCCTTTTCCCTAAGGTCTGGTACACAACAAGGATGTCCCCTGTTACCACTATTATTCAACATAGTACTGGATGTCCTAGCTAGAGCAACGAGACAAGAGAAAGATATAAAATGACATTCAAATTGGAAAGGAAGAAGTCAAATTGTTCTTGTTCACAGATAATATAATTTTATATTTGGCAAAACCTGAAGACTCCACAAGAAAACTATGAGTAGTGATAAACAAATTCAGTAAAGTTGCAGGATACAATATCAACATACAAAAATTAGCAGCAGTTTTATATGTTAAAAGTGAACAATGTGAAAAAGAAACAAAAAAGTAAACCCATTTACAATAGTGACACATAAAATTAAATAACAAAAAATTAACCAAACAAGTGAAAGATCTCTGTAATGAAAACTATAAAACACTGATAAAAGACATTACAGAAGACACAAAAAATGGAAAAATATTCTATATTCATGGATTAGAAGAATCAATATTGTTAAAGTATTCATAGTTCCCAAAGCAACCCACAGATTCAATGTAATCTCTATCAAAATACCGATGACATTCTACACACACACAAAAAAAATCCTAAGAAGTATATGGAATTAGACCCATATCTAAAATATATACGAAACTAGACCCCTCTATCTTGCCACATACAAACATCAAATCAAAATGGACTAAATACTTACATTTAAGACTTCAAACTATGAAACTGTTACAAGAAAACATTGGGGAAAATTTCCAGGGCATTGGTCTGGGCAAAAATGTATTGAGCAATCCTCATAAGCACAGGCAACCAAAGCAAAAATGGACAAATGAGATGACATCAAGTTAAAAACCTTCTGCACAGCAAAGGAAACAATCAACAAAGTGAAGTGACAATCTTATAACAAAAATATATAAGGAACTCAAACAACTCCACAGGAAAACAAATCTAATAATCTAATCTAAAGATAGGCAAATGATTTGAATAGACATTTCTCAAAAGAAGACATACAAATGGCAAACAGACATATGAAAAGGTGCTCAACATCATTGATCATTAGAGAAATGCATATCAAGACTACAATGCAATATCATCTCACCCCAGTTAAAACGTCTTATATCCCAAAGAAAGGCAAAAATAACAAATGTAGATGCGGATGTAGAGAAGAGGGAACCTCATTGGCTCTTGGTTGGAATGTAAGTTAGTACAATCATCATGGAGAGCAGTTTGGAGGTTCCTCAGAAACTAAAAATTGAGCTGCCATAGGACCCAGCAATCCCATTGCTATGTATATACCCCAGAGGAAACAAATCAGTATATCAAAGAAATATCTGCACTTCTATGTTTGTTGCAACATTGTTCATAGTAGCTCAGATTTGGAAGCAACCTAAGTGTCCATCCACAGATGAAATATAAAGAAAATGTGGTACCTATTACACAATGAAGTTCTATTCAGCAATAAACAAGAATGAGATCTAGTCATTTGCAACAACACAGATGGAATTGAAGATCATTATGTTAAGTGAAATAGGCCAGGCACAGAAAGACAAACATCACAAATTTTCACTTATCTGTGGGATCTAAAAATGAAAACAATTTAATTCATGGACATAAAGAGTAGAAGATGGTTACCAGAGGCTGGAAAGGGTAATGGAAGGCTGGGGAGGGAGGTGGTGATGGTTAATGGTTACAAAAGAAAATTAGAAAGAATGAATAAGACCTACCATTTGATGGTACAATAAGGTGACTATAGGCAATAATAACTGCATTGTATATTTAAAATAATTTAAAGAGGGTAATTGGATTGTTTGTAACTCAAAGAATAAAAGTTTGAGGGGATGAACACCCCATTCCTCATGATGTGCTTATTTCACATTGCATTCCTGTATGAAAAAAATCTCATGTACCCCATAAATATATACACCTACTATGTACCCCCCAAAATTAAAAATAAACGATCATAGTGATGAAAGCAATCCCTCATTGCCCTCATTCCTCATGATATGCTAATTATAATGCATTTCCATGCTAAAATACACTCCCAACAGTGCCATGACAGTTTATAAATGCCATGGTAATGCCTGGAAGTTACCTTTTATGGTTTTAAATGAGAGGAGGCCTTAGTTCCAGGAACTCCCTATCCCTTTTCTAGAAACGTTGTGAATAACCCATTTCTTACTTAGCAGATAATTAAGGAGTAGCTATAAATATAGCCAGTCAGCAATCCACAGGTGTTACTCTGCCTATAGGGTAGCCCTGCTCTGTCTATCGAACAGCCATTTTTCTATACTCTGTTGTTCTAATAAACTTGCTTTGCTTTCAATTTACTCTGTCAGTCAAAGCCAAGAACCCTCCTGGGTTGAGCCCCAATTTGGGGGTTCCCTGGATCAAAACTGCTCCCACCATCATGGGACATCATATCGTTCTGATGCCTGAGTTATTGATTATTCCTTAGCTAAAGCCAGAAGACAACCTGGAAGAGAATAGTACAGTGAAGTTTACTAATAAATATTTATATGCTTAAGGGTCTATTTAAGGGTACAGGGGAGAAGAAAATGAAGGGATTATTGGGTACAAATATTCAGTTAGGTAGAAGAAATGTGATCCAGTGTTCAATAGATCAGCAGGGTGTCTATAATTTACAATAGTACATTCAAAAATAGCTAGAAGGAAGCAATTCAAATGTTTCTAGCAAGAAGAAAAGATACATATTTAAGGTGATTGATAGCCCAATTACCCTTATTTGATCTTTATGTATTTTATGAATGTATTATCACATATACTTCCAAAATATGTATATCCATTATGAGTGAATACATAAATAAATGACTTTGGAATTAAGATAATATTGGTCATAGGTTTTGATGGGCCTGGTTATCCAAGCCAAGTTTCTTTATTTATTAAATTGGGATAGAAATAGTACCTACTATTTTTATAAGGATTAAACAAGTTACTCTAAAGATTAAGTAAGGCTATGTCTATTAAATAATTAATGCCTACAACTGAAATAAAAAAATTTGTTTTGCCTTTTTTTAAAAAAAGAAAAAAAATATATTAAGGGGAAAAGTTCACTGTACTCACATAGGGCCAATGAAGGTGTCCTTTGCACATGGACCACTGTGTGTTCTCAGCAGTATGATAGGCAAAACAGCCACTCTGGTTCACTGACATTTGATGCCTGTTATTACAGACAGCTCCCATCCAAAGGTACACCAACTTATTCTCTGGGAAGTGTTATGCTACACTCAGATGGAACTACATTTGAGGGTTTAATGTATCAATTGGCAGTCTCAAGGAACACTGATACTTGGAGGTTCAGACCATTTTCCCAAACTGCCCATGTTTCATCAATGTGTAATGGCAACAATGCAGGTAGTGGCGTGGTAAGCACTAGCTCCACTTTGGTAAACAGACTGTAAATGTGGTAGGAGTTCATCTATGGCTAATAAATCAGGACAACCTAGAAACTCACCATCATGAGGCACAATACTTGTTAACCCAAAAAGGGACACTAGAGAGAGCTATCTTCCAGGAAACAAGCTGTAACTGGAAAGAAGCCTGGAGAGACAACACAGTGTCAAATGAATGGAGAAATTGAATACTGACACTAATAAAGAACTATACCCACCAGTAATGCTACCAGAGGGCTTGTGCCCTCACTCAGGAATGATTGTTCATATTTTCATATTTGCTATGGAAAGAGTTTGTTGGAAAATGATAGTAATCTTAAATAATTGCAGGACATTACTGGGCAGTGTGGCTGTTATCATTGCTCTCTAATTGCTCTATTAACCAGAATAAAAAAAAATAAAAGAATGTATCTTTCTTGTGCCACAACTGGCTGGAATTGGATATAAAAAGAAACAACACAATGTCATCCTCATTGGGAGGGTGGGGATAGATAGCAGTGTCACATAATGGCACCTGGAAGCCTACGTCTGTAAGGATTTATTCTGTAATATCTGGGGTATGTTTATGTCCATAAAACAAGTGAAATTCAGAATTTCCTGAAAAATAGTCTCTAGTTACCACCTAAGTAACTGGGAAAGTGGTACATGGGAAAAGGTCATTTCTGTTGGGAATGAAAGGGACAATGATTAATTTTAACCTACGTCAAACATTAATCTTTCTATGATAGCTACTTAGTGTAACAAAGGATTTGTGGGTTCACTGATAGAATTAAAAGAATACCAAATTTGTGTAAATGATGATTCTCCAACATAAGAAAAATAACTTGTGAGTATGAGTTTAAGTCCCAAGTTGTTAGAATACATATAGAAGCTGATTGGGCTGAGAAGGAAGTAAATTTGACTTCAGAAATTACTCACTAAATTAAATGCCTTCAGCAACCTATACAGAATAATTCAAATAACTCTCGATCAAGGAGGTATTAGGCAAAGCTACTAAACAAACATTAAAACAGCTGTAATGTATTGAATATGATCTTTACGGTGATAGTAGGTAGAAAATATTAAAAGAAAAATAATGAATTTTATTCTGAAAAAGATAGAGAATTTTGACATGAACAAAAGGGATACAACTGGTTAAATAGCTGAAGAATATTGGTTTTTTAGGAAAAGGAAATAGAAAATTACATAAATTTATGTTCGTAGTAATTAGCGTCTTAATTTTTTTAAAATCATGAGTCTATTTATAACAATGATCAATAGTTGACCCATATACAAAGTTTCCTTATGAAGTCACATTTTAATCAAATACCACATTGAACTACTTAAATTTCATGGCATATAATCTTCCTAAAAACATGCAATAAAACTGACATACTTAGGTGGCAAATGTTGATAACTGCTTTCCAAGATTTATTTTTATAAACTGGACATAACTTTTAAAAATACCCCAAATTTGTTTAACATAGTCTTAGTATTTAGAACACTCTGTTTCTTCTTTTCTTGTTCTTTCATATTGAAAATGATCATTACCGTTGAAAATATTCCTGAGTCTTGCCAGCAAAGTTTGTTCTCTACCAATGCTAAAACATCAAAAATAACAAGAGCAAATTTAATTAGAAAGGCAAAAAAGCAGTTAATTAAAATTATAAAGTAAATTTGGCAATGTAGCTCTTCAAATGTCTGTTGCATTGGTGATTAAGCACTTATAAACTAGGGAGCTGTTTACAATAATTTAATAAGAATATAATATTGCTACTTCTAGAACATGAATGATTTTAATATTTTAATGTTGAAGACATATAATGTGTAGCAAGTGGCTTAATTTCTTAGGACATGTTTATATGAAGATAAATGAAAATATAAGTTCACTTTCCTGGGTAAATATATTTATTTTTCTAAGTAGGAATTATATTTTGTTAATTTTTGTTTTTAAACATAAATTAAATCCAAAGTTCTCTCATTAGAAATACTTAATTTAGGTTTTTTTTCTTTTGAAAATTCAAATATGTTATATTCCAAAATGGCTTTGTCAATTGCTATTTACTTGGAAAGATCAAGGAAACACTTCCTTAAAAATAAGTAAATTGGTTCTGAAAAATCCTTCTATTGTCTTAAATTAAAACACACTGGAAGTATATCACTAATTGTATGATTTAGGACAAATTAATTTTCTAAGCATCAATTCCTTCACAGTTAAAATAGGTAATATATGCCCTACATTTGCTTTGCTTTTGTTTTGCTCTTAATGTTTACACACAATGGATATCAATACATAAAACAGTAGGTATTGATAATCACATTTTGTTTCTTTATCTTGTTTAATATATTATATATAATAATTAAATGTCTACAAGTAAATTGAAGTTTAGAAGTATATATGTAATTGTATTTATCTAACTTAACTAGCTTTCCATCTTTTTATTACATTGAGAGAATACAACCGCCTAAATTATAAGTGAGAATATTACTGTGTTCCAGAAAAGAGAGAGTTAAGATAGAAAAGAAAGTGAAGTTTCTGTATGGCCATCAAATTATCAGGCTAATTCTCTTTTCATATTATTTGAAAATAATTGTTTTGATTTCTCAGGGATGTATTATTGTGACCACATTTTTTTCATGGAAGTTATTGACTAAGTAAAGTAAAAACAAACAAACAAACAAAAACAACAGCAACAAAAAACTGAGGTCTGGGAGCTTAAACTGAAACGAATACCTGGGTGTATGTTTAGGTCATGTAGAAAAACATGTTGGGAGCCAAACTTTGGCTTCTTCTCAGGGACAATGATTCTGTGCCAATCAGTACTTCAATTTCAATGGGTGGTGTAAATGGGCCCAAAGTGAGCTTAGCATAAATCCCAAAGCAGGCTTTTTATTACACCTAAACACCGTGATGTTGGCTAAACAAGAATGAATAGTATTCTGAGTCTCACAGCTTAATACCAAAAATGTCCAGGATACCATAAAAAACTACTCATCATACAAAGAACCTGGAGAACAATTTGAGTAAAAAATATACTCAAAATATTCCCATACTGAGATAACTGAGATGAAATTATCGGATAAGGATTTTAGGGTGAATGGAAGACATGAAAAAGAATCAAAGGGAACTTATAAAACTAAAAAATAAAATAACTGAATTAAAAAAAAAACTTCAACTGACTCTGCTCAAAATTAGATTAGAATTAGCTGAGCTGTGGTGGCCAGCGACTATAATCCCAACTACTAAGGAGGCTGAGGCGGGAGAATCACTTGAACCCAGGAGACGCAGGTTGCAGTGAGCCGAGATTGTGCCACTGCACTCCAGAGTGGGCAACAGAGGGAAACTCTGTCTCAAAAAAAAAAAAAAAAAGATTAGAGATAACAGAGAAAAGAATTAGTGAACTTGATGAGAAATCAACAGAAATTACTGAATTTGAACAAAAAAAGAAAAACTGACAAAATCTATGAACTCCGTGATCTATAGGACAATTAAAAATATTTAACTTGTATTGTCAAATGAGTCACAGAAAGAGAGGAGAAAGAGTTCAAGAGCTGAAAAATATATTTGAAGAAATAACGGCTGAAAGTTTGATATTGTACTATAGTTATGTGAGATGTCAACATTGGGGCAAGCTGGGTGAAAGCTACACAGGATTTTATGTATTATTTTTGGAAATTTCTATATCATTATTGCTAAACAAAAAATTAAAAATATGCTTCAAAGCTACAATAATTAAAATACTGCAATACATAGAAAGGAATAGATGTCTGATTATAGGAGTCAACAGCGTTCAATAAAAATAAGACCACTTTTTTGTTTGGGTTTATCAAATATCTTAAAATAATTTTTACAGACAAAAAAGATGAATGTCCTTAATACTATGACTTCATGTTGGTGGCCTGTTAAAGTGTGTTTTCAAAATTAATATGTCCTTATGTTTCCAAAGGAAAATTTAATGGACAAAACTTTTCAAAACACTTTTTAATGGAATAGGCTTCTCTAGGAGCACCTAATGGGTTCTACTAGAAATAGTTTTTTAAAAAGTTTGGTAAATGCTGCCTTTATACATGAAAATCACTTTAAGTAGACATGAACAGAATTAACACTGAAATGAAAAAAATAAGCAAAACTAACAAACATAGGAGTAATAAAAATATCAAGTATAACTTTAAAAAATGTTCTTTCAGTGAATAAAGGATTGAAAAAGAAGAAATGGCTGGATACTTAAAAAATTTACATACACAAAAGTAATTTCTGGAAAAATTAGTGTGTAAAAGTTAAAATAACAAAATACTAGATTTAATATTTGTTTAGTGTGATTTATGTCAATTTAATGTTGTAAGTACAGACTAAGAATATCACAGAAATACAAGATACAATTAGATTTTATTTAAATGTCACCAAGAATTGTGGCCCAGCAAAAAAAAAAAGCAATGTTAATATCAATGTGTCATTCGGGTGGTGTAGGACATCCCGAAGGAAGTTAGCTCTAATTGGAGAGGGGATGTAGAAGGCAGTGTCAGAAGGTCCATCTGGGTGTTATGCTTTTCTCAAGGAACATAACAGGTCATCTTTATTGAGACAAAGCCCCACCTCTCCTGGGATGATGATACTTTTCCTTAGTGGATAAATACATTTATTTGGGAATTTTAGAAATAAATGTGATGATGATGAAAATCATCAGACTCAAGAATATTATACTCATGATTATCAATGCTTGGTTAGATTCAGGAAAATATATGTGTCATTGATTTCAAATATGTTATTTGTAAGAGTGTAAAGCACATTAGAGAATCTGACAGAATAGCCTTGTGATGCCAATTTAAAACAGAGTATGGCTAAATATATGGATATCTCCAATTTCTTTTGATGTGTGTTAAAATTAAGGATTAATAGATGGATAGCTGAATATGCAAATAAGATAAAATGTTAATATAGAATGTAGGAGAGGATACATAGTTTTCCCTGTGAAGTTTTTGAAATGTTATTGTATATTTGAATATATTCATTAAAAATGTTAAGGAAAGTAAAAGATGGCAATAAAAAAGACTGAACAATAAAACAAAGTGCCATCAGAGTCTATATAGACTGTCTCTGTCCAATATGGTAGTCGGTAACAACATGCATTTAAATTTAAATTAGTTAAATTAAATAGAATTATTAATTAATTTTCTAAGGCACAGTAGCCATATCTCAAATGCTAAAAGGGTGTGGAGTCGAGGCAGGAGAATCACTTTAGCCCAGAAGGCTGAGTCTGCAGTGAGCATTGATCACACCACTGTGCCCCAGCCCAGATGAGAGTAAGAGTAGACCCTGAAAAAAAAAAAACAAAAAAGCACCCACCCAGAAACATCATAAATTGAGAGAAATAGTTCTATTTCTAAAATGTCATAAGAAATGTAAATGGATGAAACATTTCAATTAAAACACGAAAAAGAATATTAGACTGGAAAGAAAAAATTGAGAAATTAAAAAAATTAATAAATTCAGACTGTTATTTAAAGTGAAAATAAGAATACAAACAATTACCCCAAATAGACTTTATGCTATTAAAAAAGTGATTAATAATTCACTAATGTTGACTCTCTTTATTACTAATAATTAAGAGTCCTTATTATATTAAAGGAAATAATTTACCAGGAAAATATAAGGATTTAAAATACACATATATCTAACAGTTTGCTTGTATACAAGGCAAATAACGTTCAAAACCACAAGAAGAGATTGAGGGATTAAATATGTGAGATAAATTAATATATCTCTCTTTCAATAATAGAAGCATGCAAAAAATCAGAAAAGAGAAAACTTTACAACAAAATTAATACACTTGATTTAATGGATTTAGAAAAGATTGCACTCTACAATTAACTATTACTTATTTTTTTCAAAATTTGAGATATTTTCCACAAAGAAAGTAGAAAACCTAAATGATTTTAATCATCTGCAAAATATTTGATGAAGATAATAATTTCAATATTTGAAAAATTCTTCCAGGATAAAAGAAACATATAGCAATATTTATGAAGCTGATACATTTTTGGCTGTAAGAATAGATAAGAATATTAAAAGAAGTAAAAATTCAAGGCTAATCACACACATCACATTAGATGAATTTAACAAAATATTAATAAAATTAGTCAATTTGTGTATATGAAAATACTTGTTTTTTTAAAGAATTTCTCAATATTAGAAAGTCTAAATTTACCATATTAACAGCTAAAAGAAAAACAAATGATTATAAAAGTCACAGGAAAAATGATTAAATTCATAATTTATGCATTATAAAAATATCTCAGTAAAAGAAAACATTGTTTACATGGAAAAATTATTTCTATAAAAATATATTCAGAAAATTATCCTAGATGGAAAGGTATTGGAAGCATACCCTTTACAATCAAGTTGAAACCCAGAATGTGTATTGTTATTAATTCTGGAGAAACTTCTCAAAGAAATAAGAGCATCTACATGCAAAAATGCCATTGCAAATGTAAAAACAAAATTACAGTTATTCATATAAGTACTTTAAATGTAAGGTTACCACTAAAATATCAGAGGGATACAACCAGAAACTAATAGACTTAGTAGTAAGTTTTTCAAGGTTGTTACATATATGATTTTAAAAGTTGACTGAATTTCTGTACACTAGTGGCAATCATTTAGGAAATTGTATTTTTAAAAACATATTAATATATTAGTAGCTAAAATACATAACATACTAAAATAAATCTAAGGCAAAAATACAAAACAGTAAATTTTATCTTTAAAGAAGAGTTCTTGCCTGGGCACGGTGGCTCACGCCTGTAATCCCAGCACTTTGAGAGGCCCAGGTGGGCGGATCACATGAGGCCAAGAGTTCTAGAACAGCCTGGCCAACATGGTGAAACCCCATCTCTACTAAAAACATAAAAATCAGCCGGGCATGGTGGCGGGTGCCTGTAGTCCCAGCTACTCAGGAGGCTGAGGAACAAGAATCACTTGAACCTGGGAGGTGGACGTTGCAGTGAATGGAGATCGCACCACTGCACTCCAGCCTGGGTAACATAGACACCATGAAAGAAAGAAAGAAAAAAAAAGAAAAGAAAGAAAGAAAAAAATGAAGAAAGAAAAATAAAGGAAAGAAGGAAGAGAAGGAGAGAAAGAAAGAGAGAGAGAGATCAAGACTAATATGAAGCTTTAATATTTAAGACAGTGAAGAAATCGGTGGTACAAGGATAAGCATAGAACTCAGTGAAGTAGAATAGAGTGCCAAGAAAAAAATGATCAAAACATATTTGGAATTTTGAGATATGTTTACAGATAACTGGGTAAAAATTGAATATTCAATAAATGATGCAGAAACAATTAGCTTCATAGTTTACATGTTTTTTTTACTTGAAAAATAAATCAAATTGGATTATCAAACTCCAAAAATTAACTCCAAGATTAAACATGAAGATTTAAAACCTCATGTTAAAATAACAAATTTGGTTCAGCAAATGATACAAATTGAAGAATATATATTAATTTTTTTTTTTTTTTTTTTTTGAGATGGAGTCTCGCTCTGTCGCCCAGGCTGGAGTGCAGTGGCGCAATCTCAGCTCACTGCAAGCTCCGCCTCCCGGGTTCATGCCATTCTCCTGCCTCAGCCTCTCCGAATAGCTGGGACTACAGGCGCCCGCCACCACGCCCGGCTAATTTTTTGTATTTTTAGTAGAAACGGGGTTTCACCGTGGTCTCGATCTCCTGACCTTGTGATCCGCCCCCCTCGGCCTCCCAAAGTGCTGGGATTACAAGCGTGAGCCACCGCGCCTGGCCAAAGAATATATATTTATAAGTATATATGAATAGAGCTTGCTTGATTTATTGAACAATTTTGAAAAACGTCAAACCCATAAGAAAAATAAAAATAATTAAAAATGAGCAAAAGAAATGGTTAGCCATTTCACAGTGGGGCAAGCTAAATAGTCAATAAGCATGTGAAAATATGTTAAACTGCATAATTAATCAGTCTAACGCAAATTATAGCCACAATGAAACAGGATTTTGTGATCCCTAGATTGGCGTAAATTTAAAAGGCTAAGAATCTCCTTATACACTACTGTTGGTGTGTTAATGTGAGTAATTACTTTGACAAGGACTATAGCATATCCTATGGCACAAGAATTCCACTTTCAAATATATTCTAAAGAAATTCCTAAACATGGTCATAGCAGCACTGTTCACATTTGAAAAGAAACAAACCAACCTGGCAACATGGCAACATCCTGCATATTGATAAACATTAGCATGATCAAATAAAATTATGATGCATTCATACCACATGCAATACTATACAGCACTGAAAATGAAATAACACTTCCACAGGTTCACTTTGATAAATCTCATACACATAATATTGGGAAACAGGGGTATTCAGAATAATAAACTATTTCTATTTACATGAATGTCAAAATAGGTAAAATTAAATAACATAACACAGTATACAAGCATAAATATTCAAATAATAAGAAAAAATAAATGATAAAATTCAGAGAAGTGTTAGTTTCTGGGTGGAGAGGGACTAATAAAAATTTCAAATTGAATATTGATGATGTGCTATTTTGTAATCAGGTGATGGGTAAACAGTATTGTTTTTCCTCAGACTATGTGTATGTGGTTATATATATAAGTATACTTTTGTGGGCATGATACAGTATTAGATTTCTATTGGTGGCCCACATGTTGAAACCTCGTCTCTACTAAAAACATACAAATCAGCCAGGCATGGTGGCAGACGCCTGTAGTCCCAGCTACTCAGGAGGCTGAGGAACAAGAATCGCTTGAACCAGGGAGGCGGAGGTTGCAGTGAACGGAGGTAAATTACTACAATCCTAGTGGCCTAAGACAATGCAAATTCCTATATTACTTGGCTTGTGTTTCCTTCCTTTATCTTCAAAACCAGTAGCATAGTACCTTCTTTCCTCTAACCTCTGCTTCTATTGTCACATTGCCTTCTGCGTCTATGATTCTTCAGCCTCCCTCCAATAAGAACGCTTATGATAATGTTAGACTTACCAGAATAATCCATGACATTCTCTATATCAAAAGATTTTTAATTTAATCACCACAGAGCCTTGTTTACTATGTAAGGTAACATATTCACAAGTTCTGGGAACTGGAATGTGAACATTTGATGGGGAGGGCATTATTCGGGCCACCCTAGATACATTCTATAAGATATATAATATATATATAAATATATACACACATATAAACATGGCATCACAATATGTGATTTATGATACAAAAATACACACACATTCTTCTACAGAAATTATGGGAGTCCAAAATTCTAAAATTGCATAAACTTCCTGGAGTTCAAGTCTGCAATATTCTTAATGACTTAAATTATTCATATCCTTTGATCCAGAAATTATTCTTCTAAGAAACAATATAAATTTATTTCAAGAACATGGATGTGATTTTAAATTAATTTTTAAAATTTCATTTTTTTCTGTGCTTTTTCTTCCAATATTTTAAATCAATATTTTCTAATTAATAAAATATAGTTTATTAGTATATTTTTATTAAAGGAGGATATGACAGAGGATGATCTATATTGAACCCACAGCCTATCCCACTCTATAATCTTAGTAGTGGAGTCATCAAAATGAAAGTAAAGATAGGAGGGCTAAGAGGTCATTGAAATTCTAAATTTTAGTTTCAACAATCAACAATGGGAAAAGTAAAGAACCAAATAGGAAAAAAAAAAATTACAGAGAGCCAGAAATTGTATTTCACTTTGGGGTCAAAAAGAAGAGATCCAAATTCCCCTTGAGGAACACACATCTGAAGACACCCATTGTTTTTTTTTTTCTTTTTTTTTTTTAATTATACTTTAGGTTTTAGGGTACATGTGCACAATGTGCAGGTTTGTTACATATGTATCCATGTGCCATGTTGATTTCCTGCACCCATTAACTCGTCATTTAGCATTAGGTATATCTCCTAATGCTGTCCCTCCCCCCTCCCCCCACCCCACAATAGTCCCTGGAATGTGATGTTCCCCTTCCTGTGTCCATGAGTTCTCATTAAGACACCCATTGTTAAAGATGACAGGTGGGAAGAAAATTCGAGGACTACACAACTGAGATGTGCAGCAGGTATGAGGTTTGGGGGTGATCGTCGGGACTTCTTCTTAGTGTTTGATCACCGCGTGTGAAGTTTTTTGCTTGATTTGCTTGATACTGTTAACACTAATTTGGCCTAGAGATTTTGTCTTCTTAAGTATTATAGGTTCTTAATAATTTGGGGTTCTTAAACATTTTGGGTAGGGAGATTTTTCTTAACACTACTTTTCTTCATTTAGACTGGTTAGGGGTTATCTTTTAGAAGGATTAAAAAAAAAACCAAATACTAATGTGACCAAGGTAGAGGTGTGAATAAATTCTCTAGGAGATAGATATTTAGAATGTATTTATAGAATGAAAGGAGAGAGAACAAAATGTTTTGTAGGTTTTGATGAATTCAGTTAATTTATCAGTATGAAAAAAATCTGGGAAGCTGTAATAGCCTTTGAATCATCCTGTTGCAGATGAAGAATTCTGTGGATCAATGTCAACTGCTAACCATATAGGAAAACTCATTTAAAATTTACCCTTACTTCTACTTTCCATTACTAAATTTGCTCCTCCTGTCACATATTGTTTTATAGTGTTAGCTGAAAAACAGTATTCCAGCTGAAGTGTAATTTTAATCATCTTTTGAGTGGTTGAAATGCCATAAAGCATTGTTAATAATAAAATGACAACCTTTTGCCAGCTGAGCATTTGCACATTGCCTGGAGGATATGAGAGAGAGAGAGAGCTGGAAGCTGAAGGGACAGGTATTTATACCTGATTGATTATATCTCGGTCTATTTTAAATTGCGGTTTATAATATTTAGAAAAACATACAGAATAATGTCAAAATCAAGGCAGGTCATTGCATTGAAGAAAAGAAATTGGCAGTACTCATTTAGAAAACACAATAACTACTGGCCAGGTGACTTCATTATATTGCCCCATAGATTTGCTATTATCAATATTGATTAAATCAAGCTAACCCAAAATGGAATTTTATTTTAAATTCTTTGTGATTGAAACAATTTGCGGAGAAATATGTGACTGGTTAAGTCAATATCCAGTGAATGCTACATGCAGATAATTCCTACAACTCTATATATTCACACTAGCATAATTGGTATAAAGAATTCACTTATGTATTTCTGTTCTTCTAAGATTTAAAGGTACAAACAGAAATGTAAACTAGGCCAGTAGTTTTTTATCTTTCACATTTTACTTCTTTCAAATAGTCTATCAAATAATCAAGTTGCCAAATTCTTACAAGCAAAATAAACAATTGTTTGAATACATTTATGCTTACTATAAATTTATTTTCATATCAATACTTATTAATAAGTATTAATACTTATGTTTACTGTCAATTTATTTTCACATTAATACTTACAGGAAGTTTGAGAACCTAACTTTATTCGTTAACTGGCAAAGAACTATATTACCATTTTATGGAAAAATTATCAGATGTAGAATACAACTTATTCTTGATCCTGCCTGTAAAATTTATAATGCACTCCTAAAAATAAAAGAAACTTGAAAATAATATGATACTTTATTTTTCAAACATAAAGATATTTTAAAAGATACCTGGTCATTTTGAATATATGAAAACTTAGGGGTAAAACAACAAAATACCTACTGATGGTAGTTTATTAGTATATTACATGTAACTATTTTAAATAACATATTATATAAATAATTTTTATTTATAAATACAGCATTTGCTTTCCTTTCTAACCTTGTATTAAACCATATTATGTAGGTTTTTGACTTGTAGTATTGGCTTCAATTAATCATCACAGAGCCAATTTTTATATCATCTAACAGTTTTTCAGAGGGCATCCTCTTTACGTTTCCTCCTGATGCTTTAATAAGAAAAATTATCTCAAGTCATATATATCAGTGTGAGTAATATTGGGATAGTCTCCCACCCTTAAGACTTATGGCAGAATATTTGGTACATAAAAATCGATTGGTGTATTGCTTTTAAAGGTAACATTTTACAATCTTGTTTATAATAAAATACAGAGATTTGACATTGTAAAATGGTTATTCTCGGGTATAACTGCTAAATACATACTAAATTATTTGCTTAATTTTATAATGTTTCCATAAACTAAATCTTGTAATCAATGGTGTGCCGATAAATGCTTAAAACTAGCCCTGTGGCAGTGAAGTGGAACAAAAATTCTGATTTGTGCTATTTTCTAATTACCATGATGTAAATATTCCTACCCTGGCCACTTTTAAGCTGCAAATGTGATATCAGCTGTTTGGCAAATTTCCAGATATGTTGACTGAGCTTTCCAGAGCCACGATGAACTAGCTCCAACACACCACCAAAAGACCACGAGCATCTCTCTATCTATAAATTCAATTTTCTTCCACTTTCCACTCACAGGTATTGTCTTTTCATCCCCATTTCTTCCCTGTCTCCATCTTCACTGTCTCCTCCCCTTCAGTATAAGCTCACTTACAACTAAAATTCGCGTTTATTCTAGCCCAGTCCCATTTTAGTGAAAACAGTTTTCATAATATTGATGTTGCCAGGGCTCAATCTCATCCTAATTCCTCAATTCAGTGAAAGTTTTGTCATAATAATGTTGTTTACACTGCTCTCAGCAGGATCATTAATAAAAAAAATCCGTTGCTTAATCTGAACGTTACTTTTTAGAGTTTATTCTATTAAGTTTTCTTTGCACTGACATTTCCAAAAACAAATATAAAAAAAGTTTGATGTTAGAAGTCTGTCATTCTCCTGATCTCAATTTCCTTGTTCTCAAGCTACATCTCTAATGTCTCATTCTTGATTTCTAAACATTAATTGTCAGTAGAAGTGAGATGTAATAGCAACCAGAATATGTGGTTTCTTCTCTTTATGCATATACACTAATTATCATTCTGAAAAAGATATTTAAATTTTATGGTTCTCAAATACTTACTGTAAAATGAAGCTAATAAAACCATCTACAGTCTTCTAAAATGAAGATTAATTGCCAGTTTATATTGGGACACTCATTTAAAAATAAATAACCAGTTCTAGTCATAAAATATTCTTTATTAAATTGTTTTAGAAGCAAAAAAATTAGAAGTTGAATGTATGCACACTAATGTAAAATATACATTCAGATAAATGTTATATTTTACCCTTTGTTTTAAAGACTGAATAATTTAGTTATTTCAAAGGGTAATTTATCTTTTTGTAATTTGAAAATATAATTAATAATCTATTGTCCCAAACCCATTTATAGTCTCTTAATCCAAAAACCACCATAACATGAAATTATAACCTGAAACATAACTAATAAAAACATTGTGTTAATTCATTTATTAAGTCAATATTCCTTGAGCATCTGCTAGTTGCTGAGGATATAGTGGTGAATTTCTTTAGGTTCCCATACTCATTAAGATTATATTGTGTCCTAGACTTTTCTCATGTGGTGATAAATGAACCCATAAGGATTATGTTCTGGAACATTTATAGCATTGAAAGTAATAATTGAATGAGTATCATTTCCTGTCTTTAAAAGAAATTAAGAGTAATTATTTAAGTAGTTTACCTTTTAAATAGAACAAATATAAATTCTCCAAAGCTATATGAGCATGACCCAATTTGGTAGACAGATTTGCATGATAATGTCTCAGTTTGTTCATCCTTTAGATCACGGGTCCACAACTGCCTTTCCATCAGCCAAATTCAATCCTCTCCTTGTTTGTATACATAAAGTACTACTGCAACACAGCCATGCTCATTCACTTATGTATTGTTTATAACAGTGTTCTTACTATAGGAATAGTTGAGTAGTTTCAACAGAAAATGTGCGGCCTGCAAAGCCTAAAATATGTACTCTCTGTCACTTCATAGAAATAGTTTGCCCACTATAGAAAAATACTTCTAACCAATCTAAAACTTTTAACAATTTTCAATCTTTGTGTTGCATTCAATTACTAAATGCTTACATTAGAAAAAAAAGAAAAGCTTTACATCAATAACATAAATTCCTACCTCAAGAAACTGGCAACATAGCAACATATATGCAAAGCAAGCAGAAGAAGGGAATTAATAAGAAACAAATCAACAAAATTCAATATAGAAAAACTGAAAAAAATCAATGAAACTAAAAACTGGTTCTTTGAAAAATGATCAATAAAATTTATAAACCTCTAGCAAGACTTAAAAAAATAAAAAGATAGTAGAAACATATCACCAATATTAAATCAGGGATATTACTACTGACCTTGCAGTCATTAAAAAAATTGAAAGAGAAAATTATAAAAGAACTTTATGCTCATAAATTCAACAACTTAGAAGAAATAACCCAATTCCTCCTAAACCAATAACTATCAAAATTGAAGCAAATCAAACAGACAATCTGAATAGCCCTAAAACCATTAATGAAAGTGAATTTATAATTTAAAAACTCTCAAAAAAGTAATATTCAGGCCAAGACGATTTCACTAAAGAATTCTACTAAAAACTTAAAAAGAATTAACGTCAATGTTATACAACATCTTTCAAAAAAACAGAAGAAACTGGAAACCTACCAACTCATTGTATGAGTCCACTATTACCCTGAGAACAAAACCAGCCAAAAACAGTACAAGAAGGAAGGAAAGAAGGAAGGAAGGAAGGAAAGAAGGAAGGAAGGAAGGAAGGAAGGAAGGAAGGAAGGAAGGAAGGAAGGAAAGAAGGAAGGAACATCATCTCTTATGAGCTCAAAAACCCCAACAAGAATACATTAGCCTACTAAATACAGCAATGTATAAAGAAATAATTAAATACCATTGCAAAGAAGGACTTATTTCAAGCACGGTAGGCTGACTTAACATTTGAAAATCGATAAATGTAATCCTCAATACAAACATGCTAAAGAAGAAAAGCATTTTGGCAAAATCTGCCACCTAGTAAGATAAAAACTCTCAGCAAGTTAAGAGTAGAGAGGAATTATCTCAACTTGAAGAACATCTACAAAAAAACCTAAAAAGCTAACATCATACTCAATGGTGGAGAAAAAATACTTTCCTTCTAAAATTGGAAACTAGACAAGTATGTGTGTGTTCACTCTCTTACTCACCACAGTACTGGAAGTTCTAGCTATTACAATAAGCAAGAAAAAGATGTAAATGGCATACAGATTGCAAAGGAATACATAAAACTCTCTCTCTCTCTCCTTACAGATATCCATTATTATTTATGAAGAAAATCCCAAGAAATTCACAAAAGAAAAATAAACCCTCCTAGAACTAATAAGTGAGCTCATCAGAGTCACAGTATACAAGATGGGTGCACAAAAATCAATCACAATTGCATTTCTCTATATATTTTGTGTCATGTGATGTCAGGGTTATGTTCTGACACATGTGTTTTGTTGTCATGTGATGATAGAGTGTACTTACACAAACATAGATAGTATGACCTGCTACACACCTAGGCAATATGGTATAGCCTCCTGCTCATAGGCAACAAACCCATGCAGTTTGTTACTGTACTGAGTATTGTAGGCATAATGCTAAGCATTTGTGTATCTAAACATAGAAAAGGTACAGTAAAAATATGGTATAAAAAATTTGAATAATGGTATACCTGTATGGGGCACTGACCACGAATGAAGTGGTAAGTGAATATGAAAACTGGGAAATTACTGTACACTGTTGCAGACTTTATAAACTCTACATTTAGGCTACACTAAATTTAGAAAAAAATTATTTAATAAAAAATTAACCTTAGCTTACTGTAACATTTTTACTTTACAACTTTATAAATTTAAAATTTTTAACTTTTTTACTCTCTTATAACATCAGTTAAAACAAGCACATTGTTCAGCTGTACAAAAATATTTTCTTTCTTTATATCCTTGTTCTATAAGCTATTTTCTTTCTTTCTTTCTTTCTTTTTTTTTTTTTACTTCTTAAACATTTTTGTTAAAAACTGAGACACAAACACAAACACTGTGTACTTAGGGTCAGGATCATCCATAGCACTGACTTGGACCTTTACATTTTGTCCCACAGGAAGGTCTTCGTGGACAATATGCCCATGAAGCTGTGTCATCTCCTATAATAACACCACCTCCTGCTGGAATACCTCTTGAAGAACCCGCTTGAGGCTGTTTAAAATGGTTAACTTTTTTATTTTTAATATATATGTTCCATATGAACTTTAAAGTAGTTTTTTTCCAATTCTGTGAAGAAAGTCATTGGTAGCTTGATGGGGATGGCATTGAATCTATAAATTACCTTGGGCAGTATGGCCATTTTCACGATATTGATTCTTCCAACCCATGAGCATGGAATGTTCTTCCATTTGTTTGTATCCTCTTTTATTTCATTGAGCAGTGGTTTGTAGTTCTCCTTGAAGAGGTCCTTCACATCCCTTGTAAGTTGGATTCCTAGGTATTTTATTCTCTTTGAAGCAATTGTGAATGGGAGTTCACTCATGATTTGGCTCTCTGTTTGTCTGTTATTGGTGTACAAGAATGCTTGTGATTTTTGTACATTGATTTTGTATCCTGAGACTTTGCTGAAGTTGCTAATCAGCTTAAGGAGATTTTGGGCTGAGACGATGGGGTTTTCTAGATATACAATCATGTCATCTGCAAACAGGGACCATTTGACTTCCTCTTTTCCTAATTAAATACCCTTTATTTCCTTCTCCTGCCTGATTGCTATGGCCAGAACTTCCAGCACTATGTTGAATAGGAGTGGTGAGAGAGGGCATCCCTGTCTTGTGCCAGTTTTCAAAGGGAATGCTTCCAGTTTTTGCCTATTCAGTATGATATTGGCTGTAGGTTTGTCATAGATAGCTCTTATTATTTTGAGATACATCCCATCAATACCTAATTTATTGAGAGTTTTTAGCATGAAGGTTGTTGAATTTTGCCAAAGGCCTTTTCTGCATCTATTGAGATAATCATGTGTTTTTTGTCTTTGGTTCTGTTTATATGCTGGATTGCATTTATTGATTTGCATATGTTGAACCAGCCTTGCATCCCAGGGATGAAGCCCACTTGATCATGGTGTATAAGCTTTTTGATGTGCTGCTGGATTCGGTTCAATGACTTTCTTCACAGAATTGGAAAAAACTACTTTAAAGTTCATATGGAACCAAAAAAGAGCCCGCATCGCCAAGTCAATCTTAAGCCAAAAGAACAAAGCTGGAGGCATGACGCTACCTGACTTCAAACTATACTACAAGGCTACAGTAACCAAAACAGCATGGTACTGGTACCACAACAGAGACATAGATCAATGGAACAGAACAGAGCCCTCAGAAATGATGCTGCATATCTACAACTATCTGATCTCTGACAAACCTGACAAAAACAAGAAATGGGGAAAGGATTCCCTATTTAATAAATCGTGCTGGGAAAACTGGCTAGCCATATGTAGAAAGCTGAAACTGGATCCCTTCCTTACACCTTATACAAAAATTAATTCAAGATGGATTAAAGACTTAAATGTTAGACCTAAAACCATTAAAATCCTACAAGAAAACCTAGGCAATACCACTCAGGACATAGGCGTGGGCAAGGACTTCATGTCTAAAACACCAAAAGCAATGGCAACAAAAGCCAAATTTGACAAATGGGATCTAATTAAACTAAAGATCTTCTGCACAGCAAAAGAAATTACCATCAGAGTGAACAGGAAACCTACAGAATGGGAGAAAATTTTTGCAACCTACTCATCTGACAAAGGGCTAATATCCAGAATCTACAATGAACTCAAACAAATTTACAAGAAAAAAACAAACAACCCCATCAAAAAGTGGGCAAAGGACATGAACAAACACTTCTCAAAAGAAGACATTTATGTAGCCAAAAAACACATGAAAAAATGCTCATCATCACTGGCCATCAGAGAAATGCAAATCAAAACCACAGTGAGATGCCATCTCACACCAGTTAGAATGGCCATCATTAAAAAGTCAGGAAACAACAGGTGCTGGAAAGGATGTGGAGAAATAGGAACACTTGTACACTGTTGGTGGGACTGTAAACTAGTTCAACCATTGTGGAAGTCAGTGTGGCGATTCCTCAGGGATCTCGAACTAGAAATACCATTTGACCCAGCCATCCCATTACTGGGTATATACCCAAAGGACTATAAATAATGCTGCTATAAAGACACATGCACACATATGTTTATTGCGGCACTATTCACAATAGCAAAGAGTTGGAACCAACCCAAATGTCCAACAACGATAGACTGGATTAAGAAAATGTGGCACATATACACCATGGAATACTATGCAGCCATAAAAAATGATGAGTTCGTGTCCTTTGTAGGGACATGGATGAAACTGGACATGGATGAAAACATCCTTCTCAGTAAACTATCACAAGGACAAAAAACCAAACACCGCATGTTCTCACTCATAGGTGGGAATTGAACAATGAGAACTCATGGACACAGGAAGGGGAACATCACACTCCGGGGACTGTTGTGGGGTGGGGGGAGGGGGAAGGGACAGCATTAGGAGATACACCTAATGCTAAATGACGAGTTAATGAGTGCAGCAAAACAACATGGCACATGGATACATATGTAACAAACCTGCACATTGTGCACATGTACCCTAAAACCTAAAGTATAATAATAAAAAAAATTAAAAATATATATATATGTAGAAGGAGTAGACTCTAAAATAATGACAAAAGTATGGTGTAGTAAATACATAAACCAGAAACATGGTCATTTATTATCATTATTAAGTATTAGGTACTGTATAAAATTGTATTGCTATACTTTAATAACACTACTAACCCAGTAGGTTTGTTCACACCAGCATCACCACAAACACATAAGTAATGCATTGGGTTGGGACATTAAGATAGCTTGTCACGTATTCTATCAATATGTGATAAACATTTTTCATTTCCATTTTAATCTTATGGAACCACTGTTGTCTATGCGTTCTGTCGTCAACCCAAATGTCATTATGTAGTGCGTAACTGTACTAACACTGAGAAAAACTGAGTGTTTGTATTTTGGAGTTAAGCACTGATACGTTTACAAATAAAATAATATCTGTCATCTGTTTCAAAGTAATCTGGGTAAGAGGATATGGTAAGAACATATATAAAGTAAAATTGACCATGGGTTGATAATATTTGAAGCTAAGTGGTAAATAATCTTTGTTCCAACCTTTGTGTATAGTGGTTCTCAGAGTTGATCCCTGCACTAGCAGCAACAGCATCATTTGAGATCTTGTTTGAAAAGCAAACTCTCTGAGGAAACCACATATTTTGTAACCAGAACTCTGCACATGAGGCCCATTAGTCTGTAGTTTCACAAGCCCTTTAGGTAATTTTTTTTTTTTTTTTTTTTTTTTTTTTTTTTTTTTTTTGAGACAGAGTCTTGCTCTTTCGTGGAGGCTGGAGTGCACTGGCGCTTTCTCTGCTCACTGCAAGCACTGCCTCCTGAGTTCTCGCCATTCTCCTGCCTCAGCCTCCCAAGTAGCTGGGACTACAGGCGCCAGCCACTGCGCCCGGCTAATTTTTTGTATTTTTAGTAGTGACGGGGTTTCACCGTGTTAGCCAGGATGGTCTCAATTTCCTGACCTCGTGATCCGCCAGCCTTGGCTTCCCAAAATGCTGGGATTACAGGTGTGAGCCACCGCGCCTGGCCCCTTTAGGTAATTTTGATCCAAGCTAATGTTTCTGAACCACGCTCTAGTATAATTAACATAGAATATTGCATGTATTTGTAGAGACATGACATTTGTATATTTTTAAGTTATCCCTAATACAGTGAAAAATAATGAAAACACCCAGGACAAATATTTCACTGGAAAAATTTGAATGAAGTTTGCAGACATAATTCTAATCTTAAACACTTCCCAAAGATAGAAGAGGATCTATTCCCTAACCCAGTCTGAGAGTAGAAAATCTTAGCCCTGGAACTGAACAAAGAGTATGAAAGAACTATTAAAGCCAGTCTCACTTATGAACAAAAGATCCAACAATCTTAAGAAGTTAAGTAAATCTAGCATTATGTAAAAATAATAAAAATACATCAGAACTAAGTTGTATTTATCCTAGAAAATGAAAGTTGATTTAACATTAGAAAAGCTTCAAAAAGCAGGGAGGATTAAAAGAGTTTGTTTATTCTTAATATATTCTGTTTATTTATTTCAGTGTTTTTATATGAGTATCCTTAATTTTTTAAACTGTTAAGATGCATGCTTATAATTGTTTTACTTTTCTGATTGGAAGATAAGCCTAAATAAAGATTGTGAAAAAGATCTTTAAATATTACATTTATTCTTGAAATTCTTGTTAACTTTTATAATTGATAGTTGATAAACAATTAGGAAGCATAAGGAACAATTATAATAATTCTGCAACTTCCCCCCTAGATATTCTTGAAATGCTTATATCTGTTGGAATCTGATATAAAAAAAGTTCAAGATTTTCTATAATTTAATACACAAACGCTTAAAAGAGTAAATATAGTTGTGATTAAGAGAAGTTTGGCATTTAAAAATCATAGCAAACTGAAACTTTTAATCTTTTCATTTGTAACACAAAATATTAACTTAAATGATTTGATTTTTCTTTTTCTTTTTTCTTTCTTTCTTTTTTTTTTTTTTGTTTTTTTTTGAAATGGAGTCTCACTCTGTTGCCTGGCTAGAGTGCAGTGGCACAATCTTGGTTCGCTGAGACCTCTGCCTCCCAGGTTCAAGTGATTCTCTTTCCCCAGCCTGAGCAGCTGGGATTACAGGCACATGCCACCACGCCCAACTAATTTTTGTATTTTTAGTACAGACGGGATTTCACCATGTTGGCCAGGATGGTCTCAATCTCCTGACCTCGTGATCCTTTTGCCTTGGCCTTGCCTGGGATTACAGGCATGAGCCAACTTGCCCGGCCGGTTTGATTTTTCAATAAAAATGCGATAATTATAAATAAGGAACAAAAAGAGTGTCTATATTATAAAATATAATAACTTTTATTTTGCCTTTCCGTATCCCTTTGGTTTCAAAACCAAATGTAATATACACTGTCAATTTAAAATTGATTTATCAGCATATTATTTTCTTATGTAAACATTTAATTATTACACATCTCTGTTATTAAATGGCAAAAATTGAAGATTGTACGAATATTATAGTTTATGCATGTCATACAATTAAATACATTATATATAGTTTAATAAAATAGTAACCCCAAATTTTAGAAATGTATTCAAAATATTATATTTATAATATACTACATAAAAATTAAATTATTTTAATATTATTTAGGGGATTGGTGGATTACATATTGCTATAGTCGATGTTAGAATGCCAAAAAATTGGGAAATCCTGATGTCTATAGGTACATATTATTGCCTCACAAATTGGATTCTTAGATATTTTTCAGAAATATAGTGTATTTGCAATTGCAAAAAAAGATATATTTTTAATTTGAATGTATTCTGGGAATTTCTTCAATTGAATCTATTATTGGTATTTTTGAAAAGAGGAAAATAAATCAACCTATGGAGATACTCAGTCAATATATTTAAATTTTAGAATAATTTCATGGGCGTAATACACAGCTTTGATTCTACTTTGATAAAACCTTTGTATGATGGAAAAATTTTAAGATTGTAATCTTCAGAATAAAGGTAACAATGACTAGTAATAGGATAACACAACTTCTAGTAAATTTATTCATTATTTTTTCTTAACTAGACAAAATATAATTATTTCTTAAAGGTTATATACTTAACTGTGTGTGTAGGCTTTGTGAGGGAAAACAAATACATTATTCAAACTCCTTAATTTCAACCTCTGACTTTTCATGCAGGAATTAATTGCATGTCTGCTGCTTCTACATTTACAAATCTCATTATACCAGCTTTCACTGGGTGACCTCTTAAAACCAGTGACCATCCCACAAAACATAATGGTGGATGTCCATTAATTTATAGTCTAAAAATAATTATTCAATAAATTATAAAACTCGACTTGCGCATGTGGGCATGTATTTGCATTTTAATCTTTCCCATTGAGTTCTTGTTTATATTCTTTCAAAAATTACACATACACATATGTATATCATATATATTATACGTATTTTACTAGTTTATATTGTCACTAGTAAATTGCCACTTTTTTATTTGCTTTCTTTTTTCTTTAAAATATCTTTGTGTAAGAGAAGTAATTTGTCTAACAGTTGAGTGATACATATATATTGATATATGGGCTTAGGATTGTGAAGAGATGTTTTCCAATTACATTTTACGTCAATAGGAATTAAAGTATCCTTTACATATATACAAAATAAATGGACCATATAACACTATGTCAGACCCCACAGTTTCTACACTCCTGAAATCTATATTCAATGGTCTTCAATACATTGTCAACACGTTGAGCATATGTTAATATACTTTTATTTCTGAAAGAGTAAAAACAACTTGGCAGGTTGGTTGCCTTTTGGAATAAATAAGTGGAACTAGGCTTTTCCTCTTTTTATCCTGGATACATTGTGAATGTTTTAACATAAACATATGTTTCTTTTTCAAAACTTAATATTTAATTTTTAAAAGATTTTTATTATCTTTTTTGTAATCAGAAAATCAGGTAGATTAAATTAGAGCAAAAGGGGTTATTTAGATACATATTTTTAAAAACTTCCTAATGTATGACAATTGTAATGTGTTAAGTCAACATTTTAACTTTATTTATAAATTTTTTTGAAGAAAGACCCTTTGTATAAGAGACTACACTACTGTTTTTTTAATTAGATGAGCACATATTTTTAAAGTTTCTAATTTAGCTATTCAGAATGTTTATAGAAATAGACAAAAACTTTAAAATGAACTATTTTGGTTTTTACTGATTAGAAAATAAACAGATTTCTAGTGGCTTTTTAAAACTTCTTTAAACTATATATTAATATAATCATGTTAATCTCTAAAGCTGAGCTATAAATCCGACTTCCAAGTTGTAGGTGACAAAGAAATGACTTAAACCGCTGCTAAGACAACATGGGTAGGCCAATAATATCAATATTGTTGATGATGAAAATAATTTTCTACTTGTAATATGGATTCAAAATAGAATACTATGGGATGGCATTTATCCTTAACAGTCACTCATAAACCTTACAGAAAATAATATTACAATTTCAGGAATTGTTTTATTTCATGTAATTTTAAATATGTATAATAACAATGTTCAATTTGTTGTTATATAGCTTAACTTACAATTAAGAATTTTTAAAATCTTTATAAATTTAACTTCTAGAAGAAGTGCTTAGTATTACCATTGCTAAAAATTATATATTTAATTAGCAGGCTTCATTCTGTCCTATTATTTTCTGTTAGGCATCATGTTAAACAGTAATTTTTTTTTCAGACTCTAAAATGCAAATGCATGGATAAATTTTTAATAACACTTTAATTATTATGGCCATTTTGATAGCTTACCAATATGTTACATATGTATATATAATTAAAATATAATTATGTGTAAAATTTAAATATACATATGTGTCTCTTTTATACCAGCCCAACCCAGAAAATATCCATGTAGTGATCATTATATGTTAATGAGTAAAAGGAATGACTTTAGCACAAAAAATGGTTAGTAATCAATTTTTCCTCTCTTGACACCAATTTAATATGTGGCCAATTGCCAGTGATGTTGCCAATTCATTCCACACTTCTGCCTAATAGAAAATACAATTTGGTTATCTAATACAGGATCTGTTAATGTATTCAAAGTACTATATATATAGCTATTATAGTTATTTAATATTAAAGGATAAACTCAGATAATAATTTTAACACAGTCAAATGAAAATGAATGCTGTCTTGAGAAACAATTCGAGATCAGGGCATATTCAGGATGATATGGCTGTAGACGCCAGCAGCTTGAGAAACAATTCGAATAATGCAATACTGCCCTTGTTAAAGACAATACTATGCTTCCAGAATCCCCTTTGATGGCATTACAGTAGAATTGCTGACTGTAAATAAGAACAATATAATTATGGCTTGTAGTTTAGGTGTCAGTAATAGAACACTTCCCAAAGTGTTGGATCCTAGTTTAAATGCAGGTGTGGACCAGGCTAGCACAGGAAAAAATATTTCCAAATTAGTTTAAGTAAGTAAACTCATTATAGTCTCATTTTTGTTGAGGCTTTAATTAATAAGTGGCATCCTCAAGCATGTAACAAAATTTAATGTGAGCATAGTGCAATCATAAATGGCAATAAGAAAGTGAGAAAGAGATTTTGAGAATACTCATCTATCTATCCTGAAACAATTACTCTTCAGAGGAAGTTGTTAACATCAATCTCTTAGCTGAACTCACCTGAGAATTAGATGCCAGTAACACACATTCATTATCTAACATTTTAGTTTTTATCTCCAGAATAAAAGTAAGCAACAACAAAAAAGCAATTAAAATATAGTTCTTGTTTAACAGTTTCCTACATTAAATAACTTTACAAGAAACCACTATTTCAAACTGCCACACATAGCGTATAATTAGTCTTAAGCAACAGGAAAAGTATATCAGCCTAGTTAGTAATTATTTTATTATTTTTCTTAAAAAGAGCATCAATCTTAAGTGAAAGCATTAACCTCGAGACTTAACATTTTTCTTGGGTCCTATTCAGGAGCCAGGGGACATGGACTTATGTTGTTTAAATATTAATTTTGTCATCTTTTATAGACTTTACACGGATCACTCTTGTAGAGACAATTACTTCAATAAAATTAATATTTCAAAAGGCAAACTTTAGAGATTTGAAAGGGATATAAAACATCTATTTGAATATGTTTTTTGTTATAGTCACAGTTTTTCTTTTATCCATTAAAATGTACTTCATTTTTATTGTTGCCATTTTAGCATGCGTGAAGAATTTCTGTAAACAGAAGACGTACAACACTTTAGTTTTCAAAAATTGATTAACAAACAAATCACAATTTAAAAATTGCCCAAGCACAAAAAGAAGTATGTTTTTCCAGTCATCCAATTGACCTGTTCCCAGTGAGTGGGCTCCTTTCCTTTAAGGCAGGGTTTCAGGAACCACAGGACCCTTCCACCTCATGAGTTGGTCATTTAAAAATGGGTTGATAGGTGCAGCGAACAACCATGGCACATTGTATACCTACGTAACAAACCTGCACATTCTGCACAGGTATCCCAGAACTTAAAGTAAAATTTAATTTAATTTAAATTTAAGTAAAAATAAATGTGACATGCATTGGTTTTTATTTTTAAATGAAGGAGCTGTACTTAGAAAATTTAAACTATTATTATAGATAATCGAAGCATGGAATATTTGGCTGGCTGACAAATTAGGTGTTTGGCTCTTGTAAGTAAAATTATGAGTGATAAAAAGTCAAATATTTATTACCTTGTCTACTTATCATACTACATTGAAATAGCTACAGTAGAAGTTTCTTACAAGATTACAGGAACAAAAAGAAGAATAACAAAATACATTCTGGTGAAAGTCAAAGAGGTCTTCACTGAGAAGTTCAGCTGTATCAAAATAAAATCTGCTTTAATTCAGTGAATGCCATAATGCTGTACCCCTATTACCTAAAATATAAAACATACTTGGCCCGTTTTTCTCATGAAGTTTGTAATCTAGGTGAGGAAAAGGCATAATAAACAAACATGCAAAATGTATTTATAAGACGTGCATTTAAAATGTATTTATAAATCTCCCCTGTGAATGACAGGAGACAATGCATGGAGCTGAGCTGGGTTGGTGCCCATCACAGCGACCCTAAAGGACATGTCATTTAATGGAGGAATTAAAACGTCTCTCCCTCCACTCCGCAGAATCCACAGAAGTATGCTGAGGGAAATTCCCTGCCCAACCCTGGCGCTGGGAGAGATAGGATAAAAGAAGACTAAAATCAAAACAAACAAACAAACAAACAAAAAACAGATATCTTTTCTGAGAATTCCTTACCACAAATTGTACTAGCTTAATTGGAAGCAAGAAATTACTCTAAAAATGTGGTTCATTAGCACTTAAAGCCAACACTTTATTTTAAAGTGATCCCAAGTTATAGTTTTTCTTTGGCAACTGATATAATCAGAGAAAATGCTCTTTGGGTCTTAAGGACCACTAATAATATCTCAAGGAATAAATACAGAAAATAATAATACAAATGACAAATGCAAATGAAATTACAAATGAGAAATGCAACCAATAAAGAAACTAACA
Source organism: Nomascus leucogenys (assembly GCF_006542625.1). Taxonomy (NCBI): domain Eukaryota; kingdom Metazoa; phylum Chordata; class Mammalia; order Primates; family Hylobatidae; genus Nomascus; species Nomascus leucogenys. Next base: position 23,594,619 of record NC_044389.1, on the reverse strand, counting down.
ACTATAAAGCAGAGTTAGGGAGAAAAAATTGAAGATAAATCTACACACTCTGTTCTGCAAATAATATGATCATTAGAAACAACATATATGGAAGCATGTTTAAAGATAAAGAGTGTTAATAAAAGTATGATGGAGTAGGTTATTATCGAATTTGACCAAATGTAATTTAAAAATTAAGAAATTGGAAAAAATTCACTATTTTAAATTAAAATATCAAGAAACAAAACCCATAACAATCTAAAAGAAACTATCAAACTGAAAAAAAATTTGAAAAAAAATTTTTTTTCAAAGCAGTGCAAAGAAGTATAAGAAAATAAAGGGGGAAAACACACACACACACACACACGCGTACTTAAAGGCCAGAGTACAACCTAAGGTAATGAATTCTAAAGAAGGAAAAAGTCAGCATGATAGGAGGGAAAAGTTGATAATTTTCCAAACTAGATGAGAGGTACCAATCTGATTGGGCAGAGGAAGAGTTTGAAACTAATGTCGTAGGAACTTTTTAGTTGGGATGATCCATTAGAGTTGTACTGAATGCAGGCAAGGCATTGGGCCTTTGCACTTCATCATTGATCATTTATTAGGTAGAGGCTGCGCTAGGGGAAGGGGCATGATCCTGGGTGCTACCCCTTGTCATGGTCAAAGACAAAGTCCACAGAGGAAGTCATTTGTAAGTCATCTACAGTTAACACTGTTTGTAGCTTTGGAAACGAGTTGTTTGGTTCTGAAAGAAGAATTACAGACATGCAATTGCATCCACTATAATTACATATTCACTAACGGACAGAAAAGAAATACTCACTAATGGGCAGAAACCCTGATATAATTGTTAAAGAGAAGGAATTCCTCTGTCACACGTAACTTAGGGCTTGAGTTATTGCTATGCTGCCCAAAGTCCCAATAATTCTTTAGAACATTTGTTCTGATTTTCAAACTTAAGGATTACTAGTGAACCTCTAGGAAAGTTACTATTCAGGCCTCCATGTTTTCAGCTGTAAAATTTTTATAAATAGTGTTTTGGCGATGTATGTGGAAAGTCAACAAATGTCATTCTCTTTCCCCATCCTCCACCTTCCCCTCTTGAGTAGGCCTAATTCCTGCTGACTACTGAGCATTAGCTGGGTCTTGAGGACTGCAGGACTTACACTGTGAAGTACAGGTCTGTAGATAGTCAGCAAATCCTGCCCTTCATATTTCTGGAGAGGGAGTAGATAATAAAAAGAAAGCAAAGAGGAACCAGTTGAGGGGCAATGGCATCTGGCTTATAAATAATTTGGTTAGCAGGACTTGGATTTCTGGCATCAAAGAGCCTTAAGTTAAAAACAAAGACAGGAGATAACTGGGAGGTCTAAGCATAGGCGAGAAAGGTTCTACATCCTAAGAGTAAGTCTCAGAGAAGTCATACCCATCCCTGCTCTCCATCTATACTCCCTTTAATATACTTTTTTGTCCTGAGCTAAAAAATACCTTTGTACAGAAATATAAAATAGTTATTCTTTCTATAACAATAGAGAATGGAAAAAGAAGGAGCTTGATTGCTTGAAGAAAACATGGAAAAGTAATGTGAAGCAGCAAATTAATGTTTGAAAATTATCATTGAGACAGTAGAGAGACAATCTTCTCCTATTAATAAATTATGGGAAGAATTATTGATTTACCTTAGGCATTAAAGCCAAGGTTACCTGTTTCAGCTGTCGTTTGCTGAGTAATAGGATATCTCAAAGCAGGAATATATTATCATAATTCTGTATCTGGCTAGGAGGTTTTTCTTTTTGTTTCACATAGGCTTACTCATGCCCTGCATTCAGCTAAGGGTTCTCTTGGGCTAGAGGTTTTCAGTGGCCGCAACTGCATGTCTGGCAGTTAGTACTGGCTGTTAGGATGCCTTCATTTTTCTTCATATGATCTCTTTCCCACCAGTAGACTGGACCAACTTTCATACGTGATATTCTTAGGACAGTTTCAGTAGCCCAAAATTGGAAGTTGCAAAATCTCTTAAGACCTAACCCTCTAATCAATGCATTGTTACATTTGCATTCTGTTGATCAAACCTAGTCACAAGACTAGTGTAGGTTTAAGGGAGAGGAATAGATTCTACCTCCGTTAGAAGCAAAGTCATATTGCAAAAGAATGTTAGAGTATTGTTTTAGAGACAATTTATCAAAGTAACAAAGCATAAGTGGAAGATGAGAGATAGGCATGGCTTTCTAGAGATTCCCAGAATAAATTATACAGAGCTGGTAGGTAGATGAGCAATGTTTCACTGTGTAAGCCTTGAGAGTTTGACAGCAAAAAATGAGATGGAAATCATTTTGTAAAGTGTACGTATCATCTCTTTAGTCATTGTTCTTTTCAAAATGTGTCAGTTTATATGGTGTGGATGGACTGCAGGAACATTTTCCCTGGCATTTTACATTGATATTCTTAACAGAGTCCTGAACACTTGGAACACAATTTTGTGTGATTAGAACAGTATGCGTTGATACACTTTCTATGTCCTATAATAGTGAGGGAGGAAAAGGAAAAAAGCAAAAATAAAAATCGCTTCAATTCTCTCGGCACACAATTTTTTTCTCTTTCAAAACTGTTAGTATTTTCAGGTACTAAACTTACATGTGAGAATTTCTAAAGACTATGAGTTGTGAACCAAATCATACCTTTGTCTGAATTTCATTCCTGCCAATGAGAGCTCCAGGTTTAAATTATTTTAGGCTGAATTTGTTTTTCGTTTTTATTGGTACTATTAGGTTTATCAGTTGAGAAATGACTGTTAAGAGCTAAGCACTCAAGAAAGATAATATATAGTTCCTGTTCTGAACGGGTCACTTGTGCAGAACTGGTTAACAAACAGACAAGTAAATAAATATATTTCACTATTATGTGGATAGAAATGTGTACCTGGTATGATGCAGGCATGAAGTGGTAAGCAGTCATTTCCACCTGGGAACAATGATGGACTAAAAAAGGCTTGATAGGTGTGGTTCTTGAACTAAATATTGAACTATAACTACGTACTCACCGATTGGTGAGGGGAGAGAGATTCAGCAGGCAAAAAAAGGAAGCTTAGCAAAGACATAGAAATGTAAAACCATGTCTCACATTTAGCAGATGCCTATGATTTACCATGGGTCGAACTTAGAGGGGAGGAAAGAAAAAAAGAAAATGAAGACAAGAAGCCTGAAGAGGAGAAAAGGGTTGTATCATAAAGCATATTTTGAGCTTCAACTATATTCTCTAGGATTAAGGCTATAATTAAAAATACTTATCAAAGGAATTTCAGTATTTAAAAGAGTATTCTGGAGTAATATGCTAGGTAGATTGTTCAAGTGAGTGACTGGAAGTAGAAAGCCACCTACAAGACTATTTTAGGAGAGAATATGAAAGATACTTAGAGCTTTCTCTAAGGCAGTAGTAGTATGCAAAAGAAGTTACTCAAATAACTGATAGATTTATTTACTTTAACAAGGAATACATGTACTGCATCATTAGATTGTATCAAAAGCTATTTATTTTATCTCATTTTATATGTCCTAATAGTAGGGTCTAGTTGCTTTATCTATGAATTGTTCTTTTTTCCATCCACTAAAGATAAAAAAGCAGCAAAATGCAATGAATTATATGACTGTGATATCAATTAACACCTAACTTTTCACATTCAAATATTAAGTATTAATATATAACATTATATCGCTGATTCTAAAATGAATGACTATCTTAGTCAATTTTTGTCCCTAACATACCTAGAGCCTATTTCACATTTTTCCCTAGTCAACGAAACATCCAGCATTTTCATTTGAGAAATGCATTCCAAGATTGGCCTCTTTTACACTGTTTTTTAAAAGCTTCATAGAACTAACACATCAAATGACAGCAACAGAAAGTATTCTACACAATTCAAAGCCTATAGTGATAGTTGCTGACAGATATTCACAACTTTCACATCCTTTTGGAGACATATGTAGAAACAAGGAATGTGCATTACTGGCAAATGACAGTACTTTCTGCTGAATTTTTACTGGGTAAACATTAATAAATTATCTCAGTTGAAAGGTCACCGTTATGATTAATGTACATCTTTTCCACTTTGTTTTTCTGAGGCTGAGAGTCATAAAAGAAAATTAAAACTCAGTATGGCTAAAACTCCAAGTCGTGTCCCAGTGACTGTCGAAAGAAAAACTTTCAATATTTTTATCTTTTAGCAAATTTTATTCAAGTAAGTACTATACATTTACATTTAATTGGGCACAAGCACATACCATACACACAAACACACACATACACACACACGCTGAAAAGCCTGTGAACAATTTTCAATGTTTTAGTTTAATTAAAGAGAAGAGATGAGAAAAACTGATCCAAGGTTTACATAGCAATACAAGAAATACTACAGAAAAGTATGTAAATAAATGTCACAGATTTCAGAAGACAAAGACATCATGGTTAATTAGAAGGACTACAGAAAGCATTTAAGAAAAGGTAAAGTATAAACTGATCTGTAAAAGCTATACAGGAATTGATTAGGAAAGAAATAGAAAAAGGAATTCCTGGCTACTCCTGAAGGAATAGCCTCAGCAAAAGTACTTAGGTCTGAGAAGTAGGGTATGTTCTGAAAATGATTAAAAAGGTCATTATATGAAGGCCGTATTGCTTATTTCCAGTGGTATCAAACTGAAGTAATTCTAATAAATAGTAATAAAAATAATAAAATGCAGCATAATTCATTTTAACAAAAAGACAACTGGAAATGGAAATAAAGTGGACATCTAGAAAGCAAGAAAGTAAGTTTAAAAATGTGTCTTGGCTTAAATATAAGGTGACTTTGTCTGGTTCAGTAAGTTGGTAGTCACCAGATAATAGTTTTCTATATTTGAATTCTGCATAATTTCATAAATCTTTTATAATGGAAGAATTGAATGAAATGTAAGGAAATCTGAGTTATGATATTTATGCTTACATAATATGTCTAAAACATAATGCTATAAATATTTTGGTGCTATAAATTATCATTGGTTCACAAACAACAATATATATATTGTTCTCAAGCGTTTGCAAAACACTTTTCAAGTGTATTCATTCAAGTGATTCGTACAGGAACCTTCTCAAACAGGTGTGACTGTTTTTCATATTGTGATTATCATCATCATTACTATTTTATCATTGAATAAAGCGTTGCTCAGAAATGTACATAAATTTTTTAGGTTTATTTATTTATTTATTTGAGATGGAGTCCAACTCTTGTCACCAGGCTGGAGTGCAGTGGCGTGATCTCAGCTCACTGCAACCTCCACCTCCCAGGTTCAAGCGATTCTCCTGCCTCAGCCTCCTGAGTAGCTGGGACTACAGGCGTGCACCACTACGCCCAACTGATTTTTGTATTTTTTTAGTAGAGATGGGATTTCATCATATTGGCCAGGATGGTCTCGATCTTTTGACCTCATGATCCGCCTGCCTCAGTCTCTCAAAGTGCTGGGATTACAGGCATGAGTTACTGCGCCTGGCTGGTTCATATATTTAATAAATACGAACTCCAGCCCAAGTTTTCATAACACAAAATATATGCTTTATGTGATGTCATTCATCTTAACAATTCACCAAAATTTAGTAGAAGAAAGTTGGTGAAATAGAAATGAACATACTCTGTTTTTAGGGAGTCATTGTTTTCTTTTTTTTTAAATTTTATTTTGAGTTCAGGGGTATATGTGCAGATTTGCTACATAGGTAGACTTGTGTTATGGTGGGGTTTGTTGTACAGATTATTTCATCACCCAGGTATTAAGCCTGGTACCCATTGGTTATTTTTCCTGATCCTTACCCTCCTTCCTCCCTCCACCCTCAAGCAGGCCCCCGTGTCTGCTGTTCCCCTCTGTGTGTCCATGTGTTTTTATCATTTAGCTGCCACCTGTAAGTGAAATACACAGTATTTGGTTTCCTGTTCCTAAAATAGTTTGCTAAGAATAATGGCCTTCAGCTCCATCCATGTTTACACAAATGACACAATTTCATTATTTTTGATGGCTGCATAGTATTCCATGGTGTATATGTACCCAATTTTCTTTATCCAGTCTACCTTTGATGGGCAATTTACAATGATGTCATATCTTTTGCTATTATGAGTAGTGCTGCAATGAATATACGTGTGCATATGTCTCTGTGATATAACAATTTATATTCCTTGGGATATATACCCAGTAATGAGATTTCTGGGTCGAGTGGTGGTTACGTTTATAGGTCTTTGAGGAATTGCCACACTGTTTTCCACAATGGTTGAGCTAACTTACACTCCCACTAACAGTATATGCATTTCTTTTTCTGCACAGCCTCACCAGCAACTGCTATTTTGACTATTTAATAATATTTCTTCTGACTGGTGTGAGGTGATATCTTGTTGTGGTTTTGATTTGAATTTCTATAAAGATCAGTGATGTTGAGCTTTTTTTCATGTGCTTGTTGGATGCATGTATGTATTCTTTTGATAAGTGTCTTTTTATGTCCTTTGCCCAGTTTTTAATGGGTGGGTTTTTTTTCTTGTAAATTTGTTTAAGTTCCTTATATATGCTATTAGACCTTTGTCAGATGTATAGTTTGCAAATATATTCTCCCATTCTGTATGTTGTCTGTTTACTCTATTGATTTATTCTTTTGCTGTGGAGAAGCTCTTTAGTTTAATTAGATCCCATTTTTCAATTTTTGCTTTTGTTGCAATTGTTTTTTGCATCTTTTTCATTTACCTATTGCATCTTTACCTGCTCATATGTCCAGAATGGTATTGCCTATATTGCCTCCAAAAATTTTTATAAATGTGGGCTTTACATTATGTCTTAATCTATTTTGAGTTGATTTTTATATATCGTGTAAGAAATGGGTCCAGTTTCAATCTTCTGCATATGGCTAGCCAATTATCCCAACACCATTTATTGAATAGTGAATCCTCTTCCTATTGCTTTTTCTTTCTCAGCTTTGTCAAAAGATCAAATGGTTGTAGGTGTGTGGCCTTATTTCTTGCCACTCTATTCTGTTCTATTGTTCTACATGCAAGTACCAGTACCATGCTGTTTTGGTTACTTTATGTCCTGTACAATAGTTTGAAGTAAGGTACCATGATGTCCTCAGCTTTGTTCTTCTTGCTTAGGGTTTCCTTGGCTATTCAGGCTCCTATTTGGTTCCACATGAATTTTAAAATAGTTTTTTTACAGTTCTTTGCAGAATGTCATTGGTAGTTTGATGGAAATAGCATTGAATCTGTAAATTGCTTTGGCTACTGTAGCCATTCTAATAATATGACTTCTTTTTATTCATGAGCATGGAATGTTTTTCCATTTGTTTGTGTCATCTTTGCTTATTTTGAGCAGCGTTTTGTAGTTCTCCCTCTGGATATCTATCACCTCTCTGGTTTATTAGCTGTACTACTAGGTACTTTATTATTTTGTGGCAATTTTGAATGGAATTGCATTCCTGATTTGAGTCTTGGCTTGACTGTTGTTGGTGTATAGGAATGCTAGTGATTTTTGTATGTCGATTTTGTATCCTGAGACTTTGCTGAAGTTTTCTTTTTTTTTCCCTTGAGGCAGAATCTTGCTCTGATGCCCAGGCTGGAGTGCAGTGGCATGATCTCAGCCCACTGCAACCTCCGCCTCCTGAGTTCAAGCGATTCTTTTGTCTCAACTTCTTGAGTAACTGGGATTACAGGAGCATGCTACCATGCCCAGCTACATTTTCTATTTTTAGTAGAAATGGGATTTGGCCATGTTAGCCAGGCTGGTCTCGAACTCCCAACCTTGGTCTACCAAAGTGCTGGGATTACAGCTGTAAGCCCCCATGCCCAATTGCTGAAGTTAGTTATCAGCTTAAGGAGCTTTTGGGCCAAGACTATGGGGTTTTCTAGGTATAGGATCATGTCATTTGTAAACCGAGATATCTTGACTTCTTCTCTTTCTGTTTGGATGCTCTTTACTTCTTTCTCTTGCTGGATTGCTCTGTCCAGGGCTTCCAACACTGTGTTAAAAAGGTGAGGTGAGATAGAGCATCCTTGTCTTGTCCTAGTTTTCAAGGGGAAAACTATGATTTTTCAGTATGATGGAAAATCAGTATAATGTTGGCTGTGGATTTGTCATAGATGACTGTTATTATTTTGAGGTGTATTCCTTCAATACCTAGTTTATTGAGAGTTTTTAACATGAAGGGATGTTGAATTTTGTTGATAGCCTTTTCTGCTTCTATTGAGATAATCATGTGATTTTTATCTGTTCTGTTTATGTGATAAATCGTGCTTATTGATTTGCGTATGTCAACCAACTTTGCATCTCAGGAATAAAGCCTAATTGATCATGGTAGATTAACTTTTTGAGGTGCTGCTGGATTTGGTTTTCAGGTATTTTGTTTGAGGATTTTTCCATCAATGTTTGTCAAGAATATTGGCCTAAAGTTTTCTTTCTTTGTTGTGTCTCTGTTGGTTTTGGAATCAGGATAATATTGGCCTCACAGAATGAGTTAGGAAGGAGTCCCTTCTCCACAATTTTTTGGAATAGTTTCAGTAGGAATGGTACCAGCTCTTCTTTGTTTGGCAATGAGTCTGTCTAGTCCTGGGGTTTTTTTTGGTTTGTAGGCTATTTATTACTGATTTAATTTTGGAGCTTTTTATTGGCCTCTTCAGGAGTTCAATTTCTACTTGGTTCAGTCTTAGGAGGGTGATGTGTCCAGGAGTTTACCCATTTCTTCCATATTTTCTAGTTTGTGTTCATAAAGGTATTCATAATAGTCTCTAATAGTTATTGTATTTCTTTGGGCCAGTAGTAATATTCCTTTGATGTTTCTCATTGTGTTTATTTGGATCTTCTCTTTTTTCTTGTTCATTAGTCTAGCTAGCAGTCTATTTTATTATATTTCTCAAAAAAAAAACCAACTCCTAGAGTTGTTGATCTTTCGATTTTTTTGTGTATCTCAATCTCCTTCAGTTAAGCTCTGATTTTGGTTATCTTTTGCCTTCTTATAGCTTTGATGTTGGTTTACTCTTGCTTCTCTAGTTCTTTTAGTTGTGAGGTTAGGTTGTTATATTGAGATCTTCCTAAATTTTTGATGTGGGTATTAGGTGCCATAAATTTCCCTCTTAAAACTGCCTTAACTCTGTCCCAGATTCTAATATGATGTAACTTTGTTCTCATTAGTTTCAAAGAATTTCTTGATTTCTGCCTTAATTTTATTATTTTTTCAGAAGTCATTCAGGAGCAGGTTATTCAATTTCCATGTATTTGTATAATTTTGAGTGAATGTCTTTGTCTTTGTTTCTAACTTGATTGTGCTGTGGTCTGAGAGAGTGGTTGTTATGATATATTTTCTTTTGCATTTGCTGAGCATGGTTTTGTGTCTGATTACGTGGTTGATTTTAGAGTATGCGCCATGTGACAATGATAAGAATGTATATTATGCTGTTTTGGGGAAACAATTTCCATAGATGTCTCTCAGGTCCATTCATTTCAGTGCCGAATTCAGGTCCTGAATGTTTTTGTCAGCTTTCTTCCTCAGTGACTTTTTAGATACTGTCAGTGGAGTGTTGAAGTCTCCCACTATCATTGTGTGGGAGTCTGTCTCTTTGAAGTTCTTTGAGAACTTGCTTTATGAATCTGGGCACTTCTTTTTGGGTGCATATATAATAAGGATAGTAAGGTCTTCTTGAATTCAGCCTTTTACCATTATGTAATGCCCTTCTTTGTCTTTTTTGAGCTTCATTGGTTTACAGCCTGTTTTGTCTGAAATTAAGATTGCAACCCCTGATTCTTTCTGTTTTCCATTTGCTTTGTAGCTATTTCTCCATCCATTTATTTTGATCCTATGTGTATGAGCCTTGCCTTTGAAAATGGTCTCTTGAAGATAGTATACGAATGGGTCTTGATTCTTTATCCAGCTTGCCATTCTGTGCCTTTTAATTGGAGTATTTAGCCCATTTATAGTCAAGCTTAGTATTGATATTTGTGTATTTGATCCTGTTATCATGATGTTAGCTGGTTATTATTCAGGCTTGTTTGTGTGGTTGCTTTATAGTGTCACTGGTCTATGTACTTAAGTATGTTTATGTGGTGGCTGCTAACAATCTTTCTTTTCCGTATTTAGTGCTTCCTTCAGGAGCTCTTGTAAGGCAGGTTTGGTGGTAATGAATTCCCTCAACATATGCTTGTCTGAAAATGATTTTATTTCTCCTTCAATTGTGAAGCTTAGTTTGGCCATATACAAAATTCTGGGTTCGAATTTGTTTTTTTCTTCAGAATGTTGAATATCGTCCCCTAAGGAGATCACTATTAATCTGATAGGCTTCCCTTTGCAGGTGATTTCACTATTCTCTGTAGGTACCTGTAACATTTTTTCTTTCATTTTGACCTTGGAGATCTAATCCGATGATTAAGTATTTGGGGAAGATAGAAAACAAAGTCAATGCTAAAAATGAAAGCATTCAAATGCTTTCGTTTGAATATAAGAATCTAAAAATTGCTCATCATTACAGATACATCTAAAATAAGTCAGAAGATAAAAACTAGTATTTATCAGCCTCTATTATGTTATTACTTGCTTTTCTTAGCCAGCTTATTTTATTAGGCATGTTGTAATCTGTACATAATTAACCATAGCTGTGGTATTTTACTTAACTGTATAGCCAGAGTGTCATTAGTGATAATCATGTATTAAGTGTCCAATTTGATAAATAAAATTTATACACTGATAATATTTGATTAATACAGTTAAAGATGAAACTTAAGATTCAAAAATATTAGTATATTTTTCCCAGATTTCATAGGATAGCCAGAAGTCAGAGTTCATATAAATAATACAGCTCTTTGAGTCTAAAAGGAGAAACTAAACTTAAGAAGACATAGAAAACTTAGAACAACAAGTAGGGGAGATAAGGTGAAACATTTAATCAGAAAATGAGACTAAATGAAGAAGTAACTCAATACCAAAAGAGGCTGAATGTAATTCTTTATTTAATAACAAAATTAAATGTTTTTCCTAAATTTTCAAAAATGTATTATTCCCCAATCTCAAGGCATGGTACATGCCCTGTGAAATTGACTTGCAGTCACAAATTATAAAAATAATTACATTTTAATTATAACAGTCAAAATATTTTAACTAATATTCTAGTCTAGGTCATGTGGCTATTGCCAATTAGAGTGATACATTAGGAGAAAAATATGTATTGATATTAAAAACAAGTGGAGTACGGAGAATCAAGGATTTCATATATAGTGAGAATAGGGTGGGAGAAAAATTATAAGCCTCAGTGTCATTCAGGAATTATACCTGATTAGATGCTATGAAAGATCTTCACACAACACATCAACTAAATAGTGAGTAAAATAAAATTTTTGAGGTAGTGCATGTCTCAAAATCATTAGATTTCTGTAAGTATCCTTCTCCTGTAAAAAAAAATATATATACTATTTTAAATGAAAATCTATATATAATATACATTCATTTATATATTATATAATTTACATACTACATATATACATTATTTATATACATTATATATAGTATATGTGCTTTTTAAACATACATAAATATTAAAGCAATATGTTTTTTATATATAGAACTTCAAGATAAATTCAGTTCGTATGCATTTCATAATATATCTTCAAACTCTATGAAAGCAAAGCAAAGCTTCTCAGAAATAAAAATAGACAAATAAGCAAATATAGTTGCAGATATTAGCACTTAGACAGTGTTCAATGAACTTGTGCATTCTCTTTCTCTTGAAAACACACTTTTTGCTCTTCCTTCTCTTTTTCCTTAGCAAACTAGCAGCTCCCTTTCAGCCTCTTTTACTGGATTCATCAACTCCAGCTAAATTCTAAATGTTGACGTACTCTAGATTTCTTGGATAATTTTCTTTATATCTGTAATCACTCTCTTGGTATTTCCATTTAGTCTGAAGGCCTTAACTGTCACCTATATACTGATATTTCCCAAATTTATGTTTTCCCCCTCACCTCTTTCCTGAACTCCAGATTCATAGAAACAATCTTGTATTTGATATTCCAATTGTATGCTTAAATAAAAACCCAGATATCATATATTAAAAGTGATGTTGATTTCTATGACACCTCCTCCCAATAAACAAAAATCATGATTTGTCAAATATTCTCTATTTTGACTAATGCCCCATATTTCAAACAGTTGCTCAGGCCTAGAATCTTGTTTTTATTGGCTATTTTACTAACCAGATCTCGTAGATATTCTCTCTTAAATGCCTATGGACTCCAACTTTAAAATATTTTAAATACAACAAGTTTTTACAAATTTCGCTATTGCCCTCTACTCAGGTTTTTTATCCTTCTTGCTAATTAATGACTTCAAAATCCTCCAGAATGATTTCCCCGCTTCTCTTCTTCTCACTCTATAAACTTTTTCCACATTTTACTTATAGCACTAATAAAAATTATTTAGAAAAAAATAAATTTAGACACAGCCTTTACATCTTTTATGAAATTTAACTCAGAATGCATCATAGGCCTAAATGTAAAATGCAAAACAATAAAACTCTTAGAAGATAACAAAAGAGAAGACGTAGATGATGTTGGGCTTGGCAGTGACTTTTTAGACATATTACCAAAAGCATAATCCATGAAAGAAAATTAATAGTCAGATTTTCTTAAAATTATAGACTTTTGCTGTGAAAAACACTCTTCAGAGAATAAAAAGACAAGCCACATACTAGGTGTCTGGGAGATTTGCAAAATGCATATTTGTTAAATTGCTTGTATACGAAATATACAAAGAACTTTTAAAACTTAACAATAAGAAAACAAATGACTCATTTAAGAAACAGGCAAAATATTTGAACAGACACCTCACCAAAGAAGATATACAGATAAACGTAGGAAAAGATGCTCAACATCATATGTCATTAGAGGATTACAAATTAAAACAAGATGAGATACTACAATGGTTGAAGTCCTCTGACAACAACACGGGCTAGTGAGAAAATGGAGCAACAAGAACTCTCATTCACTGCTGATGGAAATGCAAAATAATATAGCCACTTTGGAAGACGGCTAGACAATTTATTAAAAAACAAAACATAACTCTTATTATGTCATCTAGTGATTGCACTCATTGGTATTTATCCGAATGAATTGTAAACTTGTGTATACATAAAATACATATATGAATATAGCAGCTTTATTGACAGTTGCCAAAACTCGGAGGCAGCCATGAGGCCTTACAGCAGGTGCTTGGATAAACTGTGTAGACTCATACAATGGAATATTACTCAGTGATAAAGAAACAAACTATTCAGCAACAAAAAGACAGAGAAATCTTAAGTACAGATTGATAAAGTAAATCACTCTGGAAAAGCTACTTGCTATATAATTCCAATTATATATCATTCTGAATAAGGCATAACTATGAATCAGCAGTTGAGAGCCATGAGTAGGTGGAGCACAGGAGATTTTTAGGTCAGTGAAACTATAGCGTCTGAATGATACTATAATGGTGAATACATTTATCAAAACTCATAAAATATACAATACAAAGAGTAAGCCCAAATATAAACTTTGGGCTTAATAATTATGTATGAACATTGACTCATCAAATGTACCACAGTAATGCAAGATATTAATAGGAAAATCTGTGGGGATGGGGTCGGGCGAAGGTCATATAGGAACTGTACTTTCCACTTCCTTTCTTTATAATTCTGTAGTGCTCTAAATAATAAAGTCTATTAATGTTTTAGATAGCTATTGAAATCATATACTCACTTGGTTAAATATATCCGATATGTTGTCAGACTTAGAATAAGTTATTGCCAGAATTCAAAAGAGACTGCATAACTCATCTCCTGGCTGTCCTTCTTTCTTCTGTCATTTTCTACCTCTTCTTGAACAGCACTGGTCTTCTTGCATTTCTTATACAAATGAAGCATTTTTCTCTTTGTGGCCTTTGCTTCTGCTACCCCTTCTACCTAGAATACTCTGGGCTTTTTATTTGCATGGCTTTCTTCTTTACATCATTTATGCTGCTTCCAGATGTCATCTCATTAGAGAGAATTTATTTGAGATAAAAGAGCATCCAGTATCATTCTATGCTCTATCTGCTTCGTGCCTCTTTTTTAATACTTATATGTATATTATATTTCATATTGATGTGTAATTATTATCTGCTTTCATGAGTATTTAAGTTTCATGAAAGAAAGGACTTTGTTTTGTACAATGCTGTATCCCAACTTCATAGAGTAATTACTGTCATTTAGTAGGTTTTCCCTAAATAGTTGTAGAATGAGCAATTGAGGGACTTACAGGGAGCCATTTTTAAATATTTTGAAAACTTCTATAGATACACAAAAGTTAAAAGTAAAAAAATTCCTATTTACCTATGACCAGATTTGAAGAATTGTCAACATTTTGAAGAGACTCATCAAATATAGTACATATTTTTTAATGGCAGTTCATTTTATCAGAATCTTTTAATATGAGTAAATGGTCTGTACAACTGACAAAAATGTCATTTTTTTGCACACACTGCCTTATTAAAACAAATTTATACAATCAAAATAACTTGAGTCATTATAAAACACTATATGTGAGTATATTAAACAATTATTACATACCTCCATGTCAACAGCAAATAATACAGCAGATTAAACACCCAGTTCAGAAATATTTCTCCTGACTTTCTGCTCTTCGTTTTATACATTTATTTATTCTCCACCTCAGGGAAGTACTTTTATCTTTATCCTTTTCAATTTCTCATATCTCTGTGGCTTCCTCTTCAAAGGCCTCCTGGAACCTGCATCATTGGGACTATTTCTGCCTAAACAGTGTGACTTTTTGTACCCAGCCTTTTCAGTTTATCTTATCAACTAAGCATATGCCTCACTGCAAAACTTTCATAATTGGTCTAGAGATTCTATCAATTTTCTATACTCATACCATTTCATGTTTTAGAGAATTCACTCAGCTTTAAAATGCATGGCACAGAAAGAATATATAAACTATTATTTTCCACCTATGTGGTTATGAAAGAGTTCCAAGAATTAACTTGCCTACAACAGTGCCTTGCATTTGTTTACAAAGTTATGTTTAATGACTATATATTTTTGTCAGACGTTCCATCATTACAAAGCTAAGACTGAGAGTTATCACTTATAATCATTCACTTTAGCCAGAAAATGTATATTGAATTTCTATTTTGTGTTAGGCATTGTTCTGACACAATAGATAGATAATGGTGAAACATCAGAGAAATAACGGTGAATGGGAAAAAATGAAGTTTTAGCCTCATATCGTCTTACATTTCAGTGTACTACTACTAAGCAATTTGACCAGCTAAAATAATTAGCCTCATCAGCCTGCCCTCTTACCTAACAGATTAGCCACATACTTCTTAGGATATTTTGTTTTGCCATTTAAATGAGAAGGAAGGAAGGGCAAGATAAGAGAAACTTGATCCCTTCTCTTCACATGTCAAAGTAGCTATTATGTATTGCACACAGTGAAGGAATAGAATTAGAAAATCCACCCCAGACCATTCTCTTCAGTCTAAACGAAACCAATTAGACTGGAATTCAGGACCTTAGGTTTGAGTTTAAAAAAAAAAAAACAAATAAATGCCATAAAGGTTCTAGCCATTGCAATAAAGCAAGAAAAAACAAATACATAGAGTAGAAAGGAAAAAAAATATTTTAAGTGTTTGCATATGACAAGATGGTGTTAATAAAGAAAACTAAAGAATACATATAAAATTAGTAAAACCAATATTTAAATTTAAAGAGGTCATAAATTATAAAGTATACAAAGTGTTCACATTTCTATAGTTTATTAATAAAACATTAAAAATTAAATTTTTAATTCCCAAAACATAGCTTAATCATAAAGAGACTTAATCAACCATGTGAAAGACACAAAAATAAAACTATAAAATAATGCCAAGAGAAATAATTTTTAAATCCTTAAATAAATGGAGGGATATATCATGTTCATGAATTAGAAGAATAAATATTGTTAACTCTCCCGAAGCTTACATATAGATCCAATGCAACGTGAAGCATAATTTCAAGTGTGTATTTGAGGAAGAGAGAATTAGAAATTGACAATCTTGCTTTAAAATTTATATGATAACACAAAGTTTGTAGACTAGCTAAACAATTCTTAAAAGAACAAATTTGGAAACCTTTTACCATTTGATTTCTACTCATCACAAAAGAATAGTAATAGAGACAATGGTATTGGTGTAAAGATATATGCATCAATAAAATAAGACAGGACATCTAGAAATGCTCTATGTATACAGTCAGTGGTTTTTGGCAAAGATGCCAGGGCAATTCAATGGTAAAGAATGGTCTTTTCAATAAATGTTGCTGGAGCAACTAAATATCTATATGGAAAAATTAAGACCTCAATCTTAGATAATGATTTCTTAGATATGACATATGGAGCATGAATCATTATATAAAATATGATTGATTGAACTTCACCAAAATAAGAAACCTGTGGTCTTTAAAAGACACTGTTAGAAAATTAAAATACAAGCCATGTAATAGTCACAGACACATTCACCCTAATATATCTGTCAACAGAAGCGTGTCTTAATATATACTTTCAACAAATCAAGAGGGAAAATATTTGAACAGATATTTCAAATATTACAGAAACAAAATATGAATGGCCAGTAAGTCCATTAAAATAACCTCAAGGATGTTATTCATAAAAGAAATGTAAATTAAAATCATGACATTATATCACTAGACACTCAGCACATTATCTACAATTTTTTTAAAAGATAAGCCTTATGAGTTGTTGATGAGAATGTATTCCAACTGGAATACTCATACTTTGCTGGTGGGAATGCAAAATAGTACAACTATTTTGTGACTGTGTATAGGTTTCTTATATATTTAACAAACAGATTATTACCATATGATCTCTAGGTATTTACACAAGGAACATAAAAATACATACCCACATAAAGACTTTACAAAAATTTTCATGGCAGCTTTATTTATAATAAATTAAAACTAGAAGCCAGGTGTGGTGGCACACACCGGTAGTCCCAGCTATTAGAGAGGCTGAGGCAGGAGCATTTCTTGAGCCCAGGAGTTCCAGGCTGCAGTGAGCCGTGATCCTATGATTGTACCACTGCTCTCCTGCTGGGGTGAGAGACGGGAAATCTACCTCTAAACAAAAATAAAAATAAATGAGAAGAAAACAAATTCTCTATCAATAGGAGAATGGACAAGGAAATTCTGTTGTGCTACTACTCAGCAATAAAAGTAACAAACTACTGATCCATATGACAACTGGGATGAATCAAAAAAGCTTGTTCTGAGCAAATATGCCAGTCTTAAAAGAATGCATAGTGTATGCACATATAAACTCATAGGCACTGTAGACACTATAGGTTAATAGACATTATAGGTTAATCTTAGTTTTACAATGTTAACCATATCTGAATTTATTTATATTTATAATTATGTATCTCCAATGAAAATTTCATATGTTCTTACAAGGTTAGTTTTCCCAAATAAGATGATGATTTTCAAATTATACTCTGATAAATAATCAAACATGACCTGTTTTTAACTCTAGTGTCAGTATTAAATTAAGTATTCTAATTAAGAATGACTACCTTTTTTCATCCTGCATACAACTATCATTTGGAAAACGTGGCTCTTCTGTGTCCATAGTTGTGCTGAATCAAGCCCTGACAATGAGCCCCTTCTTTGGCAAACTTTGGAAATGAAATTCTGATCTTAGTCTAGCTGGGTTAGGTAGCATTGTATTTCCTGGTTCCACTTTTTTTTGATACCTAGAAGCATATCTATCCCTGTCTTCTTTTTTTTTTTTCTTGCCAAATATTCCCAGTTCATTTCTGTTACTTGTCACTAAACAGTCTCAATCACTACAGCTAAAGTCAATGGTAGTAACTAGGCTGCTCAAGGAACAATATTCCAGAAATATTCAGGTGGTTGTGTTATGGCGTAAATGAATAAAAATCAGTATACCCAGCATGAAGGCCAAATTCATGTATATAGAGTGATATTGGCAATATAAGAAAATATCATTTACATAGTTTTTGATATAACATGATTATTAAAATTCTTTTTTATAAGCTCATAAATTAGTACATTTTTAATCAGTATGAAATACATACATTTATCTCATTAGTATTTTGGTTTATTCATTTACCTTTTTATATGCTTTAAGGTAAATTTGTCCTCATGATTTAATTGCTTCTGGGTATAATGAGAAACCATTGTGCATGGTAAGTTTGGGAATTAATCCCTGACAATGTTTACAATAAACTTTGTGAGACCTTATGTTAGCCTTCTGATGTCATCCCTCTCCAAAAATATTTGTTTTATTCCAACTTGAATAGTAAGGTCTTAGTAAAATCCCTATGGTTTGTGATATGTAGTTGGAGTGTATATGTCTCTGCTCTTATTTGTTCTTTATATGCACTAATGTATAACATAAGCATTACTGTATAGTGTAAGGATTTATGGCAGAAATAAGTTGAGTTTGGTTCAAATTCCCACACAGGGAATATTAGCAAATGAGAAATATAAATCATCAAAGCAATTTTATAAAACTGTTAAGCTATTAATGTTCATCCCACCTTGTTCCCAAAATAAATTAAGAAAGCCTAAAAACATGAAATAATGTATAGAAAGATAGCATAAATTAAAAATAGGTGAGAAAGGAAAAAAGTGAGATTAAACATAGCCAAATACAACATATATAAATATGCATATTATGAAGTACTTTATACTGTTTATTAGAGGAATCTACAATTTGGACTCTGATTTTCAACTGTCAGCTAAAAAGGAAATCTTGATTTGATACACAATTCACAGTGGCTTTGCAATAAAGCTCAAACCACATTTCCAAGGGCAGACACAATTATTTCCAAATTCCAACACTTTAAAGCAATTTATTAAATAAATGCTACAAAAAAGAACACTGAGGCCGGGCATGGTGGTTCATGCCTGTAATCCCAGCACTTTGGGAGGCCGAAGTGGGCGGATCACGAGGTCAAGGAATCAAGACCATCCTGGCCAACATGGTGAAACCGCGTCTCTACTAAAAATACAAAAATTAGCTGGGCGTGATGCCACGCGCCTGTAGTCCCAGCTACTCGGGAGACTGAGGCAAGAGAATGTCTTGAACCCGGGAGGCAGAAGTTGCAGTGAGCTGAGATTGTGCCACTGCCCTCCAGCCTGGTGCCTGGCAACAGAGCGAGACTCCGTCTCAAAAAAAAAAAAAGAAAAGAAAAAAAGAAACACTGTTGAGTGTAATGGATATTATCCTTACACAAACCATCTTAATGTCCATTAGGAGGCTGTTTCTTAATGTTTTCCTCAATGTCTTTTCACCAAAGAACAATGCACTCCTAGCAAGTATATCCTAGGGGCCAAGGCGGAATACATGACCCTCATTCTGTGTTCTATATTGAAAGACATATTAAAGATGAAATATATAAAAATAAGTATAAAGATGATTTACTCAAAAGATATTAGGTAGTTCTGACGCTGAAAGTGTGGTCCCTGATCAGTAAGAACTCAGCATTCACGTATTCTATAATGCTCACGCGAGCTTATGATGCTTCCTTAACTATGAATATGGGGTACACACTACATTATCCATGGAAACTTTATGGAGCAATCAACAGAGGAACTTGCCTAAAGTAGGTATTTCAAAACAAAGGAACTTAATATTCACTAGTGCCAAGCCTATAACTTGTGAAGACCTAGAAATCACTGAACTTGGAGGAAATATGTTCTACAATGGCGGTGAGGGGAGAAGTGGAGGGGAGAACCCAGTGAAGCTTCTGGTACTATGGGAAGCCTATGCCTTCTAGCACAAGCTCCTGAACTTGGGGACTAACAAAGGGAAGCATATACTTTCCAGCACACATTACTTTATTTAGGGACTCAGAGGAAAAATCTCTTTCAAACATAATATAGGGACCAAACATAATCTTGTAGATTCAATTTTAAGTAATTGTAGGGAACTAGTGACAGCAATGTGACTCTACAACTGGATTAACCTAATATCACAAATTTGCAACCTCATGAGTACTGAGTCCTAAGTATTTATACATTTTTTAAGAACGGAAATCTTAAGAAATAATTTTCTAGGATGTAATTGTTATTGCTACTTAGTTATAAGATTTTGGTTATTTTATCATAGCCAGAGAATTTTTTTATTACTCTACAAGTTTCCTTCCCTTGCTAGTTTTTCAAATATTATTGGCAGAGTGTTGATTTTAATTGAATTTAAAATCTATATATAATTTCTCTATATAGCTTATTTCTCTTGCTGTCTTATTTTTCTATTTTGTTAGTTATAAAATATAAATTAATACTTTTGCTAGCGATATATCTTATCACATCAAGACCAATGAAAGCAGTTCTATTAAATATCATACATTTTTATTATTGCAAATCATAAATAGCATTATGTAGATGATACTGTTCCTATCATAGGAAGCCAGTGTTAATATTTTCTGAATTACTAAACTAGTTCAGTTTATAAAGTTGAAGCATATATTTCATAATACATAGTATTATATATAGAAATACATCCATTACATATAGCAAGGCATTCAAAAATCACCTTACCTATAACTAACAATATTCTTTACTTATTTAGATATTAGTTTCCAGTCTTACTATTAATAATTTCATTAAAAAGAGACAAAATAAAAGTCAGATGATAAAATTTCTAAGAATAAAATAATATTTTCTAGACTTCAATCCAAGTAATAGTTTAGACATGATTTAAATATATAGGCTAGGTAATTTATTCAAGAGTTAGGGTTAGATTCTATGGTTTTTAACTCCTAGCCCATTATTTCTCTATTAAAATTTTCTGTAAAATCTATTTGTTTATTCACTTCTTCATTCATATTTTGTTAATGGGTTGTTTTCTCAAGTTACATTTATTGAGTACTTTCTATTTTCTTCCAGAAACTGTGCTGGGAACTTAATTGATGACTTACTGGAAGTGCCAAATAATTAAACAGGCAAGAACAATATGAATGGCTACAATAAGCACGAGATTATAGGAGCACTTACAGGAGACATCTGGATCATGAGATTTTTACTCTGATATGAAAAATGAGAACTGCATGTGATGGGCAAGGAACATCTGTGTATTAGAGGATAAGGGGTAGGCAGAGAAAAGTTGGGAAGCTTAGGACATTGTAGGCAAAGAAATACATTGCAATTTTGGAACATAAAAAGTTTGGTATAGCTGGGTTAGAGAGGACTTAAAAGGAGAATGATGAGAGAAAAGACTGAAAAAATAAAGGATAGATCTGTTGCTTTCAAACCATTATATTTGGGTATACCCTAAAATAATTTTGAAAAGCTGTGCACATCTCATACATTTTTATACTAACATTTAAACCTTTTGATCACATTTTAAAAAACTATAAAGCAAAAAATTTCCGCCGTATATAGGTAATGATATTTTGAAATAAAAAGGTTGCATCACTCTTTTAAAAGTACCTAATGACATTTAAATACCAGGGTGAATTATTCATGATAGTCTATTTTAAAAATACATGGATATGCTATTCTTTTTTTTTTTTTTTTTTTTTTTGAGATGGAGTCTTGCTCTGTCACCCAGGCTGCAGTGCAGTGGTGCAATCTCGGTTCACTGCAACCTCCGCCTCCGGGTTCAAGCGATTCTGCTGCCTCAGCCTCCTGAGTAGCTGGGATTACAGGTGCCTGACACCACGTCCAGCTAATTTTTGTCTTTTTGGTACAGACATGGTTTCACCATATTCGCCAGGCTGGTCCTGAACTCCCGACCTCAAGTGATCCACCCACCTCGGCCTCCCAAAGTGCTGGGATTACCACCGCGCTTGGTGCGGTACGCTATTCTTATTGGAAATTATACATCATCCTTTTTTTAACTCCTTAAAATTACTTTTAATTTTACTCTTTTCACAGATTTTCTGTTTAATGTAATTTTTATGCTTCATACACTTCAATTGATGATCTATCAAACTTGCCTGAAACAAAATAGGAATACAATAGAAATTATTTTAAAATTGTTTTTGTGATTACTAAACATGAAAATCTTCTAGATGATGTATTTTAATAATTATCATGAAATTTATTAAAATGCTAAACATGAGATTGAATTTTTAAAATAAGTAAAATTGTATTAGTTTTCATATGATGAAGCTGACATTTATCCAGTTAATTCACATCCCCTAAATGAATAATTTTGAATGATAGAATGAGATATAACAGTATTAGTTCTATGAATCCACTAAAAGAGTTTCACATAGAGGCATTTTACATATCTTAGTGTCTTTCAAAATAATATGGGAGAATTAAGATTTTGTTAAATTTCAATATATCTTTATCAACATAATAAATGTTGACAAAATGCTTTATTATTATCATGTGCTTTAAATATATTTTTCAGAACAACTATGAGCTGCATATTCAGCTCTTTTACTTTATGTATAATCTCTAACATAATGTAATGAACAAAACCCTATTTCAAAAAAATTTATCCAAATCAAATTTTTTTTTTCAGAAAAAGCCTAACTTCGTCATTTATTTCAAATATACAATATACTATATGTTTGGAGGAATGTTATTTTAAAACCAAATATTATAAAAACTAATGAGAAACAAAGTGGAACACCTGTTTAAGGATGTTTTATTAAAATCAATCAAGATTAAAATTATATAGCTATATTTTTGTTAATTCATTTGTTTTAAGACCCCATCACAATATGTGTTCGATGTGCTATTTCTTATTGTTTATCTTTAATAAAGGAATATAATATATAGTTAAAATCATAAATGATTTACATGGTGAGAATTATGACAAAAGGCATAATATTATTTTGGTAAAGTTTGAGTGGGAACATTGCTTTCTGTATATGACTTTTTAAGAAAAATTAAATGTCATGAATAAAATTCCTAATTAATTTTATTAACCTTCTTATGCATTATGCCTAAACTTACTAAAGC
Source organism: Nomascus leucogenys (assembly GCF_006542625.1). Taxonomy (NCBI): domain Eukaryota; kingdom Metazoa; phylum Chordata; class Mammalia; order Primates; family Hylobatidae; genus Nomascus; species Nomascus leucogenys. The sequence goes on along the minus strand of NC_044389.1, from coordinate 23,571,626 downwards.
AGAAATGTTTGAACTTCTAAAAGCAATCCATTCAACATCTAATATATAATTTTACTTTTTGATAACTGTAAGAAAGTATAAGAAAATTTTAATCATTTTATTAAATATAATAAAATGATAATTGATTTATGCTGGAATAAGTCTTCATGACATAGTTGATAAAATAAGCTCTTAAATTTATCAGTGAGGGTTCAGTAAATAAAACAGAGGTTCTAGGAGTATTATCAAAATGAGGAAATTACTATAGGAATTAAAACTTTTATGAATGTGAGAGGAGCTTAGAAAGTGGAGGTCTAGAAGGGGAGAGTCAGAAGCTCAAAGAAATTGTCACTAATCAATCCTCTGTAAGAACTAATGTGTGTAAATAAAGTCCAGACTTGCTAGAAAATCTAAGAACCTGGGATGGTTTTCTGCCCAAGCTGCCTCAGGAGTTGCCTCCATGTGGTAGCTGCCCAGGAGCTGCCAAGTCCAAGCTCCTTGTGGTGGCCCAGGCTGCTGTTGGTCAGCAGTGACAGCAATGAATAGGCAGAGCAGAGGAGAGCAAGGACAAGTAGGGGTTCCAGGCATCTTTCCAGGCATCTGTGTCTAACCTTAAACTGAAAAGAGATTTCTTGGAAATCTAGTTCTCAGATTTTTTCTGGTTGACATCACACAATGCAACACAGTAACTGATTATGAAATGCACACTGAGCTGACAAGAAAATGCATATTTTAATCTGCAATTTTTCTCCATTGGAACATGAAAATTTTTGTAGTCCCTAAAACATTACAGTTATCTTCAAATATATCAATTACACTAACATGCACTTCTTCATCTATTAAAGAGTACTTTCCAGCTAATGACAGAATGTAGAAGCATGAATATATACAAAATGAATTGCACACCTATGAGTAGGTGGAAGAAAAGACCATTTATTTTCATTTAATATTTTGAACCAAACACTCCTTTTGCTTTCCCTCATCTATCTTCTCCATGAGGTCTCTGCCTGTTTTGAAAGCCAGTGGATGAAAGATGTGTGCTCCTTAAAACAAAATTCCCGTCACTGTTGCTGCCCACATACTCTATAAGGATGAATGTATTTAGAGCATCCAAACAAGTGCCAAAGCAAGTTATTTCTAAAGTCATGCTTTGTGTGTAATAGCAATGTGTTTAAGACAAGAAGAGGCTGTAAGACCTCTGATGAGATAATTTTCCATTTTTAGATGTCCCAAAGTATTTTTCATGACTAAGAAATGTACTATAATAAGATTCTGGATGAGTAAATTGTACGTATCTTTTTCCCTCTATAAGATAGAGAAAGAGAAATTATGAAATACTAGGTGGGTAAGGAAAATTTACACAGTTAGAAGAGAATACATTTGGAATTTGAAGATTATGAAACTTATTCCTTTAAAACTACTCATTTTCAAACCTTTATATTGAGGTACACCGTAAAATAATTTTGAAAAACTATGCATATCTCATATATTTTAGCTTGACATCTAAAACTTTTAATTCCATTTAGAAAGGTACAACATTTTTTATTGTACATAAATAGTGATATTTTGAAATAAAATAATTACACCACTCTTTAAAAGTACCTAATGGAATCTAAATACCAGAGTGATTTATCCATGATTGACTATTTTAAAATACGTGGGCAAACTATTATTATTGGAAGTTGCACATCATTCTTTTTCTTAACTCCTTCAAATTACTTTTTAATTTTACATTTTTTGTGAATTTTGTTTGATGTAGCAGTTTTTGTGTTTCAAACACTTCATTTGATCTTCTATCACACTTTTCTGAAACAAAATATGTTACAATTGAAAATTGTATTGTGCAATGTGTTAAAGAATGGGGACCACAGTGTGTAGGGTAAGAAGTGAAAGCAAGAGAAGACTGATAAATTTAGAGAAAAAAAAACATTTAGGGGAAGAAAGTCTGAGAACAGTTGGAGAAAATGCAGGAGTGGTATTAAATGAGAGACCAAAAATAACTGGAAGTTATAATTTGAGAGAACAACACTTAAATTTAATATTTCATAGAGAAAACATCTTAGTTCATAGCAGTGTTTGACTGTGGAAATAAATGGCTAAATCAGAGTGCAGACTAATTTTGCTGAGTAACGGTCACAGAATTAAGGGGTTCAAATATAAGACTAATTTGTGTGTATATATTCAATTATTTAAAATCATGGCAAGGCTTTAGATAGAAAGGAGAAAAATATGTGCTCTTACATTTGTACAGCCACCAAAGATGGCAGTCAGGTAAGGCATAGAGAGCTTAGATTGGAGTTTCCTCATAAAACTATTTTCATCACCTGGTGATGCAAAATGGGTGCATTGGAAGAATCAACCAGAGCCTGGAATAATAAGCTTCTGAGGGAAAGAGTACGTCTGCAGGTAACAAAATACCCCATCCTCCTAGAGTTTGGAACAGCATCAAACCATAGCAGGCTGAGTATTCCTTACAGGAAAATGTATAAAATATTTTTAATGTAAAAATCAGTACTTTCTTTTTTTTTTTTCTTTTTTGAGACGGAGTCTCGCTCTGTTGCCCAGGCTGGAGTGCAGTGGCGCGATCTCAGCTCACTGCAAGCTCCGCCTTCCGGGTTCACACCATTCTCCTGCCTCAGCCTCCCCAGTAGCTGGGACTACAGGCGCCCGCCACCATGCCCGGCCAATATTTTGTATTTTCAGTAGAGATGGGGTTTCACCATGTTAGCCAGGATGCTGTCGATCTCCCGACCTCGTGATCCACCCGCCTCGGCCTCCCAAAGTGCTGGGATTACAGGTGTGAGCCACTGCGCCTGGCCAAAATCAGAACTTTTTAAATTGAATCTGAAACAATAGAATATAAGCCAAAGAAATTGCGGCAGACATTGTTAATTGCTTAGTCAATGACCATTTTCTCTTCTTACAGCTGATATGAGTTATTCCAGGTCTCACTACTCTACCTCTGCTTGACTCAAATAAATCCTAAATACACGAATCCAATCATGTTTCCCCATTCTATTAATCAGAAATTCGCTGAGAATTGACCAAATAGATAAAAAGGGAATGAGGGAATGCAGAGCTCTGGGAAAGAAGAAAGAATGACAGGAATTCTAGGACATCACTGAGTCAATGAATTGACCAACCCACCAATCGTGCATTCCCCAGACAGCTAGTTAAGGGAGATAATAAAGCCTCTTATTCCTTAAGCCATTTGGGCATTTTATTTTATTTTATTATTTTATTTATGTATTTTTTATTTATTTTTTTGAGACAGTCTCACTCTGTCACCCAGGCTGGAGGGCAGTGGCATGATCTTGGCTCACTGTAACCTCCACCTGCCAGGTTCAAGCAATTCTTCTGCCTCAGCCTCCCAAGTAGCTGGGCACCACCATGCCCGGTTAATTTTTTAGTAGAGATGGGGTTTTGCCCTGCTGGCCAGGCTGGTCTTGAACTCCTGACCTCATGATCCACGCACCTCAGCCTCCCAAAGTGCTGGGATGACAGGTGTGAGCCACCGCTCCTGGCTTTTAGTTTCTTATAGAGGAAAGCATCCTAAAGAAAACAGTCATTTTTCCAACAATTTTAAAATTATGGCTTCAAAACATTGCGAGTTAAAACATTATTATGTAAAGAGAGTAAAAAATGATTTATCAGCATGATTCAAGCACTCAGTGTTGTTGACAACTTTATTATGACTCTATCAGCAATTCTTCCCAATTATTCTGTAAGATAAGGTCAAATTTTCATGCTTTTAACTATAAAGAAGCCAAGATAAAGAGAGATCAAGTCGTTTGTTTCACAGAACCCAGCAAATCTATGTAGTAAATCTCCCAGGCAAAACCTTTTTTCCCCAGTGTTATTGAAGTATAATAAATAAAAATTGTTTATATTGCTACATTGCTAGTACACAATGTGACAATTTCATATATGTGTATATATATATATATAGTAAAATGACTATTACGATCAAGTTAATTTAAAAAGTCATCACTTCACAGTTTTCTTTTTTTTTTTTTTGGTGTGTTGAGAGCACTTAGCATCTACTCTGTTAGCAAATTTCAATTTCAAGTACAATACAGTATTATTAACTATATTGATGCTGTACATTACATCTCCAAAACATATTTATCTTATAACTGAAAGTTTATACCCATCAATCAACTCCATGCCCAACCTCTTCCACTGCCTCCTCCCCTGGAAAACACCATTCTCTCTCCTTCTCTGAGTTTGACTTTTGTAGATTCCATATATAAGTGATAGCATACAGTATGTATTTTTCTGTGTCTGGCTTATTTCGCTTAGCATAATGTCCTCCATGCAATGCTTTTTTGAATATGACCCCAATAGCACAGGCAACAAAAGCAGAAGTAAACAAGTGAGACTACACTAAACTAAAAATCTTTTACCCAACAAAGAAAACAATAAACAAAATGAAAAGGCAACCTATGGAATGGAAGAAAATGCTTTCAAGCCATATATCTTATAAGGAGTTAATATCCAAATCTATAAGAAACTCATACAACTCAATAGCAGGCAAGAACTCTTGAATCAGAACTATCTTCCTGTCTTTTCTTGCTCTGGTTCACTTTAGCGTTATGGGCTGTCAGGCAGACACATGTGTTTCCTCCTCCTACAACCAGTAGTGTGTGTTAAAAATCATGGAAGTGCTGAAGTAACTTTTATAATTTACAGTTTTTCTCCAAGCTGAATACTCTTGGGAATCAGCCAGTGGCATAGTCTTGGTGAGCTTTGTGTCCCTGTTTAACATTTATATAGAAATCTAATTACCGGAAAAATTCCTTGCTTCTGCTGACATTTTGACAAAGGTTTAAGAAATTATATAAGGGATTATTTCAACTCTGACAACATGAAAAAGAATTCTGCTAATTGTAGAGGAATTTTAACATACTTTCAGCATCGTCCTCTCTTAATACCTTCACTGCTTTTGTTAAAAAAAAAATTCCAAGAGATTAGTTAATACTGAATAAAACAGTTTAAACAATTCTATCCTTAGAATATCCCCTCAGGAGATTATTTCCCTTTTTCCGTGAGTAATATTTTTATATTCCTTTCATTTTATCACGTTGTCAGTCTTCAGCGACTCCAAATTAATACAACTAATGCAAATATTGGATTTAAATCCAAATTATAAAAACTCTATTAGAAATACTGCTAGTTAATATTGATATTCACCATAAGCATTTAAGAAGAAAAACAAATTGTAAACATTTTTATTTAAATGCATTTACCAAAATGCTAAACAAAGTATTTACTTTCTTTGACTGAGAAAATGGGTGGGATACACATGATTAATTCTGAGAGAGATTGGTTAAATATGTCAATTTAGTGCTGCAGAAATGTAATTGCATCAAAAATATCTAAAAACATAAGTACACAAAATGATCTTTAGAGTTTAAATTTGTTATTAGAGAAACACAATGAAAGAATAAAAGAGGTAGTGGAGAGAATTCCATAAAACATATGGTGTATTAGTACAAACAGTTCTCTTTATCTATAGGTAATAAAAATACCCATGGCCAGTTTAATTACCTGTATTTTGTATTTGGATTCATTTTGTGCCTAAATATGTTATTCCTTCTGTAATTTTACATGCATTTTAAAATTTCATATAGGATATTTTCATATTCACTATACTTTTTACTACATGTTTTTCTATAACCCACTTAATTTCTTTTTGAGAACAGGAGATTATAACCCATAAAATATAACAATAATTGAATTTACAGAATCATGTTTTTAATAAGAAGCATCGTGGCTTTCAGCAAATTGTAAATTTAAAGACAGTTATTACATCTGTTTTCCTATCTTTATGTGCCCAGGTTATAGCCCAATGCCTTACGTGAGGATGATGCTCAATAAATGTTTATTAGCAAATCTGAGTATAATAATTTTGTCTTTTTAATTCAGTAAAATATGCACATAGAAGAATTAGTTTTTGAGCAGCAACATGATATTAGATAAAGTACGTGTTCTGAACTCAGACAAATTTCGGTTAGAATCTTTGGTCTGACAGTTGTCACCTATGTCACCTTAGGCGAGTTACATCACCTCTGTGAATGCGGTTTCCTCACTATAAAGTGGGGCATACATAACCCATACTGTGTATCAGCACCAGTGGCAATGTATGTAACGTATCTGACACATTTGCCACAGGTATATATATTTACTAAATGCTGGCAGCTATCTTTAGTGCCTATTTTTACTTTTGAGTTTTCTATAAATGTAGGTATTCATATTATTCAAACTTGATATACAACAGGCAAATTTCATCATAGGTAAAGTTAATTTTTGACTGCATGTACTACTCATTCATACCCTTCATCCCCTCCTTATTTTTTCCCTGCCGGTAATTAATTCCCTGATGATAGCTCCTTGTTGTCAATGTGGCTGCTCTAATATGGATAGGTTTCCCAGCCCTCAAGCCAGAAATCGTCCCATACAATCTATATTTATTTTATCTCCTCATTATTTTAAATAGCAACAAAAATTTGGTAGTCATTTGCAAAATAGTGAAATAATTTCCGTTCAATTATTAGTGAATGAGAATAAGTATATTTATCTTTCCCAACAACACTTACATCTTCACTGCTGCTTTTAATGTGGACACACAAAGATAGGAAAAATAACATTTCTTCCCTCAAGGGGCTTCAAATATATTGGGAAATATTTACCATATGTTAGTAACGAAAAGAAGACAATACTTATTTTTTCTAAATTTTAAAACCCTCCCTAACCCATTTTTATTTTTAAGCTTCTTCTAATCCTTTCTGTTTTCAATGGCAGAGAAAGATGTTATTCTGCAGGTTAAATCAGTTGAAATGATTATTCAAGCCAGGAGTTCCTGACAGAGAGTAGGTTTCAGCAAATGCCTCTTGGATTAATTATTAAAAGCAAAATCTTGCATCTGACTCTAAAAATAAAAGAAAATTATAGCATGTGCTATAAATTAAAGTGCCAAAATTTTCTACTGAATTTCAGACAATTTATCACCCTATTTTGGGGAGGTGGGTCCAGGGACAGTGTGTGGGAGCAGAGATGGAATCAAATATGCACATTGAAGGATGAGTCATTGGGACACACAAGTTGCAGGGAATATAGATAACAAGCTATCCATAAGGGGAGGAACATGATGAACAAAGACAACAAGATACTAGTGATATGATAACCATTCACATGTTTAAAGAATCTACTTTAAATTTTGAGTCCTCTTTTAACAGAAATAACAGAAACTTCATCTGAGCTAATTTGGAGTTATGAAATTTCTTCACAGTTGTGTCTAAATTTTAAAAAACAAGTATTTCTAAGGTATGAGAGAATTGGAACATCTCTTTGTTTTTGTTTTAGTTGTCCTTGCTGGTATCCACTGAAACTCCAGTATCTTGTCTCTTCCTTTTGATAGGCAAAGCTAGTAAAAGAACTAACTTTTCTTTGCTTTATGTTGCTGTGACATAAGAAGCCACAGCCAGCCAATAGTTTGTCTGGGATGGAAATGTGTATGTTTAGAAGAAAAATCTGGAAAAAAAGTTAAGATTTCTCATATATTAAACATTTATAATATAAATATTCGAACAATAATGAATAACTCATTGTGATAAACTGATGAGGAGTTTTAGACAGAAAAAGAGTCTCCCGCTGGCAGAGGAAGTAAAATCAGATTTAAGCACACCAAAGTCAAAGCAGGGAACAACTCAGCAGTTTGTAGGGCTCTGCGTTTGTCATTGTTGCCTGCTAACCAAGGGCAAGAATCAGGTCACAAACAATGTCCTGACCAGGCAGCATCTGTTACAGAGTGCAGCACAGATTTTCTGTTGATTGTTATAGCCAGAGTGGGTAAGAAAAAAAATAGAAGGAGAAGGAGAAGGAGAAGAAGAAGAAGACAAGTTCTTCCTAGAAAAATCACTGGCTGGAAGAGGTATAATTATTATTTGTTGGACTGACCACCTATTATCTATAGTTTGATGAAGATACATTGGCTAATGAGCAAATATTTTATGGCTTATTCTATGTGGGCCTTATATTATTCTCAAATCAGTCTTTAGTTTTCTTTACAAAATTCAAGATAAATTAACTCCAGGATCACAGAAGACACTCAGAGGCCATAGCTAACAGCAGTTTAAGTGACTCCTTTAACAGACTGACTACAAACAGCAAAGTTACAATAAAATGTTATTTATTATATCAATTCTGACCAAAAAAGGCAATAATTTGTTACTGATTGTGCTGCTGTAACAAAGAGTATGGATCATCAGGAAGATTAGGAATTTAGAAAAAAACATTTAGGACCAGGACAAAGTATGAAGAAGATAGCTCAGGATGGACATTGTCATAAAAAAATCTCACAAACATTTTCTCCAGGGCTCTGATAAAGACTGTATCAGTGTTCCATCAGAGAAGCAAACACAGTAGGAGTGATCTAGAGTACTGATTTATTGTATGAGTGGGACCTCAAGCAATGGTGAGAACAGGTAGATCAATCTATGCAGGTTATTGTCTGTTGCTGTGATTCTAGGTCAGCCTGACCAGCCATTTGGGAAATAAAATGGTAGCTGAGACCTGCAGAAACAAATCAGAATCCATGAAGGGGCGGCTACTGGTATCCACAAGGATAGAGTGGAATCAGTGTCTGTCTGTCACCACCTGTAACCATGATGCCCTGATGGCTACAAAAGGTGACACTTTTTGCCAAAAAGCTGCACTCCACTTGGTCCAAAACCTGAAGAAGCTGCAGACGTGATGAGAACTGAAGGAAATGAAGGTCTCATGTTGTCCCATTCTGTCAAAGTGAGCTAGCAGATCAGCAAAAAGGTACATGAGCATCTGCATCCTCAGAGCTTAAAATATGCCTTTCAAATCTGGCACAAAATGTCTTGTGGCCAATGCCTACAGGGAAGGGAATTCTGGGAAATACATTTTCAGTTTAGGTAGGTACATAGTATAAAATTGCTACAGATAGTTAATACCATTTACATTAATTATAAATGAGTATTTTTAAAAATTATTTGTCCCCAGTACTATTGATTTATATTTATGAACTACTTACTAAGTGGTTTATTGGTTATTTAATAGCATAATAATACCAATGCTAGATTGTATGATAGCAAAGTATATGCTTAAAATACCAACCAAATCAAGGGACTAAAATTAAATATTTTAAACAAATTTGAAATAATTTGATATATCCAAAAATACGGCAAAACAAACATTTTGGGCATCTTTTTTGTTATTTTATAGCTTGATGGTGTTTTATATTGAACTGTGTATTATTGGATGGGCAACAAGTAAAAAGCATAGCATAATCTTAAACGTTGCTTAAGATCACCAAAGAGACTAAGCCAATCTTTAGTTGTACAATTGTCAAACAATAACTGGGTTGTCAATACAAAAATCCCAAGGTAAAACATAAAGCTTTTAAGGATTGAACAAGTAAAACCTTAACAGACTAAATCCAATCAGCTTTTGAAGTCACTTTCCGGGTAGCCAGGCTGGGAGTACCAGAGATTAATTAGCAGCACCCCTTGTAAGACGAAGTCTCAGTAGAACCCATGCTCTATGTGTGTTGAATTTTGTACCTCTAGTAGAACTAGAAATCTGTTCTATGTTATCTGTCTGGAATTTTAAACGTATAAAGACTAAACTTCATAGGAAACCATAGAAATACAAAGACTAATGTTTTCTTTCATTTTATGAATAAATAAAAACTAGTGGTGACGTGCCAACTCTCACAAATTCATTCAGGCATGCCAAATCAATTTGTGAAAATGTGAACAGATTTTAAGCCCCCTTTTTATTTCCCTTCTCTTTATATATTGTGTATTCTCACAGAAACTGATGGAAAAATCTATGTAAATAAACTGAGTTTCCAAACTAAGCTTACCAGACAAAATGTAGGACATCCAGTAAAACTTGAAATTTCAGATAAATAATACTTTTTATAGTATAAGTACTGTATGGTACATAGAATATTGCATGGGGCACACTTACACTAAAAAAGTATATCTGTTACCTGAAATTAAAGTTTAACTGGATGTCCTATATTTTTATTTGAGGTATCTGGCAACTGTACCCTGAGCATATGGTAGAAAATTAATATCAAAAATCCATATCTGAATTATAGGAATGCTCCCCATAAGGAAATGCCAGACAGTCTTTCAGAAGACTAGAAAGGAATCTTTTTGGAGAGTATATTTGTAAATTTTCATGATGGGGAAGAAGTCGCCTGCCTCTTTATCCCCATCTCCATTCCATCCCAGGAGGATCATGTTATTATTGTAACCAGTTTAGCCTGAGAGGCCTTCCTGAGTCAACAAAAGTAAACAAGATTGGCTATGTATATTCCCATTCCCCAAGTGTTTATCACTTTTGTCATTTTTACCTTTTCTCCCAATGTTTCTTCGGAGCAAACTCAGCTGCTAATATCGGAAAGGAATGAAAAAGATTCCGTTGTCATAAAAGTGCCTCCAGTATTTTTTATTATGCACTGTGGTGATATAACTAGCTTAAAAAGTAATCTTTCAAACCACCAAGAGAGAAAGAAAGGGCTGCTGAAACTTCAGAAAGATAAAAATAGAAAAAATGTTAAAACTGCAACTGATGCCATTCTAATGTTTTCAACAGTTTCTTTTCTCTTTCAGAGTTTTGAGAGTTTAACCTTTAAAGAAATATTAGGAAAGAAGTGGACAAAGGATTATATATAAGGTCTATAGCTACAAAACAGATGGATGAAAAAAAACAAAAAAGGAATGAACAAAAATCAGTCAGGTGAGTGAGGTGGTTTTAAGCAGTATCCCTTCTCCTATGCCCTGTAAAAATAATTATAAAATATGTAAAACAAAAGTTATTTGTATCATTGCAAAAGTTTATTGTTGACAGATTTTTAGTATTTTTTCCAGCTAAGTTGTGTTGACACCCATAGTCTTAGCTATAGGAAGCTAACAGTAGGAGATTTTACGATAAAATCAGTATAATACAGCTCTTAGGAGCATAGCCTTTGTAATTCAATAGACTGGAATAAAATATGGATTCTGCTCCTTAGCAAACATATGATTTTGCACAAGTAAGCGACTTAACCTTCTAAAGTCCTAGTTTGCTTTCCCCATTCGTAAACTGTTGTTATTAATGGGGCCTATTTTATGGGGCTGTGCCATGATTAAGTGAAAAAATGTATGTAAAATTCTTGGAATAGGGCCCACCAAGTAATTTGCTCTAAGATAATTATTACCTATGATACAGCTCATTTGTTCCTAATGAATTTATTTCATTAATTATCCAGAAGAAACATATGCAGTTTTGCCTTATAAGACTGGTAAGGAGAGCTAAATGAGCATATGGAAGCACACAGAAGAAAAAGATGTGTTCATTCATTCATTAATTTAGGAAATTCATCCTGAATACCTACTATGTAGGAAGCACTAAAGTTACAAAGCTGGATAAGCCACTCCCTGTCCTGAAGACTATACCAGCTAGTGAAGGAAACACACAGGTACAAGCCACTCTTTTATGGTGTGTTGAATGCAGTGATACAAATATTCACAGGGTGAAAGACACTTGCCAAAGTCTGGAAGAATAGATAAGGAGTCATCCCTGAGGATGCATATCTTTGTTTAGTCTTGAAATATGTACATGAATTATTCATAAAGAGAAAGGAGACTATTTAGAAGATGTTTACAACATAACTCTGGCTTGGAATTTCATTGTAGGACAGTGCAGGGACCTACAACAGCAACGGGGACCTAATGCAAAGCTTGATGCAAGAGCATCAGGGGATTAATCTAGAGTGAAAACAAAAACCAGACAGTGGAAGGTCCTGTGTATAGTTAGGTGTTTAGATCGTATTTTGAGGGCAGAAAGAGACTAAGGGTGGATTTTAATGAAGGGGGAGATCTAGCTCAGACTTTTCTTTTTTAGAAGATCACTCTGGAAGCAAGAGAAGATTTTATTGGAGGGAAGTGTAGGGAGAGGTAGGAAGACTCCATCTATTGTGTCATTAAGGTGAGATTCTGATTAAGAAAATGGAAATGGCAGTAGAGATAGGAAAGAGGGAAGGGAATCAAGAAATGTTTAGAAAGTAGAATGAGCAGGATCAGAATGTGATGGTCAAAGGGAAAGGGTTAATCAAGTTAATCAATGATCTCTGCCAAGTAGTTGCTTTAGGACACAGGTTAGAGGAAGCCAGAAAAAGGGCAGCACATCCAGTTTCTATTAAGTCCTTAAGTAATTGACAGCATCACCAGGATACCCTAATTGTGAAGGCATTAGGGTGAGACTATTTCAACATACCCTTACCTGTTAGACTTTTAATTTTTCTGAAAAATCCAGAAGTAGTATACAGGCTCCAGGTTTTAAAGTTCTTGGCCAATGCAGTACATAATTTCAATTAGCCTTTTCATTTCTAAAAGAAGTTTCGGGTGAAAATAGTTTCTACCTCCAGTAAAGAGAAGAAAAAGAGAAGAAAGTAGTCAAGGGTACAAGATTTGTGTTAAACTTTGCTTTTAGTGGGCAGCAAGGCATATGTCATAAATTAGTTCATATAAGCTACTCAAAAGAGTGAAACCTAGATATTTCTAAAGCATTTCACATGAGAATGAAATGAAAGCAAGAGCACTAGTAAAAGCAGATTTAAATTTAGGAATGGTGTCAAAACATACATGGGAAGATAAAGCTACATATGAGCAAAGAGAGTAATAAAAAAAGCATGCAATATAAATTGGATACCTAATGAGCCTCCAATGACTAAACTTAGGAGAGTCCTTCTCCTTGGGAGGTCTAGTACTAAGGAACTTGGCGTATAAATTTTAAAACAACATCAACATTCCTTATTAGAATAAGAATTTTATGACATTGGTAGAGTATATTAAAATGGCAGATTAACGTCAAGTCCCAATTTTCAGTAGCTTGTAACTTTGGCAGAACATTTAATTTCAAATGGAACTTGGCATGAGTTTACTCTCTGTCAGACTTCAGTCCTGCCAAGTTTGACAAACATCCAGTTCAGCTGTTTTGAGCTAATGTGAATGCCAAAGTAAAGATTTTTTTTTTGCATTCAATTCAACACCATTTTTCATTATAAAAAGCAAAAATGAGTAAATGAGTGTTTATTGTCAGGCTCCTTAATTAATGTAAAACAATCCTCACAAAACGCAGAAATACAAAGTGATTCAGTGAGCAAAGTAATGGACTGAGGACTCCATAGAACTAATTCCAGATTTGCTACCAATTCACTCTTACTATTTAAACTTGGAAAAGTAACAGCCTCTTTGTGGCTCAGCTTATTCAACAGTAAAATTAAGAGATTAATACAAGCTTGCATAATCATAGTCATGAAAATGTCAGTAAAGCAGTTTTCAAATTTAAACACACAAAAACTTCTCTTTTCAATATTCTTGCTTTCTTGGTTTTTTGTTGTTGTTGTTCTTGTTTTTTATGGAGATAATGAATTTGTTTATGCAATGATAACCAGTCTGAAGCTGTACAAAAAGTTGAAGTCCATTAATGCATAAACTAGACCCTGGGAATTAGGATCCTTGGGTGGCTATATTTATTCTTTTGGGTCATTGAATATCATTTAGTAAATTAATATTTTGTTCACCATTTTGTAAGTTACTGCTTCAAGATAGGAAACAACACACTGGTGGCTTGAAATATTATGGTGTTCTACTCCAAAAACCTCAAGGTTTTCACGGAGAGATAGTTTATGCACCAAGAAAACAAAACAAAACCAACAGCTTAGTAAGTAAATGTAAAGGATGTACCATGTACCCTCTTTGTTTTGTTTTTTTTTGTTGTTGTTGTTGTTGTTGTTGTGTTTTAGGTTTGGTTTTTTGTTGTTGTGTTTTTTTTTTTTTTTTTTTTTGAGCTAGTGTCTCACTCTGTCCCCAAGCTGGAGTGCAGTGGCGCGATGGGCTCATTACAAGCTCCGCCTCCCGGGTTCAAGGGATTCCCCTGCCTCAGCCTCCGGAGCAGCTGGCACTACAGGCACCCACCACCACGCACGGCTAATTTTTTGTGTTTTCAGTAGAGACAGGGTTTCACCGTGTTGCCCAGGCTGGTGTCGAACTGCTGAACTCAGGTTATCCACCCACCTCGGCCTCTCAAAATGCTGGGATTACAGGCGTGTGCCACCATGCCCGCCCCCGATGTACCCTCTTTCTATAGGTAATAAATAAAATTTCTTTTTTTTTTAGTCACATTGTGGATCGGGAAGGTCTTTGAAATATTTAAAGACAGTTTGAATTGCCTCTTAGACATCCTAAAAACCAAAATTACTTAGTAATTTAGATTATATAAACATAGAAAATATTGAGCCTAACAATTTTTCCATTTACTCATGTACATACTGCATAGCACACATTGGAGATAAATAAATAAGTTACATTTAATTAAATAATTATCTACAATGTCCAGATATTCACTGTTGTATGTAAATAAATACAGATTTACAAGCCTGTATAATGTTATATATCAAGTATATTATTAATTCTTTATTATTATCTATATTATTTTAAGCTTCCACCTTGAATAATTACTTCCTTTGATCACATTGGAACCCTTAATTCTAAAACTAAGAGGACATGCTTGCTATCTTTTTTTTTTTTTTTTTTTTTTGAGACAGAGTCTCGCTCTGTCACCGGGGCTGGAGTGCGATCTCGGCTCACTGCAATCTGCACCTCCCAGGTTCGAGAAATTCTCCTGCCTCAGCCTCCCGAGTAGCTGGGATTACAGGCACCCACACCACGCCCTGCTAATTTTTTGTTTTTTTGTTTGTTTGTTTGAGATGGAGTTTCACTCTTGTTGCCCAGGCTGGAATGCAATGGCGCAATCTCGGCTCACTGCAACCTCAACCTCCCAGCTTCAAGTGATTCTCCTGCCTCAGCCTCCCGCATAGCTGGGATTACAGGCGCCCACCACCACGCCCAGCTAATTTTTTGTATTTTTGGTAGAGATGGGGTTTCACTATGTTGGCCAGGCTGGTCTCAAACTCCTGACCTCAGGCGATCTACCTGCTTCAGCCTCCCAAACTGTTGGGATTACAGGCGTGAGCCACTGCACCTGGGCCCTGCGCCATCTATTCTTAACCTCATTCTTCAAAAAATATAATTTGTTTCCTCCCAAAATAGTGCTGTTGAGTATCAGGTTGCTATAGAATAACGTAAGTTGAGAACATTAGAACTTGAAAAGTGGCCCTCAACCAGAATTTTGCAGAAATAGTATAAAGTACATTGAACTATGTATGTAGCATTTTTCTAATCTAAGAAAAAGGTATATATTTGATTGTAAGACTTTCATCAATTATGTAACTTGAGTTTGACCTAAAATTATATGAACTTTATAATTCTGTTGGTCAGAAATCTGCATCGCTATTGATGACAAGTTCAATAATTTCTAGAATGTGATTGGTTGACCAGACACCTGTAATCAGACTTACATAGCAGATTGTCACTGACTTTTAATCAACAATTTTAAAACTACATGCAATGTAGTTTTGGAAACTAGAAACTAGAAAACTGAAGTTTCCCTAAAATGACAGGGGTTGTGTGGTGGGGATAGAAGAGTTATTGGTACTCCTCGTTTTTGTAACACTCCAATCAGATCACCTTTACATTCTCTCGTTTTACGTATTGTATTTCCATGAAATATTTTGTTTGAAGAAATGGTTTGTTGGTTAATATTTTAAAATACTACTTGAATTTACCATATCCAACATATACTTAACTTGGCTCATAATAGTAAACGTAGTTAAAGAAAGACCTATATGTTTAATTATATTATGTGGTAACATCCTGGCTATCACAAAAAAATTTATGTGATAATGTAATATTTTTAGTCATACATAGGCATAGATTCTTGTTTTAAATCTCTTTCCAAGTTGATTTTATAATAGGTGATGGTTTCACTTTGAAGGAACTGGTATGACATTGATACATACCTTCTTTCTGGGCAGTTGATAAACTCAGCTTCAGCTTTGAGGTTTTCAATTCGAACAGCAAGTCCTTCTCATGTCAGCCAGCTCACACTGATGTACCAGATATTCTATCCTCAGCCAACCACATCTCTCAATGCTACATTTCTTAAGCACAATTTAATACATATACATAATTATATTCTTTTCTTATCTCCTCAAAATCTAGTTAGCAATCTAGCTCAATTTATCCACTATGCACACGATTATTTTTTGTTGCTGTCTTCTAGTTCCATGTATTTAATCCTTCACTTAGGCATAATTTCTATTAACATCTTGAGAGCAATAACCCATAAATGATCCATCATTCAGTGCTCATGCGCATGAAAGTATCTGGACAGATATTAGTGTTACATGCATCAATTCCTCTGAAAATAATATTAAACACCTCAAACATAAAAGTGTTGTTAAGTCTGCTGTTTTTTGCAATGATGTAAATATAAAAGAATGGACTATTATTTTTAGTCCAAAATTATCGCTATGGAAAACAAACCTAAATTTACATAGTCATTTGACTTTATTTATATTGTTTAATAAAATATATCATAAAGGCTAAGAATGTGTTATTATTAAGAATGTACTTCAAATACCTTTTAAAAATAAATTAGTTTAGAGCTCAAAACAAAATGCCTACACTAGTAATTTTTGGTTGTCTTCCTAAGACAGATGATATAAAAAGCAAAATTTGTAAGGCGGGCCATGAAGGATAGCCACGTAAAGGATCAGCTTTGCAGCTTATCTTTCTCTTCTCCAGGGGAGCTGACATTTGTATTATTTTAACCTATTAGACTCTTTTTTTTTACTTGAAAAATTTATTTCATGTTTTAAAGGAAACATAAAATAATCCACTTAGAATATTTTTCAATTCCTCTTCTAGTAAAAAGTATGGTCTTACTAGAATAAATCCATATTGATCACTTTCTTCTCTGATCATATCCTGCAAACAGACCCCATCAGAATGGGTCTTAGTCTGTATATTTTGATTAATATATTTTATGGTGAAAATTATATATGACCTTCATGTTTTCTCCTCTCTGTTGGTGGAACAACTTGCCCCCTATTAGTACATTTGTTTATATACTAATTATCATACTAACAGTATCATTTGGCAAAAACAATTTATGTCGCTATTAATGCCCATACAAACATTTGGGGGTGGAGAATTGCAAGTTGGCATTTGAGACACTTACATTCATCAGGGACTGAAAACAGCCTGTCTTTTATTCCACTTGTGATTCTCTGAAATAACAATAGAGAATATCTCAGTTATATTCTTAGGTGATGATCATTTACATTAACCAAAGTCAAAATATAAATATTTATAAGCAAAACCATAAAATATGAGATGTTGTTAATAGAAAAAAAAGAAAGAAAAAAGATATATCTGTCATTAATACTGGGCATACCCTCTTGTTTAGTATAGATGATATTACAAATCAGAAAGTGTTCTGGCAACTGTAAAATCAGAATGAATGGAGTTCATGATGTTGTATAACGCAAATATGAAGGAATATTGGCTTGATTAATTTTCTTCCATATTCCAGAAAAAATTCTACATTGTAAAGTGTGATTAGCAAAAGCAGGCATGCCCCAGGGTAGGTAAATAACATACATGGGTAGCTTCTTATTCTTTCATTTTCCTTGTGTGTATATTCTAGCCTAACTCTGATCTTACATCAATATAGTTTTGACATTTTGTAGTTACTAGTTAACTCCCAACAGCTACATTTTTACTCATTTTTGAGAAATGGAAGATACTTTTTCTACATAAGCATATCATTTATCAGGGTGCTTTTTGTTGTTGGTGGTGGTGGTAGTGTTTTTATCTTACTCATTTTGTGTTGATTTTTAATCAATTTCTATTACAAAGAATGACTTTTACCAAGCTTACTCACAAAATCTGAAATTGGATCATGCTTAGAGCCGATAGCATTCTACTAACAGACTGTGGTGATAAATTAATTTTTTTGTACCTCAAAGGTGCCTCACTCTGCTTTGCCTAGAAATATGACCTCAGGAAAGTCTACCTGAGGTAGATGTCTTGGAGGTGCTACCAATGATTTAAGACTGTCTGTAAAATTCTAATACATGTCTGAAACACAAAAATATTTCTTTTAATTGTATAAATAGTTTTCTTGAAAGTAAAAATTGATAATTAGGCAGGCAAATTGTTAACTGTGAAAAAAAATTAAAAGAATCACAATTGGCAACCTTGATAATTATTATTCTAACTATAAGTATGAGCCAGAGAGAAATTAGTTTTGAAGATAAATGTTAAATGAAGATAAAAGTTTCTTTCCAAGCATTATAGAGGATGCAAATTTTCCCATGAAACATATTGAATTTAGTAATAATTACACTATTAAAGTGAGACAGGAAACAAAATTGCCATAGAATAAATTTAAAATTAAAACATAATTATATTAATAAAATATAAGCTAAACTCTTAGAGCTAGTTATCTAAGAACAAAGCATTTTGCATACTTTTATACTTCTTTCTATTTCAAGAACAGAGTCAGCACCCTAAAACAATTCAGAAGCTCTTGAACAAATCTTTCAGAGTCTCAGCATTTACATTTTGGACTCAATGTATTGCTACAAGGCTTTGCTGTTTATCTCTTAATCCTTTATTGTTTAATAATCTTTTTTCGCAGATGGTGACATGCAAATTACATTTTTCCAATATAAATAGTGCTGGGAATGCAGATTTAAAGCCCGAGTAAATCAGATTTGTGTTAGGTGGCAATGACAATGAAGAAAAGGACACATGGAGATGCCAAACAAACTTCTTGTTTCATTTCACTCCTTATGGCCTTTTGATTCCTAAGCAGGTGGGGAATCATCCAAGCAGATTGTATCCCAGTATTAACTCAATCTTATCAACTGTTTACATTGAATTAAGAGTGAGTACTTGTCAATTCACATAATTACTGTAAGATGTCTATGCCTGCATTGCCATGAATGAAAGGAAATCCGTCTGAACTTTGGCACAGTTATATGTTGTATTTAACAAAACCCCCTCCCTTAGAACAGTCAGCTTCTTTCCACTTCAAGGAAATGTAGGTGACTTTCTTCCCACTGTGATCCGGAATTTGTCTTCCTGAGTTACAACACAGCCAAAGAAAGCTATTCTCATTAATTTGTCGGCCATATCCAAAATTATGTATGTAATGGAATGCTAGAATGGTAAGTACCTATTTAAAAAACTAACAGGTAAGAGGAAGATTTGGCAAACTCTTAGAACCAATGCTGCTATAAATGAAATATCCCTCCTAAAAGCAGTTACCGTTTAAATATCCTAAGCGATATTAAAAAAGAATAGATTTGGCACTTCAACCCACATTCCTACTCACCCAACTCTTTCAAATATGGTTTTTGCCTAATGAGCATTGGCATATGATTTTCAAGCTGATTTGGATTCATGCTATGAGTTAGAAACAGAAAACTATTTCTCTCTTTAATATCTCAAACATAGTTTCATTAAAAGGACCGTGGCACCTTGTTTCCACATTAATTTTGGTGTTAAAAAATCAAAGGGTGAATATAATCAGAAAAAGGTCCAGATAAAATATGTGGTAATGATTTTCCAGTCAGCTTTACTTCAAGCTTGTTTACTATAGATTCAGCAGTTGTCAGACAAGAAAACATCAGTAATACAGCCCTGATGATTTAGGTTGAAGTGGACCTACACAGGGTAAAACTGGCAAATAAAAACACTCAATAATTAGCTGTGGGAAAATAGGCCAACATCGCTCAGGACTGCAGAAGCTATAAGAACTTAAGCAGATAATTATCTCCAAATAGGCAAAATATCAGATGTCATAAAGAGAGAACACATCTGTATGCAGTGGAAAGAGAGATCTCATACCAGATCAAGATACAAAGCCATGATGCTAAACTTTTCTTCAGTTTAGTACATTTGGCTGGAGAGGGTGGTCATTTAAAAGATACAAATTCACATACTTTGCCCCATAGATTTTGATTAACTTAGAACAGTCTTGGATCGTGATATTTTGTTTGTTTTCTTATTGGCTTGCTTGCTTGTTTTTTAAGCTCCTTGGCTGATTTTAAATTGCCTCAACGGTTAAGAAGTACTTATCTCAGAGAAGATACGTAAGAAGCAAACCTGAATCAGGAAAAAAAAAAAAAAAAAAGCTAAAAGGCTTACTGAGAACTTTAGGGTCTTTCTTAGCCATCCAATTTGTGGAGTCCCTGAAATTATATCCTTCCCCCCCCCCCCCATTCCTGGTTGCCACACCTGTTTCAAGTTTTCTCAACTGGGCACAACTGTTGTAGTACGCACATTATCAAATGTAGAGTCCTTTAATGAGGAACTGTTGACCAGTGACGTAGCTTGTTAGCTCCTTAGGATATCGTCAGGCTTTTTTCTAGTACTTCAGCTCTTCTCATCCTCTATTGTTATATAAATAAATTTGATGTTTATTTATAAAATAAAATGTATATATAGTGAAAGCACAAATCTTAATTGCACAGTTCAAAGAGATTTGATAAATATATATAGCGGTTACTACCAACTAAACCAATATATAGCACATTTCCAAAATCTCAGGTTTCATCACTCTGTACCACCTTCCATTCAGTCAAGATGCTCCATGGGAAACTATTTTATTTTTATAATAATAGATTAATATTACTTGTTCTTGAGTACCACATAACAGGAACCATGAAACGTATACTCTATGACATCCGGCTTCTTTCACTTGCTGTCATATTTTTAAGAACCACCCTTAATGCTGTGTGTATCAGTTCATTTTTTCTATAAGTAATGTTCCATTATATGATATACTATGATTAATTTACTCATTCTCTTGTTGATGGTGCATGGCAGACACACCTGACAGCAGCAACTTAGGCATATCCTGAGAATGACCCTGTATGGCAGATGCACCTGAAATAAATAACTTAAGCATACCCTGGGAATGACTCTATCTTCTAAAAGGAATGCACGTTTGGAGTTCTGAGCTAAGGAATCTGGGAGGGGCCAACCCAGAGACTAATTCCTTATCTATGAGAAACATCTGTTAAAGTTTTTCAGGTGGAGGTTGCTAGAGGGAGGGTACTAAGTGAGAACGCTGCGTGAACTACATGCTTTTTATAAACGGTAGTGATTCTCCTGCCCGGACTGCCACCACTGGACCACCTTACCTGTAAGTCCTTTCAATAGACTATATGTTTTGTTTGCTGGCTCCAGGTCTCTTCCTTGGCCTTCCAACAGGGTGCTACCCCTATTGAAGTTAATAGGGGTTGGCGTGAGAGATAAATATTTGAATAGTTTCTAGTTTGGGGGTATTATTTATAAAGCGTGTATAAACAGTCTTCAACAAGTCACTCTGGGGTCATATGTTTCCATTCTCTTGGGGAAAGTGAAAAGGATTGAAATTGTTGAGCATAGGTGACTCCTAGGTGAGTGTTTATTAACTCATTAAATGTTTAACTATATAATATGTTTAACTATATAAAGGGTGAATGTTTAACTATACAAGAAGTTATCAAATAGCTTTCCAAAGGGGTTTACCAAGTGTCCAAGTTGCTCTTTATTGCCACCAAAATTCTCTGCTATCGGCCTTTTTAATTTTAGCCATTCTAGTCAGTGAAAATAGTATTTCATTATGGTTTTGTTTTTCCCTGATGATCAATAATGTAGAGTAGAACTTCTAGAAATGTAAATCCTGGACCTGTGCATCAGCATTATTGTGAAAATGGTTAAGAATACAATACGTAAACCCCACTCCAAACTTAATAAATTAGAAGCTCTGGGGTTGGTGTTTGGCCATATGTGTTTTACTAAGCCTTTCAGGTGATTGTGATCCACGTTTTAAAAGAATTTCCCTGCTAATGTGATTTTTTGGTCTCCCAAACTCTATAGCAATATCATAAAATCTGTGAGATATTCTAATTTGTATTTAATGTGAATTATTTTTATAGTAATAAATAGTTGTCCTTATATAGTCTCCTAGATTATGTTAAGTTCTTATCAATCAATACCTGTATCTTTGCACAGTCTAGTTTAACATGTTTTTAATTCTCTTTTACTTCTCTCTCAAATATACTACCAGAATGTTGCTCTTATCCAGTGTTAGATTCATATTTTATATTATAAATGTATATCAACTGGATTATTTGGTTAGTAAGAAGTACATTTTATTATATAGTTTACTTGCTCTCAGTATACTATAGTTTCATGCCAAAAGTATTTTTCTTCTTAATGGAATGTTTTTCTGCTATAATAAGTTTTCAAAAAGTCTCTCAGAGATAAACATTCTGAATCAATGTGTAAAAATTGAAAGTGATTTTATTTCACACTGTCGTTTAAGTTGTCCTTCTGATTTTTGTTCCCTTGAATATCTGCCTCTTATCTCTAGAGTTTTAAATAATATTTTGTTTATCGTTGTTTGTATTTCACAATGACTTAAAAAGATTTTTTCTAACATAGCCTAAATTGCTGTTGTGTATCCTTGAAATTTGATGTCTGATATATCACCAGGCAGGCCCCTGACATGGGAGTGTTACAATTATCTAATGCTATATAAGAATATCACCATAAAACTTTGTAAAGCAAAATAAAAAGTTCGTATGTTTGCAGATTCTGGCAAACAAGTTTTGGTTCTCCTTACCTGATACATCTATCCATCTAGACCTATAGTCTATAGTCCCAGCACCTGTGGATGGAGATTAAGCCATCTGGTTGGAAAGTCTGGCACCCATATTATGATCAGGTCCTCCAATGCCAAGCACATTTTCTTTGAGGATCCTTCTAAGACTGTTGATGAACAGATGATATTTAACCACAGAAGTCTCTGAACTAGGTCGAAACAGAATTTGTTTTATTTTTAAAAAGACAAATTTCCAATTTACTGTTTTATTATTTATCTCATATTCTTATATTCTATGCAGCCCAAGATAGTCTAGCAGAAATTCTGTAATGAAATCAAATGACAAATTAAAATACTTCAAAAATAAAATATCACCATGATAGAGATGGCCAAAATTTACATATAAGCCTACCACCAACATCAACTTGCATTATGTCTAACACTCCTAGTTTCTCCATAGACTTCACTCTGTTCTGGAGGTAGAGAAAAAAGTATCTATAAATCAAATACCTTTATAAGTTTGAGTTTAAAATGATTAGGAAAATCATTTCTTCCGGTTAGTTAAAATCCAATGAAATTGAGGCAAGAAAGCATCCTCTTCAACTTCATACTTTGTTCAGTCTCAGCCAGAAGGCTGTTAATGCTTCTATGGACTTGTTAGGCTTGTCTCTCACTGGAATGAAATTTATTATAAAATTTTATGGCTTCACAAATTGAAATAATTTCATGTCAAGTTTCTGATGCCCTCCCTAGCAAAGGGGACAAATCCAGAATATATAAGAAACTCAAACAACTCAATAAAAAGGAAACAAATAACCATATTTCAAAAATGGGCAAAAGACTTGAATGAAAATTCCTCAGCAGAAGACATTTGAAAGGCCAATGGATATATGAAAAAAAATGCTCAACATTCCTAATAATCCCTAATAATCAGGGAAATGCAAATTAAAACCACAATGAGACATCACCTCACTCCTGTTAGAATGGTTATTATTGAAGAGATGAATGATAAGTGCAGGCAAAGATGTGGAGAAAAGGGAACACTTGTGCGCTGTTGGTGAAATTGAAAATTAGTACAGCCGTCATGGAAACCTGTATGGAGGCTCCTTAACAAGCTAGAAATAGAATTACCATATGATTTAGCAATCCTACCTCTGGGTGTATATCCAAGGGAATTGAAATCACTATATTGAAGAGATTTCTGCACTCTCATGTTCATTGCAGCATTATTCATAATAGCCAAGATTTGGAAGCAACGTAAGTGTCTATCAACAGGTGAATGAACATTAAAAACATGGTATGTGTACACAAAGGAGTATTATTCAGGCTTTTAAAAGAAATACATTCTGTTATTTGAGATAACATAGATGAATCTAGAGGACATTTTGTTAAGTGAAATGAGCCAGGCACAGAAAGAGAAATATCACATGATGTCACTTATATGTGGAATTTAAAAATTACCAAAGGCTGAGGGGTGAAAGGGGAGGGTGAGCAGGAAACAGGCAAATGTTGATCAAGGGGTACAAATTTCAGTTAGACAAGAGGAAAAAGTACTGGTGATCTATTGTGCAAGATGATTATGGTTAACAATAATTGTATATTTCAAAATTGCTAAAGAAGTGAATTTTAAATGTTCTCACCACAAAGAAATGACGAGTATGTAAAGTGATGGATATTTTAATCAGTCAGCTTTGCATGTATCCAAGCATCATATTTTACTGCATAAATATATACGATTATATTTGTCAACAAAACTTTAAAAGAACACCTAAAATGATAACATATGCAAAATTAAGTTAGAATCAGTCTCACACTTACCAAACTTAAAAACAAGCCAACCCTTTTCCCAAAAGCAGTTCCTCAGGCAAAATTCTCTTCCTATAATCTCATACTTAGCATTGCCAAAGACCGCAGCAGAGACTCGGCAGTCTCTGGGAAAAAGAGGCTTGGGAGAATAAAATATCAGATCAATCCTCTCCAGGATATTTTTCAGACTATCATACTTATAAACTTATATTCAACTAGGAGAAATTTCCTAGCAGAATTTTAATTTTGCCAATATGCAATAACTATTTCTGGGAGAAAAATCTAATTTTGCATATCTTCTTTCTAAGCTATTGAACATTGCTGACTTCTTGTAAAGTTTAAACATATAGAATAATGACAGCTCTTGTCACCAGTTCTTAGGTGAAGTTCCCTAAAAGCAGAGGCTGGGATGTAGTTTTTTTTTTTGTTTTTGTTTTTGTTTTTTTTTTTCCTCTAGTGATTTATTGAGGGTATGCTCTCTAGTGAAAGCTATAAGGGAATTAGAAAAGCAGAATATATTTGGGGAGGAAGCTAGGCAAAGTCAGGCATTTAGCTGAAGTCTAGACTTAGCTTGACCTGATGAGGTGCTCTGGAGTGAATTGGCACACAGGATAAAACTGAGCTGTTGACGCAAACACAGCAGCGAGGGAATCTGAGGGAGGAGGTCTGGATGTGGTACCAAAAGCATCTATTACAAAGGGTAAACGCATGTTAGAGGCTTGAAAGAACAGAGTTTCTACTGATTATTATTGCCATATTCCATAAACAACAATTATCCATGAAGTAGGTGATAATTTTGATATTGCAAATCTGTGTAAATCTATCACCTAACACCTTGAAAATTCGATAGCATATTTTAAATTTTATTTTCTGTCAAATGAAGATACATGAATAAGAAATTAATTGATCCAGTATTCATTCTTCCACCAGAATGTAATTTAAATACAACTATATTTTTTCAGGATAAATTGATAGAGCTGGCTACTAGGAAAAGATTAGAGATAAATTTTAAAATTCAGTATCATTTGCTTCTTTTTGATTAAAAGTTAAAATGAATATCCCAAGCTTACTGAAACTGCTTTTTTTTTTTTTTTTTTTTTTTAATTGAGACAGGGACTCACTCTTCCACCAGGCTGGAGTGCAGTGATGCAATCATGGCTCACTGTAGTCTCAAACTCTTGGGCTGAGGTCATCTTCCCACCTCAGCTTATTGAGGAGCTGGGACTACAAGCACACACCACCATGCCCAGCCAATTTTTTTTTTTTTTAAATTTTGAGATGTCTCACTGTATTAATCAAGCTAGTCTCCAACTCCTAGGCTCAAGCAATCCTCCCACCTCGGCCTCCAAAAGCATAGGGATTACAGGCATAAGCCACTGTTCTCAGCCTGAAATTGCTTCAAAATTTCTTCTTCCATTTCTTCTAACATACTTAACGGGAGGCTTGTGGCTGCACTGAATGTTGAAAGCAAGGAAAAGAAAAGAGAAAGAAAAACAACATAAAACAAGTTTATATATCATTATCTCCTGTAAATAGTATCCATCTATCCTACATTATGTAAGTTAACAAGCCAAAGAAAAATGTTTGTCACTGTAAAGCTTTTAAATATTAATATACATAGATTTGTTCCAATAGTATCTTTAGGTGCTTAATATGAATAATGCCTATTTCACGTATAATTTTACTAATTAACAATTGAGGAATAACATAGTTTTGATTATAGGAGTTATCTCTATATTATTCATGTATAAAATATTTTCAATGAATCGTGTGTTTAAATTTATAATTATTTTTCATTGTTTTATATTTGTTCTGATTAGATTTACTGAGTATATTTGGCTATGTCTATTACATCCAATGACAAAAACATTGAGACTTGTATTTTGTATACATTTTATTCAACTTTTAAATTAGTAATTTGATTTATTTTATAGAAGTATTTGTCCAAGATTAATTTGATGTTAAAAACATAAAAATTTTATAAACCACTTTTATACCAAAGCTGGTTTAGGAAGCACTGCTCCACAGGGCATGTGGGGATCAGCTGCCTTGAAGTTAAAAAGTAGCTTCATTTCTAAAAGGCTGGTATAAAGACTCCTTTCTCTATTGTTCGGCCTTTGCTTAAATTGCATCTGTAAAGTTCAAGACTGAGCTGCAGCAGCTTGTACCCTGAAGCTGTCCAAGCTTGAGAAAAAACTAAGCTTTTGCTTAAACCAGCACTGCAGGCTAAGCACCCTCCCACCTTGTGGGGAGCATCCAGCTGAGATTCATCTACCACCCAGGCCTGCACCTTTCCTGATGCCTCATTGACCTTCATGCATCTGCTGAAGGCTGCAAATCCCTGAGTCACTACTGTGAACAGTGTAACCTTTTCTAAGAAGAGTACTTTTTCCTTTCCTTCTCATCTCAAATTCCCACTCCTCACTATAAATTGGTTACCCTACTTCTTTCTTTTTGTTAAAAAAATTTCAGAAAAAAAGTCTTTACTCACCAGAAATCCACAAACTCATCTTTTTCCCTGAAAAAAAAAAAGATGCACTCTTTTTCTAAAGCAAACCCTCCTTGTATGTACAAAAATTCCATTCCATTTTTCCTTCTTATTACCTTTCTATTGTCTTTTCAGTTTCTCTCTCTCTACTGCATCATCTAGAAATATGCTATCATACTTCACTCCTTAAGATAGCTCATCTTCTCCTCTTCCAGCAAATGACCCTTTCTCTGTTGCATTTTTTCTAAAACCAAATTAGATCCAGGTTTTGTCTTCATTGTTCAAAATGCACTCCTGTTAAGGTTACTAGGGACTTTCATTTAACCAAATTCAATAGTCTCTTATTGGCCCTCTTATCTGACATTGACTTCTTTCTTGAAACATTTTCTTCACTTAAAATTCAGGACTTGCTAATCTTCCAGTTTTTTTTTTTTTTTCTAATTCACTAACAACTTCATAGATTTCCTTGCTGGATTCTCCGAACATCTTTCTAAATGTTAGAGGATGCAAAAGTTCTGTTTTTGGCCTTCATTTTTCTCTCTACCTGCAAACAACGCCAGAGTGAATTCACCTGGTCCTCTAGCTTTACATGCCTTCTATCTCCTGATGTCTCCTAAATGTATATCACCAACACTGAAATCACCCCTCAAATCCAGACTTGCACACACAACTATCTAATTAACATCTCCATTTAAATTCCATTTAAATACCTCACAAGTAATGTGCAAATTGAACACTTGAATCCTTACTCTCCAAACCCACTCCATCTCAGCTAGCAGTTTTCATTTTATTAAAGGGTAACCACAGTTTCCCCAATTGTTCAGGCCAAGAATTTTGGAGTTACATTTGACCACTTCTTTTCTCTTACAACCAAGTGAGATATAGGTAGAAGTCATGAACATCACCTATAGACCTGGATCATTAAAAAGAGCAGCAGGATTTTCCATTTTCTCCCTTTCCTTATTTGCCAAGCTGGAGGCAATCGATACTAAGACCTCAGAGTGTGACAGTGACAATATTTGAAGGCAGCTGGGTCCCTCAATCACTGACTTGGAGGCAAACTTTTCATGAGGGTCACCCAATAAATAACAAATATATAAGACTCTTGTGTGAATAACGAAGGAATATTAGTTCGTTTAAACTACTAAGATTTTGGAGTTGTTTGTTACAACAGAGGCTTGCCACTACAAATGGAGAAGTTTCTACCTAGAGGGTTGGTGTTACTTGTAATAAAAACAACAATGAAATTGATTACGCACTATGGGTTTAGTGGCTGGGCGGCAGGAGGCAAAAGAACTAGAAAAAGCAGGCTGGAAGCCTGGCTAGCAAAATGTTTAGTAAAAATTCACCTGTGATTACTTAAAATGAAGAAAGCATACTTACTGAGCCTGTAATTTTAAGATAGTGCCTTGAAAGAGTCAGAGTGGTATCCACTGGCTATTAAAAGTTGCTTTTTGGAAGTCATTACAAAAAAGCCAGATGCCCATGAAAAAAAGTGACTGATTTTAGGGAGAGACAGGTGGGAAAAGAGAAAGTTCACCAATCAATGGCATTAGAAGTTTTAAACAGCTAACTTCTCTGGGCCATAAAAAATTAGAGAAAAGACCCAAAAAAGAAAGAATTTTTTAACAAAAGGGGATAAAAGCCTTGAGCAGCAAAAGTCCAAGGAAACTTTTAAATTAAGCCAAGTGACTCAATTTAGCAGGAAAATTCTAATTAAGAATATTACTCAAGACCCTTGTTCTATGTAGCCTCAAGGTGGCTGTCATTAATCAGAAAGAAGGTGAGTAGAGATAATAAAGGAAATAGTCAAGCTTGAGAAATAATTTTAGGTAAAAAATTGTGTTTACTGGCACATGGAAGTGTCTGGAAGCAAATAGATAAAAATTTTCCTAAGTTTTTGAGGAAATTGTACTGCCAAAGAAACTGCAAGCCTTGTCTAAAAGTAGTGTATGGCTGTTTGCTGAGTCTTAAAACTCTCTGCTGAACTAACACAAGGGTATTCTCTGACACAAAAGAGCTGCCATAGCTATGTTTCCCCAAAGAGGACATACTCCCCATCATCCACTCTAGATAGGGCCATGGAGAATAATAGGCAAAGACACACTTTCTAAAAGGCAGAGGAAGAAACCATGAAAAACATTGTTAAAGGGAGTTTTATCAGAGAACAAAACCAGGGAGTACAAAGCCTTTTCCTAATTTCAGATTAAGAAGTTTTTATAAGAGATGCTGAGAAGATTTTAATAACTGCTTTGAAGCAGGGACCGCTCTGGATCTTCCATTCTGCTCTTGATAAGCAAATTGTATTGAATTATGTTCATGCTTTATCATTATATAGTGAGCATGAGATGTGCATTTAATTCTAAATGACAAGACTTTTCAGTTCATACCACAAGCAACATCTAGATTACACAGGAAGAACCGCTCATCACGTGGACAACATAAACTAGTTATTGAATGGGATTGTTGGATGGAATTTTGGGTTAGTTCACCTAAGAATGAAGTGAATATGTCCAATATAGAGAGGAGAAGTGACATGGATGTTCGGTGACAAGATTAATCTATAGTGGCAAGGATTGGCTGGATTTTAATTGTTTTACCATGTTCTAAGGGAACCCAGTTAGATTGTGTCTCACAGTTTCCTTTGTGGTTAGCTGGAGCCATAGAACTGAGTTCCAGTGTAATAAATGTAGAAGTAATACACACCCTCTAGACCTGATTCAAAAACACAAACAACCAAACAAAACAAATATGCAATCTTCATTCTTTCTTTTCTTGTCAGGTGCTGGAAACAAAAGTTCCAGAACTTGACAAACCCCCAAAAGATGGAAGGTACGTAAGGTACCATCTGACAGATAGTAACTGCAGGAGAAAAAAGATTCTACATGTGAAGAAGACCTGCCTAACCAGAAATAGACTATTATCAAATGATAAATCAAATTGTATTATGTTTGCCATTAAAATGGTATATTTATTTTTCTATAGTAGTTATCCTTCTCTGCTAAGATGATGATAATAATGATTTATTTTTATTTTTTCAAGCAACATTTGACTAGGAGTCACTGGATAGCACTACAGATACTTAGTTCTTACCCTGAACATTCATTAAACAAT
The DNA here is from genome assembly GCF_006542625.1 of Nomascus leucogenys. Lineage (NCBI taxonomy): Eukaryota > Metazoa > Chordata > Mammalia > Primates > Hylobatidae > Nomascus > Nomascus leucogenys. The sequence goes on along the minus strand of NC_044389.1, from coordinate 23,541,649 downwards.
TTTCCAAAGCACATAACATCGCGACATAACCTGTTAAAGTAATAACATATTCCACACCCATTATCCTACAATGGTAAGGTCAGAGGTGTTAGAAAGTTAAGATCTGATACTTGAGGACATTTATGGCTCTTTTTCACATATTTCAGAAAGGTGCTAAAATCAGTACTGCTTGTCTAATACTTGGGCAAAACTAATAAGCTTTTTAACTTTTGGTGTGAAAATTACTGGGCAAAAATTTCAAGATCAACATAGTATCCGGTCAAATGAAACAGAAATAAAATGCCTTGAAATGTATTTAATTGAAATCTTAAGTAAAATTCTTATTCCCCTAAGGGAAGAAAAACATTAAATTCTAGTGATAAAACTTGAAACCTAAGTTTTAGGATAAAAACAAGTGACATTCTCCAATGACCTATCTACTGCCTCAAACCTTATTCCTTTTAGTTTCACCATGTATAAGACAAATTCGTATGTATTATTCCCACTCATGAGTATAATTCTGTTTGAATTATCTAATTTCTATGAAAGAACTGAAATTATAACTTATTTCTATTTTTAGGGGCTATGCTATGCTTTCCCTAACCTATATGCCCATTAAAATTTTGAATAATTTTTTAAAAATATTCCATCCTCTAACTTTTTATATTTAAAAAAACACAGATTTAAGGCCACTCCATTAAATATTTCAAGTGAGTAAAACTGAATTCATATCATGTGATTTGTTATTAATAATGTATACTTTTACCTAATTGAGAAATCTGCCTAGAATAATACATTTTATTGTAGTCTAAATAGAAACTTGAAAACAAATTGAAATTCTTTTTTTTTTTTATTATACTTTAGGGTTTTAGGGTACATGTGCACAATGTGCAGGTTTGTTACATATGTATCCATGTGCCATGTTGATTTCCTGCACCCATTAACTCGTCATTTAGCATTAGGTGTATCTCCTAATGCTGTCCCTCCCCCCTCCCCCCACCCCACAACAGTCCCCGGAGTGAACAAATTGAAATTCTTGAGTCAATTATTCTGAACTATGTTCAGTACTTATTTTTAGTGTTTTCATTCTCCATTCAAACCAGAAGTGTAAGATGATAACCTTCAAATTCTTCCATATCATTTACCGCAATGAAGATAAGGTTTTGGGTTGTGGAATAGAGATGATCTGTGGTTTTAGTTTGGTGTGAAAAAGGGATGTCAGAAAATGTAGTGGGCATATTTTGAAGGCTACAGGGATACAGTTTATGTGGTCACTAAAACTGGCAACTATTATGAGGAAGATGTTCACATTGGCCACTTGAGACCGTGGCGTTCAGCTCACAGTTAATGCCTCATTCTCACCCCATCAGTTGGGAAGTGATGAGCTTCATTGCAAGTGTACTTCCTCTAGCCTCTCTGAAAATTATTTTGAAAGCTGATGGAACCCTTTTTCTGCAAAGTATAAAATGGGAGAAAGCTATCAGTTACAAAAAAACTCAAGTAGAATTGTGAAGATAAACTTTTTGTCTTAAATTAGCTTAAAGGCTGAATTAACAAAGTCTGCATTTACTCTTCAAATACCCAATGACTGTGAGAATTTTGTTCTATTCCACCATCAGAAATAGTTATCCAAAACTGATTTTAAAAACTAAATAAAAAGTGAATATATTATTTTTTGATCTGGCCAGCACACGAGGTAGTAAGATATCCTTATCACGCCTGGATTCAGATGTTAGACTTAATGAGTGATGAAGGTGCTAATGCCAAATAATCTGAGAAGAAATCTATGCTGGAGCTTAGAAAGATAACCAGGCCCACGGGTGATGGTAGAGGATGGGGTGTCTGAGAAGTCCCTCAGAACAAATACAGTATCTGGTGTTGAATATAGCAATCATGGCAGAGATTAAGAAGCCCAGAAGACATTAGCTGGGCATAATGAGAAACATCTCCAAGTGTCAGGTCCTTGAGAACAAGGACCAGTCCTGCTTCATCTTGATGTCCCCAGTGCATTTATATATTGCAAATATGCCTGTGAATAAGTTAAGAAAAAAGAATTGGTATCAAAGGGGATAGTTGCACAGATGAAGCATTTGATCTTCCTGCTTGCTTTAACCAATGAAATGAGGGGCTTTCATTATCCCTCCTACTCTGGCAGTAAGTCCATTTTGGTCTTCAAAAGGTATCTCCTGATACAACATTTGGGTTTCAATGGCATAAAATCTGTGTTTTATTCTTAGAAACCCAGTAATTTCCCATTATGGAAAAACATATTTATCGAGGGTTAGAAGAAATATTCACCTATCAAGGTAAGAACAATTATGCCACGTAATTATTTGCATAAAGACCAGGCAAGAACTAAGCCATAACTATTCAACAGATTTACAGGAAGAACACAGGAAGCACTCTTCTCTTTTTGCAATGTGTTCTACACCCACTGACTTTCCTCCTCCCTCTCCCTCTCTCTGAGCTTGTGTCTGTGTATGAATGTGTTTGGTGTTTCTGTGTTTGTTTTCATTTTTGATCGTTGTGCTGATAAAGCAAATATTTTAATTTATTGTTATATTATTATTAGTATTATTTTAGAAATAGGGCATCGCTCTGTTGTCCAGGCTGGAGTGCAGTGACAGTGGCAGGGTTATAGCTTATTGCAACCTCAAACTCCTGGGCTCAAGAGAACTTCGCACCTCATCCTCTTAGTAGCTAGAACTACAGGCAGGCACCACTACACCCAGCTTGTTTGTTGTTGTTATTGTTATGTGTTTTAATTGTAGAACTGGGGTCCCGCTATGTTGCCCAGGCTGGAGGCAAACTTTACTAGCTCTAGTAAAACAAACAAAAAATAATGTTGTGTCTGTTCAGAAGAACATATTTTAGATTATCATCTGAAGGTTCTTAAAATAATCTACAAATAAATTACACTCACACTGGAGTTCATTGCATGCATTCTTTTTTTCTTTTGCTAGAATCCTTGAAGGATATATCAGGTAGAAAATAAGAAGAGATAACTAATAAAAAAAAATCATGATGTACAAAAAATACTCAATTATGTATTTTCTGGTCTACTATATTAAAGATTAAAGATGTACTTAGTAAAATTTAAACTCATTTATAGACTGAATAATTATATCTACAAAAGCAAACAGAAAAACCATCCTATAATGTAATATGTATTCTATTTGAGAGTGAGTTATAGCATAAGATATTAGCATATTACTACATGAAAAGTTAAAATGAAAGAGATATTAGTAAGTTGAGTTAAAAATTATTAAAGTTAACATTGAAACCAACCATACAGAAGACTGATATGGAGTAGATAGATATCATCTAATTCATTATAAAGTCCACAAGACAAAAATAAATCAATATACCTAAATTTAATTAATTTCAAATGAGGTAATGGTTCATGTAAATCAATTTAATTAATATATCTGTTAATTTCATAAATTCATTTAATTGTTTCTTTTTTTATTCTTGGTAGAAGGATTTATCGATAAATCTGTGCAATTACAATAGTGTATTAGTCCATTCTCACACTGCTATGAAGAATTACCCAAGACTGGGTAATTTATAAAGAAAAGAGGTTTAATTGATTCACAGTTCTTCATGGATGGGGAGGTCTCAGGAAACTCACCATCATAGCAGAAGGCACCACTTCACAGGGCTGAAGGAGAGAGAATGAATGCTAGCAAGGAAATGCCAGACACATATAAAACTATCGGATCTTGTGAGAACTCACTATCATGAGAATAGCATGAGGGAAATAGCCCCCATGATTCAATTACCTCTCACCGAGTCCATCCCATGACATGTGGGGATTATGGGATTACAGTTCAAGGTCAGACTTGGGTGGGAACACAAAGCCAAACCATATCAAATAGCAAATGCTATCTGAACAGTGACTTATTCTCCAAATAATGTACACCAGAATGAAACACAATTAGGAAATACATAGACAATAATTCTTACAAGAAATGCATCATTTTTCTGCAATATGTGCACATATGTAGCAATATTATTTAGCACCATGATTTAAAAATACACAATTGAAATTTTTTTAATCTAGTTTTCTAAGTAAGCACTGCCTAGCAGTCATAAAACATAAATGACTTTCCAGAATCATCTCAAATTAATGTCTAAGCCATATCTTCTTCAATTTCAATTAATAGAGAAAACTTTATGCTTCCTTTTGATTCTTCACCAAATTAAACTGAAATAAAAATAAACAGGTAACGTTGATAAAAGTCACAAAAAAATTCTGAGTTATCACCTTATATTAGTAGCAGGGAAAAAGCCACAGACTTTTCTGAATTCAGAGGTAACAAAATTAAATCGCAAAATTATACTTACTTATTTACTAGAGATATAGAATATTTATCTTTGGTTTGTAATAAGTTGGAGACATATTTTATGTCCTATGTAAACACAAACCAAACATCTGGATTCAGAGTGAAAAATATTATTGCCAAATTATACATTTTTTCTAGTTATTTACATAAATCATAATATATGCTGATATTCATATATATATATATATATATAAGATTTGATATTGTGAAATATATTTTTGGTCTTCATCAAGTTTCCTGTCATACAACACCTACCATCTTTGGAATACCCAAATCATAGGTGTCCTTTTGTATGCTAATTTGTTGACCTAGCTGGCAGCCCCTAGATAGGTTCACAATGATGATCACTCAAAACACCAAGGAAGGAGCAGATGGTTAGAACTTTCAGCCCCACTCCCAAATATGGAAGGAGGGAGGCAAGGCTAAAGGTTAAGTTGATCACCAATGGACAGTGATACAATCAATCATGCCTGTATAATGAAGCCTCCAGTAAAACCCAAAAGGACTGCGTTCATGGAGCTTGCAGATAGCTGAATATACAGACGTTCCTGGAAGGTGGTGCACCAGGCGAGGTCATGGAAGCTTCCCATCCCTTCCCACATACCTTGCCCTATGCATCTCTTCCATCAGTTACTCATTAAATATCCTTTGTAATATCCTATGTAGAAAATCAGTAAATATAAGCGTTTCCTGGCCAGGCATGGTGGCTCACACCTGTAATCCCAGCACTTTGGGAGGCCAAAGCAGGCAGATCATCTGAGGTCAAGAGTTCGAGACCAGCCTGTCCAACATGTGAAACACTATCTCTACTGAAAATACAAAAAGAAAAAAAAATTAGCCAGACGTGGTGGCGAGCACCTGCAATACCAGCTACTCAGGAGGCTGAAGGAGGAGAATTGCTGGAACCCAAGAGGAGGAGGTTGCAGTGAGCAGAGATCATACCAATGCACTCCAGCCTGGGTAACAGAGTGAGATTTCATCTAAAAAAAAAAAAAAAAAAAATAAATATATATATATACACACACACACATATATATATATAATACACACACACATATATATGCATATACATATATATAAAATATATTGTATAATATATAAATGGGGTGATGGAACCCTGATTTACAGCTAGCTGGTGGATCAGAAGCATAGGTAAAACAACTTGAGACTTGTGTTTGGCATTGAAAGTATGGGACAATCTTGTGACACTGAGCACTCAACCTGTGGGATTTGATGCTCTCTTCAAATAGATAGTGTTGGAATTGAATTGAAGGACACTAGCTGGCATCTGCTGCAGAATTGCTTGCTTCCTTGATGTGTGAGGAAAAACCCCCACACATTTTATCACGGAAGTCTTCTGTGTTGATTGTTAAGTGACAGTAGTATAGGAAAAAATGGAGTTTGTTATTCCTATAAGTTACAAAGTAGATATAAGGACATACTGGGTGTTTTGTACTATCTGCACCAAACATTTAATTTTAGATATCTGGATTTGTAAATTTCCAGAGAGAGTTTCTCACTTTAACACAAATATTTAGATATTGTTTAGCCAAAACTTCTCAGTTCTGAAAAACAGAGAGCAAGGTGATCAATAGTCAGAAAAGTTTCCTGCTGCTTGTTAGTAAAAACTATGTGAAAGACACCAATAGTCCTTTATATCTCTCTCAAAAACAGTCTGAATTATTGTTTGCTATTTATTAAACAAAATCCCTTGGCTTCCATGATATCATATTCTCTTTATTCTTCTACGACTTTTACTGTTCGTTCTTGGGCCCCTGCCTTGCCTGCTTTTTCTCTGCATGCTTGAATTTGCTTTCCCCTCAGCATTTTACCTGTGTCTACATTGTTTTTTATTTGTTTTATTTCTTTCTCACTCTATGTCAGTCAGTGGTTCTCAGTACATTTTGGAAATTTGTTGGGGCATTTTTGGTTATCACATGAGTTTAGGAGCCGGTTTAGTGGGGAGAGACCATTATGCTAGATGACCTGCAGTCTATGCGATAGTTCTATGTAACAGAAAATGCAGCCTGGTCAACTTTAAAGAGTTCCACCAGACATTCATGATAGTAAATCTGCTTAAATATTTTTAGGTGATAACCTAACTCCAATTTATATAAAATCTGACGTATTTTATATGGTATAATTTATACCATAACCTAATGTAGGGTATAATTGTAATTTATTTTGTTTGGAACTTTACCAGTCATCAAGTTCAGTTTCTTTTATATCTGAAATACCCAAGTTTTCTTCTCCCTTCTCTCTTTCTGCCTGCAATGAAATTCTGATACTAACCACCCAGTGTTGGGTCAAACTTCATGAGTTAAGGACACAGTGCTCCAATAACACTACCCTCACTTCAAATACCAGCCTCATTCCTTGGGGTTTCCAGGGCACCTTCACTTCCAACAACCTGACAACAAATTTGGGAGTTCCCACTAGCCTCTCAGTTTCCGTTATTCTTTTGAAACAACTCATAAAAGTCAGAAAAGTGCTATACTTATGATTAAAGTTTTGCTATGACAAATCAGGACCAGCCAAAGAAGAAATAAATAGGCTGAGGACTATGAGGGTCCTAAATGAGGAGTTCCTCATAGAAAGTCAACATGCATCACTCTTTTGTCAAATCAGTATGTAACAATGTGTACAGAGTACTGTCCACAAGGGAAGCTCACCCAACCTTTGATGTCTAGATCTTTTATTAGGGTTTCATTACATTGGCATGATTGATTGAATCATTGGTCATGCACTGAATTCAATCTCCAGGTCTCCTCTCCCCGCCTGAAAGGCCAGGCAGATATCACGTGGCTCAAAGTTCCAATGCTCCAATCACAAGTTTGGCTTTTCTGGTGTGACAAGCAGCCATCCTAAGACATCTTATTAGTATAAATTATCTAGGGGCTCACCATGCATCTCCTCCTTCGCATAAACTCAGGTATAGTCTGAGGAGACTGCTCAACAACAAAGACACTCCCAGGATATGTGAAATGCCAAGGGTTTGGAAGCTTCCTCCCAGAAATCAGGGAAAAGGCCAGTCACATTTTTTAAAAAAATTATACAACACTCCAATTACCTTTCCTTACTTCAGACTCTTATCTTCCCAAAGTCTTGCATTATTATCTAAACTATGTTCCTACTTCCAACATGGTTCTGCTTCATTTGCATGCTTTGCAATAATGCCAGAATAATCTTGCTAAAATGCAATTTGGACAATGTCAATGCTCTGCTTAAAGTCTTTTAATGTTGCCCTCAATTTTACAAAGCAAATCTGGATTCCTTTGCATAACATACGATACTCTCTGTCAGGTTCATTTGCCTAATTCACTAGGCTTATGTATACTCCAAATTATTTATTTTTCCATTTGAAAAAAATATATATCCAATTACATATTCTTAGTGAAGTGACATATTTCTCTTTTGAATGTTGTTGTTCATGCTATTTTCTTTTTTAGAAAACGTTTGCCTTCCCCCTACTTCTAATTGTCTACATAATCTATTATAATTCAAGACGCAAATTAGGTAAAATTAAATGTTTCTTATTCTACTCAGATTGGATGAGGTTCTATTTTTTGTATTCTCCTGGTATTGTGTGCATGATTTTTGGCAAACTATTTATTTTCAATTAGAAATAATCTATTTATATGAATGTCTACACTGCAAAATTGTCCTGATACCTGTTCTCTTATAGACATGTAATAAGTGTTTTAAGTGAGCAAATCTGGATAGAAAAATTGTAAATGAATGTAACTGAAGCACAGCAGTTTTGGAATCAGTGAAATTTGGCCAGAATGATATTTTGATATCACACAACTGCTCATTTTATGAAGCACAAGCCATAGAAACAGAACATTATCTCTTTAAAATTTTGATCCATATGAGTTGCACATTGTAGATATTTAATATATGGTGTTGAACAAATGCATCACCATCACATTTTCCAAAGTGAGAAGTTATTCAAGGATCTCAAGAAGTGTAACAGTATTAAAGGTTAAGTTAGCTTTAAAAATAAAATGTAATCCTATATTTTAATAATGTGGAACATGTTGTATTATATAAATGGAATGATTATTCTAGTATTGATGTGTGGAAAATGAGATGTTAAATATAGGTGAATTTTTAAAGACTAAAAATCTTTTATATATCATATATTTATAGAATATTATTTACAAAGTTAGAAATAAAACCATATTTTTTAAGGCAGCAGAGTACGTGAATTGTGGCACATCATCACACAGAAATAATTCCTAAAATAAAGGGTGAATCAACAGGACAAAATACGTTGGATCATATTCTAATAGTAAATGAAATGGGTGGTGGTTTAGCTTCTCATTTATTCAGCTTGCATTTGTTTAATCCATTTGTTATTCAAATATAGCAATAAAAACTATTCTGCTTGGATTTTTTCCAATAAAAATATGCAACAAATGAAAGGAATATCTAAAATATGGAATAATGAAAATTTATAAAGATGTGTTTACTTTCATTTTACCTTTAAACTAGAGTTTGACTTTTCTAGAGGCAGTATGTTTTCTCTTCTCAAATCATTTTATTACTCAAAGTCTTCCAATAAACAAAGTTATCGAATCCTCTATTAATAGGTCCATTTTCTATCATATAAAATTCTTTTTTGTTTCCTACAGTCGCTGGAACAAAATACTACAACCTCAGTAGCTTAGCACAACACAAATTTATTCTCTTGCAGTTCTATAGACTGGAAATTCAAAATGGTTTTACTGGGCTAAAATCAGAGTCATATCTCTTCTGAAGACTATAGGAGACAGTCTGTGTCGTTGCCTTTTCCAGCTTGTAGAGACCATCTGCTCTTCTTGTCCTGTGGTTCTTTCTTCCACCTTCAAAGGCAGCACTGTCCTGCCAACCACTTCTCCTTAGCTCTCCCAAGGAAACCCTTCTGTCTCCCTCTGTCACTTTTGAGGATTCTTGTGATGATATTGAGCCCAACAGCATAATCCAACATAATCTCTCTAATTTCAGGTCACCTGAGTAACAAATTTAATTCTATCTGTATCTTAATTCCTCTTTGCATGTAACCTAACATGTTAGCAGGTTCTGACAATTTGGGCTTGGGCCTCTTTGAGGAGCCTTTATTCTCCCTACCACACTCACCAACTGAGTTACTACTCCCATTGAGTTGTCAGGGGATAAAGAGATATATGTTAGAATTTAATTAACCTTAAAAAGTGCAAATGCCATATTGAAATTAATTTCCCACTTCCAGAGCAAATATATTTGTATTAAACCACTCAATCGGCAAAACATTTATTAGGTACTTTCTCTATCCACAACACTGAAGACTCCTTAGGAGACAAGACAGAAAATTCCCCACCTTGATGAAGTTAATAATTCAGTAGAGGAAAAAAGTATACTGGAATTGGTATTAATGTTACAAAGAAATATACCCTAAATTACAGGACTTACTAGGGATTCCCAAACAGTCAGTGGTGATCCATTCATTGAACAAAAGAGGGATAATTCTTTAATCCAAAAGAATTATTTTCCACTGGTAAAATATTAGATATTGAGGTAGACAAATATTTGAAATCTTCCAGTACAGTTCAAATCATACCATGTAAAAACTTAACTTGGTCTTAGCATTTTTTGAGGTAAAAGTCAGTTAAAAAAAAATGATAACTGGAATGCTTTGACCATGTCAGGTAAACACTCAGATTTTTACACTAGTGATCAGATTGTTATAAGGCACAGCAAAGACATGAAGAAAAGAGTAATGGTAGTTTTTACCACAATAACATGGTAGTATAGTGTATAGGCAATCTACAGAGAGCATTAAGCTCTGTGGGAGCAGTGCTAGAGTATGAAGCCATTTTCTTTGTTACTATAGAAACAGCAAAATGTCAACTATTTTTAGAGCTCTGTTCCAGGATTCAAGCAGCCATGCTAGTTATCAGTGTGTTTAAAGATGCCAGAAACATATGCCAAGTAATATAGCTAGAAATTTAAGTTTGTAAGGTAATTTACTTCCTCTAGAACATTTTAATAATATGCATGCCCCATCACATTTAATGCTACTTAAGCAATTAAATATCCATGCTGTATATAGAAATTATATAAACTAGTATTATTTTATATAAACATAGTTAATGAAATAAGTTACTTCCACATACGGTTTTTCAAGGGTGAGTATCACATTATAATGTTCATAGGTATAAACACTAAAGTTAACTTGGTACACAGAAACTCAATTAGTTGGCCTCTGTTATCACTTAGCTAATTTCTTTCACCTTCAATAAACACCTGCTGAAAGCCAGGCACCTCACCAAGTTTTAGAAATCTAAAAGTACCCTATTTTTTCCCAAGTACATATTTCTATACATGAGCTAGACCTTAAGATATATTATATTATAAAACTTGACAAAAATTTTAAGGCAAACGAATATTAATTAAGAAGCATTTTTCCAATAATAACATGTTGGTTTTTAATATTTGCCAAGAAGCAAACAGGAAGAAGGGATTCATGTTTAACTGTGCAACTTCCTTTGTCTTTGATCCTTACTGAAGCTCCACTGGCAAAAAAGAATCTAAAATCCATCTGTGCAGTATATTTTGCATACTAGAGTATAAGGGAAAGTTAGCAGCTTTTATATTTTTATAGACAAGATATAAACCACACAATTAGGAGAAATGATGTAGTTACAAAATTTTGCATTACCAAAAGCAATGTTCACTCATCACTATGTACATATAAAATGTTTGTAATTCATGACCTTCATCTTTTTTCTTTTATATATTAAGTTAACATGTACATTTTGGGGCTTTGCAGACAAATGTAATTGTTGAATGCAATTTGCGAAGAAAGTGATCTGGCAAATGATTCTCACATTGAGATTTACTTTCTTAGATGTCACTGATGCCTCCTTAGTTCTGTAGATAGAGGCAACTAATTGAGAGTAACACAATCAGAAGACTTTTTGCCGAACATTATCCTTGCATTTGGAGTGGCTTAGATACTGTTGTTACACAATCCTGGCTGGCAGGTTTAAAATCAAGTTGTTTATTAGGCAAATTCATCCAATTGAAGTGATTAAAAATCAGTGTTTTTAAATTAGGATAATGTGTTATTGTATTGATTAATTCATTAGAATTGATGTCCATTGGTTAAGGGGTGAATGGTAAGCCTTGGTCACAAGAAAAAAAGAATAAACAAAAGTCTGTAATCTCCCGGACAAGTATGTTGTCTCCCTGAAACTTCAACATGCAGAGCACCTTTTCCAGTATTTCAAAAATACATATACGGATATGTGTATACTTTAACATAGCATTCACTGATACTTTAATAAGTCATATAACCAGACTGAATTAAAAAGTCAATACAATTTTTTAGATAACTGCACATCAAATTATTTAGTTATCCCCAACAGAAAATATTTTACTGTAATTAACAATCCTTCATTTCTCTTTGTGTGAGAAAATGTGCCTCTGTACCATCAGTTCTTTCCTAAAGATAAAAGCACAAAAATATTATTTTTTAGATCAACTCGTTTGTTTTACTACTGCAAATTGATCACCAAATCACTGGCTGTAGTGTATGCTGTTTTGTGCTGCTCAGGTTTAACTTCTGGACTGAGGAGTTTTTTTTTCAAGCAGCTAGAAGTGTGGACTCTGTCCTCTCCAGATTTGCCCTCTGTGGAAGGCTGTTGCCTTGCCCCAGGTTATGCAGTTTCACTGGGGCAACTTCTATCCAATGATGCAGGTTAGATAAAGACCTAGTTTTTATTATTCTCTCAGTCAATATTGCACATACCACCTATAGTATATAATATTGATTTACATGACCACTCTAGGTTTAAAGCTGTCTGTGGGATTAATTGATGCATTTGTAACAAATCGCACCTCACTTGTACCTGTAATGAATCTTGTTTCTCTCATGCCCATACAGAGAATTATTTTCTAGTTCTCCCCAGTAAAGTTCTTGCACTCAAATCTCCATCTCAGAGTCTGTTTCCAAGGATTTCTAATACCTTGAAGGTGTTTTGGAGATAAGGGATAGGCTATATAACAAAACAAACAAAGGATTGAAAAAAAGTAGGTTCTCAGCATTTATTTATTGATTGATTTAGCATTAACACTTGTAGATCTCACATGACTTTCTTACTGTTTTATTAAAGAGTATCTATAAAAATGAACATATTCTTTTGCATTGTTGCTACTGCAATAGGGAATTGGCAGCCAATCTCACACTCTTTAGAGCTTATTTTCTGCACTGATAATTTTTCCAAGTGACACTATGACAATGACTGTTTAGTAGGTTTTTCTTTTTAGTATATATGGAAAATATTTACAACTGAATATGTGTATTATAGATATAAGAATGCCTCTCAGGAAGCGATTCACATTTGCCTTTTAATAATCAAAAATCTGATAATATAATAAGCTAAAGATGTACATGCTTTCTTTATTATGTAATTGCTTTTATTTTTATTATAATAGGCTACATATTTCCATATTTCCTATACTTCTTTAGTGCCTAATACAAAGTATATTTATAATAAATGAATGAGGAAATGAATAAAAGTTAGATGATTCTTATACAGATCTACATTATTTAAACGAACTAGCAAAATAGTATATGTAAAGGTCAATTAACACTTATGTATTACCTTCTATGTGCTATATCTTATGGTATAGAGTGGAGCAGGTTAGTGTATAAAAGATAACCTATTTGTGGATTCAGGTAGAGCTGAATTCAAACCTCAGCTTGGCCATTCACTTACATGACTTTTACAAGTTACTGAACTGCTTCATTTATTTTATTTTCTTTCTTTTCTTCCTTTTTTTCTTCCCCTTTTTGCCTTCTCACTTTTCTTTTCTTTCTTAACAAATATGGTGCATCCACTATGGACCAAACACTATGTAAGTGTTACAAATAAGACTGTAAGCAGAATAAGTCTGTATCCTCACATTCAGTACTGTCTATGCAGAATAGTAAACAAGAAAATAGAGGGTGACATATTTGTCTCCATCTAGAGCGTTTGAAAAAGGCTTGCCAGGATAGATATTCTTGAAGAGAAGTCAGAGGTATGATTAGGAAGGGGTTATTTTGGTAACATGTGGAGATCACCACTGAAGGTGATGGGGAGTATCCCATTCACCAATTACAAGTAGAGGAATAGACAGAGGTGTGGAGGCAAGTGATCACAGAGTGTAATGGGAACCCGGTGTAATTCAGTTCTGTGGGGATCATTTTATCATGAGCAAAAGGAAACCTACTTATGTCTAACTAAGAAAGAGGGATGTATGATAAGGATTCAGGGTTGTCTAACATAATCCAAAGTAGGGAGGGAGGCCGGCCCCACCCCATGAGGAACTGTCATAGCCCAGCCAGTTTGAGCTGATTCTCTCTGTTTTTGCTCTATTTTCCTTTACTTTAGTGTGGACACATTGCTTTCCAAGCCTAGCTTTTTTTTTTTTTTTTTTTTTTTTCCTCAGGGTCTCGCTCTGTCATCTAGGCTGGAGTGCAGTGGCACAATCACAGCTACTGTAGTCTTGACTTCCCTGCCCCAAATGATCCTCCTGCTTCAGCCTCCTGAGTAGCTGAGACTACAGGTACATGCCACCATGCCTAGCTAATTTTTGTATTTTTTGTAGAGACAGGGTTTCGCCATGTTGCCCAGGCTGGTCTGGAACTCCCGGGCTCAGGCAATCCACCTACCCTGGCCTCCCAAAATGCTGAGATTACAGGTGTGAAACATCATGCCTGGCCTGCTTTTTCACCATGTCACTGCTCATTTCAGAGACCCAGCGGAATCTGACCAGGAGCCATTCCCCAAATCCAAGTAATTGGATTTGGTATCAGATTCCCATGTCATCAGATTCCCTTTCCAATCCAACCCTACCTTAAATTGGTTAGAAATGCCATGAAGTTTGAAAATTATGTACAAACCTGAGGGCTTACTTCTGTAGGAAGAAATTGCCAGGGGAAGATCATCTCCTCTACCCCTGGAGCATAGAGTATTATGGTTGGGTAGATAAGGAAGTATGATTGAATAGGAAAGAGAGAAAAAAATCCATTCTCTTACAAGTTATAGTTAGGAATTTGAACTTTATGCTAGGGATATGAACAGTAGTGTTTTATAAATGACAAGATTTTCTTCTTTAGAAGTGCACCCTATATGTCCAATGGAGAAAGTATTTGAATGGGTCAGTATTCAGTGTATGAAGACTTATGTGGTCACATGAAATTCAGCTCACTAGTAGAAGAAAATAAATAGTCCATAGAGGCTGGAAATAAAGCCAGATCACAGGAAAAACTGCAAGGAGCCTAATGAATTTAAATTGTCCTTACGGTTACCGTTAGGGTTTCTGTCAGGGGTGTGTCCAGGATTTGGGATCCAAAGCACTGGCAAGTTGGGGATCCTCTTTAATAAAATAACGCAAATTATAGAAATTCAAAGGGGACATATAGCAGACGGGAAGTTGAAGGGGAAACACACAATGGCCCTGACTGAATGCAGTAAAAATATCCAGCCTTTGCAAAATTTCAAGTACATATGACCATTGAACACATTACTCACATCCCATGTAAAGGTATTGAAAGGTGAAGGTGCTGAAGCTTAAGCTTCATTGGTTTCACTGTAAATCCACCTCTAGTACCATACATGACAGATCCAAATCTCACAGAAAAGCTGAAAATACTAGTGTCTCCACAAAGCTATAAATATGTGTGAATCAATCTAATATATTAGGGAGAGAATAAAGTTATTCTACAAGAGCTTAGATGTAACATTAGAATTTGTTTAATGCTATGCTCAATGGCTTAATATTCTATGTTCAGGGAATAGGATAATGTTTTAAATGCCTTTATACTATCACTGGTCAATGTCTAGAAATTGAAAAATATATTGTTTCTTGAAATTATCTGTTTTTTGAAAACTTTGAGTGTTTGGGTTTATATATAATAATATATTTTTTTCAGAGGTGCTTTTATTTTTTTAATGTTTAATGTCCTGAGTACATTTTGAGAAATATTCTCTTTCATTTACTGTAAGTGATTTTGAAAATCAGTGAGGAGGTTATTTTTCTTTAGCTGTAATTATGCTCTCCTAAAGGGGAAAGATGCAGGTTTAAGAATAATTATTATAAGGCATTTGTTGTTCTTTGAAAAGTACTTTGTAAATAAACACACCAGGAATCCTTGTTTTGCAAGAGTACTTAAAATAAGCAACTTTCTGAAATGAGTTCTAAGTTTATTTCCACTAAGTGGATGAGAAGGACTTGGAGGTCAAATGAGGAAGAAATGCCAAATTACTTGGACATTAAAGCATTAAACTGTTATGAAATTCATAAAAGAATGTTAATTTTTAAAAATAGATAAATTTTATGTTATCTGTGACATCTTTTCATCAGTTAGCAGAAAGTTTTATTGCTACACGCTTTTGAGCAACATAACATCATTACTTAATATATTAAAAATATCTTTATATAGAACATGTCTGTGTTTTTGTAATTTGTGTTTGATGCTTATGAAAAGTGTCAGATTGACTTCCCTAGATACCAAAGTTTCCAATTTTTGCCTTATATAAGCCTTGGGGAAGCAGAGCCTTCTCAATGATCCTAGCCAATATAGTTACAACAGAGCAGTTTAAACAGTAACTGGATGGCTCAGGGCTTGGCCTCTCTGTTGAATCTGTCAGCCAATGCACCAATTAACTCAACTACAATTTTTATGATGTGTACCAATTTTGTTGGAAAGTGAACACATGACTGTAGGTTTTACAGTGGCCTCAAGAAACAAAGAGCCTAAACTAATTGCAAAACCTGTCACTATTGTCATTGAGCCACTGAGTTGAAAAGTTTACTGAGCAATCTCTCACGATTTGCTTTGCACCTAAAGTCATGATTTTATCTAAATTATGCTATCCACCTTCAATTCAAACATAAAACAAGGAGAAATTAATTAATTATATAAATGCAGACTGTGTTTTATTTATATTGCCACAAATTTTAATGTATATATTGAATGATCTCATTCTTCTCAGTTATAAGGCTTAATAAGTTTATTGCTAAAACTCCTAAGCAAGCAACCTTCATCTTTCATGAAAATGTGGTTTTAAAGTTTCATAAACATATTCTGTGTAAGGTCTGCCTTTGTAACTTGCTGATGATTCTTGAAAAGACCAAATGTATGAATGACTCTCCTCTCTTGATTATGAAAATTATAGTCTTGTGGGTTCATGAAACTAATGTGAAAATGAGAACAAGAAACAGATAAATTGTATTAGTCAAGGTTTTCTAAAGGAGCAGAACCAGTAGGAGATACACGTGTATATATAAGGAGATTTTTTATGAGAACTGTTTCACATGTTTGCAGAGGCTGAGAAGTCCCACAATATACCATCTGCAAGCTGAAGAACGAGGAAATCTGGTGGTATAATACAGTCTGAGGCTGAAGGCCTGAGAAGAAGGAAGGGAGGGCAGACACTGGTATAAGTCCCAGAATCTGAAAGCCTGGAAATCAGGAGCTCTAATGTCCAAGGGCAGAAAATGACAAAAATCCCATATTAAGAAGAGAGAGGAAGATAACACCTCCTTTCCTCTTTCCATTCCATTCGGACCCCCAATGGTTTGGATAATGCCACCTACATTGGCAAGTGTCAATCTTCTTCACTCAATCTACCCATTCAAATGCCAATCTCTTCTGGAAACACCCTCACAGATACACCCAGAAATAATGCTTTAACAGCTCTCTGGACATCCCCTGACACAGTCAAATTGAGACATACAATTAACACAGTTGTGATCCGAGGTGAATGTTGGGGTAGTAGGGAAAAGGGTCAGCGGACAGTTTTGAGTGAAGTCTGATACCTCGTGTAGGGTTTAGGCTTGGGGAAAGCTCCTGTGCTCTTTTCTCACTTGTATATATGCTGGATGGGTCATTGTCCGCAGAATGACTACTGGAAGCAAAATAGCAAGTTACAACCCAGGTCTGTCTGGGATCGAGAAAAAGGTGTGTGAATTGAGGAACTATTAACATATGTCTAGAAAGAGAAGATGAAAACTCTTGCTACCCTATCACCTCATATTTTGGGCTAGAAGATTATAATATGGGAAGCAAAGCCTTTTGGAACAGAGCAGCACCCAGCATGAAGCTCAGGGATATTCTAAAGGGCAATGTCACTGCTATGAACTGAATGTTGTAACCCCTCAAAATTTGTGTGTTGAAATCTAATCACCAATGTAATGGTATTTGGAGGTGGAGTCTTTGGGAGGTGACTAATTCATTAAGGCACAGTCCTCATGAATGGGATTAGTGCCTTTACGAAGGGTGCCCCTGAAAATTGCCTCAACCTTCTACCATGTGAAGACCCAGTGAGGGAGTGCCATCTCTTAACCAAAAAGCAGGCCTTCATCAGACACTGAATTTACCAGCACCACAACCTTGGATTTGTCTGCCTCCAGGACTATAAGAAATACACTTCTGTGGTTTATAACCTGTGCAGTTTCTGGTATTTTGTTATCACAGCTGGAACAGACTGAGACAGCCACCTGCATGGTGAGATGGTTATGTTCTGTTGGTGGTGCTGAGGGCTCTTTGCCCTGGATCATATTTCTCAAACTCATATCTGAAGTTCCAAGAAGAACAAAAACTAAAACTAAACTGTTAGCCTATTTTTCTCCATTTAAGAAAGCTACATAAGGTAGCTGAAACTGAGCTTGTGAAGGGAAATAATCAGAAATCTGAGGAACAAGAATACATATAACTATAAGGTTACAAACTAAATCATTTATACTACACAAAACAGAATTAATGTAACTGAGATCTTTTCAAAAATAATAAATAGGTCTAAAATATCCTGAAAACAGGTAAAGGCAAATAATGACAAGTAGAAAGAAATGAAGTCCTTGTTATAGAAAACATATTTGCGTACCATAAAAATAGTAGCTAGGGGAAGAGCAGAATGCATATAGCTGGAAAATCATCTCTAGGAACTCCTGAAATAAAGATAAAATGTTTTTAAAAAAGGTTGGCAATGCAAAAGAAAAATAAAGGTATGTGGAGTCTAGTAGTAGACATATCAATATTCTCATACGTCAACTTCCAGGCACAAAACAGCAAGGAGAGAGGAAGAAAGTATTGAAATTATGACTAACAGTCCAAAAACAACATAATCTCAAGACCACTTTAAAATTAAAATTTTAAATTTAAAGGAGATTCTAAAAGCTTTGTGAGTGAGATTATATATTCAACAAAGAAACTATCATTGAATGTTCCAACACTGGGTGCAAGAAAAGTCTTTTCAAAGTATTTAAGATAAAATCCAACCCTAATATTTTATACACAGACAAATTATTTCAACGGAAGAGTAAAATACTATGTTCTCTAGGACAGCACTGTGTACAGAATTTTTTGCTCAATATCTATATGTGAATATTGGATATTAAGCAAAAAATTCATACCGAATAGAGTGGTCCTACAAATGCAAATGAACTACTCCAACAAGAAAATAAGCAAATCAAGGGGGATTATATAAATATATTAAAAGTATAAATGAATTAATAGTTTAATTCAGTTTATTATCATGTGGAAAAGAAACAAAACCATCAAACAAAATATACATGTATTATAATCAGAACTAAAGTGCACGTGATGACACAGCTGGGTAAATAAAGAAGAAAACAGAGAGAAGAGCACATGTTATGAGCAAAACAGATTGAAACAGAAAAAGATGAATGTGTATGCATAGAAATATAAAATATGTATTTTTAAAAATAGCATAAAATGTTGATCCATCTAATGAAAGCCAAGAAAAGGGAAAAAATAAAGATATAAATAGGATAAATAAAAATATGAAAAGTAAATTGTAAAATTACGTTCAAGTATAATAGCAATTTCAAAATAGTTGAGTTAAACTCATATATTTAAAAAAAACAGACTCAAATCATTACACAGAATAATTCAGCAATATTTTACCTTGGAAGAGATAAATTAAAAGTTAGGTAAGAGTTGACAATAAGAGATGAAAATATAAATAAAGGAAAGCTTCAGGTAGAAACGAATTAAATGTAAAAGCAAAGAAAAAGAGAGACTGCATCACATAGGTAAAAGGAAAAATAAATCAAATACATATTAAAAATAACAAGAGTCTCACAATATATAAAACAACAGATATAATCACAGGAAAAATAGGTAAGTTAGTACATGTATTTGCAGATATTCTTATACTTATTTGAGAAATCTATCAAACTAACTAAAGGTATAAAAAACGTTAACAGTACTATTAATCTCTAAATATATCCAGGTGTGTTGTGTATACATACACTTTATTTCTCAAAGAAATACAAATTCATTTTGAGTATATTCGGAAAAAAAACAAAATTGTACACTATCCAGAAGGAAACCTCAACAAATTTGATAAAATTAGCAACTTCAACTTTTTCTGATGGTGACAATGAAATAAAAATGGAAATAATTAAATATAAATGTGCACATATAAATTATATATAATTCTGTAAATGTAAAATATGAACTTTTATGCATATATGTACATGCTTTTATTAAATATATATTATTTTTTAAATAAAATCATAAAGATTATTTTTAAAATCTTAGAATCAAATGAAAATGGTAACACTGCATTTCAAAAGTATAAGGAGCAGCAGACAAGATAGGACTAATAAGGAAATAAATGAGTTTACATATATTTAGCAAAAAGCAAGACGAATTCTAGAAAATTATCAAAATCTCTAATTTTAAAAGTTGATGGAAAATCAAGAGAGCAAACCCAGAGGAGACAGAAGGAAGAAAATAATAACTGTAAGAGTAGAGGTCAATAATATAAACAACAAGCAGAAACAAATCAATACAGAAAATTAACAAATTTTTTAAAAAACTAATTTTTAGGAAAGATCATTAAGTTGGCTGAATCTCTGCAAAGAATGAGAACATACAAATACAGTTTTGAATGTAAAATAGAAATCATTACAAATGTGACAGAAGATTCATAGCTTAATATAGGAACATAGTGAACAAACATACGCTTATCAACTTGGAGACCTGTGGAACTTAAGAGACAACAAATAGCCTTTTATAGTCTTATATTTTTTATCTTTTCATATATTTCAAATGATTTTTCACTAATGTCTTATTAATTTTCATGTCTCGTAATTATAAAATTTGCTTTAAAATTTTTATCTGGTAATTTCAATATCTGGGATTATCTTGTAGATGATATATTGTTATTGTCTTTTTCTTGAGAATAAGTCACATTTCCCTGGGCAAATATAATATTATATTTTCATGATCAAATACAATATTGTGTACACTCTGGCTTCTGTTTTAAACCTCTGAAAATTACTGAGGTTGTTGTTTCAGAAGGCAGAGAATACTGTTGGGTTTACCCTCTCAATTCTGTGTCACTTTTATGTGGGTTGGTTCCAGTCTCAGTTCGGACCTTTAGTCTTTGCTACACTGATTTGAGTCTGACCCATACATGTAGAGATGAGAAGCTTGCCTGGAACTGGTGTGTTCATATATAGACGTAGAGGATCTCTTTATCTTGTTTTCTCTCTTTTTTCTCTACTCTTCTCTGTTTGTTCTCCAATCTGCATGGGCCCCTTTCCTTGGTTTCTCTGGCCCTAAGAATGGCATAATTTCTATCAACATTTTTACCTCCATCAGAGTGTGGTCCCCTGACTGGGAATTACTATTGGAACACAATCTTGAGATTTGTTTTTTACTCTCCTCCGCAATCTGCCTGCTTTTGTTTATGTTTGCATGTCCTCATGTAATTGATTTTGTGAGTCACAGAGTTTATAGTCATAATCAGTGGCAGGGATGGGCTGAAGCCCATCACAGCAGTGGATTGGGAACTCTCCATCAGGTTTTGTATTCAGGTTTCTGGATACTGAATAACTCAACAATGTACTATTATTGTCCCCACCTCCTTTAAGATCTTTGAGATATTCATTGCATTTTCATTTTAAAACTGTATTTTTATTGAGAAACTACCAAGTACTAAGCACTGGGAAGACAGGGATGAAAGATAAAAATCTGTTTTCAAGAAGTTTGGAAATCAAGAATGAAGGCAGTTCAGCTTAGTAAATAAACAAACGCTTTGATAAGGATAAAAGTAGAGACTTGTAGATGATGCTACGAGAATTCAAATGAAGGGCCCTTGGGATAGCCTGTTAACTCTTCCAAGAAGCAGCTACTTCTGAGCTAAATCTTCAACCACCCAGGTGGAAAAGTGAGGGATAAGGAAGACAGTCCAAGGTATAGAGCAAACAAAAGGAAAAATCATCTCGACTGGTTGGGGCTGGTGGTAAGAAATTTAGTGAAATCACATAAATCAATATAACGTACTGTAGGAAGGATGTGGGATATTGACAGGCAGATTAATGGAGACTGTATACATGTGAGGGAGAGACTTGATCTTCATAACATTGTGAAAATAAGTGAGAAGGCATGGCACAGGGAGAATTAGACAGAGAAGGAAGCTGCTGTCATAAAGCTTGTGGGGAGGATGGGAATTGGAGATTCTTGAATTGAGTAGAGAAAGTGAAAATGGATAGAAGTTACTAAAGTAGATTTGAGGGAGATGTTGGAACTGATTTGGCAGGGTTTGGTGACAAACTTGATGCTCTGAATGAGGGAGAAAAAGTCCTAGGATATATCCAATTCTTGCTGCTTTTATAAGGCAAGTGGTTCTATCAAGAATAAGTTTAGGAATTGTGGATTGGATCTAGATGGAAGGAATGTTTGGTTTAGATTATGTTGCAACTTGAGATGCCTCTGAGTTTCTCAAGTAGACACTTCTGGGCACTTGGGTAAACACAACTGGAATACAGAAAATATGTTAGGGTTGGATATACGTCTTTGAGGGATCATGGCATTATAGAAGTAAGAGACCGAAGGGACATTAGAAATTATTTATTTTGATTGTATCATTTTTCATGAACACCTCTCTAAATAGTGAGTTAAAGTGACTTGTTCAGTTGACAGTCTCAGTAGAGCTGGTGGTCAAATGTCGATATACAGTCATGCATCACTTAACAACAGAGATACATTCTGAGAAATGTGTCTTTGGTCAATTTCGTCATTGTGCAAACATCATAGAGTGTGCGTATGCAAACCTAATGGTATAGCCTACTACACAGCAAGGCTGTAGGGCACAGCCTATTGTGTTTACTGTCCTGTATAGCATGTTACTGTACTGAATACTGTAGGCAAATATAACACAGTAGTGTTTGTGTGCCTAAATATATCTAGACATATAAATGCAATAGTAAAAATATGGTATTATAATTATATGGGACCACTGTCATATAGTCATATATGCAATCCATCATTGATCAAAATGTTGTTATGTGGTACATAAGTGTATTGTATTTCCATCTGGGGATATTAGTGCTATGCTGCCCTGCACTACTGTTCTGTGTATGCAGAGTAATGCTGTTCTAGAAACTAAAAAGCACATATTCAGATGCCAGGTATGTCAGTGAAAAGGTAGGTTTTATTTTGTGAAATTTTTAGAAGGTGACTTTCATTCTTTCTTACAATTCGTGTTTAAATTTCCAATGATAAAGGCAATGCATATAGAATAGAAGAATGGGAAAACTGGTAGAAATAATGAAGGGATAGAATTTGAGTTTGACTAGACCTGAGCTAGATGAATGATTTGAAAAATAAGTGCCTGAACCAGCTGACAACCTTTAAAAGAAGTAATATATATATATAAAAAGTGCCTAGCAGAGAATCTGGCACAATAATAAGCTCCCACTCAAGCGACTGCAGCTTTATTAGCTTAAAAACACAGCCACTGAGGTTATTCCTACAGTGTTCATTACAATGTGAAAGAATATTCTGAAACTAATGGTCTAGAAGCCATAAAGCAGTGAGCATTTCAAGGAATACAAGAGTTACCCAGGTGTGTAGTTATCACCTGAGGATAACTTTCTTGTTCAACAAGTTTCTTCTTGCAAATGAAACAAAACATTACCATTGATGAATTCACTATTTTCTCCAGAAGCATCTATGCAATGCTTGAAATAGTCAGAATTTCTCCATAACTGCTAGAAAATCAGCTTATGGATCAAAACCAGAGGTACTTTTGCAATAATAGCCCAAAGGTAATGTAGAAATTTTTAAGATTAACAGATTAATTCTCACCTGTCAATGTAATCGAACTTGTCTTCGTCCTCAACTTTTAACAAATATAAATGTCATGACTATTCAAGAATACCTTGATTAAGTTTATTATGTCAGCTTTGAGATGAATAGGAGTGGTCAAGTTGAGCTGGCTTGTGTCGTCATTTCAACAAATGTACATTATATTTATAGGGATCAAAACCACAGATATGTGAAAAACAGCATAAAGCATCAAAGTGCAGTTAAGCTATTTAAGTCACTCTGTTCCATGCTCAAATGTCTGTCCAGTGAAGAACTGCTCCACCGCCAGTCTTGCTAACTGAAAGACTACCCTGGAATCTTCTTTAAATGTTACATATTGAAGAAAGTGTCTGTGCTCATTAAAAAAAATAGGCAACAACCAAAAAACAGTAATATGTCATAATCCTGGTAATTATCAGCCTGCAACAATTTGAGCATACAAATGTTTTCTTAAGTTTCATGATTCAGGTAGGCCCTTGGATGAAATGGTCTCTTAGAGGTCACTTGAAGAATCTGTGGTGCTGCAGTTTGTTCAGTGATATGTAGCAGCTCCTCTCTAGCCCTTCAGAAAACCCTAATTCTCAAAATTCTGTTAAAATCTCTTGATCTAGTTAAGCGAATGTTTCATCTTCCAGGCTTTATAAATTTATACACAACAATTTACAGAAATTCTTTATAGTGACTGAGAACATTAAGCTATAAACTCTTTCTGAGGGAATCTTTGGATCTTGTTAATTCTTTGTGATCATGACTCTTACTCTATTTTTAAATTTCCTTAGTAGCTAACACAATGTTTGGCATGAATTATCAATACTATTACATATCATCACAGATTAATCATAATACTAAATTACAGTCAACAACGAAAAATCTTAAGTGGTTTAAGCAAAAATGGAGTTTGTATTGGGTATTTAGTAGTTTCTAAGATTTCAGAGAAAGCTGGAAAATTGGAGCATCTGCAAAGGAAAGCTATGCAGTCAAAATCAGAGTAAAAATCACACCAAAATTTGGAGCTCTGGGATAGTGCTACTGCCTGCTGCCATTACCACACCCTGGAACCTGAGGCTGGGTCCACACAGGTGCTACTGGCCCCAAGTTGCTGTCACTATCACTGCTAGCCCTGCCACCCATGGAAAGGGACATCGCTGCCACTCTACTTATTTGCAGAAGCAACTCTTCACTCTATTCATTTTGAATCCATTTCTTTAGATTTGAAATCTCAGGGGCTACTTCTAATCAGTCACCCTTAGACCATGTGCATATGCCTCAGCTCCCTGGAAACAGAGAAGGCAAATGGATGACTTTTCTCCTAGACTCATTAAATAGAGAATTCCTCAGAATTAGACAGCTAAAAGACTGATAATAGCTGTTGAATACGTGAGTAGATAAGGGTATAAGTGAGTTAACACAGTTACCTTGCACCAAAAAAAAAATCCACTTGAAATAAAGATTTATATACTGCAATACAGAGATGTAAAAAGTCTATCATAGACTTTATTAAATAGAAAGATATCCACAGTGAGCTTCTGACTGTGCAATCTAAAAAAAATTAAAAAACAGCAGTTATTAGAAAGCTAAGAGGAAGGAACAAAAAGAGAAACAGTTGTTGTAGCATTAAGGAAATGGCAACGTGTCTACACTCTGTTCTATTCCGTATGTTTTAGAGATTTAGGTTGAGATATAAAACTGCTATCAATAGCTTATTTACTGAAAAAAGTTATAAAAGTGCCATTGCAGTGAAACCCAAACAGATCTGATAACTCCTTATTATCACTGTCTGTGCCCAGATGGAAGAGAAAAAAGAAAGAGAGCTAAATAGCCCACAGTGAGGATGTCTGTGTGATTAACTCCAACAACTTACTTTACCTCTATAGAGAGGAGAAAGGAGTAGAGCAGTAAGTTATTATTATTTAGGAAAATAGAGAAGTATCTTAGAGAATTAAGAGAAATTCAATAGTTTTTGAAATATAATTTAATTATTAAATAATTTAAGAAATTCACTAATGATTATTAAATAATAATTATTATTAAATCCATTAATATTCTTGAGCTTTCTTTCTTAAGTTTCAGATTTCACTATTAATCCTAGGATTATCCAGGTGTAACCATTCCACTTGTGTTTAAGTCCAAATTTCCTGTGTTAAAGTCCTAACCACTAGTACCTCAGAATGTAACCTTATTTGGAAATACTTTCATTGTAAATTTAAACAGTTAAGATGAAGGAATACTGGAGTGGATTGACCCCCTCATCCAATAGGACAGAATCTCCTTATAGAAAGGGGAAATTTGGACACAGGAACACACACAGGGAGAACACCTGATAAACACAATAATGGTGATTCTTCTACATGCCAACAAATATCAAAGATCACCAGCAAACTGCCAGAAGCTAGGAGAGAGCCATAATTGCTGAGAGGGATGGTTCCTCACAGCTCTCAGAAAGAACCAACCCTCCCAACAACTTGATCTCAGACTTCAAGCTTCCAGAACTGGGACACAATACATATCTGTTTTTTAAAGCTATTCAGTTTGTAGTACTTTGTACTACAGACCTAGAAAACTAGTACACAGCTCTAAGGAGATCAGGAGAAGTAAGTCCTGTTCCCTAGACACCAAAGACACTAATTACAACTACCTTTCTTTGAGGCTTTTTTCTTTTTAGTTTACTATTTTCTTCCTTCTACTTTTCTATTCCTCCCACTCTTCAGGACCAACCAAGCTCCTTTGAGGAAGTAAGCACTTGCGGTCTCCATGCTCTTGTTTCATTCTAACACCTTCAACTAGAGCAGTCTAACTTGTCACCTACTACTTCATTGAAATTACCTTCTTAAGATTATGAGTGACTCAGTATTAAAGTCATTACATAATGTTCAAATCTCTGTTTAAATTGTTCTCTTCTCTAGATTTATGTACTATTATATATTTCTTGGCTATTATGACATAGTTGTCAGCCATTTTATTTAGCTCTTGTGGATTCCAAGACCTAAACTCATTCTTCTTCTCTTCTTCTCCCTCTGTGAATCTACCCATAAGTGATTTTACAGATATTACCTCTATACTGATTGCATTAGAGTCTACATTTTTAATTATGATCATTTCATGAGCTCTGTATACCTATTTCTAACATTCTCATAGACATGTCCACCTGAAATTCATAGACATTTCACACAAGGATGAAATTCTGATCTTTACTGCTCTGAACACCTGCTACTGAAGCACTAAATGCAGGTTTTACTCTTCCACAAGCTCCTTTATAGATAATTTTACCAAAAGCCACTCAAAGACTTAGGAGTCATCTTAGTCTCCATGTCATTCCACATCCATTAAGTTGTCAAGACTGGTAGTGTAAGAGTTGAAGAAGGAAGAAAGAAACACGAAAAGCTGCTCAATAGTTTTATTTTACAGAATAAACTTGAGAGAGGCTTCTGGCCGAGCTAGGTCATGAGCCTTCTCTCTTACAGACTAAGGGTATTTAAGGGTTCAGGGGCTCATGAGGAGGGGATGCCTTATCCTCCTAGGGCCCGATGGTTCAGTTAGGACCAGATGTGCTGTCTGTATAAAGCAGAGTTTTCATCAGCTCTCACTCCATTTTCACACCACATAGGCCAACTTTTAGTCTGTGTCTCTTTGTCTTGCTTATCTGGGAGGGAGAAGTTTTGTGTCTCCTCCCATACATCTTTCTGCACCTGCAGGCATACCACTAAAGTCTGCATTTAGCTTCCCTAACTTAGTGCACCTAACAGGAAAGGAATGCGTTTATTAGGGCCCGCTCCCTATCTTAGTGAACCTAACGGAAAAGGAATGTATTTATTAGGGCCCACTGTTTTACTGGGGCCCATTGTATAAGTTTGAAGTTTGTTGTTACCCAAAAGACTTTCCCTCCCCCTTCTGTGCCAAGCTGCCTTATCCATGTTTTGCTGTCTGCTCTTTCTGGCTGTTTGTTGTTAGGAGAGAAGTGATTTCCTTGAAATGCATGAGGTTACAAAGAAAGCTGGAACTTAAAATCGCGGTATTTATCCGAGATGACAGTGCTCCTGCTCTGTTAGGTAGAAAATTTTTTCTTACAAACAAAATTTCAAATATCATAAGGTGTTTGACTCTTCTTTGTTATCAACTGCACAGTATACTCTTCGGCATACACAGCAACATTTGACATTTGCTTAATATCCTGAGCTATAATGCATATATTATGCAATTCCAGAAAGTTTTGGTGTCTACCTCAAGATCAAGTAATGTATGCTTCCTCTATGTTATTTTAGTATCTATTCTACTACTGAGAGTACTGGGTTTTTTGTTTGTTTGTTTCTTTTTCTTTTTCTTATTTTTTTCTATTCCCTCATTACCACTTACAGTACTGGTTTGTGGCCGGGTGCGGTGGCTCATGCCTGTAATCCCAGCACTTTGGGTGGCCAAGGCAGGCTGATCACGAGGTCAAGAGATCAAGACCATCCTGGCCAACAAGGTGAAACCTTGTCTCTACTAAAAATACAAAAATTAGCTGGGCATGGTTGCGTGCCCCTGTAGTCCCAGCTACTCAGGAAGTTGAGGCAGGAGATTGGCTTGAACCTGGGAGGCAGAGGTTGCAGTGAGCTGAGATCGTGCCACTGCACTCCAGCCTGGTGACAGAGCAAGACTCCATCTTAAACAAACAAACAAACAAACAAACAAACGAGAGAGAGAGAGAGAGAGAACTGGTTTTTAATTTCCCTGCTTAGTTTTTGTATATTCCCTAGGATGTGAGCTCTTCAGAATAGAGTCTACAGTTTATGGCTCAACATCTAGCACAGTGATTGTAGCTTTGATTAACTGTGTTTTTCTTTGATTATTGAAAGCCACTAGAAGGTTTGGAAGTACTTGTTACTTTCAACAATATTATAACTGCGAAGAGAGATAGAGGGAAAGCACTTTTACATCGATTGACTGAACTTGAATGGCTTCCTCTGAATGTTAGAATTCTCCAAACAGTAAAATACCACTGACTTAAGTTTTCTCCCCTCCTGATGGTAAAACATGTACTACTTTATCCTTGGGATATTTATGCGATATGAAGCCACACTAACCTGAATTGTAGTGAACCGCTCTCTTATGAAAAAAAAGAACATATTTCAGTTTTCTCTTTCTCCATGTGTATATTTTACTGGAAACAAGGCAAGTTAAGTCTCCAAAAGGAAATCTAGGTGTTGCATATAGTAGAAAATCATAAGCTGGCAAAGGACACGCCGAAGTCCAACCCTCCTCCCTTTCCTTTCCCGCCACATTTATTTGACAAGTTTATCTTTTACAACCAATTCTATTTCAACAAATTTTTCCATGACAAAAAAAAATTACAGAATATATAAATTAAAATGGTAGAGGAAATAAATCTGTGGTGATATCTAGAATGCTGGTGAGGCTTGTATGCCTTTGGAAAAGAAGCTGATATGACCAAATGAAAGAAATATTCTTCCAGCTTAAATTATCAATCCCTTAGAATTTTAACTCCGCCAAAACAGAATGTCCATTGTAAAAAATGACTTTTCCCCTTGAGAATCAATTTTCTGTAAGTTAATAAAATGATAAACTGCTGAAACTGAAGTAACATGAAAAGTCACAGAATGCAAAGCACTAGATGAATAATGATGGTTCTAGTTCTGGTTTCTTATTCTACTACTTAGAATGCACAGATGTCCAATACCCACTCTACTTTTAAGAACCTACCTTCCTAAAAAACTTGTTGCTCTGGTTGCCCTCAAATAGGAGATCATAGGCATCCATGTCTTATGTATTAAAAAGTTAAAATGAAACATTGGCATCTGGAGATACTTTTTGTGAGTTAACACTAGAGTTAGTAAATGCAAGAACGAATAAAGTAGTATCATTTGGTGTGAAGGTATCAGTACTTATAAAGGTGATGGCCACTGTTCATCTACAAAAAAAAAAAGGTTCATCTAATGATACCAGGTTTTCTGAAATTATTTTCATAGAAGAAATCTAAACATATATTAATCTAAGATCTTCCATATTTAAATATTAATTCATTCTGTTACAACATTGTGCAGGCAAAGCAAAAGAAGTCTGTTGTCTTGCCTGCAGCAGCCAATTGCTACCTCTGGTTTACAAACGTCCTTTCTGCTCTCCTTGAACAAGAAAACATTTTGTGTTGTATTTTTAATATAAGATTTTAATTCATTAAATAGCTTAGCTTTTCACATTATACTATTTTGTAATGTTCGGCAGTTCTTCATTCATGGTCCACTTCTCTCCAATTGAACTGCATTCTCCTTAAAGGTAAACAAGAGTTTATATTTCTTTTTTTTTTCTCTCTTAGAAATGAATTCACAGTAGATATTTAGTGTCTCCTTGTTGATGAGGTGATACAAGTACCCTGAGCAGCTCAGCTTAGTCTAGATCTTCTAAGTCAGTTGAACACATAACACAACTAGCAAAGATATTTCAAAAAATGTGCTGCTAAAAACATAACTTAGTCTATCATTTTACTATTGAATCAAAAGCAAAACCAGTAAACAAACTCCTTTCTAGAAGCTCCACTTCTATGTTTCATATTAAAAACTCTGAATTGTGTTAAATGGCAGGCTTAAGCATTTGTTTAAATCAATTTCATTCATTCATTCAACAGATATTTAATGAATTCCTTTTAAATGTCAGTCTTCAAGTTTCTGTTGATGAAGCAGTTAATAAAGCAAAGATCTTATCTTCATATCAAGTAAATTTTGGTAAGGAATTTTGCAACTAATATGCTTATCACAGGATTTATTTTTTCTTGTCTTTATGTTAATATTGGAAAATACTGAATGTTAAAGATGTAACTTCTGATTTATTATCTGTTCTTCAGTGAACATAAGAAGACCTCTTACATATTTTAAGTAATTATAGTAATTATACCCAATAATTAAATAATCAAGAAAGATCCACTCTATTTTGTCTAAATGAGTCAAAGGGAATTGAAAGTAATGGTCTATCTGGCGGAGTTGTGTGTAATTATTTTCCATTAATATTTGCAATAGACCAGAACTTAGGCTTGGAAAAACACAATGCTATGGGGGATATTACAGAAGAAACTAGAAACTAAGTAGGCTTGTATAATGTTGTACTAAGTAGCATTTTATTGTTGTTATATAAGAAAATAACATATTGTTATTGTCGTTAGTGCAGCTAGCATGGAGATTCAGACCTTCAGGAATAAACCCTGATGGGGTGATCTCTGACTGATGTTAACATTTTGCTCTCAGCAACACATCCTTGCAAACAAAACAGCATATATTTGCTGTGACCTTGGGGAAACATCAGTTTCCTAAAGATAAATTGACCAACACATATAAAAGGCATGCAATTTCAAACTAATCAAACATAAAACAGCTTAAATAACTGGCATTCAGGAAATGAGCATAATTAAAAAAGAATGCAGAATCATGCCCTCATCTTAAATTCCTTTCACAGACATTGCAAAAGATGGTTATTGCTTGCACAAGTACTTGGGTATTCATTCCTCAAGCGGCTCAGAGCCTTCAGGCCTCCCAGTGAAGCAGAAAGCTCTAATACGGTTCCTTCTGATCTTGCCCTTCCAAGACTGTGTCTGGGTGAATATGGGAAAGAGGTAACAGGAGATCTATACTA
Organism: Nomascus leucogenys; assembly: GCF_006542625.1. NCBI lineage: Eukaryota > Metazoa > Chordata > Mammalia > Primates > Hylobatidae > Nomascus > Nomascus leucogenys. The sequence continues at coordinate 23,510,572 of NC_044389.1, read as the reverse complement.
GAGCCAGGGCTTCTGAGAAAGCCTGATGGATGAATAGCAATTAGTAGAATTACCTGCAAGGCAAGACTCAAGCAGCAGTGGGTAACTATTTGATCCCTGGTTCAGTCCCTGCTTTTCCCTATGTTATAGCTTCCACTGGCACACTCTTGCTCCAGAGTGCCTTCCTTTTTCTAGACAATCAGACCACACCTTTGCAAACATAATAGTGGGTAGGTAAACTTGACAAAACAACTCTGTCTTTTTTTCTTGATATGGATAAATTTACACAAGTAGATGTTCTTTAGTTCATATAGAATAAGATAGCTCTTGAAAAAGAAAGGCACCAAACTAGAAATAAATTTGTTTAGAAATATGACTTTTTACTTTTTATTCTCCAGTTACGACGAAGAATAATGCACATGCTGAGAAATTTAGTGATTATTTTTTATCTCTGGCAGTTAACAACCATCTCAAGGAATAATTTTCTCCTCAGGGTCAGAAAGCAGATCTTGAGTTTAACAGGCTATAACAGGGAGACAGCAAAAGAGAAACCTGTAGAAATAGGTCCTGTTTCCAAGGATTCTGTGTTTGTAACAGTCAAAAGACTCAAAAGAAATTATATTTGGAAAAGCCCTGGAACCCATCTACATCAGCTTTCTCAAATTGCAGTGAGAGAACATCTTTTAGCCTTTCTGTGAAAACTAATTGTGAGGGCTCTTTATTGTATTACTGCTCATAATTGCATTGTGGCCAGCTTTATATATCAGAAAATTCTACGCAAAATCATCTTCTTTGCAAATTCCGCTCATGGTTTATAGTTCTGCCTTTTCGAGCCATGTGGGGAAGCAAGCAGGTTCATATGGTTTGGCTGTGTCCCCACCCAAATCTCATCTTGAATTGTAGTTCCCATAATCCCCACATGTCGTGGGAGGGACCCAGTGGGAAGTAATTTAATTAAGGGGGCAGTTACCCTCAGGCTGTTGTCATGATAGTGGATGAGTTCTCACAAGATCTAACGGTTTGATAAGGGGCTTTCCCCCCTTTTGCTTGGCAATTCTCCTTTCTGCTTCCATGTGAGGAAGGACATGTTTGCTTCCGTTTTTGCCAGGGTTGTAAGTTTCCTGAGGTCTCCCCAGCCATGCTAAACTGTGAGTCAATTAAACTTCTTTTCTTTATAAATTATCCAGTCTCATATATATATATATATATATATATATTAGCAGTGTGAGAATGGACTAATACACAGGTTATGTCTCCATATACAAGACTAATATATTCCACACAGGGCATATCTAGTAAAATATAGGGTGCAAAGTGAATAGGAAATTAGTACATAGGAACCTTCACTTTGGCTGTACTGAAGGAAATGTTGGCATGCAATAAATATTCATTAAGCTGTGCACACTGATGGGCACCAGCAAAGATTGTTAAACTGTGTGAAAAATATAGCTTCTGAATTATGTTGCTGAAATGCATAAAATTCTTTCAAAATTCGTCCAGGTTTTGTAAAAAAGTATCTTCCCTTATATTTCTTTGTATTTTCCCACTGTATAATGAAGGTCAATAACCACAAGTGTTCTCAATTGAAGCCACACTTGCTATATCCAGCTACTCTTCTCTACACTCCATTTGTTCCAGGGAACCTGAGCTACTCATCATTTTTCTAGAACCATTTTGGTTTTATTTATCTATATCTTTGATTCTTTTCTTCTAGTATTTTCTTCTGCATCTGTTAAAATTTTACTCATATATGACCTTGTGAAGCTATTCCCTGACTGCAGTCAGAGAAGAAACCTCATAGCAAACTGCACCATTATTAAAAACAACCATTCTGCTTTTTAATAAATACACTTATACACATGTGACTTACCATATTGTCTCATAAATATTTTTCCTAACAGAGGTCATTTCTAATTAGCATTACCTTCTTATGAGGAAATAAATAAATTGATTGTGTATAGACTCTGCTCAGAGAAATGAATGCTCCTCAGTCTAAATATCTTCCCAAAAGAAACTGAGTTCTGCCCACCTACTGCTTGATAAAGGTCAGAATATATTTCACTAAAGATGGGGTTGGAGTAAGAACTGTGAAGAGATATGCTTTAGAAAAATAGTATGTATGGAAATCTAATCTCTGGTTCATGTCATAGAAATAGGTCAGAAATTTTAGGTCATGGATCAAGATCGAAAGAGCTAGAAAAACATTAAAAACTTTGTAATGTTTACATGCAAATCTTTTTTTTTTTAAAGGAATTTCTTTAGTTAAACGAGGTGTATATTTCAGCAACAAGCTATTGCTAATGTTCACCTCTTGCTCTCTTGTCATCCTTCTCATACACATACGAATGCTCATCCAAAAATGTACTATTAGTGAAGAATTTTGATTTAATTTGATCAGTGGAAAATCCCACCCCAGATTTTGCCCTCATGACTGTCCCTGCTACTCAGGCCACTTTTCAGAATATACAAGTCTCAGACCAACAAGGCCACATGGAACAGTTTATCTGTGATCATTGGCCTGGACTGCATCTGAGAAATTTAAAACCGGCTATATATCTAGAGAGGGGAAGATTAGAACCCTGGAAAGATGTGTACTCTATTTAGAAAAGACTATTGAAGACCACTGAATTTGATGCTGAAGCACACAACTTTCCACTATCACATGAGTTGCTCCAATCTAATATTATTGTACAATTGTAATAAATGCCTTATTAGAAAAGGCTAATCTATCTTACTTTAAAAAATTTGGCTAAGAGTGCCAAAAAAAGGAGTTGAAATGGAGTACGTATACAGGGGTTCAAGTGATCGAGGGGCTGATCCAGGAAAAAGATATAACCATGAGGCAGGTGGCAGTTAGACATGGTTGCATAACAGGTGACGTCTCTTCCAGCAAGAGACTGTCCAGAAGTATACAATGTGAAGGCCACCATCCAGAAGAGCAGGAGGGCAACGGAGTTCCTATGGAAGGTGGGAATTAGCGAGGAGGCTTACTTCTCCAGGTGATATTCCTCAGCAGCACAGTAGGGAGTCTCTGGGTCACAGAGCCCCAGAAGTGTAGAAACAAAGCTTGGGGTTTATCTTATCCATTGCTAGCAGGCGGATGGGGGTGGTGGTGAGGTTTGGCAGGATATGTAAAGCAGGCAGGCCCTAAATGGCTAAAAATCTGCTTGCTTGGGCTATTTTTAAATAATTAGATGTGTAAAAATTTGAGTTTAGAACTGGCAGAATTTTGAGCTAAAGGCTTCAGCTTGCAAGTGAAGGAATAGAGAACACAGTGGCCAATAAACAGAGGCCATCTTAGGCTTATTTCTGTAACAATAGAAAACAGAAGATTGCATTTCATCTCCGGAGACCATAAGAGGACAGACACAGCATGAGTCCCAGGACTGTATCTTTAAATATAAAACAGGAATGAAGAAAAGAAGGTGGGATCTGAGCCTGAGGCTTAGTAGTGGAGAGGCCTTAAAGAGTCTCCAGCAAAGGTCTGTAGAAACCACCAAGAACCAGTGACCTTCTACTAAAGAGTATGTTCCTTCATGCTTTTCAAAGCCCTTCTGCATTTCTTCTTACTTCAGTCTTGCAGGTACATTTCTTTTCCAAAAGAAAAAAAAAAACAAGAATAAAAACAAACAAACAAAAAACCCACAATTTTTTGTCAGTTCAAAGCATCTTTTTGTCTTCCTTAAAATATTTAAGAATTTCTGTAGATGTTCACCAGTTCATGCTTGATTTGTGCTTGATTTTATACAAAATTACAAGTATAAGTATATTGTATCTAAAACAAAGACTATAATATTTAGGTTTATATTTAGTTTTTAACCCTTAAAAATGTTTATTTAAGTACACCATGTGCCAGAATACATTATTCCAGAACTTGGGAACAGGACTTGATGAAAGGACATAGCTTCTGTGCTCATAGAGCTTATATTAATGGCTGAACTAAGACTAAGGAATGTAACTAGACCGTCTTTCTGCACAGCTTGAGTGGATGAAATAGTACAGCTCCAATCCATTCTGTAAGTGTAGTTGAATCTGCACATCCTAATAAGTGTAGGAAGGACAGTAATTCAGTGACAATATTTCTTTCCATTATTTTGGGTTTCTCCTAGAGTTTTAAGTCTCTGGAAGAAAGTCAGTCTGGTCCAGTTCACTTCTATATAGGTGAATGAAGAAAAAAAAAAAAGAAAACTAAATTCTGACTGATGCTTGGCAAGGAGAGGCCCTGACAAACTTCCTGGCCTCTGTAAAGTCCAAATGTGCTAACACAGATTCACCCCTTGTATTAGGGAATCAGAAAAGAAAGTCATTCACTCCACAGTGTAACCCTTATAGAAAGATTCACACCTAATTAGGCCCTTTGAGTTAAAGGTCTATCAAGTTTCTGTTGCTATATGGGCATGAGGTCGAAAGGATTCAGGTAGCGTGTTCTCTAGGCCACTGAGTGCCAAAGGAATGTTTCTTGATTGTGAAGCGCCTTAGAAGTGTAGGAAAAGGCTCTGACAACTTCCTAGGACAGGCAATTGCTGCCTACTTCAGTGAAGCCTTATCAAAGTGTGAAGTCTTGGGTACAGAGAGGTATTAGTTTTCAAGGGCTAACATAGCAAAGTACCACAAGGCCAGGTATGGTGGCTCATGCCTGTAATCCCAGCACTTTGAGAGGCCGAGGCGGGTGGATCACATGAGGTCGGGATTTCAAGACCAGCCTGCCAAACATGGTGAAACCCCATTTCTACTAAAAATACAAAATTAGCCGTGGGTGGTGGTGCAGGCCTGTATTTCCAGTCACTCAAGAGGCTGAAGCATGAATAGCTTGAACCCAGGAGGGGGAGGTTGCAGTCAGCTGAGATCATGACACTGCACTGCAGCCTGGGAGACAGAGTGAGTGAGGCTCCATCTCAAAAAGAACAGCAACAACAATAAAAACAAAGCACTACAGATGGTTGCCATAGACAGCAGAAATTAGTGTCTCACAGGCTGTAAATCCAAGATCAAAGTGTCGGCAGTGTTCATTTCTTCCAAAGCCTCTCTCCATGGCTTGTGGATGTCTGTCTCCCCTCTCTACATTCACATGGTCTTTCCTCTGTGCATATCTGTGTTTGAATCCCCTCTTCTGTGGACACCAATTATACTGGATTAGGATTCACCCGTATGATCTCATTTAAACTCAATTACCTCTTTACATGCTCTATCTCTAAATAAAGCCAAATTATTAGGTACTGGTGACAATTAGGTCTTCAACATATGAATTTTGGGAAACACAGTTCAACCCGTAATAAAGGGTCATGACTGAATTCTCCATTCCACTGATGCCACATCTGCCTAATGAGAACATTGTGCAGTATTCTTAAGGAAAAGAAAATTGGCAAGCATCAAGTTCATTAAAGATAATATATCTAGATTTGGATAAGATCATGGAGTGGAGCCAATAATGGTATTATTACCTTTATAAGAGGATGATGAGACCAGAGCACTTTTTCTCCACCATCTGAAGATACAGAAAGGTGTCTATCTGCAGATAAGAAATAGGGTCCTCACTAGGACTCTCAGTCAGCTTGGACTTCTCAGTCTCTAGAACTGCGAGAAATAAATTCCTGGTGTCTAAGCCACCCAGTTTATGGTAGTTACTGGGTCTGAGAAAACTGAGACAGAGGTCTGCTCTCCACAAAACCAATAATCCTATTTTGAGTAATACTGACACATTCTTCTAAAACAATTTGTATCCATGCCCCTATACTCAGGAATTCTATCTTCTCTAATGCCAAAGAGTACAATTCTGAAAAAGAGAGGGAAATTCCATAATTGTAAGATGATATTTCTGTGAGATATTTGACAACTGCTCTCATTAAAGAAAAAAAAATTACATACTTAATTTCTGTTGGGGTAATTGCCCTTATGTGCAGAATTCATATGCAGTTGAAGATAGTGATGAGTGTGTTCTAGGCAGGGAAGAACGGTTATGAAAGCATAACCACAGAGACAGACAGAATACAAAGAACTGCAGTATTTAGTGTGAGAGAGGTTTAGGGAAGATATGGTCTGATGGCAAGAGGTGAGAAGGAAGGAAGAGAAAGTAATTCACAAGGACCTGGAATATAAAGCTGAAGAATTTCAGATTTACTCTGAAGACTTTTTCTCTGTTGTGGTTGTTTTATAAATGTAAATTTATTTTTGTTTAATCACAATCTATTTCTCAGAGTATCTGCCTCTTGGAAGTTACATGGAACAACAGCAGTTACAGGTACTCACTGTCATTATATTTTAAAAGCTTTAAGTTCATGAAAATATATTATGTAGGCACTCTAAGTATTTGATGAATTGCAGTGAATATTATAAAATTATTCAACAATGTAACCTGTGCACTAGAGGGATGAGAGTTAAATGATTGAATTTTTATAAGCAAGAAGAAAGCACTAAAAAAAAAAAACGACCCTTGAAATATGTTGTGGAATTCTCAGTTGCAAAGATCAAGTTAAAACATAATTCTCAAAGTTTTTAAATAAATGCTATATTAGATTTTTTTAATGAAAATTGTCTCTGAATGTATTTGGAAAATACTATGAGACTATGTAAGTGATCGATTCAAATTTAAACACTGAGTCAAACTATGGAGGTTTTATCTATATCCCTAAAATATTTATGGATCTACTTTATTCCTTATGAGTGAATTACCGCTGAGTTGAGTGCTTCACTTTTGGGTTTAACTACGAGTCTTTCAGAGAAAGCCTTCCCATGACAGGCCTGAAATGTCGCAGTTCACCTTTTTTGTATCCTTATCCATTGGCTTCATCCTCACTTCATTTATTTCAACAGAATGTGCTGACATTTGTCTAATATTATTTCTAGGTTATGACTCCCAGGCTTTTGACCTTTATCCTCCAATCTGAAATGTCCTTTTCATAGGTCATCTCTTGATATAATAGAAAATCTCTTTTCAGTAGAATACTCCCTTGCCCATACTTTCTACATGTGGGCAGTGGAACTGGAAAGTTCCCTGTCAGTTTACCAACTTACTTCATTAGTTGTCTTATTTTAATGAAATAGTATTATATGATAAAAGAATTATATATAATGTTGAAGGAAAAATTATACTGACACTTCTTAAAACACTAAAGAAGGCTATTCAGAACTGTTACAATAGTGTCAAGACTATAGCAATAGGGGAGAAAGATGAGACTCAACTACAAAAACAAGTGAAGATTTATAGATAGTAAGCATACTCAAGTGGTCAGTGGATGGGAAATTATTAAAAGGAGACTTCAAGTGTAAAGGAATCCTAGCTCAACTGATTTACTAGAATTCTTGCTGAAAGCAGGCTAGAGTGATCAGATATCAGGTGTGGGGGGAATTCTTACTAAACTGACTTAGCAGGATTTTTCCTAAAAGTGACCTGATCTGGTTGAAGACAGGCCCAAGAATGAGGCTTACTTAAAAAACGGGCTTAGAAAAGTCAAACTAAAATTTCGTGATCTATACTTCAGTAATCTATACTTCATCTTTCTTTTTATAAGAAATATGCGGCCACACATTTATTTGTTTTTAATCCATAGGCTAATCCAGAGGAATTTGTTAGATAAATTGTCAGTATTTCTGTGGAAACTACCCTTCAACTAATGCAAAATAAAATTAGGTTTTTGGTGAAAACATTCAAACTCAACCTCACATATTCATCTTTTGATATTTGTTTCCCACTTTTAAAAACACATTATTCCTTGTCAATATGTGTGTAAAAGATTTTTATGACTAGAAATTATGTTTGCTCCCTCAATGTCTTTTAATTTTAATTTTTTTCCCATTTAAACATTCTTACTTTAACTCTCCGTCTAGATTATCTGACATATACTTATATATCTGAGCTACTCAGATCGGGCTGAAACTCACTGATGATTTATTATCCTCTTCAACTAATACCATATAAGCAGTGATCTGCCCCTCCTTGAAGGGGATGTTTGGGCTAAATACAATATAGTAAGGAATTATATTGGCAGCCTATATTCATCTATCTTGTTATTTTATGTTCTTTTCTTATATCCATCTCGTAACCTGTGAACAATATTCTAAGCATAATACATTTGTCTTTATTTTTCCAGTAGTTTCCTCCTGGAAAAGCCTATTTTTGCATAATTAGAAGGAAAACAATCTTGACTTGGCTGACCAAAAGCACAAACTTTCTATAAACATCAGAAAAAGTATTCTAAACTACTTTGATGCTTTTATTTATTTTCCTAAATTTCAACAAATAGTCTGCAATTTTCTGGCCACTTGTGATATACCACTGTGCTTGGTGAATCTTGGCCTCTGATATTCTTGTCAACCTGTGCAGCAGAACTTTTATAAAAATTTTCTAAATCAATGTTGAATAATGTCAGAGGCTGCAGTTTGGATGGCCTCCCTCTCATATCATAAATGCCACCGTTAACACACCTTGTAGCACTGTGCTGGTTATTGCGTCTTCTTCCGATATATCACTAAAATAAGCAGGACAACTTCTATTTCAAAAGCCTTAGAAGTCGTTGTTCATAACCAAGACCATTAGATGAAAAAGCATTTTTACTCTGTAAGCACTTGAATGCATTGCTCAATTCTTCTGTCTGTTATTCCATGTGTTTTTTTATTTCTTGTTGTCCGATATTCACCTACATATTTTTCTCTTCAGCTCTGTGAAATAGTCTTCCTTTCACAGCCAAACGTCATAAAAAAGTTGTCTTCCATTTCCATCTCCAATAGTACAATGATTATATACTGGTTCAATTATCCCAACAAAATCCCAAATAAGATTTTAATTTTTAAACTAATGTGCAATCTGAAAGAAAAAAATTACTGGGGCCAAAAAAATATGTAAAGTCAGGAACACAAAAAATTAAGGAAAGTACTAAAGTCAGCTTTGACTGTAAGAAATTGTAATGTGCAGGGATCCAGCTGCTCCTTGAGTAATCTCTCTAGTATGGTATCGCTTAGTTGTTCTTTGTCAGGGTTGGATATTTTGTCATAATCCTGACACATTTTACTGATAATCACAAGCCTTCTCACTGTCCCTGGTCTGGAAACTTTACATCTGCCACTACCTTGCTCCAACTCCAGACTCTTCCATCCCACTGTCTCACCACTTCTGAATATCATGAAGGTCCAGAAATGATCACCTAGTTTCTTTATACTACCTACTAGGGTGAAGGATTCTGTAAAGTTGTCCTTAAGCCCAACTATCTTCCTCAGCAATTGCTGTTCTATTAATCTTGTGTGATTTTGAACCCAGTACCATCCCAACATGAGAATTTTCTAAGAAACGTAGAAGAAAAGAAGAAAGCAAGCAAGCAAGAGAGGGAATGGGGAAGGAGAAAAGAAAAAATGCGGGAGGGAGGGAGGAAAGAAGGAAGGAAGGAAGGAAGGAAGGAAGGAAGGAAGGGAGGGAGGGAGGGAGGGAGGGAGGAAGGAAGGAAGGAGATAGAAAAAGAGAAAGAGAAGAAAGATGGGAACTGTTCACAGACTAGTATTTGTACATCCCCCCACACCTATTTGGATCTTTCCAGCCACCCTGTACCTCGGGGTGTTGGTTCTAAGGTAGAAATGAAGGAATTTTTGTCTCAAAACTTATTCTGGTGCTTCTTTACTGTGATGTTCGCTACCTTGCTTTTGTCTTCATTCTCTCTTTTAAACCTATCTCAGCCCAAAACATGAGTTTCTTTCTCCTGTGAGTTGATCTCAATTTTTCCCTGTTCTCCAATCAAATGTAACCAATACTGTAAGCCTTCATTCACTTATGTGTTCAAAAATATATTGAGCACCTGTCGTCAGCCAGGACTATTCTAATTCCTAGGGACTTAGTGATAAAGAAGATAGATAATATTCCTGCCATAATCTAACTTACTTTGTAGTGAGTGGAGATAGATAATATATACAACTTTAAAATAATATAAATAAAAGGAATATCAGATGATTAAGTGCTATGCACATGTTTAATCCAGGATAAATACATATAGAGTAACTTTAATTTTCATAACAATCTTATAGATGAGTAACATTTGTGTCCGAATTTTTAGGTGAGGAAACAGGCTCAGAGAGTGTTAACCAATTTGAGAAGAGTCATACTCAGATAGTGATATGGTTTGCCACCCGAATCTCATCTTGAATTGTAGCTCCCATAATCCCCATGTGTTGTGGGAGGGATGCATTTGGCAGTAATTGAATCATGGGAGTGGGTTTTTCCCATATTGTTCTCTTGATAATGAATAAGTCTCACAAGATCTGACGGTTTTCAAAGGGCATTCACTTGCACATGCTCTCTTGCCTGCCACCATGTAAGATGTGCCTTTGTTCCTCCTTCACCTTCTGCTGTGATTGTGATGCCTCCCCAGCCACGTGGAACTGTGAATCCATTAAACCTCTTTGTCTTTATAAATTACCCAGTCTTGAGAATTTCTTCCTAGTAGTATGAAAATAGGCTAATACAGACAGTATGTGGTAGAGCCGAGGTACAAATCCAAGCAGTATGACTCCAGAGAAACTTCTCCTGACTACTAAGGTATCCATCTCAACAAATGGGAGGTATAGTATTTATAAATATTACTATTATAATCATTCTCAGTCTCTTCTCTTACACTAAACTTGTTCTTCTCATTTATTTGTGTAAGATTTACTCTTAAAGATTTTTATTGCACTTATTTCTGGGCACTTGACTTCCTTAGCAATGCCTGTCGCTGTTTTATGGCATTGTCTTTGACTATTTGCATAGATATGAGAACTTCCTTCCAGCCAGAAATGTTTACACACCATTACTCCTCCCTTAAGTGTAAAATCTAAAGTACTTTTATGTCTTATCCTCCTTTCTTAGTATGTTCTACTCAACTTCACATTATACTCAATTTGTGTAGACTTCCATAATATATCTTTGGTTATTTTCTATGTCATCAAAAGTTTCTCTCCCTAAATAAAAAGCACCTTTGGGGTGGTTATTCCCATTTTTACCTTGTCACTATATTTAATCACCATGTTTTCCGGTCCAAATATGTCTCTAACTTTCATTGAAATCATGAATAGTCACAGAATTCTTTGAAGCAATTCTATCACCTTTCCTTCTCTCCATAGATCGTATTCAGTGAGAATCATCATTTAGTATCAACTTTAGGAACAAAATGATATGAAATAGTTTTAATATTCATGTTCTCCTTTTTATTAATATGATTTCCAAAACAGATTCATCTTTTCAGCAGACCTTAAGTGCTCATAGACCTCCTTGTTTCCAGTGATTTCAAACATAATACATTGTCATTGATTCTACACTAACTGAAATAAAAAGTAGAAAGAACAATCTGGCAGCATAAGCTCTCACTATAAATTTTTCTCAAAAGGTCTTCAACATTATTTAACGAGGTGCTTCTCTTATCTCCTGCTCAATTGCATTCTCTTCCTCCTCCTTTCCCTGCTTTATTTTTTTCTTCATAATTCCCATTCTGTCACGCCTACCTATATTTCTCCATTATATCTAATGTAAGAATGGGTTTATTTGCTTTTAATCCCCTCTAGTATCCCTCCACTTAGATGCTGCCAAATGTATCTGAGAAGTTCACTGCGTTCCTCTCAGCAGCTGAAGGAGCAACTGGCGTTCAGAATGCAGGTGTCCCAGTTCTGGCAGATCTGCCTCTGATACTGCCACTCTACATTTATTTCTTCACCTGATTCTGCATTACTTGTAAAACCAGTCATTACTATTCTCTATAGCTGAATCCACTTCTTTGTATTAATGTAACTTCTAATTTAACTTGTTATTTTTTTCCTTATAAAATGCTACAGGTAGGTAAAAATTGTTTACAATTTGTAACATTCCCATAAGCTATTATTCCCACTTACAAAGATTTAAAAGAAGAAAAAGAGGTCAAATTACCTTCTCAAGCTCACCAAGCCAGAAAATGACTGACAGGCCTAGTATATGGTTCCTTCTTCAGGGAACCACATCACTTCTAAGTTGCAATATAATAAATGTTGTAGTTTTAAAACATACTACACTTAAAAAAAGTCAAGCCACTACAACAAAATATTTATAAAGATTTAACTGAAGGTGATGCTATGCTTTGCAAAAATGCTTAATTTCAACTCCACATAATCTTTCCTTTACTTAAACTTTCAAAAAAATATTTCTGCCCTGAAACTTGTTGATGAAACAAACATAGCTTTTCTCTGGTGACAAATAAAATGATGCTATGTTGGTTCTTCATCACAATCATATCATCATAAAAGTGTTGGCATAATTAAGGATTTTAGTAGAATTAAACTTAAAATGAATATTCATGTGATTTTGGGTAAATTGCTGAAATCTTTCCTATGAGTACTAAACTTAATTCACAGGTAAATTAATTCAAACATGTAAATTTAACTTCCAATACTTAAACTTACATCAAAGTTAAAATGAAATTTTAAACTAATCTTTCTTAATAATATGAATAGAATCACATCAAACAAGCAGCTTCTATGTTACTTCTGGCAATATCAATCCCCTCTCATTTAAATGTAATAATATTTAATAACGATTTCATTGTAGAACTTTCAACAGGATAATAATCACAATTTCTTGTAAAAAGAATTTTAAAATTAGTTGTCAAAATTCCATTCCAAACATCAACTTTTGAAGGATTCTAAACACCATATTAGGTTATCTGATGATATATTTTCTTACAAGCTATGTTTGGGGCAGTAATTAAGACTTTCTTTTTGTGTTAGTAAGAATGGGTAAGATTATATTGTAGTAACAAGTAACTCCCAAACCTCAGTGACTTAAATCCAAAATACTACAGTGTTAGTTTGCACTACATGTGTAGTAAGGGGAATGACATAAGGCTCAGATCACTGCAGTCCACTCAGGTCCTGTACCAATAGAGCCACCTCATCACAATTGCTCTTTCTGTCTGGGAACCATGCCGCACCACTGCTCACCTAACCTCCCTCTTCCCCAGATGAATTATATTGGTTTTTTAAAAATTTTCTGTTTAATTGTCTTTCTTCTTCCTTATGGCTCCCAATCTCTCTTCCTATCTCTAACCCCATAGCTCCATCATACCTGATTTATCATTTTCAGAGTGATTTATTATTTTTCCTTTTGGAGGTTTCCAGTCATTATTGATAATAGCGATGTGCTATATTTCTATCTAAATCTGGCAAGATACAATGAGTTCTGAAGTTTGTTACACTGTGAATCAAATGCTCATCCATAGAGTGATATGCCACTTCTGCCCACAGGGCACTGGACATAAAAGGTCACATGATTATACCCAACAACAGTGACCTATAAAACATAATCCTTTTGCAAGCCTGGAATACAGAGACAGAAATATTTTGTGAACAGTATTACTTGCTGGACAGTTGATTGTCTGGCCATCTGTTTGACTCATTTCCCCTTCCAAGGCAAAATATACCTACTCCCTCTCAAAGGAAGGTAAGTCTCACAAAGTTAATGTTCAAACCTCAAAGTCCATGTTTCCAATTAGCAGTAGTCACTTGCTTGGGTCGAGATATCACCGCTGAACCTTGAGCCAGACATACATTACAAAATTTTATGTCCTTCCCTCAAATAAATATGCAATGATTGATAAAAATAAGCCTCCCATTCACAAATGGGAAGAAAGGAAATACACAGATGTTATTAGTCTACATCAAGTCTGAAATTCAAAGGGCAAAATTCATGAGAAGACCGTTTATTTGTTGTGGTCAATTTCTCTCAATTAGGCCTTGGTTCTAGTCTTGGGAAGTTCTGGTCTTTGGTCTCTTTGATCTTTGGCTCTGCCTCCAAAGAGATCTTTGCTCTTTTGTTATCTCACTACATCTGAAATGGGCATTGAGAAGTCTGACTTCCTTAGGGGCTAATCAGCTTTCTTAACCTGCTTCTGTAGACCCAAGAGTTAAGTTTTAAATAGTCACAAATGTTTTTAGCCTAGGATCAGAGTTTCTTTGGTAGTGTAACACTCTCAAAAAGTTAGCTTCAGATCTACTTGATGACAGCCATTTCCATGTGCCATGAGCTACAGTCAGATTCAATTTCAAAATATGCCTCTCTCTCAGTTTAACTATAGGTACTTTGAGCCTTTTTGGGCTTAGTGAGAAAGTCATACCCTTAGTCTTTTTTGCTAAACAATTTGTCCGTTCAAATGGATATACTTCCCATCATCTTAATCCACAAAGAGATTACAACAATGAATGTGATCGCAAAACCCTTAATTGCATTCTTGCTGCATAGCTGTTGTAATCGATCTTTTTTATTCAGAGAATTTCTCTATATTAATTTGTACTGGTCAGGGTTGACAAGTAACTGTGATTTCTCACATTGTTGGACTCTCTCTAGACTTTCACTCCTGCTTACAAACAAGCCCGATTATTTTCTGAATCCATCTCTTTCTTGTGTTATCTACCCAAATGCAGCCAACAGTAACCAACATACATTTCTAACATTCTATTTTTCAAATACTTTTCCTATAGTTGCAGGGTCAGAAGATAAATTATCTACATTGCAAATTATCACATTTGACAGTTTTAGCATGTGTTTCTCCACTATACAACATAAATAAATGTCTTTCTAGTCACTAATAACAGCTTTCTCACCACCTAAGCAAATCACTTAAAGCAATGTAAAATACGTTATTTTGTTATTATAGTCTCTTGCTTGTGGTGCTAAATTTGTATCAGTTAGAATAGGCTACTTTAGGCTATAGATGAAAAAAAGAAAAAGATAAAAATTCTAAATCTCAATATTTTAAAAGAATGGTTTGGTCTTTTTTCCCTTCTTATAAGTACACTGTGGTTTGGCAAGAATGTTGTACACATAATCTTCATTGAGGAAATTTGTCTGCCAGAGCAATCTCTTAAATATTGCTGTTCGCCTTATTTATTAGTTTTCTGATGCTTTGTAAAATACTACCACAAACTCAGTGGCTTAAACAATACACTTCTGTTGCTTCAAAGTTTTTGTGGGTCAAGAACTGAGCACAGTCTAACTGCATTCTTTGCTCAGGGTCTCACAAGATATCAGTCATGGTGTCAGCTGACCTGCATTCCTTATGGAGTCACGGGCCTCTTTCAAATTCATATCGTTGTTGGAAGAATTCAATTCCTTATGGATCGAGGACTGAGGCCCCATTTTGATTGTTGACTGCTAGACAGAGGATGTCTTTAGGTCCTAAGTGTCACTCACAGTTTTTATCACATGTCTCTCTCATGGCCAAAATTACAACTCACTTCATTAAGGTAAGGTCAGCAGGAGAATATATCTTTTAAGGGATAACTTGAGTAGATCAAGCTCACCTAGAATAATTTTGGTTAATACAAAGTCAACTGATTAGAGACCTTAATTACATTTACAAAATCCCATCAACTTTGCCACATAATATAACCTACCACAGGAATGATATCCCACCATGTTCGCAGATCTTGTCTACATCACAGAGAGGGGAAGATCTATGGGAATTACACAAGCAGCAGGAATCTTAGGGGAATGGATTGTAGATTTCTGCCTACCATACATTATAAAAAGAAACATGAGAACTTGCAAGTTTTCTGCCCTGACACTCAATGTCTAGCCCAGAAGTGACTTCTGCTCACAACCCATTGGCTTGAACTACATTCATGGCTACACCAAGCCATAATAGGTCATAAATTGTAATCCTAACATATTTGTGAGAATATTTGTCATTTAGCCAATGATTCCTACATAGCCTACAATTAGAAAATGTGTAGATACGATTAACTGTCTACTAACTTAAAAGACCCATGTCTTTTAAATATAGATAACATAGCTTCCAAACCAGTGATATGAAAAGGCAGTATTTTAGAGTTTTTGTTTACCTTCCATTAAATTGTTCTAGGTGTTTCACACAGATCATGATTATAGAGGAGAAGAAAACTCAAGGTTTTTTTAGGTTAAATAACTTCTCTTCCATCATACTGGTTATTAGTAGTAGAGTTAGCATTTAATCTAACTTGTCCATACTCTGTCTACTGCACTGAGCAATTGCTGTGTATGACGATGGTATAAGAATACTGCCACGTGAATTTTCGGAGTACTGGAAATTTGAAGTAGAGATTTCTTAGGTTTGATAAGTAATGATCATTCCACCATTTTTCATTGATCCTTTTATTTATAAATAGGTATAGATCACCCATGGTTCAGGATTTAACTTTGAAGTAGAGATAAAACAATATCAAGACCCAAATCAATACTTTAAATTTTTTCATCAAACTTATTGATGAATGTGTAGAAGGCTTTTCTGAAGTTTCATACTTTATAGTAAAGACAATGAGCCAAGGACTTACCCTTACCTCCCTAACATCTGTTCTCCCCCCACTTTTAGTAAGGTATTTGATTTTATTCTATTTTGCAGCAACCTGACTATATTCTGCAGGTGAAATATATAAGTGGAAGCCTTCAGGTCTCTGGTTTAGCAGCCAGTTACCCATAAAGTGATTTTCATGTATGCTACATGGCCTATATTCCAACATACCCTCCACGTTTGGTGAAAATCCATCTTCAGTGTTGTTTTTGTGTGGCAGGGGTCTATCAACTTCCTATCACTTTGAGGTATTTCTCATGTCTCTGCAAAAGAAATTTTGTCTGTGCTACATAAACTATACTCTTCAAAATATACTCACATATGATGAAAATCCAAATGGAATTTGGATTCTGATGCACTTCTCTACCAATATTTTTGTCATTATTCTTGGAGTCTTCTTTATCAGTGAAGACAATTTACTTAACATCCTGGCTTTTTAGTTTCTTAGCCTCATCAACTCAAAAAATCTGTGTTTTTATTTACTTGACCTCATCCAGTCATCCACATCCCTATCTTGATTCTTAGCATGAGTTTGTTTCTCAAGGCTTTGTTCAGTGATTGTTAAAACATTGCATTACTGCCTCCCAATTGTCACATTACTGATGATCCTATGTGCTCTCTGGGCCTTTGCACTTGATATTCTCCTTGCTTTTTTCCAGATATGTGTATGGCTGTTTTTATTTCAGCACAGACATCACCTCCTAAGAAAGGCATTCCATGCCAGCCTGCGGTAAAGTGACTCATTTGCCTGATTACATTTATTAACAACAGTTTTTGTGATATAAAATTATTTATTTATATGTTTATTTTCCATTTGCCTCCTATAAAATAAGGAGAGTTTTTTCTGTCATTTTTTTCCACTGCTGCATACCAAGAGCCAAAAATGGTGCCTTGTAAGAGGAAACTAAATAAATGCTTATTAAACAAATGCATTCTCATATGGCTTATTAATATATCTGTAGAAAAGTTACCTGGTAGAAATTGTTAATAATTAATAATTAATTAAGTAATTTACAATTAAGTGGTAGAATTAATTATTAAGTGTATTTGAATGGAAGAGGTGAATAACAGGAGTCACAGCTTTCTTACACATACCAAAATTGATACATCCTTTATGATAAAATTCTTAATAATGTCAAGAAAATTTAAAAATTAAATTATTGCATGGAAGGTATTCACTTAATGAAAAATATACTTACCAACATAGAAATTTGTACTCATATCACATAAAATTCCATTTGGATTTTCATCATATGTGAGTATATTTTGAAGAGTATAGTTTATGTAGCACAGGCAAAATTTCTTTTGCAGAGACATGAGAAATACCTCAAAGTGATAGGAAGTTGATAGACCCCTGCCACACAAAAACAACACTGAAGATGGATTTTCACCAAACGTGGAGGGTATGTTGGAATATAGGCCATGTAGCATACATGAAAGTCACTTTATGGGTAACTAGGGCACTAAAGAGAAAGAGGTAGATATCATCTCAAGCAGCTGACTCAGAGTCACAAAGAGATACTTTTGTAGTGGCTGATTGAGAAAGATGGGCTGGACAAATTCAGAAGTTGTGGACAAAGAAAGCAAATAGTGGTTTCAAGTACAAGCTCCAAATCTAAAAGCACAGAAGTAGATTCTCCTAATTGCAAGCATCAATGTGAATTTAACTCTTCTACATTGCCAACCTATGTAGAAATCCATGGGTAAGGGAGTGTGTAATGATGGCTAATGATGGGCCAGAGGAAAAAAGGGTAGATGACACCAAATTTTTAAAAATCATCAGGGATTTATATTTTCCTAAAAATACTAATATTCTGTGTAGCAAGGTGACCCCTTAGAGAACAAGGTCCCTTTTGTGAAGTCAGTATACATCAGATTGAAAACTGCCACCACAGTCAGTGAAGAGGGCCAGGAGGCCAGTTGAGTGAAAGGTAGCCAAGAAGTAACTGAGTGAGAAACAGCATTATATAAGAAATGAACTTTTAAAACTGTGCAGTGGCTTTCTTACAAATAAAGTGATGATTGAAAAGGGAAGGCTGCAGCTGAAAGATAAGCCATAAGAGTACTTTGGTCAGAGAGACAGTCTGAGAAAAAACGACGGGAAAATGTTGGTAGCCAAGGTCCCAACTCTCTAGCAACAGAAAGTGAGCTGTGTAAATTCTACTGCTACCAAATAATGGAATGAAATGCAAGTATTAAAAATGATATAAAACTACATTTATTGATTTACAAAGATGTCCCTGATATATTGTTAATAGAAAAAGTTTAAAGAAATACATATAGTATTCTCTCCTTTTTTTAAATACCAGGGAAAAAATAGAGGAGCATATCCCAATATTAAAACCTCATAAGTTGGCCGGGCGCAATGGCTCACTCCTGTAATCCCAGCACTTTGGGAGGCCGAGGCAGGTGGATCACGAGGTTACGAGATAGAGATCATCTTGGCTAACACGGTGAAACCCCATCTCTACTAAAAATACAAAAAAATTAGTCGGGCGTGGAGGCGGGCGCCTGTAGTCCCAGCTACTAGGGAGGCTGAGGCAGGAGAATGGCGTGAACCCAGGAGAGGGAGCTTGCAGTGAGCCGAGATGGTGCCACTGCACTCCAGCCTGGGAGACAGAGCGAGACTCCATCTCAAACAAAACAAAACAAAACCTGGTAAGTCAGAGGGGCAATTTAATCTTTTTTATGCTTGAATTTTCTATTTTCCTTCAAACTAAATATACTAATTATGTAATAAGAAGTACTCAGGCTGGGTGTGGTGGTTTCTTCCTGTAATCTCAGTCCTTTGGGAGGCCAAAGTGGTAGGACCACTTGAGACCAGGAGTTCAAGACCAGCCTGGGCAACATAGTGAGGCCTCATCACTAGAGAAAAATTTTAAAAATCAGCTGGGCCTGGTGGTGCATGTCTGTGGTCCTAGGTACTCAGGACACTGAGGTGAGAAGATTCCTTGAGCCCAGGAGGTCAAGGCTGCAGTGAGCCATGGTAATGCCACTTCAGTCCAGCCTGGGAGACACAGCAAGACACTGTCTCAAAAAAAAAGAAAAAAAGAAAGGAAAAGAAAGAAAAAAGAAAAAGGAATCACACTTCAACAATTGCTAGTCTGGAATAAATCATTTAAATGGTTCCTATGTATCCTCACATATGAAAAATATACATTGAGTCACACTAGATGAGAAGAACAAATCAATATCAGAAGTCATAATCCTTATAGTATGTGTCAGGGATACTCTAATAGAAAATAACATCCCGATGGTCAGCCTGAAATCTGAGAAAATGACATCTTCATTTTGTAGAGACTGCTAGAGACATTCACTAGTACAGTGATGACAAAAAGGACATTTTCCTAAAGACATTCAGTATCCAGTCATCTTTTTACTTGTTAAGGCTCAAAATAAGTTTGATAGATCATAATATTTGTTTTGGTTCTTTATACTACCAACTCTAATAGAAAGTTTACTTACCTTGAGTATATTTCAGGGGTGCTCTTAAAATCTAATATACACGCACATATTATTATAAGCAGCTTTTTTATAGAATACCTGAGATAGAGATTATTAGCAAGAATTAACATGTAACAAATCAAGTAGCTGAAATTTTGTAGGTGAGCTGGCTTCCTAGGGGCTTATACAGTTGCACAGAGCCCAGTGCTTAGAAATACCAGCATTTGGTTTAATGCTCTGATGTCATCATCTTGAAATTTTTAATAATTTTTTAACAAGAAGTTCTGCCTTTTTATTTTGCACTGGGCTCCACAAATTGTATTGCTGATCTTGCTTATAGTATGATGTAACTTGTGATCAACATTGTTCTGGGATGAGATAAGAAAGGTCACACTGTCAAACTGAGAGATTAATTAATTTGATGTCAAATATATTGGTGTTAGAAATAGAGCCAAGTGCCTATCTGGGTATTGGCTATAGCAAATATTTCTTTGAAAGATAGTGAGAAATTTAGTTTTTAAAAAGTTACATGCTTAGTAAAGTAAATATTATTTACAATCTTAAAGTAAAGTAAATATTATTTACAATCTTAAAGTAAAGTAAATATTATTTACTTAGATTTGTATACAGCAGGATATCAAACTTGTGCTTACATTTATGATTAAATTCCAAGGTGTTCTGAAAATTGCCTCAATAAGTCCCTGATATAAAAAAAACCATTTTTTGAAGGATTAAAGTTAGCATAATCAGGAAATAAAGTAGAATTTCTAAAATTGGATTATTTGAGTATATTATTATTTGAGTAGACTTAGTCTATGTTAGGGTTTGTGAGCACCAAAAACTGGCTATTACAGGTAGCTCTTGGATCTTATGAGAGGGGTAAGAAGCAATTGAACAGTTTTACGCTTATTCATTACATACAGGATTTACCCAGGTATTTATTTCTGCTGCTTCAGCATTTTTTACAAAGCCTTTGGAAAGACAGGATGTGGGCTAACAATGGTAGTCTTTAAGTAGAACATTTTCTTTTTTAATATAAAAAGCAGGTGAGAGAGAAAAGACTTTGTTTTGCTAATAAGAACAGAACCTAGCTTAGTAAATGTGATACCCTCTCACAAATCCATAAAGAACTGAAAGTTTATGCAATTTTAAAATACCTCAGGAAATGTTTATGGATATCTTTTAATTCCAAGTCATTTAACTTGCATTTAAATATGCTAGCTTAGCGAAATCATATTGGTAATTTCGTTGGTACAAATGAAATAGAACTGAATGGTGTGGGATTTGGAGAAAAGAAAGAAAATTAAAATTATTGCCTTTAGGAAAATACACTTTATAACATAAGAAACTTTGTATAAGTTTATCTCCCCCAAAAAATTGTTTCTGAAAGATTTGAATTCAAGCAATTAGTGGAGAGACCATTGTGGGAATCCTTACTGCTTTACTTATTTGCCTACTTAGAGCAGGTTACATAACCTCTCCCAGCAGCACATTCTTCATTTGCAAGCTAGGGCTGGTTGTAGCACTTTTCTTTCAATGTTGCTTGAAGATTGCATAAAATCATATGTAAAGTAGGTGGCATGTGAATATGCACAACAGATGCTATCTCTCACCTTGATCTCTTATTTATTTTTATTTAGTAACATAATATACACATATTGTCACATGTATAAATATTTGCCTATCCTTTATGTCTGTCTACTAAACTGGCATAAAAGTGAACTCAAGGTACTACTCTTGCTCCTCTGTGCTCCCCTCAAGGTACTTTTAATCTCTGAACTCCTCGAATCTCCCCCAGGATTTGACTTTTTCTCAGGCTCTGGCCTAGGTCAGTTAAGGTGGGAAGAGAAATATATATATATATATATATATATATATATATCTTCCCAGTCCAAACTTAAAATCCAGTTACTGCAAGGCAAACGTATCTCATTATAACTAAGATTGTCTACCATTTAGCATTAACTTTGGTATGTTAATACGCTAAAAAGAGTCTCTGTTTTCCTTTATTAACTATCCCAGACATTCCTTTCTGTACTTCCATTTTGATAGGCCATGGCTTGCAGGTAATGTGACAGTGCCCTGCTCTTAAAAAAGAATAATCTCTTGGTGTCAGGAATCCTGGAAAAAAAAATATTGATAAAAGTGCATTTATAAATACAGAGTTTATTTCATGTCATAAGTTAGTTGGTGAGATACATCTTGAACATTTAATGAAGAAATTGACTTTTCTGAGGGACATGGATGGTTTTACTGTAGAAAAACAAGTAAATCAAAGCAGGTTGTATAAACATTGGTCTGAGTGAAAGTAGACACATGTTTCACACTAGTCAATCTTTATGGGGTCCCAAATTCTCCTAAAAGTACAAATTACCTTCATTAGAATATTAGGCCAAAAGCAGTAGAGTCTCTAATAGAAATGAGTGAGATAGCCTGAATGAATCAGAGAAAATGACAGTGGTAAAGAATCATTGGTTGAGCAGTAGTTTCTCTCTCTGAATCTAAGCATGTAAACACTAAGAGAAGTATTACGGAACAATTCTGTTCCATATGAAGTTTTCATTTATCCAACAATGACAAAAAAGGATAAGCAATGATATTGTGCTAAAAATTACTTGAACAATTTAAGACAGGTCTGTATGCTTTGTCATCAGAACAGCCCCTTTGAGATCATAAATTATATGCCTGAGAAATGTTATAGCTTAGCGAGATTGATCTGTAATGTCATGCAACCCACTGCCATTGCACTGTGCATTTGTGTTTGTGTAATGTTTATATAACAGAGGCCGAGAGAACTTATACTTGAACTTTGCTTATGTGTTAATTTTCCTGAAATGTCCGAAAGAGTAATTTTTTTTTATAAAGAAGCACGTTTTGTTTTGATAGACACTACATTGAAGACCATGAGAAGCTACCTGTCTCCCATTTTGGTAGCTCTTCATTTTACATGTTATCAACATGCAGTGCCACTAATGAGTTGGAGACGCAGAGAGCTACATCCTCCTCCACCATATGGAAATTTAGGAAGTGTATTTAGATGGCTCTCAACAATTAGTCAATGAAAATAATATCTACTTAGAATTTTTTAAATACCATAAAAAATACCCAAAAAGTAAATTATCCTCCAAAATAATAATAGCGCGTATCTCTCTATAGATACACATATAACACACACATTAATGCACACTCCAAGACACATATGTACATGATACACTCATGAACATTTAAGAGAAATAACATTTTTTGCTAAGAATTCAACAGCCACTATTTTAAATTTTAAATATAATGTAAACAACTATATAACTGATCTGATATAACTGAATATATTTTAGTGAATATGTTGAGCCTTATTCTGATTGATTTATATATGAATTCCACAATTTAAACTGTCTCCACGTTAATAAATTATTTAATGTGGTTAACGTGCATATTAAAGAATGTCAATGGGAAAGGCACAGAGCAATCTCTTCCCCTGTCAAAGCATTTGCATTTAAGATTAAAAAGCAGTACACAGAAGTTTTATAAAATAGAAAACGGCAGGGTTATTTAAAGGATTGTCAACAGAAATTCAGAATACTGACTTCGAGTAACTTGGTCACACTGGTTACAAATCACTATTCCTTTGTTTAAAAATCATTTTTAAAGCAATTACTCCTTCATTTAACCTACAAAATTGTTGGCATAAAATCAATATTAAATCCTATAACTGAAGCTAGATTGTGTAGAAATAAGTAATTTATGTTTTATCTCTCAGTCGTTTCTCTGGAGTGTCTCCACAGACTGAAGAGCAAGTGGAATACACCTAGAATTCATGTTATAAAGCTATCTTGTCCTATTGCTTGTACATAAAATAGCATATGGTTATAGTAAAAATTAAAAAGGTAAATTGCTTGCATTCATCAGGTATTATGCATAACACGTGGCTCTAAATGCACTCATTCGTTAATATAGGCAGTGCATTTTTGCATTTTTATTCAGTATATGACATCATGATTGAGACTGATGAAATTCTATAATATGTAAATGTTACTCTATGCTTTTAAAAACACTATGGTTTACTTAGTCTTTAAACTCATTTAAAATATGTTAAAAAGTAAGTTTAGTTCTATAGAAATTATAATACAGAATTCAAATATTTTTTCTTTTGCTAAATCTAGATATTCATGTGTGGGCCAAGACCCATTTTTATATCATATTCAACCAAATAACTAAATTTATGTGATTTTCTAGTTAAGGATGATGTTTACAACCTAAGAAAATGATCCAAAATGCAAATCGAAACATTTTACATTCTGTTGAAATCATTTTAAAAGTCTTTCTTCAGGATACAAGATAAATTGAAAGTATTGCATGATCTGTGAAATACTCAATGATCTCTTCTCTCCTTACTTAGCCACCTGTATCTCAGTTCTCCAGTCAGCCCCTGCCTCCTTCCTTATTCCAGGGTCCACAGAATCAACTTATTTAGAAGACTGAGAGTTCACTGAAATGTGTGCCCACAGTTGGTCCTTACAATCCTAACTCCTAAGTCTACTTCTGAATTCATCTTCAGCTGTAGAAAACAGCTGTGGCCATGCTGATAACATTCCACTCTAAATGCTGCATCTCTCTCCTTGTCTGCAGGAGAGCAAATTCCAGTCCCATGAAAGCTTGCTGGCTAAGACCAGGTGCAACTGAAGTTCAGAGGACTAACTGCTTCAAGGCACAACATCCAACCAATGGTATGTGTGTCAGGGGAATGAGGTGGGAGAGTGGAAGTTGTTCAATAGCCTAGCCTCTCCATCTTTCCGGGGAAGAATTTGGAAGTATGTCCTACATGGTTCCTCATAAAGCCCCAACAGACCTGCACCCCTGATGCCCAAAATAGACACCCATTTATTAACACATACCTTGTGTCCTTTTCTTCCTTACTGTTTCTTTTCCAGCGTTTTTTCACTTTTGTTTTCTGGACCATCTCTCACATAAAGTACCTGTCCCTAACTCTTCGTTCCTGGGTTTACTTAACCTTAAATGAAAGTAAACACCCTGCTGAACTGGAGCATCCATGTCCAATATAAAAGCATTTGAGTTATACCAAACAGAGGAGGAGGCGGTGTGGGGGGTAGGAGGGTGCTGTCACACCCAGGTGTAGGCCGCTGTGATTAATCTCTCTGATGTGGAATTGCTTGAAGTTCCTTGCATACATCAGATTATTACATGCCTCTGTGTCCTCTATCATGCTGTTTTGTGCCTGAGATGCTCTTCCTCTGCTTCTTCACTCAGATAACTTATCTTCAAAAAAGCAGCTCAGATATTATGTTCCAGAAAGCTTTCTCTTATGCCCAAAACAGAGCCAAGCTTCTCCCATGGCAACCAGCACAAATTTCATGTTAGAACCCTTAACACATTATACTGAGATGATCTATTAAGATGCACTCTTTTATTTTTTTTTCTTTTTTTTAATTATACTTTTAAGTTCTAGGGTACATGTGCACAATGTGCAGGTTTGTTACACATGTATACATGTGCCATGTTGGTGTGCTGCACCCATTAACTCGTCATTTACATTAGGTATATCTCTTAATGCTATCCCTCCCCGCTCCCCGTACCCGACGACAGGCCCCGGTGTGTAATGTTCCCCACCCTGTGTCCAAGTGTTCTCATTGTTCAATTCCCACCTATGAGTGAGAACATGTGGTGTTTGGTTTTCTGTCCTTGCAATAGTTTGCTGAGAATGATGGTTTCCAGCTTCATCTATGTCCCTGCAAAGAACATGAACTCATTCTTTTTTTTACGGCTGCATGGTATTCCATGGTGTATATGTGCCACATTTTCTTAATCCAGTCTGATTAATGATGGACATTTGGGTTGGTTCCAAGTCCTTGCTATTGTGAATAGTGCCACTATAAACATACGTGTGCATGTGTCTTTATAGCAGCATGATTTATAATCCTTTGGGTATATACCCAGTAATGGGATGGCTGGGTCAAATGGCATTTCTTTTAGACCGCATTGTAAGTTCTTTGAGAAAAGGATCCAGAATGCTTTGGCTTTGGTACTCCAGGGTAGCACGTTACCTATCATATACTAGACACTGAAAATAATAAACGGGTTAATACTTTTTTTTTCAAAAAGCAGTTATAAGATGTCAGGCAGTGTTTTAAGTGCTACACCTGAATTAACTCATTCCATCCTCATGACAACTTTTTGAGGTAAGTGCTATTAGTATCACCATGTAAAAAAAAAAAAAATTAAGAAACTGAGGCATAATGGAGCTAACTGAGCTGCAGTTCACTTAACTAGCAACTGATGAGTCCAAGACAGGCTGAGGCTCAAATCCATGCTCTTCAAAGCTACCTGTCATTGCTTCTCTCAAGTTAAATATTAAACAATAACATCGAACCAGTAGAACACACAATTTTTTAGCATTTTGGTATTTAATCTGGGCTAAACTCTGTTCTGTGTCTCTACATAGTTTTCAAAGGAAGAAACTCAAATTCACTCTCAAATCAGGTGATATTTATAAAAGCACTGGTAATAAAATGCTTTCATCACAGCATTCCTGAAAAATCATATGACTTTTAAGTAACTAGTGTAGATTTCCTAGTGTACCAGAAATTTACTTAGAAAGTTTACTTGACGGTCTGAAAATTAAGATGCTCTGTTTACCTGTTACTGATTTTTAGTGATTAATACTCTCGAGAAAAAAATTCAATGACCGTTTATGAAAATATTTATGATCGATAGTCAACTTTCAATACATTGTTTAGCTTTGTAAATAAACCCAAAATGTGAGGCTGCTAGTACACATGCTGTTAATGGCAGTATACTCGGTGAATTTCAGAGAACAAGCCTCCAGTGGCAGTGCAAGCCATGTTTCACACCGCGTGCATCCTGTTTCCTGTCGGCAGTGGCTGTAATAGGCACATAAACTAAAATTTACACACTATTTAATCTGTAAATGTTCTGTGCCTTTGAGCCCCTAGCAATGGAAATACGCCAGTAGCTTTCTCTTATATAATTCACTTTCTCCATCAGATTTCAGGAAATTTTAGCTATTATAAAGTTATAAATTTTTAACATGAAATCTGCATTAGTGGGCCCACGATAATCTTAAATCCAGATAATTATTTCAAAATAAAATAATACCACTGTCACCTGATCAAAAAAGCCTACAGTCTACTTCCAAGATATATTTAAGTAAAAACAACTTTAAATGCATCATCTAAGTAAACTTGGGGAACCATTTACATATCTAGGAACTTCAGGCCAATTCTCAATGGAAAGATACTACTTCTGTAGGCATTATTAAACAAAAAAATGAATGAGACAAGTTGAAGTGATTTATTTTGCTAGCCAAACCATATAATTTAACATTGACCTTTACTTTCTACTAACCTAAATTTTTAACAATCTCTTTTATGCAATTATTTTAGTTACAATATTTACTCTCTACATTCTAAGTAAATCTCAATAAGCAAACAAGAAATATTTGTATTATGATGATTATTTAAAATTTTAACTCTCTGTATTTTTCTAATAAATATTCTAGTAAATAGTAATTTTACCAGAAAATGAAAAGCAGAAAAAAGAAAAATTAAATGAGAAGCCTATGAAAATGCACTATTTGTCCATTGATAATGATGAATTTATGAATCTCATCAAATGCATTATTTTTAAAAGTCACTTTCTAATTATGTTCCCGTAAACCAAAGCAATCTCTCCAGTATAGAGAACTCAATGAAACAATATGTTTCAGGTTTTGGGTGGAGAGTTTAATATTATTATAAATGGGCCAGGCGCAGTGGCTCACGCCTGTAATCCCAGCACTTTGGGAGGCCGAGGTGGGTGGATCACGAGGTCAGGAGATCGAGACCATCTCTGGCTAACACAGTGAAACCCCATCTCTACTAAAAATACAAAAAAAATTAGCCGGGCGTGGTGGCGGGCGCCTGTAGTCCCAGCTACTCGGGACGCTGAGGCAGGAGAATGGCATGAACCCGGGAGGCGGAGTTTGCAATGAGCGGAGATGGCGCCACTGCACTCCAGCCTGGGCGACAGAGCGAGACTCCGTCTCAAAAAAAAAAAAAAATATTATTATAAATGCCTACAAAATACTCCCACTTTCATGGAAGTTGGGTTTATCAAAAGTAGGCATCCTGTTTCTTGAAGGCTTCAATCAGGTGTAAAATTTGAATATTCATTTGGCTCAACAGTTTTTAAGGATTTGTTCTGAGAGCTGTGGGCTAAACTATTAAGTATAATTTAATGAGAATATCTTATTTAATTTTGTATATTAGTTTAAAATTATATCTTTTTATGCAAGACAACTACTAGAGATAAGAATGAAAAATCAGTTTACTTGCATACTTCTTTAGAAGTTTCAACACTTTTTCCATGTAGGTTTAGGATCTTGCTTCTTCTATTTATGTGTCAAAAATAAGACAATGGCATTTTTGAACAAAAACATAATCATTGATGAGGACTGGATAGGGTTGAGTGGTTTTGACTTTTAGGAAGTAGTTTATAATCTGGTATACCATGGATTTCTGAAGTGCAGAGTGATTACAAAGTGAAGGTGAATATTTTTGTGTATAAGTAATGGATGTAAAATAAATACATAATATTACATCATGCACTTATATATTCTATTGTCTGAAACACATATATGCCATGATAAATAGTGTACATAATTTAAAAGCATTACTAAAATCACTGTAGTTTTTGTCATGGTGTATTTCTCAATCAACAGATGCTGAAAGTACCACAACAAGCATGGTATAAAATTATATTGATACTGTAAAAACATATTTGTGTTTGAAATAGCTGGGAAAAACTGCTCTGAAAGGCTGTTGCTAACAGGCAAATTAGTCATATTTTCCTGAATGTATCACTCATCTGTGACTCAGAGAATAACTTTAATATATCACTATATTAAAAGAACCACTTTGTACCAGGAGTGAAGAGGTAAAGGACATAAATGACTTGTGAAGAGAAAAAAAAGAATTCTTCTTCTTTCCACAATTACATTTTTATTAGAGATCTGAATTCTAAAACGTTAGCATCAGTCAGAGAGACCATAGCAGAAATCTATCTGAAAAACAAAATGCATGTAGACTCCAGATCACTTCTACCTTGGATGTGGCACATTGTCATTCAACCAAAATCTCAACTATCAACATGATTTAATGTTACCTGCACCCTGTGTTCTGGATTTTTTTTTTTTGCTATAAATGGATATAAGAAGAAGAATCAACTCCAAATACATCCAGGCCTCAATCTTCAAAATTTATGTGTATGTTAAGTTACAAGGCAAAGGGGAATTAAGGTAATGGATGAAATTAAGATTGCTAGTTAGTTGACCTTAAAAGAGAGAGTATCATGTTTATTCATGTGGAATCAATGTAGTCACAGGTGTCTCTAAATATGGAAGATAGAGGCAGAAAAGTCAGTATTAAAAGGATGCATGGGAGAAAAACTGAAACCCCCAATGTAGGCTTTGGGAGGGAGCCATGAGCCAAGGGATGCAAGCAGCCTCTAGAAGCTGGAAAAGGCAAGAAAATGCATTCTTGGCCAGGCACGGTGGCTCACACTGTAATCCCAGTATTTTGGGAGGCTGAGGCAGAAGACTCGCTTGAGCCCAGGAGTTTGAGTCCAGCCTGGGCAATAGAGTGAGACCTCATCTATACAAAAAAAAGTAAAAAATCAGCCGAGCATGGTGGCTTATACCTGTGGTACCAACTACTCAGGAGGCTGAGGCAGGTGGATCACTTGAGCTGGGAGGTTGAAGTTACAATGAGCCGTGATTGTGCCACTGCGCTCCAGCTGGGTTACGGAGTGATACCTGGTCCCAATAATAATAACAACAATAAAGAAAAAATAAAGAAAAATAGGTTCTTCCCTAGAACATCCAGAAAAAAAAAAAAAAAAGCCCTGCTAAGACTTTGATTACAGCCCAATGAGACATATCTCATACTTTTACCACCAGAACTGTAAGAGAATAAATTTGTATTACTTTAAGAAACTAAATCTGGCCGGGTGCAGTGGCTCACACCTGTAATCCCAGCACTTTGGGAGGCTGAGGTGGGTGGATCGCTTGAGGTCAGGAGTTTGAGACCAGCCTAGCCAACATGGTGAAACCCTGTCTCCACTAAAAATACAAAAAATTAGCCAAGCATGGTGGTACACGCCTGTAGTCCTAGCTACTCGGGAGGCTGAGCCAGGAGAATTGCTTGAACCTGGGAGGTGGAGGTTGCAGTGAACCAAGATGGTGCACTCTCCAATCTGGGCAACAGAGTGTGGCTCTGCCTCAAAAAAAAAAAAAAAAAAAAAAAACCTAAATCTGTGGTAATTTGTTACAGCATATACCTTAGCACACTGTAGAATATACCTTGGCCCTCTCTATAATAGGAAACTAATACAGTGGGCTAAGTTATATGCATTTGATAAATGTAAATTTTCATGAACAGGGAATGAATACAAATGAAATCATAAATTATCTTAGCCCCTCCTCACGTAATTGTTGAACATAATGGCTTTTATTGTGGAACTGACCATCATATACATAATAAGCACAGGTGCCTTGCTTCTCTTCAGGAAAAAAAAACAAAGCCAGTAGAAATGAGACAGAAATGTACAACTGTGCAGTAGGCTGATGTTGAAAAGCAAAAGTACTTTACCACGTGGGATTAATTGAGGGTCATTTCAGGACCACTTGGGCCTTTGACTTGGTCATTACAGCCCTGATTCTGCACACAGTTGGGCAGAACTAATGAAAGCACGTGGCTTATAGGAAAGTGTGAGTGATCTATGAAAGATTTTGAGACTCTCTGAGGGAGGAGAAATCCTTGGTGGAGGAGTAAAGTTACAAATAAAACTATAAATTATGCTGGGAAAGGCAGTTGAAGCTCTGAGTAACTATAACTTTGTTATTAAAAAGATCCATATATTCAAGTGTATAAAAAGGCTTAGTCATTTGATTTCCATTTAAATTTGTCTCTCTTAATGGATTAATGATTAATCAAGAGGGGAAAAATATAAAAGAAACCCTTATTCTCTAAAAAGAGAGCAGAGAGCAGATGAGAGCAGCAAAGAGCAATGGTCCCCAACCTTTTTGGCACCAGGGATCAGTTTCATGGAAAACAATTTTTTCCATGTCGGCAGGGGAGAAACTGTTCCACCTCATTAGGCATTAGATTCTCATAAGGAGTGCACAGCCTAGATCCCTCGCATATGCAGTTCACAGTAGGGTCCGCGCTCCTGTGAGACTCTAATGTCACAGATGATCTGACAGGAGGCAGAGCTCAGGTGATAACACTGATCACCACTCACCTCCTGCTGTGGCCTGGTTCCTAAAGGGCCACAGTCACAGCAGTGGTGCATGGCCCGGGGACTGAGGACCTGGGGAACCCTAGCATAGAGGAAGGTTAGCCCGTAGCTTGTACAGAGCCCTTACGGGGGGCAGGGTAACTTCATTCCTAGGTGTGATATACATTTTGTGAGGAACCAAATTTTGACAGTACCCTCTGAGTTGATTAGACCCTAGAAGATCAACTTCTACAGACTTAAAAGAGATAAACCCAAAATCTAATTTATGTGTTCAAAACAAGATGCACTTCTTTCCTGTGTCTTCTGCTAAGAGCATATGCTTTTCAGTATCACAGCAACTGAGGTTCTTTGAAAGCCCCTTTGCTCAAGGGGAAAAGAAAAAGAACAAAAGAATTAGAGGAGCGTTGCCTTAGTCTATCTGTGTGCTGTAACAAAATATCACAGATTAGGTAATTTATACACAATTTAAATTGATTTCTCGCAATTCTGAAGGCTGAGAATTCCAAGATCAAAGCATTGGCAACTTTGGTGTCTGGTGAAGGTCTATTCCTCATAGATAGCCTACCATCTAGGTGTCTTTAAATGGTGGAAAGAATGGAAAGGCTAAAAGCGCCTTAGCTCTTTCCCCCAGCCATTCTATAAGGCATTGGGACATTCATGAGGGCAGAGCTCTTATAACTTAATCGCTTCTCAAAAGGACCCACCTCTAATACCACCACAGTGGGGATTAAGTTTCAACACATGGGCCCAGAATGGTGGCTCGTGCCTGCAGTATCAGCACATTAGGAGAATCTCTTGAGCTCAAGAGTTTTAGACCAGCCTAGACAACATGGAGAAAACCCATCTCTATGAAAAATACAAAAATATACCATCTCACACCAGTCAGAATGGCTATTACCACAAGTCAAAAAACAACATGTTGGCAAGGTTGTGGAGGAAAAGAAACACTTATACACTGTTGGTGGGGATGTAAATTAGTTCAACCATTGTGGAAGACTGTGTGGCTATTCCTCAAAGACCTAAAGAAAGAAATACCATTCAACCCAGCAATCCCATTACTGGGGTATATACCCAAAAGAATATAAATCATTCTGTTATGAAGACCCATGTAAGTGTATGTTCACTGTAGCACTATTCACAATAGCAAAGACATGGAATCAACCTAAATGCCCATCAGTAGTAGACTGGATAAAGAAAACGTGATACAAATACATGATAGAATACTATGCAGCCATAAAAAATAACAAGATCATGTCCTTTGCAAGGACGTGGATGGAACTGGAGGCATTATCCTTGGCAAACTAACGCAGGAACAGAAAATTAAATACTACATGTTCTCACTTATAAGTGAGAGTTATGTGATGTGAACACATGGACGCATAGAGGTAACAACACACACTGGGACCTATCAGAGGGTAGAGGGTGTGAGGAGGGAGTAGGTTAGGAAAAATAACTAATGGGTACTAGGCTTAATACCTGGGTGATATAATAATGACACACAGTTACCTACGTAACAAACCTGCACATGTACTCTAGAACTTAAAAGTACAAACAAAAAATTTAAAAATTTGCTGGGTATGGTAGTTCATGCTTGTAGTCTCAGCTACTTGAGAGGCTGAGATGTGAGGATCTCTTGAGCCGGAGAGGAGGTTACAGTGAGTGAGATCACGCCACTGCACTCCAGTCTGGGTGACAAAGCGAGACCCTATCTCAAAAAAAAAAAAAAAAAATTCAACACATGAATTTTGGAGGACATTCACACCATAGCAGCCTCAAAAATTATTTTATCCAGATTATGAAAATGCGTGATGGACTATGCTTGAACAAAATCTAAATCTAACTTTCCAGTGAGCAGAGCACTGATGTCACTTGAAATACTATTTCTCTCCATTGTTTGGACTAAATGAAAAGAAAAATATCAAATTTTAGTATTTAAATCGTTTTTATGAACTTCATATGAAACATTTAAATACAAAATTATAAAACAGGTTTAAAATACAAAAAAACCGCAATGTATTTGACATATATATATACACACACATACATACATATATATACACAGGTATATGTGTGTATATATATCAAATACATATATATGTGTATATATATATA
The DNA here is from genome assembly GCF_006542625.1 of Nomascus leucogenys. NCBI lineage: Eukaryota > Metazoa > Chordata > Mammalia > Primates > Hylobatidae > Nomascus > Nomascus leucogenys. The sequence continues at coordinate 23,477,426 of NC_044389.1, read as the reverse complement.
TATAAAACAATATATATATAAATTCTAGTGTTACTTATGTCCCAAGCATAAAACTCAGTCATGTGGAATTTGGGGATCTCCTGTGTTCATTAATAATCCACTTATAAGCAATATTTTAAACAAAAGCATTTCTGAAGAAAATCTCTCTCTCTCTCTGGTTCTATCACACACACACACATACACATATTTTCATTATTGATAGTTACCTTCCTTAATTTTGGCATCAAAATTAGCTATGTATATCCTAGTATTTTTTAAAGCAAATAACCAAACAAAACCTTTTTGACTATCATTTAAGGAAAATAGGCATGAATGTTGCCAGGTTCCAAGAACAGAATAAAAGCTATGACCAAAGAAGGTTTTCACTAAAACTTTCCTCAAAAGTCATTTCTTTCAGACACTTCCTAAGAATAATCAGTAACTCATCACTGAAGGAAACTTCGAGTCATAGGTAATTACTGATAAATGTCAGCAAGTTCAATCAAGACCAGAAGGGAAATGTACAAACCTCACCAAAACAGCAACCATCTTTATCTTTAAAAAAGAGTGGTGTGAATGAACATGTGCCTGTGGAGATGGAAGGGAATTCCATTATCAAACACTCCTGGACTCTGTGTGAAATGTTTGTAAAATTAAAAATAATGTAATTATGAAAAACTTTCCAACAGAGATGCCAGCTACAATACACACTTAGTCGTTACTGGCCTCCTCTGATTTATCCACTCATCTATAGTAAATGTGAACCATGTGTACAGGAAGAAATATCAACATTTACAAATGGATATTTTGGATGCAATAATACATATGCTGGAATCAGGATTTTAAGTCTCTGGGTTTTCTATCATTCCTGTATAAATTCTCAAAATATGAAATCATGAGTGTTTTATTTACCCATATCCCCACTTTTAAAAGCTATGCTGACAGCCTATTCTTTCTTAGAACAGAAGATGCCAAGATGATACAATATGGTCTCTGCCCACGAAGAGCTTTTATTCTATAGAGGAGAAAGTCATATCTGACATCTCACATGATGAGACAACATGAGAGAGTTTTAAAATCAAGTTATTCTACTGTCCTTGTTTTTGTCTCCTCACTTGACTTTGGGCTTCCCTAAGTACTCTTGTTCAAAAGTCTAGATCCTGCAGCTCTCTCAGGAATAATTCATTTTTATGATTATTTTATACCCTGTTGATGAGGTAGTTAGGTGGTCTTGGGGCTGTGACCTTCACAAATATTACACGTGTTTCTCAGACTGGGAACTGTGGCTCATGCCCATAATCCCAGCACATTGAGAGGCTGAGGCAGGAGGATTGCTGGAGCACAGGAGTTTGAGATCAGATGGGGCAACACGGTGAGACCTTCCCTCTCTAAAAAAAAAACAAAAAAAAAACACAAAAATCAAAAAATTATCCAGGAGTGGTGGTGTGCATCCATGGTCCCAACTACATGGGAGAATGAAGAGGGTGGATAGCTTGAGCCCAAGAGATCTAGGCTGCAGTGAGCCGTGATCATGCCACTGCACTCCAGCCTGGGTGACAGAGTGAGACCTTATCTCAAAAAATAAAATAAAATAAAAACAAGTTTTTCTTCAGTGGTAGAAGTTTTGTTTGTTCATTTGTTTTTGTTTTGTTTTGCTTTTATCTTCAGCCCCCTACTCCTTTCTCTGGCTGCAACATTCTCAATCTATTTCTGTGAAGCTTTGGTTCCTGATGTTTATGTTTTTCCACCATTTAGGTGAGACAGGAAGGCAGAAGGAAGTTATCTTCCTTCAGCTGAGATAGTTTCAGAATTGAGCACTGGCCAAATCCTTTTCTTTGGAAAGTAAGCATTCATTACGGAGAAGGCTATGATCATGTTCACAGTGGTTAGTCTTCTCCTTCCCTAGCCAGAGCCAAGAAGGGATATTTCTTCAACCTTTGTCATAAAAATCTGGTGGCATTCCTAGAATGAAAGCCCACAGAAATATGGGGGCTCCCTAAAACTGTAGCCCCAAGGAGGCTCTCATCCTCACACTAGTCTTCACTTAACCTCCAGCAGTTCATTAAAATTACCACTTAAGTATTCCTATCAGTTCATAGTTCCAGTAGCTTTTGTTCCAGATAAGAAGATTTCTAGTTTATTTGCATAGAGGTGTTTGTAGTATTCTCTGATGGTAGATTGTATTTCTGTGGGATCGGTGGTGATATCCCCTTTTTCGTTTTTTATTGCATCTATTTGATTCTTCTCTCTTTTCTTCTTTATTAGTCTTGCTAGCGGTCCATCAATTTTGTTGATCTTTTCAAAAAACCAGCTCCTGGATTCATTAATTTTTTGAAGGGTTTTTTGTGTCTCTATTTCCTTCAGTTCTGCTCTGATTTTAGTTATTTCTAGCCTTCTGCTAGCTTTTGAATGTGTTTGCTCTTGCTTTTCTAGTTCTTTTAATTGTGATGTTAGGGAGTCAATTTTGGATCTTTCCTGCTTTCTCTTGTGGGCATTTAGTGCTATAAATTTCCCTCTACACACTGCTTTGAATGTGTCCCAGAGATTCTGGTATGTTGTGTCTTTGTTCTCATTGGTTTCAAAGAACATCTTTATTTCTGCCTTCATTTCATTATGTACCCAATAGTCATTCAGGAGCAGGTTGTTCAGTTTCCATGTAGTAGAGCGGTTTTGAGTGAGTTTCTTAATCCTGAGTTCTAGTTTGATTGCACTGTGGTCTGAGAGACAGTTTGTTATAATTTCTGTTCTTTTACATTTGCTGAGGAGAGCTTTACTTCCAACTATGTGGTCAATTTTGGAATAGCTGTGGTGTGGTGCTGAAAAAAATGTATATTCTGTTGACTTGGGGTGGAGAGTTCTGTAGATGTCTATTAGGTCCACTTTATGTAGAGCTGAGTTCAATTCCTGGATATCCTTGTTAACTTTCTGTCTCGTTGATCTGTCTAATGCTGACAGTGGGGTGTTAAAATCTCCCATTATTATTGTGTGGGAGTTTAAGTCCCTTAGTAGGTCACTCAGGACTTGCTTTATGAATCTGGGTGCTCCTGTGTTGGGTGCATATATATTTAGGATAGTTAGCTCTTCTTGATGAATTGATCCCTTTACCATTATGTAATGGCCTTCTTTGTCTCTTTTGATCTTTGTTGGTTTAAAGTCTATTTTATCAGAGACTAGGATTGCAACCCCTGCCTTTTTTTGTTTTCCAGTTGCTTGATAGATCTTCCTCCATCCCTTTATTTTGAGTCTATGTGTGTCTCTGCACGTGAGATGGGTTTCCTGAATACAGCACACTGATGGGTCCTGACTCCTTATCCAGTTTGCCAGTCTGTGTCTTTTGATTGGAGCATTTAGCCCATTTACATTTAACGTTAATATTGTTATGTGTGAATCTGATCCTGTCATTATGATGTTAGTTGGTTATTTTGCTCGTTAGTTGCTATAGTTTCTTCCTAGTCTTGATGGTCTTTACAATTTGGCATGTTTTTGCAGTGGCTGGTACCGGTTGTTCCTTTCCATGTTTAGTGCTTCCTTCAGGAGCTCTTTTAGGGCAGGCCTGGTGGTGACAAAATCACTCAGCGTTTGCTTGTCTGTAAAGTGTTTTATTTCTCCTTCACTTATGAAGCTTAGTTTGGCGGGATAGGAGATTCTGGGTTGAAAATTCTTTTCTTTAAGAATGTTGAATATCGGCCCCCACTCTCTTCTGGCTTGTAGAGTTTCTGCTGAGAGATCAGCTGTTAGTCTGATGGGCTTCCCTTTGTGGGTAACCCGACCTTTCTCTCTGGCTGCCCTTAACATTTTTTCTTTCATTTCAACTTTGGTGAATCTGACAATAATGTGTCTTGGAGTTGCCCTTCTCGAGGAGTATCTTTGTGGTGTTCTCTGTATTTCCTGAATCTGAATGCTGGCCTGCCTTGCTAGATTGGGGAAGTTCTCCTGGATAATATCTAAATGGATAAATTCCTCGACAAATACACCCTCCCAAGACTAAACCAGGAAGAAGTTCAATCTCTGAATAGACCAATAACAGGTTCTGAAATTGTGGCAATAATCAATAGCTTACCAACCAAAAAGAGTCCAGGACCTGATGGATTCACAGCCGAATTCTACCAGAGGTACAAGGAGGAACTGGTACCATTCCTTCTGAAACTATTCCAATAGATAGAAAAAGAGGGAATCCTCCCTAACACATTTTATGAAGCCAGCATCGTCCTGATACCAAAACCTGGCAGAGACATAACCAAAAAAGAGAATTTCAGACCAATATCCTTGATGAACATTGATGCAAAAATCCTCAATAAAATACTGGCAAACCGAATCCAGCAGCACATCAAAAAGCTTATCCACCATGATCAAGTGGGCTTCATCCCTGGGATGCAAGGCTGGTTCAACATACGCAAATCAATAAATGTAATCCAACATATAAACAGAACCAAAGACAAAAACCACATGATTATCTCAATAGATGCAGAAAAGGCCTTTGACAAAATTCAACAACCCTTCATGCTAAAAACTCTCAATAAATTAGGTATTGATGGGACGTATCTCAAAATAATAAGAGCTATCTACGACAAACCCACAGCCAATATCATACTGAATGGGCAAAAACTGGAAGCATTCCCTCTGAAAACTGGCACAAGACAGGGATGCCCTCTCTCACCGCTCCTGTTCAACATAGTGCTGGAAGTTCTGGCCAGAGCAATCAGGCAGGAGAAGGAAATAAAGGGTATTCAATTAGGAAAAGAGGAAGTCAAATTGTCCCTGTTTGCAGATGACATGATTGTATATCTAGAAAACCCCATTGTCTCAGCCCAAAATCTCCTTAAGCTGATTAGCAACTTCAGCGAAGTCTCAGGATACAAAATTAATGTACAAAAATCACAAGCATTCTTGTACACCAATCACAGAGAAACAGAGAGCCAAATCATGAGTGAACTCCCATTCACAATTGCTTCAAAGAGAATAAAATACCTAGGAATCCAACTTACAAGGGATGTGAAGGACCTCTTCAAGGAGAACTACAAACCACTGCTCAATGAAATAAAAGAGGATACAAACAAATGGAAGAACATTCCATGCTCATGGGTTGGAAGAATCAATATCGTGAAAATGGCCATACTGCCCAAGGTAATTTATAGATTCAATGCCATCCCCATCAAGCTACCAATGACTTTCTTCACAGAATTGGAAAAAACTACTTTAAAGTTCATATGGAACCAAAAAAGAGCCCGCATCGCCAAGTCAATCCTAAGCCAAAAGAACAAAGCTGGAGGCATCACGCTACCTGACTTTAAACTATACTACAAGGCTACAGTAACCAAAACAGCATGGTACTGGTACCACAACAGAGACATAGATCAATGGAACAGAACAGAGCCCTCAGAAATGATGCCGCATAGCTACAACTATCTGATCTTTGACAAACCTGACAAAAACAAGAAATGGGGAAAGGATTCCCTATTTAATAAATGGTGCTGGGAAAACTGGCTAGCCATATGTAGAAAGCTGCAACTGGATCCCTTCCTTACACCTTATACAAAAATTAATTCAAGATGGATTAAATACTTATATGTTAGACCTAAAACCATTAAAATCCTACAAGAAAACCTAGGCAATACCATTCAGGACATAGGCGTGGGCAAGGACTTCATGTCTAAAACACCAAAAGCAATGGCAACAAAAGCCAAAATCGACAAATGGGATCTCATTAAACTAAACAGCTTCTGCACAGCAAAAGAAATTACCATCAGAGTGAACAGGAAACCTACAGAATGGGAGAAAATTTTTGCAACCTACTCATCTGACAAAGGGCTAATATCCAGAATCTACAATGAACTCAAACAAATTTACAAGAAAAAAACAAACAACCCCATCAAAAAGTGGGCAGAGGATATGAACAGACACTTCTCAAAAGAAGACATTTATGCAGCCAGAAAACACATGAAGAAATGCTCATCATCACTGGCCATCAGAGAAATGCAAATCAAAACCACAGTGAGATACCATCTCACACCAGTTAGAATGGCCATCATTAAAAAATCAGGAAACAACAGGTGCTGGAGAGGATGTGGAGAAATAGGAACACTTTTACACTGTTGGTGGGACTGTAAACTAGTTCAACCATTGTGGAAGTCAGTGTGGCGATTCCTCAGGGATCTCGAACTAGAAATACCATTTGACCCAGCCATCCCATTACTGGGTATATACCCAAAGGACTATAAATCATGCTGCTATAAAGACACATGCACACGTATGTTTATTGCGGCACTATTCACAATAGCAAAGAGTTGGAACCAACCCAAATATCCAACAACGATAGACTGGATTAAGAAAATGTGGCACATATACACCATGGAATACTATGCAGCCATAAAAAATGATGAGTTCGTGTCCTTTGTAGGGACATGGATGAAACTGGAAAACATCATTCTCAGTAAACTATCGCAAGGAGAAAAAACCAAACACCGCATGTTCTCTCTCATAGGTGGGAATTGAACAATGAGAACTCATGGACACAGGAAGGGGAACATCACACTCCGGGGACTGTTGTGGGGTGGGGGGAGGGGGGAGGGACAGCATTAGGAGATACACCTAATGCTAAATGACGAGTTAATGGGTGCAGGAAATCAACATGGCACATGGATACATATGTAACAAACCTGCACATTGTGCACATGTACCCTAAAACCCTAAAGTATAATAAAAATAAAAAAAATAAAAAAAAAAAGAAGATTTCGGTTTCTATCTCTCTCTAGATGCACTTGTCTCTCCATATTTTCAGGTGGTGGTTTGCCCTGTGACCTCAGTTCTCTGATGAGTCCAAGACATCATGGTTCAGTTATTTTACTGTTGCTGTAAAAATGGGAATGATGACTTCTAAGCATTTTATTTGTTGGGGCTGAAACTGAAAGTCACAAGTCATTTTTTATGTACAATATTAAATGCATTACTACAGTAATACAATTCCCAACATTCCCATTTAGAGATGATTTTTAAGAAAAATATCTTAGATCCTTATTTTCCCCTCTTTGGAAGGGTAACAAAATAACAAAAATATGTAAAAAATGCATCTGAGTCAAACTTTAAAACACACCTGAAATACACACAGGACAATTTTAAATAGGACAATATTAAATAAAATTAGACACAATATAAATAAAATCTAAGTAAAGATACTATGTCTTTGCCATGCTCCTGCCACAGAATCCAGTACCAGACACTGACTTAAACAATAACATAAAAAAAACAAGTATAGCCATGAAAATCGTGACACAAAAGGAAGAAGACTGAGCTTTTTAAGTATGTAACATATTATAGTCTTCACAACTTAAAACATACCATTCCTGCATTTTTATAGACCGATAAGATAAATACAAAGTTCAGAAATAGATTTAAATATGTAGAGAAATTTGATCTCTAAGAAAAGAAAGTTGAATTCAAATCAGTGGGGAAAGATGGAATTTTGAAATTAATTATGTTGTGACACATGAATAACCATTAAAAAAAGATTAATCTAGATTCTTACCTTGTATTTAGAAGATAATAAATTCTAAATGCTCCAAAGATTTAAATATTAAAAATGAAACTATACAAGCGCTAACAGGACCCTTGGGGATGTTTCATTCAGACCTCATAGAAGATAGAAATCTCCCTAAATATAACTCAAAATCCAAAAGTAATAAACTCAAACACTTGATAAATCTGACTATATTAAAAAGAGAATTTTATTAAAACATACACCAGAAAACCATAAGCAAAAGCCAAAAGACAAACTGTGAGACAAATAGAACACAGAACATATAAAAAGTGCTAACATCTCCAGCATTTAAAGACTTTTTACAAATCAAGGGAGAAAGATCAAAACCTGAGGGACGAATGGGCAAAAGCTATACAACAGAGTTCACAGAAAAAAAATACAATGGACTTTAAATATGTGAAACTATACTCACCCTTGGTTATAAGAGACAGTGAAATTAAATACACAGAGACATTATAGGACATGAATTCTTGGAAATACTGGTGAAATCTGAATAGAGCCTATAAGTTAGTGAATAGTATTCTACCAATGTTAATTTTCTTGTATTGATAATTGTGCCATGATTATTTGACATATAAACTTTACAGATAGCTAGGTGAAAGGTATATATAAATTCACTTTATTATGTTTTCAATCTTTCTTTATATGTATAATCATTTCCAAATAAAAGGTTATTTTTTAAACAAAAATCAAGTGTAAAACACTTAAACAAAAATCAAGTGTAAAACTCTAAAACAAAACAAAACAAAGTGATGAAGAACCACTTCATATTTATTACATGGTAAAAATCCAAAAGCTTCATAACGCAATTTGCTGGTGAAGCCCTGGTGTAACAAACACTCTCCTTCATTATTGGTGAGAACACAAAATAGGAGACCCTTAGGGAGATTTTCAGCACAGCATTTATTATTTAGCATTAAATTCATCAAACTCATATCTATCCCCAAAATACACAGGCACAAAAATTAAATGACATAGCACAGGGCTATTGACTACAGCCTATTTATATTGGCAAGTGATTCAAAGCAACCCACATAACCTTAGACTATAAAATACTCATATAAGTTAGTAGAAAAAGAAATAATAGAGATTCGTATTTTCTGATATGCAGTGATCTCCTGCATATATTTGTTAGTAAAAGTAGCAAGGTAAATAAAAATGTTTACAGAACAGTTTGTGTATGGAAACTTTTGAATGGTAAGATGAGAAATACAGATAGTATGTTGCATTTGTATTGTAAGGTAGGAAACTTTAAATATGTGTGGGTATGTTTATATTTATAAAAAGAAACACTAAAAAAATACATATACTTATTATTCTTTGGTTTATTTTTATAAACCAAAGATTTATATATATATATATTTATTTATAGATATAGAAGAAACATATATCTATATCTGTATGAAGTGATACATATATATCTGTATAAAGAAGATATATATATACATATAGATACATAATATGTATGTATGAAAAGAGAAGGATGACATGGATAGAAGCAATGTTTCCCTGATATTCTTATATATTTTGAGTAATACCAAGTCACATAATAATATTGGGAAAAAATCAGAACCACATATTTTGAATACATATCCTTGGTGGAATATATTGTAAGAACAAAAGGAAAAACAAAGAACATTTAAATGTTATTCAGTAGCCTTATTTTGGTGGTAACATTGTTACCAATAATGCTAAACCATTTTGTGTGCATTGTAGGATATATGAAATAATAAGGGTTTAGGAAATAGTTTCTCATGTAAAGTCATAAAATCAAAATATGATCTTTTTACTTCTTTGCAAAATACATATTTTATTCTAGAAGCAATGACAACTCTACAGCAAAGAACACCCATCATGCCCTCATTTTGGATTGTAAATATTATTTCCAAGTTAAATGGATTAGAGCTCCTTGGAAATGTGACTGATTTTAGGACTGGGGCAAGAAATGTACAGATGAGCTCGAACATCTGGGTGTGCCAGAAATAAATGAACAATAAAAAAAGCTAATGGGTTAGTTCCTTAATGACCCAGGAGCCACCTTGAAGTTGCTCACCTGGGCCAGGATAAGGCGATTTGAGTATTGAGAAATAACTGAAATTGACACCTAACACATTGACTATATAAAAACCCAGGAAGTCATAATGATAGTCAAAAAGCAAGAGAGCAAATAAAAGCAAACAGAGACAAAATACCATGAGTATTAGAGAAACAACTCAGTACTATGAAAATTAATAATTATAGGAGACAAATTATTTGTCTGGTCCTTCATACGAACTGTATGTCAGAATAAACAAAAAGTCCTGGTTAATGAGGAAGTTATTCTTTTTATTTTATTTTATTCTTTTGAGATGGGGTCTTACTATGTTTCCCAGACTGACCTCGAACTCCTAATGTCAAGGAATCCTCCCACCTCAGCCTCCTGAGCAGCTGAGACTATAGGTATAAGCCACCACTCCCTATTTGGAAAAGTTATTTTAAAAAATCCATGTAAATCAAATGGAAGATACAGAATTAGAAAAGATGATTTTGTGATTGCTATCTAAATAATAGATTTGGGCAATGATCATCAATATATTTGGTAAATGATAACAATATTCATATACTACCAAAGTATTACATGCTGACCAGTGGGGAAACAAGCACAATGTTACAATGAAGGAGCCGTGCTATTGCCTCCTGAAATCAACTAACTATCTCAGGATCTCCAGTCCTTATGTTCTTCTTGATGTGATACATTATTAGGTGAACATCATCATCTGTGAAATATTCTTACCTAAAAAGGGGTAAACAATGCAATTAAGCCTTTAGTTCTTTCATTTACATGAACACAGGCAATGGATACAAATCTGTATGTCACCCAGTTATTTCAACTGATTAATGCCATGAAAAAAAACGGGGAGTGACGGGACAAAGTATGTTCCATTTAGAAATGGCTTAAGAAGCATAACAATGGCAATGTTTGGATGTATTTTAAGATTCTGTGTCAAACTATATGAAGACATTTTTGAGTAATCAAAGAAATTTGAATATGGACTGGGTATCAGAATATTAAACTTTTTGGTATAATAATGGCATTGTAGAAAGTATCTTTCACAAATACATATTCAAGTTGTTTTTTGTGTTTTTTTTTCTTGCAACCTTTTCCTTTTTTTTTTTTTTTTTCCACTTCAACCTCCGCCTCCTGGGGTCAAGTGATTCCCCTGCCTCAGCCTCCTGAGTAGCTGAGACTACCGGTGTGCGCCACCACGCCTGGCTAATTTTTTGTATTTTAGTAAAGATGGGGTTTCACCATGTTGGCCAGGATGGTTTTGATCTCCTGACCCTATGATCCACCCGCCTCGGCCTCCCAGAATGCTGGGATTACAGGTGTGAGCCACTGTGTTCGGCCTAAAGTTTTAGAAGATAAATATTAATGTCTGGATTTTTATTTGAAATATTTCATCAAAAATTATAAAATGTATAATAAAACATTGCTACTTTTAAAACCAGGAGTTAATTGTATGGAGACTCAATATACTATTCTATCTACTTTCAAAATGCAGTGAAAATTAGTGAAAATTGTATCATAGACAGGGCATAGTGGCTCACGCCTGTGATTCCAGTATATTGGGAGGCCAAGGCAGGCTGATTACTTGAGCCCAGGAGTTTGAGACCAGCCTAGGCAATACAGCAAAATCCTCTCTCTAAAAAATAAAAAAAGTAAAAATAAAAAAATAAAACTACAAAAATTATCTGGGTGTTTTGGGATGTGCCTAAGTTCCTGGCTACTTGGGAGGCTGAGGTGTGAGGATCTTTTGAACCTGGGAGGGGGAGGTTGCAATGAACACAGATGGTGCCACTGAACTCCAACCTGGGCAACAGAGTGAGATGCTACCTCAAAAAAAAAAAAAAGTATTACTTTTTTCTCAAGTTATTTTTTTTAAATAAGCAAAATACATCACAGTAAGTTACAATTTTTTTTGTAGGACCTGTTGCTATCTAATAATTTTTTACTTTCCATACTTTAATAGTTGCTGCAACAAAGAGCCAATCTGAATGAATTACCAATGTCCAAAGCTGGAACACCAAAATAAATAATGTGGTACTGGATTATAACTCAAAATGTAAGTATACATGAGTCTCTACTGATAAAGTATTGAATAAATAAATAGAGGAAAAAATATAACTCTACCTTATAAAAATTAGAAATACTATGTGTAGATACTCTCCCCTTCAAAGGTGAACCTTAATTCTGCCCTCTTCCCCTTTGAGTGTGGGCTGAACTTGGTGACTTGCTTTCCATGAATATAGTATGTAAGGGTCAGAAAACTAACTTCTCAGGGAGAAACCTATCAAATACAATTGCAGCCAGGTGATCCAGGCCAACTTCACCAATAAGTCAGGCTGATGGTATGTATGCCTTTATATGGTTCAATGGGTACTTCACTTCTGTAGTATTCTTCCCCAGAACCCATAACATCGGTCTAGTCAAGATAAAGACATCAGAAAAATCCAAACTGAGAGATATTCTAGAAAGCACCTTACCCAAATTCCTCAAAATTGCCAAGGTTATGAAAAATGAAAAAATACTAAGACACTATTACAGATAGAGGAAACTAATGGGACATGACTACTAAATGCATGTGGAATTCTGGATTGGATCCTGGAACAGAAAGATGACATTAAGAGAAAAACTAGTGAAATCCGAATAGCATATAGTTTAATTAATAGCCAGACACCGATATTGGTTTCTTAGTTTTGACAAATGTACCATGATTATTTAAGAAGATAATAATGGTGGAAACTGGCTAGAGCATATGGGAACTCTATACTCTCTTTATAACATTTCAGTAAATGCATAGTTTTTACAAAATAAAAAAGCTACTGTAGACTGAATGTTTATGCTCCTCCAAATTCATATACTGATACCTGATCTTCAATGTGATGGTGCTTGAAAATAGGTCCTTTGATAAGTGAATAGGTTATGAGGGAGGAACCCTCACGAATGGGATTAGTGCCCTTATAAGAGGGAACCCCGGGAGCTCCCTTATCCCTTCTGCCGTGTGAAAACACATGAAAAGACAGCTATCTAGAAAGTGGGCCTTCACCAGACACTGAATCTGCTGCCACCTTGATCCTGAACTTCAAAGCCTCCAGAACTGTGAGATACAAATGTGTGTGGTTTATAAATCACCCAGTTTTAGTATCTTGTTATACAAGCCCAAACAGACTAAGATGAAAACTTATTAAAAATAAGATAAACTTCTGATTGGCTTTAAAAATACATATTACTTGGGTTTAAAATATAGATATATTACTTATGTTCTAACAAAATTAACAGTTGCGTATCAGAAAAGAAATCCTTCACAGGACTGAACGTAAGGAGGGACACCATGAAACCGTCTGATAGTAGGGCATAGAGAGTGGGAGATTTGTCAGAAACCAAGAGAAATGTTGGCCATTCATATCTTTCATCCAGGTGCAGATTAAAACTTCAGTGGCAGAAGAAAAGGAACCTCATAGAGGTCTAGTAAAGTCACAAGCAAAGAGAGAGATGCTGAACATGGGAAACCACTAAAACATTTTCTCAGCCAAAAGTTTTAAGCCACTTGCAGATAAGCTTAGGAAAGGATTGGAGTTATGAAAATATTCCCGTTTCAACCATGCTAATAATATGCTGACAGTGAGCAAGTCATTTCATTTTTCTCATTCTTAACTCTCTCAACTGTGGGATGACGTTCATCCACAGCTGTGATTAAAACTGCCTCTCTGAAAATTATGAATGTGAAAGAAATCTGACATAACTCCATCTTGCTTCTGACCTCCAAGCTGCCCTTGTTTATTCCTGGGCATAGGCCAAGCTTACTTTGGGAGGAATTTAGTTTATAGTTTAAAACCAAGATGATAAAAACCCCTTTCCAAAACTAACCCACTCCTTACCCAGGAACTGAAACCACCTTTGTAAAATTAACCCAATTTGTCACAAGGTTAAAATTATGGTTCTGGAATCATGAAGCCAGAGGTCACAAGATTTGTAATCTCCCCAGTTGCTCCTGTAGATAACATCACTATTGTAAAACTTCAGATTTGTGTTTTAGGTATTTTTCAGACCCTGTATTCTGTTGGACCAGGTGGCACCACCTGGAGTAGTAATTCATACTAAGAAACTTCCCTCACTGGTCTTGAGACCCTACCCAGGAAATGACTCAGTGAATAAAAAGACAGCTTTGACTCCCTGGGATTTCATCCCTGGTGCAACAAATGAGCATTCTCCATTACCTAGGCTCCTGCCTGCCAAACTATCCTTGAAAAACCCTAGCCTCTGAATTTTCCAGGAGGCTGAATTGAGTAATAAACTCCCATTCTTCTTCTTGTCTAGGCCTGCAGTTGTTAAACTTTATTTCTACTAGAATACCACTGTCCCATTGAATCAGCTTTATCTGCGCATTGGGCAAGAAGAACCCATCAGGGGATTACATAATTCTATGAATTTATAAAGGTAAGTTTTTCAATCTTTTTTGATATATTCAATGAAATATCAAATTTGACAACTACATAAATAATTAAAATATTTTGTAATGTAAAAAGGAAGTAAGGATAGTTTTAGGTATTACATATGCGTTAAATTCCCATTTTGGCAAGTCATTGCATGTGGTAGGAAATAAATTATCATTCAACTACAATGTATGTACATATAGTCAATTGTAATGACCACAAATAGTTATTCCTTTAATTCCTGAAATATTCACCATACCAATAGGCTATTACTTGTAAGTATCATTCAGACGAGTCACTCAGAGAAATATGTTGAACTGTACCATTAATGTGCAATTACCAAGATCCAGACTGTACAGGAAACTATAGCCTTGTTCATCAACAGTTAATTTGTAAGAAAAAGAAAGAAATTGGGCCGGACTCAGTGGCTCATGCCTGTAATCCCAGCACTTTGGGAGGCTGAGGCAGGTGGATCACCTGAGGTCAAGAGTTCGAGATCAGCCTGACCAACATGGTGAAACCCCCATCTCTACTAAAAATACAAAAGTTAGCCGGGCCTAGTGGCACGTGCCTATAATCCCAGATATTCAGGAGGCTGAGACAGGAGAATCCCTTGAACCCGGGAGGTGGAGGTTGCATTGAGCCGAGACTGTACCATTGCACTCCAGCCTGGGCAACAAGAGTGAAACTGTCAAAAAAAAAAAAAAAAAAGAAATTGATAGGGCGCTATTAAAAGAGACTTAAAAGTCATATCAAGTTAAAAAACGGAAAGGAGAAATATATCAAAGGATATATATCTGGGTTACAATCTATAATAATGAAGTGATCATTATAAAATTCAGGATAATAGTTACCCATGGAGAGATGGAGGATTTGTTATTGTAGTGGGATGCATGGCTTCTGGGTGGCTGGCAAAGTACCATTTTTTTTTAACCTGGGTAATAATTACAAGGGTGCTAGTATTATAATAATTATAGCAAACATTTGTGTGGTTTTCAACATTTTTTGTATTACAATGTGTACTAAAATCTTCATGTGTTGCAGAGTGCTATGTACTCCATTTACAAAAACGAATATGAAAAAATTTCCTATAGCCAGAGGTTAGAATCAAGTAGGAAAGAATATAGGTGATAAAATGATTGCAACAGAATCTGGCAATTGTTATGATAAAATTACATTGGATAAAATGGGGCCCAGTGGATGGGTTGGTCAGTTTTGCCTAGCTAAGTTATAAATAGCTTTGAAAAGAAATAATGCAATGCCTAAGCTTAATATTCAAAGAGTAATCACTGTATCCAATGGACAAGAAGGTAGAGCAATGTAGAAGGAATGGGTTATTTTGTTAAAGTATATCTTTACATGCAAAATCATGACTCTCCTGTAGATATTAAGTATTTAAAATTTTATTTGGGCCGGGCGCAGTGGTTCACGCCTGTAATCCCAGCACTTTGGTAGGCCGAGGCGGGCAGATCACCTGAGGTCAGGAGTTCAATACCAGTCTGGCCAACATGGGGAAACCCTGACTCTACTAAAAAATACAGAAATTAGCTGAGCGTGGTGGTGGGTGCCTTTAGTCCCAGCTACTCGGGAGGCTGAGGCAGGAGAATCACTTGAACCTGGGAGGCGGAGGTTGCGGTCAGCAGAGATCGCACCACTGCACTCTAGCCTGGTGACAGAGCAAGACTCCATCACGCCGTCTCAGAAAAAAAAAAAAAGTTGTAGCTAATTGAAAAGAGAATCTGTAAACAGACACATATTGGTCATCAAACGTGTTGAAATAAATTTATAAACAAATAAAAAGTTAATCAATATCCATAGGAAAATAACCAAATATTTCCCTGCTGAACAAATCTGCATTTACGTGAAGAAGCCTGCTCTTTATTATCAGTGTTCAATGATTTGTAGAACTATAAAATACCTAAATGACAATGAAAAGAGAAAATAACTTCAAAGGGCATACTGGATAAGACACTCAGTAATCTTTTTCCCTTTCAAAGTATTTGAATAATTTTTTCCATCAGCATAAAGATCAGGTGTTGCAAAACAACAGGACCCATCCTAAGAAGGGCAAGAATGCGGAACAGCTGGAGTTAAAATGATAGCAGGGATGAGGTGAGAAAAGAGGTTGAAAAGATGGCTAGGGGCCACATCAGGAAGCTGAGTGAAGCTTTTTATTTTGTTTGTCATTAGGGAATGAGCAGAGGCAAATCCAGATGACCCTGATGATCATTTCCTCTTCTTTATCTGCAGTTTAGGAAGAATTTTGCCTAACACTTTGTGACATAGCTCAGTAGAAGAATATATTAGGTTGGTGAGAAAGTAATGGCAAAAACCGCAATTTCTTTTGAACCAACTTAATAGTGAACTCTGGAGTTCTCCCTTTCTTAATGCAGGACACTCCCGTTGTTACACAGATGCTATCTATCCTTCTTTACTTGTAAATATTTTGAATGGTTGAGGTGAGGTCTCTCACCTGGAGCACTTTTATGCTATATCATGCACACCTGTGCCCATGACAAGCCTTTTATGTGGAATGATGCAAGTGTGAAAGAAAGTATGTGCTTTGCTGCTTCTCTGCCTGTGAGTTACCTTAAAAAATCATATTTAACATTTTCATTGTGTGATGTTAGGAATGTGTGTGTCCTTTTCACTTTTGCCATTACAGAAGGAATGAATTTGGTTTTTGTTATATTTTATTCATTACTATTACTTAGTAGTAGCAGTATTTTTATTTTAACATGATCGGATTTGTATTTTAAAAAGATATAGCCAGGCCCAGTGGCTCATGGCTGTAATCCCAGCATTTTGGGCGGCCAAGGTGGGCTGATCATTTGAGGTCAGGAGTTCAAGACCAGCCTGACCAACATGGCAAAACCCCATTGGAGTATTATAAATTTAGGAAGACAGGTATGATCCAGGATTTGCAGTGTCGCTGTGTTAAAAAGAAAATTAAATTACTATGATTGAGAGTAGTTTGGGGATAACTGTGAAAAGGGAGACTTGGTTGGTTTCTGGTATATAAATTCTTTTCATATTCCCTTACCTCATGCTCTTTATGAAATTTATTCTCAAAATAGCTAGTAAAACATTGTGTTGTGTTGATTTTGACTGCTTGATAGGTATCGGAACATGGGTGTTTCCTACCTAAAAACAAACATTCACACTTTCAGGCAGAACTCATTAGGGAATTAGTCCTTTATTTGTAAAGCCATATTTATTTGGATCATAATTTTACATTTTTCACTTGATCCACAGAGACAATTCTATTTCCCTCTTATTTTAATCTGCTTCTCTTTCTTACAATTTATCTGTTGAAGAACTGTGCTGTAGTTGCCCCCAGGGTCTGGGTTCTGGTGATTGCATATTTATGGTGCAGTTCAACATGTTCTTCCATCTTCTGTCCTCTGTCATTTCTACTCGTTGGCAGCTGGGTCCAGAGAATGAATCAGACTTAAGTTTGGTCTTTTTAAAAACCTATAAGCAGGGTATAGCAAGGCTATAAAAAGCACATAATTTTGCCATGTCTTTATATGATCTTAACAACCACTGAATCACAATACCTAAGTTTAATCATTTGTTAGGGGCTAAAATGATAAGATTCTAATGCAATTATTTTATTTTTACGTGTTTGTTATTTTTATTAAAAAATTTATCTCATCCAGTATTTTGTTACCCATGATAGAGTTAATAAAACATGCAGGCTACCTGCTTAATTTTTTCCCTTTCTTAAACAATTTTAATAACAATGGATTAGTTTCTATTGATAATCTGAAAGTAGGTAATTCTTTTTTAATAGCATTATGCACTCATAGATATAAATAAGTTTGATCTGTTCAATCCATTACACTTATTAAAATTATTGAAGTTCAAATGGTGTCATCTTTGTTAGTGGAAAACCCACCAAATTCTTGAAGAATTTTAAATTGATCAGTCTTTGACAGCTTATTTGCTAACTGATATGACAATATTTGCTAGGCTTAGCTTTGCTATGTCCTGTCTGAGACCTGGAATCAGTGATATCTTTAGCAAACCTAGTTTTCTTGGAGTGAGAAGTGACATTTCAAGACCACAATCTAGGTCTCATTGCTACTGCATTAGTCATTGTTTCTAAGTATTTATAGTGGAAAAGACTAGAAAACATTTACAGGCAGGAATTATATATATCCCAGATCTGTCCACTATAAAAGACTAGAAACAATGACCAACACAATAGCAATTTTCTGTTTACATTGATGCTTGCAATCAAATTTCCAAGACTAAAGTGCTTTTAACTAAACTATTCTCTATTGCATTTGCATGTCACTTTTTCTATATTAAGAATTCTTTTTTCTCAAGAACACAGAATATGATAAATTAGATCTGCCACTAATTATTCATTTTTAAATTATTTTTAGATTACTAGTACTATTACCATTGTGATTACTAAAATTAAATAAATTAAACTAAAGAAACTTTCTTGAAATCCACCTCATTCAAAAAAGCACAGAAAAATTAATTTTACATGAAAAGAATAGAAATGTACAAAGGTCAAATTCGATGCAATGTTATAATAAGAGAATAAGGAACATAACTATGTGAATGCACACATACACAAAATATAAATCTGAAACCTAGCCTCATTTTAGTTGGCCTTACTTTCTCCTAATGCTAAGGAAAAGAAGACAAGGATTCCAACTGTTAATTTACTGCACTCAAGTTGTAAACCAATGATATTAGGCTAGAAAATAAAGTTATGATAACTGAAAAAGGGTTGTTAAAATTAATAATGTTTATACGAATCTAATTATCTTTTGAGAAACATAGGAAAATTAATTTTAAAACTATGATAAATTTGTTGAACAATAACAGTATTAATGGAATTCAAGTAACAAGGTATAATATTCATATACAAAAATTTTATATGCATATTTATATATATATATGTTTAAAGAGGACCATGATTATTATGATCAACTGATACACCACTTCCTGCTATAAACAGCTTGAAAACTGTAAAAATACACAATACACTGGTTTTTAGCCACTGAAAATAAGCATAGAGAGGCGTAGAGAACTGTGATCCATAACAGAAGAGAGACAGAGAAAGTAAGCCCTGCCTTCCTTTAAAAAGACTACAGTGCAGGGAAGGAACATAAATCTCAAATTTCGAATTTAGAAATTGAGAAGTTTATAGGGATACTCCTTAAATAGAGCATAAACACTAATTTGAGTTGAGGAAATAGTGATCTAAATTCAAGGAGAGTGACAGGACTGAAATTTACAAGACAAAGTACTAGAAAAAGTCTAAAAATACTATGTAAGAGTACTTTTGAGTCTAGCTGAATACCAAGCAGCTCAGATGAAAAACAAAACTGCATGAGTGCTGAAAAAGGATTCCCACCAGGGATGTGGGTTAATTTACAGAGATTATACCGGGTTCAGGTACTTTTAAGTTCTTATCCAAAGCAGAAAAGCCTTATCAAATGCCCTGGGAATGCATTAGAGATTTAAGAATCATTATACCTTAGTAATTAAAACTACTCTAGATCCAGTATAACAAATTTAAACACAGGTCTTTAAGACAGAGGTGATACACAATTGATTGTTGGCCAAGACAACTAGAGATCTGAAGAAGGAGGAAAATACGACGGCATTAGCAGAAAAATCAGTCAATAATAGCAGACCCAGAATTACAGAAATGCATTTTCAGAACAGGCTTCAAAACAGCTATTATAAATATTTTTAAGTATTTGAATATAAAACCAACAAGAGTATAATAAGGAAGGAAAAGCAAACTATAAAAATGGAACTTATGTAGCTGAAATGAATATTTTACTATACAAGTTTAACAGCAGACTAGCTATTGGAGAAGAAAAGGTTAATGAACTTGAAGACATGACAACTGAAGCTATCTAACCTGAGAAACAGACAGAAAAGAGGCTGAAAAAAATGGAATAGTTCCTTAGTGACCAGTGGAACAGTGTTAAGGAGTCAAACATACTGTAACTAGAATATCTGAAGAGAGGAGAAAGAGAAACAAAAAAATGGAGAACTAGTGCCTAAAAGTTTTTAACTTCGATAAAAACTAAAGCCCACAAGACCAGGAAGCTCAACAAATTTCAAATAGAACAAACACCCTTTATATCTTAACCAAAGTTTTAAAACTAGTTATAAAAACATTTGAAAAGTAGTCACAGGAGAAGAAAGACATATTAGAACATAGAAAACTAGCACTGATTTCTCAACAGAAATAATGGAGTTCAGAAGACAAAAGTGTAACATCTTCTAAAGTCCTAAAGAAAAGAAAAATCATCCTATAATTCTTTCTGGTGAAAATATTCTCCAACTGAAGATGGGGGAAAAGACACTTTTTTCATATGTTATATATCTGAAAATTGTTCATAAAATCATATATTTTGTTTTCTCACCATGAAACAATAAGTATGTGAGATAATACATATGTTAAATTGTTTGATTTAGCCATTTCATAATATAAACAAAACAAAAATTTTTTCTCGGAAAATCAAAACTTGAATATATTTATTGTTAGCAGACATGCACTACAGAAAATGTTGAAGACAGGTCTTTATGCTAATGGAAAAGGATTCCAGGCCTGCACAAAGGAGTGAAGAGACCTAGAAAAGGGAAACACGTGGGTACACACACACACACACACACACACACACACACATATAAATCCTTATCATTAAAGGTATACATATTTAAATAATAACTGACCATGCCCAAAATAACAATATTTAACTGATGTCACCATTCAGAATCCACCTTTTTCTTCCTCTCTGGTTCCAGCTCCTAACAGACCACATACTCAGAGTAGAGCCAAACCTCTCTTTTCCAATTCTGTTTCAGACCTTTACACAGACCTGTGGAGTAGTTCACTTGTGCCCATATTTTCTTTTATTTTTATTTTTATTTTTATTTTTGGAGGGGGGACAGAGTCTTACTCTGTTGCCCAGGCTGGAGTGCAGTGGCATGATCTCGGCTCACTGCAACCTCTGACTCCCAGGTTGAAGCAATTCTCTGCCTCAGCCTCCCGAGTAGCTGGGATTACAGGCACCTGCCTCCACGCCTGGAAAATTTTTGTATTTTTGTTAGAGACGGGGTTTCACCATCTTGACCAGGCTGGTCTTGAACTTCTGACCTCATGATCCACCTGCCTCGGCCTCCCAAAGTGTTAGGATTACAGGCACGAGCCACCGTGCCTGGCAACTTGTGCCTGTATTTTCACAATTTGTTTCTCCACAGTTCTATCAGCATTGTGTATGGCACACTTCACACATAAATTTAACATATCTTATGAAAAATAATATATTGATTTTATGTCTTTAACTTCTCTGAGTTAACAATTAAGTTGTAGTCCTAGTGACTGGATGATGTCCATGCTTCTATGATTTTCTCTTGTGCTCATTCACCTTCACAGGATTAAACTGATATAAACACAGTGGATACTAATCGTTACTAGGGGACAGCAGGGTGGAAGCATAATCTGCATTACCAGCATCCAGTTCCAGCAGAAGCTCAATGCAAAATGCCATCATACATAATATTTTTCAATTATCAGCCAAGGTGAGAGATTTAAAATACGTTCAAAGTACAAGTCATGGAATCAGGGGGTATATGTATAAAAATATACTAGATATTCTTTAATTTCATATAGATAAATGTTTTGAGCTTTTAGCTGGTATCCCTGATAAATTGTCTTGGTAAAACAATAATTCAAAAAGACTGAAAATAAAATTTTCTTTTAGATTTGTATAACTTAGCTTTCAATATATACCATTTTAGATTAAAGCATTCACTACTGGAGATCAAAGATTCTTGGAAGGACTAAAGCACATAGTAGGTGATCAAAGGCTCTGATAATTCCAGATTTTCCACTGGCCTGTCTCTGAAACTTTGTAAGATTAAATTACCTAATACCTGTGAACTTTGGTTTATTTTTCAATAAAATTTGAATTATGGACTAGAACTGCATTTGTAAGACTTTTGTATTCTACAAAACAGTGAAAGAAGTGGAGGCTAAACCAATTTGGAATTGTCAACATTTTTTTTAATAAAGGCATTAAAAAACATAAAAACTACCATCTCTACTTAATCCATGTCATTATAAAGAACATTTTACATTATAAAGAACATTTTAACAACAAAAGAGTCAGGAGAGCAAATTCAAAATAGCAAAGTCCTTTATATCAAAGGAATTAAAGCTTTAAGAAAAAATCTTTTCATATTATTTTTTCCATTTCATCACAGTGATTAAAATTTCAAAAATGTCTAAAATCATCCTATAGATCTGTGCTTAACACTTTATTTATTCATTTGAGACAGAGTCTTGCTCTGTTGCCCAGGCTGAAGTGAAGTAGGGGCATGATCTCAGCTCACTGCAACCTCTGTCTCCCAGGTTCAAGGGATTGTCGTGGCTCTGCCTCCTGAGTAGCTGGGACTATAGGTGCACACAACCTGGCCTGGGTAATTTTTTGTATTTTTAATAGAGACGGGGTCTCACCATGTTGCCCAGGCTGGTCTTGAACTCCTGAGCTCAGGCAATCTGCCCACTTTAGCCTCCAGATTACAGGCATGAGTTACTGTGCCCAGCCCAAAACTATTAAATTAAATGCTTTCTACAATCTTTTTTAACCATAAAATTCTGATCTGTTGTCTTATTTTGTTACAATATATTAAGCCAATGTAATTAACGTTACATAATCTTATGTCAGTTAAATGTGATTTACTTAACTCATGTAATAACAATAAGAAAAATACTTTTTTAAGAACTGGAGAAAATATCTCCTAATGTTTGATATAATACTTTGCCATAACACATTTTAACACAGAGTCTACACATTTAAAAACTTTTTGAAAAGTTCCTGTGGGAAATGACAGTGTTATTTGAGTCTATTAAAGCATCGCTCTGGTTGCGCAAACTTGAACGAGAAGTTGCACTGTGGTAAGACTAGTCTTTATCTTAGAGACCAAGAGTCATTTTGCAAATTTGTGGTATCATTTCCCTAAACAACTTAGGACCAAATTGTACTTCATTTCCTCAGTTCTGCATTTCTGCAGAGGCAGAAAGAAACACAGCTCTTGACTTCTTTTTTGTAAACATTACTGTAAGAGTTGTGATAACTTTTTATTCTACTATGTATACGTATGGAATAGTATTAATAAATGAACTAGAGAAGTATGTAATAAATTAGACATCTCTTCATTTTAGAGAGAAGATGGAAACAACATTGCTTTTCTTTTCTCAAATAAATATGTGTGAATCAAAAGAAAAAACTTTTTTCAAGTTAATACATGGTTCAGGAAAAGAAGAAACAAGCAAAGAAGCCAAAATCAGGTAAAATTATACAATTTTAAGTCAGCCTTATACTTTTGAAAGTATAATTGAGGTTGAAGATTCATTATCTCTTGTTTTTGAACTATTGGGTGGAAAATATATTGATCGTATTGTTATAATTTGGGAAAAAAACACCTTTTTATTTCTTAGGTTTAAACAACAAACTGTGAAATCTAAAGTGTTCTCATAAAAAAAAAGTGTAATAATTTTAGCCACACAGAGGAACTAGTACAATCTTTATTGAAATATAATCTCAAATATTTGATTGTCAGTGAGCAAAAGGAGAAACATTTTCATATATTACCCTCATTCCTCCACAAATACAGTATTTAAATGGGATTCATGAGTGTGTGGGAATGGGTATAAGTGGGCGTGGGTTTTTACCAATTACAAAATTTTCTGGTAGTCAGCAGGAGAGATTTTAACTGTCATCTAAATTGTCCTGACACGAAGTCCTTTTTATTACAGAGCTAAAGAAAAAAGAAATAGACTAAGTCTTCTTGTGCTGAAACCTGAGTTTCATGAAGACACCCGCTCCAGTAGATCTGAGCACTTGGCCAAAGAAACAAGGTGAGTAAATTTTCAGTATTTTGAGGAAGATTTTGGTGATTCCATCATTAAAGATTTAAGAAAAATGCAATTAGAGATTTCTGATTTATTGAAAATTACACAGTAATATAAGGAAAGTTAGAAATTTCATTTGAAGAGACTAGAAATATTTCATAAAATTAAATCACTTGAATTAAATCGCTTGAATTGAATAATCGTATGAACACTTAAAGCTGCTCTTTTAAAATTATATGCCTGTCAGTTTTAAATGATATATTTTACTCCTTATAACCTGATAAAATGCTCATTAATTTAAGAGTTTTCACAATGCAATATTGTCATAATAGAGAGCTATTCATCTCTTTCTTTAGTAGTTTGAAAAAACACCCCCATTATAGCAAGTAAAGCACAAACAATGTCTTTTAATACTTAGCATTTATTTAATTCAAAAAAATGCAAAAACCTTATATACTAGTTTCATACAAATTCTTCCAAATTGAGTATAATAAAAAAGATCTGAAAAAATATATTCAATTCTCCACATTATCAACATCTCTAGAATATTTTTTCTATTAAAATATACTTCTTATCCCTTTGAAACTTTATTAGTCAAACTTCCTGTATCCGTTTTAAAAAAAATTTGCAGCCTAGCGTGGTTACAGCTTCAAGGAAATTGCAGTACAATTTTTTTTTTAACTGAAAGATACTGTGAGTTTAGTTTTTTTCTACTTGCTGAATTTAAACAGATAGTTGACCTGATTTCTTTATATTTGTTCTCTGTGCTTTTTAACCTAAAAAAGGATTAATTTTTAATTAAAAAATAAAACAACACACATATCCATGAGAAAAATTAATGTTATTTTAACACATTATTCAACAGACAAATTCCAAAAGAAAATTGAACAATGTTTTCAAAGTTTCTAATGTAAATACAATTTTCATTATATTATAATCAAAGGAGAAACTGTGAAATATCATTGAAAAGAGCAGTACAATAGCATATGTTAGAACAGATTCATAAACAGACTTTCTGCACACTCCATTATAAAACATTTTGTTTCTTATACAGAGTCTCCCCTGAAGAGGCAGTGAAATGGGGTGAATCATTTGACAAACTGCTTTCCCATAGAGGTTAGTGGTACTTTCACCAAATATTTTATTGCTTAATGGAAAATTACACAAACTATGCATGTAATTATCCGAAACAATAGGTCACAAAATTTTTGTCTGATTGTTAATTTTCAGTAATTCAATTTTCTGATCAACAGAACTAAATAATAGAAAAGTCAAATAGTGGAAATTTTTTTAAAAGGTCTCATTTTGTTTAGAATTACCTGCTGTGGATGAAATATTAGTTATTTATACTGTAGCCAGTTTCAGTTTTTAAATTTTTCTGATTTTTGAATGAAATATTCGGTTTTATCAAATTCATGATTAACGAACTATTCATGTTAGTTTCATTGTTCAAGGATTAAAAATATAAAGTAATTCTTTTGATGGACATACAGGAAACCCACATAAACCAGTTTTTGTATTTGTTTATTTTTGTTTTTTGTTTTGAGACAGAGTCTCGCTCTGTCACCCAGGCTGGAGTGCAGTGGCGCGATCTTGGCTCACTGCAAGCTCCACCTTCGAGGTTCATGCCATTCTCCTGCCTCAGCCTCCCGAGTAGCTGGGACTACAGACTCCCGCCACCACGCTCAGCTATTTTTTTTTGTATTTTTAGTAAAGACGGGGTTTCACTGTGTTAGCCAGGATGGTCTCGATATGCTGACCTCGTGATCCACCCATCTCAGCCTCCCAAAGTGCTGGGATTACAGGCGTGAGCCACTGCGCCCGGCCCCATAAACACAGTTTTAAAAAACTTTTATAAATTCTTCATTCTGTACTTCGCATCAATTGTCTATTTTTAAAGCAGAATTTTGTAGAAATGTTGAGAATCTAGTGTGTATTTAAGGTGGAACTTTGTTTATGAGATGGAGGGTGAGGACAAGCATCAAGGCCTCATTTGACTCTGGAACACTGATAATAGAGCATGGCTTAGGAGGCAGGCTCCCTGGATTGCCACTCTTCAGGATCAATTTACATAAGGTAGCAAGTGAGTGAACTTTGTTATCTTTATTCATTTTATGCTTTCTTTCAGATAGAAAGACTGAACTGAGCAGGTGATGCAGCTAGGCAATCACAGATTTATTATTCTCCACTCTGAACTTGTCAGAGTCTGCTAAAAAAGCAATGCTTTATCATTACCAAACATCCACCTCAAGCCCACAGCTTGTTTTTTTGCACCTTAAACTTGTCCAGTTTCTTACCTTAGTCTTTGTCTGAAATACAATCATTTCCCAGCTCTTCCCAGACCCTTCCAAGATGAGGTTAGCCTGACTACTCTAACTACTCCTTGTAGCATTGCCTGTGTCTGTGACAATTTTAAGGTGTCTAATGGAAGAAAGGATTCCTGTTGCCAGGACAGTTGGGAGTGGAATATTTGTAATTTACCCTCAAATACTGTGCTCCATTTAATGTAACAACAACTTTTCTTTTCTGACATAATTTTTTTGTTTTATTCCCTTCCTTAATTGTCCAACTCTTTATAAGGTCTTGGTGACCTTTTCATGTTCTTCTGAATTTAGTGATATAAAAATTCTATATCTGTAGACGATACCTGAAAACTTTCCCTCTGCCAATGAAAGTACATGGCTGCCTCTGAATTGTAATATTTATAGGTAGAGAAATCAAGGCTTAAACTTAGGTAAGGATGTAATCAATGAGAATGGAGAGTAGTGGTAAGAAAGTTTGTGCTGACAAAGTTAAACTTTTATTCCTTGTATTTCACTCTAAGACTAGCTACTATCACTTCCTGTTTTGGGGAAAAGTAACTTAAATAGCCTTCCCTAACTACTGTACTCACTTTTCTTCATTTCCAGTATACGACAATTCATTTTTTGTTGTTTTTGTTTTTGTTTTCTTTTCTTTTTTGTTTTTTGGTTTGTTTGTTGTTTTGTTTCTGTGCTTTGAGACAGAGTCTTGCTCTGTAGCCTAGGCTAGAGTGCACTGGCACAATCTCAGCTCATTGCAACCTCCACCTCTTGGGTTCAAGGGATTCTCCTGCCTCAGCCTCTGAAGTAGCTGGGATTACAGGCACAGGCCACCACACCCGGCTAATTTTTGTATTTTTATCATATTGGTCTCGAACACCTGACCTTAAGTGATCCACCCATCTAGGCCTCCCAAAGTGATGGGATTACAGGCGTGAGCCATTGTGCCCAGCCCCAGTATACAACAATTTCTAAACTATTGTTAAATTCTTGCCAAATCTATGTCAAACTTGCCCCGTACTCACTTTCTTGCTCCCATTGTTTTGGTTCAGTTTCAGATATGTTCTTTATAGATTAATTACAATAACTTGTGTAAAACTTGCTTCCATAATTCATGTCCCCCAAATGTGTTTATTTTAAAATCTCCTCTTATATTCAACATTTTGGTACTGCACTGCCCTTTAGACTCTTCACCAGTCAGAGGAAGAGAAAAGAAAACAAAACAACAACAAAAATAAGAGGACTGGGATTAATTTCTTTATAATATAAGTATTTATTAGAAGGAAACATACATCTTTTCATTTGTGGATTCCTAAACTTAGCACATCCCCTGGAAAAGAATATAACTGAATTTGTTTCTAGAAGTTAGTCGTGAGTTCCAGTGAAATTCAAGTTTTAGTTTTCTCCTAAAACATAAATGGTTGTATAATCTTAGTTAAGCTTCCTAATCACTCTGACTTTCAGCTTCCTCCACTTTAAATGAAGATAACGTTTTTAGCTCCAACAGAAATAGATTTCTGTTAGGAATAAATGAGATGATGAATAAGAAACCAATAAATCTTGGACACTACAGAAATGTCAATGATTGCTGCTATTATAAAAAATAATATTTACTAACCAGCTTAATAATCTTTTTTATTTCTGTTTCCAGTCTACTTACGACTGGATGATGATCAATTAGAGGGCTAAAATTTCAATTGACAATAACATATAGACAGGATTTCTTTCACTTAATAAATTAGTATATAATAATTTCATCATACTTTCATTACTCATTCAAAGCATAAGATTTAGCAGGATGATTATTCCTACAGAAAATCCTCACCTAGCATTCTGTAATCTTTCTTCTTTAAAAGTGGTAAAAAGCAAAAGGACAAAATCAAATCTGCTACTCTCTCTTTTCTCTACTGGTAATATTAAAGAACAGTAAACTATCTGCAATTTAAATCAAGAGACACATTTAAAGAAATCAGCACTGACCCACTGGATATTATCACCTGTCATGATTACAACACTAAATATATTATATTGAATTCACAGAATTTATATTACAAGTATTATTTTACTCAATTTCCCCTAATCCAATTATTTTTTATTACAATGCTTATAATAATATTAAATTGTAAAGCTTAAAATAATCACCTAAAACAAGCCTTTTGTTTGCAATGGTTAAATTCAGTTTATTTCTATTTATTTGACTCTAGTAGAAAAGTGTGCATGTGTGTGTGTGTGAATATATATATATACATATATATATATAGTTAAAGAGAAAGATCCTACACACACACACACACACACACTTCAAGAAAGATGTTGCTCTATCAAATTTTATCAAATTTCCATTTATAAAATTTTCTTTTATAAAATTTTATAAAATGCATACTTTTCTCAAATTCTGTATGTTATGTCTATTAAAAGGAAACAAAATTTATTCAGTTTAGTCAAATGAGAAATGAAGTGATAAATCAAACTAGATACAATGGAAATTTGGGTATTCAATTTGACAAAAACAGTTAATATTAGAACCATCATAAATCGATTATTAGCAGTTTTAGGAATGAAACCACAGGATGGATGGTTTTTACCCTAGATTTTAGGGGATTAATCAAAATTCACTAGCTGAACAAGGACAGAAGGAGACCATCCAAGCAAAGAATCAGTATAGGAATGGGGCATTAAACAATATAATTTAGTTAGGAAATTAAAACCAAAATAATTCTTTATTGAAAAACACAATTTGAAAGGGATGGTGTCTTAGGGTAACAGACAATATATCCATGAGATCAAAACAGAAAGGTTGCTGATTTTTGCTCTATTCCACAGAAATCAAATGATTCAGGGAGGTGTTCTGATAATTCTATTTTATTCAAATTTTAGTCACATAGTTTAACTCTTTTAAAACTTAAAAAAATGAGTAAAGTATAAACTTCAGTTAAAAATTATGCAATGGTGTTGTTTCAGTAACTGCAACAAATGTCCCATACCAACATAAGATATTAATAACAGGGGGACATTGAATGGGGGGCATATTACCTTCTTCTAAATCTGTACTACCTTCTATACTACCTTCTTGTTGTGGGAAGTCAGGGACCCCAAAAGGAGGGACCAGCTGAAGCTATGGCAGAATAATATAAATTGTGAAGATTTCCTGGACATTTATCACTTCCCCACCCCAATCAATACTCTTATAATTTCCTATGCCTGTCTTTACTTTAATCTCTTAATCCCGTCATCTTCATAAACTGAGGATGTATGTCGCCTCAGGACCCTGTGATGATTGTGTTAGCTGTGCAAATTGTTTGTAAAGCATGTGTGTTTGAACAATACAAAATCTGGGCACCCTGAAAAAGAACAGGATAACAGCGATGTTCAGGGAACAAGGGAGATAACCATTAGGTCTGATTGCCTGGGACCCGGGCAGGACAGAGTCATATTTCTCTTATTGCCGAAAATGGGTAAGAGAAATATCGCTGAATTCTTTCCCCAGTAAGGAATATTAACAATTAACAGCCCTGAGAAAAGAATGGATTCCCTGGGGAGGCCTCTAAAATGGCCACTCTGGGAGTGTCTGCTTTATGCAGTTGTAGATAGAGATGAAACATGCCCTGGTCTCCTGCAGCGACCCCAGGCTTGCTAGGATTAGGAAATTCTAGCCTGGCAAATTCTAGGCAGAGTGGTACTCTGCTCTTGAACCCTGTTTCCTGTTAAGATGTTTATCGATGACAATACTTGCACAGTGGGACATGAAACTTCATCAGAAATTGTCGTTTTGCCCTGACCTTGTGACCTTGTCCTGCCCGTTTGCCTTGTGATATTTTATTGTCTTTGAAGCATGTGATCTCTGTGACCCACACCCTATTCGTACACTCCCTCTCCTTTGAAAATTGCTAATAAAAACTTGCTGGTTTTGTGGCTCCGGGGGCATCATGGGACCTGCCAATACGATGTCTCCCCCGGACACCCAGCTTTAAAATTTCTCTCTTTTGTACTCTTTCCCTTTATTTCTCAGACTGGCCAACACTTAGGGAAAATAGAAAAGAACCTATGTTGAAATATTGGGGTCTGGTTCCCCTGATACCTTCTGCAAAATATTTCTGTAAATCTAAATCTATTGAAGAATAAAATACTTTATAAAATGATCTCAGGAATGTTACATAGTAAATTTTAACACAATGAAGTCCGTCAATAATTTAAATTCTGTTTCTTATTTGGTTCTATGGAGCTATTAGTCTATTTTTTTCTGCTATTTTTATTTGTTGTCAAATTTGTCTGAATAATAATGAATAATAAAAATTTGTAGTTTAATACTACATGTATATAAACCAGTAATTTCTAAGGGCTATCTAAATTTAAAAAGTAGTAACAAATCAAAAATTAAATATCGAACTATATCTGTCATTCATAATCATAAATTTTTAATTTAGTTTTATCAGTCTTCTCACCAGCTTTATAAAAGTTAATTTTATCAATTTGAACTTATAAAATAAGTTGATGCCAATAAAATATAGAGATATACACACATATGTGTTTTTATTTGTATACATATATGTATATGGCTCTGTGTAGGCACCTTTGAAAGTAAAATGATACTGCTGTATAATACATAACTTCTAAAATAACTTGCTAAACAGTTTTTTTAAATATATAGAACTTGCAGTATATCATGTAGGCTTTAGAAGATCACTAAAAGAGATTAAATAGATGTATGCAATAATTCAACAGGCAAAAGGTAATTCTTGAGATAAAGGCAAGGAAACACTTAGAGTACTAAGAGATTTTGACATGATTCTGGAAAAGCAGTAAGTTTACTCTGAGGCAAAGAATAATAAACACATTATATAATTAAGTTGGGAACAAACTTTGGAAGCCTTTGTGTGTTAAAAAGATAACTCTGATGGTTAGAAAGGTAAAAGTCCATGCATGTAATATAGACTACCTACAAAGTTGTTATATAAAAGCTAAATTCAAAGTAAGGACTCCCTTAGGAAAAAAAAATGGATAAACTTAGTGACTTAATCAATGTGTATGTATGTTATAGAGTGAGAAGATGAAGGAATAGGAAACAAAGAAGGATGAGCCAAAGATTTCTAGATTTCATTTTTATTATAATAGGAAGATAACGATGTCTGTAATAGATGCAAAATAGAGGAGGATGAACAAGACTTGTAAAAAGAGAACAGGGTAGAGTTTGAACATTTTTTGTCCGTGGTAAACCTTATCAAAAGTTTTGCAGGGTTTTCTAAGTGCACACCTAAAATATGGAAGGCTGATTTACAGAAAGAGATTTTCTAACCAGCTCACATTGTTGATAATTGCTTATCTGAATGAAAATGTTCTATCTCATGAGGGGAATTTCTATCAATTAGACAATCTTTCCACTACTACATAACTGTTCCTTTTCCTTGTGTACCCTTTTATCCAGTCATTGCTAAAAACTACAATAGTTTTACCTTTTGTATTAATAAATATTTACTTGAACTTTTTAATCTCTGAATTGTGGTTCTAAGTAACTTCTGAAAACAATTTGTAACATGTAGGATGGAAGTAGAATATGTAAGTCATTGCACATCCTGTATTTAAAAATACAAACTGACTATACTTTGGAAAATACGTATTACTAGGTTTGAGTAAAGACTACAAGGAAATGCATACTTCACTTTTTGGGGAGGAAATGAGTACTTTTTCTTATACTTTTCACCTTGTGGCTTTTCAAGTTACAGTTCCTAATTTTTGGTTACCAATTTTCTGCAAGATAAAGAATTTCAGTGCTCTAAAAATTTAAATTTCTAACTCAAGCTAACCCATAACAAGCACAAGCACTCAACTTTTTTTTTTTTTTTTTTTTTTTTTTTTTTTTTTTTTTTTTTTTTTGAGATTGAATCTCACCCTGTCACCCAGGCTGGAGTGCAATGATGCAATCTCAGCTCACTGCAACCTCCACCTCCTGGGTTCAAGCGATTCTCCTGCCTCAGCCTCCCGAGTAGCTGGGATTTCAGAAGCGTGCCACCACACCTGGCTGATTTTTTGTATCTTTAGTAGAGACAGGGTTTCACCATGTTGGCCAGGCTGGTCTCAAACTGCTGACCTAGTGATCCACATGCCTCGACCTCCCAAAGGGCTGGGATTACAGACATGAGCCACCATGCCTGTCCAACAAGCACTCAATTTCCTAATTTATCTAAAGATTAAAAATAAATAAAACCCAGTCCTAATTATAACGCATCACATAAACCATTTATTATGGCAAAAGAAATCACATTCTATGGCAAATCAGAGCTACAAAGCCAAATGTTACAGAAGAAACAATGCAACTTAGTACTTCGGATATTATACGGTACTTGGGTTTCCAACTTCAGATTTTCTAGACTTTTTGTTTCATTTGGTTTCTTGGCATCAGAAAAATACTCCAACAGATGCCAGAGTTTCAATTTAGAAACATGCAATTACAAGCATTTCATATTTGTATGACACATTGAGCCAGCTTCTTCCAGTGTGAATTCTAATCCCAGGTTCTATCAAGCACTTTTGGCAGCTGCATTCACCACTGCCGCCTTCTAAAGGACTGTTTAGTAAGTTACTGCCTCTGTATGAGAAATGGTTCCATTGTGAACTGACTTAATGCAGCTGCCCAAAGTGAGTAAGAGAAACAGGAAGTAACTAATGTGCTGGGATAAGTAACTAATGTGCTGGGAAAATGTACAGCACTGCACATTACTTTAAAAAAGTTATTTACTTAAAATTTTAATTAATAAACTTCTTTCTCATTCATCCTTTATTCATTTCTTGAATTAGTATTTTTTCTTTACTATTATATTCATATTATGCCAACAAAATCCATTCACTTTAGTTAATGCATCATGAGCACTCAGAACATACATAGCACTTTTCTTGATATTAGTATGCTGACTTCACTTTAAATGTCTGTATCAAGCACAAGACTAACCATAGTAACAAAGGGCTTTTGCATAATATTTCAGAGCACAGCAGATGGCACAGAGTCGACACTCATGCCTGTGAATTAGTGAAGGACTCTATTTGAAATAATGTTTATGTTATTTTCTGGAAGACTTCTATTTGAATTTTATGCAAGTTGATTTTCCTCTGCTACTTTGAACAGAATAAGTCACTCTTTTAATTGTCCTTCCTCAGTCCTTAGTTCATACATGCCTGTCCTGCCCATTAATCTCCATATTCCTCAACAGTAAGGACTTTGTTTTCTTTATGGCAGTTTAGTTGTAAAGGTCCTGTAATTTTAAATAAGATGAACCTGGGTTCAAGCACTTACACTATCTTTTACCATCTGTAAGATTTAATGCAAGTTAACTCTCTGAACGTCAACTTCTTCATCTATAAACATGAGTATAACAAGACTTACTCCGTAGGGGTGATGTGAAAATTAAATGGAATTGTGCCAATAAAAGGCATATAGCAATGTGCTAAGACCTTAATGAACACTCAAAACTCCTAACTTGTAAATACTGTTTAAATATATAACACAGTTCTCAGGTTCAGACTAAGTTTTTTTTTAAATCAGTAATTATAGGTTAAAAGTTATTTTAATAAATAACAATTTCAGCTATCTGGCTTCTGGGCATTTTCTTTTAGCTGACAGTACAAAAAATTTATGATAATTCTGATTTGTTAATTATAGAAGTAATGGTCATATTCTTCTGAAATCATGAAAATTATTTAAGAACTCACTTTAGGAATAATTTGATATTTAAAAACTGATCAATCCATGCTTATGCATAACATGTGGCCAGAGTGCAGTAGATTAAAATCGAAAACGTTTATGCCTTCACTGGGTCAGTGCGACTTTATTTATGAGCCAAACAAAACATACTTTCTTTCCTCTTTGGAAATATGACCTTGAAACAGGTTGGTCTTTCCTTGTAACGTAACTGGCATTTTATTTTGCCAACTTTGCTTTAATTTCCATTTAAATAGTAACTGAGGAACAAGCAAGGACAAGCTAAAATGCCTCTTATTGTGAAATGGGGAAAGGCAGGACCTATATCATAAACAAACAGATCAATAACGCCTAATGGTATGCTTTTTAATATCAGCAGAAGGCACATTTCCATATGACTACTTTTTGTTTTCTTTTTAATTAGGATTACCTGAAAATCTTCTCACAATTATTTTGTTGTCCTGCTTCCAGTTTTTTCTTAATATCTAGCCAAGAAATTCTCTTCAGAAATCTACTTTATAGCAACTATTAAGCAAAGCATACTAAGATACTGACCCTGCAATAAGAAATA
Source organism: Nomascus leucogenys (assembly GCF_006542625.1). Taxonomy (NCBI): domain Eukaryota; kingdom Metazoa; phylum Chordata; class Mammalia; order Primates; family Hylobatidae; genus Nomascus; species Nomascus leucogenys. The sequence goes on along the minus strand of NC_044389.1, from coordinate 23,442,977 downwards.
CGACATTTTAGAATTCTATTAAAAAATTAGAAAGATCTATCGGCTCTGAAGATAGTTATCAGAGATAAATTAACAGAATGTTTTTTAGAGTTAAGTCTAGTAAAAAAATGGATATTAACTTAGAAAAAGGACAAATACTTTAGCAATTTGAAAGATTAAGTACAGGTGGTAAATAGCTGGTTTCCATTTTATCTTAAATATTTATTAAAGGGAAAATTCTCAAGAAGAATTTGTTTTAAGTAGTTCTGGGCAGAGGCTACGGCTAACTGCTGAAAGTTTAGGCCAGTTGGTGCATAGATTATTGTTTTTTTGTGGTGGTTTTCTTTTACAGACCTAAACATTGCCCCACGTTTCAAATTATATTTCAGTTACAATTTAGGGTTTGAAAGGCATGTGATACGGTTTGGTTGTGTGACCTATCCAAATGTCATGCTGAAATGTGACCTCTGAAGCTGAAGGTGAGCCTAGTGGGAGATATTTGGGTCATGGAGCGAATCCCTCATGAATGGCTTTGTACTGTCTTTGCAGTAATAAGCAAGTTATCATTCTTTTAGTTAACATGCAAGCTGAATGTTTACAAAAGCCTGAGACCTGCCTTTTTTCTCACTGCCTCTTGTGATACACTGGCTTCCCCTTTGCCTTCCTCCATGAGTAAAAGCTTCCTGAGGCCTCATCAGAAGCAGAGCTGATGAACCATGAGCTAAATAAATCTATGTTCTTTATAAATTACTCAGCCTCAGGTATTCCTTTATAGCAATGCAAAATGAACTAACATAGCATGTCAGCATGTTTTGTCTTAGTCTCCTTATTTTATTCCAAGATCATTATAGAAGACAGAGGGGGCAAAATTAGAAAAAAAAAAAAAAAAGAAGACAAGTAAAACCATAGACTAAGTAATAAAACCATCCCTTCAGTTACAAAATGGAAAAGAAATAAATTATCAAGCTGCTGTCAATCAGCAGCTAAACAATACTTATTCAGCTTATTTCCTAAAGTCATCATAAGGCTCCAGGTTTACTTGAAGTCTTGAGAGGATATTGCAATTTAGCTTTCAAAAATTAAAAGAATATAGTCTTGGACAATTCATGACACAAATTGCTTTTATACAAGTCCAAGTTCTCAAATGCAGGTGGTGAAAGGGATTGTGGGAAGGAAAATCAAATAGGAACGTTCTAAGGAACAATAATCCCTATGGGTGCTTATGTGCTTATTAATAAGCCACAGTAAAATCAGCACATCTGATGCCCTGTTGTTCACTTTGGCAATTATTTTGTAGCTAGACCATTAACTTTACTCTGAAAACCTATATATTTTTAGGTATTTGGAGGAAATGTACAATGTATCAAAATGCCTCAAAGAACCATTGTTCATTTATATTTCCCTTTTACAGTCTGAGAAACGCATATACTCAGTGTGATAAATCAATCTTGAAAAGAATGCACTAACTGAGCTAGAGAAAGAAGAGCAACTTGATCACTCTTGCTTCTCAGTGGTCAGAGTTTGCTGACTCATTAAAGAATCACTTAGCAGTAAGGCCTTCAGCAGAGAGTTGTGTTTGACTAGAAATTATCTTACTAGCATCTCAGGACTGCAGACAAGTTCTGTAAGTTGCTTGTCAGTTTTACAATGCCTTGTCAAATTATTTTTGAGCCCAACCTTCCTTTGTCTCTCTAGTTAGTTAACTAATATGTAACTGCTAACATCTGTTGCTCATGGTAAATTTACTGAGGAAAAGAAATGGCAGGATCTCCCTTTGTCCAGTTGAAAACATCCAATGAAGAGGCCGTGGTGCAGAAGAGACCTGTGTCATCCTTTTCTCGTGGTAGTGGCTGAAATCATTCCATACTATAAAGCTTAGGGATTTCTGTAGGTTGTCATGTCTTTGTCTAACTACTGATTTCCTAAACAGTAAGTTCCTGGAACTCTAATACATTAAAAAGATTGCTTACAACATTAAAAAATCATGCTTCATGACAAAGAGGATAAGGTCTATATAAAGGAGGAATAAATGGTGATACAAAAAGAATAATTTGAGGATTGTATTGGTTTCCTGTTGCTGCTATATCAACTTACCACAACTACAGTGATTAAAACAACACAATTTTATTATCTTAAAGTTGTGTTAGAAGTCCAGTATGGGTTTGATCAAAATAAATCAAGATGTCAGCAGGCTATTCTTTTTTTGGAGGGTTTAAGGAAGAATCCCGTTTCTGCTCATTTGGATTGCTGGCAGAATTAAGCTGTTTGCAGGTATAGACCAACTACTTCCTTCCCTTGCTGGCTGCAAACTGAGGTTCATTCCCACTGCTATGGTTTGGATGTGGTTTGTTTCTCCCCCCCACCCCAAATCTCAGGTTGAAATTTGATCCTCAATGTGGTGATGTTGGGAGAGGGCACCTAGGGGACTTGTTTCTATCATGGGAGAAGTTCCCCCAGGATTGGCTTGATGCAGTTTCAACAATAGTGAGTTTTCTCTCTTGAAAGACTGGATTGGTTCTCAGGGGAATGGATTCGTTCCCTCGAGAGCAGGTTGTTATGAAGCCAGGATGCCCCTCGGGTTTGATCCCTCTCTGCACATGCCCACTTCTTCTTTGGTCTTCACCATGTTTTGACCCAGCACAAAACCCTCACCAGAAGCCAAGCATATGCCAGCAAGCTTCTTATACCACTTGCAGAACTGTGAGTAAAATAAACCTTTTTCTATATAAACTACCCAGCCTCAGGCATTCCTTTATAGCAACACAAAACAGACTAAGACACCCACCTTCTAGAATACACTACATTTCCTGGGTCATGACCATCTTCTTCATACTCAAAGCCGGCAGCAGAGTCAGGTCCTTCTTAGGTCACATCTCTCTGATCTACTCTTTTGCCTCTTCTGCTTTTAAGTACTCATGTGATTAGGTGGATCTACCTTGATAATCTCCCCCATCTCAAGGTCCCGAACTATATTTAGTTCCTTTTTTCCCACAGGTCCTGGAGATTAGGGCATGAACACCTTTGGAGGGTTATTTCTCTGCCTACCAAAGGAAACAATGCCTTCCTGAGAAAAATATGCATATATACATATATACGCACATATGTATGAAATCTGGGGCATATATATATATGCATATTTACACGTATGTATGAAATCTGGGGCAATTGAACTTATCTGAATCTCAGTTGTCACATCTAAGTAAATGAATATAAGACATATTCCATGTATCTGTTATAAAAATTAAATGAGGTAATGTATATAAGTAACACTTAACCTTCAAAACCTCTAAACATGTTATAAATGCGAAACCCCTTAGTTATTACCGTAATTCTACCAATAGAAATTTATTCTTCTTGTTTATTTTATATGGAACTTTTTATATTAGTAATTGTGATTGACCATGAGGAATAGTTCTAGACAGCTATAAACATTGAAAAAAATGTGGTAATCTAAGTTAAAATGAGTTGAACAGACAAAGCTACAACATTTATTTCAACTTTTTTCAGCCATAATGCCAGAATATTTGCACCTTCTTTATAAATAGCTGGATTTTAAACATATACTTTGTGTAGAATCTTTGCTTCTATAATCATGAGAGATATTGTGTAATTTTCTTAACTTCTTTCTTAGTCTTTGTTTTTTTATGGGGCAGAGTGACAAGTTTCGGTATTAGAGTTATCCTCATCTCATAAAATGAGGTGGAAAGTGTTCATCTCCTCTCAATTTTCTCAAAGCAAGTATATAAGTTTAAAATACATTTTTTTTCTTAAATGTTTGATGGAATTTACTAAATTGGGTCCCAGGTATTTTGGGGGGGAGATAAATGTTTTATTATAAAATCTATTAATTGAATTAGGGCTACCAGATCTTCCACTTCTTCAAGTGTCAGTTTGGGTATAGGTTTATCATTTTTTTAAACAATTTCCCTATGCCATATAAATTATACTTACTGACATTAAGTCATTGATAATATTCACTTGTTTGTAATATATGTAAGATCTATACTAATATTTATGGCTTGCTTCCTAATATGAAAGACTCTTGTTAGGGGTTTTATTTTATTAATGTTTTAACAGAACCAACTTTGGCTTTGTTAAGCTCTGTAGTTTTTCTATTACATATATTTTTCCTCTTGTTTTTATTTTTATTTTTTCTTCTACTGACTGTGTATTTAATTTGCTCTTCTTTTCAAGTTTCTTAAGGTGGAAACCTAGATCTTAATTTTTATACTATTCCTGTTTTTTTTCTTTTTTTTTTTTTTACTAGACCACCATTTTGTGCAATAAAATTCTCTCTAACCTCTGTTTAAGCTGCATCTCACAAATTTTTGATCTGCTGTACTTTCACTATAATTCAAGTATAAATATTTCTCTAATTTTTCTTCTGATTTCTCTAACATGTAGGTTAGTGTGTTTATTACATATTTATCACAAACACACTGGTTATTGTGTGCTTATTTTCAAATATTTGTTTTTGTTTTGTTTTTATCTATGTTACTAGTGTCAATTATTAATTCAAACCCCTTGTGGGCAAAGAACATATCTGTAAGGTATCAAGCTTTTTGAAATTCATTTAGGCTCATATTATGAGTCTAACACAGAGTTTATTTGGGATAATATTCCTTGTGCATTTGAAAAGATGTGTTTGGTAGATTATTTTGTAATTTTTCAATTCAGTCTAATGATGTTTAAGTTTTATATATTGTCATTGATATTGTCTACTTTTTTCTATGAATTAATGAGTAAGCAGAATTAAAATCTATACCTAAATTGTGAATTTTTCTACTTCTGTTCTATGAGTTTGCTTCATGTATTTTGAAGCTCTAAATTAAGTTCATATATGTTTAGGATTGTTATGTACTAGTAATAATTGGTCACTTAAAAATTACAACATGGAAATACTCTTTATTTTGAAGTTACTTTTTCAAGCCATGTGAAGATTTTTTATTCAGATTTCTTATGCTTAACCTCTGCACTGTGTAACATTTTTATCCATTTTCTTCATCTTCCTGATACTTTTAATTTAATGTGTCTCTTGTTGCCAATATGTAGTCTGTTTTTACTTTTTAACCCAGTCAGATAATCTCTTTTAATTGGAATGTTTAGCTCATTTAAATGTTATCTCCTCATTGATATATATGAGCTTGGATCTAACATCTTACTATTTATTTTCTATTTGTTTCCTCATTTTGTTGTTGTTTTCTTCTCCTCCTGTCCTACCTTATTTAGATTAAGTCAATCTGTCTTCTATCCAACTATCTGCTAACATACCCATCCCTTCTGCAGTCTTTAATCTGTTGCCATGACCATCCAATATTTTTTATTTTTAATATTTTTTTTTACATTTTATTTCCTGAATTTCAACTTGATTACTTTTTATAGCTTAAATTTTGTCTTAGGTCTTTTTTAACCTTTGTGTTTTTCAAAAAATTTATATGAGCTTTTTTAAAGTTTTTGTCTGCTATTTCCAACATTTTAGATACCTCATGATCAGTTTTTATTGATATTTTATCAACAAACAAAATATTGATAATAAGTCATGAAAATTTTCTTACATCACTAATTTTTTTGTATGTGAGCATGGAGGATGACATAGGAGTCTAAATTATGTGGTCTTCCGTTATAGAGTATTGAATCATTTTTCTGGAAGTGAATGAAATCACTGTTGTATCCTCTTGACTTTTTTCTGATCAGTTTGATCCTTTAAGGCTGGTATCTCTCAGAATTGTCTTAGTATGAGGACAAGACCTTTCTTAGTAGTAGGACAAGACATAGTATGTATACCAGAAATATGACCTTTCTTGGGTGTCTTTTCTATGGCTGAGCCAGAAATCCAAAGTCATCCAAACCTATCAAAACTCTCATATCTCCATTTACCTCAGTCCCATAAGCATCTGTCTTCTTCTAGACTTCACAAAATTTGCCCTGCTCATGTGCAGCTTAGCCCTCAGTCAAGGCTCTGCAGGAAAACTGCAGGCAGGCTTCTGGGTCCCCTTATAAAGCAGATTCACTCTGCAGTGGTTACCAATTAAGCCCCCTATATCTTGGGCTACAATTTTGATTACGTGCACAAATCCACTGTGATAGAACACTGATACAACTAGTTAGGCAAAGCAACTTTAGTACTTGCAAATAGGCAGCAAGGGATAATAGAAGCCTAGTATTCATAATGAGCTGCCCCCTCAACACTCAGGAAAGCTGCTAAGAGTGAATTAAATCTTGTCTATGATGTTCCAATTGCACGGCAGCTGAGGGATCCCAGAAAGCAGCCTGTCCTGGTTTTTATGTCCGAGGGAATACAGGTATCATCGGGCTAAAGTGTCAAAGAAGATCCTATTTTAGGGTGGCAAAGGAACAGAGCAGGGTTATTCTGGTCAGTTTCTCTTATCTCTGGATGTTGCATTGTCAGCACATTGTACATTTATTTTTGAGAACTACAAGTGACCAAAGAGAACAAGTTGGTACAAGGTCACTCAAACTGTCCCACACCCTCCTGCATGTCTCCTTTTTTCAGTAGCCTGACCCACAAATTCCAAATACATCATAATGCCCAAACTCTTATCTCTGCCTTCTCAATTCAGCAAGACTTGTTACTGTGGTTAGCCTCCGTCTTCATGCATTCCAGTCTTAAAAATGCCCCCAGGTAGAAAACCAGAGCAAACCTAGCACTCACTTCATGTGTTTTTCTTCTCATCTGTTGCCAGTTGTATTCTGCTTGAAAACTACTGCCTCAATATTTTTTCTAGTTTTATAGTTATTTGTGGTAGGAGGACAAGTCTGGTTCCCACTACTTTGTAATGACTCTCCTCTTCTTAATAGTTTAGTAGTAATATGTTCTTCTATTTAAGGTAGTGCTCTATAGATTAAATATCAAATCAAGGGCTTTGTTCACTTCTAAAATTGCTGGTCGCTGGTACCTAGACCAGTGTCTGGAACATAGCATGTGATCAATATTGTTTCGATGAATTAATGAGTTATTCAGTGGGGAGTTCAGGATGCAAACAAAAATATTTAATAAGATAGTTGAACAAAGTAAGGAATACATTATATGTTTCAATAACTCATAGTGCTATCCAACAGAGAGCAGTGTACCACCAGAAATGTTTGTCAGCTTGTCCAAAGTCATATAGACTGGCATTTACCACAAACTCCAGCTTCACACGTTCTCAAAATTGATGCTGTCATCTTGTTAGCATGCCAGGAAGGACCCAACTCTCAGTAGAAGGCTCACATTGGCAAAACTCATGAGGTTAAATTCCAAACTAATAATATAGATTCAGAAATAAAACTGTCACTGATAGCCATTTCTCTACCTTTTCATATGACCAAAGAAGCAGCTAAAATGTATTAAAAATTTTGCTTGCCAAGCATGAAACTAGAATATTAATTAAATGTTTAATGTCATCAAGCTAAGAGTTAACTTTTTAAATAAACTAGTATATTTTTAATTACATATTTTTGTCCGTATTCACAATAGGACATAATTTTGTGGATTTTTGGTTTTTTTTTTTTTTTTGCTTTTTTATGTTACCAGCTCTGATTGTCCATATCTCTTGTAAATATGATAGGTCTGATATTTCATTTAGTACACAAAATATTTCCTAGAACTGTTTCATGTTTTTAATATAATTCTGTATTTTTATAATTCAATTATTTGTTGATAATTTATTTTAGTATTATTAAATAATTATTGAGTTATTTCTCATGTTGGGTACTGGAAATTTGGTGACAAGTTAGACAAGGGTCTTCATCTTATATATGTTACAGTGTAGCCTGGAAAACAAAAGTTAACAGGCAACTGCAGTACAATATTTTAAGTTTACCCGGCACAGTAGAAGGCCATATATGAAGGACTCCCAACTCGTTCTTTAGAGATGGGTGAAGTCTTTCCGGACAAGATGAAATGTAATTTCAACCTCAATGAATAAAGGCTGTATGGATTAGATTAATAAAATTGCTTTATGGATTTAGAATAGGATGGGAAAAGTATTCTCAACAGGAGCTAAAACTAAGAGATTCAGGAACGTGGCACATGAATGGAACTATACGTGTTTCTCTGTGAGTGGAGCTTAAATCAGTGTAAAAACATAGTAGGAAGAGATGAACGCTATTGGGAAATTTTAAATGGTGAAGAATCATAATAAAATTTGTACTGCAGAAAGATATTACTGATGAGAATGTGGATAATACTCTTGGAGGTTGGAGGAAGAGACAAGGAAAACCTAAATTCAGGGTCACCAGTTAGGAGGTTTTTATAATAATTTGTGTGAGAGATAGTTCCAGTCTAAATAAAAGTAATTACAGATTGCACAAAAATAAAAAGACAGACATAGGCTATATGAAAGGGGAAATTTTTTAAGATTTGATTGTCAGCTATGTGTGAGATAAAAGGAAAATTAAATATCCCTAAGAATAAATGCCAGGGTTCCTGTTTACATCCCTGAGTGGATAGCGTCATTAAATGGGAAATGTATGGAGGGAAGGTTTTGGGTAAAGGTGATAAATGCACCATTCATATGACTAATTAAGTGGTCAATTAAATGATGTTTTTCACATGTTGGTTGATATGAACTTGCAGCTCAGGAAAAAGAGGCTTGAGATAAGTTCTAAGAATCATCTCCATATTGATTGTATTTGGGTGTTGAAGTAATTTTTCAGGAAATGAGTTTAAGGGAAAGATGAAGAAGGATAAACTGAGAAGAATTTGGGGATGCAATAGTCAGAGGTGTAATAGGAAACTCTGGAGTTTAGCTGCCATTGAGGAGAATTACAGGCAATACTCTACCGTGCCTGCTGTTGTGGAGAGATAAAATAACATATGGATGGAAAAAAAATGTTCACTAACTATAACATTAAGTCAATTTGGCAAAAATAATTTAAGTAAAGTGTTGAATAGAAACCACATTTTTGTGTGTTGGAAAGTAAATGAGATAGAGGGGATTAAGAGACTAAGTGTAGAAAACTTACTCAAAGATTTTATATCTGTAAGGAGAAAAGATAGGTCAGTAGCTAGAGGAATATTTGAAGTTATGATTTTAAAAATAATTTCTTGTAAGAAGATTAAAATATTTTAATGATATCAACATGTAAAACAAAAACTTTATTGTTTTTCAGAATTGTTTCTAATGGCTCACTTTGTCTACAGGTGTTAACAATATGCATAAATTACAGTTGAATGTCAGAAAAAAGGAGTTCAGGAAAAATGTCAAGAGAGAAAACGGGCGAATAGGGAAGACAAAGGAAAGAAGGAAAAAGAGAATGCAAAGGACAGAATTTTAGCAAATAGCACATTTAATGGGGAAGAGAGGGAGTTAAACCTAAACAGACAACACACAAAAAAAAACGATCACACAGTATGAAGTAGGAGATATGGCATCCTACAATCCTATGTGGAAGAGTATTTGAAAAAGGAGGGGGTCAGTATTATCAGATGCTGCCAAGTGGGAAGTCCAGATGGGACTCATGATATTTCCTTATGCAATAACCTACATAAGGAGAGCAGAAAGAGAAATGGGCTATAACTAGAGAGTGAGAGTGAATCTAAAGAAAGATTGCTAAAACTCATTTAAATCCAACTCAAATGTGATTTATTCTGAGAAAGTTTATCTGAAAAATCCATTAGGAACGTATTTCCCTTCCCTCAACATTTCTATAGTGCAACTACCATACACCCAAGCAATTTCAATCCTTGGAATTTATTCCAGATAGAGACTTATGTTCATTTTTTTAAACTATACACAAATGTTTGTAGCAGATTTATTTGTAATAACCGAAAAAAAAGAAATAACCCATGTTACCTTCAATGGCAGAATGGTTAAACAAATGATAGTATATTCATATCATGGAATATAATACAGCAACAAAGAGAAACAAACCATTGATACATTCATCAACCTGAATAAATCTCCAGAGAATCAGGCTGTGTGGAAAATAGAAACATCTAAAACAACATATACTACATGATTTAATTTATATAACATTCTTGAATTGACAAAATTATAGCAATGAAGACCAGATTAGTGGTTCCCTGGAGTTAAAAATAATTACATGTGGGGAGATGTAAATGTGGCTGTAAAAGGGCAACATGTGTTATACTTGTAACTTTCTGTATCTTGATTATATTAATTAATGTCACTATCCTAGATGTGGTATTTCACTGTAGTTTTCCAAGTTGTTACACTGGTGAAAACTGGATAAAGATTACATGGGGTCTCACCTAGGAACTTCCTAGGAGTTCATGTAAATCTATAATTTTCTCAAAATAAAAAAGTTTAACTTTTAAAAGACTTAAAAATAAGTAGAGTTAAAAAAGATAGTTGAAAGAGCCCTAGTTTTGAAGTCACATTGTCTTAAGGTTGAATCCAAAGTCTGCTGCTTTTTTAGTTATGTAAATGTCATCTTAGTGAGCCTTAAATAAAAATTATCAAGATCATCATCATCATCACAACCACCATTACTAAAACCCTTATGCACTTTTTAATGTCCCCTTACTGTTCCAAACACTTGGTATATTTTAACACATTTAATTCTCTCAACAGCCCTATCAGGTAGGGATCATTATTATCTTAATTTGAAATACTGAAAAACTAAGGCACAGAAAGAAAAGGTAGTATGCTCAGGGCCACATATTAACTAAATGAACACTAATTTGAGCCCAGATAGTCTTCCACAAGACTTGATACCTGCCCTGAACATTTATGGGGCAAGACAAAAAGTGAAAAAGAGGTCCCATGCTGTATGTCTAAATGCTTAGGAGCTATAGAAACTAATAACTTTAAAATATATATGCTATCCTTCTGCTTTGACAAATATACTTTACTTTGTAAGCCACTTGGAAGATTATGTTTGAATTTAAAATTTTCAGACACTTAACGGTTCCACTCTATAAACATGACCTACCACCTTTTTCGTTTCCCCCATGGTTTGGTTTCACACTGTGAGCAGCTCTTTGCACATTTGAGTACACACTCCAGCCTGCACATTGAAGCCTTATTCATACTCAGGCCTAAGGGTACAAATACCAGTGAGTCAGTGTGTTTTTGGTAGATGGACTTGGAGAAAAGGCTGTGTAAATGCTGGAAGCATAGAGCTTTTAGTCAGGGAATCTCAAGATCCTGAATACCAAAGGCATGGTGTAGAAGTAGGTAGGATCCGTTCCAACTGTAATGGTTTCTTGACTCTGTGTAATCACCCCTCACACTCTGGGAGGGGAATGGATAAAAGAGATATAAAGTGAGGTCCACCATAGGGGGTCCCTCTTACTCTTAGGCCTAAAGTCAAACTTAAGCCTGTGTGAGATACTGGTCTTATTTCAGTGGGAATAATACTTTCCTTTTATAGTTGTGAAAACTACATGAGGGTCTCTCATGTATATTGTGCCAGATGTGTGCTGCGGTGCTGCATTAGAGGGAAGATGTAGGTTTTCTGTTAATATTTGCAATTATGTTTTATTATCAATCAATCAGTAAATGTTTCCAACATTAATACTATTTTATAGTTACATTATTTATTTTCTTGATAGATGGACTAGAGGCTTTTACCAGATTTCTTAAAACTGAATTCAGTGAGGAAAATATTGAATTTTGGATAGCCTGTGAAGATTTCAAGAAAAGCAAGGGACCTCAACAAATTCACCCTAAAGCAAAAGCAATATATGAGAAATTTATACAGACTGATGCTCCAAAAGAGGTACAGTAAAGATAACTGTAAAAATGCATAATTGCTTTCAAAAATTTTTAATAATTTTATTTTTAAATTGTGAATTATATTTTTCCCAACTTATTTTTATTAATTTTATTTATAATTGACATGTAATAATTATACATGTTAATGAGATACAGTGTGATTTTTAATATATGTATGCATTGTATAATGATAAAATCAGTTAGCATATTCATCAAACTAAACATTTATCATTTCTTTGTGGTGATAATATTCAATATGTTCTTTTCTAGCGATCTTGAAATATACCATGTATTATTATTCACTATAATCACCTATTAGGTAATATAACACCAGAACTTATTCTTCCTATCTATCTCTGTACCTTTTGATCCATCCTTTCTCCATCCTCCCATCCTTCCTACCTTACCTAGCCCTTGGTAACCACTATTCTGCTCTCTACTTCTATGTTAGAAACTTTATTAGATTGCATATACAAGTCAGATCATGTAGTATTTATTTTTGTGTGCCTGGCTTATTTCACTTAATATAATGTCCTCCAGGTTCATTCACATTACCACAGATGACCGAGTTTCTTTGTTTTTTAATACCTCAATAGTGTTCCATATGTACCACATTTTCTTTATACATTCATCCTTTGATGGACATTTAGGTTGATTCCATCTCTTGGATACTGTGAATAATGCTGCAATAAACATGGGAGTGTAGATATCTCTTTAACATGCTGATTTCAATTCCTTTAGATATATACCTAGAAGTAGAATGGCTGGATCATATGTTAGATTTATTTTTAATTTTTGAGGAACCCTTATACTATTTTCTCTAATGGCTGAACTACCTTACATGCCCCCCAACAATGCATGAGTTTCCCTTTCTCCACATCCTCACCAACATTTGTTATTTTTTGTCTTTTTCATTAAAAGCCATTCTAACCGAAGCGAGTTGGTATCTCATTATGGTTTCTACTGGCATATCCCTGATGGGTAATGATGTTGAACATTTTGTCCAAAATGGCACTTTATGTCTTTTTTTGAGAAATGTCTATTCAGAGCTAAATTTTTTAGATAATCTGTCTTTATCAAATTTGTACCCTCATACATTCTACCAGAATGTTCATGATGTTGCTGGAGGGAAGATAATTATTTATACATATTTATCCATACAAATGGAAGACATTGTAAGATACTGTCATAGAATGAAAAGTACAATTAGAGTCACTTTTCAGAGTTATTTTCATTCTAGACTAAGAGTGAATATGATAAATTGCAACATTTAGATTCATTCACTTATTCATATTAATCACTTTAGCACAAGCAACCTCTCATAGAAACTAAAGATTTCTATAAGTGATGAAGTCAAGAGACATCAAGAAGTTTGCATCATATACCAATTTAATTTTGGCTCGTCTATTTATACAGAGTTTTGTTTGCTTTAGGGCTACCTTAAAGACAGGTTAAAAGAAAAATCTTACAATAGAGAGATGAGGTAAACCTAACTAGGCAAGTTTTCAAGTGGAAAACAATTGAGATTTTCTTTTACTCCAAACTCAGTGTGAAGTAATTGTGTGATACAATTGCTAAAATGGGTATAAGACTAGCAAATATGACTTGACTGCCCTAAAATATTAATTAAGTAGAGCTTCAAAGTTTCTAATATGTGTTTTATAAATAGTGCTTCTCCCAAAACCAACGTTTTACATCGTTTTTTAATAAAAAGGCAGCTAGTTGTATTGTGTTATGGACAAGGGGAAAGAAAGCCCCTACCTGAAAACCTACCACCATCAGAACCAGATATATATGCAGTGCTATGATACAAGGCATTAAAGAATTTTACATCTTTAAAAGACATTCATACTACAGCATATGTTTGCTTGGAGGAAATCATCATAACATAATGAAATGAGCACTGGAATAAAGAGGAGCCCCATATTAAAATCTCAAATATGCCCCAGCTCATATTTTCCCATGACTCAAATAATTTAGCCTCTGTGAGGTTTAGTTACCTATTCTGAAAGTGAGTTATGCTTTAATTATTTCTATGATCTTTCTTTAGCAGTTCAATATTCCATTATTCTAAATTCATAGAGAGTAAGAAGGACCAGGGATTCCAGGAGAGAAGAAACAGATGAAATGTTAGTCAAGAATAGAGGAAAATACCCAAGCATCTATATTAGGCCATTCTTGCACTGCAATAAACACGACAGCACTGTTCACAATAACCAAAATGTGGAAACAACCCAATTGTTTACCAACAAATGAATAGATAAATGAAATGTGGTATACCTATAGAATGGAATATTCAGCCACAGATAGAATAAAGTTTTTGATACATGCTAAAAAAAAATAGAACTATCTGAGACTAGGTAATTTATAAGAAAATAACTTTAATTGGCTCATGGTTCTGCAGGCTATACGGGAAACCTAACAGCATCTGCTTTTGAGAAGAACTCCCGAAGCTTCCAATCATGGCAAAAGGCAGAGGAGGAGCAGTTATCTCACATTTCAGAAGCAGGCGCAAAAGGAGAGAGAGTGAGGTGTCACACACTTTTAAACAGCCAGATCTTGCCAGAAGCCACTCACTATCATGAGGACAGCACTAAGGAGATGGTGCTAAACCATTCATGAGAAATCCACCCCCATGATCCAATAACTGCCCACCAGACTCCACCTCCAATGCTGGGGATTACAATTAAACATGAGGTTTGGGCAGGCTACACACATCCAAACTATATCAGCTTCTAAGCCCGCTATGCCAACTCCAACATTGCATCAGTCCTATGCTGTTTCTCAAAGTTGTTTATATAAGCATATTAACTATAATCACACTTTTTTTCTGTTTATCCAGGTTAACCTTGATTTTCACACAAAAGAAGTCATTACAAACAGCATCACTCAACCTACCCTCCACAGTTTTGATGCTGCACAAAGCAGAGTGTATCAGCTCATGGAACAAGACAGTTATACACGTTTTCTGAAATCTGACATCTATTTAGACTTGATTGAAGGAAGACCTCAGAGACCAACAAATCTTAGGAGACGATCACGCTCATTTACCTGCAATGAATTCCAAGATGTACAATCAGATGTTGCCATTTGGTTATAAAGAAAATTGATTTTGCTCATTTTTATGACAAACTTATACATCTGCTTCTAACATATCGCATGTTCATGTTAAGATTTGGTCCCATCCTTTAAACTGAAATATGTCACATGAAATGACTTTAAAAATGTAAAAACAAAACTTTTTGCTAACAAAATACATACAGTATCTGCCAGTATATTCTGTAAAACCTTCTATTTGATGTCATTCCATTCATAATCAGAAAAAAACTTATTTCTTAATTAAAAGGCGGTACAAAAAAAGTAATAATGTTTTATAAGATTGTAGAGTTAAGTAAAAGTTAAGCTTTTGCAAAGTTGTCAAAAGTTCAAACAAAAATCTAGTTGGGATTTTTTACAAAAGCAACATAATATGTGTTATATAAACATAATAATACTCAGATATCCAAATGTTCAGATAGCATTTTTCATAATGAATGTTCTCTTTTTTTGGTAATAGTGTAGAAGTGATCTGGTTCTTACAATGGGAGAGGAAGAACATTTATTATTGGGTTACTACTTACCCTGTCCCAAGAATAGTAATATCACTTCTAGTTATAAGCCAGCAACAGGAACTTTTGTGAAGACACATTCATCTTTACAAAACTTCAGATTAAATATAATCTAGATTAATGACTGAGAATAAGGTCCACATTTAAACTCATTCCTAAGTGGGCATGGACGTACCCAGTTATACGAAGCACTTCTGTTGGTCACAAAAACATGACCAGATTTTGCGTATCTCCAGGTAGGGAACTGAGTAGACTACCTTATCACTTGCTAAGAAAACTTGCTACTAAACTATTAGACCATCAATGGCTTGAATAAAAACCAGAGAAGGTTTTGCCCAGGACATCTCATGTTTGGCCCTTTTAGAATTGGGGTAGAAATCAGAAATGAGATGAGGGGTAGAAGCAAGGAGTCTAAGGCCCTGGCGATTTGGGCATCTGCCACATTGGTTCATATTCAGAAAGTGTTATCTCATTGATTATGTTATTGTTAAGCAAATCTCCTTAAGTAATTATTATTCAAATAAGATTATACTAATACATCTATATGTCACTGTTTTAAAGAGATATTTAATTTTTAATGTGTGTTACATGGTCTGTAAATATTTGTATTTAAAAATGCCATGCATTAGGCTTTGGAAATATAATGTTAGTTGAAATGGAAAATGTAAAAACTTCAGATCATTTGTAGTAATAAATATTTTTAACTTCATTCATACAGTTAAGTTTATCTGACAATAAAAGCTCTGACTGAATGTTGATTATCCTTCCTATTATGTAATAAGGAATAAACATATTTTCTTCCTTTAGAGTAATATTGGGACAGAAAGTATTAATTGAGTTATCGTATCATTGATCTTAATGCTATATCAGCTGTTTAAACTGTTGTGAATATAAAAGCAAAGTATCTTGTGTTTCAAAATTCAACTAAA
The DNA here is from genome assembly GCF_006542625.1 of Nomascus leucogenys. NCBI lineage: Eukaryota > Metazoa > Chordata > Mammalia > Primates > Hylobatidae > Nomascus > Nomascus leucogenys. Next base: position 23,426,777 of record NC_044389.1, on the reverse strand, counting down.
AATGTGATTTTTATGTTTTCCTTGGTTAATTCCTATTTTCTTTTTCTGTGGCAGTCTTTTCCATAGAATTTAATTGTTTCATATACAGAGTTAAGACTTGATACAAACTTTGCAATCTCATCATAAACATCATGGGCTGATTCTAATAGCATTGTTCTGGTACCACAAATATCTATCATGTAGCTTTTCTGTATATAATACTGTTCAAAATCATCTGATCTCTTTGTTAAATTATGAAATATTCAATGAGATGCTTCAAAAACATACCAGGACTTCTTCATAAAATTAATGACTGACTTCAAAAAGTTTGCACTCTCTGGAGGAGATAACATGGACAAATACAGAAACAAAATAAATAATTGGACAACTGAAAGTAGCCAAGCACAGATGCACAGAAAGCACTGAGTGTTGGCTGAATGATGGCAAAACGCACAAATTGAAACTAGACTTGAAAGCCTCAGTGTGCGAACTCCCTAACTGTATGTGGGATCCTCAAAAGTTTATATAATTTCTAAGGACTCTTCCATCCGCATTCATTTTAAGATAAAGACTCAGGATTTCTACCTTCTGGTGTTCTTTATGGTCTCCACACTCATTAATTCTCATTTGTTCACTTGATATTCTCCGAAGCAACTCTTGACCTGTATCCAAGTAAGGAAAAGAGGCAAATAAGTATAATTAATGAAGGAAAACTTAAGACTAAAAATTAACATGGGATTTTTGTCTAAGAATAGGGCACAAGATTATAGAAAACCCAGAAATATATGAAAGGAAAGAAGCCACAAGAAATAGAGCTTGAATTTTTTTTGACCAGTCAAATGTATGATAACAATGTCTTTAAAGAATTGGATGATAAAGTTGGGTTGAATTAGATAATTTGGGGCATTTTTTGAAGCCCATAAGCAATAGTAAATACCTAGGCTGTCAAGTTATGTACATAATAAAAGCTCAATAAGTGATCACAAAGTCAAGTGAAATCAAAAGGAAGCACTATAAGGAAGTCAGAGTAGTATTTCAGCAAAGAGTAAAGTCTTTAATATGTGGTGCATTTTTATGTGAATTCTATCTCTACTAGCTACCAAATGTACTATGTTGAGAAAGTTACCTAAATTCTTATCTTCAATTTTTATTGGTAATATTGGAATAAAATTTTCACAATGTTCTCATGGTGCTTAAATTGTAAATATTTGCAAAGTGCCAACTACAGTATTAATTGACCTCAGTGTGTGGATGGATTTTAGAAATTATTCCCTGTGTTTAAGTACATTTTAATTATAATATAAATTTTTCTAATAATGTCTTGGTTACAAATCAAAAAATACCTTTGAGAACAATGAGATTTTTTTTTGACTAAAGTATGGGGATGACTATTGCTCTCATCAAAACTTTTATAATTTGCACTTCATAAAAATGATATTTTAGCTAAATTAAAATATGGGAACATTTTAAGCATAAGCATTTTTCTAAAGAAAAAGCTTTTTAAAAAAACCCTTAACTTTTTAGTTATGTGCAGTGCAGCTCTTCTATAAGAGGAAAAAAAAGACAAAGCATGGTGAAGATGTTTACCCTCCCCGCCCCACCTCATCAGATGCTAAGCCTTAGCTATGGCATTAACTAAATTTAAAAATATTAATTTATTTTCATTGTGCCACATCGACTGGTCTTATATTTAATTTCCTGGCTCTTTATCATCTGTCTAAAAAAGAAAAAAATTACCAACACAAATTTAACCACATTTGTTTAGCTATGTCATTTGAAGCCTTTTCAACAATGAAAATAAAAGTTGGTACAACTTATCAAAACTCATATTCTATAACTTGAATACATAAACAAGTATTTATTGAACATTTTTATTTGATTGCTACTGCTAGCTTCTGGGCATTCAAAACTGAATTTTTTTTTTTTTTGAGACCACTACGCCCGGCTAAATTTTTTGTATTTTTAGTAGAGACGGGGTTTCACCGTGGTCTCGATCTCCCGACCTCGTGATCCGCCCGCCTCGGCCTCCCAAAGTGCTGGGATTACAAGCGTGAGCCACCGTGCCCGGCCTCAAAACTGAATTTAACAGTGGGAGTTACAGGGAAAGAGAAAGAAAGAAAAGCTCTCTTCATGGTGTATTCTTTGATAAAGTTTGCATTCTGCAATACGCAGCTGAAAGCCATGTTTTAAACTTTTCTTCTTATATATCCCAAATAGCAAATCCTTCTATGACCAATTGTGCAGATTACCATTTATCTTTTGAAACTAGGAGTTAAGTAACTAATTTCCTCATTTATTTAAGCAAAATACAAAAGATTCACTAACTTACATATCTTTGTGCATCTTTTATAAAACAAAAGAAGAACTGAAAGTATATGTATATATAAATACATTTTATTATGGGTTTGAATTTTTTGGTCATTTCATTTTATTGGTTTTGCCCTATAAATCAACCAATTATAGAAAGGTCCTTGGAAGATGAAAAAAACACAAGTTTTATGAGACATTTAAAAAATTAAATCACTTGGGAAACAATACAAATTTAGCAGCACAGGTAGTAAAATATTACATTTGGAAAATTTTTTAAAAATCAGATTGAGCTGTGTTTTAAAAGACATAATTATTTAATAGTTAATATATACATTTACCTGGAATCTTACCTCCTAAATTTTATAGAGTAGAAATGAATCTTTTAGAAGTAATAAGCAAAGCAACTATTTCGAACTTCAGACATTTGCTAAAATAACAGTATTAAATTTTAGATAGTTTGTCTGCAGTCTTACTATAAATTTCTGATTTTGTTATCTATCTGTAACAAACAGATAACAATTGTGGGAAAAATGAAGACTGAATCATTGTTAAATTTTGATCCACTAAAAAATGTCAAAATTCTTTTTATTAGATGCTATTTACTAGAGCAAGAAAGTGAATAAAAAACATTAGGAAAGATTGCCATCAACATGTAAAACCCAACAATCATTTTTTCAACATGGAACTGTTGTTACATGTAAAGAAACTGAAATATTGAAACATGAATCCAAGTGAGATCAAATGAGTATCAATGATAGCAGTAATAAATGCATTTAATAATCCATAGTTTGGAATATCTTGTATTTCATTTATCGTTATTTAATCGTAGAGTCCTGTAGTTCAGCAAATGTTTGCCATGTTTCACCTCTGTCCCAGTCACTATATGAAACAGTAGTGATACAAAGACAAATAAAATAATGTAAAGGCTATCACTGTAGTATTACAATGAACGGTGTTCCTATGTAGGCAAAGACAAAAATTAGTCATTTCAATATGACATGTGAAACACTCATATATAATATATCTTGACTTCCTTGTGTCTAAAAAATGGCAAGACAATTTCATGCAACGTAGCTAAACAGCAGAGTCATGTTGCTGTGCCTTCACAATATGTCTGAGTATATTTTATAGTATGGGATTAGGTATTAAATTGCTATATTCATACTGAAATCTGCTTTAAAATAATCTCTAGAAACCGGAATTGATCTCATAAATGAGCATCACTCACATTAGAATGCAAGCTCCCAGAAATGTATTCAAGTTATATTAATAGAAAATTATTTAACATAGAGGCTTTGGAAGTAAATTTTTGATAGAATTGTGAAAGAATGTTAAGAGATACTGACAAATGAGTATCAACCAAAAGATTATATATGTACGATAACTGAGACAACTAAATAAGTTCACTGGAAAATCATGATTCAACCCAAGAAATTCTATTTATTTGTAGTATTCTTAAACACTTCTATTGAAAAATATAATAAACACATTATCTAAAAAGTTTGCATGATCATGAAGGGAACACTAATCTTGCAGTTTGGTCCCATTACATATTTTTTCTTTAGTAATCACCTCACCATATATTTTCTTCTGTTGTTTTTTGTCTGTGTTATCTTTTCTCCAGGCAGCTACTTTGACAAAAATTTGTAAATAAAAGTTTTCAGTGTGCCACACATGCAGGAGCATGTGCACGCGTGCATGCGAGCACGCGCGCACACACACACACACACACATACATAGAGTTTGATTTTTGAAAGGTAATATATAATTATTATAATCATTTCTTAGTCAGTTGGGTTAGAGTGTATTTTCTCTCCTGTGGAATATCAGTATTTCTTCCTCATTAAAGAAAGTCTTTAGGGAAGTGTTTGGAGTGATGTAATAAGACAACACTTACATCATTCAGAAGACTTTTATGAGAAAACTTGTAGTGCTTTTAAAATCACGTAAAAATAAGCATTATTTTGATCACTGAATATTTCAAATTATTGGTGGAGTTCATTCCAGCAACTGCCATTATCTTTCTGAGGAAAAAGAGAGAGCATTTCACGTTCATTTTTCTCATTTTTCATACAGAGTCTCTGAGGCCTTTAGAAACTTAAGAGTATTTTAGATAGAAAGTCCCATTTTCTTGAATGGCTGAGTCAGCAAACACATCTCTAGAGACAGAGTTAAGTAATTATTATAGCGTATTATAATATTTCAAAGCTAATTTTTCAACAAATGACTGACACGTGTCTAAATGATCTTTAACATAACAAAAAAGGTTACATGGGGGAAATCCTTTAATTTCAAGGACATATATATTGGCAATAAAAACAATGTATATATTCTGGAAAAAAGATTACAGAAAAGTGAAAATATTCTGAACCACCATCTCTACTCTAAAATCATTCTGTGGTTTTTATAAAGGGTTATACAGTGTACATATTGAAGAGTTAACATGATTAATTCTACATATCACTTAAAGACAAATAAAAACAACATGTGAGGAGCATAAGTTGACTAAAAAAGAAGTCTAATTTTTCATTCTAGAAATAAACATTTTAACATTTATATTCTTCTAATATTTTAAAAATCCACAAATTTTTGTCATTGAAACAATGGATTATGAATATGAATATCAATTTTCATAGAATTATATTCATTACAAAAATCGAGTTTTAAAGATAGTATTAATGTGTAAAAAATACTTATCTTAATTTTTTAAATGTATTGTATGGTATTGATATGAACTAGAACTAGACTGAAGTTAAGAATAAAATATATTCAAATCTCAAAATGGAAAAGTGATTATATATTTGAGGTAAATCCTAGACAGAGCATATTAAAAAATTGGATTATAAAAGATATGAAGATAAAGAATGAGAAAAAATAGAGTCCAAAAACAGACAGACAATATTGATATAGTGATCATTCTAAAACGCAGTGTTTCATTACAAATAATGCACATTGTGACATATTTTGAATAATAAAAGGTTTGCAATATTTGAATTGTCTATTAAAAGCATGACGCTGTTCTGATATGGGAAATCTACTTCATTACTGGGAGCTAAATAAGACACTCTGCAGATTTTAAAAATTTTATTTCATCTTTAAACACTAGTGCTGGAAGGAAATTAGAGCTCATGTCCCAACAAACCTTCACATTTTGTAGAGCAGAATAAGGAAGTCATTTCTAGACTAATTTAAAACATTAATAGGAAATTTATAGCACTAAATGCCCACAAGAGAAAGCAGGAAAGATCCAAAATTGACACCCTAACATTACAATTAAAAGAACTAGAAAAGCAAGAGCAAACACATTCAAAAGCTAGCAGAAGGCTAGAAATAACTAAAATCAGAGCAGAACTGAAGGAAATAGAGACACAAAAAACCCTTCAAAAAATTAATGAATCCAGGAGCTGGTTTTTTGAAAGGATCAACAAAATTGATGGACCACTAGCAAGACTAATAAAGAAGAAAAGAGAGAAGAATCAAATAGATGCAATAAAAAACGAAAAAGGGGATATCACCACCGATCCCACAGAAATACAATCTACCATCAGAGAATACTACAAACACCTCTATGCAAATAAACTAGAAAATCTAGAAGAAATGGATAAATTCCTCGACAAATACACCCTCCCAAGACTAAACCAGGAAGACGTTGAATCTCTGAATAGACCAATAACAGGTTCTGAAATTGTGGCAATAATCAATAGCTTACCAACCAAAAAGAGTCCAGGACCTGATGGATTCACAGCTGAATTCTACCAGAGGTACAAGGAGGAACTGGTACCATTCCTTCTGAAACTATTCCAATCGATAGAAAAAGAGGGAATCCTCCCTAACACATTTTACGAAGCCAGCATCGTCCTGATACCAAAACCTGGCAGAGACTTAACCAAAAAAGAGAATTTCAGACCAATATCCTTGATGAACATTGATGCAAAAATCCTCAATAAAATACTGGCAAACCGAATCCAGCAGCACATCAAAAAGCTTATCCACCATGATCAAGTGGGCTTCATCCCTGGGATGCAAGGCTGGTTCAACATACGCAAATCAATAAATGTAATCCAGCATATAAACAGAACCAAAGACAAAAACCACATGATTATCTCAATAGATGCAGAAAAGGCCTTTGACAAAATTCAACAACCCTTCATGCTAAAAACTCTCAATAAATTAGGTATTGATGGGACGTATCTCAAAATAATAAGAGCTATCTATGACAAACCCACAGCCAATATCATACTGAATGGGCAAAAACTGGAAGCATTCCCTCTGAAAACTGGCACAAGACAGGGATGCCCTCTCTCACCCTCCTATTCAACATAGTGCTGGAAGTTCTGGCCAGAGCAATCAGGCAGGAGAAGGAAATAAACGGTATTCAATTAGGAAAAGAGGAAGTCAAATTGTCCCTGTTTGCAGATGACATGATTGTATATCTAGAAAACCCCATTGTCTCAGCCCAAAATCTCCTTAAGCTGATTAGCAACTTCAGCAAAGTCTCAGGATACAAAATTAATGTACAAAAATCACAAGCATTCTTGTACACCAATCACAGACAAACAGAGAGCCAAATCATGAGTGAACTCCCATTCACAATTGCTTCAAAGAGAATAAAATACCTAGGAATCCAACTTACAAGGGATGTGAAGGACCTCTTCAAGGAGAACTACAAACCACTGCTCAATGAAATAAAAGAGGATACAAACAAATGGAAGAACATTCCATGCTCATGGATTGGAAGAATCAATATCGTGAAAATGGCCATACTGCCCAAGGTAATTTATAGATTCAATGCCATCCCCATCAAGCTACCAATGACTTTCTTCACAGAATTGGAAAAAACTACTTTAAAGTTCATATGGAACCAAAAAAGAGCCCGCATCGCCCAAGTCAATCCTAAGCCAAAAGAACAAAGCTGGAGGCATCACGCTACCTGACTTTAAACTATACTACAAGGCTACAGTAACCAAAACAGCATGGTACTGGTACCACAACAGAGACATAGATCAATGGAACAGAACAGAGCCCTCAGAAATGATGCCGCATAGCTACAACTATCTGATCTTTGACAAACCTGACAAAAACAAGAAATGGGGAAAGGATTCCCTATTTAATAAATGGTCCTGGGAAAACTGGCTAGCCATATGTAGAAAGCTGAAACTGGGTCCCTTCCTTACACCTTATACAAAAATTAATTCAAGATGGATTAAAGACTTATATGTTAGACCTAAAACCATTAAAATCCTACAAGAAAACCTAGGCAATACCATTCAGGACATAGGCATGGGAAAGGACTTCATGTCTAAAACACCAAAAGCAATGGCAACAAAAGCCAAAATCGACAAATGGGATCTCATTAAACTAAAGAGCTTCTGCACAGCAAAAGAAACTATCATCAGAGTGAACAGGCAACCTAGAGAATGGGAGAAAATTTTTGCAACCTACTCATCTGACAAAGGGTTAATATCCAGAATCTACAATGAACTCAAACAAATTTACAAGAAAAAAACAAACAACCCCATCAAAAAGTGGGCAGAGGACATGAACAGACACTTCTCAAAAGAAGATATTTATGCAGCCAAAAAACACATGAAGAAATGCTCATCATCACTGGCCATCAGAGAAATGCAAATCAAAACCACAGTGAGATACCATCTCACACCAGTTAGAATGGCCATCATTAAAAAATCAGGAAACAACAGGTGCTGGAGAGGATGTGGAGAAATAGGAACACTTTTACACTGTTGGTGGGACTGTAAACTAGTTCAACCATTGTGGAAGTCAGTGTGGCGATTCCTCAGGGATCTCGAACTAGAAATACCATTTGACCCAGCCATCCCATTACTGGGTATATACCCAAAGGACTATAAATCATGCTGCTATAAAGACACATGCACACGTATGTTTATTGCGGCACTATTCACAATAGCAAAGACTTGGAACCAACCCAAATGTCCAACAACGATAGACTGGATTAAGAAAATGTGGCACATATACACCATGGAATACTATGCAGCCATAAAAAATGATGAGTTCGTGTCCTTTGTAGGGACATGGATGAAACTGGAAAACATCATTCTCAGTAAACTATCGCAAGGACAAAAAACCAAACACCGCATGTTCTCACTCATAGGTGGGAATTGAACAATGAGAACTCATGGACACAGGAAGGGGATCATCACACTCCGGGGACTGTTATGGGGTGGGGGGAGGGGGGAGGGACAGCATTAGGAGATACACCTAATGCTAAATGACGAGTTAGTGGGTGCAGGAAATCAACATGGCACATGGATACATATGTAACAAACCTGCACATTGTGCACATGTACCCTAAAACCCTAAAGCATAATAAAAAAAAAATAATAATAAAAAAAATAAATAAATAAAACATTAATAAAGAAAGAAGTTGAGTAAAAATGTCACTCAGATATCAACCAATATCATTTATGTATTCCTCTCATCAACCATTAATTTATTAGTACCTACAAAGTATCAAGATTCTCTTCTAATAAAACAAAATGTTAGATATGTTCATTATCCTGCCACAAGAGTTATCTCATTTACTTTAATGGAAATTAAACATTAATCAAAACTCAACATGAAACTACGTTATTTCCTTGAAATTTACTTTTGCTAATGTTATGCTTGTATGTGTTTGTAAACATACACATACGTAATTGTTGAACGAAATGCAAGCTATATTAAAATTAACTTTTTTAAACTTTATTTATAAAACACTAAGAACACTACCATTTAACTGAATGCTAATCTTTGGGAGCGTGAACATTTAGAGAATTTTATTTCATGAAGGAAATGAAGTAAATTAATTATATTTATTAGGATAGTATTTGAATGTAAGATACAATGCATGACACATAACCGTATTAAAATTTTAGTCATATATGTACACATATGTCCTGTGCAGATAATTTCAGACTTTCAGAGTTTTATAAGAACTTAGATACTTAATAATACATTTTATGTTAAAATTGCATATTTAATTGAATAAATACTCAATTATTAAATACCAAGTTATTTCTGCCTTTGGCTTTAAAAGCCAAAGATATGTATTCATATGTCTGTTATGTTCATTTATAACTATAAGCTACCTTCATTTTTAGATATTAGGTTAAATAATTTTATAACAATGGGCACTGCCAATCTATTTTTTTGTTTTATAAAATGCTTCATTGCTTCTCTTAAATGTTTTATATATGCCACATATACTGAAATATTGAAAAGTATCTAATATTTGCTTGTTTCCAAGATTCTAATTCATCTACAAAATAAATACTAGAATTACTAACACTGGTTAAAATCAATAGTATAAAAGGTGAACATTTAAATTATATTAGTAAGTTTGAGCACAGAGATTAATTTTTCCCTTCCACATTATATGGCTGACTCTCTGGCAAAGATACAGAATGGTTTTTTTGATCAAGTTCCTTCAAAAGGTAAGTAATAATTTAGACCAGACTTGACATCAACAACAACAAAAAAAGGTTGATATCAAATTTAAAATTATGATGACACTTTTACAGGTTTTTATAAACATTCTTTTCTAAAATTCAAATTGTGCTACATAAAAAAAGAATTATAAAAATATAGCAAAACAACAAATTATAGAGGAGGAAATTTAAGCTTTGACAGAAATACTACAGTGGGGGTGGGATAGGGATGGGAGGTTTTGGGAGAACCAGAGAATTGGCACAGTATTTGAATGGAAGTCATAATCCTATGAAAATGTGTTCAAATAAGAAAGAATTTTGTACATGTCTTAATACATTTTACGTAACTGACATCATAGACTTTATTAAACCGTTATTAGATGTTTATATTTTGTATTTGACAGCTCCTCAAGTTAACAAGCTTAACAGTTTTACTACCTCAGACATTATTATTCTTTTACTTCTTTTAAAACTGAAATTTCTTAAAGAACTAATTAGGTCTTTGTTTTTCTTTGGATTCAGTGAACAAGTCTGTGTTCATACTCGCGATTTTATGGATTTGGTTATTTTATCTCTCAGGCTTCATCTTCCTAAACTAATTGTTTATGAGATTATTCTAAAATCCATAGACTCTCTCTTTATAAATACATTCTCTTTAAATTTGGTTTATTTAAAACTATTCTTTGGTGTAAGAATAAACACCAAAGTTCTATTTTTGATTGCATGCATAATGTTACATTGAAAAACACTTTAATATGAAAATTGAATCATAATGTTTAGATAAAGGAGGTAATGTCCATGTAATATGATTTTAGAGTTTTGAAAATAAAATGCAAAGTGAATTTAAAATAAATGATGCACGGAAAGCTCAAAGTTTTTCCCCTTCTTTTGTATACAAGACATCAGTGTCACCAGCCATTGTAAGGTTGCATTTGTGACTTTTAGTAGGTAGTTGAGATTTTATGAACAGAAAATACACAATCCTCAGTCTATTTTCTCTCTGAAATCATCAAAGATGTAAAAAGTTCTTCAAAGCCATCCTCAGATAAAAAACAGCTTATTGTGTATAACTACATGTAAAAAATATGTCTGCCTTGTTTCTAGGTGTTTAAGGTATATTTTAATTTCTTCATAGTAAATATATTACTGGACATACAAATTAAAGACTTTTAGATATTAGTGGAATATCTATGTCTTAATGTGTATTTTTATCAATTTTAAACAGTGTAGAAAACATCAAATAAGCCTGTATATGATGTGAAAATTACCCTCATATCCTGAAAATATTAAGGACTAGTTGTAACAGCTACATTTCATTTCTGCTGTATTCCAACATTTTAAACATTAGTATTTCAATCTTTAAAAGAATAATTTTTATTAAATATCTAGATTTTTATTTCATTATATTATATAATAAGATAGATAACTTGGAATGCTAAAGGCTTCTCTTAAACCTCAACAAAAATAGAGGAAGGGATATTTCCTGAAAAAGATTTTCCCAAGCAGATTCATTTTACAATTTAATTTCCTTCAATGAAGTAAAGGTCAGTGTGAAGCTATAAGAAAATTAATTTGCATGAGCTATGCACATGGAATATGAAAATAATATTATATGAAATATTCATAATTCAAGCTTTTAAAGCCAACCTCAAGGCTATAAAAGCAATTATTATAAGGAATGACTCAACGATTACAACAAACTTTCTTTGATGATGTCAACTAATATGCTGTCATTCTCAGAGACATGAAGAGACAGTTCTGTAGAATAATAACAAACTCTAAGAATTAGCAATCCTTTGTATTACCTCATTAATATGTTAATTGGCTTCAGAAAACATATCAATGCAAGTTTTCAACTTCAAACACAGTTCCAATAGTTCTACTAATCCAGTAATTCCAAGTCAACTTTATAATTATGCTATCTCTTTGCATCTCATCAATTGTATAAGCAATATTTTTTAACTCTGGCAACCAATACACATTTCTCTATTGACTATGTCCCATGCTTACCAATTTGAACAAGATTAAAATTTAATTCTTATTCACAATAGTGTGGCAGACATCTGCTGATCCATTGCTTACCTTAAAATAAAATTATTTTAGTAAAATTGTCATAGAATTACAGTCTCAACTGATACCTAGCCTACTCTCCTGAAATCAAAATAAGTAGCAATTCTCTGCATTTCTTGACAAAGAAAGTCAGATTTTCTGAAACCATATTGAACATGTAAAAGAGAGTCTTAAAATTTTATGATGAGTCCTACAAAATAATAATTCAGGGACATAAGCATGTTTCTCTGCTGATCTGAATTGCTGCAATGTATGAAAAACCACATTGCAAGTTATATTCTGCTCTCAGGTTTCTTCCTGTAGCATTGGGTCTTGGGCATTAAATTTCTTACACCTCTGCCTGCTGCAGCTTCTTTTCTCCTTCCACAGCCCTCTTCACCACCTAGAGCAACCCTGATGCAGATTCCAAATCCTAGCGCAACCCTGAGTCAGATTCCAAATCCCAGCTGTTTGTTGGGCTTTGTTATCTCTGCTTAGGTGAACATAATATGTCCATACAATCAGTATTTGAGGGCAGAGGACAGCGGAGTAGAAGTCAAGGAAAAGAAACAGTACTGTGGCTATTTATTTTGGAAAAACCAAAATCAAGCTTTGAGAGAAACAACACATCTCGCATTATTTTTGTTAGCTTTTTTCCATGAGGTCAAAGTCAGGTTATGCCACTGAATCAAACCTGGGCTGAACGGTTTTCATCATCCATCTTCTTTTTTAAATATAATGAAGATTCTACCTGGTGGTGGTTGGCCATTCTGTTTTAATTTTTATGATCATTATAAGATTTTGTGTTTTTTTCCCTGCATTTCCTTAGTCAATACACTGAGAAGGTGGGCAGTGCTGGAACTTCTAAACGGAAGTCACAGGCACTGCTAAACAGAAGTGATTTTGAACTAGAAGTTCTTTCAAACTTGATTTTTTACTTCTCTGGGATGAGGATGACTACAATCCTCCACTAGTTCTAATATAGAAGACCAACAGTGCTAGTCAGCAAAATGTATGAGTCCTTTATGTTATTCTGTACTATTTCCTTTTCTAATGATCCTAAATAATAATCAAATTAATAACCATATTTATTGAGCATATAATAAGTATTTGGAATATTATCCTATCGTTGCCACTCACCAGCATTCTGAACCTGATTAAACAACTTAATCTTTTTGTGCCTCACCTCTTTCAACTATGAAAAAGGTTACAATAATGTTACATTTTCTACACAGTTTTTGTAGGATTAAATGAGCTAATGTAGCTAAAATTTAAGAGTGTCTGGCACATAATAAGCATTCAATCCATGTGAGCTATTATGTCATCAAACGAGTCAATTTTCAGATAGCTGAACTACAACTAGCAGAGAATTTTTAATCCTCTTCCTTATCTCTATTCCTCATAAGAGATAACAGTGAAGAAACAGAAAAAAAAATTCAAATGAGGTTTTCCCTTGATGCTGCCTTCGTGTGAGTGTGTGTGTGTATGTGTGTGTGTGTATGTGTGTGTGTGTGTCCTTCTTATGGTAGGCAGAATTCCAAGATGGCCTCCAAGTTTCTCAGGATTCTCATTCCCTGGTTTATAGGACTTACAACCATATATCTTTGAATGTAGGCTTAACATGTGCATATTTGGGTAGTCACATGCTTGCTTAGGTCATATTACATAGCAAACTGTGATGGGATATTGACTCCCATAGTTACACAGGCCTGGCCAATAACTTGATTTCAACCTGATGAGACCCTGAGCAGAGAACCAAATTGAGCCCTGCCCAGAATTCTGGCCCATCTTTAAGTTTGCATTAATTTGTTACACAACAATAGAGACAAAAATAATACATTTTTTAAACCTCAAAACCTCTGCATCTCTAACTGCATGTACATAGTCATCACCTCATTTTAATTCAGGTATTAAACAATTATTATATATCATGCACGTATAAGAAGTACTGAGAATACACAAACTGATAAATTAAACATAATCGACAACTCCTTTTTAAAATGTTACACCCCAAATTGACCAAATATGTCAAATGATTTCAGACTAATGCAAAGTTCAATGGGACCATTGATCTGACTACACACTTTGAGATAGATAAAGGTAGCAATAGATTTTTTTGGTTATTTATTCAATGTTAGGTCATTTATTCCCATAGAGAAAATTCTTTTTGCAATGACATTTTTAGAGAGATTTGTTTCATTTTTCACAGTTACTGTGAAGCAGTACAAAGATATTAAAAAGGCACTCTAAGCCTCTCGAAGGAAGCATACTTTGCAAATGCAAAAGAGGATTGCTATTAAAAAAGCCACTTTAATGATCATACTTAAAAAATCACTCCTCTCCAAATATACTGCCATGATGTCCCATTTATTTAAAAACTGACGAATTTTAGTTACTTTACCAAATCAAATAGCTTCCTCCATCTTTTGAAACATGCTAGGCAATGATTTGTGCTTAAAAATAGGTAACAATGACATTTTATAAGCATCATTTTAACCTTAATTTCAACAGATGTCACACTTATAGTTAATTATAGTTTTATACTTTCAAGTAGTATGTATAGTACATTAAAATACGAACTTTAATATTCAAATTTAGAATTCCCCTGACAGGTGACAGACTGGAGTATTGTTTAACCTAATCATTATTATTGCTTTACCACTAATTCCAACAGGCCTTCAAAAGATATGATGTTTATATTGAAATTCTTATTTCTAATTGCTTTCTGCCATACTTCAAGACTGAAAGAAACAAAACTCTTGACGTATGTGGCAATTCAGAATGGAAAACATGCAAACAAGAAGTCACACACCTTTTCAAAAAGTTTAGTGAAACCTTACTATGACTTGATTTTAAAAAGAACATTGCTTTTCATATAACACATATAAAGAGCCATCTGTCTTTAGCTTGAAGCAGAATAGTAAAATGTCAATGAGGAGCTACTATTGGTGTTCTGGAGTGATTTTAAACCAGAAAGCATTTGTCATTTCCAGAAACATCTACCGCCACTGTGATTTGCAGATTGATGCAGAGTAAAAACTGTTTCATAAGCAGTTTGTGTGACACTAAATACTTAAACTTCTGAACAACTATTTCATACATATTAAAATTATTAACACTTTAAATAATTTTATGACCTCTGAGAACAAATATAAACAAACATTAATTTAGAAAGAAAATATCTTTCATGTAATGGCCAATGTTTTCTCTAGTTTTTCTTTTTAACATGTTCCTGTTTTGTGAAAAACATTTTCTCCCACATTCTGGGAGACACATTCTAGGAGGATGAGTGGAGAGAGATCAAAAGGTTGTGGAAGGGCAAATTAATTCTGCCAAGGTTAGCTCTCCAAAATCCAGGATGCTATCAAGAAGAATTACATGAAATAAAGTGTTAATGAAGTTATAATTATTATTGTAGTGATATCCAAGCTACTATTGCTTTAGCTGTTTATTCACCTTTCCATGAAATCCATATATTCCTTAAGGATATGAACACAGACAGTTTTGGCAAAATAAGAAAAAAATACTGGCTTTGTGGTCACTAACACCCATGTTTTATCCTAGCCCTTAACTTCCTGTCTGTGGAAATTTTATTAACCAAAAATCAACAGTGACTTTAAAAACTTACAGTATCAAAATTTTAAATACAGAGCTACCATATGACCCAGCAACTCAATTCCTAGGGATATACTTAAGAAAAATGAAAATATATGTCTACACGAAGACTTGTACATGAATGTTCACAATGACATCATTCATAATAGTCAACAAGTGAAAACAACCCAAATGCTCATTAACTTATAAATGGACAAACAAAAGGTGGCATATCCATAAAATAGAACATTATCCCATGATTAAAAATGAAATCCTAATTTATTCTACAACATAGATGAAACTTGAAAATGTTAAACAAAGTGAAAGAAGCCAGTCACAGAAGACCGCATATTATATAATTCCATTTATACAAAATGTCCAGAATAGGCACATTTATAGAGACAGCAAGTTCCTTAGTGGCTACCTAGGGGTGGGGGTGGGGGTGACTTCTAATGGGTACAAGTGTGGGTGTGTGGTGTTGGGATAATAACAACTTTCTAAAATTGATTATAATAATGATTGCATGACTTGGTGAATTTACTAAAAATCACGATTTAAAATTGTACATTTTAGATAGGTGCATGGTATGATATGTGAATTATATCTAAATAAATCTGTTATTTTTTTAATGAAATGAAATGAAAGTACAGCACAAAAGTTCAAAAGAAAATTTACAGCATCACTTTTCTCACATAATAAGCAGACCAGAGTTGCTCTGGTAATCATATGACATCGGTGGCCTGGATACCTTTAATGTTTTTGCTTTATTTTTTTTCCTGTGTGCCTTTTGTTCTCATGATTGAAATACATTTCATCAACTATAGGCATGATGTCTGCTTTCCTAACAGAGAGGAGAGTTGATGAAAAAGTGCAAAAGGTGGCACCACCCTCATTTCTGTACAGACTCCTCCCAAAGGATTTCTGCTTGACCACATTGGCCAAAACTGTGTTATATGTCCACAGGTTGCTTCAGAGGATACTGAGATTTCAAATTTATAATTTTAAAATAGATGACAATTAAATTATATAATATATATAAAAAGCTTACCATAGTGCCTAAAACTCATACTGACAAAAAGTAAATATCAGTCACCTGAGTGAGTACACAGAATACATTTAAGTAGAAATAAAAGCATTTGCTGAAATACTGTTGTTGTGGTTGTTGTTGTTGCTGTTGTTGTTGCTTTATTGGTGAAGTTGGGGAATCAGAATCAGGTTATGTGGTTTGAATTTTAGCAGCTCATTTGTGCTCAATGTTTAGAACTAAGAAAATTTCCCCAATCATATATTTCATTGAGTAGCCCATTTAAAACAAAATACACATGCTTCTATTTAACATTAATGTAATTGAATAATATCGAGAGAATTATGAACATGTTGTATTGAGCTATTGGCAACTGAGTTAAAATGACCCACATTCAGATGGGGAGGGTGGTTACTTGAGATTTTATATTGAGATTTTATACCTATGTTTATGAATAATATGTCATTTGCACAATAATTATATATGGTATATACATATGTTTTTATGTGTATTTAACTGTTTAAATTGACTATCTAGTTTTTTTATTCAAAACATGGGTTCTATTTATCTCCGTTTATCTTTTTGTTTTGTTTTGAAAGTCATGAGTCAGGATGAAATAATAGGTTTACACCTAGACTAGGTGGATTCTAACAGATCAGTTAAGAGTAGATTGAACAGACCAGGTAAGAAGAATCCACTAGGGAATAATGACTCAAACTTTTATTGCTATATAAATCAACACATTTAATGAACATATTGTGAATTTTTTTTGTAATAATGGTGGCTGTTACAATTGCCTATCTAGCTTATTGTTCCTACCCCAGAGTTTAGCTATGACTAATAGGTGGAATGGCAACCTCAGATCAGTGAATTATCAACTCTGCAGCAAGCCACTCTTGTGGTAGATCTGACATTGAATTTGGAACATCACTTCCCTCAAATCGTTTCTCTGCTTTGGACTCTAGTTATTTAATGACAAGTACATCTTAGAGCCAATGAGTGCCTGTATTTGAATTCCCTTCCTGGAACACACAGGATTGTATGTTGGTTATAAGCATAAAAACTGGAGTCTAATGAGATGACTTTAAATCTCAGTTCGAAAACTTAACTGTTGTTTTAAATTTAGGATTTGCTCAAGTTGCTAATGGTTTTTCACTCATCAGTTTTCCCTATAAAATGAAAATTATTTCTACCACACGTAATTGTTTGGGTAATTAAATAAGAACACATTTCTCCAATTAATATATATTTGATATCTGCCCTGTTGAAGCTCAAAGTACTTCGTAAAAGAAAGCTTTTTAATTTTATCATAATCATTTTTTAATTGTCTTAACTACCTCTCTCATCTCTTGATTTTTGTCTTTGCTATGTACTAGTAGAACTCCCCTATTTTCCTAGCCTTTATATCTGTCCTATTGTATTAATCCATTCTCACGCTACTATGAAGAAATGCCCAAGACTGGAAAATTTATAAAGGAAAATGTTTTAATTGACTCACAGTTTCACATGGCTGGGAGGCCTCAGGAAACTCCCAATCATGGCAGAAGGGGGAGTGAACACAAACTTCTTCACAAGGCAGGAGGAGAAAAAAAGTGCTGAAAAATGGGGAAAAGCCCCTAATACAGCCATCAGATCTCATGAGAACTTGCTCACTATCACTAGAACAGCAAGGGGGTAACCACATTCATGATTCAATTATCTCTCAATAGCTCCCTCACATGATATGTATGAATTATGGGAACTATAATTGAAGATGAGATTTGGGTGGGGACATAGCCAAACCATATCATTCTGCCCCTGGCCCCTCCCAAATCTCATGTCTTCACATTTCAAAACACAATCATGCCTTTCCAACAGTCCCCCAAAGTCTTAGCTCATTCCAGCATTGACCCAGAAGTCTAAGTCCAAAGTCTCACCTGAGACAAGGCAAGTCTCTTCCACCTCTGAGCCTGTAAAATCAAAATCAAGTTAGTTACTTCCTAGATACAATGGGGGTACAGGCATTGGGTAAATAGGTCTGTTCAAAATTGAAGAAATTGGCCAAAACAAAGGGGTGGCCCCATGCTAGTCTGAAATCCAACAGAACAGTCAGTAAAACTTAAAGTTCCGAAACAATCTCCTTTGACTACATGTCTCACATCCAGGTCACACTGATGCAAAAGGTGGGCTCCCACAGCCTTGGGCAGCTCTGTCTCTATGGTTTTGCAGGGTATAGCCCCACTGCTGGTTGTTTTCAAAGTCTGGCATTTAATGTCTGTGGCGGTTCCAGACACACGATGCAAGCTGTTGGTGGATCCAACATTCTGTGGTCTGAAGGATGGTGGCCTTCTTCTCACAGCTCCTCTAGGCAGTGGTCCAGTGGGGACTCTGTGTGGGGGCTCTGCTAGGGCACTTCCCTTCTACACTGCCTTCGCAGAGTTTCTCCAAGCGGGCTCCGCCCATGCAACAAACTTCTGCGTGGACATCCAGGTGTTTCCATACATCTTCGGAAATCCAGACAGAGGTTTCTAAACCTCAATTCTTGAATCCTATGAACCCGCAGCCTCAACACTATGTGCAAGCCACCAAGGCTTGGGGCTTGCATCCTCTGAAGCAAGGGACTGAGCTGTACATTGGCCCCTTTTAGCCACAGCTGGACCTGAAGCAGGTGGTAGGCAGGGTACCATGTCCTGAGGCTGCATAGAAGAGGGGGGCCCTGCGCCCAGCCCAGGAAACCATTTTTCCCTCCTAAGCCTCTGAGTTTGTGATGGGAGGTGCTCCCATGAAGGTCTCTGACATGGCCTGGATATATTTTCTTGGCTCCTCACTATTTATGCAAATTTCTGCAGCTGGCTTGAATTTCTCCCCAGAAAATGGGGTTTTCCTTTCTATCACATCCATCAGGCTACAAATTTTCCAAACTTTTATCCTCTGCTTCCTCTTGGATGATTTGCTGCTTAGACATTTCTTCCACCAGGTATCCTAAATCATCTCTCTCAAGTTCAAAGTTCCACAGTTCTCTAGGGTGGGGCAAAATGCCACCAGTCTCTTTGCATAGCAAATGTCACCTTTACTTCAGTTCCCAACAAGTTCCTCATCTCCATCTGAGACTACCTCAGCCTGAACTTCATTGTCCATATCACTGTCAGCATTTTGGTCAAAGCCATTCAACAAATCTCTAGGAGGTTTCAAACTTACCCACATCTTCTTGTCTTCTGAGCCCTCCAAGTCTCTAGATTGTTCCAAACATTCCCACATTTTCCTGTCTTCTGAGCCCTCCAAACTAGTCCAGCCTCTGCTTGTTACCCAGTTCCAAAGTCACTTCCACATTTTCAGTATCTTTACAGTAGTGTCCCACTCTGCCGTACCTATTTACTGTGTTAGTGCATTCTCATGCAGCTATGATAAAATACATGAGACTGGGTAATTTATAAAGGAAAGAAGTTTAATTGACACAGAGTTACACATGGCTGGGATGGTCTCAGGAAACTTACAATCATGGCAGAAGGAGAAGCAAACACATCCTTCTTCCCAAGGCAGCAGGAGAGAAAAGTGCTGATCAAAGGGGGAAAAGCCCCTTATAAAACCATCAGATCTTGGCCAGGCATGGTGGCTCATGCCTGTCATCTCAGCACTTTGGGAGGCCGAAGTGGGTGGAATACTTGAGGTCAGGGGTTCAGGATCAGTCTGGCCAACACAGTGAAACAACATGTCTAATAAAATACAAAAATTAGCTGGGCATGGTGGCAGGCACCTGTAGTCCCAGCTACTTGGGAGTCTGAGGAAGGCAAATCTCTTGAACGTGGGGGTGGAGGTTGCAGTGAGCAGAGATTTTGTCACTGCATTTCAGCTTGGGTGACTGAGTGAGTGAGACTCCATCTCAAAAAAAACAAACAAAAACAAACAAAAAAACAACCATCGGATCTTGTGAGAGCTCACTCACTATTGTGAGAACAGCATGGGGGGGTAACTGCCTCCATGATTCAATTACCTCCCTCTGGGCCCCTCCCTTGACACGTAGGGATTATGGGAACTATAGTTCAAGTTGAGATTCAGGTGGGGACACAGCCAAACCATATCAACCGCTTTTTGTTAAACAATCCCTGTTGCTGAGTTAAGCATCTTTTACTGCTCTGCACACACTCAATACTTCCCATTGTCCAAATTTTTGCTCAAACCATTCTTTGAAGATTCCCAACTCTACTTTTGTAGAAATATTAGCCATTCCTCAAAATACAGTACAGGTATCTTCCCAATTCCACATTTAAACTATAGGCAATTAGAAATGCTCCAAATTCTAAAAACACATTGACCTCATTGTAATGCAATCATCCTCTACACATATTTATAGCTATTTACATTACATACTGTATGAATCTGTTCTCAAATTGCTATACAGGACTACCTGAGACTTGGTAATTTTTTTTTTTTTAAGAGGTTTAATTGGCTCATGGTTCCATAGGCTCTATAGGAAGCACGGCTCAGGGAGGCCTCAGGAAATGCACAATCATGGCAGAAGGCAAAGAGGAAGCAAGCATGTCTTTACATGTGCGGGACATGCTACACATTTTAAAACAACCAGATCTCATGAGAATTCACTCATTATCATGAGTAGATCAAAGGGGGAAATCTGCCCCCATGATCCAATCACCTCCCACCAGTTTCCTCCCTGAACTTGGGAATTACAATTTGAAATGAGATTTGGGTGGGGACACAGAGTCAAACATATCACATACTATCACTCTCCAAGGATGAAAGGCTCACTGAAAATTTTAACGTGATTTATATGAGATCATATGTTGGATACAAGGGGTCTCATATATATTCAGAAATTGGAAAAAAATCAATGAATGAATAAATATCAGCTGAAAAGAAGAAACTGATTTTAAGACTTTATACCAAAAACAGTTTTAAATATTCACCTCTGTTAATTCCCTTAAAATGATAGTAATTGAAATGAGATCAGAAGTCAGATCCAAACGTTAAATTCGGGTTTTCTAATTACAATGCTTTCCGCTTATTTTCTTACAAAACCAACAAATAAGATGTACAAAATTTGAAATAGTTAAAGCTACAATTATATTATTGGTGAAAAATCTTATAGGGTTTGCAATTCAAATGGTTACTTTTATTTAAACCATTTTTATTTTTATATAAAATTAAAACTAAAGAAAAAATAACCAGAACTTAAAAAAGAAAGGAAAAAAGCAAATATAATTTTACATGCATTGTCGTATATCAGACCCAACATATTTTGTTTCTGAAACTTTTATAATGTGGAGGTGTCTCATATTCTCATTTGTATTCTGCCCAAACAGCTGTCATTCACCACCTGCTATGCAAAGCCCACTCATTCTTTTAAAAGCCTCTAGAATTATATTAAAAAAGATTCTTCCAAATCAGTTAACTGTACTTTAAATGTCACCCACACCTCTGCATGGCAGTCAAAAAAAAGTATCAAAGTGAGAAGGTAAATAACACTAAGCTTTATATTTACTCCCATCCAAATCCACAAAATCTTTCATAAGCTGGCATAATATACTTTGAATTATGCTGAAGGGTTAGAGAGTGAAATAAGCACGGAGGAAAATGTGTGCGTGAAGACACCTATATTTTTAAAGCCATGTCTACCTAGAAGCCAAGTTGTTAATCCACAGATGACACTAGGAAGACCAAAATGTTAAGACTGATGACACATCTGAGGAAGACACCCTGCTAATATCAGTTTTTCAATGCTTGTACTCCTGAAGCTAAGTTTATACTTAAAATCCTAGAAGCAACTGGACACTTCTGCAACATCAGCTGCTCAGGAAAAATCCAGACAGCTTCCACTAACATCTCACAGTTGTGGTAGGAATGGGTTGTGCAGGACCTGGGTTCAGTTTCACTACTCTATCCCAAGGAATAGTACATGTTTTTATGAACGTAAAAGGACTTCGTTCTCTTTCATGATTGTGAAAATGGTTCCTCTTAAAAAGATTTCATATGTTTAGTAGAAAAAGACGGGCAAAACATGGTCAGGTCAAGAAGGCTAGTGTGGAAGACACAGAGGCAGTTTATTTTAACAAATGAAAAAAAAAAAGCCTACGCTAATTTGAAATCTTAATAAGGATCGACTTTATACCCCAATTCTCTAGGAAAACAATTGGCAGCAGTGGAAGAGCAAGATGGCTCAGCACACAATAGTTGCCCTGACTTGGCTTTATTACAGGCAGAATCGATAATATTCTGTCAATGCCCCTGTACAGATGGCATCTCACTCTCAGTTTAGAGAGCTAATAAAAATCTACATCCTTTCACACCACAGGAGAACTGCAGCACCCTATAAATAATGAGGATAATTTAAGACGAGGATTTTTCCTAGAATTTCAATTTCCAAAAATTCATATATAACTGTCCCTCAGTTTCTAAAGTTTTACTTGTAGAAACATTGACTCATTCTTCCATAGAATTTTTATATGGTTGCCAAAGGTACTGGAAGCCCATTAAAAGAGTTAAGTTCTGCCAAAGGGAAAAATAATAACCACGAACAGAGTTAATTCATAAGAGTAATTTCTTATTTCTTAGCAAATAATCTAATTACTTTTTACAATATCACAGGAAACACACAGTTCTCTTTCATTTTAAATATGCTAATAGGCAAAAACTGCTGAAAAAAATAAAGATTTAATACTCTTTCAATCAAAGGAGAAAGATTTAATCTAAGAGCAAGTTATTTTAGCCATAAAAATATAAGAATGAGTTAACAAAGAAGAAATAAAACATAGGCACTGCGCACTTATGACGTTGTTGCCATTACTAAAATTCACTAAGCATTCTCAGTGTACTGGGTCGCATATATAACAAAGGTTGTAACAATATCTACCTTCAGAATTTAGGAGGTAGATGTTTTGTTTTCGACTTCTTTTACCAATGGTTATTTTGTATCATTCTCTGTTCTTTCTGCTTACGAGGGGCATTCAGAAGCAATTCTGTTTCTGCCATAAAAGTTTCAATATTCCAAACCCAAGGTAAAAATGGAAAACCGCTGTAAATTAAACCTACCAAGAGAATAACAAGGATGAAGAACTGCAGAACAGAGGATTACTAAGAGAACTTGATGAAAACAGGTTACTACTTTTTTTTTTTTTTGAGACAGAGTCTCGCTCTGTTGCCCAGGCTGGAGTGCACAGGCATGATCTCTGCTCACTGCAAGCTCCACCTCCCGGGTTCACATCATTCTCCTGCCTCAGCCTCCCAAGTAGCTGGGACTACAGGCACCAGCCGCGATGCTCGGCTAATTTGTTTTTGTATTTTTAGTAGAGACTGGGTTTCACCGTGTTAGCCAAGTTGGTCTGGATCTCCTGACCTCATGATCAGCCCACCTCAGCCTCCCAAAGCGGGGTTACTACTTTTAGGTTTTAGACAGTCATTATGGAGATAAGGCTTTGAAACAACAATAGAAAAGTAAAGACACAAGTTATTATTGGACAGATGTAGATCATTGTCGACTGCCTTTTTTATTTTAGATTCACAATATTTGCTTTTTGAAACTGTCTTTACCACGGCAGTTACAACTACTCCCTTGAAAGACGAACACGGAAATTTTCTATAAGATGCTTGTACAGTTGTTAAAAATGTGTCTTGAACAGCCCCTGGATATTATAATGCAGACATCAATATACTCATTGGTTGAATACTAGAGTTATATAAAACTTTTTCAAGACTTTTCGTAGGTAGCTGCTCTCTTGTAATATTTTATATGGTCAAGAGAACAAGCTCAAGTCTCCTTCCCTTCTCATAAGGGTACTCATTCCATCCTGGGGGCTGTACTCCCATGATCTCACCTAAACTTAATTACCTCTCAAAGGTCCCACCTGCTAACACTATCCCATTAGAAGGTAGGGTTTCATCATATGAACTTTAGAGAAACACAAACATGGAGTTCATAACAATTATGTGTCGTAATCCCCTGAAATCCATGAAACATTAAGTAGCCAGGTAACATCTCTAGATTCTGATCTCCTCTGGTTGGGATATTCACAAATTTTTTTAATTTATTTTATTTCATTTCATTTCATTTCATTTCATTTCATGACAGAATCTTGCTCTGTCGCCCAGGCTGGAGTGCAGTGGCACTATCTCTGCTCACTGCAAGCTCCGCCTCCCGAGTTCACGCCATTTTCCTGCCTCAGCCGCCGGCCACCACGCCTGGCTAATAGTTTGTATTTTCAGTATAGACAGGGTTTCACCGTGTTAGCCAACATGGTCTTGATCTCCTGACCTCGTGATCAGCCCGCCTCAGTCTTCCAAAGTGCTGGGATTACAGGTGTGGGCCACTGCACCCATCCCATAAATACATTTAAAATTGTACGTACTATTTTTTTCCCAATTGTTGAGAAACTGCTTACATTTTCTTTAAAGTTCTGAGCTCATCATAAGAGCTGTGCACACTAATCACTCTATTATGTAAGTTTAATTATTACTTATATTTCATCCTCAATTATTTCTTTTTAGCTGGAGGAATTTATAGTTAGACGTATACAACAGCATATGCTCCTTTTCACATGTTAAAATAATTATTCTTTTGAGAACATTTTGTTAACTTCATTTATAGAGATCTAAATTCCATCCAAGTAAAAATGTGATAAATGGAAACTCAAATAAAAAAATAAGTAATTAGATGTTTTTACATTGGATAAATAGACTTTAAAATAAAATTGCAATTATGTAACATTACTGGCCTTCCCATTTGGTAGGATATACGTGACAAAAAACTTAGTTGTCATAAAGAGGTGAATGGATTATAATCTATAGAAATACTGGAGTATGTGCCTGGTCCTCAAGGAAGTAAAGCGAAAAGAAGAAAAATGTTCACAGTGTCAAATGCTGCAAACACAATGAGCAGGACTTAACACATAAGAATAAAGTCAGGGTGTGTTTTGAAAATGTGAACAGCAGTGTTATGGCATAAAACACATGTTATGAAAAAGGTTTAACTGCTTATAGGATCTTTACAGTTGGTACACAAAACTCCCCAAACAACCTTGGCTAAATAAATTTATTTTCTCTGATTTAGACATTTTAATACATTTCTTTTTATTATGGAATATTTATTTCTAATCTAATTTGTGGTTATATAAATCATCACTTGTAGTGTAATTTTTTTCAGAAGAAAAAGATCTTAAATACAGCTATTAGCTAGCTTCTCCCTAGTGGAAGGTTATATGTCAGTTCTCTGTCTGATTTTACTCTCCACTTTCAATTTAAAAACAAGCAGTGATCATATATATAGATGCAAAGGGAAATTTATCAGAAGCAGACTGTCATTCCTGAATATGGTGTAGGAGAGAGAAATACTACAGCCAAGGAGGATATTATTTAATTTCAATTGTTTTGACATTTTATATTGCAGCAAGAAAATGGAAAATGAAAACTTACACATTTTTTTCTTATGCTCAAGACAAAAATCATATTTATCATCTACATGTTGTTATTGTTACCAGAAGAAAATATCAAAAATATTGAAAATACACAATAAACTGTAAGGTTGTTGTGTGATTAGGTAAAGCATATGATATTATGATATTAAAAGTATGAACTATCTTTATTCAATACACTGGGCAATAGCCATGGTTCTATTCTGATAACGTTTAAACAAAGTTCTTGAAGTGTGATCTCTAAGTTTTGGGGTATATATGGCAAATTGGATAAATATTTTATATGTCATATTATAAGCTTACCATCCTGAAAATAGAATTTAACAATTGAAGAATAATGAAAAGGTCAACTTAAAAATACTTGACCTATTTTTCTTCCCTCTCTTTTAGTTCTCAACACTTTTCTCCATGTATCATTTCACTGTTGGTCACTCGACATATAGCAGAGGAATGAGAAAGCAATGAATATCCAGTAACTTGGCTAAAATGTATAAATCTTATTTCTGGTTTCTTGGCAGATATATAAAGATCTTGGAAATCATCACTGCCATACCCAAAACAAGAAAAATCTAAATGAACTGAAGATCAACAATCCTTTTTAGATCCATCAGAAAAATTGATGTTCAGCAAACAGAAACAGTTTGACCTCTTCATTTCCAATTTGGATGCCCTTTATTTTTTTCTCTTGTCTGATTGCTCTGGCTAAGACTTCCAGTACTATGTTGAATAGAATTGATATAAGTGAGTATCCTTGTCTTGTTCTAGTTCTTGGGGGAAGGCTTTCAACTTTTTGACATTCAGTATTATGTTGGCTGGGGGTTTATCATACATGGCTTTTATTACTTTGAGGTAAGTCCCTTCTATGCCTATTGTGTAGAAAGGTTTTTATCATAAAGGGATGCTGGATTTTATCAAATGATTTTTCTGCATCAATTGATATTATCCTATAATTTTTGTTTTTAATTCTTTTTATATTATGTATCACATTTATTAACTTGCATATACTAAACCATCCCTTCATCTCTAGGGTGAGACCAACCTGATCATGATGAATTATCTTTTTGATGTGCTGTTGGATTCAGTTAACTAGGATTTTGTTGAGGATTTTTGCATCTCTGCTCATCAGCGATATTGGTATGTAGGGTTTTGTTTGTTTTTGTTGTTTGTTTGTTTTGAGATGGAGTGTCACTCTTGTTGCCCAGACTGTAGTGCAATGGCGTGATCTTGGCTCACTGAAACCTCCACTTCCCTGATTCAAGCGATTCTCCTGCCTCAGCTCCCCCGTGTAGCTGGGATTATAGGCATGCACCTCCATGTCTGCCTAATTTTGTATTTTTAGTAGAGACGGGGTTTCTCCATGTTGGTCAGGCTGGTCTCAAACTCTTGACCTCATGTGATCGGCCTGCCTTGGCCTCCCAAAGGGCTAGGATTACAGGCTAGTTTTCTTTTTCTTTTCTTTTTTTTCTTTTTGTTATTTTTTTTCCTGATTTTGGTATTAGGGTGATACTGGCTTCATAGAATGATTTACATGGGATTCCCTCTTTCTCTGTGTTTTAGAATAGTTTCAGCAGGAATAGTAGCAAGTCTTCTTTGAAAGCTTGGCAGAATTCTGCTGATTGTATACCTAGAAAACTCTAAAGACTCATCCAAAAAGCTTCTAGATCCGATAAACAAATTCAGTAGTCTCAGGGTATAAAATCAATATACACAAATCAGTAGTTCTGTTCCACATCAACAATGACTAAGCTGAGAATCAAATGAAGAACTCAATCCCTTTTACAACAGCTGCAAAAAAATAAAATTAAATACTTAGAAATATACTTATCCAAGGAGGTGAAAGACTTCTCTAAGAAAAACTACAAAACACTGCTGAAAGAACTGTAAATGACACAAACAAATGGAAACACACCCAATGCTCACGGATGGGAAAAATCAATATTTTGAAAATGACCACACTGCCAAAAGTAATCTACAGACTCAATACAATTCCCAACAAAACACCATCATCATTCTTCACAGAACTATAAAAAACAATTCTAAAATTCAAATGGAACCAAAAAAAGAGCCAGAATAGCCAAAGCAAGACTAAGCAAAAAGAACAAAGCTGAGGGCATTGCATTACCCAACTTCAAATTGTACTGAAAGGCTATGGTTAACAACACAGCATGATATTGGTATAAAAATAAGCATGTGGACCAGTGGAACAGAATAGAGAATCCATAATTAAAGCCGAATACTTAACAGACAACTGAACTTCATCAAAGCATTCCAAAATATAAATTGGTGAAAGGACACCCTAGTCAATAAACGGTGCTAGAAAAACTGGCAAGCCACATGTATAAAAGTGAAACTGGATTCATTTATCTCACCTTATACAAAAAGTACATGCAAGGTAGATCAAAGACTTAAATCCAAGACCTGAAGTCATAAATTTATAGAAGACAGCATTGGAAAAACTCTTCTGGACATTGACTTAGGCAAAGATTTCATGACTGAGACCTACAGAGCAAATGCGACAAAAACAAAAATAAATAAATCTGACTTAATTAAACTAAAAAGCTTCTGCACAGCAAAAGAAGTAATCAGCAGAGTAAACAGACAACCCACAGTGTGGGAGAAAATATTTGCAAACTATGCAACCAACATAGCTTGTTGGTTGTATCCAGAATCTACACAGAACTCAAATCAGCAAGAAAGAAACAATACCATCAAAAAGTGGGCAAAGAACATGAATAGACATTTCTCAAAAGATCTACACACATGAAAAAATTCTCAACATTACTAATCATCAGGGAAATGCAAATTAAAACCACAACAAGATACCACCTTATTCCTCCAAGAATGGTTATTATAAAAAGTCAAAAAACAGTAGATGTTGGTGTGGAGGTGGTGAAAAGGGAACAATTTACACTGCTGGTGGGAATGTAAATTACAACCTCTAATCCTTGAAGAACTAAAGGTAGAACTACTATTTGATCCAGCAATCCCACTACTGGATATGTATCCAGAGGAAAAGATGTCATTATATGAAACAGGCACATGCACTGCGTGCTTATAGCAGCACAATTCACAATTGCAAAGATATGGAAGCAAACAAACTAAGTGCCCACCAACCAATGAATAGATAAAGAAAATGTGATATACATATACCATAGAATACTACACAGGCATAAAAAAGGAACAAAATGATGTCTTTTGGATGCAACTTGGATGGAGCTGGAGGCCATTATTCTAAGTGAAGTAACTCAACAATAAAAAATTGATGGAGCTGGAGGCCATTATTCTAAGTGAAGTAACTCAAGAATAAAAAATCAAATATATGTTCTCACTTGTAAGTAGGACTAAGCTATGAGGATGCAAAGGCATAAGAATGATATAAGAGACTGGAGACTCTGGGTGAAAGCCTGGGATGGGAGTGAGGGATAAAAGATTACATATTGGGTACAATGGGCACTGCTTGAATGACAGGTATACTAAAATCTCAGAAATCACTAAACAACTTATCTATATAATAAAAAACCACCTGTACCCCAAAAACTATTGAAAGAAAATAATTGATGTTTATAGGCAAGCCACTACTCTGAAAACTACAGAGAAAGACAGACACAGAGAATCACAGCTAACCAGGGGTAGAATCTCACACCTAGAGCTAATATTAGTAGGAACATAACAAGCAACAAACAACCCCATTAAAATGCAGACAAAGAACATGAACAGACACTTCCCAAAAGAAGACATACATGAGGCCAACAAGCATATGAAAAAATGTTAAACATCACTGATCATTAGATAAATGCAAATCAAAACCACAATGAGATATAATCTCACACAGGCCAGAATGCTGGTGAGGTTGCAGAGAAAAGAGTATGTATACATTGCTGATGTGAATATAAATTCGTTTAGCCATTGTGGAAAGCTGCTTGGTAATTTCTCAAAAAACTTAGAACAGAACTACTATTTGATCTAGCAATCCCATTTTTGGTTATATACACAAAGGAATATAAATCATTCTGCCATAAAGACAAATGCACATATATATTCATTGCAGCACTAAAATAAAAAATAGTAAAATAAATTAAAAAATGAAAATTAAAAAAACATAATCAGTTGATTGCTGGAAGCAATCTAACAAGGCTAACCAATGGTGTATGGAGAGAAAATTCAAATTACTAAGAGCAGAAATTAAATAGGAAATTACTATATATCTCTAGGATGTTAAAACAGCAATGAAAGAATATTATGAACTATTTTATGCCCATAAATTTGATAACCTAGCTGAAACATACCAATGCCTGAGAAGATACAATGTACCCAGATTCACACAAGGATAAATATATAATATAAATAGGTGAATATCTATTTATGCAATTCAATCAACAACTAATAACTTTTCAAAATACAAAGAACCAAGCCTAGATATTTTCACCGGCGAATTCTACCAAACATTTTATGAACAAATGACACAAATCCTCTACAATGTGTTCCAGAAAATAGAAGCAGAAGGAAAACTTCCTAACTTGTTCTATGAGGTCTCATTACCCAAATGCCAAAACTGACAAAGACACTACAAGAAAGGAAACTACAGACCAATATCTTTCATAAATACAGATGCAAAAATCCACAACAAAATATTTGAATCCACTATTGCATGTAGTTATACAATAAGCATGACCAAATGGGATTTCTCCCTGGTATACAAGGTGGACTCAACATTGTAAAATCAATTAATGTAGTTAACAATCAACAGGCTAGAGAAGAAAAATGATATAATCATATTCATAGTTTCAGGAAAAGCACTTGACAAACTCCAACATTCGTGTTAAAAACTCTCAGCAAACTAGAAATACAGTGGAACTCCCTCAGCTTGATAAAGAATGTCGGCAAAAAATGTACAGTAAATATCATACTTAATGATGAGAAACAAGGTTCTTTGTCCCTAAGTTTGAGAACAAGGCAAAGATATACCCTCTCACTACTACTATGCAATATCATACTAAAAGTCCTAAGGAATGAAATAAAACAAGAGAAGAAAATAAAAAATATAAAGATTAGAGAGGAAGAAATAAAGCTGCCTTGTTTGCAGATAACATGATTGTCTATGTAGAAAATCTCGGAAAATCAACTAAAGTACTCCTAGAAGTAACAAGCCATTATAGCAAAGTTGCAGGCTAGAAGCAATGAGCGCCTGGCGCGGTGGCTCACGCCTATAATCCTAGCACTTTGGGTGGCTGAGGTGGGCGGATCACGAGGTCAGGAGATGGATACCATCCTGGCTAACACGGTGAAACCCCGTGTCTACTAAAAATACAAAAAATTAGCCGGGCATGGTGGCAGGCGCCTGTAGTCCCAGCTACTCGGGAGGCTGAGGCAGGAGAATGGCGTGAACACAGGAGGCGGAGCTTGCAGTGAGCCGAGATCGCGCCACTGCACTCCAGGCTGGGCGACAGAGCAAGACTCCATCTCAAAAAATAAAAAATAAAAATAAAAAAAAAGAAGAAGAAGAAATGAGCAATAGAAATTTGAAACTAAGAACACGATGTCATTTATAATTGCACCAAAAAATAAATATGTAGGTATAAATTTAACAAAATATGTAAAAGATCTGTGTGAGTAATAACTAGAAAACCCCGATAAAAGAAATCTAAGAATATTTAAATAAATGGAGATATATTTCATGTTGGTAGATAAAAAGACAATATTAAGGGCCAGATCTTCCCAACTTGGTTTGTATATTCAATTCAATCCCAAGTAAAATTCCAGAAAGTTATTTTGTGAAAACTGATTATAAGTTCATTTGGAAAAGAAAAAGACTCAGAATGGCCAACACAATATTGAAGAAGAACGAAGTTGAAAGACTTAAACTACCGAACTTGAAGTCTTATTTTAAAGCTGCAGTAATTAAGACAGTCTGGTATGAGTGAAAGAATAGACAAATCAGTGGAACAAAAGAGAGAGCCTAGAATTATAACCACATATTTATAGCCAACTGACAAAGGTGTAAATCCAATCCAATTGAGAAATAATACTCATTTCAACAAATGATGATCAAACAATCGGACATCCATGTGCAAAAAAATTAATGTAGAAACTAACCTACAGTTTTCATAAAAAATTAATTCATAATTGATCACAGACCTAAATGTAAGTAAAATGCAAAACTATGAAACCCTTAGAAAACAACAAAGAAAACATAAGTGCCCATAGGTTTAGCTGTAAGTTTTTAGATCCAACACTAAAATCATAACCTATAAAAGAAAAACTTGGTAAGTTAGGCATTATTAAAATGAAAATCTTCTGCTCTGTGAAAGACACTGTTAAGGGACTGAAAAGATCAGTCAGTCTTGGGGGAAATATTTGCACACACATATCTATTAAAAAACTTATATACAGAATATACACAGAACCCTAAAAATTCAATAACAAGGCTGGGCACGGTGGCTCATACCTGTAATCCCAGAACTTTGGGAGGCCGAGGTGATCAGATCACGAGGTCAGGAGATCGTGACCATCCTAGTTAATACGGTGAAACCCCGTCTGTACTAAAAATACAAAAATTAGCTGGGCGTGGTGGCGGGCACGTGTAGTCCCAGCTACTCCGGAGGCTGAGGCAGGAGAATGGTGTGAACCCAGGAGGCGGAGCTTGCAGTGAGCCCAGATCGCGCCACTGCACTCCAGCCTGGGAGACAAAGCGAGACTCTCTCAAAAAAAAAAAAAAAAAAAATTCAATAACAAGAAAACAAACAACGTTATTAAAAATTGGGCTAAAGACCAGAACAGACACTTCACCAAAGAAGATATGCAGATGTCAAATAATCATATAAAAAGATGCTCAACCTCATTTGTCACTAGGAATTGCAAAATAAAATGATTAGATACCACTAAATGTCTATTGGAATAGCTAAAATCCAAAAACACTAACACCAAAGGGCAGTAAGGATGTAGAACAACAAGAAACCTCATTCCTTATTGATGGGAATGCAAAATGGTACACCAACTTTGGAGACCAGTGTGACAATTTATTTTAAAGCTAAACATAGTTCATTTTGTTACAGCTTTATCGAGGTATAATTGACAAACAAAAATACCTATATATGATGTATAACATAATTTGATATACATATACATTGTGAAATGATTACCACAATCAAATTAATGAACACGTTCAACACCACACATAGTCACCATCTATGCTTATATTGCTTATATTGCTGGGGGTGGGGAGGAGGACACAAAATCTACACTCTCAATAAATCTCCAGTAAACAATACAGTATCATTAACTATAGTCATCATGCTTTACATTAGATCCCCAGCATCTGTTCGTCTTATAATTGAAAGTTTGTACCCTTTGACCAACATCTCCCCATTTACCCTACTGCCTCAGACCCTGGCAATGACAGCTCCAGCTCTACTCTCTGCTTCTCTGAGATCAATTTTCATTGATTTCCATATAAATTAGATCACGCAGTACTTGTCTTTCTACTTCTGGCTTATTTCACTCAGGATAATGTCTTCCAGGTTCACCTATGGTGTTGCAAATGGCAAGATTTATTTATTTATTATTGCTGAATAAGCTTCCATTGTATATATGTACTGCATTTTTTATACATGCATCCATGAAAAGAAACAGGTTATTTCTATATATAGAATATTGTTAATACTGCAATGAATGTAAGGATTCAGCTCTCTCAGGAATACTGATTTCATTCTCTTTGAATGTATAAACAGAAGTGGGATTGCAGGATCATATGGTAGATTTATTTTTAATTTTTTGAGGAACCTCCATACTGTTTTCCATGATGGCTGTACCAAGTAATATTTCCACCAATAGTGGTTTAGCAACCTTTACTTCTTCACACCCTCATCAACACTTGTGACCTTTCATCTTTTTGATAATAGCCATTCTAACAAATGACAAATATCTCATTGTGATTTTGACTTGCATTTCCCTGATAATCAGTGATGTTGAGCACCTTTCCATATACCTGTTGGCTATTTTTATGTCTTTGAGGAAAGAGATGCTCCTGTCTTCCTTAGTCTGTTGGTGCCATTATAACACAGTACCACAGACTGGGTGAATTATAAACAACATACATTTATTTCTCAGGTTTCTGGAAGCTTGGAAGCTCCATATCAATGTATCAGCAGGTTCAGTGTCTGGTGAGAGCTGCTTTCTCTTTCCAAGATGGTATCTTGCTGCTGCATCCTCTGGGGAAGAGAAACATTGTGTCCTCACAAGGTTGAAGGAATGGGAGAGCAAGATAGTGCATCCTTCAACTTCAAGACTTTATGTATAGGTTCTAATCTCAAACATAAGGGCAAAGCCCTCATGACTTAATTATCTCTCAAAGGCCTCACCTTTTAATACTGTTGTATTGAGGATTAAATTCCAGTATAAATTTCGGAGGGAACACCATCATTCAAACCATAGCAATATCTCATTTAACCAGTTTTTGGTTGGATTACTTGTTTTTTGCTATTGAGTTATATGAATTTCTTGTATATTTTGGATATTAATTCCTATCAGATATATAGTTTACAAATATATTCTCCCATTCTGTAGGTTATATTTTCATTTTGATTGTTTCTTTTGCTGTGCAGAAAGTTTTTAGTTTAATATAGTGCCGCTTAGTTATTTTTGTTTTTTTGCCTGTGTTTTTGGTGTCATACCTAAAAAATCATTGGCAAGACCAATGTCAAGGAAGTTTTCCCCTGTTTTCTTGTAAAAGTTTTACAATCCTAGGTCATGTTTACATCTTTAATTCATTTTGAGCTAATTTTTATATGTAGTGTAAGACAAAGGTCTAATTCCATTCACTTCCATGTGAATATCCAGTATTTACAGCACCATTTATTGAAGAAACTGATTTTCCTGTTGTAGGAAGTCAGGGACCCTGAACAGAGGGACCAGCTGAAGCCATGGCAGAAGAATATAAATTTTGAAGATTTCATGGACATTTATTAGTTCCCCAAATTAATACTTTTATAATTTCTTACACCTGTCTTTACTGCAATCTCTGAACATAAATTGTGAAGATTTCATGGACACTTATCACTTCCCCAATCAATACCCTTGTGATTTCCTATGCCTGTCTTTACTTTAATCTCTTAATCCCATCATCTTCACAAGCTGAGGAAGATTTGTGTCACCTTAGGACCCTGTGATGATTGCATTAACTGCACAAATTGTTTGTAGAGCATGTGTGTTTGAACAATATGAAATCTGGGCACCTTGAAAAAAGAACAGGATAACAGCAATGTTCAGGGAACAAGAGAGATAACCTTAAACTCTGACCGCTGGTGAGCTGGGAGGAACAGAGCCATATTTCTCTTCTTTCAAAAGCAAATGGGAGAAATATCGCTGAATTCTTTTTCTCAGCAAGAACTTCCCTGAGAAAGAGAATGTATCCCTGAGGGTAGGCCTCTAAAATGGCTGCTTCAGGGGTGGACGTCTTTTATGGTCGAAGCTGTAGGGATGAGATAAGTCCCAGTCTCCTGTAGCACTCCCAGGCTTATTAGGATGAGAAAATTCCCGCCTAATAAATTTTGGTCAGACCAGTTGTCTGTTCTCAAACCCTGTCTCCTGATAAGATGTTATCAATGACAGTGCATGCCCGAAACTTCATTAGCAATTTTAATTTTGCCCCAGTTCTGTGGTCCTGTGATCTTGCCCTGCCTCCATTTGCTTTGTGAAGCATGTGATCTCTGTGACCTTGTGAAGCACATGATCTCTGTGACCTTGTGAATCACATGATCTCTGTGACTCACAACCTATTCGTACACTCCCTCCCCCTTTGAAAATCACTAATAAAAACTTGCTGGTTTTGTGGCTTGTGGGGCATCACAGAACCTGCCGACACGTGATGTCTACCCCGGACACCCAGCTTTAAAATTTCTCTCTTTTGTACTCTGTCCCTTTATTTCTCAGACCAGCCAACACTTAGGGAAAATAGAAAAGAACCTATGTGACTATTGGGGGCAGGTCATGTTTACATCTTTAATCCACTTTGAGTTAATTTTTGTATGTAGTGTAAGACAAAGGTCTAATTCCATTCACTTCCATGTGAATATCCAGTATTTACAGCACCATTTATTGAAGAAACTGATTTTCCCATTGTATATTCTAGGTATTTTTGTCAAAAATCAGTTGACTATACATATATATGGGTTTATTTCTGGGCTCTTAATTCTGTTTCATTGCCCTATGTATTCATTTTTATGCCAGTATCATACTGTTTTAATTATGATAGTTTTGTAACATAGTTAAAAATTGTAAAAAGGATGCCTTAAGCTTTTAAACTTTTCTCAAGATTGCTATGGCTCTTTCGGGTCTTGTGTGTTTTCATATAATTTTAGGGTTTCTTTTATTTCTGTTAAAGAATGGCATAGGAATTTTGGTAAGCATTGCAATGAATCTGTGGATCACTTTGGGTATACAGACATTTTAACATTCTTCTAATGCATGTACATAAAATATCTTTCCATTTTCCTGTGTCTCTAAAAAAATTTTTTTGAATATCTTATAGTTTTCAGTTTATAGATTTTTCATCACTTTGGTTGAATTTATTCTTAAGTGTTATATTATTTTTAACGCAATTGTAAATGGGATTGTCTTCATAATTTATATTTGGGATAGGTGGATTTAGTGTCTAGAAATGCAACTTATTTTTGTATGTTGATTTTGTATCCTGCAACTTTACTGAATAACACTATTTAACAAATGAGTCTAATAGACAGATGTGAAATTTTCCATCCAACAGCAGTGGACAATATATTATTCTCAAGTTCACACTGAACTTTCTCCAGGAACGATCATATGTTGGGTCACAAAAAAAAAGGCTTAACAAATTTAAAATTCAAATATTTTCTGACCAGAATAGTATGAAACTAGTAATCAGTAACAGGAGGAATTTTGGAAAATCACCAATATATGGAAATTAAACAACACAGTCCTGAGTAACCAATGGGCAAAAGAAGAAATAAAAAGAGAAATCGAAAAATATCTGGAGAAAAAGGAAGATAGAAATCTAACATACCAAAATTTATGGGATGAGGCAAAAGCAGTTTTGGTGGGAATCTTATGACAAATGTCTACAACATAAGTTTACACCTATAGAAATTAGAAAACAATGGACAAACTAAACCCAAAATTAGTCGAAGGAAATAAATAATAAAGATTAGAGCAAAAATAAATGAAGTAGAGTCTAGAAAGACAATAGAAATGATCAACAAAGCAGTTGTTTTTTTTACAAGATAAACAAAATTGGCACACCTTTAGCTAGACCAACAAAAAAAGAGAGAGGACTCATATAAAAATTAGAAATGAAAAATGACAGATTATAGTGCATACTATAGAAATGCAAAACATTATAGGAGTCTATTACAAAAAAAACTGTACATCAAAAAATTGTATAACCTAGAATAAGTGGATAGATTTCTAGAAACATACAACCTGCTAAGACTGAACTATAAAGAAATAGAAAATCTGAACAAATCAAAAACAAGTATGGGAATTGAATTAGTAGTGAAAAACCTACCAACAAAGACAGCTTAAAACCAGATTGCTTTTCTGGTGAATTGTACCAAGCATCTAAAGGAGATTTAAGGAGAATTAATGTTAATCTTTCTCAAACTCTTTCAAAAATTTCAAAACTTCATTTTATAAGGCAAGAATTGTCTTCACATCAAAGCCAAGTAAGGACATTGAAATTAAAAAAAAACCTGATATCTCTGATGAACTTAGATGAAAGAATCTTCAAAAAATATTAGCAAACTGGTTTCAACAACACCTTTAAAAAAATCAAGTGGGATTTATTCCTGGGATGCAAGTATGGCTCCATATATGCAAATTACTAAATGTGATAAAACACATTAATAGAATGAAGTACAAAAAACATATGATCATCTCAATAGCTATAGAAAAAGTATTTGACAAAATTCAACATCCTTTCATAATAAAAAAAAAATCTCAACAAATTAGGCATAGAAGGACTGTCCTTCATCATAATAAGGAATACATGTAACAGATCTATAGCTAATATCATATTCAGTGGTGAAAAGATGAAAGGTTTTTCTCTAAGATTAGGAACAAGAGAAGGGTACCCACTTTCGCCACTTCTATTCAACATAGTACTGGAATTCCTAGCCAGAGCAATTAAGCAAGAAAAATAAATAAAAGGCATGCAAATAGGAAAATAAAAAGTTAAATTATCTTTGCAAGGGACATGATATTATAAAGAAAAAATTCAAAAGACTCTACCAAAAAACTGTTAGAGTGAAATCAACTATCCAACAATTGTACTCCTAGATATTCACTAAAATAAGTTGAAAATTTAGGTTCACACAAAACCTGCACAAAGATGTTAAAGCAGCTTTATTAATAATTGCCAGAAATTTGAAACAATCAAGTTACTCTTCACAGGCGAAGTGAGGTGGCTCATGCCTGTAATCTCAGTACTTTGGGAGGTGGGAGGACTGCTTGAGGCCAGGAGTTCTAGACTAGCCTGGGCAACATAGCAAGACCCTATCTCTGTAAAAAATATTCCTTCAATAGGTGAATGGATAAACAAACTGTAAAAACTGTGATACATCCATAAAATGAAATATTATTCATTACTGTAAAGAATTGAGCCTTGAAGCCATGAAAAGATGCAGTGAAAATCCTAAATGCACATTGTCAAGTGAAAGAGGACTACCTGAAAAGTCAAAATATTGTATAATTTCCATCATATGGCATTCTGAATAAGGAAAAACTATAAAGATAGTAAAAGATCAATGGTTGCAAGAAATTGAGAAGAGAGGAAGGATTTAAAAAAGTGAAGCACAGGGGATTTTTAAGTCTGTATTCTGTATGATGCTGTAATGGTGGATACTTAATACTATCTATTTGATAAAACTTATAGAACTGTACAACACACATAGCGAACCTTAATGTAAACTATGGACTTTACTTAATAACATATTAATATATTGTCTCATCAGTTGTAA
Source organism: Nomascus leucogenys (assembly GCF_006542625.1). Classification (NCBI taxonomy): domain Eukaryota; kingdom Metazoa; phylum Chordata; class Mammalia; order Primates; family Hylobatidae; genus Nomascus; species Nomascus leucogenys. The sequence goes on along the minus strand of NC_044389.1, from coordinate 23,387,992 downwards.
CAAATGTACCACACCAATGCAAGATGTTAACACTGGGGAAATATATAGTCAAGGGTTATGAAAAAAGTAAATGGAAATTATCTGTATTAGCTGCTTACTTTTTCTGTAAACCTAAAGCTATTTTTATTAAAGTATATTAATTAAATCAAAAATTATAAATGCAAATATCTGATATGAATCATTGTCCAGAGAAACTTTCTAGGATTTACTCCTGAGATAGATCAGATTAGTCATTTGTAGGTCACATCTTGCTTTAGAATACATACTTGGAAAAGACCACAGAATTAGAGTAGTCCAGTTTATAGGAAATTAACTAAGAAGCCATTTCAGAAGATGATTAGGTCTTGACTGGAATTGCATCCTTTCCCTCTGGAGAGTTTAACCCAATGAAAAACCTTGAAAAAAAAACTTGACCACATACTGTAGACTCATGTGGAATTACTAATTTAAGCAGTTTTTTCCAAATAACATTAGCCTCACAAATTTCAAAACGAAAACTAAGTTGTACCTTCTGACATTTTGCATATTTATATGTATGTATATACATACCCTTGTCATGTCATAAACATACACACACACACACACAGATGAATCTTGAACAACCTGGGTTTGAGTTGCATGGACCCTCTTATATGCAGACTTTTAAAAATAAATATACTGGGAAACATTTTGGAGATTTGCAACAATTTGTTGAAACTCAGGGATAATTTTTGCTTAATTTAACTTAGGTATGTCATGAATATATGAAATATATGTAAACACTAGTTTATTTTATCATTTACTATAATAAAATATACACAGTCTATTATTAAAAGTTAAACTCGGCCAGGCAAGGTGGCTCAGACCTGTAGTCCCAGCACTTTCAGAGGCCGAAGCAAATGAATCACCTGAGGTCAGGAGTTCAAGACCAGCTTGGCCAACATGATGAAACCCTGTCTCTACTAAAATTATAAAAATACAAAAATTAGCTGGGCGTGGTGGTGGGTGCCTGTAATCCCGGCTACTCAGGAGGCTGAGGCAGGAGAATCACTTGAACCCTGGAGGCAGAGGTTGCAGTGAGCCAAGACTGTGCCATTGCACTCCAGCCTGGGTGACAAGAGCAAAACTCTTTCTTAAAAAAAAAGTTAAAAATTTATTAAAACTTACACAAACACAGACTATACATGGCACCATTCACAGTGGAGAGAAATGTAAAACGAAAGATGTAATTTAAACCATAACTGCATAAAATTGACTTTAGTACATATGTAATACTGTAATAATTTTGTAGTTACTTCCTGTTGCTCTTGTAGTGATCTAAAGTGTTGCAAGTATCCACTTAAAATGCCATGTGATGCTAATTACCTCTGCATGAACAGCTTGTCTCTCCGGTAAATTGCATATAGCAAAAAGGTAATCTCTTGTGATTCTCACATAGTTTTCATCATGTTTATTGCTATGCCATCAATCTTGAATAACACCATGGGACCCATACGCAGTCTCACTAGTGATGCTGGACATGCTCCCAAGAAGCAGAAAAAAGTAGTCATGACATTACAAGAAAAAATTGAATTGCTTGACATGTGACATAGATGGAGGTCTGTAGCTGCAGTTGCCTGCCATTTCAAGAAAAATGCCTCCAGCTTAAGACCATTGTAATAAAAGAAGAGAAAATGTTTGAAGCTGTCGCCGCAGCTATGCCAGCTTGGGTGTTAACCTTGCACTTTTTATAAAATATCTTTTTATCTTGTATTAAAACTGCAGCTTTTATATGGGTGCAGAATTGCTATAAGACAGGCATACCTATAGACTATAATATGATTCAAGATAAAGCAAAGTCATTATAAGACACAAAGCAAAGAGAAGGTGAAGAATCTAAATCTGGAGAAATTTAATGCCAGCAAGGGATGGTTTGATAATATTAGAAAGAGATTTGGCTTTAAAAATGTCAAGATGACAGAAGCAGCTTCTGCTGACGAAGGAGCAGCAGATGAATTCTCAGGTGCCATTAAAAAAGAAAAAAAAAGAAAACCATTAAGAAGAAATTATATCTGCCTACACAGGTTTATAATGCAGACAAATGTGCCCTATTTTGGGGGAAAAAATGCCACAAAGACATTCATTGGTAAGAAAGAGAAGTTAGCACAAAGATTTAAGTCAGGAAGGGATAGAGGCTAACTCTACTGTTTTGTGAAAAGGCAATCAGATTTATGATCAGAATGGTCCTTGTCTATGAAGCTGCTAACCCCCAACCCTTGAAGGGAAAAGATAAATATCAACTGCTAATATTTTGGTTTTACAAGAAGATAGTGTGGACAATGAAAGCTCTTTTTCTAGACTAGTTCTATTGATGCTTTATCCCTGAAGTCAGGAAGTACTTTGCCAGTAAAGGACTGCCTTTTAAATTTATTTTGATATCAAAAAATTCCCATGGTCACCCAAAACCCAATGAGTTCTATATGAAAGCTATCACAGTGATCCACTCGCCCAAAATACAATGTGATTAATTCAGCCTCTAAATGACTGGGTCACTGGAACCTTTAAATCTAATTGTATGTGGCAGTCTATGGAAATAATTGTCAATGCTATAGAAGAGAACCTCGATAAAGAGAAGATAATGAAAGTCTGGAAAGATTACACCATTGAAGATGCCATCACTTTTATAGAAGTAGTTGTGAAGGCCATCAAGCCTCAAAATATTAATTCTTGCTGGAGAAAACCTGTGTTCAAATGTTCCACTTGACTTCACAGGATTCACAACAGAGCCAGTCAAGGCAGCTGTGAAAGAGATTGTGCATATAGCAAAAAGGGTGAGGGCAGAAGGGTTTCAAGTTATAGATCTTGGAGAAATTCAAGAGCTAATAGAAACCACAACAGAGGAATTAACAAAAGATGACTTGATGAAGATGAATGCTGAGAAAACAAATTGACATTCAAATATCTGGCAGAAGGACTCTAAGTACTCAAGACTGCTTTTGACTTCTTTTATGACATGGACCCATCTATGATAAAGTTACTGAAACTAAAGAAAATGGTGGGAGAAGAACTGGTATTGTTTAGAAAGATTTTTAGAGAAACGAAAAAGCAAAACAGTCAGACCAAGATTCCTATGTATTTTCATAAAGTTACACCAAAAGTACCTGCCTCTCCTACCTCACCTTCAACTTTTTCCATCTCTTTCAATTCTGCCACTCTTGAGATGGAAAGACCAAGCCCTCTTCTTCACCATCCTCCTTAGCTTACTTAAGGTGAAGATCATGGAGATAAAGACCTTTGTGATGATCCACTTTCACTTAATAAATAGTAAAAACGTTTTCTCTACTTAATGATTTTCTTAACATTTTCTTTTCTCTAGATTATTTTATGATAAGAGTACAGTATATAAATATAGGTTAATTGTTTACATTATTGGTAAGGCTTCTGGTCAAAAGAGGCTTTTAATAGTAAAGTTTTAGGGGAGTCAAAAGTTATACATGGATAGTTGACTGAGCAGGATATATATATACACATATATATATACACACACACATTCCCCTGCATATATATATATATATATAGTGTGTGTGTGTATACAATATATATATATATATACACCCTGCATATATATACATCCTGCATATATATATCCCCGCATATATATATGTGTGTATATACACACACACACATGCACACACACCCCTGCTCAGTCGGATATCCATGTTTGTGTGTGTATACACACACACACACACATACACACACATCTATTACACATATAGGTGTGGGCTGTGTATAAAATATATGTATTTCTTATCTCATAGCAATGCCTTTGATTGTTCTCAAATATTAACTATCTTGAATGAGAAACTGGAAATAATGATTGACTATCAAAGTCATAACATATTTGACATATGAAATATGAAACAGATAACAAGGTGTTACATGATGAAGTTCCCAAAAGAGAACAGAGACTTGAAATGTAGTATATGCTTGTGGTCTCATTACATAGGTTAAATGACTCTTCTGGAAAATGCATAGAATTTAGTTAAGAGTTGGTCAGAAATGTGGATATTCAAGGAAGAAGATTTTTATGTTTAACCCATCAACCAGTAAATATATATTGCATTTCTATTGTGTGCAAGGTTCTCATAAAATTGTGGGGAATCATAAAAATATACTAGATACAAGCCTATTTTTTTAGTAACTTAAAATCTATTGGGAAAAAATGGTACCTATTATACAAAAAGAGCACACTATAATTAGATTCAGAATTCTGGGAATTTCATATATTCTGTAACATTTAATCAGTTGTGTGACATTGGGAAATTAATTTAATCTATGAGAGAATGTTTATTCCCTTATAATAATGATAAAAATAATTACACATATCTCATGGTGATTTTGTGAAGATTAAATATAGATATATATGAAATTACTAGCTCATATTAAGGTTTTCCTGCTTGCTTGTTGCATTGTTTGACTGAGGTTTGAAGACTTAAATAATTCAAGAGTTGAAGAACAACTCAAGGCAGTCACCTAGTTGATGTCAGAGGGAGCATTTCCAAAGCAAAGGCTTCCAAAACAACAACAACAACAATAAATAAATAAACAAACAGTACTTTATTTGGATTTGAGTGAATATGTGAGATTTAGAAAAATAAATGTAAAAACTATAGCCAATGGGGGAAATATCTGACTAAGGGCTATGACAAAAATTTAGAAAGACCAACTTAATTAGAATGGAGATAACATTGTGAACCCCTGTAAGAGATAATATTCTTCACTTTATGGAAATCTAAGGCAGAAAGCATTAATTTTAAATTTACAAGTGTATATAGTGAATATATCCCAACCTTGGCTATCTACCAGAGTAACAGAACAATGGGAAAAGGGAATTACTTAGTATTTTGAGAGGTATTGGACAGAGCTGAAGCAAATATAAGCATAGTTCTTCTGTTAGGGAAGCCACTGAGAAATAGAGCCCTGGCTCCTGTCCACTGGGTGAGGGTTCATATGATCTGTGGCCCCATGCTGTGTTTGCTTGCCTGTATTCAGAGCACACAATTAAGATGGATATACTTATCAGCTAACAAAACCGCTCTGGTTAGTGGAGAGGAGTCAAGTCAAAGTTCCTAAAGCTCCAGCCACTAGTAAATCAGAGGCAATAATGCATCATCAGTGGAATTAAAAATGTTAGTTCAACCCTCAAAGTCTTAAAAGTGGTAGGAGTAATGAGTGATTCCCACAATATCCCCATTCATCATATCTATATGGTTGCTGAAAAAGACAGATGAATCATGGCATGATAATACATTATTATTAACTTAAATGAAGAGTAGAAAAGTTGCAGCTGATGTGCTATAAATGATGGTGCAGATCCACAGTGCTCTGGCACTTGTCATGCAGCTCTAGATCAAGAGATGCAATCAACAATCTTTTTCTGTAAAGGGCCACTTAGTAAATATTTCAGGCTTTGCAAGCCATATGGTCTGTGTCAACTCTGTCATTGTAGCACAAAATTAGCCATAGGCAATATGTAAATGAATGCATGTGGCTGTATACCAATAAACCTTTATTTGAAAAAACAGATGATGAGTCAGGTTTGTCCTATTGGCCGTAGTTTGACAAACCCTGATCTAGAATATATGGCTTTTCAATTTCTATTAGTAAAGATGTTCATATTTCTCTAAATGATGAAGCAAATCATTATCTTTTCCAGGGCTATTTTCCCTTTCCTGCTCTCTATAAAAAAATGAATCGTTTTTACTTTTTGTATACCATCTCACTGAAACTAGAGATTTCCATGGTAGATAGGAATGTTATATGATGTTTCTAATACGTCTCAATAGATGTTGGAGTGCAAACCTCAAGGAGAAAACTACTTATCATATGAAAAGGAGATCCTGGTGTGCTCCTTGTGCCTAGTAGAGACTGAGTGCCTGCTACAGACATCAAACTGCACTAAAACTAGAACTGTCAATATAAGCTAGATATTATCACTACCACCACAACATAAGATAGGATATGCATATGATGAAAATGGTATACTTGAGATCAAACCAAAGGAGATCCAGAAGTCACTAATAGTTTACTTGTTACTTGAAGAGGTAGCTTACATGGACAAATTACCTGTCTCTATTACACAGTTGTCCCTTCCTCAGAGCATACCAATGGTCTTGTCGATGTTCCCTATTCAACTGAAAATAAAGGAAAAAAAAATCCTGAGCCTAGTTTACAGATGAATTATCCTGGTATTTGAACGGAAGCCAGAAATGAATATTTTTACACACAGCTCCATAGGGAGCGGTCCAAAAGACACAGAAAAGAGAAATCTTCCCTGTAGTAAGAATTTAAGCAATATGCTTAGTCATTTCCTTTTACAGAGGAAGAAGTAGTTGAGATGAATATACAGATTGTTGGGCAATGGTGAATGGCCTAGTTAGTTTGTTAACAGACTAGAGTGGACAAGATTGAAAAGTATGGTAAAGGAGTTATGATGGAGAGTAATGTGAATGGGACCTGAGTGTGAGTGGACCTGAAGTATGAAGTATTTTGTATATCACATCAATGCCTACAAGAAAACATCAGTTGCGGAGAAGATGCCGAACAACTAGACAGATAAAAAAGACTTGTCCAGTAGATGTCATCCAGCCTCTGTCTTTGGTCATTCTATTGCTGGCTCAATTAACTAAAATGTGGAGTATCATGGTGGCAGGGACAAAAGTTATATGGGCACAAAAGGTATAGACTCCCTTGTACCAAGGCCTTTATTGCTCCAAACATTACTGAATGTCTGAACTTTTCAGCAGCGGAGAACCACTTGGTGCTATGTTGTATACATCAAATCTCTTCTATCGTGAACAAATCAGTGATTCATCGTTAGTGCAACAGTTTTTCACTCTGAAATAATGTTTTTCTTCCTTGCCTCAGCACTACTATGGAATTTCTGACAGATTTACTAATGTTCCATACTAAATGATACTGCCCTTAACTAATGAAGTAATTGTATAGCAAAGGAGCTATAACAATAAACATGCACTCACGGGATTCACCAATCCTGTCATATAGTATATTGCCCAAAAATTCACACCCTGAATTTTGGAATAAATATTCAAAGGTTCACTCACCTAAGATGAAAACTTGGAAGAGATATCTTGCCAGGTTGGAAAAATCTCCTCCAGGATAAGGTATTAACATTGAGTCAGTAACAATTAGATGCTGTTTTGCATCCAGTAGCTAAAACATGTGAAATCAAGAACCACAAGATAGAAATAGAAATGGCTGCTATGTTCACTCTCAGTGATCTACTTAGAGAACTTTTATTTATCTTCCATGCAACATTAGGCTCTAAAGGTAAGTGAAACACTGGGCTGTAAATGTAGTGTCATACAATGGGGAATCAGGGGATGCGTCAACCAAAAGACACAGCAAGGGTTCCATTAAACCTAATGATATAACTGATACCAAATCATTTTGGGCACCTCATGCCAGGAGGTCATCAGATAAAGTAATGAACTACTGTCATAAGAGGTCGGGTTGATGCTTTATAATAAGAGCAAAGAGAGATATCTCTTGGAACTTGAGGGATACACTGGAGCATTGCCCAGTAACAATAGTTAAAATGCAATTATAGCCACCATAGCCAGATAAAAGCAAGGTGACTGAGATTCATAGCCCTGAGGGATAAAGGTTTGAGTCCACAAGGCAAGCAATCTAGGCCAGAAAACATGCTCCTGCGGTTGAAGGTAATCTAGAATAGGTGATAAAGGGTTAATATGAAGAATTCCAATTATATATTTTAGATTAGTGGCAGCAACATGATTGGCTGTCTCTACCAGCCTTATAGTTTAAGACTTTTTAAAAATATATAGAATGCAAATAGCCACCTGCAGGGAGTACCAGCAACAAGTATGTTCATTGTGAAGCATGAGCAAATTTAGGAGGTATGAGTGTTGGACAGCAGCAGTTCTTTAGATGCCTCATATCATCTTCCCTTGATATACCTGAGTTTACCTGAAGTTGTGGTTTCTGACACAGACACACTCATTCTCGGACCGACAAGAGCTTGTTTCACAGTAATATGATACAGCCTAGAGTGGCGGGGATGGAAAAGATGTGCCCAGAACAATCTTCTACCACGGATGGAAGTCTGTGCATGTCCTAAGCTCCCATTACCTGGTAAGGTAATTCGGAGGCATATTTCACAGTTCCTCAGAAATTCCCCCAAAGAGATTGAGCTACAGTTGGTAACAGTGATACATCATTAATTAATGCACATTTTATTGGCTTTTCTCTCCTGACCCTCTTTCCATTTTCCCTCTTTTTTTGTGGGGAGATGCCTTTTTTTTGTTTGTTTTGTTTTGTTTTTGTTTTTGAGACAGAGTCTGGCTCTTGTCGCCCAGGCTAGAGTGCAGTGGTAAGATCTCGGCTCACTGCAAGCTCCGCCTCCCGGGTTCACGCCATTCTCCTGCCTCAGCCTCCCAAGTAGCTGGGACTACAGGTGCCCACCACCACACCCGGCTAATTTTTTCGTATTTTTAGTAGAGACAGGTTTTCACCGTGTTAGCCAGGATGGTCTAGTTCTCCTGACCTCGTGATCCGCCAGCCTCAGCCTCCCAAAGTGCTAGGATTATAGGTGTGAGCCACCGCACCCGGCCCCTGGAGAGATGCTTCTTAAGATTATTTTCTAAATGAATTACCTGTGTTAAAACCTTTGTTTCAAGATTTGCTTTTGACAAAACCCTATATAAGTCAGACAGTATCTCAAAATATATAAAGTACAAGTTAAATGCATGTAGTAATATGAATGTATACATACATATAACAAAGCCAGTTACATCACTTTATATGGATACTGAGTATATGGCCTCTTCTCAAAGCCAAGTCTTGCCCAGAAGTGTGTATTAAAGGAATATGAGAATCTTCCTCTGATCCTCACAATAGGAAACATGCTAAAACTCTTCCAATCCATAATGAATATAGACATGATATAATTAGATCAGCAACTCAAGCAGAGAATTTAAGTTGTAAATGGAAGACAATTAAAATGGCTCACATTATTCATGCTGGGAAACTGATCCTAGACAGCACTTGGCATTGCAAGGATTGCTATGAGAAAAAAGGGCAAACAGCCTGCACAGTCTGACCAGTATCACATTGACCAACATGTTCTTGGAAGAGCTTTTAAGAGAGGAAAATTGAACCTACAAAATTAAACAGTGAAAAACTGGCTCCTTCGGTTTAAGCAGAAAATAATTTGTTTATAAATTTTAAAAGCTCTGAAATGTTAACTTATATGTCCATGGTTTACTAGGCACCAGGAATAAGTTAAATGCTTGTATATGTGCACACGAACTGAAATAATGTGTGAAAAACTAAGTCTTTCCACATTTTGTGGAAACACAAGACCCAATAAATTTCTATTTTCTACCTGTATACATGCTTTATAAAAGCCTAAAACTTTTCCAGTTGTCAAGCTTTTGACATTTGAAAATTAACTCCAAAATAATTCACAGTAAAACAAATGTCAAAAATGTACTGTTAATTAAAATAGAGAGGAAATAAAAAATGATAGAAATGAAGAGCTCAGAAAAGTCAAGAAAATGATTTAAATATGTGATATTTTCAAGTTGTTTGGTCCAATTTTATTTGGAATTTACTTAACTATTTTATTTGACCTGTCTTCTTCTTTGCACCGATTCTCATTCTTGTGATTCCCTTTTCTACAACCATGATGTTAAAAAAAAAAAATCTACTACATTTTTAAGTTAATTGGTTTCTTTTAAAATTATTGTTGTCGTTTTGCTCTAAGTACTTTCCTCTGATGGCAGATTTTGGGTGGCTGGAGGTGGGAGTAGAAAAGGGGTTTAGATGAAAAACTTTATTAGGATGCAAATGCTATAGTAATAAGGCAAAGGGAGAAAATGAAAGAAAAATTGAAAACTATACCTTTCTTTGTATCTAGTCTTTGATTTCATTTATATTTTGTAACAATTTAGGGAATCAGATTAAATTACTTGTAGTAAACACATAACAGAATCATTATACTTGTGGTCTCCCAATCATTTAAAGTGCTATTATATTTTTATTAAAACCCAATAGTCTGCACCAAGTAAGCAAACTTTATAGAAAGAAAGTTATCTTTTATGCTACTTGCAGAATAAGAAATTATAAAAAAAAAAAGTTATCTGGACTTTGTTTTAAGCTACTGTCCAGAGTTAATGTTTTGGCTAATATACATCTCCCTAAATGTATCAAGTTATTAATATCACCTTATGTTTCATATTGGAGAGGGATTAGGCAACCTCAGAAGTATAGAATTATTGCTGAATATTACATTTTATAAAGAAACAAACTGTTTTGGTTACTGTAGCCTTGTAGTATAATTTGAAGTCAGGTAGCGTGATGCCTCCAGCTTTGTTCTTTTGGCTTAGGATTGACTTGGCGATGCGGGCTCTTTTTTGGTTCCATATGAACTTTAAAGTAGTTTTTTCCAATTCTGTGAAGAAAGTCATTGGTAGCTTGATGGGGATGGCATTGAATCTATAAATTACTTTGGGCAGTATGGCCATTTTCATGATATTGATTCTTCCAACCCATGAGCATGGAATGTTCTTCCATTTGTTTGTATCCTCTTTTATTTCATTGAGCAGTGGTTTGTAGTTCTCCTTGAAGAGGTCCTTCACATCCCTTGTAAGTTGGATTCCTAGGTATTTTATTCTCTTTGAAGCAATTGTGAATGGGAGTTCACCCATGATTTGGCTCTCTGTTTGTCTGTGATTGGTGTACAAGAATGCTTGTGATTTTTGTACATTGATTTTGTATCCTGAGACTTTGCTGAAGTTGCTAATCAGCTTAAGGAGATTTTGGGCTGAGACAATGGGATTTTCTAGATATACAATCATGTCATCTGCAAACAGGGACAGTTTGACTTCCTCTTTTCCTAATTGAATACCCTTTATTTCCTTCTCCTGCCTGATTGCTCTGGCCAGAACTTCCAGCACTATGTTGAATAGGAGCGGTGAGAGAGGGCATCCCTGTCTTGTGCCAGTTTTCAGAGGGAATGCTTCCAGTTTTTGCCCATTCAGTATGATATTGGCTGTGGGTTTGTCGTAGATAGCTCTTATTATTTTGAGATACGTCCCATCAATACCTAATTTATTGAGAGTTTTTAGCATGAAGGGTTGTTGAATTTTATCAAAGGCCTTTTCTGCATCTATTGAGATAATCATGTGGTTTTTGTCTTTGGTTCTGTTTATATGCTGGATTACATTTATTGATTTGCGTATGTTGAACCAGCCTTGCATCCCAGGGATGAAGCCCACTTGATCATGGTGGATAAGCTTTTTGATGTGCTGCTGGATTCGGTTTGCCAGTATTTTACTGAGGATTTTTGCATCAATGTTCATCAAGGATATTGGTCTAAAGTTCTCTTTTTTGGTTGTGTCTCTGCCAGGTTTTGGTATCAGGACGATGCTGGCTTCGTAAAATGTGTTAGGGAGGATTCCCTCTTTTTCTATCGATTGGAATAGTTTCAGAAGGAATGGTACCAGTTCCTCCTTGTACCTCTGGTAGAATTCAGCTGTGAATCCATCAGGTCCTGGACTCTTTTTGGTTGGTAAGCTATTGATTATTGCCACAATTTCAGAACCTGTTATTGGTCTATTCAGAGATTCGACTTCTTCCTGATTTAGTCTTGGGAGGGTGTATTTGTCGAGGAATTTATCCATCTCTTCTAGATTTTCTAGTTTATTTGCATAGAGGTGTTTGTAGTATTCTCTGATGGTAGAGTGTATTTCTGTGGGATCGGTGGTGATATCCCCTTTTTCATTTTTTATTGCATCTATTTGATTCTTCTCTCTTTTCTTCTTTATTAGTCTTGCTAGCAGTCTATCAATTTTGTTGATCTTCTCAAAAAACCAGCTCCTGGATTCATTAATTTTTTGAAGGGTTTTTTGTGTCTCTATTTCCTTCAGTTCTGCTCTGATTTTAGTTATTTCTAGCCTTCTGCTAGCTTTTGAATGTGTTTGCTCTTGCTTTTCTAGTTCTTTTAATTGTGATGTTAGGGTGTCAATTTTGGATCTTTCCTGCTTTCTCTTGTGGGCATTTAATGCTATAAATTTCCCTCTACACACTGCTTTGAATGTGTCCCATAGATTCTGGTATGTTGTGTCTTTGTTCTCGTTGGTTTCAAAGAACATCTTTATTTCTGCCTTCATTTCATTATGTACCCAATAGTCATTCAGGAGCAGGTTGTTCAGTTTCCATGTAGTTGAGCGGTTTTGAGTGAGTTTTTTAATCCTGAGTTCTAGTTTGATTGCACTGTGGTCTGAGAGACAGTTTGTTATAATTTCTGTTCTTTTACATTTGCTGAGGAGAGCTTTACTTCCAACTATGTGGTCAATTTTGGAATAGGTGTGGTGTGGTGCTGAAAAAAATGTATATTCTGTTGATTTGGGGTGGAGAGTTCTGTAGATGTCTATTAGGTCCACTTTGTTTAGAGCTGAGTTCAATTCCTGGATGTCCTTGTTAACTTTCTGTCTCGATGATCTGTCTAATGTTGACAGTGGGGTGTTAAAATCTCCCATTATTATTGTGTGGGAGTTTAAGTCCCTTTGTAGGTCACTCAGGACTTGCTTTATGAATCTGGGTGCTCCTGTGTTGGGTGCATATATATTTAGGATAGTTAGCTCTTCTTGTTGAATTGATCCCTTTACCATTATGTAATGGCCTTCTTTGTCTCTTTTGATCTTTGTTGGTTTAAAGTCTATTTTATCAGAGACTAGGATTGCAACCCCTGCCTTTTTTTGTTTTCCATTTCCTTGATAGATGGTACCACAACAGAGATATAGATCAATGGAACAGAACAGAGCCCTCAGAAATGATGCCGCATATCTACAACTATCTGATCTTTGACAAACCTGACAAAAACAAGCAATGGGGAAAGGATTCCCTATTTAATAAATGGTGCTGGGAAAACTGGCTAGCCATATGTAGAAAGCTGAAACTGGATCCCTTCTTTACAGCTTATACAAAAATTAATTCAAGATGGATTAAAGACTTAAATGTTAGACCTAAAACCATTAAAATCCTACAAGAAAACCTAGGCAATACCATTCAGGACATAGGCGTGGGCAAGGACTTCATGTCTAAAACACCAAAAGCAATGGCAACAAAAGCCAAAATTGACAAATGGGATCTAATTAAACTAAAGAGCTTCTGCACAGCAAAAGAAACTACCATCAGAGTGAACAGGCAACCTACAGAATGGGAGAAAATTTTTGCAACCTACTCATCTGACAAAGGGCTAATATCCAGAATCTACAATGAACTCAAACAAATTTACAAGAAAAAAACAAACAACCCCATCAAAAGGTGGGCAAAGGACATGAACAGACACTTCTCAAAAGAAGACATTTATGCAGCCAAAAAACACATGAAGAAATGCTCATCATCACTGGCCATCAGAGAAATGCAAATCAAAACCACAGTGAGATATCATCTCACACCAGTTAGAATGGCCATCATTAAAAAAAACAGGAAACAACAGGTGCTGGAGAGGATGTGGAGAAATAGGAACACTTTTACACTGTTGGTGGGACTGTCAACTAGTTCAACCATTGTGGAAGTCAGTGTGGCGATTCCTCAGGGATCTCGAACTAGAAATACCATTTGACCCAGCCATCCCATTACTGGGTATATACCCAAAGGACTATAAATCATGCTGCTATAAAGACACATGCACACGTATGTTTATTGCGGCACTATTCACAATAGCAAAGACTTGGAACCAACCCAAATGTCCAACAATGATAGACTGGATTAAGAAAATGTGGCACATATACACCATGGAATACTATGCAGCCATAAGAAATGATGAGTTCGTGTCCTTTGTAGGGACATGGATGAAACTGGAAAACATCATTCTCAGTAAACTATCGCAAGGACAAAAAACCAAACACCGCATGTTCTCACTCATAGGTGGGAATTGAACAATGAGAACTCATGGACACAGGAAGGGGAACATCACATTCCAGGGACTGTTGTGGGGTGGGGGGAGGGGGGAGGGACAGCATTAGGAGATATACCTAATGCTAAATGACGAGTCAATGGGTGCAGGAAATCAACATGGCACATGGATACATATGTAACAAACCTGCACATTGTGCACATGTACCCTAAAACCTAAAGTATAATAAAAAAAAAAAGAAAAACAAAACAAAACAAAAAAGAAACAAACATTTTCACTACTAATAAAAAACAACGTGTCTACAAATGACATAATTCTTACAAGAATTAGTCTTAAATAAGGTGCCCTAGAGACACTCTGTTCCACCTCCTTGTTTTGCAAAGGAGGAAACCTGCCTTTGGAGGCATTTAATGACAATTCTTAACTAAGTAGTAGAAAAGCGAATACTAGACAAGACATTTCCCAAATCCTTCCAAACTTACTGCCTTAAATGTAGAAAACAATCATGGTTTGTATATCAGACAGTAATAGTTTCTGATTCCAAATAGGCAGGGAGTAACATTAATTGAATAAGAAGGTATCATTTTTAATGTGTAGGACATACTTTCTATTTTTTTTTTTTTTAGTAGAGGTGCTTCAAAGTTCCAGAACCATCCACATTCGACAAATAACTATAAAGTATTATTTTGCTTTCCTGAGCATGATTTTTAAGCAATCCTAACAGTAATCTGTGAAAAAAAAAATTAAAGATGATTAAAATGTTCATGAAAATCTAAAGCAATGTTAAATGCCATTGCTCCTTAATAGTGTGGGATTCTGAAAGTATGACTCAATAGATTGTGAAAGAAAAAGACACTACCCACAAGAATTATTAATCTCCCACATTGATATGATTCTTTTTGGCTTCAAACTTTCAACTACTTCATCTTGTTTCACTATTTGCTTCTCAGAAAAGATGATGTTTAATTGAGATACAACTTGCTTCTATATTAATATGACCTAGAAAAATTAGGGCAGATAATATCATTGGTGACACAAAACATGCTATTATCTGCAAACCCTAAATTTCTCAAAGGAATAAAAGCAGTTTTCCTTAAGAGTCTCATTCTAGATCTAAACTTAGGTAATTTTTAAAGAAATAAATTGTTTTACCAAACTCCCATCTGTCTTTTCTCTTGGTTCCAGTAAAGATTGTTTCCAAGTTAGGATTATGTAAACAGCCTCTTTTCTAGGGTACTTGGGACCTTCTCTGCTTTATTCTCAAGCCCTTTCTTCAAGTCCATCAAATGTTGCTTTCTTCAAGCTGTCTCTATTGCAGTTGATAAAAGAGATAACGCCAACACTTTTCTTAAAATTCAGATATCTGCTTAACTAGAAATAGTAGGTAAGCAAAACCTGAAAAGAACCTTTAATTGCCGCCTGACAAAGGGAAGAAAGGCAGTTTATTTATTTATTTTTTAATCACAACCAAAAACAAATTAGAAAAAGTCATTATTTTTATTTTCTTTTTTATATCCTCAGGAAAAAGGACATAACAGATGTCAGAGCAGAACTAAACAACTATTGAATTATAAGTAGCAGTGAATCAAAGAAAAGACTGCTTACATGTGTGCGTACGTGTATATATGTATGTATAAAATATTAAATTGGGAGGAAACTTTAGTAAAAGAGATATAATATTTTCTCTATTTCATCACTGTGGCTAAAGCCAAATCACATTGGATTTAATTCAATTATGTCTATATTTATAAATAGAGTTATACATATAATATTAATACTAAAACTTTCAAATTGTTCTGAGGTACACACTGAAGCTCATAAAAGGCTGGTTCTATTATTTAGGTGTACTGATTTTTTTTTGTTGTTTTTGAGACCGAGTGTCACTCTGTCACCAGGCTGAAGTACAGTGGCATGATCTCGGCTCTCTGCAACCTCCGCCTCCTGGGTTCAAGCGATTCTCCTGCCTCAGCCTCCTGAGTAGCTGGGACTACACGTGCGCGCCACCATGCCCAGCTAATTTTTGTATTTTTAGTAGAGATAAAGTTTCACCATGTTTGCCAGGATGGTCTCATTCTCTTGACCTCGTGATCTGCCTGCCTCGGCCTCCCAATGTGCTGGGATTACAGGCATAAGCCACTGCAGCCAGCCTGATATTTTATATTTTAATGTCTAATTGAATTTGAGATTGCTAAACTACAGCAAACTACAGCATTTGTCTTAAATGTTGCAGGGAAGGGTAAATTATAGATACACAAAACAACTGCAAACTAAGATATAAAGTTATCTTTTTTTTTTTAATACAGAATCCCATTTTGTCACCCCAGCTGGAGTGCAGGGGTGCAGTCTTGGCTCACTGCAGCTCAAACTCCTGAACTCAGGTGATCCTTCTGCCTCAGTCTCCCAAGTAGCTGGGGCTATAGCCTGAGGCAGGTGCCACCACGCCAGCTATTTTTTGAAAATTTTTTGTAAAGACAGGGTTTCGCCATGTTGCCCAGGCTGGTCTCAAACTCCTGGGCTCAAGTGATTTGCCTGCCTCAGAGTCCCAGTGTTGAGATTACAGGTGCGAGCCATCGTGCCTGGCCAAAGGGATAAGGGATCTTTCTTAAAGGTTTATGAAACTTATTATAGCCCACTTAAGAAAAAAGTTACTAACAATATAATAAATTGGTCTCTTTTGATTTTTAGGAATTTGTGTGATTACCTACAAATCTCTCTCAGAACTGATAATACATAGCTCATAAAATCATCACAGTGAAATAACTTGGTGATATAGGTATTTGATAAATAATTAGAAAAATTAAGAATACTCATGTCTTAAATATATGAGAGAGATATATTGAGCTCAGAATAAAAACAGGTAATTAGCTTTATAATGTTTGTAATTTTACATATTTTTATTCATATTTACAAATTTTAGCATGATTATATGACCTACACATTCACATGAAAATATCATTGGACTTAAACATCTCTGCTTATAAAAAGATTGACTGTAGCATTTGATCTAACACTAAATCTTTTTTTTTAAAGCCACATATGTGTGCTACTTTAGAAACGTTTTAAACGTTTGAATCTCATTACTAAAGTTGCACACAGTAAAATGTAGTTTCCTTGTCAAATTCTTGCAGAGAATGTGGTCCTTGGAATGTTCGGGGCTGTAGGAGGAAGACAGTTCAAAATTTCTGTTATTCACGAGCTCTACTGTAACATCTGCTCCGAGCTAAAACCTCCCACATAGAAGTAATGGTAATAGATGAAAGGAAGAAAGTAGCAGAAAGGTCCATTGACTGCCATTCAATTTACTGAAATTGCCCACTTAGAATACTTATTTAGACATTACAAGCTTCACTTTCTCCAGTGCGTAGCCTGAGTGCCCTGAGCTGCATAAGGTGCAGGAGCTATCTCCCTCCATGCTGCACTTTCAGGAAAGGGATAGACTACACAACTTAAGAAAATAGGTGAACAGCATGCAGGCAGGAGCCTGTGATACATAGAGGCCATGCCTAGATTTATATGCTTGTCAGGAGGGTTGAGGTGAAGATGTTGGCAGAGGGAGTACCTTAAGGGCTGGCTGTCTCACTGTTTCATTTGTGCAAGCATCTGGACTTTCCACATGCTGAAAGCCTGGCTAAAGGAATTACATTTCTCATGAAACATTTCTCTAACGGCCACATTTATTTATTATTCTCTTTTAAAGTAATTTTCAGTTTGTTTGTTATTGTGAGTAATCTGGAAAATTAAATAATATATCTTGATGTTCTTTAAAATATCAGACCGCCTTTAAGCTTCATGCAATACTGTTGAAAAATAGAAGGATTAAGATCCTCCATGTGTGAAGTAATTTAACTGAAGAATATCATTCTCTTCTTAAAGAACATTATTCTCTAGGCTGATAGTAGCTTTTTTGTAACAATGCAGAGTATTGTGAATTTAAAGGACTGTGCCAAAAAAAAAAAAAAAGCATTTGAAGCTAAAATGATCCATTTTCCTCTCATCCAAAGTACACATAAACCATAGATAACAAATATCATTACCTTGGTTATGCAGCAAAATTAGTCTGAAAAAACATAAGTGTGCAAAATATACTTTAATTTTTTTCACACAATTGTCATGCTTTTTGCGTTATGAATATAGAAAATCTATGCAGTTTTCCTTGGTTACTAAATATGCTGTAAACTGTCTTATTCACATTTACTTCGATTTCAAGTAACAGGCCTGTATTTGGGGCTGGCATAAACAAGGAGATAATATATTGGACTGTTACTAAGATCCCAGCTAAAGTTACTCAAACCTTTGAATTTTAAATAAAATTTTTCTGAGTACTGCATCCCATAATCTGTGGGCAATCCAACATCCTCACCAATATATGAGAATTTTTAAAGTTTAAACAGACTCCATGTCCTTGCATCTATTTAATTCTCAATGTAACTCACAGTTTCTCTCTTCCTCTCTCTCCCCCACACTCACACCCTCCTCAGGGCTCACACTGATGTTTAACTTCACCCCTTTAATTTTCTCAAAACAGACAAACAAACAAGCCAGGCATTCATAAAAGGCATTTTATGACGTGGTAGACTTTATAGAAGTTTGGGGCTACATTAGGGATTAACTTCACAGCAACACTAACAGTTATAAATATTAGATGCCTCTACACATAAAAGTCACTTAGTCACACAAGCATGAAGCCCAGCTTCTCTCCCTCAAGACGTTCTCACCTTCGTATTTCCCTTACTTCATTAAGCAGAATAATTGAGCTCAGTACCTTCCACTCAGCTCTAGGGCTTACCTTTGTATAAATGTGCCCTGATAAAGCACAGCCACCTATGACTTATTTCTTTCCGTGTCTTAAATGGAAAGTAGCAACATGATAATTTACCTTCTCATTGATATCGCTAGTACTCATTGAAAGGTAGTCATTAGTGCTGTTCCTGATATATGTCTGATTTCCCCTCCTTCTGGGCACATGAGTGGGTTGTACCTCCTGGCCCTTTTGTGATTAGATGGAATGGTGTAACTAGTATTGAAAAATCAGTAGTGAGCTATACATGTCACTTTTGAGCAGGAGCACTTAATTGTCAGTATGAGAACCTCTTCCCTCTGGCAGGAAAGCAGCAGTGTTTGTGATGCTGGGTGCCTCAGTGTACCTGGGTGACTATGTAAAGGAAAGACCTCTGCTGACCCCTGGTAGACATGGTTGAATAAGGAAAAAATAAGCCATTTTGCTATTAAGTGATGGATATCTTAGAATCCTTTGTTATCACAACCAAAAAAAAACTATTAATAAATGACTTTACTCACTATTACTCTGCAGTTATACAAAGAGGACACCTTCAGTTTCTGTAATGTATTTGATCTTCCTCAAAGCTCCCACTGTGTTAGGAAGTAAAAATAAAACATTAAAAAAAATTAAAAACCCTGCCACCTAATGATATCTAGTTCATTTAAGTTTAACTAATTTTTTGTTTGTTTGTTTGTTTAGTTTCTTTTGGGTGCATTCATAGACTGCAGAATTTCCTCTATCATCATGGTCATGAGGGATTGCAGGCCCCAAATCTACTCCAGCAGTAAATCTGCTCTCTGGATCCTTGCTAGCTCCTGCAGAGATGATATTTCATATCTGCCTGTTCAGTGTCTCCTGCTGTCAGGGGACCACAAGATGAGCAATCTCTTGGGAGCAGCAAACTCTAGTGAGCTCAGCCCTTTCCCTTAAGGCCTGTCTGTGGATTTTCCTAAGGTCTGGGCATGAATCCAATTTAGTTATTGCCCAGGTTGTCTCCCTGCAATCCTCAATTTAAGAATTATTTTGCATTGATAAAAGTAGGCTCACTTATCTCTCGAACTCCCAAACCAATGACTTCAATACATTTCTAACCATTTGGAATATATAAGAGATTCTAGGCTACTCTCTATCTAAACACTTGACACCTCTGTTTTTGTTTTTGTTTTTATGTGGTCACCCATGGTTATAGCAGGATCATTCTTCAAGGTAGTCTCTCAGAGTCTCAAATGTGAGTAGGGCAAAGATACCTTCATTTTTGCTTTTATTTCAATATAGGGTAATGTACATCCTATTTCTGGGGCTTAGGTCTGGAGAGAGAAGTTAAGGTGTAGGTGTAGTGTGATGTTTTCCCCAATTTCAGACTGTTCCTCCCGCAGTCAGTTAGGTCTGGAAAGAGTGATCATTCCACATTTACTCCTTGTCTGATCCTTTTAATAAACAGCACTGTTCCTCTTCTTTAAGACTGAAATGGTAGAAAGTTTATTTGGGAATCGTGTTTATAAAGATAAAGAGCATATTATTATGAGATTAATATCATCACTATTACATTAATCATGTAGTTATATTTGTGAGGCCAAAGAAAATAGTCTTTTTAAATAACATAGATGAATATTTTATGAAAACTCTCATCAGAGACTACAGCTAGGCTTCCCAGAGGACTGGAACCAAAAACTGCAAAACCATTAGAAATCACATTGGTCTTTTCTCTCTTATTCACATCTTAGTCCCTCATCTCTCTTTCCCTGATAATTTATTTAATTTTTATTTTGTTTTGTTTTCTTTCTGCAAACTTGATTTTCAGTCTTCATCATACATATTGCCCTAAAACCCACCCCCATACCATAACCACCTTAACTCCAAAGTTGATAGCAATAAAAGTGAAATGACCAACTCAGGCTGAGTAAAATTTCAGAATTAAAGCTTCAAATTTTAGTAACACAAATTCTCTTTGGTCTTTCTTGGGTCTTCTCTATACCCGCAAATAGCAAATGCATCCAGTAACATAAGTTCATTGAGCATAATCATGATTTCTACACTTCAGTCTCATAAATAAGGAGAGAAAACTCTCAAATTAAGAAATGCATCATTTAGAGACCAGATTGTAGCCAAAAATAATAGTAACTATAATTATTGCAGCAGCTACCATTAAAGAGTCCTTATTTCTCTCCTACATGCAAACAGGATGCCTTGATCAAATGGCTTGGGTGTTGGAGACACTATATTAGTGTGTCTGTACCACAAACTTTAGGGGAGAAATGACCTGGAAAATTGCTGAACAGGTAGTACAGGACAACCATAATCAATTAAAATCACTGCTCAAGGACAAAAATACCAGAGGAAATTGTTAGAGGGCCATTCTGTTCTTTCTCTTTCCATCACTGTAATAATTTGTCACCGCCATCTATACAAGGCTCCTCTAAGCTGCCAAAGGAAAATTGACCTTCATGTTTCTAGTTATTGACCAAGGCACATACTTAGTGTTAGACTTTAAGTTCATTTCTGGGTTGTCTATTAAAATGTAGTCATCTTCTTCATATCTTTAACTAGTCATTGAGATAGTTGATTTTATTCAGTTAATTTTACCAATATTCCCAATATTATAAATTCATTTTATTCGTTTTTCCTTCACTTTTATTCCAATGCTAGGTTAAAATAACTGGGAAAGAGAAAATTTTTCATCTCATACTGTCATGTTTTTACTTCTTCAACAAAAATTGGATGGGCACCTACTAAGTGGCAGGCAGTTATCCAGATCATGTAGACACCATCATGAGCAAGTCAGAAAAGTTTATTTCCCTCATGGACTTTGCAGTCTAGAAAAAGGAAAATTAGCTGGGTGTAGTGGCTCATGCCTATAATGGTAGCACTTTGGGAGGCCAAGGCAGGAGGATGGCTTGAGTCCAGGAGTTTGAGACAAGCCTAGGTAACATGGTGAGACCTCTACAAAAAGTCAAAAATTGAGGTAGGAGGATCGCTGCCTCAATATAAAAACAACAATAAAAAAGGACATTATAATAAACAAGCAAATACATTAACCACTTTAAAGAGGAAAATAAAGAATATATAACAAATAATGACCAGATGTTTAATGTTCTTTTAGTATGTGATGTCCAAAGAAGTCTCCATGAGGTAACATTTCTGGGCATAAGATTAGATTAGAGAAGGAATAAATAATCATGTGGTGACCCGAACAGTAGAATACTCTAATAAGTAAAAGCACCAAAAATAGTGACATATGTGATGTTTTGTAGAAACACAAAATGGCTGGAATTACTGGCCTGTAGCAAGTAGAAGGCAAATTATAATTTAAAATGTTTCCCTGGTGAGGAGAACAAGTTTGAAAGAGGAAAAAGAAAGGAGGGAGATTTAAAAGGAGTGTATCCAGATTGTGTAACAGAGAACACAGAAATGTTGTTTGTTGAGAGAGAAATTCCATAATCCCTATAGTAACTGGGAAAGAGAAAAATCAGTTTGAGCAGTCATCAATTCCAGTGACCTATTTAGGAAATTTGTGTTCTCTGTGCCCACAAATATAGACTCCATCAGTTTAAAGGCCATAGTTCAAAAAGGGGTAAACTCTTTTTCCCAGGAGACACAATCAGAATCCCACTGAACTAGATCTCGTGGCTACACCTGGGCATTTGGAGTTCCTTATTCCAAGGGTTCAGCAGGAAGAAAGAGAGTCATCATCTTAACACGTATATTTGACCCTGACCAGGAGGTGGTAGAGCTATGATACACAAGAATAGCAGGAAGGAATACTTTGGCACCTATGAAATGTTCTTCTCTACCTCTTTGCATCACTCCCTTTCCCAAGTGTGATGGTAAATGGACAAGAAGAGCAATCCCAAGTGAGAGGAACATTGAGACCAAGGACTCAGATCCCTCAAAGATGAAAGTCTGTGTTGCGACATCAGTAAATCATTGTGACTAGCAGGAATTATGTTGAGTGGGGGGGATCAAAATGGGTAGTAGAGGGCAGAAAGAATAAGCATCAAATCCAGCCACAATACTGGGGGGTCATGGTTTGTCCTACCTACCTTCCTCTGCTAAGTTTCCCCCAGGAAGAAAGGCTTACCAGAATCTTGGAAGAGATGCTCTCAGAAGCTGTAAGAAGGAAAATTGTGGTGGAGAATTTAATATACCTTGCAGGTCCTTCAGAATGAAGTGAATATTCCCCCATCTGCTGGAAGTCCTGCCAAAAGACAGTTCTCACTGTAAGAACTCCTTGAGGATTGCCCTGAATGAAAAAATTGCCTCTCTAAGGTCACACCTATATCCACAGGCATTCTACACTTAATGATTGATCAGTATGAGAGTAGAAAAGGCCTGGACCCCTCAATCCAACTTAATACAATTCTGAATCTCAGTTCTGTGGTCCTTGTGAAGGGTAATGAAGGTCTTTATTGGGAAAAAGTCACGGAATGAACTTCTGCCTGTTTCCACTTATTCTCCCTTTCACAAGCCTCCATCCCAAAAATTCTTCTTAATAAAATCCCTAAATATTAATCTCCATTTCAGAATTTGCTTTTCAGAAAATCAAACCCTGTAACACCAGGTATGCAGTCAATAAAATTGATTTTACAGGCTACATTTAGCATAATGTCATCAAAGGTTTATGCCATCCCCATTTTTATCTCTGAGAAGTCAAAGAAAAATTTATTTGTTTTGTGGGTAATTGCATTACATTGGTAGAATGAATAATTACTATTTAAGAACTTATTATCTGTAAAACTAACCTTTAAAATTGTCTGACAGTTTTAAACTTTAAAAAATATTATAATTAGTATTAGAGAGAATGCTTTCTTTCTTTCTTTGTAGTTCCTATGGGAGCAAATCCATTAATAAATATTTCTTAAATGTCTATTTTGATTTGACAAGAGGTTTCATTAACAATTTGAATGGTTATGACTAAAGTCCTAAAAGGGCAATTTTCCTTGAAAGTTAGCTAATAAAGAAAGAATGCTAATCTAGGATTTTTTTTTTCATAAAATTCTCCTCACTTCTCTCACAATCTGGCAGTAAAAATGTAAAACTCATAAATTTATTTCATCACTATTGGAAATATTTTGAAGGCTCTTTGAAAATACTGTGTCTTTTTAGAGACCCAGATTCAAGACAGATATTTAAGCACTAAAAATAAATAAATAAATGAAAGTCTGAATTGAATAGTGTTTCTTAAATGCAACTGATACGAATTCAACACACAAATCCCAAAATATGAAAGCTTCTGCAGGCATTGATTTTCTTAGTAAAGTTAACTTTTACATTTACCTCTCAAATTCATTTGCATGCCAAATTCAGAAATCCTATTTGCATATTCCACTGAAGATTAACTTGCCTGCCACATGTCTGAAAAGCAGAAGGGAGAACAAATCATTAATATGATTATTAGCTTAATGTATTGTTTATGACAACCCCAAAGAAGAATATATTAAAAACTGGAAACCTCAGCACAGATATTAGAAATAAGTACTTCTCCTTGAGTAAAAGAAAATTTGTTTAATGGCTTACTAGTTCAAGTAGCTCAGGAAAACAACCAAGGTAATTCAAATTGTGAGTGGATGTAATTTGAAGAGAACCAGAACATTAAATAAAAAATGAATCTTGATGGTTACATTACCCTTGCTCTTTCTACACAGTACTGTATCCTAATATATTTTATATACTTGTTGGAAAATACTTTTAAACATTAATTTGTTCTGTAGTAAAATTATATTACATAAAGTGCTTTAAATGCTAAGGCTTAGTATAATTATGCAGTGCTGAGACTATTGTGATGTTATTGAAAACTAGCAAACTTATCTTCAATAAAAGAAGCCAAAAGCTTCAATTATCTACTCACAGATTATAATTGGGGTTTGTGTATGTAGGCTTATAAAAAGAATTTTAACAGGAAATAAGTCCCATAAATTTGTTTAAAAATTATCAGTGTTATGCATTGCTATCTCCTCCCATATTAGTTTCTCAGGACTTATAAGAAGTCATGAACAATTTTGGTTACCCTCTCAAAAGCATGGAGGTGGCTTTCATAACCTTACTGGCACACTGCTACACAGATTTCAGAATCTTAAAAGAAAAAGGCTATATTCACCATTTAGTTGTCCAAACCATTGATTACTTTTATCATTCAAGGAATGTATTACTCCATCCTTTTCACCTCTCCAAATCTTATCTGATCTTCAAACCCCAGACCTATCTCCCTTGCAGAAAGCCTTCTAAATTAATACACAAATATATCCTTAAAATTGTTATTGCATTAATGTCTGTACCATATATATTAGCATTTAATAATAACCTGTTAGTCACTGTCTGATTCTCTTTCTCACTTGTGTCTAATTTTTCTCCTTGAAAATAATGTTAGTTATTTCAAGACAAATTCCATGCCTTTTATCTCTGCATACTTTGATGCATACTGGTCACAAAATAAGGGACCAAAAATACTTGATGATATATTGAACAATCAAAAATTTTTATTTGTGGAATAATCAAGCAAAATGCATTAGGTTAAATTTTTTTAGACTCTGAGATTTTACATCTCAATATTGAAACAAAAATCAAAAGAAGTAATCCCCAATAAATTAGATAACTTAGTTTGTATTGCCAAAAAAATGACTTTAAATATTACATTTCATTACTAAGCATTAAAAATCCATTTATAAAAAAATTAACACATCTTTAAACTAAATAATAGCCTGAGAATCTTTACACACAAACATTAACTTGTGATCTCTTTCTAATGGAGTTCATCAATGTTCTTAGGGATTCCAAAGCTAAGCTCAAATCTAAAAAATGTGAAATGTTACGTAAGCACATTTAACAACATTAAGAAAAGAGAGGTGCTCTACATGTTTTACGTCAAATAATACGGGCTTAAAAAGAGTATTTATCTGTTACCTTTTAAATATGTATTGGGTTATTTTTTATAGCTGTCATCTCTGAAGAAAACTCACAGAACATTATTCATATCAACAATTAATAATTCTTCTGTCTCAATATCCTCAGACCTACCCAGCCCTGCTTAGCTAGGGCAGTATGAGAAGAAAATTTTCTCAGAGCCTTATTTAGAATTGACAGCTTCACTTGTATTATATTCTGCCCAGTGAATTGTCAGTGTGGTTCACCGTACAGTGGCACATTTGTTAAGATGAAACTACTATATTTCTCAGAATTTATAAGAGTAAATTGTGGAAGTCTTTTGAGATGGAAGAAAAGCAGATGATATTACTGTCTGTCTAAAGGTCATCACGGTTAGATAGAGTGACAAACAGACTCACGGCTGCCTGCATGTTCCAGCTTGTCCTCACTCTCCTCTGTTCTTCAGACAGCTCTTATCCCGGACTGCTAGCCTATTGACCAAGAACATAGAAAAGCCCATCATCATCAAATGTTCAGTAGTGTAACAACATTAGCTTCCCATAGATCGTCCTAAATCCGTGAAGACACATACTTGGCTTCTCAGATTGACTGGTCAATGACAACCGTGACCATCCAATTCCCACTTTCACAGCTTCACTTCTGAGTTCTTTCCTCTTCTATTGAAGTTTTAATTTTTCTATTTCCTGTGGCAGATTGTATGTTCTAAAGATAACCATAAAAATATTTCTTATACTAAATGATCTTCTTCCAATGTGACTTTGACAATGACACTCCTCCCAAAGTTCTGGGATCGATTACTCTTCCTAAGCTATTGAATCTGGGAAAGCATTTATGACAACCCCAAGCAATAGACTGTGATTGTGTTGATGCTGTATGATTTCTGAGGCATATCATTAGGTTGCCATATATTTCCACCTTGCTTTTTTGGAATGCTCACTCTTCAAGCACACACCATGCAGTCTGTGACGCAGATTCACTGTGGACCGGTTAGCAACTTGTCTAAGTTCAGTGAGACAGAACACCCACACACACAAGTTACCTGAAGCAGGTTTATTATTTTTACACATAGGCAGCAAGGGATGACACAAGCCTAGGATTGATTGTGAGCCTTTCCTTCAAGGCTCAGGAAAGCTGCCTGGGGAGGCCATATCTGCATATGTCCCCCTTGCACTGCAGCTGAGGGACCCTGGAAAGCAGCCTGCCCCGGATTTTCTACCTCAGGTGTCACATGACACAATAGGCTAAAAAGCACTGAAGGACGTCCTGTTTCTAGGGGGCACTGGAATAATGCTCAGGTTGTTATAGCCAGTACCTCCTTATCTCAGAATGTTGCATTCCCATCACATTTTACAGCTAATCTTGAGAACTACAAGCAAAAAAGGGGGCAGAACTAGGTCAGTTCACAGTCACCCAGAACTGCCCTGCACTGTGATGAAGCCCAAGCATATTATGCAGAAGGCTACATGGAGAGGAACTAAGGTCTTTGCCTAAAGCCCTATGTAAGCTCCCAGTTGACAGCCAGTACTAACTTGTAGCCAGGTCAGTGAGCCAGCTTTTTTAAAGTAAGTCTTACAGTGTCTATTGAGTCACCCTAGCTGACTTCACATGAAAATTATATGTAAACAGCCATCTACATTAAGCCCTCCCAAATTGAAGAATCACGAGGAGGGAAAAAAAAACTTTGTTATTGTTTAAGCCACTCAGTTTAGGTGGTTTGTTAAACAGTAATAGGTAATAGGTACAGATTTTGGTATCAGGAAAATAAATTTCCAGGAAGAACATTGAAAGGGCCAACTGTATTCCCACTGCCTAGGATAAAATGTAAAAGAAAAGAGATAAGCTAAACAATAAGTTGTGAAATATAGTGGAACTGAGGCTTGATGGGTTAAAAACTGAAATTCTTCCTTATTTTTAGCCTTTGCAGGTAGCAAACAATTCTCAAATTAGGAAATGGATTCTGGGAAAAGACCAAATTTAGAGGGAGAGATGTTTTAATACCTGTTTTAAAGATCTTTGGTGCTTCATGTTACCCGCCTGATAGTTAAAGGACTCCTAAAGACCTTAAAAATATTCCTTAAAATTTATCTCTGTTAAACAATAAGGCTTCAGAGAATCTCACAGGGAGCCTAAGTTAAAGATAATGTAAAAGTTATATTAAATATTTAATACTTAGTATATATTATTTTATATAAAATAAATATTGGATGTGGCTTTCATTTAATGGGTTAAATCTAGTAAGATTCATGCAAAACATACAAAACTATTAAGAGAATTGTAATGGTAAAATTGTTGCCAGCTTGAAAAAAAAAGAAATAGAGAAAAAAATTAAAAAATGTTTTTAAGTCCCAGACATTTACAAGTAAATATCAGTTTAAAAAAACACTCAGTTACAAAAGAAGCCCTTTTTATTGAAAAGAAAGAATAACTCAGTAGTCAAATCAAGATCTCAAGAATTAGAGATAATAGCCATAGGAAGTAATTCTCACAGTAACAACATAAAGCCAACCTAGATTTCAGAACTCTTATGAACTAGTCACTGCTATGTGCTTCTCATCTCATGATGAGACATTTCATAAATGGGAGTGTCTATTGTGGTTATCCTGTGCCTGTCTACGTTATATGTTAGGAATGTAGGAGGACAACTTGGTATCATTTGTTCACAGTGCTTCACATGGAGAATAATAATATTCAACAAGCTGTATCTACAGAACTATACCTGAGAATGCTCATCTAAACATGGACCTGAGTTTTGTAAAGAGATTCTAGGCTTTGAACTGATGACCTAATGAGATATAATTTGGTTATTAAAAGAAAAGATACATGAATTTCTCAGGTAAGAACAATGTGGATTGTTGTGCCTAAAGGTCAATTATAAAAGATTAAAAACTAAAATTATTCTTAAATTCCCCCAAAAATAAAAAGTCCTCAATAATATCTCCCATCCCACACACTCTGTTTACAATATGGCATTAATACTTCTATTCAGGGGTAGTATTTACATCCTCCCCCCTTGAATGTAGGGACACATAGGATTTTGTGACTGCTTTAATAATGCAGTATGACAAAAGTTATGATGTGTAACTCTTGAGGTTAAATTATTAAAATGCTATGGACTTCTGCTTTCTCCTCTTGTGATAATTTATACTTTTTCTTTGAATTAAGTAACTATGGTGAGCAGAAGACAAAGCATAATGTATAAATTTTAGAAGAAAATGAACTTAAGACCCAGTCTCCCAAATAAAAGCCAGCAACAATTCATCTGCCATGCAAGTAAATCATCCTGAAAGACTTTTTCACTCTCAATCCACTGTAAATGATACCCCATGAATTAGAGACAAAATATCCTCTCTGACTCTTACCTAAAATGCATCTCATGAGGAAAATAACAGATTGTTGTTTTACGTCACTAAATTCTGGGGTGATTAGTTATATAGCAGTAGATTGCCAATAGTTTTCTTATCCCATAACTCAATTGACCCTGATCAACACAACCACTCTCAATAATTAAAGTGGGGTTTTTTTCAAGGTAGCAATATTTTAGGTAAAACAATAATTGTCCTGGCCAGAACTTCCAATACCATTTAAAAAGGAGTGGTGAGAGATGGCATCTTTGTCTTGTACTAGTTTTCAAAAGGAATGCTTCCAGCTTTTGCCCATTCAATATAATATCAACTGTGGGTTTGTCATAAATCTTATTATTTTGAGACATGTTCCATCAATACCTAGTTTATTGAGAGTTTTTAACATGAAGTTATGTTGAATTTTATCAAAGGCCTTTTCTGCATCTGTTGAGATAATCATGTGGTTTTTGTCTTTGGTTCTGTTTAATGTGATGGATTACGTTTACTGATTTGCATATGTAGAACCAGCCTTGCATCCCAGGGATGAAGCCGATTTGATCATGGTGGGTAAGTTTTTTGATGTGCTGCTGGACTTGGTTTGCCATTATTTTATTGAGGATTTTTGTGTCAATGTTCATCAGGGATATTGGCCTGAAGTTTTCTTTTTTTGTTGTTTCTCTACCAGGCTTTGGTATCAGAATGATGCTGGCTTCATAAAATGAGTTAGGGAGGAGTCCCTCTTTTCAATTGTTTGGAATAGTTTCAGAAGGAATGGTACCAGCTCCTCTTTGTACCTCTGGTAGAATTCAGCTGTTAATCCATCTGCTCCTGGGTGTTTTTTGGTTGGTAGGCTATTAATTACTGCCTCAATTTCAGAACTTGTTATTGGTCTATTCAAGGATTCAACTTCTTTCATTTAGTCTTGGGAGGGTGTACGTGTGCAGGAATTTATCAATTTCTTCTAGATTTTCTAGTTAATTTGTATAAAGACATTTGTAGTATTTTCTGTTTTGTTTGCATTTCTGTGGGGTCAGAGGTGACATCCCCTTTATCATTTGTTATTGTGTCTATTTGATTTTTCTCTCTTTTCTTCTTTATTAGTCTAGCTGGCAGTCTATCTATTTTGTTAATTTTTTCTAAAAAACAACTCCTGGATTCAATTATTTTTTGGAGGGTTTTTCATGTCTCTATCTCCTTCCATTCTACTCTGATCTTAGTTGTTCCTTGTCTTCTGATAGCTTTTGGATTAGTTTGCTCTTGCCTCTCTAGCTCTCTTAATTGTGATGTTAGGGTGCTGATTTGAATTCTTTCTACCTTTCTGATGTGGGAATTTAGTGCTATAAATGTCCCTCTTAACACTGCTTTAGCTGTGTCCCAGAGATTCCAGTATATTTTCTCTTTGTTCTCATTGTTTTCAAAGAACTTCTTGATTTCTGCCTTAATTTTGTTATTTACTCAGGAGTCATTCAGGAGCAGGTTGTTCAATTTCCATGTAATTGTGTGGTTTTGAGTGAGTTTCTTAATCCTGAGTTCCAATTTGATTGTACTGGGGCCTGATAGACTGTTTATTATAATTTCAGTTCTTTTGCATTTTCTGAGGAGTGTTTTACTTCCAATTGTATGATTGATTTTAGAATAAGCATCATATGGCACTGAGAAGAATGTATATTCTGTTGATTTGTGGTGGAGAGTTCTGTGTATGTCTATTAGGTCCACTCCAGAGCTGAGTTCTAGTCCTGAAAATCCTTGTTGATTTTCTGTCTCATTGATCTGTCAAATGTTGACAGTGGGGTATTAAAATCTCCCACTATTATTGTGTGGGAGTCTAAGTCTCTTTGTATGTCTCTAAGAACTTGTTTTATGAATCTGGGTGCTCCTGTATTGGGTGCATATATATTTAGGATAGTTAGCTCTTCTTGTTGAATTGTTTTCTTTACCATTATTTAATGCCCTTCTTTGCCTTTTTTGATTTTTGTTGGTTTAAAGTCTGTTTTGTCAGAGACTAGGATTGAAATGCCTGCCTTTTTTTTTTTTTTTTTTTTTTTGCTTTCCATTTTTCTTGGTAAATTTTCCTCCATCCCTTTATTTTGAGCCTATGTGTGTCTTTGCTCATGAGATGGGTCTCCTGATTATAGCACACCAAAGAGTCTTGACTCTTTATCCAATTTGCCAGTCTGTATCTTTTAATTGAAGCATTTAGCCCATTTACATTTAAGATTAGTATTGTTATTTATGAATTTTTTCCTGTCATCATGATACTATCTGGTTATTTTGCACACTAGTGGATGCAGTTTCTTCGTGGTGTCATTGGTCTTTATATTTTGGTGTGCTTTTGCAGTGGCTGTACCAGGTTTTCCTTTCCATATTTAGTACTTCTTTCAGAGGCTCTTGCAGGGCAGGCCTGGTGGTAACAAAATCCCTCAGCATTTGCTTGTCTGGAAAGGATTTTATTTCTCCTTTGCTTATGAAGCTTAGTTTGGCTAGATATGAAATTCTGGGTTCAAAATGCTTTTCTTTAAGAATGTTGAAAGGAGGATAAATCATGCTGCTGTAAAGACACATGCACACATATGTTTATTGCGGCACTATTCACAATAACAAAGACTTGGAACCAACCCAAACATCCATCAGTGATGGACTGGATTAAGAAAATGTGGCACACATACACCATGGAATACTATGCAGCCACATAAAAGGATGAGTTCATGTCCATGGTAGGGACATGGATAAAGCTGGAAACCATCATTCTTAGCAAACTATTGCAAGGATAGAAAACCAAACACCACATGTTCTCACTCACAGGTGGGAATTGAACAATGAGAACACTTGGACACAGGGTGGGGAACATCACACACCAGGGCCTGTCGTGGAGTGGGTGGAGTGGGGACAGATAGCATTAGGAGATATACCTAATGTAAATGATGAGCTAATGGGTGCAGCACACCAACATGGCACATGTATACATATGTAACAAACCTGCACGTTGTGCACATGTACCCTAGAACTTAAAGTATAATAAAAAAATGAAATAAAATGGCAAATAAAGGATTTGCTCTTAAAGTTTCTGGAAAAAAAATACAAACAAATAAAGTTTATAGCTCAAAAAAAAGATTCTGTTCTTTTGAAACTGCATTAACAATGAAAGAGGAGACATTAAAATCTGACAAGACTTCATTTTCTTAATTGAACTTTTCAAATCCAGGACCAACAAGTTACTGTGAGCTGTTGATTACTTACTTAACTGTGAATAAACTTTACAGTTAAATGTCACAAATGGACAAACTGTAGGCAACTTGAAAACACAATCCAGTTCTCCTGGCCTTATCTTATATTTGGATCCTTTCAGCTTTTCAAAGTCATTCATCAGGAGACTGGCAAAGAGCCCTGTCATCTCAAATTCCCAGTGTTTACTTATAAACACAGGAAGTTCAAATTTCTTAGAATTAAGCCTAATGCAGAACCTGTCTTCCATGGAATGAATTCTGCAAGTTTGTAAAGAACCTACATGAAAAATACCTGAAAGAACATGTACACCAATGAATATCTTACTGAATCAGATCCCACTAAGAACCCAGAGTCATTCAGACATTATGTGTAAAATCTTTTTATCTGCCTGTGAAGAAAAATCTGCTAAACAAATTAATACCATGCAGATAAGAATTCTAGAGAGATATTTAAGGGATTCAATAGTTCCAGAACGGACCAACTGTTTTAAGCCCTTTTCCGGGGCCTATGTTGTTAATTGGTGCAGTGTGATTTCAGAATAATTGTCCTCACATGCTAGGTGGCTATTGTCTGCAAGTAATCTGAATGCCTTTGAAAAACAAAACAATGCAAATATGTATTGTTCCATACCTATACTCTAAGTGACCTGTATAGCACCATTCATCAAGTCTTAGCCAAAACCCCAAAATGGAAGACTGAGGGGTCTATGGGTAGGGCAGTTGCTGGAGAAGACCTTCTCCCCAATTATATGAGCCTGAAAATAAAGCTCCTCTTTTTGCTGGAAAAAAAAAAGAATGCTGAATATTGGCCCCCAATATCTTCTGGCTTTCAGAGTTTCTGTTGAGAGGTCCACTGTGAGTCTGATCAGCCTCCCCTTGTAGGTGACCTGACCTTTCTCTCTGGCTGCCCCTAACACTTTTGCCTTCATTTCAACCTTGGAGAATCTGAAGATTATGTGTCTTGGGGTTGAGCTTCTCATGGAGTATCTTATTGGTGTTCTCTGTATTTCCTAAATTTGCATGTTGGCCTGCCTTGCTAGGTTGGGGAAGTTCTCCTGGTTAATATCCTGAAGCATGTTTTCCAGCTTGTTTCTGTTCTCCCTGTCTCCTTCAGGTACTCCATTGAATTATAGATTTTTTTTTTTTACAAAGTCCCATATTTCTTGGAGGCTTTGTTCATTCCTTTTCATTCTTTTTTCTCTAATCTTGTCTGCATGCCTTATTTCAGAATGGTGGTCTTCAAACTCTGATATCCTTTCTTTTACTTTTTGCTTGGTCGATTTGGCTATTGATAATTGTGTATGCTTCACGAAGTTCTTGTGCTGTGTTTTTCAGCTCCATTAGGTCATTTATGTTCCTCTCTAAACTGATTATTCTAGTTAGCCGCTCCTTTAACCTTTTATCAAGGTTCTTAGCTTCTTTGCATTAGGTTAGAACATGGTCCTTTAGCTCAGTGGTGTTTTTTACTGCCCATTTTCTGAAGCCTACTTCTGTCGATTTGTCCATCTCATCCTCTGTCCAGTTCTGCACTCTTGCTGGAGAGGTGTTGTGATCATTAGGAGGAGAAGGGGCACTCTGGCCTTTTGGGTTTTCAGCATTTTTGTTGTTGTTGTTGTTGATTCTTTCTCATCTTCACGAGTTTGTTTAGTTTTGATCTTTGAGGCTGCTGAACCTTGGATGTGGTTTTTGTGGGGACTATTTTGTTGTTGTTGTTGCTTTCTGTTTGTTTTTCTTTCATTGGTCGAGTCCCTCTTCCGTAGGGCTGCTGCAATTTGCCAGGGGTGCACTTCTGGCCCTATTCATCTGGTTTGCTCCCTCGCCTGGAGATTTCACTCAAAGAGACTGGAGAACAGCAAAGATGGGTGCCTCCTCCTTCTTCTGGGATCTCTGACCTCAAGGGGCACCAACCTGATGCCAGTAGGATTGCTCTTGTACAGGGTGTCTGACAACCCCAGTTGGAGGATCTCACCCAGTTGGGTGGCACAGGGAACGGGACCAGTTTAATGAAGCACTTTGATTGTCCCTTGGTGGAGGGGGTGTGGTTTTCTGGGGGAAAACCTACTTGCCTGGGCTGTCCAGATTTCTCAGAACTACCAGGTGGAAAGGCTAAGTCTGCCTGTCCACAGATACTGTGGCCACCCTTCCCCCTGGGGGCTGGGTGGAAAATCCAGGGAAATCCAGGTTCTGTCCCTGACACCCTAGCTGAAGTTTTGGAGTTCCTGCTGGGAAACCCTACCCAGTGAGAAATAATGTGTCAGGGTCAGTTCTGGAGAGGCACTCTGGCTGCAGTCTGTCACAGCTGGTGTGTTGGGCTGTGGGGGGACACCTCTTGGTGTGTCCAGAATTGGTGGGTTCTTGGTCTCACTGACTTCAAGAATGAAGCCACAGACCCTCGCATGAGTGTTACAGCTCTTAAGGTGGTGCATCTGGAGTTTGTTCCTTCTGATGTTTGGATGTGTTCGGAGTTTCTTCCTTCTGGTGGGTTTGTGGTCTTGCTGGCTCAGGAGTGAAGCTGCAGACCTTCATGGTGAGTGTTACAGTTCTTAAGGCGGCGCCTCTGGAGTAGTTCGTTCCTCACGGTGGGCTCGTGGTCTCGCTGGCTTCAGGAGTGAAGCTGCAGACCTTTGCGGTGACTGTCACAGCTCATAAAAGCAGTGTGGACCCAAAGAGTGAGCAGTAGCAAGATTTATTGCAAAGAGCGAAAGAACAAAGCTTCCACAGTGTGGAAGGGGACCCAAGCGGGTTGCCACTGCTGGCTCAGGCAGCCTGCTTTTATTCTCTTATCTGGCCCCACCCACATCCTGCTGATTGGTAGAGCTGAGTGGTCTGTTTTGACAGGGCGCTGATTGGTGCATTTACCATCCCTGAGCTAAACATAAAAGGCCTCCACGTCCCCATCAGATCAGTCAGATACACAATATGGACACAAAGGTTCTCCAAGGTCCCACCAGAGCAGCCAGACACAGAGTGTCGATTGGTGCATCCACAAACCTCGAGCTAGACAAAGGGTGCTGATTGGTGTATTTACAATCCCTGAGCTAGACATAAAGGTTCTCCACATCTCCACCAGACTCAGGAGCCCAGCTGGCTTCACCCAGTGGATCCTGCACCAGGGCTGCAGGTGGAGCTGCCTGCCAGTCCCGCACCACGCGCTCACACTCCTCAGCCCTTGGGTGGTCGATGGGACTGGGCTCAGTGGAGCAAGGGGTGGCGCTTATCAGGGATGGGCGCACAGGAGCCCATGGAGGGGGTGGGAGGCTCAAGCATGGTGGGCTGCAGGTCCCAAGCCCTGCCCCATGGGAAGGCAGCTAAGGCCCTCAAGCGCAGCGCCGGTGGGCTGGCACTGCTGGGGGACCCAGTACACCCTCCGCAGCTGCTGTCCTGGGTGCCAAGCCCCTCACTGCCCGGGGCCGACAAGGCCGGCAGGCTGCTCTGAGTGAGGGGCCCGCCAAGCCCACGCCCACCCGGAACTCCAGCCGGCCCGCAAGCACCACGCACAGCCCTGGTTCCTGCTCGCGCCTCTCCCTCCACACATCCTGCAAGCTGAGGGAGATGGCTCCCGCCTTGGCCGGCCCAGAAAGGGGCTCCCACAGTGCAGCGGTGGGCTGAAGGGCTCCTCAAGTGCCGCCAAAGTGGGAGCCCAGGCAGAGGAGGCGCCAAGAGCAAGCGAGGGCTGTGAGGACTGCCAGCACACTGTCACCTCTCATTGGGACCAAGCCGTCCAGCCTCCCTGGCTGCAGTAGGGGAAAAGCACAGATTGAAGCTATAGAGATGGATGCCGCTCTTCCCCGGCCCAGGGAGCTTAGCCTGTTAGGCAGTTGTGAGTCCCAGTGCTGGCTGCTGCCCTCACACAAGGGGCTCAAATGGCTTTGACAGCAGGCAGCAGCAGCTGTGGTGCTGGTTGCCCCTCACCCGAGAGCTAGGCAGGCTTAAGCAGATTTCATCTAAGAGACTGTTGAGAATCTGTGCATCTCTGGGATTGAGATCCTAGGCCCCAGTGGCGTGGGTTCATGAGTGGGATCTTCCAATCCATGGGTTGCACAGTTCTGTGGAAAAAGCATGGTTTCCTCAGCTGGGTAGCACACTCATTCACCACCTCCCTTGGCTGGAGGGGTGGGGGTTCCCCTGCCCCGTGTAGCTCTCAGGTGGGCTGCAACACCACTCTGTTCTTCCTTCCTCTCTGTGGATCACTCCAGCCATCGCTCCAGCCGCCTAGTCAGTTCTGATGAGAGAACCCAGATACCTTCGTTGCCAGTGAAGGATTCACATGCTAATTATGGTTCTTTTTGATGGGAGTCTCTGAATGCCACTGTTTCTAGTTGGCCATCTTGGCCCTGCACCCTGTTTTCCTTTTTGGTGTAGGTATCTACAACTGTACATTTTTCTCTAAGAACTGCCTTGCCTGCATTTTATTAATTTTAATTCATAGTGTTTTCATTTTCACTCCACTCAAAGTATTTTCTAATTCCTCTTTTGATATCTTCTTTGACCCATTGGTTATTTAATAGTGTGTTATATAGTTTCCATGTATTAGAGATTTCTTAAATTTCTTTCTGTCAGTATTCTCCAATTTTACTACATTATAATGAGAGAACATACTTTGTATGATTTTAATCCGTTTAAATATTGAAACTTGTTTATGGCCTAACATATGGTGGGGAATTTTTCATGTACACTTGAGAAGAATGTGTATTTCACCATCATGGGCAGAGAGTTCTAGAAATGTCCGTTAGATCTAGTACATGTGTAGTGTTGCTCAAGTCTTCTATTTCCTGGTGGATTTTCTGCCTAGTTGTTCTGTCCATTATTCAAAGTATAGCATTAAATTTCCGCTATTATTGTTAAATTGTCTATTTTTTTTTACTTGTTGCTGTCCATATTTTGCAGCTTTGTTTTTAGGTGCATATATGCTTATAACTGTTATAGCTTACTCAAAAATTGGCACTTCTGCTCCTCTTTATCTTTAGTAACTTTTTTTTGTTTTAAAGTCTAGTTGTGTGTTTTGTTTTGTTTTTTCTGATATTGCTGTAGCCACTCCATCTTTCTTAGGGCTGCTGTTTGCAAAATGTATTGCTTTCTGTCCTTTTGCTTTGAATCTATTTGTATCTTTGAATCTATAGGGCATCTCTTGTAGATAGCATATATGAATAATGTTTTCTAAATCCAGTCTAAAATATCTTCTGCCTTATGATTGTTTATTCTATTCACATCTAATGTCATTAATGATATAGTTGGACTTATGCCTGCCATTTTACTTTTTGTTTTCCATATGTCTCATATATTTTTGTTCTCCACTGCTCTTTACTTGTTTCTTTTGCATTAAGTGAATATTTTCTAGTCAAACATTTTAAGTTTTCTAATTATTTATTCACTTGATAGTTTTGAGTTGCCTTTTTAGTGGTTGCTTTAGAATTTACAATATGTATGTTATCTGATTTTACTTCAGATTTATACTAACTTAATTCCAGTGAGATATAGAAACAATATTTTTACGTAGCTCTATTCCCTCATCCCTCTTTTTGTGCCATTATTGTTATACATATTGCATTTATGTATGTTACAAATCCAATAATACATTGTTATAATTATTACTTTACATAATTACTGTATATGTTAAAAGCTGAAAAACAGCAACTACATATTTAGTTCTTTTACTTTTTGCTTTCCATATGTCTCATGTATTTTTGTTTTCCCAATCCTCTTTACTTGTTTTTTTTTTTTTTTTTTGCCTTGAGACAAAGTCCCACTCTGTTGCCCAGGCTGTACAACAGAGTGAGTGCACACAGTGCAGTGGCACAACCTCAACTAATGGCAACCTCTGCCTCATGGGCTCAAGCAATCCCCCCACTTCAGCCTCCTGAGTAGCTGGGACCACAGGCATGTGCCACCATGCCCGGCTAATTTTTGTATTTTTTGTAGAGATTCGGTTTTAACATGTTGCCCAGGCTGGTCTTGAACTCCTGGGCACAGTGATTCACCTACCTTAGCCTCCCCAACAGCTGGGATTACAGGCATGAGCCACCACATTCAGTCTATAGATTTTTTTTTAATTATACTTTAAGTTCTGGGATGCATGTACAGAACGTGCAGGTTTGTTACATAGATATACACGTGCCATGGTAGTTTGTTGCACCCATCAACCCATCATCTACATTAGGTATTTCTCCTAATGCTATCCCTCCCCTAGCTCCCACACACTGACAGGCCCCAGTGTGTGATGTTCCCCTCCCTGTGTCTCTGTGTTCTCATTGTTCACCTTCCACTTATGAGTGAGAACATAACATGTGGTGTTTGGTTTTCTGTTCCTGTGTTAGTTTGTTGAGAATGATGGTTTCCAGCTTCATCCATGTCCCTGCAAAGGACATGAATTCATCCTTTTATATGGCTGCATAGTATTCCATGCTGTATGTTTTCTATATCATTTCTGTTCTTCTTATTTTTTCCTATGGATTCAAGTTACCATATGGCATCACTTTTCTACTCCAATACAACTTTGCTCTCACCAACCCACTTGGTGTTGCTTTTATTAAATATATTTCTACATGTTATAAGCCAAAAACAAAGTATGTAGATACTGTTATATACAATTATTTTTACATCAGCTGAGAGATGAAAAAGGAAATATCTATTTATATTATCTTTTGCAATTACATAATTGTCTACACTGATGGTCTGGCTTTTGAGTAGATTTGAATTTGCATTTGGGTTTATTTGCTTTCAGTTTTCAAAAAATACTTTAGTAATTTTTAAAGTGGATTTGCTAGACATTAATTATCCTGGCTTTATTTATCTAGGAATGTCTTTGGTTTGGCCTGAGTTTGGAAAGACAGTTTTTCTAGATATAAGATCCTTGGTTGAGAATATTTTTAAGAAGTTTGACTGCCATCTCACTGCATTCTGGCCATTGTTTCTTATAATGACTCAACCGTAAATTTTATTGTGGTCCACTGTATAAGTTGTTTTTCTCTTGATGCCTTTAACATTTTCTCTTTGTTTTGACTTTCAGCCTTTTTACTCATATGTCTAACTGTGGATCTCTTTGCATATATCCTACTTGGAGTTTGTTGAAATTCTTGG
This sequence comes from Nomascus leucogenys, assembly GCF_006542625.1. Classification (NCBI taxonomy): domain Eukaryota; kingdom Metazoa; phylum Chordata; class Mammalia; order Primates; family Hylobatidae; genus Nomascus; species Nomascus leucogenys. Next base: position 23,348,767 of record NC_044389.1, on the reverse strand, counting down.
ATATGTACAATGTTTTTCAACAAATCTGGGAAATGTTAGGAGTTTTTTTTAATATTTTTTTTGCTCTTTTTTCCTATTTTTCTTCCAGTATTTCCATTATGCATGTATTAATTCGTTTAATGGGTCTCACATTTCTCTTAAGGTCTGTTTATTTTATTTGCCCTCTGTTCTTTAGATTGCATAATCTCTCGATCTATTTTCAAGTTCACTAATTCTTTCTCTTGTCAATTCACATCTTCTGTTTAACCCTTTAATGAATTTTCTTATTTCATGTATTATACTTTTAAATTCATAATTTCAACTTACTTCTTGCTTTTTTATAATTTTTAGTTCCTAATTTATATTTTTTTAACAAGACATTGTCTTCATACCCTTCTTTCTCTAAGCATAGTTCCATTAATCCTCTGAACATGTTAAGAGTGGTTATTTTGAAATCTTTTTGTGTTGAATTTGTCATATCATCCTTCTCATAGTTTCTGTAGGCAGCTTTTTCCTATATGTTTCACAATTTTATGTCTCTTTGCTTGTCTCATAATTTTTTGTTGAAAACTGTACAGTTTAAGTCATATATTGCAACAGTTCTGAATACTGATTTGCCTCTCACCTCTCTGGGTTTGTGGTTATTAGTATTTGTTTTGTGACTTAGTTACCATCTTTCAGTGAAGTCTATTTCTCCCATGCTATGAAGCCTTTGGTGTCACTCCTCATAGGGCATATTATTGGGCTTGTATACAGCCATCTGTGATTATAGTAGTAGTAGCAGGGATGTCTTTTGATCTTTCTTTTCCTAATTTCTCTGTTAAGCTCTCTACCTCATTTGGCATCACAACTGAAAGTTAGTCTCCGCTGATTACTGGCTGGTTGTTTTATTATTTTCAATGATGTCTTATACACAAATTTCTCAGCAGTCTTATTCAACTACATTTATGCAGGGGTAATTTTTGACACCAATTTAAGGTTTGTCCTGATCCCAGGAGATCTCTTCTCAACTGACTAATTGTCTTTTTTATCTGTTAAACTATCTGGCTTATAATTTAACTTGTTGTTCTTAAAGAACATTTGAGAACACCCTTAGGCTTGAACTTCCTCACACTCTGTTTCAAATAAAGTCAGCTCTAGGGAAAGCTCCAGAGCTAGTGACTGTTTTACCCCCTGATCAAAATTCTAAGCCACTGCTCTTGAAAGTTGGTGTAGGAACATTTTTTCTCTTTCGTGGATTGCCTCTTCAGGATGGAACTTCTGCCCTATAAGAAAGTTGAGATGAATATACTCAGGGACACAGGATTTTCATCCTATTATGCCTAGGATAGAACCTCCATTCTACAGGTAGGTAATTGGTATAGGAAGGGAGCCCCTAACTTCCAGAGAATATTCACCAGGAATTTAACTTTTTCAACTCAAAGTTAGAGGGCATAATAAATGCTGTTGGCCTGTTCCTTCCAATGAGGTATGCTAACCCATAATTGGGAGATAAAGAGAGAGAAACCCAACTTTTCAGCCACACCCTATCAAGTGGAGCTTCCATCAAGCTGAGCAGGAAGGGTGAAAGGAGGAAGTGGATGCTTATTCCAATGCCACAGATCTTTGCTGCTCTTGTCGCATTTAGTGGATTGTCTTGAATAAACATTTCTTAATTTGCTCTATGCTCTTAGAACTATTTTAAGAGAATATAGTTATTTCTAGAACAGTTTTCACCAGCTTTGCTGGTTTTACTGGAGAGTAGGTCTGTGGAATGCCTCACATTGTTGCCTTGCTTGCCGCATTACACACCTGCTTCCACTTTGCCTCCCATCATGAGTAAAAGCTTCCTGAAGCCTTATCAGAAACTGAGCAGCTGCTGCTGCCAGGCTTGTACAGCCTGCAGAACTGTGAGTCAAATAATAAACTCTCTCTCTCTCTCTCTCCATATATATATATATATGTATATATATATCTGTATATATATGTATATATATCTGTATATATATATACATCTGTATATATATCTGTATATATATCTGTATATATATATCTATATATATATACAGATATATATATATCTCCATATATATACAAATATGTATATATACATACATATATATCTGTGTATATATATATATATATACACAGATATATATACACACACATATATATATTCTTTTCTGGATATATACGTGTGTGTATATATATATACACACACAAACATATATACATATATATGTATATACATCACATATATACATATATACATATGCATATATATCACATATATACACATATATACACATATATCACATATATACACATATATAGCACATGTATATACACACACACACATATGTGTGTATATATATACACACATATGTATATATCCAGTCTAAGTATTATTTGTAGCAATGCAAAATGGACTAATACACTTCCCAAGAGAGAAGACTGATTGGTTTGTCCCTATCATACGGGTAGTGTGGAGATTTTACATAAATGACTTCACCAAACAGTTCTAGTTCATAATAAACTGCAACTACAATGATTTTCTTAAAATAATCATTGCATATAGACATAACATATATTCATTATTTGCCTACAGTCAATTCTTTTACGTATATAATGAAGATAAAACATTGATATTTAAAGCAGGAGAATGAAGAAACAGTCATTTACAGTTTGGTCATCAATTTTACTCCATTATCTGTATCTCAACTTTTTGGTCCAAATCATAGTTTGTGCATGTTTAATTATTTTCATTGAACAGGAAAATACAGCTTTCATCAAAATCCACTTTTATGTCTAACATCTCTTTGAACCAGAAAGACTTTTCATATGCTTGATACAAATTACTCTTGCTCAAATTTAAATTAATTTCCTTTGTTCTGTTTTTAGCAGTCAGATCAAGCACTGCATTGCAGAATGAAAGTAACACAAAATATTCCTATTATTTCTCAAATATGTCATAGTCACTTTAAATTCTTTTTTTTTCCTCTCAGATTTTTAGCCATTTTTCTCATCATAAGGTCACTGCAATTCTAATAAGAGATACAGAGAAACCCTCAAAATTATTCTTAAAAAGAGTCTTTAACAAAACTATGTACTAATGGGTTGCTCGGACTGTGTTTTTAAGTTGTATATTGCATATAATAGAAAAATTATCTCCATACCTCACACAAGACAGGGAAATAACCATAGGGTTATATCCTTTGCATAATTGATTTCTAAATTTTAGAAATGTTATGATTATGTTGCTAAGTAATTTGCAAATCAATGGCTCCTAAGGGTCTTGTATCCTTTGGAAAAAGCTATATTTAACAGTTCGTTTATATTGTATTTTCCTAAATGCAAAATACCTACAATGCTGCTAGAACACCTGGCTTTAGGGTCATCCAGTGAAACTAATTTGAAACATATCTTAGAAATGTTTACTTTTCCAACTACATTATGTGAAAAATAGTGTATTTATGTTTTATGTATATATATGACCACACTATTTTTACGTGTGCATTAGTACTAGATGTGAAATGTCTGAATGGTCTATATGTGAAATCTCAAGTGATTTACAGGAAGAACACCTGATACTGTACCAAACACAAGGGTTCTCCTTAACCCTTGCCATGATGGCCGTACAATCTTTCTCCAATTCTATGCTAAAGCCTTTCTACTACACAGTTAGACCAACTTATCAATCACAGAAGTTTCATCTAGGCAGATAAACCTCTCAATGTGTTCTAAAATTTCAAGAAGGCCTCGAAAATTAGAATAATTCTTAAGTCTCAATAGTTCTAAGTCCCTAGAACTGAACATTATAGAAATCTGTAAGTGAAGATTGCCAATCACATAAGATCTGATTTATTCTTTCATGCACTCATAAATGCAAAAAAGATTTGCTGAAAGCTAACTACATGCTAGGTGACAAAAGACAAATATCATTTAATATCTTCAAGACACTTAATATAGGTTTGTGTATATTTATAAACTAATAAGGGTAATAAGTATCATGATTGCTTTAATAAAAATCTGATTAAGTTAATAGGGTATAAAGAGAATCCTAAACAATTCACAGGTGGCAAATGAGAGGACACAAACAGAAAAAAAGCTACTGAATGTAGACACATAAACATAAACTGATCTTATGCATTTGGGTAAACACAGGATTATACTGCAGCTGGAGAGAAATTTAAGAGAGAGAACAGCAAGTAGGAGAAAGGTCTCATATGCTGTAGCATGCCTAATGGCAATGAGAGCAAGTAATAAATTTTGAGCTGGTTGTTGAAAATATCAGTATTGAATTTAGGATAATTACGTTAGCAATAGTATAAGTGATGAATTGGAATTGGAGACAGAGGGGATTAAAGGTAAGACTGTAATCAGAGAAACCAGTTTGGAGAGCAATTTAGAAATATTCAGAGACAATTAACTGACCTAATTAAGAGTTTAAGAAAGCAAGAACAACTGGACTTAGTAGTCCCATGTTTGGAGGGGAGAAAATGAAGAAGAGGTATATTAAAAATATGCAATTTAGAAAACTTGATAAGAAATAATATTTGTTGGTGAATAGCAGAAATAACCTTTTAGTTTTAGTCCCAGATTTCATTAATTCACCTAAGGCCTTTTATTAGCAAGCACTGTACTAGGTGTTGGAGATATAAAGATGAATAAACAAGTCCAAACCCAGCCATTAAGGAATTGAACATGTAAACATAAAACAAATATGAAAACAACTAAATGAAACACTGTACAACAAGCATTTTAGTGGAATAACCACATTGCACAGTATAAACACATAGAGGAAAGGGGAAACAGGAGGAAGTAAATGCAGGCAGCTTTAAACTGAGGGAGGTAAGCAGACCCAAATGAGATGAAGAGGTATGAGTTATATTACAGAAATTCTTACATTCTAATGTTAAAAAAATTGGACTCTAACCTGTAATTATATATCCATGAGAGAGTTTTAAGCATGCTAGGATATGAATATTAGAAAGATTAATTAAAAGATTATTTGAGTGGTGTGTTTGTTAGGCCATTTTTTGTACTGTTATAAAGAAATACCTAAGGCTGCGTAATTTATAAGATAAGAGGTTTAATTGGCTTACAGTTTTGTAGGCTTTAAAGGAAGCATGGTGCTGGCATCTGCTTCTGGTGAGGGCCTCAGGAAACTTACTCATGGCCGAAGGTGATAAGAGAGAAAAGGGCAAGGTGCCGTACTTTTTTAAACAACCATGTCTCACGAGAACTCACTCACTATTGCTAGGACAGCACTAAGGGGATGGTGCTAAACCATTCATGAAAAATTCACCCCAGTGATCCAATCACTGCCCAACAGGCCCTAGCACCAACACTGGGGATTACTTCTCAACATGAGATTTTAAGAAGACATCCAAAATACATCAGGTGAAATTACAGAAAACATAACTTCAAGAAAATTGAAGGGTAGGCATGACATAGGAGGCTACCAAAATTTTGAGTCAAATATCTGAATTAAACAAATGGCTGGAGGGAAAAGAAATAGAGATGAGATAGGGGGCAGTGGTTCAGAAAATATAACTGATTAGTTACACATTGTAAGGGAAAAGCATCCTATTGGATAAACCATCCTATTGGATAAAGCATTCTATTGGATAAAGTTTATGATTATAGGACTGTTTTGATGGTGTATGGTCAACTAGAATAAGGAATTCTAAAGAAGAAAAGGTTATTAGGCTAATTTGTGGTCAGTATAGTGCAAATATAATTCAATTTCTTTCCATGCCTGTGCCTATTCATTGAAATGTAACTTTCCATACTCCGTTAAGTGGGCAGGATAATCGACATCCTAACTATAAATAATTGGACAAAATCTACAATCGTGACCAAAGATGGATTAGTCATAATCCTTTCCCTGAAATTGTAAAAAGAAAGACAACTGCCTTTGATTGACTAAACGGGGCTTGAAACAATTCTACTCCTAGACATGTTCCTAACCAAAATTCATGCACGTGGGCACCAAAAGGCATGTACTAGTGTCAATTCCAGTATTAGCTGTAATAGCTCCAAGCAAGAAATAACCCATCGAATATTCATCCAAAGTCGAATGATGACTGTATTGTAAATTCCTCACACAATGGAATAATATGCAGCCTTAAAGAACTACAGCTAAATCTAGCAACATTGATCAATCTCAAAGACACTTTGTTGGTTAAGTAAACTAACCTAAATCAATTTATAAATTCCAAGAAATCCAATTCAAAACTTTAATTGTGTTTTTGAGTGATTTAGTTTAAAATGTATATGGCATAAAAATGTACTCAATATCTAAGTTAACCTACAAGAAAGAAAGTGATACTATTATTATACTAAGTGATAGCAGTCATTAATGCTGTTTACTGAACATTTATTTTCATGCTGTGATCACATATTAGGATGTAACTTCCTGGATTTTTGTTTTGGATGATAAATTATAAGCCAAACTTAGGTATGTCACTTCTGGACTGGAGCATTCATTTAATTATCAGCATGAAAACTTCTAGTCTGTTCTTCCCCCTGGCTCGTGAATGGCAACACACCGTTTCAGGTTTCAGTAAAAACCACTGTTCCTGAGTTACTAAGATAATTGGAGTATCTTGCAGACCTTCAGTGGATCTGCAGCATGAGTGAAATTAAACCTCTCGTTCTAAGCCACTGATGTTTTCAAGTTGTTTATTACCACAGCATAACATAGCCTGCTCTGACTCATTGAAAAGCCATTGGTGCGAAAAAAGACTAATGGACCAATAGAATAAAATGGATAGCTCACAGACATATATATACAAACACTCTATGAACACGGTACACTACAAATCGAGAAGAAAAGAACTGTTTGGTGTGGGAAAACTGGTTCACTACATGGATGAATATAAAACTTGATGCCTACCTAAGACCACACAAAAAAATGGGAAGCCTAGGTGGTGGATTAAAAGCCAAATTTAGAAGAAATGTTCAGTAGAAGAAATGTTGAAAAATTATTATGACCAAAAAAATCACTTATTAAGTAAAAATTTCAAAACACAAGCCAAGAAGCAAAAAGTATAAAAATAAACCTGGAAATCAATCAGAAAAAGCCTGCAATCTCAAAACAAAAATAAAGGATACATCAGTCACTTTCCAGCAGAGAACCAAAAACGTTGACAAATAGAAGATGAGGTGCTCAAAAGTATAGTGGTCAAAGAAATGCAAATTAAAGCAATAATGCTGTATTACTTCTTTTAGAAACTTGTATAATTCTAAGTGTAGAGGACATAGAACCCCTCATTCCTTGCTGTGGAAGGATAAAATTGATTAGATCACACTGGAGAACAGTCTTGGTTTATTTAGTTAAATAAAATATACACAATTCTCCTCCTAATAACACAACACAAAGGTAGTCTACAGGACATGCAAACAGCTGTTCACTGAAGAATTGTTGATAGAGATGGGGAGAATAGATGGGCAAATTCTGGTAGAGGCCGTGAGTACTGTAAGGTAGTTGGAAGCAACACATTAGACGAAAACCTAGGAATGTGAATGATCTCAGAAATAAAATGATTATTTTAAAATGGAAACTATATTATGTCATAGAATTCCAGTTATGTATACTAAATGTCTGCAGACAAAATAATCAGTTGAGAAAGAACATAATTAAATACTAAATATGCTATAAGCACAACAAAAATGGTTGCCTATGTTTGGGAAGAATGGAAGTCAGGTATAGAGATAGAAAATAATAAACAGGCAAATAAAAAAAGGAAAAATACTGTTGGTTTTCAAATGTTGACTATTTGCAAATTAAGAACTATGTATGCTACCAAAACCAACGAGAAATGTCATTTGTTGAATTAACAATTTGAGACTAGTTTTAACGATCTATATAAAACATCTAAGATGGGGAAATAAAAATATGTTACAGTAATATATGCCTGTGTTATAATTGTGATGGGCAAACCAGTTTCATCCAGGTGTTATCAGAATAATTTGTATGTAGGAATTCCAAAGTGCTTCCAGAATTCAATGTGGACTTTCACAAGACATCTTAAACTTATGTGTGCATTGTAAAAAGATTTTTAAAAATTTAAAATCAAAACTTTGCCATGCCCACTCTCAAATTTTATTTACTTCCTCCTTCTTTCACTGCTATCTGCTTGTTCTGCTTATCTCTCAAACATTAGGTCACTCATTCTAATAGAATATAGACCCCTATGATTGGTGTTAAGGATAATAGATACAAGCAACAAGAATATGAAAAATGAGCTATGATTTTGCATTCTTACTATGTTGTTGTAAAGTGCTGAGATATATGCAAACACCTACATCATTTACTAAAAATTATATACACAAAGACAGGAAGAAATGACTGAGATGAACCTCTAGATACAGTTCTGCAGGCTGCCTGGATATAAGTGATTTGTGTGTCTAAATGTGTATGTATCTATTAATGAAACATTACTCCAGGAATAGAGGGCTAGATTAAGTCTGACATGTTTTACCAACTGCATTTTAAAAAATGTGAATTGGATAGACATCAAGAAAACAAAGAGAATCTATGTGGGAGGGAGTGATTCACGTTTCATGTGACCAGCACCTATGAGACCAGTGGACTCCAGGAAGAACTGGCAGTTCTGGAGAGAAAGTGTGGCCTTTACTAGTACAGGAGGTCTGGAAAATGAATGTAAGTTGCAACAATTCAGAGTTGCCCTTTGGATAAATGTTCATAGAGTGATTGTATTTCACAGGACATTGCTGGTCAATTTTATGTGATAAAGAAAAAGGGAAGAACACACTCAAGAGGAACCAAAGTTTAACATGTAACAGGATGCATTTTATGTCAAAATAAAAATACAATAATTCACTGTGAGGAGTAAGAGGACAAATAGAGCTATTAATGTTACATAAGGCAAATTCTAAGCTTAGGAAATAGAAGAGTACTTACTGGTGTCACAGAACATTTTTAAGTGTTCTGAAGACATAATAGATTCTATATTTAAAATAACACAGATAATGTAGGAATTTAACTTGAAATGTAAACTCTATAATTACCATTTCATGTCTTCAATTGCTTATTGCAATAGCAATATTCAGGAGCACATTACAAATCCCCTTTTTTAATCATTTGTCTCTCTTTTTCCTACAAGCAATATATTGCTGACAAAACATCACGACTCATTTCTTTTTCCATAAAATCCATTCTCATTTGTGTCTTGTTCAACATTAAATTTAAACATACAGCCTTTAATTTAGTGTCAGAATTCTGAAACCAAAACTATTCATACCTAATATATATCCGTTTGATATCAAATTCTATTGTATCTTTATTTCAATCAATACTTTTCTCATTCTATCTAATAGCCCCTAGATATTTGTATGTTATCATTAAATGTTATTTTCTGTATTAATTTCTTCTGAAAAGTAATTGATCCGCAGCACCAAAAGTGGCAAACAATAACATAACCAAATTAGAGACTTGAGCATAAAAGTGTATTCTAGTAGATTTCTTTGAATACCTTGGTATTTGGTTCGGAATATTCTGAGCATATTCTCACCTCTAGCAGTTTTCCTTCTTTACTCACAGGAAGATTAATAACAGAACTATTAAAAATTAAAGAAATTATGTAATGCTTTATATAGTCTCTCTCTCTCTCTCTATATATATATATATAAATATATATATATGAGATCTTCTTTTAATATATAATTATTTTTTCTTCAGTTACCCCAATCAAAAGAGGAAGCATGGAGGCCTTTCATATGTTGCTATTTGATGACCACAACCTTAACTTCAGTTACAAACTTTTTAAAGAGAAGTGACTTTTGCACTAATATAATCCATTTTTAATCCATTTCCTAATCCATGTGTATTTCTTAAAGGTAATTACTAAATATACATGTTAACCATGACCATCTAACACCATGGAAAAAAACTATACCTTAGTTCTGACACTAAGAACATCAGGCAATAAGGGTGACATTATTCTACAAATAGCTGCTACTTCTAGGGGAACATTTTTCTCTTTCAAGTGAAAGCAGATGTTTCTATATAGAATTAAACAGACTTTTTAGTCGTTAATCTTCCTTATTTTTTAGTACTAACCTTCATATTCATTTTACATGTCTTATAAAATGCCTAGCATTTTTCTGTGTGTTACTTCTTCCAGAGCACAAATTAAAAATGAATGAAATAGAATAAATCCATTCCTCAGAAACAACACACATAATACAATAAAAAGATATACTGCACAATGCAACGTTAAAAAAATCCAGAAAACAGTGCAATTAAAAATAACTAAGGATTAGCTTCTTTTTATCCACATAGAGATATGAGTGAAGAAAACCTCATATTTTAGGTCTCAGAAGACACATATTAGGATGCTTCCTTAAATGAATATACCTTGAATTTAATGTAAATTCCCAGAAAATATTTTGATTAAGAAATTCATTTTGCAAAAGTTATATTCCTTGCGTTGAGAGTGTTTTTAAAGTATATTTGTGACCTTCTTTCAAGGAAAGTGACAAAATGCAAGTACAGAAGAAAAATTACCATAAAGCATGTTCTGTGTCTAAGTGTCATTGATACAGACGGCTAGTTAACAGTGCTGCTGCATTTTGATAACACTGGAGGAAATGCATGATTATATTTCAGCATTAGCAGATTGCCCTCTCTTTTGCTATGTTATACCTAAAACATTGGCCTTTTGCTTTTCTGTCCTTACATAGACATAAACTTTTATTTTTATAAAAAATCTGTCATTTAGAGCTTAGTGGATACAATAGTTTCTGTGGTTAGACTTTTTGAGTTTAGAAACATGCTCAGCAACCTACTAGACTGACCTTGAATATAATCCTTCTGTGTCTCATTTTCATCATCTGTAAAATGGGGCTATTAATAGTATCTCTCACGTAGGAGTCCCATAAGAATTAAATGAAACAATACACCTGGTGAGAGTTCAATAAATGTAAGCTATTAAAGTAGTTTAATCTACAACAGAAAAGAGAAATGCAAAAATCTGATTATAATAATAATGAAACTAAAAATAAGTGGCACAATAAATTTACAGGCAAAGTTACGGTGCATTTAAACCTGCCTGAATAAGTCGTCTCAGAGAAAGCCAAATAAATGAGAGGTCTTTTCAGTTGAGTGTTGAAGAATACATTTACATATACATACATATATATATATACACATACATATATATACACATACATATATATACACATACATATATATATACACATACATATATATATATACATGAAAATAGGCTTAGAGAATGGAATAAAAAGGTAAGGAGTTACGAAAGTGCTTTTCACACTTTGAAAATATCATATAGTCTTGGTGATTGGAAAGGATATTTAAAAATAAACATCACTTTTTGATTAATGGTTTTATTTTCTAATGATGGCACTAAAACAAATGAGAAAATAATTGAAAATCCCTGTGCCTCCCTTTCCTTTGCTCAATTTTTCTATTTTTCTCTGTTTAAAATTTCTCCATTAGTAAAAAAATTAACCTCTTTGAATCAAGCAGACAAAAAAAATTTTGGCTTTTTTTTTTTTTTTTAACTGAAGAGTTTTTAAAAAACCCCAAAAGTTTCTGGTGGAAGTGTTGACTTAAACTGAACTTCAGCATCCATCAGGAAGTCTGAGTGAAGCTGTCTCGACAGAACTGGACTTCATCAGCCCGGATAATGATTTCAATACTGCTGTTTCCAAGTACTCCAGGCTGTGACCTCCTTCCATGATCTTTCAGAGCTGTATCAGTGAGCACGTATTTGTCAGAGTGCAGATACAAAACCCAATGCAGAAAAGCTTGTGAATTCAAGGAAAGGCTTGTGGAACTTCCCCATTGAAGGTCCTGCCATCTAGATCAGCAAGGTCCCTCTGGGATGAGTCAGTCTTATATAAGCAGTTGTCCACTTGATTTGATTTTATGGGTTCTTCTGCATGCTCTACCCCCACAACTATCCTACCTATTTTCCACTCCACAGTGGAGCAGGCTTTCTAAAAACAACCTAGATACTGAGTTGAATTTGGGATCAACACCTTCCATAAAACCTGATGTTCTGGCAGAGGCATGGGCAGTTCTCTTCAATGTCTTCTTAGGCTCTTCCTCCTGTTCTTTTCTTCCATTCACAATCCCAGGTCAGATTCTCTACCATCAGCTACATATTTGAAATGTGGTTTAGAAGAAGACTCCAAATATCACTTCTTGTATATGACACATGATTCCAGTGCCTCTGTTCTCAGCTCACACCTAGCACTGCAGTTCTCTACCTCCAAGTCACTCTATTGTATTATTCACCATTTCTGACTCTCCTTCTTATCATTTACAATTTAGTACAGGCTTTCTTCTAGATTAATTCTGTACAAAACCTGTGTTTTGGTATAGGAGTTATCTCTACTCTCCATACTTTCTTCCACCATATAAGTTCTCAATTGTATAATTATTTACCTATAGATGTCGTTAGTCTCTGAGCTCTTGGATGTGAGGGGACTTCTTTTAATTTTTTTAACCTCAAAACCCAGAAAATATCTAGCATTAAATAAGTGACCTATAAATGTTTTTTGAATTAACTAATTATCTGCTTTCCCTAAAATAACTTGCATACTAAATAAAAATGTTATATTAATTATTCATTTATCTGTATATAACCATTATCCTTTCACTACAATTTTTTTTTTTTGAGGCAGAGTTTCATTCTTGTCGCCCAGGCTGGAGTGCAGTGGTGCAATCTTGGCTCACTGCAACCTCCACCTCACAGGTTCAAGTGATTCTCCTGCCTCAGCCTCCTGAGTAGCTAGGATTACAGATGGTCACCACCACGCGTGGCTAATTTTTAAATATTTTTAGTAGAGATGAGGTTTCACCATGTTGGGCAGGCTAGTCTCAAACTCCCGATCTCAGGCGATCCACCCACCTCAGCCTCCTGCAGTGCTGAGATTACGGGCATGAGCCACCACGCCCAGCTTTTCACTACAATCTTTTTTAAAAATATAAATGCGTTTTTGATAAGTAGCACATAAGTTTTTAATATATTGCTATAAGTACCATTACTGTAATGTTTCTCTAAGATTGGAGTAAGTAGGACTTAAAGAAGAAGAATAAATGCAAAATTCTAAAAGGATGCTGAGAACAAACCTTTTCTTTTCGAGACGGGGTCCCTCTCTGTTGCCCAGGCTGGGGTACAGTGTCGTAACTCTCAGGCTCAAGTAATCCTCCCACCTCAGCTTCCCAAGTAGCTGGGACCACAGGCATGCGCCACTACGCTCAGCTAATTTTTTATTTTTTAGAGAAGGGATTTCACCATGTTGCCCAGGCTGGTCTCAAACTCCTGGACTCAAGTGATCTTCCCACCCTGGCCCCTCAAAGCGCTTGACATTTTAGGTATGAACCTCCATGTCGGGTCTTTTCCTAATCTTTAATTTCTCCAAAAATAAAGGTGCCCTTAAATTTAAGGCAAAGCAGTCTTCAACATTACCACACCAGCCAACAGTGGTTGCTATTTGTGTCAGGGAGCAAATTGCAGCTTCTAGCTACTTAGTGTCTGAGATAGATGGTATGGATTTTAATACAAATGTTGAAATTCACTTAAGCCTTTCACACTGTGAAGGTTAAGTGACCATTAAAATGGGAAAGTTCCATATGTCATTTTAGTACATAGACAAAAAAAGATACATCAACTACAAAACATAATCCATTAGGTTAATGATCTATGCTGAGGTTGCAAATACATATTAGGGAGGTGATTCATTGATTCCATCAACATTTCCTACAGCAACCTGCATTTTTAGAGATGTAATGTTCATTTTTCTTTGGATCATTGTGTAGTAAATGATGACTTAATTTCTCTGTCAAAATAGCATTCTCCATGCAAACCCAGAAGAATTGCATCAAGTAGCATCCTTGTGCAATATATTCCAATCCAAGCACATCTCAGCCTTTCTCAGTTGCATTTTATTTTAGCAACGACAATTTCTTTATTACAATATTTATGTATCAGGTATGCAACCCAAACAACAAAAAGGGCAACAAAACTGTGTTCTTGAACAGCTGCCAATGATGCAGTGTCAGGAAATAAACTTTTTAAATTTTCTTTTAAAAACCTTCTTCAAACAAGACATATTTCATGGAGGTTAACAGTTTGCCAGAGAAACGTGATATAATCTGAAACACGCTCTGGCTTTCTCAGGTATTGTGAATTTCCGGTAATGTACATAAACTGGTTGATCTCAAATTAACTGTATGTGGATGTGAGGTGAAAGCTGAATATAGATAATTAGTACTCAAAGCTATGTGGATACTATTCCAAGCAGCGAATGGGATCTGAAATTTAAAAGTTTGGAATCTTATGTCGCCCAACAATGTGGAGGATGGGAGACAGATGTGAGTATAGAGAATGGCAAGGAATGATACTAGAAAGGTACAGTGGAACTAGATAGGAACCATGTTTTAAGGTCCTCATGTTAAAGAGGACACATTTTTTTTTTCATAGAGTCGATAAAACACCAACAAAGATTTACAAGGAGTGGTAGGCAGCGTTTATAATTCTTGAAAGAGTCTGGTGATAAGGAACCCCATTAGCAAATTCATTGACAGTCCAACTGAAACACTGTGAGTAATGAGGATAAGGTGGGTAGACAGGGAGATGAGACACCAAGAAGAGACTTGTGTTTTAAACAGAGTCTAACTAGACAGAAAAGGTAAGAGAGAAAGTGAAGTCTAGGATAATTCTAGATTTTCTGGCTAACACTGAATATATTGTGATATAATTAGGAAGGAAGAAAAGTATTGCAAAAAAAAAAGAAGGAAACATGGAGATTTTCATAGAATGGGCACTCAAATAGTTGAAGAATTGAATTAGAAAAATATGCCCATTCTACACCACAATCAAGCAATTTTTCCTTTCTCTGTGACTTTATTCAGTATATGCGTTTGTTTTTCTCCCCTCCTACATGTTAATCCTAACTAAACAGATATTCTAGCAATATATTATGAATGAATGTATGAACTATATGAGAAAAATCAAGCTGGGAGTTTTTGTTTTACAGATGAGTAAAATGAGGCTTAGAGAGAGTTTTAATAACAAAGATGCAAAAAAGAAACAAGACAAATTTGTGCGTGTGTGTGTGTGTTATATTACATTTAAGGCAGGCTTAGGCTTAGTGTGTTAAGGACATGAATAAATACTTTCAACAATGTGTTAAGTATGTATGAAAGGGGCTAGAAAATGGCTAACAATTTGATTGAATTATTGTACATTCTTGGAGAGTAAGTTCGTCCTATTATAATAATATAATCTTAATTGAACTGCATGACCAATTAAGGTTACTAAAAGATAATTATATACTGAAATATAATAATGTATAAAAATATTATTATACAGTGAGGCATGTTGTGATGACTCAGTCAATAAGAGTTGCCTGATGATGGAGAATAAATACAGGGTGCAATGAATATGACTCATTCAGGGCAAAGCGGGAAGGAGGGTGGTGACCAGGCAATTATTCTGTTCTTGATTCCATTATGGCTGCACAAATCTTGAGGAATGTCAATATCTTCCTAGGAGTAGGCTACACTTTTGAATAGTCACTTTATAGTTTTAGATAATGCCTTTTTCCCTTCCTCCAGGTAAAACATGCATGAAATATGAAATATCTAAAAAGGAGTATCTGAAAATAAACATTTTGCAAATTGTCCCATTTGAGTGTGTTTGAATATGCTAGTATATTTGCTACGTTAAAAATCTTCTTGCTCAGTTACTACTTAATATATTCAAAGTTAATTCAAAGGTAATTCCATAGAGGAAAATACTTATATAATTAAATCGATATATCAACTTCATATCTATTTTAAAGCTTAAAATAAATTTATAATCTTTCTGTGTAAAACATGACTCATTTTGCTCTTTTTTTGCATTGTTGGATGTCATTTTCGTTTCTGAAAGAATTTACATGCGACAACATTTTAAAATAGAGGAGAAAAAGCATAGCTAACACTGAATATTTTAGAATGGCTACATTTGGGAAAAATTGTTTTAAACCTTGTTATTTCACAGTAAAATTAAAGCAACTAAGTTAGAAAAAAAAATGTTTGCCCTCTTATATTTGAAACTGAAGCACTGCTTCTTCGCTATGAATAGAAATTTGATATAAGTTACACAGCTTTAGAAAACATACCATTTTATTTATGTCAGTTAAATCTGGACACAACTTTTGAAGTGTATGAGATATAAAAACTTTAATTCTATTTGTTTAGAACTAGGGTGTCATTCAAAATCTTGTCATTACCAAATATTATATTGCACCAAAATTCAAACCTACACAAAACAAACAGTTTAAATGTCCCAGATTTTGTAAAGAAAAGGCCCATGTAATCAGTCATCATTGAAATGTAAGTAATTAAAGAGTATATTTTTCAATGCCCTGAGATAAACTGCCATTTGTTTTCATAATTTTTTAAAGGTTAAAAAAAGAAAATGAAAGGAAATAAAAGGAAGAAAGGTTGTCTAATAATTTAGGTTTCTTTACATGCTAAAATACTTTGCCATAGCAATCTAAGCTTAGAACTCCATCAAGTGAAACTTTCTCTTCTTATTTAAAAAATATGTGATGTGTTATGAAGTCACTGTGTTTCTGTTAAAGAAATCCAATCCATTCAACAAACATTTGTCATCATGTATCATATTCAAGGCAATGTGCCTGAAAAAGCAAAAACTATAGGAACCTTGTCACTTGTTACTTTCCCTTGTCCCTCTCTCACATTTTAGATGATTCTTGTCAAAGAAATTAACTGATAGCCTTTTTTTCTTTAACATAATTATATTTTATTCAATATTTAACAAATACTATATGTACCCCAATATAAAGCAATTCATGCTAAAAAGTTTTTCTACCATATTCCCAACTAGAACAGCCAAACATTTTTAAATAATTTGAGTTTATTGACTTTTAGCAATTTTTGCAGAGACTACTAAGCTGTTCACTAAGCCTGCTCTTTTTTCCCCTAGGTGCACACTTAGACTGCATTGCTATTAGATGCTTCTATGGATTGAATGTTTAAGTGATGTGGACCATTCCTAGGCCTTCTAAGTTGGATGGGGAAAACCACAATGACCTGGAGGATGGCAGAGCCTCCATTACCTCCATTACCAGGTTTCTTAATAACTGTGTGGAATACTATTATACTGCTGACTTGGGACAATTACTCTGGACTGTTATGTGATAATTTAATAAATTTTGTTTCATATGATACACCACATTTTAGAGGTGTACCATCACAATAGTTTAACTAGATATGTTGAGAAAATTATCAAATGTATTATATATTAATTTTTGAACTTTTAAAACATTGTATATATACATTTAAAATCTATATAGTGTATTAAATATTATGTTGATTTTGGAATAAAATAATTCTTACAAGTCATAATGTAATTTTGTTAAAAGCTCACGTTTCTTTGACATTAGCGTTATCTTAACTTCCAAGTGAAATGTTTTGGACAAAAACATTTAGAGTTGATGTTATCAGCTAATGATTATTCTTTTCCTCCTCTCCCCTCTTACGTTATCATGGTTCCCCCTTTCTCCATGAGAGAATAATAATCGACCACTCCATTAGCTCTGGGTTCAGTTGTTAATTTGCATTAATAAATAGAATGCTAGCGGACCTGAAGCAAGAAGAGGTTTTAAATCTGCTGGCAGGGATGGGCTTTCTCCAAAAGTCTGCTTGTCCTGAGTTTCTCCTCAGGTAGCTGCTGATCCAAGGAGAATGAGGAGACTGACAGAACAGGTCTCCGCTCAACCCGAAGTCTGAAGCAAAGGCACCCTATCCAACCCACAGACACGTCAATGAGATAAATAAACCCTTAGTGCTGTTCACCATTGGGGTCTATATTTTCATGCAGCATTACTGCAAGCAGTAGCTGACTAATATAACATGTATAATGCTCACTGGAGATTTTAACATAAGTTCCAGCTTTTATAACACAGAAGGAGTTGATCCTACTTTTCATACTTATGAACTCCAAAATCTAACAAAAATGATTTTTTTTCAATTCCCTTTTAACAGATTACAATGATATTTCACATTTGCAATCCTGTGACCATACGCCAAGATATAAAATCTCTATTAAATGTGTTTGCCTCATTTTCTAATTTTTCTATTAAATGATCTCTCTATGCATCAAAAGCTGGCATTAACTGAAATAGTTTTATGCTAATATTTTTCTTCTGAATAGAACATCTTATTTCAAAAAAGTAGTCTGAGATATTTTTAAGGGCTTAGTTATAGAAGATCCTTTCTTAAGATTTTTTAATGGAGGACCTCATTTTCTCTTTAGACAAATAAGATATTTATTTAGCAACACTATGTTTTTGTACTGTGCTTGGGGCTGAAATTGAAAATGTAATTTTTTAGAAAAATATCTTGCTCTCAAAGATTTATGTGAATTTGGCAGCAAAATCTCAGAATACTGAGATATTAGGGAGTGTTGTTTCTTTTTTATTTTTCTCTCTCTTATGCTCATTGCTGTAAGAGGGAAATAAGATATTTATTTAGCACAAATAAGATATTTATTTAACAACACTGTTTTTGTACTGTGCTAGGGGCTGAAATTGAAAACATGATTTTTTTAGAAAAATATCTTGCTCTTAAAGATTTATGTGGATTTGGCAGTGAAATTGCAGAATATTGAGATATTAGGTAGGTTTTTTTTTTCTTTTTCTCTCTTATATGCTCACTGCTGTAAGAGAGAAATATGTTAGTGCTACAAAAAGAGATAATCTCTGCCAGAAGCAGGGGAAAGAACACTTCTTCCATTCCAGTCACATAAACCACACAAACACATAGGCACCTTCTCCTCTACTTCCATCATCTCCACTATCACTAGACTACAGAGAGAAAGATAGAAGAGGCCGGATGTCTTAATAGTAAAAAGACCTTGCCACCTAACAGCATACCAGAACAACAGAAATAACCCAGCATGAATTGGCTGAATGTATGCCACAGGAATATGACACCAGAGGTATCCTTACTGAAACTCCAAGCCCTGGAATAAGCAGAAAGCCACTGGCTTCAAGAGCAAATGGCCACCAGTCAATGGAGATTTCAAGAGTAATCTATATGGACATATGGCCAATGGCCAGAGGGGCTGCATCCCGCTCATACTGTGTCTGAAGGGGCCAGAGTGATTGAGAGGTAGAAATTAGCTTTACAAAGTATGTAATGTTTTGGCATTCTTTAGTTGTTCCTTTGCCCTCATGCACACACATTTTTAGTAATAGTTTGTACACAACCTTTTAATTTTATTTTTGATCTTGACTTGCTGTAAAAACGTCTCACATTTTATTTTAGTATTTGTAATTATAAATATTGCATGGTCTGTTAAAATGATATAATTTATCCCACCTTCTCATTCCTCAATCCAAATACCATGAAACATTCTTATATACTATATCTTAAATATCCCTAGAATCTGGCCTCCCTTCTGTATTCTCACTACATTATTTCCAGCTCTCAACATATTTCTCCTGAACCACTGTAACTGTGTTTAACCTAACTTTCCTGTTTCCAGTCTCATCTATAAATAAACCAGCTTCGGCAGTGCTGGTGAAGTTGTTGTACATTGAAAAATCTCTTAAGCCATATTTAAACCTAAAAAAGGTAGTACCTAACATATTAGCAATACTTTCTGTTTCACAAAGCAAGGATCTCTCATTTGATCCAAGTGTACCCATTGATCTTCATTACTAATATCTTCACCTGTTTTCCCCAACTACATTGAATCATACCTGGTTGCTTTTGTTGAATTTTATCAAGTATGCCATCCAATCTGATGCTGTGACTTTATGAAAAATCTGTGCACGTATAACAAAATGTTAAGGCTATTTACAAAATATGTATCACTTGACTTTATTTGTCCATAGGAAAATTCAAATGAAAGGGAAATACAAGTTTTTTAAGAATCCCAAATAACACCCAGAGCCTAAACTATGAAGCAGAATAATCATATATGAAAATAAATTAAGTGTAAATGGATAAACCAAAGGAAGACAGCAGAAGTTGAGTAATTTGAGACCTAGCAATATTCTCTAATTGGAGGCTACTTCCTTGTAGAAAATGACAGGTCCCATAGCTGAAAGATGGAAATAAATCCTATATTATTTTGCTGAGAGGCACACATTTCTGACATTGTCTATCTGACATTTCCATTAGAAAGAGATGTCCAGTATTACCAAAAGCCTCCACTGGGAAAAACAGTGGAGCTTCCAGAAGGCTCTATTGCATCTCTTCACATGTAAATCTCTTCCTTATGTTATCTACTTCATACATGAATATATTACCACTAATTCTTTTAACATTTTTCTTAAGCACTCCCCCACTTTCAATAATAAATTGCCAGTCATCAGACACTCTATGCAGAACTGAAGCCAACTTATACTTAAACACTATTTACTTCACTTATAAAGTTAGCTATTTTTTTACTCTGATGATTTAAATCGGGTTAATAAGTTCAAATTGAAATTATAAAGATTTTCTTAAAAAGAAAGAAATAAAAGCAGTATATTTTACTATCCAAAATGGGATAAATTATATTTTATTATGCAGGAGAATTCTACTCTTTAAACTGCTATAGCCTACATTGGAAGTACTAAGGAAACTTTACCTATCACTTGGCTAAATGTAACCAGTGAAAGGGGTTGTGCTGACACAGATAACTCAAAAACCCTCAGGACTCAGTAGCCCTTAAATACCCCTCAGCCCCATCAAGCGTTCCTTAACCATTAAGACACCTGAACCACATTACAAATACATGTGCTCATCTCCATTCAGTAACTGTTAGCCAATTGATAAATTTAATGGGTGGGGATTCTGGACCTGTGCACATAACACGGCCCCCACAATTTCCAAACACACTTGTATGCTTTCTGTCTCTAGACCATCCTGGAGTTTGCTTCTAATTGTTCCCAAATTTATCGCAGTATCAATTGAGTTATTGCTTTGTTTAGAATCTAGTTATACACCCCAAAATCTCCTTTACCTAAGCTAGATCCCTTCTCTCTTCATTTAATCTGAGACAGTGCTTCACAGCAAAATGATTTTGGGGGACATTTTTTAGACTAGACTGAAAAAAAAGAAAGAAGAGACACATATCTAAAGGTAGTCCCAATTCTCAATTCCTCTTCAACCTGCTTTTCTCTTCAACTTTTATTTTATACAGAATGTGCAGGTTTGTTACATAGGTAGAGGTGTGCCATGGTGGTTTGCTGCACAGACCAACCCATCACCTGGGTATGAAGCCCTGCTCTCCCTCTCCCCACCCACCCCTGACAGGTCCCAGTGTGTGATGTTCCCCGCTGTGTCCATGTGTTCTCGTCGTTCAGCTCCCACTTGCAAGTGAGAACATGCGGTGTTTTCTACCCCCTTTTGTTGTCCACTAATAATAGAAAAGCTGCTAATCATGATCTATTGTCTTATAAACCTAGAACATAACTGATGAGGGAATAATTTTATATTTTTATTTATTTAATTTAATGACATTTTAGATTACAGTGAGAAAATAAAAAATAAAGTTTTAACTTATTCTTCTGCCTTTATGTAGACCAGTTCGCTGATTTAAAGTTATCTTATTTCAACTCTGTAATGCAAGTTAAAAAAAAATACTTTCTAGTTTATTTGAAAGCTTTTAAAAGAAAAGAATCATGATTTTTTTTCCTCAAATGGTTAAATCGGCATTAAAAGACATTTAAAACTAAGTTATAATTTTCACACCACACTTCCTCATAGCTATAGTTGTTTTTTATGTGGCACCTTTTCTCCAAGCAGCACCACATGTTTTATAGACTGTAAGTTACTAATCAAAAGGGTAACTATGCTTTAAATTTGAATCTATTTCACTTATCTTAAAGGTAAGTGCTATTTTGAGTGTTTTGCACTTTCAGAATTTTTCACCTCTAAAAAGTAAGTCAAGTTTCCTTCTGGATATAATAAACTGCCAACAACCTAAACATATTTTTAAAGTTAGTAGCTGAATGGAAAAGATAGGAAGAGGAAGATTGTTTTATGAGATCAAACCTCTGGTTTTTCTCTGTCAAAATCCTACCTCTAGCAGTGGCCATTATCTGATGACTTACAAGGTGAATGGAAATGTACCTTTTTTGCATTTTGATAACTTTGAGGTATTCTACATGGAAATAGATTTTTCTATAAATGTTTATGGAAATGTAATAATAGAAAGCTATGTAAACATGACAGCAACCAATTCTATAAATATAAAAAACATTTCATTAGAACACGGATTTTTAAAAAAATGGGTTTTGGCACTATAACAATAAATAAGTCTAATAATTGGATTTTCATTTCTCTCCTGTTTTCTAGTAGCAAGATATATCAGAAACATTTTTACCTCTTTCAAAATCATAGCACATTTGGAAAAAACCATAAAGAGAGCCCGGTTGAGAAACTAATTCTGTAAAATTAACAAAATCAGTTTTTCAACCTGTCCGCTTTTTTTTTTTTTGGTCTGGAACTTTTGGCCTCAAGCAATCCTCCCATCCAGGACTCCCAAAGTGCTGGGATTACAGGCATGAGCAACCGCATCCGGACCCCTTGTTTTCTCCCAAGGCTTTGATGTGTTTTTTCATTTCTGATATTGGAGTCCCTTTACAGACTGTAGCTGGAGCCCCAGCCCTTTTAATAATCTTCCACAAGCAGGGCTGGTAACCCCTTCTGCATGTCTTAGATTCACAGGTAGAACATACCCTCTAATTTCTTGGACCTCTGTTTCTCACTTCTGCTGAATAATATGACATTTTGATGGAGAAAAAGACAAAGGAGGCATTTTTCCCTATTGCTTCCTTTTTACTTAATTTATTTTAGTTAAAGCAGTCTGTGTGTGTGTATGTGTATGTGATACAAACTTTTTAAATCGTAGATAAAATGGCAAAATATAAAGACCAAATTTTCCTCAATAAAGTGTCATTGCAACGGGTTTTTAAAAAACACAAATTTCTGGCTAGGCATAGTGGCTCATGCCTGTAATCTCAGCACTTTTGGAGGCTGAGGTTGGAGGATCACCTGAGGTCAGGAGTTCAAGACTAGCCTGGTCAACATGGTGAAACCTTGTCTCTGCTAAAAAAAAAAAAAAAAAAAAAAAAAAAAAAAAAAAGAAATACAAAAAATCAGCCAGGTGTGGTGGCACATGCCTGTAATCCCAGCCTCTCCAGAGGCTGAGATAGGAGAATCGCTTGAACCTGGGGGCGGAGGTTGTAGTGAGCCAAGATTGTGCCACTACCCTCTAGCCTGGGTGACAGAGAAAGGCTCTGTCTCAAAAGAAAAACAAACAAACAGCAACAACAGAAAAAACCCACAAATTTCATAGCAGTCCAGCTGCAAACAAACTTCCCAAAATAAGAGAGAGCAGCAGTGAGAGATTCGGACAGATCCCTGGCATCTCAGTGCGTGTGCTGCAGTTACCTAAGGGGATTGAGTTTGATACATTTGTGTGAATTTGTGTGGTTTACTAATGCAGAGATTACATGATGAAGGGTAGAAAATGAGTTAGAGTATTTTAAGAGCAGCCTTCACAGAAGGTGAAGAAGAAAAGGGAGTTCAACTAGATTCTCAGGGGAATGGATACCAAGGGGCCCTGTTCCAGTGACCTGCAGGTATGGGCTATGTTTGTCTCACTGCCTGAAGGATTTGCCAATTATACGCTCTGTGACTATGAGCCAGTCTCCAGCTAGAGAAGAAGATGAAATGGTGTAAAAACACTTCTCAAACTTAGTGTTAATGAGGCATTTCCAAAAAGATGGAAGGAATAACCTAGTGAGGAAGAGAAAAAGAAAGAAAATATGGTTCTGAAAGAATAGAACAAAACAAAAGTATAAGGCTGATGAATTCAAGAATATATTGCAGAAAAGGAAGAAGAGGATAAATGTGTATTCCCAAAGCTGTATAATTAAGAGTTTTTTTGTAGATGTTGTTTCTAGGGGTCTCCAAACTTTTCTGAAGACTAATTTATATCAAGTTAAAAGAAATTTAAATTGTTATATGAAGAGCTAATCAGAGTGTGGGGAAAAAGTTTCAATGAAGTTAGGTATCCAGCAAGTAATTTTAAAAATTATTATATCAAAAATAAAAGAAAAAAGAAATTGAACATGTACTTTCAGTACATGTTCAATTATTTATTTAAAATTATATTCACATACTAATGTGCTGACATATTGTATACATGTTAAGATACACACAAAATATAATTCTTCAAAAATGGGACAATATTTTTATAAAAAAGTTATTGGCAAAGTGTACAAAAACTTTCTCACTGTAAATCCTTCAATATTTTTTGTTACAGCATCCGAAGTTTGTTTCCAAATAGAATGCATTTTAGTACTTGGTTTTAAGAGGTGACATTACCATTTCAGCTAAATAAAGTACCTAGAAAATATCTAAATAAAATAGAAAAAAAGTGCATCATTGGCTTCAATAATAATCAAGATAAAGGGTTTTCAATATATATATATATAGTTTGGCAAACATGTTGAAATTAGGCTTTGCATTAAATTTCTGTAGTCCTTCAGCTGGTTGTTCTTAGGAACTGCTCAAAAACGATTTCTAGATTTTTAAAAATGTGAATAGCAATGAGAATCCTTATGGGTAACATATTTGCAACAAAACAATTCCAAATTCCTATCTATTAAACGCTACCTCCATGGGAAGAGTTTCCTTCTCAAGGCGGGGAAAAACAGCCATATTTACCATTCAGGGTCTAATTAAATGTAATTATTTTTAAAAATAAACTTTAGGTGGTATGCAACAGTGTGATTAGGTTAGGATGCTCTTGTTTTTACTAATCTACCCAATACGTGCCTGACAAAGCACTGAGGTATTAACTTTGACAGTTATCTTCAACCAGAGAGTATTTTGCAGAAATCCTTTTATGCAACTTGTTCATTTTGGGAAGATTGGCTTTGTTGGAATTAAATCACAAAATTTTTAAATTTACTAAACACAAACTGAGGCCACCAGCATCAATCTTTATTATTTATACAATAAGCTTTATATATGTCTTCACTTATGAATAAAAATAATTCAGATTCAGGAAATACAGAGAATGCCACAAAGATACTCCTCGAGAAGAGCAACTCCAAGACACATAATTGTCAGAATCACCAAAGTTGAAATGAAGGAAAAAATGTTAAGGGTGGCCAGAGAGAAAGGTCGGGTTACCCACAAAGGGAAGCCCATCAGACTAACAGCTGATCTCTCAGCAGAAACTCTACAAGCCAGAAGAGAGTGGGGGCTGATATTCAACATTCTTAAAGAATTTTCAACCCAGAATCTCATATCCAGCCAAACTAAGCTTCATAACTGAAGGAGAAATAAAATACTTTACAGACAAGCAAATGATGAGTGATTTTATCACCACCAGGCCTGCCCTAAAAGAGCTCCTGAAGGAAGCACTAAACATGGAAAGGAACAACCGGTACCAGCCACTACAAAAACATGCCAAATTGTAAAGGCCATCAAGGCTAGGAAGAAACTGCATCAACTAACGAGCAAAATAAACAACTAACATCATAATGACAGGATCAAATTCACACATAACAATATTAACTTTAAATGTAAATGGGCTAAATGCTCCAATTAAAAGACACAGACTGGCAAATTGGATAAGGAGTCAAGACCCATCAGTGTGCTGTATTCAGGAAACCCATCCCCCATGCAGAGACACACATAGACTCAAAATAAAGGGATGGAGGAAGATCTACTAAGCAAATGGAAAACAAAAAAAAGGCAGGGGTTGCAATCCTAGTCTCTGATAAAATAGACTTTAAACCAACAAAGATAAAAAGAGACAAAGAAGGCCATTACATAATGGTAAAGGGATCAATTCAACAAGAAGAGCTAACTATCCTAAATATATATGCATCCAACACAGGACACCCAGATTCATAAAGCAAGTCCTGAGTGACCTACAAAGAGATTAAACTCCCACACAATAATAATGGGAGATTTTAACACCCCACTGTCAACATTAGACAGATCAACGAGACAGAAAGTTAAAAAGGATACCCAGGAATTGAACTCAGCTCTGCACCAAGCGGACCTAATAGACATCTACAGAACTCTCCACCCCAAATCAACAGAATATACATTTTTTTCAGCACCACACCACACCTATTCCAAAATTGACCACATAGTTGGAAGTAAAGCTCTCCTCAGCAAATGTAAAAGAACAGAAATTATAACAAACTGTCTCTCAGACCACAGTGCAATCAAACTAGAACTCAGGATTAAGAAACTCACTCAAAGCCACTCAACTACATGAAAACTGAACAACCTGCTCCTGTATGACTACTGGGTACATAACTAAATGAAGGCAGAAATAAAGATGTTCTTTGAAACCAACAAGAACAAAGACACAACATACCAGAATCTATGGGATACAAAGCAGTGTGTAGAGGGAAATTTATAGCACTAAATGCCCACAAAAGAAAGCAGGAAAGATCCAAAATTGACACCCTAACATCACAATTAAAAGAACTAGAAAAGCAAGAGCAAACACATTCAAAAGCTAGCAGAAGGCAAGAAATAACTAAAATCAGAGCAGAACTGAAGGAAATAGAGACACAAAAAACCCTCCAAAAAATTAATGAATCCAGGAGCTGGTTTTTTTGAAAAGATCAACAACATTGATAGACTGCTAGCAAGACTAATAAAGAAGAAAAGAGAGAAGAATCAAATAGATGCAATAAAAAATGAAAAAGAGGATATCACCACCAATCCCACAGAAATACAATCTACCATCAGAGAATACTACAAACACCTCTATGCAAATAAACTAGAAAATCTAGAAGAAATGGATAAATTCCTCGACAAATACACTCTCCCAAGACTAAACCAGGAAGAAGTTGAATCTCTGAATAGACCAATAACAGGTTCTGAAATTGTGGCAATAATCAATAGCTTACCAACCAAAAAGAGTCCAGGACCTGATGGATTCACAGCTGAATTCTACCAGAGGTACAAGGAGGAACTGGTACCATTCCTTCTGAAACTATTCCAATTGATAGAAAAAGAGGGAATCCTCCCTAACACATTTTATGAAGCCAGCATTGTCCTGATACCAAAGCTTGGCAGAGACATAACCAAAAAAGAGAATTTCAGACCAATATCCTTGATGAACATTGATGCAAAAATCCTCAATAAAATACTGGCAAACCAAATCCAGCAGCACATCAAAAAGCTTATACACCATGATCAAGTGGGCTTCATCCCTGGGATGCAAGGCTGGTTCAACATACGCAAATCAATAAATGCAATCCAGCATGTAAACAGAACCAAAGACAAAAACCACATGATTATCTCAATAGATGCAGAAAAGGCCTTTGATAAAATTCAACAACCCTTCATGCTAAAAACTCTCAATAAATTAGGTATTGATGGGACGTATCTCAAAATCATAAGAGCTATCTATGACAAACCCACAGCCAATACCATACTGAATGGGCAAAACCTGGAAGCATTCCCTCTGAAAACTGGCACAAGACAGGGATGCTCTCTCTCACCACTCCTATTCAACATAGTGCTGGAAGTTCTGGCCAGAGCAATCAGGCAGGAGAAGGAAATAAGGGGTATTCAATTAAGAAAAGAGGAAGTCAAATTGTGCCTGTTTGCAGATGACGTGATTGTATATCTAGAAAACCCCATCCTCTCAGCCCAAAATCTCCTTAAGCTGATTAGCAACTTCAGCAAAGTCTCAGGATACAAAATCAATGTACAAAAATCACAAGCATTCTTGTACACCAATCACAGACAGAGAGCCAAATCATGAGTGAACTCCCTTTCACAAGTGCTTCAAAGAGAATAAAATACCTAGGAATCCAACTTACAAGGGATGTGAAGGACCTCTTCAAGGAGAACTACAAACCACTGCCCAATGAAATAAAAGAGGATACAAACAAATGGAAGAACATTCCATGCTCATGGGTTGGAAGAATCAATATCATGAAAATGGCCATACTGCCCAAGGTGATTTATAGATTCAATGCCATCCCCATCAAGCTACCAATGACTTTCTGCACAGAATTGGAAAAAACTACTTTAAAGTTTGTATGGAAACAAAAAAGAGCCCACATCACCAAGTCAATCCTAAGCCAAAAGAACAAAGCTGGAAGCATCACGCTACCTGACTTGAAACTATACTACAAGGCTACAGTAACCAAAAGAGCATGGTACTGGTACCACAACAGAGACATAGGTCAATGAATCAGAACAGAGCCCTCAGAAATAATGCCACATATCTACAACTATCTGATCTTTGACAAACCTGACAAAAACAAGCAATGGGAAAAGGATTCCCTATTTAATAAATGGTGCTGGGAAAACTGGCTAGCCATATGTAGAAAGCTGAAACTGGATCCCTTCCTTACATCTTACACAAAAATTAATTCAAGATGGATTAAAGACTTACATGTTAGACCTAAAACCATAAAAACCCTAGAAGAAAACCTAGGCATTACCATTCAGGACATAGGCATGGGCAAGGACTTCATGTCTAAAACACCAAAAGCAATGGCAACAAAAGCCAAAATTCACAAATGGGATCTAATTAAACTAAAGAGCTTCTGCACAGCAAAAGAAACTACCATCAGAGTGAACAGGCAACCTACAAAATGGGAGAAAATTTTTGCAACCTACTCATCTGACAAAGGGCTAATATCCAGAATCTACAATGAACTCAAACAAATTTACGAGAAAAAAACAAACAACCCCATCAAAAAGTGGGAGAAGGACATGAACAGACACTTCTCAAAAGAAGACATTTATTCAGCCAAAAAACACATGAAAAAATGCTCATCATCACTGGCCATCAGAGAAATGCGTATCAAAACCACAATGAGATACCATCTCACACCAGTTAGAATGGCGATCCTTAAAATGTCAGGAAACAACAGGTGCTGCAGAGGATGTGGAGAAATAGGAACACTTTTACACTATTGGCGGGACTGTAAACTAGTTCAACCATTGTGGAAGTCAGTGTGGCGATTCCTCAGGGATCTAGAACTAGAAATACCATTTGACCCAGCCATCCCATTACTGGGTATATACCCAAAGGACTATAAATCATGCTGCTATAAAGACACATGCACACGTATGTTTATTGCGGCACTATTCAAAATAGCAAAGACTTGGAACCAACCCAAATGTCCAACAACAATAGACTGGATTAAGGAAATGTGGCACATATACACCATGGAATACTATGCAGCCATAAAAAATGATTAGCTCATGTCCTTGGTAGGGACATGGATGAAACTGGAAACCATCATTCTCAGTAAACTATCGCAAGGACAAAAACTCATAGGTGGGAATTGAACAATGAGTACACATGGACACAGGACGGGGAACATCACACTCCAGCGACTGTTGTGGGGTGGGGGAAGGGGGAGGGACAGCATTAGGAGATATACCTAATGCTAAATGATGAGTTAATGTGTGCAGCACACCAACATGGCACATGGATACATATGTAACAAACATGCACATTGTGCACATGTACCTTAAAACTTAAAGTATAATAATAATAATAATAATAAGATTTTAGAGATACTTACAATATAGAGGAATTGAAAAAAATATAATAATTACAAATACGTTGTGGGTTCAGTTACAGATCACCACAATAAAGTAAAGCAAGTTACACAAAATTTTTGGTTTCCCAGTGCATATAAAAGTTATGTCTATACTACAATAGGGTCTAGTAAGTGTACGATAGCATTGTGTCTTAAAGAAGTACATACCTTAATTTAAAAATACTTTGTTGCTAAAAAATGCTAACAATTATCTAAGCCACCAGCCTCACTGGTGGAGGGTCTTGCCTTGAGGTTGATGGCTGCTGACTGATTAGGATAGTGGTTGCTGACAGTTGGGTAGCTGCGGCAATACGTTTGCCCCATCAGTTGACTTTTTCTTTCATAAAATATTTCCTCTTTAGAAATATATTGAATATACAGTGTTGTTTGATAGCATTTTACCCACAGATCTTCTTTCAGAATTGAAGTCAGTTCTCATAAACCTTGCTGCTGCTTTATCAACTAAGTTCATACAATATTCTAAATCCTTTGTTGTCATTCCCACAATGTTCACAATATCTTCACTAAGATTAGTGAAACCATGGGAGACCACATTCTACAAAGGAATGAGTGTTGTTTCCATGTCTGTGAACTCAACATTTTCTGTAGCCCATGGATCAAGGTGTAATTTTGGATTTCAAGACTCATTATTTAAAAAACAAATTTTATAAGGCTATAGCTGCCATAGATAGTGATTCCTCTGATGGATTTGGGCAAAGCAAATTGAAAACTTTCTGGGAAACAGTCATCATTCTAGATGACTTTAAGAATATTTGTGATTCATGCGAAGATATCAAAATATCAACATTAGCAGGAGATTGGAAGAAGTTGATGTCAACCTTCCTTGGATAACTGAGGGATTCAAGATTTCAGTGGAAGAAGTCACTTCAGATGGGATGGAAATAGCAAAAGAACTAGAATTAGAAGTGGAGCCTGAAGGTGTGTCTGAATTGCTACAATCTCATGACAAAACTTGAAGGAATGAATTGATTCTTACGGATAGAATTCATAAGCCAACCTCTGCTAGCTTCACACTTTTCTTTTTTACCTTCCTCACCCCTCACCCCTCTCAGCCTTCAGAGAATTGAAGAAAGTTAGGGCTTTGTTTTGGGTTAAGGGAATGGTGTGTCTGTTTTG
Organism: Nomascus leucogenys; assembly: GCF_006542625.1. NCBI lineage: Eukaryota > Metazoa > Chordata > Mammalia > Primates > Hylobatidae > Nomascus > Nomascus leucogenys. The sequence continues at coordinate 23,318,041 of NC_044389.1, read as the reverse complement.
ATCATTTACCCAAACCACTAAAACGTACTCCAAATCAGCAATAAGGTTGTTTTGCTTTCTTATCATTTGTGTATTCACTGGATTGGCACTTTTAATATCCTTCAATAACCTTTTATTTGTGTTCACAATTTGGCTGTTTGGCAGAAGAGGCCTTGCTTTTGGCCTGCCTCAGCTTTCAACATGCCTTCCTCATGAGGTTTAATCATTTCTAGCTTTTGATTTAAAGTGACAGGCCTGTGACTCTTCCTTTCACTTGAATATGTAGAGGCCATGGTAAGTTTACTAATTGGCTTAATATCAATATTACTGTGTGTTAGGTAATAGGGAGGCCTGAGGAGGGTGACAGAGACTGGAGAATGATTCGTCAGTGGAGCAGGCAGGACACACACGATGTTTATTAAGTTTGTTGTCTTATATGAGTGTGGTTCGTGGCACCCTAAAACAATTACAATAGGAACATCAAAGATCACTGATCACAGATCACTATAACAGATATAATAATAATGAAACCTTTGAAACTTTGGAAGAATTACCAAAATGTGCCAGAAACATGAAATGAGCAGATGCTGTCAGAAAGATGGTGCCAATAGGCTTGTTTGACACAGGGTTGCCACAAACCTTCAATTTGTAAAAAATGCAATATCTGTGAAGTGCAGTAAAGCGAAGTGCAACAAAACAAGTATACCTATAAGCTGAAGGGTTTTTTTTTTTTCCGACAAAAGGTCTTGCTATGTTGCCCAGGTTAGAGTACAGTCATCCAATCAGCCTCAAACTCCTGGGCTCAAGTGATCCTTCTACCTCCACCTCCTAAGTAGCTGGGATTGGAGGTATGCAACATCACACCCAGCTAATTTTTAGTTTTTTTTTTTTTTTTTGTAGAGACAGGGTCTTCCTATGTTGTCCAGACTGGTCTCAAACTCCCAGGTTCAAGCAATCCTCCTGTCTCAGCCTTCCAAAGTGCTGGGATTACAGATGTGGGCCATGGTTCCCAGCCCTAGGTTAAAGTTCCAATATTTTCTTCTTAGCTCCAGTGGATCATCTTTATGAATCCTGTACACATGCATTTCATTTTGAAGACCTCTGGTTCAAATGGTTATAAATTCGTTTAACATGTACTATCAGGCTGAAAACCCTTGAGACAGAGATCATAAGAGGCATGTAGAAGCAGAAAAGAGAAAGAAACTTAACATTTTTTTGGATTAGGCATTTTGCTTGCAACCAATGAGGTAGCTGTTTCACTGATTAGAGATATGAGGTTCAAAGACATTAAGTAGCTTACAAAAAGCCACACTGTTATTAAGAACTTTAGGACCATACTCTTTTGGAAGTGCCATCCTCATTAGTGACTCTGTTGAAAGAAGGTGGAAATTTCTAAACGCAAAACTGATACGTTTAATAAGGTATTTTTGATAAGAGAGAATGTTTCTAAAAACACATTAGATAGTTACAATTGAAAGTTTCTGAATCTGAAAACTCCTGATTAAATTTCTTTAATCAGAGAGAACAATACTATCATATTTAGGGCTTAACAAGCAAAACAACATTCACTCCTATTCATGACTAATAGTCACAAGGCAAAATGCACTCCAGGTATAAACTACTTGCCAGAAACTACAATAAGAACTCATTTGTTCAACACATTTTTATTTGAAACATGTCTAGGTGTCAGGCACTGAGGATACATTGGAGCAAAATAGATATAATCTCTAACATTTTGTTATTGTCTTATAGATGATACAGTCATTAATTAAGTACTAAAACCAGTGTGTTCAATTATAAAAAGAGAAATTGTTATGAAGAAAAGGTATGTGGTATTACGAAGATTAAAAGTAAGGAAATTGGCCTAACAGAGAAGTCACAGGGAGCTTCTCCAAGATCTGAGGGGTGGTGTGGAGTTATCCAGGTGAGAGTGAAGGGGAGAACAATCTGGCAGAGGGCAACATCTGTTCAGGGCCTGCCAAAGGAGGGAGGATAGTATGACTCAGGAACCAACAAGAGGCAAGTGTGACTGGAGATCAAAGAATAGCCATATTCTGTGGTCGTGTCATCCTGGTGTTGAAGACAAGGCCAAACCATGTAGGACTCAGAACATTAACATAATTTTGTTCTCTGTTATGTAAACAGTGAGATGTTTTGGGGGATTTTCAGGAAAATATCATTGTGGCCAAGGATTACAGAACTGGAGGAGGTAACACAGAATAAAGGGTGGTAATTTGCTGTGGTTTGGCTGTGGCTTGTTCTCACCAAAACCTGTGTTGAAATTTGATCCCCAATGTGGTGGAATTGGGAAGTGGGGCCCAGTGGGAGATGTTTTAGTCATGAAGGTGGATCCCTCATGAATAAATTAATGTCTTCCCACAAGAGTGAGTGAGTTTTTCCTCTTGTAGGAATACTTTTCCCAGGAGAGCAGGTAATTAAGTCCCTGGTTTCTTCTTTTTTTCCCCGTTGATCCCATTCTTGTCCTATGATCTCTATGCACATTTTCACACCCTTTCCACTTTCTACTATGAGTTGAAGCAGCATGAGGCCATCACCTGATGTAGCTGCCCAATTTGGAACTTCTCAGCCTGCAGAAACTGTGAGCAAAATAAATCCCTCTTCTTTACAAATTACCTAGCCTCAGGGCTGCACCCTCATGGGTGGCTCATGCCATGCTCATGAAAGTGGGTGAGTTTTTACCCTTGCAAAACTAAATTAGTTCCTGTAAGAGTAGGCTATTATAAAGCCAGGACACCCTGAGGGTTGTCCTTTTAACATGTGCCTGTAGGAAATATCCTGTTTCATGGAAAAAGTGATGCCATCTTGAAGCAAAAATGCTATTATGACTGATGTTAGACCCCTACCTGTGAAGGTGTTCTGCAGTAAGATCTTAAATAATGACTGTAGCATAGATGACTCTTATAAAAATACTTATCCAACCTCCCCAGTGGTCGTGATTATTGGCAAGAAAAATCTGGAAATATGAACAGCTGCATCTCTTTAAGGGTAAAACAGTTTTTACCCTAAAAGCTTGCTATACAAAGAAAGCTTTCTGGAGGGCAGGTGCAGGGACCCACCATCTCACAGACATCTGAGACATGGCTTTTGTTCTAAGTCCTATTAAATGTTTCTTTTTGACAGACTGCATTTGTCTTCCTTTCTTTAACCTCTCAGCTCCCTCAGCCTTTGGGGGTAGGTCGGCATGTACCTGCTCACCACACAAGAGTGCTCTCTTCCCCTTTGTCCTTGTCTACCACGTTATAAGACAGCACAGAAAGCCCTCATAGGAAGTTGAGCAGGTGCTGGTGCCATGCTTCTTGTACTTCACTGTCTACAAAACTGCAAGTTAAATAAATCTCTTTTCTTTATAAAGATCCAGCCTCAGGTATTTCTGTTACAGCAACACTAAATGGACTAAGACAATGCTAAAAGCAACCTGTCTGAAAAAGAAATGAAGAAAACAATCCCACTTATAATCACTACAAAAATAATAAAATACGTAGGAGTAAATTTAATCAAGAAGGTGAAGGATCTCTACAATGAAAACTATACAACATTAGTGACATAAATGGCAGAGGACACAAATAAATGGAAGGATATTGCATGTTTGAGAATGGAAAGTATTAATATTCTTAAAATGTCCATACTACCCAATGTGATCTACAGATGCAATTCAATCCCTATCAAATATCGATGACATTCCTCATAGAAATATAATAATAATTTTAAAATTTGTATGAAAAGACCCTGAATACCCAAAGCAATCTTGGACAAAAAGAGCAAAGATGAAGGCATCACATTACTGAACTTCAAAACATACTACAAAGCTATAGTTACTAAAACAGCATGGTGCTGGCATAAAAACAGAAACATACATGAATAGAACAGAATGGAAAACTCAAAATTAAATCCACACATTTACAGTCAACTGATTTTTGACTAAGGCACAAAGAACACATGTTGGAGAAAAGACAAATGTTTGAGGTGATTGATGTACTAATTACCCTAATTTATTCTGTATCCCATAAATATGGATAATTATTACACATCAACTGAAAATAAAAGGATTTTTAAAATGGAAAAAACAGGCTAATAATGTGGGAAGAGCTCAATATTGACATGCATAAGAATAATTCAAGATGGATTAAAGACTTACATGTTAGACCTAAAACCATAAAAACCCTAGAAGAAAACCTAGGCAATACCATTCAGGACATAGGCATGGGCAAGGACTTCATGTCTAAAACACCAAAAGCAATGGCAACAAAAGCCAAAATTGACAAATGGGATCTAATTAAACTAAAAAGCTTCTGCACAGCAAAAGAAACTACCATCAGAGTGAACAGGCAACCTACAAAATGGGAGAAAATTTTCACAACCTACTCATCTGACAAAGGGCTAATATCAAGAATCTACAATGAACTCAAACAAATTTACGAGAAAAAAACAAACAACCCCATCAAAAAGTGGGCGAAAGATATGAACAGACACTTCTCAAAAGAAGACATTTATGGAGCCAAAAAACACACGAAAAAATGCTCATCATCACTGGCCATCAGAGAAATGCAAATCAAAACCACAATGAGATACCATCTCACACCAGTTAGAATGGCCATCATTAAAAAGTCAGGAAACAACAGATGCTGGAGAGGATGTGGAGAAATAGGAACACTTTTACACTGCTGGTGGGACTGTAAACTAGTTCAACCATTGTGGAAGTCAGTGTGGCGATTCCTCAGTGATCTAGAACTAGAAATACCATTTGACCCAGCCATCACATTACTGGGTATATACCCAAAGGACTATAAATCATGCTGCTATAAAGACACATGCACACATATGTTTATTGCGGCACTATTCACAATAGCAAAGACTTGGAACCAACCCAAATGTCCAACAACAATAGACTGGATTAAGAAAATGTGGCACATATACACCATGGAATACTATGCAGCCATAAAAAATGATGAGTTCATGTCCTTTGTAGGAACTGAAACTGGAAACCATCATTCTCAGTAAACTATGACAAGGACAAAAACCAAACACCCGCATGTTCTCACTCATAGGTGGGAATTGAACAATGAGAACTCATGGACACAGGAAGGGGAACATCACACTCCGGGGACTGTTGTGGGGTGGGAGGAGGGGGGAGGGACAGCATTAGGAGATATACCTAATGCTAAATGACGAGTTAATGGGTGCAGCAAACCAACATGGCCCATGGATACATATGTAACAAACCTGCACATTGTGCACATGTACCCTAAAACCCAAAGTATAATAATTTAAAAAAAAAGAATAAAACTAAACCCCTATCTCTCACTGTATACAATAATCAACATGGAATGGATTAAGGACTTAAATGTAAGACTGTAACCATAAAATTACTAGAAACAAAAAATGGGGTGAGGAATGCTTCATGGCATTGGTCTAGGCAAAGGCCATTTTGTAAGGCCTAGAAAGCACAGGCAACAAAAGCAAAAATACACAAATGGAAATACATCAAACTGAAAAGCTTCTGCACAGCAAAGGAAACAATCAACAGAATGAAGAGATGACATATAGAACAGGTGAACATATTTGCAGACTATGCATTTGAGTCAAGGTTAAGATCTCAAATATATATACATATATATATATATACACACACACACACATATACACATATATACACATATATACATATACATATACACATATATACATATACACATATATGTGTATATATACATTTATATATATTTTTTTCAACTAAAAAGGAAAAGAACAAACACTTTGACCTAAAAATTGGCAAGTTTGGCAAGTTATGTTTTTATGCCAGTACCATGCTGTTTTAGTTACTATGCTTTGTCATATATTTTGAAGTCTGGTATTCTGATGCCTTCATCTTCGAGTGAAATTCATTCATTTTTGCTCTTTTTGCTCAAGATTGCTTTGGCTATTACAGATTTTTTGTGATTTTATACAAATTTTAAGACCATATGCCCACGTTTATAGATCAGAAGAGATAAAATTGTTAAGATAGCAATATTTTTCAACTTAATCCACAGATTGAATGTATCCCTATAGAAATCCCAGCTGGCTTTTTAAAGAAATTGATAAGCTGATTGTAAATTTTATGTGGAAATTCAGGTGACTCAAAAAGGCCAGAACATTATTGAAAAAGAACCAAGTTAGAATACTCATATGTCCTGATTTCAAAACTTACTACAAAACTACAATAATCAAGACACTGTGGTACTTGCATAAGGATAGATACAGCAATAAAAGGAATAGGATTTATAGCCTAGAAATAAAATCATTGTATTCAGTTGATTTTCAACAAAAGTGCCAAGATAATCTAATGGATAAAAAATAGCCGTTTAATAAATGGTGCTGAGACAACAGACTAGCCATAGGCAAAATAATAAAACTGAACTCCTAGCTTACACCACACACATAAAAATACCTCATAATGGATCATAGAGCTAAATAAACTAAAATTATAAAAACTTTAGAAGAAAATATTATATAAGAGCAAATATTTGTGACTTGCACAAGACAGGGGTTTCTTATGCATGACACCAAAACACCAAGTGACAAAATAAAAAATTACAAAATTTGACTTCAGCAAAATGTAAAACTTCCATGTTGTAATGATTCAATCAAGAAAATGTACAGAATGAGAAGTAATCTTTGCGGATTATCCATTTTACAATGCAATTTTATCCACAATATACAAAATCTTCTTATAACTAATTAATAAAATGATAAATAGCCTAATGTTTAAAAGGACAAAAGATCTGAACATAAGTTTCCGAAGAAGATATACAAATTACCAAGAAGCTTATGAAAAGATACACAGCATCATTAGCCATCAGAGAACTGCAAGTCCATACCATGAGATCCTAACATCATACCCATTAGGATAAGTAAAATAAACAAGACCTATAATAGCAAAATGTTGCCAGGAATGTGTAGAAATAGCAACTCTCTCATACATTTCTAGTGGAAATGTAAAATGGTACAGCTACTTTGGAGAATAGCTTGGTAGTTCCTCAAAATGTCAAATATATAGTTACCTTTTGATCTAAAAATTCTATCACTATATATCCAAGAGAAATAAACATATATTCCAAATAAAAACTTATATATGAATACTCATGCAAGTCTTATTAATACTATTCCAAAAGAAGAAACAACTCAAATGGCTCTCAACTGAAAGATAAATAAAATGTGGCATATCCCTTCAACGGAATATTTTTGGCAATAAATAGAGGTGAAGTAATGATATATGCTACAACATGGCTGAACTTTGAAAATGTGCTAAATAAAAGCACAATACTGGGTAAAAAGAACAAAGCTGGAGGAATCAAATTACCTTATTTCAAATTACACTACAAAGCTATAGCTATCAAAACAGTATGGTGCTGGCATAAAAACAGATATATAGATAAATGGAACAGAGAGAACTTAGAAATAAATCCAGGCACTTACAACTAATTCATTTCAACAAAGATGCCTAGTACATACACTGGAGAAAGGACAGACTCTTTGATAAATGGTGCTGGAAAAACTAGAAAGCCACATGCAGAAGAATGAAACTAGATCTTTATCATTCAATCTATACAAAAATCAGCTAAAAATGGATTAAACACTTAAATGTAGTATCTGAAACTATTAAATTTCTAGAAGAAAATATTGGAGAAATGCTACAGGACACTTATCTGGGAAAATAATTTTTTAGTAAGACCTCGAAAGCACAGGCAACCAAAGCAAAAATAGGCAAATGGGGTTACATCAAACTAAAAAGCTTCTGCACTGCAAAGGAAATAAAAATTAACAACGTGAAGAGAAAATCTATGGAATGGGAGAAAATATTTGCAAACTATGCATCTGATCAGGAATTAATATCCAGAATATAGAAGGAACTGAAACAACTCAATAGCAAAAAAATAACAATCCGATTTAAAAATGGGTAAAGGAATTAAAGAGTCATTTAACAAAAGAAAACATACAAATGGCCAACAAGTATATGAAAAAATGCTCAACCTCATTAATAATCAGGAAAATCAAAGTCAAAATCACAATAAACTATCACCTCAATCCAGTTAGAATAGCTCTTGTCACAAAGACAAAAACAAATGTTGGCAAGGATATGAAGATAGAGGAATCCTTGTACGTTGTTGATAGGAAGGTAAAGCTGTAAAGCCATTGTGGAAATCAGTATGGAGGGTCCTCAAAAAACTAAAAATAGTGCTACCATGCCATCCAGTAATCCCACTGCTGGCTATGTATCCTAAAGCAAAGAAATCAGTAAGTTTATTGCAGTACTATTCACAACAGACAAAATATGGGATCAACTTAAGTGTCCATCAATAAATTAATGGATAAAGAAAATGCACAGTGGAATATTATTCATCCATAAAACGATGAAATCCTCCCACTTGTGGCAACATGGATGGAATCAGAGATCATTATGTTAAGTGAAATAAGTCAGGAACAGAAAGACAAATAGCATATGTCCTCACTTGTAGGTGGGAGCTAAAAAGGTTGATCTATTGAGGTAGAAAAGAAAATGTTGGTTACCAGAGGCTGGGAAGGGAAGGGGGAGGGTGGGAATTAATAGGAATTGGTTAATAGGTACAAAATACAGTTTGATGGAAGGAATAGTTTCTAGTATTTGATAGTACAATAGGGAAACTATCCTTAACAATAACTTACATATTCCACTATAAGGAAACTATCATTAACAATAACATATATTTCAAAATAGCTAGAAGAACTGTAATGCTCCCAATTTAAAGAAAAGATAAATGAGTGATATATATTACGATTACTCTGATTCAATCATTACACATTGTATACATGTATCAAAATATCACATTTACCACAAAATATTTACAACTATGATATATCAATTAAAAATTTAAAAGTTGCCAGGGAGCGGTGGCTCACGCCTGTAATCCTAGCACTTTGGGAAGCCGATGAGGGTGGATCACCTGAGGTCAGGAGTTCGAGATCAGCCTGACCAACATGGTGAAACTCTGTCTCTGCTAAAAATACAAAAGTTAGCTGGGTGTGGTGACGCATGCCTGTAGTCCCAGCCATTTGAGAGGCTGAGGTAGGAAAATCGCTTGAACCAGGAGGTGGAGGTTGCAGTGAGCCAAAATTGCACCATTGCACTCTAGCCTGGGTGACAGAATGAGACTCTGTCTCAAAAAAATAAATAAGTAAATAAAAAGTCACAAAGACCACATATTGCATGATTACATTTGCATTAAATGTCTGGAATGGGAAGAAATATAGAGAAAGAAAGTAGAATAGTGGTTGCGTAGTGTTGGGAGAGAGAACAGTGATGATGAATGCTAACAGGTAAAGGGTCTCTTTTGTCAGGAGACAAAACTGTTCTAAAATTACATTGTGGAGATGGCTGTATACCTTTTGAGAATACTAAAAAACAGTAAATTATGCACTTTAAATGAATTAAATGGTATGTGAATTTTATCAACGAAACTATTTTTAAAATCTCAAGCATTTCAAAATGAATTGGAATGGGAAGTAGGAAATATGAGGATCAATGATGATAACTAAGTATCTCCTTTGTTACAGTGGGTCAATTTTTGTACCAATCACTAAAATGAGTCCTTGGTTTGAATAGGGATGGCATGAATTAAGTTTTAAACATTTTAAATTTAAAATGTTTATGAAATATTCAACTAGGCAGATTAATATACATGTTTAGAACACAGGAGATATGGAAATTCGGTTGACCTTATTGTATAGATTGAAATTGTAGCCAAGGGTTTCCAAATTTGAGAAAGTACATGGTGAAAAAGGACCCAGGACTGAGATTTTAAAAATTCCAAACTCAAAGGCTAGAGAGAGGAACATAACTGGAAATGGGAAATGATCTGTTCTGTGTATCTTCACTAAACAGGAAAGAAAAAAACAACTAATAGCATTGACAGAAGTGGATAATCTTAAAAAAAATCCTAAAAATGAAGGAATTCCAAAAAAATAGAATGTTTTTCTTCACAAATATTCAATTGTATCTGGTGAATATTTTTATTTGCCTAGGAATTTTAAGTAAATTATACTATTAAATATTTTATATGCGATTTTCTTTCCATCCTTTGTTTACCACCCAATCTCATAAGTTAAGGCTTAATTTTGAGAAGTGTGCAATTTATATAAAATTTGATCTTAAGTGATAATAAATATTATGGATATGTATAACTCATCTAAGAAATTTGAGAAACAGACTATTTTCAGTTGTGATTGTTTCACACTTATACTTTTAATAGCTCGTGCTTATTACATGACTTATCTGCCATCTAAAAGTAAATGCTGCTACTTATAAACTAGAGACAAGTTAATCAATGGCAATGTTGCCATTCCCCAATCACCCACTGGCCATTACATGTCATCAAGTCACATTTGCTTTTTGCTGGTCTATAGAATGTCAAAGGAAAGGAAAAGGACATTTTAAAGGTTAGTGTTATATCATGCCAAAGGACACATTGGAAGTCTTTCTTCTGTTTGAAAAATATAACCAAAGGTTATGGCAATGTTATTGTTTCTATTGCCATTTATTCTACTTTGTTATTTGATCTGATTAGGGGGAGAAAAAGGAAGTAGGTCATGTCTGTTGCCATTTTGCTCTATAGACAAGCCGTAGTGGGAAATAATTAGATGTAGCATATCAGCACAGTCACCTAAAACAAAAAAATAATTCTGCAATTTCTACATTATCTCTGTGATTTGAAAAATCCTGATCCTCACAACCTGAAGGTAGCTGTTAGGCAGTTTTCTGCCTTAAATGGCAGAACACATCAACCCAAACTGACTTAAACCATAAGAAATGTTGGAGTTTTATTTCATATAAAAATAAGTCAAGGGGCAGGATGAGCCCCAGGCCTCAATGCTCTCGTTTCTCTTTCTCTGATATTCCCTAGTGTCTGTGCTCTGCTCAGGAATAGTTTAAGAACTTCTTGTAGGAAGATGATGGAATGTAGTAGTTACATTTGTTTCACAACCAAACGCAGCAAATCCAGAAACAGAAAAATAGCATTTATTCTTGTGCTTCTGTCTTAGAATGAAATAAACTTTTCCTCACTGTTTGGGATAGATGTCCACTGGTAAGGAGAATGAGATTAGCATAATTCATTTAAAGTCTTAAGCAATTTTCAAAATTTAAGATCTAATCTTGAAACTACAGATGAGGTTAACTTTGTCATACAAGAAGTCGAATTTTTTTTTTTTTTTTTTTTTTTTTTTTAGAAAATCAAGGCTCTGTTAGAAAGAAACATGGCTTGGGTAGATAGCTAACAGTATTTGCTACACTGAACATATTTTCATTATCATGAAAAAATACCAAAATTTGTTAGATAATAGTTTACTGATTTTATACATTAATTAGATTATAAGTATATAAATATGTAGGTAAAAACGTTTACATGGTCACCTTTGTTTAAAATAATGAAAAGATCTGGATTTCCAACTAATTTTTGTATCACTTCCTGGAGAAATCACACAATCACCTTGCTTAGAAGCCAGAGTTTTCCAAGAGAAATAGGATGGTGGGGCTCAGGCCATAGCTCTTTGAGTGACTTCCATGTCTGAACTAGCAACTGTATGACAAAATCAGACTGATAGTTCCCAAAGTGCTTTGTTCAGACCAGCAATATCAGCATCACTTAAGAACTTTTTAAACACATAAACTCTTGGACCCCACCCAAACCTACTGACTCAGAAACTCCGGGTGTGAGGACTTGTAAGTCCTCCAGGTGATTCTGACCATGTTAACATTTCAAAATTATTTTTAATTTTTGTGGGTACATAGCAGGTGGATATATTCATGGGGTATGTGACATATTGGGGTACAGCCATGCAATGCACAATATTATCATAGAAAATTGGGCATCCATCCCCTCAATCACATACCCTTTGTGTTACAAACAATCCAATTATCCTTTCAGTTATCTTAAAATGTACAAATAAATTATTATTGACTGTAGTCCCCTTGCTCTGCTATCAAATACTAGGTTTTATTCTTTCTGTCTGAGTATTTTTTGTACCAATTAACCATCCCCACCTTCCCTGCCTCCGCCACTACCCTTCCCAGCACCTGGTAGTTATTCTTCTATTCTCTATCTCCATGAATTCATCTGTCTTGATTTTTAGACCCCACAAATAAGCGAGAAGATGTAATGTTTGTCTTTCCGAGCCTGGCTTATTTCACTTAACATAATGACCCCCAATTCTATCCATGTTGTTGCAAATGAAAGAATCTCATTCTTTTTTGTGGCTGAAGAGTACTCCATTGTGTATTAGTGCCACATTTTCTGTATCCATTCATCTGTTGATGGACACTTAGGTTTCTGACCACATTAACCTTTGAAAACCACTGGAAGCAGCTCTGTTGTCAATTTTTCATTTTACCAATTGTGCCAGTTTATTTAAAGTTTCTCACCCCACTGCAGCTCCATAGTTCTAGTGTTTTCATTTCAGTATTTTTGCTTTTTTTCCTACTCTGCTACATACAGTAAAATTAAAACCATTTCTCTCACCCTCTGCACTGTCCAATACAGTAGCAGCAGCCACATATAACTATTGAAATTGAAATTAATTGAGCTTTAAAAATTGAGGCATGCCAGCCACATTTCAAATATTCAGTAGCCACATATGGCAAATGGTTACCGTATTGAACAGCATAGATATATAGAGCATTTTTATCATTGTAGAAAATTCTACTGGACAGGGCTGAACTAGAGCATCACAAATTCATGTTTTTTTACAAAACACTTTTAAGTAACATGCACTAAACATATTTTTTACATATAAAAGTGGCATCAATCTGGAATATATTCAATTGCTGGAAGAAGAGTTATTCACCTTTAATTCTCTTGTATAAGTTTGTGGTTTTCAATCTTGGAAATATACCAGACAATATATTCTGAAGACAAAAGTGACAAAACTGCTTTTTTGAAGACATATAGCTTCTGGCCAAATATAACAAGTATTCTTTTCAATGAATAACTGAGCTTGGAAAAAAAGACGGGCAGGTGAGAACTCCAAGGTACATGAAGCTTTGCCAATCTTGGAAACTGGGCGGCAATTTTTTTTTTTTTTTTGGTTGGGTGGGGATGGATTTTCGCTCTTGTTGCCCAGGCTGAAGTGCAATGGCGTGATCTCCGCTCACCACAACCTCTGCCTCCCGGGTTCAAGTGATTCTCCTGCCTCAGCCTCCCGAGTAGCTGGGATTACAGGCATGCACCACCACGCCCAGATAATTTTGTATTTTTAGTAGAGATGGAGTTTCTTCATGTTGGACAGGCTGGTCTCGAACTTCTGACCTCAGGTGATCTGCCTGCCTCAGCCTCCCAAAATGCTGGGATTACAGGCGTGAGCCACTGCACCCAGCCACAGGAGGCTAATTATTTTAAGGTCAGTTCAATAACAGGAGACAAAGATTTTGGTGGGAAATAGAAATTAGATCTCTACATAAATTTGAGACAATTGAAGTCTCCTCACTCAGTGAAAGGGTGGGCTAGAAAAAATAAATAAAATAAAATAGTGTGAGTGGAAAAAGTTCCTGAGGATTTTAGCCACAGGTCTACCCTACTAAGGGTCAGCAATTCAAATGTACACTGTCAAGTTGATTCACCAGACCCTAGAATCTCTGGCAGACACAAATGCAAATTTTCTCTCAATGTGTGCAAATTCAAGCCAGACTTTTTAGGAGTCTCACACAGAGCCATACCAAAATGTACAAGGAAACAGATTGTCATGAATAAGTAGGTCATTACAATTCGAGTATTAGGTGGGAGAAGGAGCACGATGGGAGAGTAAGTTGCAAGAGGAAGAAATTGAAGATTGGTCACAGAGGACCAGAAAAAAGATATAGGCATTGTCTCCTGGAAAATGAAAACCCACTAAAGGATTCTAAGTTAAAAGTAGTATGGTCAGATTTTGTTTTAGAATCTTGTCTATCATAGTTGATTCTGATTCTTTTGCTGCTTCTTTATTGAAAGGACTTGAAATATTTATGCCCCCTAACTGAAATTCAAGGAAATCACTGTAAGATGTGGGGAAGGCCGAAATCTTGCCTTTATAATCCAATTCTGCATACTTGACCATAAGAAAATGGTTTTAAAATGATTAAAGTAGTTAAGTACATCTAATGAATATTTCCTGATCTTAACATCTATAGAAATGTTGCATACTTCTTAATAAAATTTTGAAACAGGAAATACTTCTCCAGGGTCAGGGTAGGGAACAAAAAGAAAAGACTTTTCAATTAATTGTATCTTCTGATATCAATTACTGAATAGTTTGGTTCTCCAGTAAGCTTCGTTTTAACCTGCTAATTAGACAATAAAACAGCAATATGCTTTAGTATAGCATTTTACATAGGGCAAAGTAAAATGACAAAATGACACAACTGCACATTAAAAAACAACTTTAAATTAGACTTTGGTTTCTTTCTACAATAAGAAACCTTCAACTTCTGCACAACTTGTCATAGAATTTTTTTTTTCTCCTTTTTCCGCTCATGGCCAAGCAGAAAACAAAAATCAAATAATATAGCATGCTGCCAATTTTGGTCTTTGTGAAAACCCTTTAGTGGTATCTTTCAAACAGTGGTTTCTCTTTACTTAAAATTTTAATTTTAATTTATCTTTTTTTACTGTAAAGATAGTCTGTAGCTTACCCATTTCCTGCTACCACCACTGCCATCTCATAATACCCTCCTTTCCCTTTACTCTAACTCTCACCTTTCATCACCACAACAAATATTCTTTAAGGTCAATATTCTACAGAATGTCAAACTACCAACCTATTGTTTTCTTGTGTAAGATCCTAAATTTATTAATATTCAAATTATTGGAGGATTTAACCTTTCGCCCAACGATGTTATTTAATTTAAGGCCTCCTGATTACCTCCACTAGTGGTGAATGTAGGAATATGTTGACAGAACTTAAATATGAATGATATTAAACTGTCTAATAGCCTAGTGGATTGAGGTACATATTAGTAAATATAAATTAATTTAGAGAAAATAAAGATGTAAAACCTGATATCAACCTTAGAGAATGTAAAAAACTTTTCTATTCACACAACTAGAAAGTTTTCTTCACACCCAGATTTCTGTGACTCAAAATTCAGATTCCATATCACCCCCTTCACTGCTTGTAGCTAAGCTGCATTTCTTCTTCAAATTTCTCTCATGAGGCAGAAAGCAAACTCATACCTGAATTCCTGAGAAAAAAAAAATGACCTATGTAAATATAATTCCTAAATAATTATTGGTGGGGGAATTCTGATATTTTGATGATGACATTTCATGGAATGATACAAAATATAAATTATTGATATTCATTTCCAAACTTGAGCCAAATAAAAGCCAACCGAGAATCAACTATATTTTTTAAATTATCATTATGAGTACATACATATCGTTGACTCTTAGGTCCACATTCTTTGTGTGGTACAAATATTTTCCTATCATTTTTATACCTATACATTAGAAAAATCTCTTGATTGTTATGTTTGTATAAAAAACATATTTCTAAAATTATATTTATTTCAAAATATATATTATGGTTTAAGTCATAAAAAATAATTTGGGCTCCATCAACAGTGCATATATATATATATATATATGTGCGTGTGTGTGTGTGTGTGTATATATGTATACACATATGTGTATACATATATACATATATACATATATTATGTGTATACATATATACATATATACACATATATATACATATATTAAATAAATAAATAAAAATTATATACAGATGTATAATAGTATCTTCGGTATTTTGCTGAGTTTTGTACGTGAAATGGGGTCAATCAGAGAAGCTTTCCAATCAGCTAAGCTGCATATTTTTCACCACTGGAAGTAACAATTACATATATGTGTATATATATATATGTGTATATATGTGTATATATATACATGTGTATATATATTTTTATATATCAGATATATCCAATCAGCTAAGCTGCATATTTTTCACCACTGGAAGTAACAATTACATATATGTGTATATATTTGTTATATATTGTTATTTTTTTTTATATTTATATACATTATATATGTGTATATATATATATGTATTTATTATGTATAATTGCTTACTGATTGGAAAGCTTCTCTGATTGACCCCATTTCACGTACAAAACTCAGCAAAATACCGAAGATACTATTATACATCTGTATATAATTTTTATTTATTTATTTAAATTTTAGGTTCAGGGATAGATGAACAGATTTGTTATATAGGTAAACTCATGTCATGGAGATTTGTTGTACAGATTATTTTGTCACCCAGGTATTAATCCTAGTACCCAATAGTTATTTTCTGATCCTCTCCCTCCTCCCAGCCTCCACCTTCAAGTAGGCCCCAGTGTCTGTTGTTCCCCTCTGTGTCCATGTGTTCTCATCATTTAGCTCCCACTTATAAGTGAAAACACAAAGTCTTTGGTTTTCTGTTCCTGCATTAGTTTGCTAGTAATAATGGCCTCCAGCTCCATCCATCTTCCTGCAAAGGACAGAAATTTTAAAAATAAAACAGATAATTGAAAAATATATTGAAATATTTGATCAGTTTAGAGAATAAATGTGTACTTTCTCTGAGTATTGACCTTGGAACCAATTTTGAAAAGATAATATTATAATGTATAGCCTTAGACATTAGAAAATATCTGTACAATGTTGCTGTGCTAAGCCATGATACAGCCTGAAACAAAAGTAAAATTTTGTCATTCTCATCCTGTTTTTACATAAGATGTGAAATTTTATTCATCATTGATTTTTGTACTAATTTTAATTTTTTAAATATCACATTTAAACATTATCTATCTAGATTACTGAGGGGCTTAATGTGCACATTTATATCTGAGAGCACCTCACTCCCTTTACCCTAGTATAGGCCCTGCTATATACCTACGCTGCTTGATTTCTAGACGATTAATCACGATGCCTAGAGATACCATGTGAGGAGATAAATATTTCTTTGGCTATGAAAGTCTATAAAACAATAAGAGTACACAAAATCTGAGTCTAGCTGCATAAATGTCTTTTTGAAAGTTTTCATTCTCTGCCATTTTGATGGTTTTTTTTTTTTCTTGAAAATTTGTTTGAGTTCGTTATAGATTCTGGATATTAGCCCTTTGTCAGATGAGTAGGTTGCAAAAATTTTCTCCCATTCTGTAGGTTGCCTGTTCATTCTGATGATAGTTTCTTTTGCTGTGCAGAAGCTCTTTAGTTTAATGAGATCCCATTTGTCGATTTTGGCTTTTGTTGCCATTGCTTTTGGTGTTTTAGACATGAAGTCCTTGCCCACGCCTATGTCCTGAATGGTATTGCCTAGGTTTTCTTGTAGGATTTTAATGGTTTTAGGTCTAACATATAAGTCTTTAATCCATCTTGAATTAATTTTTGTATAAGGTGTAAGGAAGGGATCCAGTTTCAGCTTTCTACATATGGCTAGCCAGTTTTCCCAGCACCATTTATTAAATAGGGAATCCTTTCCCCATTTCTTATTTTTGTCAGGTTTGTCAAAGATCAGATAGTTGTAGCTATGCGGCATCGTTTCTGAGGGCTCTGTTCTGTTCCATTGATCTATGTCTCTGTTGTGGTACCAGTACCATGCTGTTTTGGTTACTGTAGCCTTGTAGTATAGTTTAAAGTCAGGTAGCGTGATGCCTCCAGCTTTGTTCTTTTGGCTTAGGATTGACTTGGCGATGCGGGCTCTTTTTCGGTTCCATATGAACTTTAAAGTAGTTTTTTCCAATTCTGTGAAGAAAGTCATTGGTAGCTTGATGGGGATGGCATTGAATCTATAAATTACCTTGGGCAGTATGGCCATTTTCACGATATTGATTCTTCCAACCCATGAGCATGGAATGTTCTTCCATTTGTTTGTATCCTCTTTTATTTCATTGAGCAGTGGTTTGTAGTTCTCCTTGAAGAGGTCCTTCACATCCCTTGTAAGTTGGATTCCTAGGTATTTTATTCTCTTTGAAGCAATTGTGAATGGGAGTTCACTCATGATTTGGCTCTCTGTTTGTCTGTTATTGGTGTACAAGAATGCTTGTGATTTTTGTACATTAATTTTGTATCCTGAGACTTCGCTGAAGTTGCTAATCAGCTTAAGGAGATTTTGGGCTGAGACAATGGGGTTTTCTAGATATACAATCATGTCATCTGCAAACAGGGACAATTTGACTTCCTCTTTTCCTAATTGAATACCTTTTATTTCCTTCTCCTGCCTGATTGCTCTGGCCAGAACTTCCAGCACTATGTTGAACAGGAGCGGTGAGAGAGGGCATCCCTGTCTTGTGCCAGTTTTCAGAGGGAATGCTTCCAGTTTTTGCCCATTCAGTATGATATTGGCTGTGGGTTTGTCGTAGATAGCTCTTATTATTTTGAGATACGTCCCATCAATGCTCATCATCACTGGCCATCAGAGAAATGCAAATCAAAACCACAGTGAGATACCATCTCACACCAGTTAGAATGGCCATCATTAAAAAATCAGGAAACAACAGGTGCTGGAGAGGATGTGGAGAAATAGGAACACTTTTACACTGTTGGTGGGATTGTAAACTAGTTCAACCATTGTGGAAGTCAGTGTGGCGATTCCTCAGGGATCTCGAACTAGAAATACCATTTGACCCAGCCATCCCATTACTGGGTATATACCCAAAGGACTATAAATCATGCTGCTATAAAGACACATGCACACGTATGTTTATTGCGGCACTATTCACAATAGCAAAGAGTTGGAACCAACCCAAATGTCCAACAACGATAGACTGGATTAAGAAAATGTGGCACATATACACCATGGAATACTATGCAGCCATAAAAAATGATGAGTTCGTGTCCTTTGTAGGGACATGGATGAAACTGGAAAACATCATTCTCAGTAAACTATCGCAAGGACAAAAAACCAAACACCGCATGTTCTCACTCATAGGTGGGAATTGAACAATGAGAACTGATGGACACAGGAAGGGGAACATCACACTCCGGGGACTGTTGTGGGGTGGGGGGAGGGGGAGGGACAGCATTAGGAGATACACCTAATGCTAAATGACGAGTTAATGGGTGCAGGAAATCAACATGGCACATGGATACATATGTAACAAACCTGCACATTGTGCACATGTACCCTAAAACCCTAAAGTATAATAAAAAAAAAAAAAAAAAAAAAAAAAAAAAAAAAAAAATCTGAGTCTAGTGTAATAAATTACATGTAATTTATGTCATTTATTTTTTGACTAGAGATTTACCTCAGAACAAAATTCCTTACACACACACACACACTCATACACACACACACACACACTCATACACAAACATGAAGAAATATACAAACTTATTAAATTA
Source organism: Nomascus leucogenys (assembly GCF_006542625.1). Classification (NCBI taxonomy): domain Eukaryota; kingdom Metazoa; phylum Chordata; class Mammalia; order Primates; family Hylobatidae; genus Nomascus; species Nomascus leucogenys. The sequence goes on along the minus strand of NC_044389.1, from coordinate 23,298,668 downwards.
TTTGTTGAGTTAGTACTGAGACAGAAAATAATTTTGGAATGTTTTGACATAATTTTAAGCTTTTATATTTTTACTCATTTAGGATTTAGAGGTTCTCTCAGCAATAGTTTACTGAACTACTGATTGCAACATATCTGAATATTCATTACCTTTATTTTAATAATTCATATAGAGTCCAATTAGCATCTGTATTTTGGGATTTTTCAATTAAATGGCAGCTGTATGTTATACCACAGGGAATTTTTGGTCTTTGGTTTGCTTTTTTGCACTCCTATTACTTTTTGTTTTATGATAATAAAGATACCTCATCAAACAGCTAGTTTGTAGGGTGGGATTTGGGAATTAATATCATTCAGTAATACCTTCAGTAGTCATCAGTAAACAAAGAGTCAGATTCTGAAATTGAGCATATTAAAGGTCATACCAGAAAAAAATATGCCAGAATTTTCATGTATAACTATACTCTAAGTATATATAACAGCAAACAATAATACTATACATTTTATAGCACTCTATAATTCACAGATCACACTTACTATTTTCATTAGTATCATATAACAACTTCAGAAGCTAACTAGTGTGACTATATTATTGCTATTTTAATTACGAGGAAACAGGCATGAAGCCTCCCAAATGCCATATGAGAGACACATTGTATTGTTTTCTGTGTATAATGTTACTCAATATTTTTGTCAAATGCATGTAACAAATTTACAGATTAAATAAATTCAGTAATTTCAATCTTTTTAATCCAGCCCAAAGAGCCTACCCCCTTGGTAAACAGCAAAGACACATAGTCAAAATTAGAGGATTGAGGTGCTAAAACACAACCACCCAATATCCCTTTCTTGTATCTGTATTTATTTTATCTGTTCTAAAACTACTATGATGTAGTCCTTTTGAGGAATTAACAATAAAGGCAGAATTATAGTACCCAAATGGCTAAATAGAAATATTTTATGGAAGGAGGAAAGAAAATACCCAGTCTTCTACTATTAACATTAATGCAGGCTGGCTCAACTGGTTACCTCATTTTATCTTGAAATATTGAGAAAGGGATCTTGAAGAATTGATATAGACAGATCAGAGACTATCAATGCATAGAGGTGAGAGAACAGAGGCCAGAGAATAGGGGCAACCTTTCTAAGCTTCTTCAACATGAATCCCATACTAAATATCTGGTCCAAGAGAGGGCAAGTGACAAAATAAAGGCATTATCAGCTAATTTCACAACCTTGTCAAGGACTGATGTTGTTCTCATAACCTGGAAAATTAAACCATCTAAGATATTTTCTAGAAATATCTTCTCATTTTTGTTCTTTCTAAAGTTTTTCTATATCTACAACTGTCTTTATATTTCTTTTGTATCCCCAAGAAGACACATTTTCAATTTTCAACTTTTCATACCTCATAGTCTGTACTATATTCATTCTTATATTGGAGAATCATGTTCTTATATAAATTACTTTTCTAAGCAATAAATGTTTAAAATGTCAGACTCATCTGTGACTCTCCCTTTTCCTTGCCCACAAGTAATATGCCAACTTTTCTGCATTATATTTCTGTATCTACTAATTACCTTATTCCTACACCCACTATCCTAATTCAGATTTCCCCATAGGCTACTGTGATAGGCATCTTCACTTGCTTTCTGCCATGTCTATGTCATATCTGATCCATTTTATATACAGCTGCCATATTTTTATGAAATACAGATATCCTCAAGTCATATCTCTGTTCCAAAACCTTGATCAATTTTCCATTACTGAAAGAAAAATGTACAATTGCAGGCTTGCATATAAGGAGCGATTGGAAAACCTAACTTTCAGAATTTCTCCAGAGTTGTAAAATTCCGTATATTTGCTCATAGGATTCACTATTCATATTCTTCTGACCTTCCTCTCTTAGCCAATTTATTACTGTGTTTTAAGACCCAACTCAAATGTCATCTGTTTGATGATGCTTTCCCTAACTCAATGAGATTCTTCCTCTGAACTCCTACAGTGACTTGATTATGAAATATACCACTTTCAGCCTTCTTTTTGCAGTTAAGTTTTGTGGAGTGTGTATGTGTGTGTGTTGTTGTTGTTGTTTGTTTTGTTTTGAGACAGGGTCTCACTATGACACTTAGGCTGAAGTGTGGTGGCATGATTAGAGCTCATTGCAACCTGGAACTCCTGGACTGAAGTGATCCTCCTGTTGCAGCCTCCCAAGTAACTAGGACTACGGGGGCATGCCACTGTGCCTGGTTTTATTTTCAATTGTTTGTAGAGACAAGGTCTCACTATATTGCCCATCCTGATCTTGAACTCCTGGCCTCAAGCAATCCTCCCAGCTCAACCTCCCAAAATTGCTGGTATTACAGATGAGAGCCACTATGCCCAGCCTAATGTATTTCTTTTACACTTCTTATCCTCCATAGAATTAGAAAGCAACTGAGGATAGTAATTTTGTGGATCCAATTTTAAATCCTCACAGTGCCCAAAATGGAACCATGTTCTACATAGATAGCAAATAAAGCTTGGTTAAACTTTCTTAAATGATCATCCATTACATCATAATTGAATTAATATAATCAAAGCGATTTCCTTGCAAATCTTCGTTACAGCAAATAACATATGTTGTTTTTTGCATTCAGTCTTTTGTTAATTCTACGTATTTGAACAAGAGTAACCGAACAATGAAGATGTTGGCTTCATGGGGGACACAGTCTAGAAGAAAAAATGGAAGGAAAAAAGAAGGAAAGTAATCCCAATGAGTTGTCATTTATATTTTGATTGTGACAGAAATAAAATCGTATTATGTTAGGAATAAAAGAATCCATCTACCCAGACTGTGCTCACAAATACAACATAATATCTAATTTATGATATAATTTAAATATAAATATACATAATAGCATTTTTAAATAGAACTAATTGTCATAATATTCTAACATAGTAAATAAACACTTACTTTTAGCTAAATCTTTGGCACATATGAGATTAACATAATTCCAGACTTTGGGAGAACAAGAAAACAGCAAAAGACATGAAAAATGGTCAGGAAGGCTTATTTAGACTGAATGATAATGAAAAGTTGGTAATTAAAACCAAGGCAGAAAAAATTGTTGCAGTTTGAAGGCACAACATCTGAAAAATCTGAAGGGAGAAAGAAAGACAGTGTATTTTGGGAACTAAAATACTTTCATAGGACCACACCTTAGGGTACAAAAAAGAGAACTGCAGGATGTGACGTTATACCAGGGCACAGAATTGAAAGAAATTAGTGTTCAAATGTGTGAAAATAAACTGTGACAAAGGATGTCTGTTTCCACACACGCACTTTTGTTTTTGATACTGTTGCACATCTTCCAACAAAACATGATGAAAATTTGAAAATATTAATGTTTCTTCTTTCCAGACAAAAGTTAAAATTATTTCAAGCCCCTTCCCTGCTCAGATTAACATTACTACATCTTTCAAAATTTTATATGTAAAAATATTATGTCATTTTTTACTTGTTTGCATTTTGTTAATTGATCTCGTTTTCATTATTCTTTCATACTCTAGATTCAAGAACCCCCATGGAACAGCAGCAAAATTAAAAATTTGGGGTATGTAGATCTTCTTAAAACATTAGAGTAGTTTGGTTTATTTGTTTAAATAGCTTCTTCCAAAATGGAATTAAGTGATCCCATAAGACATATTTCAGTAGTGTGCCCTCTTTTGTCTTTCAATGAGTGGTTATTAACTACTTTTAGAGGGAGATGAAAAGACTAAAGATAAATCTGAAGATGCAGCACACCAACATGGCACATGTATACATATGTAACAAACCTGCTCGTTGTGCACATGTACCCTAGAACTTGAAGTATAATTTTAAAAAAAGAAAATTATCAAGAATACGGGTACCTGTGGCACTTACACGCTATTTAGAAGAGTTTCCAATGGAATTTTGATGTGTTAATCAGTTATTAGGCTAAGCTACACTTACAAAGATATTCCAAAATTTAATGGCTCAGCCAACTCCAAGTTCACTTACTCTCACATGCCAGTCCAGTATTTTGCTTTGCCACATCATCCCGGAATCCAGTTAGCCTTTTGCTTGTTCCTCATCCTCGTCCCATCCACAGTACAGTCAATAAGAAGAGAGAAACTGGAGGGCAAGCAATTTTCTCATAAAATTACAATCTAGAATTAATGACCATCACTTCAATTTGTTATTCTTGGCAAAATCCTGGTCACATGGTTGCACCTAGTTGCAAGAATAGCTGGGAAATCTGCTTAGCTAAAACTCAGGGATTCCATTAGCAAAGGAAAGAAAGGGATAGTGGTTGCCATAATTTGCAGATACTGCTACACAAATTGACATCTCAAAAAAAAAACTGAGCTATAGGAATACAGAGCAAAGCTCTTTAGATGGTAAAAATAAATGCATTGGGAATTTGAGAGAAAAACTATCCAATTAATAGTAATATAATGATGGACTCCAAGGCTATTGATTTTTACTAGGTAAAAAGAAGTGGAACTCACTGTGACATACTCTCTGAATATATTAGTGCAGTGTGGTCTTCTGGCTAAAAAAAATTATAATACCATAAGCAAGGAGAAATAGAATTTTACCCTCAAAATAAAACGTCTTAAACTAAATAATAGAAGTGCAAGAAATAGAGATGCATCTTAAAATCTAAAAAGGGAGAAAAATTGAAAAGATAAAAGAAGTGCTTTACATGAAGGAGAGAAAATTGATAGTAAATTTTATTTCCAAACTGAGAAAAACATAGATTCTATTATAATCTCTACACAATAATGGATAATATGATTGTAGCAGACTGTATTAAAGGAACATTAAGATATTTGGGAGAAATTTAGTCAGCTTTTTGAGGATGCTATGGCTGACTTAGAAAAGAATACTAACTTTCAAAATTATTTCATTTGTATCAGTGTCAGAGATAAACATTTGGTTTTATGAACCAAGAATCTGACTTTATTTTAATGAACCAAGACTTTATTTTTTAAAGCTACAGCTAAAGATTATAAGCCTGTAAATCACAGTCCCTTTGGGTAATCGCCTGTATCATTAATACTGTTACAATCAGGCAAAATGGACGTAAGCTAAAGAATGTAATTGGAAAGTCAAATCTTTTTTTTATTTTCTCTTAATCTAATTTAATAATCTCTTAATGATCTATTAGAAAAATACTACTTCTATAAGTGTTAAGCAATGATATTAACTCAACTGAATTGACATTATCTGGAAGTTTCTAAGAATCTAGCCTTTAGTGGAAATATATACATGATCACACATTTTATTTGAAGTACTGAAGTTCTCCAGTGGAGTTCAAGGACAAAAGTTTTGTACCTCGAAGTCACATTTTTGTTGTTGCTGTCGTTAATACATATTCAACCTCTTTAAAACAAAATACAAAGTCACCATTCTTTAGAAATAATTATAATACATGTGGTTCACATTCCATTAGTATTATGCTCTGACTCATTTTCGTGGGATCTCAGAATTACTTCTGAGAAATTCCTGAATATCATTCCATGTGAACAGTGGCATGCATTTCCAGATAGCTATGAGATACTGAGTCAAAAATCCAGAAGTATGGGACAGTTTTCTGTGACAAAATTAAGAATCCTGTATTATTGTTCTTATGTCTCCCATGATCCTGCATTATTATCTTTGCCTCTTTATTGTGCTCTTTTAATAAACAGACTATAATTTGTTTAAAATAGTCAGGTTAGATAAGGCAAGGAACTAGCAATTTTGAACAATATGCAGATACAGAGGCTTTGCACACAATTTTAGGAGCTTCACATATGTCACCAAATCTTGACAAATTAGCTAAATTATTTTTCCTATTTAACAATTGAGTGAACAAAAATTCAGCTTGCCCAAGTTTTCACTGGAATTAAATGATAAAGCTGTATTTCTTATATAAGTTTTTGCAATTGAGAGAAAAGTATGAAAGGTAACTATATATATTCAAGCTTAATTTTTAAATTCACTTGCATTCTTGCTAGATTTCTTATGGTCTGCCCCTTTAAACTGCGAGTTCTTCATGAGCAGAGTAGAGTGGTTTTGTGTGGGATTTATATTGCTTTTTCATGTGCTTTGTTTTTTTTTTAGCAGTGATAATTAGAACACTCTATAGAAAGCATTTGTTTATTTTGAATTGCTGATATTCACATTTGTTGGAATGTATAGCATTATTCTGGAACTATAAGGAAGGTTCCAAATCTTTCTTCCTAACTCAGCCATTTTAATGAATAAACTGAGATCCAAAAATAATTGTCGTCTTCAACATCATTCAGCTATAAGTAGCAGAATGAAATTTTGACTTATGTATTTTAATACCAATTCTAGTGAAATTCTTACCCCCCGAAGGTGGTGGGAATTTCCTATAGAAGATGTCCTATGATAAAAAAAAAAAAAAAAAGCAGTACTTTAAAAAATACTGCTTTTATTTTACAATCAGGGAGTATATGTGCAGGTTTGTTATGTGGGTATATTAAATGATGCTGAAGTTTGGAATATGATTGATCCCATCACCCTGGTAGTGATCATAGACCCCAATAGGTAGTTTTTCAACTTTTATTCTCCTCTCTTCCTCCCCCTACTAGAAGTCTGTGGTACCTATTGTTCCCAAATTTATGCCCATGTGTACCCAATGTTTAGTTACCACCTATAAGTGAGAACATGCAGTTTTTTGTGTGTCTACATTAATTCGCTTGGGATAATGGCTTTCTGCTACATCCATGTTGCTGCAAAGGACGTGGTTTTGTTCTTTATTTGCCTGTGTGGTATTCCATGGTGTATATGTACCATATTTTCTTCATCCAGTTCACTGTTTATGGTCATGTAGGTTGATTCCATGTCTTTGCTATTGTGAATGGTACTGCAATGAACGTAAAACAGCATGTGTCTTTTTGGTAGAAGAACTTATTTTCCTTTGGGTATATGCCCAGTAATGGGATTGCTGGGTCCAAGAGTAGTTGTTTTAAGTTCTTTGAGAAATCTTCAGTTTTCAAAACTGAAGAGTAATACTTTTAACCTACTTATTATTTTATAACTTCTGCCTTCACTAGCTTTAAGAGTATCTTTTCTCATTGGGAGGCCAAAGTGGTATGATCACTTGAAGCCAAAATTCAAGACCAGCCTGGACAACACAGCGAGACTCTCTCTCTATAAAAAAAAAATTAAAATTATCCAAGCATGGTGGCATGCACCTGTAGTCCTAGCCACATTAGGAGGGAGGATTGCTCGAGCCTAAGAGTCTGAGGTTGCAGTGAGCTATGTTTTGACCACTGCACTCCAGCCTAGGTGACAAAGAGAGATCCTGTCTCTAAATTTTATTTTTTTGAAAGAGTGATTTTTCAAATTTGGTCTTTCAATTGCCTTTGCCTATGAGAAACTCATCAACTCAAATTTCAGAGAGCTCCAGAAATATTTTCAAAGACAGGTTCTTGACCTTTAAATTATCTTCACTTTCCATCTGTCAAAATTCAAGTTTATCAATTTTCAGGAGGTTACCCCATGCTAAATATAAGGGAAATATTTCTGCTTTAAACAGTTCTTTTTTCCTTTATGTTGTAAGAAAACTCAAGAGAAACATCCCACAAACCCAGAGAAAAAGAAAATAAAATTTTCAAGTAAAATATTAGTTTTCCTAACAATTTTTACTTCTATTTCTATATAAATATTCACAAATGTGTATAGTAGACAACAAGCTTATATATGTATAGTATACATATGTGATATATATGCAGTTAATTCTTGAGTAAAATGAGTTCGAACTGCATGGATCCACTTATACCTAGATTTTTTTCAATAAAAGTTACACCGAGTGTGCCTGCTTCTCCTACCTTCCTACCTTCTCTACCTCTTCCATCTCTGCCACCCCTGAGACAGAAAAAGCAACCTGTTCTCTTTGTCCTCCTACTCAGCCTACTCAACATGACAACCACAAGGATGAAGACCTTTATGACTATCCACTTAATATATATTTTCTCTTCTTAAAATATAATTTCTCTTCCTTATGATTTTCTTAATAACATTTTCTTTTCTCTTATTTATTATAATAATACGTTATATAGTACATGTAACATACAAAATGTGTGTTAATCAACTGTTTATGTTATTAGTAAGACTTTCAGTCAACAGTAGGGTATTAGTAGTTAAAGTTTTGGGGAGTCAGAGTTACATACGAATTTTTGACTATGCAATTGATCAGCACTCCTAACACCTGCATTGTTCAAGTATCAAATGTATATCTATTTATCTAGTTTATATATGTAAAATGTAGGTATACTATACATATACAATTGCACATAAACTTTATGTGTACAATTTGTATATGCACATATATGTATATGTACTATATAATCATGTTTCTTGCACTTATGTCATTATACATCATCATGAACAAAATCTAACACCATCATAATTGTATTTTCAGCTTTCAAGTGCAGAAAACTAAGAGAATGTATATAAGTTCAGTCTCTCAGATCCCAATCCCAATAACAACTTCAAGTCTGAAAAGATTTTTCAGTATTCACCGTTTTTCTTCTGTACAGTCATCAACCCAGGATACTCCTCTAGATAATATAATGTTTCCAGACTACAATTTTGAAAATTTTGAAAGGAGCACTTAAGTTTTTCAGTATCTATAACACATAAATTCTACATATATTTAGCTATGGTGTTATCAACGATGATGAGAAAGCCTTATCGGAAATATTCAAGCTCCTCACAGGTGATCATAGCTGAGAAGGAACAGCCTGAAGCTCATTTCCTGAAGGTCTACAGACTACAGGTGAAGGAAATGATTTACATTCATTCAAGTTTGAAAAACAAACGAAAAAGAGAAGACATGATTTTTGGCTAAGCTTAAATTGTGTACTTGTTTTCCTCCCATTATTTTAGCCATATAACTTAAACAAATGATATACCAAAAAAAAAAAAAAAACTGGGAGAAGATGAACTCAATGTAGTTCATGTAGCCATGTGTGTCATTAAGTGAATGTCATATTAGAGCAAAATAAGCAAGGAAAAAGGACAATAAGAATCTCACTTTAAAGTGTTTTCCTTGTAAGGAAGTCTCTATTATTATTTAATGCTATGTTGTGCACTTATTACACAAAACATAAGCAATCAGTAAGTATTTGTGGTACTAAGTAATACTTTTTTACAAAATATTGTTGACAAGAAAGAGGGAGTGATATATACTTTTTATTTTATTTTATTTTTTTATTATTATTATATAGAGGGAGTGATATATTTTCAACCAGAGAAATATTCCTTTCCAGGGAATTTGGCTATTTCCGTTGTTTTTCATAATAGGTTTCAGATATCTACAAGAAACTGAATATAAAGAATTATCACCAGGAAGAATTTAAACACATAGGTAACATGATTCTTGATTTGATTTGTTTGGTTGTATATGTATATGGTACAGGGTACATGTAAATGTATATGGTACAAACACAGGCATTATATTGTTTAATGATCCTTATATTTTTGAAAAAGAGAAAAAAATAGAGTAAGATTCTCTCAGAATTAAGAGCTAGTAACAAGTTTGACCCGTATTCTAATATGCCTTATTATATCAGGTAAAAAACAAAACAAACCAAAAAAAAACAAACAAACCTATATTCCATTGTGTTTTTCTCATAATATTCTTTCAAAAATTTCAGAGCTTAGTTTTGTGCTTTAAATGGCTGTTTAGTGCAGCATCTCAAATAGAATAATCTCACTTCTGCCTTCATCACCACAGTCCTGTTCTTTCACCCACATAATATGATATAGACACTGGTTAAAAATGTAAATGAGTGAATGAGGAAAGCCTTCTGCCTACATTGCAAAGAGTCTCAAGGAATCTTTTACTTGGAATAGACAGATGTTTATGAAGTGATAGAAAATGTATTAGTGTTATTCTATTAACAATTATGAAAAGAGTAATCAGTTCGATTTCCAACTAAATATTTACTGAAGTATCGCACATATACAGAAAGGTAGACAAATTGCAATAATTTTATAAAGTACACATTCCTGTGTAAAACCATCCAGATCAAGGAAGAGAAAATTACCATCTTTCTAGAAGCCTCCCTCATGACCTCCTTCAGTCAATACCTCTCCTAAAGGTATTGTTGTTTCTGCCTCCATAGACTAGTTTTGACTGCTTTTGAACTTTATATAAATAAAATTAAATTATAATATTTACTTGTTTAGTTTTTTTTTTTTTTGTATATATATTTTGACACAGAGTGTTGCTCTGTTGCTCAGGCTGGAGTGAAGTGGTGCCTATCAGGGAAACCCACACCCAATATTTCAACATAGGTTCTTTCTATTTTCCCTAAGTGTTGGCCAGTCCATGAAATAAAGAGAAAGAGTACAAAGAGAGAAATTGTACAGCTCGGCCACCAGGGGTGACATCACATATTGGTAGGACAGTGATGCCCACCTGAGCTGCAAAACCAGCAGGATTTATTAAGGACTTCAAAAGGGGAGAGGGTGTATGAACAGGGAGTAGGTCACAAAGATCACATGCTTCAAAGGGCAAAAAGGAGAACAAAGATCACATGCTCCTGAGGCCAATAAAGATCACAAGGCAAAGGGCAAAGCAAAGATCACAAGGTAAAGGGCAAAATCAAAAACTCCTGATAAGGGTCTATGTTCAGCTGTGCACGTATTGTCTTGATAAACATCTTAAACAACAGAAAAAAAGCAGAGCAGAGAACCAGTCTGACCTCAAATTTACCAGGGAGTGGTTTTTTCCCCACCCTAATAAGCCTGAGGGTACTGCAGGAGACCAGGGCATATTTCAGTCCTTATCTCAACCGCATAAGACAGACACTCCCAGGGTGGCCGTTTATAGACCTCCCCCTAGGAATGCAATTCCTTTCCCACAGTCTTAATTATTAATATTCCTTGCTAGGAAAAGAATTTAGTGATATCTTCCCTACTTGCATGTCCGTTTACAGGCTCTCTGCAAGAAGAAAAATATGGCTCTATTCTGCCCGACTGTGCAGGCAGTCAGACCTTATGGTTGTCTTCCCTTGTTCCCTAAAATTGCTGTTATTCTGTTCTTTTTCAAGGTGCACTAATTTCATGTTGTTCAAACACACATGATTTACAATAAATTTGTACACTTAGATACAATTATCACAGTGGTCCTGAGGTGATGTACATCCTCAGCTTACGAAGATAACAGGATTAAGAGATTAAAATAAGGCAGGCATGGCTGGGCATGGTGGCTCCTGCCTATAATCCCAGCACTTTGGGAGGCCGAGGCGGGCAGATCACAAGGTCAGGAGATCGAGACCATCCTGGCTAACGTGGTGAAACCCCATCTCTACTAAAAATACAAAAAATTAGCCGGGCATGGTGGCAGGCACCTGTAGTCCCAGCTACTAGGGAGGCTGAGGCAGGAGAATGGCTTGAACCCAGGAGGCGGAGCTTGCAATGAGCCGAGATGGTGCCACTGCACTCCAGCCTGGGTGAAAGACTGAGACTCCATCTCAAAAAAAAAAAAAAAAAAAAAAAATTTAAGACAGGCATAAGAAATTATAAGAGTATTATTTGGGAAGTGATAAATGTCCATGAAATCTTCACAATTTATCTTCCTCTGCCACAGCTCCAGCTGGTCCCTCCATTTGGGGTCCCTGACTTCCCGCAACAGGTGCCATCATGACTCACTGCAACCTCCACCTCGTGGGTTCAAGTGATTCTCCTGCCTCAGCCTCTGGAGTTTCTGGGACTATAGGTGTGCACCACCACGGCCCAGTTTTGTTTTGTTTTTTTTTTTTTGGAGAGACAGTGTTTCATCATACTGGCCAGACTGGTGTCAAACTCCTGGCCTCAAGCCATTCTCCCATGTTGGCCTCCCAAGGTGCTGGGTTTACAAGCATCAGCCACTGCACCCAGCCTCAATATAATTTGTTATGCATTCATGTTGTTGCATATAGCAAGAGGTCATTCTTTTTCATTGCTTTATTCTTTGTATGAATATTCCACAATGTATTCATTCTTTCTTTCATAAATGAACATTTGGATTGTTTCTAGTATAGTGTTTTTACAAATAACACTGTTGATGAAATTCTGATGTATATCTCTTTTGGTATACATGTGTATATGCAATTGTTTTGGATAGATACCTAGGAAATAAACTACCAAGTCATAAGGTTTGCAGATGTTCAGCTTTAAAAGATACTTCCAACCAGTTTTCCAAGATGGTTGTAACAATGTACACTTCCATCAAATCTGTGTGAGGGTTTCCTGTTGCTCCACAGTCTTGTTTTTAAATATTAGACATTATGGTGGATATATAGTTATTTCATTTTTATTTCTCTAATGACCAATATTGGTGAGCACTTTTTCATATGTTTACTGACTATTTAATATGTTCTGTGATGAAATGTGCTTGCCTTTTCCTCCCTTTGTAATAGTGGGGTTATATGCCTTATCCTTGATTTGTAAGAGTTCCCTATATATGCTGCATGCACAACTTCTGTCAGATTAAGTATTGCAAATATTTTCTCCAACTCTGTGTCTTGTACGTCCTTTCACCCAATGAGCTTTATTTTATTTTATTTTATTTATTTATTTATTTATTTGAGACAGAGTCTTTCTCTGTTGCCCAGGTTCGAGTGCAGTGACATGACCACGGCTCATTGCAAGCTCAATCTCTCAGGCTCAAGTGAAACTTCCACCACAGCCTCCTGAGTAGCTGGGACTACAGGTACCTGCCACCACACTGGGGTAATTTTCATATTTTTGTAGAGATGGTATTTCACTTTGTTGCCCAGGCTAGTCTCAAACACCTGGGTCAATGCAATCCTCCCACCTTGGCCTCCCAAAGTGCTGGGATCACCACACCCAGCTGAATTTATTTTTTTCAATTATTTTATACATAGAAAAAGAGAAAAAAGAAATCTTCTTTACATGGCAACAGATAGCCATAGTAAAAAAAAAGAAGACATCTTAAGTTAATGATCTCTAGTAGAAGCTCAATAAATATATGTTGAATTAATCAATAAATGATGGCACACCTTTTAGTTCTGTTCAGTAAAACCCTTATCAAAATATTTTGCCTCATTATTTTGTCCAACATAGTAACAGCAATTTTCTAGAAAAAATAATCATGATTAGGGGAATTTTTTAAATATCTCAGAGGTCTGTGAATTTCCCACCGACCGAAGAAGAGAAGTATGATATCATTCTTGAAATTTTTAAAGATCTGTTGGCAGGTATTTTTGAAACTATAAATCCATGTAAGTACAACATATATTATTTATTTTTAACATTAATTTTAATTCTGAAAGATACAATTAAGGAAATAAACATTGAGAAAAAATATTAAGTAGTAGAACAAAAAATGGAAAACAATTGTATCACATTGGAGGTACTTAGGGCTTTGGAACAAGAATATTTACATGAAAAGCAACGTTCACAATCATTCTTAAAATTAGCCGGGCGTGGTGGTGGGCGCCTGTAGTCCCAGCTACTCGGAGAGGCTGAGGCAGGAGAATGGCGTGAACCCGGGAGGCGGAGCTTGCAGTGAGCCGAGATCGCGCCACTGCACTCCAGCCTGGGTGACAGAGCGAGACTCCGTCTCAAAAAAAAAAAAAGATATAAGATGACTACTCAATTACCATTTATAATTTAAAAAATAAAACTCTTTTCAAACTGCCTTGGGAATTGTACTGGATTAAACTAAATTGATTGAAACCTGGATAAAAGTCTCCATAGCAAGCATGAATGTGAATAAAACACTATATGTACGAAAAATTTCTTTTGCACTTTGAAAATTGCATGGTTGGAGGAATATACATAAATCTGTATAAACAAAGCAACCATTTAAAAAAGTCATTTTAATTTGAATACTTCATATAGCCCTTAAATTTCAATAGCTTCAGTATATTAGGGAATCTATTAACATTTCGTCTTGTCAACTCTGTCATGTCATAATATATATTACTTCTCAAGGTAAAATAATAAAAAGGATCATTTAAGAAATGAGACACTCCTTAAAGACTAGCCTTTTAAGAGTGGCATAAAACAAGTGTAGCTGCAATAATTTCACTCATATGGTCAACCACTGACATCTATTGGCAAAAATAAGCAGGCAGGGTTTGGTTAACTTGTGAAAGCAGATAAGATTTTTTTTAAAATTTTTTTGTGGGAACATAGTAGATATATGTATTTATGGAATACATGAGACATTTTGATACAGGCATAGTTTCATTTTTTCATGAATATCCACAGGCTTTTCATTCCCCTTATGCCATCCTTTCTCCCTAACTTCCCTCTCCCACTGAGTACTGCTTCCTTGACTTTTTATCTAGTGACCTCTCTCCAGTATTTTAATACTTCTAGACAGTAATGCATTATCAAGGTGCCATTACATTAGCCAGCTTCTGGGGGTAACATATTTCATTTACACATTTAATAAATATTTTTAAGAATCTCTACATGCCATAAACTGTTTTAGGTGCTACGATACAAAAGTAAACAATACAAACAAAAATCTAAGCTTACCTGGAGTTTTCCATTCAAGTAGTCAAGTAGTAAGAGAGAAAATAAACAGAAAAATAAAATAAATGGTATAGTATACCAGGTGGTAATAAGTGCTATTATATGTTATGGATAAAATACACTGGGGAAGGGGAAAAAACAATTAGGAAGGAGAAGCTGCAGTGTGTTAGCCATGTTAAGTGTACTGGCCAGAGAAGCCTTCATTTGACATTTAAGTAAATCAGGTGCGGTAGTAAGCCATGGGAATAGCTAGCTGGGGAAGGAATACTCAGAAAGAAGGAAAAAACAAGTGTAAAGATGCTTAGGAATAAGGGTGCTTGGACAGGTAGGAAGGCAGCAAGTAGACCAATATGCCAAGAGTGGAGCAAGCAAAAAGTTGTGCAATGGGAAACCATATCAGAGAGGTGGATGGGGACACATTCTGTAGGGATGCTCAGGCCACTCCAGGACATGCCTTTTTTGTTTTTTGTTTTGTTTTGTTTTTGTTTTTGTTTTTAGATGAAGTCTCACTCTGTTGCCCAGGCTGGAGTGCAGTGGCATGATCTCGGGTCACTGCAACCTCCACCTCACAGGTTCAAGCGATTCTCCTGCCTCAGTAGCTGGTGGCTGGGATTACAGGTGCCTGCCACTACACTCGGCTATTTTTTTTGTATTTTTAGTAGAGACCGGGTTTCACCATGTTGGCCAGGCTGATCTCAAACTCCTGACCTCAAGTGATCCACCCGCCTCAGCCTCCCAAAGTGCTGGGATTACAGGTGTGAGCCTGTGCCCAGCTGACATGGCTTTAACTCTGAGCAAGATGGAAAGCCAGGGGAAGGTGTGAGTGGATGTGTGATATGATCTGACTCGCATTTTAAAAGTATCCCTCAATTGGTCACACTGAGAATACACTACAGGATTAAAACCCAAAAAGCACAGAGGTAGCTCAGAGACAACTGTAGTAACAAGAGGCAGTTTAGGCTTGAATCAATATAATGAAGATAGAGGTGAGTGAGTAAAGACAAGATTATATTTTGAAAGTGGAATCAAATAGGTTTGATAAGTGAATGGAAGGGGGGAATGAAAGAAAAAGAAGGGGAAAAGAAAAAGTCTGTTAACAAAGCCAAAATTACGTCCTCTCTGCAAGTAAAGAAAAACACTAATGGGAAAGCCCTAGATTATTCTTTACTCTTTTGCACTTACATATGTGATAAGTTAATATAATAAAAGAATCTTGTAACATTCTGAACTCAAAGACATTGAATTACTTTTTCATAAGATTTTTATGGCCATGGGTGTTACAAATGGAAAAGTCCATTATCTTTTCAAGTATATTTCAGATACATTACAAAACACATGATTTGAATTTATCATAACACTATAGGATTGAATTGTTTCCCATGAGCATTTGATAAATATGTTTTCCAAAGCCTCTTCCTCAAGTCATAAGACATTAATTATTAGATCTCCACTTAACTATAAAATTCTAATTGATAAGACTACTTAGAAAAAATACGATATGGTATTCTAATTAGAGCATCAATACTACATCCAGATTTAAATCACTAAGGAGGTATATACCTTCAATAACATATTTCAATACTGTTTGTAATTTGGATGCTTGATTTACTTCAAAAGTGTCTGTTGGCTAAGTTAACTGATAGCCACCTCTGCATCAATTATGAGATCCGGACATGCAATCAGCCACTCCACATGAGACACTCTGGGTGGCACACTCTATTTTCCTTGTATTTCCTCCAACTCTTTTTATATATCTAAAATTGGCCATATATCTTCTGGCAAGCTATTGCTTTATCTACCATATACAGAACTTCTTAGAACAGTTCTAAATTCTATCCTTTAAAACATTTTCTTGAACTTTTTGGCAAAATAATTTTTATTCAAAAACCTATCTCTTTACTGTTTTTATTATGCCATTTCTTTTATGATATTGTTTCCTTAGACAATTAATCCAACCAAATTCTTTCTTTCCTCACCCCTACCACTATATTCACTTTAACTTTATGTGCTTAAATTATTCAATTCTAAGTGAAGCTATCTTGGAAATCAATAAACTTAGTTTACAGAGTATTTCCAATGAAAATAATTCTGTTTAAAACTGTAGTGTACATGTGCGTGTGTGTGTAGTCTTGTAAGAAGCATTCAAATTTTATTTTTCCTTTCTTGTTTCTGACCTTCCATTTCCAATATCCTTTGCCTCTCACTGGGTTGTGAATGTGCCCTTTCCCTACATCTGAAAATCCTTCAACCTTCACCATTCATTCTAAGAATCAGCAATATGTTACGTTTTTATAGAACCTTTCTTCCAGGGAACAGAGAGTGTTCCATATATATTACCACATTCATCCTTAAAATTTCTCTCACAACACCCATAGCCCTGCCTAAACTATGCTTCAGTTGAAACCTTAATCTGTATCTTTAGTTCTTTCTTCCTTGACTGCCTTTCCTATAAACTCTGTAAATCACATTTTTAGAATCCTGCATCTGTAGAAAATATGCATAATTCTATCATTCAGGTGACCTTTCTTTCTAACCCTGTGCTCAGAATTCACCATTTCTATTTCAAAACTTTGCCACAGGCTAGCTAGTAGGATTTAGGTTACTAAGGTCTTACTACTTCTCTCTGTAACTTCACTTTTTCTTTGTGATAGTGAAATAATCTGACTTGATTATCATACTCTGATTACCTCCTTTTTTTAACCATGTCACTTAAATTTGCCCTAAACTACATTTGTGTCCCTTTTACACTTGACCTTAGCCAAAAGGCTGAGAAGTGATTGTTTATTTTAAGCGTATTTTGAATGTGTTTTCTTTTTTTAATAATGATTAAAAATCATATTCTAAATTTTATTTTTATGGTCATATGAAATTTAAGTATTAAAATAGTTTCCTTAGAAGTAATAGCTAACATGTGTTAATGTTCACCATGTAGTGATCACTGATAAATGCTTATATGGTACCTCAGTTAATTCTTACTGTAATAGGTATAAGAACTCAATCCTATTTTCTATATATTACTGATAGAAAAATAAAGGTTTTTAAAGGTTATCTGGCACAAGAATGTACATAGTGTGTAGCTGAACTCAGACTTTGACTAAAGTAGCCAAAGCACATCCCTATTAGTCATTTCTCTAAACATTTTCTCTAAACAATTACTGTAAATTGAGAGTTAAAAAAAAACCCTACAATATTACTTTTTCTCAGAATTTACCAGTTGCCTATAAAAACACTGTATTTGGTAACTTAGTTTTAGATTTGAACTGGTTCAGAAAAGTAGTATAAAATCTGTTTATTTGGATGAGACTACCACTACTCACAGGTTAAAAAAAAAATCAGACTTAAAAGTAAGTCATTACCTCTAATCAGAATTAAAATAATTCATTACGTTCAATATGCATTTCAAAATGAAATCAAAATCATTACAGAGAACTTAAGAGGTAAGAGCTATTATTCTATAGAGGATTTGTTTTCTGTTTTTTTCCCTGAGCTATCTAGTGCCCCATTTTGTTTTTGTTTTGTTTTGCTTAATGAAATGGCATACTTATACAGTCATGTATCGATTAACAAAAGGGATACATTCTGAGAAATACGTCATTAGGTGATTTCAATGTATGAACATCATAGAATGAACTTACAAACCTAAGTGGCATAACCTCCTACACATCTAGGCAATATGGCATAGCCTATTGCTCCTAGGCTGTAAGCCTGCACACCATGCTACTGTCCTGAATACTGTAGGCAAGTACTTGTATATCTAAACATAGGAAAGGCATAGTAAGATTGGAAAGTACTATAATCCTACAGGATCTTCATCATCTATGTGGTTCATTATTGAATGTAACATCATTAGGAGGCACAGATCTGTATTAGTGAAAGCTAGTCTGTTACATATGGCCAAATTTATTACACAGTATCAGCATTTCCCTTTGATTTATTAATTCTGAGAAGCTGATCAAAATTTCGATGTGAATGTTTCTTCTCATGAAGCTTACTTTTCTTCAGTCATTGTGTGTGGCACATGAGGGACATTAAGTATACAGACACAGACAAAAAGAAAATAAATAACTTAACTTTCAAAATTGTTTGGGTAAAGCTAACAAACAATTATGCTAAATATTTTCCTTTATAGATGTATCACATTTCAAATACTACATACATAGCATATATTTAACAGAGTTTAGTAAAATGTCAAATAAACTACTTAGTAAATCAATATATTTTTCCTGCAATAATACTTAAATACATTTGAGGGTATGTGAGTAGTAAAGAGTTAATTATTTGCACTAAAACCCAAAGGTCAAGAGTTAAAATGTGACAATCTATTGAAGTTTTTGATATGCCAGTGTTACAGCATAGAAAACAAAACATATTCAATAAATTAATCTTCAATGCATCTAGATCATAAAATAGGATGGGCATTAAAATGATCTCACCGCAACAGCTGATGTTTCATTGATACAGGAAAGGCTCAAATAATCTGGACAGATGGAGTGGTTGTATAATATTTTCCTCTTTCACCACTTCAAGTATATCTGTCTAATTTTAGGCCCATTACTTTAAAAAAGAGACCATGGTTTGATAATTTCCCTTCACTATCTGCTTGACTTGATAAAGATGTTGTTTATACATTAAAAGTTATGTCTTGATTAGCTGAAATCATAAAATAATAGTATGTAGCTTTTAAGCATTTTAAGTGTCTTCCACATAAGCTTTGAATCATTGAAACTAAAGGCTATAATCTGGGCAGATGTGAAACTAAAGACAAATTTCCTATGCAAACATGTATACCATATGAAAGCCATGCAAATACTGCCTTCAGAAGAAAAATAAAGGCTTGTTTTATTTTTTTTCCCTCAAACGGAGCTACTTTATCAGAGTACAATTGCAAAGTAAAGATTTACATATTTTTGAATGAAAAAATAATTTCCATACCACATGTATGTGACTTCACAATGTGAAGATTTTAGGACACTGACACAAGTAGGTACCAGGTCATTAAAAAAAAGACTCAGATAGTCGGAGTTACTGTTAAATTTATTATACATTTGATAGAAACACCACCAAAATTCTTCAAATTAAAACTAACTAGAATCTAAATGTCTTGATTATGGAATGGATTCAATGGCATTTAGATATTAAACTTAACGTCAAAAATAATGTGGTTATATGAAGATAGTGTAGAAAAGAAAAATATATGGTAGGGAGCATGTTAATATAGAAAAGTTACCACTTGGAAAACAATTCATCTGAAAGAAGCACAGATTTTCTCATCTATCCTGTCAACAAAGAAGGAATCAAGAGAGCAAGGACAGTGATTTCCCCTGCATTGCATTTGTGTGAGTATAAAGAGATTTAAAGTTTATTATATAAATGAACTTGTTACAAAGATTAAATTGATGACATTTAGAGATAAAGATGCCAAATATTAGATCCTATTCATCAAACCCAGCAAGTTTGGAATCATAAAAAGAAAAAATTTTACTAGCTATTCATTTGGTAACATTTGCACAAAATAATATATTATCACAGATTGTCAGAGAACTGACACTTTGCCAACTAGTCTGATTCAAATTTGTAAAAAAGATGAACAAAGGATATTAGACTCCATAGGAGGGCAGACAAAAAAGACATCACATAGGATTATAGAACCCATAGAATTTTACAGCTAGAAGAAATGTAAAAAAAAAAAATCTATCTCATACTTTTCTTATATCCTTTTAGAAAAGCAACTAGAACAAGTAGTAATAATAACATCTTTCTCAAGGACACACAGTTAGCAGGTGGCCAATTACCATACCTGAAAGTAATGAATTATATAAATAAAGAAAATGTGAGAAAGATGTTATATACAGCATACAAAAGCACATTAAATATAATATTACTATTTTTATGTCTTTACTTATATATGGTTAAATGACTTGAGTAAAACTTGATAGGATAAAAGCACTACTTTGACAATGTTTAAAGATATATTTCAGTTAGTACTTTCACTATTCTTCAAATTTTATTTTTAAAATAATTTTGAAAAATGCATCTTCATACCACCCTAAGTAAAGTCTTATTAACTTATAACTTATATTAAGTTCTTTAAAATTAGTTTATATAATTTAATTTGTAATTTCATAAAATTTTTAGTCAACATGTGCATTCACAACTCAAGATGAAATGGTGTTGCCTTATTTTGGCATTTACTAGTACATGTATTAAAGTATATGCATGACATATTAGTGGTTTGTACTATACCCTAAAACTTATTACACCAAATGCTGGCAACCCTTTCTCCTGCTTTCTAAAATGTATTATAGTCTAAAATATTAGCAAATATTAATATATTCATCATATAATTGCCTTTTTAAGAAATCAATATCCTGTTATTTTAAGACAATGTCAAAATATTGCATTATCTAAAAAAACCTAGTCATTAAACTTAGAAATGTCAAGTACACCTGTGAATTTGTTAAGGGGACACTATAATTTTCTATTTGATTTGAAAATGAATCAAGCAGCCACAGCATTCTCGAAGTAACACTATTAATTACTTCTGCTAATTGCCTCTGAGCAATTGGGAAAGAAGTAAAGCAATCTCCTCTGGTTTGATTTGAAGGACATCACAGGATCTCACCCCATCAGACTGCCTCTAACTTTCCCCCTCCTTGGGGCTAGATTCTATCCCTCCCAGAACAGCAAAATCTGTAGGAAGTTTTACACTGAGCTCAACTCTGTTTAGGCCCTTATGCGATGTTGTCCTCGCCCAAGATTTATCTTCCAGCAGAAAAACAGGGAGAACGTCGTATCTAAAGGAGAAATTCCTAGGTCAGATATCATTTACTTCTTAATTTTGGCTTAGTCTGTCTTTATTGATGGGTTTTATCATTCAGGTGCCACTCTAGTACTTAAAATGATATTGATTAATCATCATACTCATCACTGCTCAAGCTTGGAGGAAAAAAATGTCTATTGAAAGAATAAAAAAACCTTTTTATTCAACAATTTTTTGAAAAATAACACTTCCAAGAACTATTGCTGATCCATGTCATTATCACCATAAAACCAGCTAGTAATTTTTACTTAGATATAAATGAAAGATGGGAATAATTTTATGTAGTCATGGTGTCTATCTGTAAATCAATAAACAAAAGGAAGGGCAGAGTAAAATCCATTTCAAGAGTTCAAGAGTGGGTACGGTGGCTCATGCCTGTAGTTCTAGCACTTGGGGAGGCTAGAATGGAAGGATTGCTTGAGGCTAGAAATTCAAGACCAGTCTGGGAAAACTAGCAAGGTCCCCTCTGCACCTCCATCTCTATAAAAATAATTTAAAAATTAGCCTGGCGTGGTGTGGTGGTCCACACTTGTAATCCTAGCTACTTGGGAGGCTGAGGAGGGAAGTTTAACTTGAACCCAGGAGTTCAAGGCTGCAGTGAGCTATGATTGCACCACTGCACTCCAGACTGCGTGAGAGAACAGAACCCTTTCTCTAAAACTCCAAAAAATAATCCAATAAGCTTTTAACATGAGAATCCCTTCCACCTTGTTTTTATATCAGTCGTTTCAAAATGTTTGTTTTCCAGGAAAATTAATCCTCCAATCTATATGTATGTGTGTGTGTGTGTATAAAATTTTCTTCTGCTGCTATAAATTATCCCAAAATAAGAAAACAAACAAGCAAATAAAAATTGATATCTGGGAAGAATTTTGTATGCTCTTTGCTAAGGCTATGTATGCAATTTTCCAAAATGAGAGAAATACCTGGGTAATCAAGCAACCTTACGTCCATATTTTTAAAAAATAATAGATTAATTGAAATGAGACACTGGTTAATTAAAAAACAAGATGAGCTTTAAGGGATGACCAGTATTAACTAAACTTCTGAATCTGCCAATTATCAATTGTGATTATTCAGGCTACTTTTCTGATTTTTTTTTTGAGTCATTTTAGCTACTACAAAAGGCACCTTATGGTGGATAAAATTGATTTTTTGACATAAAACTTCTGCTACAATGTGTGATACATAGTAGATGTTTAATAACTGATGGTTCTCTTTCCTCTACGTGCCTGCCATTAGACTAGCTCTAATCCCAGCTGTGCAATTCTGATAAGATTATTCAACTCTCCATTCCTCTGTTTCTTCCTGTAAAAATGGTGACAAAGGGGAGCTGAAGAAGGATACTCAATTGTGTTTTACCTGTGGTTGCTGGAAGTCAGAAGCCTTTGGGTAAAGGGAAAAGATGATGGGTCCACACAGTGAAGTATATTATAGCAATTAAAAGCAAAGGTCACACAGCAATATAGATAGATCTTTTTTAAACCACAATACCAGGTGAAAGACATTAAGAAACAAAAGGGTAACAACACACACTGGGGCTTTCAGAGAATCGAGGGTGGTAGGAAGAAGAGGGTCAGGAAAAATAGCTAATGGGTACTAGGCTTAATATCTGGGTGAAATAATCTGTTCAACAAACCCCCATGACATAAGTTTACCTATCTAACAAACCTGCACTTGTACCCCTGAACTTAAAAGTTAAGAAGAAGCAAAATGAAATATATCACACAATGACATTTGTTTAAAATATTTGCATAAAAATTGCAACACACATTTTGCAAGAATACATGCACACAGATGTTCAACATCACAAATGTGGCATGGGAGGTTGAGAATCAGAGCACCTCATATAGTAGAAACTCAGTAAATGCTAATCCTCTAGCACAGACCATGTAAAATGTAAAGGAACGTGTATGTGTATGTGTATGTGTATGTGTATGTGTATGTGTGAGGGTGTGTTGTAATAACCTCTCCAGAATTTCCTGGTAAGAAAACACATTCAATCTAAAGCAGGGCTACCAGTGATAAAGCTAAAACCTTGCTTGAACATGACTTTTATGATTTACTATATTATTAATTTAACTTCCTACTGCTACATTAGCAGTTTCAGAAAAAAAAAGAGAATAAGAAATAACATGAGAAGAAACAAAGCCAAATTAGAATTAGCTAATTGACTAAAAATATTTTTATATTTTTTCAGCTTGGCTGACCTTAAATTAAACATTTGTACATTTTTATGTCTGGCCAGCAACAACAAAAAAAGATTCTAAAAACTAATTATAATGCTTACGGATTTACAAAACTCTGACTCCCCATATCATTTATAAAACTTGCAATTAGCATATTTTTAAAGGATTGACTGTATAACAGGTAATATCATGACTCTATATTTTTAATTCATCTAATTAAATATCTATTTTGAATTTGAATTTTCAGTTTAATGAAGACATATCCTAATATTTAAATTCTAAAGCTAAGATTTCATATCTTTAAAATATGTACATTAAAAGCTATTAATAAAATTAAGTCAATATTCATGACAAAATTACCCTTTTCTGTTAGATTTAGATTTCTATTCAACCCCATTTTTTCTAATAAGCACTTCTTTAGAAACAGATAGAATAATACACCTTGATTTTCCAGAAGAAATAAACTCTTTAAAACTGTCCATCAACTAATGAAACCACCAATTTAATTACTTTTCTCAATCTCGAGAATATAAAATGATCTAATTTATAATTAGTGTTATGACAAGTGCCTAATAAACTTAAAATGATTTGACATTAAGGCTGAATTTTCACTGGAACTGGTGGCAAGTTTTATAACTCGGGGATTTTCTAATCCCCAGGCATACTGATGAAGTCTAACTCTAATATAAAATCATCCTGATCCTTGCTGTTTTCTGATTATAATTTTAGGTACCAAACACTACAAAAGTAAATAAATTAAAAAGTTATTGACACTTCATAAAAAGGAGCTAATTCTTACTGATTTTATTTTAATGCCATTTTTACTCTTAATCATTTGTGTATTTATAATATGAGCATAAGTTAAAAGATGTACCATATGCATGTACAATTAGTATAAATCAAATTATTTTCTCATGAATCTGACATACTCACTCTTTGATGTATTAAAAAGAGCCCTGATCTGAAGAGAATATGATATTTGAGTATGTTTTTATTTTCAATACTTGAAATAAATCTTTCATTTTGAGTAGCTCCTTATATTAGAATTGAAAACTTTGACTAAAAAATAAAAAACAGCTAAAACCACAAACACACACCCACAATTTCCCCCAACACACACACACACTGAGATTATAGCAAGTAAATCTTCTGCAAGTCTCATTTTTAAAAAGTAATTTGATGCAGATTTTTCTTACAGTATCTTTTAAACACACAATATGTTCCCAGGAAATTAAAAGTGGAACGGCTAATCTAATCTCCTGCCCCTTGCAGGGGACTGCAGCTGATAACTTCCAGGGAAGTTGACAACTACCCAATCTTTCCCCTCAGGAATGTACATGACTTCACGAGAAAGGCATATTCAGTTCCTTTAGAACCTGAGAAGATTCATTTGAATATAGAAGCATGACATTCAAATATCTAAAATTCATTATAAATTTTGTATCAGCAGAAAAAAAAATCCTATCATGGAAAGGATCAATCTAATCAATCAAATTAATTGTTCCAAACCTCAGAATATTTTTTCACACTCCCAGACCAACAGGCCCATCAAATGCCACAGGAGGGCTCTCTTAGGAAGAAATTTACAAATTCATAGTTCTAATGAATGGCACGTATGCTTTCATTTACTTCCACAATTACTTTCCCATTCTGAGGCTGGACTCATGATTTTATCCATTTCTATGTAATCAATAAACATTCTCAAACATACAACTGAAATGTTTGTTTCTAACAACGCATTTTGTGTTCTAACAATCCCCTTAATTTGTATCTTCTAAATCAAATCTCCTCATGGCATTACCTGGTTTCCCAAGTTCTTCCACTAATGCCAGACACTTCCAGCCAGGATCCCACGCTAGAGCACACCACTCAAACACCCCAACACCGTCTCCCCAAATTTCACTGCCGATTGTCCTATTTGTTCACCCTTCTAAAAGGGTGTCTTAAACTGTCTTAAACTAAGATTCTAATAACTGCAAAAAGTTTTCTCTGTCAAAAAAAGCATTATTTAAATTCCCTGATATTCTGGATTGGATTCTGAAGTAGAAAGAGGAAATCAGTGGGAAACCAGATGAAATCTGAATAAATTTCAGAGTTTAAATATCAGTAATATACTACTGTTGACTTCTGTTTTTAAAAACCTGTCATGATGATATAAAATATTAAGGGGGCAGGGATGGATGAAGCAGCTATCTGGATTTTATATCATCTTTGCAACTCGTCTGTAAGACTGAAACTATTCCAAAATAGTTTATTTAAAAAATAAGTGTTGTGTTTTTAAAAGAGACTTTGTGTCTTGATACAAAGGATGAGGAAGATGGAAATTGCAGATACAGGTTAGTTTTGCAACAAGAGAAGTTTGAGATGAAGAAAGTGTAGTCACTCCTTGTTTTACCCCACAAACGCAGTTGCCTCTTTCTGCCTTTGCATAAAGTTTGGCTGTGAAGGAAATTCCATTTATTTGCATGGCATCTGCTCAGGCAACTACATAATCTCAGATTTGCTTTTCACAGATGAATCCTGTTGCATTATGGAGTATGGCCTTTAGAAAGGAAAGAGAAGCTGCCAGTGAGCACTTAAGGCTCTGTTGCAGGAATGTTAGGCAAAAGTTGTGATAGACTAGTGAAAGTAAAGAGAAACTGAAATGAATAAATCAGGAAATATGAAGAAAATATATAACATGAAAAAAATAGATAATGGCAAGAGTGAGGGAAGAATGAAAAATGACTCCCAGATTTGCATGTGTCACTGAGTAGATGATTGAAAAATTGACTGGGAATAAAAGTTATAGAAGGAGACATGTGGATAGAGGGCAAAGATGATGAGCATATAGATGCTTAGATGCTTATGGAGATTTTAAGTGGCAATGGAAACGATAATAAGCTCAGAAGAAGGGTTGAACTGCAGGTGAAGACTGGACAACCATCAGCCTGAAAGTGATGGGGATAAATTTCCTGAAGATTACTCAAAAAGTTATTAAGATGATCCAAGTAGAATGCATAGGTTCAGAAATGAATAAAAACTAAAGTTCCAAAGCATATAAATACACAGCCCAGAGATTATAAATCAGGCTATTCCTTAGACAGATTCAAGTATTATGCTAAGAAATGTATTCAAAAAAGTTGTTTGTAAGCAAAAAAAAAAAAAACTGATTGTTAAAAAACTAATTTTGCCTCATGTAAATGTTTGCATCATGTTTCATTATTCATCCCTAAGAAATACCACAGTTAATAAAGAAAAGCAAATATATAGCTAAATATAGATAGAAATAATACACATGTAATCATTATTAACTGTTTCCACAGACACATGTTTATTTCTCTACAGTCATAACTTCATAAAAACAGCATAAAGAGTTTTCTTTAATATTAAAGGATCAATGGGTCTTTTTACTAACAATATCTTTAGTTATATTTTGGTTGAAATGAAGTTAGTAAAGCTCTAGAATGACCAATTCTACAAGATATTTAAACAATTTTCTCATTAGGCGAGTTTTCACTTCAGTTTGATTACTGATCTACATTTACATATAATTATTCCTTGTTTAGATTCCTCTATTGAAAGAGATCTGCTTCACAGCAAGATAAGGCATTAGCAGTTGCACTTAACAACGATTTCATATAGCAGTAGTTGTAGAATTGAACTGAGTATCAAGCGTATGACTTCTTGTTCCCCTAAGAATAGTATTTCATTTCAATGTGAATTTCACATTGGAAAAAACTGAAATAATGATTACGTTGCAGTTGGAAATCTGCCCATAAAACACCAAAAATATTCACAGAGGAATGTGTGTGTGCGTGCACACAGATGTGCACGCACACACACACACACACACATAATTATAAAATTTTGGCATTCAAAAACCTCCATCCATAGAAAAAAATTACATTTGCTTTATTCATATTTACTAAACACTACTTATCCTAACTTCGATGTTAAAAAATTTTGTATTGAATCTCATCAAAGGTAAGCCTACAAAGTCCATCCCAGGACAAGAAATGTCTTAGTAGCATGGTAATCATTCAGAAGTTTAATTGAAAAATAGGAAATTGATGAGTCTAAGAGAAGGATGGAAAGGTGAGACTCTATAAGCTACAAAAATCCTTTTGGTGATAACAGAGTTAAATCTTGGCCTCTTCTCTCCGTTTTTAATTTCCACTATCCTTGGGAATAAGGATGATCTGGCTTGAATATCTTATTTTAGTTTTGTTTTTCAACTTTTATTTTAGGTTATTATATTATGCTGGGGTTTGGTGTACAAATGATTTCATCACTCATGTAGTGAGCATAGTATCCAGTAGGTAGTGTCTATTTTTCCCATCTTTGTGTTCACATGGACACAACGTTTAGCTCCCACTTATAACTAAGAACCGGAGGTATTTGGCTTTCTGTCTCTGAATTAATTTGTTTAGGATAATGACGTCCAACTGCAGCCACATTGCTGCAAAGGACATGATTTGGTTTTTGTTTTATAGCTGTGGAGTTTTCTATGGTATATATGTAGCATATTATCTTTACCCAGTTGATGGGCATCTTGGTTGAGTACCCATCTTTACTAATGTGAATAGTACTGCGATGAATATATGGGTGCATGTGTCTTTTTGGTAGAACAATATATATTCCTTTGGGTAAATATCCAGTCATGGGACTGCTGGGTCAAATGGTAGTTCTGTTTTAAGTTCTTTGAGAAATCTCCAAACTGCACGGCACAGAGGCTAAACTAATTTACATTCCCACCAGTGTATAAGTGTTGCCTTTTCTCTGCCACTTTGCCAACATCTGTTATTTTTTGACTTTTTAATAATAGCCATTCTGACTGGTGTGAGATGGCATCTCATAGTGGTTTGATTTGCATTTCTCTGATTAGTGATGTTGAGCACTTTTTATACGCTTGTTGGCTGTATGTGTGTCCTCTTTTGAGAAGTCTCTGTTCATGTCCTTTGCCCAATTTGTAATTGGGTTGTTTTTTGCTTGTTGAATTGTTTAAGTTCCTTATAGATTCTGGGCATCAGACCTTTGTGAGATGCAGTTTGTGAGCTTTTCTAGTTTTAAATCATCTTGTGATACTAACAAAAATTTTTATTTGATTAACTGGAGACAGATCCTGCAGAAAGAATATGGATCTGTATATGTTACCTTGCAAAACAGAAGTTGTATTCTATAGGAATGATTTTAATTACTTACATTATTAAGATAAAATATGGCTCTTCTGTGACTCATAATGGATACTTGAAAGCTGTGAATCCTGCAAATATTACAACTTAAATATAAGGAATATGGAATGACTGTTGTCTCTATGGACTAACAAATCTAGGTAGCCTTTGTGGCACTAGATTTGTAAAAAGGTTTGACATGACTTTAAAATAATGATGTTTCTTTTTATGTTATACCACTTAATGACATAAAAGTTATTTTAAAATACATTAAGCCATTATGATATACACAATGGTGTTGTATCCAGTGTTATGAACTGGATAGAGAAAGAAAGAAGCCAAATTAGACTCTCTAAAAACGGCTAAACAAAATGTGTTCAAATTTTAACTCTACAGCTTGCTAATTTTATGACTTAAGAAAAATTACACACCTAAAAAATACAGTTAATAATATTTACCTCAAAATTATTTTTAACAACTTGGAATGACATAAGGAAATAATTTTGTAAATTGAAAAGTACTTATGTGCGTACTCATTATGTTTGTCATATTGCTTAATCAACATGAAAGCCAAGAAAGTTGTCTTTATTTTGATGAATAAAATTCAAGAAATTGAATATGCAAAGTGAAATACAATTTTCTCAGTTTTAGAATATGGAAATGCACACAATGATAGAGTCCTGCTGAAATAAAAGTATTTTATATGCAATATGTATTAACTCGGTTTGTATTTATAATATACACAACTGTTTTCAAACACAATATTCTCCCCAAACTTTGGAAGTGGCATCTTTATGTGCCTATCATTTAAGTCAAGAAGGACATAAATTGTACTAACCACTTGTTCACAGCAGGTAAAGAATGCCAATAAATTAATGTACAGGTCTGCATAATTCTAATATTATGGATAGTAAAGTCAAAAGAGCTTTCCAAAAAGTTCTAACACACACAAAGTTCTAGGGCTCTTTTATCCTGTTTTAGAGTATTGTCAAGGATGGTAGAAAAATCCACTTTATGTTCTAATAAAATGGTTTTTCAATGAGTCCTAGAGAAGTCATCCATTTCCTTCAAAAATAATAATAGAATGTGTAGAAGCACATAAACTCCTTCAATGTGCATCGAATAATAGAGAAATTGTTAAACATTTAACTGACCTAAGAAGCCATACAAGTCACCCAGACAGCATGTGACCTTAATAAAGAGGTTGATATGGGTATTACCAAGTGGCAAAGAGCAATGAATAAAAAGAAAATAAGTGCAATATAAAATGTGCAGAGTTCAGGAAAATGACAGTAGCCTCCGAAAAAGCATCAGAAAAAGAAGTGACAACAAAATATTCTAGCAATGAGTAGATTATAAAATACATAGATCATATAAATACAAGAAATCCAGAAAGTAAAAACCTAGTAATAATGCTAAATCTCAAAAGTCTATAAGATTTAAAATTATTGCATTTTAAAAAAATTCTTATTTTTTTAAATTTTTTTTATTTATTTTTGAGATAAATCAC
Source organism: Nomascus leucogenys (assembly GCF_006542625.1). NCBI lineage: Eukaryota > Metazoa > Chordata > Mammalia > Primates > Hylobatidae > Nomascus > Nomascus leucogenys. The sequence continues at coordinate 23,268,476 of NC_044389.1, read as the reverse complement.
TCTTGTTGCCCAGGCTGGAGTGCAATGGCATGATCTCAGCTCACTGCAAACTTCACCTCCTAAGTTCAAGTGATTCTTCTGCCTCAGCTTCCCGAGTAGCTGGGATTACAGGCATGTGCCACCATACCCGGCTAATTTTTGTATTTTTAGCAGAGACAGGGTTTCACCATGTTGGCCAGGCTGGTCTCAAACTCCTGACCTCACGTGATCCACCCACCTCAGCCCTCCAAAGTGCTGGGATTACAGGCGTGAGCCACCGCTCGCGGCCACAAAAAACAGTCTTACAAGAATTTGCCATATGGAAAGCAAAGTTCTATTAAGTAACAAACTGAGCATTTAGTAAATACAGAAAGCCTGTTATATCCCCTGTTATATGCATGAAATAATGACACGAGGAATGAATTAACATGGCAAAAAATAAAGACTCTGACTTCTACAGCAACTGAAGATTTACAATTTCTCATTAAATGCTTATATTTAAGTCATATTCTCTGATCAAAGTGGAAACCAATAAGGTTGTCTTTACTTTGAGGAGTAAAATCCATGTAATTGGCAATGTGAACAATATCCCATAGGCAAAATGAATACCATATTCTCAACTTTAAAAAAGGCATACAGGGCCGCGTGCGTCTCTGTCATGGACACACGTGATTGATCCTTTAACTATATCCTTAACCACCGCATATGCATGCCAGGCTGGGCACGGCTCTGAGGGCGGCCAGGGACAGACGTATGATACAAGACTATTGGAATTAATGCTAATTTCATATGTAAAATGTATTAGCTCAATTTACAGGATAAGAGGTATAAGAATTAGAGATAAAAATTAAACACAGATGGTTACCTGAAATTAGTTGATTTTATTATTTGTAGAGTAAGTGCTTAGTAGTTGAATTAATAAGTTAGTAATTGAATTAATAATTTGTCTCTGTGGTTCATTATGTTTTTCTAAGTTAAATGTTTCTGAGCTTCAGATAAGAATCTTAACAAAACAGGCCATCAACTATGCTAGGCCATTATATTATTTTCTTTAATCAAAATGGCAAAGACTTTTATTTTAAATGATAAAAACTCGTTGGGAAAGTTCAGAAAAATAGGACTTGCAAAAGCAAATTGGTAAAGAGTGTCTAATGGGAAGTTTGGAAATAATTATCAAAATATACATTGTGCATAAAATTTGATCTAGCAATCTCATTTCTAAGAATTTACATTGATATAACTATATATGTATAAAATATGTGTACACTAGGATGTTCGTCACGGTATTACAATAGCGGATAAGGAGAAATAACCCTTAAGTTTAACAGAGGATTGATTAAATAAATCAACAAATAATTTACAGGGGATAGCTATTATGTTCAAGAATCATATTTATTGATATAGAAATATTAAAGCTTGATACTGAAGTCTCATACATTCACATTGTAAATATGATTAAATTCAATTAACTTACTCCTTTAAAATGTTATACAATTTAACATTATTTCTCATAGATCAACTCTACAATTCCATGGGCATTTTTTTTCTTTTTAAACAAGAAGACAATCAGGGAAGTTAGTATCACTCATAATGATGTAGGTTATAAGTTTTTTGATACCATAAATCACAAATTTAATATTAACAGATATTACATAGATTTTAGTGGCCAATATTATCAGGTTTAACTGGAAATAAATTGATAACACCTCAGTGAATTCAGTGATACTGAATATCTAAAATATACAGAACTGATCCCACTAGTATGAGCATAAAATTCAATTACCTATTCATTTTTCCTTGGATATATGTTAGCTTCATTATGAGCAGAGGTATACTTCATTTCATTGTTAATTTTGCTTCCCTAGGCCATTTCTCTGAGATTAACCAGGCCTTCTGTGTACCACAACTACATTTTTTCTATTTCTGATTCTATTTTGAAAAGAATATGGAAGTGTCTTTTAATTTCTCTGCTTATTATTAAGAGAAAAGGGGCATCTATGTAAATTGTGACTTACATAAGAAAAATAAAACATATAATGACCTATTACTCTAACTTAAAAGAATTTCTGTAACAAAGGAATTAAAGTACTAAGGCAGTTTCATAGATTATATGAAGAAGAGAGATGTTTCTCAAATGAGGTGTGTCATGCAATTAATATAAAACTGTAGTCAAATCTTTGTGCTATAATCTTACTGCCTCAGGCAATCGTACAGATGAGAAAAGGAGGTCAGCATAGGCAGGGAAAAGTAAAAAAAAAAAAAAACTGAATCATGCTCCAAACCCCAAAAACCTACACACACAGAATAGATATTCTTTGTCTTTTCCATATTATAAGTAGGATTAGGTATACAAGCTTATTGATTTAAACAGAAGTATTCTAATTCAGTGATAAATTTCGTCTTTTATACTTGTTTATAATAAGCTAAAATCATGTGGTGAAGAGCTCCCTAAAGGTTGAGGGAGGAAGAAAAATATAAATTTTTAAACATTTTATATTTCTACATCCAACATTGTTATTAATATTATATATCAACTGGTATTGTTATATATGAGGTAATATGTTAGTTGTTGAGAAGAATTTAAAGCTGAATAAATATTTAACTTCTCCTTATGGAATAAGAAGTCTAAAAGGAGAGATAAGACATGGTCACAAACTAGAAGTACACAAGATAGAAAGTGATAAAGCATATAATGGGTGTTACGAAAGTTCAGAGGAGCAAGAATTCATTTCCAGTTCTGTGGATCAGAGATGGGAAATCATGCAAGCAAAGTTCTGAAATCCATGGGTAGAATTTAGACAACTAAAGATGGTGAGGTTAAATCAATTCCAGAGGGAGTTTAAAATACGGACAGATGCAGGAAATGGTTCAGAATTCAAGAAAAATATGGGGGTGGGGGGGGGGAGAGAATTTTCCTAAAGTAGAAGCTACTTTGACCCAATAAACTTCGAAATAAATCTGGAAAATCAGGTTGAAACCAGATTTTGGCAGATGTCGAAAGTCGTCTTAAAAGATTTACACAAGATTTGGTAAATGACGGAGGCATGTAAGAATCTAGGACAAAAAAAAATGAGATCTTATGTTTTTCAGTAAGACTCTTCTAAGATATGTAGGATGGATTGGAAGGAGAAGAATCTGGAGACAGTACAATTAGTTAAGAGATGCATTAATCACTAAGAAGTGAGGCATGGACAAAGGGAATGCTGCTTGAGTTGGAGAGTTATAGATAAATGTGAGAGATATCTAAATGAGACTTGACAAGCCATTATCTTCATGTGAAGTTATGTTAATGATAACTCTGAAGCTTTTAATTTCAGTGACTACAAGTATAGTTAAGTCAAAACAAAAAATAAGGATTGAATGATAGACAATGGAAAATGAATTCAGTTTTAGACACTTTGAGTTTGATGAGCTGAGAGGTAACCAAGTGTATCTGGTGTATCTGTGCAATAGTTGGGAATGTGGCACTGAGATGTATTTTGTAATTAATTAGGTGATTATGATGTAGTAGATTGTATCAGTGCTTGTGTATGTGGTAGTAACTCAAACCTATTGTTGATGAATATGTTCTGGCCCTACTCAACTAGACTACTTTAACAAAGACTACAATGGAACAAATGAATCCCTGAATAAATAATAGCTCTACATTCTTGTTAATGTCCGGCTGTATGCAGCCATGCAAATTTTGTGGAATTTATTTTCTTCCTTGTTTCTGGATCAAAAAGTTGTTAAGTAATCTGATTTAAAAAAAATTCTATTTTAAATAAATATGACTGTGGCTGGGTGTGGTGGCTCATGCCTATAATCCCAGCACTTTGGGAGGCCTAGGCAGGCAGATCACGAGGTCAGGAGATCGAGACCAACCTGGCCAACATGGTGAAATCCCGTCTCTACTAAAAGACAAAAAATTAGCATGGTGGCAGACACCTGTAGTCCCAGCTACTTGGGAGGCTGAGGCAGGGGAATCGATTGAACCCGGGAGGCAGAGGTTGCAGTGAGCCCAGATCGTGCCACTGCACTCCAGCTTGGTGACAGAGCAAGACTCTGTCTCTAAATAAATAAATAAGACTGTGTATAATTTAAATTGACTTTAAAACATATTATTCAAAAAATCTGACATACTTAAAAACCTAATGAGTGGCACAATGAGAGTAACTTAAAAATTAAGGTACAGGTATTTGATAAAATACTAGAAGATTATGAAAATCATGAGTTAGAAAAATAAACATTTTGAAACATTTGCTACTTCAAATATTTTTTTAAAATTTAGATACAAGTGTCTCTACTTTTGTTAAAAGATTGAAAATGTATTTATCTCTTTTCCCTTGAGACCATTTAAAAGTAATATTAAACGAATGAACATTGCATATATCCACAATAATGAAGATATTTAGAGAACGGTCTTAAATAAAAAGAAATCCTTTTTAATTTTGGGGAAATTATTTGATGAAAAAAACACAACAGGGAAAATGAAGTAGAATCTTAGACTGAGGGCTTACCATGGTAAAAATTACTAATAAAGAAGTAAAATTCAGGATGTTCATAATCTAACTGATAAGCTTAAGGTACAAAAAAAGAAAACAGAATTGAAAAGAGAAAATTATTTTTAAAATAATGAAAGAAAAATTCCCAGATCTGAACATAAAGCTCCATATCTAAAAGATAATTCAGTAAATGAAAAAAGAACCATGCAAAGGAACAGAATCAAAATATCTCATAATACCAGTAATAAAAATGCAAAGAAATGAGAATTATATGGATCAGTAATCAGTAAGATTGGATAGAAAAAGACAATGGAGCAGTACGATCAAAATTATAAAGGGAAATGATTTTTAGCCCAAAATTTAATCCCTGCCAAACTATCAATTGAATATCAATAGGCAAAAAAGTCAACCTTGTTCAAAACTTCACATCTTATACTTAAAAAATTAGTTTTAAATGAATCATAGACTTAAATGTAACTCTAAAATGGTTAGAATATAACAGGAGAAAGTATTTGGGATCTAGGACCTGGGGAAGAGTCATTAGACATGACATCAAAAGCACAATTCATAAAAGAAACAACAATAAATTGAACTTTACCAAAATTAAAAACCTTTGTTCTGTAAAAAAGCCTGCTAAGAGAATGAAAAGGCAAACCACATACTAGGAAGTAATATTTGCAAGCTGCATATCTAGTAAAGAGTTCATATCTACCATACATAAAGAATTCTCAAAACTCAACAGTTTAGCCAGACATGGGGCCTGTGCCTTACACCTGTAGTCCTAGCTACTCCGGCGGCTAAGGCAGGAAGATGGATTGAGCCCAGCAGTTCAAGGCTGCAGTCAGTGAGCTACAGTCATGCCACTGCATTCCAGCCTGGGTGACAGAGCGAGATACTCTCCTCCTATCCAAATGTCTCAAAAAAAATTTTTTAATTAAAAAAAAAACCTCAACTGTTAAAAAAAATAATAACAACTAACAATTCAATTAGAAAAAAGGTAAAATACAAGAGGCACTTCACTGAAGAGAACATATAGATGGCAAATATCACATGAAAAAAAGGGTCAACATCAAGAGCTGTTAGGGAATTAAAATTAAGACCAAGATGAGTTATCACTGCCGATCTATTAGAACAGATAAAAATGTCTTTAATGACAAAACAAAAATTTCATTAGGATGCAGAAACAGTGCACCTCTCATACACTGCAGGTAGCATATAAAGTGATAGTCTCTCTGAAAATAATTTGGCAGTTTCTTAAATACACACACACACACACAAACACACACTTACCATAGGACCCATCAATTGTAATCCTACACATTTAATCCAGATAAATAAAATGTATGTCTATACAAATACCTACACTATTCATAGCAGCTCTATGCGTCATAGATCAAAACCCCTAAACAAGCAAAGTGTCCTCAAGTAGTGAATGATTAAATTAACAGTGATACACACATACTATGAAATACTACTCGGCAATAAAAAGGCAAGGGCTAGTCACATGGGAAATGATGTGGATTAACCACGAGAACATTATGCTGATTGGAAAGAGCCCATCTCAAAACGTCATGTAAGGTATGATCGCATTTTTATAATATTCTCAAAATGACAAAAAAAAAAAAAAGAGAGATGAGTGGTTTCCAGGGTTTAGGGATGATGCAGAGAAGGTACTATAAGGGCATAACATGAGGGAGATCTTTGAGGTAATGGAATAGTTCTGTGTCTTGACTTCATTGGTGGTTATGTAAATCTACAAATGTGATAAAATGACAAAGGACAAACACATATTCCCCAGTGTCAACTACTGGTTTGTTACTGCACTATAATTATATAAGATTCAAACCATGCCAACCACTGGGATAGACTGTGCAAAGGGTCTGAAACCTGTCTGTTCTGTCTTTATATCTTCCTGTGAATATATAATTATGTCAAAATAAAAAGCTGAAAAAAGTAAAACAAAACATGTTTTATGACATAAAATATAATTCAAAATTATTAATCCTTTGGAAAAAGTTTAACATATGGCTCTCTAAACACATCATGATTATAAAAACATGTATATATAGCATTGTCTTTGGGTCTGCATGCCTTTGCTAATCTAGGCTACATTTCTAGACAGTGAACTTTTCAACATAAGTGTAGTAGAAAGTATATTTGGACTTAAAGAGACCTGAGCTTCAATTCCACATCCAGCAGTTATTAATTTAAAAAGCGTACTTCTCATGTAACCATGAGTAAAAAATCTTAATGCTCACTTTAGGTTATCACCTTTAAAGAAGAGATAATAAATAGTTATATGCTATTACAGTCAAGATCAAATACAGTTTATGAAGTATTTTCTACTAACATTCTTCCATTTTTGTTTTAGAATTGAATTGGATTCTATATTGAATTCTATTTCAGGAAGAATTAGATCTTTTCATAGGACAATGAGTACAATATGCTTTTAAAGTTATATCATGGAAGGTCACTGGACATTGTTTCTATTTCTAGCTTAAAAACTTGATAAAATAAAAAAGAGGACTCTGAATTGTGTTGTAATATATGTAAGAAACTTGGGACACAAAAAACACAGAGAAACACAGATGCTGAAGAGAAAAGAGCTATTGGAAATAAAGAATGAGCTGCAAATTTTAAACGGACAGTAGGAAATATGTGGTATTTATGAGTGTGTATATTTAACTACTAAGAGAACAATCCCACAGAATAAACAGCATGAAGCATGTGAAATCATTTGTTAAATTTACAAAAGAATATGCGTTCCATCTCTCTTTTTCTCTTTCTCCACTTTCTTTCCCTTCCCCCAACAAGATTGGGTTGACACGTCTTTTAAAATAAACCATAATCCACTTGTCACTTATGTCATTACAAAGCTTGAAATCCTGCCTAATGAGTTTGCACAAATCTTCTTTTTAACATGTGTTTCGTATACTCTTCTAATTAAATATTTATCACCATATCTGGACCTACAAATAACAGTATTAAGGTATGATCCTGAATAAACCTGTTCTTATATTATTCTCACAGAGCTTAGCTTCCCTAAAAAAAATCATTTCATGGGTCATCAGGATAAAGCTTGCTACTTTTATTCTTTTGTTGCAGCAAAGGATGAACATAATTTGAAATTTTAAATCATGAAAGAACATGGATTTTGGAATCAGTTAAACCTGTTTGAATCCTTTCTCCACCACTTAAACTAAGTAACTTTTGGGAAGAAGGAAATGATTCTCCGAGCTTATTTTCTCACATATATAATGAGGATCTTAGAATTTTTATAAGAATGAAATTAGATACTCTCTTTAAAGCTCGTATGCAGTGTGTTGCACATGATAGCAGCTTACTAATAGAGATCACTGTCATTAATAATTTATTTAAGAACCTCTTCCTCATTTTTGGTTACTCATTTTTTTGAGTGTGTTCCTTAGTTTTACATATTGTTTTTCTACCTATTCATTTCATTTATTCTTTTTGCAAATATTCACTGAACATTCATATAGTGCTAGGCACTATGCCATATGCTGTGAGTTGTACAAGACTGTCTCTACCTTAGATAAGAAAAAAGACTGGAACACTGGATATTGCAGTAGAAAATACGTAGTCAGCAGCATCACAATGCTACCAACTGAAGGTTATTGATAGGTTGGTTCTTTGGAGAACACCAAAGGCTTCTAAGAGGGGAAACTTTTTAAGCTATGCCTTGAGAAATTACAGAAGACAAAAACTGGGTAAAGAATTCCAAGTAGAAGAAATTTCATGAACAGAAGTAGTTATAAAACAGTGGGACTTTCAGTCAGTGTGTCTGAGAGGGAAAACAAAAACACAAACACCTGTGTTTTAGAAAAACAGTTTACATACTACCAGGCCAGCATTTTGGACTTCTAGGTAATCAGTGGGAAATCAACAAAAAAAAGTTTTTTAGTTGCTGTTGAACAAAGTATATTTGTTGTAATAGCATCCAGATTAACAACTTGTGTAATGTTCTTCCGTGTAAAGCATATTATCTAAAAATCAGTTAATTGAAAATTAATGTATGTATGACATTTCTGAATTTCCTGTAGCCAGTCTATAAGTGAAGCCTAAAGCACCACTACTCAGAAGATTAAAAGGCTCAGGCCGGACACAGTGGCTCACGCCTGTAATCCCAGCTCTTTGAGAGACGGAGGCAGGTGGATCACCTCAGGTCAGGAGATCGAGACCAGCCTGGCCAACATGGTGAAACCCCATCTCTAATAAAAATACAAAAAATTAGCTGGGCACTCTGGCAGATGCCTGTAATCTCAGCTAGTTGGAAGGCTGAGGCCGGAGAATCGCTTGAACCTGGGAGGCGGAGGTTGCAGTGAGCTGAGATCGCGCTATTGCACTCAGCATGGGCAACAAGAGTGAAACCCCATCTAAAAAATAAATAAATAAAATAAAATAAAAGTCTCAAGTAGTCAAAGAATGATAAATTCAATGCAAGATGTGGTTACTGTCTGATTCCTGGCAGTGAACATATTAGATGACTTCCTGCCTTCTTTATGCTGTTAAAAAGAGAGTTATTTCAGCAATAATCTACATATTAAGAGAAACCCATTTAATCTGTCAAAAAAATGAATGGTTGAATATCCCTAAGAATCAAGCCAGGTATTTTATAATACTTGCAAGAAAGAGTGAATAGTTTCTAATTGCCATTTTTCCTTCTCCATTTAAAAAAATGAAGTTTACAAGTTAAGGGTTAAAAAAAATGATGTGAAAGCAAACTGACCATGCAGGAGGAGATACCTGGTCATGAAGAAAATAAATAAAAATAATCTCGTTATGAGTTGAAGGAAAAAAAAGTGATTGGCTTCGTGAGAATTTTATTTGTCTTTTTCCTTTTCTATTCAGAATAGTTTATAAATAGGATGGTACAAGTTATCCATAGTTGAAATGTGGATATAGTTGCAATAATATAATTAAATAAACTTTAATTTATATCATGGCTTCGACAATTTATTCTAGTAATATATTATAAAAGGTATTGAGCCATTCCCTTATAAAACAGTCAACGATCTTGTATGCTATACTTAAAATGTATTTGGATGTAATAGACACATATAGCTTAAATTTGTGTTACTTCCATTTTTCATTAGGCATCAGTGCCTCAAAATATTAAGAGAATCTTAGTACCATCTCAAATATTGTACATTTTTAAAATGCTAGAATTTACAAAGAATCATTCTTCTCGGTATGTCAACATTCCACTACCCAGACTGTGATATTACCTAATAGAATTGTACTACCCAGACTGTGGTATTCTATTGAGCTAATTTCTTATTAAATTTTTTATTAAAAAGTTAATAAAAAAATTTGGCTAAGTGTGTACATAGATTTCAGTTAAGATACTCTTTTTAAAATTATATTACTTAGCTTTATTACTATCTCCCATGACTGCTACTCTGCCTTGCATATTTTTGCATTGAATACTGAGGTCTTCACCAGACAGTAAAGACAGGAAAGGTTAGCTCAGGAGAATAGTTTAACGGATGCTGTGTATACACTATGGCAACACAGAAATGTAAAACACAGGGGAAGGGGTCAATTAAATGATTATTTATCTTTGTGTTCTAAAAATATTCAGCTACAGTAAAAGAAAATTGCAACAGATCAAATGATAACAAATATGATGACGACTATGAGATTACAATGTGGATTTAAACATTCTCTACCTCCCAAAAGCTGATTTTTAAATTTATACAATACTTCTATATCTATCATACTATTTTAATTAATTCATTGAAGTATATGAATTCACTAAAGTGAAAAAATGTTATTTACTTTTAAAACATAAGAAAAGACATTTTTACTTACATCAGAAATCTTAAACTTCTAAATATTTTGTTTTACTAAGGCAGATATTTCTTTGACTATCAATGATAGTACATGTTCTAAGAAAACACAAAGAAAATACATTTAGGACATACAATCATGAAGTGTGACTAGCAAGTAATGCGACAAATTTGTCAGCAAGCACGCTAAGAGCTATACACCCAAATGAGCATTATATTTCCAAGCAGCCACTTTGGGAGATCAGACACATTTCAGTGGTATTGCCATTGCTCAAAACATTTCTAACTTCTCCATTAGAACCACTCTCAGAAATAATTGATGAACCATGCACAACTCAGGCTCATTGCTTTATAAATTGAACCTCATACAGCAGTAACTTGAGGCAAAGCAGAATCAAGAAAATATAATTTTCTCTTCCCATTTGTTTATGAAAAGAAAATTAACTTTCAAATTATTTAGTCCTAAAATGAACCACTTATATAACCCTATTATATAAATTTAAGAAGACAATTGTAAAAAAATAATTAACCTTTCCTTTCCTATTATAATTTGAATAGAAACGTAATATGGGCAAATAACAATCAGTGCGATTTTGTGGTGAACTGTCCTGCTCATCTAATCTGATTCTTGTTGATCTCCTTTGCTGTGACCTGTACAAGAGACCATTTTAACAAACTTCACAGTATTTTATTGCTCCTCATTCTCCTTAATCTCTCTTTGTCACCTGACCTCTTGATCATTCTTTCTTCTTCCCAAAAGGCTGTGAACAGTGTTTTTAAAGGAAATTACATGCCACACTGTACCCTTAACTTTTCTCTGGCTTATTGCATTAAATCTTCTTCCCTAGTTCATTTCCCTTTTCTATTCCTAAAATATAAGTGTTATTCTACATTCAGCAGTCACTAAAGTATTTAAATATTTATTGAATAAATGAACATTTAAGCCCTCAGTTCTCAGCTCCATTTTTCTCTGTCATTTCACCTGCTAAACTAAATCTAACAGATTTAACTATCACTACCACTTAAATACCAAGTTGCCCCCACTCAGTCTTGCTCTAGCCCTTCTCCTTTCTAGTTACGCAACCCTAAGCAAGTTATTTAGCCTCTTTGAGTCTTAGTTTCCTCATATTTAAAATATGAATAAAAATATTGACTATCTCATAGAATAATAACCAAGGAGATAATGCTCAGAAAGTTTCCGACACGTATGTCTGAAGCATTTTAACTATTATTGGTTAAAATCCTCAATTATTTTAACTGCTATGGTGTTTTTTCCACAAATCTTTTATGACATTCTCACTTGGATATCATACAATCAAATCGGCAATTTAAAAAAAAAAAAAGAACATTGTTTAGCACTTGTATCAAGATAAAATTTGATACTTTTGATTAAATTAAATTTTGCAAGTACCAGAATTAAATTCTTATTAATTTTTTTATCCTACCTTTAATGATGAAGTATAAACAGCAGCAGTTTCTTAGGTTAATAGAGGGGTCTCATGTAGATTTAAATGCTCTATATTGTCTTTGAATATGCCTATGAAATTACTATGACCTCTGACAGGAAAGTTAAGCAAACCATAACTAAATGTTCTACATATCTTTAAACTTTTTTATGTATTGATTTTCCTAACCCTGTTTTTTTAATGGATTGCCATGATCATGAGTGGAATCACCATTCTTTCAAGAAATCTGTTCCTTTGACCCTCTTAACCCCATCTCCTCTGCACAGACGTAATACCACTGATGTTTACTGTTCCATCCATCTATAGCCACCCTTGTTCTCTCATGTTTGGACCAGCATACTATACTTTAAAAAAAAATTTTCTTAAACTTTGTTTTGCAATTTCAAGGAGAAAAAACTATGTAACTTTCTAAACTAGAAAGTTGACTGCAGAGTCCAGTTCCCAAAAATATTATAGCTCTAAAGTGGTTTATGAGTATAATTTGTGTCATTAACCCATAAACTGAAAAGAAATACCTTCTATGATTCTGCTAATTTCCCTTTACTTTTTAAATTAATTAATTTTGTAATTGACAAATAAAACTTATATATTTATATTATATATGTATGTATATAATTATATATGTATTTATATTATATATGTATGTATATAATTATATATATGTATATATTATGGAGTTAAACATGATCTTTAACTTTCCCATCTGCCTCTCAGTCTTCCAATTATTCCACACATACTCTCATCATGTTAATTCTCCAGAATGACCAATTTTATACTGTCTGATTAAAGTTTTGTATTCCTCCGGCACTTATCTATGATTTCTTATACAAGTATTTAAAAATATTGCAGAATAAATCTCATATCTTTCCACAGAAATTCCCATTGATTGCATGACAGTATTGTCCATAAGATCTCTCATATTATTATCTTTACCATGGTTCTGTGAATGTCAAATGAGGAGAAAGGAAACAAAATAAATAAGCATATATAAATAATCCTATGTAAGACGTGTTGGCTTGCTATATTTTCTTTCAATTTCACACAATAACTTTGTGAGACAGGTATTATCAATACTATCAGTAGCAAAGAGACTCAGAAAGGTCAAGGTTATTGTCCAGGATGAAGAATCCACATTTGCATAAGAACTTGTTACTCTTGTCTCAAAATTTATGCCTATTTTATTACTTACCTCCCTTCTTTTAAGGAGGGTTTTAAAGAGGGGAGGTCCCTAGATGTATTCAGTTTCTATTGCTGTTGTAAAAAACTGCCACCAACTTAGTTGCTTAAACAATATACATTTATTATCTCAGAGTCCAGGGGACCTGTATTAGTCTGTTCTCATGCTGCTGATAAAGACACACCTGAGACTAGGTAATTTATAAAGAAAAAGAGGTTTAATGGACTCACAGTTCCACGCGGCTGGGGAGGCCTCACAATCACAGCTGCTGAAAGGCACATCTTATATGGCGGCAGGCAAGACAGAAAGAGCCAACCAAAAGGGGAAACCCCATATGAAATTATTAGATCTCATGAGACTTATTCACTACCACAAGAATAGTATGGGGGAAACCGCCCCCATGATTCAACTATCTCCCACCAGGTACCTCCCACAATATGTGAGAATTATGGGAGCTACAATTCAAGGTAAGATTTGAATAGGGACACAGCCAACCCATATCAGGACCAGAAGTCCAAAATCAGTCTCACTGGGTCAAAATCAAGGTTTGGGCAGGGCTGGGTGCTTCTGGAGGCGCTGAGGAGACTATCTCTTTTCCTGCCTTTTTCAGCTTCTAGAGGCCACTTAACTTCCTTGGCTCTTAACCCCTTTCTCACATCACTCCAACATCTTGTTTTCATCCCGAAATATCCTACTACTAGACGTTAACCCTCCTTTCTCCCCTCTTAAAAGGTCCTTTATAATTACACCCCGTCCACCAGGATAATCTAGGATAATCAACTTCTCTTTTGTCACATAAAGTAATATATTCACATGTTCCAGGCATTAGGACACAGACATCTTTTCAGGGAGGGTTGTATACTTAGCTTATCACACTGGGCATAACCTCTGATAATGGAGCCTAAACCCATTGGACCAAAAGCTGATGGTATTTAGATGTCCCAACAGTATCTATATGGCAATCTTTTGTCAAGATACATTGAATGCTATAAAGCATCATTCAGCCTAATAAGAAAGCTTATTTCCTCACCTGCTCATTGTATTATGAGGCTTCATTTTGATAAATAAAATCGAATTATTAGTTTTTTCTAAACAATGAAAAGAAGATGGAAAGGAATGGAAAGTACACATTAAACTAATAATTGTGGTTTGTGGAAGGATTTATGAGAAAAAGCATGCTTGCAATTGCACTAAACTCAAAATAGAAATTTAAATTTTTGTTTTCACATTTTAATGTAAAATAAGCCTATTCCTGGCTCCTATTTCTTAAAGACTTTGCATGGTTCTTTTTTTTTTTAACCAAGAGGGTCTTTAAATTTTGACAGTGTATTTTCCAAACTGTACTATTTTCTAGCATATATTATAAAATTAATACTTCATTATCTACCCTGAGCAAAACAAAAAGTCAAAATTTGTTTAATGATTCAGTTTTTGCTTATCATAAGAACATTACTTAGTGGTGCTTGAATTAACAAAAGGGATTGAGCTAATTGATGATTTCCCTTCTTAATGATACACTAACTTTTTAGGTCATTTCTTCTACTTCTCTCAGTTTCATTAGTCCAGGGCCACTGATACTAACCATTTCTATAGATCAACTAGGGCATTTCCATGGTAAGTCAAGGAGAAGAACATTTTCTACCTTCTTCTGACTCCTTTCTTTCTCCCACCTGAAAAATTGTCAATCTTTCAAGAGTTTTTAATTGACATTGAGGGTCATAAACACATACCAGTTGAATTTTACTACCAAAGAACTGTATCACATCGAGATAAAAGCTTGACTAAGCATGAAGTTACAAAACTTAAACTATAATTAAAATTGCCAATATATGGTCTTTGTTTTGATAAATATATTAGCCTTATTACATTAAACATCATATTGCATAAAGAAATATTGGCATAAAATGACATGAGATCCATGGTTAAAAGAGAGAAATGTATGTTATTAAGCCAAAAAAACTGCATAAATTTCAAAGAAGACTGCAATGTCTTATATTAGAACATTTTAGTTCACGAATAAAATTGCTTAAATAGTTAAACATATATAGTTGTTTAAGATAAGTATGCTAAATGTAGAGCCCTCCTCAGATTCTCTGAAAATCAAAGAACAAAGGAAAACAAAATGATCTCTTAGGCAGATTAAAGACTTAAAGGTGAATATTAATTATAAATATATGTATTTCAAATATGTATATCATTATATATTGATTTAACCTCCTGTGAACAATAGTTGTCTTGTAAACAGATGAATATGAACTTCAGAAAACAAACTTTCAGATGGAATTTATTTCAATTATGCCACAGACTCAGAGAAATGTCACATTTATTCAAAGAGTTATTTATTACTTAGAAGTCTAAGTGCTTTGACCAATGAAAAGTTAATAACAAAAAGAAAAAAGCTGAGGATAGCAGGATTTAAAGAATGCCAATTTGTAACCCAGGGGATAGGTATTTGCATACTAATTGTAATGTTCCTGCTGTCACATTACCTTCAGCTTGAAGATCAGTCAGAAAGAGAAACTCGGCATCATCTGTGACAGACAGTGGAACGAAAAATGCCAGTGAAGTGAGTTGCCGTTTCCAGCTATTTTTATCTCAGAAGATGTACAAATGAAACACTTGAGGCGTCTTTTAGTCTCGATGGTTTATTTCCTTCATTTATGATAAATACGCTAATTGTTGTCTTTCTTCCTGATTTTTTCTCCTTTCTCTATTGATTTCTTCTTTTTGAAAACATGTCAAGAATTTGTGGCTTACTTTTGCACTTTATTCTTTATGTGGGCTAAAGAAAGATTGTAAAGTGGAGATAGGCCACTGAATTTTCTTTATGTAATTTTTTTTTAAATTATGAGATGAATTAGAGACATAAGATATACATGATCCTTGCAAAAATTATCACAACGTTTATTGAAAAAATTTTACATGGATATTAAATGCTGGATAAGGAAGCAGCTGTCACTTCCTGGAGCACATGGACTCCTTGCTTGAATTTTCCATTCTCCAGCACACTGCTAATTGAGTGTGAACAGCTAAGTTGTTGGATTCCACATTTTTTAATGCAATACAACTGGTTCTAGCTGGCACAATTAGCAAGATAACTGGTAGCTTTCACGCAGTTCCCATCTGGCCTGGCTCTTCTCTGGACATATAATATGGGTACTGCTGGCCTTGATGGCACTTGCTTAATGAAGAAAATAGAAAGGAAATCAGCCAAAACCCCATGAAATACTAAGTGTAATTTTGGCTTCAGATACACAGTGACTTTTCATGGCAAATCATACACAAACAAAAACTTACTCTGATTATGCCTCACAATTTTACAGGAAATAAACACAGAAATGAAAAGAGCCAGACAAAACTTCTGTTAAAATTCAGTAAAAGGAAGAAAAAAAGAAATGAGGGAGTGGCCATTGTCCACTTTCTCAGGTAGCACATACCAAGTAAAAGTCAACCAAGTCAGCAGAGTTTAAAATCAACCACCCTCTTTTTTCTCCAACTTTTATTCAATAGATTTCTTTCTTAACATTTATGTAGTTACATTTTTTAAAAACAGAAGGTGATATTTCTTACTCTCATCTACCGTAAGAAATGCCCTATTTTTATTTGATAGTGTACAAGCTTTAAGAATCTCTGTTTCATGTAAACTTTCAATTGAGCAGCCAGTTACCACAATTTACCTATCATTTAGAGGAAATATAATATTTCTATGAAGTATGATAAATCTCTATTGCAGAAAAAAACACTTTTTAGATAGTTATTATAAATGTTCCAAAACATGAATAAAGTACAAATATATATGTATTAACTCATCCATTTAAGAAGTATGAAATAACTTGGGTTAAAGCAGACACACTTGTGTTTCCATTCTAACTCTGGCCATTACTGTCTGTGGAATATTGCACTACTTATTTGTATCTCTGAACCTCTTTACTCATTGGTAATATTGGAATAAAACAGACCGCTATTTTCAAGACTAAATGAAGTCTATGATATACTTAGCACAATGTGGTATACATTGTAAACATCCAATACATAGTTGTGCATTTTAGTGCTATTATAAATATTGTATTTCAGTTTATTCATAGATACCATCAATTTGCGCTTTCACAGAATTACAGGAAACTCCAAATTTTACAAATTTAACTGGCAACAAACCAGCATTACTCCTTAAAATAGTTACATTTCACCTAATTTCTGAAAAGTAAATGCTGTGTTACCTCCAACTCTTTCAACATCTCAAATAGTCAAAATTTAACCTTCTGGATAAGAAATAGGCTATAAAGGAATGAGCTGAGGGCATTCCAGGCATTGCTACACACCAGCAGAGGTACTCCTTCAGAGCTGATGGGCAATTTTTTTCTCCTTACAACAATGTCAGCATTTTGTGGACCTTGATTAATACTAGGATATACCCATATAACTAATTCTATTATCTATAGGATTCCATGTCTATATCTATAAAATATCTGTAACATTTTAGCATCTCTCTGTAATTTAAAACATTAGAAATTTTTCTTTTATCCTTGGTTCTACACCATCTCCCACACTTTGCTTTCTTTCTTTTACTGTTTCTCTACGTTAATGAAGACAATACAAATAGCTATTATTTATGTAAATACCTTCATTCTATAAATACTCCTTTATATCCAAAAAGATCTTCATGGAATATGCCTTTTTGCTTTTAAGTAAAACCTGTCTGTCCTTAAAGGACACTGCCTTCTAGAATGGATGTCAGCTATTCTCTCCAACCTCACATACCTCAGAGTTGAGAGTGAGGTCCATGATGATCCAGTGACGTTTTCACATTATTTTTCATCTTCTCTTGCCCAGAACACTCTATGTCTTTGAAGCTAATACAATTTAGCTATACCTTTCAATACTTTTTATCACTATAATTTATCAGCATCTTGAAGGCCATTTACCCTCTTCCATTGAAGGCTTTAATATGTGTCAATATTTGGGGTTTGGTCATCCATTGTTTATTTGTTAATATGTTCAATATTTCATAGACCAGGCACACTGTTCTTGGTGCTAGAAAATAACATTTAGTCCTGTCATCAGATAACTTACATACAAATGGGAATATAAATGTTCATCTTTGAATGAATTTGTCTAGATTTTATTTTTCAGTTTTTCCTGGATGCCTGTTCCTCATTCAAAATGGGCATTGCGCATGGCCAGGTTCCTCTCTATCCTATTCATTAGCATATGTTCCACAGGTCTAAGTAGCTTTAATTTGAATACGCCTGCTAACAACCAAATTTTAGTATACAAACAAATATTTTTTAAGCATGTGTATTTTAAATGATCGTGTAACTTTAGAATTCCTATAAGATCTAATATTTGAGTTATATGAAATATAACATAAGCTTATTTGAGTAACAGGTTATAGAGTACACAAAATCTCTTCAACATAAAATTAAATCTAGCATTGTGTCTCATCCTCCATTTATAAAAGACAGAAACTGAACAACCCAATTTCTGTGTCTATTTGAATGAAAAAAATAAAGCATCATTTCCAAATGGTTTCGCAGGTAATCTGTGTCCCCAAGTTTAGTAAGTCAAGTAAGAAAGGAAAGTCAGCTGCCTACAACAGGAGAAGGAAATTTGAGATTGGAAATGTGAGTAATGGAAAATAGTAAAATGAATTTTTAGCTACATTGTCCTCTGTATGTGTCCTCAATGAGGATGACCATTATTAACTGAAGATGCAACTACAACTGCATCAGTAGAGGAAGTAAAATCAATCCTAGCAAAAACTATAAAAACTGCAGCAAATTGCAGGAAGTAATACAAAAGCATAGGAATCACTTCACACTAGTATATTTAAGATTAGTTATCTTGCCGTGCAAATACAAAAGTTGTATAAGAATTGCGATATATGAGTTTTTCTCTATTTTATTATTGGTAACTTCAATACAAACTTTAAATTGGACCCTCTCTTTCCATAACTAAGTCATTTGCACATCACAGCTACATAATCCAACGTGGTTTTATTTCTGGGCAGCAGATGCTTTCTATGAATGGGGGCTTATTTCATCAGGATCTTTGTTTATTAAGAGGAATAATGTATGATATATTTGCATCTCAGAAAATTTATATCTTAAACCTGATTTATTATTTCTACACCACATCCCCAAAAGTAACCTTCTTCAGAAGACTTAAGTCTACAAATTTTTTGACTGCTTTGGAAAAGACATTACTCTGTCTTGACAGATTCCTAGATTTAAATAAATCAACTCAGAACTAGAACTATACCAGTCTAAAGAGAAATAAAGGCTGCCTCGGAGTAAGTAAAGACGTTTTGAAATATTATGAACGAAATGTTTTCAAGTTCATCACATGCTAGAAATTCTTAAAACTTTAACTTTTTTGAGATGCATAATTGTGAAATAATCTTTACACTATAAAAATTTAGAAAATAGTTTATTCATCACCATTGCTATCATAACTTTTTGACTAGAGTAATGTCACATAAATTAACAAATAATATACTCATAGTTGAAAAGAAATTCACCATTGATCCACAGAACCGATATCTTTTATACCTTTATTAGAATTTAAGAATTCTCAAATATTATTAACACTGTCAGCTAGATTAATAAATAATTTGCTGATGTCAAATTACATCCCACTTTATGTCCCTATAACTACTGTAAATAGCATTGTATAATTTTTTGACATTTGGCTGTTTAACAGCATGAAGTTCATTTGAATGATGTAATTCAAAATACACATAACTCGAATATTACTATTGGTTAGAGAAGAAAAAGATCACAATGCTATTGTCAAGGTTAGATGCTGTTTCTACAGGTCACCAACTGCGGAAACAATGACATGGTCTGAAAATATGGACACACTTTTAGCCAACCAAGGTAAGATCTAACTAATAATAGGCTTAAAATACAATAATTAAATATAAATTATTAAATTCTTAAAGTTGGTAACATATCATAAAGTATGAGTTTAATCATTTAAGTATAAAATTATTAAGAATCATAAATTCATAAAAATCCGAAATCTAAATAGAATCAGGTTGGGGCTAAAATAAGTTTATAGGAACTCTGTGCATTAAAACAAAAGTAAAATTCAAACTTGAGAGTGAAGTTTTCCTTTTCCTTAAGACTCACTTTAACATTTTTTATTATTTTTTATTTTAATACAGAGTCTCACTCTCTCAATCAGGCTGGAGTGCAGTGGCATGATCTCAGCTCACTGCAAACTCCACCTTCTGGGTTCAAGCAATTTTGCTGTCTCAGCCTCCTGAGTAGCTGAGATTACAGACATGCATCACCATACCCGGCTAATTTTTGTTTTAGTAGAGACAGGGTTTCACCTTGTTGGCCAGGCTGGTATCAAACTCCTGGCCTCAGGTGATCCACCCACCTCAGCATCCCAAAGTGCTGGGATTCAATTCAGGTGTGAGCCACTGCGCTAGCCCTCGGCTTGCTGTGTGTGTGTGTGTGTGTGTGTGTGTGTCTATACACATATTTTTTTTTGAGACGGAGTCTTGCTTTACCACCCAGACTGGAGTGTAGAGTATAGTGGTGTGATCTCTGCTCACTGCAACCTCTGCCTCCTGGGTTCAAGGGGTTCTCCTGCCTCAGCCTCCCGAGTAGCTGGGGCTACGGGAGCATGCCACGACACCCAGCTAATATGTGTATTTTTAGTAAAGACAGGAGTTCGCCACATTGGCCAGGCTGGTCTCGAACTTCTGACCTCAGATGATCTGCCTGCCTTGAACTCCCAAAGTGCTAGGATTACAGGCATGAGCCACTGCGCACAGCTGGCTAACTATAATTTGATGTACATCATGACTGCCTTTGGTACAAGTTGAAAGAAACATACAAACTGTTGAAAAATTTGAAAATTTAAATAAATCACTTGTTTCACGTGCACTGTTGGTCAAAATAAAAAATATTTTAAAGTACTTTATATCAACTATGTTATTCTTTCAGTGAATATGAAAACATATTTAAATGTATATGTTTGTATTAATATGTATATGCGTGAATATGTATTTATAATTGATAAAATGGTTCAGTAAGGCAATTTTGGCCAATTATAAATAAAACATCGTAGTCTTTAATAAAATATCTTAGTCAACACAACTTACGTACAAAATAATCATTTACAAAGGTATAACTTCTGTTTGTATTATAAATAATCTGCAATTTTATCTCATCTGAAAAAGGAAAAATGCCACTGTGAAACACAGAGAGAAAATGTTTATAGTATAACATTATTTGTATAAATCAGATGGCATTTTATTTTAAATTCATAAAGAATAAAAATTAGAATATTAGAAAAATATAAAACACAATAGAGCTGAATAATTCACAGCTGCTTATTTATGTATAAAGTTAGATTGACTTAGATGAATTTAGATACTATAAACATATTATTTGTAGGTGACTAATTTTTAGAGTATAAACATCAAAGGATCCACATAACTACCAGAATCCACCTAAGAGCATATATTAAAGAGATGTGAATATGGAATTGCAGTTTATTAAGTGTTAAATGGTGTATTTCCTTTCTCCTTAAGTGTATAACCAATGGGACAGATCAAGTTTGCTAAAAGGCTTACTGAATTTATCTCTCTGTGTGTTGTGACTCAGAAGGCTCCAGAGTGGTGGAAGTCCATACAACAGTACTATAGAGGAGAGGCAGGAAGGGTGAGATGGAGGCAAACTCATTCCTCTGCATACCCTCTGGGATTTTATATTTCACGCCCACATGAAATAGAAAAGTCATATACATCCGAACAGTTGTTTGGTTTTGCTTTTCATAATACCAGAGAAATGGCAATAGTATGAATGGTTTTTAATGCCTTAAACAGTTAAAGGACTCACCAAATTACCCAGTTGTTTTTGTTGATTTGCAGACATACTTTGCATGTACTAAGCATAGGCATTAGCCTAGTTTTCACCCCATAATGCTGACATATTCCATTTAACGCCCTTTGTTGATGCTAACCAGTAAGCATTCCATTCTATGGAGAGTGCCCTCAGATAATAAGTTTAATTTTATGTAGCATTGTTACTTTAAAATCATTTGGCATCTTTTGAACATTCAAACTGTATGTATAGGAGAGTAAATCAACAAAATATCATATTCAAGATGCAGATAACTAGCCTCAGGTTGAGTTTTTTAAGCTGTTTATTTTGTTCCATTGGGTTCTAAACCAAGCTACAGGAGGAGGAAAGATATTAATTTTTAGTTGAGAGCAGCCCGTCATTAAAAGTGGAGAGCAAGGGAAAATAATAATTGTATCTTGATCTCTAACTTCCCATCTCTCTGGCATGCATTTAGAAAATCCTGCTAGGGAGAAGCTCCATATGCCTCGATGATGCACATATAAAATATTGCCAGGCATGAATCTACAATATTCTTTCTGTATTATTAAAGAACACTTTATTCTCTCTATAAAAATACATCGTAGCATAAATTCTGTTTAGATCTCTGAAATTTCACCATTGTTTGAACTGAATTCAAGAACAATTTTAATTGAGTATTACTAAGAGGATTTTTATAACTTAAATTGGCGTCACAGAAACTTCTTGAATGTATTTTTAAATGCAAGGAACGTGAAGTTAATTGAATTTTTATATAGTGCTCATATATTAACTGCATCCACACTCTCCAGTATTTCAACCAAGAATTTTAATTGGTACCTGATAACCTTTTGCAATGACTTGTTATTTCAAACTTATTTCAAATAACTTTAAAAAAAATCTGTTAAATCTATTTTAATCCAGTGTTTTTAGACACTTTAATTCTGCTCCAGGAAGTCCTTTTCTATTTTATCTTTATAAACTTCACTTTTGCATTCTGCAGGCAGCAACCCATAAACAATGGACTTAAGCCTGTTTTCATTCACTTTTCTCTTGTTGTTTTCTATTTCTTTAGCCAATTTTGCCTATCCCCTGCTTTTCCATAAACTTATTCCTCCTGTACTTTGGAACTTGAAGGATTAACTCTCTCCGCCTGCAGGAAAGGAGCAGCTGCTTGGAGCACATGCAAAGGGGGCCTCCCTGGCAGGAGGAGAAAACCACCAACGTTTTGGAAGGCAAATTTCTCTGAGTGGAAAAAGTGCTGACATGTTTTACTCCTCAGAGAGATATACATTCTCAACAATAGAGACAGCCAGCAAAAGGGGGCAAACTGTGACACTGAATAACACGACCTAAATGTATTGGTTTAGTTTTGTCCACAGTGGGAATGTGATAATGATCTTTCTGACCTGTTGTCTAACTAGAGGCCCTTACCTTCTCACATAAGCTCTGGGTATACAAAAGAAGAATGTTTCCTGGCCCATTTTGATGAGGAAAATAGAGAAGGAAGGGTCTAAACAAGTGGTCACAACATCAAATATCTTTAGGAGCAAGGGATATAAGTGTAAATTTGACTGAAAGTAAGATAAGGGAAAGAAGTGAGACTCATGGCAATCACCGACTGCAAGCCCTGCCTGTTGTTATTACATTTAAAAGAGCGTATCATAATCAAGTGAAAGCAAACATGTGGGTGAATAAGTGACTCCATTGCAGTTTCTGATCTAAAGTTTCTGGAGAAGTACATGCTAAGCATAATACCTGGGCGGAGGAGGAAAACGCTATAAACAGGTACTACAGGGGAGAATGGGAAGCATCAATATTTTCCTTAAGGCAACATTGGAGAAAAACTCTACGTATTTGTATTTACCTTATGGAATTAAAGTTGCTCATCGTCACATAAAGGGGAGAAGCATTCACATCAAATATGTTGCCAGTTACTTTCTTGGTTTTGAGATTGAGTTGGCCTATATGTTTACCCAAAACTAATAAACGCTAGCTCTTCCTTCTTTGCTTTAAGCCCAAACCAATACAATTTAACACGTTAGCATCAAACTTTGTTTCTGCACCAACTCATAGCAACAAAGATATTCTTACCCTGAATTGAGTATAACATAATTAATTTGACCTGAGCGTAGTGCAATAAATCTTAAAAGCAAAATCCGTGGGGCTTCCTGCGAAGTAACTGCCATCAAGATCTCCTAAACATAACTTCTAGATTTCTCAAACACAGAAAGAAAAAGTACAGGTTTTCTTTGTTAATGAAGCTAATGGTAGAAATATATATGCATATATATAATATATATAGAGAGAGCCTATATAACATATATGATATATAACATATATAGCTTATGTGTTATATATGTGTTTTATATATATAGCTTATATATGTTATATATATAAGCTATATATATGTTAACAATTACTGATTGAAAATAAAGTTTTCTAAAGTTAGCAACTAAAACATACATTACGTTTAGGTGGAATGATAACTATTTGCCACTGAATATCCAGTAAATGCTCATACTATACAATGTACTCATTTCGGTCATATTACTACTCTGTAAGCTATTATACAAAACTTTTTCTTATATATTTCATAGCTGGTCTAGATGCTTTTCGAACATTTCTAAAATCAGAGTTTAGTGAAGAAAATGTTGAGTTCTGGCTTGCCTGCGAAGACTTTAAGAAAACGAAAAATGCAGAAAAAATTGCTTCCAAAGCCAAGATGATTTATTCTGAATTCATTGAAGCTGATGCACCTAAAGAGGTGAGTGAACCACTCCAGAACAGTGAAGAGTCATCCTGTAACAGACCTGCTCCCAATTAGAAGACCCTAAATCCATCTAAAAGATAATCAAATTCTCGCTATGTGTTTAAATAGAAAATGTCAGTAGATTCCAAGAGAAATTCCTTAAGATGACTCTCTTTTTTTTCATTGATTCAGTAAGTATTTTTCAACACTTATTATGGGCTAGGTATGACTATTATTTCTGTCTCTTTGGAACAATACTCAGGCCCTTGAAAAATAGCGTCTAATATCTCAAACAGCGCTAAAGTCAACCCAATATAAATCCTACTTCAAAATGCTGTTGAATTTCCAGTGTAGTTTCTTGTTTTTATTTTGCTAAACTAGGAATTAGACAAAGTCAACATGGATAGCATTCTCGAATATTTAAAAACAAATTAACGTGTGGGGATTAAACAAATTAATATGCTGCTTGCCTTTATTTCTTTGATGGTAAAATTCAGCCAAAGATGTGGGGCTCTATGCCAAGTGATCAGGACTCAGCTGTGCTGCTTAAAGATCAGGAAACTAGAAAGAGCCTTGGGGAGAAACCTGCAATGACTCTGATAATAGCCCCCCAAAAGTGTTTTATATGTGTAATATCTCATTTATAGTTGATTTAATTTCCAGAGCCAAAACCATAATCATCTTCAAATCCTTTTAAAATTTTAACTGTAAAGTTTAAGTAATTTATATTTGTAAACTGCTTTGGATTTCTTGCTGAATATATTACATAAACAAAGAGTGTTAATGTATAAGTAACTTACAAACAGGAAGCTCCATTAAAACTACTAGTACCAAACCAACTACTATTACCAATCATCTTTCCTACAGAGGTAAAAGGCTGACATCTTTATAAGTGATAGTTACTATGTATTCTGATCCAAAACGAGGATTCATGGTATGAGAGGATGGTTGTACTTATAGGAAAAAAAGAGAGACTAGATGAAATGCAAACACTTTCAGAAAATATGAGACACAAAGTTAGTTACCATAGTTCAAGTTTTAGATAGACATTAATTACTGCAGCATATATTAGTCTAGTATAACATTAATAGTCACGTGAACCACTGAAGCATGGCCTGGAATTCATCGGGGTGGAAAAAGAACTTTAACTCCTGTAGAGCTATTTCAACATTTATTTCCAAGTCATCATCTAAGAATCAATAAATAATTCTGGAAAATTGAAAATGTTGCACGTAAGATTTGTCAGGTTGATTGATGTGTCATTTTGCTTTGAAATTAACCCTAAAGATATCCTACTTATTGTTATATTGGTCTGAAAGTCATATTTTTTCCTCCTTTATGAATTCATCTAATTAATAGCAGTTGCTTTAGGATAATATTTTGAAACATTGTGTGTGAAAAATCTTCTAACACAAAATGTCATCTTTTAATTATAGCTGAATTTAAGGTTATAATATATAATAAACCATCCATTTTGATAAAATAGTTTTATTTATTTTCCTAACCCTTTCTTCCAAAATTAATTTATATTGTAATAATTTAACTAAATAGTATAGCTATTATTTTGGGATATAAAACTTCACAGCTTTTTATAGATTGTCCATCTAATTAATTTTGATAAAACAAACTATAATTAAATTGAAGGCTGCTTTTCAAATAATAAATTATAGTCTTTCCTTGAAGTATCTCTAAAAATGCTATTAGATATTACCAAATTAACTGAAAATATGCAAGTATAAATATATATATATATACCCTATGTTTATATATACGTATATATATGAAATACTTATTCTGTTTCCTATCATTTTCTATCAGTTGTTTCCTATTCAAATTACTAAAGGAAGTTTGCTTGTTATATATTATACCAATTGCAATCTTCAAGATATTTCTCTATAGTTCATCAGTTATGTGTTAAATATAGTGATGCTATTAGTATGTTTATTCATTAAACTGATTTTTTGAGTATCTGTTCGCACAGTGAAGTTACAGAATGAAAGAAGAGACTGACATGTAATAAAACTAGTCAAATACACAATAGGTGATATAATAATAAAGCTTCATTTAAAGTTCATTATTAGCCTGGTAGGAAAGAGTGATTTAATGTACCTGGAGAGTTAAAGTTAGATTTGCAGTGTGGTTCACACATGAAAAATGAGTCATATTTTATGAAAGGAATGAATGAAGAAACACTATTCCAGCACTGAGAGCACCAATGTATAAAGCTCCCTAGCATTCTCCAGAAATTGCAGGCGTATTGATATTGCTAATGTGAGTAGAGGAGTTGGGGATGAGGTTGGATAGGTAGGCAGCAGTGGAGATAAAGAAATGATGGAATGTATTCTAGATATATTCAGTAGGCAGACTTGACAAGACTCAGTGATATATTTGAGGTGGTTGGAAAATATGATTTGCACAAGTGGAAAATTAAATCAAGAATGAGATTTATATAAGAATATTCTCTGTTTTTCTATATTCTATATTACACTGTAGTTGTATAACAGACTCTTACAAAGAATCTAAATTATAACTAGTTTCCTTGGTAAAATAAAGAACAAGGTCATGTTACTCATATGCCTATTGTATCCCATTTACTTTCTTTTCAAAGTTTTATATCTTTATTTCACCTACTTCATTGCTAACATTACTTAATAATTATTTACTGATGCAATTGGGCAATTTACAATTAAACTATATGAAACTTACTAAATTATCCCTGACTATAAATTGACATTACTAATGGGTATCAGTTTCCTACTCTAATAGGAAAGACTATATATTGAACTTTCAGGTCTCTATGAGAGATGGTAATTTTAGCTGGATTTTATGTCCTCTCCTTTAAAGTGTTACATTCTCTCTGGTTCCCAAATTAATAGGGTGTTAGTATGATGTAGCAGAAAAACTAAAGTTTGGAGCTATCTAGACCTGGGTTCAAATCCTGATCCCTCACTTGTGTAATTCTGTCATAAGCTATTTATCTCTCTGCCTCAGTTTCCTCATCTGAAAAAGCATAATGATACATTTACATAGGAAAAACGAGAATGATACATGAGATAGTGTGTCTACGGTTTACATCATGCAGAACGGTTTTTAAGGAATGTTAATTCCTTTCTTTCTTTAAACAAGTCACGATAAGTGCTATTGAAACTAACTATTGAAACAACCCTTAGCTTATTTCTAAGAACATATGTAGATAAGCAATGTTAAGACTTAAGAGAAGTGGAAATGTGAACACATATTATAAAAATGAGTTTGCAAATTGCCGGGTCCAAATAAAAAGAGTTGCTTATTGAGTAAATTGTACCTAGATGGCTTCAGGAGAAAATACAGCAGAAAAAAAAAATCATGACCCAAGTATTTTGACTAAGTGACTTGAAAATAAGAAAATTATTAGAGAAACAATAGATATTTTTTAAGTACCTCTACTTTGTACATACTAATAATGTGGGAGTGGCAAAGAAAAAAATTCTTAAACTTGTACTTATTTTTGCTTCAGTTTGGATTGCTAATTTCAGATTATTGAATTTTCAAGAAAATATTACTTAACTTTGAGAAAATAATATTTGAAAAATATTAATAATATTTTCATATTCAGCTAAGAAATTAACATATTTAAAATATATATTATGTTTATGTCATCATTCCTCTATATTGAAAAGAAAGTCATACCGGATGAAAAATATGTCATTAAAGAGAAATGTTTAATGTTGATTGTCATTCTATGAAATTAGAAAATAGTATCAAATCATATCATGGTGTAATGTTTAAAAATTATATAAATTCAATTTCACACTGTCAACAATCCAGGAAAAAACACATTGGTAGTTTTTTAAGTCAAAAAACAGCAGAAAATGTTTAATTCTTAAATGTATCTACCAAATGTGAGGACAATATATCTCATAAAACAAAGAAGAAATTACAGTCATAAAGGAAAGTACACCTTCACGGGTCTGTGCAGGACACTTTTTAATATTTGTGTTTGGCTTCTTACTTTCATTTTTGATGCAGCACAATGTTGCTTATTGAGTCACATTATCTTTCACATCGATAAATGTTTTTTATTATGTGCCTAGTCACATCCTTATAAGATAACATCCCTCCATGGAAGAGAAGCTCAGTTTAGGCAGGAAAACAGATAATAAACACGTAAGTATAACACAATGTGTTGCTGTGCTAGGCAGCTCTCGATAACGAAATGGAAGAAAATAAATAGAATCCTTAGTTTGACTCTAAAGAACTTTTCAAGATAGTTGGGTTAAAAAATAAAGTGTATAGAACTAGAGAAAATGGCAAAGCAACAAATGATTAAGTGCAAAACAAAGATGAAATTATTTTTATGCTACCTGGAAGGATATGGTGATTAAATACCAGTGAGACAGCAGCATATTGAGATAAGACCTTCATTATAAATAAGGATAATTTTAAATTGAGTCTTAGGGGAAGAAACAGATATATGAGTTATTGACAGAGAAAAAGCCCATGAAAATAGGCATCTAGAAGCATTTTATCCTATTACTGTGATGCCAATTTGTAATCTGCATTTTATATTCGTATTTTTTCTTTGCATTTTTAAATGCCACTTCCTCTATATGTTGATGTTATTTTGAGTAGCTTATTTCTGCCCTACTAGTGACTGGTAGCCAACAGTGCTCCCCCAACTACAGAATCATCTCTGGATATAATGTGCTTGCTTATTTGTTAATTTTCTAGGTTTTTGTTCATTAATCAATATTTGAATACTTACTATCTGCTAAGCATTATGCTGGTGCAACTAAGAAAAAGACAGTCATGGTCCCTGAGTAGATCCTTCCCCATATTCTGGTAGAAAGACACCAGATAAAAAATAATAATTATAATAAACTTCCATGAGTGTCCTAACAAGGAAATATAAGGTGAGATGGTAGTTTGCAACAGGAAAATCCAAGTCTAGAGAATCAGGGAATGTATTTCGAAGAAGTAATTGGTAAGCTTTGACCAGAAACTTGACTATAGAGGGAAACAAGACAAGATGGGAAGAGAGAAGGATAGAAGAGGAAGAGGAAGAAGAGCCAAGCAAAGGACTAGCCAGTGCCTAGAAGACTGGTCCAGCAGTGAAAGAAGCCTGGTATTGTGTGTGTTCAAGTATAAATTGAGGTTAACTGCACCTTCTGGATCCCAATGATTTCCACATTTTTATTCATTCCTTCTTAAAGAGCTCGCCTTCAAAAGAAGAAAGGGAGACACAGAAAGAGGGAGGGAGAGAAAGAGAAAAGGAGAGCTAAAGAAACTATAATATCTGTACAGACATTTTACATGGATTATCTCATTTGGTCATCACGTTCACTCCCTTAGGGAAGTATTACATTCATTCACATTTTAAGGTGAAAAACTGAGGCTTAGAGATAAAATGATGAGCCCTGCAGTCATTAAGATCCATGGAGAGGGAGGTCTTCAGCCCACACTTCTCAGTTTCAAATTTCTTCCCCTAGATCTACCACTAATTTGAAGTGTTTATGACGTAGCCTGGGATACTTGATGTTTATGATAAAGGCAGAAGCATAAAATTATCTAGTCACATACAATATATCTTCCTATCAACAGTTTTATTTCTCTTCTCATATTCTCTCTAATTTGTGTAACTTCTTAGACTATGAAGCCTAGATTCAAATATGACATTAGAAGGAAAAAAGTGTCAGAAGTATTTCTTCTAATAATCTGCAGAATCATTCTGTGCTTCAAAAAATAATTTCTGCATTTCAACTCAAAAACAAAAGGCTCAGGTGTTCTTTACACTTCTGTGTCTCTGTGCCGCTTAAAATGATCTTAGTTTAGCATGTTGGGATTGGTGATGGAAACAGGTCAATCTGATTCCCTTTCAGCTGCTCCAGTGTAGCTGTAGCTTTTGTATATCTATTTTTAGCCATCCGTACATGTTATGATTTCATATGTGTCATCTCCTTTATCACCACAGAAATTGGAGAAGCATCTGGTTTCTATTCAGTTCTATCTTTGCTTTGACTACTTGTCTAATTAATCAAGATGGTTTTGAATTATATTTCTCTCATTTCTCTTTCCCAATTTAAGGTGTTAATCTTACCTCCCACCTTGTATCATCTATTTCTGCCTCCAAAGCCAATGACAACAAAAGGATACAGTCTTATGCAGGGATGAATTCCTTCTACATGTTACAAATTTTGTTATATTCAACTTTAATAGCCACCTTTGAGAATATATTTTAGGATATTCATTTGCTTTTACTGATGCCAAAATGAAGTAATACTTGAGGTGTTAGTGGTGATTAAAAGAATTATGTAACCAAAAACATGATTATAGATGGCCTTAATTTGAATAGTAATTTTTAAGCTCGGTTGTGAATGAGGTCTAAGATGCTGCCGGCTCCATTTCTGTAAGGCGTTTTACTTATGCATGCACACACCCTTTGCATAATGACAGTCTCCTGCTACACTGTACATTCTAAATGAGGAAAGGCTATCTAATTTGAATGTGAGAGCACAGTTGAAAACTTTTCATTCAAATTATGTAAAAATACATAAAGCACAGATTAGGGTCACAAGAGAGCCAACAGGTACACTTTAAAATATATTCTTTCTGCTAAAGTAATTTATTGAAAGCCAAAAGAATTTAAGACTGCTGGGGTAGAGAAAATAAATTTGGTTTGCATCACTTTCAGTTAACAAAAATCATAAGCGTATTAAAACATCCTGGGTCTTCATAATAAAATTGTTTTACACAACTACCTGAAATATCATTCATAAAGCAGTCATTTTAATGCAATGGATTGTTGTCAATGTCAGTTGTGTCAAGACCTTTTCAAAACTGACAGGATTTAAAAGCCTCTAAATGGTTTTGATGACATCTCAGCTGTCATTTTATAAGAACCACAATCCTGTGTCTTGTTTTCTAAGATTGGCAGTGTAGTGGTTTCAGAAATCTAAGATAACTTATGACCTTTTGAAAAATAAGCAAATAAAATATTATGTTTCACAAACATAATATTGAAAGTCACGAAACCAAAGGGTATCCATACAAACAATACAAGTAGCTATTTATGTCAGTAAATAAATACATACGGCACTGTTTTTTTTGATTAATTGATATAATGTTCAGCCCACACTCTGCAGTTCATAGTTTGAGATGCTCAGCAAAGTCTAAGCTTCTCTATAGCTTCCAAGAGGCTCAGGAGTGCCTTCAACATGCAACTGGCAAGTATGAGTTTCTAGAGCGTCACCTCCTGATGGAGTCCCACCTTCAGTATACTTCAAACTCAATATTTCATCTGTCTTACTTTTAGAGATAGAAATGTATCCAAATATCTTCTGGTAGAATACAACCAAAAATCACATTTGAGAGGAGTGCCAAGTTGAGAGTGCAGTTCACAGACATGTCCCAAGGAGTGACTCTATTAAAGGAAGAAATATGTATGTATGTGTATGTATATATATGTTTATATGTGTGTGTGTATATATATATATTCCTGTTTACCATTCCATGTGCAAGTCTCCTCTTTAATATTTCAGAGTTATATATAGACAGACAGTTATATATAACTCAATATGTAACTTTCTCTCTCTATCTCTCTCTCTCTCTCTATATATATATATACACATAGTAAGTTATATATATTATTTAGTAAGATATATATATCTATATTACTAAAATTTCAAGGGAGTTGAAAAGGAAAGATAAGGCACTCTTGATAGCATAGTTCCATACATCACCAGAATTGACTTCTAGGGGCATTTAACAAAACATATGACTCCCTCTTAATGGAAATATCTTAAATTGGCTTCTAGGACTGGATTTCTTTCTCCCCTACTGACTGCTCTTTCACCATTTCTTTTCCTGTTCCTACTCATAATCCAACATGTATTATAATGAGAAGAGACACTCCTCATCTATTTTCTGCTTCCACTCACTCTCCTGATGATCTCTTCTAGTTCTATGGCTTTTAAAGGGAATCTCAAACTTAACAAATTTAAATCTGAGTCCTGATTTCCTGCTCAAAGCTTTCTCCAACCCAAGTTCTCTCTATCTCTGTTAATAACTACTCTGTTCTTCCACTATTCTGGCTAAATAATTTGTAGTCAAGTCATCCCTTGGTTCTTCTCTTTCTCATATACCCTATATTCAATCCATCAGCATTTTCTGTCATCTCTTTCTTTAGTCTATTTCTAATATCCAGCTATTCTTAAAAAGATGTTCTCCCTTGCCCTAGCTCATAACTATTCAATCACAAGTCCCATTCATTCTACTTTCTGAATAGCTTTGAAATCTATGCACTTCCCTTTATTCTCTGTGACATTACCAAACCTAATTCACCATCAATTGTCCTCCTGATCTCCTGGTGTGGTATCCTAATTTTTCTTTCCTTCACCCACAGCCAGCTATTACACCACATGGGAGCCAGCGATGCTTTTTCAAACATGTGGCTACATTAGTCCCCGACTTAAAATTCTCCTCATTGGCCTCAGAATAAGTAAAGAAGTCCTTAACAGGACCTACAATGTCCTACATGATTTGGCATCTTTATGCCTTTTGTGATTTATCTTTCTTCTCAAAACCCACAGGGCTTCTTCCAGTTTACCATTCCATGTGCAAGTCTCCTTTTTAATATTTCATAGTCATAATACTACTTGAAAAACCAGCTTAAAATTTCATTTCTGTCAGAAAGCTTTTCCTTAGGGAAGCAATTTTTTTCTTTTGGGTTACTTTTTCAAAATCTGATTTCTTGATTGACTTTTTACCTTAATCATCTTTTATCTTCAAATCCTAGGACAGTTCCTAAGGACCTACTCCATAAATACTCCAAATAAATAAATTGAAAAAATTACTAAAAATAAAGTAGATAGCTTTCCAAAATATGTCAAGACTCTCCCCTCCGCCACCAAAGGAGGATAATTTTATCCATCTTATATGGGTGTGTGATATTTAGCATAAAGTAGCCATATGAAGACTTAGCACATCAGTGCTAATGTTTAATTAAAATAACATATTATTTACAGTTAAAATAATCATCCTAAAGTATCCTTATGATTACTTTAGAGTTGATGTTATTGTTCAAAATACTTTGCCACGGGAGAAGACAAAATCACTAAGGAAAAAGTCTAGAAAGAAAAGACTTGAGGCAGAACTTGGAGAATATATATATGCTCTGCTTATATTTTTCAAAGACCTGTGGAGAATAAAAAATTAGTAAAAGAAATAGAGAAGATAGTAAATTAAAGACAGCTTAATTCCACTTCATGAACTATTGAATCCATCTGTAGTGACAAATCTTTCTCTGATAATCACATTGAATACTTAACATTATCAGAAACTTTTGTATTCAAATCTGTTTAAAAAGTCAATTCTAGAATTTTTTTTTTCTTTTTTTTTGACGGAGTCTCGCTCTGTCGCCTAGGCTGGAGTGCAGTGGCACGATCTCGGCTAACTGCAACCTCCAACTCCTGGGTTCAAGCAATTCTCCTGCCTCAGCCTCCCGAGTAGCTGGGATTACAGACACCCGCCACCACGCCTGGCTAATTTTTGTATTTTTAGTATAGATGGGGTTCCACCATGTTGGATCTGGCTGGTCTTCAACTCCTGGCTTCAGGTGATCCGCCCACCTCAGCCTCCCAAAGAGCTGGGATTACAGCCGTGAGCCACCATGCCCGGCCGATTTTCTGGAGATTTTTAAACCAAAATTGAATATAATAAAAAGGAAATTATAGACTTTCTTTGTGTGAACAAGGAAGGCTTCTCAGAGGATATTCAACTTAAGGTAAATGATAAAGGTGGAGGACAATCTGTACAGGATATAATTATGGGGGCAAAAGGAATTTTAGATGGTGAAACAGTGTAAACAAAAGTTTTAGGTAAAATATTCACTTTGGGAACAGAGAGTAGTCCAGTTTATGTACATCAATAGGAAAAAGTAGAAGTTGATTTCAAAACAACGTATTAAAGTCAGGGTGTGAAGAATCTCAAATGCCACAGTGAGATGTTTAACTTTTATGTTATAGAAAATCACGGGTTTTCGGCTGAATTTTTATATGATAAAAGTTATATTTTGGTAAAACTGATTTAGTAATATTATTTATTGTATTCAGAAGGGAAAAATACTGTAAAAAGAGGTATCAGATAAATTATCAGTTCCATAACTTAGGGAAATGATGGTTATAAAGCCCTAAGCTGGAAAAATGAGTGAGAATGAAAAAGACCATTGTGAAATTAGAAAATAAAAAAAAGAATTTACATTCATATGTGCATGTGCACACGCACAAACACACAACATAAGTGATCAGAGAAAAAAGAGGTGTCAGAGACAATTCCTATGTTTCTAGCTTGAACAACTTTAAGAAATATAATTACATTTACACAAACATGGAGGTGTGATGTTTTGTCACTGACATTAAGCTGAATTGCCAAGACACAGCTTTATAAGACTACTGATCATCTCCTGAGAACAGTAAACCTGCTCATCACTTAGCTACCAATTGCTGATGCTGGCAGTTCTTTGGTAGGAAAATAGGCAAATCAGAAAAATGACGAGCATAAGTCAGAAGTACAAGGTTAATATATTTCAGTAATAATATTAATTAGCATTATTATATTGAAATTGAAGAGTTCTCTCTAAAATTTAAACATGATTTTGAACAAATATAGAACCATTTTTCACTTGCTTATACATGTATTTATTGAGTTCTTAGTGTGCAAGGCATAGTAAAGCATGTTCAAAATGTAAATATCATCTTAGCAATGCAAAATCCCTTAACAGATCAGAAAGAAAAAAAATCCACACATAAACTTCAATGTTAGGTGTTAGTTAAATTTAGTCTTAAAGACAAAAAGACTTGTGAAAGACTTAGGATAAAAGGAGTGACTTTCAGTTTGATTGAGATATTATGAGAAATGTTTAAAAGTAAGAATATACAAGAAATGTAAGTGGAATTGTCTAGCTTGATGGGAATACAGGGCACACATAAAAGAGAAGAAATGTGTATAAGTAGGTATTACATTGTAAAGACCATGAATGCCAAAATCATGGCTTTGGACTTTTTAAGTAGGAAATGAGGAATTATTATAGGTGTTCAGTTACTACAACAACAATAATAATAATAATAATACGCTAGCACTGTTTGGCAGGCACACTTTGGCCATGCTGTCAGTAAAAAACTCCCTTGACGAGTGTCTAAACAGGTTAGGTTCCTCTACTTAACCACTAGGGGAAATATAAAGTTAAACAAATCACAGATGCTGTTAAAGACTTCACAATGTAGTTAATTGAAGAAACAGGCTACATATATTCTCATATTCCCACAACACCAGATAAGTTTATGAAACAGACTATAGTAGATGTTTAAAAACCACTACAAGATCTTGATAATAGCCACCATTGATTCCCACTATGAGGCAGAGACACTGTATAGGTTCATTATATAAGTTATCGTGCCACTTAACTGCACAAAACCTTTCAGTATCTTTCTATTGCTTCTAGTAGGAAAATAAGAAGTCCTGAACACAGCACATAAGCTCTACAAGACCTGGCCTGGATCTCCTCCTACAACATTATAACAAAAATTCCTTGCTTACACCCTACACTCTAGCTATCAAGGTGTGGTGGCTCTTTAGAACCTAGCAATTCTTTTCCTGCATTAGGGACTCTGTGTTTATTTGTTTACTTTTTCTGCCCTAAGTGTTTTTCCCCAGATTCTTAGAGCACCATCTTCTTCTTATCTTTCAACTTTAAATCTAAAACATTTATTTAGTTGTTGGTTTTGTTTCCCCAAATACAGCAGCATCTTGTACATAACAGACACTCAAAACTTTTTGTGAAATAATAAATATACGGATCATCCTGCTTTAATTCCTATATCACTGGGTCAAAAACTATCAGTAGCTTAAAACTGAAGCAGCAGAAACTCAGAAATATTAAGCTAACTCACCCAAGGTCACCAAAGCCGTAAGTGTTAGAGAACAGACTTGAAAAGGATCCCCAAGTGTTTCCACTGCCCTGCACCATCTTCTGGTATAATAAATGGACAACTGATTCCAGATTTTCAGGCCTTTAAGATTATTTTGGCACTTGTTCTGGAACTTTGATGAGGGACTCAAGAAGGCAATCAAAGGAAGAAAAGTGGATGTATATTCTGGGATCATGAGTAACTGAAGTCCCAAAGGAAAGGAAAGATCTATGAGCAAATAGTGGCCTTTCGATGATTCTTTTCAAATTACTTTTTTTTTATTCTTTTCTTCCTAGAATAATAATATTTAAATTAGTTTGGTATTCTTGTGTCATTTAGTCCTTAAAACATTTTAAGATAGGTGCTATTACTATTCTCTTTTACACTATGGAAACTGAAAATGAAAGGAAATTATAGAAACTGCTTCACTCATGCAAACAGCAAGTAAGTAGCTGAGGAGGAATTTGATTGCAGGGGTCTGTGCCTATTGTTTAACCTCAATTTAGTGCACCATAAATTGTCATTTATAGTTCCAGACTCCAAAATTCTAACATTTTTACCATCTCCTGCATTTTTCCAAGGGACATTTAAATTCCATTTAGCAAATATTTATTGATTGACTATTATGTGGTAGGTATTCTGCTAAGTGCTAGAAAATAGAATGATGAATAAGACAGATACAGAACCCGCCTATGGTGAGCTTTTAATTTTAAGATTAAAATCTCTTTTGAGGCCAGCTACGGTGGCTCAGCCCTATAATCCCAGCACTTTGGGAGGCCGATGCAGGCCGGTCATCTGAAGTCAGGAGTTCAAGACCAGCCTGGCCAACATGGTGAAACCCTGCCTCTACTAATAATACAAAAATTAACCAGGTGTGGTGGAGCACACCTGTAATCCCAGCTACTAGGGAGGCTGAGGCAGGAGAATCGCTTGAATTCGGAAGGCAAATGTTTCAGTGAGCCTAGATTGTGCCATTGCACTCCAGCCTGGGCGACAAGAGCAAAACTCTGTCTCAAAAGAAAAAAAAGCTCTTTTGAACTTCATGACTATTTTCAGTTTAAGTTAGATAACTTGGATATAAACCTTTGTGCTTCTCAGAATATATCCTGGAATATGTGGGGATCTTAGTAGCTCTATAAGAAGGTTTGGAGCATTTTACATATTTGTAGGTGAACAGTGTGTTTCCATGTAATAGATCTCCATTAGACCTCGCTGGAAATGCCTATGTGTGGTAATGGTAAAGAAACAGGGAGATTATATGTAGACACATGTTCTGTGGGAGAGATGGGAATCAGTAAAGAGGGGATGTTATTGATCCATTTATCAAACAAAAAGAAACACAAATTAGAAAGAAAAGCAGTGTTGTGAGGAACAAAGGAAAATATGGAGAATGGGAATGAGTTGGTATATTCAAACCTAATAAATTCTAGTAATAGTTCTGCCTAGGAAAATTACATTTTATGTACTGAGGTCAAAGTGTTAGAAAAGAAAAGGTAAGTGAAAAAAAATGTGAAGTCGTAAAATATTTTGCTTGCTTTTTCACTTTGCCTTTTTTAAAAATACATCTCAAAATAAGGTTTTACCACTGTTTCCTGTCAATGCTACCCCTCTCAAGCATGGAAGAAAAATAATTAAACCAAGCATGTATTCTGCATTCTAGAAAATGAATACATGACCTTTCTGCTGTTTTGCATCAGATTAGCTTTGTGTTTAGAAAGAATTTCAAATAATATGTATGTATAAACTATACATTCTTTGATTAAACTAATCCAATGATATGCAACCTTATTTTCCACAGATTAACATTGACTTCAGTACCAGAGACCTCATCTCAAAGAATATTGCTGAACCAACACTCAAATGCTTTGATGAGGCTCAGAAATTAATCTATTGTCTCATGGCCAAGGATTCTTTCCCTCGATTTCTAAAGTCAGAGATTTATAAAAAATTGGTAAATAGCCAACAGGTTCCAAATCATAAAAAATGGCTCCCTTTTTTGTGAGGAAGGTAAAAGTTAACTAATTAATCACTATACTTCAGGGCTACAACATTTTAAATATACAAGCATGATGCATTGTCTTTCGTTTTGTTTTTAGGATTTAGAAAACATTTTTTACCCAAACAGACGAATAACATTTTATACATCAAGCCTGAATTTCTAACTCATTTGTTTAGAAAGTATTTGCCTTACCAGCTATTTAATTTCCTACTGGGGGAGTACAAAGAAAGTTTATAGAGATACAATATAGTTTTAAACCAAAACTGAATATTCTTATTACATTATAATGTAAGGAATTATACATATCTTCACGTGGCGAAATGAAAGACTTTTAAGCATCATATACACAATTTTAAATACCATTGCTTTATTCAAAAAAACTCACTTTTGTAAAAAGAGAATTTCTGAACCAAAACACAAGCCTTCATTTAATATATTTAACTGTTTTTCTTTCTACCATTTCTTTCCAACTATTTCTAATAATGTGGTGGTTATTGAAACTGCTACGCCTCTCAAATTATTTTTTTAAAAAATCACAGGAATGTATACACATTTATATGTATGTATTGAATGCACCATGGACCAAAGTTTTTCAAAATATATCACTTGGCTCAATTCAGTGGCATCACATGTGAAATGTGATGAGTTATGTATGAAAAAGGCCTCAAGGGTGGGGAATACTGATTTTCCTATGTTAACAGAAATATAAAAGAAAGTGGAAGACTAAGGAGCATGGATAAATCCTTATATGATGAAGTATATAGCAAGTCATAAAATTTAAAAATTTGCAACATTATCTGCTCAATTGTGGGGAAGTATCTATTCACTCCTTTAGCACTGATACTTGTTTATAAAACCCAAACAATTTTTTTTTTTTTTTTTTTTTTTTTTTTTTGGAGACAGAGTCTCGCTCTGTCACCCAGGCTGGAGTGCAGTGGCGCGATCTCAGCTCACTGCAAGCTCCGCCTCCCAGGTTCACGCCATTGCCATTCTCCTGCCTCAGCCACTCTGAGTAGCTGGGACTACAGGCGCCCGCCACCACGCCCGGCTAATTTTTTGTATTTTTAGTAGAGACGGGGTTTCACCGTGGTCTCGACCTCCTGACCTCGTGATCCGCCCGCCTCGGCCTCCCAAAGTGCTGGGATACAATTTTTTAAATGCATTTATTGTGAGATGTTCCTAAAATTTTTTCATTCTATATGTAAATATCCTGTGATAAATATGAATAATTTCATTTCAATATGAGAAGCTGTAAAGATTCAACAGATCTCCCATGTTTCCATTTTCTTTGCACAGATTTATTTATCTGTATTGATATTTCTACTTTTAGATTGTTTGAACATTAAAAAATGGAGGAAAAATAGCACGGCTTATTTTATGTTTTCACAAACTACTCATTTGATAGACAAAATTTTGTCTCCCCTTCATCATGAAAAATAAACATTTAAACATATGCAAATAGAATATTCCCCAAGCATTTGCAAATTCTTTAAAAGAAGGCATAAATAGAAATTCGTTGTGAAGCATTCAGTGTGCCTTAAGGTGCACTTAGTGGAAAATAGCTACACTTTTTAACATTTATTCTAGAGATTCCAACCTTAATTTACTCTCTATTTAAATGGGAAACTTCAAAATTATTCTCAGAGAAGAAATAGACTTTTGAAGATAAAAGGAAACTTAGAAATTAAAATCACATTCTCACTTTTAGATATGAAAAGAAAAAAATCTCAGTTATTTCCTCAGATCACAAGGCAAGTAAGTGACCAAGCTGGTCAGAGCAGTGCTTTCCCCACGTGGGCTCCCTGCTCTGACAGAACAGTGTAGTCCCCTCTCCAATTCAGAACTGTTCTGAGGTCTGGAATCTAAATTCCAACTAATCCTCAAATACCCAGGCATGATCCCTTTCATCAGGTATTTCAATTTTCTCTTTACAGTCAGTTTGCAACTTCTTTCTCATTACCATAGAGCAAGACTTTATGTTAAATGATTGCCTCTCAAGTTTTCTCTAATGATGTGAAAGAAGACACAAATCAAACTTTCACTACCTAGAAACAGTAGGTGCTTGATAGTACCTAAAAAGATACAGCTGGTGTCAAAATGGCTTGTTGAAAATTGGATGTTAAATGACCTCTAATAGAATCCCAGCCAAAGACCCTCAATAACAACACCTACCACCTCAACTTACTCCCGCCCGAAGTGACAATTCTAGGTATTCTGATTAAATAAAAGAAAACAATTGCAGGTTTTTGAATACTTATCAGTCAGGATTTTTAATAAAATATCAGATATACATCTTACACACGTGGTCTCTTTCATGCCATATGTTATTTTATTTCATCAGTTATCATTGATGCGTAATTTTATGGATGAAATTTTAAGTAAAAAAATTAATTAGCAAGAAATGAATAACAACATTAACATTCCTGAAAATGTATTTAAATATTCAATGATTGTTTAATGTCATTTCCTAAAAATTTTTCCATCAACTTTAAGAAATGAGGCGCTAACATTAAAAACTAAGGTAATCAGTAAAACATTAATATAATTAACAAGATATTTAAATTGAAACGACCTTCAGATTGCAAGATTTTTCCAAGCACAGTGCTTTCTACTTTCCGATAGTTTCCACAGAATGTGTTTTAATGAAATTTCTGCTTGCCCTCCACTAGTCAGACCTAAAGAAGTAAAATGATATCGTTCTAAATTAATCTCACCTTTTTAACAATGAATTACAGAGCTATAATCCATGAATGTATCTAAAATCCTTTTGAATTTATTTGTATTTCAAGTGTTAATAATTCCATCCATAATGATTCTTTTAAGTTTATATGCAGTTTCTTATATTTGCCTAGAAAGGATCTATTTCTGCCTCAAGATATAATCAAAGTTTTTTCTAATACTATATTGTAAAAATCTAAAATCTTTAGGGCATTACAAACATAATCTCATCTGCAACTTTACCTTCCCAAATTTGCTTTTATTTCTTGGGTTTTTCTTCAGTCTGCCTATATGTAGAATTCATTCTACCCACTTTCATTGTTTTAGTTACTTTGCTCTACAGTTTTTAAAATTCTGTGTGGTGTAGCAACTATGTGTACTCAGGATATTGTTGATGAAAACACATATTGATATAATAAAAGGAAAGAAAAAAGTGTTTTCAGTTTCTTTTCTGATATCCCTTCTAATGAAGCCTAGTATCAACCTGGCCTTTTATACCATAGTAGCATTCTGGGCCATAATTTTGGAAAATGGTCTAGATTTCTTTCCTGAAATTTCAAGAAAAGTTTAGGTTCATTATCCTAGACTTGAAATTTAGATTGAACTTTCTTTTCTTTGTCTATATGGAAGATAATTAGCCAATATTCCCAATCATGCAGGCTATGCCTAACATAAATACATAATTATTGGAAAACTTAAGAAATTTATTCTAAAAACAGAAAATTCTCCTTAAAAACAAAACCAGACAAGTTGGTCTCAGTATTGCTAGTCTCTGCCCATTTATTTGCTATGTAAAAATTATATCTTTAGTTTTCACTCACACAATCCCTATATAACAGTTTCACCCCAATTATATCAAATGTGGGCCTGATTTGCTTCCCAACCACACGGCCAGGTAATTTATTTCATGGTGATGCCAATTAATTTAAAGTGAACTCATTTCATAACTGTGAAAAAGGTGGGATGTTGTCACAGCAGTAATCAATTATTATATGAATAAAGAGTCACACAGGCTAGCTTCCTCTTATTGTTTTGTCAGATTTGCCACTGCATTTTAATGGGCAACGAACAGGAATGAATATTAAGTGATAACTTATTTACCTAGGCTATGCCATTTTGGAGAAATTTTTATATGTTCTGTATAAATACTACTTATAGAGTGTGTTGAAATATGTATAATTAATTCTAATAATAAATGAACATATATTAGTGTGTTTTTCCAAGTATAACAGAAAGTGGGAAAATAACATTTACTTAAAAATACATTTTTTTTAAAGAAATCACATTAGCCTTTCTTCTTCTTTTGTTCAAGAAGCAAAAACAGGACTAGATATCTGGAAAAGAAAAAATATATATGTACACATATATATGTATATATATATGTGTATATATATATATACATATACATGTGTATATATATATATGTCCAATGAAGTTTAATCAGATTATTGGGTAGCCATTGAGTATTTATGATTTGTGTTATATCTAGAATAAAGTCAGCTATGAGTATTTCTAAGAAAAAAATTGCTTTATTCAATGCACATTGTTTTCTTGGGTGATTATTGTTTAATTATTCCTGGAAGTTTCACATAAAACATAATTTCATTTATTTCTGTTTTCACAAATAAGGATTTTAAAGCAATTAATTCTTTATGAATATGATTTGAGTTTTTTTTTAATACTTTTATTTCTTTTGTGCATTTAGGAAAATAAGCTGTAATATTTAGATCATTAATGTTATAAATGATGATGGCTTAGAGATAAAATATAATAAATAGCTGGCTCTTTTTAAAAACGAATAAGAAAAAAGTTAAATTTTTTAAATTATATTAAATATTATTGCATTTACTTCTTATAGATTTTAGTTAAAATATCTTATTTTTATAGTATCAGTTTTAGCTTTAAAGAAGTAAATATTTTGGTCATGATACCTTTAAATTGTTCTTTTTCTTGCACTTTCCAAATATATCATGTTTACCCCAAAGATATAATCATGAATTCAAAGTTATAACAGTTTTTTCTTACATATTATGAGGAAAAGACAAAGAAAATGCCTATTACTTGGTAGAAAAAATAAATTTCTTATTAATCACTCAAAGTAATGTTTAATATCTGAATATGAATCTTTTATGACAACATACCATAATCCAATGTAAAAGACCAAGAACACTGTAAGGGAGATTTAAACTGTTGGAGTTATGATTGACCTGCTAAAAATTTTCTTTTAAAGTATTGTTTGCTGTCCAATGATTCTCTAGATTCCTTTGCAGGTATGTTTGTTTTTAACCTAGAAGCAGTCTTTTAAAAGAGTAAATAAACCCTAACACTAGAAGGTTAAAGATTGATTGAAATTTCAATCCATGAGTCTTAACTGTGTTTTAAACTAAATAATATAGAAACTACATCTGGGAAAATGG
Organism: Nomascus leucogenys; assembly: GCF_006542625.1. Classification (NCBI taxonomy): domain Eukaryota; kingdom Metazoa; phylum Chordata; class Mammalia; order Primates; family Hylobatidae; genus Nomascus; species Nomascus leucogenys. The sequence goes on along the minus strand of NC_044389.1, from coordinate 23,224,895 downwards.
CTTTTGAGTGGTAGAAGCCAGTGGAAATTAAATAGTATTATTACATAGTAGCTTAAAGTAAATTTAGAATTTTGTTGAAAAATCTAAGGTTACATGCATATATGAATATACACATATATTTACTTAATGAACTCTGTTTCTGTTTAAATTTCTGTTTTTCGAAAGCATTAATGGCATATATCACCTGGCTATTTTTAAGTCTATATAAGTTGTGTTTCATAGTATCTCCATTTCAAAAAGGATTAAAGCCTCAGAAAAACATAAAATGAAATCAGTGTTAATCAAATCAGAAGATCTATTTTCTAAATCAATAACTTTAAAAAAATAGGCTAAATATAAGTAAAACATACTTCTTATTCCACGATTAAAATGCAGTCATTAGCCCTGACATGTGAATGGACAGTTCTTAACTCAAGTTTGAAGGACTGTGACTATAAATGCCTAAGCATTTAATAACTACTGTCTGACTAGTTGAGTTGTAAGAATTTCTCACTGAATTAACGCTTCTGAGGTAGGCAATGTGGAAAGGCGAAAAAAGATTTTTCTAAGTCTTTCAAAAGTGTACAGTAAACTGAAAAGACAGCATTTGGATAACAGCTCATAGTTCAAAGTATTTTCACAGAAGAAAAGTAATTCTATTTTCACATAAAATATACAACTAAACTACAGCATAAATGTTAATTGCAGGATAGTGTATATGGATATAAATATTGGTAATTCATATCACTATGTATCAATGTATAATTGTAAAGACATAGACTAGTTAAACCAGAGTCAATACAGACTTCACAAAGAGAAATTGTAAATTGATGTGTGAAAAAAATGCAAAGAAGAGAAGGAGAAAGCATGGGCAAAGCATGCAAAAAGTATATGAAACCCCAGTCTAGTTGTGGAGTCAGCACTCAGAATCTTACCGTAGTTGCCTGAATTCTTTACTTGAGAAAGGAGAAGAGTTCAGCTATTTAGAGCAAAAGGTACACCTGCTCCCCCATGCCTTCCGAATGCCTCACTAAGTGCACCCTGGATCTTTGGGTTGATTAAGGAGAGAAGAATCTCCCTGGGAATGGGCTTTTAAACTAATTAACCCCAATCAGCAACATTGTCTATTCAATTATTTATGTACTCATTCATCACTGGAACCTACTTATGAAATGCGAACAAATTTTATTTAAAAAAACATTTATTTTGAAATGCTTCTAAAATTATTTCTTTCTATAAATAAATATCCTTTGATAAATAGGAAAAAATTTCATGTCAATAGGAGAAGCTGTGAAGATTCAGCAGATCTTCCATGTTTCCATTTTATTTGTACAGATTTATCGGTATTGATATTTCCATTTTGATAGTTTGAACAATAAAAAATAGAGGCAAAATAGCATGACTTATTTTATGTTTCCAAAACTATCCATTTGATAGGCAAACTTTTGCTTTATATGCAGCACATGTGTTTTCAAAATTAGATGCTTCCAAGTAGAGGCCTGGTCACAGCCAAACACACCAATCTCTTGTTATTGCTTCACCCACACTTAATTGCATGGCAATTATTTAGCAATTCACCTATGTCTTTAACAAAGACATAGCAAAGCAATCAATTTCAACTTCATTGAATTAAATCTCCCCCTGCACTGATTTCATCTCATTGTATATTATTTAATTAAATCATGAAACAACAATAATTAAAATTTGCATAAAGAAGCTTGAGGAAAAAGAGAAACATGACAGTCGTTGATAAACCTACAACTCTATTGGTATCAGCAGATGAGCACTAGCAATAAGAATTCACTATTCCACAAACATGATTATCAAAAAGATGGAGAATCATAATGTAAAATCTAGACTCTAGATGATAATGATGTGTCAATATAGGTTCATCAATTGTAACAAATATACTACTCTGTTGGGGATGTTGATAATGGGGAAGTTATGCATGTATGAGGACAGATGCAAGAAATATCTATACTTTCTTGTTAATTTTGCTGTGAACCTAAAACTAGTCTAAAAAATGGTCTTTGAAAAATCTGGAGAGAATGGAATAACCCTGAGAGGTTCTTAATTGGAGTTCTGTTAAAAGAACATCTAGACTGATATTTAAGGTGAGCAAATAAAGTCCACTTACTGTCTAAGACCATATTGTATCAAAACCCTGAAAGAGCTGATAGCTAAATAGGAAAGCGGCAGACTGCCCATTTATTGTTGATGTTTAAATATCTAAAAGTTAAAAAGATGATTCAGATACAAATATAAAATAAAGACATGTCAATAAGATTATTTTCTTAATTAATGAGGAAACCAGCAGGATAGTAAAGCTTTTTCAAAAGAGAATGAGACTGAAGAAGTTATGGCCAATTAAAAAGATGCTGAAATATTATTACAAAGTGATATATGAAAATGGTTAATGTCTTAAAAGAGTAATACCATTATGTCCTTTAGGGTTTTTTTGTTTGTTTTGGTTTTGGTTTTGGTTTTTTGTTTTTAGATGGAGTCTCTCTCTGACTCCCAGGCTGGAGTGCAATGGCGAGATCTCAGCTCACTGCAACCTCCACCTCCTGGGTTCAAGAGATTCTCCTACCTCAACCTACCAAGTAGCTGGGACCTAAAGGTGCTCATCACCACACCCAGCTAATTTTTGTATTTTTAGAAGAGACTAGTTTTCGCCAGGTTGGTCTCGAACTCCTGACCTCAGGTGTTCCGCCTGCCTCGGCTTCCTGAAGTGCTGGGATTACAGGCGTGAGCCACAGCCCCCGGCTGGGTTGGATTTTTTTTTTTTTTAAAGCAGACAGAAATCATTGCCTCACCAGGAGACAAAAATCATTTGTAATTTATTAATCTATTGGTTATCATCTGCCTTCACTGAGTCTGAATCCTGATCAATAGTATGTAGTTAAATCAAACAATGCTTCATTCCTTTAGAGCAGGGGTAGACAAATGTTTTCTGTAAAGGCTCAGATAGTAAGTATGTTAATATTTGTGAGCTACTTCAAGTCTCTGTCACATATTTGTCTTTGTTTCTTTACCATTTTTAACAACATTTTTAAAATGCAAAATCTATTTTTAGCTCAAAGAATGAACAAGCATGGGATTTGGGCTGGATTTCACCTGTGGGTTAAGATTCGCCAACTGCCTACCCTAGCCAATAAAATAACCCCTGAGTGAGTCTGTGGCACAATGTTTTATTGTGACACTGAAAAAAAATCGCAGTTTTCCCTTGCCTTATTTCCAAATTTTGGATAATTTGTTAACTATATAAATGAGAAAGCACAGGGAAAAAAGAGTTAAGTAGCTAAATGTCCCAAAGCAAGCTGCATAGCTGGGACTTGAGTCTCGTAATCACACTGATGCACACACAAGCACATTCAAAAACATACAGTTTTGGTGAACTATTTTTCAAAGAATTTATTTCACTTTCTTATTCCTTTTACATTATACAAAAAAAGATATTTAGTAAGGGGTCCAGTTGCTATTGTTTTTCACTGTTATGTTGGGTAGTTGCAATCAGAAGCTGTTCTTTAAGAAGTCAATGTCTAAGAGTAAAAAGCTAAAAGGAAAAAGCAAAGAAACCTGGAATGAAGAGTAAATGAAAATGAAGAGTAAATATGAAAAGAGTAGCGGAAACAAAAACCAGAGATGAATCAAGGGAGAAAAAAGCACAATGCACAATAAAGCATATTTTTGAGAGTAAAATCTACTAAACTATTGATTCTTCAGAGTAAAATTTCATTTTCCCACAATAAAAATAGCCAGTCCCTGATAACATATCCAGGTTAACCTATGAAAGGCAGGGCACTGAAAAAAGAAAACCTATGAAATACACATAACTCATTAATTTCAAACACATTTCTCACTATTAACATTATAATTATCAGACACTGACTATTATAAATTAATATTAAAATGTAATAAATTTGCATAAGAAGAATACTATTATATCCCACTGCATTTGTGTTTCTCAGGTAATTCAAAATTCTGAATATATAGTAACAATATGATTATGCTGAATTACTTTATTAAATCTATAATATGAAATAAAAGATATTTAAATCTTTAGGTATTTAATTTTTTTATTTTATGAAATGCATGCATTATAAAACTGTACTTGAGTTATCTAAAATTGTTGATCAAATTAGGCCTCAGAATAGTTTTAAAAGAATAATCTCAAACTTATAAATAATTTTTAATATTTCATGAATTTGAAACAATATAGCACTAATTAAACATATATAAATGATCTAACTTCTAACATAAATCATATTTGAATTGAAAAAAATTTTATTAAGTATGAGTATTTCATATAGATGCTTAGGAAAAATATGATTTCTTAGGAACATGAAATATATGGAAGTAATTGAAGAACTTTACGTAGGACATATCTGAAAAATTTTTAATGCAAAACGTTCAATTTAAGATTACTTTCCTCTCAAGATTAAAATGTTAAACTTAGAATTCTAAGTACCAACTTTTTGACAAAAAGAGGCAGTGTACTGGCTTTCAAGAGCTATGCAATACATTATGTAAATATAATTTTACCCTTGCTATAACACTGAATAAATGCACATACTATATTATAATGAAGCATTTCTTCCTAGTAGTATTCTAAACTTCCATATAACAACTCAGACGTTAGTGAACATATGTTCCAACTATGTGTTAAAACCAAAGCATAATTAATTCTACGTCTCAGTGCTTAATATATCTTACCTTACCATTCTTCCTTGCTGTGAATGATATATTACCCTATTTTAAAGCTAACAAGTTAGCCTTCCACGATTTCATGAATACTAGCAGAAGATACAGACTCCTAGAACTGGAAAAAATGTGTTATAGCTTACAACAATGGTAATATACATTACTATTAGTAATATGTATTACTAATAATAGCAGCCAGAGAATCAGCAACTTCAAGCCCCAGTTTCCACAGGATGATACTCAGAGGGCCAGGTGATACCTGTAAACTCTGCAGCCTGCGTTTCAAAAGAGAAAAGCTAAGCTTAGAGTACCTGAATCTTTTATAGTGGGCAGTAAACATGCCTATCTTCTGCTCTGGAGAGAGACACTATGCCTCTTTCCAAGGTCGTTTGCTATACAAATATTCTCGAAAAATTGCACCAAAACCAAAGCAGTCAGTGCCTCTGCTTGCAAAATGGGCAAAGACGTGAGAAGCCTGTAAAGAACTGTGTCCTAACGACCACCCAAAGAGTAGAAAATAACTAGTCTTATTTCAAGGAACATGGAGAGAATCCTCAGACATTTTGTTGTGTGAATTGTGACTACAGAGGCACATTTGACCTTGCAGAAAGCCATTCCCTGAGAGCAGGAGGTAATAATCGATAGAGAAAAGGTAATAGTCATCTTTTGTTAGAGAAGATATACTCAATGAAAAGATATTAAAGTACATTATTTTGTATGAGATGAGATTTTTCTCTTTGAAAACTCTTCAACAGGCTGCCTACAAACGGTTAAGAGAAATGCCCTGGGAAAGAGGCGTGTATTTTCTAAAGTTGGTAATACTTTGGGCTAAACAGATTGCATTTAAAATAAGTGTCACAAGCGTGATGACTCAACTGAAACTTTACTGCTCTCAAATCTACTGTTTGCTGTCTTCTAACAAGAAGTCATCACTGTAAATCCTGAATTTACCATACATAGTTTTAGTTGTATCACACTACTTGTGGTTCCATATCGTAGTTACGCAACATTGCAGATGAGCAAGGTTGCCCACTTGAAAGTCAGCTTCATTTACTGTGTTGCTGTATTCCTGAGAGCCCTTTACTGTGGTATAACAAAGCCATAATTCCCTTTGTTTAAATCATTTTGTGTATATTGAGGATGATACAAAATTCTAGTATTATACAAATTTTGAAAATAATTAAACACCTTTTCCTCTATAAGTGGCACAAGACAGCTGCCTATCAATTTGCTAATCTATCCAATACACAGATATAATTTATGCATGTACTAAATATACTACAGTAAGAAGTTTTAAGAAAAACTATTATCAAAACACATTAAAATTAGTTTAATTTTTGGTGTTAAAATTTTAAAATTTATACTATCTATACTCCAACACTAACAAAAATCTCCACAAAATACAAAAATGTCTAAGTAAATTGGTATGTTGATGCATAACATCTAAGAATGAGGATGAGTACTTGCAATAAGTTTTTCTGTATATTTTATTTTGCTGCTTATTTTGCTATTATTTTCTTCCTGCAGAGTTTTTACTCTCACCTACCTAATCTGTTGTTGGACTGTAAGAATAATCCAAGTTGACAGACAATGAATGAAAAAAGAGTTACTGCTCCAGTCTCTACATGTATCCATCCATCCATTCATCTATTTGCTCAATCATCTAAATGGTCCTTTCAACCATTAAGCAGTCTAGGAAATAACTAACCGTTAGGTTGTTTCCTAACTGTGAAGGATAGAAAAGTAAATAAGAGGTAGAAACTTATTTCAATGGGTTAAATAATATATTACTTTCACTGATCACATTATAGGGAAATTATTGTAGGGATTCACTGATAGAGGGCCCTGTGGGTTTGTGTATTGATGAAGTGGGGCAGTGGGAAGTTTAAGAGAGAAAGAAAGATTGGGTGTGTGTGCCTATGTGTTTGTTTGGAATAGGAAGAGCCTCAAATGAAATATGAGGGAAAAGTTATGCTTTAACTGGTCCTAAAAACCTACCAGACAGAGTGATAGCGCATGAAAAGGAATGGGGGAAATGCATAGTGATCTCTCCTTTCTTTCCTCCATACCTTTGGAAGCAAAGAAATGGGGAAAGAAAGGAGAGATGCCCAGCCAGCTCCACATTTAAATAAATGATTTAGTCTTATCTGTTGGTATCCACTGATCTCCTTATTACCATGTCTGAATCTGAATGTGGAGATACGGTGTGCCTAGATATTCCACCACTCCTCTCTACAAGCTACACATAACAAATCAAGATTGTAGGTGTCTACACAAAAGAGAAATAGAACTTTTCTTTTTGATTTTGCTTTGTTGCCTGCTGATGTGCCACCAGTTAGAGGTATTAATATGCATATACTCCAGAAATCTTTACTGAATACTTGATGAGGCACAGAGTGAGTTCGTTTCTAGGAATACAAAAATGCGTAGGATAGATAGGATATCTGCTTCTTTGGAAAGTACAGTTAAGTAACAGAGAAAATTAAACAAGCCCAGGACATATTTGCTATGAAAAGAAAAGGGCAAGGTTCAAGGAAGAATATACCAAGTTCTTAGGCAGGGATGGAGGGTTCAGATAAAGCTTTCCAAAAACATCAAACATTCTGCGTACAGGGTAAGGAGCAAGCTTTGAAGGAGTTGAGTTTGAGCAACAGAATAACAAAATCAAAATTTTCTTTTAGAAAGATAAATGTATGTAGTGTTGAAATGCCTTGGAAAAGAAGAAAACTTCTGCTTCCAGATGTTAAATAAAATGTTCGTCTAAAATTCTATTGACCAAAATATTCTATTTCTTTGACCTTCTTTCTACATGAGTGATAAGCTCCTCCAGGGCAAGAAACGTTTCTTTCACAAAGCAGTTTGACAGTGCTTCATATGCAGTAAACACATTTTAAATACTCCTGTAATGTCTAATCTGGAAGCAGAAAACACAACAAACTGAAGCTGGAAGTGTCTGTTTGCTTTCTGTAAACTATATATAAGTTGGTCACAAACTCTAAAAGTGCTTGAAAACATGGTTGACATGTTTAAAAGCACCTTGATTTTGTTATCCTTTCATGGTCTGTGTGAAATTACATTTTAAAAAATCAAAGTTTGACTAAATGTCTGTAACCAGTTCCTTAAATATATCAAGTAGCCTGTCTCTTGCCTATTTCCTTAGTCCTGTTCTCTAGAAGGGTGGGGTTATGAGTTAGGGAAACAACTAACAAAACCACTTTTCACAAACTAAACACATGAAACTCTCCAGGTAATCGCCAGATGAGATTCCCAGTGGGAACTGCATATGTGTTATAGAATTAGAATGAATGTTTCCATCATGGAGAGAGTAACCTCCTACCTGATCATTCCACATCAAAATTCATACCATTAGGGGGAAAATTCACCTCTAAACTTTCATCCAGTTCAAAATCTAAATGTGGGAGGAAGTGAAAGAGCACCTTGGTGGAAAATCAACTGCTTGCTGCTAATTAGGCTCCTCCACAATCCCCCAAAGAAGTCCAGCTAGCCAATTAAGCTTAATTGCTGCACACCAGGGCCTTGGGGTCTGGCCCCTACAGAACTCACAGCAGTGGCTACAGGGACTTCTTTGCCCAGAGCAGGGTTTCAACCCCACACTTCTCAAACTAATCTCAGTGATACTTTACCCTAATACACTCAAGCTGAGAGAGGACATATTGTACCTTTAGAATGATGCCATATTGTTTAGGATTGATTTCCAATTAATGTTCTGCCCTGAATTTCAATGTACGCCCTAGTTTTTGTTACTTATTTAAGTTTATGATAATCAAGAGAAATGCAGAGAAAAATACACTCGTGGGGAAAGATGAATGTAAAATTATCATTATAAAACCCAAGATACATGATATAATACAAATCAGTACATATTATCCATTCTCTTTGTTTCACACTTAAGACATTACTCCTTGACTGTAATTTAGAAAGTGTTCCAGAAACAGTTGCTGGAATCTCAAATAACCTGCAGATAAATATATTTTATATCTCTATCTTTGTAAAAGTATGGTTTTCTGTTATCCTGTTCTAATGCTTTTCTCAGGATCCTGATAACTGAGATTTTCAGGAGATAGTCTCCATCTAACATTGACAGGAGTAAAATCGCAAACCTGTGCCTAACTCACTCTTTTAGATTTATTTTTATAATTAAGTTGCTATGCCTCCTAGTCACCATGACAGCTCTCTACAATGCCTGAAAAACACGCCCTTCCACTCTGACATTCTTATCCTACTCAGATTCCACTATTTGCATTTAAAATAAATGAATGCTGAATTTTATTCTTATTCAAAGCCTTCTGAAAATGGGTTTTTATCCAGGTTGCTGCTGAAGTGTGAATAATTTCCATACTGCATTCATTAGTCATAGAAACAAACAAATATGATTTATAGGAAAAGATTGAATCTGGAGGCTAATTTTCTTCTTTCTGGTGGTATTACTGATTTCTTGACTTCCATTATTCTTTAGCTCTAAGAACACAAATGAGGGGCAAAAAATTTACTAAAATGTAATTAAATAATTACCGTCTTTCAAAAAAAAAGTATGTCAATTGAGACAGGAAAAATATATTTACATAAGAGTAATACCAAAAAACAGGTGATAGAGAAAGAGAAGCATCAATGCCCTGACAGGTAGGAAGCATGAAAAAAGGAAAAGACCAAAAAGAGAGGCATATTATGTAAGTACTATACTAATTATGATTATAAAGAATGCAATGCATTCTACCTTACATGTTTTTTGATTCAAGTATCATTACAGTCTAATTATATATCACATTTATATATACTATACCTTAACAGTTTCTGTTTGATGGCCAATTTGGACCTAAGGTTTTTTATTCTCTAAAATTACATGAATATGAAAACAGAGAAAGGGGGCAGAAAAAAAAAAGTGACATCATAAAGATTATTTTAAATTGATACTTTCAAGCTCTAGTTAGTTCAATAAAGAATATTGCAAGTAAATTCTTAGAACAGTTAGGAAAGAAAATGAAGTTTATAAATAGATATACATTAAATTTTTTCCAGCTAAGCAATTAATTGTGTATAAAAACTTCAAGAATATTGAGCAAATTTGCAGAAGAGAATAAAACTATATATTTTTATAACTTCATCAGATATTGTATTAGCTTTCTAGGGCTGCTGAAACAAAGTGTCATAAATTGGGTGGCTTAAACAACAGAAATTTATTGTCTCAGAGTTTTAGAGGCCAGAAGTCTGAAATCAAGATATTGACAGGGTTGCCTCTGAGTGCTCTGAAGAGAGACTCTGTTCCAGGCTACTTTCCCTGACTGGTAAATGCCTGTCTTCACATATGCACGATGTTCTCCCTGTATGCATGCCTGTGTCCCAATTCTCTCCTTTCATAAAAACATAAGTCATATTGCATTAGGGGCCTCCCACTTTTATGACTTTATCTTAACTAGTTACATCTGCAACAATCCTATTTCCAAATAAGTTCACATCCTGAAGTCCTAGAGGGCTAGGACTTCCACTTACCAGTTTGGAAGGATAGAGAATTTAACTCATAATGGGTAAAAACCTATTTTAGTTGGAAAAATATGTGAATGTATAACCAATATTGATATATTATTTTCATTTTAATGTTACCTGAATAAATTCCTATTTTTTATAATTCCCATAATACTAAATAACCTCCCTCCAAATTTTAACTATATTAAAATTAGGTAAATTTAAATGAACATCACTAACTTATCATGATAAAAAAAAAAGTTAGTGTGCTGTTGTCAAATTACAATTCAGAAGTGAATGTGCTTTTGGCAGCTACGGTATTATCTTTTTTGATTTTAGTATATCCGATAGATAATTCCTATTTTTCTACTAGCTTTCTCTATTGGAACTATGGCTAAACATTTGTATGAAGAGACTACTGTATCAGTCTGAGTCTGATCAGGAGAGAGAAACTGAACAATTTGGACAGGAAACATTTAATATAAAGAATTACTAACTATTGGATTGGAGTAAAAACATATTTGCTAGTTAGATGTAAAGAGAACTTTAAAAATCCAAAATTAACAAATATAAGGTGCAACTATTACCTCTAGAGTTGAGACAGAACTCCTGAGAGTTCCCACAGGAACGACATTTAGAACCTAGAACAGTGGCTCATTTTATGACAAAGAAATCACTGTAGTACTGTACCAGTAGAACTTGCCAGAAACAAATTCTTTGTAATGCCAGGTAAACCTACTCATGAAGAGACGTTTGACCAGAGACGCTCTGCTACAGGACTGCCTAAGGTGGTATCAAGGGAAAGCTGCTAGCTGCCATGTGCTCAATGATCCAGGCACTGAAGTTGCTGTACACCCTTTATTTGCAAATCTTTAGAGCCAGCTACCAAAGGAAAAATATCTAAAAAGCTCAGGTCCATTTTCACAAATAAGATAAAAAGGGTGAATTTTGAGCTAGAGGCAATAAATCAATAACCGCATCCACTAAATCATTACCACCACCCCTGCATGTACATATCATTTATATATTAAGGACACTGTATTATTGCTGTATTTGTCAATGAAAATGAAGTACTACTGATTCACCATTACTTATCCTCACTCTCCACCTCAAAATGATTTGAAATCCAAATGATTTTTATTAAAAAAAATCCTGATACAATCTAACAAGAGTATATTTATAGTCATTATTTCTCACTTACTTGAATAGCCACATATGTTATTGTAGAAATTTGATTTGATTCAAGTTTATTTCTATTGATTTCAGTGATTCCCCATCCTCCCTTGAGAAATTATATACTTTTCAGTGTATGTACTGTGTTATCTTTCTCAAATCTAAAGCTATGGAAAATATCTGGCCCTAGGGTTTTCAGATAAGGGATTGTAGACCTTCTACTTTGGAACCATTTTGATCTTAAGTAAAAAACCAGATATGGGAAGGTGAAATCAGCAAGACGGCAGAATAGGAAAACCTGAGTCTTGTTAACCCATAGAAACAAGACTTAACAATAATATACAGTCTGAAAAGCCTTTCTAAGAACTTCAGAAACCCATTAAGACGTCATAATATCCAAGGCAAGTCCAAACCCAAGGCTAATCACATTGAAGTAGGTAAGAAAAGTGACTTAATTTTGATTGCATCAGCCTGTCCCCCAAGAGAGCACAGTTTATGGATGTGAGGAAAATCCCAACTTTCATCATCTCTCTATTGAAGGAAAGAGAAGATGGAAAGTATATCCAACAATCTGGCTTTTCAGAAAGCTGCCCAAGAGATTGGTGTCTGTCTTGCCCAGCTTAATGGGAAACTCATATACTATAGAAGCCCAGGAAGCACTGACAACAAAAGAGAGCCTAGTGGCTCATGGGAGTACTATAGAACTTGTAATACTGTGGACAGAAGCTGATAAAGTCCACTGTGATTGGGAGAAAGTACCCAGTGCACGGTTTCCTTCTTAGGAGGGATGGAGAAAAGTGGAATGTATGTCCAATATTCTGGCTCTTCAAGGGGCTTCCCAAAGGACTCTTTTCTGTCTCACTTGACTTGACTTCAAACACTGATGAAAGAGGAAAACCAATTCTTTTTTGAAAAGATTAATAAAATCAGAAAACCCTTATCCAATCTCAGAAAAAAGACAAAAGACTCAAAAACAGAAAGAGGAGACATTAGGACTGGTGTCACAGAAATAAAAAAGTTCATAAGAGACTACTATGATTATACTAATAACAATTTTATGCCAACAAATTGGATAACATAGAAGAAATGGGTAAATTCCTAGAAATGTACAACCTGCCAAGAGTGAATCATGAAGGAATAAAAAGTCTGAAAAGACCTATAATTAATGAGATTGAATTAGTAATCAAAAACCCCCCAAGGAATAAAATCTGAAGATCAGGTGGATTCACTGGAGAATTCCTTCAAACTTTTAAAGGCAAATTAACACCAATTCTTTTCAATCTCTTCCAAAAATGTGAAGATAATTAAACACTTCTGAACTCATCTTAGGAGGCCAGCAATACCATAGTACCAAAACCAGACAAAGATATTACAAGAAAATTACACACCAAAATCCCTGATGAATATTGATGTAAAAATTCTTCCGTAAAATACTAATAAACCAAATGCAACAGCATATTAACAGGATTATATATCATGACCAAGTGGAAATTATTCCTGGAATGCAAGCAAGTTTCAACATATAAAAATCCATCAATGTAATACAACACTTTAACAGAATGAAATGTAAAAATCACATGCCATCTCAATTGATGAAGAAAAAGCATTTGACAAAATCTGGCACCCTTTTATAATTAAAAAAGATAAAGAAAACTAATGAAACAAGAAACAGAAGGAAATTACCTCAACATAGTAAAGGCTATGTATCAAAAGCCAAGGGCCTAACACCACACTCATGGTGAAAACTGAAAGCTTTTCATCAAAGGTCAGCAACAAGGAAAGGATGCCCACTCTCATCACTTCTACTTATCAAGTGCTAGAAATCCTAATCAGAATAATTAGGGAAGAAAAAGAAATTAAAGTCACCTAAATAAGAAAGGAAGAAGCAAAATTATCTATTTGCAGATTACATTATTTATATATTTTTAAAAAATTCCACCCCCCAAACAGAAAATTGTTAAGACTAATAAAAGTATTCAATAAAGTTGTCAGATGCAAAATCGACACACAAAAATTAGTGTGTTTTTAATACACTAACAAACAATTCAAAAAGAAAATTAAGAAATAATTTCATTTATAATAGCATCAAAAAGAATAAAATACCTAGTAATAAGCTTAACCAAGGAAGCAAAAAACTTGTACACTGAAAACTAAAAAATGCTCCTAGAAAATTAAAGACACAAATAAATGGAAAGCCATTTCATGTTCATGGATTAGAAGACTTAATATTTGTAAAAAATTTATACTATCTGAAGTAATCTACAGGTTCAATGAAATCCCTATCAAAATCCCAATGGCATTATTTTGCAGGAATAAAAACCAAATCATTAAATTCATATGGAATTCCGAAGGACCCTGAATAACCAAAACAATCTTGAGAAACAAAAGAAAAGCTTGAGGCCTCAAACTTCCTGATTTTAAAACATATTATAAAACTACAGTAATCAAAACAGGTTCATTTACACCAGCATCACTGCAAACATATAAGTAGTGCATTGTACTGTAAAATTATGACAGCTATGACATCACTAGGCATTCATTTTTAGCTCCATTATAATCTTAAGGGACCATGGTTTACACACATATATAAAATATATAAATATATATAGAGAGAGCATATATATATATATATATCATATATATATCATATATATATATATCATATATATATCATATATATATATATATATATATATATATATATATCATATATATATCATATATATATCATATATATATATATCATATATATATATCATATATATATATCATATATATATATCATATATATATATCATATATATATATATATCATATATATAAACATGGTCCCTTAAGATTACAGTGTGGCATTGCTTAAAACATAGTTATGTGGCATATGACTGTACTGTATGATTCTATTTATATGAAGTATCTGAAATAGTTGAACTCTTAGAAACAGAAAGTAGAACAGTGTTTGCCAGGAAGTGCTGGCAGGAAATTGGAAAGGAGGATGTTTTAATCAGGCTTCTTCAGAAAGACAGAACAAATAAGTTATATGTAGAGAGAGATATATGAAAAGGGATTTATTAGAGGAATTGGCTCACCCAATTATGGAAACTGGGAAGTCCCACGGTGAGCCGTCTGCAAGCCGGAGAAACAGGGAAGCCAGTAGCGTGGCTCAATCCAAGTCTGAAGGCCTCAGAACTACAGATTCCAATGGTCTCTTAGTCCGAGGCCAAAGTCTCAAGGGCCTGAGTGGGCCACTTCTGTGAGTCCCAGAATCTAAAGAACAGAGTCAGGAGTTCTGAAATCCAAGAGCAGGAGAGGGCATTCTGTCTCTGGAAAAGAGAGCAAGAATTTGCCCTTTCTCCACCTTTTTGTTCTATCCTGGACCCCAGACAGATCGTGCCCGCCCACATTGAAGGCAGATTTTCCCCATTGCCAATCTCCTCCAGAAACACCCTCATAGACACACCTGGGGCAGCCTCTCATACTCACCAAAAGACAAATCACCTGGGCCTGCCTTTCAGCAGAAAAGAGATGAGCTCAGTTCCTATCAAAGCATCGAGAACAATTAATGCCTTACCAGCTATCTGGGTATCCCCTTAATCCAGCAGAACTGATGCCTAAAATCAACCATCAGAGGGGATTTTTTCAATGGGTATAGATTTTTAGTTTTTCAGGATGAAAAAGTTCAAGAGATCTGTTGCACACCAATATGCATATAGTTAACACTGTATATGTATTCTTAAAAACAGTTAAGATGGCAAATTTTATGTTAAGAGTCACTGTCCAAAATGAATAATAATAACAATAAAACAGATATGGGCTCCAAAAAGGCCTAACTATATGCAGTTACAACATAATCATCCAGATAATTCACAACGTGCTTACATTTTTTAAAGGAAATAGTGTAAAAAATAATAATTAAAATTTTCTCATGAAGAGCCAGAGTCTCTTCCAGGTTATTTCCAGAACACAGAGAGTGGAAGGGGAAGAGGTGTGGAGGAGGTGGATGGGGAACTTCATACCTGAATTTGAGAAACCCATTGTATACATACCTCACGCATGAAAGAGTAAGATTTAGATATTGCTTAATTGTCCTTTTAAATGCCAAATCACCAGGAAAAAGCAAAATACGGGGTACCACCTTCTATAGCTAACCTTAACACTGACCTTAACCTCAGCTTCTGCAAATTTTTGTGTATTTCTGACAGATAATAAAATCGTTTATTTTTAAATGATAACCTTGTTGTAAAAGTGAGTTACAATGAAAAAAGCTACTTCTAATGGCAAAAAATTTGGCTGCACTCAGATTAAATATTCACCATGATCTAAAACTTCCCACACGTTAAACAATTTGGTAACACTTCCTGTTTTTCATCTTCTTATATTGCTACTCATTTTTGAAATATACTTAATGCCAATATACTTCATAGCTATCATAAATTTTTAATTGAAACTAAAAGAATAAAATAACATACTTATTATTGACAAAAGCATTGTTCCATATAGTTGTCATAAGTTCAGAACTCTACTGTTTTATCACCAAACTTGGTGCAGAGCAGACATTGCTCATTTTCTTTATATATATTTTATGAAGTCCGTGCCTGCATTGTTTGCTATAACTGCTATTGTAAAAAGTATATCAACTGTAACCTATTGTGCTGAGGAGACATGATCGATCAATTAAACAACAACACAAGAACCATTCAAGTCATGTCAGACTTTCATTAAATATTAGACTGTAACATCATACCTCATTATTATGATTCAATAATTTAATTAAAATGTCCTATGAAATAAAATAGTGGTCACAAAATTGGAAATAACTGAACATTAAAGAAAAGATTTCATAGCCATCCAAAAGATGAACATCTTGATTGCACATTTGGCAGGTAAATGAAGACAGTAAAGTCCCCCCAACTATTGCCCAGGTACCATCATTATTGGCACATTGATATTTGCAAAGATGACTCAGATAAAAATGTTATAAACTATTGTGAGTACATATTATCAAGCATTCATGTACTTGGCCCTAAGCCATTAGATCATCTGTTCTTTGAAAATTTACCTGGCTAAAATTGTAGCCATTGTTAACTAAGGTGCAAATTCGCTATTTGCAAATTAAAGTTTGTCCCCACAATTTGCTATTGATTAATATCGTTAAGCAATTTCATGAGAAAGTTTGAAATAACACAAATGTGAAATAATTTTATGATTCAGTTAATAATAAAAAAATTGCAGAGCTGACAGGCATATGAATTATAAAGTCTGTTAAAGTGTAGGCTTCTCATGGAGGAAGTACTTTTGTTGGTAAACAGAAATCTCCACTTCTAAAGTTTTACAGTATCTTGTGATTCAAGCTGTTATTTACACACATAGGAACTTCTACAGTTGATTTTGATTACCCCTGTGCTAGTATTTTATCATAAAGTCACCTACATCTTCTTTAAAATTCTAATAATATCATGTAAGGATTCATCAAGTGGTAGTGCTGGTGCTGGAAAATAAATGATTAAAATCAATATCTTTGGAATGCAAATTAATATGAAAAAAAACACCATGATGATGGTCAAAGAGCCTGCATGACTCACTGTGCTGTTAACTTAGGAAAGCACACTCTGTGACATTTTAGAGACAAAGATGAGAAAATAAATATACCATTAGGCCAGGCATACCTTTAAGCTAGCCAAAAGGACCACATGTCAGCAGGGCAAATGGGAAAAATACAAGCAATCTCTCATTATAAAGTGCCCCTAAGTTTAGGTGGTCCTAAGGGAAATTAGTTTTATGTGTGATGACCAAGAGGGCCTTAACATTCCCCTCAGCTTCACTTGACTTTAAACTGTAGACCCTGACTTCCCTTTTCTTAGAGCATTTACTTGGAAAACATCTTGTAATTATAAATGCTTTCTCTGCCTCTTTGAGAAGGTAATGTTTTAAAAGCCTCTTGTCTGGTTTGTTTGTTTATTTATTTATTTATTTATTTATTATTGAAACAGAGTCTTGCTCTGTCACCAGGCTGGAGTGCAGTGGCGGGATCTCGGTTCACTGCAACCTCTGCCACCTGGGTTCATGTGATTCCCCTGCCTCAGCCTCCCGGATAGCTGAGACTACAGGGGCACGACACCACGCCCAACTAATACTTTTTTTTTTTTTTTTTGTATTTTAGTAGAGATGG
Organism: Nomascus leucogenys; assembly: GCF_006542625.1. Classification (NCBI taxonomy): domain Eukaryota; kingdom Metazoa; phylum Chordata; class Mammalia; order Primates; family Hylobatidae; genus Nomascus; species Nomascus leucogenys. Next base: position 23,207,392 of record NC_044389.1, on the reverse strand, counting down.
GTTTTCACCATGTTAGCCAAGATTGTCTTGATTTCCTGACCTTGTGATTTGCCCGCCTACAGCCTCCCAAAACGCTGGGATTACAGGTGTGAGCCACCATGCCTGACTGCCTCTGGTCAGTTTTACAACCCAAGAATGTCTTTCTCAAGGACCTGGGAGGCATCCCTTTGAAATGTAATCATCAAAGAAGATAGCGCCTTCACCTCCCAGTCTCTATGGGAGGGTAGGAGCCTAATGTTGGTGGGCACCTTGTTCCAAGTTGTAAAATTACCTCCTATCACAAAGACAAGGAAAACTTTATTTTCCAGTTGGTAAGGTCAATTAGCAAACACAGATGACTTTTACCTTCCTCCACCCTAGCTCTTAACAAATCCCTGCCCTTTGTTTCAGTAGATCTGGGGATCCAGATTTGGTCTGTGTTCTCTTCCTGTTTTCTAAACTATTCTAGCATTCATATAAAATCAACCAAGGCCCCAAATAGCCAAGGCAATTTTAAGCAAAAAGAATAAAGCCAGAGGTGTCACATTATCTAACTTCAAGCTATACTACAAGGGTACACTAACCACAGCAACATGGCACCGGTACAAAAATAGACAGACACCGAACAGAATACAGATCCCTGAAAAAAAAAAAAAAAAAAGACACACACATACAACCAACTGATCTTTAACAAAGTTGACAGAAATAAACAACACCATTTAACAAAGTTGACAAAAATAACACCATTCAACAAATGATACTGGGAAACTGGCTAACCATATGAAGGAGAGTGAGTGAAACTGGACACATAGCTCTCACCTTATACAAAAATGAACCCAAGACGGATTAAAGAGTTAAATATAAGACCTCAAACTATAATGCCCTGGAAGAAAATCTAGGAATTACTCTTCCAGATATTGGCCTAGCCAAATAATTTATGACCAACTCCTCAAAAGCAAATGCAACAAAAACGAACAAAAAAAATTGGAATCTAATTAAGCAGAAGCTTCTGCCTCAGCCTCCCAAGTAACTGAGACTACAGGCATATGCCACCATGCCCAACTCATTTTTTTTTATTTTAGTAGAATATATTACCAAAAGAAACAATCAACAGAGTAAACGGACAACCTACAGAATGGGAGAGAATATTTGCAAACCATGCATCTGACAAAGGACTAATGTCCAGAATCTATAAAGTACTTAAAGACATTAACAAGAAAATAAACACAAATTATCCCATTTAAAATAATCCCATCAAAGGATATGAACAGTAACTTCTCAAAAGAAGGCATACGAGCTGACAGCAAACATACAAAAACACAAATGCAAATCAAAACCACAATGAGATACCATCTCACACCAGTCAGGATGGCTATTAATAAAAAATTAACAAAAAAAACCCAACAGATGTTGGCAAGCTTGCAGAGAAAAAGAAGGACCGCTTAGATTCTGTTGGTGGGATCGTAAATTAGTTCAGCCACTATAGAAAGCAGTTTGGAGATTCTCAGAGAACTAAAAATAGAATTACTATTCCACCCAGCAATATCATTGCTGGTCATATACCCAAAGGAAAATAAATAGTGCTACCAAAAGGACACATGCACTTGTATGTTTATCAGAGCACTATTCACAATAGCAAAGACACGGAATAAACTCAGGTACCCATTAACGGTAGATTGGATAAGAAAATGTGGTACACATACACCACGGAATACCATGCAGCTACAAAAAGAATAAAATCATGGCCTTTGTACCAACATGAATGCAGCTCCAGGACATTATCCTGGGCAAATTAACAATGAAACAGAGAACCAAATAGCACATATTCTCATTAATAAGTGGATACTAAACACTGGGTCCACGCAGACACAAAGACGGGAAAAATAAACACTGGGAATTCAAAAAGTGGGGAGGGAGGGACAGAGGGATGAAGGGTTGAAAAGCTATTTGTCAGGTGTTATGTTCACTACTTGGTCGATGGTATCGGTAGAAGCCCAAACTTCAACATCACACAGTATACCCAGGTAATAAACCTGCACATGTACTCCCTGAATCTTAAATTTAAAAAAATGTAAAAAGTAATTTACTAATATTAAACTTGTTTGGTGTGATTTATTTAGCAGGTGGGTCTTGAGGAACGCCATTCTTCACATACATTGTGGCATCTCTATATTGTAGTGATGGGAACTGAGCAGATAACACAAGGGGTCAGAAAATAGTTCTTGAAGAAGATAGAACATGTCTGCTTTCTGTTTCTTAGGGGTTTAACTGTCAGCACAAGAACCAAAAAAAGAAAAATTATTAACGGAAGCAGGGGTAGATTATGGCAGAAATGTTCTAGTTCCATAATTTTGGAAGCTATCACATCCCTCCACTCTGCAGTGGAAGAAGCATATCCAAAGAAAAAAGGATTTTAATATCACAGGGGAGAGAAAGCACAGGATAGAAGAAGAACAGAGTATCTATCATTCATTGGGAGGCGAAACTCTTTAAGAATCGTGTGGAGGCTGAGAGCAGAATGGAGAGAGCAAGAAGGTTCTCAGGGCAGACCACTCATACAGTGCCTCCCTAACTTTTTATTAAAAGGAAAAAGAGTGGGGAGATTGCATTTGCTCATTAGCAAATGCCAGATATTTTTTAATTTATATTCAATATGAAGGTTTAATAATATGTGATTATCTGAATCAGTTGTTCTTGGAAGTCAATCAGTTGAAATTCAGAGAATAAAATAAAATGCTTGTTTCAGGTAAACAGCTCTCCTCATTCAGTTTTAGGATTTTGGCAGATTTCCACTACCACATTCTGAAGACTATGACTGGTGAAGGGCCCACGTCATTTATTTGGACAGCTTTCATGTGTCCCTTTAAAAAGAGAGAGGTCATTAAAGGTCTGCTGAAAATGATTTTTCTCTTTTTATTCGATGATGCTGTCTTCTTCAGTGGAGAGACATGAAGCTCAATACTTTTGTTAAGACCCCTGCACAGAAACCTGAAGTCACAGCATCATATTTTAAAATTTATTCTTTGTTGACTGGAATCTCAAGCTACTTATATTCTACACTAACACTGAATGGGGAAATTTCAGTTGAGTTTCATGACATACTAAAGTAAATCTGGTCATGGGTCACTGAGAAAATGAAGAAAAAGAAAGAGAAGGAGGAGAAAAAGGAGAAGAGTATTAGCATTCAAATTCCAGTTGACAGCAAAATGTCCTCAGAATATCCTAAAGAAAACTGAAATACCTACCTCAAATAGGTAAGGGATTACTGTCTGCACAGAGGAGAGAATTTTCCATACACTTAGACAATGCAAATTTAACATCACAGCCACCTTACATTAGAAATGTATTCATCCCAACAAATGTGTGCTGAGTATCTTGTATGTTCCATCACCATAGCAGGTAGAACAGATACAGAAGTGAACAAGATTAACCAAGCCCTGCTTTCATGGAGCTTACATTCTATTGGAGGGAAAAAGAGTCAATCAATGCAGCAAACCAGAATATTTTAAGAAATGATAATTGCTAGAAGACAATTAAAATAGGATGATTTGATAGAAAATGTTTTTATAATTTTATAATTACATTGGTTACTCAGGAAAGACCTAGCAGTGGGTAAGATATTTAAACCAAGAACACTTGCAGCTTCATCCATGTCCCTGCAAAGGACATAATCTCATTCCTTTTTATGGCTGCATAGCATTCCATGGTGTATATGTACCACATTTTCTTTATCCAGTCTATCATTGATGAGCATTTGGATTGGTTCGATATCTTTGCTATTGTGAATAGTGCTGCAATAAACATCGCTGTGCATGTATCTTCATAATAGAATGATTTGTACTCCTTTGAGTATATACCCAGTAATGGGATTGCTGGGTCAAATGGTATTTCTGGTTCTAGATGCTTGAGGAGTCACCACGCTGTCTTCTACAATGGTTGAACTAATTTACATTCCCACCAACAGTGTAAAAGCATTCCTCTTTTTCCACAGCTTTGCCAGACTTTGTAACAAACCTGCATGTTCTATACAGGTATCCTGGAACCTAAAGTAAAATAATTTAAAAAAAAAAAAAAAGAACACAAGAAGGGCTTGACCATTTGAAGATCAAGAGACAGCTGGTGTAAAAGACTCTGAAGCAAAGGACTTGATTGTAGGAAGAATGTAAAGAATCTCAGTGGGCTAACACATGGAAATGAAATAGGGAGTAGGATAAAATGGGGGCATGGAAGAGCATGGGAGGGGTTCAAGCATGGGAAAAACAGCAATTCAAGGCATTTGTACTATGGAGTAAGTCTGGAAAGCCAAGTCCTAGAGCACTGGATCCTTGGGAGACCCAATTGAATAAGAGTAACAACAACCATGAATTGGTTCAATAATATCCATACCACTCGCTTTACAAATGTTTTTGTTATATCTTCAATTGCCCAACAATCTAAGCTTCACCGCATTTTACAGCTTGAAAAACTGGAGTTTAGAAAGGTATCTTCATACTTAATGCTGTAGGGCACACTAAAGGCAAGATCACAAGTTTAGTGCATTATGGTTCCAAAGTATTGCAAAGTAACTTTCAAATTGCAAGTTTCTCTAAAAACAAAAGCGAGTTTATTAAACTTCTACTTGTGATGAGACTATAAGGAAAAAATAAATTGCTCTACTTTCCCTCTGAATAGGAAAAACTAATTTTATGTAAGGAACATTCCGTGGAGTTTTATTTAACCACACACACATTTGACTGAGTGTGTCTGAAGTACTTCAGCACCTCTTGGTATGTCATCATTCTGAACTCGTTTAGAATTCAGTGAAACATCACAGAGAATAATATATTCATTTGGTAACCATTTGGATGTCACACTCATTTCTATAGGTATTCGATTGTAATTCAACATTACTGGGCACTCAGGAAAAGCATTAGCCTTAATTTCTTTACTTGCCCCACTGTTAGAATTCATCCTCTGCATATAAATCAGCACATTTGCATGTACAATTTATTCTCAATCTGAGCTTTATATTTTAAAGAATCTCTTTCTCCTTATTATCACGTTTAAATGCAAATTGTTTGATACACTGCTAGTCTATTACAGTTGTGAAGAAAACTCATAAAGCAAGAGATTCCATAGGTTCAAAATTGCTGCAAAAGTTAGCTGACTTTGCCTTGTTTTATTTTTTTAAAAAGTCCATTGTGCCTAAATAATATAAACATATTTTTGCCATTTTTGTTCCCCAGCTAAATTCAACCAGATCATGTTAAAATATAAATATCTACGGAAAATCAGTCAAATTTTGGGAGTTATGAGGAATGCCATCCCTCACGTAGAATGTGGCCTCTCTATATTTTAGTGGTAAAGGTTAAGCAATAATACAGGGGATCATATAATGGTCTTGGAAGTGGATAGCATGCCTCTGCTCTCTGATTATCAGGGGTTTTACTGCAAGTACGAGACCTAAAAGGTAGGAGTAAAAATGATGTGACTGGAAATGTTCCAGTTCTAAATATAAATATAGAGATAGAGATATTAACCAAAAGTATAACAATTATAACCAGTTGAGCTAAATCTACAGGGTCATGGCGGATAGACGATAGATAGATAGATAGATAGATAGATAGATAGATAGATAGATACAAACAAACACACATGTGTTTGTGATAAAAAATTTTCCATTATTAAAAATCATAACTACTTAAGCTAAACTACAAAATACATAAAATCTGTATGTAAATATAAATGTGAGTGTATTATATAGTGATACCTAGAGAGTAAAATTATTAACTTTTGGTCATGGAACAATATTATTCTTAATTATAACATAACTAGCTATAACTAAGATCTAAAATATTTCAAAGGTAAGATCTCAATAGCACTCCAAGACTTCATTAAAGATGTAAGATGATGTTAAAACCCCATTTTATAGAAGACAAAGTAAAATAGAGGTTGATTTTTGGATTTGTAATATATTGAGTTCATCATGAATATGAAAGGGCTGAATCTCACTCCATATTTTTCTATTCGTTTTAAATTGCTTAGCTGTCTTCAATTATCAAAGCCAATAGATTGTGTACTCAGAAAACAAGATTAAAGGCAGTAAATCATTGCTAAATTAATTTATTCATATTTCTTGTTAGCCTTTTAAAAGCTGAATAGTAAATGAATTGTAAACAAAGGGATGCATAGACCTAGTTTTAGACTCTGGCAGAGATACCAAGACATATTTATAAATACCCACAGTGTCCTGGGTAGACTCTTTGCTATTCCCTGTGAGGAAATTCCACCTTCTATTAACTATCCCCTACATTTTATTTTATTTTGTTATTTTATTATGGTAACTCAACATAAGATCTACCTTCCTAAATGTTTAAGTGTAGAATACATTATTCTTGAATATATTACAACATTATATAGCATATCTCAAGAGCTTATTCATCTTGCTTGACTAAAACTTTATATTCATTTCTGACCCTGAGCTTAAAACTGATAAGCTCTACTTTTCTAACAGCACTAAAAAGAACTTAATTGAAAAATAACTGAAGTAACATACTGTCTCTTTTAAACAGTGTGCCAGTCAAGTAATATAGGAAATAAATGTTGATTTTTAGTGTGTATAATTATGCCAGCTGAGATGTGTGTGTGTGTGTATGTGTGTGTGTACACATAAAGAAAATCTGATTTAAGAAAAGTATCAAGAGAGGGCTTTTAAAGAATCATAGTTTCCTTTTTCCACAGTCTCTATTTTCTCATATGTTGTTCTTATTTTTAATTCCTTAGGGTTATAAATCTGCCAAATGCCATGTAGTTAACACAAGCTCACATCATGGAATATGTTGTGTTGTAGGGGCAGAAAGGTGTGATACCTTTCCTTACCCATCATAGGGGTCACAGCTGACACTCCTGTAAGAAAAGATGGATTAACAAGAGAAAAGAATAACAAATGTATTTATTCAAAATGTTTTCTTGACACAGAAGCCTTCTGAAATGAAGACCCAAAGACTTAAGGAAAAATGTCTATTTTTACTCTTAGGTTTGATGAAGAATGGACAGCCATGTGCAAATATGATTGGACAAAAGGATATGAGCTAAAGGAACAGACTGAGGCAGAAAACCCCGCAAGGCCTTCGGTTCAGATTCTTCTTGGCCTCTTTGTATGGCATTTCTTGCTCCCGGGTATAAGGCAAGACCCTTCTGGAATGAGGGTCTTATAATCTACCAGCAAACAAGGTAGGTCAGATCATTTCTTTACGGCCAGCTCCTACACAGAAAGGTGGGGGAAGCAGAGAGTAATATTTCCAGTTTCTATGGCTTTCCTTGGGGAAGGAAGAGGAGCAGGAGAAAGAAAGGCCAGAAAGAATCAGAAAGAGACTTCACTTCTGAGGCCCTTCCAATGTCCTTCAGCTCAAAGTCCTCATCAGGCCAAAGCATCATACTTTGCGGTATCATTTTCAGAGTCCTAACAATACAAAAGAAAATTTTATTTAAAAGAAGCATCTTCCCGTCTCAAAAATTGTAATTAGAGGTATTCATGATTCTGCAATGCAGTTTTGTATTTAGAATATTTCCTGAGAAATACTATCAATCAGTATTTTTAAGTAAGAAATAGAAGAAAGATGTTTCAGGAAGTTTTTGTCATTAAAAAGAACATAGATTTTGTTATGACATTTAAAGTGTCCTGAATGACTAAATAATGTCTACTATATAAAATAAAACATTTTTTCTTGTCATTCTGGAATGATTTTTCTTTGACCTTGAGATGATAGTCATACTATACTAAAATTCTGGACCTTACCAAATATAATGCTGTTTATCTTACCATGCTATAATATTGACAGCTACTAAAACTTCCCACCAGGTGATGGTGTAACAGTATTTCTAGCAAATAGATATTAACCCCTTGCCTAATGAGATTAATTTGTTTCCCCGTGAGCTGGAGATACGTCTGTAACAATTTCCATTCAGAGGATATCTGCTTTATCAGAGATGGCAGACAAACATTTAATCACCCCCTCATCTCTCTTCCTTTTTCCTGACCTGTTTCCTAAGAGGACAAGCCTGGTTGCTGAGCAACGGACTACTCTGAAAAAGCTCTAGCGTTCCACCTTCCTTTGCTAGTAAAAAGCAGGCAGATGAAAGCAAACCTAAGGTTTGGACACCAGGAAGGAGTATGAGCTAAGCCACTTTTTCAAGGCTGGGACAGCATTGCAGTCAATCTTGGAGTTTGTCAGCCAAATAATTACACAGTTGCAGAATATCAGACACTTTTGTAATAACAGTTACTAAATCAGAGTGAACTGAACATTTTAGAAGAACTAAAATTAACCAGCCTAAGTCTTAGAACATTTAATAAATCAAAAAAGTATTGTTTAGTCCTAAGGCAATAACTTTTGTATTCTCACGTGGCTTACACTGAGAAGCATGGCAACATCTAATTTACTTGTTTTTATCTCTCTATCTATCTATCTATCCATCTATACATTTATTCACTTATGTTGGGGGGATTTGGGTTTATTTATAAGCACACATATTCTATCAGAAGGTTATTTATTAGATTTTCCCTGACTTCAATTGTGCTGTCCTGTAGTTTATATAATTGATTTTAAATTGAAAATTCACCTAGTTTTTCAGGAATTAAGACATTTCCTGTTGCTTTCTGTGAACAAAAGAATAGTCCTGTTTACATACCCCTAAATTGTTTACAATTTTAGCATCACTTCATCATTGGAAGTGAGTTCCCAATTTTTACTTTTTTGATAAAGTTGCTGCTCTGCCCAAACTTTTAAACAAATCAACAGGATTTAATTAAAAATTAACAAGATTCAGTTAACATGTTCTGCTGTATTTTGGAACTTAAATGAGACAAGATTTCACTAAAGATAGCTTAGTCTCCATTGAAGGTAAAAGATACAGGAGAGCCATGCTAAAGTGCTATAGTAAAGTAACTGAAAGAATGAATTCTTTCCACCAATATTTACTGAGGTGTGAAGCATCTCTCTGAGTCACTGGAATCAACCATGGCTGAAACTGGCATAGTCTTGCCTTCACGGGGCTTATAGTCTAGTAAACCTGATAGACATTTTAAAAAAATTATCATGTGCCTATTTTTCTTCCCGCAGTATCTGGATGCTGAGGATACAACAGTAAACCAACAGGCATAACCTTTGCTTTGGGGAGACTACAATTTCAGCTGGAAGAGGCAAATAATGAACCAAGGCTCACTTGTATGTTGGTCAGTTGGACCTGCACCATGAAAATCAATGAATAAAGCAGCCTAAGGTGGTAGAGAATTAAAGATGACAGTGCAGGCCGAGATAAGAGACATTGTCAAAGGACTGGTTTTAGAAAGGTCATTTTAGAGTTTGACTCCATTTTTGGTGCTTGACCTCAGACAGCTTTAGATCCCATCTCTTCCATTTTCTCTCTTGCTGCATTATCTGGGCAGACCATAAGAAAGCCAGGTGGGTTCCCTCCTTTAGTGACAGTAGAAAGTTCCAACTATGTAAGGCCCCACTTAACCTGGGAAACTTCACCTCGCCTACCCTCAAAGCACAATAAGAATAAAAAACCCTGGCCTGTCCCTTCTCTCAGACCAGCTTTGGAGCCTGTGCTGCCTTCACCAGAAATCCTCCTTAGGAAAGTAGCACAGCTCTACATACCTTCGTAGTGTGTGTGTGGTGTCATTAGTCTCAATATCCAGACCAAATTTGGTATCAGGGGTTCATCCCACCTTCCATGGGATAATAGTGGAATAGCTACTTGGATTTTTCCTTTAGCTGTAGGAATTTTTAACATTCAGAGGATGCGATCAATGTATATGAACAAATCCAGTCACTAACTATTTAACAATTACTAGTTAGGCTTTTTAGTAGTTACCAATACATTAACATTAAACAAACAAACTTAAGACACAGAAAGGTCTAGAATTTCAGCTACACAGAAAGATCTAGAATTTCAGCTAAGACAGTTAGTATGTCGTGCACTCTACCTGCATGCTTCACATTTGTTGTGCTAATTACTTATGTCACTTTGAAATTTTCATAAAATAAGAATTAGTAAATAAATAATTATATTAGCTAACTCAAGCAAAACATTCATATAGAATACTCATCTCAGTGACAAGAGATCCCTGAGAAGAGAGAACAAAATTGCAAATATGAAATATTCCAGACACAAAACATTTCAGACAAGTGCCTAGTGTTCATATTTTGTTTCTCTCTTGAAAATTTTCTCTTGTGAACTTTTAATTCTTCTGCTATATCAAGAAGAAAGCATAATGTAGGTGCTAATCTATATTTAGCATCTTTCTATAAGGTGTGTGAATCTCCACATTAACAAGGAAGGCACTCTCTCCAATCCACTTGGTGGTTAAGAGTGGCATGCAGGAGTGACAGGACCGACATTCCGAGGAGAAGATGGGCGAAAGAGAATACAGGAGATGATGAGCAGGGGACCCAGAAGGCAGCAGTGACTCCAGGAACAGGTGACAGTTATATATCCAGGGTACACTATTAGGTGAACAGCAAATATTTGAAACCTCAAGTTCTGAATCTAAAAATCAAGGGTATTTCCTGAATAATAGCACATTATATAAAACAAATTGACCTCTTTATCTATAGATGCTGTAAATTGCAGCTATTTCAATAGAAGACACGTGGGGTGTGATAGTTTGCTCTGAGGCGGGCATTTCACGCATTTTTTAAAAGTGAAACCAAAGTTCTAAAATAAGAACAATAATAGGAAAGAAATGTAGCAGAGCCAGTGGGAATTTTTCATGATCCCACATGTAATTGAACAGCATGAATACAAAACCAATTGCATATTAGCTGTCCTGACATGACTGTCTGGGCACCTTTCAAAACAAAATGAATATTTCCTATTATTGCTTTCCCTTTTATCACCAATTTTGTTCTGATTTAACATTTTCACAGTACTTTTTAGGCATCTTAACTGAACCCAGAGCTTTCTTAACTTCAAAGCAAGCACTGAGCATTACAAGTTCCAAAGAGGCATGAATATTGAAAAGAATTATGTCCCAAACCATAATTACTTAATGTATGATAATTGTAAAAACAGGATTTCACCAGGCTTTCTTGCCTGATTTTACTTGATAAGGGTGAACTTACTAGCTTTTTTTCATAATCATGAGTAAAAAGTAACCCCCAAATTACATTAATTCCAAAATAGTCTTAAAGAATCTAAAAATAGAATAAGCTTTGGGGTTTTATTTTAACTTGTCACCTGAGGGTAAGAAAACGGATCAAATTATTATTCAGAATTTCTTATTTGAACTAAAAAACTATGTTCCTATAGCGCTTTAAACCTTATTAATTTTGTTTTTTTAATTTTGTCTAAACAGAAAAAAATGAAGCACAGTAAAAATATTTACACATTGTTATCACATCAAGGAAAAAACTATAGGATATACTTCCCTCTCCTTATCAGACTTGTTCACATAGTTTGAAGTGCAAAGCAATTACAGTCTAAATTCCATGTTGACATTATAGGAATTATCCATCTCTCCATAGTGAAGCCTCTAAGGTGCTTTCGTCTTAAGGTTGCTTTTTTTAACTTGGAAAATTCTGATGTAGGCTCTCATTTTTACAATGTCTTTTTCATGAAATGTAACTGAGGCTTTTAAGAAAATAATTAACATTTTATGTTGAAACTTTAATACGTCACTTCATTTTGACCTCAATAAATAATTTATTTTGCTTTCTTCCTTTTATGTAAATATTATTTTCAATATTATAGAGTCCAATTCTTTTTTTAAGAGGACGAATTGATATATTTCACTTAAATTGCAGACTTAAATAGTCAGGGTTGGTATCTAATGCAATCTGTGTTCATCTAGAACAAAGAGAGACATTGAATGTAATTCTTGCTTGAGCATGGCATTTGAGGCTCTTAAGACTCAAATCCTTGTTCCTTATGTCCTTTCTTCTTTCAATCGTGACACCATCTTAGGTGCCTACAGTGTTCATGTCTATAGCTCTTCAACATCTCTCATCGTCTTAGTTACTTGTTTCCAGACAACTTCACTTCCTTTCTACTTATTCACCGTTTTCCATGACCACACCCTGGAGTTTGTCATAACCTAACAGTTCTTCCTAAGAAATAATAAACTACTCTACAGCTTCCTATCCTTCAGAATCCCTCATCCCGTTACTTCAACCACACGTGTTTTTGTTTGTTGGTTTTGTTTGTTTGTTTGTCTTTTGTTTGTCTGTTTGTTTTCCCTTCAGAGGGACCTCTGGTTTTTTGACCCATCTGCTATAGAGCCTGATTCTTAGGCTATATACTCTCTCAAAAAATTCAGGGCAAAAATTTCCCCGTTTAATATTGGGTAAATAAAAATGTGAGTGAGAAAACAAAATTAGACCAGCACTATCAGAGTTAAGAGTGGAAATTAACTTCATGGCAGTGTTCAGTGCAGCTCACCGGTTCTTGGGTTCCTCTCCCCTTCTGAACACCTGGGTCATCAATAAACATTGACTTAATTATCATGAAATCTTCATATCTGTAAAGACATACATATACATATTTATATTAAACTATTAATAAAATATAAGATATTTTGATAACTATTACTATAACTTCTACTACTGTTATAAATTTTATCAGTTGTCTATTATTTTACAAATTAAATGAGCTTTGGTTTGTTTGTATAAGACTATCAGAACAGAGTTTCTTTTCAGATAGAAAGCCTTCACAGTATCTACACAATCCAGATATCCTCACACTGTGGGCTTCTATTTATTTTACAATGACCATTTGAAGAAATTATATACACTAAATTTTAACTAATTGAAAGATTATGCACCAATGAGACACACAAACAGCTATGACGCCATAACTAATATACAGGTTAACATCTCTGTCCAAACAAAAACTATTTCATGAGAATAGTAATTAATAAAGTATGGAAACCCAGTCAATGTGAGTTTATCGCAGTATGAGATCAAGAACTAGATCCCGCTCCTTGATAATATTTAGTATGCTGAATTTCTATAAACTGCCTTCACCTCACATTTCCTTATAATATTCTAAGAGTGAAGTGAGATTTTAATTAAATAAAGCTGCAATGCTTGCAAATAATTTAACATTTTTACGGTTTTCTTGAATAAGATTAAGTATGCTGCTATTATGATTGACTAAGTAGAATGCAGAAGAAAACATTGTGTGATCATAACTGTAAGAATATGAAGATCAAAAAGTTTTTCTCATCATGACAAAAAATTCTCAAGTAGAAATTCAGAGTAGTAATTTTTAGACTTTTTCTTTTCATGAGCTAAAGAATGAAAACAACAAATCTGGAGGAAAATAAAACTTTTACTAGCAGCTATGGATGTAAGACATTTTATTGTGTGTGAGCACTGGGCATCCATGATAAAAGTAGTTGTCTTTCAGCCATAATCATATTCAACATCTGATATATATTAAATAATTATTTTAAACTAATTTTGTAAATTGAAATAGAAAAATAACATCCCACATCATGTTTTATTCCATTTGTTTTATTCCATTCCTATGGTATTTTAAACAACTATATTACTGGCTTTAGTACTTCATAGTTTAGCATTTCTCCATTTCAATTTATATAATAGAAAATAGATCATCTATCAATATATCCAACTTTAACAAATCATACGCATTCATCCTCTGGCACTCCGAAACTTTTAATACTTGCATGCACAAAAAAATAATGTCATATCTCTAATGGAATAATATATGTCTACTCACTTTTAAGTTAATTTTTATTCTGCCCTCCGAACACACACACACACACACACACACACACACACACACACCCTCCCCACATAAATACACAAAGTAGTATGTCAGAAAAAAGCAACATTTTTAATGTAAAAAACTAGCAATGTTGTTAATGCCAAAGGTATTTTCCCAGACCATTTAGAATTCTTGCAGGACAATTTTGACAGAGATTTAATCTTAATGACATACACAAAGTTGCTACTAAATAATTCATTTTCTAAAAGCAGAGGGAAAGACAGAGAGCTAATGCATGACTCTACATCACTCCTTGGATCTTAAAGGGTCACAGACAAACCATAACAACTTTCTAATCAAAAGTCAGGTGTTCATGTTTATATATGAATGGATTTGGTAACAATGTTTGAAGTTTTCTGAAAACTAAAGCATATATTTATAGATAATAATATCCACGTATAATAAATAAAGGTATATAAATTTGTCCAGTTGTATACAGAAATATTAAAATGCATAAATACGATGAATAATTTTAACAATATTTTGCTATTGAGACTATTTAGCTTATTATAAATACTAATATTTTAGTGGATTTTTTTCAATACTTAACAAAACTAATCATTTTTGCCCAATATTTATTTCAATGATTTCTCCCTACATGTATCATAAAAACGTATTCTGTTGAACTTAATTTTATTTATTGAAGTAACTTTTTCAAATGATCCAAATAAAAGCTATTATATGTAGGCCCCTAGTGAATTTTATATTTATTTGCATTCTGGGGCCTTAAGAGCCACACTGTGAAAGGATATGATGTTCTCCTTGACAACTAGTCACGGCTTATGTAATAAGTTATATATGGCTCTTTGATTAAAGGCAAAAATCATTAACTCCGTTTATTAAACTGTATTCTCTATGACTAACCTTTAGATTTATGAAATTCTGTTGACTGTATCAAGTAAAAGTTCATTTTTTATTGATAACATTTTAAATATGTGCATTTTTCTAGCATTTGATAATTTTTTGTAAAAAAAAGTTCTTTACCTCATTCATGACATTAAGGAATTTATGTATCTAGATTTTCTTTCTATCCAGTTTTTCTATTTTTTAGCATTTTGAGCCTGAAAGTTTATACCTGTCTCTATGCATTGTATAGCCTTAAGAAAATTCTGAGTAAACTATTTATTGGTTTGTTTTCAAAAATTACACTAGCTCTTTTGGCTGCTGCATCACTGTATACTAGTATCTTAGAATACCATCTCTGAACCAACGATGCTTTTCTGGAGCTAACATCAATAGCCATTAAATATTTAACTGCTTAAAAAATCTATAGTGTTTTACCATTTACCAAACATAAAACTAACCTGACACCATTTTAAACTGATGCAAATGATGGCATGTCTCCTTAATACAAAGTAAGTATGTCCTTGCCCTTTGTCTTCTAAGCCATTTTCCTGAGAAAATAACTATCTATGTTATACACATATAATAATTTGGACTGTAGTTCTTTGTAGAATCCCAAAGATACTTTTAAGAAATTCAAATAGATTATATAAAATGAGTTTTTCCCTTATATAACCTAAACTAGCATGATTTGCTATTGGAAGGGTAAAAACAATCCCATAATCTTTTTTTTTCTAATTTGTCATATTGTTAAATATTTAGCATTTTTTCCTTCTATTTATAAATGTTTGCAGTTTATTAACTGTGGAATTGAGACTAAATCCCTTCTTATGTTGAATTAAATTAATAATCAAACTTAAAATATGTCATTAAGCATTTTACATATAAACAACACATTTTATCTCATAAAACTTTAGGTTTCATCTTGAATTTCTTTAAATTTCTCAGATAGATG
This sequence comes from Nomascus leucogenys, assembly GCF_006542625.1. Taxonomy (NCBI): domain Eukaryota; kingdom Metazoa; phylum Chordata; class Mammalia; order Primates; family Hylobatidae; genus Nomascus; species Nomascus leucogenys. The sequence continues at coordinate 23,191,842 of NC_044389.1, read as the reverse complement.
AAATCCAGTTTTATTTATCTATTTTGATTATGTTAGATAGACTTGAAAACTTCTTGTGAACTGGCCACACTGATCCAAATAAAAAAAAAATTTTTTTAAGAGAGACTCTATCTACTATGGATGGAAAATGTTAATATATTCCAGGTCATTGTGGATATAGGTCTGGTCTATTCTTTCTACAAAAATTTTAACTGCATTCTCATTTCTAATTCCAGTGTATGTCAGTTATCAACATAATGAAGATTATCTCTCTCATCTCTAGATTTCTAAAGAAAAGAGTAATAGAATCAAATTTAAGTATTACTCTTTCACAACATGACTGATTCCAGAGTCAATAATATATAACACAACACCTAGGATGACTTTAAACTACTACACAACCATCTCCCAATTGTTTTTAATTTAAAATTCGACTGTTTTCTTAGATGAAAATGTTCCTTGCAATCCTTTTAAGAGGAGTTTTCATCTAAGCATTCAGATTTTTTCATCTAAGCATTTCAGCTTCCTCCAACACAGCCTCTGTAATTAGTGGCTCCAGGCCAGAAAATGCATCCTGCACAGCAATCCCTCTGTTTCTGCTTGTTTTAGCCCACAGGTGCAAAAGCAACTGGCTTCTGATTTGAAATTGAATTTGACAAAACACTCTTTGAGACTGATATAGGAACGGGGCTACAGATAACAACGACACCTATTGCAAAGGTCATATTCTAACCCTATTACTTATATTTTCTGCTGACTTCAACAATGTCATTAAAATGTAAGAAAGAGCAAAATTTGTCACTGACTTCCTAACAAGTTCCTAATGTCATATAGGAGATACCATGTTTCTCACTGAACACCTGGAGTTCCAGGTTCCAAGTGATGACACTTTGTTTTTAATTTGCTATTTATATAATGTCCATTTTCTTATAGTATTTTTCTCCAAATGAGTCTCATTTTAATCCACAGTGTCACAAGAGTGTAGTCTCAAAAGCATGGTTATAAAAGATAAAGCTATCATGCATCTATGTTAAGTGCTGACAAAGTCAGAAGTAAAATCAACAACAACAAAAAATGATGAAGCAGTTTCAGAAAATGTGTGAGCAGCAATGGAAATTACAGATCTTTTAATACTAGGTCTTCATTTTACCTAAAAGAAAACATGGGTCTTGGGAAGAAAATGACAGATTGCTTCTTCATATCATTATTTTACCAATCACATTTGATTTTATTATAATTATAAATTCCAAAAAATTTACATTCTGTTGTGAAATTTAAAGTCCAAATTACTTATTTAAAAATATTAAGCCAATCATATATTTATTACTTTATTAAAGATTGCTGCCATGATCACTTCTAAAAGTTCTGTTTAGAATATTTTTAATTTCCTCTTGTTTCTTCAGGCTTTTTGTTAAAATTCAAAAAACTAGGGGCAGAATGTTGGGCTTTGTTTTGTATTGACTTGCTGAAGAATGAGTATCTCAGCCATATGTTCCCCCTCAAGCTTCTGTGTCAGAAAACTCCTAGAGTGTGCTGTACCCAGAAGAAGACCGAATGGCAGTGTAGCCTTTAGTCTCTAATTAGTTTCATGCCTATCATTCCACCATTCAAACACAAATGAATTTGCAAACCTCAGTGGACATCTTTTGAAAAAGAAGACACTGGTTGACTTTTGATTGCTGCTTTAAAAAATGTCCTGAGGAAATGTTGCATCTTTTATACCTGTACATTCTGGATCACACGAGAGGACAAGTGCTCCCAAATAGCTTGCAGGTATTATTTATTACATTTGCAGTGAACAGAGCCTCTTGAAAATGCACACATCCCTGTAATATCAGTGCAACCACTGATATTATAAAATAAAATGAATAAATACATGAATAATAAATGAAAAAATCACAAATGCCTTCACCTTTTCCTTTCATGTAAATTATAATGAGTCTATAAAAGTCTCATAATAAATTCAAGTAATTAAGTATCAGAGTTTTAAAAATAAAGATGAACGCTATAGAGGATTACTTCTAGAATAGCATGGCTTATTTCAGATCAGCAACTGCAAGGGCTCATTGCTTACATCTAGGACTACCCTAATACAAAGAGACTTTGGGGTACTTGGTATGTTTTCTCCCTTATTCAAAACTGAAACTTCTACTTCTAATAACAGTTGAAAACTTAGGACATTCCTCAGGGCATTTTTTAAAGCAGCAGTCAAAAGTCAACCAGTGTCTTCCTTTTCAAAAGATGTCCACTGAGGTGTGCAAATTCATTTCTGTTTGAATGGTGGAATGTTTCGACTCCAGAAACAGAAGAACAAAAATGATGACTTAAAAATCTCAATGGGTCACAGAAGGTTTGCATCAGTGTGGAAGCAACAGCTAAATAGCATATGAAATGGTAAGAAGTAATATTACTCCATTAAATTGCTTCAGATTATGCTTTTCCAAGCACTTATTGGAAATCTACATGTGCCAGGCCACACGCTAGGTATTTTCACCAGTATCACATTTATTCTTTAGAGCAACTGTATGAATAGTTATTCTTTATAAGAAAACTACCAGTCAGTGAGATTAAGCAACATAATCAAGGTAACACGACTGATAAGAGCAGAGGTGTTTTCTTACTCAGTTTCCCTCTATTATTTTCTTGTTCTTCAGCAAAGGACGAAACGCATGCAAAGGGTGAACAGCATATTTGAATGTCACAGTCATGAATTCAGTCTTTCAAAAAATGTGATTTTTACTTCTAAAACTGAATGCAATTTGGTTTACAACATTTGTTTTTAACTAAAAGAATTTATCTTACCAACTCAAGGTAATATAGCCTCTTCCAAGATAAAAATGAGTCAAACCAAGTTTCCTCTCTCTCTCTCCTTCTTCTCCTATCCCTGAAATAATACAAATTCTAAGTGGCCTCACATGTTTTCCTGGCACTGAGTCAAGGATGTCTTGTCCATGTAACGTCTGCTGCCATCACTGGCCATCATCAAGGCCAGCTGATCTTTCCTTGTCTAGGTATCATCCTTTACCTCTATTGCATCTGCTACTGATGTCTCTGATCTGCCATGACATCCAGCTGACAGGTCCACATTCAATATACCTCTTCTTCCTATGGTGAGACCTCTTCTAGATCACTGGTCTTCACATCTGCTTTCCCATTTTTATTGTAGATACACTAACTTTTAAAATCCCTTCATCAACATGCTTGGGTGTGCAAAGCTATGATACTACCCTCAAGCTGGTCCACTAAGTCCTTCATGCAACCATTGATAATTCACGATTCTGATATTCCAAGAGACTCTTGTTACCTTGCTGGCTGTGCCCTGGGGAAATTATTCCATGGTATATTCAGCACTGAGATACCTACAAACTTATGTGATATCTGCAGAGTCATACATTCTCCCTGGACAAAGCTGAAAGATATGGCAAACAATGGATTTATTTCCAAAGACCCAATAGCCGTTAACTGAATGCACCTTTTCTCCAGTCTCTTTCCTGCCCTGTAGCTGAATGTATCTTCAGGAATTTCTCCCAGAAAGAAAATAATTAAGCACAAGGTCTGCGATATATAAACTTCCTTGAGGCCGGACAAGGCAGATGGGGAGACTCGCTATTATCTATCTAGAGAGTTCTTATCTATGAAAAGATTTTAGCAGAATATACATAGTTTGTCTAGGATTGTTTGTACAAAGTGAACCAGGAATCTATGAATTTATAGCATGTGGCTCTCTAGAAGATGTCACGTAAGCTATACAACCATCTGAAATAATTTGCTATGACAGTATGTCATAGAAAAACGGTTCTCTCCTGTGTCATTTATGCAACCGCAAATATCACACAGAGGCCTCACATAGTAAGTCAACCCAGAGCACATTCTGACTGACAAGAAACAAACTGGGTAACTGCATTGAAGGTCCTAGATCTCTCCATGTTTTACCTATACCTCATGATTACATCTCAACATGATAGCAACACTTGTTATTGGGTAAGACTTCTTACTCGTTTGAGTCTACTTTGACAATCCAGTGCTTTATGTTATTGAGAATCATTACCAATTCCCTATCACTGGTATAAACCCTATGCTCTGAGTCACTCACATTAGGGCTGCTGATGTTTGTAAATAAGATTACAAAATTCAATAAACACTTTTCTCCTTCAAGCACCCTTTATTCTTACAATTAAAAGTAGGAGTGCTTTTGAATATTGTATGCTTGAGGCAGTGGACATAAAAGACCCTTACTGATGTTTGAATGGTGAGGGGAAGAGTAAGGATAACAAGAAAATTAAAATACATAATCCAATATACAAAATATGAACCAGTACTTTTATTTCAGGTGTTTATTATGGCACTATCACTACATCATCTTTAAAATATATTAGAGTCTCACTTTTATTACTCTTTTCTCACTGAGACTTAAACTAAATGAATATTTAGCTCTTTTAGACAGATTTCAAATAATTATGAATGTGTTGTTTATAAATAATATGATGAAGAAATTGACAGATTCCTGTTATCATATATTTTCCAGTATTGTTTAAAAAATGAATATGAATTATTACATCTCTGCACCATCTTGTCAAGAATATGTACAGAAAAATTAAGTGAAATATTCAATTACAATAACAATCAATTGTGAGAATCTGGTTTGTTGAACTCTTATAAAGGAGTTCCTATGTAAGTTTTTCTGACATGATTCAAATACAGGAAAAGTCACATGTACAAATATATTTCTAAATACAGCATAAATGATCATTTTATAAATAAAAAGTCACATTCACTGATCAAAAGCCAATAAATCTAAAATTCTAAAGTTCACATAAATTTCAATATGGAAACTCCCTATATAATCTATACCAATTTGCTATTTACATTATGATATGATTTTTATTTTCTTTGACATTAACTGAAACAAACTATAAGTAAATGAAAAAACACCATAATAGAATAAAGAAAGAAACATTCTGAGTTTTCCAAATAAATCTACTATTATGAAATAAGTTGCATGCCATAAACATAAGAATAAAAATATTTTTGCTAAGGATTGACTTGGCAATGCGGGCTCTTTTTTGGTTCCATATGAACTTTAAAGTAGTTTTTTCCAATTCTGTGAAGAAAGTCATTGGTAGCTTGATGGGGATGGCATTGAATCTATAAATTACCTTGGGCATTATGGCCATTTTCACGACATTGACTCTTCCTATCCATGAGCATGGAATGTTCTTCCATTTGTTTGTGTCCTCTTTTATTTCATTGAGCAGTGGTTTATAGTTCTCCTTGAAGAGGTCCTTCGCATCCCTTGTAAGTTGGATTCCTAGGTATTTTATTCTCTTTGAAGCAATTGTGAATGGGAGTTCACTCATGATTTGGCTCTCTGTTTGTCTGTGATTGGTGTATAAGAATGCTTGTGATTTTTGCACATTGATTTTGTATCCTGAGACTCTGCTGAAATTGCTTATCAGCTTAAGGAAATTTTGGGCTGAGACGATGGGGTTTTCTAGATATACAATCATGTCATCTGCAAACAGGGACAATTTGACTTTCTTTTTTCCTAATTGAATACCCTTTATTTCTTTCTCCAGCCTGATTGCCCTGGCCAGGACTTCCAACACTTTGTTGAATAGGAGTGGTGAGAGAGGGCCTCCCTGTCTTGTGCCAGTTTTCAAAGGGAATGCTTCCAGTTTTTGCCCATTCAGTATGATATTGGCTGTGGGTTTGCCATTAAATAGCTCTAATTATTTTGAGATACATCCCATCAATACTTAATTTATTGAGAGTTTTTAGCATGAAGAGCTGTTGAATTTTGTCAAAGGCCTTTTCTGCATCTATTGAGATAATCATATGGTTTTTGTCTTTGGTTCTGTTTATATGCTGGATTACGTTTATTGATTTGGGTATGTTGAACCAGCCTTGCATCCCAGGGATGAAGCCCACTTGATCATGGTGGATATGCTTTTTGTTGTGATGAGCCAAAAGAACAAAGCTGGAGGCATCACGTTACCTGACTTCAAACTATACTACAAGGCTACAGTAACCAAAACAGCATGGTACTGGTGCCAAAACAGAGATACAGACAAATGGAACAGAACAGAGCCCTCAGAAATAATACCACACATCTGTAACTATCTGATCTTTGGCAAACCTGACAAAAACAAGAAATGGGGAAAGGATTCCCTATTTAACAAATGGTACTGTGAAAACTGGCTAGCCATATGTAGAAAGCTGAAACTGGATCCCTTCCTTACACCTTATACAAAAATTAATTCAAGATGGATTAAAGACTTAAATGATAGACCTAAAACCATAAAAACCCTAGAAGAAAACCTAGGCAATACCATTCAGGACATAGGCATGGGCAAGGACTTCATGTCTAAAACACCAAAAGCAATGGCAACAAAAGCCAGAATTGACAAATGGGATCTAATTAAACTAAAGAGCTTCTGCACAGCAAAAGAAACTACCATCAGAGTGAACAGGCAACCTACAGCATGGGAGAAAATTTTTGCAACCTACTCATCTGACAAAGGGCTAATATCCAGAATCTACAAAGAACTCAAACAAATTTACAAGAAAAAAAAAACCCATCAACAAGTAGGCAAAGGATATGAGCAGACACTTCTCAAAAGAAGACATTTATGCAGCCAACAGACACATGCAAAAAGGCTCATCATCACTGACCATCAGAGAAATACAAATCAAAACCACAATGAGATACCATCTCACACCAGTTAGAATGGCGATCATTTAAAGGTCAGGAAACAACAGGTGCTGGAGAGGATGTGGAGAAATAGGAACACTTTTACACAGTTGGTGGGACTGTAAACTAGTTCAACCATTGTGGAAGTCAGTGTGGCGATTCCTCAGGGATCTAGAACTAGAAATGCCATTTGACCCAGCCATCCCATTACTGGGTATATACCCAAAGGAATATAAATCATGCTGCTATAAAGACACATGTACACGTATGTTTATTGCGGCACTACTCACAATAGCAAAGACTTGGAACCAACCCAAATGTCCAACAATGCTAGACTGGATTAAGAAAATGTGGCACATATACACCATGGAATACTATGCAGCCATAAAAAAGGATGAGTTCATGTCCTTTGTAGGGACATGGATGAAGCTGGAAACCATCATTCTGAGCAAACTATCACAAGGACAGAAAACCAAACACCGCATGTTCTCACTCATAGATGGGAATTGAACAATGAGAACACTTGGACACAGGGTGGGGAACATCACACACTGGGGCTTGTTGTGGGGTGGGGGGAGGGGGGGAGGGATAGCATTAGGAGATATACCTAATGTAAATGACGAGTTAATGGGTACAGCACACCAACCTGACACATGTATACATATGTAACAAACCTGCATATTGTGCACATGTACCCTAGAACTTAAAGTATAATAAAAATATATATATTTTATATATATTTTTTTTGCTATTAAAATTAAGTATTTCTCAACTGATAACTATTAGTAATTCATTTTTTATGTTTATTTTGGTATTTTTCCTTATCAACAATGTCAGAAAGCTAAAAAAAATTCTATAAATGTGTAAAGAAGAAAAAGTACAAAGTCCTTAAAGACGAAGTTTAGAACCTCCACTAGGCAATGTCTATCAATGATAGACTGGATAAAGAAAATGTGGCACATATACACCAAGGAATACTATGCAGCCATAAAAAAGGATGAGTTCATATCCTTTGCAGGGACATGGATGACACTGGAAACCATCATTCTCAGCAAACTAACACAAGAACAGAAAACCAGACACCACATATTCTCACTCACAAGTGGGAGTTAAACAATGAGGACACATGGACACAGGGAGGGGAACATCACACACTGGGGCCTGTCAGGGGGTGGGGGACTAGGGGAGGGATAGCATTAGGAGAAATACCTAATGTAGATGACCGGTTGATGGGTGCAGCAAACCACCATGGCACATGTATACCTATGTAACACACCTGCACATCCTGCACACATAATCCAGAACTTAAAGTATAATTTAAAAAATACAATAAGAATTAATTAAAAATAGTTATAATAATATTTTCTAGAATCATAATTTTTCAATTAAAAAATGTGAATTTCTATGATATCCTATAAATATGCCTTAGGAGAGACTGTTTTTTTTTTTTTATCACTGGAAGAAAGTGTCAGAATATAACTTTTTGAAATCCAGAGCTTTCTATAGGACCTTGAAGAGTGTAATTGTGACAGCAATTTTTAAGGAAATCTATTTTAGTAAAAGGAAGTGACAGTGTGGCCCATGGCAAACCTACACATTTAAATAAAATATAAAATGATGCGGTTTATATATAAAACATTTCATGCCAATGATATGCTATTATATGATGTCAAGTAAACTTTTGAAGCTTGATAACACATGTCTACATGGTTCAAAACTAAATGCAGAAAAGCCAAACAGCTGTTTAAATTCACATTGTTTTATGTCATGTTATTATAGAACACGAAGGGTGTCAAACAACATTTAGATAAGACACTTCACTAGGTAAGACCTGTTTTACTTTTAAAGCAGAATTTCCCAGGTAAAACCAACATTCACAAGTGAAATAAACTAAATGTGTTTGTTACTAGAATTATATTTTGTGGAAGTATATCACATGGTGCAGTCTATAATTTAGAATAATTTTAATATATTATAAAACATCATAATATATTAGATTATGCACTCTTTTATACATAATCCTATTTACTCAGAATATTTTATATAATATGGATGACTATAAATAATTCAGAAACGTCTCTACTCTTCCGTGCACTTAGATACATAGTCCAAATGTAGCATCCTCAGTCTGTAGCACAGAAAAATTTAACTTATATCTGTCAGTATAAGAAGAACAAGAGGAGGAAAAACAGGAAAGAGAAGCAAAAAAGCACTGCTAGAAATTAAGAATAAAAGTGACTTCTGGATAAAATAATATCAATATCAAAAGAACAATTCAGCTTTCAGTCTGTGGTCAGCCTTGGATAGAAAGTCGTCTTCTGTGTATTCCTCAGCAAATAAGGCTCATACCCTAACTTTTCTTTGTCAACTCAGTGTAGAAAGTCAATGAGAACACATGGACACAGGAAGGGGAACATCATACACCGGGGACTGTTGTGGGGTGGGGGGAAGGGGGAGGGATAGCATTAGGAGATATACCTAATGCTAAATGACGAGTTAATGGATGCAGCACATCATCATGGCACATGTATACATATGTAGCAAATCTGCACATTGAGCACATGTACCCTAAAACTTAAAGTATAATAATAATAAAATTAAAAAATAAAAAAATAAATAAAATGGGGCAAACAATTTTTAATTAACCACATGTGTAAAATGCCTAATAGTTTATAACTTTAATAAACAAGGAGAATATTATTTTATAAATCCTGTTTTATTGATTTAAATTATTTTTCTAAATTAAAATTCAGTTCTATAAGTTTATGAGTTTAGAGCAGTGGTGTTCAATCTAGAACCCTGGACTCCAGGGTTCACTCCAAAATGAGTTCAAATGTAACTATAGTGATGCTAACGATTGCACTGATAAATAATAAGAAGTAACATTTATTGTGTGCCTACTTTGTTCCAGAAACTCTCCCATGCACTTACATGTATTAAATACAACAAAAGTATGAAGTCAGTGTCCTTAAATCTACAGAGGAGGAGATTAAAGCATGGCCTGAGTTGATGAAGCCTCATCAACGTCACTCGGTAAATGGCTGAGTTTCAATTTGAACCCAAGCAACCCAGCTATTTTAGTCAATATGCATACCACTTTTCAATATAGTTATGGAGAGTGTGTGAGCTATTTTCACTTCCAAATTTTCCCTACAGATATTGCTCATTTATTTATTTTGGATGAACTGCATAAAACACTGTTTCTTTGACTTTCTTCAAAATTGAGAAACAGTTCGGAGTGACAACACTAACTGATGAAAAATTCTGATCGTACGTCTGTAGACATCCATGACACAAAGATCACTTATCCTTCATGTCACAACCCGTTGGTAGGGAAGTTAAAACAAGAAAATCTAGTTATCTTCATTTCTTTCCAACATGTTCCTGAACTTCCATCTACTTTCCTTAATATAATAGCGTATCAGAATTTCCTTCACATGATGTTTTATATTTTTCACTGCACTTTCTAACCTTAGCACATTTGAAATATCTAGAGCTAATGCTTTACAGACTTGCAAACTTTTAAAGAGGTTTATATGCTCAAAAAATATGAAACAACGTAAAACCCACTTTTTACCCAGTCAGCCCATCCTTCGGTAACATATTCTGTTTCTTCCATCTAATTTTAAGGTGCCCAGTTGCAATGGTGTGTAACAACCTGATAAGGTTTCATTGCAAAATTCAGTCACAGGGTAGGTCAATCTGAAAATAATAATGTTCACATAAATCCGATCTGGATCAAAATTTTTATTGTAGACATGAAAGTAAGCTAGGGTTGGGGTAGAAATGAAAGACCTATAGAAATATAGCACACTCATAATCTTTCATTTCTGCCCTGGAGAGGCTTGAAACGTTGAAGCCAGGAAATAGAATATGATCAAACATCTCTGCTTGTATGTGACTAAATTGATAAAAGCGATGAAAACCTAAATCTAAATTATAAAGCACATTTATGAAGTCCTATCAAACTCAATTGTTATCTTCAAGTGCTTTAAGCAGAAATTCTGAACACTGAATAATGGCCCAATAAATGCTTAATGAAGGAATGAATATATGGTTCTACCAAACCATGCTTTATCTTTTGTGATACTTTCTCTCACATCTCTGAAATCCACATGAAGCCAAGACTTGCAACATACTCTGAGTGATTTGTGTGACAAAGAAAAGTGCTGTATTGCTCAAAGAAGAAATCCTACATATTTTGAATATTGCTAAGTTCTTTAAAAGCAGAAACAAAAAATGCAGTATATGTCATAAGATTATTTGTTTTCAGTAGGAAATCATCACACCCCACAAATTATTCATTAATTATAATTGTAAAAATATTCAAAATGGTTACACATTTGACATGTTACGCAATATAGTTACTTTAAATTGTCATTTGATAGGTTAAAAAAATGGAGACAACAGTTCCAAACCAAATGGCCAGTGTGTATAGCCATTTTAAGTTTAAATGATTAAGAAAGATTACACAGCACAGAAAAGCACCAGTTGGTTCAGGATTTAAGAAGTTGGAAATTCTATCACGTATAGATAAGAACTGAAGAAAGAAAGAATATCATCTCCTAATTTCATGCACTGAAAACCTCATCATCATGTCTGTTACTGTTTTGGGAAGACTGGGAATGCTGGAAATACATTCACAGAAGCGGTTTTAAATTGTAGGTATTGAATTGCATATTTGTTCAAATATTATGCATCCACTCATCAGCACTCCCCCAAATTACCTAGACTGTGAAGGGAAACATTTTTCACATGTGCTTATAGTGGCAACGTATCATAACATTTTTAATTCTGGTTTTGATATAAATAAACAAAGCAATTGGCAAATGTGCATAAGTTTTCTCTAAATATCCTTTTTGTTATTATTTGACATAAAAAGTTAAAATTATCTCTCAATAACTATCTCCTTTAATGAGCAACTTACTATAAAAGTTAAAGATTCAACATTTGTTGTCCTTAAAGACAAATACAGCATGAATATCAGCTCAGTGAAGGAAATGGAGACACAGTGCTTCCACAGCTGCTAAAGAAGGGATTGCTGGCACAACTCCTGTTTCTGCCCTTCAGCAGAGCTATAGTTCCAACCACAGCAACAAAATAAGTAGTAGAAGAATTATTCTCTATTTGGGGAAGAAAAAGTTTAAATTTAACTTAATCATGAATTGCAACATTTTCAGAGATGGATATACAGAAAAATAAGCTTGAGCAGTGCTACTCGGTGTCCTCCAGGGACCAGGGCTGGCCAAAAAAATCTTTTCTCAGTACATAGAGAGACAAGGAGCTTGAGGCAGAATATAAATCAACCTACATAGTCATGAAGAAGTATTTAGTTCGACTATCATATTTTTCACATTTTCACATATAGTGCAAGACTTCCTCAATGAAAGAAACACTATACAGATTTACATTCTGGAAAAAGCTCCTTCTCACATTCTAGACTGGTAATAGACATTCCATGAACCAGGTGCTATAAATAACACTGAGCTAAAGCAGGTGTCAAGAAACTAAGACCTGTGGACCAAATCTGACCAACCACGTGTGTTTGTAAATAAAGTTTTATTGGAACACAGTCATGCCCATTTGTTTACTTATTGTCTACGGCTACTTCCCACCACAGAAGCAGAGTTTAGTGCTTGCAGCAGAAACCACCTGGTCCACAAAGCCTAAAATACTTAATATCTGGCCTTTTACAGAAAATATTTGCTGATCTCCAAGCTCAAGGACGAGTATTTTCTTACAAGCTTTTGAAAAGGAAAGTTGAAAATCGGAACTAATCATCAAAACAGACACATGAGTAATAAAATACCTTCAAATATGAATGTTAAGATACATAATATTTATTGTGTGACCTTCTGGGAGAAATGGCTTCGCCTTTGTGGATCCCAAAGATATAAGCCATTATCCAATTTGAGAAGAAATATTTATTCTAACCAGACTCACTAACTTTGATAACAAGGGGAATTAAATATTTCTAGAGAAATCATGTTGGTTGTTCAGGTTTGAAGCTGAGCAGTATTCAATGTGAAATGTAACAGACGTAGGGAATTTTTTATTCCCTTTTTTCAGGGTATGAATGAATTCTGCATCTGGGAGGTATTTGTGTTCCTTCTAAAAAGGCAGAGCATCTTCCAAAACTAGCCATGAGGGACCTTCAAAAAAATGTTATAACAAAGTTATATCCTAGATATATAAAATTGTATTTCAGAAAAGGTAAATTGACAAAGACATAAATGAAAATGAACATATCAGAAAGACCTTTTCCCGTTTAATTTGAAATGTGTATTTGAATTATAAGACATTTTTATTTCTTTCAACCCATACTAGAATATGTTATTATTTTCTCTCTATTCTACACCTGAAGGAGGCTGTCATGAGAAAATTTTATTTAATTTGAAGAAGCAATGACTTATGTACATAAATATCTATGTGTATATACATATGTAGGTAGGGAGATATGAAGGAAAAGAAAAATCTTCACGTCTTGATTAGTCAAGTGGAGAGGAAATTTTAATACTATTTATGGGCCAGGTGCAGTGGCTCACACCTTTAATCCCAGTACTTTGGGAGGTCAAGGCAGGAGGATCACGAGGTCAGGAGTTCGAGACCAGCCTGGTCAGCATGGTGAAACCCCATCTCTACTAAAAATACAAAAAATTAGCCAGGCATGGTGGTGCGCACCCATAGTCCCAGCTACTCGGGAGGCTGAGGCAGGAGAATTACTTGAACCTAGCAGGCTGAGGTTGCAGTGAGCCAAGATCATGCCACCGCACTCCAGCCTGGGTGACAGAGTGAGACTCCACCTCAAAAAAAAAAAAAGAAGAAGAATAGTTGAATATGTTAAATGAGCATCAACCCAGCAGATTTGTTAAATGTTCTAATCAATTTGATTATATTTATATATGTGGCTTTAAAAATGTATAAGCTGGTTAAAAAACCACTAGTTATTGTTATAAAATGAAAATACACAGACAAGCTAATGAGGTTTTCTTTCGAATCACCAGAGAAGCATTCAGAGGCTGGTATGACTCAGCAATCAATAATTAAAAAGAAAAATGCTCTAGTTTGTTTTCCAGCTTATGTTCTAATATTAAGGTGATAAGTCTATCACAAGGAAATATCATTTTGCACTCATACAACGTGGGTCAAAGGACAATGCGTGATGCTTCACCAGGGAGCTGCAGGTAATGCAGATATCGCCACATGCACTGCTTCACCTTTGACCACACTCTTCCCAGATGGTTGGACAAGTACATATGATAAATATAAGCAAGGCAAGTCTTGCTGAGGAAGTTTTGCAAAAACGTCAGCCTGAAGCCTGAGGCATCTGGAAGATAGAGGCTATGTATTAACACAGAAAGGATCCATTATATATTCTGGAGTGAAAAATAATAATAATTTGCAAAATAGTGAGTTAGCATGAGTGTATTTCAAACATCTGCATGCACACACATACACACCTGGAAAGATATATTCATGGATATAAGTGGACCAATGGACATTTTCACTATTAGTAAACTTTTTTTTGTTTTTTGCAAAACTACTTCCTTATTTAAAATAAAATAATTAAAATCACTATGAGGAAGGCTTAAAATTGTATGTTGCCATTAGATTAAAAGAGGGACCTGTCTGACAATTTTTAATATGCCCTGACCTTTGAAACCTGGTCTGGGTCTCCAGCAATGTATTTCATCTAATTACCAAGCAGAGCATCGGGGACTGGAAAGACAGAAGACATATTGGTCTAGATGTAAGCAGTAATTAGCTGATTACTTAATTTTACTTAGAATCAGTTTTCTTATCAGATTATTCATCCTGATAGCATGGTACTGAGGGAGAATTAATTACATTTTAGGTGTCAAGAATTCTTAAGAGAATGAAGTAAATCAATATTTAAAATACGTATGCAAGCAAATATATAAACATCATCTTCATTTTTCATTTTCGTCAGTGGTTCTGTCCCTGAGTACGCATGGGTGGTTTTACAAATTTATTTGTAAACAAGATTGTTGCTGGTTCTCATGTAAAACAGAAGGAGAAACCCATGCAGCCAGGAATGACCTAGCCCTAGCCTGTCCCAAGAAAAACCTCTGGCACAGGAATGGAGAGAGAATTTGACCTTCAATCTGCTGGAAGTGATGCAAAGTCTCAGCATGGCTAAGAACTCTACTGAGTTCCTTAGATTGATTACTGATAATTAGGCATTATTTAGAAATGGAATACATATGACACTTGTAAACTGGTTGGTAGAAACAGTGGTTAAGCCACATGCATAAGTACCTGAGAACTAAGTGAACATAGACCCTGGACATGAAGGACAGTGCTAGGTTACACTGTGCATCACAGACGCTGGCCGTATGTAAAGCTGAGCTCACGACTCCGAAAGGAGCTTGCCTTAACTAGACTCATTATATTTTCTACATAAATATGACTTTTCTCATTAAATACAATGAATATGTAATTGAATCCTCTTCACTCACCAATGAAGCATAACTGAGAAATTAAGAGGTTGTGGGGAATTTTTTAAGTTAAATTAAGAGAAGTTGCCTGACTTCAAGGAGCTTACAGTACAGAAAGAACCATGATGTAACAAGAATAATGTTTAAAAGGTATAACAGAATTGAATAAGCCCCAAAGACTAGACTGGTACAAGTGCGGAATTACGGGGATTCAGAAGAAAGGAGAGGCAGGCATTTTACAGTGGACTATGCACTGGAGTTAGAATTAGAAGGTTGGCATTACAGTCCTGTCACTAAAAATTAAAAGTGTGGCTTTAGGTAAATGATTGAAACCAGGGGTCCCCCCACAAAAGCAGCCCCTGGTGCCAAAAAGGTTGAAGACCACTGATTTAAATTATCCAACCTCAGTTTGCTTGTCTGCAAACTAATAGGTTGTTTTGAGGATTATGGGTTATATTTGTAAAATGTTCATAAACAAATGAGAAATTTACATATATAAAAGCATTATCAAAGACTAGAAAACCCAAGAAATCTTTCACTAGAAAAGACAGCACTTGAGCTGCTCGGCAGGGCAGGGGCAATATTGAGTGAGAAAACAATCGAATCCTATAGGAGGGAAGAGTAAAAATGAGATACGTAGAAGACAAATCTCCAGGAATGCTTGGAGAATAGATTTTCCCATTTGCTCACTAACAAAACGTGTGAGGTAGATAGTTAAATATGAGGCTGGAAGGTTAGGAAATTAAGGTCGCAGCCATGAATGCCAAACAAAGGAGTTGGGACGTTATTAGGTAGACTATAAGAAAACACTGAAAGTTTTAGAAAGGTTATTGATTGCATGGTCAGAGATATGTTAGTGTAACACTAAAATGTCTGTGGAATAGAGGAGTGGGGAAGACGTGAAGATGGCATGATCTCTTAATAAGTTATTGAAACAGTTCAGGTAAGAAAAACTGATTAAAATAAAATGCACACAATCTTTACTCTAGAAATTCCATTTCTAGGATCTACTATACACAAATATGCATATATTTACATGAAAATATATGTAAAGAGAAATTGTGTAACTGTTTTAAAACAGTGATTTTGTTTAAAAAAAAAAAACTACCTATTGTAATGAAATGTTAAGTAAGTTACGGTGCATCCATACTATGCAGTGTTATCCCATAATAAAAAGACAGAATTAAGCTGATGTGAGGTGACATGGAATATTTGGAATATTTCTAAGACATGAAATATTTCTAAATATTTTGGTGTTAAATGGAAAGTCAATGCTCAAGACATAAAGAAAAATCTCATAAAATGTTTTAAGTATATATTTTTGTATGTATACATGAATAAATAAAATTAGAAATGGGAGGTACATACCAGAATATCAGTAGAGGTAAACTCTGGAAAAGGTGTAAGTACAGAGAGGAGTACGAGTAGCATTTTCCCTTGTTTTTTTTTTTTTTCCCACATTTATTCATGTCAGTCAACACTAATCTACATAAAGGAAATAAAATTTTACATAATAGAGTCAGATAACTGTCTTCATGTTGCTTCCATTCTGGTAATGAGAAACAAATAACAAGTAATATGTAGATAAATAAAATATTTATGGATATAAGTATTATGCAGAGAATTAAAACAGAGTGATAATTTACTGATATTTTACTGAAGGAATAATTTACCGATGTTTTAGTTTTCTGTTGCCACAAATATAGTGGCTCAAAACAACACAAACCTCTTATTTCACGGTTTCCATGGATTAGAAGTTCAATGACCGTATTTTCTGGATCCTCCACCCAGGTCTCACAAGGCTGCAATCAAGGTGTTGGTGGAGCTGATTTTTTAAACCCTACTTGTATTGAGTTATAATAGACAAATGCTTAAGTTGTATATGAGAAGGCACTTCAAGATGGCTGACTAGAGGCATTCAGGACCTGCCTCCTCTACAAAGTAGAACCAAAATAGTAAATAAATACTCACACATTGAATAAAGCATCTAAGAGATCACTGGGAATTTAATGAAAAGGTGACAGGAAATACCCGAGGCACAAAAGGAGAGAGAAGCAAGGCAGTCAGCTCAGCTGGGATGGGCTGGGAACCCAGAGAGTTTCTCCAGCACGGAGAAAGATAAGTAAGTAATCCCCGGTGGCCCACATTCCCACCATGGACTACTGCCCTCAACCCTTGTGGGTCATGAGGCTACTATAGGGAGCTTCCTGGAGACCGCACAATAACATTCCTCCAGGAAAGGAGTTCAAACTGGGTCCCATACACACCCCGAGTCCTAAGCGGCTGCAGCACAGTGCCAATTTGAGAACCCAGCCCCCACAAGACTGCATCCTGCCCCAGAGCCCAATAGCCTCTGAATCTCTATGCCCCTGAAGCCCCGCTGACATCCCGTCATATATACCTGGAGGACTGTAGTGGCACAAGGCCTGTTGGACCCAGCAGAGCAGTGGGGTCCCCAGCACTTTAACACACGCAGTGTCCTACACCCCAGAGAATACAGTGCGGCAAACCAGGGAGGCTGCCCCCAGAATGAATGGAGTCAAAATATGTGCTCCCCAGAGCTTGAAACCTGCCTGCCTGTGGCCACTGCCACTGACAGCAACCCATCCCCACCAATAGGAGGGCCGAAGTGCACTTGCACTCACCCTTAGGACAGGCTCTCCATGCCCACAGTCACTGATGCTGCTGCTGGGAGCTAAACTGCATGCTCCCCAAAGTATGATACTCACTTACCTGTCGCTACTGCAACTAACATGAATGCTGTCAACCCCCCAGCAGCAGGACCACAATACACTTGCACGTGTCCTGAGAATGGGCTCTCCCTGATCACACACTGATGCTACTGCCACCTGAACACTCTACCAGGACACGTGAGAATCACCTCACTCTGCCAAACACAGCCTGCACTTGTATGCACCAATGGGGATCCTGAAGACAGGTCTGCCACTGCTGGCAGCAATATCCTCAGTGCCTGAGCACACCACCCAGGGGCCAGGGGATTACCCTGCCCTGTCCACCACTGTTGGCGTCTGTGCACTCCTCCCAGGTACCTAGGGATGGACCCACCTTGACAACCACTATTATCACAGCCAGTACCCACATCCATGCACCACTAGGGACTGGCCTACCCAAACTGTTGCAGCCAATGTTAACCTAAGTATGTACCATCTGGGAGCCAAAGGGTTTTCCCTCCACTGCTATGGCTATTGATCACATCTCACATACTGCCCAGGGGCCTGAAAACCTGCCCATCTACTTGGCCTACCACTGCCACTGCCAGTTCCTAAGCAAGCCACCTGAAGTCCCAAGAATTGGCCAGCTTGGAATCATTAATACTGCTACATTCATGTGTTGTGCAACAGCACAAAGGCAGGAACACTCAGCCTGCCACTGCCACCACTGAGGCCCAAAGACTGAACCACCAGGCATCCTTGTCCCAAGCAAAACCTCATCACAGCCTCCACTAACAACCATAGCAAAATCCACTGAGGAAATAACAGATACCATTAATGCTGTTTGCAGCTGAAGAAATCATACAAAGACTACAATTCTGCGCACAGACAGAATCAAAGCTAAAATGCTCTACCAAACCAATATCATAAATACGTCTTCAGGAAAAACCTTCCCCTATGAAAGCCAATTCAAATAATAGGAAGAAGCACTTGTTACACCAAATGTGTAGGTATCAATAAAGGAAACAAGAAACATAAAAAAGCAAAACACCTCTGAAGGAACACAATAATTCTCCAGCAACAGATTACAATGGAAAAGAAATATTTAAAATGCCACAAAAATAATTCGAGATAATGATACTAAAGAAGTTTGGTGAGATACAAGAGGACATAGATAAATAATGCAAAGAAATAAAAAAAAAACAATTGAGGGTATAAATGAGAAATTCACCCAAGAGGCAGATATCATAATAAAGAACCAAACAGGCCAGGCATGGTGGCTCATGCTTGTAATCCTAGCACTTTGAGAGCCCAAGGTGGGTGGATCACCTGAGGTCAGGGGTTTTAGACCATCCTGGCCAACATGGTGAAACTTTGTCTCTACTAAAAATACAAAAATTAGCTGAGCCTGGTCGTGCATGCCTGTAATCCCAGCTACTTGGGAGTCTGAGGCAGGAGAATCACTTGAACCCAGGAGGCAGAGGTTGCAGTGAGCCAAGATTGCACCACTCCACTCCAGCCAGAGCAACAGAGAGAGATCCTATCTCAGGAAAAAAAAAAAAAAAGAACCATACAGAAATTCTCAAATTAAATAATTCAATAAATGAAATTTTTAAAAATGTATTTGAGAGCTTCAACAATAGACTATATCAAGCAGAAGAAAGAATTTCAGAATTTGAAAACAGGTTATTTGCAATAAACTAGTCAGAAAAAAAAGAATAAAGAATAAAAAAGAACAAAGCATAAGTGGCATGTGGGACATGTTAAGAAACCAAATATTTGAATTTGCGGTGTTCCAAAATGTGAAGAGAAGCCCAAAGTTAAAAAATATTTTTTAAAAGATAGCTGAAAACTTCCCAACTCTAGCAAGAGTTTTAGACATCCAGATACAGGAAGCTCATCAATTTCCAAATAAACGCAACCCAAAAAGGTCATCTTCACAGCTACCCAAAAGATAGATACAGCCCAAAACATTATTCTCCACATTAAAGTAAACTGTAAAAACTCAGAAATGAGAGATAATTCTAAAAACTGCAAGAGAAAAGCATCTGGTCACTTACGATGGAAGTTTCATTAGACGAACGGCAGATGTCTCAGGAGAAATTTTACAGGCCACAAGAGAATGGATGATATAGTCAAGTGCTGAAAAACAAAAAACTGTCAGCCAAGAACACTACACCCAGAAAAGCTATCCTTCGTACATGAAGGAGAAATAAAGTCTTTCCCAGACAAGCAAAAACTAAGGGAATTCATCACCTTTCAACCAGCCCTACAAGAAATATTTAAGGAAGTACTACACCTGAAAAGGAAAGGTAAATATCTACCATCCTGATAACACACAAAAATATAAATCTCAGTGGTAGAACAAATACACAAATCAGGAAAAGACTCAAATGTCAATACTACAAAATGATCAAACCACAATGATTGTTCCATTTTTTCGGTTATTGTCTATCGAAGGATATTTTTAAAAACAACAAGAAAACAATTAACAAAGTGACAAGAATAAGTTCTTACCTATCTATAATAACCTTGAATGTAAACTAATTAAATTTTCAACTTAAAAGATAGACTGGCTGAATAGAGAAAAAAATACTAACCAATTATATGCTGCCTACACGAAACTTCTTTCACCTGTAAAGACACATACACAGAAGTATAGGAGTATATGCAGAAACAGCTATATGTATATACAAAAGTAGCTATACTTAGATAAAACAGTTTTTCAGTCAAACAGTAAAAAGCAACAAAGAATATCATTACATAATATTAAAGTGTTCAATTCAGCAAGAAGATATAACAATTCTAAATATATACATTCAACACTGATGCCCACACAAAATATATAAATATATTTGTTACATATATATATTAGTATATGTAAGTATACTAGTATACAGTATATAATGTAAGTATATATTAGTAATATAAGTATATATAAGTAATATATAAGTAATATAATTATATATTAGTGTATGTATATATAACATATTAGAGCTAATGGGAGAAATAGGCTCTGATAAAACAATATTTGGGGACTTCAACACCCCAGTCTCAGAATTAGACAACTCATCAAGATAGAAAATTAACAAAGAAATATTGGATTTAAATTGCACTTTAGGCCAAATGGATCTAACAGACATCTATGGAACATTTTATCCAACATCTGTGGAATACACAATCATCTCATTAGCACATGGAATATTCTCCAGTGTAGACCATATGTTAGGCTACAAAATAAGACTCAACAAATTTTTAAAAATTAAAATCATACCAAGTATATTCACAGACAAACATGGAATAAAACTAGAAATCAATAACAAGAGAAATTTTTTAACTGTAAAAATACATGGAAATTAAACAACCTACTTCTAAATGACCATTTATCCAATGAAGAAATTAAGAAGAACATTTTTAAAATTATTGAAACAAATGAAAATGAAAACACAGCATACCAAAACCTATGGGATACAGCAAAAATGAAGTGGGAGTTTAAAGCAATCAATGCCCCCATCCGAAAAGTAGAAAGATTTTAAATTAACAATCGATTAATGCATCTCAAAGGACAAAAAAGCAATAGCAAACCAAACAAAAAATAGTAGAAAGAAACAATAAAGATCAAAAAAGAATTAAATGAAATACAGACTTAAAAAAAATGAATATTTAACAAAACAAAAACTTGGTTTTTGTGAAAAGATAAACAAAGTCAGAAAACCACTAGCTAGACTAACCAAGAAAAAAAGGAGAAAGGGCTCAAATAAATTCAGAGACTAGAAAGGAAATATTACAACTGACAACAGAGAATTACAAAAGATTATCAGAGACTATTATGAACAACTACATGCTAACAAACTTGAAAACCTAGAGGAAATGGATAAATAACTGGACATATACAACCTATCAAGATTGAATCAGGAAAAAATAGAAAACCTGTTCAGACCAATAATGAGTAATGAGATTAAATCAGTAATAAAAAAGTCTTCCAACAAAGAAAAGCCCAGGACTAGATGGCATCACTGATAAATTCTACCAAATATGCCGTGAAGAACAAATGTCAATTATCCTCAAACCATTCCAAATTTGAAAGGAGAGAATTCTTCCTAACTCATTCTGCAGGTATAGCATTACTTTGATATCAAAACCAGTCAAGAACATAACAACAACAAAAAAAACTACAGAATGATATCTCAGATAAATACAGACACAAAATTACTCAACAAAATACTAGCAAACCAAATTAAACACCACATCAAAAAGATAATAAATTCCCCTTGATTTATTCTTAGAATTATTTATAATGTAATAATTATAAGATAATTATTTTTCTTAATTATCAATTTATTATCAATAAATCCCTGACATTAATCCCACTTGATTCCACCATGACCAAGTGGGATTTATGCCAGGGATCCAAGGTTGATTCACTATATGCAAATCAATAAACATGATACATTACATCAACAGAATGAAGGAAAATGATCCTATGACCCTCTCAATAGATGCAGAAAAACAACTGATAAAATCGAATATCCATTTTAGATAAAAACTCTCAATAAACTAGATACAGAAGAAAAATATCTCAACATAATAAAGTCTATCTATGACGAACCCTTTGCTAGTATACCAAACGGATAAAGTTAAAGGCCTTTTTTATAAGATCTGGAACTAAACAGGGATGCCCATTTTCACCACTCCTGTTCAACATAGTACTGGAAGTCCTTGCCAGAGCAATCAGGTTAGAGAAATAAATAAAAGGCATCCAAGTTGAAAAAGTTGAAGTCAAATTGTCCCTCTTTGCAGATGACATTATCTTTTAATTAGAAAAACCTAAACACTCAACAAAAAAGAAATCTCTTTAAGCCGATAAGCAAATTCAGGAAAGTTGTAGGATACAAAGTTGATATAGTTTGGCTCTGTGTCCCCACCCAAATCTCATCTCAAATTGTAATCCCCATGTGTTAAGGGAGAGACCAGGTGGGAGGTGATTGAATCATGGGAGTGGTTTCCCCATGCTGTTCTTGTGATAGTAAGGGAGTTCTCACAAGATCTGGTTGTTCGATAAGTGTCTGGCATTTCCCCTGCTTGCTTTCTCCCTCACCTTCCACCGTGTAAGATGTGCCTTGCTTCCCGTTTTCCTTCCACCATGATTGTAAGTTTCCTGAATTCTCCCAAGCCATGAGGAACTGTGAGCCAATTAAACGTCTTTCCTTTGTAAATTACCCGGTCTCAGGTAGTATTTTTGTAGCAGTGTATAAACAGACTAATACAGAGAATTGGTTCTGAGGTAATGGGGCATTGCTATAAGATCTCATACTTGAGAATGTGGAAGCAACTTTGGAATTGGGTAAACAGCAGAGGTTGGAACAGTTTGGAGGGCTCAGAAAAAGACAGGAAGATGCAGGAAAGTTTGGAACTTCCTAGAGACTTGTTTAATGGTTTTGACAAAAATGCTGATTGCGATAGGGACAATGAAGTCTCTGCTAAGGTGGTCTCAGATAAAGATGAAGAACTTACTGGGAACTGGAGTAAAGGTCACTTATGCTATGCTTTAGCAAACAGACTGGCAGCATTTTGTCCAAACCCAGGAGATCCGTGAAACTTTAAACTTGACAGAGATGAGTTAGGGTATCTGGCAGAAGAAATTTCTAAGCAGCGAAGCATTCAAGAGATGACTTGGCTTACTATGAAAGTGTTTAGTTATGTATGTTCACAAAGAGTTGTTTTGAAATTGGAACTTATATTTATAATGGAAGAAGAGCATAAATATTTGGTAAATTTGCAGCCTGACCATGTGGTAGAAATGAAAAACCCATTTTCTGAGGAGGAATTCAAGCCTGCTGCAGAAATTTGTGTAAGTACTGAGGAGCTGAATATTAATAGCCAAGACAATGGGGAAAATCTCTCCAAGGCATGCCAGAGACTTACATGATAGCCCCTCCTATCAGAAGCCTAGAAGGAAAAAATGGTTTCATGGGCCAGGCCCAGGACCCAGCTGCCCTCTGCAGCTTCAGGACTTGGTGCTGTGTGTCCCAGCTGCTTCAGCTATAGCTGTGGCTATAAAGGGACAATGTACAGCTCAGGCCATTCCTGCAGAGGATGTAAGCCCCAAGCCTTAGTGGCTTACACATGGTGTTTGGCCTGCAGGTATACAGAGGACAAGAGCTGAGCTTTGGGAGCCTTTGCCTAGATTTCAAAGGATGTATGGAAACACCTGGATGTCCAGGCAGAAGTTTGTAGCATGGGCAGAGACCTCATGGAGAACCTCTGCTAGGGCAGTATGGAAGGAAAGCGTGGGGTTGGAGCCCCCATATACACTCCTCTCTGGGGCACTGCCTAGTGGAGCTTTGAAAAAGGATCACTGTCCTCCAGACTTCAGAATGATAAATTCACCAACAGCTTGCACCATGCCCCTGGAAAACCACAGGCACTCAATGCCAGCCAGTAAAGGCAACTGCAGGGCTGTACCCCCAAGAGCCACAGAGCCAGAGCTGCCCAAGGCTGTGGGAGTCTACAACTTGCATCAGTGTGCTCTGAATGTGAGACATAGATTCAAAGGAGACCATTTCAGAACATTAAGATTTAATGAATGCCCTGCCAGGTTTTAGACTTGCATGGGGCCTGTGGCCCCTTCGTTTTGGGCAGTTTCTCCTATTTGGAATAGAAAGATTTACCCAGTGCCTGTACCCCCATTTTATCTTGGAAGTAACTAACTTTCTTTTGATTTTACAGGTGCATAGGCAAAAGGACTTGCCATGTCTCAAATAAGACTTTGGACTTGGACTTTGAGTTAATGCTGGAATGAGTTAAGACTTTGGGGGACTGTTAAGAAGACCTAATCAGTTTTGAAATGTGAAAAGGACATGAAATTTGGGAGGGGTTGGGGTGGAACGATATGTTTTGGCTTTGTGTCCCCACCCAATCTCATCCCTAATTGTAATCCCCGTATGTTGAGGAAGGGATCTGGTGAGAGATGGCTGATAGGATTATGTGGGTGGTTCCCCCATGCTTGTTTCATGATAGTGAAGGAGTTCTCAAGAGATCTGATTGTTTAATAAGTGTCTGGCCTTTCCCCTGCTTGCTTTCTCTATCAGCTGTGACCATGTAAGATACGCCTTGCTTCCCATTCACCTCTGCCATGATTGTAAGTTTCTCGAGGCCTTCTCAGCCATGCAAAACTGTTAGTCAATTAAACCTCTTTTCTTTATAAATTAATTACCCAGTCTCAGGTAGTATTTTTATAGCAGTGTGAAAAGAGACTAATACAAAAGTCCACATGCAAAAATCAGTAATGTTTCTATATAGCAATAATGAAATAGTTGAAAAAGAAAGCAAGAAGTGATCCCATTTTCAATAACTACAAAAAATAGGAATAAATATAATCATGAGGTGAAAGACCTCTGCAAGAAAAACTATAAAACATTAATGAAAAAATTGAAGAGGATGCAAACAAATGGAAAAACTTTTCATGATGATGTATCAAAAGAGCTAATGTTGTTAAAATGACCATACTAACAAAGCAATCTACAGATTCAATTGAATCTCTATCTAAATACCAATGTCACTTCTCACAGCAATAGAAAAAGCAATCCTAAAATTGATACAGAATCAAAAAAGAACCCAAATAGCCAAAGAAATCTTGCACAAAGACAATAAGGGTGGAGACATCATACTACCTGACTTCAAAACTTATTACAAGACTAGAACAACCAAAACAATATAGTAAAGGAAAAAAAATGCACAAAAAAACAGACACAAAGACCAATGGAACAGGATAGAAAGCCCATCAAGAATATCCTCTTCAATAAATGATGTTGGAAAAACTGGATATTATATGCAGAAGAATGGAACTAGACTCTATATCTCACCATATACAAAAATCAACTCAAAATGGATTAAAGACTTAAATATAAGACCTGGTATTATAAAATGACTAGAAGAAAACATAGGTGATACACTACAGGACTTTGGTGTATGCAAAGATTTTTATAGCTAACACCTCAAAAGCAAAGGCAGCAAAAGCAAAAATAGACAAATGGGACTATATTAAACTAAAAACTTTCTGCACAACAGAGCAAACAATCAACTAAGTAAAGAGACAACTTGTTGAGTGGGAGATGACACTTACAAAATATTCATCTGGAAAGGGACTAATATCCAAATATACATGAAATTCAAACAATGCAAAGAAATAAAAACAAATAATCTTATTAAAAAGAAGCAAAGGACATGAACAGACATTTCTTAAAAGAAGACATACAAATGGCCGGCAGGTATTTAAGATAAAACATTCGCCATCACTAATCATCAGGGAAATGCAAATCAAAATCACAGTTAAGTATCATCTTAACCCAGTTAGAATGACTATTACAAAAAATACACAGAATAAGAGGCACTGATGAGGACACAGAGAAAAGGGAACTCTTATATACTGCTGATGGGAATGTATATTAGTAGCACCATTATGGAAATTAGTATGGATATTTCTCCAAAGACTAAAATTAGAACTAGAATACAATCTAGCAATTCCACCACTGAGTATTTATCCAAAGGAAAGGAAATCAGTATATCAAAGTAATACCTGTACCCTCATGTTTATTGCAGCCTCACAATGGCAAAGATATGGAATCAACTTAAGTGTCCATCACTGGATGAAGGGATAAAGAAAATGTAGTATATATACACAATAGAGTACTATTCAGCCATAAAAAAACACTGATATCTTGTCATATGCAGCAACATGGATGAATCTGGAAGTCATTATGTTAAGTGAAATAAGCCAGGCATAAAAAGACAGGTATGTTCTTACTCATACAGGAGCTACAATCATTGATCTCATAGAACTGGAGAGTAGACTGATAGTTACAAGAAGCTGGGAATAGTGCATTCATTGTGGGGGGGTGAGGGTGGATGAAGAGACGTTGATTAAATAAACATAAAGTTTGAGAGAAGGAAAAATTATAATGTTTGATAGCAGAATAGGGTTACTATAGTTAACAACAATATGTTGTGTATTTCAAAATAGCAAGAAGAGAGGACTTGAAATGTTCCCAACACATAGAAATGACAAATATTTGAGGTGCTAGATATCCTAACTATCCTGGCTTGACCATTGTACATTCTATGCTTATAATGAAATATCACATAAACCCCATTAAAATGTACAAATATTATGTATTAATAATTTTTAAGATTTGTATATATTTAAGGTGTACAACATTATGTTTTGATATACTTACATATTGTGAAATGATTACCATGGTCAAGTTAATTAATATATCCATCACCTCACAGAGATACTGTTTTGAATGGTAAGAATACTTAAGATCTATTGTCTGAACATATTTCGAGTATGAAATACATTATTATTATCTATAGTTACCATTCTGTACATTAGGACTCCAGAATTTATCTTATCACTGAAACTGCATTTTTAATCAATATCTCCTAATTTTCCCAATCCTCCATAATGTTTTCCATAATGACTGTACCAATTTCCATTCCCAAAAACGATGTATAAGATTTAGCTTTCTCCACATCTTCACCAACACATATTTTGACTTTTTGACAATAGTCATCCTAACAGGTATGAGGTAATGTCTCATTGTTGTTTTGATTTTCATTCTTTCTGGAGTTCAGGGTCCCTCTCCAAACTCACTAGACCATTCATTGGTAGAACTCATTTCCTTATGATGGTATGACTGGGAGGCCCTCATGATGACCTGATGGTATGACTGCTATCAGCTGGAAGCAGCCCTCAAGTCCTGGAGATAGCCTGTAGTTACGAGCACATGGCTTCATATTCATAGGCAGTTCACACCATTGCTGTTTGTTTCTTCCAGGCCATCAAGAGTCTCTCTGACACCAGTCAACTAAGGCAAGGTTTTATTTTGTTTTTTGTTTGTTTGTTTGTTTGAGATAGGTCTCAGCTCACTGAAACCTCCACCTCCCAGGTTCAAGTGATTCTCCTGCCTCAGCCTCCAGAGTAGCTGGGACTACAGGTGCCCACCAGCACACTCAGCTAATTTTTGTATTTTTAGTAGAGGTGGGGTTTCACCATGTTGGCCAGGCTGGTCTCGAACTCCTGACCTCAAATGATCCACCCACCTCAGCTTCTCATAGTGCTGGGATTACAGGTATGAGCCACCGCCACCCTGCCTGGCCAGCTAAAGCAAAGCCTTATATGGCTTAACATAATCATGGGAGTGGTAGCCCATCACCTTTGCCATGTCCTATTGATAAGAACACTCACAGCTAAGGAGAGGGGCAGACAGGGTGTAACTCACTGGGGATCTTCCTCAGTGAAAAAGAAAAGCCCTTCTGAATAGATGACATTTAGGCTGAGATCTGAAAAAGACAGAAAAAGGCAGCCGACTGGACCCTATGAAGATTCGCTTAGAGTGGATATTCCGCTCACTGCTGGAAGTACTGCTGACTAAGAACTCTCAGTCATTAGGCCCCTCTGGAAATGTTCTTTACTGGAAAGAGCTTTCTTGCCCAATCACACTCCTTCCATGAGCATCTTGCATTCCCTAACAATTAACGATGCAGAATAAAGTCCCGACCTCCTTGATCCAACTCCAGACAACTCCTAGGGGTCTCAATTTCCCTATGAGGCCACTTAAGGACTTTACTGAGGTTGTGTTGCAGCCCAACTTCTCTTTGTGCCTAATCTTGCTTTCCTATCTTGCAAAACATTGACCCTGACAGCACTCCCTGATAAACTCTGTGCATCTTAATTTTCACCTCAGAGCCTGTTTCCTGGGGAACTTATCTGCAACAGTAGCTATGGCATGATTAGAGCGATGAACATTCCAGGAAGAGGAGACTGGTAGTGCTAGGGCTGCTAAGGCTTTTCAAGTAGGAAGGACAAGCAAAAAAAAAAAAAAAAAAAAAAAAAAAGAGTTAAGGGCTAGAGTTTAATTGTACTGAAAAATGCCTTAACTCGAGGTCAGAAAATCAGGCTGGGGGAAGCCAGTGTTAGATCATGTAGGCTGTGTGAGCCAGGATATGAATGCTAGATTTTTCAATGTGATGGAAAATGATTTATATTTTACTTTTTAAATTAATATATTAAAAATCAATAAAAATCAATCCAAAGTAAAGATGAAAAATGCAAATAAAGAATTAAAAATACCTGAAAAAGGGAAAAATGGAAGTTTCTCTTATCAAAGCAATTGACAAACAAAAGGGATAATTAATTATTTATTATTCATTATTCATCTTTGATTTAGTTTTAATGAAAGAATTACTGAGACAATGATTGTGATAAACGAGTATTTGAAAAATTCTTGTTGATGTCTTCATGTACTTTTAAATTGAGTTCTTTTGAATGAGCATATTCTTTGCAAACAATACCAAGACAGCTGACCCTCTAAATACGGCAACCTAATAGGAGCTAATACTTAAATAGAACTTAAAATCTACAATGTTCAATACTGTCAAGCTGTGCAATGCACACCTGCAAAGAATGAGTCTTTTCTCTGTCAAGCACAAGATAAAGAAACCTCTGCAATACAAGGCTTGCATGGCTTTATCAACAATGGGTTCCATTCAAAAGCAGAGGAATCTGACAGAAAAGATGTTTGAGAAGTGGGATTTGGAGAATTTTATAAATTCCTCATTTCGTTTCTTTCCACTTAAAGACAATTCTAATAGCTTGCTTCTGCCCTATATGACAAGACACTATTCAGCTTTTAACCTTGACAGAGAGTGAAACTGCAATCTCATTGTGTAGGAGGCTTCCCACCGAGTGCCACTAGCAACTTAAAATTCTTGCTCAAGTGGAAAGATGAAAGTTCTTGGCAAATTTCATCAAGAAAAGTCAAACATTAGATTTCTGGGACTTAAAGATGGAATTATATTAAAATTTCAATCAACTGTACATACACTACTAATATTAAGATTTCAGTCATTTAAGTGATGCAAAAATGTAATTCTGATGGATGTTAATTACTTTCAACCCATGTACTTAATGAACCACAGAGTCTATAAACACACAGATGAAAAATACTTTACCTCATTTATCCATCAACTCAGTTTTAGATCTTTGTAAAATGAGTTCACTGTAAACACAGTTGGTCCTTATTAATAATGAGGGAGAAACTAACCTATGTGTAGAATTGTTTACAAGATATTTTCATAGACATTTTATTTACTGTTATAACAACCCTATAAAGCAACAAAAGAAAAATCAATATTACTCCCACTTTACAGATGAGGAACAAGTTCAGCGACCTCAGATAGCTTATTCAACATCATATAGTTGGGAAAATGTCAAAGAGAGAGGTAAAATATATGTATGTTTCTTTTGACATTCTATGCAGATATGAAGCATTCTTAGAAATCCACACCAGAATTGTTACTGGGTAGATCACTTCCTCCAAGCACCACTGACACCTTGGAATACTACCTCAGACAGAGAGTTAAAGATACCTATTAGATATTATCAGAAAAATCAGACATTAGATACTTAGAGCTGTTGCGCTGTGAAAACATTTTTTTTTAAGTAGTCACTTGTGCTACTTGATTTCAGCCTGCTTTGTTAATAATAATTTATTCTTTCAATATCTCTTCTTTAATATCTGAAGCTTTTTTAAAGTGGAGGATAAATGTAATTATCTGTGAAAGATGTAATACATGTGCTTAACTGTATATCACTCAGCAGAAAAGGGGATTAACTGTAAACGGGCACAAGGGAACTTTTGGGAAAAATAGAAAAGTTTTAAAATTGGATTGTAATGAAGGTTGCACAACACTATAAATTTACTAAGATCACTGAATTGTAATCTTGCAATGTGAATTTTATGGTATGTAAATTGTATTTCAATAAAGTTGTTAAAAAAGAGAGCATAAGAATGGGGGAAATGTATATTACTGTTAAATTTGAATAAATATGAATATATTCATATACATAAATTAATGTTGGATTTGAAGGAAAGAGTAATACAAAGTCAGAGTCCTAAATTTATGAAAACTGACACTTGGGACCTAAAGAAAGAACACAAAAGAGAAGTGATGTTTCCATGGAACATTCTGCAGCAATTTTCCTATTACATCACACGGTGGCAAAACGATGACCTAATCTGATCCTAACGAGGTCTCCATTTTATATTCTCTCGAGGAAAAATAAGCATGAAGAAGGGAGATGATTTATCAAGATCACAGAACTAGTCTCATTGATGGATTTCACACTCAGTCCTTAGAATACAAATCCTGCATTCCAAAGAAGGTAGATTTCTTCTTTAGCCCTCTGGTAGTATTCTATTATTTCTAAATATTTACTCATTGAGTAAACTTTTATTGAGTAACTTATATACCAGACATGAGTACCCCTACAGCTATTGTGTGTAGTCCCATAAAGCAGAAATTGTTATTGTGATTTTAGTACAATATGATTCTCCCTGGACCTCACCAGCTCATGGGGAGGTTCTCCAGAAGAACAGAATTAATAGAATATGTATAAATATATCCAAAGAGATTTATTATGAGGAGTTGGCTCACCAGATTATAGGGGCTGAGAAGTTCCACCATTTGTTAACTGCAAGCTAGAGACCCAGGAAAGCTGGTGGTTTAGCTCCAGTTCAAGCCCAAATGCTTAAGAACAAGGAACACCAATACCCAAAGGCAGGAGGAGGTTGATATCCCAGAACAAACAGAGAAAGCCTGTAGTTGCCCTTTCTCTGCCTATTTTTCTACACAGGCCCTCAAAAGATTGGAGGATACCTGCCAACATTGGTATGGGTAGATTTTTCACTCAGCACATCAATTCATATGCTAATCTCTTCTGAAAACACCCTCATAGACACACCCAGAAATAATGTTTTATCACGTGTCTGGGTATTCCTTAGCCCAGTCAAGTTGTCAAATAAAATTAACCATCACAGGAACAAACAAAGTCATATAAACAATATTAGCTCAAATTCTCATGCTCTCGTTAACACTTACATCATAGGATCTGAAATAATTGCCAAGGCTTCTTTTTCAAAATATTTTTGAGAGTTCTGAAAGTTATACTCAAAGAGAAGCTCTGAGATGCTGCTTTACTCTTTCTCGTGGGGCAGCAAAATCTGCATCTGGGCTCTTCAAATGTCAAAGCTGTAGAGTGGGTTCTGGTAAAATGGGCCGATATTTCTCATCCCCTTTTGTGTAAGAAATCCCAAGGCAATGTTGCTTTTCTATCAAGATTTTAAAATGTTTTTAGCAAAAAAAGTGGTTAAGTCTTTGTTTACCTTTTCTTCTAGTCCCAGACAGAAGCAATTAGCCTTGAGTGAACTCATATGCCAGCCACCACTCTGAACTCAGGACCACTGCTTTCCACGACGACCAAGGCTTTGTTGAGAAGTACAGCCCCATCATGACTGGCTTTGTCTCTGCTTATTAGGACCATCTAGGGGATTTCAGAGTTCCCTGCTCGATGAAACACCTAGTGACTCATTTATGATTCAACCCCATCAGTTCTCCACTCATGTTTACATAGTCTGAATCCCAGTTTAGATTGTGTTGTAGTCCAACTACATTAGTTATTCTGCTTGTGGTGGTTAATTTTAGGGGTCAGCTTGATTAACGAATGCTCACACAGCTGCTAAAGCATTATTCCTGGGTTGTCTATGAGGGTGTTTCCAGAAGAGACTGGCATTTACATCAGTGGACTAAGTGGTGAAGATTTACCCTCAATGTGGGTGGACAGCAACCAATCAGCTGAGGTCCTAGATGGAACAAAAAGGCAAGGGAAAGGCAAATTTGTTCTCTCTCTCTCTCTTCTGGAGCACAAGTTTGTTCTCTCTCTCTCTTCTGGAGCTGGAACATCCTTCTTTTCCTGCCCTTACACATCAGAACTCCAGGTTCTCCAGATTTTGGACACTGTAACTTGTACCAGCATTCCCATGGGTTAGCAGGTCTTCAGCCTCAGACTGAGAATTACATCATTAATTTCCCTAGCTCTGAGGCCTTCAGACTTGGACTGAGCCATACTACCGGTTTCTCTGATTCTCTAGCTTGTAGACAGGTTTTTGTGAGACATCTAAGCCTCCATAAATAAAAAAGCAAATTTTCCTAACAAATCCCCTCTTATCTACCTATCATCTGTCTGTCTATTCATCTATCTATCCATCCACCCATATATCCTATTGGTTTTATCTGTCTGGAGAACCCGGACTAATACACTGCTATAAAGTGCATCATTTGCCTAAAGAATAGTCTAACAGGGCATAATTCCTTCTGAATTAGAAATTTTTTCTTATATTCACCTCATTAAGTATATCACCTTAAGAAACTTTTCTAACATCACAGAAAATTAATTACATTGTAGAAATAAACATGCATCGTAATTCTCTAATGCAAGCTGATTTGTGATTATAAATAAACCAATTCATAAATGTTTACTCAGTTTTCAATATTCCTAAATTTTAACCAATCATGTCTTATTTACAACTCAAATTTAAATTTAGCATATTCAAATAATGTATCAAAACTGATAACTGAATTAAAAATAAA
Organism: Nomascus leucogenys; assembly: GCF_006542625.1. Lineage (NCBI taxonomy): Eukaryota > Metazoa > Chordata > Mammalia > Primates > Hylobatidae > Nomascus > Nomascus leucogenys. Next base: position 23,158,549 of record NC_044389.1, on the reverse strand, counting down.
GCAAAAGTGACAGAACCAAATATAAGTCCCTTAAATATAACAAAACAGTTCATCTTTGAAACAAAATGAATGTTTTATTTTGTTTTGTTTATATAATGTTTTCTCTGGCTGTTAAGAGAAATCCACAGAGGTAAAGCACCTCATTCGTTGGAAAGCTCAGTAAATAGCAGTATTTACACAGTTCTTCATATAAGCTTTTAAAAAGCAGATCACATAGCCAGACTATCCATCTGAATTTCATGATACATATAATTCACAATTGGTACTACCCTTGGTTTAGAAGATTGCTAAATTATTTTCTTGATCTTGTTTTTAAGCATGGAGAATCAATCCACACTTGGCCAAGTATTTTTATATTAAACATATTTATAAGAACAGAACATTTATAATTTTGTAATATTGGCTACCCTTGGTCTCAATTTGTCTTACAGATGAAATCACTACTTCCCTGTGTTTGTTAAAAAAATAACTTACAAAATCATATTTTAAAAATACATAACAGTATCTCCCAAATTATGCAAATCATTTTCATTTTTAATAATAATATATTTAAATGAAGATACAAATCGAGTCGTATTCTCGTGGAATTTAAATTCATAAGTTATTTAACTAGAAAAGTTGCATCAATAAGCACAAAACATTTAATAAAGGACCAATAGTCTGTCAAGACTCTTAGGAAAGCAAGATAACACGAAATAAACTTAGAATACTAAAAAAATCTAACTTGTGGAAAAAATACATATTGTTTTTAATAGGTATTATTTTTGATAAATATCTTATAGATGACAAAGTATTTCATTTGAATATAAACATATAATTATATTTTGGATGTTATTAATTTACTCATTGATTTGATCAATATTTCCTGAGTCCCTGAGAAAGGCATCGTGCTAGGATCTGGGAGAGATTAAGTTAAATAAAAAAAGATGAAAATCCCCCTTGCTTTCCGGTAAGGGAATGAACAAGAAACAAAATAATTAAAATAAATGTCAGATGGTGAAAAAGTGCTGTGGGAAAAATAAAGCGGGGAGGGATGATGGAGAATGTTGGAGTAGTTATGATTTAAATAGAATGATCAGGATGGACTCATTGAAAAGGCGACATTTGTACAACGGCCTGAAGATGAGAGAGCCAGTCTTCGGACTACCTGGAAGAAGAGAAATTCAGGATGAGGAAAGGGCAATTGCAGTAGCCCCGAAGCAGGAGCATGCTTGGTAAAAGGTCAGTGTAGATACAGTGAAGAATAGGGAAGAAAACCAAGAAGAAAGTTATATGGGGATGTGTGTGGTGGAGGCTGAGGTGTGGATTTCTGGGGCATTTTAGGCCATTGTAAGAACTTTGACTTGAGGTCTGAGTTAGATAGAAAAAGATATTGAGTAAGATAGGAGGGTTTTAAATAAAGAAGTAACATGAACTGGTTTATATTTTTTAAAAATCATTCTGACCACTTCATTGAAAATAGAATGCAGGAAGAAAAGGCAGAAGTGCTGAGACCAATGAGGAGGCTAAGAAAATAGAATACAAGAGAGAGGTGATAATGGAATGGATCAGAGCCACAGCCGTGGAATGTGAGAAAGGTGACAACGTATTTTAAAGGCAGAGCCAAGAGAATTACCATGCATATTGAATCAGAGAGTAGGAGAAAAAGAGAAGGCAGAAATAATGAGATAATTCTCAACCAGAGCAACTGAAAGTATAAAGACAGAAGGGGAAGGAGGTCTCTGGATGCAGGTTGATGGGTTCCTGAGGGCAGTGGAAAATCAGAAAATCTACTTCTGGAAATGTGAAATTTAAGATTGCTATTAGATAGACAAGTGAAGATGTAGAGTAGACAGCCTGGACTAGAAATTATGTGTATATGACAGTTTTTGATAAGTCAATTGATTGATTGGCAGAATGATAGATAGGCAGATACACACAGACAGGTTTTTAAGGTCATGTTACTGGATAAGATTACTAAGGCAGGAAGTTTAAGTAGCAAATAAAACAGAAGCAAGGACTGAGTCATAGGGGAAGGCAAGTTAAGATGAGGAAATTGCAAAGAAAACTAAGATAAAGTTACAACACATGTATATAAAAAATTGCCCAAACAAGAAAACGTTCTGTCCCTCCTAACCTCAAAGGGCTGAAACAGCTTCACAATGTTGCCAAAAGTTACCCAAAGATAAAGGGAAGGCACCTGGCTAGAACTGGGCACCGTTGTCTCACCTTATAAGAATCACGAATCTACAGGCTCTAGTCATCTCAGTGGACAAACTCTTCTAGCTCATTCCAGGAAAAGGTGTCAGGTTGCACTGAAGATCAATAACTCAAATGTGTGATCAGGAGATAGAACTAGTTCAGTCACCAAAACATTCATATTCATTCAATGAATAATGACTGAGAGCCAGGTATGTAAGTCACTGTCCCAGGTGATGAATTCAGAGTTCTTACTAAATTCAGAGCCTATTGCTCAGACTACAAATGCAAAAGCATCCATAAGTAGGCCGGGTGTGGTGGCTCATGCCTGTAATTCCAGCACTTTGGGAGGCTGAGGCAGGCGAATCACAAGGTCAGGAGCTCAAGACCAGCCTGACCATTATGGTGAAACCCCATCTCTACTAAAAATATAAAAATTAGCCGGGCCCAGTGGCACACACCTGTAATCCCAGCTACTCAGGAGATTGAGGCAGGAGAATCGTTTGAATCTGGGAGGTGGAGGTTACAGTGAGCAGAGATTGCACCACTGCACTCCAGCCTGGGCGACAGAGCAAGACTGCATCTCAAATAGATATATATAGATAGAGATAGAGATAGAGATAGAGATAGAGATAGAGATAGAGAGAGAGATAGAGAGAGAGATATATATCTGTAAGTATACACTATAATTATATAGGACCCTTTACAATAATAGCAAAATATTTTTGATCACTTAGTATATGCCAAGCACTATTTACACAGATTGCATTTTACAAAGATGACCACAAAATTGTCTTCCACCCATAGGTCCTCCTGCAACGTGAACTTTCCCATTCTTAAATGAAGTCTAGTTCCCCTTTCCTTGGCATCTAGGCTGGATGTAGTGAACAGCTAGTAACTAAAAGAACACAGGGAAAGTGACTTCCTGTGAAATCTGAGGCTAGGTCAGAAAAGCCACACGTCTTCCACCTCGTTGTTTGGAACGCTTGCTTTCCACATACCCTCCCTGAAGACGCTCCCTCTTGGAGCCCAGTCACCATGCTGCAAGAAGCACACACCAAGTGGAGAGAACACATGTGGAATCCCCAGCGGACACCACAGAGAAGCTTGTTATTCAAGTCATTACAACTATGTGTGTACATAAGGAACTCTGCACATGATTACACCACCAGCATTTGATGCATCCCTGGCTATTTGAGCCTTCTGGGCTGAGGTACCAGATATCCCCGGTCCCTAAACCACAGAATCTATGAGCATAATACAATAGTTTTCATTTTATTCCACTAAATTTTAGAAGTGGTGTATTAAGCAGCAATAAATGACTGGATAAAGTTTGTTAACAGTTTTTATCATATAATTTCATTTAATCTTCGAGAGAAACCTATTAGCCAGTTATTATTCTCTGCATTTTACAAAGGGAACTCAGCCTGAAAAAAAATGATTAATACAGCTAATAAATGATAGAGCCACAATTCAAACACAATTACAGAATTAGAAATTGTAAAGACAGCATTATTATACATCCTTTGGGTAAGAAAATTCTGGTAGGCACTGAATAAACATGAAAAGAATATATAAAAGAACCCATATTTTGAGATTTCTGTGAACAATGTAAGAAGTCAAAACACATATATGTGACAACTGCTCTCATCTCAAAATCTTTAATTCAACAACGGGGCAAATGGTGCATTTATTCATTAATCAGACTTTCAATAAGTGGCCACTGGGTGCCTAACATTGTATTAATCAGAAAACTAGCCAAAGGTATAGGCAGAGAGAACAAAAAGTAGTGTAATTAAAGAGAGAGGGAACTTTCACAAATCACTCATTTGTCCTCTATTCTGGAAGTAAGGTATCTGAAACACTTTCTTAATGAAAGAAACAGATTTGTATTGTTAAAGATTTTTGGAAATGATTCATCAAAGTGATACATGACTCCTGCACAGAAAACTGGATTTTAAAAGAGTACATAAAGTATGGAAGAAATAACCAAAATATGTATGTATGTTCCTGGATGGGAGAGGAAATAGAGGAGAGATACAGAAAGGAGAGTATGCATGGGATTGTTTCTGCAAAGAATAAATGTGTGGCAGTTAGTGTTGTCCATGTGTAGAGCAATGGTTTATATGCATAGATTTAAGATTCTACTATCTATATTTTTTAAATTTCTTCCTACAAAATCTACATAGATTGTGAAGGAGAAATAATTTTTCTCATATTCCTGGGAAGAATAAGGATCACCTTTGAAGACACAGAAAATGTTCATATCGCTTCTAGATTTTCAGTGTTAAATAGCTCATTTTTTAAGTCTGAGAAAACATGAAAAAGTCCATGAAAATGGCAGAGTTAGAGCTGCAGGGCCCAGATTCTATGCTGCCTCTCGGTTTGTCCAGTGAACATCATGGGAGACGTTGTGTTTTGCCAGAATGCATTATCATTACCTGTCTTTAATCTCAACTCATTTAAGTTCTTAATTAGTGGAGATAGAAAGTGTGTGCACATGTGAGTGTGTGTATGGGTTATTTTAGCATATTGATATGCAGCAGAAACGAGATCTCAGTCAATTCCATTTTCCAGCTTTACAATGGAAATTTAAACACTGTTTGTTACAATGTTGCCATTGAAAATATTATTCCGATTTTATACAATACAGATTTATTTATCTGAAACATTTTTCCTTCAAAGAAACTAAACTACTCACAAAAGTGTTCATTAACCCACATAACTCCAAGATACTGTGTCTTTATTTAGCTGAGCATTTGGTTCTTGAAAAGTAAGTCTTGTTGGCTCAGATGTTAGCATTGCAGCATTATTTGGAAATAAGCAGAAGGTTTGTAAACAGGGGGTTTAAAAAACTTAAAACTTAAACTTCTAGCTGATGAGGGAGTGCCAACCGGCATATGGAAGGATCAGTGTTGAGTCTAGTTTTATTTGGTTCAGTTTATAGATGCAGTGAGTGAGGAGATGGAGAGTTTTGCAAGTACAAGTTCATGTTATTATGCAAAGTGGTTAAGATAATGTTTATCTCTCTAATCTTCACGTCTATTAAAATTAGTTTATTTAACTCCACACCCCACGAAATAGGAAGAATAGTAATCATTTCATGATAATATTCACATTCATGATATTAGCAAGTTAATGATGAATTTATACTCACTGTTATTGATTAAATGTGATTGATAACAACATTAGCTAGAAAATGTTCACTTTGGGACCATTATTTAAAGTACATTCTGTGTTCTGTGTGGCTTTTTTTTCATTCTCCTCTGTCAGTATGAAATGCCTGACATTCATTCATGAAGCATTTCTTAGATTCCCATTATGTGCCAGGCTCTCAGAGGCAAAAGCAAACAAGATACAGTTCTTTCCTCAAAGTATGTACAATTAAATAAAATATGGCAGGTTAGAAAATAAATATGTGCACGGAAAAGGCATAGATGCTGATATAAAACTGTGTAAGGCAACAATGGGGCACAAACTATAAAGCAAGTAATAGGTTTTGCCTGGGCAGGCGTCAGGAAGTGCTGTACTAAGGAAGGAATTTTTGAGTGGCCTCTGAACAGGAATGTGCGACAGGGAGCAATTCCAGGAAAGGTGTGGAGACACAAAATAACCCAGGAAGGTTCCTTTGAAGAAAATGGTCCACTGCTTTGTGTGGGTGCATGTTTGTGTGTGCTATATGATATATAGATAACATTACATATGACATATATTACAGATACTACTATATGTTTTATACATGACATACATATTATAGGTAATATATGTAAAATGTATTTATAAAATCAATATACACTCGGCCGGGCGCGGTGGCTCACGCTTGTAATCCCAGCACTTTGGGAGGCCGAGGCGGGCGGATCACGAGGTCAAGAGATCGAGACCACGGTGAAACCCCGTCTCTACTAAAAATACAAAAAATTAGCTGGGCGTGGTGGCGGGCGCCTGTAGTCCCAGCTACTCGGAGAGGCTGAGGCAGGAGAATGGCGTGAACCCGGGAGGTGGAGCTTGCAGTGAGCCGAGATTGCGCCACTGCACTCCAGCCTGGGTGACAGAGCGAGACTCCGTCTCAAAAAAAAAATATAAATAAATAAATAAATAAATAAATAAAATCAATATACACAATAAATGGATGCATGTATATACATACATATACACACATGTCAATAGACACATATATGGATTTTGTGTTGTTTAGAGCAAAGTGGTCACATTTTCATCAGCCTCTGGAATGCTATGATCACACATCCCTTCTTTGGCCCTCCATTTCTGATTTGCAACTCAGTTTAGTCGTTTAAAATGTTTAGCCGGTGGGCTCTCACATTTGACAGCAAAATAGTACCCAGACCCAGAAAACATTTGAAATTTAAATTTTTAATCCTGTTTTTAAGTCATTTACATGAAAATCTAAAAATATCCTTTAAAAGAACATTACCCTATCGTTGTCTTAGAAGAGAATAAAACAGTAAATACAGCAACTTTAGGTACTCTGGCGCCACCTTGTGGTTTCTTTTCATCTGACACTGTCCCGGTAAATATTTTTTTAATTTTCTGTAGAAAACTTTAAAAATACTATATCCAGAATCTACAAGGAACTTAAAAAAAATTACAAGAAAAAAATAACCTCATCAAAAACTGGGCAAAGAATATGAACAGACGGTTCTCGAAAGAAGACATTCGTGCAGCCATCAAACCTATGAAAAAAGCTCAACATCACTGATCATTAGAGAAATGCAAATCAAAACCATAGTGAGATACCATCTCACTCCAGTCAGAATGATGATTATTAAAAAGTCAAGAAACAATGGATGCTAGTGAGGCTGTGGAGAAGAAGAAACGCTTTTACACTGTTGGTGGGAATGTAAATTCGTTCAACCATTGTGGAAGACAGTGTGGCAATTCCTCAAAGATCTAGAACCAGAAATAACATTTGACCCAGCAATCCCATTACTGGGTATATACCCAGAGGATTATAAATCATTCTACTATAAAGACACATGCACACGTATGTTTACTGCAGCACTATTTACAATGGCAAAGACTAGGAACCAACCCAAATGCCCATCAATGATAGATTGGATTAAGAAAATGTGGCACATATACACCATGGAACACTATGCAAACATAAAAAGGAATGAGATCATGTTCTTTTCGGGGACATGGATGAAGCTGGAAGCCATCATTCTCAACAAACTAACACAGGAGCATAAAACAAAACACTGCACGTTCTCACTCGTAAGTGGGAGTTGAACAATGAGAACTCGGATACAGTGAGGGGAATAACACACACCAGGCCTGTTGGGGGGTGGTGGGTGAGGGGAGGAAACCTAGAGAATGGGTCAAATAGGTGCAGCAAACCACCATGGCACACATATACCTATGTAACAAACCTACACTTTCTGCACATGTATCCCAGAACTTAAAGTAAAATAAAATTTTAAAAATACTATACCCCAGCATCTGTTCAACAACTATTTCTTAAGCATTATATTGGGATCAGAAATATCATTCGCCACTAGGTTTACAAAACAAATAATAAGTGGACATTTTTAAGGGGCTTAATTTCTAGTATGTGTTTTGAAGACAGGGCTAGGGCTGAGATATAGACACCATGTATTGTTACATTACCCTTTCTAGAAGTGAGAACAATGTCTGTATTTTATCATCTTTGTAGCAGATTAAAAAAAAAGTCACCTTTTGGTGACCAGCTGAATGATATCATCTGTTTGAGAAAGCTTTAGAAGCAGTTCCTGGAAAAAGGCTATACAATGAATTACTTTTCTCACTGAATTTTCTAGAGTGCCACAGCAACAATGGTTCAGCACTGTCAGGAGGTAGATCATTTCTCTGCACTCACACGTCAGAAATCTATGGCACACAAGAGTGGACCACTGACTGCATATCCCGCTTCTCATAGTGCTCTTGAGAGCAGTTCCCTCTTTCTGCGAGAGGCCAAATAATAGACTTCTTAGAAACAGGCTGTTTTGGCTCATACTGTGTTTTTATTAAATGACTTCAGAGTGGGGAAAACCTTTGCCTTGAACTTGGGAAGATGCATAATGAATGGATAGGAAATGGCCCCATGGAAAGCCACTTAGTAAATATGCAGGTCTGACAGGGTACTGGGTAAACAACTCTGTGAAAAGACAATGAAATTCTATGGAATAATCCTATGATTCTATCCAACTTAAGACAATTCATGAAACAGAAAACATTTTTTCTTTCATTTTTCTTTGGCTCTTGGGATCATCTGACATTGATTCAATATAATTTTGTTACAACACAAATACATTAAATAATCACATTTCAGAAGGAATCAAAACAATTTTAATTAGAAAACACTTCTTGAGGACTTTTCACTGTACTGAGGATGTTAAAAAATTATATTGACTGCCTCTTCTTGCAACTGTCAAGAGGCTAAGAATTTAAACAAGCAGTTGATTATTTTGAGATCTGCAGTACTATCTTTTCCAGTGTTTAATCAAATTGTATAATTTATATTTGAGAGTTAAAAAAGAGCATACTGGTGTCATTTAATGATAGTATCAAGAGCAGAACTCATTTAAAACTCCTTTATCACTCCCTACCCCCAATGTTTTTCTCTCTTGCCCAGAGTACTTAAAAACCACTGCACACCTGTCTCTGCCTCTCAAGTAGGGATATACCAGGCTATGTTGTCAATTGAGGAAGACTTTGCCCACTTCAATTGCCTTACTTGGTAGTAGCTACTTACCACTCCTTAGATCAGCATTCCCAGTGATCCATTTTTGACATTGAGAAAGAAATAATTATTCACTGTGAAGCAGTGTCTCATACATTGCGGAATATTTAGCATTCCTGGGTCTTATGTGTCAAATACCAGCAGCATTTATCAGCCTTTATTAGAAAACAAAACATTTTCATACATTTTCAGATGACACCCTGGAGGCTTAGAGCATGAGTATTGACACAGATATGAGGGAAATACTCATTCATTTATTCAATAAGCCTCTCAAACATCTGTGACTATAAATCAATTATCATATGAGGGGTAACTTACTACCTAGTTGGAGAGACGACAAACTAAACATGAAATCACACTTTAACTTATGGAACTTACATACACAAATTGTTAATAAAAAAGAAAAATATTACTGGTAAAATTAGAGAAGGCTATAGAGAGGATGAAAAAAATATTACTCAATTTTGAAGGACCTAGAAGAATAGCCCAGGAGAAGAAGAGTAGAACATTTCAGTCACGAGGAATAGAATATGCAAAATCTCAGTTGTATAGAAGAAAATTAGAAATTGCGAGTGTCATTCCAGAGGGACTGAAACAATAAATAGATTTTGGAAGAGTGATTAAGAGAAGATATTAAATGGCAGGAAAGGGGAAGAGAGAATGAAAAGGAGGGTTGTAAAGGGCAAATTTTGAGCCACCTGTGAAATATGAAAGATTTTTGTGTTTCTCTGACTTTCCAATCCTCCTGTGGGATTTTACTCTCATCCCGTGAATCATAATGCCTATGACTGTGAGTGATAACAAACTCTCTTGTCATGCCTGACCCTTCCCCTGATGCTCACATGACATTTCCACTCTCTGCTCCCCATCTTTTTAACAGTTCTGCCCCAACCTCAGACTTAAAAGGTCTATAATGAACTCCTTATCTCTTCGTCTGAACTAGGTTTTGGCTTCTCTGTCACTATTTCTATATTAAAGTCACGAACTTTTTTCTTTCATTCAGATTTCCCTACTGCCAGTTACTGTCTTCTGTTTGAATTTTCCTGAGCAATATCTCATCTACAAATTTTCCTCATAGATTTCAACTGTTATAACTCAGGAGCCCATTCCTAGGCTACTGTACACCTTCCCTAGCTGGTTTCCCAGCCTCCACTTTCTGCTTCTTCCATCATTCCTGCACACTGCCATTGCACAGATCTCAACATATTCCTTTGGTTGCTTTGGCCTTGTGCTCAAAAATAGGCTTCAATGACAGAGAAAAGAAAAGGGAAAAGAAAAATCTGCTTATCTCGGCATTCAAGGCTCCCACAATCTGGCCCTAAATGCTTTAATTCCATTAGTGGCTCTCCTTAACTTTCAATGATACTCAGCTGGTAAAAATGTTTTGGTATTAGCCATGTATTGAGCACTTTCTATTACCTGACATTGAGGGTAGTGCTTTCTATGAATTTTTTCATTTGGCCTTTATTAAACCTTATCAATGGGTGCTTTTATTTCTCATTTTATAGATGGAAATAAAAAGATTTAGAGATGAGGTAACTTGGCCGCTTTTATACAGATAGTAGATGATAGGGCCAGAATTTGAAATTTAAATTTATTTCTGATTCGTAATGTCATCCTATACTTCTGATTCGCTCTCTCTCTATATTAACTACTCTTCAGTCTCTGAAACCAATATTATTATATCACTTTAAATGCTTCCAAGTTTGTTCTTATCAAAATTCAGCCCATCTTTCAAATCCTACTCAGAAACTACTTTCTCCATAAACACTTCCCTACCAACTTAAGTCAAAGTCACCTCTCCCTCCTGCCAAGCCAGTGGTTTCCAACTTTGGCTGCACATTGGAATCACCTGTGGAGACTTGATATAATTGGCCTGGAAGCCACCTGGGCATTGAGATTTTTTTTTTTTTAATCTCTCAAGGTGATTCCAATGTGCAGCCAAGGTTGAAAAACACCACTTTAGGATCTTAAGCAAATTTTTAAAAAATTCTACATTTCTTTTGTCAATTAAAATGACAGACTGGCATAATTTAGGGACAGATTTGGAGGCCAGTTTATTCTGTAAATGAGGATGTTGAATATGATTCATGATCTATGATTAGGGATATTCACATATTTTTGGCAAAATACTTCATTTGAAATCTTTTGGAGACACAGAATTGGTGAAAAAATGTTGAATTCCATTTTTAAAAATGGAGAAGGAAAACATCCAATCTCCTTTTTTCCATAACATCCCTGGGGTCTCTCAAGAAACTACATGAAAACTCCATAGCATCTAAGATAAAAATCTGCATATACTCAGTTACAAAAGTCCTTTCTGTCTATAAAAGTCTGATATTCTGTGGTATCATGGCTAAATTCAAGATAAATTCTCTCTACGTTAGCTGTTTTACTGGACTATTTCTCTCCCAACAATGCATTATTCAGCTAATAGAGTTTTCTTAGGGAATTATATTCAATTAATAAAAACAGTATTTTCAAATGGCCCAGAAATGGCATCATGTCCCCAACAGCTGGTACTAATGTTTCAAACTCACAACCACCTCTGAGGACAAATACGAATCTATCCCTTTTACCAAATGAAGACATTGAGGGTTAAGGGGTTAAGCGACTCACCTCAACTTGTGGTTCAATCTAGTGGTGCACTCCCAACTCCTAATCCAGTTTATTCTATTTCTTATAAATATTTCACGAGCCTCTCCGTTACCTGCCACCATGGGCTTAAAAACATCTCCACTAATGAGCAGCACAGAGCTGTCTCTAAGCTACTTGGAACCAAAGTTCAGCCAGAATTTAGTACAATAGACAATTCACAACACATTTCCAGAGATCAGCAGGGGGAAAAAATGCACAACACAGTTTTGCATTCAGGTAAAGTGTACTGAAGACATTTTTTAATGGCAAACATAAAAATAAAATGCTTTGTAACAAAAAAGAAGTGGCATATTGAGTTTGGAATCTGTCTATCAAGTAACGAATAAAGAAGAGGTAAATCAATGAAGACCTGTTACTTCAAAACATATCAAATTTTAACAAAAGAGAGTTTTTTTAAAAAAATTCTGACCTGGGTATCTCAGTTTTCCGAGAAAACTCCAGCTAACCACAACTCATTTTTATTCCCATTTTCATTTTCTCCTCTTTTCCCAGCTAATCATTTTCCTTACTACATGAGGATCAGTTCGGAGGTCTGCCATATGAAACTGTCACAAAAATACGGGGGGATACAAGATGCCTGCTAGTGAGAGAAGCTTAGGTGAATAATCCATCAGGAAGTGCCATCACTAAGTCAAGGCAATAACACACGTAGGAGGACACATAACCATCCGCAGGGACTGAATCCTTTCTGTTTCATGTATCTTATTACTTGAGCTGGCAATCTTTAAAATTTGAAAGACATGTAGTGCCCTAGAATTTCAGAGTAATTCTTTTTTTTAACAGCCAAATAAAAGGAAGCCAATAGTAACAGAATTGAATAATTTAAGGCTTGTGTGAAAAAATTTACTTCAACATTAAACTTCTAGTTCTTCAATGAGAGACACATCTGCTCTCTGTTCTTAAATCTTTGTAAGAAAATAAGTGTGAGGATTAGGAAGTTGGCTGTGTAGGTTTACATTCACACAAACTGTAGAATATTTCTTCAGATTTAATACTTAGCTAATAATTTTACCTGAATTATGTGTTTAGAAAACACTACTTTCATTTATTTTAAACAGGGACTTTATTAACTATAATTAATATCAAGCTTAACTGAGAAAAGCTATTAGGCTGGTTAGCATTTATGTAATTTGGGGGAAAATATATGTAAGTACAGTTTTGACGTAATATGCTGAATGTCTAACTGCCCTTGGCTCTCTTCTGAGGGAATTGGCCCCAGGAATTTCTAAGGCATAGGTTGTCAATCTTGGCTGCAACTGTCGGACGCAGGAGTGGATGTTGGACCCTACAGCAGCCATCTACAGGGGATTGTCACAGGATTCTGTTCATAAGAAATGCCCTTAGACTGGATGGTGACAATTCAACCAAAACAAATACTCTCTCTCAGGGAGTTTGAATATGAAACATATAAATACAGAGCCAGCTAGCAGCAGCAGAAGGAAAAGCAGTTAAAACAGAGACAAAGGCATTAACTAGCAGAGCTCAAGAGAAGAGCATGGTGGACTCATCCTCCTGGAGGCAACACAAGATAACCAGGTTATCACCAGAGTAATGCTGAATGCTGAACAAAGTTCCACTTCTCTCAAGGTGTGACTACAGAATTACAGCTACATTCTCAATGTAGGGCCTATGTAGCTTTTCAGTCTATTTCTTGTTCTCCCTTCATCAAAATCCTCACTGCACACTGTAACCAAACCTCTCTCTGTTCCTTGCAGCCTCAAAAAAGCATAAGGTCATGTGCATTAAACATCTTTAATTGGAAGTGATCAACAGGGTTAAATATCACTGGATTTCAGTGCTAATTCCTCTATTTAGTAATGACATTAGTATTTTCCAACTTATCCTTTCTGCTACCAGATAGTAAATCAGCAACACTAAATAATCCTAACTGGTATTATAAATTTTCGAGAGGAAGTACTAATATAGTGTTAAAAAGCATAGGCTTTATAATTCAAATCATAACTTTACTACCTGATAGCTCTGTGATCTTGGATACGTTTCTAAACCTCTCTGGATCTGTTTCTTCATCTGTAAAACAGAGATACTAATTTTATGTACCTCATAGAGTTTTTGTGACTAGAGTTTTTGTGGAAAATTAAATGAATTAGCATATGTAAAGCATTTAGAACTTCAGCAGATAATAAGCACTGTATAAGAACTACTTATTATTTTACTGTTATTTAAATGGAAACCTAATTTGAACTTCAGAAGATTATATTCTCATTTTTAAAAAGCATCATCTACTTAAAAGAGGATGATTCAGCTTTGTGGAAACTGGTGGTGTTCTTCACCCGCAATGTGTTTTCATTGTTATTAGTCCACTGCAATATAAAAATGAAAATGAAGGCAACTCTCAAAAGACACCAATTAGGCACATCAGTTGATTACAATTAATTTTGGATACAAGATTTGGCAAGGAAAATATGCTTAGCCAAAACATTCTAAATTCTTCTGTTATATAGACAAGCACCTTAAGCTATTCATAAAAATTCCAGGCCCCGGGATATTCGCTGGAGCTATTCATCAAATAGTTTAACAGCTGATAAAGAGTTGACCGAAACAGAAATGATTGAATTTCTCTCTAAGGAGCCAGAGTGAGTCTCTGGCAAAAACAGGAAGCTATTATGTCATGTCCAATTTATTTAGTCTAGTGATTCAAAGAACACTGCTCCATCCATTATCATCATTTCCCCTTCTAAGGTTCTTATATTCATTAGGAAATGTCCTTAGCCACCCTAAAGATTTCATGTTCATTATCTACATTAGATTGAATAAACTGGACATGGCCTAGCAGAGTGAAAACACAATATTAGCAAACAGATGCTGGACTTTAGTGCCTTAAAGTGGCTTTAAGGGATGCTCTCAATGGCCTGCGCCCTCCCCGTCTGAGGATTCCAGCAGTGAGCTCTGCCACCCCCACTCTCCTCTTTGCACTCAGGGGTGGATGGTTTTTATAAGCAAGAGGATTAATAGGCCCAGGAACAGATGCTCTTTTACAGTAAGTACTATTGCAAAATCCAATTGTGCTTTACGTGAGGTTGATAGCAATCACTCCCCAAAGAGACATTTCTTAAATACCTCTCTAGTTTAAGATCCACATTTTGGTAATTTTATTAAGTTAGAAATTAAACACTTGTTGGCTAAAGTGCATCACTGACTGTGAACCAACTGTGCTTAGAGACCCTTTGAAAGTATATATTCTCTGGATTGTTCAACACAACATTTGCCCAACTAAATAGAGAGCAAAATTGGTGAATACCTGGGACATTTCTATCTTGTCTAGCCACAGAGATGATAAATCCAAAGCACAGTCAAAAAACGAATTAAGGCACCTGTAAAAAATTTGCACTCCATTGTCACATCTTAGGCCCTCAAAACTGTTTGTGGAACTCATCAGTAAAGTTTTCATGATAAAAAGATGGTGGATTTTTCTCTGCCCTCTTCTAGCAGAGAATAAATATATTCTCAGGATTTTCTCTATGTATTTGTTGTAGTGGGGAGTGTTAAATATAGAAATCGCATTAAATCTCAGTTAGTTTTGCCCTGATTTTATTCCAAATGAATATGTGTCCATGGTGAGTGATGGGAAGACAGCAATTAAATTGATTATTTATGTTTAGTTCATTCACTGTTAATACTGGCATGGCCATTCATTGATATCCATTTTAGTAAAATCAAACCAAGAAGAAAATTCAAAGAAAAGTGTAAGATGATTGAAATTATACAAAAGGTCTTGATTTTATTCTTTCTTTCATGTGCTTTGACTTTACTGCCAGTTATTTCTGTATCTCTTTTTCTTTCCCCAAGCAATTTCTCATCCTAGTGATCCCCATATAAAATTATTTTGATCTGTGTTTCCTTACAAGAAAAATGTTCAATATATTCAGGATCTTTTTCAGTAAAACTCTTGATTATCTCTAAATGTCAAGAATTTTATATGTTGATAGATATTATATGCATGTCTCTAGATACTGTAAGCATATATGTACCAATGCATTTAAATCTGTAAACACACATACATGAATATACACATACACACATCTTTAATTGATAGATACTCTATATACTATATCTATATAATATACAGTTCACAGAGTCATAGCTATATCTTTATCTGTAGCAATATTTATAAATCTTTATGAAGAGATATAAACAATATTTAATATTTTCCAAATCTTGAATTCCTTGGGCAATCCAATAAAGTGGCCCAAGGAAAGTGAACCTGTATACAAACAAAAACCAAGGCTACCTACAGGGATAAAATCACATCCAAATCTGTGGATTGCAAATTAAGAACTTTGGCTAAAACTTATATTGCTTAGTCAGCAAAAGTATTAGGTTCAGAAAAAGTGTTAGAGAAGTATTATAACATGTCATTCTTTTATATATTATCATAAATAGGATAACATTAAAAATAATATTCACATGATTTTATTATTAAGTCAGGAGAGAGAACTGTAAGGAAGTACCCTAAGACAATGGTCATCGGTCCAGCCTCTTCATTTTTTATCTGTTGTGCCACTGCAACTTTCCCACACACAGCACAATAAGGAGAATTACATCTCTCTTTCTTTCCTCTGTTATTCTCCAGAGGAGGGGGAGAAAAGACATGCATGTAGGAGGATAGACAGGTGATATTATCAGAGTATCTGGTGGAGAAGAAGATTAGGATGAAACCAGAATGTGGATCACTGAATTGCAAATGACTCACTTGAGTAAGAGAGCATTTCATGGGTCCTGATCAAGCTATAGCATTTCTCTTTTTTCCCCTCTAATGGCTATGTCAATACTTCTTCCCAGGAAGAAAAACTTTCCTTAACATTGAGGTTGCTAAGCTTTATATGATGGAAAGTTGTAATAATTAAGGTCTAGCCCTATGTATAAAACAAGGAGAGCTATTTGTTTGTGGCTACATATAACTATCAGCCCACCACTTTTTTTATGATAGTCATCATGGCTTTTTGTGACGGTATAATTTCAAAAAGGAAGCAGAGACCATGACTGAAAAAATGTTAAAATAGTTTATTGGTCACAGGGTATCCTCTGTGTCCTAGGAGTCAGGCAATATAATTTAACTCAGAGAGCACAGCTTTCATAAAATCTTAGGAGTCAAAGTAGTACACTGTGTTCTTCAAGATGCTCCCTGTCAGAAGCTCTTCCCATTTCCATGACAAAACAAAAGGAGTGGGATAGTTTGGCTTATTTCCTCTTTCAATGGTCCAACATTTTTAACATCATCAATATATTCTGCATCATACTCAGAACATCCCAAATTCCCTTTATAAGTAAGGTGAGTTCTATTTGGAATACGGGGAATTTAAACATATTATTGTGGATTATTTGGAAATAAGAAGAAAAGTCTTTGCACAAATCCTTTCACCATTATTACGTTGGATAAAATAAGTCTGACTGCAGATAGAAACTCAGAAGCAATTCAGCAAGTATAAAATTGCACTGACCATTTAATTACTCAAATTATATTTGACATAGGATTAGCATTAGGCCTCTCCACCACCAGGTCTCTATTTTGCTAACTTTTATAATATATCTTACAAATTCTAACAGAGCTCCAGGATTACATGTAAGTTAGCAAGTAGTCAAAATAGTGATTTTTAAATATCCCCAACATTTTCAACTTCCTTGTGCTTCATAAGCTTTACCTGTTTCTCTTTATGCAGTTAATGAATGGTTATTGAATGCCTAGTGTATCCCAAGCACTGTGCACGGTATTGAATATATGATAGTAAATGAGATAAATACAGATTCCTTATCCTGAAAGAGTTTGCAATATTTTTGGAGACACCAGAAAGCAATGAGGCAATTCCAGCATGACACATACTTTAACAGGAAGGAGCAGTTTTCTAAGGAACTGCAGTAGAAAGGCATCCAGGCAGAATTGCAGTAATTACAGAAGTATTTCTCAATAAAGTGACATCTAAACAGAATCTTTAGTGATGAGCCATTAGCCAGATGAAGGAGCATTGGTGGTTCTAAGAAAAAGAACAAGATAGAGCAATGAGAGTTGGAAACAAACAGCTTTACATTAAAATATCAGCCACGCTGTACAGGTCTAAAGGTTAAGGGGGAGACTCCAGTTGAGGAAGAAGATGAAGAACAGAGGAGGTAGTGGGTAAAACTAACAGAGCGAATACCTCGTGAAGGCATAGCACTGCTGCAGAATGAGTGTTTAAGTTGAGGAAGGACTCTTATTGCACTATAATGGAAGGAGAAAGTTAAAAAATAAACATAAATATAGATACATTTAAAGGTGCAGTGGCAAGAATTTGAGAGAATTCCCCTAAAAGGGTTTCAATTTTTTAATATGAACAAACGTAGCAATCAATAATAATTGATTATATTTTACGTCCCAATCGGTGTGATTACTTTATCTAATACTCGGAACTTCCTGTGACATTGACACTGATACCTCCCCAGTTTGCAGATGAAAAAATACTTCAGAGAAGATACTTTTTCCAACATCGCACAGTCAGAATGTGACAGAGTCAAAGATAACAGTCCGGATTCTCCATACCATATGTTTATTTACGGTTCCTCCAATAAGGCAGAAGCCGTTCTCTGCTCTGAGAATGGACCAGGAAACAGAGACAAGTATGAAGAGAGTAGAAAAGGATCAAAATAGCCACTAATTTCTCCCATTCTAACTACATTCTAATTACAAGGGCTGCTAGATAGTGCTGAAGATGAGTAGAAACAGATTGTATCACCAGTCATTTGCAAATGTGAGATTTGCTCAGCAGCTCCATCAAGTGCGGACATGGGAAAAGTAAGCAGTCGAACTGACAGATTGGAAGAGCATTTTCCAGACAGACGATGTCTCCGTCAGCCCAGGCCACCATAACAAAATACCACAAACTTGGTGGATTAAACAACTGGTATTTATTTCTCATAGTTCTGAAGGCTGGAAGTCTGCAATCAGCCTGCTGGCATGGTTACTTTTGGGGGAAGGCTCTCTCCTTAGGTTACAGAGAGCCACCTTCTTGCTGTGTCCTCAGATGGCTAAGAGAGAGGAAGAGAAAGCTCTCTGGTCTTTCTTTCTATAAGGTCATTAACCCCGTCATGAGGTCCCCCTCCTTATGACGTTATCTAACCCAAAATACCTCCCAAAGACTGCATCTCTGAATACCATCACCCTGGGGATTAGGGGTTCAACATGAATTTGGGAGTGGGGTTCAACCTTCAGTCCATAGCAGATGGGAAAAAAATGAATGATGATTAAATATGTGATTTAAAAAATAAAAGGTTCAAGAGCTGGACCATGAGAATCTATAATGAACGAGAAAGGAAGTACAGACCAGCAATGCAAGGGAGAAAGTGATGGCACCCCAAGGAGGTTAGAAAACATATGGAATAGGAACAACTCAGCTCCAACAGGGGAGAAGAAAGATGCAGTGAGATAACTATGTAATGTTTCATATCTCCCATGTAGACTTTCAGTTAATATCGAGAAGCAAATAAAGGTCTGTAGGCTTATTTTTACTTAGGCAGGAAAGGACTTGGGTGATTGGGGTATGCTCTGCAAACACACTTCAGGAGAGAGAAAACCTAAGAGGCAGAAAGAAACTGACAACTTCAAAGAAGAATGAATGTCAAGTGAAATTACCAGGAGAGAAGAGAAGGTGAACAAAGGAAGCTGAAAGACAGCTTGGATAAAATTGTCTTTTTATCCAATAAAAGACGCTCCAATAAAATTGTGCCCTGTGGCTAGTAAAAGGGAAACACAGATAACTAGAAGAAAAAAAAATCAATTCCTACTATATGCAATGTATACTCGCTGCATGGAAATAATCTATCTTACCGGATAATGAGGCTTAATAGTTATAATGAATGATTGAAATAAATTTTAAAAAGAATAAGAGATCAAGAGTCATTGAAGAAAATGTGATAGTTATTCAGATATAATTTTAAATAATATATTAACAGCATTTTTTTCCTTAACCTATCATCTTTCAAGATAGAACTCAGAGAGTATCATCTACTTTCTGCTGCTCCATAATTTATATTCTTCAAGGAAGAGGATTAGCAGGGAAGACATAATATTCAACTATTTCTGTCACTAGTAGACATTTTCAATTACCAAAATAAGTTTGCTCAGTAAACTATTTATTTGATTGCAATTAAGAACACAAAAATTAATTTGTGTTGTATTAACTTCCAAGGAGTTCGATAAAAGAACTGAACACTAAAATCCAATGGTATCTGGTTATGTGGAATCATACATTTGAACACTTTAGCTTAGCAGTTCTCAAAATGTGGTCTGCAGACCCCTGGGAGTCCCCCAAGACAATTTCAGGGGGTCAGCAAACTCAGAGCCATTTTAATAATAAGATTATTTGCTGTTTTCACTGTGTTGAGATTTACACTGAATGTGCAAAAGAGTGATGAGTCCAACAGCTAACATTTTAAGATGAATCAATGCAGTGGTACCAACTGTATAGTGGTTTGATATTAATCTCTTTATTATTTTCCTCATTGCCAATACATCCACTTTCACTTAAGAATGTCCTTGGCCGGGGTGATGGCTCACACCTGTAATCCCAGCACTTTGGGAGGCCAAGGCAGGCAGATCACCTGAGGTCAGGAGTTGGAGACCAGCCTGGCCAATATGGCGAAACCTCGTCTCTGCTAAAAATACAAAAAATTAGCCAGGCGTGGTGGCAGGCACCTGTAATCCCAGCTACTCGGGAGGCTTAGGTAGGCAAATTGCTTGAACCCGGGAGGCGGAGGTTGCAGTGAACCGAGATCTCACCATTGCACTCCAGCCTGGGCAACAAGAGTGAAACTCTGCCAAAATAAAAAATAAAAAAATAAAAAAATAAAAAAGTCCTTGGTGAAACAGCAAAAAGTATTAGTGTTATTAAATCTGGACCCTTGAGTACTTATCTTTTCAACACTCTGTGTGATAAAATGGAAAATATACATAAAGCCCTGCTGTTGCATACTGAACTATGATTGTTGTGAGAAAAAAAAAAACATTTGTGCAATTGGGTTATGAGCAGAACTAGCTGCTATTTTATGAAACAATTTTTACTGAAAAGAAAAACTTGTAGATAAATGTGGTTATGGAGACTTGGATATTTGGCAGACATTTCCTCAAAAATGAACAAAATGAGCCTGTCACTTAAGGAAAACAACTGACAGTATTTATTGCCAATAGCACAATTTAAGCTTCAAGTGAAAGCTTCCATTAGCTTGACAGCTTTCCAATACTTAAAGAGTTGCCTGATGAATTTTGGTAGTGATATTAATGAATGAAATTTTTGATATTGTGTAATGAAATTCATCAACATTTGGAAGATCTGTATAACTCAGCATAACAATATTCTCTAAGTGTTCAATGCATCATATTACAGAATCAACATTCACATTACACAATAGGCCAGTGGATTTTAATGTCATGAGAAGTTTATTGAGATAGTTTTAGATTCTACATTACAATTAACCTTGAAGAAACTACTATAGCCAAGTTTGGATGTAGTTCCAAAGAAGACTATTCACAGCTATCTTTAAAAGCTATTAAAATATTCCTCCATTTTAAACTACATACAGGTATGCAAGACTGGGGCTTCTTCATTTACTTCAAACAGAGCAACATATCAAAAAAGATTGGATGCAGAAGCAGTTACAATAATCCAGCAATCCTCTATTAGACCCAATATTAAGGAGATTCGCAAAAATGTAAAACACTGCCATTCTTCTCACTAAACTTTTATTTGAAAAATATAGTCATTTCATTAAAATATATTATTTAAGCTAGTGTGTAATGGGATTATTATTGGTTTTTAAATAAATTAATATAAATTGTTTAAATATTAATTTCTATTATTGTAAATACAAATATATAAAATTTTTTCATGTCTTTAGTAGAGTTTCAGAGTATAAAGGGGACCCTAAAACCAAAAGTTTTGGTAATTCCTGATTTTGTTGAGCAAAATTTACCTTTAACCATGATTTCTATTATATCCATAAATAAATTTATTTAATTTTAAATGTTATAGTACTACTAATTTATAATTTATGCCAGTCAAAAAAAATCTGGCCCTCACATTCTATTGCAAAGGAGTTGAAACACATCTGATTGTAATAAAATTAAAAATCTATAGACCCCTCTCTTTTTCTGCCATTTTGTCAAGACTGCAAAACAAGTCTTGTGGAAGTATGCCTAAGGGACTTTTGCACCAATATTGTACTGGCAACCCACCACGTATACCAATCTTTATTGTCATGGCCCAAATTGAAAAACAGGTTTTTTTACTTTTTCCCTCCTCAGAGACAGTTTTTTTCTTTTGGTTTCTGGAAGCATAGCTTAAGAGCCTGAGACAATAATTTTTGCATGTATTTTTCTCCTTCCTTTGGGAACCTTAATCATATAGAGACCTCAACACAAACCCTGATGCTCCCTTCGTATTTATCCAGAATAGCCAAAGAAAAGCCTGCAAATAGGGTATCAACAATAAAAATCAGAAATTTGATTCACAGATCAACACTTATATAACTGGCCGAGGTGTTGGCAATAATCCTCAATTCACATAACATATATTTGTTTAATAAAAAAGAGACAATGTTTGTTAGAAATACTTTAAAAGGTACCTAATCAGATATGTTTACCAAAACAGATGTTTCAGATGACAGAATATAGAAGTATAAATCCGAGTTGGGATGGGTGGGTATAAAGAGGAGTTCTGAGAGTGAAGTAAAATCTAAGCTGCTACAGTCTAAGAAGTGGACAAGAGGACTTCCTAGCCCATGATTCATATGTCTGCCCCCTGGGTACAGGTAAGTCTTATTGAGATCAAATAGAATATTCAAGAAGAATGGCTTGAGCCCTTGCTGTGCATCCTATAGCAATTGTACCAGTGTCCTCCAATAAATTCCCGCACATTTTCAAGGGTGGGGTTGAGGGGTTAGGGCTGGAGTGGGGCTGATTTTCTGGCAGTTCACTTCACAGCTTGGTTTCCTGCTGCTGTCCAGCTCACCCAGCCACAGTTCCCATTTGGCCCACCATGTCCCTTCATACTGGATTTCATCTTTCTGTGGCAGAGGCACATTGTCACTTTTCAAATTCACATTCTTATCTTTCAAAATAATAGAGTCCTAACTTTGACCTTCATAAATTGCAGTCAGCTGAAAGTCTATGTTTTCCGATTTTCTTTACCTCTACCTGCTGGCCAGTAAGATGTGTGTAAAGTTCTGCCTAAATGGAAGTGTTCCGTGGAACTTCCAGAAAGCCTCACTAGGAAAGAAAAAATATGTTCTTCCTCCATTTCTCTGTCTCATCCCCTGAAATGCAGATGAGAAGTTCTGTGGGAGTGACTACATGGGGAGCCACAAGGATGACAGCTTCACCCTCAGGGTGGCAGAGTGGAGATCTAGAAGGAGCATGGGTTCCTGATGACTGACCATGGAGTCACCATACCTGCTATGGACTGCTTTTCCCTGGAATTCTTTATGTGAGAAACAAATAAGCTTCCCACCATATTTAAGCCACGTTCTTTCAAGCTTTCTGCCATACAGAGCTGCATCTGGTCATAACCAAAACAACATCTTTTTTTTAATTCCCCAAATTATAAGAAACACAAGCCCATTTTAAATAAAAAAAAAATGTTCAGTGGAAACTTGATGGCAACAGATGGGGAAGTATTGAATAGGAAGGAAATACTGCAAATTCAATAGAGGTTATCACTGTTTCTAGATATTTGTTATCACTTCTCTGCCACAGACATGTTCATCATTGTCTAGATGTGTTCATAAGCCTTTTCCTTCTGACATGCTTTTAAGGAGCTCCTCCTCTCTGTTTTGACTTTTCTTTTTAATGCTATCTTCTCATTTACTCATAGTAACTCCAAATACCTCTAACTTTATATTGTCTGTCTTCTTCCCAGCTACTCCATCCAAACTACATCCTTAGCCTTGCATTTCTCAAGCAAAAATGATATCAAATCCTACCCCGTGCTTTTATTAACAAAAGAACCATCTTCCCCAGAGATAAACTAAGCAATTCCATTAGGAGGAGGAAACAGCCACAATCTTTTTTTCAATAGCATTTTTCTTCATACTCTATTATTACTTAATTAAGAAGCAGCAAAAATACAACTGTGACAATTTAATGAAATCAGAAATTCCTCCACAGATTTTAGCAGAATTTCTGTGTATAATAAAAAATGCCTAGAAAAGCATGAACCCAGATTCTGCTGACGCTCTTGTGACTCAATTAAAAGCAGGAACCCTCTCGTCTAACACGGAGATGCACCTTCAGTAATCTGTTATGCTCTCAAATTCCAGCCAGCTCTTGCTGATGCATGCAGACATTGCCACCCTAAGCCTGCACTTTCTCACTACATCTGTTATACAATGATTCATCTCTTAAGCTGCCATGCGCTGCAGCTTCTCTCTTAAACACAGCATTATAATGCTTGCATTTGTATTCTTTCATCACTTAGCTTTCAGTTAATGCACATTATCTGAAAACTTTGTTATATAATCCACAATCTTTCCTCCAATCCCAATTACTGTAAGTATCCTTCCATTTTTACCTGAATGATGGAGTAAAAATCCCTGCTCTACAGCTTCCTCACTTCTTCATCTCCATTATTTTTCATCTCCATTCTACCTCTGATAGAATGGAGATGAAATTAGAACGTGTCACCATCTCAAATTCCTTCACCTCTTAAATCTTGAACTTTAATTTCCTGTCACCAACAATTTTCAGCATTCCGTCTCTCCCTGCCTCTCACTAAGACTACATTTTAAGTCTTTTGAGAAAATTCTGGGAAAAGAAGTCTGAGCCAACGTCTCTGACTCTTCTTTTCTCTTCTTAGAAACTATCCAAAAGTAACAAGGGGGAAGAACAGAAAAGACCACTACACCTTCAGTAAAATTAACAAAAGCTCATAACTCTGAATGGAAATGTATAAAGATGAGTTCTGAAGTACAGTGAAAATTGGACCAGGGCATTGGCTGCTTGTAGGAGATCTGAGCAGAGCCCCGGTACAGGGCTCAGGGCAGGGCTTGCTCTAGTTGCATCACACCTTAAGGGGCAAACAGTGTTCTCCTGTTAGAATAGCAAGATTCTAGTGGGTGGACAGGCACTGGGAGCCTCCCTGATGCCTTTATATTACAAAGAAGTGGCCGGGAAGGTGGAACTCAAAGAGGAAATATATAGAAAACTGCCTTTGCTGTGAGAGTGGCAGCATAGAAAATAAAATATAAATAACTAGCAGTCCCATACCAGCTAGAAAAGAAGAAAAGATCTCAGTACTCCTGTGCGTGTACATTTGGAAAAACACACATGTGGGAGACATAGTGGACTTCGCAGAGCCCCCCAGGGGACCTTCCTGCTACCCTAAAATATGGAAGAGTATAAGGAAACACTTGGGGAAATCTGTCTGAATTTTTATACCGCAAGCCCACCTTCCTCTCTGATACCTCTCCCAACTCTTCTTTCAAATTAACCGGTTGTCCAAAATGAGCAATACTTAGGAAAATACAGAAAGAAATAGAAGAAGGATGAGGAGACGAATTCACTAAACAAAAGGCAGATGATCATTGGTCAAAAAATAAATACAACAAAATAAGTGATTGCTATTTGCACACCTGACTCCCTGCACCAGACTGTAAACCACTATTTTTTGTATTCCCAGCACCAAGCAGAGTGACTTGTACCTAATAAATCATGCATCTAGATTTGATGAATAAATAAGTGATTTTCTAAAGTAGCATTTCAAATATTACTGATCTTCTCGAGAATATTACTTGGGGTGATTGAGCCTTCCTGGATTTTCTGAAATGAAAGAAATATAAGTAATTTTCTGTGCTAAGTTTAATTAAGGCAGGTCCTCTTGTTTTTCAGTATCCTTAAAGTTATAATGAAAAGTTGTTCCCACCATGGTGATATGTAAGTTCACAGAAGTGGTTTTGCATCTTTTTTTTCTTTTTCTTTTTTTTAATTATACTTTAAGTTTTAGGGTATATGTACACAACGTGCAGGTTTGTTACATAGCTATACATGTGCCATGTTGGCTTGCTGCACCCAACAACTCATCATTTACATTAGGTATTTCTCCTATTGCTATCCCTCCCCCAGCCCCCCACCCCACAACAGGCCCCAGTGTGTGATGTTCCCCGCCCCCAAGTGATCTCATTGTTCAATTCCCATCTATGAGTGAGAACATGTGGTGTTTGGCTTTCTATCCTTGTGATAGTTTGCTGAGAATGATGGTTTCCAGCTTCATCCATGTCCCTGCAAAGGACATGAACTCATCCTTTTTAATGGCTGCATAGTATTACATGGTGTACATGTACCACATTTTCTTAATCCAGTCTATCATTGATGGACGTTTGGGTTGGTTCCAAGTCTTTGCTATTGTGAATAGTGCCGCAATAAACATACGTGTGCATGTGTCTTTATAGCAGCATGATTTATAATCCTTTAGGTACATACCCAGTAATGGGATTGCTGGATCAAATGCTATTTCTAGTTCTAAATCCTTGAAGAATCACCACACTGTCTTCCACAATGGTTGAACTAATTTACACTCCCTCTAACAGTGTCAAAGCATTCCTATTTCTCCACATCCTCTCCAGCATCTGTTGTTTCCTGACTTTTTAATGATTGTCATTCTAACTGGCGTGAGATGGTATCTCATTGTGGTTCTGATTTGCATTTCTCTGATGACCAGTGATGATGAGTATTTTTTTCCATGTGTCTGTTGGCTGCATAAATGTCTTCTTTTGAGAAGTGTCTGTTCATATTCTTTGCCATTTTTTGATGGGGTTGTTTGTTTTTTTCTTGTACATTTGTTTGAGTTCTTTGTAGATTCTGGATATCAGCCCTTTGTCAGATAGGTAGATTGCAAAAATTTTCTCCCATTCTGTAGGTTGCCTGTTCACTCTAATGGTAATTTTTTTTTGCCACGCAGAAGCTCTCTGTTTAATTAGATCCCATTTGTCTATTTTGGCTTTTGTTGCCATTATTTTTGGTGTTTTGGTCATGAAGTCCTTGCCAATGTAAGGCAGATCCTTTTAAAAGTTTAATTAATTCAACAAATATTTGTTGGGTTCTTTACTATGTGCAGATCAATTTGCGAGGTTCTACCTTGGATCTAAAAACACGACCTCAAGTTGCACATCTACTATTTAAGTAATTCAATTCTTAGTTTTTTTATTTTTAATTTTTAACTATTACAGGTACATAATAGATGTATATATTTAAGAGATACATGTGCTGTTTTGATACAGGCATGCAATGTATAATAATCACATAAGGGTAGTTAAGGTATCCATCACCTCAAGCATTTATCACTTCTTTGTGTTAGGGACATTCCAATTTTACTCTTTTAGTTATTTTAAAATACACAATAAATAGTTGTTAACTATAGTAACGTTGTTATGCTGTCAAATACTAGATCTTATTCATTCTACCTGACTATATTTTTGTACCCATCAATCATTCCCACTTTCCCCCCACCCCTTGTCTCCACTACCCTTCCCAGTTTCTGGTAATTATCATTCAATTCTTTATCCCAGTGAGTTCAGTTGTTTTAATTTTTAGCTCCCACAAATGAATGAAGACGTGAAATTTGTCTTTCTGTGCCTGGCTTCATTTAACATGATGTCCTTCAGTTCAATCCATGTTGTTGCAAATGACATGTTTTCATTCTTTTTAAAGCTGAATAATATTCCAATGTATATATGCATACTAAATTTTCTTTATCCATTCACCTATTGATGGACACTTAAGTGGATTCTAAATCTTGGCTATTGTGAAAAATACTGCAATAAACGTGGGAGTACAGAAATCTCTTTGATATACTGATTTCCTTTCTTTGGATATATACCTAGCAGTGTGACTGCTGGATCATATGGTAGCTTTATTTTTAGTTCTTTAAGGAGTTTTATAAGCTTTAGTTCTTATAAATAGCTTTATACTGTTTTTTATGTGACTGCACTAATTTACATTCCCACCAACAGTTTACAAGTGTTCCCCTTTCTTCACATCCTTGCCAGCATTTATTATTGCCTGTCTTTTGGATAATAGCTATTTTAACTCGGTGAGATGAAATCTCATTGTAGTTTTAATTTGTATTTCTCTGATGATTAATGATGTTGAGCATTTTTTATATACTGTTGGTCATTTGTATGTCTTCTTTTGAGAAATGTCTATTCAGATCTTTTGCCCATTTGAAAATTTGATTAGTTGTTCTTTTTCTATTGAGTTGTTTGAACTCCTTGTATATTTTGGTTTTAATCCCTTGTCTGATGGGTAGTTTGCAAATATTTTCTACCATTCTGTGGTTTGTCTCTTCACTTTGTTGTTTCCTTTGCTGTGCAGAGGCTTTTCAGATTTTTATGATCCTATTTGGCCATTTTTGCTTTAGTTTCCTGTGCTTTTAAGGTATTACTCAAGAAATCTTTACCCAGATCAATGTCTTTGAGAGTTTCCCCAATGTTTTCCTTCAGTTTAAGGTCTTAGATTTAAATGTTTAATCCATTTTGATTTGATTTTTATATACGGCAAGAGATAGAGATCTAGTTTCGTTTCTCTGCATATGGATATCCAGTTTTCCCAGAATCATTTATTGAAAAGACTATCCTTTCACTGATGTATGTTCTTAGCACCTTTATCAAAAAAAGAGTTCTCTGTAGATGTCTGAATTTATTTGTGGATTCTCTATTCTTTTCCACTAGATTTTGTGTCTGTTTTTATATATTACGCTGCTTTGGTTATTATAATGCTACAGTATAATTTGATTACAACAGGAAGTAATGTGCTTTTTGCTCAGGATGACTGTAGCTATTTTGGATCTTTTATGTTTCCATATAAATTTTAGGATTTTTTTCTATTTCTATGATGAATGTCATTGGTATTTTGATAGGGATTGCACTGAATCTGTAGTTTGCTTTGGGTACTATGAACATTTTAACAAAGTCGATTATTCCAATCCATGAACATGGAATATCTTTTCAATTTTCATGTTCTCTTCAATTTCTTTCATCAATGTTATACAGTTTCCATTGTAGGTATCTTTCATTTCTCTGGTTAAGTTTATTCCTAGGTATTAATTTTATTTGTAGATATTGTCAGTGGGATTACTTCCTTAGTTTCTTTTTCAGAGTGTTCACTGTTGGCATATTACAATGTTACTGATTATTGTATGTTGATCAACAAAATTAACATACAATAATCAGTAGCATTTGATTATTTGTTTATCAGTGCTGTATTTGAATTTATCAGTGCTGATAACTTTTTGATGGAGTCTTTGGGTTTTTCTAAACATAAGATTATATTGTTTGCAACAAGAATAATTTGACTTTCCAACTTGGATGTCTTACATTTCTTGCTTTTGTCTAATTGCTCTAGCTAGAACTTCCAGTACTATGTTAAATAACAGTGGTGAAAGTGAGCATTCTTGTCCTGTTCCACATCTTAGAGAAAAGGCTTTTGGGCTTTCCTGTTCAGTATGATGCTAACTGTGGGTCTGTCTATATGACTTTTATTGTTTTGAGGTATGTTCTTTCTATACCCAGTTCTTTGAGAGTTTTTATCATGAAGGAATGTTGAGTTTTACTGAATGCTTTTTCAACATCTAATGAAATGATGATATGCTTTTTGTTCTTCATTCTGTTGGTATGATGTATCACAACGATTGATCTGCATATATTGAACCATCTTATTTTAAACTGATGACAACATAACTCTGATTACAAAATGATAACAAACAGAGAAGCAAAGAGAAAACTAGTAGAAACTCTACAGTTTAATGCTATCTCCCCTCCCACTTTTTACCTTTATTTGTTTCTATTTACATCTTTTCATACTATCATTTAAAAAGTTGTTGTAGATATTATTTTTGATAAGTTTGTCTTTAGTCTTCTTGCTCAAGATATGAGTGGTTTACACACCACAATTACAGTGTTAGAATATTTGTATTTGTCTGTATACTTACTGTTACCAGTGAGTTTTTGTACCTTTAGATGATTTCTTATTGCTCATTAGTGTCCTTCTCTTTCAGATTGAAGAACCCTCTTTATAATTTCTTATAGGACAGGTCTGGTATTGACAAAATCCCTCAGCTTTTGTTTGTCTATGAAAGTCTTTATTTCTTCTTCATGTTTGAAGGCTATTTTCACTGGATAAAATATTATTTGATAAAAGATAAAGATTATTTTCCTTCATCACTTTGAATATATCATGCCAATCTCTCCTGGCTCATCAGATTTCCACTGTGAAGTCTGTTGCCACACATATTGGAACTCCTTTATATGTTGTTTCCTTTCTCTTGCTGT
The DNA here is from genome assembly GCF_006542625.1 of Nomascus leucogenys. Lineage (NCBI taxonomy): Eukaryota > Metazoa > Chordata > Mammalia > Primates > Hylobatidae > Nomascus > Nomascus leucogenys. The sequence continues at coordinate 23,128,692 of NC_044389.1, read as the reverse complement.
TTTTAGATCCTTTATTTATCCTTGACCTTTGGGAGTTAGATTATTAAATACCTTATCATAGTCTTATTTGGGTTAAATCTCCTTGTTGTTCTATGCCCTTCTTATATCTGAATATTGATATCTTTCTTTAGGTTTGGAAAGTTCTGTGTTATTGTTTCTTTGAATAAACTTTCCACCCCAATCTCTTTCTCTACCTTGTCTTTAAAATCTATAACCCTTAGATTTGTTTTTTGAGGATATTTTCAAGATCTAATCGATATGCTTCATGTCATTTCCCTTTTTTCTTTTTTCTTTCTTTTTCTCTGTATATCTTCATACAGCCTGTCTTAAAACTCACTAATTCTTTCTTCTGCTTAATTCTGCTGTTGATAAACTATGATGCATTTTTTAGTTTCTCAACTGAATTTTTCAGTTCTAGAATTTTTGCTTGATTTTCAAAAAATATTTCAATCTCTTTGTTAAATTTCTCTGATAGAACTCTGAATTCCTTTCCTGTATTATACTGAGTTCACTGAGCTTCCTCAAAATAGCTACTTTGAATTCTCTGTCTGAAAGATCACATATCTCTGTCACTCTGGGATTGCTCACTGCTTCCTAATTTAGTTCATGTACTGAGGTCATGTTTTCTGGATGGTCTTGATACTTCTGGACGTTCATCAGTGTCTGGGCTTGTTTGTATCCATCCTTCTTGAGAAGGTTCTCCAGGTATTCAAAGGAAATTGAGTATTGTGATCTAAGTCTTTGGTCACTGCACCCATATTGTACTGGGTGCACCTCAAACCTGATAATACTCCAAATCTTGCAGACTTGTACCACCTTAATGGGCTCAGGTAAGATACAAGATAATTTTCTGTATTACCAGGCAGAGTATCTTGTTCTCCTCCCTTACTTTCTCCCAAACTGAAGGAAGCTTTTTTCCATGTTGTGCTGCCTAGCATTGGGGGTGAGGTGATACAAAAACTCTCCTCGTCACCCTAGCTGTTGTTTTACTGGGATGTGTGCACCTCAAGTCACTGGCTCTGAGCTCAGCACAGCACCAGTACTTGTCCAAGGACTGCAGCCCTTGTAGTCTGACTGCCTTTCAAATGTATTCAAGACCCCATGCCACTTTAGTCAGCCAGTAGTGACGCTAGCTGGAGCTCAGGCCCCTACTCCTGGGGCAGAAGTTTCCCTTCTGGCTGAGGCTGTTTTAAATGTTCCCTCCATGGGCACTGGCAGAATTTTGCCATGTGTAATATGTATCACACTGTGAAAGGGTAGAACTAAGTTCCAGTGCAAATTCCCACAATCACTTCACTTTCCCTCCCCCAAGCACTCAATATACTCTCTCCATGGCACTGCTGGGGTTGGGGAGAGGTGGTGTTGGCAATGCAAGACTGTCTTTCCCACTCACTTCAATGTCTGTTATTTTGATACAACGTTAAAACCAAGCACTATAATCACTCATCTGATTTTTGTCCTTATAAAGTTGCTTTCTTGCATGGATAGTTGTGCAATGTCGTGTTCCTTTACAAGGGCTGTGGGGGGGGGAATTTCTGGAGAGTTCTATTTGGTCATCTTGTTCTGCCTTCCTTAAATTCTTCATTTAAAAGAAGTAACATTCTTGATTGATCTAGAGAAGGGAAAATGCTATTTTCTCCTTCTCACCCATTCTGGAATATATTTTGACCATAAAAAAATTGCTATGGCTCACGCCTGTAATCCCAGCACTTTAGGAGGCCAAGGCGGGCAGATCACGAGGTCAGGAGATCGAGACCATTCTAGCTAACATGGTGAAACCCCGCCTCTACTAAAAATAAATACAAAAAAATTAGCTGGGCTTGGTGGCGGGCGCCTGTAGTCCCAGCTACTCGAGAGGCTGAGGCAGGAGAATGGCGTGAACCTGGGAGGTGGAGCTTGCAGTGAGCTGAGATCATGCCACTGCACTCCAGCCTGGGTGACAGAGAGAGATTCCATCTCAAAAAAAAAAAAATTGCTACCATTTTAATATAGCAATAGAGCAGATAGATACTTCAAATTTATAAATTGTGCATGTGAACTGGGTTTCTTTTTTATTTAATAATAAATGGACAAGGTAAATAGGAAATCATACACTTATTTACTTATTTAATAAGTATGTATAAAATGACTTCTGTTTGTAAGATGCTATAGTATATATTAGGCAGGAAAATTTCCCAGATCTTACTATATTCAAAGCATAAGTGATAAGCAATTGTGATACATGTTTAGTTCTATTTGTAAATAAAGAAATTTTTATTTATATTTTGATATCAGATAAAAAGTAGTCCTTTTGCTATTAGTGTTAGGTTTATTAAGGGAAGAGCAAGAAATTACTATAAATAACATGTGTCTACAGGCTTACCATATTATCTCCAATCTGTTTATTTTGTATGAGTGCTAGAAAAATGGGATTTATGACAAAGCATATAAAGAGAAAGTCCTCTCTAAAAAATTAAATTTAACAAAATAAACACTAGTCATTTTGTTTATTTAGAATATCTTACAGTATGTTTCTTGAAAAACTTCTTCCCACAAGTATAATGGATAGTTCAAGAAAAAATGTTTATATGATCAAATCAGTTTGGGAAATGCTATATGTTATAAACTCTCTTTTGGAAATTCACAATACACATGCACAAATTAAAGGGTCTGAAGAGTCCCACAGTTTAAAAAAATTGTTTAGCCCAATGTTTCCCAAATTTTGGATAGCATAAAGAAATTTTGGCAAAGAATGTGATCTCTTATAATTCAAAACACAAGATTTTTAAAGATAGTCAAGTGACATCAGCTAAAGATGAATATGATCTGCATATACACCCCAAATCTCTGTCTCTTCTGCTTATGTAAAAGACCTGCATACACACCCCAAATCTCTGTCTCTTCTGCTTATGTCTCTTCTGTGTGTAAAAGGTGTCCTGTTTCTGTTTAAAGGCTTGCTATCCCACTTGACTCTGCTTATCACCTAGTTTAACTTTCTCAATGACTTCATTCCTGCATCATCAATTTTTTGTTGATATTTTTCTTTATTGAAATGCTGGTCCACTGACTATGAAAACAATCTTTTGTAACTCCCTTTTGGGAAAAGATTACTTGAAAAATGTCAAGTTATCACCTATTTCTTTGCTGCCCATTAGGGCAAAATTCTCGGAAGTTTGTACTTGATCTATCTTCTTGATGATGTTCCAATGTGTTTTCAAACACCTTCCAGTCTGCCTTTCCTCCACACTGCTCCTCTGAGATTGATTGTTCTTGTCAAAATCTCAAAAAATTCCATGTTGGCAAATTCAGTGGGCCTTTTACAATTCTTCTCTTACTTCATATTCAGTAGCATCCACGTAAGTGGCCACTCATTCCTTGAAACTTTATCCTTTACTTCTGAGAGATCACACCTTCTGTCTTTCGTTGTTGTTTGTTTGTTTGTTCATTTGTTTGTTTTTTACCATATCTCACTTCAATCTACTTCGATGACTTCACTGTATTCACCAGACTTCAAAAAGTTAGAATTCCCCAGGCTCAATTCAGGTTATTTTTGTTTTTCTAAGCTCTTTCTAGATAATCTCATTAGTTTCCATAGAGTTAAATAACATGATATGAATAGATTTTGATTGCCAAATGTATAGCTCTAGTTCTTAATCGGTTCTGAGCTCTAAACTCTTAGAGCTAGCTGTCTGTTGACATTTTAGTGTATACACTGCATGCATCTTAAAAGTAACAAGTCGAAAAGGGAACTCTCACTTTCCCACCTCATCTCTTTCTGTTTTACCTATAGCAATAAACAGCACCACGCTCTACCTAAATACTGCAGTCATCGTCATTCCCTCTTTCCCTTATCCCTTAGATTTAATTCATGAACAAGACCTGTCCATTTTTCCCTCAAATATTATCTTGGATACATATCCACTTCTCAAATATCCATTCCTTCAAATATTTATATTGGATAAATATCCATTTCTTGACATCCCCATTTCTACCATTCTAGTTCAAGCTGGCATCTGGTCTTGCCTGGACTAGTGCAATATCCTTCTAACTGATCTCTTTCTTTTCTTGTTTCACCCCAATCAACACTGCCCTCAGTATATGAGTGACTTTAAAAAAAAAATGTTATCTGATTGATTGACTCATTTCATACCTCACTGCTTAAAAGCCTTCAATGGCTTCCTAAAGAACTTGGAATAAAATACAATGGGCAAGCTCTTCTTCGTGTCTACCTCAGCTTGATCCATTTGCCCCATTTCTCTGTGCTTGGCATTTCTGGTTTCTTTTCTCTTCTTGTAAACATGATCAGTTCTTTTTCTCCTCAGAAATCTTTGTCCCTGATTTTTTCCTCTACCTGAATTGCTCTTTCCCCTATTTTTCCTACAGTCTACCTTTCTTCTTTCATATATCAACTCAAGCCACCTCAGTCTATCTGTGTCAATCCTACTTAAAGTTGCCAGCACACACATCAGATTCTATATTCTCCAAGTGTTATTTCCTTCAAAACATTTAAAACGATATATATTGATTTTGCTTATTACTGAGGAGTGATGATGAGTTAGGCTGGGCAGTAATTGGGCACTGTTTTCTCTCTAAACATGCTCCACATACACCCCATACGTATCACTGAGGTCAGAGGTCTTTGTGGTCTAGTTGACCAGTGTTACCCAAATGCCCATAGCTGTACTATAGCACAAAAAAACCTGCTGAATTAATACTCGTTGGATAAATTAATGAATAATCTTCATTATAAACAAATACTCTTATTTTTCAGTATCAACCCAGAAGATCTAATCCTTGTGCATTTTGATGGGAAGTAAATCTAAGGAGGTGAGTCCATGTAACAATATAGTCTAGATTACAATAAGAAACCTAGTTAAAAGTAAAATGTGGATCTTCTAAGGTGATACATATCCCTAGCACACGGGAAGTATGGATATGGAAAAAAAAATTCACCACCAATTTTTGCAGCTGATTTCAGATAACAGTCACACATCGCTGTATCCATATTTCCTTTTCAGGCCACAACTATCAATATCTTAAATTAAAAATCTTGGGTTCCAAGGTTATTTTTCTTCTCTGCTCATCTTTTTCATAGAAAATTTTTTCACTAAGATGTAATTGAGAGATTGGCCACTTGAGGGCACTTTAGCTCCTTCATAAACGCTCCAAAAAAAAAAAAAAAAAAAAAAAAAAAGCCAGCTTCCTTTCAAAGAGGCAAAAATCACTTTCCCTAATATTATATCCCTGATTCTGACACTTAAATCTCAGATTCCTAAAATTCAAATCAGCTACTACTAATTCAAGATATCAACATTACTAATTCATGGCATCATCTTTTTCAACTTTCTTATCACAACCCTGTTTTCTGGCTGCTCACTCATGAAGAGAACACAGCACTATCCATTTTAGGCTAATGATCAACAACTAGGGTGAATACTAGAATCATGTGGAAGAATTATCAAAATATGCCTTTTTGAGCCCCACTCTGATCCACTCAGACGCACTAAATCACAACCATCAAAGACGTAACATCAGTGTAAGAGTTTTTTTTAAAAAGCTTCCCAGGTGCTTCTGATACATACTTGGATGAGAACAAGGGACAGGGCCAATGTTTCCAACCAGCCATGTAAATAATAATAACAATAATAATAATAATAATAATAATAATAATAATAATAATAAATCCATACAACTACTTCTGCTTATCCACAGAATCTGAGCACAAAGTAAGAAAGTACTCACTCCATTCCTGGGTTCTTACTCTTCCTAGATTACTGGTTGCTTTTTGTTGTTCCAGCTCCCAGTAAAGGAAAGAATTATATCCCCGTTTTCACCTTCACCACCGCATTTTAAGCAGCTCTGCGTTGCTCGCATACTCTTTCTAGAGTAATATGCTCAGCTCTGGTGGCACAGAGAAGGAAACTGGCCTAAATTTTGTCACAGGCAGCTAGAAAATATTAAAAAGTAGATTGTGATACCTGGACAATTGTTATGTTATTCCGACTGCGAGGGTGAGCTCTTCAGAAGTATAATGATAAAATAACCTTTCATTGGACTCCTCAGAAAAGCACATCTGCAAACCATCAGGAAAAAATAGTAACCACTTCATCTCTTCACCTCCTTTACCAGCATAGTCTCCCAACTTTGGTAACAGGTACTAAAAACTGGCTGTAACTTAAACAAGAAGAGACGTTTTCTAGGAAGAATCCAGAGTGGTTCTGATATAGGAGTTAAGAAGAAATTACTTAGACAAATAGTGAGGGTACTGGAGTCTTTGGTAAGGTTTTGCTTTTAATGAAAAGCAGCCCCAGATCATTTTCTTTTCTAACAAAAATCAGCCTGTAAAATCGAGCTGCAGACATAGATGCCAGCAGTTGTGCCATTCGTGTTCAAACTGGCGGCTCCATCTTCTCTTCCTTTTGCCAGCCAACGTACAGTAAGGAGCAGCCAAGATGGCGCTGGTCAAAATGAAAAGGCCATTTGCATAACAAAGTTAGGGCGAGGTGACCAGCCTTCCCTGCCCACTTCATAAATGTCACACCTGATCAAACCAGTCTGTGGGCCCTACGTACATCAGACATCTCCTCCTCAAGCCTGCCTATAAATCCAGCAAACTCTGCCACGGTTTGGCCTTTTCCCCTCGGAAGCCCCTCTCTCTCACTGGAAAGAGAACTATTCTTTCTTTCTTCCGCCTATTAAACCTTCGCTCCTAAAATCCTCATGTGTGTCTATGTCCTAAATTATTTTGGTGTGAGACAATGAACTGCGGGTATGTACCCCAGATAACGAAGCTTCAGTTTCAAGATGGAAAATGTTGTGAACAATTGCATCTCAGAAAAGACAAGAACCAGGGACACCTCTGGGAATCTCCGCAGGCATCATGGCATTTCCTTTAAAGCATATGACTGCCCTAATGACTGCCATCTAAATGTTTCTATCTGACTACCTTCAGTTCCGAGGCTTCCTCTGTCAAGGTTCTCATTCCCAAGGTAAGAAGTCAGACGGCCTGATGTGGATCCGGTATCCTTCTGAAGTGGAAGGACAGTGTCTGGTGAGCAGGTGGCATGCAGGGCCAGTGGCATGTGCCCGTTGGGAGGGGTGCTATGTGAGTCAAGCTGCACAGACAAAAATAGCATCTACTGTTTTGGCATCTTTCCTTACCACCACATGATGTTTCTCTGCTCTGAGGAGATCATACACCTTGATTTCTCCAAGTATGCCGGCTACAGTCACATTCCAGTGCCAGCAATGCCATTAGCTCCCTTTTTCAGGCCAAATCACATGTATTAGAGAATATATTTATCATTCCCGCAAGAATATGAGATGCAGGAGGGCTATACATTGATTTTGCGTATTTTTATCCCAAGCCTAGGAGGACAGCTCACTCAGGAGACAACTGGAGAGCAGCACCCTCAATTCACTTTTCTTGGAATCTAGGTTGTATCCTGATAAGAAGCATGTGAAAAAAAAAAGTGTGTGTGCATGTTGGTTGGGGTTGAGGGAGAGATGTTCGACATTAACACAGAATTAATAAATTAATGATAATAGTGTAGTCATATTGAGATAGTGAGATGTGCTGCACTTTGGAATAAGAGAGACATAGGTTCCTATCCTGTTTATTTAGCAGATTATTTAACTTGCTGGTGCATCTATTTCTTCCTCTATGAAATGGAGAAACAATCCTATCAATCTCTATGAGGACTAAATTGGATAACGCGTTATGCTGGGTGTGGTTGACTGGCCCCCAGCAACCAACCCCACCTGTTTCCATGTTCCTTTTTTGTACATACGAGCTGAGGAGATAAATGCTACATTTAGCAGACTCCTTGGCAGCAAGGGCTCTGGGTGTGAATTGTGTCTGCCAACCAGAGGGAGAAGTTGGACGTGAACACTTGGCTGTTCCTGCTGGCTAGCAATGTGGTAGGAACAGGTTTCTGTGCAACAGAGTTTCCATGCATATTTCAGATTTTTCAGTGTTTTGAGATTTGTGACACCACTGCAGTGATGACTTCAGAGCGGGCACTCCTGATGAGTCAGTTCCACATTGTTTTGGCAGTCATTCCACAATATCCATCCACTCAAAAACCGACTTCTCTGGCCCTCCCACTGATTGTCAGGATCTCACTTGCAGTATTAACCCACTTCTGTTTTCAGTGTCTAGAGTGGTTTCTGTTTCCTGTTCTGAGCATTGACTAATATAAACATAAAAAGTGCTTAACAGAGCACCTTTTTCTGGCACTAAAAAATGCTTGATATATATAGCTATTAATATTATTATTATCTAGTATTTGACCTTAAGTTGCTTAACCACACTAAGCCTGAATTTTCTTATCTATGAAACAGGGACCTTCTTGAGGAACTGCTGTACAGATAAAATGACATAATGTATGAAAAGAGCCTAGCATAGTGAGTAGGTGCCCAATAAATTTTGTGTATAATTATATATTCCTTTTATTCATTTTCATTTTTTCAACATATAAATTATTTTATTAGTCGTTTAGCTTAATCCACACATAGTATAACACTATAACAGCATCAAACTGTTGTATGCCAATGTCTATGTTATTGACGTGTAGTAGATTTCCAAATTTAGAAATGTGTTATACAAGAAGCCAGGTTAAAACTGAATAATGAGAGTTTCTGCAAAACTAATCGACTGACTCTTACCTCTGGTAATTTTTCCTTAGACTTTGTTCTACAATCACTAGAGGGCAGACAAATACAGTGAATAATCAGTACCAGCTAAAGCAGTAAATTCCTGATGAGCTTTCTGAATATGGGTAGAAATCGTATTTTTCAAACATGAAAATAGAAGAACAAAGATACTTACTATGTAAGGACACAAACATCAGTTAAAACTTTATATGTTTATTTTAACTTTATAGTTATATAAAATTAGTAAGCACAATTTTCTACCTCATACTTAATGTAAATTTTAAAGTAAAATCATTCAACAACACATACATTAATTTTTTAAATTAACAAGATAATTAAATAATATATTCATTAGAACAGAGAGAGAAGGTAGCATAGTAAGAGGATCATGAATCTGGGAATACAAAGACCCAAACTCCAAATGGGTCATTTTACCAATTAGTTGTTGTAGGCACAGTGCTTTGGGCCGACAAACTTTCAAGATACTAGAAAAATGTTTGAAACTTGTAAATAATTGATTCCAGACTTTGAAATGAAGACTGTTTTTGCTGACACACACACATCATGCACAACCTAACAAGCAATATTCCCAAAACAGTAAGAACCTGTTGGAATTTTGATTGAATGGCAATAAATGATTTTCATAGAACTGCCCTCTTCACAATATTGGGTCTTACAACCTATGAATATAGTACGTCCCTCTGTTTCTTTGTTTATTTGAGTCTTATTTTAATTCTTTTAAATGATATTTTACACTTTTCTATGCAGACTTCTTGAGCATATTTAGAGTTAGGTGTGTAAATATTTTTATACTATTTTAAATAATATCCTAATTTTAATTTCTAACTCTGTTACTGTTACATATAAATACAATTTCTGTACATGGCTGAAGTTATCTAACTTGCTAAATTCTTTTATTAATTGATATTAACTATGCGTAGAATCTCTTGAATTTTCTGTATATATGATCCTCTGTTCTGCAAATAATATCAATTTTCTTACTTTGCTATATTTTTATTTTTATTTCTTTTTCCTACTGCATTGCTACATATCCTCCAGTATATGAAGAATTAAATTAATGACAGCAGTCTCCTAGCCTTTTTATTGAAATAGATGGAGAACTTATTTATAATTATACATAATATTTGTTAAAGGTTTATCAATTTTATTAATATTTTAAATTTAGCAACTTTGATGATGCCTTTGTTTATGTGTTTGTTCTACTTTTTTTCTGCTGTCTTGTTTTTGTTTCTATTATAGCCTTTGGATTGAATTTGCTCTTTTTTTTCCTACATTCAACACCATGAAATGGAGGCTTAGCTGATTGATTTTTAGACTTTCCTGTAAAATATAGACATATAGGATTTTCGATTTAAATTTCTCTTTGAACTCATCTTTAATACAGTCCCACAAATCCTACCTGTTGTATTTTATTATGTATTTCATGATATTCCTAATTTTCATTGTGATTTCTTCTCTCATAGTTTTTATATAAACACACTTTTTAATTTTCAAGTATACAGGCTGTTTCCAGTTTGGTTTTCTTTTTTGTGGTCTGGTTTACTTTATTTTTACTGTGGTCAGAGAACACACTGTTATTTTAAATGCACTGAAATTTATAGATGGTTTATGTGTGATAGAGGGATATGAATTTTGCAGTTTCAAAGTTTGTATTACCATTAGGGGAAGCTGCTTTGAAATCTTCTCATATCACTGTGTATTTAATTATTTCTCAGTCTAGTTCTGCTCATTTTTATACATATATATGTCATATAGTTTGTCTGTTCCAAATTAGAATTTATATTGCCACTTGCTAAATTAAACTTCTTGTAATTATGAAGTAGTCTACTTAATCTCTAGTGATATGTATTGCCTTACAGTCTATTTTGTCTGATATTAATGTGTTTATATAGCATATCTTGATAAATATAACCTTGTTTTGTAGTTGTTGGTGAAGCAGGACAGATCAGTTATACAATTGGTACACATAAGTATAAAAACTGAGTTGAAAATAATAAATTATAATTTTTCCACCTGAAGTCACAGCATCTTCATTCTGAAATTAAATTATTTAGTAATTTTTCAATATTATTTAGATTAAAATCATCCTTCTATGTCCTTAGACTGTGCCTTTTCTAGTCTTCCATATCTATTCTCTTCCTTGGTGTGTAATGTTTCACTTCAAAACACGTTTGATGCACTTGCTACTGATATGGACAGGAGATAGGGAAATACTGAGTAGAAGAGGGCAGTTCCCCAGCAAAGGCTTCACCCTCAAGCCTGGAGACCCACAGCCCTATGGGAACAGTCATTTCTGTCTTTGTACCCAAAAAGCTGCCTTTTGGCCCGCAATGCCCCTCTATCCTGTACCCATAAAAACTCCGAACCCCAGGCTCCAGAAGCAGACAAGCAGACAAAGAGACAAGGAGATAAAAAGACAAACAGTGTAACAGCACAGCAGAGAAAGCAAAGAGAAGGCATTTCTCAACACTGAGAAGAGTTTGGCTGGGGATGGTCGAAGAGGAGCTCAGCTGCTGGATGGCCAAACTCCTGGGGAAGGTCATTTTTCCACTCCATACCCCTTCTAGCTCCCCATCCATCCTGCTGAGAGCCACCTTCACCACTCAATAAAACCCCACATTCATGGCTTGTGAAGACTCAATTCTCCTGGGATACTGGGCAAAAGCTTGAGATACAGAAAGCTGTCACATTGGCCCTCTGTGCTTCTGCAAAGGCAGAGGGACCATTGAGCTGGTAACACTTAAGCCATCTGCAGATGGCAAGGCAAAAATAGCTGGAGGCACCCACCCACGGGACTGGAGCCCAAAGCACTCACCCCGGCTCCTACACATGCCCATCTGCATGCTCCCCCTCTTGTCAGGGGTTTAAGCAGTGAACAGTGGTGGCAATGAAACAGGAGAGCCACACCCATGTTGCAAGTACTGTGAGGGGGAACAGGGAACTCTCCCATTTCACTACCACTCTAGCTTTGGGACTCTCCATGGCAGGGCTACATCTGGTCTAGCCCTTCCTCTGCAGTCAACAGAATACACTTGACCCATCAGTTAGTCTGCTTCTGAAAACTTATGCGGTCTATGAAGTTTCTCCTCACAACTGTAAGTATTATTTATCTTTCTCTGTGTTCTAATTTAGGAATGGTCAGGGTTCTAAATATATACACATATATATGTATACATATACATATATACACATATATATGTATACACACACATATATATATATATACACATATATATATATGTATTTTTGAGACGGAGTCTCGCTCTGACACACAGGCTGGAGTGCAGTGGCATAATCTCAGCTCACTGAAACCTCCACCCCCCAGGTTCAAGCGATTCTCCTGCCTCAGCCTCCTGAGTAGCTGGGACTACAGGCACCTGCCACCACAATATTTTTAAGAAATAATTCCACTATATCTGCTTTCTGATCAATTCTCTTTGGTTAACAGGTTTGCATTGAAAGTTAAACAGTGATTTGAATTTACGTTAGTGCCAATTTTGCTTCAATTTTATGTCTGCATTATTTGTACCCTATTGAATGGCAAGATGAATTTTCTATTAATGCTAATTCTCCCCTGTCCCCATGAAAGTAAAACTAGATTAAATAAACTCTAATAATTCTCACAGAAAATAGTAGACTTATTATTTGGAGTGTGGTGTTTCACAAGCCAAGCCCTTAAGATTGTGTTTTTATTTGGTTTTATTCCATGGTTTAGCCTGGCACTGACCCAACCAGTGCTCTTGAAAACATATGCTCAAGGTCACACTAGGTAAGAATATGAGTGGGTGAGTGAGTCAGTGCGTGTCCACTAACTCCTCTAGAATAAACAAATATCTGTCTGACCAGGTATTAATCAACTTAGTAGGTGGAAAGCTTATTTAAAAAAAGAATTCCTTCTAGATGCCAGCAGAAAGTAGGTTACCAAAGAACTGATTTGGCCAAAACTTTTCTTATAGAATTATTAAAGGTTAAAACACTTACTACATTCTAAATTAAAAGAATTATCGACTGCTAGAAGTTTCTGGAAGCCATATTCCTTAGGAACAACTCAAATGTTTGGCCTCAACGCAATTTATCAAAGTGTCTTTCTCCAAATCTCGCTGTTACCAGAAAATTACACCATATTACTCATTCCTAAGGCAGATGAAAAATGTCATCCCATTATTGCCTTATATTTCCTAGAGTGAACTGACCAGTTGTATATTGGTAATTGCATAAATTCCTTGAGGGCAGGAACTATGCCTGGTGGAGTTATAGACATATCATATATATGTAATGAATATTTACTGAATTTTACTTCATGACAAATTCTACCACAATTTCATGAGAACTTAAAAAATAAGTTTGCAAGAAAATATTTTATAATGGTGGTACATACTGAGACCATTTTAGAAGACTACTGTGCTACACAACACTGTTACCTAAGAGGAAAATAAATTGGCATGTAGTTATCCAAACTCAGTAGTCATTTTTAGGGTAAATGATGAGATCACACTATATTAACATATTTATTAATGATGATTATAAAGCAATACTTCCACAAAAATAATCACCACAAACTTAGAGCGAAGTGACTATAAGGTGATTTACTAACAGGTGTTCAATGAGGATCAAATAAATACAAGAAATTGTAAAATTTAAAGTTGTGAGCATCCAAATGTTAGCATAAAATTCATTTTCCTTTCGCATTTTATTTTGAAAGTTTTGAAATCAACAGAAAAGATGCAAAAATAATATAACATCCATAGACTCTTTCTCTGGATTCCTCAATGTTAACCTTTTTTAATTTTATTTTTATTTTGATTATACTTTAAGTTCTAGGGTACATGTGCACAACGTGCAGGTTTGTTACATATATATACATGTGCCATGTTGGTGTGCTGCACCCATTAACTCATCATTTACATTAGGTGTATCTCCTAATGCTATCCCTCCCCTCTTCCCCCACCCCATGACAGGGCCCGGTGTGTGATGTTCCCCTTCCTGTGTCCATGTGTTCTCATTGTTCAATTCCCACCTACGAGTGAAAACATATGGTGTTTGGTTTTTGTCCTTACAATAGTTTGCTGTGAATGATGGTTTCCAGCTTTATCCATGTCCCTACAAAGGACATGAACTCATCCTTTTTATGGCTGCATAGTATTCCATGGTTTATATGTGCCACATTTTCTTAATCCAGTCTATCGTTGATGGACATTTGGGTTGGTTCCAAGTCTTTCCTATATTTGATTTTCTTATGGTGTGTATGTGTTTGTGTGTGTGTTGAACCCTTGAACAATTATTTGCAGTTATTTATTATTTATTATTTAACAACTATTTGCAGTTCATCCCTAAATACCAAAGTGTATATCTCCTAAGAAAAAAGGCATTTTCCTATATAACAATAATACAATGATCTCACTGAGGAAACAACATGCAATGTAATATAGAGTTCATTTTCAAATTTTCCCAATTACGCCAATAATGTCCTTTGTATCTTTCGCTTCTTTCTTTCCTTTTTTTTTTTTTTAGACAGAGTCTTATTCTGTTGCCCAGGCTGGAATGCAATGGTGCGACCTCGGCTCTCTGCAACTTCCACCTCCTGGGTTCAAGTGATTCTCCTGCCTCAGCCTCTCTAGTAGCTGGTTTTACAGGCACACACCACCACACTTGGCTAATATTTGTATTTTTAGTAGAGACGGGCTTTTGCCATGTTGGCCAGGCTGGTCTCGAACTCCTGATCTCAAGTGATCTGTCCGCATAGGCCTCCCAAAGTGCTGAGATTGTAGGCATGAGCCACTGCACCCAGCCTCTTTTTATTAAGTTTGCCCAAGATTCAATCACTAATCACACACTGCAATTAGTTGCCTCTTTAGTCTCCTTTATCCTGGAACAGTTTCCCAGCCTCTTTTGTTTTTCATAGCATTGGCATATTTGAAGGCCCAGACCAGTTGTCTTCCAGAATAACAATTTGGATATTTTAGATGATCAGATAAAGTTTATGTATTCTGAACAAGAATGCTGTACAGATGAAAGTGTGTCTTTCCTGGTATATCCCAGAAGGGGCAACTGATACCAGTTTCTCACCTCCTACTTCCCTTCTATGTCCCCTGTAGGCAAACTGTGGTATTACCCATCTCCTGAAGCCATCAGGGGCTTTATTTCCCCTGGCCTCTGATGATACAGCCTTCCCTTTAGAAAAACCTCTTTCCACTTTTTCTCTAACTTTTCAAGGCTTCCATTTGTTCACTGCTCAATTCAAATATCTCCCCTTACCATAAAATATTCTATACTACGAATAGTATTCTATTCATATTCATATTTGCATACTATTCAAATAACAATATGAATAGTATTCTATTCATATTCATATTTGAATAAAATGCTATTCATATTTATATAGAATACTATTCAAATTGTTATTCTGGAAAACTGGTCTGGGCCTTCAAACATGCCAGTGTCATATGTCTTGTCATCCTGCTAGCCTGCATGCCTGCTGGCCTATTCATAGCATAGATATTTTACGGTAAGGGGTGATGTTGGAATTGATACTATACTCCCTCAAGCTGCATCATATCTCCCTCTTCAAATGTCTTTTAGTTTTTTAAATACACTATTACGAACTGAGTTAGGTCCCCTCAAAATTCACATGTTGAAGTTATAAAACTCAGAATGTGAATGCATTTAGAAATAGAGTCTTTAAAGCAATGACAATTAAAAATAAATAAGCAAAGTGGGCCCTAATATGACTAATGTCCAATCAGAAGAGAAAATTAGGGCATAAACATGTGTAGAGGGAGGACCACGTGAATACACAAGGTGAAGACAAGAAGAGAGGCCTCCTAAGAAATCAACCTTGCTAACACCTTCATCTGAGGCTTCTAGCCTCCAGAATTGTGAGGAAATAAATTTCTATTGTGTAAGCCACCCAGTCTGTGGTATACTTTGTTATGGCAGCCCTAGCAAGCAAATACATGCACTCAGTGCTTTAACCTAATGAATGACTTGGTAGTTACACTTGTATTGATACTAATGTTATAATTACCATATGCCTTGTGATCCTGCTGGCCTGCCATCCCACTGAGAGCAGCAACTATGGACCTAGAATTCCCCACATCTGGATTTCATTTCCCACAGAGCTCATCAGGATCCTGTGCACTCAGTAAACAATAATTTGATGGTCCTTGATGGATGACTAAATTTAAATTACCTTAGGAAAAAAATCAATCCTATAATTAATTGCCCCATTGTTTATAAGAATTCATCCACGACACATATTTTTAATTTACCCCTTACCCTCTGAGTGTCATATAACTCCAGAGATTTTCTCTTCCTCTCTATAAAACTACTTCTTAAAAGTTTTTAATTCTTAAGGAAATTTTTAGAATTTAAGAAAGAAAAAAAATCCAGTTTACTAAGTGCCTACTCTTTCTTCAAAACAGTTTTCTCTATTTTCTAAAAATATGTCAAATTGACTTAAAATAATCATAATAAAAATGACAAAAATTAAGACAATAAAGAATATCACGTTATTTCAAGTAACTGTAGTATTTATTTGTATTACTTTGTACATAAATTTCCAGAGAAATCAAGGCTTTATAGCGGGACTCTGTTTGCATTGATGCTTACCATTGCTTTTAGTGTAGGAGACATTTTCCAATGGTAAACACTGCTTTATATCTTCAGGCTCATTAATCCCCAGCATCAGTGTGCCTCATCACAGATGAGAAAATGCAGAAGGTTCCTGTTTTGGGCCTTGCTGTCATGGTTTCTTGTTGCTAGCAACACACAGAAGCATGACCAGCTGCTGCTGCTGCTGCTGCTCCTGTTAGTCTGCTAACTAAATATGGGTGAATTTTTCTACGAGTCAGTATTTCTATACTGTCAATAACAATATGTGTGTGTGTTTAAATTAAGGCCTGATTGTTAAAGTCACTAAGGATCGACTGAATCCAATTCTAACATGAATAATCTTCAAAATTTGGCTTATGGTGTGCCATAGATGTCCAGCTAAACTGAATATAATACTCAGGCATGAATTATGTTAAGAAAATTACTGCTGATTGAAGCTATCGTTCGTGGATTAACTCACACTTAATAAAAAGCTATGTTCCTTTGATATCTTTTCAGGTTTAGTCCAGATTTAGTGGGAGTGGGTAGAGGGATGTTCTGTGGTCTTGTAAAATTGGGAAGCATTAAGAAATACAAAATTAAACATATTCCAATAATACATAAAGTTTTAGAGACTAATTAATGTCAATTTGTATCATGACTCTCCTAAAAGGGAATCGAAAATTTTCTAGTTCTAATACTCATTTGGAGTAACTTATGGCAACTACAGAAAATATGGTTTAAGACACACAGGAGTTCCATACGTATTTGCAAGTAATTTGAGAGGCACTATCATATGATGTGGAGTTAGAGGCAGAAGACCTGAATTCTTCTCTTACCTCTGTCAAGATTAGCTGTGTGAACTTGGGAAGGCCTGGGGAAAGGCATTTTTATCCCATGTCTCATTTTTAAATTTGTAAAATGGAGATAAACTTATAAGGCTATTGTGAAAATTAAATTAACAAATGCATAGTGAAATTGTGTCCGGAATTGGTGGGTTCTTGGTCTCACTGACTTCAAGAATGAAGCCACGGACCCTCGTGGTGAGTGTTACAGTTCTAAAGGCGGCGTGTCCGGAGTTTGTTTCTTCTGATGTTCTGATGTGTTCGGAGTTTCTTCCTTCTGGTGGGTTCGTGGTCTCGCTGGCTCAGCAGTGAAGCTGCAGACCTTCGCGGTGAGTGTTACAGCTCTTAAGGTGGCACGTCTGGAGTTGTTTGTTCCTCCCAGTGGGTTCGTGGTCTCGCTGGCTTCAGGAGTGAAGCTGCAGACCTTCGCAGTGAGTGTTACAGCTCATAAAAGCAGTGTGGACCCAAAGAGTGAGCAGTAGCAAGATTTATTGCAAAGAGCGAAAGAACAAAGCTTCCACAGTGGGGAAGGGAACCCAAGCCGGTTGCCGCTGCTGGCTCGGGCAGCCTGCTTTTATTCTCTTATCTGGCCCCACCCACGTCCTGCTGATTGGTAGAGCTGAGTGGTCTGTTTTGACAGGGCGCTGATTGGTGCGTTTACCATCCCTGAGCTAGACATAAAAGTTCTCCATGTCCCCATCAGATCAGTTAGATATAGAGTATCGACACAAAGGTTCTCCAAGGCCCCACCAGAGCAGCCAGACACAGAGTGTTGGTTGGTGCATCCACAAACCTTGAGCTAGACACAGGGTGCTGATTGGTGTGTTTACAAACCCTGAGCTAGATACAGAGTGCTGATTGGTGTATTTACAATCCCTGAGCTAGACATAAAGGTTCTCCAAGGCCCCACCAGAGCAGCTAGATACAGAGTGTCGATTGGTGCATTCATAGACCCTGAGCTAGACACAGGGTGCTGATTGGTGTATTTACAATCCCTGAGCTAGACATAAAGGTTCTCCAAGGCCCCACCAGAGCAGCTAGATACAGAGTGTCGATTGGTGCATTCATAGACCCTGAGCTAGACACAGGGTGCTGATTGGTCTATTTACAATCCCTGAGCTAGACACAAAGGTTCTCCATATCTCCACCAGACTCAGGAGCCCAGCTGGCTTCACCCAGTGGATCCTGCACCAGGGCTGCAGGTGGAGCCGCCTGCCAGTCTCGTACCTCGTGCTCGCACTCCTCAGCCCTTGGGTGGTTAATGGGACTGGGCGCTGTGGAGCAGGGGGTGGCGCTCGTCAGGGAGGCTCGGGCTGCACGGGAGCCCATGGAGGGGGTGGAAGGCTCAGGCATGGCGGGCTGCAGGTCACGAGCCCTGCCCCGCGGGAAGGCAGCTAAGGTCCGGTGAGAAATCAAGCGCAGTGCCGGTGGGTCGGCACTGCTGGGGGACCCAGTACGCCCCCTGCAGCCACTGGCCTGGGTGCTAAGCCCCTCACTTCCCAGGGCCGGCAGGGCCAGCAGGGCGGGCCAGCTGCTCTGAGTGGCGAGGCCTGCCAAGCCCACGCCCACCCGGAACTCCAGCCGGCCCCGCGCCGGCTCCCGCTCGCGCCTCTCGTTCCACACTCCCTGCAAGCTGAGGGAGCTGGATCCCGCCTTGGCCAGCCCAGAAAGGGGCTCCCACAGTGCAGCGGTGGGCTGAAGGACTCCTCAAGTGCCACCAAAGTGGGAGCCCAGGCAGAGGAGGCGTCGAGAGCGAGCGAGGGCTGTGAGGACTGCCAGCATGCTGTCACCTCTCAAAATTACTGTGTAAGATGAAAATCACTATATGAATATGAGTTGATATTCCATTTATAAGATGCCGCTTACATTTCCTTCAGGATTTATAGTACTTGCTGTCTCTGATTAGAAGTTGTCCTACTCTCTGGCTCTAAAATACTGCAAAATGAAGCAATCTTCTATCTGATATAGTTGTCTAATTTCAAGTCCAGGTCAAGCAAAATAAGACAATGTTTGAAAGTTTTTCTGATTTTTGAATTCAAAGAAATACTTTCAAATAAAGACTATAAATATAAATTTCCTTTTACTTTGAAACCATAGAATGAGAAAATAAATTTATTAGGATGGTTACTTATGGCAAAAGACACAGGCACAGAAAATGGATGTCTCTGAATATGTGTGTGTGTGTGAGTGTATTTACATAGACATGTATACATGTGTGTATACATATATACATATACACATACACTTTGGAACCCTGTAAATGCTTTATGCTCTATGTAATCAAAAACTGTGATTATTTCAAAAACAAAAGCTAAGCAGTTGCTCAAAATTTTTTGAAGCAAA
Organism: Nomascus leucogenys; assembly: GCF_006542625.1. Lineage (NCBI taxonomy): Eukaryota > Metazoa > Chordata > Mammalia > Primates > Hylobatidae > Nomascus > Nomascus leucogenys. The sequence goes on along the minus strand of NC_044389.1, from coordinate 23,109,259 downwards.
GGGATCTAATTGCATATCAAATTGTTGACAAAACCACACAGAGAAAAATTATTTCGAGTGACTTTAAAACGCAGGTTTTTTTACTATCACTAGTGAAATATATCCCAACTATAAAAATCTCCACAAAGAAATCACAAGCTTTATTCAGTAACATTATTATTAATGATAATAATGTTTGTATTGTTATTTTGAAATTACTATATGTATATAGTATAAGATAAATTAAATAAATAAGTATGTACATGTAATTAGGAACCAAGAGTTTCAATACAAGAAAATTTGGGGAGAAAAGGTATAAAAGCAAAATAATAGAGGTATAGAATTATCAAGGTAAAACAACATAAATTAAGACATGCAATTATAGATTTAAATATAAATATCAACATGAACACATGATTTTTCCTTTTTCTAAAATATGTAGACCTTGAATTTATTTTTAAAATATATAACTTGAATTTATTTTTTTAGATATATATTACATAACTACCTCTTCATTGAAAAGCTACAGAAGCAGTGGCAAACCAGTAGTAATGACCACCTCTGGGGCCCAGATTCAGGTCTCTAAACTTTAATTCTGTCCTCAGGGAACTGATTGGAAAGGTCATATATATCCATAAGTTACTAATTATACAAAAACAAAACACACACGCACGCACATACACACTCATTGGTCAACTTTGATAATTACTAGAAAATTTCAAATACTGATTTTAAAAAGAGAAAGCATTATGGATTGTTCTGTCTTTCCTGTGTGTAGCGTATTTCATGCTGTTTTCCCAAGGTAATTGTTCAGTATAAAATCCTGTTTTCTCAACTGAAGATGACTCAGAAGTCTACCAGAGCACCAAACTCTCTGTGGGATCAGCTGAAGCCATTGCTGAAATTGTATCACAGGTCAATTCCTCCTGCTGCCCACTCCTGTTCCCAAGGGCACTCCCTAGTCAGTATCCTGGATGCTAACCTCCATGACAGTTTGCTTCCCAAGAAATCTAACCTGTTGCAAGCAGTTATTGTCATGTGTGGTTCAAGAAAGCAAAACCTAAAATAGGGTTTTAGAGCTGAATTAACCTGCTCCAGAGCTGGCAATGAGGAGCCTACCGCTGATGGCAGGTGGAGCACAAATAGCCACCAGCACAAGATAGCAATGCAAATGGTAATATCTTCACTAGGTTGGTGCACTGCTGAAGAGAAATGCATTAGCTAGTGCAATGTGTCAGAAATTGTGAAACATGGGGGAGTAGTAATTATAAGGAGACTTGAGTGAGCTCAAGTAACACTCTGGGAAGAAAGATAAAAACTAAGAGTGATTAATTTACAAATATAAGTTAAGTGTAAAAGTCATAGGTCACCTTGGTCAGAGACAGAGAGAGACTGGAGGAAGGGGAGTCATGTCTTTTCTCCTAAGATGGGAAGGCAGACTGTACAGAAAAAGCTGACGACGAGGCCTATAAAAGTAGCAAAATTCCAAAAAAGGTTAAACTTCCAACCAAGGCAGGTCTGCAACACCAACATCAGGTTTTCTGTCTGGGAAAAAGTATGATCTTGACACATGAGGTAGGGAGAGCTAGGTTGGTGTACCTGAACATCTTGAACTCTCTTCCAAAAAATATTGATCCCAAAAGCAATGCCTACTAAATGCCCTCCACTTATCTCCGTCTCAATGTCTGCCTTTCAGGAAAATCAATCTGCAATAGTAACCAAATACCTAATGAAAATCTTCTCCATGGAAGAATTCTAGCTAATTAATGTAAAAAGATTATAGAATTAGTAAATCACCATTGGCAAACTGTAATGAAATTATGGGGCCTCTCATCACTATTTACCAAGCAACACATTAACCTACTGATCAATCTTAACATCACTAAAAGTGAAACTCAATAATATGCCCCCTACATGCCCCTGATGCAATGAAAGATGCTATGTATAGCACCACCTATAAAGTATTTTTTCCAAAGTTGAACCTGAATCTAATCAAGTCTATAAATTGTCAACTTACAGGAAATATGGGTGATAGAGATACAACCACCATACCTAGAGGTAGAAAAATAATGAACTAGTATCTTCAACAAATATATGGCATTATTTTAAAAAGGCATTTAGAGACATATTAACTAAATACAATATGTGGTCTGTGTTTGGATCTTGATTCAAAAAACTGTAAAAAGACATGTTTTTAGATAAATGAAGAAAATGGAACATTGGGCCAGTTATCAGATGATGTGACATTATTTGTAAAATGTTGTTATTCATGATGAAATACTGCTAAGCTAAGCCTTTTTTATAATTATCTATTAAAGATGTATATTGTAATATTTATACATGAAATTATGCAATATCTGTTATGTGGTTTATAATAATCTAGAGAAAACTCATACATAAGATAGGGTATAGATAAATAAGAATGGGAAAATGTTGATAATTGTTGAGCTGGGTGATGGGTAGATAGGAATTTATTATATTATCAACTTTAGTACATGTTTAAAATGTTCCAAAATAAGTTTTTAATAATTATTTACATCTTTAGTATTACTCTACATGTAATACCAAATCAAAAGATTGAGTTAAGAATTTATGAGGTAATTAAGTTTAAGAAATGTTAGGAATTTTAGGAAAATCTCTTCAGGGCATTAGCCTATGCAAAGAAATTTTGACAAAGACCCCAAAAACAAATGCAAGAAAAACAAAAATAGATACATGGGACTTAACTAAACTAAAAAGCTTCTGGATAGCAAAAGAAATAACCAACAAAATAAATAGACTACCTATAGAATGGGGGAAAATATTTGCAAATTATGTCCCTGGCAAAGGACTAATATCCAGAATTCACAAGGAACTCAAATAACTCAAGAAAAAAGCAAACCACCCCGTTAAAAACTGGGCAAAGGACATGAACAGACATTTCTCAAAAGAAAAAATACAAATGGCCAACGAACTCATGAAAAACTGCTCAATATCACTAATCACCAGAGAAATGCAAATTAAAAACACATTAAAATATCATCTTACATCAGTCAGAATGTCTTCTACTAAAAAGTCAAAAAACAAAAAATGGTGTAGATGCGGGGATAAGGGAATGCTTATATACTGTTGGTGGGAATATAAATTAGTTCAACCTCTATAGAAAATAGTATGGAGGCCAGGCTCGGTGGCTCATGCCTATAATCCCAGCACTGTGAGGGGCTGAGGTGGGTGGATCACTTGAAATCAGGCATTTGAGACGAGCCTGGCCAATGTGGTGAAACCCCATCTCTACTAAATATTTTAAAAAATAGCCAGGCATGGTGGTGCATGCCTGTAATCCCAGCTACTAGGGAGGCTGAAGCAGGAGAATCGCTGGAACCTGGGGGCCAGAGGTTGCAGGGAGCCAAGATCCCACCAGGTCTCAAACTCCTGGTCTCAAGTGATCCTTCCATCTTGGCCTCCCAAAGTTTTGGGATTACAGGCATCGACCACCACACCCAGTCTTATAGCTTAAATATAAATATAAAAAGTGAAAGCTTAAAGGAAAAAATATATATGTGCTAAGCAAAGGGTGAGCACATGAAATTCGGTGTGGCTATATTAATATCAGATAAGAAATGCAAGCAAGGAAGGAGATAGATATTAAAAAGAGGTATTTGGTAATAACAAAACGGACCATGCATCATGAAGGTTTAACAATCATAAATGCATATGGATCTAATGACAAAATTCAAAATACGTGAAACAAAAATCATGGAAATAGAGGTACTAATAGACCAACAACTATAGTTGGGGATTATAAAATCTTTTTGTACACAAAAGAACAAGTAGACTTTTAAAAATAAGTATCAACATAGTCTAAACAATACTCTCAACCAACTTGATTTAACTGACATTTATAAAACACTTTCTTTTCAAGTGCACATGGAACTTTCATCAAGAGAGACCATGTGAAATACTATAAAATAAATTTCAGTAAATCCTAAAAACTTAAAAGACTTATAGATTGTTTTTTTGAGCACAATGGAATTAAAATATAAATCAATAACAGTAGGTCTAAAAAGGCCTCCAAATATTTAAAAATGAAACAACAATCCTATAACAGAGATTATAAATAAATCATGCAGAAATTAGAAAATATTTTAGACCTGATAATAAAAAATATAATATGTTGAAATTTATGGGATTCAGCTAAAAACGTACTTAGGAGAAATGTTTAGCTTTAAATGGATACCAGAATTTTTAAAAAATTTAAAATCAATTATTTAACCTTTCATCTATATAAGCTAGGAAAAAAGACCCTATTAAAACCAAAGTAGAAGAAAGGAAATAATAAAAATTAAATCAGACCAATTAAATAGAAAACTAACAATAATTACATAGAGTCAAAAAGTGGTTCTTTGAAAACACTGATAAAATTGATTGACCTCTCTCAAGATTGACCATGAAAAAGACAGAAAATACAAGTTGTCAATAGCAGTAAAAAAAGGAGGAAATAGACATATATTGGCAGTAAACAGTATTATTTCTGTGTAGAGATCTTTTATATTTTGTGTTAGATTTATTGGTAGATATTTGATTTTTTCCATGCTATTATAGACAGTAGTACTGTTTATAATAAAATGTAATAAAATACTATTTATAATAAAATAAAAAATCAAATATCTATTAATAAATCTAACAAGAATAGAAAAGATCTGTATACTGAAAATAATACCTTGCTGAGAAAAAATAAAGACCTAATTAAATATTTTATACATGTAACATAGAAAATTTCTTATTAATACATTTTTTCTACTCTAACCTATTCAACACAATCCCAATCAAAATCTCTGTATGCTTTTTAGAAGAAATTATGAAAGTGATTATAAAATTTATATGAAGTGCAAAGGACCTAGACTAGTCTGATTGATCTTAAAACACAAGAACAAAGTTGGGGACTGATACTACTCAATTTCAAAACTTAATAAAAAGGTACTCTGATCATGATAGTTTAATATTGGCATAAGAACAAAGTTTAATATTGGCATAAGGACAAATAGTTCTTAATACAAAGGTACTGTGATCATGACAGATTAATATAGGCATAAGAACAAATAGTCCTCCAGCTACTGGACAAATGTTTGAAAAATATTAAACTTTGATTTCTATCACAATCACATTCAATACAAATGTTTGTATATTAAGATGAATCATAGACCTATTCATAAGGGCTGGAACTATCAAGCTTTTATGAAAAATGAAAAAAAATATTTTTGTAACCTTAAGTTTGTGAGTTAAAATGTATCTCTGAAAAGGACATGTTCAAGTCCTAATCCCAAATATTTATAAATATTACCTTAGACGGAAATAGAGTCTTTTCAGATATAATTAGTTAAGTTAAAATGAGGTCATACTAGAGTACGGCAGGCCCTAACCCAATATGATTGGGATCATTACAAGATGAAGAGAATGGACACAGACACACCCAGGGGAGAATGTCTTATGAAGACAGAGGCAGAAATTACAGTGGAATGCGAATGATTCCCAATAACCACTGATGTTACGAGAAGCACATGAAATGGATTCTCCCTCAGAACTTCCAAAATAAACTAACCCTGAAAACTCCTGGATTTCAGACTTGCAGCCTGCAGAACTATAAGAGAATAGTTTTGTTTTGGTAAACCAGCCAGTTTACAGTGCTTTGTTACAGCACCTCTATAAAACTAATAAACTTTGGCAAAAATTTCTTAAACAGGATATGAAAAGCACCAAAGAAAAAATATATGTATTTCATAAATATACACTTCATAAAAGTTTTTTTTCATCAAAAGTTACCATGTAGAAAATAAATGGGCAAGGCAAAAACAGCAACACATATGACTAGCAAAAGATGTATATCCACAATACACAAAGAGCTCCTCTAAATCTAAAACCTTTTTAAATGAGCAAATACTTGACCAGATATTGTATATAAAGATGAATCACAGACCTAATCACAAGAGCTGAAACTATCAAGCTTTTGCAAAAAATAATGGAAAAATGTATTCATACAAAAATGCATCTTCTTCATAAAGGAGGTATTAGTAAAAATGAGCATATGAAAAGTTGTTTACCATCATTATTCATCAGGTAAATGCAAATTAAAACCACAGTGATCTATATTTCAAACCCACTGCGATGGGTAAAATCAAATATTGCTGAGGATGGAGAGCACCTGTGCTTCTCATATATTGCTGCTGGAATTGTAAAATAGTAGAACTGCTTTACATAACTATTTCATAGTGGATTATAAAAGCAAACACCTACTCTATGAGAGAGCAGTTTCATTCTAAAGAAAAAAGTTTGTTCATTAACCAAATGTGTATATTCATAGAAGCTTAATTCATTACGGCCAAAAACTGGAAACAACCTGTATCCGTTTTCTAGGACAGTCATAACAATGTACCACAGACTAGGATCCATGAACAACAGAAATTTGTTTCCTCACAATTTTGAAAACTAAAAGTCCCAGATCAAGATGTGAGCAGAGCTGGTTTCTTCCGAAGCCCTTTCTCCTTGAGTTGCAGATGGCTATCTTTTCCCTGTATGTTTACATGGCATTCCCCTAGTGTGTGCATGCAATGGTCAGTATTATATTAGGGCCTACCCTAATGACTTTATTTTAACCAAATTATCTCTTTAAAGACCCTATCTCCAAATGTGTCTGGAATTGGTGGGTTCTTGGTCTCACTGACTTCAAGAATGAAGCCGCGGACCCTTGCAGTGAGTGTTACAGTTCTTAAAGGGGGTGTGTCTGGAGTTTGTTCCTTCTGTTGTTTGGATGTGTTTGGAGTTTCTTCCTTCTGGTTCGTGGTTTTGCCGGTTTCAGGAGTGAAGCTGCAGACCTTCGCAGTGAGTGGTACAGCTCTTAAGACAGCGAGCTGTTCATTCCTCCCGGTGGGTTCGTGGTCTCCCTGCCTTCAGGAGTGAAGCTGCAGACCTTCGCGGTGAGTGTTAGAGCTCATAAACGCAGTGTGGACCCAAAGAGTGAGCAGTAGTAAGATTTATTGCAAAGAGCAAAAGAAGAAAGCTTCCACAGTGCAGAAGGAGACCCCAGTGGGTTGCCACTGCTGGCTAGGGCAGCCTGCTTTTATTCTCTTATCTGGCCCCACCCACATCCTGCTGATTGGTCCATTTTACAGAGAGCCAATTGGTCTGTTTTACAGAGAGCTGATTGGTCCGTTTACAATCCCTGAGCTAGATACAAAAGTTCTCCAAGTCCCCACTAGATTAGCTAGATACAGAGTGTCGATTGGTGTATTTACAAACCCTGAGCTAGACACAGAGTACTGATTGGTGCGTTTACAATCCCTTAGCTAGACATAAACGTTCTTCAAGTCCCCACCAGATTAACTAGATACAGAGTGTCAAATGATGCATTCACAAACCCTGAGCTAGACACAGAGTGCTGATTGGTGTGTTTACAAACCTTCAGCTAGATACAGAGTGCTGATTGGTGTATTTACAATCCCTTAGCTAGACATAAAGGTTTTCCAAATCCCTACCAGCCTCAGGAGCCCAGCTGGCTTCATCCAGTGGATCCCGCACTGGGGCCACAGGTGAAGCTGCCTGCCAATTCTGCCGTGCTCCCGCACTCCTTAGCCCTTGGGCTGGGGACTGGCGCTGTGGAGTAGGGAGCGGCGCTGTTGGGGACGCTCGGGCTGCACAGGAGCCCACAGTGGGGCGGAGAGGCTCAGGCATGGCGGGCTGCAGGTCCCAAGCCCTGCCCCGTGAGGGGGCAGCTAAGGCCCAGCGAGAAGTCCAGCACAGCAGCTGCTGTCCCAGGTGCTAAGCCCCTCACTGCCCCAGGCCAGCAGGGCCGGCCGGCTGCTCCAAGTGCGGGCCCGCCGAGCACACGCGCACCCGGAACTCACGCTGGCCCGCAAGCGTCGGGCGCAGCCCTGGTTCCCGCCCACACCTCTCCCTCTCCCTCCACACCTCCTTGCAAGCTGAGGGAGCTGGCTCTGGCCTTGGCCAGCCCAGAAAGGGGCTCCCACAGTGCAGCGGTGGGCTGAAGGGCTCCTCAAGCATGGCCAGAGTGGGCACCGTGGCCGAGGAGGCGCTGGGAGCGAGCAAGGGCTGTGAGGGCTGCCAGCACGCTGTCACGGCTCACAAATACTGTCACATTCTAAGGTACTGGGAGTTAGGACTTAAAAATAAGAATTTTCTGGGGACATGATTCAGCCCATAACACAACCCAAGCGACTACTAACTTCGGAATGGGCAGTCATCATGATGGTTAAATTTTATGTGACAAGTTAACTAGACTACCATGCCCAGGTGTTTAGTCAAACACCAGGCTAGATGTTGCCATGAAGGTATTTTATAGATGTGGTTAACATATATAATTAGTTGACTTTGAGTAAAGGAGGCAATCTTCTCTATATTCTCTAATATGCATCACTTCTCTAAGATGCACAATCTTCTCTAATGTGCATCACCTTCAGCCAATCCTTGAATAGCTTAAAAGCAAAGGTTGAGATGTCCTGGAGAAAAAGGAATTCTGCCTCAAGACTGTAACATAGAAATCCTGCCTGAGTTTCCAGCTCACTAGTCTGCCCTGCATATTGCAGACTGAAGACAGGGACATCAACTGTTACTTGAGTTTCCAGTCTGCTGACCTACCCTATGGATTTATACTTTCCAAGCCCCTACAACTGACTGAACCAATTTCTTAAATTAAATCTTATTGGTTCTATTTCTCTGGAGAATTCTACATGTTATAGTCATACATGGAAAACTACTGTCATAAAAAGGACCAAAATATTCATACATACATACAACATGGATAATGCTCAGGAATGCTATACTGCGTGGAAAAAAAAAAAGCCAGACAAAAAAGGATGCATACTCCATCATCCCATTTATATGAAGCCCAAGAATAGGCAAAACTCATCTATGGTGATAGAAATAAGAAAATGGCTGTCTGGGGTAGATGAATGAGGATTGATATTGACTGAAAACAGACAAAAGGGACCTTCCTGGAAGGATGGAATTGTGCTATATCTTGTTTTCAGTGGTGTTTTCATGGATATGTACCTTTGTCAAAATTCAGAGACTTGAATAGTCAGGATCTATGCATTTCATTCTGTGTAAATTGTATCTTTAAAAAACAATATGAAAAAATTACATATTACCTTAAATTTCAATTGTGTATATATATTTATTTCAAATATATATTTTTCAAATGTTAAGTTTTTTATTCATTGTAGAGGTAGCTACAATGCATAAAACATATGTAGATGTTTAGGAGTGACTTTACATCAACTCTAACCTCGTAACCATTGTCTACATTCCTTTTCCTGGCCATCTTTCAGAGACTTGTTTAACCATTAGGGGGACCCCTCAGGTCACGCAGGCAGTGTGCGACTACTCTTATTAGACATCCAACTTCAGGTTGGTGATCAGTTCATCCCAATCAGGTTCAATGTAACTCAGTCAATATTTACAACAAACAGGAAACTTTAACTGGAGTGAAAGTTATAATTAATCTCTTTGTTATTTTGGTACAGATTACAGTTAAAATGTAACACATTAATTATATTCATGTGTATCATGCGTTGTTAACTACTTAGCTCACTTAAATATCCATTTCCCAGCTGTACTATAAATTCCTCACAGGCTAAGATCATGTTTTAATATTTTTCTGTGTCTCCCAAAAAACTAAGACAGCCTGGATATATATACTTGACAATTGGATTGATGAATAAATTAGGTGTGTTGTTTTGGCTTTGCCCAGGGAAAATAAGTTAACTCACTTCAGGCTCCCTTCCCCAGCCACTCCCCAGACTCCCCCTGACCCTCCACTGAGTTATCCTATTCTATACCATTGAATAAAACCATTGAGTAAATCCATAAGTTTGATTTCAGCTCTCTGGAAGCATTTGATTCATTGTGAAATTTTTTCTCAAAATTATTATAAAATACAATTTAAAAAGGGAATATATGGAGCAAGAGGAAGACAGGGAGATGGTGGAGGAGGAGGAAAAAGAACATGAAGAAAGCAAAGGAGGAGGGGGAAGAGATGATGAGGATAAAGAAGAAATGTAGAAATTGCAAGTACACAAAATCAGGAATCTTTTAAAAGACTTTGATTTTATCCTCTAAATTCTTAGGCATAAACGCTATCTCTCTGAATGACTTAAAAAATCAATATAAAGCTTGATTCTATGGTTTATTGATTCTATATTTCAATTATCCCTAATTAAAATGTCTGCTTTGATTTTAATTTCTAAACAAGGGGAAAAAATTACAGGAATTTCTTTCAAATGTGCTATTTCATCCTCAACCCAGTGGATGCCATTCCACTATATTTAGTGAATTCCAGTAATATAAATATATATGATATTCTTGCATATAGATACATATATATTCTTATGCATGAAATTGAGTGGTACTTATTTTCAAAGGATTTAGTAGGAGAGGAATATATAAGTGAGTGTCTCTTTCTCCCTAGGATCACAGACCTGTTGCTCCAACTAAAATAAAAAGTATATCAGATTTAAGATATGATGACTCTCTGTGATTGATTCAACACATATTTATTGAGCCCTTACTTTGCACCTAATACTCTCTTAGTACATGAATGGTACCTATCCATAAATGAGTGAATAATGTTTATAAAGAAATATGGCATAGAAGACTAAAACAGAGAACAATGTGAGATGGAAAATAATCAGGTGCCTTAAATATAATATGGACAATAAGGGCTATTTAAAATCTAAAGGATAGAATAATTGAAGAGTGCTCTGAGATACATTTCCTTCTCTTTATCATCTACACAACACAACTAATAACCTCCTATGAGTGTTTTAAATACCAAATGAAATAAAAATATATATAAGAAGAGTTAAGTACCCACTATGTATATAAGAAATTGGCCGAGCGCGATGGCTCACGCCTGTAATCCCAGCACTTTGGGAGACCGAGGCGGGCGGATCACGAGGCCAGGAGATCGAGACCATCCTGGCTAACACAGTGAAACCCCATCTGTACTAAAAATACAATTAGCTGGGCCTGGTGAGAGGCACCTATAGTCCCAGCTACTTGGGAGGCTGAGGCAGGAGAATGGCGTGAACCGGGAAGCGGAGCTTGCAATGAATGGAGGTTGCACCACTGCACTCCAGCCTGGGTGAGAGAGCGAGACTCGTAAAAAAGAGAAAAAAAAAAAAAAAAAAAAAAAAGAAAGAAAGAAATTAAAATGGACCAGGTGAAAACAGGCTTACAGAAGTAAAAAAAAAAAACTCTAAATTCACGTACGAAGAGACACTGCAACCATGATGAGTATCCACATTTCTAGTCCTATGCTTAATAATGTTAAAAGAAAAACTTCAGCCAAATTAAATTTAAAGGAGTTTAATTGAACAATGAACAATTCGTGAATCAGGCAGCTCCCAGAATCATGGCAGATTCAGAAGGACTCCAGGTATGCCTCGTGGTCAGAACAAATTTACAGACAAAAAAAAAAAAAAGTGACGTATAGAAATCAGAGGTGAGGTACAGAACAGCTGGAGTGATTACAGGATGGCATTTACCTTATTTGAATACAGCTTGAACACTCAGCAGTGAATGACTGGTTGAAGTATGGCTGCTGGGACTGCCAAGACTCAGCCACGGTTAATAGGCCCATACTCCTAAATTAGGGTTTCAGTCTTGTCTACCCACTAGGTTAGGCTACACTTGCTCCACAAGGACTCAAATATAGAAGTATGGAGTCCTTCTCAGGCCATATTTAGTTTGCTTTAACAATTATGAAAGAATTTTTATAAAGTATTACATAACATCAAGTATTTGATGATAGGAGACAAAGGTGATAGGAGATAAAGTCATAGAGGCAAGGAGGGCAAAGGTGCACAGCATCTTATAATGATATTGTCTTCACTCTTACTAAGGTAAAAATTTTTATAAAGTATTACATTCATTAAATATTTGATTGCTTTATCTGTCATACCAGTAAAAATGTGTTCATAAATACATATCATAAGGTGACAGGCAATAAATACAAAATATGTAGCATGGTACATGTTGATAAATACTAAGGACAAGTACAAGCAGGGAAAAGAGATAGAAATTATGGGTTGGTGGGGGGAATTGTAATTTCAATTTAGATGACCAGAGACAGCCCCACTGCAAAGGTCTCATTTGAGCAAAGACCTGAGAGATGAGGTGAGGAACAATGACATGTAACTATTTGGAGGAACGGCATTTCAGGTAGAACAATATCAGTAGCAGTTCTGACGGGGGTGAGGCCCGTTGTGTTTGAGAAACAGCCAGGCGAGCAGTGTGCCTGGAGGGAAGAGTGAGAGGAGGATGACAGGAGGCAAAGACAAAGAGGCAAGGAGGGTGAAGCTGCACAGCGTCTTATAATGACGTTGTCTTCATCTTACTAAGGTAAGAAGCCATTAGAAGGTCGTGACCAGAGAAATGAAATTATTGATTATGGTAGGAGATTATTCTGGCTGGTGTCACTGGTGAAGTGGAGAGAATAGTTATAAAGTTATCATTGCAATTAGGTGAAGAGATGATAGGGGCTTGGACCAGGATGGTTGCAGTGAATGTGAGAAGTGTTTGGATCCTCAACTCTACTGTCAAATTGTTTACAGCCCAGTTAGGAGAAAAAGTCTGGGAAACTTTAATGTATTTTTTAAAAACAGAGAGAAATAAATCATTAGAAGCTAAATGGTATGAGTACAATTACAAATTTAAGAGGGATTTGGGAAAAGCGAATTGAACAATGTGACAGAAACGTGACTGATTAATAGTGTTTTAATAAAAATAATAATTGCTGACATTCGTTGTGTTCATTACATGCCAGGTGCCAGGCATAGTGCCTTACATGTGATATCTCAATTAATGTCCACCAAAAATCTATGATAAGTTGCTGCTACTGTCCTGTTTCCTATGTGCTATAAGAGGAACTCAAAGAATGTCTGGAAAGGTTAATAAGTTGTTCAAAGGACATAGCTGTAATTTCATTATGATTTGGCTTTTATGAGAGCCCAAGCTCAACACTGACACACTATTCTGATTTGCCATATAGGTGGAGGGGGAAAGAAGACATTCTAAATGGGTGAATCCATGTGAGTGAAGGTTAGGAATTCATATGTTTTGTGTGTGCACGAGAATGGCAGGTCTGGAGCAGAAGGTTCATTTTGGGGAACAATAAAAGAAATAGTGGAGACTGAAAAGTATAAACAGATTTTAGAAGTCCTCCAGAGCTAGCCAAAAAAGCTTTAATTGTATCCAGGAAAGCCTGGGAATCTAAGATGAACATGGAAGGAGAAAAATTATTATTATTATTATTATTTTGTGACGGAGTCTTGCTCTGTTGCCCAGGCCAGAGTGCAATGGCGTCATTTCGGCTGACTGCAACCTCCACCTCCCGGGTTCAAGCAATTCTCCTTCCTCAGCCTCCCGAGTAGCTGGGATTACAGGCATGTGCCACCATGCCTGGCTCATTTGTTTGTATTTTAAGTAGAGACAGGGTTTCACCATATTGGTTAGGCTGGTCTCAAATTCCTGACCTTGTGATCCACCCACCTCAGCCTCCCAAAGTGCTGGGATTACAGGCATGAGCCTGTAATTATGAGCACACACAATTATATATGAATTATTTAGTAACCTATAGTCTGGTCCAGGAACCACACTTGGAATATCACTGGCCAAGAAATTCAGCAGGACAATGGAAGAATCTAGACCAATTCTAAACATTTTATTTTTTGATATTCAGTCTTTAATAGATACAGGGATAAGGCTAGAATTTATTCTTTTTCTTTGATAATTTTTAAGTTTCAATTAAATTCAGTTCAACTCAGGGAGTATTTCCGTGCATCTTCTTTGTTCCAAACATAGCGCCACACACTTAGTGAAATTTAATCTTAATGCCTTGAAAGAAATAGATGCTAAAGGCTCTTATATTGTTCTAAACTGTAACTTTAAAACAAATCAGCAAACAAATCTTAATCATAATGTAAAAGAAGGAAGAAAACATTAAATGTAATCTAATACAACTTTATTTATGGATGAAGAAACTTCTCAAATAACCTGCCCAAATTCACACAACTAATTGTGGACATGGCATGGATTGTAATTCAATATTTTTAATAAACAACTCAGAACCAAATTCTGTCCTGGATTTAAAAAAAAAAATTCTGGGAAATATGTTGACATTTACCTTTCAATCCCTACTTTTACTAGTTCTTATTACCTCATATATAAATGATCATGTTTGTTTCTTGCTATTCTACTTGCCAGATCTCTACTGCCCCCAGCTCATCTTTCACCTGGGAGCCAGAATAATCTTAAATTAATTTTTCTTGGCTGGGCGCGGTGGCTCACAGCCTTAGGTAGCAAAACTATGCCTGGGATAGCCGTATTATTCCAGAACTTTTTTAATATGCCTAGATACTCTTTATGAATGTATCCAAAAAGCGAAAGACAGAAGCAGCCTGACTGAGAAGGCCTGGCTCCTTGTTTCTAAGAAAACTATTATACAAAGTGAAACAATATAAACAAGATTTATTTGTTTGTTGCCTAATCTTTTAACCCAGAGAGATGATCATCTATAATGGCTTTGCTTTTCAGCTTTTTCTGCCTCCTGCTGTTCAGAGTAATGACGTGGAGAGATCTCCAGCCTGAGGAACTGACAGTTATTAGTTCAAAATCCAATTCTGCTGTGCAATCCCAGACATGTTTCATAAACTATCCATGCCTCAGTTTCCTTATCTCATTTCTCAGATTTCTTATCTGATAAATAAATAAGACACTATAATAATAGCATAGTATTTGGCACAAATGAAGTACTCAACAGATTTGTATTCCCTTCTTCCATCTCTAATTTGTGAATATTATTTCTGAACCTCTTTCTTAAACCCTAGAACTAACATAGGAAATAACTTCTCCTCCACCCCATCCATGGTGTTATACATGGAGGAAATACACATTTGGGGAAGTGCACAGCTCAAGTGACTCTAACCCTGGATTTCCAGCTGCTCCCACTCCAGAGCCACCCACAGGGAAAAGGAAGAGAAACCACTTCCCACAGCTGGGGCTTTCCTCATTTCCGAAGCTACAGAAGAATGATCATAGTACTCAGAGGAAGCACTGCCGGCCTGCAGGTCATTTGCCACAAAGAGGGAGTTCAATAGCCCCTTAGTCCTGTCAGGGCTTCTCCCTTATTCCACATTACTCATCCGTAACCTAGTACTTTAAGTAAAATCTTGTCTTTTGCAAAGTAAAGAACATTAATCTTCCACCTTTTACATTCCTACTTTCTCAATTTATGTTTTGTTTGAATAACAAGAATGGAGGAGATAAGGGGAACAACTGTACTTCCTAATGGTTAGTCCACAAAAAGCCATTAGCATTCACTCTAAACAGCATTCATCAATGTGCTGTCTTGGGTCAGGATCAACTTCCTTATCTGAACTTGAAAAAGGACTGCCCTTTTTTCTCTATCTCAGTTATAATACTTGTGGGTGGCAGAAATGACAGCAATCACACACTGCCACACAAGAATGAATCTGACACTTCACTGTTGAAATTCTGTAATCTTTTATCTCTTTGATATCCTTTACATTAAACTTAATTCTCAAGTTCTCCAATTGGTGTCTACATCAGACTTGTAAAGAGTTATAGAAATTATAGGAGTCAAAAATAGTTTAAAAGCCTTGTGATATCCATATATGTAAGAAATACTCTTCTTTGAATAGTAAATACCTTAGCTCTCTAGTTCAGCTAATGTACATATTTTCAAAACAGGGAAAAGACAGCTCTGTGGATGTAGAGAAGTAGGAGAGAGGAGAGGGTGGATTTGCATTAATGATGGGGCTTCACTGGGAAGGCAGGCAGGCGGGCAGGCGGGCAGGCGGGCAGGCGGGCAGGCGGGCAAGCAATAGCTAGCTTCATTTTAGTTTCAAGTTAAATGAAATACAAAAATAAAACCACATTCATTTCTCCCTAAGCATTGATACAGATATATAAATAAAGTATTGTCAGAAAGATGCTGTCTAACTTTAAATAATTTGAAGTTACAGAAAAGAATCAATTTGCTTGATATTTATCCCTTCAAAATCTTAAGACTCCTTCTTAGTGTGATTTGGACCAAAAATAAAATAGAATCAGGCAAAAAAACAAAACAAAACAAAACAAAAAAAAAAACAAAAACAAGACATCTCTTGTTTTTCAATTTACCCTACACAGGATGCTTGTACTATAAAGTAAGCTGTTGGCTGCTCTTCAGCATACCACTGCTTTCCTGACTTCCACAGGTAGGCAGGAAGCTTGGCTCTTGGGGACGGCACAGGCCCTCTCAGTATGGAAGTAGGATTACTGTTGAGTGTGTAATCAAATCAGTCAAAGTACTCCTCACCTCTACCTGGTCCTTTCCCTTTCATTTCATCCCAGAACCCACCATCAACTCAAGTTGATTCATTATTATTAACCAACAAACTTTGATCATTTTTAAATTATTCATAATTAATTCACTTTGGCTACATGTTTATGAGTGTAAAGCAAAATATATGCCTCATGATCTCAAAAATGGTTCTAAATAATGAGATCTGGGCCAGTGTTACGTGAATTAATTTTCTTTTGCAAATGTTTGGGCTTGATCAGCTTACAGAGATTTTTTTTTTTTCCTTTGCCAGGATTCCTAAAGACATTTCTGGTTTCTGAGAACAGAAGGGTTTATTATTCCAATCTGTTGTTAGCACCTTGGAAACCAAAGACATTTATTAGATTGCCCTTTATAAAACTACATTTAGTAACCAGTACACCAAGATTTACATTAGATTCTCTTTGTTATAGTGATTTCGTCTGATACATATACTATGCTAGGAAGATTCCAGTCAGTGATTGTGAAATATCTCCTATATTATTTGAATTAAATAGGCTACGGTCCCAGCTCAAGTCTTAAAACTCAAAGATATATATGTCTATAGATACATACATAGACAGATACATACCACCAGATATAGATATATATTTGCCACTGTAAAGAGTTCATATTTTATTGCTATTAACTCTTTTAACCACTAAGTGTCTAAGGTTATGAATTCATCAAATATACAAATGCAGTTTTTTTTTTTTGAGACAGTCTCACTCTGTCACTCATGCTGGAGTGCATGGCACTATCTCGGCTCACTGCAACCTCCGCCTCCCAGGTTCAAGTGATTCTCCCACCTCAGCCTCCCAAGTAGCTGGGATTACAGGTGTGCACCACCGCACCTGGCTAATTTTTGTATTTTTAGTAGAGATGGGGTTTCACCATGTTGGCCAGGCTGGTCTCGAACTCCTGACCTCAGGTGATCCACCTGCTTCAACTTCCCAAAGTGCTGGGATTACAGGCGTGAACCAGTGTACCCGGCCAGTGCAATGATTTCTAAGGCAATCAAAAAGGTGTAAGATTTATATTTATTAAGCATCTGTTATATACTTTGTTTCATGCCAGATGCTTTATATTTATTATATTGTTTAAATTTTTATAGCATTCTAAATCTAACCCCATGATTCAGAGTTGACGTGAAGCTATCGTATAGCCAATCCAATTTTTTTTTTTTTAAGACAGGGTCTTGCTCTGTCTCCCAGGCTGGAGTGCAGTGGTGCAATCATGGTTCACTGCAGCCTCGACCTCCTGGGCCCAAGCAATCCTCCCATCTCAGCCTCCCTAGTGGCTGGGACTTCAGGCCTGTGCACCACCATGCCCAGCTAAGTTTTGCATTTTTTGTAGAGATGAGGTTTTGCCATGTTGCGCAGGCTGGTCTCAAACTCCTAAGGTCAAGCGATCCACCTACCTCAGCTTCCCAAAGTGCTGGGATTACGGGTATGAGCCACCATACTTGGCCCACGAATCTAATTTTCTATGAAAGGAAAGGCACTAAAATCAACAAGTCCTGTTGAAAGTATCCGCTGTTTAGGGCCAAAGAAGCCAGGACACACATTCTGCCTCTACAATGTGTTCTGAAACTCCAAATCCTTGTTTTTCATTTATAAACCAGGGATAATAAAACTACTTCATGATGGGTTGGTGATGGTTACAAGAGACAATGTAAAACAGTAGCTATGAAGTAGGGACTAAATTAACATCAGTTTACTTCTTCTATGTGCTCCTTCTTCTTCTCCTTCCTTCTTCCCTATAGGTTTCTCTCCTGTCTTATAATCCACTTACGTTGGATAGGTAACTAAAAAATAAAATCGAAAATGGTAAAGCTGAAAGTGGCTGTAGTGGCCTTTTTTAAAAAATGAAGAGAATAAGGTCCAAGTGTTTAAAGATATAAACACAGCTAAGCAGTGGCAAATATACTAAAAAATGATCCCAAGTTCAATGTATTTTTCACTCTACCTGGATAATGTGTATAGCTAAATTGTTAGTTCATGTTTCACCCACCCTTCAGAATCCCTTCCATTCTAAACTCAATCAAGAATTTTTCAGCACCCAGGTTTTTACTGCAGATAGTGATTGTAAAGTTCCATGTGCCTCAAAAATGGATACAATGGCAACCTGGAGATACTACCCATGTACCCTCTTTAAAGGTTGCAGCCACTGTTTAGTTTCACAAAATTATCGCTATGCAGAAATTTTGACCTACGGTTGCTAGATATTTTTCAAGAACAGAGTATCAGTGTAAATCTGAGTATCAGTGTAAAATTTTCCATTTTTTTAACATTAAGAAGGCTAAATAAACCACCAGTTCGTGCCTTTCATGATAATATCTAGAATGGAGGAAACAAGCTTTGGATAATCCAAGAACATCCATGCAAGTTCTCCTCTCAATAAAGGAATTAGGGGAGAATAGAGGAGAACCCTTTTTCCTCCCAGTTTCTGTTTTCACTTGCTTGCATTTTAAATTGAGTAAAAAGTGATCCTGAATGAGTCTGTTCTATCATATTTCCCTTCACTCTCTTTGAAGTTCAGGGCTCAAAAGTAGGAGATTAGTAAACATTTATCAATTAATTCATTGGTTGTGGGACTACTATTAATTTCTCCACCTCTCCGATTTCTTTATTTCTCCATCTCTTGATTTCTTTATTTTTTCTGCAAACACTCATTCAATAAACAGTCACTAAGCACCTGCCAGGCCCTGTGCTGGAGATGATGAAGAAATAAATAACAAATAGTCCCTGCCTTCAAAGAACTCCTAGTGTAGAGCAAGACCTGAATATGTAAACAAATAACTCTTTGTGATGATATGTAAAAGTTATACCGAGCATGATTACCTTTAAAGTGGCATTTGCTTTACTTACAACCCGCCACATTGCCACAAAAGAGCTCAGAAGTTTAAAAAAAAAAAAAGTGCAGCTGTCAGTAGTGATTAACACAACGGCTAGACACTGTGTATGAGAACGGATATAGGTGGTTTTATAAGGATCATGTGGTTAAGTGGGACACGAATGTTGAACAGAGTCTGCAGACATTTTGCCCAAAACTTCCTTTTGCAGTGTGCACATGTAAATGAGCCTTGCGTGGAAGTTTTTGCTTCTGGAATAAGATTGACTAACCAGTGAAGCTCCTTATTACTCATTTCAGCAATCATTTGCTTTTCTTGATGCAATATATAAGACGTGTACAAAATACAGCAAAGGAACTTAGGTCACCCACGTTAATTTAGGACGCTTCTGTTGACTAACTTTGGGCGTTCTATTATTAAAATTTGAAAGTCATAAATGCTGGGCTTAAAGGAAAAGAATCTCTCAGAATCTGAAATGAAAATTTAGCATTATATGATAGTTTTGAGAAAAATGATCCAGACTTCTTTAAAAATTAAACTTCCCAAATGATTCTAGATTGAATTATATTCTGAATAACTAATATTTGCAGATTACTGTTTTAGATGCTATAGAGACGAAAAGTAGGTAAATTAGCCTTCTAATCCTTAAAGAATTTGCAGTCCAATTGGGGAAGTAAGCACAAGGCAGGTGAAAAAGAGAACTAATAAAACAAAGCAGCATACAATAAATTTCCAAATGACTAATGCCAATAATCAGAGATATGTGTGCAGTTAGATAACAGTAACTGAGTTAGAACCATCTAGAAAGAAATTGTACTTGATGTGAGTCTTGCAGAAGGGATTAATTTGGATAAAACAGGAGAATAATTGGTGTATAAAGGAGAAAGAAGAGTGGAGCAAAAACACAGGTGTAGATAAGCTTCAGAGAAACTTAGGAAACAGGGATCAGACTCCCCCGGCTGTAGCAGAGGAACCCTGGGAGGACAGCGAGGACTTGGAGGGAATGAAGGTTGAAGTGAGACAAACAAGAACATGAATGCAAAGCCAAGGAGTTCAGACCTCCTCCCACAGGTAACCATGAGCCACTGGATATTTTCTCTTAGCTGAGTCATGTGATGAACCTGGAGGTTGCATGAAGGAAAAAGGCCAGGAGTCATAGTTAGGACTAGGTATGTTGAGAGAGATGTAAGAACTTCATCAGGCTAACAATTTGACATTGCTTCAAATATATATATTCTTTAAACAGAATGTTCAATATTTCTTTAGAAGGATTAGAAGAAACTAACTTTATTTTATTTTATTTTATTTTATTTTATTTTATTTTATTTTTTGAGACGGAGTCTCGCTCTGTCACCCAGGCTGGAGTGCAGTGGAGCAATCTCAGCTCACTGCAACCTCTTCCTCCCGGGTTCAAGTGATTCTTCTGCCTCAGCCTCCCGCGTAGCTGGGACTACAGATGCGTGCCAACACGCCCAGCTAATTTTTGTATTTTTAGTAGAAACAGAGTTTCACCATAGTGGCCAGGCTGGTCTTGAGCTCTTGACCTTGTGATCTGCCTGCCTTGGCCCCCTAGAGTTCTGAGATTACAGGCATGAGCCACCATGTCCAGCCTGGGAGAAACTAACTTTCTATTAGTGTAGATTATATTCCACTTTATATTAAAAACAGATTTATTGTGTTGACCGAGCCTTGCGTAGAAGTTTTTGCTTGAATTTTCAAAGGCTTTGTTGTTTTTTCAGAATCAATTATAAAATTCTACCCACATGAACATATGAACATATGGATTTCCAAGTGTATGATCCCTAGCATGAATAGTATGTAGCATTTTCACTCTTTTGGAATTTTCTGGTTTTCAGGTTGTTTCCTACTTTTCAAAATTCATATTTTCCTTCTATTTTCCTCTGTGATTTCTTGTAACATTTGGCTACTTGGCATAGATTTGAGAATACAAATAATATTTATATTCAGTAAATAGTGCTATGTCATGCATTATTCATTTTCAGAGTTTCAGTGTACTTAACCACCCACCACCTCACAAGCAGAGAATGACTCTCAGCTGACTAGTTTCAAGTTAGTGGTGTGGCCTTTATGCACCATAGAGCTTCCATGTATGTCCCCCAAATACTAAGTCAAGATGGGTCAATGTCAGTGAGAATGTATTTGATTTCATTATGTATGTACTTCTCATTTTTCATTACATGTTTATATTAGGTATTTATTTTATATATTTTACTATGTATGTATTTTCAGCCTTGGGCATTGCTTCTTTTGGCTAGAGTAAGACCAAGATTCATTTTGCCAAGTTTGAAAATGGTATAGTTGGAGAACTGAGTGACCTGGCACTTCATTGATTATATAGATATTATATATTTATATGATATATTTATTATAGTATATAAATTTATTATATAGATTTATTATATAGATTATATAGATTTATTATATAGATATTATAAGGTCACATAAATAAATAGCCCAGATATCTGGTTGCAGTCCTCCTCTTAACCTGAATATGATTACGACAAATCAAACTTCCCCTTTTAACAATTAGTTTAATACAATCTATTTAACAGCTCTGAAATGGTTGCTGCATATCCTATCAGAAACCAGAGTAGGCCACACACTAGAGTTTATATTTGTGCAACCACATTCCATAAATTATCCAAGCTTAAGGTCCAGTTTGGGGGTGGTTTGACATCTCTGGCCTGGTCCTGAATTTATTAAGTTGTCTTTGGGGTTCTTACTCTTATCTGCTAAAAATGCAGGAGGGCAGCAGAATCATCTTTCTTGGGTTCAACATTAAATTACTTTTTTTTTATTTTTATTTTTTATAGAGACGGGGTCTTGCTCTGTTGCCCAGGCTGGTCTCAAAGTTCTGGGCTCAAGCAATCTGCCTGCCTCCCAAAGCGCTGGGATTACAGGCATGAGCCACAGCACCCAGCCCCAAATTACATGATTTTACCACATGACCCACAGTACCTTTATTAGGCTGTAAAGTTCTGTAACATTGAACCATCTGAAGAGAAGTGAAATCCATAAGTAATAAGGTAACTTGCTTTACAGAATTAATTTGCAACCTTTTTAAAAAAAAAAAAAAGTAGGCTACTTTAGTAAATCAAAATACCCTAAAATATACCTACCCATTTTCTCACACCCATGGCCAAACAAAAAACTTTCCAAAAAGTAAAATTCACAAAACAAAATTCTAAACAGAAAGACTAACACAGGTTTTGTTTTGTGTTTTCATTTTTAAAGAAGGATTCTTATTTAAGGCCATAAAAATATACAAACATCATAATTAGAATGTTCTCTAAGAGGCCATCATAAACAATGTATAAAACTATTCTAGGTTTCAAAACTCATCATATGCATGTATTATATGCGTAGAATATTGTGACAAACAAGTCGCAATTCTGTCTGCATAGTGTTCTGTCAACTGTAGGGAATACATTGGTGGTTTTGTCCACACACGCCAGAGATGAATATGAGAAAACCCACATCACCGCTGAAAGTATAGACCTAGTTAACAGTCTTAGGGAAGAACCAATAAGAAGCACTTCTGTGAGCCTGCATGCCAAAAGGAATATTAATTCTCTTCAAGTATTGTTATACTTTTCAACCCCAAGATTAAACTCTGTCCACATAATCCTGAGTATATGGGAGAAGGGATGCTGTTTCTCCCTCGAAAGAACCTTCCCCAACTGCTGCTGTCTGAGGGTCTGCAGTGAAGCCTGCTGTCAACAGAAATACACTTTGAAGTGCAGGTTGAGCATCACTAATCCAAAATTCCAAAATCCAAAATGTTTCAAAACCCAAGCCTTCTTGAGCACCTGCGTGATGCCGCAAGTGGAAAATTTCACCCCGAGCTCATCTAACAGGTCAGTGTGAAAACACAAGGGCCCAACACAGTTAATTCAGTTTCCTCAAGGAAAAAAGATACCCACTCTGCCCTCTTTCTTTAAATACATCCTTTTCACACATGCCCAGTTTCCCCACACAAGTGCAACCACAAGGGTAATATCAAAACTTTGTTTTATGCACAAAATTACTTAAAGTATTGTATAAAATTATCTTCAGGTTGTGTATATGGTATATATGAAACATAATAAATTTCATATTTAGACTTGGGTCCCATCTCCAAGATACCTCATTATCTGTATGCAAATATTCCAAAATCAGAAGAAATCTGCAATTCAAAACATTCCTGGCCCCAAACATTTAGGATAAGGGATATTCAAACTGTGTATATACATATATATACAGTTAACTATGTCTATATATATAGGCTATATATACATATAAAACTATGTCTACATATATAGACTATATATATATGTATATATATATATATATAATTTTCCCAAGACATAGTTCCAAAACTGTGCATTTGTGAAATAATAATTATAAGATCCTTTCCTTATTACAGAAACACAGACAATCTTGCTATAGTTTGGGTTTAATTACCTTGCACATCTAATGTAATACAGAAGAACACACACAACACTCACCGTGAGAAGACGTGTGGGCACTGCCATTTATTACCTAGGACACCTGGAGATAGACACTTAGTTTTCTAAATCTCAGCACTTTCATCTGCACCTTAAAGATAATGTTATCTACCCCACCAGTACACTAACCAAATAAAATAGCATATACCAGAATAAACTACAAAGCAGCATGAATTTTCAAAGGTTTTGTTGTTTTTTCAGAATCAATTTTAAAGTCCTATCCATATGAACATATGGGTTTCCAAGCGTATCATCCCTTCCTTTATTAAACATTTGCCAAAACTAATAAAATACTAGGAATGGTATCAGACACCAAATGTGCATTGGTGATTAAATGGACAGAGTTTCTGCCTACATGGAAAAAGCATACAGACAATAAGTGAGTTTGTATGTGTGTATTTGTATATGTGTATTCACAAAATTTACAACTGTAATAGGTGCTACAACAATAAAAGCTGAGTTAAGGGAGGGTCCACTTAACAGGCTTAGAGAAGTTCAGCAGAGTCTCTGAGGAAGTGACATTTATGCCAAAACTGGAAGGACAGGAAAGAGTGAATCAGGCATGGGGGTGGGGTGGAGAGATGGGTTAAATGTGTGAATAAGTGACTTTACACTAAGGAACATTTTTAACTTGGCCATTTCAGAAGAAATATTCAACAATGTGCACAACCAAGAGAGCCAGTAGTTATTACAGAAAAAAAAAAAAGTCACACTTCCTAATTTTCTTTGTTCTTCACTTATTCCCCGAACATCAATAATCAGTCAATATGTGTTTTTTGAACTCTTACTACTGACTCTAGTATTTTTCAAAGTATAGTAATGATCCATAGAGATAATTGATTAAAAAAAAATTATGAGGCTCCACCCTATAATTCCTAAATCACAGTATCTTGGGAGGGGCTCTGGAATATGCTTTGTAACAAGCATCTCAGGCAATTACGGTAGGCGATAAAATGGGAAAAATGCTGGATTAGGCACTAAACCAGGTGTTACATACAATATCAAAAGAGATACTCATGTTTTCTGACCACAGGGTACTCAAAATATAGCTGATAGGTGATAAGACATATACACTTGAAATTATAATTAACACAGTATCTTGTCAGGATACACGCCCAAACAAATGGAACCCATAAATGGCTTAGTAGTCCAGGCACTAGAGATCAATGAAAATAGCAGCTTCTCAGCTGCAGCAACTAGATGTTCTCCTCGGGTACACACTGTAAGGCAAAAGTGAGGCCAGAACCCTGTGAATTCTATGAAATGCATGAAGAAGCATTAGTTGGGATACTTTGCTGAGAGACCAAGTGACATTTTAGAAGTTCTAGTCATGATTAGTGAAATATTTGTGCAGCAGAGTCCTGTCCAACTTCTTCAACTACGGATGTCCTAGGAAATGTAAAGGATAGTGCCAAACACACATGGACAGAGCATAGGAATGCCAGGACTGTATCTTCAACTCTCTCCTCCTGTGAAAATCAATCCAGGAAAGGTGATCTGAGTCACTACAAATTCATAATCTAGGAATTCAACTCGTTTTTTCAGGCCTCGTTCTCCCACTCCAGCCAAACATAAAAAAGCCTTCAATTATGAAATCAGAATTGCCCACCCCTGTAACAGTTACAGCCTTGGAAAGGATATATGCTCCAACCTGCACCAAAAAGACTTTGGTTTAGGATAAAACAACATACAAACTTAACTGTCATTATCCATCCCTGTTTCCCAAATTGCTGCCCAGAGTGAGGTACTTTGCTAAGCAGGGTTTTTTACCTGGATGCCTAATCCTTCTTTCGTGTTTTAATCTCTAGGGTTGATGGGACTTGGTTTGGACTGAATTTTATGATTTCCCGACCGCATGCACTTAACTCTTTGTTGCGTTGTTTAATTTTGCCGGACTTGATTTAAGGCCTTCCAAATAATATTACTTTCTGATGTTATATTCTAAGGGCAACAAATACTGACAAAAGAGATGCTCAGAAGCAAGTGTGGGATTGAAGAGAGAATAACTTGCCCCACTGCCTTCCCTCTTTTTCTCTATATTTTGATTCTTGCTCCTCTAAGTGACTTGACAGCACAGAATTTTGAGCAGCTTTCCTAACACACATCCCCAACATGCCTTACATGATTATGAGGCTCTGCCCCATAATTATTAAATCACAATATCTGGGAGGGGCTCTGGAATATGCTTTGTAACAAGCATCTAAGGCAATTATGGTAGGTGATAAAATGGGAAAAATGATTGTTATATGATTGCTCATGGAAGCTTCTGGGTATGTATGCCACCACAACCTCCCATCACCACCAGCCTATGCCCAATTTGAAAGAGCATGAATGAATATTTAAACACAAAGTGGCCTGAAATTCTGCTTTGGAAAACTTTTGAACAACTGGTTTATTAGCCATTGAGATCTTCTGCATACGATCACAAAAGTTATCACCGATAATTCTATGCCTTTTCTTGTGTTTCTCCAAAAGTTGGGAATGTCACTATCTCTCATCCTTATGTGTTAAGACACAGCAGAAAATAGACATCTGTGACTGTTTTTGGCCTTTTCAATGGATAATTACTTGTTCCTGCCACTGGTTCACAACAATGAGCCATGTTTATCACACTGTATACTGCTTAGCTGTGTATCTGTCTGTCTATCACTTAAATTGTCAGCATGTTAGAGTGGAAGGAACATGGGCTTTGAATTTGGAAGGTTTTGGCTTCATCATTTGCTTCCTATGTGCATTTGATAAAATTACATAAATACTATCTGTTTTCCAATTTTCTTCTATTGAATGTAATAGTCATATCTATTTAATGGGCTTGTTGGGAATATTATATGAGAATATTTATAAAGAGGGCCTTGTACAGTGCTGGATACAGAGTAAGTGCTCAAAATGCCACCTGAGCTGATGAAATCAGAATGGCCAGTATGCTCTGGCACTGGCACTTCTGGTAGAACTCATGCTCACAGCAGTGGCTATTTTTATCATATACTGAAAAGAGTTCTCATGTCTCAAAAATTCCCGCCAAGTGAATGGATAGTTTTGTTCTGCCTTCAGTGCCCTCCCAGTTCCCAGACAGAAACACAATATAAACTACAAATTCCAAAATCCACATTAAAAGTTCTACCAACTCTCAACTAAAACATAGAATTTTCCCAATTCCTCCTTTTTCTATGTTCCAGGCAGCCAGTGAGAAGGTGTTGGTAAAAAGTGTGGTTTCCCCTAACACAACCTCATTGACCTTCTGCCCTTTCTAAAGATGTTTTCCTCTTCAACATTTAAAGAATTGTAAAGTTAATTTTTCCCGCCGGATAACCAATGACTACACAGGCAAACATCTAACAGAAATACTGAGAAGGAAGAGGAGGATAAATAAATCTTCCCTAGGAAATACTATTTTCATCACAAATTTACCTAGAACACTTTTGATAGACATAGAGACCAATCTATCCCTACTAGAGAAATCATTACTTCTGAAACATTAAGATCCCAGAAAATAAGCACATAGTTGGAGCAACACTGGCAAGTGGGTTTAATAAGAACATGTGAAGTAGGACATCATTAGGACATTCCTAGGGAAAGATAAGTTGAATTTTATTTTCAAAAGCTGCCTTAAAATTTCTAACACACACGTCAGGGAGAGTGAGCAGTAAAATATGTTTGAAAGTACAATAATAGAAGAACAGTCTAAATTCCGAACTGTAAGTAATGACCAAAAAGGAAAGGCCCTTCCATATAGCTTAAAAAGGAAAACAAAAGCCTTTCTAGGAAGAGTTAATTACTGCAAATTAGATGACCACAGAACTTTGACTACTAAGAAAGACAGAAAAGTATTACCAGACAATGGAGATCTGAGGTGAAAAAAAAGAAGAATCTTCTAGAGACTGAAATATGTTTCCACACCTTGCTAATGATTATCCAAGGACCTTCATGCTTCAAATTCCAGTGATTAATTGTCATTCTTTTTCTTAATCTATCAGCTGCATTTAACACATAGGCCCCCTCCTTATGAAAATATGTACTTTCTTCACTCGGTTCCAAGAGATCTCCCTCTCTAGGTATTCTCCCTCTTCCTTTCCCCTCCTTTTTGCTGGATCCTCCCCTTCTTCCCAACCTTTCAATATTGCTCCTTCTTCATAGGTGTTCTCACCAAGTCCTATTTATGTGCTGATGTCCTCCAAGTTTATATCCCGGCCTTCCCCTCTAAAATCCAGACTGAATCCAGTCTAAAATCCAGACTGCTGTATCCAACTATCTTTTCAATATCTCCCCTTGGATCTTTAGTGGGCTTTGCAAATTTAACATTTCTCAAAATAACCTCTTGATTCCCACCCACCTATCCAAACCTATGCCTCCTCCCACAGTCTTCACCTTGTTACTTAATGCCACCATTATTCATCTGTTGCTCTACCCAAAAGCCTAAAGGCATCCTTCGCTCCCCCTCTTTCTATCTCAACCTACGTCATCTCCTTCAGCAAGCCCTGGCCACTCTATGTCCGAATTTTACTGTATCTGAATCCTAGACCAAGAGCCATCAGTTTTCCCCTGGATTCCTGCAATAGTCTCCTATCTGGTTTCTCTGCTTCCATTTTTCTACCCTGTTCTCCCATTAATCTATTCTCCAAAGAAAGCAGGAATTCTTTTGAAAATATAAACGAAATTCTATCATTTGCCTCCTTGGAAACATCTGCTGGTTTCCCGTCTCACTCAAAACAGAACCCAAGCTCGGTAGGTTGGTCTATGAGATCGTCCTTTGTCTGGCCTAGTAACAGCTGGTACCTTTAACCCTGTCAATCTTTTCCTCACCACACATTACACCTACTGCCACAGAGCCTTTGTATTTGCTGTTTTTTTTTGTTTGTTTGTTTGTTTGAGGCAGAGTTCCGTTCCTGTTGCCCAGGCTGGAGTTCAATGGTGTGGTCTCAGCTCACTGCAACCTCCACCTCCCAGGTTCAAGTGATTCTCCTGCCTCAGCCTCCCAAGTAGCTGGGATTTGGGATTACAGGCGCCCGACACCATGCCTGGCTAGTTTTTTTGTATTTTAGTAGAGACGGGGCTTCAACATGTTGGCCAGGCTGGTCTTAAACTCCTGACCTCAGGTGATCCACCCACTTTGGCCTCCCAAAGTGCTGGGATTACAGGAATGAGCCACTGCACCCAGCCCTTGCTGTTCTTTTTGTCCAGATGCACTTCCCTGAGATATTGTTATAACTTGCATTATGACTTTTCTCAGTTCTCTGTTAAAATGTCAGATCTTCTAAGAGGCTTTTCCTGATTTCCCTTCCTTATTCTCCAGCATTGTCCTCTACTTCTTTTCTCTCTCTCATGGCTCATATATCACTATCAGGCATTATATCATTTATTTATGTGCTTATTGTCTTCACCACCATCACCACTAGAATATAAGTTTCATAAAGTCAGGGACTTGATTTGTTTTATTCTCTGCTATATTCCCAGTGTCTAGAGCAATTCCCAAAAGATGATGGGAACCAGTAAATAATTTTTGAATATGAAAATTCTGAATTCAAAAGTTACTAATTAAATATGTGTAAGTTATTTGTTAGTAAACTACAAGTTTATATGGACTTAGTCAATCTCAATGAATTATCTTAATTTTACACAGCCTTCAGTTTAATCTCCACAGACCTGCCTGGTACTAATAGCAAAGTTCTATTGTCCATTTCTGTTGGTATAAGCAACAAACATATCATTTACAACTAAATGCAAGTGTAACTTACAAAAATAATAACTAAACCTGGATATTAACAAGTTCATATTGAACTGCAAGTTAATAAAATATTATCAATAAATCTGAAGGTACATAATGTCAAAGAGCTTAACACTGCAAACAATACAAAGAACCCACACAATGAAAAAGCAAATGAGTACCACTCATGTGGTAATCAGCCTGAGGTCACAAAATCATGGTAGGAAAAGATCAAGTTCCAATCATTTGATTCACCTTCCCATGACCAACCTACAAAGATTCCACAGGAAAAAAGAGAACTTGCTATGGTCATTTATTGCCTCTCTCTCGAGTTTCCAGAAGACAGTATGAGGTCTACTCACTAAACCATTCAGTGACTAGATCCAGGAACAATCATTTCTCAGAGGAGAGGCTCACTGAATGATAACAGAATAAACCCAGGCTAACTCACACACCTGAAATAGAATATAGGTTTCCTAAAGGAAGCTATCCATGAATATCAAGACTCCCACTGGATTCCAGGAACAAAAAAGCTTTCGCTTTTACTCACTTTCACAAGAGCTCTATGCCATTTACTTCTGGCCAAGGGAGTCATGAGTAAAGTCAAATGCTCAGCTTCCATGACAAAATATTGGGGATTTCTCAGGAATAGTTTCCTCCTCTTGAGCAGCTTCAAATATATTTTAAAACTAGGCACATGCCCAGAGATACACATCCATACACACAAATATATATAGACATAATGCTAACAAAGATACATGACAAGAGGTTACAACAGATACAAGGGTCATGCATGTATTCTTCTAAGTTTTTTTTCTTATTTGTCATTTTCAAGTTTGGGAAAGGATAATTAGACATGCCGGAAATTAGGGTATTTGCAAAATTTGGGAAAACTCAGTCACGGAAAAGAGGGTTGTGATGTAACATCAGGTACTCTCTACCTTCTCCTTACTCTTTCACTCATATTCCATAGGCTGAATGGTAGCAGAATCAGAAGATTCCTCCTCTTCAGCTTGGGAACCTGTGAGTAGCCAGTACCAGAGAACTGCTACTGACCCATGCAAACTTTTACAGCTGAAAATAACTATTAGAGTCAAGATGTCACATGATGTGGTTACGGAACTTGCCTTCTAGCCACAGTGGTAAACAAACAAACAAAAAAGAATTAAGTTGGGAGAGTAGTAGAAAAATTATATGCAGAACTGAATAAGTTGTGTGTATACATATATAATATATAAAAATATATAATAAAACAATATTTCATTTTTTAAAACAAAAATAATTATATCTCACTGAATCTCTCTGATTTCCTTTTTACCTAGCTTCTCTCAGTGGACTAAAGTAAGAGCTATAACTTTTCCCTTTACTTATTGAAGACTAATTATATATGCATATAAACAAGTATGTAAAAAATATATCCATCATTTATTAAACAAATATTTCTTGAGCACTAGTATGTGGCAGGCACTGTTCTAGGCACCAGGAAAATAGTAATGAACAAAAAGACAAAAATACCTGCTGGGAGTTACATTCTGGTGTGAGGAGACAGGCAGTAAAATCTGGCAACAATATATAGAATTTATATGGTTATAACTGCTGTGAATAAAAATAAATCAGAAAAGGAGGATAAAGGGTTTTCAGAGGTTGCAATTTAAATATCATGGTC
This sequence comes from Nomascus leucogenys, assembly GCF_006542625.1. Lineage (NCBI taxonomy): Eukaryota > Metazoa > Chordata > Mammalia > Primates > Hylobatidae > Nomascus > Nomascus leucogenys. The sequence continues at coordinate 23,078,176 of NC_044389.1, read as the reverse complement.
AGTGAAAGCATCATTGAGAAGCTAAGATTTTAGTAAAATCTAAAATAAGTAAGAGCAAGTTATTCAGGTATTCAAGGAATATTCCTCCAGGTGGAGGTCACAATTTGGGGGAGGGGGGAAACGGTGCCTACCACAGTAAAGGAAGATTTGTGAGTGAAGTAAAACACACAAAAAGAAAATACAGTTAGAGGAATTACAGGTCAGACTACTTATAGCCTGTAGGACTTTGGCTTTGCTCTAAGTTAAATAGAAAGTCAATAGAGGATTTTGAGCAAAGGAACGAATAATCAACACTTTTTTTTTTAAAGGATCACTCTGGTAGCTGTGTTTAGGATAGACTAAAGGTGTGAGATGGAATGGAAAACTTAAAAAGGATGATTAGCTAAGAGGTCTTTGCTATAATCCAAACAAAGGATAATCAGTCTTACTTAGAGAAGGTTAGTACCAGAGGAAATGGCAAGAAAGAATCAGATACTCTGAATATATTTCAATGATTAAAATTAACAGGATGTACCACAGACTAGATGTGAGAGGCATAAAGATTGACTGTAAAGATTGTAGCCTGAGCACCTGGAAAAAACGAAGTTCCTATAAATACACAGAGTAGAACGAATTTACCAAAAGCCAGTTAAGAGTGATGGAAAATACAGACATCCTAATTTTGAGAGGCCAATTAAACATTCAAGTAAAGATAACTATATCCTGAATTAAAGGTAGGGATTCAGATAAATATTTAAATTTAGGGAATTTTCAGCATACAAATGGTACCAAAACCGTAAGAATGAAAGATCACTCATTCATTGAGAATGAGAAAAGAGGAGGGATTTGAGGTCTGAGCCTTGGGCATTCCAAAGTTAAGAAGTGAGGTTACAAAGAAGAACCCGGAATGGAAAATGAAAAGGAAAAGCCAGGGAAGTCAGCGATAAACCAGGTTTGTCCTGGAAGACACGCAAAAGAACTTGCCAAGGAGGAAGTAATAGTCAATTTTGTCTGATTCTACTCATAGGTCAGGTAAGAGGGGTTTGATGATAGATCTTGGTTTTAATGACATAGACAAGGGCAGTTTCTGTGAAATGCGGAAAACAAAAGCTTTAATGAATCTATTTTATTCACTATTGGAGATAGTAAGCATAATTGACTCATACTATAAAGAAAGAAAAAATGGTGCAGTAGCTGAGGCAGATAATGAGATAAAGAGATCACACTTTTTTTAATGGGAGAAGTCATAGCATATTTACATGCTGATGGGAAAGAGCATGCTAGCAAGGGGAAAATTCCAGAGGGAGGAGAATTGCTGGAGTGATATCTTCCAGAGGTTGGGGAGCTGCCCAAGACTCCAGCATGGATAATTCATCCTTGAGAATAAGAGAGAAAGTAGAATATGTGGGCACGGAGGCCAAAGGTTGAATGGATGAGGTAGTGGGAGTTTTCAGGAATTCTCTTCTAATTGTTTCTATCTTCTCAGTAAAATGAGAAACAAGATTATTACCTGATAGTAAAAGTTAAAAGAATAAAACTCATAACATAATTCAAGGAAAAAACAAAAGGAATGCCCAGAGAGAAAGGACTGATCCCTCCTAATAACCTTATATCTCGTTATAGACAAACTTCTGTACAAGGGCCGAAGACAGGACAAGATGTGCTGATGTATAAAAAGTCTAGATCTGCAGCATAATCTGTGAAGAGATGAGGAAAGCCACGTACTCGGAGCCTCACTTAAAGGAAATGAAACAGTAAAACTAAATCAGATTTGGCTCTTCACTTCTGCCTTCAGTGCTGTCCAGACACAGACATTATATCAGGAGGTTTCAGTTTTACTAACCAGTAAGTTCTTTGTGTACTTAAAGTTGGTTGTTTTTTAACGGGGATGTGGAATGGAGGGGTAAATATTGTGTGTTTTTTAATGAGGAATCCCAAACACCAGATTTTTTTCTTTATGTTGCAAAGACACTGATGTCCCTTCTCACAAAATATTTCATGCTTCAATATTGGCCTAAAGTTGACTATCTTTATATAAATTAAAATCTTTGCATGTTTTAGAAGATCTTGACATGTTACTTTTTTAATTAGAGTGAAACGCATAGCATATGGACTCAACAAAACTATTCTCTGTGAATAAAATGTGTCACATTCTATAATAAAACTATATATAGCATGTTATTCCATATTCTGTATGATTAATTATAGAGATTATATCTTGAATTCTGCTATCAATCTACAATATTTATTCATTCATTCAACAAATATTTGTTAAGAACTACTATGTGTCAAGTACTTAGTTTGCAACAGTGAATAAACAGATATTCTTGAGTTTGTGAAGTTTATTATATTCAAGAGAGAGAAATATAGATAGTACACAATTAACATAATACCTAAGAAAAGAATTTAAGATTTAATAAGATCATAAGTACAACGAGGAAAAAAAAATGCATCATAGTAAGGAGACTGGGGAGAGTTGGCAATATGAATCACGTGGTCAGAGTGAGTCTCATTGAAAAGTTAACATTAGGACAAAGACTTGGAGAAGACGCAGTTGTGAGTCATCTGTGCTCTGCAGCGGGAATGGCAAGTACAAAGGCTCTGAGGAGGGAGGGCACCTGGCATGTTTGCAGCAGTGTGAGGAGGTCAGCTTAAAAGTAGAAATGAGAAGAAGAATAGATGACAGGATCAGCTGGCTATGCAATTTGCAGTACAAAATAAAAATGTGTGGGGACGCTTGTTAAAATTTATTTCTCTTTTTTATTATACTTTAAGTTCTGGGGTACATGTGTACAACGTGCAGGTTCATTACATAGGTTTACACGTGCCGTGTTGGTTTGCTGCACCCATCAACTTGTCATTTGCATTAGGTATTTCTCCTAATGCTATCCCTCCCCTAGCCCCCCACCCCGACATGCCCTGGTGTGTGATGTTCCCCTCTCTGTGTTCATTTGTTCTCATTCTTCAACTCCCACTTATGAGTGAGAACATGCGGTGTTTGGTTTTCTGTCCTTGTGATAGTTTGCTGAGAATGACGGTTTCCAGTTTCATCCATGTCCCTGCAAAGGACATGAACTCATCCTTTTTAACAGCTGCATAGTATTCCATGGTGTATATGTGCCACATTTTCCTTATCCAGTCTATCATTGATGAGCATTTGGGTTAGTTCCAAGACTTTGCTATTGTGAACAGTGCTGCAATAAACATACATGTGCATGTGTCTTTATAGTAGAATAATTTATAATCCTTTGGGTATATACCCAGTAATGGGATTGCTGGGTCAAATGGTATTTCTAGTTCTAGATCCTTGAGGAATTGCCATGTCTTCCACAATGGTTGAACTAATTTACACTCCCACAGACAGTGTAAAAGCGTTCCTATTTCTCCACATTCTCTCCAGCATCTGCTGTTTCCTGGCTTTTTCATTATCGCCATTCTAACTCGTGTGAGAAGATATCACATTGTGGTTTTGATCTGCATTTCTCTAATGACCAGTGATGATGAGCATTTTTTCATGTGTCTGTTGACTGCATAAATGTCTTCTTTTGAGAAGTGTCTGTTCACATCCTTCATCCATTTTTTGATGGGATTGTTTGTTTCGTTCTTGTAAATTTGTTTAAGTTTTTGCAGACTCTGGATATTAGCTCTTTGTCAGAGGGATAGATTGCAAAAATTTTCTCCCAATCTGTAGGTTGCCTGTTCACTCCGCTGATAGTTTCTTTTGCTGTGCAGAAGCTCTTTAGTTTAATTAGATCCCATTTGTCAACTTTGGCATTTGTTACCATTGCTTTTGGTGTTTTAGACATGAAGTCTTTGCTCATGCCTATGTCCTGAATGGTATTGCCTAGGTTTTCTTCTAAGGTTTTTATGGTTTTAGGTCTTATATTTAAGTCTTTAATCCATCTTTAGTTAACTTGTGTGTAAGGTGTAAGGAAGAGATCCTGTTTCAGTTTTCTGCATATGGCTAGCCAGTTTTCCCAACACCATTTATTAAATAGGGAATCCTTTCCCCATTGCTTGTTTTTGTCAGGTTTGTCAAAGATCAGATGGTTGTACAAGTGTGGTGTTATTTCTGAGGCCTCTGTTCTGTTCCATTGGTCTATATCTCTGTTTTGGTACCAGTACCATGCTGTTTTGGTTACTGTAAGCTTGTAGTATAGTTTGAAGTCAGGTAGCATGATGCCTCCAGCTTTGTTCTTTTTGCTTAGGATTGTCTTGGCTATGCGGGCTCTTTTTTGGTAGTTTTAATTTAAAGTAGTTTTTTCCAATTCTGTGAAGAAAGTCAGTGGTAGCTTGATGGAGATAGCACTGAATCTATAAGTTACTTTGGGCAGTATGGCCATTTTCACAAAATTGATTCTTCCTGTCCATGAGCATGGAATGTTCCTCCATTTGTTTGTGCCCTCTTTTATTTCGTTGAGCAGTGGTTTGTAGTTCTCCTTGAAGAGGTCCTTCACATCCCTTGTAAGTGGGATTCCTAGGTATTTTATTCTCTTGGAAGCAATTGTGAATAGGAGTTCACTTATGATTTGGCTCTCTGTCTGTTATTGGTGTATAGGAATGCTTGTGATTTTTGCACATTGATTTTGTATCCTGAGACTTTGCTGAAGTTGCTTATCAGCTTAAGGAGATTTTGGGCTGAGACGATGGGGTTTTCTAAATATACAATCATGTCATCTGCAAACAGGGACAATTTGACTTCCTTTTTCCTAATTCAATACCCTGTATTTCTTTCTCTTGCCTGAGTGCCCTGGCCAGAACTTCTAATAATACTATGTTGAATAGAAGTGGTGAGAGAATGCATCCTTGTCTTGTGCCGATTTTCAAAGGGAATGCTTCCAGTTTTTGCCCATTCAGTATGATATTGGCTGTGCTTTGTCATAAATAGCTCTTATTATGTTGAGATACATTCCATCAATACCTAGTTTATTAGGAGTTTTTAGCATGAAGCGCTGTTGAATTTTGTCAAAAGCCTTTTCTGCATCTATTGAGATAATCATGTGGTTTTTGTCATTGGTTCTGTTTATGTGATGGATTACATTTATTGATTTGTGTATGTTGTACCAGACTTGCATCCCAGGGACGAAGCCAACTTGATCGTTGTGGATAAGCTTTTTGATGTGCTGCTGGATTCAGTTTGGCCTTTGTTAAAATTTCTTAAGAATTTCATGGCAACTAAAGCAGAACCTCAAATCATGCGTAAACCCAAACATTCTCAGCACAGGGCCCTGAGTGGCTGTACAGGTCACACACCAAAAAAACAGGCTTTGGTAGGAGATAAGGTCAGGTCAAACAGGTAAGAAAGTAGGAGAACATATTTTGAAGGGCCTTCTAAACTCTTGAAAGAAATTTGACTTTCACTCTGAGATAAATGAGACATAATTGGAAAGATTTGAGCAATTTCAAGAATAGGATCTGTGTTGAAATTAGTTTAGGAGCCCAAAGTGGAAGCAGGAGTCCACTTGGAAAACTACAGCAGTAATCCAGGTGAAAGATGATGGTGGTTTGGCTCAAATGGTGAGAAGTTACAGACTCTGGAACTCACAAGATTGGTGATGGGTTTTATTAAGGGAGAAGAGAAATTTCAAGAGGAATAAAGAATGACTCCAAGGTTTTTGACCTGAGGACCTGAAAAACTGGTGTTGCCATGGACTTAGATAAGAAAGTACGGGAGAGAGTCCGAAAGGGGCAGTGGTGGAGGGGGAGGGTCAGGAGTTCAATTCTCAACACAAGTGTTTGAGACACTTAGACAATCAAGTAGAGACAGTGAGTTGGCAGTTGGACACATGAGTCCAGTGTTCAGGGGAGTGGTCAGGCTGAACATATAAAAGTAATCAGGAAAGCCTTTCTTCTTCAGTGCAGCAAAAAGCAGAGTTCTCAACAAATCTAGATTCTTCAGAAGTTCTAGGCTAATCGAAATTCTTTTATACCCCACTGCTCTTGGCTAATGACACCTGTACTGAAATTTACATCTTACTCCATTCCTCTTTTATTAAAAAGTCATTTTTTCTCTATTATTTAACAGTATGCCTTGGCTGTAACTGAACACCAAGGTGTTTAAAATGTGACTAAGAAGAATTTGAGGAGATCTGTTTGTAAATATCACAATTAGATTTCTCTACCAGCAGGAGACTTTTCTATTTGATTTTGGAACAGACCATTGATTTTTCGCCATCTCCAGACTGGCCTTTCTGTTACATAAATATAAAGAAAATATCCATCTATTAAATCTATGATATCATTAATCTAAAGGCAGATAAATATTCTGGATAATAATAAACATTCTGGTTTAGGAATGTAAACTAGTAGGTTGAGCTAAGGCTACATATTATTTTTGTCAGTAGGGGAAAATGAACAGTTATCCAGGGGTGAGAAGGACTAGCAATGCGTCTGGACTTCTGCCTGCATCTGGTCAAAGAGTTGGGCGGTTTTTCTGTTAGTTTTAGGAGTTGCTAAAACATGAAACAGAGGGGCTGCCTTTGCAAAGACATTAGGAATCTCTAGGTACAAACAACGCTGTGTAAGGGTCTGACTATCTAAAAGAAATTAAAGAGAAGAATGTTTTTCCTGGCTCTGTTCAGAACCTGATCCACAATGCCAGCGTATCGGACAGTGGCAGCTCTGAGAGAATCTGGCAGAGAGTGCTTCCTTAGCAGGATCCTGGTCAACCGAGAGGCCCAGGAGAGGTGCCTTCCAGGTGCATGAGGTAGTAAACACCAGCCAGTGGGAGCAGTATAGGAAAGAGGAGGGAATGAGGGGCCCCATGGTGAATGCATGTGAGTCACCTCTCTGAAGAGTCCAGAAATAAATTTAGAAATGTTTTGCAAGGAGAGGATTGCTATTCAGTAATTACTTCCTTGGAAAGTTTTAGCGTGATAGACGGTCAGGGTCACTGTAATTTAGTTTACTGATTTATGATGCCATTTTTACCCTCAGTTTGGTAACAGCTGGATGTACACATATATACTAGTTCCAGTTAGGCACTGAGATATTTGTCAGCTGTTTTCTTTGAAACTAGGTTTACTTCAATATGGCCCATTGGCTAAGGCCAAGTAATATAGTCCAGTCTATTTCTCTAAGCTGAGTGAACTGCTTTCTATATTCTTTCCAGTCTTCTGCCAGGTCCTCTTTTTCCTGCCATCTGTCACAATGAGAGAGATTGATAGGAAGAGAGTTTTCGTGATTAAAATTCAAAACAAATACAGATTTCCATTGCTTGTTATAATTAGAAGTGCAGTGATACCTAACCATGCAATGACATTATATACCTCACCCCACTCTCATACTCCAACAAGAAGAGGAAAACCCAGACATGTTACTATTTAATAACTCAGCATAATATGAGTTATAATAATGTACACAGTGCTTACAACTTAAATGTGAACTAGAACTTTTTTCCTGTAATTTGCTTTCAACTTATTCTCGAGTTTGAAGATGACCTCTCTTTGGGGGTTTATGAATGGGTGGAGAAAGGTAAATTGATCCTCACACACAAACAGAAGAAGAATTATGTCTCCTTTTCATGTCTTTAAATATACAAGTATGTCCTGTAGTTTCAAACCAGGTATAACATGACTAATTTTTTTTGTTTTTTAATAAACTTCCTTTTTTAAAAAAAATGAAGAAAGCATTTAGTTTTCTAATCTTAAAAGAAGTAAAACACTTTAGAATTATATCATATACATATGAGGTAATTTATTTATTCTGATTATTCATATAAAATAGAGTTTTTCAACCCCAGTGCTATTGACATTGAGGCTATATGAGTTTTTGTTGTGGGAGGCTATCCAGTGCACTGTGGCATGTTTATCATTATCCCTGGTCTCTAATCACTAGATGCCAATAGCACTTTCCTACCTCACCACCCCGAGTCATTAAAACAAAAAGTGTCTTCTGAAGTTGTGACATCTCCCCTGGGGGTGCCCTAGTTGAGAATCATTCATAAAGAATCTATTATTTTACAGAATGTAAGAGAGAATTAAATTAATTTTCATAATATATTTTATTATTCAATCATCTCGAGCAACCATTTGAAGTCTTCAACCAAAGGAAGACAACAGAGTTTTGCCAAACAGATAATGTAAGACATCATATCTCCCCAAAATTGTTAAATGAAACCATGTTCACTATCATTTGATGAAGCATAGAAAATATCAGTTACCTCTGTGTCATATTCACGCTACTCATAGATGACACAGTTGACTAATCAATTTCCTTCAGAAATTCAGCAACAGCAAGTATCAGGTGATTTTCGTCCACTCAGTAGAGTCTGTGTCTCATTAAGCTGGGCAACGGGCAGAAAGATTACAGATCGGTACTGGAGAACTCTGTTGGTTTTTAATCTGTTAACAGATAACAGCTTTTACCTTTGTGCGCACTTCTAATACTAGTATCTTTTAATACAATTATCTTTCATGTCAGGCATTTTTTAAAGTTATATGTTGATTGTGTAGATTTCCATTTCATAGGGGAAAAGCAACGGTTAGAAACTTCTGAATGGAACATAAATAAAACGAAGCATTTTTTCATATTGGTCCATTACACTCCCATCTCTTTCTTGATGCTTGAAGAAAAACTCAGTCGCACAGGCTTCATGCATATAAAGCATCTCTTACATGGAATATATGAAGAGAAACTCAATAGCAAAACTTACTTTCAAGACTCGATGAATGAGCCACTTATTTCAAAAAATACATAAAAGATAATACCAAGGAAGTCACAGAATTTGATTTGTTCTACGAGTGTATTATGTTTACTCTTGACTGTATTTGAACTTTAATCCTGTCTTGCTGACTTTCTTCCAGTGTACACCAAGAGCCTCAAAAAGAAAGGAAAATTGGAAGGTTTGATGACGTAAAACCTGAGACATTTAACAGATATTTTTAAACTTCCCCTACTTATTCTACATTTTTTTCTTTTTTTGTTCACTTTGCCCACCTCAATTTATTTATTTATTTTTATTATTATACTTTAAGTTCTGGGGTACATGTACAGAACGTACAGTTTTGTTACAAAGGTATACACATGCCATGGTGATTTGCTGCACCCATCAACCCATCATCTACATTAGGTATTTCTCATAATGTTATCCCTCTGCTAGCCCCCACCTCTTGACAGGCCCCAGTGTGTGATGTTCCCTGCCCTACAACCATGTGTTCTCATTGTTCAACTCCCACTTATGAGAGAACAGGCAGTGTTTGGTTTTCTGTTCTTGTTATCACAAGTTTGTTGAGAATGATGGTTTCCAGCTTCATCCATGTCCCTGCAAAGGACATGAACTCATCCTTTTTTGTGGCTGCATAGTAGTCCATGGTACATATGTACCACATTTTCTTTATCCAGTCTATTATTGGTGGACATTTGGGTTAGTTCCAAGTCTTTGCTATTCTGAATAGTTCTGCAATAAACATACATGTACATGTGTCTTTATAGTAGAATGATTTATAATCATTTGGGTATATATCCAGTAATGCAATAGTTGGGTCAAATGGTATTTCTAGTTCTAGATCCTTCCAAAAAAGAGCCCACATAGCCAAGACAATCCTGGGCAAGAAGAACAAAGCTGGAGGCATCACACTACCTGACTTCAAACTATACTACCAGGCTACAGTAACCAAAACAGCATGGTACTTGTACCAAAACAGATATATAGACCAATGGAACGGAACAAAGGCCTCAGAAATAACACCACAATAACACCACACATCTACAACCACCTGATCTTTGACAAACCTGACAAAAACAAGCAGTGGGGAAAGGATTCTCTGTTTAATAAATGGTGTTGGGAAAACTGGCTAGCCATATGCAGAAAACCGAAAATGGACCCATTCCTTACACCTTATACAAAAATCAACTGAAGATAGATCAAAGACTTAAATGTAAGACCTAGTACCATAAAAATCCTAGAAGAAAACCTGAGCAATACCATCCAGGACATAGGCATGGGCAAAGACTTCATGTCTAAAACACCAAAATCAATGGCAACAAAAGCCAAAATTGACAAATGAGATCTAATTAAACTAAAGAGCTTCTGCATATCAAAAGGAACTATCAGCAGAGTGAACAGGCAACCTAAAGATTGGGAGAAAATTTTTGCAATCTATCCATCTGACAAAGGGCTAATATCCAGAATCTACAAAGAACTTAAACAAATTTACAAGAAAAAAACAAACAACCCCATCAAAAAATGGGTAAAGGATATGAACAGACACTTCTCAAAAGAAGACATTTATGCAGCCAACAGACATATGAAAAAATGCTCATCATCACTGGTCATTAGAAAAATGCAAATCAAAACCACAATGAGATACTATCTCACGCCAGTTAGAATGGTGATCATTAAAAAGTCAGGAAACAACAGGTGCTGGAGAGGATGTGGAGAAATAGGGATGCATTTCCACTGTTAGTGGGAGTTTATACTTTTTTTCTACACAGGGATATTCAGGTGGTGGCATATCTAAAAAACCTTACATAAACAAAAATGTATTTTTAAAATATATTTTATGCTATTTAAATAAGAAACCAAAAAAGAAAAATGAGAAGGCAATTTTCCCCTCCTCCCAGGCAGGGCAGATAAGAAAATAGAGAGGCAACATGAAGTGGATACTTGCAACTCTTAATGAAACTGAACCAGATACTCAGACAGATGGGTTCCCCTACATCTTGCAAAGTAAAACTTATTTGTTCCTTTTACATTTTCAGTTGCTTAATTTGAATTTCTTGGTGCAGGCAAAAGGATTTGTGAGAAATGTTTTACCCTCTTTCATTAAAAAAAAAAAAAAAACTATTCAATAGCAACTGTCTGAAGAAGGGGAGAAAAAAGGAAAGAAAACAAGAAAAGCCACAAAGCCCAGCTGCACTTAGTTCCTGTTCACTTAGTGCAGCTTATGACGTAGGCTTGTTGTATTTTGAATTTGCACATTAAAAACATTCATTCAGAGAGGAAACTGCCTTTGGCATAACCTGCAGAAGCAAATAGCATTCACAGAACTGTTATTCAAAAAATTGTACCCAGAGAGCTATATTTCTTATTTAAATGAAACTTAAGTAGAACCAGGGAGGAGGGGGAGGTGTGTTTTATGGTGGGTAACTTCTGACTTAAAATTTGAATCAGGTTTCATAAACAATTATTGGAATCTGAGAAAAAGTCAAGCATCAAACCCTGAGTAGCTGAGAGTTTGGGGGTCTCACAGCACAAAAAAAAAGGGCGTTGAAAGAGGAAGCCCCGTTTTTGCTCTAAGTGACTTGCCTGATCTCGAAGTTATGTTAGCTTGTTTACCTCCAAGCACACCTTTGGAGTGAGATTTTAAAGCAGTTCTCTTTGTAACATCAACATTACAATTTATATCCCGAAAACTACCAAGTTTTATATTCCTCCTTCCCCTCACTAGGCCTCCCCTGGCCTGCTTGTGTATTTGCTTCTAGGGGTCTACAGGCCTCTCTCTGAACTAAAGCTCTTTTGAAGTCCCAGACTTCATATCTCCACCCAGGATCTAACTTAGTGTGATAAAGGCTAATTTATTTATGAAAAACATTCATGCCATTCTTTTAAACTAGAAGCTTACATTTCAAGGGTATGGAAATGATTTCTAGCTGCCCTAATTTCATGGCATTGGGATGTCATATGTCATATACCACTGCACTGTTCATAATATTTAGACAGTTACATAGCAACCTATAAAATACAGACTCCAGAGGTCTGCATTCCTCCAGCTATTCATGAAGGATTGGAGGAATATCCAGAGGAAAGAAACCACATTACAGAGCACTGGGTCTGAAATGCTCCCTTTATGGTAGCAATTGCAGGAAACCTGGAGCAAAAACATGTCTTTGGATTTGATGCAGACCTCACTACAGTTTCTAGAAGCATTCCCTTTTCTCTTCTAGTTTTCTGACTTTACTTATAAGGTATCAAAAAATGGTTTGATAAAATTAGACTGATTTATAGCTTACCTTTTTTTCCTTTCCAGAGTAGACAAATAAATTATCAGATTTTTATTACTTAAAATGTGTTATATAAAAATATTAGTGGGCAATACAGAAATGCAAATATTTTTCTAAGGCCTGGTTCTCTTTCCATTTGCTTCTTGAAATTTGCAAGTAAAATTTTCATTTTGGCCTACTTTTGAACCAGACCACAAAAACTTACTTTATTACACTATCCATTCACATTAAAATAGAATTTCTACAGTGTCCAGCACAGAGATTTTAAATAAATGTGGTCGACACTCCTTAGTCACTGTTGCCATCTTCACTCTCTCCATCTCTCGTTTTCATCAACTTGTAAGGTAAGTCACTATCTATTTTCTATCTATATTTCATTCAAAATGTCTTATATGTTTGTAGCTGTCTATTCTCATAGGTACTACTTATCTCCAAATTATATCTCCTCACATAAGATTACCATAATAGTCTACCACTTTATGTCTTTTAAAATATTTCCTGTAGCACCTTATAGAACACACAATATTTTATATAGTCATCACATTTGATCCTCAAACATATGTTTTAAGCAAAGTAAACATCATGCCAGCTTCACAGATAAGAAATGGTCTCAAGAAAACTAAATGACTTTCTTGATCAACGTCATGAAGCTAGCACGAGGCAGAAACAAAACTTGAACTCAAAACCCTTGAATCTAAATCCCAGTTCCCTAAACTTAATACTGCCTTCTTAAGGCCAAATAACAACAGCACCACAATAAAACCCACTAAAAATTTCAACAGGTCCCTATTTATTAAACATGTTGCAACTTAGAAGTGGAGTGGCCTTACAGATTATGAGGTTTAACAATCCTCATTTTATATATTATAGCTCCAGAAGCTTGAGGACTGGGGGATATTTCCAACATTACAGAACCAATGATAGACCCCACCAGTTCTTCAATCCACTGACTCCCAGCTACAGCATTTTCTGCTACACTTTTCTGTCTTACTGCCTTAAGTACCCCCCAGAACTTTTAGCTTTTGATAACATGTCCCAGTAACATGTCCAGCTTTAATTTTACCATCTCAGAAATGTGCCTCTGCTAAAGACAGGTTTATACATTTCACTTTCCAACAGGGGGACCACACTGATACAACCTCTGGACAGTGGTCCACATTGCTCACCAAACCTGGAGCAATGTTCCCTTCAGTCTTTCCAAGTACAAGTCCTAGTCAAATTCTACTCCCTGCACAGAGCTGGCATCTCTGTACCTCAAGAAACCTCCCTTCTCTGACTTCTTGCAGTACTTGTAGTTTCTACCACACAGATCTCATACCTGCAAATCCCTTTGAGGTCAGTGTCCAACTGGTTCTATGTTCCTGTCTCATCTCGTTCCCATGTTCTCCTCACTGAGAACAGTTGTTATATGGAATGTTATTTCCTTTTCCTAGAATATCCTTCCACTCTCACATATTAAACTATCTAGAATATTCCGACTCAGCCTTTGCTTCTCAGCTTAAATGCTGCTTCCTCCATGAGGCCCCTGCTGTCTCTAGGTGACATAGGAAAGCTGTTTTCTGAGTTCCTGTAGCATTCTGTACATTACTCCTTCAAACCAGTTATCTGATTTATATGGAAGTTGTCTGCACGTCTGTTTCCTCACTAAAGATTCCTTGTCATAGACACAGTCATCAGCTTTTCTTCTGTACTAAGTACTATTCCCAGGACAAAACTGGCACTTGATATTTGTTAAATAAATCCGAAAATGAAATATTTATTTGCATAACAATGAAGACATTCTGTGTTATTTTAAGCTTAATAAATAAATACGGAGTTGGAAGCTTAGAGGGAAAATGTTTATCAAGAAAGCAGATATTGACTCTCATTGGCCTAGATCTAATTCCTACAGCAAACTATAAAGCAATGTTGGAGAAAGACAAAGTAGCAATTTATTTAGCTATTATTGTTCTTTCAGGGGTCATGGCCTTATACTTAGAGGTAAGTTCTTATATTCCACTGTTTTCTAGAATTGGAGCTACTTATCCTTATAATAGAACTGTACTGAACATTTTGCTATTCCTTTAGCTCACCAAACTTTTTTTTATTCTTTATTTTTTATTTTTCTTGTGATACGGTCTCACTCTATTTGTCCAGGCTACTGCAGTGCAGTGGCATAGGGTTCACTGTAACCTGGAACTCCTGGGCCCAAGCAATCCTCCCGCCTCAGCTTCCCAAGTAGCTAGGATTATACGCGCATGCCACCACGCCCAGCTAATTTCTAAAAAATTGTTTTAGAAGTAGGGTCTTGCTACATTGAGCAGGTTGGTCTTGAACTCCTGACTTCATGTGATCCTCCTGTCTCAGCCTCCCAAGGCACTGGGATTACAGGAGTGAGCCACTGCACCCAGTCATAGCCCACCAAACTTTCTTAAACCTATATTTTTAAATAGACTGTGTCCTCTATCTAAGAGGATGCCCCCAACACACTCCTTATTGGACAACCTCATATTCATCTTTTCATAGACAATATAAGGGCCATGTTTATGACCACTTCTCTGATTCCATCTAGAGATAAATTCTTTCATGCTTCCAAAACCCTGCATGCACAGTTTTAGTATGGCACTTAAATTTATTTATTTACAACAAGTAAATCCTCTTTTTTGCCCTGTGTAGACTGTGACTGCATAAAAGCATGGAGTTTGCCTATTTCATGTATAGTTTTTAAAGCTCAGCAATGTTTAGCACTTTTCATGGAACAAGCATGTATTCATACATTTAAAAGATGAAGGGGAGAAAAGAAGGGGAGGAAAATGGAAAGACATGAAGATACTTGAGTAGCTAGTATTCTGATGCAAGTTAGTTTCTGTTTCTTAGAAGATTTGGAAGCAAGCAGCAAGGTCAAAGCTATCTTCTGATTTCTGTTTGCATGCAAAGTTGTGGAAACATGAGGTGTTTCTACAGTAAACTGTTGGCATCTATTCCACAGGTTCTTGGGTGTCAAGAGTCAATGCCTAGCTTGTGGCTATGGGAATCCACTTTCGGGTGTTACTAGTGTTGGAAGGCAGTTGCAATGGTAGCAGTGCTCCACTTCTTAATTCCAGCATTCTAACACCTGCATAGCAGCTCCAGGAATTGTTCCTAAACTTACAGCTTTAGTAAAGACCTCAGAGGTGGTAGCTTCCTAGTGGAGTCAATCTGGGGTCAGTCATGAACTCCCAGCCTACTATCCTCTCCTTTAACATTTCAATAATTGTTCAAGTACATCATGTCCCGTATTTTTAAAATCCTTCTTGCTTAAAATACCTAATGTTTCCATTAGTGCATCCTGACAAAATAAGAGGGAACAGAGAGAAGGAGAGGAGAGAAAAGAGAGAAAAAGAAGTCTCAGCACATAACAACTGAATTTCAATCCTTGCACTGAGAGACCTGACCCACAGTAGCTAGTATGGTTTCTAAGCAGCCTAAGTTCGCACCCCTGGTATGACCCAACCATCTCATGAATTTCTGCCTTAAAAAGCTCATGGGTGTCAAAAGCATTTCCTGTTTGTTCTGGCTAATACCCTGACATCTCCTTCTTAGTGCACTTATTAAAAAAGGATTATAATTGTGAATCTTGTCTCTTTCTCTTTGAGATATATATGCAGCTCCTACGACTTCACTCGCTCCCTGTCCCTACTCCCTCATTTTCCCTTTAAAACACTCAGTCACTTCTGCACAAATCAGAATGGAGTTCAGCTCTTTCTTCTTCTTTTTTTTTTTTTTTTTAACTTTTTTAGAGACAGGATCTTGCTACGTTGCCCAGGCTGAGCTCAAACTCCTGGCCTCAAGCAATCCTCCTGCCTCGGCCTCATAAAGCACTGGGATCAGTTCTTTCTCCTGTTGTCAGTAGTTTCTGAATAAAATCTGTTTTCACTACTGTAATGTCTGGTTTTATTTATCTTCGACAAGAGAGACTTATTCTTTCTGTTCTTTTTCTTCAACTTTTGTAGGTCAACTGATAGCCAATTAGATTACAAGAATAATTTATTATTTCTATAAAAATTTAACATTGGTTCATTTTAAATAATATAGATCATTAAATATCATAATGATTTATTATGAAACCACATTTTCTATATATATTTTAATGGAGAGAGAGTGTTCTCTCTCCAGAATATTTAACCTGTGATTTTACCTAAAGTCTGACAGACTAAATACTTCAAGTATTACTCAGTATTATGAACCAATCCCATAAATATTAGAACTTTCTAGTCCACATATAGTTTCAAAGTAAACACTAATGAACAACGTGTCTCCAAAATTCATCTGCACAAACTACAATTTAGTGTAGGAACTATAAACTACAAAATAAACTAACATTAATAGAATCATTCTTTGGCTGGGCACAGTGGCTCACACCTGTAATCCCATCACTTCGGAAGGCAGAGGTGGGTGGGTCACTTGAGGTCAGGTATTCAAGACCAGCCTGGCCAACATGGTGAAACCCCATCTCTATAAAAATGCAAAAATTAGCCGGGCATGATGGCAGGTGCCTGTAATCCCAGCTACTCGGGAGGCTGAGGCAGGAGAATCGCTTGAACCCGGGAGGCGGAGGGTCCAGTGAGACTAAATAGCGCCATTGCACTCCAGCCTGGGTGACAGAGCAAGACTTCATCTCAAAAAAAAAAAAAAAAAAAAATTGCTTTTGTCAATTGGTGAAAAAAGGAAATTCCAACTGATGCTTTAAAAGAGAAATTGCCTGGAGTAGAGAAATACTGTAAGAGATCTACGCTCTTTGGCCTTCGATTAAACAGAAATATTTCAGAGGAGCTTGAATCCTTTGAAACACACTTATGCTGCACAGCGTGTTGCTATCCTCATTTCTGTTACTTAGGTTTTGCATTTTCAGGAAATGAGTAATTTGCCAAACATGCAGAGTCCCATCATTTAGATTCAGTTCTCTTGAAGGGATAAAAACAGTTGTTTAAGAGGGACTCGAAGATTCTTCACATTTTAAGCGTAATGTACTTGTAAATGTTTCTCACTTGGAAGAAACTGCTGACAGGTGCGGTTGTGGGTTAAGCTTTAAGAAAGCTTGAGAAATTCCCCTGTTGACTAAGTATCAATTCACTGTAGTCCCAGAGCGATCGCCTCTGGACATCCCCTTTGAACTTTTTTTTCCTCTAAAGGAGTTCATGCAAGAACTGTGATACACTGTATGTTCTTTCCTAAAAAGAAAGTACCTCCATGGACAACTTGAAAATTTCCAGCAACAGTAACCTTATTACCATTTTTCTCATCATTCCTAATCATTTCTAATGAGGAAATGCAAACAGCTTGGAATCAGGAGCTATAGACTGTGAATGAAAAATGCAAACAACCTGGAATCAAGAGCTACAGATTGTAAATGAGTTGTCTCATTTAATCTCCACTGCATCCACTCCTAGAGAAGCTTGGAAAATTTCTCCACCTTTAAAATAAAATGGTAATTTTTTTCGACTTGTAACCTCATAGAAATAGCACACACGTTAAAAAACAGAATCTGTATCAAAATATGTGAATTCTTTGAGGGACATTAATTTTTTTGGCTACAATATTGGGATTATAATGGTAATTATTTGGAAAAATAGTATTACAAAACTTAATACCTTACAAGTTTATAATAGAAGAAGGAAGGTAGGGTTTTGGAACTGTAAGTGTAGTTCCAATGGTGCAAATTCTTTCTGGACATAAATATTTCCTTCATTTCTGTTAGATCTCAACTCAGATTCTTTATTACTGAGGAAATTTTCTATTCCAAGAAATTTAGCTAAAATAACTGATGGGATTATCCCCACTTTTAAAGAATATTTCACTGAGAATACTAACAACTTCACTCTTATCACTTCCTCTTTTTAAAGTAAAGGCGATTTGAAGAAAGCGTAGATGCACAAAAATATTGTACGATAGTCAAAAATAAGAGGGCACAGAAGATGGGATAAGCTGAATGCCTTTCTGGATGCAATCCCTATTGAAAATCGTATCTGCGGTTTGTATCAAAATCATGAGCTCAGATGGTATCCAAGGCAGAAAGGAGCAGATGCAGGCTAAGGAAGGACCTGTGTGTGAGGATTGCCTGAGGACTCAGAATACTGGGTAACTGCATGCATTAGGGAACTTGAAACCACTCACCAGTAAGCATGAAACATGATTTCAACATGTTAAGGTGGCTTCTAATGAGTCTTAGCAGTTTATGGTTTCCAGGCTCCATTTAACTAATATCACAGAGACTTTCATTAATGCATGAAATACTGATGTACCTAATCTCTGCAGTCTTCATAAAACAATGACTCACTTTTGAAGTAGATGCTGGTACTTCTTTGGTACATTTGTGTCTTCTCTTTTTCATGTGGTCAGTAACAGTACTACATACCCTGTAGTGGATGGAAAATGTTGAGAAGTGTTCTGTGCAAATTCATGCCTATCATCAATTTCCTTGAGTAACAGAAATATGTACTTTATTTTTAATTAAACGTAAACTTTTTTAGCTTATGGCTGTGGGAAGGGTTTTGTTGCCAAATTAAAAAAAAATAAATGAATAGATATATAATAACAGCGTATGATAAATTTAAAAAAAAAAAACAGTTTTGCAAGAATATTCAGACTGCCTTCTACGCATCCTTTGGCAGGAGTGCTCAAATTCTATTTCCTGGCAATGCTTCGTGTGCGATCGACTTTTCATTTCCCGCATTTCCCCATGACTCCACCAACATAAGTTTGTTCAGCTCTTTTTATCTCACATATCACAATACCACCATGAGCACAGCACAAATGGCTGGTGCAAAAAGACACTAGCTGGGACAAAAGCTTCAAATGCTCCTCTTATCCACAAGCAGAGAACTGAGCTGTCTCTAGCTGTGTATGTCTCATTACTTCTGAAAAAACATAGGAAAAAGAGAGCCGAGTTATCACTCATCACTTATCAGATTTAACCATGTGTTGAAATTAGAAGTCTGTTTACTGCTATGTGATTCACACTGTAATAGATCAGGACAGAAACTGGAAATACAAATTAAAGGTTCACCAAATCCATTCCATTTTATTTTAATGCAACCATTAATAAGAGTATTTTATTAAAAAAATAAAAACTATGGGACATAAGCTAAACTAGAAGAGATGATTGTACATAAACATAAAGCATGAACCACAGTTATCTTAAGCAAGCCAGTAATGAACATGAACCAAAAAATCAGAAAATTAATTTTGGCATGAAATCATAAATGAAATAAATATAAAAGTGGGCAATTAGAACTCTAGTTTTACTTTTTAAAATATTTTACCTTTTAAAAACTGCATTTTCAAACATAAAAATCTTGAATTATAACAAAATCATATTTATTATCCAAATTCAATAAACGTTAATTTTTTTCATATTTATATAAGAGAATTTTAAAATAAAAAATATTTGAATATACAACATCTACTTTCCTCCATCCCAGACAGAAATATTATACCATAGTTGTTATGCATCTCACCTATCAGCTATTGCTATGAAAAATGCTGTATAACAAACTACCCAAAACTCAGTGATTTAAAACTACAATCTTTTATTTTCATGGATCCGAACGAAAGATCTGCAGACCTCAGCAGAACCCATTCATGCATATGAGGGCTAGTTGGAAGACAGCCAGTTAAGTTTTGGCTTGGCTGGGGCCATTTCACTCTGTTCCATGTATCTTCCCTTAGGACTAGCCTAGGTATATTTTTTTTTTCCCAATAATGCAGAGGCACAAAAAAGCAAGGAGAAATACCAGTCTCTAGAGGCCTAGGCTCAAAACTGTCACACTACCACTTCCATCTCATGCTTTTGGCCAAAGCAAGTCACATGGCCGAATCCAAAGTCAAGAGGGGGAAAGGTGCAGCCCACATGTAATGAGAGGGCAAATAAGTTACAAGTCAAAGGGGATGAATACAGTAAGGGGTAAAAAATCAGGGCCAAAAATGCAATCAACTTCAACTCCCATTCATGCTTTTATATTAATCTTTTATGTCTATATCCATAATAATTAATGATATTTTAATTAAGATTCGCATTAAAATGATATAATGTTTTCTTAACCTTGTGCAGTTTGGCTTTCTTAATCATTTTGTTTGCAGTGATTACCTAAGTTGATCATTAAATTTATACTAGTTTTTACTACTACTTTTTTTATTCTGTAAATGGATTATAATGCATTCCCCTATTGATAAACATGTCAGTTGTTTCTAATTTCTTATTATTAGAAAAATGAATAAAATGAAAGTCTTGCATATGTTTCCTCATACAAAAGTATGAGAATTTCTCCAGGGTGCAGCTAACATGATATATCTGAGTCTCAGGGTAAGTATTCTTTCTACATTCAAGGCCAGTGCTGTCTAATAGAAATATAATGTGATCCCCAAATATAATTTTAAATTCTCTAGTTCCCATGTTAAAAAAATATATACATGTTTAATACATTTTATTTAATACAATATATTCAAAATATTATTTCAAAATATAAGCAAAATAAAAATTATCAATGTGATAGCTTACATTTTTGTATTAATTCTTTGAAAATTAATGTATATTTTATACTTATAGCCCAGCTTAGTTCAACACATTTCTTTTTGTTGTTGTTGTTGTTGTTGTTGTTGTTGAGACAGAGTTTCACTCTTGTTGCCCAGGATGGAGTGCAATGGCATGATCTCGGCTCACTGCAACCTCCACCTCCTGAGTTCAAGCGATTCTCCTGCCTCAGCCTCCCTACTAGTAGTAGCTGGGATTACAGGTGCCCACCACCACACCCAGCTAATTTTTTGTATTTTTAGTAGAGACAGGGTCTCACTATGTTGGCCAGGCTGGTCTCGAACTCCTGACCTCAGGCAATCCACCGCCTCAGCCTCCCAAAGTGCTGGGATTAGAGGCATGAGGCACCATGCCTGGCTCATACTTCAACACGTTTCAAGTGCTCAATAGCCACATGTGGCTAGTGTCTACACTATTGAACGGCATAGTTCTAAATATTACTAAATTATTTGCCTCAGTGTTGGTACCAGTGTGTGAGCATTCCAATTGGACATCCTTATCAATATTTGGTCTATCAGATATTTTCAGTATTTTGCCAATCTGAAGGGTAAACCAGAAAAGAACCCTAGTAGAAAAATTGAGGAAGTTTGAGTAAAGTCTGTAACTTAGTTAATAGTATTAACTAACGTTAAGTTCCTAGTTTTACTAATTATAAAAATCATTATAGAAGATGTCAAAATTAAGGTGAGTGAGTGAAAGTTATACAAAAGCTCTGTACTGTCTTTTCAAGGTTTCCATAAGTCTAAAATTATATCAAAATAGAAGGTTTTTAAAAGTCACCCCCTAATTGAACTTGAATTTCATTTCCTCCTACAGATTACAGGTATACTACTTCAGGCATTCCAAAGGACAGTTTTTTATATACTAACTGAAAGCGTTTTTATTTAAACTACAATAGTAGATGAAAGAATGTAGTAATACTACTCTCATTTAATTCCATCTATAATGAAAGACTGACCAGACAATTTTGTGTCAGTGAATACTGGAAGCAAGGTAGCCTCTGGGAGTTCAACTTGACACCTCTATTGTGAGTTCTGCATATTTTCAATGTTATATCACTTTCTGTACTGGTCTAATAGCACTAATTTTATTCTGCTGTGTCTTAAACATAATTGTACAATTAGCATGCAGCACTTTCTCTACTGGGTAAATAGTAAAAACAATAATAACTCTGCATTGCATTCAATAGTGTGCATAATGTACTAATCAAATTCCCTAAATTGAATAGATGATGAAAGTTACATTCCAACCCTTAAGAATTTACTAGAGAAGTTAAAGTAACAGATTCTTCCTTTCACTTGAACTGGTCTTTACATAAAATTTTGTCTTTCCCCACATTATTCCTCAGAAGTCTACATGGTTGCTTCTTAGTAACTAAAGGTTTTAACTGAAAGGAAAAAAGAAAGAAAGAAATAAGCAAAAAAAAAAAAAAAAAAAACCTCTAACCTGCTTCTGTTGCTGCCCTACTTATAATTACTTAGAAATCGTGAGCCTCTTTTAAGCCAACAGACAGCTGCTGTGAGGACAGCCAGAGAGCCCTCTGAGAGTAAGTTGTGTTTTTTTCTTGAGCTTTAAACATGGATACCCATGCCAGTGTCATTTTCAGAACTGAGATTAACCTACAGAGCTTTAACCAATTGTACTTTCTCCTGATTCTTTATTCTTCCTCCAGTAGCCTTCAATCAGTACTTATCATTCATATGCTAATTTAGCTTCCACTTAAATTCTCAATTTGAACTCACTTTAATAACAAACAGCCAAGTAAATCCACTTTTCAAAATTTTATAGTTTTTTTAAAAGTTATTATTATCATTATTTGTAGAGACAGGGATCTCACTATGTTGCTTATGCTGATCTCAAACTCACAGCCTCAAATGATCCTCCCACCTCAGCCTCCGAAAGTTTTAGGATTACAGGCATGAGCCAACATATCTGGCCAAATCTGCTTTTCAGATGAGCTGCAAAGGTCAAAACATTAGCAACTGTTTAGAGTAAGCATTATAAGGGGCTAATACGGCTTGGAAGTGATAACTGTGCCCTAAAGTATCTCCCTTTAACCATCCCAGTAACTGATTAAAATACATAGGGAATACATGTTTTAATTATGCAACTACCCAGGAGGTTCACTGGAGACAGCGTAGTCAAGAGCACTAGAAAAAGGTCATCCAGAGAGATGAAGGGGATTTACACATCAATTTTCATTTAATTAATAATTGTATCTATGACTTATGTTGGAATTTTTCAGTCTGAATTTTCAAGGTTAAGGTTTGCAGTAAGTAGCATTTCCTCTCTGGTAAAAAGACATAACTTCCAAGCATTAATCACACAGTTAGGATGCAGCCTTGTGTCTGCAGCCACAGTGTCATTTTCAAGAACTGTGTGAGCCTTGACTTGAGGCTGTTTGAGCAGTGAGCTAAGGCTTCTACTCTGAGTAGAGAATGCTCCAATGGAAGTAAGAGCAAGGATCTGTCTATATCAATGCAGTTTATGACTAATTGTGGTTACTAGCTTTCCTGCCAGCATTTTTCAAAGTTTTAGAGCCATTTATTTCGACAAAGAGAAAGGGTGCTATAAGTCACCACCGCTCTGAAAGAGAACTTGAGAAACTGGAAGACTTCCCCCATATCAGATGTCACTTGGGGAAGTTCAAGAGAAGAATTGACCTCTGAGGACAAAGCAGTTGGTTACTATGCACATTTGCTCATAAGCACAGCTCTGAAGTTCACTGCAGGGGAATTTATCTCAGTTTACAGGACAGGAAGGCCAGGGGGTAGTACTCCAGAAGAACTCACCACCACTTCTCCAGCAGGGTTTTTTTGGTTGACTCAAAACTAAGGCTTTGCCATGCACATAAGGTAGATGTTTCAAATAGTTAAGGGAAATACCCTACAGAGGTTTTATATTGTTTATGGTTAATACTTTTAGTAACAACTGATCACTCTTGGGGGCACCCTTTTAACTGATAAGAGGCTCTTCCACACATTAGTTGCTGTGCCAAGTCACTAAAACATTTTCTAGGCCAGGCACGGTGGCTCACGCCTGTAATCCTAGCACTTTGGGAGGGCAAGGTGGGCGGATCGCCTGAGCTTGGGAGTTTGAGACCAGTCTGGCCAGCATGGTGAAACCCCGTCTCTACTAAAAATGCAAAAATTAGCCGGGTGCGGTGGCAGGCGCTGGTAATCCCAGCTGCTTGGGAAGCTGAGGCAGGAGAATCACTTGAACCCAGGAGGCCGAGGTTGCAGTGAGCCGAGATCACACCATTGCACTCCACCCTGGGGCAACAGAGCAAGGCTCCGTCTCAAAATAAATAAATAAATAATAAAATAAAACATTTTCTATCACTTTTACTCAAGGATATATTGTAGGGGCAGAGGTTTCTATGGTTTTACTCTTATGGGTAAAAAATAAATAAATAAATAAATAAATAAATAAAGTGGAAAAAAAGAATTCTAGTTGTGGAAATTATTGCTATCCCTAGCCATCAATTTGTTGATGATTTTATATAAATTAAATTCTGATACTTATAAATTTTAGCACATTTTAGAATGGATACCCCATTGGAAGCCCTGGGTATGTTCTGTGGTTCTGTCATGATGGAGCCAATGACCAGGGAAAGAAAATAGGAAAACTGGACAGTCACTGGGGATCAAATCAGACAACCAGGGCTAAAAATCCTAGCCCTAAAACTTGCTAATTGTGTAAACTCAGGCAAATTACTTAACCTTTCAAACCTATAGTTGCCTCATCTGTCAAATGGAGTTAATTAAGCAGTTCCTTCCTCCTATGGTCATTGTGAGGATTGATGAATACACAGAAAAGATAGCACATAGTGAATTCTTAATATATGTATCTCTTATTAGATTTGTGAAGTTAAGTTTTTAAAAATCTCTGAGGCTAGACATTTCATTCTAAATTAATAATACCCATCTCATAGTGTTGTATTAACGATGAATTGACACGTGAAAAATGTGTATTTTCTAAGGATCTGTGATACACATATTATAATATACATGTTTGAACCTATGTACCTGTCTAGTAAAGATATTTTGATATTCTTTAGGAGAAGCATCATATGTCAAGAGGGAAATGTAGATGAAGTTGATCATTTTAAGCTGTTTTCTGAATGACATATGAAAAGAGAAACAGAGAGAAAGCATAGATACCATACAGTTGCCTGGGCCCACCTGTCAGCATTAAAAATAAATACAAGAACATATGACCATATCGGCAAACATGCTTGAGAACTTGACTGAATGTGGATATCCTCCCATCACGGTGTTTTAAGTATATCACGTGAAAAATAATCAACCACTGATTCCTGGAAATGGCCACATTGGTATGAACTGGTATGCAGGGCATCCTGCATAGCTATTTTGTCTATCTTTCTTATCTTTTCTGAACCTATTTCCTGCACTGCAAAGAAACTGACACAGGATGCTTATGAAACAAGATTTAATTTTTCAGTCCACATATGTGGCAGCTGAACATCAGAAAGCCCCTAGATTTCACAGAAGTAAATTTTAGTATTTTTCTAATGGAAACCCCCATGGTATGTAGGGTTCTTATAAACTGCATTGGAATTATATTATTAAAGTCGGTCACATAACTTCTCATCCAGCTTACTGCCTTCAAAGTCTCTTTTCACGTTTTTCACTTTGGCACAAAATGTTGTACTACTAAGTGATCTTGAAACATTCTAACCTGAAAAACCCTTACACAGTTCTGTAAACTATTACCCAATTCTCCACACCAAAATTTACAAAATACACTTGAAATAATCATATAATAGATGACTTTGAAATCCAAAAATTAGAGTGATTTTTGAACAGGGATATTCAATGAGGCATTCAACTCACAAGCCAAGTCCCAAAAATCTCATAGGATGATACATTGTCATCCTAAGTTCAAACTGAAAAGGCTACCTTCTGAATCATACTTGAAAATAAAGGCCTTAATATGCTGTTAAAAGCCACAGTCTTCATACACTGATAAAAATTTCTGTGAGAAGAACGGCCTAGGGAAAGAAAGCAAATGATTAAGTTGATGGAGGGAGAAATAGCAAAACAAAACAAACAAAAAATGTATAGCCCTGGAAGATAATTTACCAGGAAAGAGCTTTGATTATGAGCTGTGGGCTCCACAAAGGTAAGAGAAGTTCCAAATCAGATTTCAACTTGGGAAAGACACAAATGCAAAAAAGAAGCCACAAGGGTAACTCTCGTGACTACCTAAGTAGGGACATAACTTGATTTGAATGAGAAAAGTTCTCTCTGTGTGGAAAGGAGGTCTTCCAGGTGCAACATGCTCAATACACTTAAAGGAAAAGGCACCTTGAAGTAATGATAGCTTTAGTCATATAAAGCAGCAACTTTGAGAAGCATCTTAAAACAATGAAACAAGCATGAATTTGAAGTTGAGCTTAAGTTCTATTCCAAGTTTTGACACTTTTAGTTAGAAAAGTTTATCTCTTTTAAACTCAGTTGTCAAATTTGTTAAATGGGGACAGTGAAATTTGTCTCAAAGGATTATGGTAAAGATTAGACCAAGTAATCTAAAACATCTAAGATGGTTTTATATTTGTTATCTTAGTCTATTTATTATTAGCTATGATTATCACCTTTATCAGTAGTGTAAAAATGCTTCTACACCAGGACAGGGCACGGTGGCTCATGCCTGTAATCCCAGCACTTTGGGAGGCCGAGGCTGGTGGATCACAGGGTCAGGAGATGGAGACCAACCTGACCAACATGGTGAAACCTCATCTCTCTAAAAATACAAAAAAAAAAAAAAAATAGCTGGGCGTGGTGGTGCGTGCCTGTAGTCCCAGCTACTTGGGAGGCTGAGGCAGGAGAATCGCTTGAACCTGGGAGGCGGAGGTTGCAGTGAGCTGAGATCGTGCCACTGCACTTCAGCCTGAGCAACAAAGTGAGGCTCCATCTCAAAAAAAAAAAAAAAATGCTTCTACACCAAGTCTGAAGGAAAACATTGGCCATAAGTGCTTCCCAGGGTGATTTTAATCACTGGCATGTATGACAAATGAAAAATTGGCACAGAGAGTTGTGCCTGCATGAGCATATCATGAAGTCTCCTGATAATCAGCCTGCTCTAGATCACTTTACTTCCCCTAGTTTATTCCTCCTAGATCACCCCTCAAAGGGTCACTATATTAAATCAGTCTCTTGAAAGTTATTTTTATTTTCAGACGCCTGTACTACAGTAAGATTCTTTTCTTTTTATTGGTCAAACCACTGCAATATATAATGTGTTATTTCCAACCATGGTAAGAAGGGGAAATTGGTATATGTTAATAATATTAATGAATTTCTAGATCTGTCTATGACACAACCAAACTTGAAAGTTATCATTTGACATAAGTATGCTAACAAAGCAAGCAGTACTTCCTTAATCATTTTTAGGGTTTTGAACAATGGAAAGTGTGGTCTAGAGGTTAGGACAAGTGGTTGGAAGTCATGCTCCCAAGAGCTGTCTCTTGCTCTGACAGTGACGCATTGGTTGACGCTACACTAGACAGTTGACCAGCTATGAGCCAATCTGTTTATTTCAATTACTTCTTTTCAGCCTCAAATGCCATCACTCTAAAGACAAAGTCTAATACTGTAACTTTAAAACTACAAATTGAAGTTATTTGATAATCTATACAATCATATTATATTCATGAATAAATGCAATAAGAGCATCATACTAGTGCTCTGCAAGTCAGTTTATAGTCAAATAAACATATAAATGAAGAACAAATTTTGATATGAATGAGCTGTTAACATGTAATATCAAAGCAGAAAAAACCTATGGCTAGAAAATAATTATATCAACATCAAAATGACACAAAAATTATGGTGACTGAATGTAAGCTGTCATCAAGCTGAAGATTTCTCTTTTCAAAGACTTACTTTCCAGGACTCACAAGATTTTAGATAATAAAGAATAGTGACCCCTGTGAGATAGGAAACAACCAAAGTGAGCCTATGATTACACAGCTTACTGCCTGGAGAGAGTGTCTAGCCTACTGTGTTGGGTAAAGAAACCCAGGGAGGGTCCAGCAGTCTGTAAGTTGAAGAGGCAAAAGCTGGGAGTTCAAGGAAACTAAAGCAGATATAATCTGCAGGAAAAAATATGAGAAAAGAACATGCACAGAGATAAATGACTGTAGAGTTTGTAGAGGTTTCCACTTCAGTATTCAGTTGAATACTGATTAGCATTTGTTTGTGATAAAACTAGCAGGGGCCAAGGAAAAAAATGGAAAGAATCAGAAGGAACAATGCTTAGACATCACACAGGGATAGGATTAGTCCCAAAGCCAGAGTGAAAAACCTAAAATTTAAAAAGTATTAGAGAGAGTACTAAGAAGGGCTTTGCCTCACTACTGGGAAAATTAACCTTTGACAACATATTGCATTGATCCCACTTCACAAAACTTGATTTGAAAAAAATAAAAATATTTTCTAGTAACTGAACCTTATCTCAGAAATAAGGACAAGAATATTTATAGGAATGCGAAGTACCTAGTATTTGAAAAGATAAAATACACAATTTCTGCCATTCAATCAAAAATTGTCAGGCATGCAAAGAAGCCTAGAACATACAACCTATAATGAAGAGGATAATCAATCAACTGAAACTTCTGAAGAAATAATACAGATAATATAATTAGTAGACAAGAATATTAAAACAGTTATTATAACTACATCTCATATGCTCAAGAAGTTAGAAAAAAAGATTGAGCATGGTAAGTAAAGTAATGGAAGATATAAAAAGACACAATCAAACTTCTAAAGATGAAAACTACAATGTCTAAAATAAAAAATGCACTGGATAAGATAAATGTCACATTGGACACTGCAGAAGAAAATCTTACAGAACTTGAAGACACAGCAAAAGAAACCACCCAAATGGAACACAGAGGGAAAAATCACTCAAAAAAAGAAAGAAAGAAAATAAAGAAAAGAAAAAAGAAAGAAAGAGAAAGAAAGAAAGAAAGAGAGAGAGAGAGAGAGAAAGAAAGAAAGAAAGAAAGAAAGAAAGGAAAAGAGAGAAAGAAAGAAAGAGAGAGAGGAAGGGAGGGAGGGAAAGAGAGAAAGAAAATTTTTTAAAAAACCAATGAGCAGTGATCTGTGGAGTAAATTTAAGCAACCAAATATATATGTGATTGAAGTCTCTAAAGGAGAGAAGGGGGGAGGCAATAGGAAGAATATTTGAAGAAATAATTGGTAAAAAAATTTGTAAATGTGATTAAATGTATAAGACCATAAAGTGATATAATATCACTTGAAGGCAGACACTCATATGTTAAAGATGTTAACTATAAACCCTAAAGTCAACACTGATTTTTTTTAAAAAAAGAATTACAGCTAAGAAGCCAACAAAAGAAGTGATGTTGAAATCATAAAAAAGGCAGAATTAATCCAAAATCAGCCAGAAAAAGAGAACAAAAAATAGATGAGACAAACAGAAAACAAATAGCAAAATAGTAGATTTAATTACAACCATATTAATAACTGAATTAAATATAAATAATCTAAGCACCCCAAATAAAAAGCAGCGCTCATCAGATTGTACTAAAAAGCTAGGTCCAACTACATAAGGCCTGCAGGAAACACATTTTAAAAATAACTATATAAAATGGGTAAAAATAAGATGATACAGGAAAAATATCATGTTAATACCAATCTAGAGAAAACAGCTCTGGCTATATTAACGTCAGACAAAGCAGATTTCGGAGCAGAGAATATTACAGGGATGAAGAATGTCATTTCATAATGATAGATATGATTTGATCCAAAGGGCCTAAAATTAAAATACATATGCCACTAATAAAAGAGCTTCAAGATAAAGGAGGCAAAAACTGATAAAACTGTAAGATACAAATTTACAATTATAGTTGGAAATTTCAATATCTTCTTTAAGTAATTGGATGAGTAATTAAATAGTTAATTAGTAAAATATAAAAGACTTAACATTATCAACCAACTGGAGTTGTCATTTATAGAACATTCCATATAACAACAGTAGACTATACATGCATGCCTCGGAGATATTGCAGGTTCAGTACCAGAATATCACAATAAAGATTGTGTCACAATAAAAAGAGTCTCACGAAATTTGTTGTCTTCCAGTGCATTGCAAAAGTTAAGTTTATACTATATTGGAGCCTATTAACCGTGTGATGGCATTATGTCTCAAAAGCCATGTACATACTCCGATTTAGGAAAAAAAGACTTTATTGCTAAAAAATGCTAGCAATCATTTGAGCCTTCAGTGAGTCTTCATCTTTTTGCTGATGGAGGGTCCTGCCTTGATGCTGATGGCTGCTGGCTGATCAGGGTGGTGGTTACTAAAGGTTGAGGTGGCTGCAGCAATTTCTTAAAATAAGACAAAAGTGAAGTTTGCTGCATTGATTGACTCTTCCTTTCATGAAAGATTTCCTTGTAGCACGTGATGCTGCTTGATAGCCTTTTATCACTGTAGAACTTCTTTCACAAGTCAATCATCTCAAATCCTGCTCCTGCTTTATCAACTAAGCTTATGTTATATTCTAAATCCTTTGTTGTTATTTCAGCAGCGTTCACAACATCTTCACTAGGAGTAGATTCTACCTCAAGAAACCACTTTCTTTGCGTATCCATAAGAAGCAACTCCTTGTTCATTCAAGTTTTATCATGAGATGGAGCAATTCAGTCACACCTTCAGGTTCCAATTCTAATTCTAGTTCTCTTGGAATTTCCACCACTTCTACAGAGACTCAACTTCTTCCAAAATCCTGTTATTACTGGTATTTTAACCTCCTCTTATGAATCACAAATGTTCTCAATGGCATCTAGAATGGTGAATCCTTCCCACAACGTTTTCAATTTACTTTGTCCAGATCCACCAGAGGAATCACTATCTCTGGCAGCTGTAAGTCCTGTGAAATATATTTCTTAAATAATAGGACTTGAAAATTGGAATTACTACTTGGTCCATGGGGTATAGAATAAATGTTGTGTTAGCAGGCATGTAAACAGCATTAATCTCCTTGTACATCTCCAACAGAGCTCTTGGGTGACTAGGTACATTGTGAAGGAGCAGTAATATTTTGATAAAAATCTTTTTTCTAAGCACTAGGTCTCAATGGTTGGCTTAAATTATTCAGTAAGCCATGCTGTAAACAGATGAACTGTCATCCAGGCTTTGTTTTTCCATTTCTAGAGCACAGTCAGAGTATATTTAATATAATTCTTAAGAGCCCTAGGGTTTTCAAAATGGTAAATGAGCATTGGCTTTAACTTAAAGTCACCATCTGCGTTAGTCTCTGACAAAAGATTCAGCCTGTCCTTTGAAGCTTTGAAGCCAGACATTGACTTACCCTCTCTAGGCAGGAAAGTCCTAGATGGCATCTTCTTCCAATATAAGGCTGTTCTGTCTACACTAAATATCTATTATTTAGCGTAGCCATTCTCTTAAACGATCTTCAGTAGATCCTCTGGATAACTTGCTGAAGGTTTTACACTAGCACTTGCTGCTTCACCTTGCACTTTTATGTTAAAGAGATGGCTTCTTTCCTTAAATGTCATGAACCAACCTCTGCTAGGTTCCAACTTTTCCTCTGTAGCTGCACCTCTCGGCCTTCATAGATTTGAAGAGTTAGGGCCTTGCTCTGGATTAGGGTTTGGTTTAAAGAAATGTTGTGGCTGCTTTGATCTTCTCTCCAGACCACTAAAACTTTCTCCACATCAGCAGTGAGGCTGGTTTACGCCTTCTTATCATTTGTGTGTTCACTGGAGTAGCACTTTTAATTTCCTTCAAGAACTTTTCCTTTGCATTTATAACTTAGCTCACTGGGGCAAGAGGCCTAGCTTTCAGCTTACCTCAGCTGAAAGTGACTCCTCTGGATCTCAGCTAGACAGTGATTCCTCTGGTGGATCTGGGCAAAGTAAATTGAAAACCTTGTGGAAAGGATTCACTATTCCAGATGCCATTGAGAACATTTGTGATTCATGAGAGGAGGTCAAAAGACCAGTAATAATAGGCGTTTGGAAGAAGTTGAGTCACTGCGGATGTGGTGCAAATAGCAAGAGAACTAGAAATAGAATTGGAGCCTGAAAATATGACTGAATTGCTGCATCTCATGATTCCTTCCTCACTAAGCCCAGTCGTTTCTAACTTTTAATTTAAGGTGAGACTCATGTGACTCTTCCTTTCAGTTGAATATTTAGAGGCCATTTTGGGGTTATTAACTGGCCTAATTTTAACATTGTTGTGTGTCAGGAAATAGGAAGGCCTGAAGAAAGAGAGAGAGAGAGAGATGGGGAATGGCCAGCAGTACAGCAGCCAGAACACAAACAACATTTATCAATTAAGTTCACTATCTGATATGGGTGAGGTTAGTAGCATTCCAAAACAATGATGATAGTAAAATCAAACATCACTGGTCACCGATCACCATAACAGATATAATAATAATGAAATGTTAAAATGTTTTGAACATTACCAAAACGGGACACAGAGACATGAAGTAAACACATGCAGTTCAAAAAAGGCACAGATAGACTTGCTTAATGCAGGGTTGCCACAAACCTTCAGTTTGTAAAAACTAGACTATCTATGAAGTGGAATAAAGTGAAGTGCAATTAGACAAGATAGGCCTGCACACCCCTTCCAAGTGCACATAGATCATTTATGAAAATAGAACATATTTTGGGCCGTAAAGTGTATCAATACGTTTTAAACACATTGAGATCCAAGCCATACAGAGTATGTTCTCTGTATCTTAATAGGATTAAATTGAAACTCAGAAACAAAAAGATCTTTGAAAAAATCTCCAAGTATATGGAAACTAAATAACACATTACTAAGTAATCTATGGGTCAAAGAAATCAAAAAGGAAGTTAAGGTGTATTTTGAACTAAGTAAAAATGAAAACACAACATATCAAAATTTATGGGATGTTGCTTAAGTAGTACTTACAGGGAATTCATAGCACTAAATATCTATGCTAGAAAACAAGAAATGTCTTAATTCAATTATCTCAGCTTTCACCTCAAGAAAGCAGAAAAAGAAAAGCAAATAAAACCTAAACTTAGCAGAAAAAATGAAATAAAAATCAGAGCAGAAATCAATAAAATAGGAAATAGAAAATCAATAAAATAGGAAATAGAAAATCAAGAAAACTGAAAGCTTCTTCTTTAAAAAGATAAAATTTGTTTTTGGAAATACGGACTGCTCTATGATAGCATCAATAGAAACTAGTAAAACCACCTATTCTATCTGCTCCTACATTCTCTACTCACTAATTATTTTTCTACTGCTGTATGCTTTCACACAAACTCCTGAAAATAAATTACGTAATTAGATCGTGTACCATATAAATTGTCAATATTCAACAAATTTTTACTATAAAACTGGCAATTCCGGCCGCGCGCAGTGGCTCACGCCTGTAATCCCAGCACTTTGGAAGCCCAAGGCAGGCGGATGACAATGTCAGGAGTTTGAGAAACAGCCTGATCAACATGGTGAAACCCCATCTCTACTAAAAATACAAAAGAATATTAGCCAGGCATGATAGCGTGCCTGTAATCCCAGCTACTCAGGAGGCTGAGACGGGAGAATCACTTGAACCCAGGAGGTGGAGGTTGCAGTGAGCCGAGATCATGGCATTGCACTCCAGCCTGGGTGACAGAGCGAGACTCTACCTCAAAAAAAAAAAAAAGGCAATTTCAGGAGCCATCTAATAGATATAAATATAAACATAATGAAGAATGTAATCTGCACTGTTGATTAATGTCTTAATCGTAGTGATTGCTCTGCTGTGCCACCCAGATTCCCTCACTTCAGGACTGCAGCATTCATTCCCCAGTTGCTGAAACTGTTGCCAACCAACACCTCTTAGCTAAGCACAGCTGAAAGGACCTACCTCCCCTAAGGTCCCAGCACCTTTGTTGGGGCAGCTTGCATCCCATAACTAGTCAGCAAATGATTTAAAGGCACAGTCGCCTTGATTCAAGGTGGATAAAGTCTGAAGGGCAGGCCTAGGTTCAATGATGACCGCAGGATTGACTGAGGCCCTTGTTGTGACTGCAGCTCAGCCCAATTTCTCTCTCTGTCCTATTTCACTGACCTTCATCCCCCACAGGTATTGAACTCAAAATGCATGCCCAATAAACTTCCTGCACACAAATCTCTTTCTCTGAGTTGGCTTCTGGTCAACCCACACTGCAGCATTTCTCTTTATCTTCGTCAATATGAAGCAATATGAAGAGTTTTTGCACAGTTGGAGGAAGAACAGAACTAATGTACAAGGACTAGTATATCTAATTCTGGAAAGTTTTGGTTTTAGTTTTTAAAAGAAGCTGAAACATAAATAATATATATAATCATTTTATAAATATATATTTAATAAGCATATTCATAAATAGCACATTCTAGCAACAGGCTATTTTCATAAAATGTTCCTCTTAAAAGTTGAATTCCACATAGATACCATTTCTCCTAATTTTATCACTGAGGGAAAAAAAGGTCAGGTAATATTTTCCCAATTTTATAGAGTGAGTCAAGGCTCATTTTTGATTATGTTACAAGCCCAGGATATCATAGCACTCTAATCAATATAGTTCCTATAAGAGATATCCACCTTTCTGTTTTGAATGACTTGAGGTGACAAAACTCCAAAAAAGAGGACAGAGCGTGTGTGTATCTGTGTGTCCCATTGCCATAATTAAAAAGAAAATTAGAGACAGAGCCACAAGACATGAAAACCTAAGATTGTCTAGATTAAAAGAGAAATCTTAACTACTGGAATATAAAATGTCCTATCACACAAAACAAAAAGGAAAAAATGCTTCAGGTAGGAGATTTGGGTTTCTTTTGTTCTTGAAATGTTAATGGTGATTTTTTTCTACTTGCTTGTTTTGTTTTCCTTTAAAGAGGAAAAGGGTACAAATGAAAGTGGAACTAAGGGAAATGGAGACTTTTTCCTCCAATAAGGCCTTGCAGGAGGGAAGGCACAACCAGGCCTCCAGAGAGTTGGGGGGATGAAGTCAGAGCAAGGAGCAGACACAATGGATTAGACCACTAGCAAAGGGAAGAAAGACAGTTTCTCAAGACAGGGCTATACTGCGGTTCAGAGAAACAAAAGCAGGCAGAGCCTGATCATCGGTGAGGAAAATTATCTGTTCTCTATTAACCACCATGTATTTGCTATGTGATCTTAGGTAAGTTTCTTTATCCCTTTGAGCCTCCATTTCCTTATCTAAGGTGTGAGTAATTGTGCATACCTCATAAGATTGCTCTAAAAATGAAGTTTTATCGTCTTCCTAGTCAGACTGCTCAATATGATCCATTTTCTCTGGATCTGGTAGGGGTGTATGAGAAAAAAGTGAATTGTAATAGCCAGACACATGTGACTTGGGTCCTTAGCATGTGGATGGAAAGGTAAGCTCAACATGACACTCAGGCTGACTTTTCTGTAATCTTTGCTTGCCTTCTTTTTTACATTTGTTCTATTTAAGCATGACTGTATTGTTTCCACATTTTCTAAAAAACACTGCAAGTAATATGGAAACAGTAAGCAGTGCTTTTTTCAAAATAACAGTACAATAGTAAAGACTCTATTGCCTGTCAGAGCTACAACAGAGCGCTGCCTGCATACCCTTCTTCCAGGGGAAGTGATTTTCTTTCAAGAGAAAATCACTTCAGTTTAGAATCCCAGAATATATCCAAACTTTCACTAAATCTATCAGTTCAGAATACTGTTTCTGAGAAGGATATAAGAGGAAGTGGTAGGACTTGGAAAATTAAAACAAACTAATTACCAAAATGTCATATTGTTGAGGACATCAGACAGCTAGAGAAGCAAAGAAAATTAGATGAATTAAAATTCAAAAAGGGAAGATCCCTCCATAGGTGGGCTTAGATCACTGACATTTTCTTTTCTGGAAACATTAGCCACATGCAGGCACAGGCAGAAAGTGGGGTTTTAGACTATGCAGATAAAACTCTACAAGGGAAAATAGGTATCAGCAGAGCCTTTGTGGGGCACATGGGTTGATGTTGTATTAGAATCTAGACTAGTCCTACCTTGGTGTGGTTGCTCGTGCCTGCATTCCCAGAACTGTGGGAAATGAAGGAAGCAGGAGGATCACCTGTGGCCAGGAGTTCAAGACCAGCCTGGGCAACAATCAAAATCATATCAATACAAGTCTAAAAAATAATAATAATAACAAGGAATGGTGGCATGTGCCTGTAATCCTAGCTACTCAGAAGGCTGAGGTAGGAGGATCCCTTGAGCCCAGGAGTTCAAGGCTATAGTCAGCTGTGATCATGCCCAGTACACTTCAGCCTGAGTGACAGGGCCAGATCCTGTCTCTAAAAATAAAATAAAACAAAATAGTTCCAAACACACCGAGAGATTTCTATGTAGGATAACTGCTTTGTGCTTTTGCTGCACAGGAGGGTAGAGGCCTTGCCTTAAAAAGCTGAATGAAATCTCCGTCACTCCACTCGGCTGCCCCTTGCTGACTTTGTGGAAAGAAGCCTGCGTGCACAATTGCTGGAGGAAGAAATTAGAAAAAAAACTGGGCAGGCTTTTCATTGCCTCAACCCTTCATATTCCAATCATACAGAAATGATGCTCCAACTAACTAAAACTGGACAGAGAAGAGTGGAGATAATTTAAGATATGCTGATTTCCTTCATTTTATTGCTGGGTGCCAAACAATACCTCTCAAAGATGGTAAGTCAAATCATAGTGGTAAAAGTTTGATCCTTTCTTTTCTCATGTATAAGAAATCTGGAGATCAGCCAATCAAGCTGGAACTGTGGCTTCATGATTTCATCAGGAACTCAAATCTTTCTATATTTCTGTTCAGTTAGCCTTGGCCTCTGGCATTTGCCCTTTTGAAACCACATGGTAGGCAAGATGGCTGCTCAGACAGAGGGAAGTAGGGGAAAGGGCAAAGGGCAAAGAACACAAGCTGGTTGAACGTGCCCTCTTTTAAAGTGCCTGGAAGCATAATTAGCACATAGGAAGTATTATTTGTTGAGTAAATAAAATTAATGAATCCTTTATGACCCTGCCTGTACTGGGTTACACACCACCTTATGTCCTCCCAGAATGCCCAGAATTGTACATAATACACGTTTTTTGTTGTTGTTGTTTTGGTTTTTCCATTCATTTTTCTCTCTCCAAAATAAGACTCACCTCTGGATTCTTTTATCTAGCAGAGTGACTAGCAGACAATAAGCATTTACTAAATGTTTGTTGAATCGTTGAACAAATTAATGTAAGCCCCAGCCCTTAACCCCTTTATTCAACACGATTTTTTAGTACCTTCTATGGGCCAGGTACTATTCCAGACATTTGAGCAAAAGAGAGAAAGATCGTTGTCCTCATAGATTCTTCATTGTAATGGGGAAGAGGCAGAAAACTAACATAAACATAATATATTGAATTAAACAGTGGGTTAGAAGTTATTAAGCAGAATGAGGGGGAAAGCAGATGAAGATAGATGGTAACAGAATAAGGAGAGGGCCAATTGCAATTCTAATTACAGTCGTTACAGAAGGCCTCATTGACAAGACAGCATCTGACCAAAAACGTGAAGGAAGTGAAGGAACTGGCCAAGTAGATATCTGGGGATATTCCAGGCAAAAGGAATATCCCAAAGGCAAGAATGAGCCTGACAGGTTGAGAAGCAGCCAGGGGGGCCAGTGGGGCTGGAGGTGAATGCGGGGAGAGAAGAGTAAACAATGCATAGGCCAGAGGAGTCAGGAATTAAATCATGTCAGGTCCCACAGACCATTATAAGAATTTTGATTTTTTACTTCGGGTAAAATTGAGAGGTCTTCCAAAAATACATGTTTAAAAACAAGTATTTTTTCATGTCTATTAACTTAATAAAGAGACAATGACATTAGCATCTGGAACCGGTTTGGAGAGGCCTCTCCTGTTGGGGTATTGAATTTATATCCAAAAATGACCCCTGCCCAAAAATATACTTTAAAAATGTTTTGAAAACACCTTAGTTTTTTCCTACTGAACTCTAATTCTTCGCATATAAAAACTAACCTTAGTTTCAATTTCCCTTAAATATGTCTCAACAAAGTCATTCCTTGTTCTGATCTGTTAAAATAATGTGAAACATTTGTTCAGAAAAATATTGCTTTGTTTGTAGATTACGACTGAAAGATTATAGATTGTACTTGACCATGGGAGACAGTCCTCAGAAGCCCCAAGAGTTTAACTACTCATTGAGGTGATCTATTTTTTCTTCTAATTTCACAAAGGTAAACTGTTAACAAAGGTAAAGGTTTCACAGTGAAATTGTCTAGGAAAGGAAAGAAAGAGAGGGAGGGGGAGCGGCAGAAGGAAGGAAGAAAGAGGAGCGGGGGAGGGAGGGAGGGAGGAAGGAAGGAAGGAAAGAAGGAAAGAAGGAAAGAAGGAAGGAAGGGAGGGAGGGAGGGAGGAGGAGGGAAGGAAGGGGAAAGAAGAAAAATAGTTCAGGTACAAAAATACAAGGGTTTTGGCAGAAAAGGCATATTAAAGAAGTAGAAAGAGGAGATTGAACAGTGTTTCTGAGAAAGAAAAAAGTCTGGATAATGTCCTTCTTACTACATAGTGCTGGGGGTAGTTTCAACCATTGGTTAATTATTGGCTAACCATTGGTTAATATCAAGTGTTATATTGGATTAGGCATGGCTAAAATAGACTTTAATTTGATGTAATCATAGGTACTTTTATTCAACTTTCTATGAGATTACAAACACCTTTGTCATACCCTCATCTCATAGCAGTTGTGCAATCAAATGGTTTTAGAGCTATCCACACCTTCCTAGGCCTTCCTTCTCTAGACCCACTGATATTTGATTTGAAAGTTGGGTATGGTTTCTGCCAGAAAGAAGAGAGAGAGAAAGAGGCAGAGAGAGAAACAAAGAGAGAGAAAGCCTCAATGTTTCAAATCTATTTCATGATTACTTCCGAAGTGATCTTTTGTGTAAAACACACAAATTTTCTCATAAAAGAGAAGTGAAATTGTGACATTTTCTATGGTGTTATTCTACTGTCTTGGAAACTGCCCCAAATCAGGGGAAATTCTGTATAAAGGGGGAAAATCCTAATGGACTGATAATTTTTAGGTCTTCTCAGCAGCTTTTAATTTTCCATGAATGGTGTATAATGATTCATCTAAAAATATGAAAGATAAATTATGAAACATGACCATCTACAAGGTTAAAGAATGTGATTTCCAGGATTGAAGAGGGTCATGTAATTCCTGATACAACTGCTGTATTCTGCAGTGGTTTCAGTCTTGTTGAGAATCAATGAACAGTTGTTCTACAGTGAACAATGAAGTCAGGAGAGGGACAGATCAGTTTCAGAGATTGTCCAGACATTCTCAGCCCCACCATGACATCTCCAATCCTTATCCCATTCTGGCCTCACTTCCCTGCTTTCGTGAACATATCAACCTCCTGCTCTCATTTAGTGCAAGCATTACGAATTGCCACACTTTGTCTGTATTGCTCACTCTTTCACATGGGGCAACAGAGATGCCTCAACCTTGCCTAAGCAAAATGTGAGAAAAGAAACCCCAGGCTAGAAAAATGGAACAAACTCCCACACAAAATAGGGCTCTTAATATTTCTATACACTGTTTTTGGTATGTTAAGATCTTCCTGTTGCAACTAAGAGCCTGGTCTTAAGAGAACCAATATGGGGATAAGCCACAAAGTCACAAATAAAACATCAACTTCAGATGAAATAGAACTTAAAATGTTGCAGTGCCTACAAAGACAAAAGTTATCTGATCTTCACAAAGAAAATAACAGTTTATAGCAGTTCATAAATTTATATTTTCTGATCTTCCATAGCATCTGAAACAAAACATAAAACAAGATTATGAGTTTGTTCTATCTTTGAGTTCCTACCAAATATATTGCCCTGGTTTTCTGTTTTCATAACACAATAAAAAAAATAGGCAAGACAAAACACACAGAAGGAAAACACATGGGTAAGAAGAGATTGTTTACACTTCAGGATTCTGCTGCCTTTAGAAGTGCAAAATATAAGCTTCACAAATTGCTGACAGTCATGTTTCCCCAGTTTGTAGCTAACTCTGGTCTATAGCAAATCCACAGTTTACAAGCATTCTAAGTCCCCTACACCCTAGTTCAGTCTTAGCTGATCTTTGAGGGGTTAGTTGTTCAACATTTCCATTTATTACTTAAGGTACCCGAGGGTATTCCAGTTATCGTCCTATTTACCTAAGCTAATTAATAGTCAATATGGGGCTGCTAACACTTGCAACTATGAAAATCCTATCTAAAACAACAGACTACTCAATACGCCTCCACAACAGGAGGGAGCTGGATAAGATCTGCAGTTGGGAGGGATCAATATCCAGCTATGAGTATCTAAAAAAAAGCAGGAAAATTAAATTGGAGTTGGAAGGAATAGTCTGTGATATTAACATCTGAACATACATTTATACATTTGATTAACATATTAATTTTACAGAAATCAACTAACTAAATAAAAAACGAAATCCAAGACAAGTAAATATTGATAGGGAAAGAAGCAATCTGGAAGACTAGCCCAGTGAATGCAGAGTTGCAGTGGTAAAAGGGGCCCTGCATTCGGAATAGGTGGATTGCCAAATTTTAGGAAGAAGTCTAGGCAAAGAGCTCTAACATCATAAGAAAAATGGAAAACATCCTAGCTATGGCAAATTCTGTCTAAATCTTAATTTCTCTGGGGCTAGTTTTGATCAGTATAGAATTTCAAAAGGAGATCTTCCCATGCCACTACCATAGCTGCAAGTTGCTGATGATTGCCTTTGACTTCTACACAAAGAAAACTGAAAAGAAGTTAGCTGATTTGATCAAACTCACACAGCAGGAAAAGGTATAGCTGTGAGAACTGACTCACAGTCCTTTGAAATGTGAGATTTCAAAGCAGCAAGATGAACATGTCACTGGGATTCAACAGAATCAAAGTCTTTCATTTATTTTTTAAAATAGAATAAAAATAAGATGGCAGACAAGGCTTAATAAAAAAAAAACAGAACAGACACAGAAAACAGTGGAACACCACAGACCACTTTTACTCACAATAATAGTAGTATACTGCTGAGCATGGACACTATCTGTTGACTTAGAGCTACTTTCTCAAGTAGGAAGATTATTACTAGAAACAAATGTCTGGTAAGTCTGACACCAATATTTAGTAAAACAATAATAATAAAATATATAGGTATATATATTATATACACATATTATATAAATGTATACACTTTATATATATAGATACATGTAAATAGACACAAAAGCAAAGCATTAGAAAGGACATGAAGGAAGTGGAGTTAATGTGTTTGTCAGCAATAACTGGCATGGTTTTGGAAAGAACAGAACATGTCAGGAAAGCTTGAGAGATTTTTCTAAGAAACTTATATAATTAATGAGGAAAAGCAAAGCAAATAAGTCTCTATTGTTAGCCACCTCAATGTTTAGTAAGAGCAAAAGCAAATAAAATCGCTGGAATAGTGTTATTAGAAACTTGGAAAGTTAACAGTCATTTATTGAAGTTGCTCTCTAATATTTAAAACATACCTCTGTATTAGGCCATTCTTGCATTGCTATAAAGAAATACCTGGTACTAAGTAATTTATTTTTTTGAAAAAGAAATTTAATTGGCTCATGGTTCTGCAGGCTATACAGGAAGCATAGCACTGGCATCTGCTTCTGAGTAGGCCTCAGGAAGCTTCCAATCATGGCAGGAGGTGACAGGGGAGCAAGTGTCCCACATAGTGCCAGCAGGAGCAAGAGAGAGAGAGTTGTGGGGAGAAAGGTGCCACACTCTTTTAAACAACCAGATCTTGAGAGAACTCATTCACCATCATGAAGATCCTCTCCCATTGAGAGGTGACAGCGTGCTGGCAGTCCTCACAGCCCTCGCTTGCTCTCGGTGCCTCCTCTGCCTGGGATCCCACTTTGGCGGCACTTGAGGAGCCCTTCAGCCCACCGCTGCACTGTGGGAGCCCCTTTCTGGGCTGGCCAAGGCAGGAGCCGGCTCCCTCAGCTTGCTGAGAGGTGTGGAGGGAGAGGCACGAGCGGGAACTGTGGCTACATGCAGTGCTTGCGGGCCAGCTGGAGTGCCGGGTGGGCATGGGCTTGGCGGGCCCTGCACTCAGAGAAGCTGGCAGGCCCTGCTGGCCCCAGGCAATGAGGGACTTAGCACCCGGGCCAGCGGCTGTGGAGGGTGTACTGGGTCCCCCAGTAGTGCCAGCCCACCGGCGCTGCACTCGATTTCTGACCAGACCTCAGCTGCCTTCCCGCGGGGCAGCGCTCAGGACCTGCAGCCCACCATGCCTGAGCCTCCCACCCCCTCCATGGGCTCCTATGCAGCCCCAGCCTCCCTGACGAGCGCCACCCCCTGCTCCAGGGCACCCAGTCCCATCGACCACCCAAGGGCTGAGGAGTGCGAGCGCACGGCGCGGGACTGGCAGGCAGCTCCACCTGCAGCCCCGGTGCGAGATCCACTAGGTGAAGCCAGCTGGGCTCCTGAGTCTGGTGGAGATGTGGAGAACCTTTATGTCTAGCTCAGGGATTGAAAATACACCAATCAGCACCCTGTGTCTAGCTCAGGGTCTGTGAATGCACCAATCGACACTCTGTATCTAGCTACTCTGGTGGGGCCTTGGAAAACCTTTATGTCTAGCTCAGGGATTGTAAATACACCAATCGGCACTCTGTATCTAGCTCAAGGTTTGTAAACACACCAATCAGCACCCTATGTCTAGCTCAGGGTTTGTGAGTGCACCAATCGGCACTCTGTATCTAGCTGCTCTGGTGAGGCCTTGGAGAACCTTTATGTCTAGCTCAAGGATTGTAAATACACCAATATGCACTCTGTATCTAGCTCAGAGTTTGTAAACACACCAATCAGCACCCTGTGTCTAGCTCAAGGTTTGTGGATGCACCAATTGACACTCTGTGTCTGGCTGCTCTGGTGGGGCCTTGGAGAGCCTTTGTGTCGACACTCTGTATCTAACTGATCTGATGCCGACATGGAGGACTTTTATGTCTAGCTCAGGGATGGTAAACGCACCAATCAGCGCCCTGTCAGAACAGACCACTTGGCTCTATCAATCAGCAGGACGTGGGTGGGGCCAGATAAGAGAATAAAAGCAGGTTGCCCGAGCCAGCAGTGGCAACCCACTCAGGTCCCCTTCCACACTGTGGAAGCTTTGTTCTTTTGCTCTTTGCAATAAATCTTGCTACTGCTCACTCTTTGGGTCTACACTGCTTTTATGAGCTGTAACACTCACCGCGAAGGTCTGCAGACTCACTCCTGAAGCCAGTGAGACCACGAGCCCACCAGGAGGAATGAACAACACCAGACATGCCGCCTTAAGAGCTGTAACACTCACTGCGAAGGTCGAAGGTCTGCAGCTTCACTCCTGAGCCAGCGAGACCACGAACTTCCAGAAGGAAGAAACTCCGAACACATCCGAACATCAGAAGGAACGAACAACTCCAGACGTGCCACCTTAAGAGCTGTAACACTCACTGCGAGGGTCCGTGGCTTCATTCTTGAAGTCAGTGAGACCAAGAACCCACCAATTCTAGACACACCATGAGCCAATCACCTCCTACCAGGTCCCACCTCCAACACTGGAGATTACAATTCAACAAGAGATTTAGAGGGGACACATATCCAAACTATTTCAATTCTGCCCCTTGCTCCTCAAGCCTCAGTTTCTTCTCACATTGCAAAATACAAGTGTCCCTTCCCAACAGTCCCCCAAAGTCTTAACACATTTCAGCATTAACTCAGAAATTCAAAGTCCAAAGTCTCATCCGAGAAAAGGCAAGTCCCTTCCCCTTATGAGCCTATAAAGTAAAAAACAAGTTACTTACTTCTAAGACACAATGGGGGTACAAGCATTAGGTAAACATTCTCATTCCAAAAGGGAAAAATCAGCCAAAAGAGGGGGCTACATGCTCCATGAAAGTCCAGAACCCAGCAGGGCAGTCTTTAAATCTTAAAGCTCCAAAATTATCTCCTTTGACTCCATGTCCCACATGGAAGGCACAATGGAGCAAGGGGTAGACTCCCAATGCCCTGTGGATTTTTAGGGTGCAGCCCAAGTAGCTGCTCTCACAGGTTGGAACTGAGAGCCTGTGGCTTTTCCAGGCACAGAGTACAAGCTGCCAGTGGCTCTACCATTCTGGGATCTGGAGGATGGTGGGCCCCTCCTCACAGCTCCACCCATCAGTGCCCCAGTGGGGACTGTGTGTAGGGGCTCCAAAGCCACATTTTCTCTCCACATTGCCCTAGTAGAGGTTCTCTGTGAGGACTCTGCCCCTGAAGCAGGCTTCTGCCTGGCTACCCAGGCTTTCTTGCACACCCTCTGAAATCTAGGTGGAGGCTGCCAAGCCTCATTCACTCTTGCACTCTCTGTGCCCACAAGCTTAACAACACATGGAAGCTGCCAAGTTTTAGAGCTTGCATCCTCTGAGGCAGCAGCCCTAGCTGTATCTGAGACCCTTTAAGCTGAGTCTGGAGCCAGAGCTACCAGGATGCAGACAGCAGTGTCCTGAGGCTATACCTAGCAGTGGAGCCCTGGGCCAAGCCCACAAAACCATTCTGCTAGGCCTCTAGGCCTGTGATGGGAGGGACTGCCCTGAAGGCCTCGAAATGCCTTTGAGGCCTTTTCCCCATTGTCTGGGATATTAGCACTTGGCTCCCTTTTCCAAGAATCTCTAGTAAATGGTTGCTCCACAGCCTGCTTGAATTCCTCTCCCACAAAAGCTTTTTCATTCTGTCACATGGCTAGGCTGGAAATTTTCCAAACTTTTTTTCTCTGCTTCCCTTTTAAATAGAACTTCCAACTTTAAGTCATTTCTTTGCTTTTACATATAAGGGTAGGTTGTTAGAAGCAGCCAGGCCCCATCTTGAACATGTTGCTGCTTAGAAATTTCTTCTGCCAGATACTCTAAATCATCACTCTGAAATTCAAACTACCACAGGTCCCTAGGGCAGGGGCACAGTGCAACCAGGCTGTTTGCTAAGGCATAACATCCATGAACTTTGCTCCAGTTT
The DNA here is from genome assembly GCF_006542625.1 of Nomascus leucogenys. Classification (NCBI taxonomy): domain Eukaryota; kingdom Metazoa; phylum Chordata; class Mammalia; order Primates; family Hylobatidae; genus Nomascus; species Nomascus leucogenys. The sequence goes on along the minus strand of NC_044389.1, from coordinate 23,033,612 downwards.
CCGGTAAGATCCTCATTGCCATCTGAGACCTCCTCAGCCTGGACTTCATTGTCCATATCACTATCAGCATTTTGATCATGACTATTTAACCAGTCTCTAATAAATTCTAAATTTTCCATCATCTTCTCATCTTTTTCTGAGCCCTCCAAACTCTTCCAACCTCTGCTTGTTACCCAGTTCCAAAGCTGCTTCCACATTTCAGGTAACTTTATAACAGTTCCCCCCTCCTCAGTACCAATTTTCTGTACTAGGCCATTCTTGTATTGCTATAAAGAAATACCTAAGACTAAGTAATTTATTTAAAGAAAAGTGGTTTCATTGGCTCACGGTTCTGTAGCTTGCACAAGAAACATACAGCTGGCATCTGCTTCTGGGGAGGCCTCAGGAAGCTTCCAATCATGGCAAAAGATAAAGGGGGAACAGGTGTCTCACATGGCAGGAGCAAGAGAGATAGTTGTAGGGGACAGGGGCCGCACTCTTTTAAACAATCAGGTCTCGAGAGAACTTGCTCACCATTGTGAAGACAGCACCAAGCTATGAGGGATTCTCCCCCATGATCCAATCACCTCCCACCAGGCCCCATCTCAAACATTGGGAATTACAATTCAACATGAAATTTAGAGAGAACACAGATCCAAACTATATCACCTTCCTTTCCAAATCCTCTACATGCAGATATTTGAGCACTTCCATCATTTTTGCATTTATGTCATTGTTATGTAACAGAACATTCTATCCCAACTCCAAATAATGTGTCAGTGTTCATTTAGCATAGCTCTCCATTTATTTGGGTTTGGGAATAAGGCACCTCCTTCCATACTAACGAAATTTTATTTGCAAAGCACAGTCTAGAGTCAGACATAACTACTCTCTCTTGTTGAAAGGATTATAAGTGATAGTGTGACATTAAATGAAAATAAATCCAATATGGAATAAATATACCAGAGATAATATTATCAAAAGATTTCCTCCGTGCTTTCAAGAATGTCTTGGAACATGGGCCTATTATCAAGAACTTAACTGGTAAAATTAGATTTAGGGTGAATGAGGCTTATTGAATCTCATAAGCTCAGTTCACTGAAGGTCCCACATACTATTTTCTTGTAAATTCTCAAATTATAGAAAGGAGGCAGTCAGTGTTGACTGAAAGATAAGAGCAGAGTGAGAAAAAGAAACTAGATTCTTATCTTGCTCAGTTGCACTTACTGAGATCATTGAAGTTTAATGTATTGCATATATTTGCTCTTATTAAAACCCATCATATTTCTTCATAACAAAATCATAAGCAAGTCTAAAATGCTTAATCTTTTCATTCATACATGATATAAAGTTTTCACCAACCCTCTATACACACACAGAGAAAAATCCTTCTAAACTCACTTTTGTTGCAGCTTTTTCAAATTTTCACATAAACTCTATGAAATTTAGCTGAAATACTTTTAGTAGCTTTACCTATAAACCTTGAAGACCCAGAAAGCTCTGAGTGGTTATGTTAATTCAACAAAGTCATTCAGAATCCTTTTGAAAGTTTGGAAAGCTTTGTGAGTCCATATGGGAACCATTTTTCCATGATCCTTCAACATAAAACTGGTCTCTTGCTAAAGACCAGTTTCTCCATTGCAGCCATTTGAACTTTCCAAGGGATGCTAAATACAAATGCAGAAACAAGCAAATAATAGATACATGTTGATTTTATAGTAAAGACAGTAGTACTTTGCTTCCTTTCCCATACTTCCAGAGGTAATTACTCCTCTCTGTTCTTTTCTCTGTACATTCCTCTCTGATGGCACCTCTCACGAATATCTGTCAGCCCCACTACACAGTGAACCCCTTAAGACAGAGATTCATTCATCTTTGTATCCGCAGTACTTTATGTGTGATACACTGTAGGGATGCAATTAAAGTTTGCTGAATCAAAACATTTTGTTTCAATGGATCAAGCTATCTTTCCACGTCACTGACTTTTCCAGTATGGATACATTCTTATTTTAAAATAGAATATTATACTCATCATTACCCCTTGTCTCACAATTCTAATATCCACAACAAGATTTTAGCAACATTTTAAAAGTTCAAACAACATCAGGTTTAAGGAAAGCACTCCCTATTAGTATTCCAGTAATTGGAGTAATTGAAACCAAATGTTTCAATTCAAATCAGTTCAGCAAAGATTAAAATTTTCCTTATTTTTCCTATCAATATCAACAGCCATAATCTGAAATGTCTTACTGAACCAATCTCCTAGGTATTTTAAAATATAACACTGGGATTTTTAGGGAAGGAAAAGTATTTTGTATGGTACTATAATGATGGATACATATAATGATACATTTGTCAAACTCATGGAATGTACAGCACCAAGAGTGAGCTCTATTGTAAACTATAGATTTTAGATGATAATGCTGTGTCGCTGTAGGTTCATCAATTGTAACAAATATTTCACACTAACAAGGGATGGTGCTGGTGGTAGAGCTGGAGGCAAGGTGAAAGGTGGGGAGTATGTGGGAACTCTGTACTTTCCACTCAATTTTACTGTAAATCTAAAACTTCCCTAAAAATGAAGTCCATTAATTTTTCTTTAAAAGAAAAAAGGTAACACTAAGACTACATGAAGTATTCCTTTTCCTAGAAACTCCAACCTAGACGTTTTAGCACAGTTTCAAAGAGGGAAAACTGAAACCCAGATTGTGAGACCCACTGTTTCTTCTACTGACGTTTTTGAAATCCTCTACTATTTCAACCAAAGTCATTGATTCAATAAAGTTACAATTTGACAGTTTATCTTTTCTTAGTGAAGTTTACAAACAGGGGCCAGATAGTGGCACTCTCTTTAAAATTAATAGAGAACTTTCAATGCTCTGCCATGCACTTGTCAGCACTTGCTGGTACAACTTGACCAAATTTGCCTTGCTCTGGAACACACAGACTTTGGATGGACGAGCGAACAGCCTCTGAGAGAGCAGCTGCTTTACTGCATGACTAAGGTGACCTCATCAGCCAATTGTGATACAGGAGTTTTGAAAGGACTCCCTCTTTCAAGAGTTTATATTTCTATTCAAGTGTGGAAGCATGCACTCGTAAATGCTTGCGCTTCAAAATGTGTATTGGGATGGGGCAGCAAAATGTTGGGAGCATCAGAGCAGTTCCTAAATACACTCCAGGCAAAAACTTATTTTGATCTCAGACCAGAGTTTCTTAATGTAGTGTCAAAACAAAACATTATTTCAAAAAACTATTTTCCCTATCTAAAGAGGGTTTAGTTCTTTAACAAGTTAGGAGCCCAACATTTCCCAAACTTACTTGGCCCCATAACTTTTGCTGCTGCTCTTGTTCTTTGGAAACTGTCAGTATATTTGGATGATAATAATAGTGGGCTGTTAAAAATAATTTTTAAATCATTTTACTCTAACATAACTTACTCACCATTATCTAGACGAGTGAGAGGATACTAGATCAACAAACATCAGCAAGGTTGAAGATTTTAACAGGAAATTAAGTATGGACTGAACCACAGGAAGTATACAACCAAATGCCTTTATGTCATCTGTCTTTGAGCTTCATTGGTTTCATTAGGGTCACTTCCAAAGTGGCCAGCTCATCTCACTAGTTATCTTTCTTAATGCCTTATGTTATCTTCCCAACATAAAATGATGCTTGTTACATACACTATAATGAGCTCATATAGTGAAGTTAATGACTGTGTATAAGTGAATTTTATAATATTGTAAATGTGTTTTCTTCAAATATTCTTTATCCTGATGATAGAACCAGAACAGAAAAATTAATACTCCCCTCCCTTTTATCAGCTTTACCTAATACCATCAGAAGCTTCACTAAGTAAATGCTTTTTTGTCCTTTTAAAGGAAAGTATTGTCCTTTCAGGAGTAAAATCCAAGGAGGCTTAAGTTAAACTGGGTACTCTATAAATAAGCCACACTTGTTATATAAACCCTTGAAAGCTTATATTTTACTAACTTCTCTATCCTTATAAATGATTAGTCATCTCTATCCTTATAAATGAGTTTTGTTTGTCTTTTAAACTTTAATCTCAATTAAAGCTAAAACTGTTATCTCTCCAGAGATACTGCCAAAATGTGGAAGGTTATTACCTAAGAAGTACACATTATTGGTCTATCCAAATAGACTTTTATTTTACCTTGAGCAGTTTTTCCTCTGATACTGTGACCTTAGTATCAGTATGTTTACAAATTATGTCATATTTGTATACAATTAAACATTTATTTATTTATGATTTGTTTTAATTAAACTTTATTTTTTCCTAATATGCAAAATATGCAAAAATCAAAGTTCGATATACTAGTTATATTCTTAATAAATATGAAAATAATATTAAAAGCCATGTACCCCTTAAAATCATCCTATGTATTGCCAGTCGATGTCTAGCACACGCCTTGGAAAATATTAACATGGAAATTTCCTGCCATGGAAATAAGGGATGAGAATTGGAGTGGGAAAATGTGAAGATAGCCTCTTATAACTTTCCCTCCTATCAGATATGTGCAAAATAATTAAACAAAAATTATTTGTTTACTTTGCACTGCTTCCTGCAGAAAAGAAAAGAACTCTTAAAATATTTTGATCAGATGAATTTTACAGTCAAGGACTATCCAAAGCATCGAGTAAGATACAACTCTATGTGATGAATTTCTATGTGAGTTTCTATGTGATAAATTAATACGCCAAATGAAACAGTTTATTGAAACATGCAACTTTTTAAAAATAAACAAATATCCTCCAGAACCAAAGACTGATGCTGTTAATGCTTTAGACATGTGACATATGTGTGTGTACCTCTGTATGTTCAATTTTCTTTCTTTCTAATCAAGTGACCTGTTCTCGTTTGGTTAAGTTTCAACCACAAGACACCACTGTATGCTTTTATTTTTTTTCAAGATACACGTCACAGCACACCAAGAAAGGGGGAACTTCCAGTGTCTGTGGTAACATCACTTGATAAACAGACTCCTTTAAACAGCAAGTGCCTGTCTGCATTCTACTATATAAAGCAGCAGAGACGTTGACTAGCGCATATTTGCTAAGAGCACCATGTGCGCAGCAGCCATCTCCACTCCAAAGTTAGACAAGATGCCAGGAATGTTCTTCTCTGCTAACCCAAAGGAATTGAAAGGAACCACTCATTCACTTCTAGACGACAAAATGCAAAAAAGGAGGCCAAAGACTTTGTAAGTTTGTTCAGAGTCTCACTTTGTGAATTTTAACAAGTTATATTTAATGGCAGAAGGATTGAGAATGAATGGAAGAGAATGTGGGCATTTAGTTTAGCCAGATCAGAGGAGTTAATTGCCTGTTGTGAGTAATAAGTAATATTCAGCTGTATTAAAAAATAAATCTTGATATGGCATTAAATTGGGTAGGAGTTTTTCTCTACATGGGCTCATAAAAATGGGCTCTATCCGAAGATAGCAAAATGTTGTATCAACCATTTTTAGTACTGCCTCATTCATTAGAGAAATTTATTCTATGTCTTTTTACAAATAAGATGAATTCTGAAGAAATATGAATATTCACTTTTATGTCTTTTGTAGTGGAATGGATATGAAAGCATACCTGAGATCTATGATTCCACATCTGGAATCTGGAATGAAATCTTCCAAGTCCAAGGATGTGTAAGTACACTAATACGCTAAACTATCATTATCATTTACAAGAGAAGCCTATGCAATATCTCTATATCCCAGCAAGGGTTCAATACTGCGCACAGTAGACTTCGTTTCTTTTAAGTAACATGCCAAATAAAATTAGACTGTATCAGTACCAATGTAAATTGAATACAAATGTGTGCACACACATATAGGACTTTATCTATTTGAATTTTTTTCAAACTTTATTGGCAGGTTTTTTTTCATAACTATAGTAACTCTAAGGGAAGTTTTGCATTTTGTGAATAAATTTTAACATATTTATTAGAACTACAGTTTTAGTTTGTGAAGTTATCAAAGTGTAACAGCCATTCTTATTTCATTTGTGCTTACATTTTAAAAATGGACTGATGTGTGTACATTTTGTCCCCTGCAGACTTTCTACTGCTGAAGTAATGCAATGGTCTCAATCTCTGGAAAAACTTCTTGCCAACCCAAGTAAGTACAACTATTGAATGTTTCTGGGTTCAGCTCAATACTCTAAAAAATTGAATGGCTTCACTAAATACAGTATTCTGGGTAGGATAGTACGCAAAAAGTTGTATTCTAGTTTGTCAGTAGTTATTGATAACTTCAGCATAGTATGCCTCTTAATAATGCTGACTTAGCATTCAATTCTGCCAACTCCTTTTAGACAAATTTGCCAAGACAATTAGGTATTTTCATAGATCATTATGGAGATAAAATTAAACATTGTGCTGGGATTCTGATATGTAAAAATTTTAAAAGTAAGCCAAATATTTTAACATGTACATTGCCATTTTGAAATCTGCCTAAAGAATGTATTTTTCTACACTTGGATGTAACAAATATGATTCATTCATTCAATTAATTAAATTATCTTTCATACGTTCATCATTCATCTCACCCTTATGTGGAGGACATTGTAGAGGTACCAAGGATTCAAAATCAAAGACAGTCTCTTACTGCCTTGAAGGTGGCTGAGATACATAACATAAATAATTGCATTATTGTAACATGATAGTTTTTATGACATAAATATGATAGAAGGATTTTTAAGCACATATAGTCTTGTGGACTATTTTCTGATGAGAGAAGATAAAGAATGAAATCAACTTGCCATCCCCTTGTCTTGGGCATTACAATTCTACTGAGATTAGGACCTTTTTCAGAGGTGTAGATGAGCAGTGTGGTCTCTATCTCTAAAGAGTGAGATTATTCTTTTCTCCCCACGCACACCCTAAGGAGCTTCATTTGGGAATCACGTTGTTCACTCTAGCTCAGCTGACTTTGTTTATAATTCAGCTAAACAAATAAATGGCATGGATATGGACCATAAATGGTGCAATATAAAAGTCTCAGTAAATGCTAGCAAACACAATTAGTACATCAGGCCTACAGATCATATATAGGCCTAACATTTTCTGGCTAATATAAAATTAGATGGGAAAATTATAGTTACTAATTATTGTGATGTTAATGCCTTTTGTCAGTGTTTGCTTCCCTAAAACACTCTCTACTCTGGCTAAGATTTGGCATATATAAAAGATGGTTTTATATTCAGTGGAGCAGAATTTCAATTCAAACAGCAGATAGAAGCAAAATATAGTTCGGTAGCCACCATCAAGTAGCAATGTGACTGTGAATGAGTTTGTCTGGCCCCAGATTCCTCTTCTATGAATGAAGAAATTTCAAATGACTTCTCATCTCTACAATCTATAACACAGCTATTTCAGCAGTAGCTGTCTCTTACCTTTGTATGAATAGGATGCAATTGTATTTTTCTTACAAATTTCTTCTTCAAATTATTCATTTGTTGGTTCATTTAATTTAATTATCTCCCCACCCATCCCTCCTTTCTTTTTAGCTGGTCAAAATGTCTTTGGAAGTTTCCTAAAGTCCGAATTCAGTGAGGAGAATATTGAGTTCTGGCTGGCTTGTGAAGACTATAAGAAAACAGAGTCTGATCTTTTGCCCTCCAAAGCAGAAGAGATATATAAAGCATTTGTGCATTCAGATGCTGCTAAACAAGTGAGTATTAAGCTTATCATCATCAGTTTCTCCATAAAAGACCCTATATGCAGAAATAACATTCAATATATGCAACAAGATAAAATCCTTTTGGGGTATATAATTTTACTTCTACATACTTAGGTATACAAATATAGTTCAGTGCAATGAGAATCTAATTTTCTGTACTGGTGAAGGTTTCAGCACAGTAGAATGAAGAGATTGATTTTACAAAACCAGCTGCCATGATGAGGGTGAGGGAAGGGTTAAGGGTATTGTTACTGACCAGAACTGCATGTCAGGGAGTCCTTAATGAGCGCTCTCGTTTTGGATAAGAAAATGCAGATTAGCATAATGTATATAATCGCAGCAGCAAAAGTATTTCCAATTAACAGTATTACCAGATAAATATTCTTGGTCCAAGCAGAAAATAGCAACAAAAAGAGCCTTCTCCTCCTGTAAATCTTAAACGCCCACATCACTCTTTGTGATACATGGATCATCTTATGTGGATACTTAAATTTTTCATGTCTGCTTCTTTTGCCTCTCCCAACTATACTATGAGGAAATTTGGAACAAAGACATTTTTGTAATATTTCTTATCTCCTTCACACCTAGTATAGAGCTGATTTTGGAAAGGCATTTAAGAGGTATTTGAATTGATTTAAATGATGCCTTAAAATTACTTTCTGAGGTGCTTCAAAAAACACAGTAACATCATAAAATTTGCAGTAAATAAGAAGTATATATTAGCTAACAGGGTTTTCTTTTTTAGATCAATATTGACTTCCGCACTCGAGAATCTACAGCCAAGAAGATTAAAGCACCAACCCCCACGTGTTTTGATGAAGCACAAAAAGTCATATATACTCTTATGGAAAAGGACTCTTATCCCAGGTTCCTCAAATCAGATATTTACTTAAATCTTCTAAATGACCTGCAGGCTAATAGCCTAAAGTGACTGGTCCCTGGCTGAAGGGAATTAAAAGATAGTATCAAGTGCAGAAGGAATGTGCCAGTGTGGCTCCCTGGGTGAACAGCTTGGCCTTTTTTGGGTGTCTTGACAGGCCAAGAAGAACAAATGACTCAGAATGGATTAACATGAAAGTTATCCAGGCGCAGAGTTGAAGAAGCATAAGCAAGACAAAAACAGAGAGACCGTAGAAGGAAGAAGATACTGTGGTACTGTCATAAAAAACAGTGGAGCTCTGTATTAGAAAGCCCCTCGGAACTGGGAAGGCCAGGTAACTCTAGTTACACAGAAACTGTGACTAAAGGCTATGAAACTGATTACAACAGACTGTAAGAATCAAGGTCAACTGACATCTATGCTACATATTATTATATAGTTTGTACTGAGCTATTGAAGTCCCATTAACTTAAAGTATATGTTTTCAAATTGCCATTGCTACTATTGCTTGTTGGTGTTATTTTGTTTTACTGTTTTTGACTTTGGAAGAGATTAACTGTGTATTTAACTTAAGCTACTGCTCTTAAAACCAGGGAGTCAGAATATATTTGTAAGTTAAATCATTGGTGCTAATAATACATGTGGATTTTGTATTAAAATATATAGAAGCAATTTCTGTTTACATGTCCTTGCTACTTTTAAAAACTTGCATTTATTCTTCAGATTTTAAAAATAAATAATTCAAATAAGATTCTTCTTTCTACCATCTCTTTAATATCTAAAACTATTATCTAGTGAATACTATATTTTATGTATTAGTTTGGACAGAATTCATAATTTTTCTCCCTGCTATCACAAGGCACAAAATCAAACAAATATAATATGATTTCATGTTCAATAAGAAATTGAAGTCTTTTAAAAAGAGATAGAAAAGTTATTTCAAGAAGTAATCTAATTAACAGCATATATTTTATTGTGAGTTAAAGTTCCTAGAATCTAGACATATTTTCTCATTTAACATTCATGGCAATCCTGTGAAAGCTGAGACTCAGAAAGTTTAAGTCACTAGTTCCTAATTTTAGGTAACTCTCAAAATTATCTAGAATGTTAAAAAAACACACACATATCCCTGTTTTGGGGTCCCATACCAGAATGACTGAACCAAATCTCCAAAGGATAGGATATGGGAATCTATGTTTAAAAGAAAGCCCCAAGTGATTCTGAAGATGATTTTATAATCCAGGGTTCAGAACCTGGGAATTAAGGGACAGTCACACTACCAAGGATTGCCCTACTACAACCTATTCTCCTTCCTCTATGTAACACTGCCACCCACTGACCAGAAGGCATTTCCTAAATCACTAAAGTCTGCAGCAGTCCTAAGTGTCACCTAAGCAGGAAAAAAGACTCCAAAGTAGGGCTCACCTACAGAAAGCAGAAAAATCATCAAGATGATGCACATTCCTGAATAGCCTGTACAGCTCTTATCTCCCTGTGCACCTGTGCTTTATATTTATTCAATAATCAGTCACTCACATATCACAATGAAATATGGTTAATGTATGGATAATCTCACTATGGACTGGCCCAGTCATCAGGCACACAGCAATGGTAAGGGGCAATATGCAGATCAGGTACAAACAGAATTATTCTTGAGTTGTCATGGGACAGTTTAAATTGGTTCTACTTTATGCTTTATTCCTGCTTTAAGTAAGAGAAACTTGGGAGTCCAGTGATAATAATAATAATGATAATAAGCATCATCATCATCAGTTATCTCTCTCTCAACTCATTCCATCACCAAATTCTGCCAATCATTCTTCTACAATCAGTGTCTGTGGTTAGAAGATCGCTTGCTCTTTTTTATTACTCCTGTCCTAGTACAAGCTCCCATAGTTTGCCAATTCACATGACATGTTCTTTGTCTTCCCAGTCTCTTTTCTTTAATTTATCCTCTGAACAGCTACAAACATCATCTTCTGAAACACAGATTTGGCCATGTCATTTCCCATGACATATAAAATGAAGTACAAATGTCTCCCTCTGGGCTTCAAAACCCTCCCCGTGTAACCTTCATGATATAACTTTCATTACTCAACTCTGGGTATCCTTCCTACCTTGAAGTCACACTGGATTATTCACCTTATCTTACATAATTCCAAGCCTTCACTATCCCCAGCCTTTGGTTATGCTCTACTCTCTAAAATGCCCTTCCTAACCCATTCCAGTTTTCAAAGTTAAAGCAGTTCTTCAAGGTTTTGTTTGTTTTGTGTTTTGTTTTGGTTTGGTTTTTTGAGACAAGTTTGCCTAGGCTGGAGTACAATGGCGTGATCATGGCTCACTGCAGCCTCAACCTCCCAGTCTCAAGTGGTACCCCTGCCTCAGCTTCCCAAGTAGTTTCCAAGGACTGTCATATTAATTACAGTCCAGGCCTTCAAGACTGTGAGGAGCAAGCAGTGCAACTGTCTAACACACTCACCAGTCATAGAATAAATGCTGCTGGTTCTTCTCTTGATAAAATGCCAAAAACCATCCGATTTTGGACAGAAGATCAAAATATGCAGCCTCTTCATTTTGGCCAAAAAAAAAAGAGTCATCCTGGTTGCATAGATTCAAAATAATGTAAAATACTTGAAAAGATAATTTTATTTTTATTGTCACTTTTTTTTTTTTTTTTGTAGATGGAGTCTCACTCTGTCACCCAGGCTGGAGTGTAATGGTGTGATCTCAGCTCACTGCAACCTCCACCTTCCAGGTTCAAGTGATTCTCCTGTCTCAGCCTCCCAAGTAGCTGGGACTACAGGTGCCCACTACCACGCCTGGCTAATTTTTGTATTTTTAGTAGAGATGGGGTTTCACCATGTTGGCCAGGCTGGTCTGAAACTCCTGACCTCAAGTGATTCACCTGCCTCCCAACATGCTGCGATTAAGAGCCTCTACGCCTGGCCTATTGTCACTTTTTGTTATGATGTGACTGTTTCATTGGATCATTCACAGAATATAATTAGAGCTAGTGATATCTACTATTTAAAAAATTTGATCCAACTGGACAATCTAATTTTCAGTTCACAGGCTATGTTCTTTTGTAATACTAAAGTAACGGCAGTAAACAATAGCATGGCTAAAAGCCAAAAATGTTTTTTAAAATTTACTTTTCTCAAGCTTATTTTGCAGTACTTTCCAATATGCCTATCCCAGAAAGCTATGAATCTATGAAGATGAAAATGTGGGTAATGGCATCTCATAAAAATTACATATTTACCCATTTAGCTTACATGGAATGAAGTTCAAGTTTCTTTGCTTCTGTGTGCAAACATGGGCTGTATTATACTAGTAGGAATCTTTGACAATCTATTGTTGAAAATAAAAAACTATAAAATTTGTGAGGGAAAAAATATAGTAAAAGGTGGTTTAAAATGCCATCAATATAAATTATTTTATATAGCTATAGAATTTTTGCAAGACTAGGATGAAAACATCTATAAAACAAAAATCAACAGTCAGCTACAGAAATAACTCTATCCTTTTTGTTGATAACAGCATCTTGAAGCTAAAGCTGTATCATCCCAATAGCAAAATTTTATATCTTACTACATGCCTAAACTAAATGAAACCTTCCTACCAAAAATAGAGACGAACTACAAAACCGTCTATGGATGTTTCTCTACAGTAAATATTTGACTTGGTATATACTCCTCAGTGGCTCCTTTACTTTGAATATGAAAACAGGACAAAAAGAAAAAGACAGAAAGAGGGAGAAAGGGAAAGGAAAAGGGAGATGGGAAGATAGAGGGAGAGAGGAGGGGAGCACAGGAGGAAGGGAGAGAGGGAGAAGAAGAGAAGAGAAAAGAAAAGGAAAAAGCATTGGTGAAGCATCTTAATGTATCTCATTTGATAATTTGAATGACTGAACTGTCATACTTTTAATATTTTAACTTCTCAAATTGAAATTTTAATCCAAAAAGGATTTTGCTGTAATTTAGAGTTGGCTATATAAACTTACTATAAAACTTCCATAACTTCCATAACTGATATATTAGGCTGGGGATGTCAATCTAAGTCTAAAAGAACCACATTTAGAAACCTATGGGAACCATGCCTTAATTTGGAATATTACCCCCATTTAGGGAAGGTTTATATGGTATACTTGGTGACTGAGAAAGGAGTCAAGCTTGCAGGATTAGGGAGCTGATTTATTTACATAGGAAGAAACAGTGTATTGTAAGCAAATTGTTTTAATTTAGAAAACTTCGTTGGTCATGTTTATTATGTTTTAGAATTTAATGTTTACATCCTCTTCCCTCCCTCTCCTGTCAAACTCATAAGCAGGGTCAGATGTCAGCTAGGAGCCACCTAGCTGAGTATGACCACATATTTTAGGGAGCATTTCAAATGAACACTCTCTATGTCACTCGAATGAAAGAAAAACCAGCCTCCTCACTTCTCAAATAAAAACTCTAAGACTTCCTGGAAGATTTTTTTAGTAAAAAAGCTATTCAAATAATACATTATAACAGACATGGGCTTTGTTCATGCAGGAAAAGTACTGGATTTGCTTTTGTTCTATGTTTAACTTGCATTTTTACTTTTACTTGTCATAATAGTAGCTGGTTTGTTTTGTCCTTTTTTTTTTTTCCTTTTTTTTTTTTACAGGGAAGGGATGTTAGGGTGGATCTTGAAGGACAAATATAACCCAACCAGGGGAAAAAGAAGGTAAGAACATTCCAGATGCAGGGAATAGTCTTAAAAAGTCTGGAAATCAGGAAAAAAAAATACTGTAGTTCAACAATAGTGATTTATTTAGTTTGGCTGGAATATATAGGGAAAGAGAAAGTATAAGAGGGAAAGCTAAAAAGGTAGTTTAGGGAAGATTCAGAGAGAAGATATAGCCTACTCCAAAAAGAGTGAATTTTTTTCTTTTACAGGATAGGTAACCACTGACGTTTTAAGCAAAAGAATGAAGTCTTAATTGTTTCTGAATGTCTACTATGGGGCAGGCACTGTGCTGGATACATGTATTATCTGTTTAATCTACATTAAACTTCTTTGAGGTGAGTATTGTTAGGCTCATTTTATTGATCCACAAATGCAGAAACAAGTGGAAAAAAGTATCTAACAACATATAACTAGTGAATGGCAGATCTAAGATTCGAACCTAGGTTTGTATCTTTCCAAAGACTCCCCATTATGTCATGATTCTTCATGGAAGGGAGATGATTTATTTGTGTTTTAAAAAGGGTAATTCTAGATTTACTATGAAAGACACTTGCAAAAGAAGACATAATTGAGGAAGGAAACCCAAATATGAGGCTGGTTTTGAAGCCCAGCAAATGAGAATCTGAGCCTGAAATAGGGCAGTAATCAAGGCAATGGGAAGGACAGGGCGAATAGGCAATGCTTGGTGAGCAATTTGCTTCGATGAATAATTAGTAGAGAGCAATATAGGATACATCTGAGGTGACTGGGCTGAGCTCCCAAAATTACAGCAATGTCCTTTGCTCTAACATACTGTCGATGAGGTCCTTCCATTACAAACGCTCATTAAACAATTTGGAAATAGAAGGTAGTAGCACTGGAGGAAGATTAAGGCATACACTTTCAAGAGTTTCCACATGCAAAATAAATTATGCAGTATTTTCAGTAGACAATGGTTTATTCCAATTACCATGTATATGAAACATTCAACATGTTTTCTCTCAAATCTCACTTTTAACTTGGACAAAAGCAGAGGCTTGCAGAGGAAATTTTATCCTGATGAATACAAAGACATTGATATAAATTTAAATTTCTTTCAAATTTAAATCTCATCCAGGCTGAGAACAAAAAACAAGGATCAAGAAACTCAAAAGAATTGCAGCAAGTAATAGCTCTAAGGTCAAAGCACCTTCTACAGACAGGAAACAAAACCAAAATCTAGGATTCAGGCCAAGAGATGAGGAAAAAAAAAAAAAAAAAGCTGTCAAACACAAACAAAACCATCATGGCGACCCACAGCAGCAGAGAGCGTGGAGGCCTGTGTTGAAATCAACAGTGGGGCAGGAATTCTCCCTCCTCCTGTGGGAGGTGGGTCTATGTGACTGATGGGATGATTGTAGTGTTCACTTCTTGTCAATAGAGAGAAAAATAGGACTGAAGACTTAAGGTAGCCAGTCACTCTTTCGGGACATTTTTCAGTTCAATCATCTTTGCCTTAACTCCTCAAAATGAGTGAAGATTTTTTATCCTTTATTTTTACATAGAGAAAAATAATCAGAATGATGTAAATTTCAGATATTCTCCCATCCCCCTAAACTATGTGCTGCTATTCCAGTCAAACCTAGAAAGTGAAAAATTCAGTAGGCTTGGTTTAAGTCGGTAAGATCAACACATTCCGCTCTGGTTTCGTCTTTTATCCCCTGCGTTGTAACCCTCAGTATGAATTAGCTATAAAAACAGATTGTACTCCTAGTCTAGTGCTTTTTTCTTAAATCTGTCAGTTAATGAGACAAATGACCCACTATGAAGAATTAATAGGTAGAACACGTTCCCATAGGAAGAGCTAAATAAGATACTTCCTATAATGTTTCTTTGCCATAATTTTGACTAGATTGATTACAATTTATATTTTCTATGGGGGTAGTAAGAAGTGCTAAAGTAGTCTGGAAAAGAGTCTAATTAATAATCGATAAATTAACATATTCATCAGTAATGACACCTGCTATGTGCCATAAGCCTCACTAGGTGCTAGAGCCACTGAAATGATAAATAATAACGCAAAAATAAATTCACTATGCTCTTGGGAAGAAGGGTGCAAATAGATTGTAGTAAAATAGACTATAAGCATTATAAAAGAGGTGTAAAGGAGAGACAAATAAGATTGTCTGATAGATGATCTGCCTAGGGGTTCTCTTCAGATCCCTAGGAAAAAGTCAAATGGGAATGGTGGCTCTTCCTCCCCATAATGGGAGACACTTTGCATATCAGCACTGTATGCAACCTCCCTAGGCATCAAGTCACATCAAGTTTTTCTCCTCTTGCAAGCCCTCTCTCTGCTGTCACCAAATCAGCTGGGTGCTGTCTATTCCCTTCCAAAGATCCTATTTAAAAAAACAAGGGGAGGTATTGGGGAGCAGTGAGGGCAAGCTACACCTGCCTCCTCATAGGATGCTGTAAAGCTAAAGAACCATGAACATCCTGCCCCTTCTCCTTCTGCTCCTGTGGAATTCTTGGGGTTTATCTCAGCCTTCCCTTGACAGA
This sequence comes from Nomascus leucogenys, assembly GCF_006542625.1. Lineage (NCBI taxonomy): Eukaryota > Metazoa > Chordata > Mammalia > Primates > Hylobatidae > Nomascus > Nomascus leucogenys. Next base: position 23,017,814 of record NC_044389.1, on the reverse strand, counting down.
CAGGAAAAATGTGTTATGAGAGCTCAGAGGAGAGAGTAGTTTGTTCTGTCCTGGAGGAAGTTTATGGCTTCAGAGAAGTAAGAGGTACACAACACAGTGGATTGAATTCAAAGTATACCAAATTATTTTGTGAACTTCTTGACATTGGATGAATTGCATTCTCTGTAACTCACAAATAAATATAAACTCTGGTATTATTGGGGCCCAGAAGAGCTGGAATAAGTCAGTCCTACTAATTACTAATATTACTTTGCTCACATCCATATCTTTTTACTTTAGCTATAGTTATTGTCCCAAAATTATTCTTTTTGTTTGTTCTAGGAGATGTGGTAGAGACTGTCTATCTGTTCACCAGTCTTAGGCCCTCTCCCTGGCACCAAGAAGACTACATTTCCCAGTCCTTGTTAAAGTAGATGGCAAATATAGAAACTTCTATGGATGTTTCTATACAGTTAATATTTGACTGGATATTGATTTTCCATCAGCTCTTTTACCTTAAATTTGCTACGTTATCTCAAATTGTAACTTGATGTTTTACCTTGAACTATAAAAGCCATAAAACTGAGTTCCATCTGGTGAAATGTGAGCAGAATGGATAGCCACCAGTTCTAGGCCTCGCAATAAGACATCCTAATTGTTCTCTCTTCTCCACCCTCTTCCTTCTAGAAGGAGGACTGCTGGAAGCAAAAGAACTTGACATTGTGAAGGCACATGAAGGAATTACCAAGAAAAGCCACGCATCTCACACTTGCATTTTTATGAGTGATCATAAAAGCCATTGAGATGTGGGAATTATTTGTTAGAGTCCCTAGGAAATTTTATCCTGATGAATACAAAGACATTGATATAAATTTAAATTTCTTTCAAAAAGAAATAGTTCCTTATTCCATTTCTAAAGAGATATGGATCCATCCTGGAAAAAAAAAAAAACAGGGCAATTTCTCCGTCACAATGCAGTCTGACTTAGTTCCCACATTAGACAGAGGTTATCTCTCTAACCCTGTGATGTTCTTTGAGATAGAGCTGACTGGAAAAGAAGATATAAGCTATAGATGAGAACAATATGTGAAAAGCTTATTTCAGGCACAGCTTGGGAGACAAAATGCCAAAAACAACAAGAAAAAGGGAGGTGAGGGCCAAGAAGCAGAAAAAGAATAAGTGATGGAAAATTTTACAACGGATAAAAAAACTTCATGAAATCAAGTTGGCCATGCAACGTGTATTTTCCATTCATTTCCTTTGACTCAATTTAGGGCTACATCGCATACAGACATAAATGCTTTGAGGTTAAAACGGGCCAATCATCAAGTATTAGTCAGAATTCTAAGAAAATATAATGTACAGCTCTAAAAAGCATACATGTAGTTACCTGGGATTCAGGCAAGAGGGGTGAATTTAGTACATACCAGAAAAAATAGAGGCATGAACTCACAGGGCCAGTTTCCCTAAAGGACCACATAACTACCCATGAAATAATTCATCCTATGAGGAGAAAGTTTTGTGATGCACAAATTTGACATACAAACAGTTGGACAGAACTAGCAGAAACACTACTTTAATTATGGCTGATGCCTGACACTCATATTGTACTTTGATGCAGGTCCAGAGTCTGAGGGAGAGGAGAGAGCAATAAAATGTATGACAAACACTAAGAGGGCAAACTCCCTGAACATTCTGTGAAGCTTCCAGAACACATGGGAACAGTGTATCATTCAAGAGATGGTAAGACATTCTTCCCCCATGGAGTTAGGATTCAACACTGATAGAACCAAGCCCACTGAATTGAAAATCAGATCAGTCTACAGCTGGAAAGAAGAATTGGAAGAGGTGTTTGCCCCATTAAATATCACCAACACCATTAGCAAACATTTACAGCAGCCTAATTCCTTATGGAAGAAGGGTGGTCTTGGATGATCTCCCATGGAATAATGTCCTTCTTCCTACCCAGGTTCTCATTATTTGAGAAATAAGATTAAAAGATTAAGGTGGAAGCCAAAAAAAAAAAATTACTGATACATGTAGGTCAAAGAACACAGCATTGGGAAAGGGTCAAAGGGGCTTGCTCACTTAATGTAGAATTAGACCAACTCACTATTCAGTGTCAGGTAATGTTAGACTGGAGCAGAGTTCCCATTTGAGGGGCTTCCCATGTGCAGAGGAAGAAAAGTAAAATCATGCTTCTTCCTAAGAAGAAGAAGGAGGCAGAGGGCTTGGCTGAGTGTGACAGGAAACTGGAATGGGGAACAGAAGAGAAAGATAATGAGTAACAGTTGTGGCCTCAAGATTAAATACAGTGGTGGTGTTGGTGAAGTACTTCATTCCACTGACCTCTCATAAGATTTCCCCAGAAAAAGAGTTCTTCTAGAACCCAACAACAGCTGTTTCCAGATGGATTTGAACTCGCTATATAAAGCAATAATATCTAGAAGATACAAAGGGTGGATGGTATTGTATACTGCAGTACACAATCTCCTTTTAGAGCTGAGGTGCTCTACCTCCAAGCATCTGGGAATTTTGACTGCTAACAGCTCACCGATTAGTTGTATTCCAGGAATTGCCTTTGGCTTGTGGACGCTGCCTTACCAGGTTTACATCTCCTTTTTGATAGCAGCCTGTAGTCAATGAGTGGTCAGATCACAGTCCAAAGATCTAGCCCCCTTGCCTCAACTGGGTCAGTTTTGAAGAGCCATTCCAGTTCCAAAGCTCCTGCTAGAATCATTTGAGATCTCTGATGAATACATCATATATCTAAGATTTAATATGCATCTACTTCCAAAACATGAGTTTATCAGGTTATAAACTTAGCATATTATATAATAAAAGAGTTAAAATTAAATAAGGCAAATTTATCTAAAATGGAGATTTGTTCATTATTTATAAAAAAGTATTTATTCAGGCTATTCTGCAAAAAGGGCACTGGGTTAGGTGCTGTGATCAGTCAGCCACATATTCTGCAGTCAATAAGACTATGGTTTGATCCAGAGATGGCATGTGCACAGCTAAGTATAGCATAAGAAGAGAAAAAGCCCATACAGTATTCACAACGCTAATAGATATCCTTTCTTTGATTCCAGAACAGCACTATTAGATAGAAAGAGGTGTTACTATTCCTATTTTATAGACAGTAAATCAAGGTTGAGCAAGGTAAAGCAATTTACCCAACTAGCAGGAAACGTACTTTTTACCTTAAATCCATTGTTTTTTATTGCATTATGACAAATATTATTTGTTTAGATGATTTATTTGGAGTTGGGCTAAGGAGAAATATAACTGATGCTGGTTTGAGGTAAGAGTGTTACCAGTTATCCAAATAGATGAGATAATATCTCAGTGAACATTGAAAAGCCTCTAAAGGACATGGAGTTTTATACCAGCTAACCATTTTGAGAATTTGATTCATCTTGCTTGATATCCTTAATTATCTTTTCAAATGTTTTTAAAATATTCAATGTCCTTGGGTTATGCTGGATACAATTTGCTAAATGTATCTTTCAAGCTTCATAGATTAGAATGATGACTTATTTATTTGCAGACTCACTCCCTAAGTATTTCCACAATTTTGAAACTGCGACTTCAGGGAAGGATGTCTGTTTAGTAGTAATCAACTCTAAAAATAAAGAACACAGAATTCTCTTTCCAAAATATTGAATTGCAAAATGAGGCTTTTGACGAAGACCCTGCAGCGGCAGGTGAATCATCAAATGGAGAGGGTTTACTTGACTTCTCAAGAGAATTAAAGAAAGAGTATAAAAACAAAGTGGAAAAAAGAAAGAAAAGGAATGGCCGGAGGATTGTCTATTCTGGAGTTAGGCTAAGGAGAAATATAACTGATGCTGATTTGAGGTAAGAGAGAATTACCAGAAAGTAGCTGACCAGTGGGTCATTACTGACAGCAAGAAGAGATCCACTTCCCCTGAGTATCTGTGGATAGGCTAAGGATCAGTTCTGGGAGAATCAATGCAAAGAGGCAAAAGGGATGCTAAAATTACCCATGAGCAAGACAGAGACTAGGCCAGGATCATGGGAAATACCTAAAAGGGGAAAGTGATGAGCCAGGAAGTGCACGCTGCCACCGAGGAGCCATCTGAGATGTGAGATGTAAAATTGTAGAAACAGAGCGCTTGAAGCATCCTTTTAACTTCTGGTCAGAGATTTGTGGCAAAGTTGTCAAATCCTAAAACTGCCTTATCTCAAAGGTGAGGGGAAACCTCTGGTTCCTGAAGTGACAGTGAGGAAAGGAGAAAGAACAGGAAATGAAACAGGAGAATCAAAAACAGAAGACGAAGAACCAAAAAGGAGTAAAGAATCAAGTCCAGCAAATGCCCCATCATGAAAACTCAAAGGCAAGAAGGACAAAATCAACCTGGTGAATGGAACAGCACATATGGACAACTGTTTTCCTTTTCTCTGCTTTTTTTCTATCTGTGTGTGTGCCTAGGCCACCTGGGCTTTATAAAACACACGTGTGTGTGTGTGTGTGTGTGTGTGTGTGTAACTTCATTTTTAGTCTGACATCTCACTAAACTCAATATACGGCTGGCAGCTGGAACCTAGATATGCACTCACCCAGCTTTAAGCATGCAGACGATGCCAGTGCCCCAGAGGAGGGCAGAGCTGCCCTTCTAGCCTGGGTCCCTGGATGACCTTGGGAAGTAGAAGATGTCTACCTGCCCTATTACTGGCAGGAGACGTTTCACCATTGCCTTTGGAGTCTCTTTGCTACAACCTTTACTCTAGATAACACGGTAACATATTTATTATTATTGTGTTTTCCCTGCATATTAGAAAACAAAACAACCTGTATCTCAAGGACTAATTGCAAAAAATAGCCACAAGGCAGAACATCATTTAATTAGAATACATGGCAGATGGTGATTTAAACATTTTTCATTAAAACACTCAAGATGAGGCTGAAAATTTTCATATAACAATAAAGCTGGTTGATTTCTTACATGCTATTAACTAAGGAAAACTTAAGAAAGAGATAGACAATAGGACCTATATTGATGACTGAGTTTTAAAAATCTATTACTACTCCAGTAAAAGCAGCTCCAGAAAAGCCTATAATTAATAGAATGTTTTAGCCTATGAGGCTGGGTGCGGTGGCTCATGCCTGTGATCCCAGCACTTTGGGAGGCCGAGGCAGGTGGATCACAAGGTCAGGAGTTTGAGACCAGCCTGGCCAATATGGTGAAACCCCATCTTTACTAAAAATACAAAATACAGCCGGGTATAGTGGCACACACCTATAGTCCCAGCTACTCGGGAGGCTGAGGCAGGATATGGCTTGAATCTGGGAGGTGGAAGTAGCAGCGAGCTGAGATTGTGCCACTGCACTCCAGACTGGGCAACAGAGCGAGACTCCATCTCAAAAAAAATAATGTTTTAGCCTATGTTTGATAATCAGTTATTCTCGTGTGCATGACTGGTAGCTGTGACCATAGCCTGACAAACTTGAACAGCTAACACTAACTCAGTTCTACTAAAATCATGTCCATTACAATTTTATAAGTTTAGAACAATATTTGCCAATATTTTGCAGTGACTTGAGAAATAATAATGATAATCCTCCATACTACCCAGAAGGTCTGGTCTCTTTCTCCATATATCCTACTAAAAAAGTATTAGATGGCTTACAGGATTCACAGGTGTTCCAAAAATAAGTTTCAGGTGAGCAAAATTATTTACTCCCACAGCCCCCAGGCCTGGTCAGGTTGGGCATGAGGTACCCCAAATCCCAGGGCTGGCCTATCACCCTTGAACGTATGCACCACAGTGATATGAACACATTTTTTTTTTATTTTTTAATATGAACCATGATATGAAAAGGGTAGGAAGATACTGACTTAGAGTTTTCTAAACATGTCCTCCAAATTATTAAGCTTTTTAAAATAACTATTTTCATTTTCATACTTTATATCTCCACATCATCTATCATCCTCAGCGATATACAAGTGACCTTATGCCAAATGTTGTCTATTTTTGAAACAAACAAAAATACTAACTGGAAGTTAGTATTTTTCCTCCCTTTAAGTGGCCTCCTCAGCATTACTTTGATTTTCCTTCTTTTCTGCATGGGCCATAATGCAACAGAATAGATCATCCTTTTGACTAAAACTTAAAACTAAAAGCCTTTCACCACTCATTTCCCTTTCAGACAAGCTCACTGGGAACCACACAAAGGGAGATTTTTGTGTGACTCCTCCTGTGGTCAGAATTCAGCCCCTTTCTTTCACATTCTTCTTATGGTTCAAGAGTCTTTTTCTATGAGCTGTGGTTTCTGTTTCTCTCATATGGGCATTCATTTATCCAGTTTCTGAGGTAGGATGATGTTGTATTTCTGCTAGGCTCTTTTCCAAAGATGAATCTCCTTGGCCTGGGTTACTTTCCTTTTCCATTTATTAAAATGAACCCACGCCTCAGCCTCTAGAACATAATTATGACAGAAACAGTTTCTAATTACAGCAGTTCACATTTATTCCAGGAAGATGCCTGACTTTAACAACTTTGCTTTACTCACATAAAGCAAAAGCTAAATCCATGCTTTTAGTTATATCATAAAAAGAATGTCACTGGTAAAATGAAGCATCTTCCTTTAATGCTCTGAAGTCTAAATTGAGAATATTTACAAAAGTCTCTGAGGGCTCCTGACCATAAGAAGGATATTACTCAGTCAACAAAGACCTATTAAATATCTGTTCTACTCCAATAGTGTCTGAGAGGAAATATGAGGCAAGAAAGCATTATAAATGGGCTTTCTGCCTAACTAAGTGATTTCTCATCCACTCTAGGAGAGGGAAACAAAAATCCACACTATTGTATTCCACTATCTGGAATCCCAGAATGTCATATCTAGAAAGGAGATCAGAAGTTGTCTAACCTACTCTTCCCATTTGTAGATTATGAAGCCCCAGTGCAAAGAGATTAAATGGTTTATTCTGCGACACCCAAGTAATAAGTCACAAAGGTAAAAATAAAAATGAGTAGACAGAGCACAGGAGCCTGCCTCAGATGCAAAAGTTTCATAAACTGTCCCATGCTGTCTCCCTGATTCTCTTGGTCCATTTATGTAACTATAACAGAATAGCTGAGACTGGGTAATTTATAATGAACAGAAATTTATTTCTTACCAGTGTGGAGGCTGGGAAGTCCAAGATCATGTTGTCAGCATCTGATGAGGGCTTTCGTCCTGCATCATCCCATGGCAGAAGGCAGAAAGGCCAAGAGAGGGCAAGGACAAGGGAGAGAGAAAATAAAGAAGGGTCAAACTCCCCCTTTTATAACAAATCTACTTTTGCAATATCTGTATTAATTCATTTACTCAGCCCTCATGGCCTAATTACCTCTCGTTAGGCCCCACTTCCCAAAACTGTTGCTTTGGAGATTAAGTCTCCAACGCATGATTTTGGGAAGACACATTCAAATCATAGCACTGACTAAAACTAGTACAGAAAATTATAACTTGGTAACTATTTCAGTAATACTTTGGAAATACAATGCTCTAGTAATATTCAGTAATGCAATGCTTCAGACTGTTGCCTGTTTTCATTAACTACACTAGAACAGAACAGTTTACTGTGTTCAGAATTACACATCCATAGCAAAGCTATGACTTACCAATGTTCTCAAGGTGAACATGTCAATAACACTATATGAATTTCTGAACAATAACTAATAGAGCCTCACTGTATATCTAGCTAGTGAGTCTTCTGCATACCAGCATCAAGTAAATTGCTTTATTCCAACTCCTCGTAACAGTCACTAATAGCCAATACACTGATACACCACTTAGATATTTCCAATTATCTCATAGTCTATCAGTGTAATTTGATGAGCTATTATCCTCAAAGCTGGAAAAAAAGCAAAACTCTACTAGACATTTCTGAGAAAATTGCTGCCAGTAATTTGAATGTGTTGCATTGACTAAGTGAATTGAGCAAAATTTCTCTTCCCTTTTACTTTTCCCTCATCTTTATTCTGCTCTTCTATCATTTCTCACCTTTCTCTCTACTTGCCCTTACCTTTAATCAATACCTACTTTGATTCATTAGAAAAGCATTTTTCATTTCCACAGCATTAAATTGTCCACCTTCAGAGCATTTAATCATTACCTGTTTTTCAAAATGACTTGTGTGACCTACACCTAAACACCGCAGTGAAAAATGGTCTAGATCTTCTTTTGTGCCCCTGCTGTCCCCAAACACAGGCTTATCATAGCACTGCTAACATACATTTGTATAATTTATTTAAATGATACTGCAATGGACTGTAATATCTTTGAAGGCAAAATGTCATATTCATTTTTGCATCTCAACTCCCTATCATTCCTGGCAAATATGCATGTTTGCAAAATGAATGATAATATCACTCAACTCATCAATAACCTTTAACAACAGCGTTCACTATAATACTTGGGTTGGAAATGTGAAAGGAAGACAAAAAGTGAACAGTCCTTATGGGTAGCTAAAAGAGAGGAGAAAGGGAAAAAACATTCTCCTTTGGTTCGGTAGCAGTTTTCCATGGAATAGAAAACATTGCAATCTTTACTCAGATATTATATGTTTTTCTGGATGAAAGTCTTATTTTGGGTTGCATTATTTTCATCATTTGCAATAAAGGTATGAGACTTTGTGTTTAATCTTATTGTTCTCTTACCATAATTATCACATATCCGATAGAGTTTTTCCTCAGAGCAGATTAGAATCACAGGGGACAGAAAGAGTATGGGTGGAAAAGAGAAGACGTTCTGCATAAGAAAGGGCACAAAGTTGCTATAGCAGTTCTTGAATGAAATTGATAGCTACAAATTGAGAAACGAAAAAAATACAGGAGAGAAAGGGGCCAGAAAACTCGATAGGGGTAGGGAGCAGGAGGCATAGGGAGGAGGAGGACGTAGGGAGAGGGGTAGGGAGGAGGGGTAGGGGAGGCACTGTAGGAGGAGGGTAGGGAGCAGGAGGGGTAGGGAGGAGGAGGGGTAGGGAGGCATGTAGGAGGACGAGGTAGGGAGCAGGAGGGGTAGGGAGGAGGAGGGGTAGGGAGGAGGAGGGAGGAGGTGGTGCAGTGGTGGGGCATGGGCATGTCTATTGCTTCATTTGAGGTTATTTCCCTTGTTATACTGTAAAGCTGTTTATTTCATCCAATTTCCAACACACATACACACAGTTGGGTATATTTCCCTTCATAACATCTACTTATTTATCTAAGAAATGTTTTGTGTGGATGGAGACACATTTTTTAATTGTTGCTAATAAAGTGAGGAAGAGACTAAGCTTATCTATGTTAAGGTGCTAACGATTAAGCAAAGCTTCTAACGAAACAGGAAAAAGAAACTTAGGAAGCACTGGAAACCATGAAATATAAGCTCTCCAGCTCTCCCTCCTCCCAGAATTCACAGAACACTAGGTATGGTTTTTTATTTACACGGGCTATGAATTGAAGTTTCAGGGTTATTTTTACCTAGGATGTAAGCAAGAAGAAAGCCTCAACAGAAATGAATTACACATAGTTCCTAAGAACAAATTCTCTAATATGAACTGAAATACGATTATTAAAAGATGGTTCCAGAGAAACATATAGATTGATGCATAGAAATTTTACTAAACTGAACTCAGAACTCTCCTTGACTTCAGATATCCAATCTGTGTTTTCCTTACTTTTAAAGACACTTAGAAAATGTATCTGAGAAAAGTTGAAGATGTTTCTGGTTGTTTACAAGAAACTGTTTCAAGTGATGAATGACAGAGGCTAGACTTCAATCCCATTTGCGACAAGAATATTTGTTCTCTTTCTTCAATGAGTGATCGTGAAGTGGCAGAAAGAAGTGGGAGTTAAATCTCAACAAAAGTGGCTTTCTCAATTGTGTCTTATGAAGTATAGATTTCCTAGAAGTGGTTTTCATAATAGAACACAATTTTTGACTTCATGGAAATCAAAGCATCACTTTAAATCTCTCAGAACTCTATGATTCCTGTTGGATATTTCAGGCCCTCAAAATTTAATCTGGAAGTTAAACATAACAATCCATAAAAGAAGTCCTTTATTGTTTGCAAAAAAAAATTTTTAACTGTCAATTGTATTATTTTGGAAACTTTCTTCATATTATAAGTGGTGATCATGGTGGCTAGTTTTAGGTGTAAGCTTAGCTAGACTATGGCACACAGTTACCCAGCCAAACGGGAATCTAGGCATTGTTTTAAAAAGGTATTTTGTAGATATGGCTAACATCTACAATCAGTTTAAATAAAGGAGATCATCCTCAATAATATGGGTGAGGCTTACTCATCCAATCAGTTGAAAGTCCTTAACAGCAAAATTGAGGTTACCCTCAGGAAGAAGAAATTCAGGCTGAAGACTGCAGCATCAGCTTCTGCCTGAGAGTTTACAGTGTGCCTGCTTGCCCTACATATTCGGACTTGCAAACCCCCACAATCACAGGAGCGAATTCCTTGAATATATTTATTTCATAAATAAATATATATGTAACCAAACATATATAATCACATATATTTTATAATGTTTGTATCCTACTAGTTCTGTTTGTATGGAGAACTCTGACTGATAGAGTGGACAAATGCTATTGACAATAGGCTTGCATAATATTAACAAGAACAGATGTGAGAGAGATGTTTATCCTAGCAAAATAATTTAATTGTTAAGTTTTTTAGATAACACACACATAAAAATATATTCTTGAGCTGAGAAAATAAATAAAAGCCAATTAAAACATGAAGTCAAGCAATATGAAAAGATGCTAAAGATAATTTGATTACTACCCAGCCCACATCTTAGAATTGTATGGAACAATAATCATCTTGGAGAAAAATACGCTACTTCATTTAGTATTAAAATACATGTCTTACTTCCCCTCCCCCTAAATTATAATCTCCTAGAAGGCAAAGAACACATCTTCATTTTAGAATGCCTTACTCACAGTAAGTACACAATAAATGGTTGCTGGATTTAAAACAATGAATAAATTTGTATCCTGAGTGTTAGTTATTCAACACCTATTGACTAGATGCCTCCTATGTTCCAGCACTGTGCTAAGTTTTGGGAGCACAGTGGTACATACATTAAGTCCTCTCCTCATGGAATTGTGCTGTGGCTTACCTGACCTAGTGACTGACACAGGTGCCTAGGGATGGCATTGCCCAAGTATCATTAAAAGGCTGCTGCCTTTAGCAGTTCTCTGCAAATCTGGTATGCTAAGTTCAAACAGAATATGGGGAAAGGGTGATGAAGTGATCTTTTCTTAATCAAGGCTACTGCAGAGTCCAATGATGAGAATCAGGTAGAGCATCTCTTTTACATATAGGTAACATAACTGCAACAATAAATAACACATTTATAGAAAAGTGAAAAAAGAGAAAAAAAAGATTATCCTGATTTATGTCAAACTCACAAATTAGCAGTCTATTTCCCAGAACATTTAGTCTGCCTTCTTAACTATTATCTACTTAAACCCTTTTGTAGAGACAATATGGAGATAAGGACGTGGCCAGAGTTGTCAGAAAGACCCAAGCCTAAAGCCTAGCATCACCACCAGCTATGTGACTTTGGACAAGTTGCTTCACATATCTGAACCTCAGTGTTCCCAACTATAAAATGAGAACAATACCTGACTGTCAGCCTGCGTGTGTATGTGTGTGTGATCGTGTGACAAAGTACTGTGAGTACACCTAGCAGCTCAATGCCTAGCATTTGGAAAGTTAACAATAAATGGTAATTAGATTTGATACAGTACTTCACATTTTAAAGCTACACAACCTCTGAGATGACAATTTCCATTAGCAAAGTTACCAGTTCAAAGGCACTTCCCTTCCTGTGACTTTCAGAATGTGCTCAAACCATTAGTTTTTCCAAGGGAAAATCTCCAGTATGTTATGGAAACACTATAAAGAGGAATTTCCAGGAAAAAAATATAAATATAGGTACCAGTAATAGATGTATATAGACTCATAAGAACCACAGACTCTTAGACCAGGAGGAAATACTGAAGATCATTTAGGTCTCATTTTATAAGATTTAGAAAAGCAAAATAACCTCTTCAAGGGCCCTAAGTAGTTACTGGTAATGTGAAGACAACCCATCAGTTTTAGAGATAGACCATAATCTACTACCTATAATTTATCTCCATACATTAGGATTATTATTTTCAAAGGGGTAAATGCAATTCCCAAAACAATAGCTAATAATTAGGTTGTCTGTGTAAAAATTACAAAGACAATCTTTTTTCCTCTATGATAACTCATACTTATTCACAGCCATCTCTGTACTCCGACTTTCAGAGACAGTTTCTCTCTCCAGGATGCTGGTCACTACATGAGAGGCACAGGGGATTGTAAGCGAGTGGCCAGTCCATTTGTCATTTACCATGTGCCAGATTCTGCCTATGCTTTATCATTTAATCCTCACCCATAACCCTTTAAAATGCATGCTTTTATTTTCAACATTGTCCAAATGGGTTAATTAAGGCTTATCGAGGTTAGGTAATTTGTTCAGGTTCGCACTACTACCAAGTCAGAAAGCAAGATTTAAAGCTATTCTGTCTGTCTCCAGAGGCCACAGAGATATTGAGAGTTTCTTGACACTATAAATTGCTAAATTCTTCCCTTATATCTTATATTCTGATGTCCAGGCTTCCCTGCCTAATCCATGATAAATTATGCTGCATGCATGACTTGATTCTCTAGCTGGTTGATTGGAAATTATAGTCACATAAACCAAAAGAAGAAACCAGCCCAGAGTTTTGTGCTGATACAGCTGAGTAGTGGGTATGGATCACCCCTGGGCCTTGTGCTCCTGCAGATGGATGAATCGGGAGGGCAACCTCTCTGGGGTGTAAACAGAACCACCCAACAGGAGGGCCCAATGTCCTGTGGGACCTGAACAGAATCAAAATGTTCAAATCCCTAAGGAAATGGCATTGCCCAAGTACCTTCAAACTGCCTTTAACAGTTCTCTGCAAATTTGGTATGCTAAGTTCCAACAGAAAATAGGCAGGTGGTGTGATGAAGTGATATTTTCTTACTGAAGGCTACTGCAGAGCACAAATGAGAATCAGGCAGAACATCTCTCTTATATACAGGTAACATCAGTGCAACAATAAATAACACTTGTATAGAGCTGTTCATTTGAAAAGGGGTACAGAAATTGAAATCAGAAATTCGCTTCCACCTCACATTAGCCATATAACCTTGGGCTTCACAGTGACTCTGGATGAACTTTGGTGTCTTTTTATATGATGGAACTGGTTTCATTTACTTTTATTTATGGATTATTCTGTTATGTCTACCAAATAAGAATGTTTTGGACATGGATGGGAAAGATATAAAATGCAATACAAATATCTGATATTGTTACTAATAACTAGCAGAATTTGAAAACAAGGTTTTCTTACATTTTTAAATGAATGTTCATAGATAGTTTATTGAGATTGATACAAACCACTCGAGATCATTGCTGTCACCCAGTATTAAAGGAAAGCTCTCCTGTCCAGAGCACATCACCCACCTCTAAATGGTAGAATGTGAAGAAACTTTTAGATACGATCCTTCCAAGCCCTGTGATTATACACCTTTGAAAATAAAGGTTGCTCAAACCCACATAGCTTACCCAAAACAAAAGGAAACTGGAGTTCAGTTCCCTGGGGGTGCAGTATGGTGCTTTTAAGGTTTTTACCTCTTTTCTATATTTTGATTATTAAAATATAATTTTTGTTTAAAATAATCTAAAAGAAATTTTCATGATTTTTTCCAGTGGCGTTTAATGGACCAGACAGCATTTTGAAAGCATCACAGGATGATCCAGATGAAAAGATAACTAACCATCAGAGCAGCTTTGAGAGATAGGATCACAAATCAGCACCCAAAAATGACAATCATTAATTTTGTCACTAAATGACATAATGATAAACAGTATGACTCTTTTACCTTTTTTCTGTGGTTATTCAAGAGGTAAGAAGGGGATCCCACCCTTAGTAAACTTCAGGGGAAAAAAAAAAGAGACATAATGATGCATTTTTTCCCTCAAGTTTATTTATAACCCAAAGATGGTAATAAGCTTCTTAAGGGTGTTAATCACCCATGTTTCCTTCTCAAACACTCTTATTTTTACTTCCACCCACAGGAAAAAGAAAACTTTTTATAAATAAGATTAGTCACTGAATAAAAGGAAGTAACTAAGGCTAGTGATTGCTTAATTATTTTGTGTGTTAAGAAACTTTACTCCAATAGATTAAAAATTCATAACTGAACATTTTATGATTGTAGACAAATTTTTGGAGTTGGAAAACACCTAAAGAGAGTCTGTCCTTCAATCTTTCACCTGATGAAAACATAATCTCTACGAAATTCTACAAAAAAAGCCATCTGGCAGCTACTAGAAAATATCTAGTAACAAGACACTCCTTAATGGGACATGGGGACTAGCAGTTGGGAAGCTCACTTCATTTATGTACTGGGTATATATTTATGTAAAACAATAATTATTTAGAAATCTGACCCTCTATAACTTCTACCATTTGGTTGCATTGCTGTATGCACCCACAGTATCCCACATAACTCCCCTCTCAGCATTTGCCTGTCTTTTTAAGTATTATTATCTCACCCTTCACCTCAGAGAATGCACCTGTCTTGTTCCTCCCTCTTTCTCCAGCACCTAACATATTAAGCCTAGCAATCGATGCTTAATAAATATTTCTTGATTCAGTGCATAACATTTTAGGTAAATTTCCTAGAGATTTGCAGAATAAATCAAAGCATTTTTTCACATGACCCCCTTTTTATATTATATGATATTTAACAGACCTCTTTTCCAGAATCAAAAACCCCATATTTTGTGGCCACTTGTGACCTGACTGGTCCCAGAGCCTGCTCTGATGAAGTCATTGTCTCCAGAATGTAACTTAGTCAAAATCTCCTTCAAGGTATTACAAAGATTGAGAACACAGGACTCCAGCAGAATACAGTGAAACTATTATCTCCTTTAATCCCACCTCACTGCCAACAAATGCTGTTTATGCTTGTATCTCTTTCCTATTTAATCACATAATATTGTTTGGATTATATTGCATTAAGGTCCTATTCACTTTCACATGAGTTTATTTGAAGGATGCTCTCCTCATTGTTTGAAATTAAATATAAGATTTGAATTTTTTCTTGCTAACTTTTTCAGTTTATATTTCATATTAATAAGAACAGTGTTTATTCTTGATACTCTTATTTCACTCTCAAGATGCCCCTACCCTCCCACACATTAACCTCAATGTTAGTGTCATACACACCCTGGAAAGGACTAGAATTGAAGGAAGTGATCATGCTGATAATACAGAACCAGAGTTTTTAAAATCTACCTGTAATTTTAGAGAAAATAGTCCTTATGTCCAGCATGAATGTGAGCACAGTTCTATGTATAGCAGCCCCAAGGTAATGACACAGACATGAATCATCTGACACAAATCAACACCAGTGGCAACTTCTGATAGATTTGAAAAGTTAAAGCTTTTTACAGATGATAGCCAAGTAAAAAGTTTTTTCAAATCTAAACTATTTTTTCCATTAAATCTGCATTACCTTTTTAATACCCACTTTTGTTCTAGATAGCCCCATAAGAATTCCCGATTAAAGCCAAAAACTTTCACTAACTCCTGTTCTCATTGCCTTTTTCCGGTCTATTATTAAATCCTGTCGTGTCATTCTACAAAGTGTCGTAAGATTCTTCTTTATATTCTTGGCTTCATTTATTCAATAAACACTAATTAAGATCTTACCATGTATTTGTTATAGGTGTACAACAAATCTATTTATATCCCCATCTCATTCTAGAAGGTAATATAAGTGAATTATAAGGCTACGAAAAAAAGAAATGGAAGGATGGATGGATGGATGGAAGGAAGGAAGGAAGGAAGGAAGGAAGGAAGGAAGGAAGGAAGGAAGGAATCAAAATAGGAGCAACTGGCAAATGGGAGAAAAATAAGACAAAGGCCTAAAATGGAATCAAGAATGAGGTTTAAAATCCAACCCATGAAGATCTATAAATTTCCTTCAGCTGAAGCAAAGTTAACTTTAAATTTTTAGACAGTCAAGGCAAAATGGAAAAACCTGATTAATTTCAAAATCAAAAGTGTTTCTAACATAAAAACATAGAATTGCTCAGAAGTACCATTCTCCTTAGTCCTAAATGCAAAAAAGTGTTTTCCTTCCAAGAGTTTGTATAAAAACAATATCTTCCCTCTTAAAAAAAAATTGATACCCTGAGTTTCTAACTACTTTCGTATTTATTTCTCCTTGCACGCAGACACTCTCTTGAAAACAAGAGTCTACCCTTGCTGATTTCATTTACTCACTTCGTATTCATTTTTCAACTCACTGCATTGAAAGTCTCATCCTTTTATCTTCTCTGAAACTGCCTGGCAAATGAAGTTAAGTGCTCCATAATTTCACACTAATATTTGCTACAAAATACTCTCATCTACTTCATGTATATCTGGTTTCTCTCTTTTTCAAGCTATCTTGCATGTTATAGCCAGAACCATTTGCATTAAGAACTGACCTAATGTGGTTGCTCTTCTGCTCAAGGACCTACTGAATAGCAACCACATCAAACCTGAACACTTTCTTCCACTGTCTAAGGTTTTCATATTCAACTCCCCACCATAATCTAACATATACTCTCAAGTTAAATCATGAGGAGTGGCATGTTTGACTCCTAATCCATATATGTCCCCTATCTTTGAAGCCTCAGTATCCCCATTCACATGTTCAGCCCAGTCTCTAGGCTCTGAACAACACTGTACTTGAAACAGGGGAATATGAACATTCTTCTGTGGATCATTTCACTGGCAGTATGTTGCTCTGGTCTTGCTGCTTGCTTATATTCCAGCCTCATAATTGAGTAACTTTCATTTTTTTTCTTTTTACTAGTATCTCATAATAATTTACTGTAATAATTACTCAGACTTAATTAGTATCTCATACTGACTTAATTTACTGAGTACCCAGGCACTGATACTAGGCCTTCACTAACTGAACTCCACTAATTTGTTGCCCTCCTGATTGTCTGTTTATTGACTGCTGCTTCAAGCTCCACTGACAGGTGGCCTTTTTCCAACTTGGCTTGTACTTGTTTTGGCCCCTTGATTACCCACTACTTTCCTTTCTTCCAACAGTCAACCATCCTGGTTTCACACGCTGCCCAATGTGTTCACTTTTCAGATGACCTTGATTCCATGTCCTACAGATGACCTGGACTGGAGCCCGTTGATTGTAGCTCCTGAAGTTCTGCCGTCTGGCTCATCTTGTAAACAGACAAACCCAGCCTCCTCATTGTAGACTCCGCAGAGGTATTTATTCTATTCTCATGTGTTTTGTTTGTTTATTTTTGTTTTGTTTGCTGTCTTCCATTTTTAGAATGCTATACCTCTTTTCTCCAAAGCCAAATTGATCCTTCAAATCCCAGTTCAAGTCCCACTTCAAGAATATTCTAGTTTTTAACTAGTGCATCATCTCTGAACAATATAATAGCTCGAATCTGCACTATATAATGTTTTATCCTTCTCTACTCCCTCAGCTTCAGGTATATAATGCAATTGTTGCTAACAACTAGGTAGTTACAAAACATATATTTGATTCAAATATTAATTATATTTTAATACTCAGGAGACTTCAAAACAGGAAAGTTATGTGAGATTTTTATAAAACAAATTACAAAGTATTGGACTATAAATTTAACCCCAAATCGATAGAGATAGATACACAGATAGAGCATTTACATGATGCCAACAATGTAGAAAAATTTAGTCACAAGCTTTCAATCACCTTCCCACATAAATTTTATTCTGCTATTGAGGTATTTCTGGAGAATCTATACTAAGAAGACCTAAAGACATATTGGAAAGAGTCTAATGTAAATCATATAATGTAAGGAGGTTTTGGATGAACGCTTTAGGCTATATTCTCTCTCAAGAGGTTACAATGCTTGTTCTAATATGTGATGTTGTCAATTTCTTGTACATTTTTTAAAGTGCAAAAGTATTTAGCATCGTATGCCCAAACTTGCAACAAACTATATTTAGTATTTTTTATTAAAAATATAAACTATTAAAAAAAAATTGATGGATTAACAGAAAGGAACTATGTTTACAATACAAAATAGAAGGAGATAGCCAGACTAGATCTCTAGAATCTAGTTTTATAATTGTAAAATTCCAGGAAATACCAAATCATGCTGACAACAGATTCTTGAGATAAATTTCATTTCAATGATGTATAGATTGTATGCAAAGAAATAGACCTGGATAATGCTTTTTGATGATTTCTAACTTTATTCCAAGTCTATAGTCTTTGTGAGTAGAGGACTAAATTGAATCTGGGCTCCACCAAGAAAAAAATAGGTGACCTAGGACAAGTCATTTAACTTCTTTAGTTTATTTACTCACTTATACAGATAACAATAATAAATTCCCTGTCTTCCTCAAGATATTATAAAAATTGTGTTAAAAAACTTATATCAAAATATTTTACAAGTAATGTTTTACATAAAATTTAATTATTATGAATAAATAGAACCTTTAAAAACTAAATCTTTCAAGATTATATTCATTCAAATGGAAATAGCTAAATTTGTGCATAAATATCAGATGACTTCTTTCTGCCTTGGTTACTAATGAATGGCCAAGCTTGTTTCTATAAATAAATGGGCACTAGGATGGATTTTAAAAAATACATGTGGCTCAAGATTAGACTTCTTCCGCTTTGTGGTATCACATGTCTGACCACAGCAACTATTTTAAATCATGGTCTATGCTTTTTAATGACATCTAACTCCACACAAAGAGTCATCATTCTTATCTAGACATGTGTGACGTGCTTGATTGCAATGTGTTTTTTTTGTGTTTTTGTTTTTCTCTTTATCATTTTAACATGAATTTCTATAATACTTTGGTAATCTTGAAAACACTTAGGTCACCTTACAACATCGAGACAGGCATAGACCACTGTTTCCTTAAGTCTATTAAGTTTTGTTATAAAAATTGGCTAGCCAGCTGTTCTTGGCCTAACATTAATCTAATAAAAGTGTTTCCAAAGAAAGTTTATGGAATGAAAATTAATTGCTATTATTTTCAACTTTAATTGAATTTTTAAATAAAAACACTAAAAACTAAACAATAGTATTGAATGCTACTATTGGAATTCATAGTTGGGCATGGCAGTACATGCCTATAATCCCAGCTACTCAGGATGCGGAGGCAGAAGGACTACTTGAGGCCAGGAGTTTGAGACTAGCCTGAGCAATATAGAAAGATCCTATCTTACATGAAATACAGAAAGAAAGAGAGAGGGACAGATGGAAGGAGGAAGGGAGGGAGGAGGAGAAAGAGACAGAGAGAAAGAGAGAGGAGGGAAGGAGGGAGGGAGGAGGAGGGAGGGGGAAGAGAGAAAGAAAGAAAAAGAAAGAAAGAAAGAAAGAAAGAAAGAAAGAGAAAGGAAGGAAGGAAGGAAGGAAGGAAGGAAGGAAGGAAGGAAGGAAGGAAGGAAATAGAAAGAAGAGGGAGGGAGGGAGGGAGGGAGGAAGGAAGGAAGGAAGGAAAGAAAAGAAAGAAAGAAAGAGAAAGAAAAAGAAAGAAAGAAAGAAAGAAAAGAAAAGAAAGAAAGGAAAGAAAGAAAGAAGAGGGAGGGAGGGAGGGAGGGAGGGAGGAAGGAAGGAAGGAAGGAAGGAAGGAAGGAAGGAAGGAGCTGCAAACTGGCATGGACCAGAAGCCTCTTAGTGGAGATCTCTGTATTGCTGGTCTATCTGGGTGGTGGGCATTCTGCCTACCCTAGACTCAGTCTCAAGCAGGGAGGCCAGTATTTCTCATACTGGAATTCCTACCTAGACTGTGTCTCTAATGGATGCATGTACTTTGCCACTTTAGTTACTTACAGTATTAATGAAGAAAATATGACAAGGACTGATGAATATTTGGTCAGTTGTATTGGTTAAAAAGTCATTACTATTGTGGGAGTTTTTGACAGTGTTTTAGCGTATTCAAGGGGTTTAACACATGCAATGTATTGTCCCAGATAGAGCATCTACTTGAAGACAAACAGAGCTACATTCAAGTCCTATGAACTTCAGCAACTTAATTATTTGTATTATCTTGGGGAAACAGATAATAATAGTGATAATAATAAAAATAGAGAGGAAGTGAGGCAAAAAGAAATAGAAATCAATCAGCAATAAACACTAAAATAAAAATAATAGGGGTTAAAGGCATAGAGAATATGGAGATAGAGAAGGTTTACGTAAGTGTGTTCAGGGAAAGTCCTTGTGATGAGACAATGCTGGAACCTGAAGGAACTGGAGAGGTGAGCTTTGTGTTTTTATGAGAAGAGCATTTCAAGGAGAATCGAAAACAAGTACAAAGTGCCCAACCTACGAAATGGGATTTATCGCAGGGGAGGAATATAACAAAACAGCCAGGTAGTTCTAAGAATCCAGGTGCTGACAGAAAGTGCTGAACGCTTGGCAACATGGCAAAACTCTGTCTCTACAAAAAACACAAAAAATTATCCAGGCACGGTGGTGCACACCTGTAGTTCCAGCTCTCTGGGAGGCTGAAGGGGGAGGATTGCTTGAGCCCAGGAGGTCAAGGCTGTAATGAGACAAGATCGTGCCACTGCACTCCAACCTGGGTGACAAAGAGAGATCCTGCCTCAAAATAAATAAATAAATAAGTGCTGGGTAGAGCTGAAAAAGCAGCATATTTGGCAGAGATTCTCCACCCCATCACAATGCAGGCATAGCAGAGAAAGAACTACATGGGGTCTCTAGACAGCTGGACTTGGGAAGCTGTAGAAGGCTCCACTGCTCGAGCCATGGAAGAGCATAGAAATTGCTAGAGGACTGGACTCAAAAGGGTTTTCATCAGAGACAAGGAGCATTCAGCAATGACCCAACTGGGCCAGCAACTGAAGACTATACAGGATCAGAGATGACAAGGCCATCAGAGTAGTTCAACCAACAGAACAAGAAGGTGGTGTGGAGGGACTCCAGCATAAACAGAGGATGGCAACCCAGGACCAGGTGATCTGTTCCTGCCTTAATACCACAGTTATATGGAAACCCCAGAACAACCAGGTTTTGAAATTAGGTAAGAGGAGATGAGAAATTTTAATTTTTTAGATACATAGGTTAGCGAATTGAAATTCATATTTCCTCAACTGTTGAGGGCAACAATGATGCAAATATATGTGTGTATACACACACACACACACTCACACACACACACTCACACAAACATACATTTGGCATGGAATACATATATTACAGGCCAAGACATCCTTTTTATTCCCTACTCTTCTGTGCTTTGGGATTAAGGTTATCTAAACTCTGGATATATTATCAATCATGTATACACCAAATCCTGAATGTGCTAGGTAAATAATACTCTACTGTAATTAAAAAAATAAATAACCGTTGTAAATTTGCTATCAAGAAGTACAGAGTGTCTGTCATGGCATCATAAAGCAAGGCTATCTGAGCTCATCTGGAAGATCAGGGAAGGCATTCTAATTTGGTTTGCTGAGTCAGGGAGCCTCACCACAAGCCTGTCAAGTAGGTATTATAGGTATCATTATAGTTATTTTACAGATGAGGAAAAGGGAGATAGTGTTTGCCTCTGGGGACCATCAGACACTGGGGCGCTAAAGAAGTGTCACAAGCTTTATTTAGCCTTATCTGCAATTGTTTACATTTCATAAAGAAAATAGTTTTGTATTTTATTTTTGTAATTAAAAATTCATTTTTACATAAGTTTAAGTAACTCATGCTGGAAGTCACCCAGCAACTAAATGACAACACTGGAATTTAACTCATTTCTGTCAGGCCCCAGTGCTCCTAACCAAAATGCTCTAAAAAAAAAAAAACACCCAATTTCCAACAATAATACAATGAGTATGTACATCATAGTAAAAATATATATATAATGAGATATTTGGATTCACGGTCTGAGGTTCAGGTGCTTTTAATGTAGCGAGTAGGTCTCCAACAGATCTGCTGGCATTTGCAACCTATTACTGCTGATGGGCAAGTACTCAGAGCCCTTATTTGTGTTCATCCACTGTTCTACATAAAACATGTGACATTCCCTGGCTACTGGTGCTATAACTTGTCTATGCTGCTCTAAGGGATGAAGAAAAGACAGAACACTTAAACAAACCCAAAATAAATATCAAGGGCAGCACCTAGGTCTTTGACATCTCTCTAATGGCAGAAATCTTCCCTGTTGTCAAACGTACACACTCTCATAAACCATACATTGCACACACCCCCACTACCACCACCTCCGCCTCCACCACAACTGCCACCGCCATTTTATCCAGCTCATCATTGGCAGAAAAGAGGGAAATTTATGGATAATTTGGAAAGTAAGAAAGAATGATAGGCCTTATTTTATCACAATGTAGGCATCAGTGTTTTTCTGCTTTGGAAATGGGAAGTATATAAGTTAGGAATTCTTTAATATTACAGCAAAAATAATGCAAGACAAACATGTAATTAAGCATGGAAGGAATTTATGTATTAGAAGACTATTGGATAGTTCTCATCATCTCTAGGAGCCCCAGAAGTTGGAAACCTCCTCCCAAATCCTGCTGCGAAACTGTCCCACAAATTGGCATCACCACCACCGCTGGGCGCACACACTGCTGCTTTCAGGGCCAAAACCCCAGACACCAAGCGCCATCTGCTGCTACTGGATCCCATGGCACTGAGATGTGTTGTAGCTGTCACCGCCTCACCACTCTCGCCGGCAGCATTCTGCAGTTCCTCTTTTTCATGTAACTAACTTTCGATTCACATCCTGCCACAGACACATCTGATTGGCAGATACTATGGCATGTGCCCATGTCATAGCTAAAAGAAAGGCTAAAACATTTGTAATTTTTTATTTATGTAATGGGAGATGGGCTCCATATTATAAGGTAGGGGATTCTTCAAGAAGTTTCGGTACTGAGAAATCAAATTGAATGACAAACAGGAACCAAAAAATGCCATGGTAGAGATGAAGAGAACCCAAAACCTCTTTTTCTGTCCTTGTTTCCTTTTCTGAAACAAGTGACTATATACTCAAAGTCCATGGGGAACATGACAGAACCATTCTAAAAACTCACTAACACCTTCATGTCCAGCCAAGAACCAGCAAGTTCACATCTTATTTGAAGAAAACAAACCTTTATATGAGTTGGAAGCATAGTATCACAAACTGGCGCACAGGGGTAAATAGGTGCCTGATGTGCTTCCAGTCAGCCAGGCCCAATAATGTCCTTCAAGCCTGTAGAACTATTGCCTCTGATGTTCCTCCTCCACCCGGAAACAGAACCAATAGCGGCTGGTCTTGTGTCTACCCCCAACCTTCTCTTTCATGACAAAGCAACATGCAAGTGGAATCCCAAGGTAAGACAAATGTCGTCATTAGTTAACATTGATTAAACATAGTGTTTACGTCACTAAAATCCTCAGTACTATAATCATAAGTTCTTATTCACGGGCTATGATGATAACTATGTGAAATCTATTTCTGATTAATCTTTCCACCTAGTGCTTAAATATAGAATATTACTATATTCAATACAAATATAAAAACATTTGATTTATATTTATTTAAATATATTTTTATCCCTAGTATATTTATTAAATATATTAATATAGAGTTATGTATCTAGATGTATAAAAGGGTCAATATTTCAGCAAAAATTTTGCTATTAACTTTTCAAGGAAATTACATACTGGCTTTTAATTACAATGGCCTATGATGACACCTAGTGGCTAATGGGCATATTTTGAAATCCCCAATTTGACCAATGTAAATGATTTTTAATTTTTTTTTTAATAAATACGGTGATAATGTTTCCTTTTGTGGATTTTGGCACATTTTTAAAATAAAATAAGTACATAAAATTTCTCTTTACTGTCACAAAGAAACTGAAAAAAGTTAACTGTCATTAAGACCACTTTTTAAAAATTGTACTTAAATCTTCAGATAATATATTAGCTATCAATCATACCTAAAAAGGAAGAAAATAACATTATGCAAGTTCAAAATGAATGTAGGCATTTTAATCAGTTAACTCTCTAAATTTATAAAAATATAAGGCAGAATCACTTAACATAAAATTCCTGGAATGGAAATCATAGATTTATAGTCCTGATTGTGCCTCAAATTAGTTGTGTCCTTGAGCAAATTGTGCAATGTCTCTGTGCCTCAATTCTATAATTAGTAACATGAGAAGGTCAGAATTTACAGGCCTTTGAGCAACTTCTTATGTGAGACTCTACAAATTGCTGTCAGTCACATGGCCTTCCTCATCTAGGCACCTGTGCCTAACACAACAGAGTATGAAATGCTCCATTCTGAACTCAAGGTTTAACATATATCAGCTTTTCTGACACATATATTTTCTTTTAGATCATAAATTCATAATATGTACTTAATATTTAATTCATTTATAGTCTCAATCTTGAAATGTTTGGTAACTTCATTAGCTATTGAACAAAATGATATTAATTTTGAATGTTTCCTCAAGTTGCTTCACTAAAATGAAAAAGGAACCACTAGCATCTTTCCTTAATATTCAATAAGCATATCTTTTTCACTTTATTCTAGAAATTTATAATTTTGCATAACTCTATTAAGTCTTCTCACAGACTTCCACTGTCTACATCTGAAGAGCTCTAGTCATGATAGTTTGAACATTTGAACTCATTTTACAGTTATCCCTCCCTCTCTGCACTAGGCACCCCCAACACACACACACACACACACACGCAAATTCTTACCATCTTTGTCTTACCATCTTTCTCTTTTTATAGTTGTTTTCATTTTTTTCTTTTTTTAAAAAAAGTTGATTATTAAATATTTCAAGCATAGAGAAAATTGTAAGTCCATATGTAAAACACCCATGGATCTATCACTTATTTTTGTAATCTTAACATTTTGTCATATTTTATTTAGTAAAAATGGAATACTGCACAGACAATTAAGACCCCATATACCTATCCCCTGCCTCCATCTCTATCAGAAATCACTATCTATATTTAGAGTTTATAATCCACCTGCATGTCTTTATATTTTTATCACATATAACCAGGAGCAATACATGTACGGGTTTACATGTTTTAAAACATTATATAAATGTTTATATAAGTATATATTCTT
The DNA here is from genome assembly GCF_006542625.1 of Nomascus leucogenys. Taxonomy (NCBI): domain Eukaryota; kingdom Metazoa; phylum Chordata; class Mammalia; order Primates; family Hylobatidae; genus Nomascus; species Nomascus leucogenys. The sequence goes on along the minus strand of NC_044389.1, from coordinate 22,992,619 downwards.
CTGCAATTTGTTTGTACAGAAGTTGTTAATTTCAATGTAGTAAAATTTACCAATCTTTTTCTTTAAGTTTTATACCTTTGTTTTTCTTTAAGAAATCTTTCTGTAGCTCGGGGTCATAACAGGTTCTGTACTAATTTTTTAATTAAATCTTTAATATTTTTACCTTTAACCCATTGTTTTGGGTATAATGTAAGGCTGGTATCTAAGGTCATGGGCTTTTTTTTCTATATAGATAATCATCCCAGCATCAAACTATTGAATAATCCATATTTTTGTGCTCTGATTTTCATCTCTGTAGTATTTTATTTTTCCATATGAGTAGGGCTGTTCTGTGCTGTACATTTTTCTATTTGTCTTTACTTGCAGATATTATACTGTTTTAATTTCTACAATTTTAGAGTAAACCTGGATATCTGTTCTCTCCACCATCTTGAAAAATGCCTTAATTATTTTTGACTCTTTTTTGAGGTATGAATTATAGCAAGAACTTGTCAAAGTCAAAGGAAATAGCTCTACTGTAATTTTGCTTGGAATTACATTGAATGTATAGGTTAATGAAGACAGAGTTATATTTATAATATTTTCCTCCATGAACATAATATAGCTCCTTTATTTAGGTTCTCTGTTTCATGAAAATACTAAGTTTTCTCTAGAAACTCTTGCACATCTCTTGTTAAATTTATTCCTAGGTTCTATATAATTTTTTTCACAATTTTAAATGCTATGCTTTAAGCTATATTTTATCTTTGCTTATGCTATATAAAGAAAAGCAGATTATTTTTACGTGTTAATCTTGTATTTCAACAGCGTAATTAAACTTTCTTTAGTGTCAAATAATTTGCCTATATGATCTTTTTAGATTTTCTTCGTAAGCCGATAGGCCTTCCCTATAACAATAATAATTTTGTCTCTTCACTGATAATAGTTACACTTGTTTGCACTTTGCACTAGGTGTGGCCTCCAGCAAACATTTAATAGAAACAATGACAGTAATAGGATAGTACTTCAAAGGTTTTATTCTTAATATGACATTTGCTGTAAGTTTTTGGTAGAAACTCTTCATAGGATTAAGGGATTTCTCCTTTATTCCTAGTCTTCTTTATTGTAAATCAGTATTGCATATTTATCAAATACTTTTTCTGCACTTATTGGGATAATCACATGGCTTTTATCTATTAATGCGATGAAATACACTATTTTATAATAGTAAAACTTCCTTGATTCTAAAACAAGCCCAATTTAGTTCTAATGTATTCTTTTACATATTAAAGATGAGCCTATAATTTTCCTTTCTCATATTGTCTTTCTTTGGTTTTGATATAGAGGTTTTACTAGTTTCATAAAATGTGTTTAGAGATATACTCATTTTCTACTCTTTGGAAAAGTTTATGTCATATTTGGATGTCCTGTTCTTTGCATAGTTGATTAAGGTTCCTGTAAAATTAACTGGAGCTGGATTTGTGGTTTTGTGAGTGTGGATGGAGACACGGGCATAGGAGGAGGTATGCTGACGCACTAGGAGATGAAAATATTCAAACTTTCATTTAATTCCCATAATAGTTAAAGATCTATTCAGATTTTCTAATTATTTTTTAGTCAGCTAAGTGACATTTTTGTAGAAATATGACCATTTATTTTTTGGTCATAGTATTCTCCTGTGATTCTGTTTCATATCTATTAGAACTGTAGATCTGTAGCCATGACCTTTTCTTATCCCTAATATTGTTAAAGGTCATCTCTCTATTTTTACTATATCACTTTTGTCAGAAACACTTCCTTATTTTTATGTAGAAACAAATTTGTTTCTTAACCCTTTTTGTATTCACTTTCTATTAAATTATGACAATTGCTTTTATTTCATTAATTTGTGCTTTTACCTATGTACTATTCCTTTCCCTCTGATTTATATGTTTTTTTTTGGTACTGTTTCCCTATCTTCTTTGTTGATCGCGTAGCTCATTATTTTACAGTTTTCTTTCTTTTTAAAATATAAGCATTTAATGTCATATAATTTATCCTTAAAAAAATCATTTTAGGCCTGGCACAGTCATTAATGCCTGCAATCCTAGCACTTTAGGAGGCCAAGCTGGGGGGATTGCTTGAGGCCAGGAGGACAAGACCAGCCTGGGCAACATAGCCAGAGGCTATCTGTACAAAACTTTAAAAAAAAAGAAGTCATGGTGGGCCAGCCCGGTGGCTCACACCTGTAATCCCAGCACTTTGGGACGGCAAGGCGGGCGGGTCACGAAGTCAGGAGATCGAGACCATCCTGACTAACATGGTCTTTACTAAATATACAAAAAAAAATTAGCCACGCATGGTGGTGGGCACCTGTAGTCCCAGCTACTTGGGAGGCTGAGGCAGGAGAATGGCGTGAACCTGGGAGGCAGAGCTTGCAGTGAGCCGAGATCGCACCACTGCACTCCAGCCTGGGGGACAGAGCAAGACTCTGTCAAAGAAAAAAAAAAAAGTCATGGTGGTACATGCCCTAGCTACTCTGGAGGCTGAGGTAGGAGGATTGCTTGAGCCCAGGAGTTCAAGTTTACAGTGATCTATGATCACACCACTATGCTGCAGCCTGTCTCTTAAAAAAAAAAAAAATCACTTAAGCATTCTCCCACAAATTCTGATACATGACATGTTTATTTATCTTTTATTCACATTTTCCAGTTCCTATTTTGATTCCCTGTTTGATCCATTCATTATTTAGAGTGTGTTTTTGTTTATTTTGTTTTAGTTTCTAAATGCATGAGGAATTTTTAAGACATCTTTTGAAGATTAAATTATATTTTTTACATTTTATTGTGGTGTAAACACTTAACATGAAATCCACCCTCTTAACAGATTTTTAAGTGCACAGTACAATACAGTGTCCTGTTAGCTATAGGCACAATGTTGTACAGCAGATCTGTAAATTTCTTCATCTTGCATAACTGAAACTTTATACCCATTGATTAGCAACTCCCCATTTCTTACTTCTCTCACTCTCTGAAAACCATCACACCATTCTCTGCTTTTAGAAGTTTGACTATTTTAGATAGATTATTTCTCATAGAAGTGGAATCATGCAGTGTTTGTCCTGTGACTGGCTTACTCCACTTAACATAATTTCCTTAAGATTCATCCATTTTGTTGCATATTGCAGGATTTCCTTCTTTTTTAAGGCTAAATAACATTCCATTGTATGTATATACCACATTTGCTTTATCCATTTACTCAGCTCTTTAGGTTATTTTTATATATAGGCTATTGTGAATAATGCTGAAATGAACATGGAAATACTAACATCTCTTTAAAATCCTGATTTCAATTTTTTTGGTTAGATACAAAATCTGCTAGATCTCATGGTAGTTTTTTTAAATTTTTTGAGGAAACTCCTTACTGTTTTCCAGAGTTGCTAGATCACTTGGCATTCCCATCAACAGTGTACAAGGGTTCTGATTTTTCTACATCCTCACCAACACTAGTCTTTGGTTCTTTGACAGTAGCCTCTTAACAGGTGTGAGATGACATGTCATTGTGGTTTTGACTTGCATTTCCCTGATGATTAGTGACACTGAGTAGCTTTTCATATACCTGTTACATGTTTTTGTCTTCTTTGAAAATATGTCTATACAATTCTTTTTAATTGGGTTTTTGTGTTACTGAGTGGCGGCATTTACCCTTAAAACCCACAAAACTATGGCATGAATATACACATAGCAAAGTATAAAGTTTATTTTAAAAATACCTACTTTATTCCCACTACAAGGACACTTTAACTCTCATCAAGCCCCTCTTAACCTTCTCATTATTGTTGGCAGCATTTTAGTTCCACTTTTTTTCATATCACTGAAATTATTATTTTTTTTTTGAGACGGAGTCTCGCTGTCGCCCAGGCTGGAGTGCAGTGGCGCGATCTCGGCTCACTGCAGGCTCCGCCTCCCAGGTTCACGCCATTCTCCTGCCTCAGCCTCCGGAGTAGCTGGGACTACAGGCGCCCGCCACCAAGCCCGGCTAATTTTTTGTATTTTTAGTAGGGACGGGGTTTCACCGTGGTCTCGATCTCCTGACCTCGTGATCCACCCGCCTCGGCCTTCCAAAGTGCTGGGATTACAGGCGTGAGCCACCGCCCCCGGCCTGAAATTATTACTATTGTTCATACAAACAATAGTTGTGTATGTAAAATTCCACGTGTACCATTTTCTCTGTTCATCATTTCTTTTTTGCATCTCAATCTCCCTGTAGCTCTAATTTTTTTCTTTCTTTAGTATATGCATTTGAATCTTTCATTGAGAATCAAATAGTGTGTACAAAACTTTAAATATATACAGAATGTGTAGTTGTTTTCTCGTAATATTTGAAGAAAATTTTCCATTATTTTCTTGTTTCTGTTTTTGCTGCTGAAGTATCTGCAATTATTATTTCAAAGCAATCTTTTATTTAAGTCTAATTACTATTGATTTTTTTCTCTTTTACTTTGGCAAAATTCTACATTTTTATCATGCTGTATCAACATGTGGAGGTAAAGATAGATGTATAGATAGATAAACGGATGGATAGATAGATAGATAGATAGATAGATAGATAGATAGATAGATAGATTTCTGCTCAGGATTTAAACATAGTGAATCTTATTAATCTTTTATTAGATATGAAAATTCTCACCAAATTACCTTACATACTTAATCTTGTTATATCATCATGCTATTTTTTGAATCATGTTCTTAGGTCCATCTATTAGTTCACAAATTCTTCCTTTAGCTAATCTGTTGTTTAATCTGTCCACTAGTTTGTTTTTTAGTGATTATATTTCTTACCTCCAGAAGTCATCTGTTTTTTTTTCCACATCTGCCTAATCTTTTGAAATATGGTTTTGTTGTTTTCAAAATTGAGAATCTTTTTTTAAAATAGATTATTCAGTTTAAATATTTTTGTTTTATAGTTTCTATTCAGCAATTCTATTAGCTGAAGGTCTTAGGAATCTAATCTCACTTCTTTTTTAATCTGGTATTTTTTCATTAGGGTTTGTTTGCTTGTGTGTTTGTAAATTTTGGATATTAAGCTCATCTTCAGCATAGATTTATCCATAGGAGTCTTGTGTGGCCTGTGTTAACAGATGTCATTCCAGGGATATATAGTCTGCCTTCTGCTAGGTGCTCCAAGGATATTACCAACCCAAACTACTTTTTACATTGATTCCTCACTTGAGAATTTTAGGAGCTCATGGATAGGGTAAATTTAAATCCCATTACCATGATTACAAATTTTCATGGAAGGCTTCATTTTTTTCATCTGCAGCCCAGGGCCAAGAGAGCTAAGCTTTCTTGTTGTCTCCTATGCCACTGGAAAGATATTTTCTAGTTCAACCTATTTCTGATGGTTATCCCTCTGAAAAACACAGATTAGAGGGTTGGTGGATCTCAATACAAACTTCCCACATGTACAGGCATCATACCCCAGGTGCTAGCTTCCTTCTTTTTCCTTAACCAGGAAAGAAACAAAAAAGATTATTTGCCAGGTTGAGTCACAATTCCAGTTTTCCATCCTACCATTAAGATTTTCAATTCCCACTTTGTATAGGAAATTGAGAATTTTCCTTTCTTACTAGTAAGAGCAGCCATGAATTTAAAATAATTTTAAAACTATTCTAGCCAGAAAATCTCTGTGTTTTGTAATGGAAGCATTTTCATTTACTTGGTTGGTTCAAAAAATTGCTGGAAATAAAAATAGTCACCTTCTTTCCCATTCATTTACAATCTCCTTGAGTTGACAGCAACTGTGTACATAAGCTAAGGGTAACTACAGATAAAATATTGATTTCCATTATAAGTGAAAACACTGTTGCCGAATAATGGCCATGATCACTAATCTTTTAAAGGTATATATAGTGAATTGGCATTATCATGGGAAAATATTATCAGCAACAAAATATTAATAAAATTTATCAATTATTAAGCACTTGAGATGTATTAGTTATTACTAATCCTTATAATAATTTTCCTCAGAAAACTACCATTTATAATATAAAGTAACTTGTTCATAATCATGCACATAGTTTGATGACTCAGTTGGGAATACAGATCCATCTCTTTCTAACACCAAAATTGGTTATCTCTACATCAAGGGCTTCCATATGTCATAATTGACCATGATTCATGTTGCTTATTTGGGATTTGTTTACCTGGCAACTCTTTAACTCAAGCTTGCCCAAGTAAAACTTTCTATCTTTGTCTTGTTCGCTATATTCACCTCTATCAGCATGTATATTCAGAACTTATTTAATCTGTAAACCTGCCTAAATTGTTGCAAACAGAGATTAAAGTCATAAAAAAATAAGCAAAATGCAAATAAGCATACAGACTGTGTCTTATTTATCCGTATAATCTGCTGTTTCACATAGTACATGACTTTTTTAACACATAAAGTCAAAGTGATCTGAAAATACTTTAATTCCTAATATTGTAAATATTTATCTAAGTGCTTCATAAAGTACCTTATAGCTTACAATAAAATATATTATAAATAGAATCTTTCTTATAAATATTGAAACCTCAGTCCTTAGCACTATGTCTATAAAAACCTGGAACATTTATTTTATGTAAAAAAAAGAGAACAGCTGAATTTTAAGATTTAAAAATTTAAAACCATAATCTGTCAAGTAATAAATGTGTGAAATTTCACCGGGGCCTATTGTGGAGTGGGGGGAGGCAGGAGGGATAGCATTAGGAGATATACCTAATGTTAAATGACGAGTTAATGGGTGCAACACACCAACATGGCACATGTATACATAGGTAACTAACCTGCACGTTGTGCGCATGTACCCTAAAACTTGAAGTACAATAAAAAAAATTTTAAAAAGTGTGAAATTTAACAAATTTAAGTGTGCAAAAATCTTTATTTTTTTAAAGTGGACGTATGTTCTGTCAGTAAGTTTGGACTTACTATGAAATAAACCACAATGTAACTTAAGCCGTGTAGTTCCGGGAGGACTGTGCATCTTGATGTGATCCATGGCAATAACCAAAAAATAGGACACATTTCTGTCATCCCTCACCCTCCTCCACTTCCAGGATTGGCCTGGGACAGGAAGGCATAGCCACCCTGTGTTATAACTAAGTAACAAATATTAGTTTCTTGAGGAAAATTATTGTAAGGATTAGTAATAACTAATACATTCCATTGCTTAGTAACTGGCTCTCATCTTCTCAGGAAAGAAGCTTCTTGCTGCTACTCAGACTTTTTTCTTTCCTTCTCTGATACTAAAAATCTTTAACCTGGGAACAGAGGTGGAAAAATTTCTACTTGCCCTCAAAATTTATATTTTATATTCTGATTTAGGCATTTGAACTTTGAAAGCCAGTAATCCTATTTTGTTGTTGTAGTTGCCCCCTGCACGCTGTGTATCATCCTTCCCTGAAGCAGTGGAAGCTGCAGGTCTGGCTGCCCAGATGTTTGGGATAGGTGGGAGTGGTAGAGTGTGGAAAGGTAAAGAAATTTTCAGAGAAATAAAGTGATTTGCCTACTTGATCTACCAAGAAAAGACAAGTCGTGGAAGCCAACAAAAGTTGGCTTAAACAGGAGTAAAGATAGACCCACATAAAGTTATCCATATGCTATCATTTTTACCTTATAAAAACACAATTTCATATGGTTCAACCTAATAAAAGTGTTACGTTATGAGTCAGTTCATCTCACATAATGTATTCTCTCTTCAGCAGAAATCAAGGACCATTCTGAATCTTTATTTCCATGTTAAGGAGGAATATAATTTCCTTCATAATGCCATCCTAACAGACTAGGGTTGTCAACTGTCCATCATCAAAGAGTTTTTCCATTTCATTATAATGTAAAGACTATTTGGGCAGATTGTGAAGCCTAGGGAGTGGTACAGTATACTTTGGGGTATAAGAGTGTACACATTGAAGCCAGATGGCCTGGATTCTAACACCCAATCCACAATCCACTATTTCCTAGCTGTATGACCTTTCTATGCCCCAATTTTAAAACATCTATAATGCAGGGATAATCACAGTATCTATTTTATAGATTTGTAGGCTTACAGATCAGTGCTTAGTATATTCTATGCCAAATGAGTATTTATTATAATTGTTGTTATTATTATTATATTATGGGTTGAATTATGCCCTCCATCCTATATTTGTATGTTGAAGGCAAATCTATAGAGACAGAAAATAGACTAGTGGTTGCCTGGGACTCAGGGAGGGTGGATAGTGGAAGTGGATATGTGGGATCTTACAAGAGTGATATGTTCTAAAATTGGATTGTGGTGGTGGTTGCACAAATACTATATATTTACACACAAAATCTCAATTTTTACAAGAAGGATGAATGATTTTATGGTATGTAAATAACTCCTCATGAAAGCTATTAAAAATGACATTCATAATTTTTAATTAAAATATATATTGATACTGTTTGTATTTTCATAGCCAACATCATGAAGCTGTAAACATGTAAGGCAAATAGAGAAGCTTAGCACTGTGGAAAAAGCTGTTGCCACAGCACAGCTAATTAACATCTTTAATATCCCATTTTCTTTCTATTAGCAAAACGATCTCTGGACATCCTCACCATAGAAACATTCCTACTCTTTAATTATGTGTGTTACTTTATTGTGTTTTATAGTTCTCATCTAAGGAAAAACTGATTGAACCCACTATGGGACTGATTGCCTAATATCCAGACAGCATTCACTGTCTTTTATGTTCAGGATATTGCCACTTGAGAAAGGATTATTTACTGTGACAAATCTTAAATGGGAAATGAAGCAAAATTAACTAGTAAAACATTTTCTGTGCCAGAGTCATATGTGCATTGCAAGAAGGAAAAACAAACTTCCCTTCAGAGTGGTTTTAATTATTCACAGTCTCTGACGTGATTTCAATATAACCCAACACAAATGCTGGCTGATTTTTCTTTGCCAATATTGGTGTGTATTACAACAATCCACTCCACTTTTCAGGGAAGAATGCTTTCCCTTTCCAAACCTCATGGAGTATATACTCAAAGCATTCTGACTCCCCATGAAAACTACGTCAACTGAACAGAAACTTAAATTAGTTGGGGTAGTTTCCTATGAATCCTTGCAAGCCCTTTTGGATCCTATCTTGGAACAAACTTTTAATCCATTTATAGGACCAGATAAACACACTTTAAATCCCCAGGCTCATGGACTGCTGGCCACCTATATTAGAAGTTTTTACTACTCCTCTAGCAAAACGCAAAGTCCTATCTGACCTTCTTAATATTACCTTGCAAATTTTTTTATTATACTTTTAAGTTCTAGGGTACATGTGCACAATGTGCAGGTTTGTTACATAGGTATACATGTGCCGTGTTGGTGTGCTGCACCCATTAACTCGTCATTTACATTAGGAATATCTCCTAAGGCTATCCCTCCCCTCTCCCTCCACCCCACAACAGGCCTCAGTGTATGATGCTCCACTTCCTGTGTCCAAGTGTTCTTATTGTTCAATTCCCACCTAAACATGCGGTGTTTGGTTTTTTGTCCTTGCAATACTTTGCTGAGAATGATGGTTTCCAGCTTCATCCATGTCCCTACAAAGGACATGAACTCATCCTTTTTTATGGCTGCATAGTATTCCATGGTGTATATGTGCCACATTTTCTTAATCCAGTCTATCATTGATGGACATGTGGGTTGGTTTCAAGTCTTTGCTATTGTGATTAGTGCCGCAATAAACATACATGTGCATGTGTCTTTATAGCAGCATGATCTATAATCCTTTGGGTATATACCCAGCAATGGGATGGCTGGGTCAAATGGTATTTCTAGTTCTACATCCCTGAGGAATCACCACACCGACTTCCACAGTGGTTGAACTAGTTTACAGTTCCACCAACAGTGTAGAAGTATTCCTATTTCTCTACATCCTCTCTAGCACCTGTTGTTTCCTGACTTTTTAATGATCGCCATTCTAACTGGTGTGAGATGGTATCTCATTGTGGTTTTGATTTGCATTTCTCTGATGGCCAGTGATGATGAGCATTTTTTCATGTGTTTTTTGGCTGCATAAATGTCTTCTTTTGAGAAGTGTCTGTTCATATCCTTTGCCCACTTTTTGATGGGGTTGTTTTCTTCTTGTAAATTTGTTGGAGTTCATTGTAGATTCTGGATATTAGCCCTTTGTCAGATGAGTAGGTTGCAAAAATTTTCTCCCATTCTGTAGGTTGCCTGTTCACTCTGATGGTAGTTTCTTTTGCTGTTCAGAAGCTCTTTAGTTTAATTAGATCCCATTTGTCAATTTTGGCTTTTGTTGCCATTGCTTTTGGGGTTTTAGACATGAAGTCCTTGCCCATGCCTATGTCCTGAATGGTATTGCCTAGGTTTTTTTCTAGGATTATTATGGTTTTAGGTCTAACATTTAAGTCTTTAATCTATCTTGAATTAATTTTTGTATAAGGTGTAAGGAAGGGATCCAGTTTCAGCTTTCTACATATGGCTAGCCAGTTTTCCCAGCAGCATTTATTAAATAGGGAATCCTTTCCCCATTTCTTGTTTTTGCCATGTTCATCAAAGAACAGATGGTTGTAGATATGTGGTATTATTTCTGAGGCCTCTGTTCTGCTCCATTGGTCTATATCCCTGTTTTGGTACCAGTACCATGCTGTTTTGGTTACTGTAGCCTTGTAGTATAGTTTGAAGTCTGGTAGCATGATGCCTCCAGCTTTGTTCTTTTGGCTTAAGATTGTCTTGGCAATGTGGGCTCTTTTTTGGTTCCATATGAACTTTAAAGTAATTTTTTCCAATTCTGTGAAGAAGTTATTTGTAGCTTGATGGCGATGGCATTGAATCTATAAATTGCCTTGGGCAGTATAGCCATTTTCACAATATTGATTCTTCCTATCCATGAGCATGGAATGTTCTTCCATTTGTTTGTGTCCTCTTTTACTTTGTTGAACAGTGGTTTGTAGTTCTCCTTGAAGAGGGCCTTCACATGCCTTGTAAGTGGGATTCCTAGGTATTTTATTCTCTTTGAAGCCATTGTGAATGAGAGTTCACTCATGATTTGGCTCTCTGTTTGTCTGTTATTGGTGTATAAGAATGCTTGTGATTTTTGCACATTGATTTTGTATCCTGAGACTGCTGAATTTGCTTATCAGCTTAAGGAGATTTTGGGCTGAGACAATGGGATTTTCTAAATATACAACCATGTCATCTGCAAACAGGGACAATTTGACTTCCTCTTTTCCTAACTGAATACCCTTTATTTATTTCTCCTGCCTGATTGCCCTGGCCAGAACTTCCAACACTATGTTGAATAGGAGTGGTGAGAAACAGCATCCCTGTCTTGTGCCAGTTTTCAAAGGGAATGCTTCCAGTTTTTGTCCATTCAGTATTATATTGGCTGTGGGTTTGTCATAATAAACTCTTATTATTTTGAGATACGTTCTATCAATACCTAATTTATTGAGAGTTTTTAGGATGAAGGGCTGTTGAATTTTGCCAAAGGCCTTTTCTGCATCTATTGAGATAATCATGTGGTTTCTGTCTTTGGTTCTGTTTATATGATGGATTATGTTTATTGATTTGCGTACGTTGAACCAGCCTTGCATCCCAGGGATGAAGCCCACTTGATCATGGTGGATAAGCTTTTTGATATGCTGCTGGATTCAGTTTGCCAGTAGTTTATTTTGGATTTTTGCATTGATGTTCATCAGGGATACTGGTCTAAAATTCTCTTTTTTTGTTGTGTCTCTGCCATGCTTTGGTATCAGGATGATGCTGTCCTCATAAAATGAGTTAGGGAGGATTCTCATTTTATGCAGCCGGCATCATCCTGATACCAAAGCCTGGAAGAGACACAACAAAAAAACAGGATTTTAGACCAATATCCTTGATGAACATCGAGGCAAAAATCCTCAATAAAATACTGGCAAACCGAATCCAGCAACACATCAAAAAGCTTATCCACCATGATCAAGTGGGCTTCATCCCTGGGATGCAAGGCTGGTTCAACATACAAAAATCAGTAAACGTAATCCAGCATAGAAACAGAACCAAAGACAAAAACCACATGATTATCTCAATAGATGCAGAAAAGGCCTTTGGCAAAATTCAAAAGCCCTTCATGATAAAAACTCTCAATAAACTAGGGATTGATGGGATGTATCTCAAAATAATAACAGCTATTTGTGACAAACCCACAGCCAATATCATACTGAATTGGCAAAAACTGGAAGCATTCCCTTTGAAAACTGGCACAAGACAGGGATGCCCTCTCTCACCACTCCTATTCAATATAGTATTGGAAGTTCTGGCCAGGGCAATCAGGCAGGAGAAGGAAATAAAGGGTATTCAGTTAGGAAAAGAGGAAGTCAAATTGTCCCTGTTTGCAGATGACATGATTGTATATCTAGAAAGCCCCATCATCTCAGCCCAAAGTCTCCTTAAGCTGATAAGCAACTTCAGCAAAGTCTCAGGATACAAAATCAATGTGCAAAAATCACAAGTATTCTTATACACCAATGACAGATAAACAGCCAAATCATGAGTGAACTCCCATTCACAATTGCTTCAAAGAGAATTAAATACCTAGGAATCCAACTTACAAGGGATGTGAAGGACCTCTTCAAGGAGAACTACAAACCACTGCTCAACGAAATAAAAGAGGATACAAACAAATGGAAGAACATTCCATGCTCATGGGTAGGAAGAATCAATATGGTGAAAATGGCCATACTGCCCAAGGTAATTTGTAGATTCAATGCCATCCACATCAAGCTACCAATGACTTTCTCCACAGAATTGGAAAAAACTCCTTTAAATTTTGTATGGAACCAAAAAAGAGCCCACATAGCCAAGACAATCCTAAGCAAAACGAACAAAGCTGGAGGCATCATGCTACCTGACTTCAAACTATACTACAGGGCTACAGTAACCAAAACAGCATGGTACTGGTACCAAAACAGAGATATAGACCAATGGAACAGAACAGAGCCCTCAGAAATAATGCCACATGTCTACAACTATCTGATCTTTGACAAACCTGACAAAAACAAGCAATGGGGAAAGGATTCCCTGTTTAATAAATGCTGCTGGGAAAACTGGCTAGCCATATGTAGAAAGCTGAAACTGGATCCCTTCCTTACACCTTATACAAAAATTAATTCAAGATGGATTAAAGACTTACATATTAGACCTAAAACCATAAAAACCCTAGAAGAAAACCTAGGCAATACCATTCAGGACATAGGCATGGGCAAGGACTTCATGTCTAAAACACCAAAAGTAATGGCAACAAAAGCCAAAATTGACAAATGGGATCTAATTAAACTAAAGGGCTTCTGCACAGCAAAAGAAACTACCATCAGAGTGAACAGGCAACCTACAGAATAGGAGAAAATGTTTGCAACCTACTCATCTGACAACGGGTAATATGCAGAATCTACAATGAACTCAAACAAATTTACAAGAAAAAAACAAACAACCCCATCAAAAAGTGTGTGAAGGATATGAACAGACACTTCTCAAAAGAAGACATTGAGGGGGTGGAGCCAAGATGGCCGAATAGGAACAGCTCCGGTCTCCAGCTCCCAGCCCGAGCGACACAGAAGACTGGTGATTTCTGCATTTCTGCTTGAGGTACCGGTTTCATCTCACTAGGGAGTGCCAAACAGTGGGTGCAGGACAGTCGGTGAAGCGCATCGTGCGCGAGCCGAAGCAGGGCGAGGCACTGCCTCACTCGGGAAGTGCAAGGGGTCAGGGAGTTCCCTTTCCTAGTCAAAGAAAGGGGTAACAGACAGCACCTGGAAAATCGGGTCCGTCCCGCCCTAATACTGCGCTTTCCCAACGGGCCTGGAAAACGGCACACTAGGAGATTGTGTCCCGCACCTGGCTCGGAGGGTCCTATGCCCACGGAGTCTCGCTGATTGCTAGCACAGCAGTCTGAGATCAAGCTGCAAGGCGGCAGCAAGGCTGGGGGAGGGGCGCCCACCATTGCCCAGGCTTGCTTAGGTAAACAAAGCAGCCAGGAAGCTGGAACTGGGTGGAGCCCACCACAGCTCAAGGAGGCCTGCCTGCCTCTGTAGGCTCCACCTCTGGGGGCAGGGCACAGACAAACAAAAAGTCAGCAGGATCCTCCAGAGATTTAAATGTCCCTGTCTGACTGACAGCTTTGAAGAGAGTAGTGGTTCTCCCAGCACGCAGCTGGAGATCTGAGAACGGACAGACTGCCTCCTAAAGTGGGTCCCTCACCCCTGAGCAGCCTAACTGGGAGGCACCCCCCCAGTAGGGACAGACTGACACCTCACTCGGCCGGGTACTCCTCTGAGACAAAACTTCCAGAGGAACTATCAGACAGCTGAATTTGTGGTCTCACGAAAATCCGCTGTTCTACAGCCATCGCTGCTGACACCCAGCCAAACAGGGTCTGGAGTGGACCTCTAGTAAACTCCAACAGACCTGCAGCTGAGGGTCCTGTCTGGTAGAAGGAAAACTAACAAACAGGAAGGACATCCACACCAAAAACCCATCTGTACATCACCATCATCAGAGACCAAAAGTAGATAAAACCGCAAAGATGGGGAAAAAACAGAGCAGAAAAACTGGCAACTCTAAAAAGCAGAGCACCTCTCCTCCTCCAAAGGAACGCAGTTCCTCACCAGCAACGGACCAAAGCTGGATGGAGGATGACTTTGACGAGTTGAGAGAAGAAGGCGTCAGACGATCAAACTACTCTGAGCTACGGAGTAGCAAAGAAGTTAAAAAGAAGTTAAAAACTTTGAAAAAAAATTAGAAGAATGGATAACTAGAATAACCAATGGAGAGAAGGGCTTAAAGGAGATGATGGAGCTGAAAGCCAAGTTTCGAGAACTACGTGAAGATTGCAGAAGCCTCAGTAGCAGATGCGATCAACTGGAAGAAAGGGTATCGCTGATGGAAGATGAAATGAACGAAATGAAGCGAGAAGGGAAGTTTAGAGAAAAAAGAATAAAAAGAAATGAACAAAGCCTCCAGGAAATTTGGGACTATGTGAAAAGACCAAACCTCAAACCTACGTCTGATTGGTGTACTTGAAAATGACGGGGAGAATGGAACCAAGTTGGAAAACACTCTGCAAGATATTGTCCAGGAGAACTTCCCCAATCTAGCAAGGCAGGCCAACATTCAGATTCAGGAAATACAGAGAACACCACAAAGATAATCCTCGAGAAGAGCAACTCCAAGACACATAATTGTCAGATTCACCAAAGTTGAAATGAAGGAAAAAATGTTAAGGGCAGCCAGAGAGAAAGGTCGGTTACCCACAAAGGGAAGCCCATCAGACTAACAGCTGATCTCTCAGCAGAAACTCTACAAGCCAGAAGAGAGTGGGGGCCGATATTCAACATTCTTAAAGAAAAGATTTTCAGCCCAGAATTTCCTATCCAGCCAAACTAAGCTTCATAAGTGAAGGAGAAATAAAATACTTTACAGACAAGCAAACGCTGAGTGATTTTGTCACCACCAGGCCTGCCCTAAAAGAGCTCCTGAAGGAAGCACTAAACATGGAAAGGAACAACCGGTACCAGCCACTGCAAAACATTCCAAATTGTAAAGACCATCGAGGCTAGGAAGAAACTGCATCAACTAATGAGCAAAATAACCAACTAACATCATAATGACAGGATCAGATTCACACATAACAATATTAACGTTAAATGTAAATGGGCTAAATGCTCCAATTAAAAGACACAGACTGGCAAACTGGATAAGGAGTCAGGACCCATCAGTGTGCTGTATTCAGGAAACCCATCTCACGTGCAGAGACACACATAGACCAAAATAAAGGGATGGAGGAAGATCTATCAAGCAAATGGAAAACAAAAAAAGGCAGGGTTGCAATCCTAGTCTCTGATAAAATAGACTTTAAACCAACAAAGATCAAAAGAGACAAAGAAGGCCATTACATAATGGTAAAGGGATCAATTCACAAGAAGAGCTAACTATCCTAAATATATATGCACCCAACACAGGAGCACCCAGATTCATAAAGCAAGTCCTGAGTGACCTACAAAGGGACTTAAACTCCCACACAATAATAATGGGAGATTTTAACACCCCACTGTCAACATTAGACAGATCATCGAGACAGAAAGTTAACAAGGATATCCAGGAATTGAACTCAGCTCTAAACAAAGTGGACCTAATAGACATCTACAGAACTCTCCACCCCAAATCAACAGAATATACATTTTTTTCAGCACCACACCACACCTATTCCAAAATTGACCACATAGTTGGAAGTAAAGCTCTCCTCAGCAAATGTAAAAGAATAGAAATTATAACAAACTGTCTCTCAGACCACAGTGCAATCAAACTAGAACTCAGGATTAAAAAGCTCACTCAAAACCTGCTCAACTACATGGAAACTGAACAACCTGCTCCTGAATGACTATTGGGTACATAATGAAATGAAGGCAGAAATAAAATGTTCTTTGAAACCAACGAGAACAAAGACACAACATACCAGAATCTTGGGACACATTCAAAGCAGTGTGTAGAGGGAAATTTATAGCACTAAATGCCCACAAGAGAAAGCAGGAAAGATCCAAAATTGACACCCTAACACACAATTAAAAGAACTAGAAAAGCAAGAGCAAACACATTCAAAAGCTAGCAGAAGGCTAGAAATAACTAAAATCAGAGCAGAACTGAAGGAAATAGAGACACAAAAAACCCTTCAAAAAATTAATGAATCCAGGAGCTGGTTTTTTGAGAAGATCAACAAAATTGATAGACCGCTAGCAAGACTAATAAAGAAGAAAAGAGAGAAGAATCAAATAGATGCAATAAAAAATGAAAAAGGGGATATCACCACCGATCCCACAGAAATACAATCTACCATCAGAGAATACTACAAACACCTCTATGCAAATAAACTAGAAAATCTAGAAGAGATGGATAAATTCCTCAACAAATACACCCTCCCAAGACTAAATCAGGAAGAAGTCGAATCTCTGAATAGACCAATAACAGGTTCTGAAATTGTGGCAATAATCAATAGCTTACCAACCAAAAAGAGTCCAGGACCTGATGGATTCACAGCTGAATTCTACCAGAGGTACAAGGAGGAACTGGTACCATTCCTTCTGAAACTATTCCAATCGATAGAAAAAGAGGGAATCCTCCCTAACACATTTTATGAAGCCAGCATCATCCTGATACCAAAGCCAGGCAGAGACACAACCAAAAAAGAGAATTTTAGACCAATATCCTTGATGAACATTGATGCAAAAATCCTCAATAAAATACTGGCAAACCGAATCCAGCAGCACATCAAAAAGCTTATACACCATGATCAAGTGGGCTTCATCCCTGGGATGCAAGGCTGGTTCAACATACACAAATCAATAAATGTAATCCAGCATATAAACAGAACCAAAGACAAAAACCACATGATTATCTCAATAGATGCAGAAAAGGCCTTTGATAAAATTCAACAACCCTTCATGCTAAAAACTCTCAATAAATTAGGTATTGATGGGACGTATCTCAAAATAATAAGAGCTATATATGACAAACCCACAGCCAATATCATACTGAATGGACAAAAACTGGAAGCATTCCCTTTGAAAACTGGCACAAGACAGGGATGCCCTCTCTCACCGCCCCTATTCAACATAGTGCTGGAAGTTCTGGCCAGAGCAATCAGGCAGGAGAAGGAAATAAAGGGTATTCAATTAGGACAAGAGGAAGTCAAACTGTCCCTGTTTGCAGATGACATGATTGTATATCTAGAAAATCCCATTGTCTCAGCCCAAAATCTCCTTAAGCTGATTAGCAACTTCAGCAAAGTCTCAGGATACAAAATCAATGTACAAAAATCACAAGCATTCTTGTACACCAATCACAGACAAACAGAGAGCCAAATCATGAGTGAACTCCCATTCACAATTGCTTCAAAGAGAATAAAATACCTAGGAATCCAACTTACAAGGGATGTGAAGGACCTCTTCAAGGAGAACTACAAACCACTGCCCAATGAAATAAAAGAGGATACAAACAAATGGAAGAACATTCCATGCTCATGGGTTGGAAGAATCAATATCGTGAAAATGGCCCAAAGTAATTTATAGATTCAATGCCATCCCCATCAAGCTACCAATGACTTTCTTCACAGAATTGGAAAAAACAACTTTAAAGCTCATATGGAACCAAAAAAGAGCCCGCATCGCCAAGTCAATCCTAAGCCAAAAGAACAAAGCTGGAGGCATCACTCTACCTGACTTCAAACTATACTACAAGGCTACAGTAACCAAAACAGCATGGTACTGGTACCACAACAGAGATATAGGTCAATGGAACAGAACAGAGCCCTCAGAAATGATGCCGCGTATCTACAACTATCTGATCTTTGACAAAAACAAGCAATGGGGAAAGGATTCCCTATTTAATAAATGGTGCTGGGAAAACTGGCTAGCCATATGTAGAAAGCTGAAACTGGATCCCTTCCTTACACCTTATACAAAAATTAATTCAAGATGGATTAAAGACTTAATGTTAGACCTAAAACCATTAAAATCCTACAAGAAAACCTAGGCAATACCATTCAGGACATAGGCGTGGGCAAGGACTTCATGTCTAAAACACCAAAAGCAATGGCAACAAAAGCCAAAATTAAGAAATGGGATCTAATTAAACTAAAGAGCTTCTGCACAGCAAAAGAAACTACCATCAGAGTGAACAGGCAACCTACAGAATGGGAGAAAATTTTTGCAACCTACTCATCTGACAAAGGGCTAATATCCAGAATCTACAATGAACTCAAACAAATTTACAAGAAAAAAACAAACAACCCCATCAAAAAGTGGGCAAAGGACATGAACAGACACTTCTCAAAAGAAGACATTTATGCAGCCAAAAAACACATGAAGAAATGCTCATCATCACTGGCCATCAGAGAAATGCAAATCAAAACCACAGTGAGATACCATCTCACACCAGTTAGAATGGCCATCATTAAAAAAGCAGGAAACAACAGGTGCTGGAGAGGATGTGGAGAAATAGGAACACTTTTACACTGTTGGTGGGACTGTAAACTAGTTCAACCATTGTGGAAGTCAGTGTGGCGATTCCTCAGGGATCTCGAACTAGAAATACCATTTGACCCAGCCATCCCATTACTGGGTATATACCCAAAGGACTATAAATCATGCTGCTATAAAGACACATGCACACGTATGTTTATTGCGGCACTATTCACAATAGCAAAGAGTTGGAACCAACCCAAATGTCCAACAACGATAGACTGGATTAAGAAAATGTGGCACATATACACCATGGAATACTATGCAGCCATAAAAAATGATGAGTTCGTGTCCTTTGTAGGGACATGGATGAAACTGGAAAACATCATTCTCAGTAAACTATCGCAAGGACAAAAAACCAAACACCGCATGTTCTCAATCATAGGTGGGAATTGAACAAGGAGAACTCATGGACACAGGAAGGGGAACATCACATTCCGGGGACTGTTGTGGGGTGGGGGAAGGGGGGAGGGACAGCATTAGGAGATATACCTAATGCTAAATGACGAGCTAATGGGTGCAGGAAATCAACATGGCACATGGACACATATGTAACAAACCTGCACATTGTGCACATGTACCCTAAAACCTAAAGTATAATAAAAAAAAAAAAGACATTTATGCAGCCAAAAAACACATGAAAAAATGCTCATCATCACTGGCCATCAGAGAAATGCAAATCAAAACCACAATGAGATACCATCTCACATCAGTTAGAATGGCGATCATTAAAAAGTCAGGAAACAACAGGTGCTAGAGAGGATGTGGAGAAATGGGAACACTTCTACACTGTTGGTGGGACTGTAAACTAGTTCAATCATTGTGGAAGTCGGTGTGGTGATTCCTCATTGATGTAGAACTAGAAATACCATTTGATCCAGCCATCCCATTACTGGGTATATACCCAAAGGATTATAAATCATGCTGCTATAAAGACACATGCACACATATGTTTATTGTGGCACTAATCACAATAGCAAAGACTTGAAACCAACCCAAATGTCCATCAATGATAGACTGGATTAAGAAAATGTGGCACATATACACCATGGAATACTATGCAGCCATAAAAAAGGATGAGTTCATGTCCTTTGTAGGGACATGGATGAAGCTGGAAACCATCATTCTCAGCAAACTGTTGCAAGGACAAAAAACCAAACACCACATATTCTCACTCATAGGTGGGAATTGAACAAAGAGAACACATGGAGACAGGAAGGGGAACATCACACACCAGGGACTTTTCTGGCATGGGAGGAGAGGGGAGGGATAACATTAGTAGATATACCTAATGCTAAATGAAGAGTTAATGGGTGCAGGACACCAACATGGCACATGTATGCCTATGTAACAAACCTGCAAGTTGTGCACATTTACCCTAAAACTTAAAGTATAATAATAATAAAATAAAATTTTAAAAAATTAGTTAGGGAGGATTACCTCTTTTTCTATTGATTAGAATAGTTTGAGAAGGAATGGTACTAGCTCCTCCTTGTACCTCTGGTAGAATTCGGCTGTGAATCCATCTGGTCCTGGACTTTTTTTGGTTGGTAGGCTATTAATTATTGCCTCAATTTCAGAGCCTGTTATTGGTCTATTCAGGGATTCAACTTCTTCCTGGTTAAGTCTTGGGAGGGTGTATGTGTCCAGGAATTTATCCATTTCTTCTAGATTTTCTAGTTTATTTGCGTAGAGGTGTTTATAGTATTCTCTAATGGTAGTTTGTATTTCTGTGGGATCAGTGGTGACATCCCCTTTATCATTTTTTATTGCATCTATTTGATTCTTCTCTCTTTTCTTCTTTATTAGTCTTGCTAGCGGTCTATCACTTTTGTTGATCTTTTCAAAAAATGAGCTCCTGGATTCATTGATTTTTTGAAGGGTTTTTTTGTGTCTCTATTTCCTTCAGTTCTGCTCTGATCTTAGTTATTTCTTGCCTTCTGCTAGCTTTTGAATATGTTTGCTCTTGTTTCTCTAGTTCTTTTAATTGTGATGTTAGGGTGTCGATTTTTGATTTTCCTGCTTTCTCTTGTGGGCATTTAGTGCTATAAATTTCCCTCTACACACTGCTTTAAATGTGTCCCAGAGATTCTGGTATGTTGTGTCTTTGTTCTCATTGGTTTCAAAGAACATCTTTATTTCTGCCTTCATTTCGTTATGTACCCAGTAGTCATTCAGGAACAGGTTGTTCAGTTTCCATGTAGTTGAGCGGTTTTGAGTGAGTTTCTTAATCCTGAGTTCTAGTTTGATTGCACTGTGGTCTGAAAGACAGTTTGTTATAATTTCTGTTCTTTCACATTTGCTGAGGAGTGCTTTACTTCCAACTATGTGGTCAATTTTGGAATACGTGTGATGTGGTGCTGAGAAAAATGTATATACTGTTGATTTGGGGTGGAGAGTTCTGTAGATGGCTATTAGGTCTGCTTGGTGCAGAGCTCAGTTCAATTCCTGGATATCCTTGTTAACTTTCTGTCTTGTTGATCTGTCTAATGTTGACACACGGGGTGTTAAAGTCTCCCATTATTATTTTGTGGGAGTCTAAGTCTCTTTGTAGGTCTCTAAGGACTTGCTTTATGAATCTGGATGCTCCTGTATTGGGTGCAAATATATTTAGGATAGTTAGCTCTTGTTGTTGAATTGATCCCTTTATCATTACATAATGGCCTTCTTTGTCTCTTTTGATCTTTGTTGGTTTAAAGTCTGTTTTATCAGAGACTAGGATTGCAACCTCTGCCTTTTTTTGTTTTCCATTTGCTTGATAGATCTTCCTCCATCCCTTTATTTTGAGCCTATGTGTGTCTCTGCAAGTGAGATGGGTCTCCTGAATATAGCACACTGATGGGTCTTGACTCTTTATCCTATTTGCCAGTCTGTATCTTTTAATTGGAGCATTTAGCCCATTTACATTTAAGTTTAATATTGTTATGTGTGAATTTGATCCTGTCATTATGATGTCAGCTGGTTATTTTGCTCGTTAGTTGATGCAGTTTCTTCCTAGCATCACCAAGCCTGCCCTACAAGGGCTCCTGAAGGAAGCACTAAACATGGAAAGGAACAACCGGTACCAGCCACTGCAAAAACATGCCAAATTGTAAAGAGTCTTGGCTTTCTTAAGGAAAGAGACCATGTCTTTATTCATCTTCAAATGGACAGCACATAAAACTGTTAAATGCTGCCCATTTTCCAAGGACCTTTACAATGCTACCTCATCAGTAATATACTTCTGATATCCACGAACAAATCTAATTTCTTATACCTTTTATATCCTGTATAGATTTTACAACTTTGATTACATTTATTATGTTCTCTTTCTAGTAATTTGATTACTCTTATTACAGATTATACTGTAAGCTTGTGAAAATAAGAGATGTATTATACTACCTGTGTTCACTGTTCTGCCCCAATCCTCAATCCCACTCAAAATCATTCTTAGAAAGTACTTGCCTGATAATGTCAATTAAATCAAATAGTAATGGTTATGCCATCCTTACTTATAACTACAACATTGAAGTATATCATATCAATTCAAACTGCAGAAATAATGAACAAACAAGATTTTTCTGGTTTATTTAAAGAGCAAGAAATATTTGTAGTCAATGAAAAGACTTTCTCTGTGAAAATTTTGAAGGGGCTAACTCTCTCTGCCAATACTCCTTTGCCAATATATCTACAAACTTCTCCATCTCTCATGTTTTGCAAGTTCCCATCAGTATCTGGGGTGATTTTTATATCACTCTACCTTCTGATACACAAAGCAGTGTGGTATAGGAAATAAGATATGTGCTTTGAAGTCACATAGTCCCAATCCCAAACTACACAGCTCAGATGGAAGACCTAAGTATGCTGCTTACCCCATCTGAAGTTTAGGTTCCTTTTTTCTAATATAAAGACCAAAATGACAACTTCATATGGTTGTTGTGAAGATTACATGAGAAAATGTGTTTAACGCACTCTTTACAATGCCTGTCATATTAAAGGTACATTAAAAAGTTACATTAAAAGTATTGATTCAATTAAACAAATATTTATTAAGTACCACAGAGGGCCATGCACTAATTTGTTCCAAGGACCCAGTAATGAACAAGACAGACACAAGGCCTATTCTCAAATTGCTTAGAGTCCAGTGAAGGAGACAGACAATTCCGCATGCAAATGTAGTACCTGGTGATAAGCACAGTAACGCAAAAATAAAGACAAGAGTGTCTTTAGGGTACAAATGAGGGGCATCTATAAAATCAGAAGACTCATTCTTCCAATAATTTCAAATCGCCACCTAAATTCAAAAACTCAGTATGTACAAACTGTGGTCATTATTAACAATAAAATCTATTGGATGATTCAGTGATGAAGGAACAATTCAAGGTACCAGCTACCACATAATCACCTTACAGAATTATCATGCCTTCTAGGCTATACCACATTCTAGAATCCACAAGCACAGTCTTGTAGAGAAACAGCAATCAAATCTACAAACAAATATTTATCCTTTAGATATATAGGAAAGCCTCAAGATAAAAACATACTCAATACACAGGTTATGCATTTGCATATTTTTCTACTTTGGCAGCAACTGAAAATTCAATGTGAAGAGACAGGGACTAGTAAGTAGTTTCTGCAAAGCAGATGCCCTTGTTGTGTTTCTAAAGCCTGGTTTCTATATTTTTTAAAATAGCATGCTAATTTTAAAGGACAAAATAATAAAAGACATACAGGGTTGTGAATGGAAAAGTTTCAAAACTCACAAGGCCAATTTCTCGTTTTAAGAGGTCCCTGGGGAGAGATAAGAAACTGGTATTTCACTTGTCAAACAGGAACTTGCGTGCTATTTTATACTTTGCTTTGCTTACAGCAACCTTAGCAGACCATGAATGTTATAGAGGAAGAATGCTGTAGGGGAAGAGTTTAGGTAAATTAAGTCTAATGGCTTTGCTGCTTAACGTAAATGACAGCAGTTGACAATAGGGCCCTGAGTTCATTTCAGGGGAAATGCTGCTCTCTGTCTCTGAGCAGGGTTGGCAAAGAGCTGCAGGATAAAGGGGATACCAGGCTACAGCACTTCCCCCAACTGACATCTACCACACTCCTTGGATTTCCACTCTGCTCTTCTCTGCTCCCTGCAGAGGGGTGAATGTATATGTTCTAACTTTTGCTTGCCTTTAGCCTGAATGCTACATGACTTGGGCAAGTGTAACCTAGAAAAACCCTTTATTTCCTTTAGGTGTCCTTCCATTTCTAGTCAGCTCTGCTTAAGTTGATTTCAAATATTGTCCTTTCTTATAATCAAAATATTTTGCTTGGGTATGTCTCCCAGATAGTTAGCAGATATATATGTCACTATTATATTTCTATAAAAATGGTACTCTCCTAGTTCTTATTAATTCCCCATTCCTCTCACCTGGATTCTTTGTAAGAGTGAGTATACTCTCCAACTGAGAGATTAATCATGAGGAGGAAATTAAGTCTTCTATGCCATCAACTGGAAAAAAAGATAAAATTAAATATCATTAATTTAAATAATACAAGAAATCTCTCACTTTAGTTCACTCATTTCCCTCTGCTTATTCACAGCTGTAGCATACATATATATATAAATAATTATAAATTATCTCTAATGTACCAATATAGGACCCAATATAGCTATGATTGTGTTCATAATGACTCCTTACAACAAAACCTTAATGTTGTAAGATAAATATCTTTATAATTAGTGCCCTAGTTTTTGCTCAGTGAGGATAAAATGGGACAGCATTCACTAATGTTCTGGAGTCTGCTCAGAGATGAACAGTTGCCAAAAACTACTGGAAGTTTGAAGACTTCCTAAAGTTTATCTAATTAAGAGCCATGTGACATTAAGTCTCAATTTCCTCTTCTGAAAAACGAAGATAATAGAATCTGCCTCTCAAGGATGTTAAAAAGATTAGGTAAACTTCCTAGCTCATTGTGCCCATTTCATGCTCTATGTAAACGGTAGTTATTGTTATTATTACTTTGATTAATAAATACTTCATAATAGTGTTGGGTGCATCTATAAACACAAAATGAAACAGAACTCTTCAAATATAGCCATAACAAACCTGTGTGATAGCAGACAAAAACCCTGACCCAGCAGCTGACAGACATGGTCACTAGATATGTCTCTACATACTTGGCTGTGAAACCTGGGCCATGCACAACCCTTCTCTCTTTCAATTTTGTCATTTGAAAATTTAAGGAGTCAACCTAAATTGTTTGCAATGCCCCCAGAGCTTACAAACTATCGTTTTTATGAATCCTCTAGATTAAACAGTGCCCATCTGCAATATCTGAGAGACCTAATGTCCTGTGTCTGAACCCATCCTTAATTTTGTCAGGAAAGAAGTATAACTAGGTAATATACTAGAGCTTTTCTGGGGAGGAGGAGCTACTATATTTATTTCTCTAGAGAACTACCAACCAGAGCACTTGAACTCCTAAACTCCAAACCATATCTTCCTAGGCAACTCTACAGGACTCCAAATTGACTTATTTCTGTTGAAAGAATAGGCTACTGAAGTAACTGATAAAGAGCCTATCTCTTAGGGACCCAGAGAGAACTTGACAGATACTATCACATTAAAGCTGTTTGTTGTTAGAGGAAAGCTAGTATGGAAAATCATTCTGATAACTAATCTGGAACACTGACAGCCAAGTGACTTTGTCTTCAGTGCCAGTGAACAAGGACAGTGCAACTCTCTAAATTCTATTTACTCATCAAGCCTCCTAATTAGATCAACTGCAATTGCCCAAGCAACTTTAATGACCCTTTTTAGAGATTTCTCACCCAGCTGCTACTGCTGTGCTAGGCTTCTGAGACCCCAGTCCTGACTCTGCCTCCCCCACCACCACCTCATTATTCCTACCCTGTGAATCTCAACATTGTCCTTTATTCACCCAGGAACATCACCATCGGCAACAATATCAATGCCTCTCCACTCATTGCAACTTCACAGCCAAATGCCCTCGTGACAGTTTATCCAACTGTTAGGAGTATTATTTGAATGCACTCCTCTAAACCCTTTAATAGAGAATACAATTTTCCACAACCCAAATTAAAATGTACACAAAATTTGTCTTCTGGTATCTATCCCTTAGCTTTATGTCCCCTTCCAGCAAAACTAGCTAAATAATTTGTGATGCCTAATGCAAAATGAAAATGAAAAGTCCTTTCCTTCAAAATCAAGAATATTAAGACAGTGACAACAGAGCCCTAAAACCAAATTGTGGCCCTGTGTTACCGTGGGACATGTCACATGCACATGAAGCTAGACCAGTCTCTTATTCCTGGGTTCTAAACCCTTCTAAACATGTGTACCATGGTGTCTTCATCAATCATGAAGTGTTTCCTCTCTCCCCACAACAACCTCCAGTGATTTTTTGCCAATCCCTTGGCTCCATTGGTTTATATCATGGGCTGTTGCCATTTGATAGTCTCATGTCTCAACCTCTCAGAGACCAAGCTACCTACTAATTAATCCACTAGACTGATTGTACCTGGAAGGTCTTCTAATCCTCACATTCCCATTTCAAGTATGGCCTCCAAAATCTCTGTTGCATTTTTATTGACTAATCCATCACCTGTTGGCCAAGGTAATCCCTGTGTGTGTCGACTGTGTGAATCTCAGTATCTTCAAATAATTTTGCATGTGGTCCACCTTAGAATAAAGCTTGACCCTGGGCAAGGTCTTCTCGACAGAGTAATCAGTTTATTTTTTCCAGAATGACAGATAAAACGTTTAATTTCCCATTATCTAGGCCCAATAAAACATCTGTAGACTAAGAGCAGCTATGCCAATTAGCAGAAGTGACAGCCCGAGTCAATGAACTGCAACCTAAAAATAAAGCCACATGGTCCCTTTGGTCCCTTTGGAACACTGCCTGACTTGGAACAGATCTAAGTGGAATATTCCTTAGTTACCACTGTTTCACAAAACTTTTTTGACCCCTTTTTCTTAGGCATGTTTGATTTTCCAGTGTATTTCTAAACATGCACATAAGCAATTTGAATGTTTCCCCAGGCCTTGGCAGAAAGTGAAATAAAATAATAAGAAATATATTATTAAGTATATTATTGTTTATGTTATCAGATATAACAAGTGTTTTTGAGCTGCTGGAGTTCTTTGTTTAGAAAAGCTTGGGTGTTTTTTTAATTATCATCAAATTCAATATGCATAAAATTCATAAAGCAAATTCATAAAATGTATAAAGCCAACGTATTTTGCTTTATGTCATGTGCTTGAATACTGGGCATAAACTGAATTTCAGACATTTAAACTAGAAGAATTAGCTAAAGGAATTCTTATGGAATTCTTTTGTAAAATAAATCATTTTCAATGATAATAATCATTCTTTAATCTATATTTTCTTTCAGATACTTCATTATAAGAAGGCAGCATATATTATGTGTCTTTAAAGAATGATGCTCAAATTGCATCATTTGAGGCAGAAAAATTAGATTCAGAAGCGTAATATTCCATTTACTCAAATCAAATAGAAACCATGTTAATAACACTCAAGAGAAAAGACCAGAGACTCAACATGGAATAAATTGCAATGAATAAAATAAAGCAAGAGTAGGGGAGAATTCATGTAACCACAGCATCTTGTCACATGTCTTTCTAGGTGAGAAAGAAGAAGAGGAGATAGATACAAAGACACATGGGCCTAAAAACTTTAGGCTACTACCTAAACTCAGATAAGAATGTAAGATACACACAATTATTTGATTTTCAACCAGAAGTAAGCCAGAAAGGGAATGAGGACCTTAAAGTACACAGAACGCAGGAGTTAGGCAGCCTGAGTTTTTGCCTCAGCTGTATCTCAGCTACTGTGTGCCTCAGGGCAACGCACAAGAGATCAATTTCTTTCTTCAATTACATGAAAGCTTTGAACTAGATTATCTAAATTTCCTTTAACCTCTAAATGTCCGTGATGGAACTTCTACTTTAAAATGGGGTTGGAGAAGCAGTCTCTGAAACAAGCTCTTCCACTTCCTACACAGACAACCAATATTTAAATATAAAAATACCTTCCTTATTAGAAAAGTTGCCTTCACAAAGCTCTTCGGCAAAGGTTATAAGGAAAGCAAACAATCGATACAAATTTCCCATTTCTATTTACTTTCTGCCTACTCCCTTGGAAAAGCAATAAGATGGAATAAATTCCCACTGATCTGGAGGAAAATATAACTAGAATGCCATTTTTCTTAATTTCCTTTGTTTGGAAGTTTTTAAGAGTTAAAACAAGCTTCATGGTTTATTAGATATTATTTTCTGTAGTGTTTGAAAATGTTATGGGGTGAAAAAAATGGCATGTGTTTTTAATGCCCTGAACATTTTCTTTTTCAAACAAAAGTCATCCTTCTGGTGTCTCGGTCCCCGTTGTTCTTCTTCCCATTCTGCCCCTTTGCTCAGCTTCATCTATAAAAATCGTTTGTATAATCTCTATCGGCCCCACGCTGTACATTCAGGATGCCTTATGTAGTTCAAGGCCTCCAGGATTATATGTCTTATAACACCAATCACTCTTCATTTTCCTTTGGATGTTATTTTCTTTGGGCAAAATTACTTTTCCTTTGTGTAAAAATGTTTTAAGAAAATATTTTCCACATCTGCAAAAAGCATGTAGTTGATGCACTAGTTTTACAGTTCTTAAAGCAACTCCTCAAATATTCAAACTTGAGGGGGTATTAAACAACACTTTTTGTATGGAGGAAAGCATATCAAAGTAGGTTTCCGAAGCTTCTGGGATTGCAATTTTTAAAATTCTTTGCCTTTTCTACAAAACTAAACTTGTTTTATCTAATCTTATCTGCATTATCATATCTTTCAGAGGTTTTAAGATATAGTGTCATAATCCTAAAGAAAAACATTTGCCTTGTATTTTATTCTAGTTCCTTGTTTGACTAAGTCACAAGGACACCATTGTTTAAATTTGCATGCCTCATAAAAATATATATTTGTGTAAATTATACTTACAAAGCATCTCCAGATATATCTCATTAACCACTACACAAATTATAGGTTATAAAAAGGTTACAGTCAGAGAGACAGAACTACTTCTTAGGAAAGTATAAGATATGGGAAGCTTGTACAATATAATCCTTCCCAAACTTCACCCCATAATTTTTTATCTAAGTGAAAATTGGTTAAAATGAAGAGTAGGGTAGTTTTTAGCTTGGATGAATCCTGTTGGGAAAAAAAAGACTATATCCATCCATTCTCTGAATATTTATTGAGCATCTACTACACCAGTCTAAATGCTATGTCCACATATGCATTTGAAGCATGAATGAGAAAAGTGGGAGACTCCTTTGGTAAAGGAGGGAGAAGGAATGCAGACTAATTCTGAGCTCTGTGCTCTTTTAGTGTCTCCTATCAGCTGACTGAGGTACCTATTTCTTTTAAAATTTTCCCTGCCTCTGATTCACTATCTAGCCATCTACTGCCCTGAGTCACCAGACACCACGTAAGTCCTGAGGATAGATTTGTTTCAAGAATAAGACAAAAAGTATTTCAATAGTGATCTACAGAAAAACCATTTTAATTTCTGTGATAAGAAATAAAAACCAGGAAATGTGGCACAAGTATGTTTGTTCTGCACTTCTATAGTAGAA
Source organism: Nomascus leucogenys (assembly GCF_006542625.1). Lineage (NCBI taxonomy): Eukaryota > Metazoa > Chordata > Mammalia > Primates > Hylobatidae > Nomascus > Nomascus leucogenys. The sequence continues at coordinate 22,962,951 of NC_044389.1, read as the reverse complement.
AATTTATATACTTTGCACATGGCAGAACAGGACAGGCTTATCTAAAGAATAAGGGATAGTGAGTTGATTAGGTGATTGGAAACAGGCCTCAGCTTTGCAATTGCACATGAGTGGACCTTGTATGTTCAAAGCATTCCGCATCTAAAGAAGCAAATGATGCTTTCCATCTGTGATAACAAGGAAATGCTAAAGTTCCAATTTCCTTGACATTTTATTGCATTTACTTTTATCTAAAATGAGTATATAACATTATCTCATATAAAAGGAAAGCATAGTAGATGAGACAGATCTTGAAAATCTTCTCTCTACCAGACATTCAGAAATGCTAGAAAAAAATATGTAACAACCCCATTTAAATGCATAGGCAAGCTTGCAAAAACTAAGACAAATCAAGAAAAAAAACAGAGGGAATCCTAAATCAGAGTGATAAACTGGCATTTAAAGTTTAGCTGAGTTCAGCATTTGCTAATCTCAGTAACCTGGAGATCTGGCTTTTAAGATTTGTTGCAAGCCAGAAAACAAAATCAAAGGTTGTCCTAATATGAGCCGGGGGCTCTTGAGCTGCTATACCTTCAGTGAAACAGCAGACAGAAAAAAAATAAGTCACCTACAAAAACTGATGACAGGAACATGTCTATTTCAGCATAAAACTAGGTCTGTAATTTAAATTTATCCTACCTGTGTGGTCCAGGAAACCCAAGCTAAGAAAATAACAAAGCAGTCTTGTGTTAGAGAAGTGCCTGGGCTGCCTGACAGAGCCAGTGCAGATCCTCTTCAAAGGGACGTGCCCTTAACCCCATCCTTAGAGAATTTCACTGATCAAACAATGTGAAAGTACAAAAGAGCTAACAGACAGTGCAAATTAAACAACTGTGGAGTGTCTCCTTTGTTTTTTTTCCAGGAAAAGAACACTTTCCTATGTTAATGTTACCCCAAATACACTGGTGGAAACAGTAAGATTTGAATGAATTCCCCAGAATTTAGTCAGGAAGGACAAGATAATCCACCAAGTGCTCAGGAGAAAATAGAAACCAAGTAGCACCACTGGTTTTTTCAATTACATGCTGGAGATCTGAAACCTGAGAGCACTGCCGAGTTTCTGGAAGGGCCAAGAGAATGGATTTAAAGCAGCTACCAAAAAGGAACTAAGAATGATTGGGAGTTAGTGACTAAACTTTATAGCATAACAGGACCATGATTATAATTAAAGACATCTTTAAAGCAAATCATCTGAATAAATGCACACAGAATTGGTAACTAACTTTAATTGCTACTGAGGTTTATTTTGTGCTAACAATGGTGTTGAATGCTCAGTAATCTCTTCCTAATTTTTGTTGTCAGTATATTTTGGGTTCACACAAATCAGAAACCAAAGTTAGATTGTTTGTAACTGGCAGCAAACCAGAGGGGACAGGAGACTGGTCAAGTCTCTGAGTCGTCCACTCCAAGATGCGGACAATGAGTGTATGAAGACAGACTGAGGATGCTCTGCAAAGAAGCATGGAAGAAAATGAAGGCAGAGAGGACAGAGCTGAAAGGCTAAGAGGGACAGATCAGCGTCCATGGAAAGCAGGAGCAGAAGCCAGTCTTCTGCCAAACACTGGCACAAACCACTGCCTACTGGATACATTTCACCGGACAATTCACCCCAGTGTCCAAGAGTTTATCTTGCTTCTAGAATATATTGAAAAGAGCCACCCTCTGAACAAATGGCAACAACGATATAGTATAAATAGGATGCACTGAAAATAGTAGGCTTCTTTCTTAAGCTGTCATCACGAACATTAACCAGTAATTATATTTCTCCACTTTTTGTAGAAGATATAAATGGCAAATTCTGAATTTATAATTTCTAATACTTCATTTTTCTGCTCTTGTAAAGTTCATTTTGAACTTTCAACATAAAAATATTAAATATTTTTCATTGTGCACATTTGAACTTGTGTTACTTTGGACTTACATTGGCTGAAATTGAAATATAGTAAAAGTGCTCTAGAGTAAGCAGATCAGTTCATCAGAAGGACAGCCTTTCAATGGAAAGGGCATTCCCAAGCTACACCAACGAAAGCATAATCCTGTTACCTGCCCTAACCTGACAGCTCTGAATTAGCCTGATCCACCTATGTGCCGTACAAAGCATTATATTGTTCTGATTTCATTAACTGAACTTGAACTACACTTTTTCAGAGAAACAAAACCATGCTTAGAAATCTGCCACAAGTATCTACACATTGCTCTCGAATTCCTCCAGGAATTTCCACCTACTCATGCTGTTACTCTTCACTCTATGATTTATTTGTTTTTCAGTCCCTGTCGATACTGAAGTTTTATTCTGTAGGGAGATTCCCATATTTGACTCCATTAAGCAAGCTTTGAAACACACTCGCACAGGGTGTTACTTCCAGAATCTTCTTGCCAGCTCCTTGCATCCACACCATGAGAAAGAGCAAACATTCCTAAATCCCAAAAAAATGAATTATTTGGGGTGAGGAAAAGTCTTGACTATGACACTGATGATTTCCTGAAGCGATCCAGCATCCCAAATGTCCTGAGGTGGGGAGGAAATCGCACAACTAGCACCCAGAAAAAATGAGTGCTATCCACAAACAACCCAGATCCTCCCAAGCTAAGGCTAACCTGCCCTTCACTTCCTACATTATTGCTACATCTACGCAGCTTCTGACTTTCCAAAGTGTACTTTCCTTTTCTAGTCCCAAACTGATCTCTCAGGTTTGACAAATTCAGTTTTCTTGGGTTTGAATCTCAAAATTATAAAAGACAAGTAAGGTTAATCTTCTATCTCATTGGGCCCCTAAATATTTTAAGAAACACTCCATCAACCACATTTTGATCTTCTTTACTGCTGTTTTATTCTAGCATTTCTTTACTCCCACCTCTCTGTTTCTCTCTCTCTCTCTCTCCCCCTCCCCCCAAACCCCCCCACTCCCCCCCCACACACACACACACACAATTGGAGTAAATCCAGGACAAGGGCATTCACAATCTTACCATATTCTGTATTCATTAGACCTTATCTTAAGCACTGTGTTCAATTCAGATTTTGAAGGCATGTTAACAAACTGTAGAACAATGGAGTCCAGAACTGCTGTAGAGGACCAGTTGAAGGAACTAGAGAGGTATAACTAGAAAAGATACTGCTTTAGATCCTTCAGTTGTTAAAAGTCCCTAGTAATCTATTACAAATGGATTGATTTTAATAGTTCTCAACCATTTGCTAACATGTGTTTGCAGTGATGTCCTATGTGTTTGTACTCAGTTCTCTCTCTTTTTTAAAAGGGAATTTTACTTTAGACTATACATTTTCTAAAACTAGAAAAATTATTTTGGAGAAAAATGTTTGAGTATTACTTTGAAGATTTCATGGAGCTGCTGCTTCTAATCATCTGATCACTTCAGATGGTCTGATAATGTTAGATAAAACCTCTTTATCAGTAATGCACTGGAGTCCTACAGCACTACTTTCCATATTCAACAAAACCTCTCTTTGCATAGATATGTGTGTGTAAAAACAGAACATTCATACTGAGGCCAGAGTGCCATCGAAGGTAATTATAGAGACAGTAAAATCCTTTTACGCTGGGAAAATAAAATGCTGGGTGTCTCATAAAATTTCAGAACCTGATTTCAAACGGATCATAACAAAGAGGAGATCAAATTTAGCATGGTGGACTGCTCGACAGGATATATTTGTAAGTATGAGATTCTATAAAATAGTTGATAAATACAAGACTATTGGCTTGCTATAAATGACTAGCGGATGCTGCTTTCAATGGTAGAACTTCTGGGAGTGTTAGCAGAGGTTTTTCTAAGAAAAAAGGACAAACTAACAAACACATATTCTTTTGCCTGGCTTTCTATATTTAAAACAAAACTTAGAGTCACTCCCTATATAAATGAATCTTCTAAGTTGGGCAACAGAGGAAATGCTACAGTTTTAAAGTATATTATTTCATTTTATATGTTTTTGTGTATATTTTCATTTTAAATATTTTTCATTTTATATGTTTAGATAAAAACATATTATAAAATTAGACATATCTGAATTATTTGTTTCAAAAATCATGCATTACCAAATTATTAGTTCCATCACTTTGTTAACTGTACTGAACCCAGGTGTGGATTATTGTAAGGTTTATCTGAAACATTGTTAATCTTGATTTTGTAGAATATTTTTATTCTTTTATGTTATACTTAAGCACAACTATGCACAAATTTCTTGAATTTTTTAAAGGACAAGAAATTTGTGTGCTGTGGTAAACAAAATCTCGCTAAAATATAAATTGCTCCAAATTTTACTAAATTTTATGTAACATGCTATATCATAAAATAAAGAAACATTTAAATGCAGATATATGTAAACAGAATTGCTTTAAGAAAATTTATTTATTTTCATAATACTTTAAGATTTCATTTAAATAATGGAGGAAACAAATCTAATTCTGGCATACTACTAATACAACTCAATCCATTACCAATGCATTTATAATCACGCTGAGAATTAGATTCTACCAGTGAAATGTATTTCTTTTAAATAATTATCAGGAGAAAACAGTGGAGGCAAAATCATGATGGAGACCTAAACTTGTTCTAAACACTCTATGTTTCGATTGTAAAAGTACACACTAGTTTTACCAAGAGGGTATTGAAAAACAAAAAAGAAAAGCAAATTAATACACAATGTTAAGATAAATATAGATTATTTAAATAAAAAGCAATGGAAAATACAAATTAAAACAGTAAAGAAAATTTTATAATAAGCCATGATATTAACACAATTTTAGGTAAAGAGTTAATAAATTAAAATGGGAATAACCATAATCCAGCATTTCTGAGGTGGAAAAAGTATTTACTTAAAACTTAAGAGCATTTATAGTAATCTTTGCCAAAAATGCATTCTCCAGGAAGCACACAATAATCTTTTTGTTTTTGTTTGGTTTTGTTGTTATTTTATTTTTAGGTCACTGGAATGTTTCCACATATTATACCACCAACTTGAGAAAAAAATGATCATTGTTTATTTGAAGCTTGGTGAGTTTATCCACAATTTAAATCAGTTCTACGTCATGCCAATTTGGATCACTTTTTCACCGGGAATTATCTTTTTGCCAAAGTAGATTTGTAGTTCTATAAAATATTTAAAGTTATTTTTTATTTTTATCAGTATTGACTACTTGAACTCTAACCTTAAGGGTACAACTAAAGATGCGCTTGGTTGGATTTAACTAACAAAATAAATTTATCAATAGGATGTTTTAATCAAATCCTTATCCTAAAGAACTTTACTTTTGTAAAAAATTAGAACGTTCCCTTTATGGAATTACCAAGAATATTTCTTAGAAGTTCCAACTGTAAATGTGAAAGGATTTCATTCTGCTACTCTATATTGGTGCTATTAAACTGTCCATTGAGGTGTATTATTTAATGATAAATATTGTTGAATGTAGGATTGTAGATACTTCTTTTTAAACCACTGGTTATTTTGCAAATTCTTTGTCCTCAGACTGTGAATTATATTTTCTTATTTTGTCAGATGATATTCTAAGGCTGCCTTTTCTCTTCTCATTTTAGAGGTATGAGAATTTTAATTTCTACTTCTGAGCATCTGCCTTCCATCTTCCAAAATTACCTTGGAATATTTTGTCATTATTTTTCCCCTTGTTTAATCTCCTTTTTCCTTCAGTATAAGCCTTACATGTTCCTTTACTATAATATTACTAGTGTTTGGGTTGGAAGAGATAATAAACTCAGGTGGTCAATCTGACCTTTTGTACCTGAAGCTGGGTTAAGTATTTTTGAATTTATCTCTGTTTCAATGTAGAGAGCATTATAAGGATAGGGGTGGGAGGTTCTGTGATATTCCAACAAAATGGTGGTACATGGTACGTGTGAATCCAGTAGTAATCAATAGAGAGAAACACAGACATGTGGATGGACTTTCAGTCCCAGAAATCTTAGAATACAGGCAGGAAAGCACCAGGCTCTGGGCACAGGAGCGGAACTCTAGTCACTGGGACAGCGTCCAGTCTCCAGTCCCATTTCCTAAAGGACAGGAATACCAGAGAACTTCTTATAGTCTATTTATTCTATGCATAACAACTCTTAGGGTCTATTTATTCTATGCATAACACACGTCCTACACAATTCTGTCACTAAATGTTTTCTGCAAATTAATCATTGATGCTTTTATGACATTATATTCTATTTGTATTCCATAATTTAATAAATCTGTAAATGTTTGACTTAGAATGCTAACCAACATATAAACAACTACTTATATGTAATCATCAAATAACATTTGAATGTAACAATTTAGGAAACTTAAAGTCTAGTAGGAGTAGATAAATCAGAAATATAAATAACATTATATCTATATATATTGCTTCTTTTTCAATGTCACCTAACTAATAAGTTGCTTGGACCAAAGAACCCTCACTGAATCAGTATGTAGCTGAGCACAGGGCTACTATTAGTGTACACAGAATCTTTACTGGAATTATTAAAAAGTAGCCTTTTCACCACATGGATGAAGCCCCACTTGGCTTCACACCTGGCAAGGGGAGTGTGGTTGGATCTCAGCCTTCTCTCTCCTTTTGGACCAGGCATCTCCATAGAGAGAATAACCTGAAATAATTGCATTTAAAGGGAAGCTGTGGCTGGGCTGTCCTCTTGTCCCTTTTTTCTGTAACACTGAACCATGCCTGAGCTCTTCTGGCAGCCCCAACCCATCAGTGTGATACACACACCCAGATGTCTGTAAATCCCTGTTGTAGTCCCAACTAATTCTAAAGCTGGGGCTCAGCCATTAATATAATGTGTGGACAATAGAAATACAGAAACAAGGGAACAACAAAAATGAAGAGAAGGAGGATTTGCAGATTATATGTTGGCATGTTGAAGAATGAATAAAGTTAATACGGAAAACTTGTGAGAGCTGAGATGAAATTTAAAAAGAGGAAGAAATGTGGTCTAACAGAATATATGTTTCCTGGTACATACAAAAGAACTTAGGAACTATTTCCTGAGTGAGAGCATGCAAGTAGCTGAAGGAAAATCAAATATACTGAAACAGAAAATTTTTGAATACATGCAATTTTTCTAATCTTTACAGTTCCATTTTGGAGAAAAAGAAAAGGAAATGAGAATCTGAGGTTTAATTAATATGCGCAAGGTCACACAGCTAATAAGAGCCTGACCTCAAGCACATGTCTGTCTGGCTTCAGACCCCAGAACTATTTGAATATACTCTGTCAACTTGCAGGAGCTGTGGGAAGCCCCTAAACTCTAGTGCATCCAGAAATTACTTTACCTTCACTATACTTCAGACCTTAGTGAGTGTTGCATACTAAGACCATTCTGCTTTTGCCAATTTCATTAAATTTATAAAAGAAAATATGATAACCCATTAACAGACATACATTTGAGTTACAGAAATCACCACAATAAAAGTTCTGAAAATGTGTACACATAGCTCCAATAGATCAAGTGAGAAGACAGTGGGACAGAAAAACTATTGTTAAAAATAGAGGGTAGGGAAGAGGTCAAGTCTCAGTACAAGACAGGGATGACTAATTATACTCACAGAGAAGACATGTGAAGGAAGTAAATTTTTTCCTATCCTCCTACTTAGAAGATAAGCTGCGAGTCATTGTGTAACTACATTTTATAGGTGATCATAGAGATGAGTAATCTTGAAACTCGAACTAAGTAGCTTGAAATTTGAACTAATGTAGTTCAAGGTCCAATTACACACAGGACCAGCTATTGACAGCCAGTCAATGTAACAGTTTTTTAGTCTCAATTAATTTCAGTGTTGATCATTTTCAGTCAGATTTATCTTTCTAGAAAAAGGTTTTTATTTTCATCACACTGCTGTTTAAAGACCTCAGTGGATTACTTCTACTAACAAAATAAAGTCTAACATTTTTAGTCTGGTATTTAAGGTCATCTAGAACCTAACTATACAAACAAACATATCCCTTTAATAAACTCTCCCTTTTGCTTAAATATTGTGAATCTCTATTTGCAATCAAAAGAGTCCTAATGAGTGAATTAATCTATTCCCCTTCTATTTTCTTCCTTCCTATAGATACAAATAACTTTATTGCTTCTTGGTCCTCCTCACTTATAGTAGAGACCTACATAGAAAATGAAGTTAATCAGACCACATTTCTCATATGTTCTTATCTCCAAACCTGCAAATGAACTTGAATCTATACCTATATTTTCACTAGTTACAAGAGAATAGTAACTATTTCCTGTATTTCCACTTCTCCAATGTCTCAACTCCTACATTCTGAATTCTAGCCCCTCCTTTTTCTTCAGGAACGTGAAATTCTGTTGGTTTTCCTTCTTTCTTCTGTGTTTTCAACCTCTGTCTATGTACCTTTTGCCAGCTTTAGAGCATGTCACTCACATTGTAACTTGACTTTATTGTAACAATGCCTCCTAGAGAGACATGCAGGCCAGAATAGTCAAATGACAAGAATCTGCCTCTCTGTCATTATTACGTCTTTCTATCAACAGCTTTCAAGAAAGAAAGAAAAAGAAAAAGAGAGAGAGAGAAAGAGAGAAGGAAGGGAGGGAGGGAGGGAGGAGGAGGAAGGAAGGAAGGAAGAAGGAAGGAAGGGAAAGAGAGAGAGAGAAAGCAAGCAAGAAAGAAAGAAAAGAAAGAAAACAAAAAAAGAAAGAAAGAAGGGAGGGAGGGAGGGAAGAAGGAAAGAGAGAAAGAGAGAGAGAGACAGAGAAGGGAAAAGGGAGGGAGGAAGGGAAAGAGGAAAGCAGGGAGGGAGGAAGGAGGAGAGGGAAGGAGGGCAAACAGAAATTACAAGCAGCCTTTCATTTGTCCTGGGCTTCATTTTCTCTTGCTTTCCTCCTTCTTGTTTCTGTCCTCCCTGCTCCACTGAAACCACTCTCAGCAAGGTCATTAATGAGCATCTTGTGTACAAATCTGACATTTTCTGATCCTTTGCTGTCTTAATCGCTTCCCAGCTTGTAACACTCCATTGGCTACTCTTTCCTTTTTGATAAACTCATTCCTTGGTTTCTGTGATACTGTGTTATTCTGATGCAAGCTCCTTTTACACAGCCTTTCTCTTAAATATTTGTGTTCAGAAACTCATATTGGGCTGTCTGCTTTTTACAGTTCACACTCTCTTCCTGGACCATCTCGTCATTTTTTTGGGGGGAGGGGGGGCGCTCCTCTTATGTGTTTTATGAAAATAGCCCACCTTTTTCCTGAAGCCAAATCTCTCACCTCAACTTGTTCTCTTCTGTCTCACCTTACATATCCAATGGGTCAACAAGTTCTAATAGTTCTTCCTCCAAAATGTCTAAAATCTCTCTCCTTCCCTCCATCTCCACTGCCACCTTCCTAATCATCCCTCACTTGAACTCCTGCAGTCACCCCCTAACTGGCCTCCCTGATGACACTCTTGCCACACTGCAATTCATTCTACTCACAAACCCATTTCAAATCTTAACATGTCTATTCTGAATTTTAAATCCTGCAATGATTTCCCAGCTTCTTACTGTGAAATCCACAGCCTGTACGGTTCATCGTGCTCGGCCTCTGCCTAGCATTACAAATTCTCCCACCACTTTCTTGCTGCAGTGAACATTTTTAAACATGATTATTAGTTCAATCTTAACTCTCTAAGCCTCTCAGCTCACTATCTCACTCTGTCTGCCACACTCTAAATTCATGTGGAACATAATTCCTCTTTTTTTTTTTTTTTTTTTTTGAGACAGGGTCTTTCTTTGTCACCCAGACTGGAGTGCAATGGTGCGATCACGGCACACTGCAGCCTCAACCCCCTGGGCTCAAGTGATCCTCCCACCTCAGCCTCCTGAGTAGCTGGGACTACAAGTGCACACCACTATGCCCAGCTAAATTTTTTTTCTTTTTGTTGGAGAGACGGGGTCTCTCTATGTTGCCAAGGTTGGTCTCAAACTCCTGAGCTCAAGACAGCCTCCTGCCTTAGCCTTGCAAAGTGCTGGGATTACAGGCCTCAGCCACAGTGCTGAGCCTAAATTCCTTTTATTTCCTCAATGGGACATAACTTATTGCCTCTTAATCTTTGTTCAAGTTGCCCCTCCTTCACTCAGCACACTCATGGATATCCTGCTGGTTCCAGCTCAGGTAATACTTAACTGGGTTGCCTTCACTAACCTCTCAGGTCTAGTTAGGTTCTTCTCCTAGGTGTATTCACGACCCCTGTACTTACTGTATCCAAGTCCCCATCACATTTCAGGTTTTTTTGTGTTTGTTTTTTGTTTTTGAGATAGGGTGTCACTCTGTCGCCCCAGCTACAGCACAGTGGTGCAATCACAGCTTGCTACAGCCTCCATCTCCTGGGCTCAAGTGATTGTCCCACTACAGCATCCCAAGTAGTTGGGACTACAGGCATAAGTCAACATAACCAGCTAATTTTTTTATTTTTTGTAGAGACAGAATCTCACCATATTGCCCAGGCTAGTCTAGAACTCCTGGGCTCAAGCAATCCTCTCCCCTTCAGCCTCCCAAAGTGCTGAGATTACAGGTATTAGCCATTGTGCCTGGCCCATCACATGTATTTTAATTGCTTGTCAGTGAGGACAGAAGAGGACAGACAAGATGTATATTGATCACAGGCAGCAAGAACTTGGCACATAACAAGTATTCAACAGACTGTTGAATGAATCGTAAAGACTGATATAAAAATTCACTGTTTATCCTTAATAATTCATTATATATGTATGTATATATGTTTAACAAACCATTTCCAGCTTTAAAATGTGGATTTAACAACTCTTAACAAATTTGTTAGTTGTTTTTTTAAAGTCCTGAGTTAAAAACCTTCTATGATATGTATTGCTATGTAAAGGTGCCTGAAATGAATAAACTCTAACTGAATTTTAAAGTCAAAGTTACTGTGCCCAGCGTAGATAAAACCAGATAAGCAGCACCCTTAAAATTCACTCAGAAGGTGCTTTATTTTTTATTTGGCTATTTACACTATTTTACTTGTCCAGTTAAAATGAGGCTCTTTTTTAATACATTGAGAGAGCTTTCTAAAAACAAGAATTGTGGCTGGGCACGGTGGCTCATGCCTACAATCCCAGCAGTTCGGAAAGCTGAGGTGGGCAGGTTGTTTGGGCCCAGGAGTTTGAGACCAACCTGGGCAATGTGGTGAAACCCCTTCTCTACCAAAAATACACAAAAATTAGCCAGTTATGGTGGCGCATGCCTGTAGTGCCAGCTACTCCAGAGGTTGAGGTGGGAGGGTCACCTAAGACCGGGGATGTCAAGGCGCAGTGAGCCATGATCATGCCACTGCACTCCAGGCTGGGTGACAGGGTGAGACCCTGTCTCAAAAAAATAAAAATAAAAATAAAAATTGTCCCAAAAGGGAAGCCTTGGGAGTTGGTAAATTCATTATCAGTAAGCTCTAAATGAAAAGATCTTTTTCAGAGATTGGTATTTTTTAAACCTCATTGTTTAATAAATAGGCCAGTTGAGTAAAGTCATTTACAAATCTAAGCACATATATTTTTATAAAATATTTATGAGAGATGAGTCATTTTATTCTCCTCTCTCCTCCCAACTCCCCCAGTGACTGTATTCCATTAACTTCAAGAATCCATCTTTTTTTATGATTTATAATATTGTATATTCCTTAGAAACTGACTCTAACATATAATCATTTTAAATGGCTAAATTATACAAATATATACTGTATTTCCTTAGAAAAATGAGCAGGCGGAATTGTTGGATTTGTAAGATGTGCAGAGATGAATCTAAGAGGCCCCCTTCAAAGTAAGTAGCATTTAAGTTTCTATGGTAATTGTAAAGCATATTTATCAGATGATAAATAGGTACATATTTATTAAACTGCTATTGTAACATATTTTGTTCAGAAAGCAAAATTTGCATTTACACATGAGTTATTTCACCAGAAGAGCAGTCATATGTTACTAAGATTCTTGTTTTCATTATTCATGGTTTACACTTGAGAATTCAGCAAGTTAAATGCTTTAGAATCTATTATGAATAGTCTCTGTTCTTTTTAAAAAACAAAGAATATTGTTTGTGTTAAAATGAGATTCTTCAATCCAAAATATTTTCTTGGTTCCAACCCTCCACATACGAAGTGCCAGAAAGCTTCATCCCTAGATAAAGAAGGTGAGACTGGAGGAGGAATCAAATGTTAACCAAGCGCCCAAGTCCCTTTCTCCACACTTTTCTATAACTCGAAATGTAGCCATTTGGATGAGAACAGTGAAAAGAATAACGCCCGAGAAAAGTAACAGATCATTACATTGGATTTCCTCACCTGAAAGAATTCCCAAAAGTTGAGAATCTCCGTTAGATTAACCATGAGTGCCTAACACAGTCCATGTTCAGCCCTCAGTTCTGGCCACACCTTTCTGTATGGTCAGAGCCCCTGGCATGAACGCTCTTTCACTAAAATACCAAAATGTCCAAAAAGGCTTACAAGCTACTGTGTGGCAAGGAGGATGCTGCAGTGGTGGTCAGAGGAGATAGTAAGACCCAAAGCTCAGCATTTTAAATGACCAGTGAATGCTACTGCACTGCACAGGTGCATCCAAGGACAAAGGTGTAACCTGCTAATTAAGGGACAGCTCTCCTTTCTTCTAATGATTCCCATAGAGGATCACTGTCAGAGCTCGCATTTCTTCTATCTGCCTTATAGACTCACCACGAGAAAAGGGGAAGACCAAAAAAATAAAAAATCACATTCATGGAAAGCTGCCAGATAACAGTTATTTAATAGGTGCTTGGCATTCATGACCTAATTTAATTTTCATTATAACATTGTGCGATAGACGTTATTATCCCTATTATATAGATAATAAAATTAGGGTTTGAAGATTTTAAGTAAGACCAAGGACAATTAAGTACAGCACTGGGATTAGAACCTAGGACTGTCAGAGACTCCAAACATTCTTCATTCCTTTGTCTACAACATCATGGTATCTTAAAATGCTTTCATATCTGTTTGGTATCCACTGCCCATCCGCCCAGAAGAATGGAGAGGACACAAAGGAGAACTTGTATCAGGAAAAAAGGTATTTCAAATAATCCTAATAAAGGCACCCGGATAGCCATAGGCCAGCATTAAACTTGTGGAAACCTCGGAAAAAAATTATAAGCAAAAATAGGGTTCAATTAAAAACAAATTGTATTTCCCATTTTTACCCCCAACCATAATTACTCCAATCATCTCTCCCCATAAATCTCATGAGTCTTAGAGACAAAAGAACTCTCTTACCAACAATTATCGACACTTAATTTTAAGCTAACCCAACACATTGATGACTCTTCACTCGTGTTGATTTTATTCTTCCCTATATAATGGGAATAATTAGAACGGACAGGCATTCAATAAACCTTGCCTAGCTCTTTCCATTTCACCAGATTGAAAAGGTTATTTTAGGTTACTTTTTCTAAAGTTTTAACAAGAGGAAAGGACAATGACTCAGATACTATTTCATGGAAATGTTTTTTGAAAGCAATCTTAACACAGTACACTGTTAAGCCTCAGTACTGATGCAAGCAGTCCATCCAAAACTGGCAGGATCCATCTGAATTTTTAGAAAACAAAAGATATCTGACCTTTTAAGGACTCCCAATATTTTTCCATGTTCTAGGATATTTTTCAATCTCTTTAACTAATCCTCCTTCATTGTGTTAAGAACCTGCTAATGCTGATGGCTGTTCCTGCAGCACAAATTTTTAGCCTGCTAATTTTAGGTATAGCCAATGGACAGTGCTTGCATGTGTCTATAGCCATCTTCAATTATCTAGTTGTTGAAAGCAGAACAATTAAGAATGCGCCATAAACTGAATGGCAATAAACACATTGGCTATTTCTGTTTTATTTCCAACTTGTATTGTAAGTTCGTGGGTACATGTGCAGGATGTGCAGGTTTGTTACATAGGTAAATGTCTGCCATGATGGTTTGCTGCACAGATCATCCTATCACCTAGGTAGTAAGCCCAGCATCCAATAGCTATTATTCCTGATGCTCTCCCTCCTCCCACACCCCCACCCTACAACAGGCCCCAGTGGGTGTCGTTCTCCCCTGTGTGTCCATATGTTCTCATCATTCAGCTCCCACTTATAAGTGAGAACAGGCAGTATTTGGTTTTCTGTTCCTGCATTAGTTTGCTGAGGATACGGGCTTCCAGCTCCATTCATGTCCCTGCAAAGGACATGATACTGTTTCTTTTTATGGCTGCATAGTATTCCATGGTGTATAAAGTTACTTGTATTTGAGAATACAGTAATTTGCCAATTCACCTCATGAAGCTCACCAAAATGAACCGAATTCTGGAATCTTTCACAACTATTTTCTAAATGGTAAATGGCTTTGTTTATACTGTTTAGGTAAAATGTAACTTGACATAATACACCTTAATAAAAATTAAAACTGATACAAAAAAATTCTAGCAAATAGGAGACTGAGAAAATACTAGCTTTAGGGTTACTAACCGTATTATGTGAGTGCATGCAAATAGGTTTTGTGGATTAACTCTAAGATTCTAAGAGATAAATAGGTAAACACTTGGCTGGTGGCAGCAGCAAACAGTGCATAACCCTTTTAAAAGCAATTTGCCAGTCTGTACCAAAAACCTTAAAAATCTGCCTCTTTTAACCAACTTTGATTCTACTGCTAGGGCCTTGGAATTACTCTAATCATGTGGTCATGGCAAGCCTTAAACACAGCTGGGCTACATTTGAGTTTTAATGGTTGAAAAATGAGAGAAAATCAATATGCTGTTTGACAATAATTATGTAAACTATGGAATGCCCCCCTTGTAGCATATTTCACCATCACCATAAACAATATGACTATCAATGATTATACATTTGTAATTATAAATTATAACACTACAAATGATTAATACAATTATGACATAAAATGCATAAAGTATACACACACATAATGTGATTACTTCTTGATTAAAAACACACAAATACAAACATAACAAAAAGACTTTAAAAAACTACATCAAAATACTAATAGTGGTAATTTATTAATAGGGAGATTACAGGACTATGGTTCTGTATAATATTTATTAAATTATATTTTCAAGTCTATACTATTTGCATAATTTTTGTAATTTAAAAAATTTAAATAGTAAAAATAAAATGTAAAATATCACAGGAAAATAACTTTCCAACCAAAACCACACACAAATGGAATGTAAATATATTTTGGTGTCATTTTCAAGATAATATAATTTTACTTAGTTCAACAAAAACCTTAAGAATATTTAGCCCAATCAGTGCTTTTTGTTTCTTTTCAAAGCCTTACTTTGGAGGAAGTGTTACAGTGGGCCCAGTCTTTTGAAAATTTAATGGCTACAAAATGTGAGTATTGTGTATCTGTCATCTTTGAATAACTAGCGAGTTCCATTCTTAGAGGTAAAGGTGGGGGTGCCAGATGATGAATGTATGCTATTCTTCTCACAGCCTTCTAACTGGCAACTGACACAGTTAAAAAAAGAAAACCTGAAAATAGTTTGTTGTGTCAACCACTATTATTTTCTCTGTTGTTAATTAAAACAAGATTAGTCACTGTGAATATTCTTCACAAGTATATACACAAAATCCCTTGGAAAATATGCTTAAATAGTAACGCATACCATAGCCTTCTAAAGTTAGTATTAAACAAAAAAACTTAACTCGCTGTTCTTGCTGCCTTCAAAAGTAAGAATAAATTTGAGTCTTGCTGTTCTAAAACTCCTCCCCAAAGTTTGTTTCAACTTTTTCAGTGTCTGATTTAAGTGGGACTATACATGGGTCTGAATATAGTTGTAGGTAATTATTGACATTAACATGGTATAAAGAAGAGATATCAGTCATGGGCTCAATGCAGGAAAAATAAAGGAGGACGTGCATTCAAGAGAATAGTCAATTGCGTTTGGAGTCAGAAAAGCTGGCCCGTTGTAGAAAATGATAAAACCAGAAGACAGGTACAGAAAAAAAATGTAGGGGGTAGTCACAGAAAATTCTCCTGTTGAATTTGGTAGTTTTTTTTAAATGGAGTTGGTTCCCCTCAATGCTTGTTACTTTTTGCCTATAGACCCATCTTTTTATTTAAGATCCCATTTTAGCCTCTCTGTGAATGTTTTATCTGGTTAGAGCTATGGACTATGAAGGAGAGTTGGCTGTGCTACTTACATGCTTTAACTAGTGGGGTGTACCAGTGGCTATTCTGGGCAAGGTACCTCCTGTTCCTCATGGGGGTTGCCATACTCCTGAGGCACTACCTGCTCTTTCTGACTCAAGACCCTCTTTAGTATGGACTCAGTTGTCACTGCCCAGCCCAGAGGGTAATGGCAGTAGGTGTAGATACTTGGCTACTCCTGCTGAAACACGTTAATCAACCATTCTGGCACTTACTTCTGCCCCATCCCTAGGGCTGGATCTACCTCTATAGGCTTGGGTCACCACCTGAGCTCTCATCTTTTGTAGCATGCCTTTCCAATGGGCATTTGGGGCCATAGTTTCTTTCTTTGATGCAATCACCACTGCCTTTCACTTTTCAGGTATTCCTCATAGTTTATAATCCAATTTGCCAGCATGAATGTGAATTTTAAACAAACATATCTTCTGGGTCAATTTTAGAACATTGAAATGGGATGAACAGACAAAAGTGTATATTCAGTTAACTATATTGTAAATTTTTGTCCCAATCCTCTGTAATACACATTTTGCCACCTTGCTAGATTGATCTCTTGCTTGGAGTTTCATACTTTTCATCTACAAAATGGGAATATCACTTATCCTTTCAGGTTTATTGTGCAGGTGAGATATAAAACATCTAGCTCAATGCCTAATATAGATTAAGCACACAATAATCGGTAGTTTCTTTTAATAGTAATAAAGTACATGTCTTTGAATATCATTCTTTTTTCTCTGCTGCCTACCAACAAGTCCAAAATCTTGGTATTTAGTACTCTCTACACCCTAACCTAAAACATTTTCTAAAATTTGTCTCTAGCTATGCCCTGTCACATAACATGCCCTCCAGCAATGTGGGTCACTTCATTTTCTGCTTGTACATCTATGATTCTTCTGCTCCAGGCTTTTGTTCAAAATCCTTTTCATCTCTAGTTACTCTGCTCATCTTTGAAAGTCAAATTCAAGTGCCACTTTCTCCAGAAAACTACTTAGAAATTTTTCCTTTATCTTCTATTTTGTTAGTATCAACATTTATTCTGCTTTTAATTGTAGCTAGTTTGCGTATTGGGTTGTTTATATAGTGGCTTTCTCCCTAGATTATAAATTCCTTAAGAGCACAGCTTGCCTCTCATTTACCTTTCAAACCCCTGAGAGACTGAAAATGTGCTTTGTACCCAATGAGCATGCAATAAATGTTCCACGAATAAACACAAGAAAAATATTAGTGAGAAAAGTTCAAAACACCAAGCTATATTATGTAAGTTTCTGTGCCAGTCCTGGAAGCCTCATAAACAAAGTGAATAGGCTTAATTGTTTGGCAAGGATTTCAAGTGGTCATCTGCCTTGCTAGAATCAGCAATTTAGAATTCTAGTGTCATGAGAATAAGCAAAGGCTCTGGCAAAGATGAGAATAGGAAAACATCATACTGCTCTTTATAAAAGCCAGCAAAAATAGGGTAAGAACCTTTCCAGAAATCATATTACTATGAAGTTCATGTAAAAATTCAACAATCACATAATAAGTAATAAAACAAATCATTCTATGGATGATCCAACCAGTAAGACAAAACTAAAAATACAAATATTAAATGTACCAGAGAATAAAAATGTGTTTACATTAACCAAGGACATTAGTAAAATGCATGCTCTAGCTGAGATATGCAGATGCATATTTTACATAGATTAAAACATTATTTCTAAGAACATGTAGCTCAGACACACACATGAAAAGGAAACATATCAGCCTGTGTCTCAATAGATGAACCGAAATTGGTTTAGAGATGTTTTGGGGAGCCATTAAGTCATAGTCATCAAAATACAATTAAACTTAACATCTTAGTGAGAAAAGGGGATCCAAGAAAACTGTCAGTTTGAGAACAGAACTATGGCAAAATTCGAAAGTTAATTAGAAATTAAGAATGTTAGCAACTTAGATACCTTTTAGATATGCTATTTAATGCTACATTATTCGCAAATAATTTTTTAAATATCAAAGATTTTTTATTTGTATATTTAAATATCAAAGATTTCCTTGTTATTTATATGAAACATAATGTACTCAAATAGAACTAAAGTAGAGAGACTAGCTAGAAGGCTGCTACAGTAACTCAGGTAAAATTAGGGAACTCAGTGGGGAAGACAAGGCTGGGGGTAATTTGCATATAAATGCTAACAAAAATCACAGGGCTATGAGACCACTGAGAGGGAGAGTTAGATAGAGGAAAACACACCCAGAGATGAAACTTAGGTGTGTGCTACTTCCAAGTCCAGGTAACCAGAGAGGTCAGCAAAGTGGATGGAAAAGGAGCACAAAGTGAGGTAAGAATGATGAAAATAGTGCGTTCTTGTGGAAGCCAAAGAAGAGAGTGTTTCAGGAAGGAAGCTGTGAATTGTCAAAGACTGCTGAGAAGTCAGCCGAGGTGAGGAAGGAACAGTGACCACTAGACATGGCAATATGGAAGTCAACAGTGCCTCAACAAGAGCAGTTTCATGGGTATAGTGGAGACAGGTAGAACCAGAGGAAGCGATACACAGCATAAGGAATCCTTGACAAGTTTTGCTGTGGAGTTCTGCAGAGAAAAAAGCAGAGACTGGAAGCAGGAATGAGGTCAATACCGAAAGTTTGAGTCAATAGTTGTTACTAGTTATATTTGGGAAATACAGCAATATATTTGTAGGATGATGGCAACCATTCATGGGGAAGAAACTGATGACATAGAAGAGAGTGGAGATACTTATAAGAACAATAGAGGAATGCAAAGTGATGGAAAAAGCAAAAGTAGGAGGGAACCAGAAAAAAAATTGTTTGGCCATCCCAAAAAGGAACAGGGACACTTGCCTCTCAGGAGAGAGGTTATAAAGGAGGAGTACAGATGGAAGTACTCTGGTTATTTCTGGAGAGAAGACAGTGAATACCCATCTGATTAATCTGTGCTCTCAGTGAAGTTTGAGGCAAGGTTGCCAGTAGATTGCTCAGGAGAGGATGTGTTAGTATGTTTTAACATAACAGGGGAGGAGGTATAAAATAGTTCTGCAGATTTAGAGAACCATGATACTATGGAAAGCTCATTGGATGACTGGGCAGTGTTGAGTGTCTGTTTAAAATCTGAAGTTATGATTTCAAATGCGAGACCACAGTTGTATATTTTTCTCTGGCTTGTTCAGGTTGTCCCAGCACACACGCAGAGCAGATATTAAGCCATTCCGGATAAGCAAGTGCTCTGAATCACAGAGTTTGCTTCAATCTTTTGATCAAAATCATCTTTGAATGTACTGTTTTCCACCCTTTCTAAATTACCACAATCCCATGCAGACCACCTTAGAAATGCCAGTTAAACAGTGTGGGGTTGTCATACTGCTGAAGGCAATGAAGCCTGCTCCATATCATGAACCATCTGTGTGGGCTGGTGCATCTTCATCAGCATCATGGCACAAAGCAGGCAGTAGAAGTTACTGATGGTTATTGTTGCTCCCTTTTGTACATCCTGATCCCAAAGACAGAGTCATTCTCTCAGCTTTTTTCATCTGTGCAAGCTCCTTTGCTGCACAGTGTGATTGGCAGTTTCCTACACTATCACTTATTCTAATCTCTGCTAACTACTGCTGTTGCCATGGTTCCCTTCATCAACCCTTATATTACCTGCACTGCCTTGCCTCTACCCTTTCCACTTAGCACTTTTTGTCTTTTTTAACTTTTCATGCACTTCTTCACCTTGCAAAGGGGGAAAAAAACCTGGCCTGGAATAGACATCACTGTCCAATTTAGTACTTTTTTTTTTTGGTATTGCTTTCAGAAAACCAAAAAGCAATAGCATTTCAGATATAAACCTGTGGTCTTTAGTACTTCCTAGATGTTGAATAACTAAAGTCTGCTTCTTCACTTTTCAAGAGCCATAGAGAGTCATTTTAAAACAGAAACATGAGGGATCCAAAAGCCCAAATTGACATGTGTTTATTCAGTGCCTGCTATATAGCAAGCAGTGTTGAGGCACGGGGTACATGAAGATGAATAAGCGGCAGTCCTGATTCTCCAAGGGTTCTCAGGTTAACGGGAGGATAATGGAAGGAAACCACAGCAAAGAGGGGTGGCCTTTGTCACTTGGGCAATGGGAAATGTTGAGGGGGATAAATAATAGAGTTTTGCTTTAAAGATTTTTCTCTAATAAAAGTACAGAGGAAATTGAAAGCAGGATCAGATAGATGAATCGAGGCTTCTTCGGATTCAATGGTTTACAAATATATCTCAAAATTCATAAACAAAAATAATACGTAAAAGAGAACAGAAGGTAATGCAATAAATGTAACAGAGACAGTGTCTTCAGTTTATAAAGAGATCTGAAAAATTTAAGAAAACACTAGCAATGCAAAGAAAAAATAGACAAAAGATTTGGAATACACAGGAAAAAAGAAATGGTCAGTAAAAATGCAAAACTGTTTAAGCATTATATTTTAAAAATACATATTTAAACAATTACAAGTTACTGACTTCACCCCATTAGATTGGAGAGGGTGGAATAAGTCAACACTGACACTGCCATTGGGAATGAAAAATAATGAAATCCTTCTGAAAGCAATTTTACAATATGTATCAAGAGTCTCCAAAAATGTTACATCTTCAATCTAAAAATTCTATTTTAAATCAATTATTTTCCCTAAGAAAATAGAGGTGAAAAAGTTTATAAGCCAAAATATTCAATGTGGGATAACTTATAACCAAGAAAAAGGGAAACAATCTAAAACAATAATAATAGAGTAGCTAAATATGTTATGGCCTACCCCATCAACAGACTATTATATGATCATTAAAAATGAAAAGGAGAAAGTGTTTGCTATGTGCTATTAACTATGAAAGAATAAGAATGATACAAATCGCTTTCATATTATAATGCCCATAGGATCATTCCAGTGTGTATCTGTGTTTGTGTAGATGAATGAATTCTAGTTAGGTAGGCAATTATTCATGAACAAAGGATTAAAAGAATAAAAGGAAATATACCAAATTGTTAACAGTAGTTATTACTTTACTAGAAGTTTTCTGCATTAAAAACAACCCACAGAATTGAACAATGAGAACACCTGGACACAGGAAGGGGAACATCACACACCAGGGCCTGTCATGGGGTAGAGGGAGCGGTGAGGGATAGCATTAGGAGATACACCTAATGTAAATGATGAGTTAATGGGTGCAGCACACCAACATGGCGCATGTATACATATGTAACAAACCTGCATGTTGTGCACAGGTACCCTAGAACTTAAAGTATAATTAAAAAAAAATTATTGATCCACAGAGGACTGATTCCATAGATATGGAACTCAAGGATTCAGAGGGCTGACTGTATGCCATTATGGAACATTTTCCTCTGAAGACAACAATATATTTACACATTTTATTTTCAGCCATAAATAACAAATATTAATTTAAATAGAAAATTTTTAAAAAAATTATTAAAATAAAGGACCATAAATTTGAAAAAAAACGACCCACAGCTCTTTAAGCTGTGTTTATATTATTAGTAATATTAATATTAATAACAAAGATAGAAGAAAAATCAGAAATTATTAACAGCATAGAAGCCACAACAGAGAATTTTAATAAAACTGAAGCTTCACTGTAAAACCCCACACATATTATGGTAGAATTATGAAATGCTTTATCCCCAGTGGTAAAGATTGAAAATAAAATGGATTTTAAATTGGTTTAGAGGCATTTCTAATGATACTGCCATGTAGTGCACCCTTGGGATTTCCTGCCTGGTGTAAGCCTTGCAGTCTTACAGAAAAAATAATTCTGGAATAGATGGGCCACTGTTCTGACTCAGCCATGAGAAAGCCCACATTTCCCTTCTGCATCAAGAACACTGGCATGTGTCACCTTGTGTGTCATAGAAATACTAATTTTAGTGACTAGTTTTAAAAGAACAGGCTAGAGATTCCCAAAGGCACCACTCTCACTTTTTAAGGAAAAAGTATACACTATGTATGACATAAGCCATTTCTTCAATCCTCTCAATTTAAATGAGCAATTCTGTTGTTTATCACTTATTCACTCTGTTCAAGCAGAATCGCAGTCTTCTGAGCATAATGTTCAGGAATGAGTATCATTTAAAACTTCAGAACAGCCTACATTGCCTGATTTAGAAAAGGCTTTTCCACCTTGTAATTCACTTGTGGTATGAATCAATTGAAATTCTAAAGAGAGCAATTCAGTTCTGAATTTAATAATTACTAAGATTGCTGGAACACTTTTACACAAATGCATTTTCAGCCGCTAGCTTGAGTAACTTGCAGCATATTCAGACAAAAGTTAGCCTGATGAAGACAGAATTCTGTAAAGTATGCCAATCACATGAGTCCACTCATTCTGCACACTAGAATTATATCTGAAATGTCAGACAGGCTCAAGTAGTCCAGTTGAGCATTTGCTAGTCATCACACGGTAACAAGTGACATAAAATCCTAGAGATTTACAGTAATAAAGGTTCACTTCTTTTTCATGATACACAACAGCTAGGGTCAGCTCCAGCTCTATTCCATGTCTTCATTCCAGCCTTTGGGCTAAAGGAGCAGCTCTTTTCTAGAATATGCCCTTCTTGTGGTGGCTGTGGGACATGGGAAATAGAACCACATGATAGTTCGTAAACCTTCTGCTTGAACGTGTCCATGGCACTTTTGCATGTATTTCATTGACTAACACAAGTTCAATGGCCAATGCTGATATAAACAGGACATGGAAGTATAATCCCCTTACACAAAGGTCAGGAAATAACTGAGGAACAATACTACAATCTGCCACATCAAGTATCTGAAATATACCATATTTTAATAGTACATATAGAATACTGTATATCTATGCAGTATATATAGAATATCACATATCCATGCAGTATTAACAGAATAATACAACTTGGGATCTATAATATGTGTATTTATGTGTGGAGAGATAAATAGAGGAAACAGATCGTGAAGACAGAAAAAAGATAGATGATAGATAGACAGACAGATAGACAAATAGATAAGGCAATGTATATATGGCTTCATTAGCAAAGGACTTTGGTATGACAAGAATTGTAGAACCATTTGGCCAGCCCAAAAAGAAGCAGGGATACTTCTTCCAATCCATCAGGAAGAAAGTTAAAGAAGCCAGATACAGTTGATTCTAAAATGATAACCTATAAACATTTTACTACACAATTAAGCTAAACATAAACACAAATTCAGAATACTAGCTTGGAATCTAATATTAGTTTCCAGATCATTTTCCTACCTCTGCCTATTCATCCACTCAACCCATCCAAGTAGCCTGCATGACTGACTCTCATTCCATAATCCATAGGTTTTTATCTGGTATCTCATTTTCTTTCTGTTCCATAGCTAAGTACAAACCATATAAATGTTGGCTTCCAACTTTACCTGTTAAGCCAGAAACAGCTTTTCATTCTGTTTTTTTTTTATTTGTTCATTTGTTTGTTTGTTTTTTGGTTTGCCACCATTCAGCTATCTCTTTAGGAATTGAAGTATCAATTCCTGCATCTGTGTTTTCTGTTCCCACCTTTCTGTGCCTATGGTGAGACAAGACACAACTTAGAGTCACTTTGGTGTGAAAATCAACTTCTTGTTTGAAATCTAAGTTAAAATATATCCCCCTCACATTGGATAGGAATATCTAATCTATATTATTTTCTATGTTACATTTATATAATACCTCCATCTCATCTGTCCTCTTAACTCATCTCATGTTATGTCCTTGTTGAATCATATCCCATGCAATGTCCTGAAGGCTGCATTTGCTCATGTGATAATAATAGTCCATGTTCCAATTTTGAGTATTCCTAGGATGCAATATTTATATTCAGCTTTCCCTAACTCCAATGCCTCCCTAGAAGAGATCTCTTCTATTTGAGTTCTTTTGCTTGAAGACAAAATACTTCCTTATTTTTGTTCCTATATCACTGCTAACAAAGCCAAGCTATCAAGGAGCCTGGCTTTCTAGTGCTAGAAAATTTGATCTGATCTTTTAGATGAAGATCCAGGAAAATATGATCTTACTCATCATTTCCATTCCATCTGGCTACCATTATTTCTCATAATAGTAAATGATATTGACCAAGATAGTGTTAATCAAAATCCTATACTTTTGGAGGTGATAGATATGTTTATGGCATTGATTGTGGTGATGGTTTCTTGGGTGTATACTTATGTCCAAATTCATCAAGGTGTATTAAATTATGTACATCTTTTTGTAAACAAAATATCCTATGCTAACAGTCTCTAGGTGGTTATTACTCAGTGTGCCTACACAAACATTTCTTTTAACATTTATCAATTGAAAGTTACATTGTTGTTTTATCATATAGCAATCCAATTCCTTGGATATGTGAAGAGACTTTCTAGTCTAGTCTAGTCAAAAAAAATTAATATCTTGAACATTGAGAATACTTGGTCCTCCCAAAGATTCCAATTAATATGTTAGATTTGTGAGAGCTCACCTAATCCTCTTCTTCAAATATTAGTACCTACAAAGTAGTGTCTCAATTGGAAAAGCTCCTCCTAGGCTTGTCCTTATCTACGCACTCCAGAAAGGCAGTTTAAGATCAGAGGTGAAGATAAGAATCTCTGGCATCAAGTGTCATGTGATGGTTACGCTGCACAGAATCCCTGTCCTGTACTAGATTCTGAGATAGTTTCCAGCATCGTGTCTGATTTTTCATTCCTTGTCTGGTGCCCTATTTCTGGCTTGAGCCATAAACCATGAATATGAAGTCGAATTTTTCATCTATCTATGTTCTGCTCTGATTGGACATTGAGAAACAATCCAGGGTGTACAAACTAGTTAGAGTATCACTCTTACGTGGCTTGGATATTTTTCACCTGACCTTGACCTACAAGTTTACATTCGAAACCCTGCTCTTACCCTACAGTTTGGCATGAGGTCTTAGATTTTTCATGTCAGCTTCATGATTAGAGCCCTGTCCTCCTGAGCAGCTTAAGTCCTTTTCCTGGGCTCTCTGATGTCTCCTGTCCTATCTATCCTAGACTCATCCACACTGGTGGGCATTTTGCTCTGAGCGACTCAGAATAAAGGGATGACCTCACCAGTGATCAGCATTGTCAAAGCACGCTTCAGATGTTAGCTCTAAGTGTGTGATAGACATGAAAATTGATATATAGAGATAGATATAAAATATTTACTTGTTAAATAATTTGTGAGTTTTTAATCAGGCTTTTTTTTAACTGTATTGCTTAGATTGTTTTGGTGATTTTGACCAATGAAAATAAAGTGATTTCTCCTCTACTTTTAGATGGTCCAGTAATCTATGCAGCATATTTAAAAATGGAGCACAGTGACGAGAATATTCAATTCTGGATGGCATGTGAAACCTATAAGAAAATTGCCTCACGGTGGAGCAGAATTTCTAGGGCAAAGAAGCTTTATAAAATTTACATCCAGCCACAGTCGCCTAGAGAGGTAACTACCTGACAATGACAGGAATGGAAATCAGTTCATCCCTGCAAGGGCACTAATATCTGTCAAGCATCCATAAGTGCTGGGCACTTTACATCCAGTATCTCCTAAAATGCTATAAATTCAGTATCGCTAACCTTATTTTACAGATAAGAAACCTGAGACTCTGAGAACTTGTCCAGTGTCACACAGCCGTTAAGTGGTAAAGTTAAGATTGAAAATTAAATATATCTGGCTCCAAAGCTTCTCCCCATTAAATTATCTTAATTTCTAGGAAACTTAAAAAGAAAAAAGGAGTCTGTGGCAAAAGCATTGGCCTTCCCAGCAGGAACTATAAATACCATGAAGAGACATTTGAGAATCCTGTGTTGTTGGGCAATGAGAAATAAAAAGTCTGTTAAGGGAATAAAGAGAGAGGACAGTATATGAGATTTCTATCGTGCAGGGCAAGCCTACATTGTCAACATATTCCCCAGAACTCTTGTCGGGAAAATACTTGGTTTATTGAAATAGCCACTTCTCCCCTCTATTTATCCACTTCTCTTCATTTTCTTCCCATTTCAGAGCATATTCAGTTAAATCAACATTTGTGACTATTAAGAGAGATAAATTTTTAAAAAGCACCAGTTTCTCTTTTCTTTAAAAAGACGTTTGTCTTACAAACTTCCTGATTTGTAGACTGCTACGAAGAAACCACTGCATCTTCCTGAGTAAGGGTTTCGGAAACTTCCCTGGCCTTGAGCCTCATATTTTTCTTTTTTGTTCCTCTTGGATGTGGAGTTGGATATTTACTTTTAAAAAAGCAAAATGTTTATTTTTTATATATCTTCTTAGATGCCTATAAAACTACAAAGAAAATTACCCTATTCCACTGAAAAGGAGAGCAGGGAATAAATTAAACCTTTCTATTATAGGTGCCTTTTTTTCAACTATGCTTACTTACACTGTACATGTAATTTCACTTTTCAGATTAACATTGACAGCTCGACAAGAGAGACTATCATCAGGAACATTCAGGAACCCACTGAAACATGTTTTGAAGAAGCTCAGAAAATAGTCTATATGCATATGGAAAGGGATTCCTATCCCAGATTTCTTAAGTCAGAAATGTACCAAAAACTTTTGAAAACTATGCAGTCCAACAACAGTTTCTGACTATATAACTCAAAAGTTTAAATAGAAAACGGTATATTGAAAGAGGTGGGTTTGATCTTTTTATTTAGAAACCCACAAAATCAGGAACACAGTACAAATAAAACAGAAAAAAAAACTATAAGTTGATTTTTAGTTCCTAAAAAGAAACATTTCTCAAAAGCAATGGAATCTAGAATTCTTATAACATGAATAACAAAATGTACAGCATACCTATGTAGTTCAATAAATATATAAGGAAAAGGAAGGTCTTTCTTCATGATACAAGCATTATAAAGTTTTTACTATAGTAGTCAATTAATGGATATTTCCTTGTTAATGAAATTTGGTGTCATAATTTACACATTAGTTCTTTAAAAATTGTTGTTATATGAATTGTGTTTCTAGCATGAATATGTTCTATAGAATACTCTAAATAACTTGAATTTATAGACGAATGCTACCCACAGTACAATCAATTGTATTATACCATGAGAAACTCAAAAAGATGTTCTTCAGAGACGTTTTATCTATAAAATTTTCCTACTATTATGTTCATAAACAAACTTCTTTATCACATGTATCTTCTACATGTAAAACATTTCTGATGATTTTTTAACAAAAAATGTATGAATTTCTTCATTTGCTCTTGCATTTACATTGCTATAAGGATATAAAATGTGGTTTCTATATTTTGAGATGTTTTTCCTTACAATGTGAACTCATCGTGGTCTTGGAAATCAATAAAGTCAAATATCAACTAAAGACTTACATTATTTTTTTCAAAGATAAAATAATTTTTCAGTACAAATTTCAAAAGGCCTAAATTTGCTATACAGTGAGAATATATAATATTTTTATTTTCCATAGATTTCCTGGAAAGTGTAGACAATTTAACACATTCATTGGATATTACCTTCCTATGACTTCAAAATATTAAAACAATCCAGATTCAACATCCATAATCAGAAGCTCATCGTAATATTTACAAGTGTAAAAGTTGATCTGTTCCATTTTGTAATTAAAAGGGAACAAATTAGAAATTTTAAGTCTTGTATTCCCGAAGGAAGAAAACATTCAAAAATGATTTTTCCCTCTTGGAACTATTTTAAAATATGCATATTTTCTCCTAGTTTTGAAAAGTGGCTTAAAATAGACTTATTTTACCCTTCTGCAGATGCAAAGTTTTTTCTGTCTTTCTAGTGATTCACTAATTGGTTTACCACTGAATTATTTATTCCATGAGTCACTACATTTTATTGTTACCTAGAAGTGTAAATTTAGAGTCAGATGCTTCTGTAGTTCATGAAATCACAGGCGTTTTTCCATAGCGCTGTCCACTTTTAAAAGATGAGCAATGTGAGTAACGACACAGCTAATCATAGCATAGGTGCTAAGGAGGGCTAAGTCACTAAACCACCTTGCCTCCAGCTCTGAAACCAAAAAAGCCTAGTTAAAAAAAAAAAAATGGTATTTCTCCATTACTGGGTATATACCCAAAGGACTATAAATCATGCTGCTATAAAGACACATGCACACATATGTTTATTGCGGCACTATTCACAATAGCAAAGAGTTGGAACCAACCCAAATGTCCAACAACGATAGACTGGATTAAGAAAATGTGGCACATATACACCATGGAATACTATGCAGCCATAAAAAATGATGAGTTCATGTCCTTTGTAGGGACATGGATGAAACTGGAAACCATCATTCTCAGTAAACTATTGCAAGGACAAAAAACCAAACACCGCATGTTCTCACTCATAGGTGGGAATTGAACAATGAGAACTCATGGACACGGGAAGGGGAACATCACATTCCAGGGACTGTTGTGGGGTGGGGGGATGGGGGAGGGACAGCATTAGGAGATATACCTAATACTAAATGACGAGTTAATGGGTGCAGGAAATCAACATGGCACATGGATACATATGTAACAAACCTGCACATTGTGCACATGTACCCTAAAACCTAAAGTATAATAATAAAAAAATAAAAAATAAAAATTAAAAAAATTTTAAAAAATGAATAAACAAAGAAGCATTACTGATACAATTTAAATACACTTAATTCTGCACAATGGAAACAATACTGAATTCATTGTTAAGAAAGTTGGGTTTCAGTTCTGGATTTCCCAGGTTAGCTATATAAATTTCTTTAGGTCTAGGTAAACTATAGAAAATTATACAAATTACTTATTCTCCCTGCTGCTCAGTTTTCTCACCTTTAAAATGAGGTGATTGAAATAGATAATACCTTAGTTCCTTTCCAGCTTCAAAATCCTGACTACCGCCAGTACTTTTTTTTTTTTTGAGACAGACTTTTGCTCTGTCACCAAACTGGAGTGCAGTGGCACGATCTCAGCTCACTGCAACCTCTGCCTCCTGGGTTCAAATGATTCTCCTGCCTCAGCCTCCCAAGTAGCTGGGACTACAGGTGTGTGCCACCATGCCCAGCTAATTTTCCTATTTTTAGTAGAGACGGGGTTTTACCATGTTGGCCAGGATGATCTCGATCTCTTGACCTCATGATCTGCCCACCTCAGCCTCCCAAAGTGCTGGGATTACAGGCGTGAGCCACTGCACCCGGCCAGAAAGTACTTTTAAATTACTTAGTTCTTCAGTATCTGAGGGGTTTTGTGTGATATTCCATTGCCTTTCCTCTGATTTCATAAATGTAATGCAATGCCATATATTCAAAACAGAATTTCGCCACAAAAACACTCTTCTAAGATCATGTGTTCAGATGTTTGTAAATCGGGAACTATCTCTGGCCTTCCCACTTGTTCCCTTAACTTAGGCCTTCCCACACCATTTACTGCTGAAGCTGGTGTTCTAGCTCCAAGAAAAGCCCTCAGAGATTGTAGAAACCAGTATGGAGGTTCCTCAAAAAATTAAACTACCATATGATTCAGTAATCCCATTTTTTCGTATTTATCCAAAGGAATTGAAAACAATATTTCAAAAAGATATCTATACCCCCGTGTTCACTGCAGCATTATTCATAACAGCCAAGAACTAGACACAAACTACATGTCCTTCAGCAAATGAGCGGATGAAGAAAAAGTTATACACACATACTCAATGGATTACTCAGCTTTAAAAAGAAGGAAATTCTGCCATTTGTGCTAATATGGATGGAGCTGGAAGACATTTTGCTAAACCAAGTAAGCAAGACCTTACAAAAGACACCATGATCCGGGCTGGGTGCAGTGGCTCACGCCTGTAATGCCAGCATTTCGGGAGGCCGAGGCAGGCAGATCACAAGGTCAGGAGTTCGAGACCAGCATGGCCAATATGGTGAAACCCCATCTCTATTAAAAATACAAAAATTAGCCAGGAATGGTGGTGGGTGCCTGTAGTCCCAGCTACTCAAGAGGCTGGGGCAGGAGAATTGCTTGAACCTGAGAGGTGGAGGTTGCAGTGAACTGAGATCACACCATTGCACTCCAGCCTGGGTGAAAGAGCGAGACTCCATCTCAAAAAAAAAAAAAAAACAAGAAACAAAAAAAAACACCATGATCTGAATTGTATGTAGGATCTAAAGAGTCAAACTCATGGAAGTAGAGTAGGATGGCAGTTGCCAAGGGCTGGAGGGAGACGGAAATGAAGATATATTGGTCAAGGGATACAAAGTTTCAGTAATGCACGATGAATGAGTTTTGGAGATCTAATGTACAGCATGGTGACAATAGTCAACAATACTGTATTGTATACTTGAAATTTGCTAAGGGAATAGATTTTAAATCTTCTCAACACACGCATGCACACACACAAATGGTAACTATGTGGAGGGATAGATATGTTAATTAACTAAATTATGATGGTCATTTCACTATATATACATATATCAAAACAGCAACTTGTACCTCTTAAATATACACAATTTTTATATATCAATATCTCAAAAGCTGTTGAAATAAGCCTTCATAGACTATCCTATCATTATAAGATGTAAAATTTCATGAGAATATTAATTTTTTTATTATTATACTTTAAGTTCTAGGGTACATGTGCACAAAGTGCAGGTTTGTTACATAGGTATATATGTGCCATGTTGGTTTGCTGCACCCATCAATTCATCATTTATATCAGGTATTTCTCCTAATGCTATCCCTCCCCCAGGCCCCACCCCCCAACAGGCCCTGGTGTGTGCTATTCCCCTCCCTGTGTCCATGTGTTCTCATTGATCAATTCCCACTTAGTGAGAACATGTGGTTTTTGGTTTTCTGTCCTTGTGGTATTTTGCTGAGAATGACAGTTTCCATCTTCATCCATGTCCCTGCAAACAACATGAACTCATCCATTTTTATGGCTGCATAGTATTCCACGGTATATATGTGCCACATTTTCTTTATCCAGTCTATTATTGATGGACATTTGGGTTGGTTCCAAGTCTTTGCTATTGTGAATAGTGCCGCAATAAACATACGTGTGCATGTGTCTTTATAGCAGCATGATTTATATTCCTTTGGGTATATACCCAGTAATGGGATGGCTGGGTCAAATGGTATTTCTACTTCTAGATCCTTGAGGAATCGCCACACTGTCTTCCACAATGGTTGAACTAATTTACACTCCCACCAACAGTGTAAAAGTGTTATTTCTCCACATCCTCTAGAGCATATGTTGTTTCCTGACTTTTAATGTTCGCCATTCTAACTGGCGTGAGATGGTATCTAATTGTGGTTTTGATTTGCATTTCTCTGATGACCAGTGATGATGAGCATTTTTCCATGTGTCTATTGGCTGCATAAATGTCTTCTTTTGAGAAGTGTCTGTTCATATCCTTTGCCCACTTTTAGGTGGCGTTGTTTGTTTTTTCTTGTAAATTTGTTTAAGTTCTTTGTAGATTCTGGATATTAGCCCTTTGTCAGATGGATAGATTGCAAAAATTTTCTCCCATTCTGTAGGTTGACTGTTCACTCTGCTGATAGTTTCTTTTGCTGTGCAGAAGCTCTTTAGTTTAATTAGATCCCATTTGTCTATTTTGACTTCTGTTGCCATTGCCTTTTGTGTTTTAGTCATGAAGTCTTTGCCCATGACTATGTCCTGAATGGTATTGCCTAGGTTTTCTTCTACGGTTTTTATGGTTTTAGGTCTTACATTTAAGTCTTTAATCCATCTTGAGTTAATTTTTGTATATAGTGTAAAGAAGGGACCCAGTTTCAGCTTTCTACATATGGCTAGCCAGTTTTCCCAGCACCATTTATTAAATAGGGAATCCTTTCCCCATTGCTTGTTTTTGTCAGGTTTGTCAAAGCTCAGATGGTTGTAGATGTATGGTGTTATGTCTGAGGGCTCTTTTCTGCTCCATTGGCCTATATCTCTGTTTTGGTACCAGTACCATGCTGTTTTGGTTACTGTAGCCTTGTAGTATAGTTTGAAGTCAGGTAGCATGATGCCTCTAGCTTTGTTCTTTTTGCTTAGGATTGTCTTGGCTATGTGGGCTCTTTTTTGGTTCCATACGAAATTTAAAGGAGTTTTTTTCCAATTCTGTGAAGAAAGTCAGTGGAAGCTTGATGGGGATAGCATTGAATCTATAAATTGCCTTGGGCAGTATGGCCATTTTCACAATATTGATTCTTCCTATCCATGTGCATGGAATGTTCTTCCATTTGTTTGTGTCCTCTTTTATTTCATTGAGCAGTGGTTTGTAGTTCTCCTTGAAGAGGTCCTTCACATGCCTTGTATGTTGGATTCCTAGGTATTTTATTCTCTTTTTAGTAATTGTGAATGGGAGTTCACTCATGATTTGGCTCTCTGTCTGTTACTGGTGTATAGGAATGCTTGGGATTTTGGCACATTGATTTTGCATCCTGAGACTTTGCTGAATTTGTTTATCAGCTTAAGGAGATTTGGGGCTGAGGTGATAGGGTTTTCTAAACATACAATCATGTCATCTGCAAACAGAGACAATTTGACCTCCTCTTTTCCTAATTGAATATCCTGTATTTCTTTCTCTTGCCTGATTGTCCTGGCCAGAACTTGCAACACTATGTTAAATAGTAGTGGGGAAAGAAGGCATCCTTGTCTTGTGCTGGTTTTCAAAGGGAATGCTTCCAGTTTTTTCCCATTCAGTATGATATTAGCTATGGGTTTGCCACAAATAGCTGTTATTATTTTGGATACGTTCCATCAATACCTAGTTCATTGAGAGTTTTTAGAATGAAAGGCTGTTGAATTTTATCCAAGGTCTTTACTGCATCTATTGAGATAATCATGTGGTTTTTGTCGTTCATTCTGTTTATGTGGTAGATTACATTTATTGATTTGCATATGTGGAACCAGCCTTGCATCCCAGGGATAAAGCCAACTTGATCTTGGTGGATAAGCTTTTTGATGTGCTGCTGGATTCGGTTTGCCAGTATTTTATTGTGGATTTTCGCATCAATGTTCATCAGGGATATTGGCCTAAAATTCTCTGTTTTTTGTTGTGCCTCTGCCAGGCTTTGGTATCAGGATGATGCTGGCCTCATATAATGAATTAGGGAGGATTACCTATTTTTTCTATTGATTGGAATAGTTTCAGAAGGAATGGTACCAGCTCCTCTTTGTACCTCTGGTAGAATTTGGCTGTGAATCCGTCTGGTCATGGACTTTTTTTGGTTGGTAGGCTATTAATTATTGCCTCAATTTCAAAGCCTGTTATTGGTCTATTCAGGGATTCAGCTTCTTCCTGGTTTAGTCTTGGGAGGGTGTATGTGTCCAGGAATGTATCCATTTCTTCTAGATTTTCTAGTTTATTTGCGTAGAGGTGTTTATAGTATTCTCTGATGGTAGTTTGTATTTCTATGGGATTGGTGGTGATATCCCCTTTATCATTTTTTATTGCATCTATTTGATTCTTCTTTCTTTTCTTATTAGTCTTGCTAGTGGTCTATTTTGTTGATCTTTTCAAAAAACCAGCTTCTGGATTCACTGATTTTTTGAAGGGTTTTTTATGTCTCTATCTCCTTCAGTTCTGCTCTGATCTTGGTTATTTCTTGTCTTCTGCTAGCCTTTGAATGTGTTTGCTCTTGCTTCTCTAGTTCTTTTAATTGTGATGTTAGGGTGTTAATTTTTTATCTTTCCTGCTTTCTGTTGTGGGCATTTAGTGCTATAAATTTCCCTCCACATACTGCTTTAAATGTGTCCCAGAGACTCTGGTATGCTGTGTCTTTGTTATCATTGCTTTCAAAGAACATCTTTATTTCTGTCTTCATTTCTTTATTTACCCAGTAGTCATTCAGGAGCAGGTTGTTCAGTTTCCATGTAGGTGGTTGGTTTTGAGTGAGTTTTTTTAATCCTGAGTTCCAGTTTGATTGCACTGTGGTCTGAGAGACAGTTTGCTGTGATTTCTGTTCTTTTACATTTGCTGAGGAGTATTTTACTTCCAATTATGTGATCAATTTTCGAATAAGTGTGATGTAGTCCTGAGAAGAATGTATAGTCTTTTGATTTGGGGTGGAGAGTTCTGTAGATGCCTATTAGGTCCGCTTGGTCCAGAGCTGAGTTCAAGTCCTAGATATCCTTGTTAATTTTCTGTCTCATTGATCTAATATTGACAGTGGGGTATTAAAGTCTCCCATTATTATTGTGTGGGAGAATAAGTCTCTTCGTAGGTCTGTAAGAACTTGCTTTATGAATCTGGGTGCCCCAAAATTGGGTGCATATATATTTAGGATAGTTAGCTCTTCTTCTTGAATTGATCCCTTTACCATTATATGTAATGGCCTCCTTTGTCTCTTTTGATCTTTGTTGGTTTAAAGTCTGTTTTCTCAGAGACCAAGATTGCAATCCCTGCTTTTTTTGCTTTCCATTTGTTTGACAGATCTTCCTCCATCCCTTTATTTTGAACCTATGTCATCTTTGCATGTGAGATGGGTCTCCTGAATACAGCACACCAATGGGTTCTGACTCTTTATCCAATTTGCCAGTCTGTGTCTTTTAATTGGGGCATTTAGCCCATTTACATTTAAGGTTAATATTGTTATGTGTGAATTTGATCCTGTCATTATTAAGTTAGCTGGTTTTTTTGCCTGTTGATTGATGCAATTTCTTTAAAGCATCGATGATCTTTACAATTTGGCATGTTTTTGCAGTGGCTGCTACCGATTGTTCCTTTCCATGTTTAATGCTTCCTTCAGGAGTTCTTGTAAGGCAGGACTGGTGGTGACAAAAACTCTCAGCATTTTCTTGTCTGTAAAGGATTTTATTTCTTCTTCACTTATTAAGCTTAGTTTGGCTGGATATGAAATTCTGGGTTGAAAATTCTTTTTTTTAAGAATGTTGAATATTGGCCCCCACTCTCTTCTGGCTTGTAGAGTTTCTGCTGAGAAATCCACTGTTAGTCTGATGGGCTTCCCTTTGTGAGTAACCTGAACTTTCTCTCTGGCTGCCCTTAATATTTTTTCCTTCATTTCGGCCTTGGTGAATCTGACAATTATGTGTCTTGGGGTTGCTCTTTTCGAGGAGTATCTTTGTGGTGTTCTCTGTATTTCCTGAATTTGAATGTTGGCCTGCCTTGCTAGGTTGGGGAAATTCTCCTGGATATCCTGAAGAGTGTTTTCTAACTTGGTTCCATTCTCTCCATCACTTTCAGGTACACTAATCAAACATAGATTTGGTCTTTTCACATAGTCCCATATTTCTTGCACACTTTGTTTCTTTTCACTCTTTTTTCTCTAATCTTTTCTTTTCATTTTATTAATTTGATCTTCAATCACTGATATCCTTTCTTCCACTTGATTGAATCAGCTATTGAAGCTTGTATATGCTTCTGGAAGTTCTCATACTGTGGTTTTCAGCTCCATCAGGTCATTTAAGCTCTTCTCTACACTGTTTATTCTAGTTAGCCATTCATCTAACCTTTTATCAAGGTTTTTAGCTTCCTTGTGTTGGATTAGAACATGCTTCTTTAGCTTGGAGAAGTTTGTTATTACCAACCTTCTGAAGCTTACTTCTGTCAACTCATCAAACTCATTCTCCATCCAGCTTTATTCCTTGCTGGTGAGGAGTTGTGTTCCTTTGGAGGAGATGAGGCTTTCTGGTTTTTGGAACTTTCAGCCTTTCTGCTATGGTTTCTCCCCATCTTTGTGGTTTTATCTACCTTTGGTCTTTGATGTTGATAACCTCTGGATGGGGTTTTGGTATGGATGTCCTTTTTGTTGATGTTGATGCTATTCCTTTCTGTTTGTTAGTTTTCCTTCTGACAGACAGGCCCCTCAGCTGCAGGTTTGTTGGAGTTTGCCAGAGGTCCACTCCAGACCGTTTTCCTTGGGTATCACCAGCGGAGGCTGCAGAACAGCAAATATTGCTGCCTGATCCTACCTCTGGAAGCTTTGTCCCAAAGGGGAACCTGCCTGTATGAGGTGTCTCTCAGCCTCTACTGGGTGGTGTCTCCCAGTCAGGCTACACGGAGGGCAGGGACCGACTTGAGGAGGCAGTCTGTCCACTATCAGAGCTTGAACGCCATGCTGGGAGAGCCACTTCTCCTCAGAGCTGTCAGCAGGATGTTTAAGTCTGAAGAAGCTGTCTGCTGCCTTTTGTTCAGCTATGCCCTGCCCCCAGAGGTGGAATCTATAGAGGCAGTAAGCCTTGCTGAGCTGCAGTGGGCTCCACCCAGTTCAAGCTTCCCTGCCGCTTTGTTTACACTGTGAGCATATAACTGTCTACTCAAGCCTCAGTAATGGTGGATGCCCCTCCCCTCGCCAAGCTCCAGAGTCCCAGGTTGATCTCAGACCACTGCACTAGCAGCAAGCAAGGCTCCATGAGCATGGGACCTGCCAAGCCAGGCATGGGAGGGAATCTCCTGGTCTGCCAGTTGCTAAGACCGTGGGAAAAGCACAGTATTTGGGCAGGAGTGTACCATTCCTCCAGTACAGTTACTCATAGCTTCCCCTGGCTAGGAAAGGGAAATCCCCCAACCCCTTGCACTTCCCAGGTGAGGCAACAACCCACCCTGCTTCAGCTCA
This sequence comes from Nomascus leucogenys, assembly GCF_006542625.1. Taxonomy (NCBI): domain Eukaryota; kingdom Metazoa; phylum Chordata; class Mammalia; order Primates; family Hylobatidae; genus Nomascus; species Nomascus leucogenys. The sequence continues at coordinate 22,926,179 of NC_044389.1, read as the reverse complement.
CCCTCCATGGGCTGCACCCACTGTCCAACCAGTCCCAATGAGATGAACCAGGTACCTCAGTTGGAAATGCAGAAATCACCCATCTTCTGCGTTGATCTTGCTGGCAGCTGTAGACCAGAGCTGTTCCAATTTGGCCGTCTTGGAAGCCGGAGCAATATTAATACTCTTTACAGTATTTAAACTTCACTGTATTTAAACTTTGTATTTGTATCTTTACTATATTTAAACTTTAGTGATAATATGTATAAAGTGTTAGAACCTGTATGATTTACAATGGATGGGAGAAAATAGGGTATCATTAAGATTCTTGGAGCACTGAGTAATATTGTTCACTGTTGCGGAGGCCAGAAGGTAACAGAAGAATATAAATTTCTTAAGACTACAGCCGTATCTTATTTTACATCATATCCTCACTGTTAGGTAGAGGACATGAAACGTATGACACTCAAAAAAAATAGATAAATGAATGAGTGAATGAGTAAATAAATGAATCAGTCAATTCATCATCAATGAGAAATGAATAAATCTGGTGTCAGATCTCCTTGACTCTGTAACTTAGCACTGCCAACTTTTAAAAAGTAATTCCTGGATTGCACAAAAAATGTAAAATTTCAAGATAATACATGTATAAAAAATAGAGCCTTATGATCTGCATTTTAACAACTGAGCAAATCTTCTATCCAATGTATAGAAAGACTGGACAAACAAAAGATTAGTTCTACTAAATATTGTTGATATTGGAAACAGTGTGACAATGCAAGCCAAATAGGGACAGGAAAATGTATAAGTTAGTGAGTATGGTTCGCTAGTTGAAGGGAGAGCAGGCTTTAAAGCAAGGCTCAGTTATCTCATCAATAAAGCAGGGATAATTCTGGTTGTTTTCATTATTAACAAATATATTAAATTTTCCCTTGATTTTTCTAACAATTTCTAATTCCTTTTCCAACCAAAAGAGTTCTTGGTTTGCTTTTCCAAAGTCAGAAAGGTGAGTGAATGAATAGGTGAATAAATGTGCTTATCAAATTTTCTTTCAAAATAATTTCTAAAAGCTGAACTTCTAAATTTTTAATTGACTTCCATTTAATATTTCTATCAATTGCAGAAAGACAGCTTTTAACATCACTATCATAGCAGATTCTTAGCACTTGTAAGAATATTTCAGAGGAAAAAACTCACATCTGTTTCATTTTCTTTATTCAGCACATAGCACAGGATAAATGTTCTGTAAAAATGGATAAATATACTTTTGATGAAAAATAAAATACCTAAAATATTTAAAATTATTTTTCCAAAGAATTAAATGTAGAAAATTTTTGTTGAAGATATTTAGTTCTACTATGAAAAATGTTTCTTGGGTCTCACATTCAACTGAAATGTCATTACTAATTTGAAATGCTTACAAACTATATGATATGAAAATGAGTATTAACTAGAATTCCTACTAAGAAGCAAAATGATTATTATAGGCACGTTGTCCATATTGAAAGTAAACTACCATTATTCTTGATATAAATATGAGAAATTTTATTTGTGATATTCCACACAATAAATATTGGGGGATTCATTTCCAAGATAGAGAATTAGCTGTAAAAGAGATTATTTTCATTAAAAAGTATACGATTGATTAAGGTGAACTGTTGTTAGTTGTGGAAGATGTTACCACAGTAGTCCAATTTTATCTAAGCCACTTGATTTTATTTATTTTCTCTTAAAAATGCCAGTATAAAAATACAGGTTGAAGTCCTAGATATCTAAACTTGATGATTTCTAGCCACTATCGGCGGAAAAAAAGGTATTTCCACATTTCAGATTCTCCTCAACTCACTCTATCAGTGAATGAGTATCTATCTATCTATCTATCTATCTATCTATCTATCTATCTATCTATACACACACACCCATAAATATATGGGCAAGTAGGAAATGTTACACAGATGGTTTGGCTCTGTGTCCCCACCCAAATCTCATCTTGAATTGTACTCCCGTAATTCTCATATGTTGTGGGAGGGACCTGGTGGGAGATAATTGAATCATGGGGGCAGATTCCCCCATACTGTTCTCATGGTAGTGACTAAGTCTCATGAGAACTGATGGTTTGATAAAGGGAAACCTGTTTTGCTTGGCTCTCATTCTCTCTCTTGCTGCCACCATGTGAGACGTGCCTTTCACCTTCCACCATGATTGTAAGGCCTCCCCAGCCAAGTGGAACTGTAAGTCCAGTAAACCTATTTCTTTTGTAAATTGCTCAGTCTCAGATATGTCTTTATCAGCAGCATGAAAACGAACTAATACAAATGCATGGCCACAATACACATGCTTCAAGCACTTTCAGAACACCATGGGTCTTTCTCATTCAAATTATATGAAATCAGCCTAATATGGACATAACCAGTAAATGATATCAGAATAATTAGCATTCTTTACTACTTATTTTTCCCCTTGAATAGATGGATAATTGTACTCCAAAACAGAGTAAGTCTAGAGTTTTCAGTTTTGCTTAATATTCTGATTTTACCTCCTAAATACAGGCTTTCTGCCCTGCTCCCTCAGCACCTCCACATCATGGTGGACAAAGAAGATGCCATGTGGTGTCACGAAACAAAAAGCTTTGGATTGAGGTACAAGGCAATTGGATTAGTATCTGTTCATTCACCTGATGTTCTTGTACATTTAGGGCCAGTAAGCTTCAGCTTCCTCATCTATAAAATAAAGTAGGATGAGATGATTGAGTAAGCCACGTGCTATCCACGTTTTGTTACATCCCAGTACTAATGTGTTCACCATTTTCTTTTCTGTAACTTGGACTCATTTTCAAGAATAATTTCTCCAAAAAGTGAAGTTTTCATGAGGAGTTTAATAATGATCTATTTATTATATTTTGCATTTACCCCTAATTATAAGAGTTCTTCTGAAGTATTTGACTTAGAAACAGAGAAGTTAAACTTAAGTTGTATCTGCACTTAAGTGCTGTCTGTCCAAGAATACTGTATGGAAGTATGTGTTTCATTTTACAAATAATTAAAATAGTTTCGGATTATTTTAACTTAATAATACTCTAAATATTGCTAATTTTTCTCAGGGGATTTTTTTAATTATTAAATATTTTATTTCATTAAAATAATTTTAAATGATAGTTATCAAATGGCTACATGCCTATATTCATATTAATGCATCTTGACATATTTGTTTTATCCTTAGTACTTTAATATTTTTAAGTTAAAATCACATTCTTTGACTTCCAAGATCGGAACCTGAATATACGTATGATTTTTGTAAAATTTTTGATATATACTTCCAGACTCCAGAAATGTGCAAGATAAGCCTTCATTGTCCCTGCGTAGAAATAAAATCTTACCTTCTCCAAAATAAGATAGTGATAGAGATTTGTACAATTCAGAATCAAGCATCTTGGCAGATATGAACACTTCTCTATTTATAATTCATCAGTCACACCATGATTTCATCAATTGCAAAGAACTTTTTATGAATTTTGGAAGAATTACCATGAAAAAGAGATATATAAAGCTTTCTTCAAAGACATAAAATGTTGCAATTTGAAGAAAATTATTGTTTTCTTCACCCCACTGCCCAAAAATATTTTCACCATATGTAGGGCTGCAACTTTCACCACTTGTCATAGGTGAAAAATTGCATCAAAATCCACATCATGAGAAGTGAAACACTAGTGCTAACACTTTAGCTGTTGCCTAGCAGAAAGCAAAACCTGGAAAAATAGAATACAGGAATCTAGGGAGCACAGGAAAATATCTAGGCTCAGTGAACAAAGATAGTAGGGAAACTAGAGGTTATCAGGTACTGAACAGGACTTGGGGAACAAATGGAAAGGGGTTGCTTATAAAAATCTCCCTATGATGCTTACGGAAAACCAAAACAGGGCTTAGTTTAAACAATCAGGTGTTCTAAATTGATAATTGTACATTGTAGAATAAAATAAGATTTCTATAAAAATAAAAGAGCAAGTATTAAATTCCTCATTAAGTAGTATTTATAGAAGCATTCCTTATAACAATCTACCCAGCTCCTACTGAGTGTAGATATTGTACACACAAACACTAATTAAGTGGTGTTTCTGTTCTCAAGGGCATGTAAGCTGATAATTAAAATACAAAATAATAGTAGTCAAGGTAGACCTGTGTAAAGACTGCTGTGGAATCCCAGCAGAAGCATCTACCTCTACCCAGTGGAATTTGGAAAGAGAAGAGGTGATGTTTGAGATGATTCCTGAAGAATAATTAAGAGATCACTCAGAGGAAAGGGGAAAGCAGTGTAAATTGGAACAAAAGCTGGAGAAGGGAGAATCTTGTAACAATTAGAAATATTTAAAAGAGGGTAGAGGCTTCGAAATCAGATAGATCTAAGTTCAAAGCCTGGCTTTAACACTTAACAGCTATGAGAATTTAAGAAAACTGCTTAATCTCACTGAACTTTTTCTTCATCAGTAAAATAATATATAAAAATAGCATTAATTGCTCTTACCTCATAGCTTCTTCATATAAAAGTGCATATAAAGTCTTGACTCTGTGTTCAATATAATTTAACTGTATTATGAGCTATCACAAAAGCCCAAATGAGAGAAAATGATAGTCTGAGCTAGGAAATGAGGAAAAGAGAAACAATTTGAAAGAGAAATTATGAGCTCAGCAAGAAGGGAGAGATCAAGGTTGATCCAAAGTTTCTAATTTAAGCAGCAGGGTAAGAACAGGTGCCATTAACTGAGCAAAGGAGATCAGAGGGATGAGCAGGATTCAGAGGGCATGTTGCGTGTGAGGTGCCGCCATGCCATAAGTGGGATTCCAGAGAGAGGTGAAGGCCAGAAATGCAGAACTGGGAACTGTTGGCATGATCAAGGCACCGGCCAGATGAGATCTTAAAGGGAAATTGTGCAGAACATAAAGCGGAAATCCAAAGGACTCAATAAAAGCTTATGAAAGAATATAATAACGACTCCTCAATTCTCACTGTAAACTCTTCATGATATTTATAGTTATAATGATCATTTATGACATTTTACCATGTAAAAGGTATTGAGCTAAGTGTTGATATAGCATTCATTCATTCAACAAATAGTTACTGAGCATCCGCTGTACGATGACGTGGTTATCAGAGATGGGGATTCACCAACAAGCCAAGAAAAACACGTGTTTGCCTTCTTGGAGTTTAAATTGCCTTTATGTAACAAAAAAGGTACTCAACTAAAGAAAATCACATTAATTATGATAAGTGCTGTAAAGAATGAAAATAAAATAAAACAGTAGAGAATGGCAGGTGTAAGTGAGAACTCACTGGAGAAAGAAGTCAGGGGGCCCTCTCTATGTAGTTCATATCCTCCTCTCCTCTTGACAGCCCTGATCAAGAATGAGGAATCTCATGCTTTGAAGTTAAATAATGTATGTGTGTGTGTGTGTGTGTGTGTGTGTACTTAACATGAGCACTAGTCTCTTAACAGGTTTTTTACGTGTACAATACAGTATTGTTAACTATAGGTACGATGTTGTATGGTAAATCTTCAGAAATTATTCTTTTTGCATAACCGAAATTTTATACCTATTGATTAGCTACTCCCCATTTCCCTCTCCCCACAGCCTTTGGAAGCCACTCTGCTATTCTTTGCTTCTACAGGTTTAACTATTTTAGATACAGCATATAAGTAGAATCATGCAGTATTTCCTCTTCTTCTGTAACTGGCTTATTTCACTTAGCATAATGTCCTCAAGATTCATCCTTGTTGTCAAATATTACAGGACTTATTCTTGTTTTTGAGACAGAGACTTACTCTCTCACCCAGGCTGGAGTGAAGTGGTGTAGGCTCTGCTCACTGCAGCCTCAACCTCGCTGGCTCAAGCAATCCTCCCACCGACATCAGCCTCCCAGGTTGCTGGGACTACAGGCAGGCACCACCGTGCCCAGCTAATTTTTGTACTCTTTGTAGAGATGGGGTTTCACCATGTTGCCCAGGCTGGTCTCAAATGCCTGAGCTCAAGTGAACCACCCACCTCGGCCTCCCAAAGTGCTGGGATTACAGGCATGAGCCACCATACCTGGCCATTTTCTTTTTTATTAAGGATGAATAATATTCCATGGTATGTGTACACCACATTTCCTTTATCCATTTATCCACATAGATATTTAGGTTGTTTCCACATCTTAGCTCTTGTAAATAGTGCTGCAAAAATGTGAGAGTGCTAATATCTCTTTGAGATCCTGATTTCAATTCTTTTGGATAAATGTCCGGAAGTAGGATTGCTGGATCATATAATAGTTCTGTTTTTAATTTTTAAGGAACTTCCATACTCTTTTCCATAGCAGCAGGACCAACAGTATACACATACAAGCATTCCTGCCAACAGTATACACGTATAAGCATTCCCACCAACAGTATACACATACAAGGGTTCCAATTTATTCACATCCCCAACAACACTTGTCTTCTTTATGCATATATTAGCCATCCTAACAGATGTGAGGTGATTTTATTGTGGTTTTGATTTGTATTTCCTTGATGATTAGTAACACTGAGCATCTTTCCATATACCTGTTGGTCATTTGCATGTCTTCTTCAGAGTATCATACTGGAATAAAGACAAACATCTAGAACAATGGAACAGAATACGGAGCCCAGAAAGAAATCAATGTATATATGGTCAACTGATCTTTGCCAAAGCTGTCAAGGACACACAATGGAGAAAGAATGATCCCTTCAACAAATGGTTAATATCCACATGCAAAATAATGAAATTGGACCCTAATATTTTACCATACACAAAAATCAACTCAAAATGGATTAAAGACTTAAACAGAAGACTTAAAACTATAAAACCCCAAGAAGAAAACGTAGGGGAAAATCTTCTTGACATTGTCTTGACAATTATTTTATGGATAAGACACCAAAAGCACAGGCAGCAAAAGCTAAAATAGATAAGATCTTATCAGGAAACTGTGCACAATAGAAAGTGGAAACTCAAAGGATCCAATCTTAGTAGAGAACATAACATATTAATGGCTCTTAAATTCCCACTGTAAGCTCCTAATAATATTTACAATTCAACTAAAAAAACTACAAATCTCTGCAAAGCAAAGCAAATAATAGACACAGTGAAAAGGTAACCTAGAGAATGAGAGAAAATATTTACAAACCATATATCTCATAAGGGATTGAATATATATATATATCCTACATACATATATCCTACAACTCAATATCATATAGATAGATAGATAGATAGATAGATAGACAGACAGACAGACAGATAGATCCTACAACTCAATAGCAAAAAAAACTAATAGCCTGATTTGGAAATGAACTAAGGACTTGAATAAATAGCTTCTTTAATGACTCTCAGCTAGAACTAAAGTTTTCATAATTCCAGTCCCTTATATTAAGCACTGCCTTCCACAAACACACTAAATGGAAAATAAATGTATAATGATATAATATAAATAACTGTGTTTAAATTTAAAATGCCATTACCTATACAAACTGATTTAATATGGATGTTTGCTATTATACCTGTCTCCAGTTACTGCTGCTAATAAACTTACACAAATTAGTTCAAAACATCATTGATGAGTAGGTCTCAGAAGATTTAACTGGGAACTGATGTGATGATGCCCAAGTTCCAGTACTAAAATGGAACACTTTCTCTTTAATTAGCAAATAGGTTGCTTAAGCCAGGAAGCGAAAAGCACATATTGGGTACCCAGTTACATTTTTATTAAAGGGAGAACAGGCAAAGGTAAAGGAGCCAAACTGCCACCTCTCAAGAGGTTGGAGGTCGTGGTCCAAACCATGCAGCATCCCAGCATGTCACTTTTGTCTTGGATAATAAGTAAGCAGAGGAGATCCAGGGTCAGGGCTGTGGACAGTCAGTCCCAACTGGCTTCTTCACCTTCAGTTTGAGGAGGAATGGATGTGAGCAAATAGCAAGAAATAGCATTAGAAACACCAAAAGTGAAAGAAAAAAATACTCAAAGGATCTGGGATGTATGGCCAAAGGATTTAGAGAAAATAAAGTAGAAAATCATGAGCTCATTTTATTTAATTTTAACAAGCAGCATCTTACTCATCTGATGTCATTTTTATCTGCCAGCCACAGAGGTAGCAGCATTTGTCAATTTCTGAGGACACTACCCAGTATCTGGCACCTATCACTTGGTGCCTTGTCCTACGATCTTGCTTAAAATGAAGAACTAGCCACTTTGGGCTTACATAATTTATCTAAGTATAAACAAATATGTTTATAAAAAGGACTTTCCCAGGGTCATTTTCAAATTTTAACGGTTTAAGGACAGAGTGCCTCCCCAAATCAATGAAGTCTTCATAGTTCATGAAGAATATTGATATACATTATTTAACTTGAGCCTCAAAACAGTCCTAGTAGGAAGGCATTTTTATCCCTGATGTATAGAGGAGGAGAGTAATGAAACCCAACAAGTAGGACCTTTGATTTATATGGACCAGTGGCTGAGTGGCAAGATTCAAGCACACAAACAAAAATCTGGTAACAGGGTGAAAACAGAACCTGCCCTGCGGGAGTGCTGCATCAATCCAGCAAGCTGATGGACGTGCATCCCCAGACCACATTACCTGGTAGATAATTGTCATCCTAAAAAGATGGTTATTGAAAGAGAGCACATTTTAGAAAGTAATGGCTTGTAAGAAGCAAAATGGATGAAAACAATTGTTAGGATACAAGAGACAAAATGAAATATGTAGTAAAGTAGGCTGAAAGGAGTATCAGCCTTAGATGTCAAACAGTATTCACAGATCCAGTGTGTCTCAATTTATTAAGCTCAAATTTATTTATTGCTTCCTTAGCGTTTCATTAAATACTTAATAGGTGTGATGTATAGGGCTAGTTGCAGGCGATATGCAGTAGGCAAATAAAATATGGCCCAAACCTTCAATGTGCTTAGACATTAGAAAAGAGAGGAGATAAATGAACAAAAAAGCACAATGCAGAGAGTGTTGTGACGGTAAATAAGCAATGTTTTTAATGATAAATATCCTTCATTAGAGAACTTTCATTCTTAATAAGGAAAGGAAACTTTTCAATACAAGAAAGGAATATGCCAGATCTAGAAACATACTTAGTTTGAAATTTATACTTTAAAAGGAATCGTGTAAAGAAAGAGGTGGGAAAATCTACTTGGCAATTTGACTGCTTGACAGGATTACAGCTCATCTTGCTGCTTCTAATTAATAATGCATTTTGCTATATTATTAGACACTTAGATGTGTTTCCCTGGCAGCACTTGTAACTGAGTTCTCACAGGCCTCTTATGGTGAGAAAAGAATAAAAGATAGCTAAGGTAAATATAGTCTGTTTTATGCTGTAATGCTGTCTGATAGCACCCCAGCCCCTTGGTGATTCATATGCAAGTTACATCCCAAGCAACTCAATCTAAAATTGGAGTGCATGTGCTAGCACAGTTTTTATGTCTCAGTTCGGCAGTTTCTATCTAGAGGTGCCACAAATTAATGTTATTATTAGCTTAAAAGTTTGGTGAAAACACCGCATGTTCTCACTCATAAGTGGGAATTGAACAATGAGAACTCATGGACACAGGAAGGGGAACATCACATTCCGGGGACTGTTGTGGGGTGGGGGGAGGGGGGAGGGACAGCATTAGGAGATATACCTAATGCTAAATGACGAGTTAATGGGTGCAGGAAATCAACATGGCACATGGATACATATGTAACAAACCTGCACATTGCACACATGTACCCTAAAACCTAAAGTATAATTTAAAAAAAAAAAAAAGTTTGGTGAAAAGTGTTATACATGCTAATTCTTTGAAAGGTGAGAGAGAGAAAATAAGATTCTGAGGTTTCGTGTACAGGAAAAAACTTGGAAGCTACTAGGTACCAGGCATGGTGAAGAGTCATTTTGCTTTTCTTATCTAAGTTTCACAATAAATATGTAAAGAAGTTATGATTAAGTACATTTTTTTAATATTGAAAAAACTGAGATTCAGAGAGATTAAAAACTTGTCCAAACTCAAAGAACTAAGAAACCACGCTGAGACTAAAACTAAACTTTCTGACTCCGAAAGTCACCCTTTCCCAAAAATCAAATGAGATTTTTGCTTTAATCGCACCTGTTTTTTTCAATCACATGCACAGAGGGTAGCCTCTGACATTGAGTGGATACTTGCATGACTAATACTGATTTTCTTGATAAATCTTTAAATAGCTATTTTCAACATTCAAATGATATCATGAAGATGGTTGCGGTCATCATCTTAAGGATATGCAAGTTAGAAAATTCTTTCTATGCAATATTCAAGCAGCATTGATATGTACATTCCAAGAAAAAAAATCATAAAGGCTTAATTTTAAAAGAGATTACTGTCATCACCGAAAGGCAGGGAAACTTCAGATAACACTGAAATGAATCATCATTCAGATAACAAAACGACATTTAGAAATCATCAGGGCATCTCTTGCTTGCTAGCATCTCTTGTCCAGAGTAGTCTCTTGCCCACTGAAACATCATCAATCATCTATGTTTCCCTGGCCCAGAGCTCCTACCTGAACTCCAACCTAAACTGTGCAATACTACCACATATCAGAACCACCATTTATTGTATGCTATTTTTTTTGCCAGTTATTGTGCTGAGATACGTAATATGTTACCATCACTCATCCTCAATAACTCTTTAGGGTAGGTAACCTGAATCTCATTTCTCTTCAATGTTTTCTTTCCTGAATGTAATTGTTACTTCCCTGAAGTTACAAATCTAAGAAGTGATGGAGCCAGGCAGCAATTCAAGCCCAGGTCTTTCTGATCCTAAGGCTAACTCCTGTTCCTCCAGTCATCACTGCCTCTCAGTATAAGCCCTGATTCCCACTTGTGGTCCTAATGTTCCTTTAATGTTTTTCACGTCTAGAGTTGAGTACATTTTTTTCCCTCACTTGACATCTCTGCTTTCTTTCCATCATATATTCTTTATCAGAATGAATGGCATCACTTCTCAACTGTAATATGATTGGATGCTCATTTGTCTGTCTCTTATACTAAACTATCAATTACCTGTGTGTGCCCAGAACCTATCACAGGGCCTGAAAAATAGTGTAAAACTCACTTAATGTATAAGTAGTCGCTAAATAAATGATGTCACCCAGTCACCTTAGTCAGAACCCTAGAAGTCACCTGAGATTCCCTCCTGTCCTTCAGCCCCCACTACCAATTAGTAACCAAGTCCAGTGTGTTCTATCCTAAATGTCTCATGAAGTTGTCCTCATTCTTGCCTGGATTCAATTACCTTCTGCAAGATGGAAACTCCCTGTCTCCAAGGTAACTCACGTCCATAACATTGTTTACCAAATATGATTAGAGCTAAAACCTCTTTAGTAACTCCTATGTCTCTAGCATGATGAATATGTCTCTCCAAATGTCTTAGTTTTGTTTACCAGTCTAATCTCATTATTTGATCACTCTCTAATGTTCCTCCCTCTCTCCATTCCTGTCTCTCTCACTCAGACACATTTACCAGCCCTTTAAATTCACATGGCCTCTTTCCACTGTGCAGTTTACACTGCCCTTTTTCAATTTATTCACTTCAGAAATTACTAATTACAAGACCAGTCAACAGTTAATCATTTATCATCCCTTCAAAGTCACAGTCTTCCAATATTTGTACCTCCACACAGAACTTCTAATCATTAATATATGTGTAATTAATTTCATACATTCCAAATATGGAAACTTCTGGATTGGACAAATTATCACCTAGTATTTCATCTGTTATTATTTTTGTAATTCAGACAATCTGATTCTTATAAATAGGAAGCATTTGTAGGAAAAAAGGATATGTGATATTAATCAAGTTTTTTTTCTTGCATTTCTATTTTGTCTGGAGCAAACAGTAGCTCAAGTGAGCACTTAAAAATGGGCCAGAAAACAAATGATTGAAGTCTTGGCTTTTGAGTTCCAAAATAAAGTCTTAAAATTTACAGAACTGATGAAGGCCTTAAAAGCCTTTTATTTGCAAGAGAAAAGTTTTCTCTACTTTAAAATGGTTGTCTTAAAAAAACACACATAAAATTTGTGTCATTAGAAAAACTAATTTTAAAAAGATCTCTAATAATAAGGAGATACATTACTACAAAGTAGTCTTTACTAAATTTTTTTAAACATTTTGTCTTTTGCAAAGTAAATTTTAAGTTTTTTTCCTCTAGGTCATAGTTATTCATTTATCTTTCTAGTTTTTCTACTTTATTTTGCCAACAGAACTTTAGAAAACAATTGATCAGAAAAATCTACTTTGCTTTGATACAGATCCTAGCACTCTTATAAAAACTGCTTCTATAAATACACTTGCCTCTTCCAATTCTGTACTATTCCTTATTAGATTTCCCCAAACTGAAATTTCTCCTCCTCCCTCTTTGCTTAAATAAATTCTATTCCTCCCCAAATATCCATCTCAAATCCCATCATGTTTTCCCAAAGTCCTCCTTGATCACTCTGAGTTAGGAAACCATCTCTCTTTCATCTCTGAATGCATGGAGCAAGCATTATCAATGCAGTTCATGGGCCATGAATCTCATGCTGTTTTGTCATAATTCTTCCTTCTTGAACTACTTTATAATATTCTTATTATCACATTCTTTTCAAGAATAGTACTCTTAATTCTGCAAATAGATTCTAAATTTTTGGAGAGAACTGACTCTGTTTTTTATCTTTATATTCACCAGAGACCACATCAATGGTTTGGCAGGGGTAAGTGCTATAAGCACATGTGATACAGTATTGTATCCTTTAGTGATGACAACAATATAGTAATAATTATATCACTTATTAAGCATTTACTATGTACCAAGCACTGTGCAAATCACTTCATGTGGATTATCACATTTCATTCTCATAACAAACCAATAAATTCTGTTCTATTACTACCTTTAATGTATAGCTGATAAAACTAAGACTTTAGAGGTGTTAAGTACTTTATTCCAGGCCACACAGCTACAAGTGGAAAACCCAGAACTTAGTTTGGTCCTCCATACTAAATTTTTACTTGTAGGAATCTAGTACATCCTCAGGTAGACAAATTTTATTATCTGTTTCTTGATGTCATTGTTTTAGGAAAAGCATTCCTTACCAATAACAAATCTACATTCAAGTAACTATGTCACCCAAGAGCAAAGAGAAGGCTTTCCGACGTAGATTTCACAAAGTAAAAAAGTGGATGATGTTGAAGTTGGCTCACGGTTTTAATGAAGTAATATACATTTTAAGGGAAAAACTAAATCACACTAGAAGAAAATATAATGCATCAGAACTCTACAATAAATAATGATGATTTCATAAACACTAGACAAAGATTTCTGCATATCAGAGCTAGCAATGATCCTGAAAAACAACTAGGCAGTTAAAAAGTACAACATGGTATGAAAGAATTATTATCGAGTAAATCACTAAGACAGAGTAAGTGTTTCTGAAAAATCTTCCAGTAGAATCTGGAATTGGCAAAATCATCTACACATGAATCATAAATAAAACAAGGACAAAGAGATTATAAAGTACTTTAAGTACAGTACCATCTGCTCTTGATTTACTGCTTCTGAAAAACAAAGAACCCTTACAAACAAAGGGAGTATGGCATGTTTGAGGAATTGTAAATAGGATGTCTAATAAGTCATTGCTAAGCTTACTGTGTACAAAAATGAATTTTTGATCTTTGCCAAAACCTATTTCTCTCCAGTTTTTCTTCATCTGAAGAAACATTATCTACCAGTGATTTGGGCCATGAACTTTGGAATTTTCCTGAACTCTGCTCTTCCTGTCTTGCCCCATATGCAATTAATCAGTAAATCTTGTCATCTCTTCCTTTGACATACATCCTGAATCCTGTCACTTTTCACAGCTTGACCCACCCCCGAGCCACTGTCTTACTGTGACTGGACCACTGCAATAGGCTCCCACCTGGCCTTCCACTTCCTACTTGCCAATCGTCCCCAACATCATGCATACTCAGGTACACACAATTCAGAGTGTTCATTTGAAAATGTGTAAGATTATATTAGCCTTCAAAATTTTCCAGTGATTTCCATCTCACTCAAGGAAAAAAATCAAAAATCCTTACCACAGTCAACTAGGTCTATCAGCACCTCACTTCCCATTGCAACCGCCACCTAATTAGTCTTATCTCCCACCACTCTCTCCTGCTCCAACACTACCAAAAACAACCCATCCCCATTCCCTCTATTCTGAACACTGGGGCCTCCTTTTTCTTCCATGAACTAATCATTTTCTTTTTTTATTATTATTATACTTTAAGTTCTAGGGTACATGTGCACAACCTGTAGGTTTGTTACATATGTATACATGTGCCATGTTGGTGTGCTACACCCATTAAATTGTCATTTACATTAGGTATATCTCCTAATGCTATCCTTCCCCCCACCCGTCCCCCATCCCCATGACAGGTCCCGGTGTGTGATGTTCCCCACCCTGAGTCCATTTGTTCTCATTGTTCAATTCCCACCTATGAGTGAGAACATGCGGTGGTTGGTTTTCTGTCCTTGCGATAGTTTGCTCAGAATGATGGTTTCCAGCTTCATCTGTGTCATACAAAGGACATGACCTCATCCTTTCTTATGGCTGCATAGTATTCCATGATGTATATGTGCCACATTTTCTTAATCCAGTCTGTCATTGATGGACATTTGGGTTGGTTCCATCTTTGCTATTGTGAATAGTGCTGCAATAAACATACATGTGCATGTGTCTTTATAAGGGCAAGATTTATAATCCTTTGGGTATATACTGAGTAATGGGATGGCTGGGTCAAATGGTATTTCTAGTTCTAGATCCTTGAGGAATTGCCACACTGTCTTCCACAATGGTTGAACTAGGTTACAGTCCCACCAGCAGAGCAAAAGTGTTCCTATTTCTCCACATCCTCTCCAGCACCTGTTGTTTCCTGACTTTTTAATGATAGCCATTCTAACTGGTGTGAGATGGCATCTCATTGTGGTTTTGATTTGCATTTCTCTGATGACCAGTGATGATGAACATTTTTTCATGTGTCTATTGGCTGCATAAATGTCTTCTTTTGAGAAGTGTCTGTTCATATCCTTTGCCCACTTTTTGATGGGGTTGTTTGATTTTTTCTTGTAAATTTGTTTAAGTTCTTTGTAGATCCTGGATATTAGCCATTTGTCAGATGGGTAGATTGCAAAAATTTCCTCCCATTCTGTAGGTTCCCTGTTCACTCTGATGGTAGTTTCTTTTGCTGCACAGGAGCTCTTTAGTTTAATTAGATCCCATTTCTTAATTTTGGCTTTTGTTGCCATTGCTTTTGGTGTTTTAGTCATGAAGTCTTTGCCCATGCCTATGTCCTGAATGGTATTTTCTAGGTTTTCTTCTAGGGTTTTTATGGTTTTAGGTCTAACATTTAAGTCTTTAATCCATCTTGAATTAATTTTTATATAAGGTGTAAGGAAGGGATCCAGTTTCAGCTTTCTACTTATGGCTAGCCAGTTTTCCCAGCACCATTTATTAAATAGGGAATCCTTTCCCCATTTCTTGGTTTTGTCAGGTTCATCAAAGATCAGTTGGTTGTAGATGTGTGGTATTATATCTGAGGGCTCTGTTCTGTTCCATTAGTCTATATCTCTGTTTTGGTACCAGTACCATGCTGTTTTGGTTACTATAGCCTTGTAGTATAGTTTGAAGTCAGGTAGCATGATGCCTCTAGCTTTCTTCTTTTGGCTTAGGATTATATTGGCACTGTGGGCTCTTTTTTGGTTCCATATGAACTTTAAAGTAGTTTTTTCCAATTCTGTGAAGAAAGTCATTGGTAGCTTGATGGCAATGGCATTGAATCTATAAATTGTCTTGGGCAGTGTGGCCATTTTCACAATATTGATTCTTCCTATCCATGTGCATGGAATGTTCTTCCATTTGTTTGTGTCCTCTTTTATTTCGTTGAGCAGTGGTTTGTGGTTCTCCTTGAAGAGGTCCTTCACATGCCTTGTAAGTTGGATTCCTAGGTATTTTATTCTCTTTGAAGCAATTGTGAATGGGAGTTCACTCATGACTTGGCTCTCTGTTTGTCTTTTATTGGTGTATAGGAATGCTTGTGATTTTGGCACATTGATTTTTGTATCCTGAGACTTTGTTGAAGTTGCTTATCAGCTTAAGGAGATTTCGGGCTGAGACGATGGGGTTTTCTCAATATACAATCATGTCATCTGCAAACAGGAACAATGTGACTTCCTCTTTTCCTAATTGAATACCCTTTATTTCTTTCTCCTGTCTGATTGCCCTGGCCAGAACTTACAACACTATGTTGAATAGGACTGGTGAGAGAGGGCATCCCTGTCTTGTGCCAGTTTTCAAAGGGAATGCTTCCAGTTTTTGCCCATTATGATATTGGCTGTGGGTTTGTCACAAATAGCTGTTATTATTTTGAGATACATCCCATCAATCCCTAGTTTATTGAGAGTTTTTGGCATGAAGTGTTGTTGAATTTTGTCAAAGGCCTTTTCTGCATCTATTGAGATAATCATGTGGTTTTTGTCTTTGCTTCTGTTTATATGCTGGATTAAGTTTATTGATTTGCATATGTTGAACCAGCCTTGCATCCCAGGAGTGAAGCCAACTTGATCATGGTGGATAAGCTTTTTGATGTGCTGCTGGATTTGGTTTGCCAGTATTTTATTGAGGATTTTTGCATCAATGTTCATCAGGGATATTGGTCTAAAATTCTCTTTTTTGTTGTTGTGTCTCTGCCACGCTTTGGTATCAGGATGATGCTGGCCTCATACAATGAGTTAGGGAGAATTCCTTCTTTTTCTATTGATTGGAATAGTTTCAGAAGGAATGGTACCACCTCCTCTGTGGGATCGGTGGTGATATCCCCTTCATCATTTTTTATTGCGTCTATTTGATTCTTCTCTCTTTTCTTCTTTATTAGTCTTGCTAGGGGTGTATCAATTTTGTTGATCTTTTCAAAAAACCAGTTCCTGGATTCATTGATTTTTTGAAGGGTTTTTTGTCTCTCTTTCTCTTTCAGTTCTGCTCTGATCTTAGTTATTTCTTGCCTTCTGCTAGCTTTTGAATGCGTTTGCTCTTGCTTCTCTAGTTCTTTTAATTGTGATGTTAGGGTGTCAATTTTTGATCTTTCCTGCTTTCTCTTGTGGGCATTTAGTGCTATAAATTTCCCTCTACACGCTGCTTTAAATGTGTCCCAAAGATTCTGGTATGTTGTGTCTTTATTCTCATTGGTTTCAAAGAACATCTTTATTTCTGCCTTCATTTCGTTATGTACCCAGTAGTCATTCAGGAGCAGGTTGTTCAGTTTCCATGTAGTTGAGCGGTTTTGAGTGAGTTTCTTAATCCTGAGTTCTAGTTTGATTGCACTGTGGTCTGAGAGACAGTTTGTTATAATTTCTGCTCTTTTACATTTGCTGAGGAGTGCTTTACTTCCAACTATGTGGTCAATTTTGGAATAAGTGTGATGTGGTGCTGAGAAGAATGTATGTTCTGTTGATTTGGGGTGGAGAGCTCTGCAGATGTCTATTAGGTCCACTTTGTGCAGAGCTGAGTTCAATTCCTGGATATCCTTGTTAACTTTGTCTTGTTGATCTGTCTAATGTTGACAGTGGGGTGTTAAAGTTTCCCATTATTATTGTGTGGGAGTCTAAGTCTCTCTGTAGGTCTCTAAGGGCTTGCTTTATGAATCTGGGTGCTCCTCTATTGGGTGCATATATATTTAGGATAGTTAGCTCTTCTTCTTGAATTGATCCCTTTACCATTATGTAATGGCCTTTTTTGTCTCTTCTGATCTTTGTTGGTTTAAAATCTGTTTTATCACAGACTAGGATTGCAACCCCTGCTTTTTTTTTGTTTTCCATTTGCTTGGTAGATCTTCTTTCATCCCTTTATTTTGAGCCTACGTGTATCTCTGCATGTGAGATGCGTTTCCTGAATACAGCACACTGATGGGTCTTGACTCTTTATCCAATTTGCCAGTCTGTGTCTCTTAATTGGAGCATTTAGCCCACTTACACTTAAGGTTAACATTGCTATGTGTAACTTTGATCCTGTCATTATGATGTTAGCTGGTTATTTTGCTGGTTAGTTGATGCACTTTCTTCCTATCATCAATGGTCTTTACAATTTGGCATGTTTTTGCAGTGGCTGGTACTGGTTGTTCCTTTCCATGTTTTGTACTTCCTTCAGGAGCTCTTGTAAGGCAGGCCTGGTGGTGACAAAATCTCTCAGCATTTGCTTGTCTGTAAAGGATTTCATTTCTCCATGACTTATGAAGCTTAGTTTGGCTGGATATGAAATTCTGAGTTGAAAGTTCTTTTCTTTAAGAATGTTGAGTACTGGCCCTCACTCTCTTCTGGCTTGTAGAGTTTCTGCTGAGAGATCTGCTGTTAGTCTGATGGGATTCCCTTCATGGGTAACCCAACATTTCTCTCTGGCTGCCCTTAACATTTTTTCCTTCATTTCAATTTTGGTGAATCTGACAATGATGTGTCTTGGAGTTGCTCTTCTCGAGGAGTAGCTTTGTGTCATTATCTGTGTTTCCTGAATTTGAATGTTGGCCTGCCTTGCTAGGTTCGGGAAGTTCTCCTGCATAATATCCTGAAGACCATTTTCCAACTTAGTTCCATTCTCCCCATCACTTTCATGTACACCAATTAGACGTAGATTTGGTCTGTTCACATTGTCCTGTATTTCTTGGAGGCTTTGTTTGTTTCTTTTTACTCTTTTTTCTCTAAACTTCTCTTCTCACTTCATTTCATTGATTTGATCTTCAATCACTGATACCCTTTCTTCCGCATGATCAAATTGGCTACTGAAGCTTGTGCATGCATCACGTAGTTCTCATGCCATGGTTTTCAGCTCCATCAGATCATTTAAGGTCTTCTCTACACTGTTTATTCTAGTTAGCCATTCGTCTAATCTTTTTTCAAGGTTTTTAGCTTCTTTGTGATGGGTTTGAACATCCTCCTTTAGCTTAGAGAAGTTTGTTATTACCGATCGTCTGAAGCCTTCTCTCAACTTGTCAATGTCATTCTCCATCCAGCTTTGTTCTGTTGCTGGCGAGGAGCTGCATTCCTTTGGAGGAGAAGAGGTGCTCTGATTTTTAGAATTTTCAGCTTTTCTGCTCTGTTTTCTCCCCATCTTTGTTGTTTTATCTACCTTTGATCTTTGATGATGGTGACATACAGATCGTGTTTTCATGTGGATGTCCTTTCTGTTTGTTAGTTTTCCTTCTAACAGTCAGGACCCTCAGCTGCAGGTCTGTTGGAGTTTGCTGGAAGTCCACTCCAGACCCTGTTTTCCTTGGGTATCACCAGTGGAGGCTGCAGAACAGCAAATATTGCAGAATGGCAAATGTTGCTGCCTAATCCTTCCTCTGGAAGCTTCATCTCAGAGGGGCACCTGGCTGTATGAGGTGTCAGTCGGCCCCTACTGGGAGATGTCTCCCAGTTAGGCTACTCGGGGGTCAGGGACCCACTTGAGGAGGCAGTCTGTCCATTCTCAGATCTCAAACTCCATGCTGGGAGATCCACTACTCTCATCAAAGCTGTCAGACAGGGACGTTTAAGTCTGCAGAAGTTTCTGCTGCATTTTGTTCAGCTATGCTCTGCCCCAGAGGTGGAGTCTACAGAGGCAGGCAGGCCTCCTTGAGCTGTGTTGGGCTCCACCCAGTTCGAGCTTCCTGGCCACTTTGTTTACCTACTCAAGCCTCAGCAATGGCAGACGCCCCTCCCCCAGCCTCGCTGCCACCTTGCAGTTAGATCTCATACTGCTGTGGTAGCAGTGAGTGAGGCTCCGTGGGCGTGGGACCCTCCAAGCCAGGCACAGGATATAATCTCCTGGTGTGCCATTTGCTGAGACCATTGGAAAAGTGCAGTATTAGGGTAGGAGTGTCTCGATTTTCCAGGTACCATGTGCCATGGCTTCCCTTGGCTAGGAAAGGGAATTCCTTGCCCCTTGCACTTCTCAGGTGAGGCGATGCCCCTCCCTGCTCCATGGGCTGCAGCCATTGTCCGACAAGCCCCAGCGAGATGATCCCAGTACCTCAGTTGGAAATGCAGAAATCACCCGTCTTCTGCGTCACTCAAGCTGGGAGCTGTAGACGGGAGCTGTTCCTATTCGGCCATCTTGGAACCTCCCCAAACTCATCATTTTCTTCCCTCTCTACCACAAGGCATTTGCACTTGCCAATCCCTGTGCCTGCAATGCTCTCAGTTCAGTTCTCTGCTCACATGCCTTAGGGAGACATTCTCTGATCACCCTATATAATATAGCAACATTGCCACTGCCACCTTTTTCTATCTTCCATGCCTTATTATTCTTCAAGACACTCATCACTCCCAGCACGTTATTTTTTATTTTCTGTCAATCTCTATTAGATACAATCTCCCCAAGAACAAGACTTTGTTGGGAAGTATGCAAAATGACCAGCTAAGTGTATGTTTAAAAAATAGCCTTAGCTTCCAAAATACTAGGACAACCCTGTAAAAAGAGCATAGATTTTGGTTAACCAGATTTGGATTTTTACTTGTATTCAATAACTTTTTTCAAGGAAATCTCATTGTGTATATTTGAGATTAATAACATAGTATAAGATATAAGTAGATCATAAAAGTTACTACAATGAAACAAATTAATCATCTCAGATAGTTACTTTTTTGTGACTAGAGCAGCCAAAATCTACTGATTTAACAAAAGTCTCTATTATAATTTTATTAACTATAGTTCTCACATTGCACTAATGATCTCTAGACATGTCCATTCTATATATCTCCTACTTTGTATCCTTTGAACTATATCTTCCCATTTCATCTCTGCCTCCCCATGCTCCTGGTAGCCACTGTTTTATTCTATATCTCCATCTATTTGAACTTTAAAAAAAAAAATTCCACATATGCTAAGTGAAATAAGCCAAACCCAGAAAGAAAAATGTTGCACAATCTCATGTATATGTAGAATGTAACACTTTTTTACCCTTGCCAAATTTAGGGAAATTAATGCCTGTGAGCCTCCATTTTCTTATCACTAGAAAAGAAAGGGAGTGTGAAGGATGTAATGAACTGGGACTGATGAGGAGAAAGGCTAGGGATTAAAAGTAGGAATCATGGTTAAAATTAATTCACAGAGTTGTGTCAACCAAAAATAAAATTCTAAGGCCCCCTAACTATCTGAATGGACCCCTCTTGGCCAAGGGCATTCCAAAGTTAACCTGAAAAAACTAGTTCAAGCCACAATGGGAACTCTTATACCCTCTTCCCTTTTGGAATTACTGATAGAACAGACTCTTTTAGTCTGATAAGAAATATTTACAGTCTATTCTCTATGAAGCCTGCTACCTAGAGGCTTCATCTGCATGATAAAACATTGGTTTCCACAACCCCTTATCATAACCCAGATAATCCTTTCTATTGATAATAAATCTTTCAACCAATTGCCAATAAGAAAATTTTTAAATCTACCTATGACCTGTAATTCCCCACTTCAAGCTGCCCTGCCTTTCTGAACCAAACCAATGTACATCTTACATGTATCAATTGATGTCTCAGGTCCCCTAAAATGTACAGAACCAACCTGTATCCTGACCACCTTGGGCACATGTCATCAAGACCTCCTGAGGCTGTGTCACAGGCATGTCCTTAACTTTGGCAAAATAAACTTTCTAAATTGATTGAGAACTGTCTCAGATACTCTTGGGTTCACAGTTGCTATAGTTATATTGTTCTCAGTAACATATGTAAAGTATCTAACAAACTAACCAGCATATTATGGCCTTCAATAAATGTTCACAAAAACACATTTTTGTTTCTGTTGTTCCCATTCTATTTTCTGTAAAAGGAAAATTGCAGCTGCCTAGAGAATGTGATCATTCAATACTGTCATCTGACAGGTACCAAACGCAATATTGTTTAGTCTGAAAAGTGAAAGAGAAACAAATATAGGCCTCTTAGTTTACGTTTTAAAAAATAATCATGTTAGATGTTCATCTATACCTGGGGTTGTGTAGAAAATATAAAATAACCTCATACAAACCAAGATTACTATGGGCTTCATTATGTTCTGGACTAAGTCTTCACACCCATATCACACCTAGACTATGTTGAGGTGTTTCAAGGACCAATTTTCAGGATAATTTTATTTCTGTAAATATGTTTATGTGGATAGTATCTACTTTAGTACTTAATATTTCCTGGAAGCTCTGATTATTTAGAAAGAAATGAGTAGACACTGGGTCAATAAGCCCAGGTTAGTGTCTTTTGCCATCTAATGTTTTAAGTATCTGATCATTTTCTGATAACAATTCAAATTAAATGCAAAGTCATGTAGCACACACCACCCATTATCAAGTATTTCTGCCAGCTGAGAGGATAAATAATGTAATGAGACACATTAATTATTTGCTTTCTACCAGCTCTAATTGATTAATTTTGACTGGTACATCTTGCTAATGTAATGGAGTACAGTAAATATTAGGGCTTGTTATTTGTTCCAGGGCTAGGAAATCATGGTCTCTAATGACTTGCCCCATTTGTAGCTTTCTCTGCAATCTGCCAAAGTGTGTTGATAGAGCCAAGTTAATCTCTTTACCAAGTGAATTTCCATGTAAATATCACACTAGGAGACCCATTATCAAGTCAGGTGAGTTCACAGAGTTTTCTGTCTCCGAAAACTTGACACACACAACCCCCAAACCCCCAGTTTTATATACAGCCAAACCCATGAAGGTACAAATAAATCCTAGCTACATATGTACATAGTTATCTTTCTACTTAAGAATATATCCTTAAACCATGGTTGTTGTTCTAAGTAACCAAATACCTTTACGTGAGCCCATGAGTGGTTGTACCAGAAATACTGAAAATACTTCCACTATTAGATTTGAAAGCCTTGAACAAAATGTGAAGAGTTTTAAATCACAGCCATTTACAGGAAATTACCCCCACAGCAGTGTTTCTCCAACTTTTTTATTGTCCCCATAAGGAGTTTTTTAAGTGTTTTTTCCCTAATTGCCATTTCCCCTTGAAATTTTAATACCATGGATATACTGTATGTCTGGTTATGTTCTATGGCCCTTCATAGGGCCACAAACCATTGTAACATCTAAGGTTTTTTTCTGTTTTTTTACTTTTCCAAGAACCAGTTTTTACTTCTTGGGGGCAGTATCACTCCTTTTGAGAATGTATTTACTAGAGTCTTCATTCTACTGACTCTTCATCATTGTCTAAGTTACATATTCTCATTCAGATACATCAACCTCTCTGTATCTCATATTTCTCATATAATCTGGTGAAATAGGCACACACATCCCCACCATGTCTAAGTCCACCCCACAACAACACATCTAGTGCAAATGCACTTTATCCCTTTTCTTCACCCCCCCAGCCCCCACCAATTAATGCATGCTGAATCAGGCTCAAGCAACATTAAGGCAATCTTGAAAAAAGAAAGAAATCTCAAAAGAACCATACAAATTGTGCTTTTCAGAAAGACTGAATGAATTTCAACCTGCAATCTACATACTTTCGTGAAGTACTTTACTTTTCTGAGTTTTAGTGTCCATATCTATTAAAGGGAAATATCAATAGTTATCTCTTACCTAGTCAACCAACAAATATGTGTTAGCTCAGTTTGAAAGTCCTCATGAAGACAACTAGAAGCACTTACTGATCAAGAAAAGGTGAGGTTCTTAAAGTTACTGCAGCAAGCAAAAATATTATCTTTACAAAGTCTTAGAATATCCAAAGAAAGAAAATTTTAAAAGGGTATATAGAGTCATAGAACCTATTCTGAATGATTTTGAGGTTGTATTAGTTCATTTTAATGCTGCTGATAAAGACATACCTGAGACTGGGCAATTTACAAAAGAAAGAGGTTTAATTGGACTTACAATTCCACATAGCTAGGGAGGCCTCATAATCATGGCAGAAGGCAAGGAAAAGCAAGTCACATCTTACATGGATGGCAGCAGGCAAAGAGAGAGAACTTGTGGAGGGGAACTCCTCTTTCTAAAACCATCAGATCTCAAGAGACTTATTCACTATCACGAGAACAGCACAGAAAAGACTTGCCCCATGATTCAATTACCTCCCACCAGGTCCCTCCCACAACATGTGGGAACTCAAGATGAGATTTGGGTGGGGACACAGCCAAACCATATCTTTCCACCCCTGGCCCCTCCCAAATTTCATGTCCTCAAGTTTCAAAACCAATCATGTCTTCCCACCAGTTCCCCAAAATCTTAACTCATTTCAGCATTAACTCATAAGGCCACAGTCCAAAGTCTCATCCAAGACAAGTACCTTCCACTTATGAGCCTGTAAAATCAAAAGCAGATTAATTATTTCCTAGATACAATGGGGGTAGTATAGGCATTGAGTAAATACTGCCATTCCAAATGGGAGAAACTGGCCAAAACAAAGGGGCTACAGGCCCTGTGCAAGTCTGAAATCCAGCAGGACAGTCAAACCTTAAAGCTCTAAAATGATCTCCTTTGACTCCATGTCTCACATCTAGGTCACACTGATGCAAGAGGTGGGTTCCCATGGTCTTGGGAAGCTCCACCCCTGTGGTTTTGTAGGGTACAGGCTCCCTCCCTGCTGCTTTCACAAACTGGCGTTGAGGGTCTGCAGCTTTTCCAGGCACATAGTGCAAGCTGTCAGTGGATCTACCATTCTGGGGTCTGGAGCACAGTGGCCCTCTTCTCGCAGCTACACTAGGCAGTGTCCCAGCAGGGACTCTGTGTGGGGTTCTGACCCCACATTTCCCTTCTGCACTGCCCTAGCAGAGGTTCTCCATGAGGGCCCACCCCTGCAGCAAACTTTTGCCTGGGCATACAGGCATTTCCATATATCTTCTGAAATCTAGGCAAAGATGGCCAAACCTCAGTTATTGACTTCTATGCAGGGAACTACAGGCTCAACACCACATGGAAGCTGCCAAGGCTTGGGGCTTTCACCCTCTGAAGCAACAGCTAGGGCTGTACCTTGGCCCCTTTTAGTCACGGCTGGAGTGGCTGGGATGCAGGGCATCAAGTGCCTGGACTGCACATAGCATGGGGACCTGCGGCCTGGCCCATGAAACCATTTTCTCCTAGACTTCTGGGTCTGTGATGGGAGGGGCTGCCATGAAGACCTTTGACATGTCCTGGAGACATTTTCCCCACTGTCTTGGGGATTAACATTTGGCTCCTCGTAACTTATGCAAATTTCTGTGGCTGGCTTAAATTTCTCCTCAGAAAGTGGGATTTTCTTTTGTATCACACTGTCAGGCTGCAAACTTTCCTAACTTTTATGCTCTGCTCCACTTATAAAACAGAGTGCCTTTAACAGCACCCAAGTCATCTCTTGAACACTTTGCTGCTTAGAAATTTCATCCACCAGATACCCTAAATCATCTCTCTCAAGTTCAAAGTTCCACAAATCTCTAGGGCAGGAGCAAAATGCCACCAGTCTCTTTGCTAAATGATAACAAGAGTCACATTTGCTCCAGTTCCCAACAAGTTCCTCATCTCCATCTGAGACCACCTCAGCCTGGATCTTATTGTTCCAGTTTCAGGTATCTTTTCAGCAGCTCCCCACTCCTGGTACCAATTTACTGTATTAGTCCATTTTCACACTGCTGATAATGACTACCTGAGACTGGGCAATTTACAAAAGAAAGAGGTTTAATTGGACTTACAGTTCCACGTGGCTGGAGAGGCCTCACAATCATGGCAGAAGGCAAGGAGGAGCATGTCACAAATTACATGGATGGCGGCCGGCAAAGAGAGAGAACTTGTGCAGGGGAGCTCCTCTTTTTAAAACCATCAGGAAGGATCCCTGAGAATATTCACTGGTTTCCAATGTTAGGGCTTGAAGGTAAAAGTAGGGTTGGGGTAGTTTAGCCCATTTTCATTGACTTTGGAGGGATTTATAGATGGTGTCTCAGATAATTTTAAGACCCAGTGAGGTACTGCAGCAGTCTTTCAAAAAATTTTCAGGAAGACCCTGCCTCACCCTTGAGTTTGTGAAGGCAAATGTGAGATCAAGGAATAAAAGCTATCAAGGTTATGATCTAAAAATTATTAATCTACTTAACCCAAATTGTCTAGGATTATAATCAGCAGAAATCTATGCCTTGGTTTTTGTAAATGTTGCCTCTTAGTAGGTTCAAATATCAGAGATTCATGTGAAGAATTATGCCTGGCTGGGCGCAGTGGCTCACACCTGTAATCCCAACACTTTGGGAGGCTGAGGCGGGTGGATCACCTGAGGTCAGGAGTTCAAGACCAGCCTGACCAACATGGAGAAACCCCATCTCCACCTAAAATACAAAATTAGCCAGGCGTGGTGGCACATGCCTGTAATCCCAGCTACTTAGGAGGCTGAGGCAGGAGAATTGCTTGAACCTGGGAGGTGGAGGTTGTGGTGAGCCAAGATTGCGTCATTGCACTCCAGCCTGGGCAACAAGAGCAAAACTCCATCTATTTAAAAAAAAAAAAAAAATCATGCCTGTGTGATTTCCTTGCTACAAGCCTTTGGATACTAAAGGGCCTGACTCCTACACTGCCCGTGCAGGCAAGCCACATCATCAGGAGTTGTAACCTAGAATTTTTGTAGTAGTAAAAGTTAAATTATTGAAGAATTATTATTGTAGTAAAAGTTAAATAAATCTGCTAAGAAAACTCAAACAGGTCTAGGAAAATAAGGCAGTTTAACGGATAGAATTATGGTTTTGGCTCTGTCTATGTGGCTCAGCTTTGACAGATCCTCAGCACAGATCCTCCATGAGCCAACAACTCCTACTAAATTCTTCCCTCTCCTATCTCAAATCAGGCAGGTCCACATGCATACTTCTCCCTTCCTGATGAAAACTGGCTTCATCTCCAGCATACCCATTTTAGAAATCACCATCACACAAGGCTCACCAGGTAAACCTGCACTAATCTGTCTTGAATGCTTAGGCCCATCACTTACTAACGTTATGACCCTAAGTCAGCCCTTTACATTTTTGGTGCTTGATTTTTCTCACCTATGAAATAGAGGTAACAATAGTATCTAACTTGTACAATTGTTCTGAGATTTAGGTGAGAAAATGCATGAAATGAGTGTAGCATAGTAATGAAAAAATAGAGAACTATAAATTTTAGCTATATTGTTATTACCATTCCTTCAACACATCTCTCCAATTTGTCTCTCCTCAATTGCTCCTGACTCCAACAGAACCATGAATTTTGTCACCTCACACCTTTTATTTTAACAGTTTTCTCACTGGTTTTCTTACCCCTTCGTTTTCCCTCTTCTTAATCTTAAACATAAGTAATAAAGTATTCCCTGCTCCAACTTCCCATCATATCAACTTCCTGGCTTATACACATTCTTCTACCCCTCTTTCGAGGTTTTTTGTAAACTGAATGAACTAAACTAAACTAAGAACATTGTTAATTCACAAGGATTGGATTCATTTTGGTAGCTTTCAGCTGTAACCAATGGTTAGAAGAAGATGTATCCTGTGGGTCTTCTCTCCCACAGCCTGGCCACTCAGAATACACCAACGTGAAAGCAAGTCTCAGAGCTGACTCTGCTACTTATGCAAATAGTCACTTGACCCCTAAATTGCCATACCACCAGTTCTTTAAGCTCCATGAAGCCTCATCTCTCTTAGCTTTTCTGGTGTCCCAACAGTGGTTGCTGTGGCTTGAATGTTTGTGCCCCTCAAAATTCATATGTTGAAATCCTAACCCCTAAGGTGATGGCATTAGGAAGTGGGGCCTTTTGCGAGTCAGTAAGGCCTTAGGGAAAGCCCTCATACGTGAGACTGGTGCCTATATAAAAGAGACCCCAGAAAGCTTCCTTGCTCTTCCCACCACTTGAGGACACAGGAAGAAGGCACCACCCGTGAGAAAGGGGGCCCTCACCAGATGCCAAATCTGTCAGCTCCTTGATCTTGTACCACTCAGACTCCAGAACTGTGAGAAATAAGTTCTGTTGTTTATAAGCTACCCAATTTACAGTATTTTAGTCTAATGTACTTTAATTGAATGGACTAAGATAGTGGCCTGCGTGGAAAATTCACCTGAAGCAGATTCTAATAGAGAAATTTAACTATCCTTCTGTTCAGGGTTTCACAACAATATCCTCTGATAAACAACAGAACACAGGAAAGATTCAGAATTCTAACCTATGATGCCTTTCCAAAGGATGTAGTTTGTTGGGCTTACTAGATTGCTGTGCCTTGTTTAAGCACCAGTTCCCAAGCCTATACAAATTTCTAGCCTGATCAGCCCTCATTTCACAGATTAAAAGTAATACCTAACACCCATTATACTAATTAATAAGGCAACTGATATTAATTAAAATAAAGATATTGAAACCTTCTGAATGCCCAGGCCTCTGGTCTTTGGGCCTCTACTTAGAAATTTTCATGTACTAACTAATCATCCCTGGAGTGCATATTCCTGATTAAGGTACCTAACATGTTAACGAACGGACTTTAAAGTATAGATTAAGTTGATTACCACCTTCTATGCTGGGTGTTTTAATAGTAAACTGCAGGCCAGGCACGGTGGCTCACACCTGTAATGCCGGCACTCTGGGAAGCTGAGGTGGGTAGATTACTTGAACTTAAGAGTTCAAGACCAGCCTGGGCAACATAGCAAAACCCTGTCTCTACAAAAATTACAAAAATTACCCAGGCACAGTGGCTCACGCCTGTAGTCCCAGCATTTTGGGAGGCTGAGGCAGGTGGATCACTTGAGGTCAGGAGTTCAAGACCAGCCTGGCCAATATGGTGAAACCACGTCTCTACTAAAAATACAAAAAAAAAAAAAATTAGCCAAGTATGGTGGCACGTCTGTAATCCCAGCTACTTGGGAGGCTGAGGCAGGAGAGTCACTTGAACCCAGGAGGTGGAGGTTGCACTGTGCCGAGATCGAGCCAAGGCACTCCAGCATGGGCGACAGAGCAAGACTTCATCTCAAAAAAAAAAAAAAAAAAAAAAAAAAGCTGGGCATGGTGGCAGGAGCCTGTATTCCCAGCTACTTGGGCTGAAGAGGGGAGAATCACTTGAGCCGGGGAAGTTAAGGTTGTGGTTAGTCAAGATCTTACCACTGCACTCCAGCCTGGGCAAAAGAGTGAGACCCTGTCTCAAAAAACTCCAAAAACTGCAGAATATAATATCTAACTTTACCTCTCCCTATTTCCCCACACACACATTCATCTAGAGCAGAGTTTCTCAATCTGGGCACTACTGATCTTTTGGACTGGATAATCCTCTGTTGTGAAGGGATGACCTGTGCATTATAAGGTGTTTAGCACACTGCTGGTGTCTATCCACGAGATGCCAGTAGCATCTCTCCCCAGTTGTGATAAGCAAAACGTCTACAGACATTGACAAGTATCACATGCTCTTAAAATCACCCCTTGTTGAATATTACTGCCCTACAGTGTGGCTGACCCCCTAAAGCTGTCCCCATTTACCAGGATATTTTTCTTTCTTAATTTTACTTATAGTGGTCCCCAGTCTTAGAAGATACCTTCTCCACTGTGCTACTCAAATGTGACCCATGCTTTAAGACAAGACAGCACCAAGAATTTCAAAAAGCAAATGAAGGTCTCGGAAGTGATTTATTTGGTCCACGTAAATGTGGGCTACAGATTTCCATAGACCTCACAGCTCTAGGGTATTACACTTTCTCATTCTTCCTAATTATCTCATTTATGTTATCTGCCTGGCCCTATGAGAATTTACATTAATACTTAATAATAAGTTTTAATTCATAATAAGCCTAATAAGCTTCATAATAAGCATAAATCATCCTTCCAAGAAATTGTCCATTATGATGTCCATATTGACTTCTTCCTTTTCAGGAGAAGTTTTATGCTGTGAAGAAAACTAAAAAAATTCAACACAACTCTAGTACTAAAATTTCTCACAACTTAATGGCTCCCGTTAACAGAAGCAAAGTATTAAAACAGTCATCTATTCTTTAAAATAGTCACAGAAATCATGTTATTAGACTGGAAAAAAAAAAAAAAAAAATGCTCACCTGGGTCAATATGAGCCATCCTGCAATTTTTGAAAGACCAAAGACCACATAAAACAGAGTTCTTTTTTTTTTTTTTTTTTTTTCAAGACAGTGTCTTGCTGTGTCACCCAGGCTGCAGTGCAGTGATGCAATCTGGGCTGCAATTTCGCCTCCTGGGCTCAAGCAGTCCTCCCACCTCAGCCTCCTGAGTAGCTGCGACTACAGGCACATGCCACCACGCTCAGCTAATTTTTAGTAGACAGAGTTTCACCATGTTGCCCAGGGTGCTCTCGAACTCTTGGGCTCAAGTGATCCACCTGCCTCAGCCTCCCATAGTGCTGGGATTACAGGCATGAGCCACTGCATCCAGCCAAAGACAAGGTTCTTAACAACTCTCGTGTGAGTGTTCTTTTACAAAGCAGATATAAACCTGTTTGTAATAGGCAAAGGGTATAGGCAGGTGATTTTTCTGTAAACTACTAACTCTTTTTTTTTTCTAACTCTCTTTAGTTCCTAAAAATAAACCCTATCATATTAAATCAAGAACATCATAAGTAAATGTTGGCAAAATACAGTTAGGTGAACAGTGGCTGTTCTCAGCAAGGCTCAATAAACATAGTAGGAGTTATAACAAATTAATGATTAGTAAACCACAGTGAAAATGTAGTGATATTATCTGTGCATATTTATAAATGTGGGTTAAAGTATTTAAAAGAGATTCTACCTGAGTCTAGTTTATAAGATTTTAGTTTTCCCTAAAATACAATTGAGATAAAAATTTAGCAATACTTTATTAAGATATGACCTTCATATTTATTTTATCTCAAAAGTTTTTTAACAGGACAAAAAGCACTTTCCAAACTGAATTATATATGTTAGGAAAGTCCATATATGTGTAAAGATCTTTATTAACTATCAGGATTTTTGTAAATATAAATTATGTCCATTGATTATCTCACTCCTTTAGTTTTCCAACTGAAATAATTCTACTTCTCCTTTTTTCTATGATTATATCAAACATTTTACAGTGCTTCAGCAAAGCTATACACCCCCTGCCCCAAAAGGAGAAAATTTCCTTTTAGATAATATGGCATTTTCAAAAGAAAAGGAAAGGACAAAAGAACTTAATACTTATCATATGCCTACTGTGTTCAGTTCTATGTAAGACGCCTTCAAAAATTTTTATAACCTTACAATAATCATCAGAGAGAGGCAGTATTACATTCAGTTTATAGACAGAAAAATGAAGTCTCAGAGAATTTAAGAATATTGTCTAATCTCTTAAATGGAAAATGTGGAATTCGACTCAAGCATATCTGACTCCAGTCTTTGGTTTTTGAACTGCTCATACTGGTCATCAGTTTTCTCCTTCTTTGCAAAAGAATCTTGCCTATAGTGGTCAGTCGGGTCCACCTAGTTCAGTTATCTCTATATTAAATAATACCCCAAATATTCCCTTTTCCAGCATTTTATGAGATACCCAAAACTCTAATTGATAATGAAAAGAATAAATAATCCTAAGTATTAATAAGGTACATATCGACATGTTTAGAAATATTTCTATATATACGAACGCATTAAACAAATAGGTCATATGCATAGCATTCATGATAAGTATTTGGTAGCTAAAAATGAGGATCTGAATAAACTTCCATGTCCTTCTCACAGTGGAACTGGTAAAACACTTTAGCTGGTAAAACAGTAACTGGTAAAACACTTGGCCATACTAATGGCTAAGAAAATAGTCTGTTCCAGTGTGAATTTCTCTTTTATTTAGCATCTTGTTTTTCTTGAGTGGGTAATTCACTGGTTTTGTGCAATCCTAATCTACTATGAACATTGATTTCTTGAGTACACAGATCTTATTTTCAGAATCTAGTTTTTCACATGCTGAAAGTTCAAGTATGAGATCCATCATTACATTGCAATAATATTTATTCATAATGAAAATATTTGCCAATCACTATGTTAAATATCTTGCATTTACTATCTTATATCCTATTTACAAAACCTTGCAAGGTAGATATTTTTACTTCCTTTTGTAGTTGAAAAAACTCAAGCTTATGGGGATTTTGTAAATTCTAAACTCACACAGTTGGTAAATGGTGAACTGTAATTCAGATGCAGCCTGTCTAATTCTAAGCTGCATACTCAACCACCTTACAGCTGAGGAGGGAATGTTGTTCTAATAACAAGCTTTGCAAAATGTCAGCTGCATGCTTTACATGCTAACCAAGATTACATTCTTCCTCTGTTTATGGGGTTTTCTGAGCTCTGGGTAAGGCAACTATTCTCTGTGCCACAAAAAAAAAGTGTTTTATTCAGTTTTTTTCTGAAGGAAATAAGGCTAATACTGTTTTCTATGGAGAAAAGCATAATTTCCAAATTAATGATTAACTTGAAAATGGATGATTCATTGGGCAAGCATTTCCTATACCACAGCATTACATGTTTTCCAATTACAGTGCTCAGGGGAGGTTCTTAGTTAATTCTTAGTTCTATGTAAATAGAGGTTATATTTTTAATTTATCAGTTTTATCAATGTATATATTTTATACAATTTATATATTTAATTAAGTACAACTTACATAGCTAACATCACCTTAAGAGCATAATGTAAAATAATTTTAGCTATATAAAATAAATTAACTGAGTTACATAGAACTTAATTTCACCTTAAGTCCAACTTGTCCTAAATTGAAGGATATTAAAGAGCCCTAAAAACGCTTTAAGTGGTGATTTGAACTTCTAATGGAAAATGTTATAATTTGCATACTGAAAAATATCTCATTGTACAAGGATAGTTTCTGTGACCTCTTTTCAATATGCTATATTGAGTTTCCCAAGAAAAAGGAGAGAGAAGGATTTTGCTAATCTGTCTCTATATCTCACCTGGTTCCTGCTGAAAGCAATGACAGGTACTTGTAAAAATATAATCCTAAAATATTATGAAGCTAGCTGGCCTACCTGAGCTCCAATTCACAAACTCAATTTTCTCAACACCTTCTAAAACCAACTATACTAGCTAATTTTCAAAGCAAGAAAAATTTAGTCTGACAGTCTATATGCCTAGAGGAATCATCATGCAACAATTACTGGGTTTGCAGTAGAAATTTACCCAGTGGATATTGGGTCAATTTTTCTTCTCTAAATATTTATAAAGGAGTATGTTAGAATTAACATATAAGGGATTTATCATAATACAACATTTAATACACATGTGGGCATGCTTTAGCCAAAATGTACATACTTGGCTAGGGATGAATACATCTACTATTTACAGTTAAATATTTCCTCTACCTGGAGAGATTCCTGTTCTGGAAGGCATTTTAGAACATAAAGTATTAATATTATTTTTAAAAATAGGGTGAGTAGAGTGACAATCTTCTAAAATCCCTGCCAGGAAGAAGAGAAATGCTAAATATAGATTGAGAAACCCCATCTTATTTGGGAGATTAAATCATATCTGTATAAATTATTGGAGGCATAGCAACTTTCCATCACAAACTAGTTAATTGTTACATTTTCAAATTCTATACTTCCTGTGTGTTACTTTGTAATGCACTTTTGTAATCACGGTATCTTTCACAACCTTTTCCAAGTTCCAAACCACTTCTATTTACATAACTTGAAAAAGATCAG
The DNA here is from genome assembly GCF_006542625.1 of Nomascus leucogenys. Classification (NCBI taxonomy): domain Eukaryota; kingdom Metazoa; phylum Chordata; class Mammalia; order Primates; family Hylobatidae; genus Nomascus; species Nomascus leucogenys. The sequence goes on along the minus strand of NC_044389.1, from coordinate 22,892,507 downwards.
TAAAATTGACTCACTAGCTAAAAGGGATAATCATAGAGTAATAGACAAAACAAGATAAAAAGCAGAAATTCAGTGTATTCTAATAAAAAAGAAAGAATGCTCTTCTTTGGTTTCAAAGCACTGAATTCAAGTGTCATATAGCATAAATCTAATACTTAATTTTCTCCTACAAGTTTACATTGTCTTTCTCATGCATGAATATATGTCATCTTTATAGCCTTCCTTGAGGAGAGTATTATTGTTATATCTATTTTATAAAGGAGTAAACAATAATTAAAAGAATTGAAGTGGTTCAGGCATGGTGGTTTATTGCTGTAATCCCAGCACTTTGGGAGGCTGAGGCAGGCGGATCACTTGAGGTCAAGAGTTCAAGACCAGCCCAGCCAAAATGGTGAAACCTTGTCTCTACTAAAAAATACAAAAATTAGCTGGGTGCAGTGGTGGGCACCTGTAATCCTAGCTACTTGGGAGGCTGGGGCAGGAGAATCGCTTGAACCCGCATGGCAGAGGTTGCAGTGAGCCAAGATCACACCACCACACTCCAGCCTGGGCAACAGAGTGAGACTCTGTCTTAAAAAAAGAATTGAAGTGTTTCACAGGAATTAAACTCAGGTCTCAGACTAGATCCTTTGCACTTTCTAAGGCAAGCCCCATCAAAAAGGAGCATAAAGCATTGCTTAAGAATGAAGATAAATCAATAAAGACACAAATCAAATTGCACTTTAGGGAACACAGCTGTTGTATTTTATGCTTATTTTGTGGTTCTATAAAACAAGATTATCCCCATATTTCTTCATATGCCAGTCTAATAGTAATAAGTTTTGCCTGTTTGGTTATAATTAATTCTATTAAATAACAGATTTAATTCCACTCTTTATAGATTTCTGTCTCAATGATAAACATGTTACCCTCATATTTGAAAGTTTATAATTGCTGAGTAATACAGTAGGTGATACATTCCAAGACCCCCAGTAGATGCCTGAAAACATAGTACCAAATCCAATTGCTGTCAATCAATCAAAACACATTTCTGTTCATATTTTCTACCCACAAATTTACTGCCTGTTCCATCTTAACTAAGCATGTATCATGCACTGTGGCTGCATGCACTGCAAACTTTTGTAGTTTGAGGTGCGATAGCACAACTAGCATGAATTTCTTTCGCTTTCGTCACTATTTTGCAGATAGAAGATTTGTTCTTAGTAATCTTAGCAACCTCAGTATATGATTTTGTTTTCTTTGCTTATTGAGAACTTTTACCTTTTCTCTTAAAGGAAGCATTTTGCAGCTTATCTTTGGCATATTTGAATTGTCAGCATCACTACTCTTGTGCTTTGGGACCCTTATGAAATAAAATAAGGCTACTTGAACACAAGCACTGGGATACCAGGACAGTCCAATTTGATAGACCAAATGGTTACCAAGTGACTCTCTGGTGGTTAGCATATATGGCATAGATATACTGGACAAAGGGATGATTTACATCCCAGGGAGAACAGAGTAGAATGACACAAAATTTCAAAACGCCACTTAAGCGCATACAATTTGAAACTTGTAAGTTATTTCTGGAATCTTTCCATTTAATATTTTTGGACCACAGTCGACCACAGGTAAGTGAAATCATGAAAAGCAAAACCACAGGTGAAAGAGTGCTACTGTAGTCATTGACCATGGAAGAAGCAGAAAAACAAGGCCTGTCTTAAGATTTTTAGCAAAAATCTTTTTTTATATATGCAATTTTTTGTATATGCAATGTTTTTGCAATTGCAATATATGTAATTCTACTCTCCCCCATCTCTAGGTATATTTTAGCAATAGCTATATCACAAGGTCTAAATAAAGTCTAAATCCATCAATAAAATTAACACAGTAGTCTATCCGCCTTTTTATTTTTGCAAAACTGACATAATGGAATTTAGGCCTTACACAGAGATTTCTGGAATGCCATGAACCTAAACAATTTGATTTTTAATTGATACTAACAGGATGCTGTTGCAGTAAAATGCAGCATGACTGACTACTTGTTATTTGGTTGTTGTTGTTTATGTCTTTATGTCTTTTATTGACATATTGGTACATATTTTGGGAGCATATATGACATTTTTATGCATGTACACAATGCATAATGATCAAATCAGGGTAATTGAGATATCCATTGCCTCAAATATTTATCTTTTCTTCGTGTCGAGAACATTCTGACTTTTCTAGCTATTTAGAAACATATGACAAATTATTGTTAACAATAACCTCCCTACTGTACTATCAAATACTAGAACTTATTCTATCTAACTCATAAAAATGATATTTTGTATACATTAACCAACTTCTCTTCATCCTCCTACCCCCATCATTTCTAGCCTCTGGTACCACTAATCTATTTCTTAACTTTATGAGATCCACTTTTTAAACTCCCACATGTAAGTGAAAACCTGTAACATTTGTCTTTCTGTGCCCAGCTTATTTCTCTTAACATAATGACCTCTTGTTACATCCATGTTGCTGCAAATGGCAAGATTCCACTCCTTTTTATATAGCTGAATAATATTCCATTTGCATATGTACTATGCTTTCTGTATTCATTCATCTGTTGATGAACACTTGGATAGATTTTATATCTTGGCTCATGTGAATATTGCTGCAATAAACATATACTTAATTTATTTTTGAAAATATATAAGGTGGATCTATTCTCTTTCACACCTGAAACAGTCTGAGTAAGCCACAAATTAGTACTTTGAAATTACACAGTTTGCTCCTTTTTAACCTCTTCTGTATTAACTACCTCATCTATATTCCCACAAACTCATGTGTATGTTTACACACATGGAATCTGATTGTCTAACAATTTTATCTGAACCTCAGTACTTTTCTTTCTTCTTTTTGAGCAGTTTTCACCTCCAATTGTTACATCTTCATCCTCTACTTTTAAATCTACTTCTCTTGCCTTGTGTGATGATTAACTTTGTGTCAACTTGACCGAGCCACAGGATGCCCAGATATCTGGTTAAATATTATTTCTCGGTGAGTCTGTGAGAGTGTTTTCCATATGAGATTCACATTTGAATTGGTAAACTGAGTAAAGCAGATGGCTCTCCTCAATGTGGGTGGGCAACATCCAACCCATCCAGAGCCCAAATAGAACAAAAAGATAGAGGAAAATTAAATGCATTCTCTCTCATTCTCTCTCTCTCTCACTCTCTCTCTCTCTCTCTTTGCCTGCCTGCTTGAGCTGAGACATTTGTCTTTGCCTGCCCTTGGACTGGGACTTACACCATGAGTGCTCCCAGTTCTCAGGCCTTTAGACTCAGACTGGAATTTACATTCTTGGCTTTCCTGAGTCTCCAATTTGCAGATGGCAGATCATGGGACCTCTCGGACTCCACAATCACATGAGCGAATTCTTTACAATAAATCTCATTCAACACACAGACGTATGTGTATGTACACACACACACACATATATATATATATATATATATATATAGAGAGAGAGAGAGAGAGAGAGAGAGAGATAATAGACAGGTAGGTAGGTAGATAGAAAGTAGAGAGACAGAGAGAGAGAGAGATAATAGATAGGTGGGTAGGTAGATAGGTAGGCAGATAGATAGATGATAGATAGATAGATAGATAGATAGATAGAAAGTAGATGTATGGATATAGGGAATGAATGTAATGCCTTGCAAGATGAAGGAAGGAATCTGATACAGGTGGTAAAACATGTGTAATAGGAATAATGATTAGTTCACAGTAGAGACCAAGGGAAAATCAGGAGACTGTTAGATAAAGCTGAGAAGTTGTTTTGAATCTACAGGGAAAGCTCTTGAATACCAAAATAAGATAGTTGAATACTCAAACAAGATATTTGTATCTTACGCTTTGGATGTTGGGACCATTGCAAGTTTTGGGAAGAGTGAAATAGCCAAATTTTAATTTATGGAATGTAACCATGACATCATGAAGGATAAAGGAATGGGGAAGAGGCCTGCGCTCAAGGTGGATGAATAGTAGGAAACTTGGTGAAGTGAGGCAGGAAATGGTGAGGGCTGAATTAGGGAAGTGACAGTGGAAATGGTGAGAAAATGAAGGCAAGCAACACTGTGGAAGTAAAAGTAATGAGACTGGAAATTGATTAGATGAGGAGAGTGAAAGAAGGGAGAGCAGAGAATTTGAAATTCTGAGATTTCAGACATGTGCAGTTGAGACTATGATAGTGCCATAAAATGAAATGTGAAACACAGGAGGAAGAGTGGATATGGGGAGAAGAGGAGGACTTTGATTCTGGATATGAGACATTTGATCTGCTTCTGGGAATATTCATGTTATGGAGGTCCAGCTGAAAACTAGACACATAGATCTGGGGTTAAGGAGAACACATAAAGAGTGTGTGTGTATGTGTGTGTGTGTGTGTTTATATATATATATATATATATATTCATTTTCTCTTATCCTCACATTTTGAAATCCTAGCTAACTAGAATGTCATCTAAGAAACTCTCCTCAATTTCTTGAGTCAGAACGATTGTCCTTTTCCTCTTTTCTTCATTACTCTTCATTTACACCTCTGCCATGGTACCTATTTACATACAATTTTAAATGATATGAGGTCCAGTTCAATTCACAGACATTCACTGATGGCTTCCTCTGTACCAGGCCAGTACTAGGAGGAAAAAAATGAGTCAGACGATGTCTGGCCTCAAAAATTTACAAACTAAACACTGAACTATGGCAGGCAGATTTTGCACCATAAAAAAGATACAAACAAGGTGCTGTGAAGGCTTAAATGAAGTAAATCTTTATTATGTCTATCTTTTCCACAAAAGGTCAAAAAACATTTCTCATTCTCTGTCTCTCTCTCTCTCACACACACACACACCCCACAACCATTGTGTATATCACAGTAAATATTTTTTGATGCTAATTCTTTAACTCAGTAAGTCAATCAAAATAGATTTACTGCATGTTATAGACTGAATTATATTCCTGCAAATTTCATATGTTGAAATCCTAAAAAAAAAAACACCCAATCCCTAGTACCTCAGAGTGTAACTACATTTGGAGATATAACTATATTTGGAGATAGCTACACTCTGAGTTACTAGGGATTGGATGGGTTTTTTAGGATTTCACATTTGAATTGGTAGACTGAGTAAAGCAGATGCCCCCCTTCAATGTAGGTGGGCATCATCCAACCCATCAAGAGCCCAAATAGAACAAAAAGGCAGAAGAAGGTTAAATTCTTCTCTCTCTATCTCTATCTCTGCCTGACTGCTTGAACTGAGGCAGTCATTAAAGACGTGATTAAGTTAAATTAGGTGGGGCCCTAATCCAGTTTGACTGGTGACTTTAGAAGAAGTGGAAATTTGGACACACACAGACACCAGGGATGTGGCACGCAGAGGAAGACTAGACGAGGACTCAGCAAGAAGGCAGCTATCTTCAAGCCAAGGAGAGAGGACTCAGAAGAAAACAAACCCGCCAACACCTTGATCTTGGACTTCTGGGCTCAAGACTGGAAGAAAATAAATGTATATTGTGAAACTAACACACAGACAACTATCTAGAAAATAAGAACATATTTTAAAAATAGGCTATTTAATTTATATAGGTCTCTATAGATTGTAAAAGCAAATCTAACCCTCTGACTGGGTGAGGTTTACATAGCCACAAAGGAGAGTTATGATATTGTATATGTTGAAACATGGGCTGTATCAGGAAAGCCCTATCATTTTGCCACAATGTACTTCTTTGTTATTTATTCCCTACATTGGGCCCTAAGTATTTAAGTTGCTAATTGTGTTTGTTTGTTTGCTTAATCGGACAAACACAATAAAAATCATTTTCCCATATACTGCAGAAAATGTATGTGTGTGTGTGTGTGTGTGCGCGTGCGTGCACGTGTATATTTGACCGTACATTCCATCAAGGTGAGATTAGCTTGACATTTCATTTAATCTATGCCATCATAATGAAGATAAATGCATCATTCTAGTAGGCATTTTAAAACACTGGAAGTAGCTTGAATAACATCCCCTTTTGTAACTTTCTTAGTTATGAATAGTTTTATGCTTTGTTTCCAGTTTGAGCTCATCAGACCACTAAAATTTATACTTTACATAGATCTGAATTTGAACTTTGAGAGTACATTCCCATGAAATCTTCCTAAATTGATGATACAATGATAATTATTAGATTTTTTTATTGCTATGATCTTTTCTTTTTTAGACAGGTCTCACTCTGTTGCCCAGGCTGGAGTGCAGCAGCACAATCTCAGCTCACTGCAACCTCTGCCTCCCAGGTTTGAGTGATTCTCATGCCTCAGCCTCCCAAATAGCTGTGATTACAGGCATACACCACCACACCCAGCTAATTTTTGTATTTTTAGTAGAGACGAGTTTTCGCCATGTTGGCCAGGCTGGTCTGGAACTCCTGACCTCAAGTGATCCTCCCACCTCAGACTCCCAAACTACTGGGATTACAGGCGTGAACCACCGCACCTGACCTGCTATGTCCTTTTAAAATATATATGCATAACTTTCAGGTTTCTTGTTCAATTAAATAAATAAGTACAAACCTACTGCTTCATTGCACAACCTGTTATAGTCTATGCCATAGAAAGAATGTTAAACAATGTTACTTACGGTGAACAAAATATAAAGTATAACAAATTAGTTGTAAATAAAATTAAACATAAATTATCAAATGAATGATATTAAATTACCGTTAGGATTTGACAAACTACTAGACTTAGACACTGTCTATGATCATTGAAAATAATGAGGCATACTCACTCATGAGGTTCAAATCAGAGGCCACAACTTCATTAGCACCATGTCCTGGCTACACAGGACAGATGTTTATGAGCAGCAAACACCATTGTCAAAATTCTCAATTGACTTTGCAAAATTCATTAGTTGATATAAATTATTAAAGAAAACACAAAACAAACAAACCTAGCACCACTGAATTGACTGCTAATTCCCTTTCTTAATTATAATAGTTGTGCATAAAGCAACAGATTTAATTTCCACACCATTAATTTATCTCAGTCATTAAAGCAGTATAAATAAAACCAGGTTAGCAGTTAAAGCAGTTTGTTCAAATGATGATGATCCTTCCAATTAAGCTGTCAACTAATAGTAAGAACATTCATGGAACGCACATTTCTCCATTTCTAAATGAAGCTGGTCAGGGCCATTCCAAAGGGTTCTACGGGTTTTTCTCTGCACATAGGCACAAAGCCAAGCTGGTGAGTGGGGGCTAAAAGCCAGCCTGAGCCTACTCCCTAAGCCATGCATCTATTGGCCTTTGGGAGCCCAGAGGATGTGCATTTGAGTAACACACAAAGGAGCCCTTGTGCCTTCTCAGCTCTGAGGCTGCCACTATTTTCTTTGAATGATGCTACAAATTCCACCTATTCTTAGAATCCAGTGTAACAAATATCTAAATAGAATGTGACTCATGAATAATTTAACCATAGGATTCTTTTGAACATGATTTAAACATTAACAATTGAAAGTAATTTTAAAAATTGAATGACTAACTTTTTAAAAAGATAAATTTTACCTTCTAAATATTTTCCAAACCTTAAACTGTCAAACTTTGATTTCACAAATTAGTAGAATAGAAAGGCAATTTGTGGACTAAAAAGATATCTCAATGACAAACTAATCATCTGAAGATTGCTCAAAATTAAAGATCAAGAAGTAATCTCTGCCCTATATTTTCTAACATTTTGCAACAAACTAAGCTTCTCAACATTTGAAACAAATAAAGCAACAGGGTATCAGATTATGACTGCTACTTTCCTTCTATCTATGCCCTTTATGATGAGAGCCTAACCACGAGAAAAATTCAGAATCACGAGAATAAACTATGTGCCAATTAAATATTGAGATAGTTTTAAAATGATACTTCATTGAAGAAGCAAATGACAATATTTCTTTTTTTCCTTCAACTTTTAAGTTCAGGGGAACATGTGCAGGATGTGTAGGTTTGTTACATAGGTAAACCTGTGCGGTGGGCAAATAGAGATAGTTCTTTTCAGTCATTCCTTATTTTGAAATTCTTTTTTAAAACTGTTAATCAGGTTAATAATCTAAAGAAAAAGTTTCCAGTCCTTTCCTGGATAGTAATATTTTTCGCAAGGAGAAAAAAGTGGTTGTCTGAATCGCCATTCTACATTTATCCAAAGGGTACATACCATTTTAGCATTTGCTATATAACTTGGAACAAGTAAGGAAAAAAATTGACTACTTGTGACCATAGCCTTTTAGAAGCGTTTTGATTCCCTGGGAAACTCAAATTCTTGTAATATAACAGAATTGTTATAAGGGCAACAGAATAACATTTTGTTTCTTTTACTCCTCAGCCCTACTGAATTTTGCTAACAAGTTGGAACTTTGAGTTATTTTGGCTCAGAGAGCATTTTTTAGGATGGAGGTACATTGCTTATTATCCTTTTATTCTTCAATTCTGTCTTGGGCTTCCTAATCACAAAACATTCCTTAAACTACCATTCTCTTTATCATTAACAGATCAGGTAACTTTAAATAGTTCTGTATTCTTAAGCAAAGGGAAAGTGGTCATTGTGGGCACCTGTATAAATGTTAGTTTTTAAAACTTCATCAGATAGAACCAAAAATAAACTACAGAGTGTGGACCGCATCTCAGAGGTTTAATTAAAATTCAATCAATCATGTTATATGGATTGAGTGAAATAAATGATCTGTGATAAAAATGTGTTCATATGTTTTAGCCAAAAAAATAAAATTCTTGCTTAATTAAAGCAAAAGTTCTAATGAATTCAAGTGTATATTTATATGATATTTTAAAAATAGTAATGATGCAGCTATTATTTGTGTGAGTTTTTATCATATCAAGAATACTATAAATATATTCTGGTACACATGTCCCTTCGGTTTTATTTTGATTTTCTTAGCTAAGGATAATAACATTATTACCCCTATAAAAATTGTATATACTCATTATAAGTAACCAAAAATAAAACAATGTAGTACAAAAGAAAATATTCTTAAATCCCTTAAAATCTTAACATTTAGAAATTATTTTCTGAAAGTTTATTAACACTCTGGACATTTTTCCTATGTACAGAGAGAGAAGAAAAGGTAGAAATATATATAGATAATTGATTGTTCCACTTGTTAAAAAGATAAGTCAGTCAAGTTGCTAAGTAAATTTATATTAAACTTACAGCATGGAAAATTCTCTTGAAAGATAAATATTTTAGTTTCAAGAGCAAGGCACTTAAGAGACACAAGAGTTTTTTCATTTTCCAATGATCTGGACTTTGAGATTCAAGAGGCAAAGCCATGAAGAAACAAGGCATAAAGTTTGTACCATAAACAGGAAGTTCAATTACTTTTGAGAAACTGAATCCTGCCAATCATCATGTGACTGAGCTTGGAAGCAGATCCTTCCCCACTGGAGCCTTGAGATGACTGCAGCCCCCAACTAACACCTGGATTGTGGCTGAGAGGCCCTGAGCCAAAGGACTTAACAAAACTACACCTGAATTCCTAATCCACAGAAGCTTCTAGACAGAAAATGTTATTTAAGCCATTAAAGTTTGGTGTAATTTGGTACATAGCAGCAGATAACTAATCTATCATCCAGTACATCAAAACCTAAAATGAGAAACTGGAATTAAATAATTAACATTGAATTAAAATTCTATCTCTTATAGAAATGTGTGCATGGATTGGACTCCCTATAATCATCTTTATATCCTTGTTTTTTCCATTTCATTAAATCTACTTACCATTTTACTGATTCTGTTTTCAGCTGTGTATATGTTCTTTTCATTGCTTCTAATATGTTTTTCATCTCCATTATGTTTTCTTTTTTATTCCACTTTGTTTATAAGTTCTTCCAGCTTACTTCTACCTCATTCTGTTTTCTTTATGATATTATTTTGGAGATATTGTATTCTTTGCTTTGTTTAAAATACAGGAAAATTCTTTATCTTAACATCATTCAAAAATTATTTTTTCTGTTATTCTGGGTAACTCCCCTCACAATATATATTCTTCATCTAGTTTTAATTATATTCATTTCCTCCTTTTGCATTTGTATGCATAGGTACTGTCCTAGTCATTTCTAATTGTTACTTTTTTAATAAATGGATCTGCTATTTGTTCTAAACTATATGAAGGAGGGGTTAGAACAGGTAATAGGCAATGAGTGTTCTGGGACATTATATAGCCTTTATTTAAGACTGAAAGTATGTGTGCTCCCAAAATGCATACACTGAAATCCTAACCCCCAGTGATAATATTAGCGGGTGAGGTCTTTGGGAGGTGATTAGGTCATGAGGATGAAGTCTTCATGAATGGGATAACAGCTCTTATACAAAGAACTACAAAGAGTTCTCTTTTCCATCCACCATGTTTCCATCCACAGACAGAAGACAAACATTTATGAATGAAGAAGCAGACCCTCATCACATGTGGAATTCGTTGGCACCTTGATATAGGATTCTCCATCCTCTAGAACTGTGAATAACACATTTCTGTTGTTTAGAAACCACCCAGTCTATGGTATTCTGTTATAGCAGCCTAAATGTATCCAAAGACAGCCTCCATTATTATACATTGTCCCCAACAATATTAACCATCTCACTAAAACTGCTATTTTCTCTGCATTGGGGGCACATCTTTCCTCAATTTTTAGCACTCAAGTAAATAGTGTGGCTTAGTGTAATAAAGACCCTCTTTAGCACCCCCTTCATCCATTTCACTTTCAACAAGAAGCCTAGTTCCCAGGTAATAAAACGTCATTTGTCCTGGGATCTGCCTCACTTGGTATTCCTTGGTGTCAAATTGGGTCACTCTAGGAACAATTCTAGTTTTCCTTACATGAAAATTACTGAATGCTCTTTTCAGAATTGTAACTACTTTTTTAGGACAAATACATAACTTCCTCAAGATCCAATAGTCTGAGTTAAATTCTTTCTATTTTTCCCCATCTCTAAATTTTCCTTTTGCAAGTACACAACCATAATGTGTTGACTAAGAACATAAAATGATAACAGTGTGTATTTTTGTCAGTAAGCAGAACTGTTCTGCCTCTAAAGATTCTCGAAAAAGAAAAGAAAAAGGCAAAGCTCATAAAGGTAGGATAAACTGAAATCAAAGGCTTATAGCTTGTATATACCCTCCTCAGTCCCTCACAACCAAAACAGAAGACCACACACTTCTTTTAATCCTAGGTCTAGAGGCTGAATCCTAACTCCCTTTCATTTGTCCAAATAGACTGGAAGACAGAAGGTACTCAATAATAAAATATGTTTAATCAATTGGAATCTAACTGGCATCAGCATTCCAGGCTCTGGTCTACTCTGGAGATATAGAAGAAAATGGATAACAAGGACACATACCCACAGCTCTGTTTCACAAAATGCATAAAATATAATAATAATAATAATAATAACAGCTCACACTTACATAACACTTACTGTGTGCCAGGCATTGCTCGAAGCAGTGTGTGTGTGTGTGTGTGTGAATGAGTGTGTATCATATAATCTTGACAATTCTGTAAGAAAGTTGCTATTAATTACCATCTTTACAGATTGGAAAATTAAGGCCCCCAGGTCACACAGCTTAAAAATGGCAAAGCTGACATTTAAACTCGGGCCATCTGAGCTTTGGAGTCTGTGCTTTTAACCACTATACCCTACCACCTAGAGTGGACATTTACCCAAGAATGATACCAGTTGGAAGGCCCTCCTCAAATCATTTCCCCTGAAGTGTCACCAGAGAAAGTTTTACCATTTCTGAGGAACTGGGGGCCTAAGGATTTTTCAGATTTGCAGTGTCTGCAATTCACAATGGCAGAGTTCTAGTGTGACTCCATGCAGTTCAAAGATTGAACTGGTCACTACTTAGGCATCAGTACAGTTTTGATGAGCTTTTCTGTAGGAAGCACTGCACTGAGTGCCAATAACTTACAAAGGTAAAGGGAGAGAGGTCCTTGTGCTCAGACACAGCTGTAGATGCAATTGTATCCCTGCAAAAATCTGTAAGTTGAAGCCCTAATTCCCAATGTGATGAGAACTGGGATGGAGCCTTTGGAAGGTAATTAGGTTTAGATGAGCTCCTAAGGGTGGGACCCCCATGATGGGATTAGTGCCCTTATAAGAAGAGATACCAGAAAGCTTCCTCACTCTGTCTCTCCTTGTGCCATATAAGGATGAAGCAAGAAGGCAGCTGTTGGCAACCTAGGGAGAGAGGCCTCTCCAGAAACTGACCATGTCCATGCCTTGGACTTCTAGTATCCAAACTGTGAAAAAAACTAATTTCTGTTGTTTAAGCCACCCAGTCTATGGTATATTGCTATGGTAGCCTGAGCTGACTTAGATAGACACTGACTTAGATAGGACAGGACAGACACTTATATCTGGGTTCATGAAAGCAATTCAGACAGGATGAAGAAGTTGTATATAAAGATCCTATATAGAAATACTTATGCCCTTTAATAGAGAAGGTTTAGTGTACAGATAATAATTATCATATTACTATTGCTACCAGTTCCTAATATTTAACACAATGTTTTCTCATTTAGTCCTCAAAACAATCCTATGAGAAGCTGAAATCTAGAGAGACTAGGTAATTTCCCCAGAGCACACAGCAGTAACTGGCTGACAGAGTCAACCCCAGCTATGACTCCAAATCCCCTGACTCCACTCTGGCATCATGCAGCAGGTGGTAAGGCAGGACTTTTGTAGCAAAGCTTCCAGGACTGCTGAAATATAGCAGGTAGAAACTCAGCAAACAAAGCCTAGATTCAAGGCTTCCAGAAAAAAACAACAGGGCACTTATTTTTAGCTCCTGCCAAGACAAAGGAAAATAGCAGCTTCTTATTTGTGAAATGACTGTCCTTTTTGAATTAATCCAATGTGAATAAAAAGATAGCATCAAAGTTGGACTTGGATATTGCAGCCAATCTCAAAAGATTCTGGAGGGGACTTTGTATGATCAAGGATAATCTTAAATCACAATCCTTTTCAGGTAAATGTGAAAACTGGGAATGCTTTAATGCTTTAAATTGAATAAAAATACATTTCACAGATTTTGGATTTGAAATGCACAGCACTCTGTTCTCCCTGCTCTCAGAAAACCTGTGCTCTGAAGTGAAATCACTGAGGGCTAAAAAGTTCAGTAACAGCTACTGAGTTATTGCAGAATGGCTATTTTTTTTTTTTTTTGTCTGAAGCTCTCTGTTCATTGAGCATTATGTTCCCAAGAACAGTGTAATATTTAAGAAAAATTGTCTCACAAATCAGTAAAGGCTGTTTTGTCAACCATCTGGTAAGCTGTTAAATGGATGCTTTTTTTGTTTTTTCTTTTTTCCAGCCAAATGATTTCAACACAATCTACTACCAGATGTCTTCTGTTTCTGAACAAATGATGATAGGAAGCAATTTCTGTCCCTCCACAAAGGTATAAATAGCAAATAATCTTGGCTTCATTTAAAGTGTAATGCAACAAACTGTGGAGCCCTGAACCCAGCATACACTATTCAGTTTTCTTATGGATATTTTTTATTTCCCAAGATTATTTCAAAGAATAAGACAAATAAATGATACATTCATAGATAAACAGATGATAAAAGTTGGCTCTATTTGTTTTGTTATAGAAATAAAAGTTTACCTCAGGAATTATAAATTGTGTTTATAGAGTAGAATTCAATACTATAATGAAATGTGCCATAAGAAAATGTTCAGCTGATTAGCATTTAAAGAGATGCATTACGGTTGGTGCTCTGCAAGCTAATTATGCAAAGCCCAAATTCATATTAATATTGTAATTTTTATTTTTCTAAAAACTTACTTTTATGTGTCAAATGACATATCCCTCATCGTTCTAAAAGAATTTAAAATAGATTGCAACAAAAGATATAACAAAGAAAAACAGAAAATGTCCAGGCAAAAAATTAAAAGAAGATGCAAATATTTTGACTACAAATAACATCATTGCTGCCACTGGAATTTAAATTGGCTCTGCACATTTTCTTAATACGGTCAAACACATAGATAGATAGATAGATAGATAGATAGATAGATAGATAGATAGATGATAGATAGATAGATAGACACAGACAGACAGACAGACAGACAGAGATAGAACATAGTAAATCGTATGCCTGTTCTTATACCATTGTTGCATAGGAAGAAATATATTAACCCTTCAGAGAAGAATTCTTTTCTGGCACTAAATTTAAATCAAAAGTTATGGGCAAAGGGAAGGGAATTGCTGAATAAAAAAGAAACATATTCTTAAAGCCCCTTTGAATAATTTTCAAAACATTAACCAGAAAGTTTCTACACAGACCAAAATGACAACTTAAATATTCCAAGTGCTTCGAGACAACAGGATCATCTTCAGAAGATGCTGAAACAAAGACAGGATTGATTTTATTTTCTCGGGGCTGCAGTGGATGAGGATCACAGACAAGTGACTACAGGATCCAGGTAGGTAATAGAGACTATGGATTCAGCCAGAGATAAAACAACAGAGACGCGGTAAGGCCTCTGGCAAAAAGAGAAAAAGCAGGTCCCAGAGAAAGTATGTGCCTAACTAACCCTACAAGAAACAGGATGCTAACAGCACATTCTCTGGTAGGAAATTCAACTCATAGGCAGTGTGATTATGTTCTGAGTTGCAGGAAAATAAAAATCACTTGCAAAATACTTCATGTCAGATACATTATTGGTAATAACACACAACATCAAAATGAGGTTTTAAGTGTGCACAACTTAAAGTATCCACACCATGAAGGATGTAGTAGGTCATGGCAAGGTAACACTTCAGTAATTAGAAAAAGCCAGATAAGTTAACAAATAGTATACTTTTATATATGTGGAAGAGCTGTGGAAGCCATTAGGACTAGGTACACTAAAATCACAAAAAGGGCTGGGTGCAGTGGGTCACAACTTTAGTCCCAGCCACTCAGGAAGCTGAGGTGGGAGGATTGCTTGAGCCCAGGAATTCAAGTCTGCAGTGAGCTATGATAGCACCACTGCACTCCAGCCTGGGTGACAGGGTGAGACCCTGTCTCAAAAATAAATAAATAAATAAAATCTGATAACATGAATTCTGGTTTGAGAAAAGAAAGCAAAAGAGCTAAGCCCAAAATGTCCTATGGTGAAACTGAATCTCCTGTTATTTTAGGGCTGAGAAGACACACCCCCAAGTACTTAGAGAAAAGCCCAAGAAGGTCACACGGAAGAACAAGGATAACCCTGTCCTGGAAATACTCATGTATCATGTGATCTAGTATCTTATCTCTGAAAATAATGTCATTTTCTTTGGTAACCCCCAAATTTAGGAATACAACCCAAATATTATTTTCCTTTATAAGCCAGGATTGGTCTTCTATATGTGGATTTATTTAAATTCCTTATTAATACATTTGTGTTTTAAACCTTGCTACCACTATAAAAATTTGGTCACCAACATTATTTTATAATTTCATTTATTAGCTAATTCAATTTATAATAGTTTTAATCCAGTCACTTCTAATTTCTACTTTATTGCTGCAAGGCCTTAAAATATTTAATGTTTCTCATTGTATCTTTTTTTGCGTCTTGTTGAAACTTATTTTAAAATACATAATTAACATATAAAGATATTTCCTGTGTTAAGACATTTTTTAATAGATATCCTGTGACCTTATCCAATATTACTGTCTTCCTTGGAAGTAATCTGGTGAGAATACTTCCAGGCCTTTTAAAAATACATTTAGAGTTATGTAAGTATACTTGGAGGAATATTTAATTTCTTATATGAAACATTTATGCTAGCATTTCATAGTATGTTGCAACTTGGTTTATTCAAGTCAAAATACAAACTGCTTATCTTAGTCAGTTTGGGGTGCTATAATAAAATATCATAGGACTAGGTGGCTTAAACAACATTTATTCCTCACAGTTCTGAAATCTGCCACCATAACCAAGATGGCAGTAGATCCAGTTTCTGGTGAGGGCCACTTCTTGTTTGCAAATGGCTGGCTTCTCCTTGTATCCTCACCTGGCAAAGAACAGAGAGAGAGAGAAATTCTATGCCTCCTCCTCTTTACAAGGGCACCAACTCTATTATATAATAGCCTCACCTTCGTGACCTAATCTAATCCTAATTAGCTCCTAAAAGCCCCACCTTCAAATATCATCATGTGGAGGATTGGGACTTCAATTTATGAATTTTGGGGCCACAAATGTTCAGTTTATAACACTCCTCATATGGATCCATGCCTCTATATTAAATAACAAGAATCCTTGGATAGAAAGTGATCTGTGTCAAGTAAGAAAACAGTCATCCACCCTGTAGAATCTTGGTCATAGGGAAAAGTTCATTCAGTCTATTAGTCTTTCATTTTAAAAAAAAAAGTTTCCAATTGTATTTCTCACAGCTGTTCTTCATGTTGTCTATTTTCACTAAATATGTTGTTGTCCATGCATTTCTTGTCCTTTTTTGCTTTTATGTTGGTCACCTGCCTCTTCTGGCTGCAAGGCCCTTTTTCACAGCAACACATGTTTAAGCCCACAGGGCCTTCAAGAATTGCTCAATGACCCCTTCTCCAAAGCCAATTTATTTTTCCATTTGATAATGGTGCACTCTTGGAAACGTCACTAAAACTTAAAACTATTTCCCCCTTGAGTCAGAGATTCACTCGTTTCCCAGTGGTCCCCTCCCCCCGCCCCAGTCCTCATGTTCCATGGTCTAAGAAATCCCCCTCTTCTCCCATTACATTTCATATGTTCCCCTATGTGGAATCAATAAAAAGTCTACCTTTATAACAAGGCACATTTCACAAACTAGATGGCAGAGGGAAGACCCTCTGGATACTTGGTTAGGACTCACAGATGAGCACTTTACTTGAAGGCACCATGACATTAGTGCTTACTATTTTTTCTTTTCTTTTTTTTAACTTTCCTTGTCTCTTCTCTGACAGTTCAACAACTTTATTGAAGTATAATGGGCATGCAATAAGCTGCATGCATTTAAAATGTAGAATTACGTGCTTTGACATATTTATTCTACTGAGAAACCAGCAACACAATCAAAGTAGTGAACATATATGTTCACCACCCTCAAAAGCATCGTCATTCCCCTTTGTATTCCTTTTGTTCATAAATTCTTTCTTTAATTAGATTGCCATACAATTGATTAATTGTAGATTCTTTTACGTATTAATGATATTTTACTACTTCAGGCTAAACCTTGCCTTAATTAAATTTCATCAAGGCCCTTATCTTCCACTTCTCATTAGGAATTATCTTATTCCCTAAAATACTGTTTTTCAACCTTTTTTTCCTAAACAACCCATTCCCGTCAGTAACTCTTCTCACTACATAGCCTTATAATAAAAACGCTTACTCTTAATATGACTTAACTGAGAGAAAGATCTCAGCAGATTTTTTTTTTTTTTTTACATAGACACTTTTTGGTTTTTTTTTTTTTGAGACAGAGTTTCGCTCTTGCTGCCCAGGCTGGAGTGCAACGGCGCGATCTTGGCTCACTGCAACCTCCGCCTCCCAGGTTCAAGCAATTCTTCTACCTCAGCCCCCCAAGTAGCTGGGATTACAGGCATGCACCAACACGCCCAGCTAATTTTTGTATTTTTAGTAGAGTCAGGGTTTCACCATGTTGGCCAGGCTGGTCTTGAACTCCTGACCTCAGGTGATCCGACCACCTTGTCCTCCCAAAGTGCTGGGATTACAGGCGTGAGCCACTGCACCTGACCTTAGACACTCTATAATAAAACGCAACTCTATAAACTATCCAAACATAAGAATTCACTATACTATGAATGTGATATTTTAGAACAAGATGGCAATAATAATTTGTTGACTTTTAAAGAAATGAGTTCCCAGACAAAACAGACCCCTTAACAGTTCCTAAAATAATTCACTCAACAGGTACTTAATTTCTACCACCACCATCACAAATAAACCCTGCCTAGAAGATCACTGCCAAAGAAAACTTCTCAACCATTACATCATCCATTATATTATTGTAACTATCTACCTGGAGTGTAAAAACTTTAATATTCAAGAAACAAAATCATTTGAAACAATCTTTTATGATCATATATTTTTAAATCCGTCTCAAAAAAAAAAAAAATCAATGGCCATTATAAAAATTGTAGAATGGTTTTCACAGGGAGCATCACATAATGATGGTGTAATTCACCAGGCCACAAAAGGACAGCCCACAAGGTATAGATGGAGTTATGCAGATTTTACCAGATGATGGCAGGCAGGGTCATTGTAGCAAATTTCTGGTGATGCATGAATTGTGACAATTCCCAGGTGTTAGATTTGAGGAGGGGATAACTGTGTGTGTGTGTGTGTGTGTGTGTGAGAGAGAGAGAGAGAGACAGAGGGAGGGAGGGAGAGAGATGGAGAGGGAGATGGGAGGGAGAGAGAGAGAGAAACAATGAGTTTTTTGAGAGGCTAAAATATTTTTAAACGATTTAGAAAATTTCTTAATCTAGAAAATATCAGCATGGGACTGATCATTTCCAGATTAAAAAATGTTCTAAATTGTTTAAAACATGCTCTTCCACTAAACTCTAATTCCGAGTTGATGGGCTTACCTTAAAATTCTGAGGGTACTCACACAGCTACTTGGCACTGATTTCAGAGTGAGTTCTTGTTCCTAATTTATGTTTGGATCTCCCACAGTGCAGAGCCTTTATCAAACTTTTGTTGGTTGAGATGTAAACAGAATTAGTAATGCAAAGAACAAGCCCAATGCTGAACTCAAGCATATAAACTAATGAAACAGGGCTGTTGCTTTCAAAACAGGCACTTCTGTTTCATTTGCTCATTTAATAATTGTGACATGGTGTGGCAGTCACAGACAGAAATATATGAAGAAAAAAACATACCAATCAGTGGCAGAGAGTATAGTCGTAATGGCATGGCAGAGCCAGACTGTTTGGGTTTGAATGTTGGTTCCAACGTTTACAGATAAACTTAGAAAAAATACTTAATCTGTGTTTCATTTATAAAATGCAGATCATACCAACACCTACTTTACAACAACATTTTGAGGATTAAATAAGTTAACATAAGTAAGGTGCAAAGAATAGTGCCTGACATAGCACAGCATTATGTAAGTTCTAGCTATTATTGTTCTAATATTTCTTTTATATTAATTTGGATTTAACATTCAAATAATTAGGAAAAAATAGGTAGATATGAGATAATTTGTGCCCTGACTTGTAAGGGACAGAAACCCAACTGAGACTGGCTTTTTTTCTGTTTTTTTTTTCTTTTCTGAGACAGAATTTCACTCTTTCGCCCAGGCTGGGGTGCAGTGGTGCGATCTCAGCTCACTGCAACCTCCACCTTCCAGTTTCAAGCAATTCTCCTGCCTCAGCCTCCTGAGTAGCTGAAACTAAAGGCCCGCCACCATGCCTGGCTAATTTTTGTATTTTTAGTAGAGGCGGGGTTTCACCATGTTGGCCAGGCTGGTCTCGAATCCCTGACCTCGTGATCTGCCCACCTCAGCCTCCCAAAGTGCTGGGATTACAGTCATAAGCCACCATGCCCGGTTGAGACTGGCTTTTTTAAAAAAGGAAATTATGCTTAGAGAACTTGAGGAAGTTATGTGTCTCATGGATTAGCCTCAGTAAACAGTGAAACCAAGAACAACTCAAATACCATCATCCTCTCTCCATCACTCTCTTCAACATCAGCTTCATTTCTCTTTTTCTTTGCAAAGTGGTTTCTTCCTCTCTGAAATTTTAACTAGAAAAATGGGGCTGACATACCAAGAGCCTTACATTCCATATTCTGTGAACTCAGAGACTGGTATACTTTTCTCAGTTCTAGTTAAAATATAGTCATATATTGGTTAACAATGGGGAATGTGTTCTAAGAAATGTATCATTTGGCAATTCCATTTCTGTGTGACATCACAGAGTATATTCACACAAACCTAGATGGTGTAGCCTGTTACACACCTAGGCTATATGGCATAGCCTACCAATCCTAAACTACAATTATGTATAGCATGATACTGCACTGAATACTACAGGCAACTATAACAGAATAAGTATTTGTATCTCTAAATATATATAAACATAGAAAAGGTACAGCAAAAATATAGCATTATCATCTTATGGGACCACTGTTGTATTTGCAGTTTGTCATGAACCGAAATGTCCTTATGTGATGAGTGACAGCGCCTTCCCAGGGAAGGCCTCCTATTGCTTATTCCTGAGGCAGCTCCCCAAGGTCCAGATGGATGAGGAAAGGAACAGCTCCCAATGTGATGAGGGCTGCAGGGTACTCCAGAGCACTCTTCAACATCAGTAAAAATGTTTTGACATATAAACAAGATAATTTAAGGGCAAAAATAAAGTTCTTCCTGTGCTAGCTTTCCTCAATTAGCTGTTCTCCTCAAGCTTGATAAGACTCCAGGAGCAAAAGAACATCTCTCAACTTCCTGACACTTTCCAGCACCTGGGACAGGACTGTAGCTGAAATGTTATGGCTGTGTATTATAAACTCAGAAATGGGGTTTTAATAAACAAAAACCCCTTTATATGCTGTTTAAAAACGTGCTGCAATCTGTTAAACATGTGGGTATGTGTGTGCATCTTTGCGTGTATTTTTTAATGACATTCTTGGAACTTGTATTTTCATCCAAAGAACAATGTTTTCTTCAAAATAATTCCTGGTGTATCATAGAGAAGACACTGTGTTATCCTCTTGCGTGTCCAGCTCTAAGTGCAATGTGTGGCACACAGAAGTGGCTCAACAAATAATCATCTAAAAAGGGAATGAGCTGATGAATGAAATGAATGGATGAATGGGGGTGGGGGAGAGGTAAAATCTTGATTTTATTAGTTGTAATTCAAAAGTTACCACACAGGGGATAAAAAAAAAAAAGAAGGGAGAAGGAGTAGTGTTCCAGATTAAAACTTGGGCAGGGAAGTAGTGTTCTAGATTAAAAGCAACTTCAAAAGCAAATGCAAAGTGGTGCTTAATTAGATCTTGTTTTTTTTTTAAAGCAGCTGTATAAAGCAATATGGGACAAGTGGGGGAATTTGAATTATGTCCTGGGTACCAGACAATATGAGACAATTGTATTAATTTTGTTCTTTTGATAATGATACTAAAGTTATGTAAGAAAGCATTCTTCTTAGATCTGTATAGCGAAGTATTTGGAATAAAAAGTAGGATGTTTAATATTTACTTTTAAATATCTTAACAAAGAAAAAGCAAAGGTAGCCAAAATTTATGGTATATATACACTGGGAAAGAAGCTCCCGAAAGCAAAGGTGCTCAAGTAGCTCTAAAATTACTTCATTATCCTGAGCATTTATTGTTAACAGGTATAAAAAATACTTTTCTTTTTTATCCATAGAAAGAAACCAAGAACACGTCTCAAAAATGACACCAACTTAATTTTCCAGTAGTTTTTAAACAACACACCTGAGACAAACCAAAATACTCACTCTTCCAAAAGAAGATAAGATGGCATACTGTTTATATCCTGCATCCTTTTGTAATATCCCCTGCTCTCATCTCAACCTCTGAAGATCCAAACCACCAATTAAGGTCCAGGTGAAGTACAACCGTGACTATGAAACAGTCCCAGCTGGAGGTCATTTAGCACTGCTCGACCCCAAGGCTATTAGCACTTTGGTGAACATTGGAATCACCTGGGGTGCTTTAAAACATTTCCAAGTCCAAAACCATCCCCCCAGAGACTGAGATTCAATTGGTATAGATTGGAGACAAGAAACTTGCATTTTTCATAAATGCCCAAGGTGAATTTAATGCAGGTGCTCTAAGAACTTCATACTGAAACAAATGCTTAAGTAAACACATTTTTTAACCTTTTTGTTGTAAGTGCATGTTCTTTCCACCATATATTTAATGAGCTTAAAAACAAAAATCACAATTTATAGGCTGTGTTGCTCCCAAGAATCTGGCACAGTATCCTCTCATATAAGGCAATATTAAATATTTGTTGGAAAACGTTACAGTTAGCAAGAAAAGAGTACTAATTATCCCTAAGAATTGATATTTACTTAAATATTGTTCTATTTCAGTTTAAAAAAATATTTAAATTTGTTGCACTAGTACCCCTAGGTTTTTTTAAAAAAACTCCTTATCACATTTATAACTTTAGGTTGTAACTGAACTGCAAATCGACAGATGAATTGATTTTTTAAATGTGTTTTTATATATATATATACACAAATCGGCTTTTTTAAAAAAGGAAATTCTGTCATTTGCAACAAGCTGGATGAATCCAGAGGACATTATGCTAAGTGAAATAAGCCAGGCACAAAAAGACAAATACTGCATGATCTCACTTACATGTGAGTCGAGCTCATAAAAGTAGGGAGTAGAATTGAGGCAGGAGAGTGAAGTCTGGAGGCAGGAAATTTCAGGCGTTTCACACTGACTTCCTAGAACTAAAGTGAAAGGAAAACCCTAACTTTCCATACCTAAGTAACAAAGGAACCAGAAGCTACTCCCTTTGCAAACCCTCCCCTTTTCTGCGGGGCAGATGGGAAATTGAAAGTACCTCTGATTGGTTGCTTTTTGCAACCAATCAGAGGTTTGCATAGGAGTGTAACTTTGTAACTTCACTTCAGCCTCTTTGGTTGCTGTCTACAACCAATCAAACTGATTGCCAGCAACTACTTCATTTACATGAGATTAAACACCAAGTTGCCAATGGGAAACCTCTAGCCAGTATTCTGTATCTGGGCCCTTGAGCCGGCTGCTCGGTGGCTCCCACAATGTGGAGTGTACTTTCATTTTCAATAAATCTCTGCTATCGTTCTTTCGTTGCTTCATTGTTGCTTTGCTTTGCTGTGCGTTTTGTCCAATTTTTTGTTCAAAATGCCGTGAACTTGGACAATTTGCAGTCAAGACCCTCTACTGGTAACAGAATGATGGTTACCAGGCTGGGAGAAGGGGCTGACCGGGGAAAGAGGAGACTTTAGTCAGCAATTATAAAGTTTCAGTTATACAGGAAGAATAACTTCTGATGATCCATTGCACAGCATGGGGACTATAGTTAATAATAATGTACTTGCTACAAGAGTAGATTTTAGATGTTCTCACTACAAATAAATAATAAGTACAGGAGGTGGAGGATATGTCAATCAGCTTGATTTGATTATTCCACAATGTATGCAGGTATTGAAACACCACATTGTACCCCATAAATATATATAATATTATTGTCAATTAAAAATTTTTTAAACCTTAGGTCATATATACACATGCACTATTATGGTCAGGATTTTTACTTGTTTTTTTTATACAGTCATCTATTTACAATCACTACAATTTAGATAATGGCTTATCAGCCTTTCACAGATTTTTTTTTTTTTTTTTGCTGAGTGTTTCAAATTTTCTTTAATAGCATTATCACATTTTTGGTAGATTTTAGAAATTATGATAATTTCTTAAATTATACAGAAAATGTGTGTGTGTGTATATATACATATAAACATTGTAAATATATGTACAAATTTCCTCCACAATTTAAGAAATCATCATAAGTTTTAAAGTCTACCAAAAATGCATGCACACATATATTTGTATATATGTGTGTGTACAAAGAGAGAGGAGTTGACTTTAGCTAATTAATATTTGATGTAAATGAGGCAATGACTCCAAAATTAGCCTCCTGGTATTTACACCCTAAATGTCACCAGCTGGCTCACAAATAGCAGTTGGCTTGGACATAAGGAAACTAGTGAAAGGCATGTGGACAAATAGAAATTTATCCCCATCCTTCCATTTTTTTCCATGTACCCTTCATTCTTAGTGCAAATGTTGGCACCTATATTACATCTACATACAATATAAAACCATCAATATAATAATTTTCCCTTAAGCAGGCATATATATTTTTAAAAATTAAGAGAAATATATATAAATATGTTATATATTTTTTAACATACTTCCTCTTTCTAGTGCTCTTCATTTCTTCCTGTAGATACAAGTTGGCATCCCCATATTATTTCACTTCAAATTAAAGAACTTCATTTTAGCATATCTTGTAGTGCGGGTGTGTAGAAAATTTCATTGTTTATCTGTAGATGTCTTTATTTTTGAGGAATAGCTTCACTGAACAATAGTTCTTGTTTGGCAGCTTTTTGTTTTCCTTCTGCACTTTGAATCTATTGTTCCAATGTCTTCTGGATTCCATAGTATACCAAGAAATCAGTTGTTGTTATTATTATTTTAGGAGACAGGGTCTCACTCTGGGCCCAAGCTGGAGTGCAGTAGCATAATCATAGTTCACTGCAGCTTAGAACTCCTGTGCTCAAGAAATCCTCCCACCTCAGCCTCCTGAGTTGCTGGAACTACAGGTATGCACCACGCCAGCTAATATTCTTTATTTTTTTGGAGGGATCACTTTATGTTGCCCCGGCTGTTCTCAAAGTCCTGGCCTCAAGTGATCACCCATCTCAGCCTCTCAAGTAGCTAGGATTACAGGTATGAGCCACTACACCTAGAAATCATTATCTTATCAGTAATTTCCCTATTTATATCTCCCATTTTTTTTCTGGACTGGCTGCTTTCAGTATTTTTGTTTTGGCATTTTGATTATTATGTGTCCAGGAGTAACATTCTCTGTTTATCCATCTTCAAGTT
The DNA here is from genome assembly GCF_006542625.1 of Nomascus leucogenys. NCBI lineage: Eukaryota > Metazoa > Chordata > Mammalia > Primates > Hylobatidae > Nomascus > Nomascus leucogenys. The sequence continues at coordinate 22,867,846 of NC_044389.1, read as the reverse complement.
TGTGGAGTTTCTTGAAACTGTAGATTAATGTTTGCTTAAACTGTGGTGTTTGGGGCATTGTTTAATCAAGTATTTTTCTAATTCCCTTCTTTTCTCTGCTTCTGGAATTCCAATTATACCTATCTTAGACTGCTCCATAATGTCCCAGAAGTTTATGATGTTCTGTTTATATTTTTTACCTTTTTTCTCTGTTCCTAGATTGTGTAAATTCTGTTAATCATTTTTCAAATTCACAATTTTTGTCTTCTTTTACTTTCAATCTTCTGTTAAGATTATCTAGCATTTAAAAAGCATCAGTTACTGTATTTTTCAGCTCTAAAATTTTGCATTTTGATGAAGTTACCGTTTCTCTGTTTAGAAATAATTCTTTTAAATATTTGACCATATTTTCTTTAATTTTAAAATGTATAATCACTGCTTAGAAGTCTTTTTCTAGTAAATTCAACACCTGGGCCAACTCAGAGTCAGTTTCCATCAACTACCTTTTTTCCCTAAGCATGGGCCACAATTTCCTGGGGTTTTTTGTTTAGGTTTGGTTTTGGTTTTGCATGTCTTAGAAATTTTGGTAGAAAACTGGACATTGTGTATAGTATGTTATAGCTACTTATAATTCTGTATTGTTCTTCTAAGAATTATTGGGGTGTTATTCTAGTACGCAGTTAACTTGCCTGGATTCAAACTAAAAATATTGCATCATCCTATGTTAGATAGCCTATGGCGTCTTATAGCAGCGGTTTTTTGTTTATTGGTTTTTTGTTTTGTTTTGTTTTTTGTTTTGAGACAGAGTCTCACTCTGTCACCCAGGCTGGAGTGCAGTGGCGCTATCTCGGCTCACTGCAAGCTCCACCTCCTGAGTTCACGCCATTCTCCTGCCTCAGCCTCCCGAGTAGCTGGGACTACTGATCTCTGTAAGTCTTTAGGTTCCTGCAAAGTTCTGTGGTAAGTCAAGGATTTGAGCAGAGATGATTCTCAGTCACTCTCTGGTTTGGTGCTTCTATTAATTCCTCTCTAATTTTAAACAGCTCTGCTGGCTTTGTACTCTATATAATGATATTCCAAATCCACCCAGATTCAGCTTTCTACCATTTGTGCTGTGCACAGCCAAGAAATGAATTCAATTAAGAAAAGTTTCCCACTCAAATCTGTATACCTATATTTTTTAAATTGGATTTCTCTTTAGCATCTGCTTGCTTTTTCATTAAGCCTCCTCTCTGTACATATGTAGCTCAGTAGTGAACCATGAATTTACACAGCTTATGTTCTGAATTTGTGTCTTACTTTTTCTGGGGATTTTATGCTGTCAGGATTTTCCTTTAAATTTCTGGCTACTTACCTAGTCCCATATTGATCTCAGCATCATTAGCTGGTAAGGCTACAGTTTATTTTCACCACCATTTTTCACAGCCATATCTGTGATAATTGATCATCATTCTTGGCCCATAATCTGCAAGTTCACAATTCAAAACCGTTGCAATTGCCAAGCAATTCCAGTTGCAGGCTTCTGTTTGCTTTTCAATGGTTTTCAGTGTCTTTTCAGTCCAGTATTTTACAGTTGTTATCTGCAACTACTTTACTTCTCTGTCATTAATTACAATCTTTTTTGGCCTATCATTTATCACACATCTAATAATGACAAAATATGTACTAATAAGTTAAATTAAATAACTAGCTTATTCAGCACAACAATTCTATTAGATTTCTGTTAAGATTGAGCTCAAACAAGTTAACTAACGTACTCAACATCATTAACTAAAAAATTCCAGGACTAGGAATTAAATCCAGGATTAGGAATTAAATCTCTCTGCCTCCAGCATTATTCAGTAATACATTCACTATAATCAAATAATAATAACAGTTAATCTTTAATGACCTCTTGCTATGTACCAGGCATGGTACTCAAAAATTTAGACTTAATTCTAATTAATACATTTAGTCCTCACAGTAAGCCTATGAAATAGGTACTCTTGTCAACTATTTTATAGATGAGAACACATTAGCCACAGTTTAGCTTATTTGAAGTCACAATAATATTAACTAAGTAAGAGCAAAAGCCAAGATTCAAATGTAGGTTATTTTACTACAGACTGAGAAATGAATTAAACTTGGAGCCTAAGATACTTTCTGGAATTGAAATGATACGTTATGTATACCTATAAAGATAATTGACTATAGCTTCCTAAACTACAAATTGTTATAAAAATGACATCTGTCCTATATCAATCAGAAATTGGTATTAAAACCAAGTATGATAAGACAATAGAATGTCTAGAGCTTTTAATACATTGATATCAATATCAATTGATAGACTTCAAAAGCTTCATAATTCATTTATTCAAATAAATAGACTTTAAAACATTGGCTAAACAATGACTTTTTAAAATCTATAACAGGTGGAACTCTTTAAAAAATAATTTTTGTTTTATATCCAAGTGATTACTTTTATAACAACTGAAAATTATTTCCTTAATAAGATATGTATCAAAAATATTAATAATTTAAATGTTGCTTTTGTATACAGTCCTTCCAAACACACAAATACCATCACCAAAATCAACATTACCACTTTACTATTTTTATTGCTTGTTTACCAGAATTTCACACATTGGTTTTTCAATTAGATACCTAAATTCTATTATTAATCCTGAGTCATTCTACAAGTGAAGATAAAATTGAAAGAATGATTATTGTCATGTAACTTAACAAATGTTTTTTAAGTAAACTTAGTAAAAGCAGTTACTTTTGAGAAAGCCAATTTTAGGCAATAAACCTACATAGAATCAACTTGTGGAAGATGCAGTAATCTATACAAATCAAGAACTAGGGAAATGAAAACTATCTTAAGGTGATTGCTAAATTTAGATCTCCTAGAGTAGACTCTTCAAGTGAGTTGGAAACTCCCAAAGGTAAGTTTATCTGTTTCGGGTAACTATTTTCCTAATGCAAACATAGCTACAGCTGATAACTGCGCTGCCTTTATGAGCTATAACACTCACCGCGAAGGTCTGCAGCTTCACTGCTGAAGCCAGTGAGACCACGAACCCACTGGGAGGGACAAACAACTCCGGACGGGAGGAATGGACAACTCCAGACTTGCCGCTTTTAAGAGCTGTAACACTCACCCGAAGGTCTGCAGCTTCACTCCTGAAGTCAGTGAGACCAAGAACCCACCAGAAGGAAGAAACTCCAGACACACCATCTTCAAGAACTGTAACACTCACCGCAAGGGTCCACGGCTTCATTCTTGAAGTCAGTGAGACCAAGAACCCACCAATTCTGGACACACAACCATGGGAAAAAGATGGAGTTATGACTAATACAAAAGGAATTGCTCATCTCTGGAAACTAATTTTAGTTCATCTTCGTCTCGATGGCCAAAATCTCAGTAAATCCCTGGCATGTATTATGTGTGAATAGATGGCACTACATGACAAAAGTTGAGTACCACTGATTGGCAAGGTAGGAAATACTCCATAATTCTCCTGTGTGCACAGCAACTACTGTTCCCAAAATTCCCTCCACTGGCCCAGGAGTATGCTCTTTAATTCAGTAGCACAGAAATTTTGCAAGTGGTTTCACAGAACAGCTGTAACCTGGCAGGGGTCACCCCAGTATCCCTAGTCATATGGTAGTTGAAACCATATAAAATACTGTTTGATTTTTAAACTTCAAGAATGCAATGACAATGTCTTATAATCCATTGTAACATTCAACACAATCCCTAATGTGGAATGTTTATTGAATAAATAAGTGAAAAATGAAAGAGACTGGGGAAGGTAGGACTTACTGGGAATAGTTAGACTAACTAGATTGTGAATTTTACACTGGGTTGGCATCAGGATCTTTCATGCGACTGAAATCTTCCAAAGTAGCTAATGGGTGAAAAACAAATGCGCAACTGATTGAAGTTTGGAGAAGAGACAGAACAGGAACTCCAGCCCATCTCCTCCCATCTCATTTACTTCTACCAATTGTCCCTTGAGGGATCTCCTAAAACCTTCAGCATTTGTCAGAGCAGGTTAAACAAAACCACACCAAACCAAATTCTATAACTACAAGAATAAAAGTTACTTGGTTTATCACTGTAATCTTTTTTTTTTTTTTTTTTTTGAGACGGAGTCTCACTCTGTCACCCAGGCTGGAGTGCAGTGGCGCGATCTCGGCTCACTGCAAGCTCCACCTCCCAAATTCACGCCATTCTCCTGCCTCAGCCTCCCAAGTAGCTGGGACTACAGGCACCCGCCACCACACCCAGCCAATTTTTTATGTTTTTAGTGGAGATGGGGTTTCACCATGTTCGCCAGGATGGTCTCAATCTGCTGACCTCATGATCCGCCTGCCTTGGCCACCCAAAGTGCTGGGATTACAGGTGTGAGCCACCGCGCCCGGCGGTTTATCACTGTAATCTTAACACATAGGTACTAGCTTTTAGTAAGTGCTCAGTAAACATTTACAGAATAAATGAATGCAGGGTTATGACATTTAGAAAAACTATTCAAGGAAAAAGTGGCAAATTTATAAAAAGATTCACTAGTGAACAATTTATTCACCCAAGATTCATATAAAATTGCCTTTAAAAACTACAAAGATATAAACAAAAATATTCTCAAAATGCATTTGTAGAAATTTTATTTTACTTTAGTAATATGATATTCACTGGGTTGTGAGTCTTTAAGTATGGAAAATAAATAAATGATTCATTTTTAGAAGCAGCTATTCTGTTGTGTTCACATAGACTGAAAATCTGGGATTTATCTGCAAACTAATTTATGCTTATAGTTAGCTTGAGATTGAGTATGCATTATTCATTGTTCTTTTAGAGAGTTTTGTTTCTTTGATCACTGGCTACAGCTGCTTAAATGATTCTTTCCTCAAGTTCCTGATACTGCTTTGTTCCAATTTTACGTTTCCCTTGTACTACTCAAAATTAATCTTCATGTTATAGGTTACAGGATGTTTTCCCCAACTCAGGGCATTGTACTCATGTTTCACTAAATGTAGGTATTCTTGTTTCAAGGTTGCTAAAATGCAGAAACTTCCTCGAAGCTCTTCAGTGGCGTTTCTTAATTAGAACAACATATACCGGTTCTTGTGGACAAAGAACTGTATAATGTTTGATGACTTAAATTTTATTGAATATAGGCTGGGCGCGGTGGCTCACGCTTGTAATCCCAGCACTTTGGGAGGCCGAGGCGGGCGGATCACGAGGTCAGGAGATCGAGACCACGGTGAAACCCCGTCTCTACTAAAAATACAAAAAATTAGCCGGGCGTGGTGGCGGGCGCCTGTAGTCCCAGCTACTCGGAGAGGCTGAGGCAGGAGAATGGCGTGAACCTGGGAGGCGGAGCTTGCAGTGAGCCGAGATTGCGCCACTGCACTCCAGCCTGGGCGACAGAGCGAGACTCCGTCTCAAAAAAAAAAAAAAAAAAAAAAAAAAAAATTTTATTGAATATATAAAGCAACTTATCAAAGGAAAAACAGTTTCTCACTGAAGACAGACAAATGTCTTTCACAGTGAGCTACCCAACCAAAAATCCTTTTTCAGCAGAGCCTCTTGGATGTTTTCATTTACTTGATAATAGAATTTTATAAATAATGCAAAGTGGTTCCAAAAGTTTAATTGAATTTATGTATACAAAAGTTTACCATATAGGACCAATATTATTCATAATTTAACATTGATAAAGTTTATTGAAAACATTAGGCCAGGTGCAGCGGTTCATGCTTGCAATCTCACTGCTTCCTGAGGCTGAGGTAGGAGGATTGCTTGAGGCCAGGATTGCAAGACCAGCCTGGGCAACATAGTGAGACTTCTCAGCAAACTATTGCAACGACAAAAAACCAAACATCACATGTTCTCACTCATAGGTGGGAACTGAACAATGAGAACACCTGGACACAGGAAGGGGAACATCACACACCGGGACCTGTTGTGGGGTGGGGGGACGGGGGAGGGACAGCATTAGGAGACATACCTAATGTTAAATGACAAGTTACTGGGTGCAGCACACCAACATGGCACATGTATACATATGTGCACATTGTGCACATGTACCCTAAAACTTAAAGTATAATTTAAAAAAAAAAAAAGAGAGAGAGAAAGAAAAAAAAATTAGCCAGGCTTGGCAGCACATACCTGTAGTCCCAGCTATTTGGGAGGCTGACGTGGAGGATCCCAAGCCCAGGAGTTGGAGGTTATGTTAGCTAGGATTGCACCACTGCATTCCATCCTGGGTAGCAGAGCGAGACCACGTCACCCAAAAAAAAAAAAAAAAAGTTTAATACTTTTGAGGCCTAGTGGCAGGTAGAAAGAAATGAGTTCTATTAGAGAATATCTCATTTGTGACTCAAGGTTTTTTTAATAAGTCATATTAACTTTTACTTTGATTTCAGCAATTTCATGCAAGAGAACATGTAAGCCATGGACTTAGGTCTATAGTCTGGTCATATGTTCCAAAAACATAAGGATATTCCTAGGATTGATGCACTCATTTCAAAAAGTAAAATTCTAGGAATTTAAAGATTCGTTTTCCTTTCTTCCTTCAAAGATGGGTATCTGAGAATTCAGCTTCTAGCTCAAGAAGTACACCTGCAAAAAATTGAAGATAATTGACACTCAGAAACTTTGAATCATCTTTGAAACTGTGGCTTTGTTTTCACTGGAAACTGTTGAATTTTTCTAAAATCTTTTGTTCCATTGGAGGTAGAACATTCAAGTGATGAAAGAAAATTCAGCTTTCTAGTAGCTCCTAGTCAATCCTAGTGAATACCTGCATTTCTTTGAACAAATTAGTTCTGTTTTTTTCTCTGTTGCTTAAAGTTCAGTATGCTCAGATCTTTGGTCACATTAATATGAAGTACTATTTGGGAACCACTCATATCCATCAAATTTGGTCTCTCAAAATCCTTTGACAAAAAAAAAAAAAGGACTTGATCTGAAAAAGGAGCTTAATGAATATCTTTAATAAGGAGATAAGAACAAAGAGAGTTTCACACCTGATCAGTTTCTTCATCCACATTACTAATGTGGCTTGCAATGTTTACTGCATACATTCTGTTAATGCATAAGGCAATGGAAATTATGCACAAAAATAATTGTCCTTAGGTAAATGATTAAAATATAATTTTCTTTTCATTCTGAGTGTTCTATCTTTAGCAAATGAACTCAGTTTTTATTGCTTTCAAGGTGATGGTTTTACTCATGGTTACAATGTTAGAAAGTTATATTTATAAAAAGTTTCAGGGCTACATACTTAAGATTTGAAATGTTTACTGTGTGTTAATGATACCTCAGTAAGAAAAAGAATATGTTCAAATCCTACAGCAGCCAGATCTTTGCAAAATTAATATGGGTCTCAGATTTTACATATATAAAATAGCGATTATAATGCTACATGCATCTCATGGTTACACAATTTATGTAACCATAGGAGGAGATATTTTCTATACAATAAAAGTTATGTTAACACTAAAGCAGCTCCATTGTCTGGGTAGATACCCTGGGGTTCATCATCATGCACCAGTAAAATTTAGGACACGGACACACACGAGGAGTTTAGGAGCAGAGGTTTAACAGGCAGAAGAGAAAGAGAAATAGCTCTCTCTATAGAAAGAGCAGTCTCCAAGTGGAAAGGACCAGCAGGTGGCGGATGCACCTGAATTTTATAGTCAGGTCTGAGGAAGTGGTGTCTGATTTACATAGGGCTCACAGATTGGTTTGATCAGGTATGACGTTAACATAGCACAAGGAAGGCTGGCCACTCCACCCTAATCTTATTATGCAAATGGGCTTTCCAGTTGATCTGCACCATCTTGTCTGCTTCTTACTGTATACGTGGCTGACAAAGAGAAGGGAAGATGGAGCCACCATCTTGAACCTGTCTAGTCCTTAGTTTCTGCCTGGCATTCACCTGTGAAAGCTCCCAGCTTGCTTGTCTTAACATCTGCAGCCCAACGTTACAGGCTGCTCTTTGTTGGAAAATGATTTTGAGCTGCTTTTCACTAAAAAGGAAAGCCTTATCGAGGACTCCCATACCCTTACTATCTGCCTAAATGATTTCTTCTTAACTCCTATATCAACACTAGGTACCACTGAACTTAAGAAAGTTTATATACATTTTTATTATTTTCAATTGCTTGGAAATCTCTGCATAGTTACCATCTTCTTCCTGCTCCCTTTGTCCAGGCTGTGGTAATGCATATTGCTGCAAACCTCTTCAACACCTATTCAGCTAAGTAGAGCTTGGTCTTGCACCTGTAGTACTCTTGAGATTTGAGGCTGCTCTGCTGTGAGGCTGAGGCCAGAGTCTGAATGCTGGGCAGGCCACCAGGAACCATTTTGTCTGCCTTTTCAGAAAACAAGCAATGACTTTCTGAGCCCACTTGAATTTCAATATAGACTTGCAATAGAAAACCCTTTTTGCCCAAGGGTTGTGTCCTAAATGGTACCTCGGTCTTTTCTTCTTGTATTCCCAAAAAAGAAAAAGAATAAAACCTAAGTAAGTTGGAAGGCTCCCGTGGTGACAAAGCGTTAGCTTTCTCTTCTTCCTTTAATTTTGAAACTGGAAACTATTTTGAAAACAAGTTTGTGCTGAATGCTAATGATTATGTTTTACTCTAATATTAAGATTTGTAGTAACATTCTGATGACTAGTATTAATGACTTTCTTTTCTTAAAAAACAAGTCCTAATTCACTCTCCACAATTTAAAACAATGATTTACATATAGTAGAACAAGTTTTAAAGAGGCATATGCAATTATTTCTTCACAGAGTGTTAACATTTTAAACCTAGTCAGTTTGTAAGATAAGCCTCTCTCAAGTACTTTCTTTTGGGCAAGATAAATGCACCTTTATAGAAAAACTTCTCCATTGGAAGCTTTAACAATATTTTCCAAATGGTTTTCCTAATCATCAGTTTAATTTTATGCACTGGCCATTTATGGGACATTGCCAGACACCATTAGAGTTTTCAGCAAATTACAGTGATTTCATCTTAAAGCTGAAGTCAGAGAGCCAACAATCTTTTTTCTTTTAATAGACTCTCTCTTCTGGAGAAGTTTTAGATGCATAGCAAAATTGAGTAGAAGGTACAGAGATTTCCCGTATACACCTTGCCTCCACAGCCTTCCCCATTATTTGTTACAAGTGATGAACCTACATTGACACATCATTATCACTCGGAGTCCATAGCTAACATTAGGATTTATTGTTGGTGTTGTACATTCTATGAGTTTAAATACATGCATAATGACATGTGTCTACCTTTATAGCTTCATATAGAGTATTTTCATTGTCTTAAGAATTATCTGTGCTCTGCCTATTCTTTCCTGCCTCAGCCCTAACCCTTAGCAATCACTGATCTTTTTACTGTCTCCATATATTTGCCTTTTCCAGAATGTTATGTTATAGTTGGAATCACACAGTGTGTAGCCTTTTCAGATTAGCTTCCTTCACTTAGTAATATGAATTTAAGTTTTCTCCATGTCTTTTCATGGCTTGACAATTCTTTTCATTTTAGCACTGAATAATATTCCATTGTCTGGATATACCACACCTTATTTATCCATTCACCTACTGAAGGACATCTTGCTTGCTTCCAAGTTTTGGCAATTATGAAAAAAAGTACCATAAACACCCAAGTGCAGGTTTTGGTGTGGACATAAGTTTTCAGCTTTTTTGGGGTAAATATCAAGGAGCATGATTGTGGATTTTATGGTAAGAGTATGTTTAGTTTTTGTAGGAAACTGTCAAACTTGTAATAGAAAATCCTTTTCCAAAGTGACTGTACCATTTTGCATTCCCAACAGCAATGAATAAGAGTTCCTGTTTCTCCACATCCTCGCCAGCATTTGATGTTGTCAGTGTTCTGGATTTCAGCCACTCTAACAGGTGTGTAAAGGTATCTCATTGATGTTCTAATTTGAATTCTCCTGATGACATATGATGTGGAGCATCTTTTCACATGCTTACTTGCCATCTGTATATCTTCTTTGGTGAGGTATCTGTTAAGGTCTTTGGACCATTTGTTAGTTGGGTTGTTTGTTTTCTTATTGTTGAGTTTTAAGGGTTCTCTGTGTTTTGGATAATAGTCCTTTATCAGATATGTGTTTTGCAAATATTTTCCCCCAGTCTGTGGCTTGTCTTTTCATTCCCTTGATATTGTCTTTCACAGAGAAGTGATTTTTCATTTTAATGAAGTTCAGCTTTATGAATTCTTTCTTTCATGGATCATGTCTTTGGTGTTATAGATAAGAAGTCATCACCATATCCAAGGTCATCTAGATTTTCTCCTACATTGTCTTCTAGGAGTTTATAGTTTTGCATTTTACATTTAGGTCGTAATCCATTTTGATTTCATGTTTGTGTGAGGTCCGTGTCTAGACTCACTTGTTTAATGTGGCAGTCCAGTTGTTTGTGCACCATTTGTTGAAAAGACTGTCTTTGCTCCATTGTATTGCCTTTGCTCCTGTGTCAAAGATCAGTTGGCTTTATTTACATAAGTCTATTTCTGGGATCTCCATTCTGCTGCATTGATCTATTTGCCTATTCTTTTGTCACTATCACACTGTCTTAATTATTGTATCTTTACAGTAAATCTTGAAGTCAGATAGTGTCAGACTATTGAGTGTCTTCTCCCTCAATATTGTGTTGTTATTCTGGGTCTTTTGCCTCTTTAAATAAACTTTAGAATAACTTGCTGGGATTATGATTTAAAGTGAGCTGAATTTATGGATCAAAGTTAGGGAGAACTGACATGTTGATGGTATTAAGTCTTCCTATCCAAGAACATGGAATAGTGTTCCATTTATTTAGTTCCTTTTTGATTTTTTTCATCATATTTTTAGTTTTCCTCATATAGATTTTGTGCATTTTTTTAGATTTAGCTATATACCTAAGTATTTTTTAGACTATTATAAATGATATTGCATTTTTATTTCAACCCCCACTTACTAATTGCTGGTAAGTAGGAAAGCAGTTGACTTTCATATATTAACATTGTATCCCACAACCTTGCTATAATCCCTTGTTAGTTCCAGGAGGATTTTTGTTGATTCTTTTGAATTTTCCTCATAGACAATCATACCATCTTCAAACAAATACAGTTTTATTTCTTCCTTCCCAGTAAGTATACTTTTATTTCCTTTTCTTATCTAATTTCATTAATTAGGATTTCCAGCATGATGCTCAAAAGGAGTGTTAAGAGGGGACATCCTTATTTAGTTCCTGGTCTTAGTGGACAACCTTTTAGTTTCTCACTGTTAAGTATGATTTGAGTTGTTTGTAAATATTATTTATGTATCAAATTGAGGAAGTTCCCTTCTATTTCTAATTTAACTTAAAGTTTTTATCATGAAAGGGTGTTGGATTTCATCAAGTGCTTTTTCAGCATCTATTGATATTATTATGCCCTTTTTCTTCTTTGGCCTGCTGATGTGATGAATTACATAAACTGATTTTTAAATGTTAAACCAGTGTTTCATACCTTGAATAAATCCCACTGGGTCATGGTATATAATTCTTTTTATACATTGTTGGATGTGACTTCTAATATTTTGTTGAACCAATGATTTTTCTGCATAAATATATTAGTTTCATCAAAGGGGAACTTTTAAGATAATTTAAATTCACTTATTTCCTAACGTACAGCATATTCAAATATCTATTAAAAGCTATTTACATCATTTTTTATTTTCTCTTGGCTATTGATTTTTTGAATAGGAAATAATATGAGTTATTCATGAATTAAAAATTAATATTAGATAATATTTACTGAGTCCTTACTATGTCATGCACTATGCTAAACTAAATCATTTAATCCTTAGAAAAGCACTATAGGTATGCATTACTATCACTAGACCTGTTCTACAGATGAGGAAATTGAGGCTCAGAGAAGTTAAGTAACTCATCCAAGGTTGTACAGAGCCAGTCATTTGCATCCAGGCAGTATAGCTCCAGAAAGCCTACATTTAACTCTATGATTTACAGTTCAACAAAATCATCCACCACTCATTCACAACTCAGCAAGATAGTTTCCTGACAGATAAATCAAATAACAAATTTGAACAGCACAAAGCATCCATGGGTTGCTTTCATCTTTTCATCAGCATTTCAAATTATTTCCTGGGTGACCCTCATGTGCCAGGCACTGTTTCAGCAACTGCACAAACAGAGACTCAGACAAGATCCCTGTCCTAACTTCTTTCTAGTAGGATCAGGAAGTAGAATGGTCAGGAAAGATTTCTTTGAGGAAATAGCATTTGAGCTGAGAAAAAAATTGTCTTTGGAAGACTATTGGAAGAAACTAGCTCTACAAAGAGCAGAGAGATTAGGATTTGTGCAAAGGAAATATAGTTATGAAGTCCTTGAGACAGGAGAGAACTTAATTTATACAAAGTACTGAAAGGACAAAAAAAAAAAAGTGATCTGTATGGCTAAAACCTAGTGAACAGACGTATATGTGGGACATGCTGAAGTTAGCAGGCAGAAAAACAAGCTCAGACATGGCCATGTGGGCAAAGTACAGATTTTATTCTAAGCACAATGGGAAACCACTGGAGGGCAATAAACAAACAGGGTGACATGGACCACTCTGCCCTGTTTGTGGCTTGTAGCAGAGCCACAAGTAGAAGCAGAGAGATCAGTTAGGAGTTTATGGTAATCTAAGTGGAGTGGTTTGAGTTATGGTAACATAAGTGAGAATGAAAGGAAGGAATAGTTTTTGAGAAATATTTTGAGTGTATATTGACAGGTCTTTTGGCTAAAGCAACTGAATGAATGGTAGTAACATTTGCTGAAATTGAGGAGCTTCAGAAAGGAACTAGATGGGAGAGGAGGCAGGAAGGTTGGAGGATGGGGAGAACAGATGAAATAGTTCTGTTTGGGATGTGTTGAGTTGGAAATGTTTAATTCATATTCAAACAGAGATTATTTACATCAAGTATTTCTTAGTCTTTGACCCTGAAGACAAGGCTGGTGCCCACTGCAATGCATGAGCTCAAACTATATTTCTAGCTCTAGTACAGATCAAACGTATACTTTAACACAAGTGGTAAAGTTGATAGAAATTTAGTCTCAGTAGAGCATAGCTGTTTCAAGACTTATAATTATTTGAAAGCTATTTAGATGATGTGGAAGGCTGAAATATTTACATAAATTAAAAGAACTAATAATCTGTATGTTCTAATCACTACCTGGAGAGGGCCTTTAGAGCTGCCCAGCAATGATACTGTATTTTCCTAATTATTCACTCTCCTACTCTCCTAACTGCTTTTCTGTTTTCAAATTTCCTTTCTTTTTCTTTTCCAAGACAGAGTCTTGCTCTGTCACCCAGGCTGGAGCACCGTGGTGCAATCTCAGCTCACTGCAACCTCTGCCTCCTGGATTCAAGCAATTCTCGTGCCTCGGCCTCCCAAGTAGCTGGGATTACAGGCATGTGCCGCCACGCCTGGCTAATTTTTGTATTTTTAATAGAGATGAGGTTTGACCATGTTGGCCAGGCTGGTCTAGAACTCCTGACCTCATGATCTGCCCACCTCGGCCTCCCAAAGTGCTGGGATTACAGGCATGAGCCACTGCAACCAGCCCTCTTTTCACATTTCTAACAGCTCTTTCTCGCTCTTACTCTTAGATGATTACCTTACTTCCTGTTTCTCTTAAAAGAGAATGTCCCCCACCACAACAATCCACCTAACTCTGTCTATGCCCATATTTCCTTCTTTCTCTCCAGTTAAAAATCTAGAAATGTCTCTATTCCTAGCAGAACTAAATTAGATCCCCCTTCTCTGTGGCTGCCCAAGGACTTTTCCCAGCGTTTCTCCACTTCCTGTCCTCTATCACTGATCCTTCCTTTCATGCTGGATATGTATATCCTATCATACTAGAATTGTAGATCACAACATTAAAAGCATGCTCTCTGGAGCCATACTGCCTGGATGCAAAAACCTTTGAAATGTTTCATCCGCTCACCAATATTGCTATTTTTCACAGCCAAAAACAAAACAAAAAAGTTGCCTGCCCCTTTTATTGCCAGCTACAGCACCAATGCTTTGCTCTGTTTGCAGCAAACTCCTAAAATGTATATTCAACATCTCCAGTTTTTTTCCTTTTACCCCTCATTGTCCTAAATACACTCCAAATTTTGTCCCTACCACCTCTTTACAGATTCCTCCTTTGGTCCCCAATGTCTTATCCTCAGAATGCTTCTTTTCTACCTGGACTCAATCTCTTAGTGATGGCTTTGATTACTATCCATGTGCTGTCAACTCTCAAATATTTATCTCTCTCCCAACCTCTTTCTAGACTTATCCAACTGCCTACTCAACCTCTTCATTTGGGTGTCTTACAGACATCTTACATCTAATATAGCCAACACTGAGCACCAATCCCAAACATTGATTCCCAGCCTCAAACCATTCCCTCTATGAATGGCAACTTTATCCTTCCAGTTGCTCAAGTCAAAAAGCTGGCATCGTTCTTGATATCTGTGTTTGTCTTACACACAACACTCAACCCATTCTTGTCTTCCTCTGATAGCTGAGGCCTAGAGCAGCTAACTGACTTGCCCATGATTCCTCAGCTAGCAAGTTACTGCCAAGATTCATTCCAGTGTTAAAGTTCTCTCCAGTGCTAAAGTCTGTGCCAACTAGTGAACAACTCACCTTTAGTCTAGCTTGGACACTAGCCTAAAATGAGTCATCTAGCCAATCACAAAAATAGAAAAGAAATGGGTATAGTGTTTAAATATTCCGAAGAGTCTCTGAAGTGACTGAGTTGTAACTTTAAACTAATATATGGCCTATCATATATTACATTTGCACAGCTGGTAAAAGAAATGTGTTCTGCAATTTGCCAACACACTGACATAGGACAATTTATCAAAGATTTAGCAGGGGCTTCTTTTCCTTCCTGACTTCAGATAAAATTGCCAGGCACAAAACCTTCTGTATCACATTGTCTAGACTTCAGATGAGCAGATTTCCCAGAGCTCTTACCAGAATTGACTGTCAAGGATATCCTCTGATCTTTCTTACTCAGCCTGTCTCTTTTCACATGACTCCAAATTTGGCAATTATCAGCAGATGCATGAAGTTGTGGGAAGACACCAATGACCCATCTCATCTTCCTTCCCCCTGTAATTCTCAAACGCAAATAATATCAGCTTGTCTCAAAGATGTTATCTGTCCAAATAGTTTTGATTCTTTGCCCTCAGTGTTTTTGTTACACATATTTTACATGATGTCAGAACATAACATTTTCAGAAAAAAAAGCCTAGGGTATCCACAAAGTTCACTGAGCATAAACATGGTTTACTAGCATCATACTAGGTCAGTTCCTTTAAAAGAGGCTACCTAGAATATTTAGTGGCCTCTCTAAAGTTTTTTTGCAGCATTTTGTTTTAAAATCCCAAGGTTTAGCATCATGATCCTTTGGGCTTTTAATGAATAGTTGCCTTCATCTTTTAAGGATGGCAGTGGTATATTGGGAGAATATATTTTGAGAACAGTCATTTTCCTGGCTCAGAATCCTTCTTACGTGGTGTTATAAAGATTGGTGATATTTTTGTTATGATTTTTAATAATTCTAACAATTCTTCATTCCCTTACTAAAAGAATCTGCCGTCTCCATTCCTTCCTCACCATGTTTCAAATTTGCTCATTCACCATTAGAAACAATACTTCTCTGTTAAAATCTCACTGTGTGACAGTGAGGTTTCAAGAGTTCCGGTTAGGCATTTTGTAGAATGGCCTTCATTTTGCATTTGCCTCACATTTTCTTATGATTACACTGAGGTTATGAATTTTTCCAAAGAACCCCACAAGGTGAAGCATTTTTCTCATTGTATCATGTCAGAGGACAGATGATATTAATGTGATTTATCTCTGGTGACTTTAACTTTGATCACTTGATTAAGACTGTATCTGTCAGTCTTCTTTCTTATGTTTTTCCCATATTAAATAACAATTGCAATGCTTACCTATGGTAGACAGTGCCTCCTGAGTATGTTCTGTTTGATGATTTACATTCAGTTCTTATGAGTACCTATCTGTGGCTGTCAATCCTCTCCATGAGCTTGAATGTACCTGCCTCCTCCTCAAAGCTACATGTATGTTACTTCAACATTCCTTTAAGGGGAAAGAAAAAGTGGTTCTTTTACAAAGTTTGTGTGAATTGTCATCAATATTTGACACACATGCCTGCTCAGCAGCCTCAAGCTAGACAGCATGTATGTGGGAAGGAGCATGGCACATAGTTGGAAGTACTTTGTGTTGGCAAGTTACATTGATGCTACTGGATCTAAACATTGAGACCTGGACCAACAAGCCAAGAACCATCCCATGCAACTCCCATCTGCATATTAATTAGTTGAGCATTTACAGCACCCCTAATTAGAAAGCTCTGTCACTTTTTACAGCTAGTACTTGGCCAGGCGGTGGTGATGCTTAATGTTATGAGGGATCTTGTAACCAAAGTGAAAAGTTCCAAATCAAGGGAGTCTCCCACTTTGGGCAAGCCTTCTCAGAGACTAATGCATAAAGATATAGAAATCAATAAATTTCATGCCCAATGTTTAGCTTACTTAGTTAGCAATGCCTTAGAGGTTATCCTGCCTATCATTTCACCCAGTGAAGAAAATGACTACTCCTTAGTATTTTTTTCCACATAAAGAAGTTGATTTATGATTTGATTTTTATATGTTGTCTGCAAATTTTAACATATGATCATGAGGATGGGCGTGGTGGCTCACATCTGTAATACCAATACTTTGGGAGGCCAACGCAGGCCAATCACTTGAGGCCAGGAGTTTGAGACCAGCCCGGCCAATGTGATGAAACCCTGTCTCTGCCAAAAAATACAAAAATTAGCCGGGTGTGGTGGGTGTGCCTGTAGCCCAACTACTTGGGAGACTGAGATGGGAGAATCACTTGAACCTGGGAGGTGTAGCCTGCAGTGAGCTGAGATCGTGCCACTGCACTCCAGCTTGGGCAACAGAGTAAGACTCTATCTCAAAAGAAAATGTATGTATATAATCATGAGAACAGGCACAAAAAATCATATGTATAGATAACAATTATCCTTCCATTTGACTTTTCATTTAGGAAATTTATCCTTGTGCTATTAGCATAAATGATAGTTTTTCTAATAAGAATAAATTAATTTTTGAGGTTTTATTATGATTATAAGAGGAATTCTTACCTTTTCTTTATAGAATTGGAAATTCCATCTGCTATTATGGAAGCATGGTTGCAGTGGGTTTCCAATGACTTATGGTTCAACACAGAAATGATATCGTTGTAATTGGTTTAGAGTTTCTCTTCTTGCAGAAGGTGCTGTCACTGCCATATGGTGCTGCTGTGAAAACAGGAAGATTAGATGCTGACTTTATTCACTGCAACAGTGATATCTCTTCTGATCAGATGGTAGCTTCTCAGAGTGTACAGGGAAAAGCAAAGTCTCAGCTCCCAGGGTTAGTCTCAGCTATGTTTGTCCCAAGTCACTGTAGCTGTGGCCTCCCAATGTTACAGCTTTTTATTTTATATTTAAAGTCTCTGTCATTAATCCCAAAGCATGTACACAATGCTATAGTCGCTGAGTCAGACATATACAATGCTTAGAGCCATCCCCGCCCCAGGAGAGGCTGTCACCAGTTCAAACTCCTGAATTCCTCATCTCTCATTTCAGTGAAGAGAGATGTTCTAATGATGTTGAACATCAGAATAAAAAGCAGTTGGGGTCTTAAACTCTGTGCAAATTTGAACTGACCTTTCTTTAATAGATTTTGTGTCCCACATTCTAAAGGATATGGTGTTGGGATGACTTTTATCAAAGTCTAAACTTTTTGTTACACCATGATATTAATTTAGACTTTCTATTCTATTTTCTAAATTACTTTTCTTTAGGAATTTTCCTTATTTTGCTGTATGTTATAAAATGAAATCTCCATAGTCATCAGTCTATAGATTAAAGCAAAACGTTCTCCCCTTTTCTTCATTATCCTTAGACATTATGTTTACCATGTTCAGTTTAAAACACCATAAGCAAAACTACCTCAGTATATAATAGACTGAAGTGAAAGATATACTACAGAGAAATTCTCAAGGACCATATCAGAAATTTATCTAAGGAAAAAGAAAAGGAGATTGTAGGGGGAGGGGGATTGGGTTGTCATGTGTTTAAAGGTACAGAACAAGGAAGGTGAGAGGCAGCTAATGGTCTCTGTATCACCTCCAACAGGGTCACAGAACAATGGCAGTTCTGCTGGAATTGTTCAGAGGAGGTTCTTTGCCTGGCCTCAAGTTTTAGTGTCAGCAGCACATGAAAACAAGCCTAGGGAGAGGAACAAATGACCAAGATGCTTCTAGTAAGGACCTTGATGAGGATGGAAGTGAAGATAAAAGGGAAGCTATGAGACTTGAAATATGATGCACCGTTCCACAGTTTTGAATGTGGTCCTGTGGGAGAATAAAGACTGTTGTTTATTTACGTTAATTTGACAGTCACAGATTATTTAAGAGTTCTGATTGCCTACATGCAATCATGCATGCATTTGATAAACACATCCTGAGATATTTGGGCTAAGTCACCTTCTTAATCCAAGTTTGTGGTAAAAGTTTATCCTGTATTTTAGATATCCTTAATAACTGAGATAGAGTGATTATGGCAAGAGGTATTATTAGATGCAACTAATGATCAAGGAATTTAAGAAGAGTGTGTGGATAGAGATTCTTTAACTTGTAGCAGTAGCTTTAAGGAATTCTTTAGCTTTAAAGTGACTTCTTTCACAAATAGGAAAGTAAAGGACAGCAGCCAGAGGTCTAAATGTCATTTGTTCATTTGAGAACAATATACAAAAAGTATCAGATATCAGTTTCTTTGCATTAAGAAGTATATGTGATAAGGTGAAAGTTTCTTAAATTTGCATATTAAAAGCAATGGCACTCAGTGCCAAAAATGACTATGTATAAGGCAGAATCTTATCAACTACAATAAATAGAACAAAAAAAAATGTAAGCATAACTCCAGTTGGCATCAAAATCTACTAGGCTAAGTCTGTAAGTGCAAATGTGTATGTTAATTGCTAATATGTCTCACTTAGCTGAATGTGCTGGTATGTTTGGAATCCAAGTCATTCAGCTCTGCGCTACTTCAGTGAAGCTGAAGTGGTTGCAGTGGAAGCACACACTTAGGTCTCCCAGGACAACCAAAAACACATGCACTTGCCCATCATCTTGATGTTTTCCTAAAGAAATATAACCCCTATTTAAAACAGCTCTTAGGTCTAATGAAAATCTATGACATATATATTCAGATATATGTAAGGCTACATTTTTCAACCCAGCACCTTTGCCCAACATAAATCCCCAAAGATTTTAACTGCATTCCTTTTTCAGCATAGAAGAGTTATGTTCTTAATTACTGTCATTGGAACAGTGATTTTTCAGGAGGGAGTAGGGAGTGAGAGAGTGGAAGGTGAAAGAAGGCATATTAGAATTGCCAAGGGAGAATTTTCAAACTATCTCACATCCCCACTTCCCGAATTTGGGAGTCTGATGTGTGCCTCAGGAGTCGTAGGACCTAGGGGTGTGGAGAGTGGGATGCAGCTTGTTGGAGCCTCTGTGATCCAGTTCTGTTCCCACACCTTCCCTCATTTAGAATTCCTGAAGTGAAGGAAAACACACTTCTCTGAAATATTTTTTAAAGGTGGACTCCTGAGGGAGCAAATAAAACAAAGTAATCAGCGCAACAGTCTCAGTGTTCCTGAGTGAGATTGAACCAAATGATCCTGAGCATTCTTCTTCACACCTTTGTTATCTTAGAAAAGAACAAGCTGTTCCAACTTTCTCACTTGACTGTCACATTCTAGGTAACAATGTCTCAGAATGCTCAATGGTACTGGAGGGTTTATGCTGAATGCCTCTTACTGAGGTCTTCATCAAGTATTAATGCAAATAAAAATTTTAATATTATTATCTAAATATAATACTCTAAATCTCACCCCCAGGGTTTCTCTTCTTCAGATAATTTT
Organism: Nomascus leucogenys; assembly: GCF_006542625.1. Lineage (NCBI taxonomy): Eukaryota > Metazoa > Chordata > Mammalia > Primates > Hylobatidae > Nomascus > Nomascus leucogenys. The sequence continues at coordinate 22,847,824 of NC_044389.1, read as the reverse complement.
ATTTATTCATTGAAATAAATTAAAACATGCCTATGGTACACTTTATAGTATCAACATTTGTCAAAAATATTTAATTAATTGTATTTTATCCAATTGTGTAATTTGACTCCCAAGCTTCAGTATTGATTCAGCCTCCAAAATATTTTTAATTATACCTTTCCTCAAGAAACAATAGAGGAAGCAACTTAAGTTTCTATCAACACAGTGGAGAAAATGTGGTACATATACACAATGGAGTACTATTCAGCCATAATAGCAGAATGAGATCCTGTCATCTGCAACAACATGGATGGAACTGGAGGACAATATGTTAAGTGAAATAAGCCAGGCACTGAAAGACAAAGTTCACATGTTCTCATTCATTTGTGGGAACTAAAAATGAAAACAATTTAACTCATGGAGATAGAGAGTAAAATGATGGTTACCAGAGGCTGGAATGGTAGTGGGGGATGGGGTAGAGGGAAAAAGTGGATGGCTAATGGGACAAAAATGTAGTTAGAGAGAATGAATAAGGTCTACTATTTAAAGGCTGAGCATGGTGGCTCACACTTGTGATTCCAGTGCTTTGGAAGGCCAAGGAGGGAGGATCGATTGAGATCAGGAGTTTGATACCTATGCCTAGGCAACATATCTACAAAAGGAAAGACACATATCTACAAAAGGAAATTTAAAAATTAGCCAGGATTAGTGACATGTGCCTGTAGTCCCAGCTACTCAGGAGGCTGGGGCGGGAGGATTTTTTGAGCCCAGGAACTAGAGGGTGCAGTAAGCCATCTTCATGCCGCTGCACTCTAGCCTGAGAGACAGAGCAAGACCCTGTCTCTGAAAAAATTAAAAATCAGTCAGTCAATCAATAAACCTAGTATCTGATAGCACAACAGGGTGATTACAGTTGAAAGCAATTTATTGTACATTTTAAAATGCTAAAAGAATAAAACTAGATTGTTCATAACACAAAAAAAGGACAAATGTTTGAGGTAATGGATACCCCATTAACCCTGATACGATGATTACACATTACATCCCGCTATCAAAATAATTCATGTACTTCATAAATATGAATATTCATAAATATTTTTATGAATACTATGTATTCATAAAAATAATAATAATAATTTTTTATAAAGAAACAATAGAGCCCAGGCTGTTGTCTGGAGTGAATCACAGACATAGGATCTAGGGAAAGACCTAACTATAAATAAATAAATACACATATATACTAATCTTTTTAGATATATAAAAACATATGTAACATATAAATAGGGGCATCAATTTACATAAAACAAAATTGCAATAGAAATGTTTATATATACAATAATAGAGGGCTGTATGCCATTGTGTAATGATATTTGGCCATATACAAAGCAAGAAAAGAACACTATTCAATAATGCAGGCACGCATGCACACGCGCGCACACACACACACACACACACACACACACACAAGGTCCCTACCTTAAACCATACACAAAAGTAAATTCCAGGTAGGTTTTAAAACTGAATATAAAAACATCAAACTCTACAGACTTTAGAAGAAAATATTTAAAAATTCTTTGATAGCTTCAAGGTAGAAAATATTTTTTTAGACCCAAAAATCTACAACTGTAAAATTTTCTTTTACATTCAATTACCTAAAATATTAAAAGTCAATATTAAAATAATAAAATGATAAGGCTTAGAGTAGAAGAAATAATTTGCAACTCATATAACTGACAAAGACAGTACAGAATATATAAAGAACATCTTTATATGATAAAAATCAATATGAAAAAAGACAATACAAAGGACACAAAGTTTCACTTATGCAGCATGAATAAGTTCTGGAGATTTAATGTATAGCATGGTAACTATAGTTAACAATACTATATTGTATACTTGAAATTTGCTAAGAAGGTAATCTTGTGTCTTCCTCACAAAAAAGGGAGTAACTCTGACGTGATAGGTATGTTAATCAGCTTGATTGTGATGATCATTTCATAATGTATACTTATATCAAAACATTAAGTTGTATACCTTAAATATATAGAAATATTTTTATCAATTATACCTAAATGAAGCTTTATAAAAAGACAAACAACAAAATGGAAAAATGATAAAATGACCAGATCATTCATAGAAACAAAAACCTAAATTGATAATAAATGTATGAAAACATGTTCAACTTTGCTAATATTTATGGAAATAAATATTAAAGCTACAGTAACATACCATTTAAAAACCATAAGGTTAAGGGAAAAATTAAAAAGACTGATAATACAAAGTGCCTGCGAAAATGTAGAGAACTGGGAACTCTAACAAACTACTGATGGGAGTTTAAGTTGACACAAGCACTTTGGAAAAGTTTGGAAGTGTGTGAAAGATGTACTCACCATAATTAGGGGAGTCAGAGATCACCTCTAACCATCTTTAAGCTCTTACGTGGGCCCTTCAGCTGAATCTATAAACCAAATTGACACCAGGCAGATTAAGAAAACAAAAGCATACACATTTTATTAGTTTTGCATGTACATGGGGACTTCACAAAAGAGTAAAGTCCAAAGAAGTGGCCAAAAAAAAGATGCTTCTATACTTTTTAGACAAATAATGATAAATTGAGAAGAAATGACAGGACAAAGGAAATCTGGCTAGGGACAGTAAGTATATTCAGGTTCACTGTAGCCGCCAGTTCCCAGTCTCTGGTGATAAAGGCTATTTTCTAGCCCTGGTACTGGGAGGGTACTCCTCCCAGAGGAATCTTTATGGCTTGCTGCCTGCAGGAAGAGACAGGTCAGCTAGACCTTTCTGAAACTATCATTTCTCCAATGTTTTCAACTCACCGTAGTCAATATATCAACCCAGCATATTTAGGGATGGTATATCATTCAGTCCTTCACATACAACCACAAAATTCCACTCAATATGTATCTTAGTGCAGAGGTTCTAGGATATATATGTGGCCTGAAGAACCCTAGAGGCTCCCTAAGACTCTTCTTTCAGGGAATCTACAAGATCAAAACTATTTTCATAATACTAAGATATTTTTTGCTTTTCCACATTCATTGCTTCACAAGCGTACAATGAAGTTTTGCAGATGCTACCTGCTATACACACACACACACAGACACATACATACATGCTAAACACCATCTCCTATGGGGAAGGAAGTGAAATGGCATCAGAAAGGGCCACATGGAACTGATTGTCTTGTAACCCTGAGTAGATGTAAAATGTTCATCATCAGCTTTACAAATTCTATTTTCTGGATCACATATTAAAGAGATAAAGTCTCCTACTGTGTATTTATATAAATAAACTATATTTACCAGCCTCAAATTCTTATATTTAACCAACAATGCTGATAGTAATCATAAATTCTCCTATGATAGCTTTTGGCTTTTTGACATGAGAAAAATGAAAGGACTTCCTCCACTGAGGAAACGTAACTCAGTGGAGAGAAAAGCACAAAAGCCATGGATGAAAAGAGTCTAGATTTTTACAACCATGCCTAGTGCTCATCCACTGGCCCAAGCAATTTACATAATATCTGTGAACCTCCTCCATTCCTTATTTGTAAAATGGAGATAATATTTCTTAGATAGCATTATAAGTATGAGGGGTACCTAATGTGAAAGGATTTTTTTTCTAATTAAGAAATAGCCTTTGGAGGTAGAAGATTTATTCATCTCTTTGGATTCCATGTTAGTCAACATAACCCTCCTTTCCATTCTCTGTAAATATTCGTAACTCCCTTATAGTGGCCCAGGGAGGGTTCATAGTAGGAGTCATCCTTCTCAGATGAAGGCAATAAAGGGTATATTGCCTAAAGAGAATTTTAAAACAATAATAAAACCAACTAAAAGTCCAAATGCTGTTTATTATTACCACAGGCTGCTGATTCTAAATATTGCCAATGCTGGAAAACTCTGCTCCGTGGCAAACCACCCCCACTGCCCACACTTTCGTTATGCCACTGCTCTTACACAGCTTCTTCTCTCTGTAGGACTCAGCAAAAATGCTGGCCTTTTTTTTTTTTGAGACAGAGTCTCACTCTGTTGCCCAGGCTGCAGGCTGGAATGCAATGGTGTGATCTCGGCTCACTGCAAGCTCTGCCTCCTGGGTTCAAGCAAGTCTCCTGCCTCAGCCTCCCGAGTAGCTGGGATTACAGGTGCCCACCACGATGCCTAGCTCATTTTTGTATTTTTAGTAGAAATAGGGTTTCACCATGTTGACCAGGCTGGTCTCAAACTCCTGACCCCTGGTGATCCACCCACCTTGGCCTCCCAAAGTGATGGGATTATAGGCACGAGCCACGGCACCCAGCCCTGGCCCTATTTAAATACAGCATCTTGCATATTCTGCATCTAACTCAGAAATGAAGAAAACACACAATAAAGCTAAAAATTCCATCGTTACATTCATGACCTCAAATCTTAAATGGACATTCAACACTGGTGGGCACTGCACTACACTTTTCTGGTATATTTGTTCCCCTACTATCCAAATTACTATTTCACACATTTTTCTTCCTTCTCAAATATACAACACTCCTGACTATCCCTCTCAGTATTTGCTAATGACCTCATACCTCATTAAGCAAGGAGAAAGAATGCAATGAGAACACCCTCATTTTCCTACCATTAAATATATCTTTCCTACTAAATTCTACCTTTCCTCCTCCTCTCCCAATAGATGAGGTATTCCTGCTCATAGATGATTGTCCCCTTGTGCTCTGGATCCCCTATCACTTTTTCAAGGACTTGATGTATATAATTACTTCCTATCTGTCAATTGGGTTATTATACATAATGGAAGAATAGATGGATAAATAGATGAATGGATGGATAGATGGATGAATGAATGAATGGAGAAAGAGATGTTCCCTTGTTCACACCTCCTTTGCAGCTACAACCTAATTTCTCTGCTTCCTTTCCAAGAGAAACATCCAAAGTGATGTCTAAAGTCATATTCTCCATTTTCTCACTTCCTATTCTCTCTTCAGCTTGATTTAACTGGACTTTGTCCCCACCATTCCACAGAAACTGTTCTAAGCAAGATCATCAACAATCTCTATCATGTCCAATCCAATGTCACTTCTCTGCCCTTAAGCCCTCAGCAGCACACAGCTACTATAATACTCCCTTCCCTTTGAAGCATTTTCTTCTTTTGTAGCATCACATTGTTCTGGTGTTCTTGCCTAACTAATTGCTCTTCGTGAGTTCATTCTTCACATCTTTAGATACAACCTTTATATTCATTCTCAAAAATCTGTATTTACAGCTCCAGCCTCTCCCTTGAATTCTCTGTCTAAAAATGGCATTCATTTCTATTTTAATATGTCCAAAACAGAATTCTTGCTTCCCTACAGTATATGTGCTTCCACCATCTTCCCTTCATCAGCAAATGACACAATAGCTTACCCAGTTGCTCAAGCTGGAAACCTAATGGTTACCTTTTTTCTCACACCCCAAATTAATCTCATCAGCAGCCCCAAAATATATTCTAGATCTAACCATTTCTTTCCATTCTTTATCATGGTAGTCTAAGCCATTATCATCTTCACCTTGGGCTGCTGAAATTTCCTTCTGTTTGCCCATCCATCATTCTTTTACCAAAAATTCTATATTCTACACAAAAGCAAGAATCAGTTTGCTTTTGTGTAAAATATAGAACTTCATAAGCAAGCTGACTTGCTTACAAAATGCAAATTAGATCATGTTGCTTCCCTGGTGAACATCCTCCCATTACTTTCCATTATACCTAGAATAAAATCCAAAACCTTTACCATGGCCTAGAAGCCCTGCACTATCTGGCTCATCTCCACCTCTGTGATCTCATCTCCTACTGCTCTAGCCATTGCCCAACGCATTTTAGCAATATTGACCTTCTTTTTCTTTCCTGGATATGACCAGGGCCCTTTTCCTTAGAGTGAGTTTACATCCCAGTTTCCCTGAGTGGTCCAGGTTTTTGCCTGTTGTTCTGATGTCCTATTCACTTTTGCATTTGCACTTGAGCATTTGTCTCAGACTCATCTTTTGTTTTAAAACCAAGGCTTATTAATTGTTGCATTAAAATAAGCCAAAATGGGTTTGGTAAATCTTCCCTTTGTACTTCCAGTGGCTACCCTGCTGTTGTCTAATAGTGTGTGAAACATGTGCAGCAAACTGAGTTCTCACTCTAACAAATTGACTAAATCTGAAATGTGACTATCAATAAGCATTCTCTTTTTTCAGATGCTTTCAAAGGAAAAGTAACAATCAAGTTGGACTCTTCCTAAAGTAATGCACTGGGACAGAAGAGGGTAGGAAGAGCCAAGTGTTCCAGGTTTCTGGGGGTGGTCAGAGATGAAGTAAATCTCTCTACCCCTGGTATACTAGCCAGTGGGGCAAGATGTTGGAAAATATCCTGTGGATTACTGGACTTACCTTGTCTGAATGGAATCTCCTTTAGCAGTGCTTTTAGGGTGAGATTGTGTTCCTGTTTGTAGAAATCTAGTAAGAAACATCTTGTTCTAAACACAGACTGTGGCTAATGACTTTCCACCCTGATGCAGCCCTCTGAGGAACTACTGTGTGGATTGGCCACAATCTCAGTGAAAGGACATTTGCTCTGGTCTGCCCAGACTCACCTAGGTTTCAGATGTAACACCAAGAGCAGCAACATTTGCAATAGCAACTCAGAATGATGCCATTCAGCCAATTCTCTCAATTTTCTGAGATAGAAACTTGGGACAGTCTCATTAGACTAAGTAGATAACCCTGGGTGTCCAAAGGGATATCTGGAGATAGGGGAAAAAAAGGAAAAAAAATACGCTGCTGCAGATTGTGAGATAGAGATGGAGTCATATTCGCTTTATATAAAATAATATAAGCTTTTTTCTGAACTCTAATCTGAGTCATTTCACTTATATGCAGATCTCCAAAACACATAATAAATCTGAACACATTCAATGCTAGTGAGAGAATTTCTACAAAGCACTCGATGCCCGGTAGATGCTGAGTAAACAGTAGCCAATTTCACTGAGTACCTAGATGGTACCCAGTATAAAGAAAGTCCTAGAAGTTCACAAGAAGTTACAGATCCTGTTTTGTGCACTCTTGAAGTTGACATTCCACTTTGATTGTAACTTAAATACATATACATTTGAATAGCAACAAAAGCTAGAATGTGATTAAGTCTAAAAGTAAATATTCCAACAATAAATGCTGCAGGAATTAGAGAAAAAAAGGCATTATTTTGAGCTGGGTAATACCGTTTTTTATAAAAATTATTAAGCTCATGATTGCAATAAGCTATCCAAATCTCAATAATCAAAAAATTAATGTTAACAATATGCCTAAAAATAAGTATGTAAGCACTAAGAAGTTTAATGTCTTAATCTATTTTTCTTTTCCTTAAGAATAAATAATTTACTGTTAGAAGTTCAATTAAAGAACATGCTGAGAAAGAGTAGGACCCTAGAAAAAAATAAGATGGCCATTCACTGAGGCCCACATTCATATGTACCTCAGAAAATTACTCACTATCTGGGGTCGCTGGCACACAACCATGTAGGACCAGAAACTGGATCTCACCAATGTCTCAGAGTGATAAAACTCAGGAATGCTAAGTTATGCAAAACAAACCCATATGAAACAAATACTAATGGATTACTTCACACAGATAAATGTAATTGTCAGTCGAATAGGGGCATTGGCCTAAATAGTACAATCTTCTTTTTGGACACATGCTTCACGGAAACAAAATTGTCAAAGAAGCTTGGTAAACCTAGGCTCAGAATGGGAAGCAGGTGCAGTTAATTTTATTATTTGGATGTTTGATAATAGCAGGTCTAATGGACTTATGGGTCCATCTCCTTAATAAGGAAGAAGACATGAAATAATGCCATAACTCATGTTGAACTCCTAGAATGTAGTATGGCTCACAGTAAGCATTCAATAAATATTTGTTGAAGGAATGAAAGTTCCCCTGAACACTGCTTGGATAGGTATTGCCAAAGTTTATCTTTTAAAAAAATTTTAAATGTCATTATTCTAATCAGGACATTTTTCATGATATATTAATACCTTCAATCCCTTATAGTCAAGACTTACTAATTTCAAAGCCAGTTGGTCTTTTTAAAGCAAAGTTTCTCAAACTTAGCACCATTGACATTTTCTACTAGATAATTTTTTGTTATGGCAGGCTGTCTTGTGCCTTGTAGAATGTTTTACTGCATCACTGGCCTCTATGCCCCAATGCCAGTAGCACATACATACCCTCTACTGTCTCTCTTCTTAACATTTACCTTTGAAATGCATGATTGTATTTTGTTTCATGGTTTTGACATAGTTCACTTCAATAAGACTAAATGAAAATAGGATTGGCCTGGGGTGGGGTAGGGTAGAGTAGAAGGAGGAATTTGAGAAGGAAGAACGAGTAAGAACATGTAAGTCAATCAAAAATATCTCCAGGCATTGCCAAATATCCTTCAGGGGCAAAATCCATCTTGTTGAGAACCAGTTCTTTAAAGTGATATCTCTGCTCTGATCTTTCAAGTACTAATTTCAGAACTTAACCATCAAAGACAAAGTCCATGAGTTCTTACAGTCATCACTGTTGTTTCTCCTAAGCTCCACTTTAACCCTTACTGTCAATGTCACCAGACCATTATATAGACGCTGTATTACCAGTAGTAGTCTCAAGGGAAAGAGAAAATAAAACAATTAGGAAAAAATGTAAGTTCCTCACTTCCACTCACCCCCACTCAAATACCACCAAGAGTCCTTGGAGATACAGTGAAGGCGGTCAGTTATTTTGTGAGTGTGTCTTACCAGCACACTTGGTGAGCTTTCATCCAGTGGATAAGCAGCAGCAAAGGAAAGCAAGCAGAAATCAAATTTCAAAAAGAAGCAACATAAAGAATTTTGACTCTATGACCATTCCTTTATAACAAAGATTGATATGGTCAATGAGTTTTCTTTAACACCCATCATGCTTCTCTTACACCACACTCTTCTCCCCCAAACCCCTTTTCCCATTTAGCCTATTTTTTTTTTTTTTTTTTGAAACAGAGTTTTGCTCTTTTGCCCAAGCTAGAGTGCAGTGGCCTGAACTTGGAGCTTACTGTGGCCTCTGCTTCCCCATTCAAGTAATTCTTCTGCCTCAGCCTCCCGAGTAGCTGGGATTACAGACATCCGTGACCCTGCCCAGCTAATTTTTTCTATTTTTAGTAGAGATGAGGTTTCACTATGTTGGTCAGTCTTCTCTTGAATTTCTGACCTCAAGTGATCTGCCCACCTCGGCCTCCCAAAGTGCTGGGCTTCCAGGCGTGAGCCACCATACCCAGCCTATTTAGTCTTTTTGGTCTTATTGCAGTGAACTACATTTCTTTTCCTTTAGTCTTATTGCAGTGAACTATGTCAAACCCATGAAACAAAACACAGTCATGCATTGCAAAGGTGAATGTTAACAGGAAACACATTGTGCATTTTTCATAGAATTGGTCCTTCTGCCTGAGTCTTTGAGCTGCTTTCTAACTGTGAAAGTATTTAGAAACTCTTATCTGACCTTGCAACTCTTTTATGGCCATAAATTCATTTATTTCTTATTTTCATTTTTTATTTTTCCATAAGTTACTGGGGTACAGGTGGTATTTGGTGACATGAATAAGTTCTTTAGTGGTGATTTGTGAGATTTTGGTGCACCCATTACCCAAGCGGTATACACTGAACCATATTTGTTGTCTTTTGTCCCTCCTGCCCTCCCTCCCATCCTTCTCCCCAAGTCCCCAAAGTCCATCATATCATTCTTAGGCCTTTGCATCCTCATAATTTAGCTCCCACATATCAGTAAGAACATACAATGTTTGGGTTTCCATTCCTGAGCTACTTCACTTAAAATAATAGTCTCCAATCTCACCCAGGTCACTGCAAATGCCATTAATTCATTCCTTTTTATTGCTGAATAGTATTCCATCAAATATATATATATATACATAAATATATACACATATATATAGATATATATATAGATATATATATAGATATATATAGATATATATTGATATATATATATATCAACAAGTGGATAAAGAAACTGTGGTGTATATATATAATACGTGTGTGTGTATATAGGTATATACACAAATATATGTGTATATATATGTGTGTGTGTGTGTGTATATGTATATATGTATGTGTGTGGTATATCCACAGTTTCTTTATCCACTTGTTGATTGATGGGCATTTGGGTTGGTTCCACAATTTTGCAATTGTAAATTGTGCTGCTATAAACATGCATGTGCAAGTATCTTTTTCAGAAAATGACTTCTTTTCCTCTGGGTAGATACCCAGTAGTGGGATTGCTACTTGTAGTGGGATTGCTACAAGTAGTTCTCCTTGTAGGTCTTTAAGGAATCTCCACACTGTTTTTCATAGTGGTTGTACTAGTTTACATTCCCGTCAGCAGTATAGCATTCCCTGATCATCGCATCCACACCAACATCTACTGTTTTTTGATTTTTTGATTATGGCCATTCTTGTAGGAGTTAGATGGTATGGCATTGTGGTTTTGATTTGCATTTCCCTGATCATTAGTGATGTTGAGCATTCTTTCATATGTTTCTTGGCCACTTGTATATCTTCTTTTGAGAATTTTCTATTCATGTCGTTCGCCCACTTTTTGATGGGATTGTTTCTTTCCTTACTGATTTGTTTTTGTTGTGGATTCTGAATATTAGTCCTTTGTCAGATGTATAGATTGTGCAGATTCTGCTGTTTACTCTGCAGACTGTTCCTTGTGCAGTGCAAAAGCTCTTTAGTTTAATTAAGTCCCAACTATTTATCTTTGTTTTTATTGCATTTGCTTTTGGGTCCTTGGTCATGAAATCCTTGCCTAAGCCAATGTCTAGAAGGGTTTTTCCAACGTTTTCTTCTAGAATTTTTATAGTTTCAGGTCTTAGTTTTAAGTCCTTAATCCATCTTGAGTTGAGATTTGTGTAAGGTGAGAGATGAGGATCCAGTTTCATTCTCCTACATGTGGCTAGCCAATTATCCCAGCACCATTTGTTGAATAGGGTGTCCTTTCCCCACTTTATGTTTTTGTTTGCCTTGTCAAAGATCAGTTGGCTTAAGTATTTGGGCTTATTTCTGGGTTCTCTATCCTGTTCCATTGGTCTATGTTTCTCCATGCTGTTTTGGTGACTATGGCTTTATAGTATAGTTTGAAATCCAATAGTGTGATGCTCCAGATTTGTTCTTTTTGCTTAGTCTTGCTTTGGCTATGTGGGCTCTTTTATGGTTCCACAGGGATTTTAGAATCGTTTTTTTCTAATTCTCTGAATAATGATGATGGTATTTTGATGGGGATTGCATTAAAATGAATTTGTAGATTGCTTTTGGTAGTATAGTCATTTTCACAATATTGATTCTATCCATCCATTAGCATGGGATGTGTTTCTATTTGTTTGTGTCATCTATGATTTCTTTCAGCAGTGTTTTGTAGCTTTTCTTGTAGAGATCTTTCACCTCCTTGGTTAGGTGTATTCCTAAGTATTTTATTTTACTTTATTTTATTTTGCAGCTTTTGTAAAAGGGGCTGAGTTCTTGATTTGATTCTCTGCTTGGTTGCTGTTGGTGTATAGAAGAGCTACTGATTCACATACATTAATTTTGTATCTGGAAACTTTGCTGAATTCTTTTATCAGTTCTAGGAGCTTTTGGAGGAGTCTTTAGGGTTTTCTAGTATACATTCACATCATCAGCAAACAGTAATAGTTTGACTTCTTTTTTACTGATTTGGATGCCCTTTATTTCTTTCTCCTGTCTGATTGCTCTGACTAGGACTTGCGGTACAATGTTGAAGAGGAGTGGTGAGAGTAGGCATTCTTGTCTTGTTCCAGTTCTCAGCGGGAATCTTTCAACTTTTCCCCATTCAGTATTATGTTGGCTGTGGGTTTGTCATAGATGGCTTTTATTACATTGAGGTATGTCCCTTGTATGCTGATTTTGCTGAGAGTTTTAATCATAAAGCAATGCTGGATTTTGTCAAATGCTTCTTTTGCATCTATTGAGATGATCATGTGATTTTTGTTTTTAATTCTGTTTATGTGGTGTATCACATTTATTGACTTTCATATGTTAAGCTATCCCTGGCCGGGCACAGTGGCTCACGCCTGTAATCCCAGCACTTTGGGAGGCCGAGGCAGGCGGATCAGGAGGTCAGGAGTTCGAGACTATCCTGACCAACATGGCTAAACCCCGTCTCTACTAAAAATACAAAAAAAAAAAAAAAAAAAAGGCAAAAAAATATTTAAAAAAAAAAAAGCTATCCCTGCATCCCTGATATAAAACCCACTTGATCATGGTGGATTATCTTTTTGATATGTTGTTGGATTCACTTAGCTAGTATTTTGTTAAGGATTTTAGCATCTATGTTCATCAAGGATATTGGTCTGTAGTTTTCTATTTTGGTTATGTCTTCCTGGTTTTGATATTAGGGTGATGCTGGCTTCACAGAATGAGTTAAAGAGGGTTCCTTCTTTCTCTATCTTGTGGAATAGTGTCAAAAGGATTGGTACCAATTCTTCTTTGTATGTCTGGTAGAATTCTGCTGTGAATCCATCTGACCCTGGACTTTTTTTGTTGGTAAATTTTAAATTACACTTTAAATTATATTTCAATCTCACTGCTTGTTATTTGTCTGTTCAGGGTGTCTAATACTTCCTGATTTAAGCTAGGAGGTTTGTATTTTTTCAGGAATTTATCCATCTCTTCAAGGTTTACTAGTTTATCTGCATAAACATGTTCATAGTAGCCTTGAATGATATTTTGTATTTCCGTGGTGCCAGTTGTAATATCTCTTGTTTCATTTCTTCATGAAGTTATTTGAATTTTCTCCCTTCTTTTCTTGGTTAGTCTTGCTAAGGGTCTATTAATTTTCCCTTTTCAAAGAACCAGCTTTTTGTTTCATTTCTCTTTTGTATTTTTTTGTTGTTGTTGTTTCCATTTCATTTAGTTCTGCTCTGATCTTGGTTATCTCCTTTCTTCTGCTAGGTTTGGATTTGGTTTGTTGGTTCCCTAGTTCCTTGAGGTGTGACCTTAGAATGTCAGTTTGTGTTCTTTCAGTCTTTTTGATGTAGGTCTTTAGGGCTATGAACTTTCCTCTTAGCACCACCTTTACTGTATCCCAGAGGTTTTGATATGTTGTGTCATTATTGTCATTCAGTTTGGAGAATTTTTAAATTTCCATCTTGGTTTTGTTTTTGATCCAAGGATCATTCAGGAGCAGATTATTTAATGACCATGTATTTGCATGGTTTTGAAGGTTCCTTTTGGAGTTGGTTGCCAGTTTTATTTCACTGTGGTCTGAGAAAGTGCTTGATATAATTTCAATTTTCTTAAATTTATTGGGGCTCGTTTTACAGCCTATCATATGGTCTACCTTGGAGAAAGTTCCATATGCTATTGAATAGAATGTGTATTCTGCAGATGTTGGATGAAATGTTCTGTATATATCTGTAAAGTTCATTTGTTTAAATCCATTGTTTCTTTGCTGGCTTTCAGACTTGACAACCTGTCTAGTGGAGCACTTAGGGTCCAATGTTAGTATTGAGATGTGAGGTATCGTTGCATCATCGTTCTATCTATTGCCTGTGTACTTTGGGTTTTCTGCATTTTGTTTTTGCTTTTTAACATGTTTTTGTTTTATAGGTCCTGTGTGATTTATGCTTTAAAGAGGTTCTGTTTTGATGTGTTTCCAAGATTTGTTTCAAGACTTAGAGCTCCTTACCAGTTCTTGTAGTGGTAGCTTGGTAGTGGCAAATTATCTCAGCATTTGTTTGCCTGAAAAAGACTGTATCTTTCCTTCATATATGTTGCTTAGTTTTGCTGGATACAAAATTCTTGGCTAATAATTGTTTTGTTTGAGGAGGCTAAAGATAGGGCCCCAATCCCTTCTAGCTTGTAGAGTTTCTGCCGAGAAATCTGCCGTTAATCTGATAGGTTTTCCTTTATAGGTTGGCTGGTGTTTATGTCTCACAGCTCTTAAGATTCTCTCCTTCATCTTAACTTTAGATAACCCGATGACAATGTGCCTAGGTGATGATCTTTTAGTGATGAATTTCCCAGGTGTTGTTTGTGCTGCTTGTATTTGGATGTCTAGGTCTCTAGCAAGGCTGGGGAAGTTTTATTTGATTATTACCCCAAATATGTTTTCCAAACTTTTAGATTTACCTTCCTCCTCAGAAACACCGATTATTCTTAGGTTTGATCATTTAACATAATCCCAGACTTCTTGGAGGCTTTGTTCATATTTTCTTATTCTTTTTTCTTTGTCTTTGTTGGATTGGGTTAATTCAAAGACCTTGTCTTCAAGCTCTGAATTTATTTCTTCTACTTGTTCAATTCTGTTGCTGAGACTTTCTAGGGCATTTTGCATTTCTATAGTGTGTCCAATGTATCCTGAAGTTTTGGTTGTTTTATTCTTTAACCTATCTAATTCCTTGAATATTTCTTGTATCATTTTTTGGATTTCCTTACATTGGGCTTCACCTTTTTCTGGTGCCTCCCAGATTAGCTTAATAACTAACCTCCTGAATTATTTTTCTGGGACATCAGGGATTTCTTCTTGGTTTGGATCCATTGCTGGTGAACTAGTTTGACTTTGTGGGGGGTGTGGGGGTGTTAAAGAGCCTTGTTCTGTTATATTACCAGAGTTGGTTTTCTGGTTCCTTCTCATTTGGGTAGGCTCTGTCAAAGGGAAGGTCTAGGGTTGAAGGCTATTGTTCAGATTCTTTCGTCCCACAGGGTGTTCCCTTGGTGTAGTATTCTCCCCCTTTTCCTATGGATGTGGCTTCCTAGAGCCAAGTTGCAGTGATTGTTATCTCTCTTCAGGGTCTAGCCACTCCAGGCTCGTACTGGGAAGGGATTGTCTGCACAGAGTCCTGTGATGTGAACTGTCTATGGGTCTCTCAGCCATGGATACCAGCACCTTCAGTTTCGCCAGTGGGTGTGTGTGTTCAGGAGAAGAGGATCTGCCTTTCCCACTTCTGCAGTTAGGGCATTCACAGTATTGGGGGTGTCTCCCGGGTCCTGCAAGAGCAGTCTGCTTCCTTCAGAGGATCTGTGGGTCCTCTCAGCATTGCTGGTTTGTTCTTGCAGTTGATCTGGAGCTAAAATTCATGATGTGAGCCTCTGCACGCTGCTCTGTCTGTCCAAGTCAGAGCTGCAATCTCCATACCTTCATTTAAATTCAGAAGCTACACATCTTCCAACTAGTCTCATCATGCGTAGACTTGACTGCCTGTTCAGTATGTTCCACACTCCATACCTGGTGTACGAAATGTGTGGCATGTACACATATGGATTTTAGCAGGATATATGGCTAATAAGCACTGCTAGTCCAGAATGTGAATCCATATGTGTAATATGAATACAAAGTTAACTGGTAACAGTGGAAAAAAAAGAGTTTTGAAAGACAGGATTTTTGACTAATTGATCCTAAAAACAAATTTATGAAACAACTATAACATGAACAATATATATAACTTTTTGGAATTTAAAAAGGCTATTAATTCATATGATCACATTTTTTAAAAATAAAATATCACATATATTAAATACACGAGAAGACAGAAATTAATATTTATGGAACATCCAGCATATGCCTAGGCACCATCTGCAATAAATATTATTTTACAGTTGAGGGAACATGGACCCATACTAATTAAATTATTGCCTCAGATATCAAAGATAGTAAATAATACAATAAGGATGTAAACCTCATGTTTTTTCCCCAACCTTCCAGCACCTCTCACTTAAACAAAATACATGATTTTTTCTTTGATGTCATAAATACCATTATGCCTAAATTGCTGATATAGCAAACACCATTTTATTTAAAATATTTAAAAATACAATATAAACCTTAAAGGTAAATATTCTCAATGCTTTTCAATTGGTTAAATTACATTTTGTTAAACATAGGATTTTGATGGGCTTAACAAAAAATAACATGCAAGAGTGATAAAAGTTGAAAACTTGGCCAGAAATTCTATTTAATCTATGTTAGGATAATTTAGTTATATAAAGTTAAATAAATCAAATATATGACCAAAACTTAATAAATATTTTGATAAAATAAATGATAAATGAAATATTATGTATAAGATATTAATAGAGTTGAGCCATGTTTAAGTCCCATTCAGTGGAATGAAATGTTTTGTTGCATGTGTTTTGCTTGACAAAATGGCTACTTAAATCCCAAGCAAACTCTCTGCCTGTCTGTTAGTCTCAGAAAGTCACAAGTAATTTCTGTTTTAAATTCAGACATGATATTTCCACAGCCTTTCTTTACATCTTAGAATTAAATACAACTGCCTTCAGAGTCATTTTTCTCTTTATCCTCAATCTTTTCTTAATTTGTCCTCAAATGACCAGTCAGGAAAATCAGAAAGTTTAATGTGCCAAGAGTCACAAAAATGTCATTCCGATAAGCACTCACAGCAAGGACATGTATCTAAAAAAAGCCTTGATTTATTTCAGGAGCTTGTTAAAAGGGGTTCGTAAGCTAAATTTTCAGCCAATAAATTCGGTTTCAGTATGAAATGGGTAATAGGATAACATTAGTCCAAGTTTCAGGAATTTTCCACCTCAAATAATTGCCTATGATAAAACTATGAGTTACAATTATTACTGTAATCAACCATTCTACAGAAACCACTCTTTTCTGAATACATGATGTAAAGAAGAATAAAGAGAATGAGTCAGAAATGCAGAGACTCACTTTTTTTTATATTGTTCTCTCCGTAGCACCCCACAAAAAAACGTCCTGGAGACTGAACTATGATTAAATGTAATATACTGCATGCCAATGATTTTGCGCATAAGATGCAATGGGTGTATGATAAGCTACCAATCACCCCAAGGGTGGATCTTCTCCAGCTGGTGTTATTTTGTTTTGTTTTTAACTTTTTTTAAATTATTACTATTAAATGCTTAGGACAAAGTATTATTTTTCCCAATAAGAGCAGTGTAAAAACTGTTCTGACCTATGTGATTTACCATAATTAATAAGCCAATTTTAACTAAGAAAAAATTAAAATAAAACCTATTGCTGAAGCAAGATGAGAAAATCTGACAAAATTCTAACAGCTGCCCTGGGTAAAAGACACAACTAATTAGTCTGGGTAAATCCCCTTTTGTTAATTATTTTAATAATTACCTGATGATAAACACATAACTATTCTAATTAATTTCCCAACGATTTTCCTAATGTGTCTACATTGTTTAATATTCTACAATTTCTTCACTTATAAAATAGATATGATATTGATCTTGCTGATACAGAGAAAAGAATTTAAAGCATGTATTCTGCAACTTTAATATGCAAAATAATTGAAAATTAACTTTCTTAAATAGTGTATTAAGCACATGGTTGGTATTTAACAATTATTATGTATCTTTCTTCTTTTCTTCATTATCATCTTATTCTCCTTCTTTATTGTGGGGAGTGGAAAAAGCACTGAACCAGGAGTTGAGGGAATTATTCTAGTGTTGGACTGTCACTGCTAGACATCAGAACAACCTCAGTATCCTCACCTTAAAAACAGAGTAATGCCATTTCCCTTTTCTACATCATATAGTTTTGTGACCGTGAATGAGATAATGAATGTAAGAAAATTCTCAAGTCGTAATATTCTATATAAAAGTAAGGTGTTATTAGCAGGACTTTAAAGTGAAAGCTAAAGAGATTATTTGGGCCTATTAATAATTTGTCACAGACTTTATCATTTATAAGTCTTAGATGACTTTCAGTTTGTAAGGGCTCCAAGTAGCTATTCATGTTTCTCTAACCCCATGAACATATATCACTCAAAAATCACCAAGAGCCTAATTCTTATTTCGTAAAAAGCTTGGGGACTCAAAAAAGACAAAAGTCTGACCTATGTTAATGCCTACACTCAATCATATAATATTGAACATACCAAAGATTTCTAAAATGTATTTCAGAACAGCAAAACCAGTTTTCAAAATAGCAAAACCAGTTTTCAAGTAGCACAATTAACATAGTCCTTGAGAGTGAGAGACGGACTGTGTGGAACAGTAGGTAGAATCATGATGTCTTCTGTTTATACTCATTCCTGTGAAGTCTTAGTGCCTACATTCTTATCCCAGTTTTCTCAGTTACCAACAAAGAAGGTAAAGCTATGAGCAAATCTTCTATTTAGATAGCATATTCAAAAAACATAGAAATTAAATAGGCTGTGCCAGGAGCCTGTGTATTATTTGTTCCTTTTTTGAGAAGACATAAAATGAGTGCCACAACCAAAGTATCTTTCCAAATGATTAAAGACAATTCCTTGAGAGTAAGTAGCCATGCATTATATAACCTTGCCATTAAACTAGTGGCAACTGATTGAACCAGAGATTTGGGCATTAACTTCAGAAGAGCTACTTGGAGACTGACAGCAGCATAGGAATGTTCTGGAACCAGAGCTGTGTCAAACAGGGGTACTCTAGGCCAAATAGTAATGAGCCAGCCTAAAAGAACCTTTCCTGAAAATTTGAATTTGAGCTATTAAAAGAGAATTGATAGGGCATAAGGACAGTTTAACTTAGATTTAAGAATGTGGTATGTGAAGTCTTAGTGCCTACATTCTAATCCCAGTTCTCTCAGTGACCAACAAAAAACCTTAAAGCAAGTGAGTGAACCTCTCTGGACTTCATTTTCCTCACATGTAAAATTAGAAAAATAATAGCATAAGAGGTTGTCATTAGAAAAGGGCAATTGATAATTGTTTGGCACCTAAAATAAATCCACTAAAACAGAGTCCAGAAATTTTGAGCAAATGGTCAAAAGTATGATTATGACTTTATCTTTTTTTTTTTTTTTGAGACGGAGTCTCGCCCTCTCCCCCAGGCTGGAGTGCAGTGGCCCGATCTCAGCTCACTGGAACCTCCAACTTTCAGGTTCATGCCATTCTCCTGCCTCAGCCTCCTGAGTAGCTGGGACTACAGGTGCCCACCACCACGCCCGGCTAATTTTTTATATTTTTAGTAGAGATGGGGTTTCACCGTGTTAGCCAGGATGGTCTCGATCTCCTGACCTCGTGATCCACCCACCTCGGCCTCCCAAAGTGCTGGGATTACAGGCGTGAGCCACCGCGCCCGGCGATTATGACTTTATCTTAAAAATAAAATTAGAATTATAAAAATAAGTATTTTAAAATATTACTAATATTTAGATTATAGCTTTCAGTATATACCAAGTATTAGAATGAACAAAGTGTCAAGTCATGGAGTTAGGAGGACAAAACAAAATGCTAGGATAATATGGTTCACGTTGCATTTCACATTTTTAAAAATATATTCCATGACTTCTAAAATTATTCCGAGACTTTACTACTCAAATCTTTCTTTTTTAGCATGTTTATTATGTTGTGATCCATGTCAATTTTATCTTCTCCAATTGTTAACTGGCCACATTCCCAAATTCTCATTTATCAATGGCTTTTCTGTTGACAACTTCATTAAATTCTACATCTTTTGCAAATTTTACTATTATGCTTTGAATCACATTTACATTGTATATGAGTGGTTTGTTAATCACCAAGACTAATATTAAGTGGGGAGGAGTTTTGGGTGGGAAATATATAGTTTTCTGTTCATTCATGAATATTTTCTTATGTAATGGCTTTGGGGCTCCCTGTGCACTCAATGTGGGGACTAAGGTAATGAATAGTCAGAAAAGAAAGATACCCTATACCCTGTGAGTGTAAAAATGAGACTTTGTTTGGCACATAGTAAGCCTCTAATGGTTTCTTATTTGTATTTTTAAAAATAACTGGCAATAAGCAGAAGCCACTGGCAGAAACAAGGAGAGAAGAAAGGAGTAACGAATCGGTGATGGAACAGGAAGGAATTAACTGAGGGAAGCAAAGGGCTGCTGAGTCACAAGCATGACAGGCAACTAGAATCAGCCTGGGCTCCCCAGAGCTGCTGCTCATGCTGAACACTGCGGGCTTGCTCAGAATTTCCTGGCTGTCCTTTCAGACTTCGTGTGCATCGTGACAATACGCCACTCTCACCTAAGGGAATCTAAGGATGTTGCTACCCTGAAATAGCCAAATACTCCAGTTGAATCTATTTGTTAAAGCTTAGTCAACCAGATTTGTTTCTAAGGAGACACTGACAATAAAAATAAAAATAAAAAACAGAAAAACATTATTTTTCTCTGCATAAAAGAGCCCTTTCCTTTTTAGATCTTCCTGAGTCTCAAAACTGTTCTCTTCCTTGAGTTTCAACAAATCCCAAAGGACACTTTCTTCAACTTTCACATAAAAGAAAACAATCCTTAATAATATATTAAGTGTATTATTAGCAATTTACAATTCACAAAGCATTGTATATCACATTTACAAACGGAGAGTTTAAATATAACAAACCCTATAAATTGAATGTAGAAAAGTTCATTTTTAATAAGATCCCTGGTTAACTAATTAATCCCTTATTTCACATTTTTCACTACTAAATGAGAATCCAATTCCAGTTTTACCTTTCTAGGAATATTTGTACGTCATCTAAAGTTGTGAGTGTTTGTTTGTTTGTTTGTTTGTAGACAGGGTCTCGTTCTGGCGCCCAGGCTGAAGTCCTACGGCACTATTGCAGCTCACTGCGGCCTCGACCTCGTAGGCTCAAATGAACCTCCCACCTCAGCCCCCTGCGTAGCTGGGACTACAGGCACACACCACCACTCCTAGCTAATTTTTGTATTTTTGGAGACAGAGGGTTTCTTTATGTTGCCCAGGTTAGTTGTGTTTAAAAACTCTTTAGCCACACATACATGAAGAGTCTCTTGGTTTATTTCATAAATTACTAGTATCATCTATAAGCTTTTCATTCACTAATTCATTATTTTATTCAACAATTATATATTGAGCAGACACTTACTATGTACCCAGTAATGCATTAGGGACTGGATCTCAGTAGCTTAACTTTCAGAGTGAAACTTTTGGAGACCATCATGACACAGCCAGGATAGCCATGGGGAGACCTGTTGATGGCAACCCAAGAGGAGCTTCCTATGGAAACACTAAACGCATGTGACTAAATTCTATAGTAGAAAAATTACAGACTTGGAATTCAAATCCCAGCTCTGCCATTGACTTGCTTGCTATTGATTTGGGGCAGTGCCTTCGCCTCTCCAAACACCTATAAAATGGGAACAATAGTCTCTATCTCATTGTGGCACAAGGATAGGACATAATGGTAATATATGTGAAGTGTCTGGTCAGTCAACATCTAATAAGTGTTCAATAACAAACAACTGCTGTTCTTATGAAAGGGGGGTAGCCTTTTTTCTAAGGGAGGTTCTTGGAAGCCCCAATATTATGTATTATTAACATTATTATTTTTAGATGGAAAAAACTTAAGCACAGAGAAGTTAAACCATTTATTCATGTAACAAATTTTTTAGCACTATGGGGGGTACTAATCTTTGCAAATACAGGATTCAGAGGACAGAGTTTGAACTCAGCGCATTCATTGTCTCACAGAGGAGACACAGGAGAGTGCTAAGTGCCCCAGAAAGAGAAGAACAGGTTTGTGGGAAAACACAGAGAATGAGCTCATTCAGAATGCAGGGTAGAGTGGGTGGCAAGGAGGCTCCCCAGAGGGGAAGTCCTAGTTTAGCTAGAAAGGAAGCATCCTGACCAAAGCCTGGCCTTGAAACCAAATCGCTGTCTCCAAGATCGGTGAACTTCCTACTATGCCAAAGCCTCTTTAATTAAATTCAATTAAATGTTTTCTTAGCACCTGCTCTATGGAAAAGTCTGTCCTAGATGGAAACAAAGGTGAATCATTATAGTTCTTATCTCATGAAAGCAAAGGCAAATAAGACAGGCATTCAGATAACCAACTCAAAACATAAGAGGCAAAAGAGAGTTTCATATTAAAAATCAGGTACTAGGCATCCTACTTCAGCTTTCACCTATTCTCAGACTTTCAGTCTAGATGCTACTGATTCCTCACAGCCCACATGATAACAGGTCACTAAATAGCCACAAAGGTGAATTCCGCCACGTCACTATCATCCGTGCTGTTCTGGACAAAGCTGAATGGATATTATTCACCACCTTATCTGTGAATTATAATACAATCTCTTTAATTTACAATTAACAGAAATTGAAAGGAGCTTCTTTTATCACTTGCAGGTATGAAGAATTTTATATTTCACTGTAAACAATGTTTCTGCTTATTTTACAATGTTTACTGGTGAAATCTATTTAAACATATTTCAGGTGTCTACAAATTTATCTTTAGTTTTTTCTTTTTTTTTTTTTTTTTTTTTTTGAGGCAGGCTCTCACTCTGTCACCCAGGCTGGAGGGCAGTGGTGCAATCTCTGCTCACTGCAACCTCCGCCTCCTGGGTTCAAGTGATTGTCCCACCTCAGCCTTCCAAGTATCTAGGACTATAGGTGCACGCTGCCATACCCATCTAATTTTTGTATTTTTTGGTAGAGATGGGGTTTCACCATATCGGCCAGGCTGATCTCAAACTCCTGACCACAAGTGATCCTCCTGCCTCAGCCTCCCAAAGAGCTGAGATTATAAGAATGAGGCCACCGTGCCCAGGCCTTTCGTTTTCTTCTGAAATGCTTTATTCCTCAGATTTGGGTATCAGTATTATGCTTGCTTCAAAAAATAATTGGGGAAACTTCCTCTCACTCTGTGTTTTGGAGCAATATAAGAATTATCTAGTTCTTAGAAATCCATTTGATCCAGCAATCACTGGGTATATATCCAAAGGATTACAAATCATTCTACTATAAAGACACATGCACACATATGTTTATTGCAGCACTACTTACAATAGCAAAGACTTGGAACCAATGCAAATGTTCATCAATGATAGACTGAATAAAGAAAATATGGCAAATATACACCATGGAATACTATGCAGCCATAAAAAAGGATGAGTGGGTGTCCTTTGCTGGAACATGGATGAAGCTGGAAGCCATCATTTTCAGCAAACTAACACAGGAACAGAAAACCAAACACCACCTGTTGTCACTCATAAGTGGGAGTTGAACAATGAGAACACATGGACACAGGGAAGGGAACAACACACACCAGGGGGTTGGGGGCAAGTGGAGGGAGAGCATTAGGACAAATACCTAATGCACGTGGGGCTTAAAACCTAGAGGACGGGTTGATAGGTGCAGCAAACCACCATGGCACATGTATACCTATGTAACAAACCTGCACATTCTGCACATGTATCCCAGAACTTAAAGCAAAATTTAAAAATAATTTAAAAATTAAAAAAAAAATCTGGTTCTTAATGGCTTTATGCAGTGCATCCAACAAAATCCACTGAACCCTGTTTTCTCTACTCTTTAACAGCCACACTCAGTGGTCAGCACAGACTCATCTTTAGAATCCTTCTTAATGCAGCATTCCTCAAAACCATTAAGTGACAAGCATGGATTAGCTAATTTATTTTCAATCTTTCTGCTACATTATTAAATTAATTTGACTTGGATTATTTTCTGTATATGTCTTTGAACACATCCCATAGGTTTTCATATATGGTTATCCCACTTTTAATAATTTCTAAATAGCCTTTGACTTTTATTTTTATTTTCTCCTCAACCTATTAGTTTTTTATTTAGTACACTATCCATATAAAGTAATACCTAAGGAAACATATGATATAGGTCACTAGTAAAGTTTCTAAAATAATTTAACCCTCACCTCTTGCCCTCAGTACATCCTTGTTTAAATCTCTGTTGCTCCAAAATGAAAACTCTTTCAGGATAAGTTGAGGAAATTACCCACTTATTTACTTCTCAACAGGCTCCCTACTTACCTGCTATGCAAGTCTGATTAGTTTGGTTTCAGTGTGGTTCCGTGTGTTTCACACACTCCAGAAGTTCTACATTTCTTATATGTCAATGGTATAAAGGTACCCTTTTCTCTCTTTTCCAGTAGTCCTACAGCGGTTTTCTTTTTTTTACCATTTTTATTCTTTCAGTGGACTGTCAGAGGGGGAGGCAGAGCAGGAGATGTAAGTACATAAGCTCCAGATAAAAACCTAAAAGCAGAAATCCACAATGTGTTTTTCTTTTGCAGTCCTTATCAACTGACTTGACTCTTAAGGTTTTCCTATTTGTTTTCCTCTTCTTGAACCTCGGTACATTGTCTAAACTGATAATTTTGCATATTATATAACTGCTATAATAGATTTCAGCATTTGAATCCAAATAATGCAATAGTGCATTATTACAAGTACAGAAATCCAGAGCTTAAGTGTAGTAAAAGTATGAAGAAAGTTGTTTTCTATAATTATGAAAGATTTAAAACCATTAGGGAATGTTCTGTCCTCTAAAATCTGTACTGTGTTAGGCCTCGGTCCATTTGCCTGACAGAAGCTACAAAGAGATAACTAACCTATTATATAATGGTTGAAAATGGAAATTCTTTAAAAGTCTCAGAAATAAGCCACTTTTATATTCGATTTTATTAATTATTAAATTAATTAAGATGTATAGCTTCATTCAAATATAGATTACAAAAGATCGTAAAATGAGAATAAATAATAATGTCATCTGATTTTTTAATCCTGTGGAGTATTTTTAAATGTTGTTACTAGAGGAAAGATGAGATCATCCACATGTTAATAATGCTTAAATGAATAGCGTATATATCACTGCCTTGTCAATTTTCCCTTTGATTTGAACCTCTGTTAAGTAAACAAACAAAGTGTTCCATTTACAACAGGTAAGAACCATTCTTTAAAAAAATAATAAGTTCTGTCTGAAACCACAAATAGAAAAAAACTAATAGGAAAAAAATAGAAAATTAATTTGTAAACAATGCAAAATTCAATGTTAATATGGAAACCTTATGAAGTTACAAACACAATTTAATTATAGAAATCATGAACATATGAACCTCTGAACCAAGTAACACTGATACAGACAGCAGACTCCCTGGAAAAGTAATCATTCATTCACACTTCTGTAACTGAGTATCCTAATTTTTCTAAGAAAAAAAGAAACAGTATTTTTTAATTATTTTCTCTTTTTTCTTTTCCCCATTTCTCCCTATCTCCCACTTTCCACACAGCCTTTTAGAAATGCAAGGATAACCTTTTACCTTCCCTTCACCAGACACTCGCTACAGGGCAAGTTGATCTAACTATGTGCTTAGAAACTCCAGAACAGAACTCTCACCCACCAGTAGGTTGCCTCGACAGATAATAGTCGATTTACAACCCAAAGTCCTGCTACAAAACTCTCTCTCACCTGGAGAGTTGGCCACCTTTACAACCTATTTCTGCCCATGAAGACACCAACTCGACTGCCCAGTAGATAAGGCACCAAGCTGGCAATGGAGTCCCCACCTGTTTACTACTACTCCTGTATGCCATTCATGATAGACTCCCTTTAAAAGCACCCACTGTCACATGTGTCCATGTGAAGAGACCACCAAACAGGCTTTGTGTGAGCAGGAAACCTTTTTAATCACCTGGGTGTAGGTGGGCTGAGTCTGAAAAGAAAGTCAGTGAAGGGAGATGGGGTGGGGCCATTTTATAGGATTTGGGTAGGTAGTGGAGAATTACAGTCAAAGGGAGTTGTTCTCTGGCTGGCAGGGGTGGGGCTCACAAGGTCCTCAGTGGGGGAGCTTTTAAGCCAGGATGAGCCAGGAGAAGAAATTTCACAAGGTACTGTCATCAGTTAAGGCAGGAACAGGTCATTTTCACTTCTTTTGTGATTCTTCAGTTACTTCAGGCCATCTGGATGTATACGTGCAGGTCACAGGGGATATGACGGCTTAACTTGGGCTCAGAGGCCTGATACCCACTTTCTGCTCCAAAGACAAAGCAGTACCCTTAAGGCAGGAAGCCTGTAATTCTTCCCTGAGCTAGTTTTGGAATAAAAAGTCACTTTCTTTATACCAGACCTCCCTCTTGTTAATTGGACTCTGCAAGCAGTGAGCAACTGAACTGAGTTTGTAACGCTGTCATCCATCCATTCCCTCAGCAATGGCTGAGTACCCTCTGTGTATGTGGCAACATACAAAAGTAGACACAATAACTAACAGTCTAGTCAGAGGTACTGAAAAGACACTAGGCAATTGCAATTCATTACGGTAAATGAATTGATAGGTGCTGTGAGAATTGATAGGTGCTGTGAGAACACGTAGGAGAGGCATCTCACTCAGATGTGTTAGCGGAGGGAGGAAAAGTCTCCAGGAGAGAAAGTTTATTTAAGCAATACCTGAAGGAGTATGAATAATACAGAAGTTAGTCAGATGAAGAATGGGATGAATAAGAAAAAGGTCCAAGACAGAGGAACAGGAAGCATGGCATGTAGAAGGAACTAAAACAATTTAATAGGATAATAGCATAGAGATCAAGGCCGAGGCACTAAAAGATAAGGCTGGGAAGGCATTCAGGGGCCAGATATAAAGACTTTTGTAATTCAAATTAAGGAATTTAGAACTTAAGGGCAATGAAAAGCCATTAGTGGTTTTAAGAAAAGGAACAATGATCAGATAAGTGTTTTAGTAAAATCATCCTGACTGAAAAATACATAATTTAGAAAAAAACAGATGAAGATTAGAAGTCTTGCTTCAATTCATAAGACAGATAAGGAGAGAATTAGAAAAGTGAAAATGGAAGTAGAGAGAAGGAGAAGTTTATATTTAAGAGTAAAATTCAGCCTGGACAACATAGTGGGACCCCGTCTGTAAAAAAAAATTTTTTTTTAATTAGCCAGGTGTGGTGGCATGCACCTGAAGTCCCAGCTACTCCACAGGCTAAGGTGGGAGGATGGCTTGAGCCCAGGACTGCAGTGAGCAGTGATTGTGCCACTGCACTCCAGCCTGGGTGACAGAAGGAGACTCTGTCTCAAAAAATTTTTTTTAATTTAAAAAAAATTGTAAAAAGAAATATAACTTTTTTTACAAAGTTTTAAATTTGTATAACGGGCAGAAATAAGCAGGATAGATTCAATATGGGATTAGGAGAGGGTAGGATTCAAAGGTGACTACTCTTTCCCTCCCGTGTTTTGTCTCAGGTGTGGTACCATTCACTGAGATAGGGAATAAAGGCAGAGAAATAGATTTAGGGGCAAGGATAGGAAATGCTAAATGCTGTGGGGTTTTTCTTTTGAACTGCCTTTTTGTCATCTAAGTGAATCAAGTGAGGACAGTGAGCTGTAAGGGTGTGAGATGAGCAGACATCAGCACAAGGATTTGTCAGTATACAGATCACACCTGAATTTATGGGAATGGATAGTAAATCTGCAGAACAAAAAGAGAAGACATCTAAGGAACTTCAACAGTTGAGGGACAAATAAGATTATATCTCAACATGAGATTTGGAGGGCACATCCAAACTATCACACACACCATCTCATTGACAACAAATTGTAGGAATTTAAAAAATTCCACTTATTTCTACCTTCTTTTTTTTTTTTTTTTTTTTTTTTTTTGGAGACGGAAGATTGAAGGGAGACAACCTCTTCCCAAATAGAAAGAAAATCTGATATTTCTACAAACATGTCCTGGCTTAGACATGAGAGACCTATGGAGAAAATTTTCCTGACCACCTTAAACTCACAGCTCTGCTAAGCCTTTAAATTCTCACAACCATCATCACTTATCCTCTTCTCTACCCTCCCCCAAAACACATATACTCACAAACACACTTCCTTATTTTCATGAACCTGTGTTCTTGACTGCTTCTCTCTTTCAAATCAAAGAGCAGTCTATGAAGGAGGTCTGTTTATATGCTACATGGCAAAAAGAAACCCTAAATATTTTTTTTAAAAAAGGGGGGATCAGAAGGATAGAAGGCATGTGGGAAAAACAAGTTACTAAAAAATGAAAAAATAAGAAAAAGTAAATAAATTAAAAAGGGGCTTCACAAAGCATAGAAAACTTTCTCCAGACACTCTTTATGTTTTATCAGTCATCTGCCAGCCCAGGAAGGAATCATGGTGTTCCCCAAGAGGCAGGACAGCCAGGAGCTGCCCACCTCAGATATGGAAATGAGAAAATAAAAAACAAAATGTCATGTTGGCTGAAATTCTGGAGCTCTTAATTGCTGCTGGTATTTCAGGACAAGAAGTAATGGCTTATCAGCTTTTGGCAAGGTAACAGGTTTTGGAAAGACTTGGTCCATCATTCCTTGCTATCTCGACATCAGTGTTGATTTATTCTTTCAGGAAAACTCTACAATCAATAAAAATAAAATAAAACATACTAGAAAAAGTATCTCAGCCCTTCCAAAGATGAAGTATTCACACCAGCTTGAACCCCACTGATTCAGGATATGGATTCTATTCACGTATTTCCTCCTCTTTAAAGAAGAAACTGAGGCCTATAGCTATGAAGAGTTCCCTGGAATCCTGCAGTTACTTAGCACTAGGCCTTGCTGCATCAGCATCTTGGGCACCTAAGTTGTAGCTTTACCCATAGGACAGTATGTGCTGTGGAAGGTCTCTCCTAACCTGGTCAACAGAGTGCAGTCATTTCAGAATACATGTGTAGCCATCTCTGGGCTGGTGTTTATTGTGATCTCATCTCTTTCAGCTCAAGTATCCCAACTTTTCTTGACAGTGGCTGGTGAAGTGAGCCACATAAACAGAAGAAATGGGTGACTATATCAGCTCCTATTCTATATCCTACTTCCAGAAAACCTACAGGCTCCCTGAGGATCATGACTTCATTAAAAGGCAATCAAATGAGATTTTGACATCTCACAGTCAGAGTAAACTTTTGAAAATGTAGATTGGATAACTGCTCCCCAGTGACTCTCTGGTGCCTCTGCCGTTACCATGGGCAGAAAAGACCAGGCTTATAACACAGGTTATAAGACAAGGGTAAGAAATATGTGGGCCAGAGCCAAGGCTGGAGCTGCACTTGCCCATATCAGCTGACCTCAGCACACATGAGGGAGCTCAGCCAGACCTGCAGAGCCATTCAGCCCAGCCCAGCCTGGCCCTGCCAAAACCAGTGGGCCCCACAAAGGGTTGCAACTTACTTCACCAATTTCACCTTTTAAAATGAAGGAAGAGCTGGGCACAGTGGTTCACATCTGTAATACCAGCACTTTGGGAGACTGAGGCAGGAGGGCCCTTGAGCTCAGGAGTTCAAGACTAGCCTAGGTGACATAGCAAGACCTTGTCTCTACTAAAACTCAAAAAACTTAGCCAGGCTTGGTGGCTTACACCTATGGTCACAGCTGCTCAGGAGGCTGAGGAGGGAGGATCACCTGACCATGGGAAGTTGAGGCTGAAGTGAGCCATGAACGTGCCACTGCACTCCAGCCTGGGTGACAGCGCCAGATGCTGTCTCCAAGAAAAAAAAAAAAAAAAAAAAAAAGGTAGAAATAAATGGAATTTTAAAAATTCCTACCAATTTGTTGTCAATGAGATGGTGTGTGTGATATAGCTTGGATGTGCCCTCCAAAGCTCCTACTGAAATATAATCCCCAGTGTTGGAGGTAGGGCCTGGTGGAAGGTATTTCGATCATGGGGGCAGATCTCTCATGGCTTGGTGCTGTCCTCACCATAGTGACTTAGTTCTTACAAGATCCAATCGTTTAACAATGTGTGGCACCTCCCCTCCCTCCCTCTCCCTCTTGTTCCTGCTTTGACCACGTGACGTGCAAGCTCCCAGTTTGCCTTCTGCCGTAAGTAAAAGCTCCCAAGACATCACCATAAGCAGTTGCAGTGCTATGCTTCCTGTACAGCCTGCAGAACCGTGAGCCAATTAAACCTCTTATAAATTACCCTAGTCTCAGGTAATTATTTATAGCAATGCAAGAATGGCCTGATAAAGTGATTTTTAGAGACAGGGTCTCACTCTGTTGCCCAGGCTAAAGTGCAGTGACACAATCATAGTTCACTGAGGTCTCAAACCCCTGGGCTCAAGCGATCCTTCCACCTCAGCCTCAGAATAGCTAGTACCATGGGAAAACACCACTGTGCCCAGCTAATTTTCATTTGTTTGTTTGTTTCTTTGTAGAGACAGGGTCTCGCTATGTTGCCCAGCCTGATCTAGAACTCCTGGGCTCAAGCAAGCCTCCCACCTTGGCCTTCCAAAGTACTGGGATTACAGGTGTGAGTTACCAAGCCTGGCCAAGACTGAGTTGTTAAATTCAGCTGAACAAAGCCTGGGTCCCCCACTGCCTAGGGATCAGCCCCTGTGAGGAAAGCTGCATCAGCATCTAATACCCTCAAAGATGATCATTCCGAAAAAAAATATCTTGAAGGGCTTCTGCATCATCAAACATTTCACCACATGCAAAAAGAGTTTGAGAAAATTGAGTTTTCCTGGCTCATAATTAGACAGTACAGTCTTGAGGTGTGAAAACTTTTTAAAATTCCAACTTATTTTTTCCTTTTTTTTTTTTTTTTTTGAGACAGTGTCTCACTCTATTGCCCAGGCTGGAGTGCAGTGGTGCGATCTTGGCTCACTGCAACCTCTGCCTCCCATGTTCAAACAATTCTCCTGCCTCAGCCTCCCAAGTAGCTGGGTCTACAGGTGCATGCCACCATACCCAGCTAATTTTTTATTTTTAGTAGAGATGGGGTTTGACCATGTTGGCCAGGCTGGTCTCAAAACTCTTGACCTCAGATGATCCGCCTGCCTTGGCCTCCCAAAGTGCTGGATTACAGGCATGAGCCACTGCACCCGGCCATTTCTTCCTTTGTTTTTAAAGGCATAATTGGTAAAGTAAGTTGAAACCCTTTGTAGGGTCCTCCATAATCTTCTCCCCACTTGTGTTCTGCCCTCTCTGTGAACAGTCAAGGCCAGCCAGACATGAAGCAGCTCTGAGAATAACAAGTTTTTGGTGCTCTGTGGCTAAAAGATTTAGGGCCACAAAAAGAGAAGTTTATTTAAGAGAAAGAGAAGCCAGGTGCAGGGGAGCAAACCTCCTCCTAGTTACTCAGGAGGCTGAGGTGGGAGGATTGTTTGAGCCCAGTTTGAGGTTGTAGTATGCTATGATGGTACTTGGGAATAGCCATTGCACTCCAGCCTGGGCAACATAGCAAGACCCTGTCCCTAAAAAAAAAAAAAAAATAGAAGGAGAAGAATTAGCCAGTAATTTACTGTATTTATTCTTTCTCTCTCACCTCCACTGAAATCTACCAGGCACTGATTTGGTTCCAGGCAGAATACTCTCTGGTGCTCTATGACGGTCCATGAGACCTGACAAACTGAAGTGCCTCACAACAGCCTAGGGGATCACAGAGGGTCTGTTCATAGCCGTGATGCTCAGTGTTGCAGTGGTTCTAGGGGACAGTGTGCCAGTCAGTGGCAGCCCTGCCAGAGGACTTTCAACCAGATCCTGATACCCATGCATTGCTGTGGAAAATGGTGTTACTTATAGTCATGATCAGATTTTTAATAATTAAAGGCCTATCTTATGCAAGTAAAGACAAAGAACTAGCCACTGATGTTTCTGTTCTTCTAGAGGAAAGACTTTCAAATTTTTTACACATTTAACCTTATTTAAAAATAATGTGAAGGCCTTGAATTAACTTTAATGGAATCCACGCTCAAAAACAAACTATCGGAAATGGAAAAACTGGAAGGCATTAAAAAAGAGCTGAAAACCTCCAACTCTTTGCTTGGACTTAGAATACATTCTTTTAGAAAAGGACTTAGCAAAGAGTGACCTGAACATTTAGAACAAGTTGAACCTGACATTACAAAAAATATCCAGAAGATTTATCAAGCAAAATAATAGACAATGCATTAAAGACACATTCAATTTCAAGTAGCTACAAGCAAACAGCCTTCAAAATATATCAGAAGACTGAAGAACAACTTCAGACAGCACTGAAGAGATGCTTCTGATGAAAATTCCTACATTATGAGAAGTATAAAACTGCCTTCGCAAGAAACTAAGGAGGTTTGGAGTGCTCTGTCTCTAACAGAAGCATAGGCGGCCCTCTGCCTATGCTTGGCGTTGACGTACATTGTTTCCATAAAAAGAACTATGTTAGAATGAAAGGAAGCTATCTGTGCAGACCTGTCTTTAGAACCTTTGAAGATAATAAAATAATATTTGATTCTATGGTGATATTCTCTAGATGAAGCTATGGTGAAAAATGTTTTGGAAAGGAAAAAAAAAAAAAGAAAAGACACAGTAGTAGCAGTTCCCAAAGTGGTGAAATCAGTACTAAGAGCAAGTCTGTAGATTCTAGCCTTGGGGGCCTTTCATAGTCCAGCCCGGTGGCCAGCCTCAATACAGATTCCACCAAGAGCTTAGAATAAAGCAACAATAATTCAAACACGTGTGCAGAAATTTCAAATAAAATATGTTGGTGCCATTAAGACACTGAAACTCTCTGAGAGAAGATATCTTGAAGGGCCACTAGACCTGATAAATTATATAGATGTTGCCCAGCAAGATGAAAAGTTGCCTCTTGTTCCTCTGGAGGAAAAATTTATAATGGGAGTTTCCAAATATAATACAAGGATCAACATCAGATCAGTATGATATTTTGTATAGGCATGTTCTATATTTAATCATCTGGATGGTGTGTTATGATGATGGTCTGGGGGTGGAAAAATGCTTAGTGGCTCTGAAGAACACAGATGCAAGCAGTGATGAATACAGCCTGTGGGTTCATCAGTGCAACCAGCTGGAACAAACATAAGCAATTTGAAAAGTTCTATCTGCCACTTTTGACCCTGTATTAACATCTGAGAAATGTTGAATCCTGCAAATCAAGTGAAAGTCAATTTATCTGAAAGTTCAGCTGTGTTCAAAACAGTTTTTTTAATATGCAATGTTGTACTATTATGGAAATATGAAGTGATCCCTTTTCTGGATTTTCTTAAGAAAATGCAATTAATAAAATATTGATCATTTGTTTTTATAATAAGATGTTTTGTATTAAACAGTGGGAAAAAAAGAAGCTAAAGAGTGGATAGAAAGATGAGCAAACTTATTAATCAGGAAAATAAAGTTTAAAAAAAGTAGTGCATATGGAATAAGTTTTAAATGATAAAGTCAGATCCACCATTTGCCAAAAATGACAGATCAGGCCGCTGTTGATGAAAAAGAAAACATGAACAGTGGAATCCTGAAATTAGATATAATGGATGCATCAGAGTATGGGTACTTGTAAAAATAAATCCAAAAGAATTCTGAAAAAATATGACTAATGTTGTGTAGTTAAATACAGCTCATCTAGGCTGGGCTAGGCCAAGTGGCTATCCTGGCTTCAGCTGGGCTTGTTTTCAAATTTATTTTAGAAACTCTTAACCAGATGTTCACTGTAAATTAACTGAAGGAGATAAAATAGTTGACACACTGAAAAATTATAAGTCTCCAAGTGAGAAATCTTCACTACAATCAGAAATGCGGGGAAATGCAGTCAGAGAGGGAGAGACAAAAGCTCCAGTGGCAACTTTAAGTCCTTCCTACAGTGCACTGAGAAAAAGAAATGTTTTCACCAAATAGCTAACGTGGGGATAATTCACTCTGTAAAGATAGTGAAGAAGCCTACAAAAAAAGATTAAAAGATTAACATGTAAAGAGCTGTACATTTCCAAAACATTTTTGAGGAAGAACATAAATATTTGGGAAAGTAACTTCATTCAGAAAAATAACTCAAAATGGATCACCAACCTAAATGTAAAATGCAAGACTATAAATTCCTAGAAGAGAATCTCCAAGGAGAAAATCTAGATGACCTTGGATATGAAAATGAATATCACATCAAGATCCAATCCATGAAAGAAAGAATTGATAAACTGGACTTCATTAAAATTAAAAAAAAAAAAATCTCTGCTCTGCAAAAGACAACGTCAGTGTAGTGGAAAGAGAAGCCACAGATTGGGACAAAATACCTGCAAAGGGGATATCTGATTTTAAAAAACCTCTAATCCAAAACATACAAAGAATTCTTAAAACTCAACAATAAGAAAACAAACAATTCAACTAAAAAATGGGCCAAAGAACATACCAGACATCTCACCCAAGATAATACATATGGCAAATAAGCATGTGAAAAGATACTCTACATCATATGTCATTAGAGAAATGCAAAATGAAACAACAATGAGATACCAATACACGCCTGTTAAAATGGCCAAAATCCAGAACTACAGCAAATGCCAAAAAGGATATGCAGCAACAGGAATTCCCATTTGTTGCTGGTGGGAATGCAACATGGTACAGTTACTTTGGAAGTGGTTGGTGGTTTCTCATGAAACTAATCATACTCTTACCTTATGATTGAGCAATTATGCCCTTTAATATCTGCCCAAAGGAGTTGAAAACTTGCACCCACACAAAAACCTGCACGTGAATGTTTATATCAGCATTATTCATATTTGTCAAAACTTGGAAGCAACCAAGATGTCCTTCAGCAAGTGAGTGGATAAACTGTGGTACATCTAGACAATGGAATATTATTCAGCACTAAAAAGAAATGAGCTATTAAGCCCTGAAAAGACATGGAGGAAACATAAATGCATATTACTAAATGAAAGAAGCCAATCTGAAAAGCTACATATTGTATGATTCCAACTATAACACTCTGGAAAAGGCAAAACTATGGAGACAGAAAACAGAAAATTGGTGGTTGCTAGGGCTTATAGGGTTATGGGGGAAGGAGGGAGGAATGGGCAGAGCACAGAGAATTTTTAGGGCAGAGTGAAAATACTATGATGTTATAATGGTGGATACATGTCATTATAACTGTGTCTAAACCCACAGAACGTACAACACCAAGAACAAACCCTAATGTCAACTATGGACTCTGGGTGGTAATGATGTGTCAATATAAGTTTATCAACTGTCGGATATTAGTAATGGGGAGGCTATGTATGTATGGGAGCAGAAGACATATGCGCTACCTCTGTACCTTCCTCTCAAATGTGCTGTAATCTGCTCTACAAAAATACTCTTTAAATTAAAAAGTAACCTTACATCGCTGATGTGCCCAAAGGAGCATTTGGAAGGGCCCAAGAGGACCACCAGGACACTTCATAAACAAACAGATCCCCCAAAAAGAATGAGGGTCCTGCATAGGAGCAAGACAGAAAAATGGACAAAAGAGTCACCTAGAAGAAACTAGTCCTACTACAAAGTTTAGCTCAAGGCCAGTCCTGAGAACTATGTACTGTCATCTACCAAGCTGTCCACGACATTTCCAGTATTGTTTTATTTTAAATTCCTACAAAGGAAGAGTGCTATAACTACTTGTGCCTGAAAGATCAGTAGCTTAAGCATAAGAAAGCTAAACAATATGCCTGAGTTCTAAGTAAATTAGGGCAGAAACTAGGAACAAAAAGCAAGTATCCCAATTATGGACAACCCCTCCAGCCATCCCACTCTCCTAAGGGTACTTCATGAAAAGAACTGCAAAATTATTCTGTCCTTTGAAACTGGGAACTTTTGAGGGGACTAGTGCCACATGGCAATTGTGTCAAGGCCTACAGACATCTCTTAAAAGCATTGTATTTTTTCTAATTAATTCTGTTGAGATTTTGGAATTTTTGTTTCAAAAATGTGTTTGGGAGAGAAATCCACAAGGTTTTAGGTTATTAGGAAGTAGTCCATGAATAAAAACCTGTGAAAACCAATATCTAAAATGGATTAATGCTCTCTACATAGGAATAGTCATCAGTATGCTGAAAAAGAAATACTAATGTAAACAGATTCCTTATTTACTAGATGAAAAATGGCTTTCTTCAGACTTTTTAAAGAAGATTTTGTGACTATTATCATATAGATATTTAAAATTTTGTATTTGGTTAATTTAATATCCCCAAATTTCAAAAAAGTTGTCAATAGGACACTTGACACTCCAATGGTCTGGCAAAATTCCAGGGACAGAAATTAAAATCTCAGTCAAAAGAAACACCAAAAAAGAAATTCCTAGCTTTAACTCATAGACAATATGCCAACTATGTAACCTATTTTATAAGAAAGTATTTATATCCCCTATTCTCCCCTGGTATTCCATGCACAAAAAGAGTGTAGCAGCAGGAACACACAACAATTCCCTTACTCAGACCTCATACTTACAGTCCTTTACCTTACAGACCTAATAGCTACAACAATCTATCCAAGGTATTTCAATATACGTTAGTATTTTTTTAGGGAAAAAAAAAAAAACTTCATGATGCTCCTGTTGTTGCTTTACGAAGGGCATCTAGATGTTTTTGTAAAAAGGGGGCTGTTAAATTCAAGCAGGACCTACCTGCATTGGAAGTATGACATACTCCATATCATATACTTGGTATATACTTGGTATAAATTTAAGACAGAACCATGGAATTACACTAACTGGAATGTATCAATACAAGGATTGGTAAAATTATTAACTTAGCTATAATACATGTCAAGTATTAGGTTTAACCCGTGATTCATTTCTGACAAAAACACTCATTTTCTCTCAGCTTCTAGGTATGAAAATTATATTCTCAAAAATTAATCATAATTTTTAAATCTCAGATCATATTAGGGGTTAAGGAGTATAGCACAAAATCTCATGAGGTCATATTTTCATTCTGTTAAAAGAATATTTCACCAACTAACGTTAAATAGGACAAAAAAAATTTTAAAAGACAGGCATTATACTTCTTTAAATATATTCAGCAACTAGGGTAATAAAAGTTTTCCTTTTTTCCAATTACTCATCACCACATAGCATTTAACTTCCTGATTTTTTCCTTTTTTTTTTTTTTAACTAACCCACCTATTTAACATTTCATAAGGTAAATGATAGGTTTACAGCTCTTAGAAATTTGGAAACTAAATTATCTTACTAACTGAAAAAAGCAAAGCACAGAATAATACACAGAATGATACTTTTGTGTTTTTAAAAGCAAGTATCTTGGTTCCTAAATTTCCTACTTTTCTTAATTAATTAATTAATTAATTTTTTTTTTTTAAGAGGCAGGGTCTCCCTCTGTCACCCAGGCTAGAGGGCAGTGGCACCATCATGGCTCACTGTAGCCTCAAAGTCCCTGGGCTCAAGCAATCCTCCCACCTCAACCGCCTGAGTAGACGGGGCTACAGGTGCATGCCACCATGCGCAGGTAATTTTTTTTAATATATTTTTATACAGACAGGGTCTAGCTATGCTGCCCAAGCTGGTCTTGAACTCCTGGGCTCAAGCAAGCCTCCTTCCTTGGCCTTCCAAACTGCTGTGATTACAGGTGTGAGCCACAGCGTCCAATGGCTTCCACATTTCTAAAGCTTAAGTAGGCAAATTATTTTATATAAATATTTTTAGTTAATAGGAATAGGAATTAATAACTTTTATTAATAATGGTTAGCATAGAGTGGGAGCAGAAGGGAGAAGTATGACGGGAAATTTTTACTCTTCATAATTTAAGACACACAAGATATATAATACAAGAATCTAAGATACATTATGCAAGCAACTTGTATTTTTTCTTTGCCTTCCTCTATAAATTTTTTTAAAAATATAGAAAGTTCATAAATTATCTGGAAAACCTCCACCAATAATTGTTCAATGAATCTCTCCAGTAGAGGGCATGGTAGGTTCAACACAGAAAATGTATGGTTAGGTTATCAGCCACTCTCAAACTGCGGTTTTGCTGTGCAACTTTTACAACCCACTGCATTGTTTCTTCCTCTACCACAGGATGGAAAATATGTGTCATCTTTATGTGGAGCAATTCTGTTTACCTAAAAGCCAGTTGCAACAACAAAAAGGGAAGTCATCAAAGATTCCAGCTTTTGTTTTACATATATATCCGTAAATATACGTAATGCATATGTAAATATACATGTAATACATATTACATATATGCGTGAAATATATAAGATGTATATATTCATGTTACATATATTACATGTATATGTAAGTATACATATATTGGCCTGTCTTTTAAAAGACATTAACATGACAAGTTTTTGAGGAAAAGGTTTCTATAGCAGGTACTGCCTTAACTCTTAAAATTACACATAGATACAAAAGTTACAAGTTGATTTATATCCAGATTAACCAACCACATAATTTTCAGAGAAAAATTAATTTTCTGCCACCTAACATCAGTCACCGATCTGGAAGGGTTTATGAAAAAAGCAAAGAATTATATTAAACACAAAACCATCAAGAATAATCTATATTTAAACCAGTTACTTACACAGGTACATGTATATTCACTTTCATTAATATATTGAGATGATTCAACTTCCTTGGCTTGGAGATATCTGAAAAGTGTAATTAATTATTATTATTAAGATACAGGGTCTCACTCTATCACTCAGGTTGGAGTGCAATGGCACAGTCATAACTCACTGTAACTTGAATGCTTGAGCCTCGAACTTCTGAGCTCAAGCCTTCCACCTGCCTCAGCCTCCCAAAGTGCTGGGATTTCCAGCATGAACCACAATCCCCAACCTGAAAAGTCTGTTAATCAGTTTCCTTATTTTTCTGATTTATTATCCAGTGAGCATTTATTAAATATCTATAACGAGCTTGATCTTCTACAAATTTGGGTATCTTGTGTATTTGTGTACCTACAAATTGAAACATCTTGATATTTAATATTACCTACACATTTATAATCTAATTACCTCTGAGTTAATCCTCGTATGATTTTTCCATCTTGAACAGCTATGGTTTGAACATTTCCATTTTCCACACATATGCAAATCAGTAATAAACTTCTGTACAGTACTTTAGAGCTTAGTAAAGACCTTTCATGTAAAAGTCACATAATATCCTATGAGGCTGGCAAGAAAATACATGTTACTCTTATTACAGATGAGAAACTGGGACTCAAAGAGGTGTGAAGCTAGTGTCCCAACAGTTACTTAGCATTTACTGGGTAAGCCCAGGCTCTAACTGGGTCTCCTGACAGAAGTCCAGCTCTCTCTCTCTCTGCTGCCTCTTTGTCAGAACTCCTGGCCTACCAGAGAATTTAACTGTCTATGAGTAAATTCTAACATCTAAGGTTCTAAATATAAAATATATTGAGGTTTACATTGGTGAGAAAAAACAAGTGTGCGTATTACAGATAGCTGATAAATACGTATTGAGTCATCAGAAAGTGAAAATAGATGTAGGAATATTATGCAAAGTATAGGAGAGGAAGAGCATATGCTTAAGAAAAAATGGCATTCCTAGAGTTAACAAGCATGTTTCAAAGTATCTATTACTGAAATCTACACGATTTTCCTTTCCACAATAAAGTCCACAACTCTTGTCTTAAATAATAACTGCAGGTTTTGCCCTCCAAGTCAAATTTGGAGCCCCAACTACTGGCAGCTCACCGTAAGAATATATTAACTATTTCCAATTTTCTTTGAAGAAGTCGAATACAAAGTAGAGAAAATATCTGCAGCGTGGTTGCAAAGCCGCTTAAACATTCACTGGCTAGTTCTGGTAATATTATCCGAAATCAGCTCATTTTGTGGTTGAGGTAATCTATTTGTCTTTACCAATCAAGTCGTTTTAAAACCTTCAGGAGTAAAGATACTTGAAGAATTAACAAATAAAACTTAATCAAGGAAACTGTTAACTCCTCCTCCTCCCTACTTTTTGCCAGTTATTAAATGTTCTGGTAAATCCTAACTCAACAAGAATGACTCATGAGGAAATCCTGACTCCTTGAACTCACTGATTCTGGTGCATTACAGCTATGAAATCCCTGTGTCTCCAGCTTTCTCTCCCACCATAAGGAAACCTGTGATTTCTATTTTGGCAGGAGATGTGACCAAGGGCTCCTGAGCAATGACCCTATAGACAGACCCAGCCACGTGCCTAGTAGTGATCAAAAATGCAAACCCAATTAAAGCACTGTCTTCTGATAAATTCACTTTCTCTTGTTCAATCCCTAATGTTAATTCTCAAAGTGTTCCAAGACGCCCCAGCAAGCTGCAGAGCAGGTCCCACCCTGCCCCTGGGCAATCAACGTTTCAGGTTACTCCTTCCTTAAGTGGCAGAGAGAAACGGGCGAGGGTCTCCCCGTTGCCTCAGTTCATAGACCAGGGGGTGTCGAATGAGTCCTACGGCAGGACAGCAAACAAGAAATGAGGCGTGGGGTCAGGGAACGCGCTCAAAAAAGGAAGAAAAATCCCACTCTTCATTCGAAATCAGGCCACTGCACTCCGGCCTCGTGGCGGGCGACCTCCTCCGGCCAGGGAATCGCCGCTCTGGCCTCGGGCTGAGGAGCCCGTCAGGGTGGGTAAGGGAGCGCCGGCGCCCCCGCCGGGCCGCAGCCAACTTCGGCTCCCTCCCTCCGTCGCAAAGCCCTCGAGCCCGCCCGGCCGCCACGCTTCAGCAAAAGGTCGTGCGCAGCGGCCCACACTGAAGACTCTCCGTCTGCTCCCACACCTGCCACTGCTGGCCGCTGCTATGTGGCCCGAGTGCGCAAGACGCCAGGGCCGCAGACGTCAGCAGCGCCCCGGTTTCGAGATCCTTCGGCAGCAGCCGTCACTGCCGCCGGCGGGCGCTGACCCCCATCCCCGTGCCCTTCTGCAGCCGACCAATCCGCGTCCTCTTGAGGCGGGGCCGGAGCCGCGAGGCCCCGCCCCCAAGCCGAGGCCTGTTATAAATGCTGCGACGCACACCCAGCCGCAAACAGCCGGGGCCCTAGCGGGAGGACGATAATGCAAAGTGCTATGTTCTTGGCTGTTCAACACGACTGCAGACCCATGGACAAGAGCGCAGGCAGCGGCCACAAGAGCGAGGAGAAGCGGGAAAAGATGAAACGGACCCTGTGAGTATGGCTTTCTTCCCTCTCCCGCCACCCCCTGCCCCACACTGCGAGCTGCAAACGCGGTACTTTCGGGCTCGCCTTTGACGTTAGGAAACTAGCCTGAGCCTCTGCAGGGAAAAAAAAAAAATTCGAAAAGGTCAATTTGTTAAGTAAGGTTAAATCTGGGTGATGCTCGGGTAGAGTTTAGGAACCGAGGGAGACAGTTGATATGAGGGCGGTGGTTGATGCGCTAAGAAATTGCGGGTCGCTTTTTGTCCTCCTGCATTCAAAATGACATCAGAATCCTGCGGCTGAAGCGCGTCCCCCGCATTCATACGTTGCATGATGAGTTCTCATCAGCTTACACAGCTACTGGAAGGAGATGCTTTTG
Source organism: Nomascus leucogenys (assembly GCF_006542625.1). NCBI lineage: Eukaryota > Metazoa > Chordata > Mammalia > Primates > Hylobatidae > Nomascus > Nomascus leucogenys. Next base: position 22,806,757 of record NC_044389.1, on the reverse strand, counting down.
CTAGTTCTGAATATACTCGTTTAAAATCCATTTTTGTTTTTTAATTATAGAGCAGATCTCACCCAGTCCGAATGTGGAACAAATAATTGTTATGCAGCGTCTGCTTAAAAGAATTGTTGTAGGTGGGGAAGGAAGAGCGCAGGGGAATCAATCACCCACCTGTTTGTACAGTCTCTGGCGTGGTCCGGAACCTCCTGCTCTAAAGAGAGAAGCGTGGGTCGGCTCCGGACAGTTCCATGTCTGTCCTTTTCATTAAAGTGCAAAACGTCTGGAAATTGTAATTAACCTTGCAAACAAACTGATGCCCTTTGTGAGCCAGAAATAGTATCTGCCTTTTGAACTAAATTCATTAACAATTCTTTAAAATACCCTAGTGATTCTAGGTAGCCCTGCCCTTAATTGTAAAACTAGTAGATACGATCAGATTAATGGATGAAACTGCTCAGTACATGAGGTTTAAATGTTAGGTGGATAAGACTGTTATTTGAAGAGTTCTTGCTTTGCCTTATGCGGTTTGTTTCTAGTTACTGGGTGACTTTATTTGGTAAAAATGCGTTCAGCTGCAGTAGCATATTCAAGTGTTGCTACTTAGTAATTATCTTTTTAATTTTTTGTTTTAGTTTAAAAGATTGGAAGACCCGTTTGAGCTACTTCTTGCAAAATTCCTCTACTCCTGGAAAGCCCAAAACCGGCAAAAAAAGCAAACAGCAAGCTTTCATCAAGTAAGTTGAGAATCCTTTGCTTGCAAATATCAATAGTTAGCTGCTGAACTGAAAAGGGGAATTCTTGATGTGCATAAGCTAACATGCAGAACCTCTCTTGCAGGCCTTCTCCTGAGGAAGCACAGCTGTGGTCCGAAGCATTTGACGAGCTGCTAGCCAGCAAATGTAAGTTAACTCTTGAACTTGAGCCATTGCTAACATAGCAAAAGCCTGGAAAGACTGCGTCCACCTAACAAAAGAGCAGCTTGCCTGAGGGGGATTAGACTGCAGTCACTATAGCATAAAGCCTGTTTTTCTCTCCTTTATTTTCCAGAGTTTAACAAATAAATGTGTATATTCTCTCCAGGTGGGGAAGAAAATCAGCCTAAACAAATTAAAGTGGCAGTTGCTTATAGTTAAGGTTGAGTCAGTTTTTCCATTGCATACAATGTTTTCAAGAGGCTTAGTTCCCAGAGAATTTATGGCTCCCCTATAAATATTTACTTTGCATTGACAGCAAAGTACTTATATTTTTGCAGCAGAGTGCCAACATAAGCCTTTTGCCTACTGGTATCTTAGTCTTTAAAAAGCTAAATTTTGAGAATTAACAGGTTTGAGTGAAATCTAGAAAATTCATTTAGAAATAATTAAAATGTGAGGGATAGGAGAAACATAAAGAATCATTTGGTCTCTCAGTTCTTCACATTCTGCATGCTTTCTTTTCTCCCCCCTTCAGATGGTCTTGCTGCATTCAGGGCTTTTTTAAAGTCGGAATTCTGTGAAGAAAATATTGAATTCTGGCTGGCCTGTGAAGACTTCAAAAAAACCAAATCACCCCAAAAGCTGTCCTCAAAAGCAAGGAAAATATATACTGACTTCATAGAAAAGGAAGCTCCAAAAGAGGTAAGGAAACAAGTTCCTAATTGCAGCACAATCTGGACATTTTTAGCACAAAAGTGAAACAAAATAAGGACAAAGCGGAGCTAGAAGGAGGGGTGAAAAGTCCCTCCACGTTGTAGCTCTCAGTTATGTTAAAGTTCTCCCGTGACTTAGCTAGTAAAGCTAATCACACGTTATAATTTTTATTTTTTGTTTTCAAATACCTAATTTTAATCTTTAACTCTGAATACCAAGTAAACAACTTTTTTGTTTTATTTCAGATAAACATAGATTTTCAAACCAAAACTCTGATTGCCCAGAATATACAAGAAGCTACAAGTGGCTGCTTTACAACTGCCCAGAAAAGGGTATACAGCTTGATGGAGAATAACTCTTATCCCCGTTTCTTGGAGTCAGAATTCTACCAGGACTTGTGTAAAAAGCCAGAAATCACCACAGAGCCTCATGCTACATGAAATGTAAAAGGGAGCCCAGAAATGGAGGACATTTCATTCTTTTTCCTGAGGGGAAAGACTGTGACCTGCCATAAAGACTGACCTTGAATTCAGCCTGGATGTTCAGGAAACATCACTCAGAACTATTGATTCAAAGTTGGGTAGTGAATCAGGAAGCCAGTAACTGACTAGGAGAAGCTGGTATCAGAACAGCTTCCCTCACTGTGTACAGAACGCAAGAAGGGAATAGGTGGTCTGAACGTGATGTCTCACTCTGAAAAGCAGGAATGTAAGATGATGAAAGAGACAATGTAATACTGTTGGTCCAAAAGCATTTAAAATCAATAGATCTGGGATTATGTGGCCTTAGGTAGCTGGTTGTACATCTTTCCCTAAATCGATCCATGTTACCACATAGTAGTTGTAGTTTAGGACTCAATAACAGTAAAGTGTTTACTATGTGCAAGGGTATTGAAATTCTTATGACCACAGATCATCAGTACTGTTGTCTCATGTAATGCTAAAACTGAAATGATCTGTGTTTGCATTGTTAAAAACGATGTGTGAAATAGAATGAGTGCTATGGTGTTGAAAACTGCAGTGTCCGTTATGAGTGCCAAAAATCTGTCTTGAAGGCAGCTACACTTTGAAGTGGTCTTTGAATACTTTTAATAAATTTATTTTGATAAATAATATTGAACACTTGGAGTCTAGATGTGATTTTATTTTTGATAACTGGAAATGTGGCAGATAAAGGGAAAACATCTTTATAGTAAAAGACATTTCAGTTTTTGTGCCTGCCCAGTGAGAACTGACAGTCTTCAGAACTGAGAAATGATAGTTGCAGACAGATAATTCTTTTTTTAAAACCTATAAGCATTATGCAGACCTAAGGAAGTCACATCCTTAGAACCACTGCATTTATGCTTTCTAATCTTAAAAAAAATCAAGCTTGTTAATGAAACACCGATCTAAAGCCTTCTGTATCTAAGTACCAGCTAAATATGAGAAGTAAATGTAATGGAGACAAGCACAAAAATTATTCACATAATTAAGCTTCTCAAATGAAGAAAGCAGCCAAATAAGGTCAATGTAGGCCTGTCTTTATTTACTTTCCACTGGTTCCAAGCTCCCCCACCGGTACCGGCATGGGCTTCCAAGATAAATACCTGAAATTGTTCCCTTCCATAATGTATCAATACAAAATCTCAGAATTTTCCTGATTTTCATGCCTTCATTTGGCCAACAAAGAATCTATGTTACTTTAGGTAATGATAAAGTCAAAAGAAGTGCACTTTTGTTTCTTAGACTTAAATCCAGAAATGTGCTTTTTTCCACTTGAGAGAGGAAGCCCTTGAATCTGTTTTCAAACTGGCTAATTAAAAAACACCCCTTCCTCAGCAGGCTGTTTTTTTCAATGTCCTTGATTATGGTCTTAATAAGAAAGGAGGAGGAACCCTGATTTTAGAGTTGGAAGAACTGACCCAAAGTAATCATTTCTCATAGCTTTGTGACCCTGAGTGTCCCCATTGTCTTCTCTGACTTCATTTTAGACCTTCCTGCCTTTCTGGTTTTATAAAGTAGTAAGGGACTTTAGAAATCACAAAGCACTAAGAACATTTTTTTTCTGATTTGCCAAAAGAAAAATTGACCTCCAGTAGTTTACTGTTTCCATTGCGATTGCACTAATTTTCACCTTAGCCAGAGTTTCTGGCACCAACAAGCACAAGCTCTATTAGAGAGACTACCTTGTCTACTCCTGTAACAGCAGCCAGAATAATACATAATAGGTGCTCCATAAATATTAGTTGAATAAATGAATCCAAAGGGTCATTGAAACAAATATTTCTTTGGAGAATAAATGTGTCAGGTCTAGCATAATCCTTAATTTGGAAAGATTTTGGCCAACAGAGGAACTCAGGAGTCATGCCGTATATCATCCTATTTGTCACCAAGTCATTTATTTTACTTCAAACCTCTCTACAGCCTACTCTCTGTTACCACTCTGATCAAAGACACCACCATGTGATGCCTAGATTACTGCAATAGTCTCATCTCCTCTCACCCACTCTTCCCCCTCTCCCACACCAATGTGTTGCTGCCTTTTAACTCTAGGGATCCCTTCAAGACAAATCTGATCTTGTCTCCAGTTGCTTATAAACACCTTGACAGGTTTTGCAAACAATTAGGATAAAGACAGTATCTCTAATATGGCCTAACACCTGCATGGCTTGACCCCTCCTTTTGTTCCAACCTTGACTCTACCACATTTCTCCCAGCTCTTTCTGCTAAGCCACACTGTCCTACTTTCCTAGCAGGTGCCATGCCCACTGGCCTCACAGGACCTTAGCACCTAATAGTTCCTCTGCATGGAATTCAATTTTAGCTCTTACTCATGCACCTATCAATGCAATTGCCACTTCCTTAGGGAAGCTTCCCTGACCTCCTTACCTAGGTCAGATCCCCTTTTAGATGGTCTCATAGCACCAAGTTCTCTAATTTAGAGCACTTAATGGAGTTGTAAGTTCTCATTAATTTGTCTGATTATTTAATAATTCTATGTCTTCCTCCACTAAATTGTAGGAACCACAATTTGAGGACCCTTGGCCTTTTTCCGCTCACCACTGAATCCCAACACCTAGCATAGTGCCTGGTGTACGATGGGAGCTGCATAAATAATTGTTGAATGAATGGATGAGTATTAAAAGATCTTGCAAACAAATTTTGATGAAACAAGGATCTACCAATGCACAAGCAATTAAGGACAAGACTTTTTAAAACCCCACCGGCTCAAATGTCTGAAAATATCTGTAGAACTTTTTTCTTTGGCAAAAATAAGTAACTACCTCTTACTTGGCAAAGTTTCTATAACTTTTGACCTTTAATAAAAAAGAGGCCAGATTACACTAACAAAAAACAAAAGTTTTTATTTTCAGGGCTGCTAAAAGCACGGACTATATTCAGGTAGTATTTTCCAACGTTCTGTAGTGTGGAACAAACTGAAATAGATTTAAGATTAGAAACCACATTCATCCACAAATAAATATTACTTAATGTTCCAGTTTCCCAGAGTTCACACACTTAGGATCCACAGTCCACTCATTTTGATATTTCATTGTTCATATATTTTCAGCCCAATGATATTTTAAAATATATCAATTTCATATGATCTTACTAAAAAAAATAGAAAATTATATGTTAGATGTCATGTGAGCACAGGGAGACAATAAATGAGTTTCAATAAAATTACCTATAGTGGTCACCCAAAATGTCATAGGAAGCAGATCTTTAGGAGATGTGTTTGCGTTGTGTTGTTGTTTAACCACAGTATTTGATCATGTATGGTAGTGATTCTCACCTTGTGGGGTTGGACAGTGAAGGGAAACAGTGATTGTGCATTTCTCTGTGTCTTGAGAGGTGTTACGCACGGGAGTGCATTGTGTATTTGGACACTATAGAGACTAGGAAGTGTCTGCCCTGTGCCAGCCACTAGACTGTTTCTTTGTTTTCCTATGTTAGTTCAAAATTGCAGCTAAAGGACTTAACCTGACTTTACAGAGAACATCACCACTATTGAATGTTAAGTGTTGACATGTATACACATTCCCTGGGTCTGACTTTGATGCTTTTTGACAACTTTAGGAAGCCATTTTGGCCAATGGCAGTGAGCACAAGTGTTTTATCTAATTTCTGACATCTTAGCTAAAGAGCAGCTTGGAGCTGTTTGAGGTAATGATAACAACCCAAAAGAGCTTCTTCTGTGGCCTAAAGGATAGAAAAAGGAATCACCAGGTGATAGGCTTAAATACTAGTGGTTGGGATATTATTCTGCAGGAATGTGACACCAATCTCAAGTAAAATTTATGGAAATGACTTGGGTATCAATATAAGGCTCGGTTGGAGACAGGGCGATGAGTTAGCAGGCTGCAATAATAGCTCACATGAGAACCAGCCATGTGTCTGAACCAGGACGGTGTCACCAAATAATTCAGTGTAACTTAATAGTAAATTATACATCACCTACTCCATGCAGAACACTGATCTAAACCACATAGGGAATAAATATAAAGACCCATGAGACACATTCCCTATCCTCCAAGAAGTACCAATTAAGTAGCTGATGAAATAAATATACCAAATTAAAACAGAGTGTGAGCTATGATTGCTGATTAATTATGAAAATAAAAGTGCAGATGCCTTTAGCTGGAATAAATCAAGAAACAGAGTGAAGTGGCATTTTTGTTGGTATTTAATAAATGTGTTGAATTTAAGAGAGATAAAGGAGAGATTATTCAGGGTGGAGAAACAGTCTAAATCGAAGGAAAGGGGAAAAGTAGGATTACCTGTTGCATTGTGCTATGATATTTTTGTAGGCAGATATTTTTAATGGGGATGTATATTTGAAAACTAGTCCATTGATTGTTTTTTAACAAATATTAAAAGTAAATATATAGATAAATATTTATGAAGGACTTCTCTGGGCAAGACAGGTCTATAAGAGTAGAAGACTAGAACCTCAAAACACAACTAAAAGCTGCACTTAATTTTTCTTAAAAGTTGATTTTCATAAGATCATCATCACAGTTATTAAGCTTTATCAAATCTTTCTTCATGATTTCCCAAGCGTCTTTCCCTTCCCTTACTACAGCCAAGTGCTTATTCACCATGGTCATCCTCCTCTCACCTATCTCAAAAGGCCTCAAATCCTGTATTCTGCTTTTCATCCCTTCCCTAGAATGCCATTTGAACACTAATTTTCTCACACTACTCTTATGCTCAGAAAAGTACATAAATTCCTTGGTATCTCCCACATCAAGGGAAATTCCTATGCCTAAGGCAAAAAACTCTCTACCATTTTTGTAAAATTTTGGCCCATCCAATCTTATTTCCCACTGTTGACATGAAACATTTGATACTGGTTTTTCTTATTGCCTCTGAGATATATTATTCTCCTATTATTAAATCAAAAATTTCCCTTTGCCCAAAACCCTCTGTCTCTTCCCTTAAGTTATACTCATTTTTTAAGGCTCAGATAAAGTTTCACCTCCATAAAATATTTCCATGGGTGCATCAGTCATATCTCCAATTAAGTGGTCACTAACTAGACCATTTCGACTTACTCCATTTTCAAAGTAACTAATAAAGTTCCATATTATTGATACTCATTGCTCATTGATGATCTTATTAACTTATTGGTTCACTGATTGACCCACAAACTCTTAAGTAAAAATCCATGCAATAATATAAATGATTTCATTTAAATATGCTAAACTCACTTGTAAAAAACAACAGTTTTTTCAGAAGTCTACATATTTTTCATCTTGGCTGTACATTTTTGCCTTGCAAATTTATAGTAAAACTGAACTATGTGGATCTTGCATGAAATCCTAATGTTAGATTTTCTCAAATTCCAAATTAATCTGATATTTGTATGGTTTTAAAAGTGCACTGACCTATAAGGAAGCTTCCTTTAGGAGTGATTCTGTGTGTTTATTAAGCTGGTGTATATCTTAGACATGTACAGACGTCACACCAAAATCAAAATAATGAAAAAGAAAAATGGGCCAAAAGGAAGAGTGAGAAGAAACTATTTCCCTGCTGTCTATTTGGAGTGAAGAGGGAGTTGATTTTTTTTTTAATGCGTTTGCAACTTCCAGTCTCATAGGACTATTCCCACCTCCACCCCAAATTACTCTCCCAGTCTTTAGCTTCAGAATGCAACCACAGGTAATCTATAATGAGTGCATTTGAAACTGCACTGTTGAAAGAACTAAGAAAAGTATGTGGTTTACATGAGCTGTGGTGTAGTCTGACAAAGACCAGATATAAAACTTTTGTTTGAAAAGCAGGTGGTACTTAGTAGATCTTTCCCTGCTTGCAGGGAAGCTTACAGTATTAAATCTCCACTTGGCACAAACCAACATATTCTCACATAGGGTAATTTTCTTGCAAAGGTGGCCACTGAGCATTGTAACATAAATGTCAGGACTTAAAGTTCTACTTCTTTCTAATTTCTTCTACTTCTGTTTTTCAGATGCCAGAGCTTCACAACTCCTATAACACTCTATAAAAGTTCTAGTAATATGATTAACATTTTGAGAGCAACTAATAATGCGACTATTTCAGAAATAATTGTAGTCATTACACATTTTCAGAAAAACCAGTTACCACCGAAAATGTTAATGCTAGTTGAAGTACTTCTGAACTTTGAGACATTAGTTAGCCATAGGACATAAAAAATAACTCAGAAAGAATATTGACCACAAAAGCAGTAAAGTAGTACTATACAATAAAAATAAAATAATATTTTATAATATGATATATTATGATATTATGTATCATCATATATGATGATTAATAATTTATGTATCATTTATATATCATCATATACATCATATATGTATTATGATACATATTATAATAATACGATATAAGACTATATGCAGTCCAGTAGGGTGGCTCATGCCTGTAATCCCAGCACTTTGGGAGGCCAAGGTGGGTGGATCACCTGAGGTCAGGAAGTCGAGATCAGCCTGGCCAACATGGTGAAACCTCGTCTATACTAAAAATACAAAACAATTAGCCAGGCATAGTGGCACACGCCTGTAATTCCAGCTACTTGGAAAGTTGAGGCAGGAGAATGGCTTGAACCCAGGAGGTGGAGGTTGCAGTGAGCTGAGATGGCGCCACTGCACTCCAGCCTGGGGTACAGCGTGAGACATTGTCTTAAAAAAAAAAAAAAAAAAAAAAGAATATATGCCACATATGTAATGTCAAATATTATAATAAAATTTAAATAATTTAAAAGAAATAGGTGAAATTGATTTGAATAATATATTTTATGTAACCCATTATATTTATAATATTATCATTTCAACATGTAATCAATATGATATATTATGAAAGAGATAGTTTAATTTTTTTTATTTGGTCTTCAAATTCTGGTGCATATTTTACACTTGCAGCCCATGCAGATCCATGTCAGACACATTTCATACTAAACAAGTTTTAGGCAAGGCAGTCCCCAGTCCTGTATCTTTGATTTGATAAGCTCTCAGTTATGACTGATATGATTTAAAAACCTAAGGTAGACCTCATGTTGGCATATTATTTTTGTGTTCTAACTACTTAAAATATAATACACATTTCTTTTTTAACTTGTGCAAAGGCAAACTGTTAACCACTTCCTCACTCGAAATGCATTCTAAAAAGTAAATATTCAAGATGGTACTCAATAAAAATATCTTAGGAGTAAGAGTTAAATATTTTCTCACAGAAAGTTCCATTTTAGAAACAGTATAACTTAGTTTAGTTCTGCCTATTTGTCCTCCAATGATTATCTGTTCTTTCCCCCTACCACTCTGCTACCATTATCTAGGCCTTCTTTGTATCATACCACTATTACTTCATAGTCTTTTCCCTGTTCTCTTGGAATTAGAGTTTCCTCTGTCCAATTCACCCTGCATATGGAGCAAGACTATTTTTCATAAACACCAATTTTACCATATATTGTTTTCCATTCAAAAAGTTTTATTGCCTTCCTATTTCCAAAGTAGCATGCAAAGAGTACCAGATTAAAAGCCAACAGAATGAGATGCTGGTCATAATGCCAATAACTTTCTAGCTAACTTGGGAATCATGACCTCTTAGGACCTCAGCTATTTCACTGTAAGGGAGTTGATTGGATTACTAACGTCTCTTCCAGCTCTAAAATCTTGTTTGGCTTTGGATTATCTTCTGCATTCTATCCCTACCCTGACAATTTTTTTTTCCTCAAACAACCTAACATAAAATTACCGCTTTATTCCATCTTCTTTCCTTCCTATTCCCATTAACAAAACTATCATTTCACTCATATTGACTTTCTGTCTGGATAGGCCCCTACTCCATTTATTCTACCCATAACCTAATATTCCTCAAGATCCATCTCAGCTCGCCATGACACAAATTTCATTAATCTCTGCATCCAATCTTGCATTCAGCAAATACTTGCTGAGTGCCTACTCTGTGCAAAGCACTGGGACACCATGCCAAATAAAAAAGAGAGGTTGCCTGCACCCGTGGAACTTACATTCTGCTGGAGTCAATAGATAATGACCAACTGAGCAAATAAACAAATAAGATAATTCTAGAGTATGGCAAATGCTGATGAAGGAAATAAGCTATGCAGTAAGATAGGGAAGACACTAGCTGGTCTAGAAAGGCACGTGTTTACCTGTGCAGAGGGTTGTCAGAGGCTGTGTGAGTTTGTGTTCACTGACTGATAAATTAAAGTAAAGCCTGCTTCTGCTTTGCAATAATAAATATTCTTTGAATGGAACAGACATAAAAGTTGTTTTAGCTAAGCCATAATTTTCTATTAATTCCGAAATAATTTTATGTATAAAAAGAATAATCTTTTCAGCAACTCATTACACCCAGCATTATTAAAGCCCTAAAATATAAATAATCCTTGAGGAGGTAGCTCTCAAATCACCAGGCCTACCAGGTCTACCCAAATATTTTGCTAATGTTATTATAATATACCAGGTTAATGTTTCTAGATAACCTTTATCCTTCTAATTGTTTTTTTAAACAGTGTATTTCCTTAGGTGCCATCTAACATGCTTCTCTTTGGTGCCCTGTCATGTCGCTAATGTTTTCATCCACTCTATCCTTCCAGCTAAAAACCTACCACTATATAGGGATTTTTTTGAAAGCTGTAAACCTCGGCCATTCAAACTTACTGAGTTACTAAACTCCAGAGGTTCCCCTGAGAATTCCCCTCCATTAAATTAATGTGAAGGCAGTCTACCTATGGGGAGTCCATTACCATCTCTTATCGGGATTCTTTATTTTTTTCTTTAAATAGAAATTACTCTTTTTTAATTACCTGGATTCTTGACTACAACTTTCGCCTGAAAGCTCTCCTGCCTCCAAACAGCTGAGTCCATTTCATCCCACCAGAAGACTGGAATGGAAAGAACGTGGAGCTGAAAGGCTGTCAAGACTTCTACTGTCATCCTGATTCCACCAATTAAAGTAGTTGCTCAGCCTTTGATACAATACTGAGCTTCTATCAGGACTGTTTTCTTACTTGTTAACTGAGGACAGAATAGGTTAATTATCCCTTACCCAAAATGCTTAGGACCAGAAGTGTTTTAGATTTTTGTATTTCTTTGGATTTTCAAATATTTGCATAGGCATAATGAAATATATTGGGGAGGGGACCCAAGTAAAACACAAAATTCATTTATGTTTCATATACACCTTATACTTATAGCCTAAATGTAACTGTATGCAATATTTTAATAAGTTTGCTTATAAAACAAAGTTTGTGTACATGCCATCAGAAAGCAAAGTTTCGCTAACTCAGCCACCCCTGTGGACAATCCATGGTTGTCTGGCATCACTATCATTCCTGACTCTGAATTTATCTGCTACCAATAAGTAATCATTTTCTAATATTTATTCACACATCACTATGTAACAGTATAAAATATGACATATCATTAATACAGTGAAAAAATAATACACTCTAGGGAACTAAGCAGCGCAGTAGCATCACACAGAATATCTGTACCAGCTGTTAACCGCAGCAGCAAACAATGGCAAGCTTTTGGTCTCCACTCATGATGCTATGTTTTTATTAAAAGGTTACTGTCCACTGTATTTTATTTTTCTAGGTGAGAAGAAACATCAGAAGCAGTTGAAGGACCAGGAAGTGGGTCCTCTAGGGATAAGGAGGCACTCTGCTGGATGGCTTTTTAAAATGTTTCCTCCAGAGTCATCTGCTTCACTAACAACAGTTTTTATCTTAGACATCTCTCTTTGCTTTTGTAAACTGACGTGATTTGTTTTTCTGTCACAAATGCATGCTGCTCTAGTCCTTCAATAAGCCCATCACACATGGTCACCATGTCATCTATGGGCACTTTTCTGCAGTGTTAACAGCATCATCATTGTTGTGCACCCGCATTTTGACAGCAACCCATCACATGAGGCCAGGTGTAGAATTTTTTACTTGTGGCATCATATCAACACTCATAAGGTTTTGGATTTAGGAGTATTTTTTATTTCAGATTTTCAGATTATGGATCCTCACCCTAGATCATTATCAACCTTATAAACAGTTTTAAGAAATGTAAGAAATATTGCATAAGTTGTACTTAATCACTATGCTGGGCAGTTAGTAGACATCCAAATTTGTCTACTTAAAAATCTCATCAGAACATTTAATTTCTCCATCTAGGAAAACCTGTTCAGCATCACAAATAATGTACACAATCAACTCCAAACCTACTAGCAGGCTCTTCTCATTTTGGTTCTCAACTTCCTTTTCTAGCTTTCTTTCATAGTTTCTTAATGATCCTCCTTACCCTCCACTAACGCACTCTGGCCTGCCACCAAGCAGACATCTCACTGTTCCTCGACAGCACCAGCTTCCCGGCAGCTCCATATCTTTAGCCCTTTGCATGTGCTGTTTTCTTGCCTGAAGTGCCCTTTTCTTCTCTGATTGATACTTTTCTTGTTTTTCAAATCCTTGATAAAATTTGACTTCTGCAAAATTTCACAGATGAACCCTAGAGAATGAATACTTTCTTCTTCTGGTTGCCTGCATTGTTTTGTTCATACCTCCATGATAGCATTTTTATTGAAATAACATCTATCTCAAAACAGTGTTTTCTATATTTACTTGTAGAGACATTTCCCTTGTCAATCAAATTGTTCCAGAGGAGGAAAAGGGACTCTATATCTTGGTCAGTGTCCACTTTGTTTGTTTGGTTGGTTGGGTTTTTTTTTTGAGACGGAGTCTCGCTCTGTTCCCCAGGCTGGAGTGCAGTGGCATGATCTCAGCTCACTGCAAGCTCCACCTCCCAGGTTCATGCTATTCTCCTGCCTCGGCCTCCCGAGTAGCTGGGACTACAGGTGCCCGCTACCATGGCCGCCTAATTTTTTGTATTTTTAGTAGAGACGGGGTTTCACCGTGTTAGCCAGGATGGTCTCGATCTCCTGACCTCGTGATCTGCCCGCCTCGGCCTCCCAAAGTGCTAGGATTACAGGCGTGAGCCACCGCGCCCGGCCTGTTTGTTATTTTATAACATTTAAAATATAGGCTCTAGAGAAGGAGTTCTGTACCTGCCCATAGACCTTTTAATGGTCTCTGCCCTTGGATAAGAAAAAATTACACATTCTTTTTTCTAACCCCTAATTTAATGTAACATTTTCTTCCTTTGTGAATCTAAGAAACAAGCCAGGCCACGCCTGTAATCCCAGCACTTTGGGAGGCCGAGGTGGGTGCATTACCTGAGGTCCAGAGTTCAAGACTGACTGGCCTGACCAACATGGTGAAACCCCATCTCTAGTAAAACTCCAAAAAAAAAAATTAGCCAGGCGTGGTAGTGTGCGCCGGTAACCCCAGCTACTAGGGAGGCTGAGGCACAAGAATCACTTGAACCCAGGCGGTGGAGGCTGCAGTGAGCCAAGATCACGCCACTGCACTCCAGCCTGGGCGACAGAGCGAGACTCTATCTCAATGAAAGAAAGAAAGGAAGAAAGAAAAAGAAGAGAAGAGAAGAGAAGAGAAGAGAAGAGAAGAGAAGAGAAAAGCAGAGAAAAGAAGAGAAGAGAAAAGAGAAAAGAAGGAGAGAGTGAGAGAAAAAAAGAAGCCATAGCAGCAGTAGCAGTACCTGTGACTGCCACTAACAGAATTTGCAGATCTCTTCACATTACAGTTGTTAAAGATTGTTATTTCCAAACTTCAATAGTAACTAGATCTGAAAATAAATCTTGTTTAAAGTGTTAATAAAGTACAAACACTATATTGCTCTATCACAGTTTTTTAATTAAATGTTTTATGTTGAAATAATTGTAGATTCTCAGGCAGTTGTAAAAAAAAAAAAAGATAGATCCTGCGTACTCGCTACTCACTTTTCCCCGGTGATAACATCTTGAAAAACTATAGTAAAATATCAGAACTAGGATATTGATACTCATACGGTCAAGATATACAGAACATTTTCATCACCACAAGGATCCCATGTGTTGCACTTTTATAGCCTCACATACTTCCCTCCCATCCCATCCCATCCTTAAACCCTGGCAACCACTAATCTCCCCATTTCCATAATTTTGTCATTTCTCAAATGTTATTGATATGGAATCCCACAGTATGTAACATTTTGTGATGACCTTTCCACTCAGCACAACTCTCTGGAGATTCATTCAAGATGTCGCATGTATCGGTGGCTTGTTCCTTTTACTGCTGACTAGTATTCCATAGTGTGACTATACTGCAGGTTGTTTAACCCATTGAAAAACATCTGGACTGCCTCAGTTTTGGCTATTACAAATTAAACTATTATAAACTTTCATGTACATGTTGCTGTGTCAACATAAGTTTCCATTTCTCTGGAATAACTGCCTGGGAGTACAATGGCTAGGTCATACACTAGTTGCACATTTAGTTTTATGAGAAAACCACCAAACTTTTTCAGAGTGGCTCTGTACCATTTTACATTCTTAACCAGCAATGTATTTATGAGTGATCAAGGTTTTGCCCATCCTCAGAGCAGTTTGTGTTAATGGTGATATTGTCTGTTCATATCTTTTGTCCATTTTCTAATTGGATTATTTATTTTACTGTTGAGACTTGAATGTTTTTTATATTTTCTACATACAAGTCCTTCATCAGATATGTGGTTTGCATTTTCTGCCCAACCTATAACTTGTTTCTTTATCCTTTTAACAGAGCAAAAGTTTTTAATTTCAATGAACTCCAATTTATTAATTTTTCCTTGTATGAATCATGCTCCTAATGTCAAGCTTAAGAACTCTTTGTCTAGCCTTAGGTCCAAAAGATTTTTGAATGTTTTCCTTTGTCTTTAGTTTTAGACGTGTGATCATGAGGTGTCTTAATGTAGATTTCTATGAGTTTATCCTTTTTGAGATTTACTTGCCTCCTTGAATATGTAGGTTTAGCTCTCTTGCCAACTTTGGAAGTTTTCAGCCATTAATTTTTTTGGTTCTTTTCCAGATCCACTCTCTTTTTCCTTTCCGTTCAGAAGTCTAGTGACACAATTGTTAGGGATTTTTTTGCTGTAGTCTCAGAGGTCTCCGAGGCTTTGTACATTTTTTCAGTCTAGTTTCTCTTTTTTTCAGATTGGGTAATTTCTACATTATCTTCAATGTTACTAACTGCTTCCTCTGTTTCATCTATTCTGATGTTAGGTCCATTCATCAAGTATTTTTATGTAAGTTATTGTATTTTTCAGTTCCCATTTTCCCATTTGGTTGCTTATCTCTTCTACATCTTTGTTGAGACATCCTATTTCTTTGCTTACATTTTCTATTTTTTCATTTGTTTTAAGTATGTTTGTATTTGTTTATTAAAGTATTTTTATAACGGCTTCTTTGAAATCTTTGTCATATAATTCTAATATCTTTATCATGTCAGTGTTGGCATCTACTGATTGTCTTGTTTCATTCAACTTGAGATTTTCCTGGTTTTTAATATGCCAAGTGATTTTCTATTAAAACTTGAAATTTTTGAATATTTTATGATGAGACCTTAGATCTTATTTAAACTTCTGTTTTAGCAGGCTTCATTTGATGCTACTTCAGCAGAAGGGGGATGCTGCCTTATTTTTTCAGGTGGGATATAAGTCCCGGTTTGTTTGGCCTTTATTGACACCCAATAGGAAGAGATTCTCCTTTTCACTTTTCGACAGGGGTGAGAATTTCAGCTTCCCAGTAGGTTGCCACTGATGGTCATGTGTCTTATAGCTTGAGACAAGGGTAGAAGATTATACTCCCCACTCAGCCTTTACTGGCTTAGGTGGAGGTGGGCAGTTATTGTTTAAAAGTATCTGTCTTGCTAGGCTTCCCCTTTCCTAGTTCTTTGGCTGAAGAAGAAAGGCTTTTCTTGGGGGACTTTTTTTTCTGTTTACCTGGGCTATTGTGGATTGCCAGTTTTTTGGCTCCAAGTCTGAGAAATATAAGGCAAAAAGACAGTCTAAGGAACTTACCACCATATCATTCATTGGGCCCCAAGGTCTCCAGCCAGTCCTTCTACCTCTGTACATTTTCTAGAGTTTTTAATATTTGTTTCATACATAATATGCAGGGATTTTAGTTGAAATTAGTGGGAGAAATAAGGAAAGATATGTCTATTCCATCTTCCAAAAAGTAGAAGTCTTCTCTATTACCATTTTTAATAGTTTGATTACTGTATTTCAACATAACTGGTTTCCTTTGCAATTCCATAAATTTGTTTATGCATTTACAAACAATTTTCTGAGAATCACCACATAGCCATCAAGGTCCATGGCATGGAGCCACCATGAGCCATTTTAGAGAAAAATATTAAAAGTTTGAGACCAGAAAGAAGCAGCAAAGAATTATATTCCAAGATGAAGCAATAGGCACAACTCCCTTCTTTAGAGCACACGTTGGCTCTTCTAACTTCCAGGTACCCTCTCTAACCCCCCGTAGGTCACATAGAGAAGAGTAACTAGAGCTAAAGTGATGACGTGGAGAGGAGTAGGGAACCATCTATTGTCTTGCAAGGCTGTTGCCTTGGTGGCCCAAGCCTACAAACCTTCCTCAAAACTCAGAGATCACCACCTGTCACCCCACTTGAGAAGTAAAGTTAACCATTCATCCATCACTTTGGGTATGGGCTTTCCATTCCCCAGGATAGCCCCTTCTTAATTTCCGCTACGTTGGAAATCCCTTTTCAATGGCCCAGAATATTCATAGGCATGCCTTCCACTCTGACGGGAGATACAGGTGTTTGTCATCCTGGTGGCAAGTGGTGAAGCAGTAGGGAAAACTCATACACCAGGACATGAGAGGGACTGTTCACCCATTTTGCATTTAAATGCATATCTACTCTTTCATTAGATGGTGAATTCCTCAGAGGAAATAAACAATGTTTCATTTTTTCCTTTTATTTTCAGTGTTCAGCAGAGTATAAAGCACATGGCAGATGCCTAATAAATATTACTAAATGAACAAATAAGTCTATACTGGAGAAAAATGGTATATTTAGGATTTATTGAATACCTCATGTTTGTGTATTTCTATTTTAATTTAAAAAAGCATTCTTAGATTATTTAAAACAACTATTACTAGTTATTTCTTGGGCTGTAACATTTCTAGTATCTTCTTACTTATCCACTACTACTAATCTGAATTTGGACAACAAAATGTATGCACATTTTCTCTATTTCACAGACCATCTGGCACAGATGTCATGCATGTTGCTACCTCATAGATATGTTAATGAGTGACACAAAGTTTCCAGGTCCAGTCACAAAAATGCCATTTCCCTCCTCCAATTCCTTACCCACATTCTAAAGGCCAAGGTAAACACGTCCTGGGGCAACAGTCTGGAGAGTATAACCCTAGAAACAAGATGGATTCAGATAAATTCCAGAGTGATCTGCCAGTGACTAATGGTAATATCTTTAGTTAGCCAGAGTTCAAAAATACAAAAAGATAAAAATCTTGAGTGCAATCTCATAAATCTTTAACCCATGTAGCCCTACTCCATAGCAAAGTCTTCTTGAAAGCAAATAACGATTTAAAAAAGTAACTTCTTATGTTAACTAGCTACCAGGATAAGTTCAATAAATGGAATGAACATTATCCAGGAATTGAAAGGAAATGACTAAGAGTTAGGAAATGGTACCAGCATCAAGTATGACAACTTGTAAAGAAGGGTGACATTCCATGCCTCCTATCTGGGTAGGGCTTACAGGACATCCTATGAACTGTCATAAAAGATAATTCTGGGTTTGTCTTACTAAAGCCAATGACAAAGACAGCTTGGCAGTGAAACTGACAGCTAATACTGTGAGTGAGGCCGCTGACGACAGTAATGAATGAATAACCTGTCCGGAACTCTTCATCAGTGAGATGAGAACCATGGAAGAGTTAATACTTCCAGTCAGGTTTCAGAGGGCACACCTACTGCACAGCCCAGATAGATAAGAAAAGAGGATTTTTAAGGTAGATGATTTGATTTCTATGCTTAAATAAAAATAGATTTGTGGTTTCAATTAAAATAAAAATGGAAGTAAACAAAGTTTTGATAAAATACAAAACATATTTTAGATATGTTATAAGCACAGTGCATACAAAACACAGATATTTATAAAGTTAGTTGTCAGTACAAGTCCATATTACTGGTTAAGAGGAAATTCTGTGGCATGTACAATAAGTGCTGATATCAGGAATGCTCTGATAAAGAAGTTTGGGTATAGGCAGGTCACTCAACATACTTTTCTACAGAAGCTAGGCAGCATTATTTTAGATTTGAAGAGAAAGTATTGCTTTAAAAATTATGTATTAACTTCCAATAGAAAAATCAGTAATTAAGTCAAAGTGGAGTTAGGCATTTAAATAGGCATCAAGGCAAATTAGTATTGACAACTTCTTTTCATTTTTAAATAGAAAAATTATTTTAATTGGCTTTATAAATGTACTTATTTAAATACTGCAGCCAAGAATGCAGTTTTAAATGACCATTTGTCTAGCACTCCTTGAGGTAGTATCTCACAATGCTCCCTAAAATTTCTGTGAAGAATTTTTTTAAAAAAGCAAAACAGCCACCCGAATCCAGCAGCTCATCAAAAACCTATCCACCGCCATCAGGTTGGCTTCATCCCTGGGATGCAAGGCTGGTTCAACATACACAAATCAATAAATGTAATCCATCACATAAACAGAACTAATGACAAAAACCACATGATTATCTCAATAGATGCAGAAAAGGCCTTCGATAAAATTCAACATCACATCATGCTAAAAACTAGGTATTGATGGAATGTATCTCAAAATAATAAGAGCTCTTTATGACAAACCCACAGCCAATAACTGAATGGGCAAAAACTGGAAGCATTCCCTCTGAAAACCAGCACAAGACAAGGATGCCCTCTCTCTCCACTCCTATTCAACATAGTATTGCAAGTTCCGGCCAGGGCACTCAGGGAAGAGAAAGAAATAAAGGGTTTTCAAATAGGAAGACAGGAAGTCAAATTGTCTCTGTTTGCAAATGACATGATTGTATATTTAGAAAACCCCATCGTCTCAGCCCAAAATCTCTTTAAGCTGATAAGCAACTTCAGCAAAATCTCAGGATACAAAATCAATGTGTAAAAATCACAAGCATTCCTATACACTAATAACAGACAAACAGAGAGCCAAATCATGAGTGAACTCCCATTCACAATTGCTACAAAGAGAATAAAATACCTAGGAATACAACTTACAAGGGATGTGAAGGATCTCTTCAAGGAGAACTACAAACCACTGCTCAAGGAAATAAGAGAGGACACAAACAAATGGAAAAATATTCCATGTGCATGGATAGGAAGAATCAATATCATGAAAATGGCCATAATGCCCAAAGTAATGTATAGATTCAATGGTATCCCCATCAAGCTACCACTGACTTTCTTCACAGAATTAAAAAAAAACTCCTTTAAATTTCATATGGAACCAAAAAAGAGCCCATATAGCCAAGACGATCCTAAGCAAAAGAACAAAGCTGGAGGCATCATGCTACCTGACTTCAAACTATACTACAAGGCTACAGTAACCAAAAACAGCATGGTACTGACACCAAAACAGAGATATAGACCAATGGAACAGAACAGAGGCATCAGAAATAATGCCACACATCTACAACCATCTGATCTTTGACAAACCTTACAAAAACAAGCAATAGGGAAAGGATTCCCTATTTAATAAATGGTGTTGGGAAAACTGGCTAGCCATATGCAGAAAACTGAAACTGGATCCATTCCTTACACCTTATACAAAAATTAACTCAAGATTGATTAAAGACTTAATCATAAAATCACTAAAACCATAAAAACCCTAGAAGAAAACCTAGGCAACATCATTGAGGACACAGGCATGGGCAAAGACTTCATGACTAAAACACCAAAAGAAATGGCAACAAAAGCCAAAATAGACAAATGGGATCTAATTAAACTAAAACGCTTCTGCACAGCAATATAAACTATCATCAGAGTGAACAGGCAACGTACAGAATGGGAAAAAATTTTTGCAATCTACACATCTGACAAAGGGCTAATATCCAGAATCCACAAGGAGCTTAAACAAATTTACAAGAAAAAAACAAACAACCCCATCAAAAAGTGGGCAAAGGATATGAACAGACACTTCTCAAAACAAGACATTTATGCGGCCAACAACCATATGGAAAAAAGCTCATCATCACTGGTCATTAGAGAAATGCAAATCAAAACCACAATGAGATACCATCTCATGCCTGTTAGAATGGCTATCATTAAAGAGTCAGGAAACAACAGATGCTGGAGAGGATGTGAAGAAATAGAAATGCTTTTACACTGTTGCTGGGAGTGTAAATTTGTTCAACCATTGTGGAAGACAGTGTGGTGATTCCTCAAAAATCTAGAACCAGAAATACAATTTGACCCAGCAATCCCATTACTGGGTATATACCCAAAGGATTTTAAATCATTCTGCTATAAAGAAACATGCACTTGTATGTTTATTTCAGTACTGTTCACAATAGCAAAGACTTGGAACCAATCCAAATGCCCATCAATGATAGACTGGAAAACGAAAATGTGGCACATATACACTATGGAATACTATGTGGCCATAAAAAAGGATGAGTTCATGTTCTTTTCAGGGACATGGATGAAACTGGAAACCATCATTCTCAGCAAACTAACACAGGAACAGAAAACCAAACACCACATGTTTTCACTCATAAGTGGGAGTTGAACAATGAGAATACATGGACACAGGGAGGGGAACATCACACGCTGGGCCTGTCGGGCAGTGGGGAGCTAGGGGAGGGATAGCATTAGGAGAAATACCTAATGTAGATGACAGGTTGATGGGTGCAGCAAACCACCATGGCATGTGTATACCTATGTAACAAACCTGCACGTTCTACACATGTATCCCGGAACTTAAAGTATAATAATAATAATAATAATGCAAAACACTAAAACCTATGATTGACAGGCAATTTATTACAAGCTTCTGAGAGGAAATTCTGCTATTCTAATGCCCCAGGCAGCTGATTTAGGAATCATAGTCTTTTGATGATACATGGTTTATAACCTGAAAAAGAAGAAAACTGCCTGCAGAGAAGTAGAGATTTTCTTAGTACCTGCCTTTCAGCACAGAAACCAGCGTACTGTTTTCTGAGGTTGCTAGGATACTATTCCCCAGTACTCCCCTCAGTTTCCTCTCTCTACAGACACAGGCAGAGCCTGCAACCCCTCTCATCCATACTCTTCCTTCTTCATGAAAAATCAAGAAAGAAGAAAAGAGAAAGAAAGAGGAAGGAAGGAAGGAAGGGAGGGAGGGAGGAGGGAGGGAGGGAGGGAAGAAAATAATGCACTTGTGGGGCCTGGTAGAGAAGTACTGAGTCCTGGAAGGTAGAGCACATTGAAGGTGAGGGTAAAGGAGGTGGGCCGAGTCCTCACAGCAGGGCTTGGGGAGAGTTAACCGCACTTTATGCATTCCAGTGCTTCAGAGAGACAGAGGACTATGTAATAAGAATAGGCATCACCCTCCATACAGCAAGCCTGGTAGGGATATATCTGAGAAGTAGCCTATATGAAAAACACATAGGAGTTCAAGTTCGCATAAATTGACAGCTTTTTGTCATCTTCCAAAATCTGATGCAGTATCAGGCTGTGTTAACAGAGACAGGGTATTTAGGATTCAGGAGGTGATAGGCTCACCCTGCTGTGGACCTGTCATGGCTGAAGCATCTCTACACTTCTGGATACCAGGCTGTGAAAAGAAGATGTGGTCCTTGGGGTTCTTCCCAAAGCCCTCTTCTTTTCCCAGCTGCCACTCCGCAGGACCATCTCATCCCTGTTGCCACATATCATTATGAAGGGAGTTTCCTGTATGGAGACACCTGGTCAAGGGGGGAGGGGAGTTATTCGCCACTGGAGTCCTAATGCAAGAGCAGGGCCAATCTTAGGGGAAAAAGAGATGTAGGGCAGATTTCAAATTATTTGGTCCAGAGGGAGAGTCCTTTTCTAAACATTACAATTAATGTGCTTGCCAGCAGGCAGCCCTGCACCTCACCCACCCCCATGGCGCCAATTACCATTTATGTATTGATGTCCCCCTTGAGACCACACCTACAACCAACTGGACAGGAGAAGGTCAGCAGGAAGCTTCTGGGAAAGTTCTACTTTAATTTTAAAAGAATGACAGGAGATGTCTTTCTCTTTCTGCTAGATGTGAATAAGACAGTGAGTAATCCTGGTTGCTACAACCAGCCTCCTTGTTACCACAAGGAAAACCGACTTACAGATGACGCTGATGCTATGGATCATGGAGCAGAGGTGAAAAGAACCTTTTTTCTTGATAACATCATTTAGCTGCTGAATCAACCAACCCTGAAGACCACCCTATGTCTGAATCTCCTTTAATGTGAGCTAACAAATTTTTTAATTAGTCAAGCCAATTTGAGTTGAATTTTTAGTAACTTGACGTCAAAAAACATCCTAACCAAAACATCATGTATTCTCTACCAGGAATCTGATTATGCAAGGGCTTTGCACTGAACAATCCACATTTACTAAACAGGCCACTGAAGAGTCAGATTCATCATTTAGTCTTATTAGAAAGGTGTCCTAACTACGGACATAAGACCAGCAAGGTTCTGGTGTCCTAACTACAGACATTAAGACCAGTAGGGTTCTTCTGTCCAGTTCATCTTATATATGGTGAATATAGTATAGTGCTAAAGAAGGGGTGTTAGAATCCCAGCTTTACTATTCACTAGCTATGTAACCCCAAGAAAGTGACTTAGGTTCTCTGGGTCTCATTTTCTTCCCCTGTCAATGGAGATCATCATGGTGCTTACCTCAGAGGGTCACTGTCAGGATCACATTAAATGATACACATGGATTAGTTAGGATGTATTTCAGCTATGAGTAGCAAACAAAATAAGTCACGAATATGATTTAAACAAGAGAGAAATTTCCTTTACTCTCACATTCAAGGATCCAAAGATCTTCATTCCAGGATGGGCATGGCCCTTCATAATATCAGGACCTACCTTACTGACTCATTCCGAAGATTCTCTCATAGTACACAATGGTTCCTAGAGCTCCAGTTATTCAGTCCCCATTCCAGGCAGGGGGGCAGAAGCAGAAAAGAAAGGCAAGTTTCTACTCTTTAAGAACATTCCCTGGAAGTCATATACACCACTTCTGCAGCTGTGACCAGACAAAAATCAAGGGATTAAAAAAAAAAAAAAAGGGGGGGGTCAACCTGCTCAGGTCCCCTTCCACACTGTGGAAGCTTTGTTTTTTCACTCTGCAATAAACCTTGCTGCTGCTCAAAAAAAAAAAAAAAAAAAAAAAATCAAAGGATTTGTTATGGAAGAAGGGGAGAAGGCAGCCAACTTCTGCAACAATCTGTGAAGTATGAGCACCTTGACATGGAACAAAGCCAGCAGCGTTTTCTGGCAGTTATTCTTACAAAAAACCTCCAATTCTCTTCCCCACAACAACAGGTCCTCTCCCCACCACCCAAACTCCCGTCCTCAGCCTCACTTCTGTCAAAATCCCACGCTGTCTTGCAGGCCCCTGAGGGTCCATTTAAACTAACAGCCATTGCGGTGTCACACTGTCCAGGCACAAGACACACAAAAATAAAACTATTTCTACTCTCAAGAATCTCACTGGAAACTAAGAGACTGCCAAATTACTGCATGTGAGCCTGTGCCGGTCTCATAAGAAATGCTCAGTGAGGGCCGGGCACAGCGGCTCACACCTGTAGTCCCAGCACTTTGGGAGGCCGAGGCGGTCAGATCACAAGGTCAGGAGTTCGAGGCCAGCCTGGACAATATGGTGAAACTCTATCTGTACTAAAAATACAAAAATTAGCCATGGTGGTGCACATCTGTAATCCCAGCTACTCAGGGGGCTGAGGCAGGAGAATTGTTTGAACCTGGGAGGTGGAGGTTGCAGTGAGCCGAGATCATGCCACTGCACTCCAGCCTGGGTGACAAAGCAAGACTCTGTCTCAAAAAAAAAAAAAAAAAAAGGAAAAGAAAGAAAAAGAAATGCTCAGTGAGTCTTTGCAATTATTATTCTTCTGGTTAAGGACCTAGACTATAGGCTAGGAGGACCTGAGCTTGAACTCCTGCTCCACCACTTACCTGCTGTGTGACCTTGGGCAAACAACTAAACCCTTCTGTGCAGTAGCCCTGTTTCCATGTCTTTGACAACTGTATTCAGCTCTCATTTAATGTATTATAAAAGAACACTACATCTTCAGATTCTTTTCTAAACTTCATTATTTCAGTCACAAGTATTGTAGATCACAGCACTCTAAGAAGTTATTGTCTGGCCGGGCTCGGTGGCTTACACCCGTAATCCCAGCACTTTGGGAGGCTGAGGTAGGTGGATCACCTGAGGTCAGGAGTTCAACACCAGCCTGGCTAACATGGCAAAACCTTGTCTCTACTAAAAATACAAACATTAGCTGGGCTTGGTGGTGCGCATCTGTAGTCCCAACTACTCAGGAGGCTGAGGCAGGAGAATCGCTTGAACCCAGAAGGCAGAGGCTGCAGTGAGCTGAGATTGCACCACTGCACTCCAGCCTGGGTGACAGAGTGAGACTACACCTCAAAAAAAAAAACTAAAATGTTATTGTCTGGAGTGTGACTTCTAAATGTCATTATGTAAAAAAATGTTGCTCAGACCTGCTTTTAACTGGTAATACTAAGAACATGTCTTGTCAAGTAATTGAGGTGCTAATACACCAGAAGGATACTGCAATAAAAGAACACACAGTCTAGAGAACAGTTAAAACATGTTTGTCCAAATTATCTTCCAAGGAGAGAAAAGTCAGCTAATATTTATGATCATGTGGCTTGGAAATCTAAAAATAGCTTTTTCATAAAAGGCCGGATGCCTAAAACATGAAATAGACAAGTCAGTAAGCAGATAATTTAGGTTTGTTATTTTATTCACAGTTATCTGGTAATTTGAGTTAAGCATAAATAAATATTTGGCTGGATGAGTTTGCAGTCAATTCATTGGTTTTTATCATGAGAAGTTTAAAGAGAGATTGATGTCTCCAGTAAAAATATTCTTTGAGTTCATTATAATGAGAAAGGCAGAAAGAAAAGAAAGGAGAAAGAGAAGGAAAAGGAAGAATGAAAGGGAGGAGAATTTTAACTTGTCTACATTTACAGGAAATATGAGAATTCTGACTCCTCCAGCAGAGAAATAAAAATGCAATGCTTGGTGCTAACAAAGAAACACATAATTCACTCTCATATTTTCTCAGATGCAGCTGGCTAGCTAGGAAGACAAGCTCAATTATAGAATATCTGTACTTCCAGAGGGACACTTTAATCTTAAGTTGTCAGAAAATTTTATCACTCCTTTTTACAACAAATAACTGTCTAAGTTAAAGACTATCATTTAACAATGTATGGAGAGGTGGCCTGCTTCAGGAGAGGCAAGCTTACAACACGCCTCTCCAGAAGCTTTCCAATCCTTAATGAAAGCCTAAAAATTTAAAAATATTAGTCGAAAGTATTCACAAAAAAATAGTGTCCTAAAAACTAACGTTTCTAAGGTCACTTCAATTCCTGAGTACAGAATACTGTATTAGGATATCCCCGATCAAAAGAGCACATCTCATTCTCTCCTCTCATCTCTAACATTCTGTGCCTCATTTGTAATCGTGACCTGTCAAATGGAGTCTCACTGTGCTATGTAAGTAAAAGCAACACTAGAAGACCAACATTTCACAAAGAGCAGCCCAGAGGCGACTAAATTTATAAACCCAGAGTCCATAAGCCAGAGGGATTTTAGGCCCCAAGATGTTAGAAAAAAAAAAAATTACTGTTGGTTATGATGCTTTTGATTAGAAATAAGAGTAAATCTGATTCAAATTTCTTAAACCAAAAAAAAAAAAAAAAAGAAAGAAAGGAAAAAATAGATGTACAGAAACAATGCTGACTTCCAGAAGTCCACCATGTCTGTTTCTCTGTGTGCTCTCAGCTCCGCCCTCCTTCTGTGTCAGCTTTGTCCTCCTTCTAGCTTCCTTTCCAAAAGAAAGACCTGTGGGAGTTCCAGACCTAATGTCCTCATGCCACATTTTCTGTAAGAAATGAGAATGTTTCTCCTAGTCACTCTTTCAAAAGAGAACGGGAGTATTTTTCCAAAATCTCTTACTTGACATCTTACCTCATCCAGTTAAGAAGAAAGGAAGGGAGACAGTCACAGGCCCACTCTTAAACCAATTACTGTAAGTAAAGAGTAAGGGGCTTTGAAGATGGGCAATGAGGACCCTCCCTGGACCTGAAGATGAAGTCAGGCCTAAAGTGGGTAAGAATGTTAAAGAAGTTTCCCAAAAGAAATAGCTGGATGCTGGTAGAAGAGGAGAAGGCAGGTGGGTGGGACTCAAGGGAGAATTCTGAGGAGTAAGCAACAGATGCCCATTACAAGTTATTTAGGATATTTTTTTAAATTGCAGAAACCATTTCTAATTAGCCTAAGCAGAAAATGGCACTTTATTATAAGGCTTCCCAAAAATCACTTAGGCTTAAGAGTATGAATGCTACCAGAAGGATCTGGAACCAGGGGTACAGAGTCACTGAAACTTTCTCTCCATCCTTTGTTTCTCCTTCTCCATTGGCATACGGTCTCTTCTGTGTTTGAATTGGTCTCCTTTATCCTTAAATCCACATGGCAGTGTAAGACTTCCAAGGCTCCTGATTAGACACATGTCCAGTTCTCAGAGAAAATGAATCTCATTCTGTGGGTCTTAGTAGTAGAATTCTATGAAAGAGATTCGAATTGAATTTGGATCTGGTGATTGTCCCTCATCATGAGGTAGAGTTATATTTTACAGAATGACTCCAAAAAGTTCACTTCTGTGATGTCTGTATGGTGGGATGGACCATGGGGCAGTTCCCAGAGAAGGGATGGCTGAGAAGACCATGCAGTTTTCTACCCCTTACAACATGTTTTGCATGATATTGGCCACATGAAACATTTATAGCATAAATTTTCTTCTAAAATTGAAAATGTATATAAAAAAGAACAAAATATCAAATCCAGGACTTCAAAGAAAGAAGCAAGAGAAAGATTCTTTCTTCCTTAGCGCCTGGTCAAAACCCTCTGAGTATCTTTTTTGCTCCAGAAACACTTTGCCCAAGGCAAATTAACACATCTTACTGCATCATCACAGTTATTTCCATGCGTGTTCCCTGAGAGGGCACCATTTTTTTTTTTTACTTTTTTTTTATTTTTGAGACAGAGTCTCACTCTGTCACCCAGGCTGGAGTGCAGTGGCGTGATCTCAGCTCACTGCAACCTCCGCCTCCCGGGTTCACGCCATTCTCCTGCCTTAGCCTCCCAAGTAGCTGGGACTACAGGCGCCCGCCACCAGGCCCGGCTAATTTTTTGTATTTTTTAGTAGAGACGGGGTTTCACCGTGTTAGCTAGGATGGTCTTGATCTCCTGACCTTGTGATCTGCCTGCCTCAGCCACCCAAAGTGCTGGGATTACAGGCGTGAGCCACCGTGCTGCGCCGAGAACACCATTCTTTTAGAGCTGGAAATGTGTTTTTTATATTCATGCATTCAACTACATTAGTACCTATCTCAGAGTTAAAATGCAATCATATGTATTCAATTCATGTATTAATACATTAATGAGGGTGAGATTATCTTGTTCCTTCATTCACTAAACATTTGAATAAATGTTTTGTTTGAAGAACTATTTGAGAAATTATAGAAAAAAATATTGAAGACAGTTTCTCCTTCATGACTTGTGCTTAAATGAAAAGATGTTCAAAATGTATTAAAATTAAAAAGCAACATATGATTCGTGATAAGTGTTTTCTTAGTCCCCCTCAAAGTATTTAGTCAAATATTATTAAGGGTGTTTTTTGTTGAGAAACTATAAAAATGAGCCCAATACTATATACTTAGAAGAGAGTCAGACTTCAGGCTGGGCATGGTAGCTCACGCCTGTAATTCTAGCACTTTGGGAGGCCAAGATGGGTGGAACGCCTGAGGTCAGGAATTCGAAACCAGCCTAACCAATATGGTGAAACCCCGTCTCTACTAAAAATACAAAAATTAGCTGGGCATGGTGGCGTGCACCTGTAGTCCCAGCTACTCAGGACACTGAGACAGGAGAATTGCTTGGACCCGGGAGGCAGAGGTTGCAGTGAGCCAAGATCATGCCACTGTACTCCAGTCTGGGTGACGGAGCAAGGCTCCATCTCAAAAAAAAAAAAAAAAAAAGAATAGAGGCAGACTTCAATTAAGTATTTGCTAATGAGTGAATGTTGACTTTAAGCATACATTACAAAAATGTTTCCCAACATTTTTCACATCATGGCACACTTATAAAATTCTATTATTTGGCCTGGACCATTGGGTGTACCCTGAGGCCATTCCCAATCTGAGGTGATTAGGAATGTGTGGCTCTGACAATCCTTGGAACTGGCTGCAGGTATCAATATCTAGCACGTTTTTATATGACAGTTAAGAAGAAGAATGGATAATGTAGGCCCAAATTTTTCATCATAAATGTCTCAACTCCTTTTAGACTGTAAGATTGTAGAGGACTCTTTTTTTTTCTTTTTTTGAGACAGAGTCTTACTCTGTCACCCAGGCTGGAGTGCAGTGGTGCAATCTCAGCTCACTGCAACCTCTGCCTCTTGGGTTAAAGCAATTCTCGTGCCTCAGCCACCCGAGTAGCTGGGAGCTGGGATTATAGGTGTGCACCACCATGCCTGGCTAATTTTTGTATTTTTAGTAGAGATGGGGTTTCACCATGTTGGCCAGGCTGGTCTTGAACTTCTGGCCTCTAGTGATCCACCCACCTCTGCCTCCCAAAGGACCTTCTTTTTTAAAACCACTTTTTAGGTAAGTCATTTTTAGCCCTACTGGCTATACAAATATTTCTTTACATGAGAGACCATGATTCCAAACAAATTGTGGGGAAAATTGACTTAAAAATCATGCTGCCAATTTATCTCAGTTCCCAAAAGACCAGCTACTAGACATTTGGATTTCTAGAAGATGAAAAAATATGTGCTTTTCTTGGTCCTATCTGTTTTTCTCCTACTTTTAGGAGTTAACCCAGCTGCAAAATCTGGGAATGTTGAATTCGATTTCCTGATGTGAAGAGAAAATATACAACAACATTTAGTGACACTCTCAACCAGACCCATGTGTCCTTTTCCTACAAAATGTGTCCTCCTGAATGATCCATGGGCACCCCAACCATTGTTCACTCTTAGCCCCCTCTCTTACACATATTTGCTCTCCACACTCAAAGTTCCTGTTTTCCTCCTTCCCTTGACCTCTTCTTGTGTGGTCTCTTGTGGGTAAGAACAGTCACCCATTCCAGAGTCTTGGAGTCATCCTGAGTCCCTCCTTGACATCACCCTGCCCCCACTTCACTAATTTTAGCACAACAGCCACACAAACCCCATTTTTAACTATATAAACTGTTTCAAAATTGCCCTCCATTCTTACTGCCACCCTCACCCATCGTGTCTTGCTAAAGCTCTTATCAAAATCTCCCTGCCTTTATTCCACCTCCTTTAATCAATTTCCAGTACTTTAGCCTAAGAGATTTTCTAAAAAATGTAAATCTGAACAAGTCATTCCTCCACTCAAAAATCTTCAGTGGTTTCCTATTTCCCGTAATGAAGAACTGAACACGGCATAGCACACACAGCCCTGTTTATCTGGTGCAATCTATCAGTCCAGTTTCATTTCTCGGTGCAACCTCTCAGACTTGAGGAGCATTAACCAACTTTTAGTTTCTTAAGTTTGCATGTTCTTTCATGCCTCTCGGTCTGCACATGCTGTTCCTTCTTCCTGGAAAAGATATTCATGATTCTGCCATATCTGCCTAGTGGAAATCTTTTGCCATCAACAGTACACTCAAGAATCACTTTCTCAGTAGGGCTTTCCCTGAGCTTCTCAGTCTGGTTTAAGTACCTCTTTGTAGCAGAGGCTGTGGATGGCTGGTCCGTATCCCTAGCCCTCACCACCTCAGGGCATTCAAGCCTGCTTTCCAACTGCTGGTATCTGCATTTCTTTGCCCAAGGACACATGTCGTTTGCCTGTGGAGCAAGCCCAAATTGGTCCAAAGGAATACTCCCAGGAGCAACTTCAACCTACGACTAATGGAAGTTCAGGTATAAATATTCCAACTCCAACTCCCTACCCGCTGGATAGAAAACAAGTGTGGGGCTTGTGTTTTATACAAACTCCCCCAAGCCCCCCAGTGGGGTTTGATTCTAGTCGTCCATAGTAGCTGGCTTGATAATGTCCTGCATTGTCCACTCTCCCTTTCCCATCTTCCTTAACTACCCTCCTATTGGCATTTCCTTTACTTACCAAAAGCACTACTTGCATTTGAATCTTAGGGTCTGCTTCAGTAGAACCTCAACTAAGACATCCTTTCTGCTATCTTGCCAGTGCACTGTGTATGTAACTTTACTACGTCAGTCATTTAAACTTGTAATTGTCTGTCTTCCAATGCCACTAAATGTCTTAAGATCAGGAATTGTATATAATTCTTCTTTGTTTCTCCACATGTAAAAAACTGCTTGACAATATTAGGCACTCTACATATGCCTATGGAATAAATGAGTGAATGTTTAAAGAATGAATTTAAAAAAGGGAAGGAGGAGAGTAGAATAATAAAGTAAAGTTAGATTATGGTAAGTCACCAAATACAAAAGTAATTTATGAGAAATATTTTTATTAAGTATAATTTATAAAAGCAAAATCCTACTTACGTTTCACATAATCCATTGACATATTAAATATCTCTCATTCAGAAATATTTTTTCATTCTGAGATTAAGACAACATCCTGCAGTATTTGAGAATTCTGGTTTCAAAGTCTCATAGCTGTGTAATTTAGGTTAGTTTATCTCTAACTTTAATGTGCGTATGAATACCTAAGAATATTGTTATTTGCATATTCTGATTTTGTGGGTGTGGGGTGTAGGGTGCGGCTTGAGAATCTGCATTTCTAACAAGTTCCCAGGTGATACAGATGCCGCTGGTTCATGGATAGCTAGGCTCTAGGGCAAAAGACACCTATCTCTGCACCTCTGTTTTCCTCAACTTAAAAGCAAAAGAATAATAACCCTATTTTGCTGGGTTGAGAAGATAAATGAAATAATACATGAAAAGCACTTTAAACAGTATCTACCATCTAGAAAATACTCTATACGTGTTATCTATTATTATTATAAAACTCATGCTATATACCAATGCTTTTTATGAATATTAAAGTCCAGGGTTAAAAAGTAACTGCAAGTATTTTTATTGTTTGTTGAATAATTTGCATATTATTAGTATAATACTTATTGTTATGAGAAAAATACAAATGTCACTGTTGATTAGAAAAAGGCAAACTCTGTAAAATATTTGAAGAGGTTTATTCTGAGGTATCTGTGAGGACCACAAACTGTGACACAGCCTGAGGAGGTCCTAGGAATATGTACCCAAGGTGGTCGGGTTTCAGGTTGATTTTATACATTTTAGGGAGACAGAAGTTACAGGTAAAGATATAAATTAATACCCCTAAGGTGGTATATATCTGTTTGGCCCAGAAAGGTGGGACACCTGGAAAGGGGGAAGAGAGAGAGGATTCCAGGTCATAAGTAGATTCAAAGATTTTCTGATAGGCAATGGATTAAAAGAGTTAAGCTTTTCCTAAATGGCTGAAAGCAGAAAGAAATGCTTGAGGTTAAGATATGGGGGTTTGTGGAAGCCAAGGTTCTTGTTATGTAAATGAAGCCTCCAGGTAGCAGGCTTCAAAGAGAACAGATGGTAAGTATAGGTTATCAGACCTTAAAACATGCCAGACTCTTAGTTAAATCTCTCCTGGATCAGGGAAAGTCCTAGTAAGGAAAGAGGATTCTCTACAGAATGTAAATTTTTCTCATAAAAGACAGCTTTGCAAGGCCACTCCAAAATATGCCAAAGACATATATTTTGTGTTAAAATACTTTGATTTCCTTTAGGGCCTGTTATGTAATGTGATGTTATACTAGAGTCAGGTTGGATTTGCTATCTTATTGCTGTAAAGAGTCTGTTCTGTCAGTCTTCGGATCTCTATTTTAATGTTAACGCTAGTCAGTTGTGTCTAAACTACAACAGGGAGAGAGTATAATGAGGCAAGACCTATCTCCTCCCTTTTACTCTCACGACATGAACTAGTTTTTCAGGTGTTTTGTTTTGTTTTGTTTTGTTTTGTTTGTTTTGTTTTGTTTTGTTTTGTTTGAGACGGAGTCTCGCTCTGTAGCCCAGGCTGGAGTGCAGTGGTGCGACCTCAGCTCACTGCAACCTCTGCCTCCTGGGTCCTTTTTCAGATTATTTTTTGGAATCCCCTTGGCCAAGAGAGGGGTCCATTCAGTCTGTTGGGGGGCCTAGAAATTTATTTTTGGTTTACACCACCTATATACAATTCAAATATATATGTACATATAAATTGAATGTAAGCAATAAATGATTTTCAATAACATAGGTATAAGTGCCAGTTCATGATTAGCTGTCAGGTGGGAAAAGACAGAAATGATGAGGTCCTGCCCAAGGCTATGGGTTTTGGCACAAGACAGGCTTAGAATCAAGCCCTATCTCTCCTTAAGCAAGTCAATTAACCTTTATAAGCCTCATTTTCTCACCTGTTAAGGAGGGAATACTTTCAGCACTCTGACCTGAAAAGAGACAATATATGTAAGACCTTAACCCAGTGCCTGACACAGAATAAGCATTCAATAAATATCAATTTGGGGCACTATTATTAAGTCAAAGAGCCCTAGAATTCATTGTATGTCCATCAGGCACAGATTCGAAACTATGGATTAGTTGTAAAAGCATAGGGTTATAAATACCCCAAGACCTGAGCTGAACTAAATTCTGCATCCTGCTACCTGATGGCATGGAACTGGTAAGACATCAGAAGCAGGGATAATTTGGAAAAGGTTCAATCCAGGAAAATCAATCCAAGGTAAGCAAGCAAGCAGAGTGAAGGAGAGCACCCAGGGATGTGTTCCAAGCATGCAGTGGGCATTGCTTCAATACCAGCAGACTTTTAACATGATTTTCATCAGAACAGAACATGTGACACTGAACGTCATACTTTAGAAGTTAAGGGAGGTGGGGAGGGATAGCATTAGGAGATATACCTAATGTAAATGATGAGTTAATGGGTGCAAGCACACCAACATGGCACATGTATACATATGTAATAAACCTGCATGTTGTGCACATGCACCCTAGAACTTAAAGTATAATAAAATATAAATAAATAAATAAATAAAAGAAGAAGTTATAGGAAACATTAAGTAGTTGATAATCTAGATTTATTCTAATCAGCAAGAACTATCTCACTGGGGATGTGAAAATTATAAAAATCCTAAGAGAGAAAAACAATACCACTTTAACCTTAAGAGCAAAAGATGGTCAACATGGATACAGTAAACGATGCTCTCCAGATGACATGAAAGTATATTTCAAAATTCCAGAGCAATGATATACAGTTCCCTAAAAGGAGCACTAAAGGAGGAAGATGAGGCTGAGGAAGAAAATAAGTTGAGTGTTAAG
This sequence comes from Nomascus leucogenys, assembly GCF_006542625.1. Taxonomy (NCBI): domain Eukaryota; kingdom Metazoa; phylum Chordata; class Mammalia; order Primates; family Hylobatidae; genus Nomascus; species Nomascus leucogenys. The sequence goes on along the minus strand of NC_044389.1, from coordinate 22,773,087 downwards.
TCACATTAGCAAACATTTACTGAGAGTCCTCAAGATGGAGGTGGAGAAGCCTGTAAGACACTGTAGAAAAAGCCCAAGATTTGAAATCAGACAGACAAGCATCTTCTTGCTTCTTTTTAAGATAACTTAAGTTTAGCAAATGATTTGACCTCTCTGCCTTGCCTACACCTCAATCTTATAAAAATGGCAATAACAAGAAAGCACAACTCTGAGTACTGCGAAAATATAGAGTATGTAAGACACGCAACTGCCCCTCATGTTGGGCAAATGAATGGGAATAAAATTGCCTGGAATATAGGATAGAATATGAAAATAAAATATTGAGGTTATAGATTGACTTCTATAGGAGTATTATGAAGGAAGATACTAATTCTGACTAAGGAAATCAAGTCTTTAAGAAAAAGATGGCATTTGAGTTTGGCCTTGAATTAGGGGTAGGAGTTCTACCAGTGGAAGTGAGGGACAGAGAAAAAGAGCTGGTAAGTTTAGGGCAAATATTCCAGGCAGTTTTAGCAAACACATAGAAGCATGAATATATGAAAGTGCTCAGGAACTAGTGAGAAATAAAAAGCATTTAAATGTTTAGGTAAGGATGCAGTGGCAAGAAGCAGAAAACAAGATTGGAAAGTAGGTGAGGATGAGAACATAAAAGACTTTGAACAGCATGATAGGGGCTTGGCATTCTCTGTATTATCAGAAACTTGCAGTTTTATAGGCCTTCATTTCCATGTGCATTATCTTTTCTAACATGCACAAAACTTGGAAGTAGGTAGATGTGTTGTTTTTGTTCTCATTTTAATACAGTTAAGGAAATTGAGTCTGAGTGACTTTCTAAGTTAGCAAACAACAAGTATCAGAGTCGGACTAGAAAGTAGACCTGCTGCCTATTTGACAGATGCTCCTTCCACACTGCCATGCTTTCTCCATAAGCACTTTGGAGCCACTAAAGTGCCTTATTACACAGGATTTTGAATGCCAGGCCAAAATGTTTGACTTACCTTGTTTTCTGGGCAGAGGACTTACTTAAACAGAATGGAAATATCATCAAGTATGGCAGGATGCACCAGAGAGAAGAGATGCTAAGACTAAATGTAGAAGACTTAACAGTCCTGGCAACATGAAATCCAAAAAAACGTATTTGTAAAACTGTGCAATTGAGTTTCAAAATATGCACTTCACAAGCTCAAGTTGCATAAGAACCAAGTTAATAGTTAATAAGAAATGGATCTGTGATTTAATTAAGATTAATGTAAGCATTAGTGTTAGGTAGCTGCTAAAAACAAATGTCCTGTTGGCTGTGTTACCAGAAAATTCATGTTCAGAATAAGAAAGGCATGAGATCAACATGTTGCTTATATCACCCCTAGAAGTGTGTTCAGTTCCAGGAGTCAAACTTTAAGAAGGACACTCCTGATAAGCTGAAGGAGTATAAAACAAATCTATTAGAATGATGGTTGACAGCCAAAAAAACCTGTGAGTTTATGTTGGGGGGAAACTAGAAATTTTAACAGAACAAAAGAGACTGGGGAGGGAGGTTGATTCAAAGGGCAAGACAGATTTTACGGGCAGAATGAAGACCAATTGTGGGATTGCATAGAATATAGGACATTTACTGCCAAAGTAAGAATCGTCTATAAAACACTAAGCTTCATGCTCCAAATGTATGTGCAATAGCTAAGGGGCTATGTTAAGCCGTGTTGCTGTGAATTGCTATAGTGGGAAACAGATTTGCCAAGAGGGTTTTAAGGAGGTCTCTAAAAAAATTTGGAGTCTATAATTTTATATACAGTCACGCAATGGTTATTGTAAATTTTCAGCAAATTCAGAAGGAAAGGGTAATATAAATCATAGCCATTAAGAAAATAAAGTTGTTGCCTTCTAAATAGCTTCTCAGTGTTAAATTATTAAATGTACAGTAATGCAATATCAAAGACTCATTATTCAAAGCTTCTTGTTCCTCATAATTTACATTTGCTTTAAAAAAGAAATAGCCAAGGAATTGGACTTTTTAAAAAAGTTTTTTTGGAAATAAAACATTTTATCTCACTCTCTGTTTAGTGCTATATTGCCTTTTTAAAAAAAGTATAAAAGGGAAAAGTTTCTAGAAGTTGTTAAATTTTAAGTCACCCTGGTATTTTTACCAAAAAACTCTCACAGATAATTTTATTGATATACTTTTTTCTAACTTGTTTTCTACTCGTTTGCCTAATTTAATTCTCCTGTGATTTACTTCTTGTACTGTGATAAATCTGCCTATATAACAAAAGCTTATATATTAGTCATCAGTTTATGTACATGATAAAATCAATCTAATTTACTGTTCTGTTAATTTCAGCCTTTTATTAGCTAGTATGTGTGCATTTACAAAACAAAGTAACATCACTCTGTAGCATCTAGAATAGGCTCTGAGGTATCTATTGAAATATGCTAAAAATAGACTCAGAGTATATTTTACTAGGTTCTTATTTTCTGTAAATTGCTAATCCAAGTAGTATATAAATCATACTTTTAGCCCCACATCTCCTTTCTTAATAAAAATGCAAAACACATGTATTAAGCACAGAACACATACAAATTTCTTTTCTATGCATAAGATAAATGCAAAAAAGTAAAATTTGTGGAAAGCTTTCAATGAGTTTATGCGTTAGTTGAGGAAATAAGATATTTGTGAAGACATAATTAAGACTACTACAAAATATTTTACCATAACAACTAAATGAATAATTACAACTAACATCAAAATTATTTTTTATAAAATCAGCTCATATTTTTCCATCTCCTTATGTCACCAATTCCTCTTTTTGATCAAATAAATTCAAAGAAAACAATATGTAAATTGTAAATCTATATGTTGGCCAGCTAATACTGTTGTATCATTTATAGGAAGTGCCTTGAGTAACAGTAAGAATTTCTATATGATTTCATTGCTTCTATTGTTAAACACCTTATACAATAGAGTAGGAATCCTGCTGAAACATGAAAAGGAATTTTTTGGTTGGCTGTGAACGACTGTGGTCAGTTCAGTTATGTTGTTGTTGATATTTTATTCATTTATTTTTTGAGACAGGGTCTCACTCTGTCACCCAGGCTGGAGTGCAGTGGTGCAATCACGACTTATTGCAGCCTCGACCTCCTGGGCTAAAGCAATCCTCCTGTCTCAGCCTCCTGAGGAACTGGGACTACAGGTGTGCACCACCGTGCCTGGCTAATTTTTTCATTTGTTGTAGAGATGGAGTCTCACTATGTTGCCCAGATTGGTCTCAAACTCCTGGGCTCATGCAGTTCTCCTGTCTCAGCCTCCCAAAGTGCTGGAATTGCAGGCGTCTGGCTGTTCTTGTTGTTATTGTTTTAACGGGCACATTCTGTTCTAGTGTTATTTATATTAGGAGTATTTTGTTTTACGGCAGCTCCTCAAAGATTAATTTTATTTATTTTGTTTCGTTTGCCAATAATGTGTAGTTTAGAGGAGGATCAGACTCAACTGTTTAAAACAGAGTGACTTCTATTGTAACACAATGCCCAATTGAAACAACAGCAATTAATGTATTTCTACATCAAATCTTGACATCTGAAAGATTTTCAAACAAATTTTCCTCCAGAAAAAAGAGCAAAGTAGGGGTTTCTTTTAATGTGATAAAAGTGTGGCTAGAGAAAAAAAATCATAAACTATTGAATTATCAAAAAAAGTGGTCAACTTTTAACACTGACAAAGTTTAACACTGACAAGAGTTTCTCTCATCCTCCAACTTCTTTCCAACTATTTTTATTTATTGTTATTGTTGCATATTTTAACTTGTCCCCTTATTATCAGTCATTATTAGAAATTATAAATCCTGGCTCATTTTTTAAATAATAAATGCCATAATTCACATGCCCTAATAGCTGTTAAGAAGCAAGGATACAAACCGAGTAATAAGGCTTTTAAAAGCCTTAAGTTTACTTTTTGTAAAAAGTAAACGTTACCAATAAATATGCACAAACCACTTTTAGAATATATTATGTATATACCAGAAATTAGAGAAGGGTAAGGATAATAAAAGTCTTCAGCCTGTAGAGTAGATTATCGGCATCATGAAGTCCGGTCCAGAAGGAACCACTTTACAATGTGGTTAGTGATGAGCAAACCATCTGAAAAGTAATCCCTCAAAAGTAGCATGGTCTGGGATGGGTGTGAGGCATATAAAAATAAACAAGACACAGTTCTGTCCTTAGGAAGGTCACAGTCAATTTGGGAAGATAAGATACATGAATAAAAACTTCACTAGCAAAGCAGCGTATGATGTCAAAGTAAAGGGGGAAATCCATGTAGACTAGGATGAGGGAACAAGGTATAATTTGAGCGGAATTACAGGAAAAAAGTGAGAAAATAGGTTAGAAAAAATATGAACTGGGTAAGATCAAGGATGCACAAATTGGGGAGAATAAGTAGACATTTAGTCTTAAGTGGAGAGTTTATTTAAGATTCAGTGGAAGATAAAGTTAGAAAAGTAGGTTAGGGTAAGATTTTAAAAGGCATTGAGTGTAAAGATGTCAAATTCTGTCCTTATCCAAACTTGTAAAACTGTATTTGAGGACAGGAGCTGTATCTCTTTTATTCTTGTAGTTTCCTGCTAGCTTAGCCTACTGCCTTTTCCTATAAGAAAATACTGAGTAGGTACCCAGTGTGTGTGTGTGTGTGTGTGTGTGTGTGTGTGTGTGTAAAACTGAGTTAGCATCTATTGGAAATACAAAACAATTAAAGGCTTTTAATAGTGACATAGCATGAGTAAAGAATGTCTTAAGAAGATTTATCTACCTACACTAGATGACCAAGATGGGGGAAAGGCTAATGGTAAAGAGACCTCTAATGAATGGGAAAGTTAACCCTACTCTATATTTGTTTTATTACAAGTTAAGTATCACCTCTTATGGGTTTATTTATTTATTTATTTATTTTTTATTTTGAGACAGAGTCTTGCTCTGTTGCCCAGGCTGGAATGCAGTGGCGGAGTGCAGTGGCGCAATCTTGGCTCACTGCAGCCTCTGTCTCCCGGGTTCAAATGATTCTCCTCCTCAGCCTCCTGAGTAGCTGGATTACAGATAAACATCACCACACCTGGCTAATTTTTGTATTTTTAGCAGAGATGGGGTTTCACTATGTTGGCCAGGCTGGTCTTGAACTCCTGACCTCAGGTGATCCTCCCACCTCGGCCTCCCAAAGTGCTGGGATTACAGGCATGAGCCACTGCACCTGGCCAATTTTTAAAGGCAAACTGGTAGTTAAATTGGCACTCACAAAGATGCTCACATACTAATTAGCTCACCACATGACCATGTGGACACAAGTTGTACTAAATAAATGTCGTAATTATGATGTTTGTAATTATTATCAGCAGTAGCATCTAAGTTGCTACCAAACATTTCTACCACATTTAGAAAGTGTTAGGGCATGTATTCACTAGCTCTCAATTACAAGATTTTCCTGGAAGAAGAGAAGCAAAAACACTTTCAAGTTTTCTGTGGAAGGTATGTTTTAAATTTTAAATTATTATTATTGATACATCATAAAATACTGAAACTTTTAAATAAGGTTTTGGTGAGAGTTTAGGCTTAATCTAATATGCAATATACATGAAAAACTGAGGGCAAACATGGCACTTCATGTCCAGACAGCTGGTGCATAAAAACGAAAAATAAAGAAAAAGGAAGAAATGTTTGAAATTTAAGTTGGTTTTATCATTGTTGATCGTCGTCACAATTGTACAAATAACTTTCATATATAGGCCTGGCTTTGGAATGAAAGTCACTAGGGAGGTTTTATATTTTATAGTGTTGTTCTGTTCCTAGGAGGATGCTGTGACCCCTCAATGGATATGCTAATCATCACATCAGAAGCACAACTAGCTTCAAATGGAAACCAGATTGCACTTGGTCACTGACGAAACAGGAGATTAAACAAGCTACACTGTGTCTCTGGGAGAACAAAAAGCCAAAAGGCACATTTATCACCTCTGAATCACAGTAAGGCCTGCCTTCAAACAAGATTTTCTTCCCCATGCCCATTTTAAATAGTCAATTAGTAGGTGACAGGGAGGAGCTGAGAAAGGAGGGCCTGGGAGTATTTAAAGTCCTGTAATGAGTCATCCCATAATAATATAAATGCATTGCAATGTGTAGAACGATTTAAAGTGAAACAAAATCTACCATAAATAAAGTTGGATTTTGGAAGTAGGTAGAGCTAGTTATATGCATAGAAGAAAGGAACAGTCACCTACTTAGGGGAATTTGAGAGACATCAAAAAATTCAACACTTTTCTATCTATAATACAAATCACTCTACCAAAGGGAGCATTTGTCATTTCTATCAGGTTACTATTAATAAACAAAAGCCTAACCTAAGTAGAAAAACTTAGAAGTCAGTAGAACATCAAAATATTTACTAGTCCATTTACTGATTTGGCAAATATTTTTAATGCCTACCATTCTAGGGTCAAGGAGTAAAGAGGTGAATAGAATACAGTCCCTATTCTCATGGAATTTACTAGTGACTGTAAACAAATATATCATGTGTCAGTGGGTGATGGGTAAAATGAAGAAACATAAACAGGTTAAGGATGATAATAATGGTGATGCAGGGAGTACAATTTCATACTGGGTGGTTAAAGAAGGCCTCTCAGAAAGGAGACACTGGACACTTGAAGAAGGTGAGGAATGAGCCATGTAAATATATCTGGCGAAAAAAAGATCCAGGCAGGGAACAACAATGCCAAACCCCTGGAGCAGGGCTACCCTTAGACTGTTCTATATATACCAAGTTGGCTGTTGTGATTGGAGTCGAACAAGGGAAAGGGGTGGGAGAATAGGTTCATAAAGGTACTGGGGCCAGGGAAGGGCAGAAAGATTCTATAGAACATTTAGGCCATGTAAGTTACTTAGCTTTTACTCTCAATGGAAACTGATTTGATGGTTTTGAGGAGAGGAATGAGGTGCCATTTTAAAAGGATTATTCTGGTAGCTGTATGGAAGACAGGAAGGGGAAGCCGGGAGACTAAAGAGACAGCTACTGCAGTAATCACATTCAGAGGTGATCCTGGCTCAGAGTAAGGAAAGTGCCCTTGAGGTGATAAGAAGTAGTTGTATCATGACATATTTTTCCAGATAGACCTGCAAGATTTGTTTATGGCCTAAGGCACATAGAATAATCAAAGATGAGCATAAGGTTTTTGGTTCAAGCAACTGAAAAAGGATGGAGTCATCATATCAAGATGGGAAAACTGGGGAGGAGGTAAAATTGGGGGAGCAAGAGGAAGCTGGGATCAAGACTACAGATTTGAACATGTTACATTTGAGATGCCTAATAGATACCCGAATGAAAAAACCAAGTAGCCAATTGGATGTATGGAGTTGCAGAGAGGTTGAAAGCGAAAGTATAAACTTGGGAATCATCAGCTTTTAGAGGATATTTAAAGCTATGGCATTGATTGAAGTTATGTAGAGACTAAAATAAAGAAGGTGAGAGTCTAATACTGAGACAAAATTTAGAAGTTGGAAACATGAGGAGGAACCAGCAAAGGTGAAACTAAGAAAAAGTAGGCAGAAGTTACGCACAAGAATAATCAGGAATAAATGGAACGGTGTCCTGAAAACCAAGTAAAAAAATTACCAAAAAAAAAAAAAAAAGAGGAAGTAACTGTCAATGCTGCTGATCTGTCACGTACATTAAGGATCCAGAATTTAACATTTGATTTGACAATTGTGTAAAGTCATTAACCACCTTGACAAAGGAAGTTTCTGTGGAGAGATGGGAAGCTAGTATGATTGGAATGGCTTAAGGGAGAATTGGAGAGGAAGAACCAGAGACAGAGATTATGAACAACTCCTTGGTTTTATTGTAATAAAAAGAAGAGAAATGGGATGGTAATTGGAGAGATATAGGATTCAAGGCAAGGATTGCTAAAATAAAATAAAAATTGTTTCAGCCAATTTATTTCTTGGTGGGGATCCAGGAAAGTGAGACGAAGGAAAATGAAAAAAAGGCAGACAATTGCAGGAGCTTATGTCCTTTATTATGTGAGGGGTTGGGGTCCCGTGGACAATTTAAAATGATGATTGCTTTAAATAAGAGCCCTGAGAATAGTTCTTAATCATATTAATTGATTGGATCAGCAGCCTTTCTGAGTACTAATGATAATACAGCTTTATTGAGCACTCCCAGTGTACCAGGCACTGTCTTAATCACTTTATATATGCTTTGACTTGTCCTCAAAACAACTGTATGAATTAAATTGAGTCTACAACTTATTCCTTTATTTAATCATTGAACAAATGTTTAATAAGAGCCTACTGGGTTCCAAGCATTGGATTGGCTGTTGGGGAATAAAAAGTGAACAGCAAAATTATTAGGTAAGAGTTGTGGAATGTTCATTATGTACCAAACCTTATACAAATAACTCTGTATTTATAGTTTCATATACTTCTTGCACCAACTCTAGGAGGTTTGTATTATCATCCACATTTTAAAGATTAGAAAACTGAGGTTTAGAAAAGTTAAATAGCTGGGCATGGTGGCTCACACCTGTAATCTCAGCACTTTGGGGGGCTGAGGCGGGTGGATCACCTGAGGTCAGGAGTTCAAGACCAGCCTGGCCAACACGGTGAAACCCAGTCTCTACTAAAAATACAAAAAATTAGCTGGGCATGGTTGTGCATGCCTATAATCCCAGCTACTGGGGAGGCTGAGGCAGGAGAATCGCTTGAACCCGGGAGGCAGAGGTTGCAGTAACCCAAGAGCATGCCATTGCACTCCAGCCTGGGCAACAAGAGTGAAACTTCATCTCAGAAAAAAAAAAAGAGAAAGAAAGAAAAGTTAAAAACACCAAGGGGAAACACATCGATGATTCAAACTCAGGCTGTGTGGTTCCACTCTGTTACTTGCACATTCCCTGCCTTCTACACAAGGTCATCCTTTCCATCTGCATTGTATAGAGAGGCAAAAATCATGTTAACAAAAAAAAGGAAAGAGAGAGAGAGAAGGAAAGGAATTGCAAAATGTGTCAAGTACAGAAAAACTCCAGCTAGATGCAAATGCTGATAAGAATTTAGAAAAATAAAGACAGAGAGCATCTATTGGATTTGGCTACATAGAACTCACTAACAAACACGAAAAAGTTCTTTAGGAAGTAATAGTAGAATATGGATTGGAGAAAATTCTTCTAAATATGGTTTTCCTCCCTCCAGATAATTTCAAAAATAGTATTTTGGTTATTTTAGCTTATGCCCAACATTCAACATCAGGATCCTGGCTTATCCTTGGCCGTTATCACTCATCTCTCATTTTGCTCTGTCGGTTCCACCCACTCCTCATCATTCTCGTCAGCAATCCTGTCAAAAGTAATGGTAGAATATGGATTGGAGGGGGTGGAAGAGTACATGAGAGGTGGGGAGAGGAAGGATGTGATTATGAAAGGGAGCTGAGAAACGAGGAGAGACGTGTTTGCAAGTGAGGTCTTTTTCAACATAGGAGATATTAAAGCCTGTCTTCATGCTAATAGAAAAGACCCAGTAGAGAGGAGCAGTGTCCGTCATAGAAAATATTGAAAGAACACTGTGCATTCCTAGAGAAAGTGAGAGAAAACAGGGTCTGTAACTCAAATGCAGAGAATAGCCATTAACACAAGAGGAACACTGCCTCTGTATTGTAAGGGAAAGAAGTAGAAAACAGGTGCACATGTGCGTTGGTTTGTAAAGTTGATAATGGGAAGGAAGATGAAGAAATTTGCTGATAAAAACAAAGCCAGAGTCTGAAGCCAGGTCTCTCTACAATAAAGCAGCATGGCCATCGAGTTGACAAAACAGCCTTAAAAACAGTTTTCTCAACCTGGCCAAAATGGCGAAACCCCATCTCTAGTAAAAAAGCAAAAATTAGCCGGTCATGATGGCGCGTGCCTGTAATCTCAGCTACTCAGGAGGCTAAGGCAGGAGAATCGCTTGCACCCAGGAAGAGGTGGTTGCCGTGAGCCAAGATTGCGCCACAGCACTCCAGCCAGGACGACAGAATGAGACTCCGTTTCAAACAAAACAAAACACAACTGTTCTCAGCTGCTGAGCTGGGTCTCTGCAGAAACTCATTATTTTCTGAGAGCAAAAATGGCCATAACTCTGCCTCAGCCTGGCTAGAGACATTTCTGCTTGTTCCTTCCTCTCAACAGGGTCACTGCTCAGATAGTTCAGGAAATAACAGAAAGAAGATAGCTTTCTTTATTCTGAGAAAAAAGCCAAGCAGGCAGATTCCTTCCCCACCATTTGTGGGAGAAGAACCTGTCCCACTTGGTTGAAATATTTGAAATATTTACCCTTACTGGACTTTAAGCTGTCAGTGAATGTTGCTCCTGTCCAATTTAGAAACGGTTTCAGAGAACCATTTATCTGAAATGCCAGTTGTTACAATGCTTTTCTCCTTCCCAGCCTCCCTCCACCTAACTTCGCCTCTTATTTCTCTACCTTATTCCTGACTGGTCCTCCCAGTCTTTACTAAAGCAAGATCAAAACGTTTCTCTTCCACCTACTCTCTTTCCTTCTCTTTGCCACCTATATTTTCTAATCTTTATCAAGAAGTAGCATTCTTCCCATCAAAATCTCAGGCTAAAGTCCCATATTCCACATGGTAGTATTTGACATATGCCACATTTTGTTTTACAGAATGGTTTCTATGACGATCACAGAAAAGTCTTAAATTTAATTGTTTGAAAATCCATCTACATATGGTTTTCCTCCCTCCAGACAACTTCAAAAACAGTATTTTGGTTATTTTAGCTTATGCCCAACATTCACTATCAGGATCCTGGCTTATTCTTGGCCATTATCATTCATCTCTCATTTTGCTCAGTCAATTCCACCCACTCCTCATCATTCTCCTCAGTAATCCTGTCAAAAAATCAATTTGCTGCTTCCTCTGCTATTGAAGTGGATTATCCAGTAATTCTTTCCTTTTAAGGAAGAGAAACGAGGGTAGAAATAAGCTTGCCTCTGTTGATCCCTAACATAGGCATGACTGAATTTCTAATGCAGGTACTGTACCACTTTAGATAATTTGCAGAGACTGCTGCACTTCAGTCAAGCCTTATTAAAATGGAAATGCATGTTATAATTCAAGGGCACTTGCTGAATGGTACATTAATGTGTTCACTGAAAGCATTTGCTTTCAGGTAATATGTAATTACTAACATGACTATAATAAATGCTATTGAAGGGGAAGTCCTGTGTATGCCCAAGACTAGGCCAGGGACAAAGAAATCCAGTAATAAGCAAAGATTATAAGCCTGTAGGGAACTCAAAATTTTAAATAATAAAGCAATTTAGTTAGGGCTGCGGCTGCCATGAATTTAGTCCACCTAGGAGAAGAGAGGGTAAACATATTATCAATATTTGGAAGTTATACCCTAAAACTTGAAATTCAGGACTGCCTCCTGAAAAAAATTAAACTGAAATTAACTCTGAGAGGTGGAAGTTGTTCCTAAAAATATCAGGCACTGTCCTGGGCAATGACTTGTAAATAGGAAGCTGAAATTGTCCTTGAATCAGAGTGCAGCTCTGGTTGGGATCTCTCCGTATTTAAAACTGTGGCATTGACAACCATATTAAGATATCTAAGGAAGAGAATAAAAAGAAAAGGAATAATACAGCTACCTGATCCTCATGCATTCTGTTACACTGTAACTCCAGAGATTCACCCAAAGGACTTCAGGAGTTCCGTTTCTGGGTGTAAGTTCTTTGTAGAGAGCATTGATTCACACTAGTGACTGTTTTCACAGTTACATTTTGATAAAATTTCCAACTGACAGAAAAGCTGCAAGGATAGTACAAAGAATTCCTGTTTACTCTTAACCCAAATGTTAATGTTAGTATTTTACATTTGCTTTATCATCTTTCTTTCTCGCTATATGTGTATAATTTTTTTTAACTATTTGATCGTAAGTTGCAGACATAATGCCCTTTTACTTCTAAATACTTCAGAGTATATTTCTTATCTAGCCATGTCACAATTATCAAAATCAAAAAATTAACATTGGTTCAATATTGTCAACTTTTTTCCACAGACCTTATTCAGATTTCACTAATGTCCCATTAATGTCCTTTATAACAATAACACAAATCCCAGCTCAAGCATTGATTCCATTGTCATGTCTCTTTAGCTTCCTTTTATCTGAAACTGTTCCTCAGTCTTTCATGGCAGTGACATTTAAATCATACACATCACTTGTTTTATGAATGGCACACAATTTGGGTTTGTCAGATGTTTGTGATTAGGTTAACTTTAAGCATGTTTTAAGGAATATCACAGAGGGATGTTCCTATCTTTCTAGTGCATCATATCAGGTGGTACTCATGTTGATTTGCCCTATTATTGGTGATGTCAACTTTAATCACTGTGTTAAGGTATTTTCTGCCAGATTTCTGGCAGAAAATAATAATAAATATTATTAATAATAATAATAATTATTATTATTCTCTCCTTTGTAATTAATACAAATTTGATGGGGAGCTAATCTGATAATATGGAGCTATCCTATTATTTCTCAAACTTTTACACATTAATGGTAGCATTTATCAGTGATTTCTGCCTGAATTAATCATTATTATCATGGATGCCAAATGGTCATTTCCCCCATTCCACTGTCATTTGTTGTCAGCTTTCTACTGTAAGGAAAACCTTTCCCTCCTCTCCTTTGATTTTATTTACTTACATATCAGTATCAACTCATTTCATTCTATTGATCATAATTCATACATATAAATACAATGGATTATAATTTTGCTATCATTTATTTTGATGCTCAAATTTGAAACAGATTTAGCCATAACGCAGTGATTTTTTTAAAATTCAGATTTCCGACTTTTATTGAAAAGTCAGTCCTCTGGCAAAACTGGGGCAATAATGCTTTGGATCAGAGTGACTGAGAGAACCTCAAAGAGGCCTGACTTCTCCAGTTTCCAAATTCCCCTCCAGGTTGAATTTACCCATTTACATTACCTAAGCTAGATTGATGCTTCTTATTCTGTATGACAGAGAGACCCTTCATAAATTGATGGAAATTATTTTTATTTTGGCTTCAATCTCACCAAAGGAAATTTCTAATTATGATTCCTGTGTAGATTAACTACACAAAGAACATGAGCTGACTATGAAGGTTGTTAGCTTCTCCCTTCTCCTGCTGTTTTCTTACAGTAAATTATTAAACTGGTATTTTGGTATCTACTTAAGTTTTCTTTGGATTTTAGCTATTGCTACTTAGTCTTTCAAGACCCTTTTGGACCTGCACATCAACTGGAGTATGTCGTGGGCCTTCAAAGGAAAGGCCAAGTTCCATAGCAACTAGTCAAGATACTACCTGGCCTTCTCTGCTTTAGTCGGAATCTTGTTAGACCACTGGCACGCTTTTATCCTCAAATGTTTACAGAGACTGGAGAGAAAATTACAAAGCAAGAGTAGTTGTTTAAGGAGGGAGGATGTTTACGGTGGGCTAACATTGATAGAAAAGATGGTACAAATGGAAGCTTGTGACTTGTTACCTTAAGCAAACAACTTGCTTAGGAAAGAGAAGAGAAAACCAGGACATTAGAGAAGAGAATCACAGAAGACTGACTAGAAACAGTGAAATGATCAGAAAGGTCTGATCAAAAAAGTGGAAGAGGAAAAAAAAAAACACCTAAGGAGAGGGTAAAGTAAGTCCCAAGCAAACTACCTAGGTTTCTTATTGTGTTATAAGTTGTATCTAAATGGCTTATGGTTCAATGTTGTCTTTTCTTAATAGTCCAGTTTAGGGTAAGGAGGCTCTAAACTAATGCTTAATGGGGATCTCCAGTAGAAAGTGTTATAATATGTTGTTACAAGTCTGGTGTGATTTAGTAGTTAATCTATTGAATCAAATTGTCTTTTTGGAAGTGTAATTGAATACAATTACAATTAAATCTATAATTTTTTTTTTTTTTTTTTTTTTGAGATGGAGTCTCACTCTGTCACCCAGGCTGGAGTGCAGTGGCGCCATCTGGGCTCACTGCAGCCTCCGCCTCCCGGGTTCAAGCGATTCTCCCACCTCAGCCTCACCAGTAGCTGGGATTACAGGCATGCGCCACCACGCCCGGCTAATTTTTGTATTTTAGTAGAGACAGGGTTTCACCATGTTGGCCAGGATGGTCTCTAACTCCCGAGCTCAAGTGATCCACCTGCCTCAGCCTCCCAAAGTGCTGGGATCACAGGCACGAGCAACCGCAACCAGCCTAAATCAATAATTTAATGCATACATAATGTCAAACTATTTTTCAAGATCATGGAAAATGTCGAATAATTTTTTTTTTTTTTTTGAGACAGAGTCTTGCTCTGTGGCCCAGGCTGGAGTGCTATGGCACTATCTTGGCTCACTGCACCCTCTGCCTCCCAGGTTCAAGCAGTTCTCCTGTCTCAGCCTCTCCAGTAGCTAGGACTACAGGTACATACCACCACACCTGGCTAATTTTTGTATTTTTAGTAGAGACAGGATTTCACCACATTGGTCTGGCTGGTCTCAAACTTCTGACCTCAGGTGATACACCCACCTTGGCCTCCCAAAGTGCTGGGATTACAGGCGTGAGCCACCACTCCCAGCCAAGAATTTTAAACTTAAATAATCTTTTATTGCTAAAGAAATAAGAGAGATTATAAACCTGTGGAGCTATTAACTGGGATGTTAAAATTGACTTCTATATATCTTGACCCTAAGATAATATTATTAATGTGGGATTTGTAGCTTGCATGAAATATTACTAACTCATAGCTTTGCTCCATACACATTTTACAGTTATGGTTGCTCTAAGTAGTCAAAGTTGTCATTCATAGGGTGGAGTAGCATAGCAAAAAAGAGAAAACAGTAAAACTCAAGTTAGAATAACAGAATAGAAAAATTTTTTAAATTATGAAATGACAGACCTAAACCTTCACTAATATCCTAAAATGAATAGACTAAATTGACTTTAAAGAGAAACAATAATTACTCTTCAAAGGAATCAGTTGTGAAAAAGAGTAAAATGTGGAGGAGAAGCCCCAAAAACACTGTGAAAAGGCACTGCTATAAGAGTTTGGAGCTCAGAGTTGCTATCCCCAGTTCTACACATTGAAATCACCTGGGAGCTTAAAAAAAAAAAAAAATTCCATGGCCTGGATTCCACCTCTGGGGAATCTAATCCAATCAATCTGGGGTGTGGTTGGGCCTCAGGCCTTTAAAAATCTCTTTAAAAGTCAAAGTCACTTAAACTCTTAAGTGATTAAGAATGTGAGGAAATTTCAGGTTGAACAACTGGTCACCAGGTTTGGTTTATTTATAAAATGAAGTTGCTGGACAAGATTAGTAAAGGAACTGAAAGAAAAATGTCTAAGCACTGAGCATTTTCTGGTTTTAACTTGTGGTTTTTCTCTTGAACTATTTTCTGTTATCACACTTTAGGGCATAGAAAAATGTATCATTAGTTATTATTTCTAACATGGTAATTATTTTTCTGAATATTTTGTCAGTAAAGACAGTGAGGCAGAATCCAATCATTTATCAATGACCCAAGTGATCTTTAAACATTCATAAGCCACTCAAACATGTTCAATATTGCCTTGTATATACTGAGTGATAAAATAACAAAGGTATCTGTAAACATTGAACTATGCCATTTTGTATCATAATTCCCTAGAGCCTGATACTAAATGTATTTTAAGCCTTTAAGCAATGTGACCCAAGACTGACAAGCAGTATGTACTTAATACATTTTTAATAAATGAATAAATAAAATAACAAATACTCTTAAAATTCAAAATTTTAAATGAATTTAGGACCAAAGTATAGTAGTACATTTAAAATGTTCCAAGTTGGCCGGGTGCGGTGGTTCACGCCTGTAATCCCAGCACTTTGGGATGCCGAAGCAGGCGGATCACTTGAGCTCAGAAGTTTGATACCAGCCTGGGCAATGTGGCAAAATCCTGTCTCTACCAAAAATACAAAAAAAAAAAAAAAGAAAGAAAAGAAAAAAAATCAGCTGGGTGTGGTGGAATGTGCCTGTGGTCTCAGTTACTTGGGAGGCTGAGATGGGAGGATGGCTTGAGCCTGAGAGGTGGAAGTTGCAGTGAGCCAAGATCGTGCCACTGCACTCCCGCCTAGGTAACAGAGTAAGACCCTATCTCGAAAAAAAAAAGTTCCAAGTGGCTAGTATAATATCAAATAAATAATCCTGAAAATGATATACAGTTTATCTATTTAAAATATATAGAATAAAGATACAGTTAGAGTAAGATTATCCCTTTACCTGATTTTTATCAATGGTTAGTTATATAATTTACATTTTATTTTATTACATTCTTTCAGTACTTAAAAATAAAACATCCTTCTGGTATTCTAACGGACTTTAAAACAAAGTACCATCTGTTGAGTTATTGTTGAGGTGGAAAAATTAGGAATCGAAAACTGATTAACAGGTGATTTAAATCAGTGTATCAAGAAGTTGGGCTGCCTGCTAGAAATAAGAAACTGACATCTGTTTTTCAAGATATAAAGCAGAGAAGTAGAATTGTACATGTAATAGAATATGATTGATTAAGCACTTTTTTCTTCTTTAGAAAGTGAGTCTACGATCAACAAGGTAAAACAATTCATCAACACCTGCCAAAAGTAACAACTATACCAACAACATACTAACTGGAATTCTTTATCTTTACTTTTACTCATTAATTACATATATTCGGAGCTCTACTAGATAAGAAGCTGTACTTCAGCAAGCAGAACTATGATCCATTTACAGGGAATGGTGCTGTGAGGAGAGCTGGACATTTAGGATCAAATATGAGAAATTAGACAGAAACAATGTGAAAGAAATCTCACCATATAGACTAGCTAAACTTTTTCAAATACAGAACTTAGCTTAGTATTAAATACATTGAAAAACTAGTAATGATCCTAGCTAGGGGCTTTGAAACTTTTCATCCAATTATTTCCCCAAGATTTCCCTTAATCTTCCCAAGTCTCCAGTTTGCCACATAATACAAGTTTGGTGTTTGAATTCTCAGTGCCATAACTAAGCCACTTCATGGAGAGGGTTCAAAAGTCAAATCTCCCCTTTCATAAAGCTCACAATGCTAGCCTGCTACTACTAAGCTCTTTAAAAAAAAGAAAAAAAACAAAAACAAGCTTTCCTGTATAAATAATATTTATTATTGTAAATATTTTTAAAGTAGGCAAAGGACCCAGGTTTTCCCCTTTCTCTGAACTCCCTGCATCCATCACTTCTCCTTGCCCTTGTAGCCTACAGGGTAAGAGAGATGATGGCTTCACCAGTTGCTCTTTAAAAAAACCTGATGCCTGTTACCCAAGAGGCCTTATGAGGTAGGAGACAGAATGGCTGGCTTTGGAACATGGAGATTAGACTTGACTCTGACCTCTGCCTCTTGCTATCTTGCAGCTCATCCTCTTCACGTTTCTCTTCCTCTCAGGCAAAAAAAGTAGTATCATCCTTTCTACCAGGGGGTGCCATAGAGATTAAATAAGATAATACAAGCAGAGCACTTTAAACAAGATGCTCAATAAGTGGCAGTGGTGATGAGTTTTTTTAACTATTTAAACCTATGTTAATCTGTGTAAACACATTGTGGGAGAAAGGAAAGTGAAAGATGACACCATCCAAAACCCCAAAGGTAGGCCTGCTCAAAGAGCTCTGATTTCAGTTCATCTCCACCCAGTTAGGGTGGAGGCTATGTCTGTTTTCTCCCTACAATCTGAAACATGTCCAGCATATAACTGTTGAATTCATTAATTTGAAAACCAATGACCTAATGAAAAAGTAACAAGTATCTTAAAGAGAAACTATAAAAATTAAAGTCCCCGCCGGGCGCAGTGGCCCATGCCTGTAATCCCAGCACTTTGGAAGGCCAAGGTGGGCAGATCAGCTGAGGTCAGGAGTCCGAGAACAGCTTGGCCAACATGGTGAAACCCCGTCTCTACTAAAAATACAAAAATTAGCCAGGCATGGTGGCAGGCGCCTGTAATCTCAGCTACTCGGGAGGCTGAGGCAGGAGAATCGCTTGAACCCGGGAGGCAGAGGTTGCAGTGAGCTGAAATGGCGCCATTACACTCTAGCCTGGGGGACAAGAGTGAGACTTTGTCTCAAAAAAAAAAAAAAAAAAAAAAAAATTAAAGTCCCAGTCAGAAGTCTGATTGATATTTAAGCAAGTTATTTAGCTTCATTTGTCTTAGTTTATCTGCCAGCTGGAATTAATGTTTGCATCTGCTTATCTAAGAGAACAGTCAGGAGAAGAAATGCAAGCATACCTGCCATAATACAAATGGAAACTGACAAATTATAACATATCTTACTTTCTTTCGATAAGGATATTATAAAGTAAAGTAGGTATAATAATACCCACCTTTTATAGAGTTGCTTTGAGAATTAGAAGTAATGCATGTAAAACCTTTGCACAATGACTGACATAAAATAGGAGCCCAAGAAATTATAGGTATTATTTTTATCATTATTATTACTGAGAGACTTTGGAGTAATTTCTATCTTCTGTAAAAGCGATATGACAGAACAGCTGTGCAAATAATGTACAAGTTCCTTGAAACCGATAGAAAACGTTCACGTCTCAAGCTTCAGGAGTCCATTGTGTTCTTGTTTGCTAAGTGAGAACACCATGTACAATGGAAGTGAGTCAGTTCTGTCCAACCTTCCTTAGGATGTTATAAAATTTGGCATAATTTTAATTAGTAGTAGTCATTGCTCTTTAAGCTCACAACAATGTATTTCATCAGAACTGCATGACAAAATAAATAGGATGTTTATTTTTATCACCACACCTGTAGAGTCATCAATGATATAGCAGTTAGACTAAGAAACTAAGAAACTCCCAAAGCAAACAATATAAATATGTCTTTACAGGCTTATCATTTGGCCAGTCTAAACATGTTACAAGTTTAAATGATCTTTTTAAAAGTTCTCTAGCTTTGTTATAGACATAAAGTATATTACACCTGTCTAACATGTTTTCATCATCATTAGTCTATTTTATCTTTATGCTGACCATATGAGAGATTGAAGTAGATATTATGATCTCTATTCTACAAGCTGAAAAACTGAGATGCTATAACATTAAGCAATTTCTGCAGGGTCAGTGATTAAGACAGAACTATAATCCAGGTTTCTGGGTGTGTCTTCCTTCTACTGCATTTGGCTATTTTCAGATATCTCCAATGCTCCAGGAAAAAAAAATGCCTCTAAACAATCCACCGTTTTTCAAAAGTGACTACAAATAATACATCCAGACAGATATAATACAAATTATTCTAGAGAATTGATCTAATCTTGCTATTAACAATATATAAAATGAGGCCGGGCGTGGTGGCTCACACCTGTAATCCCAGAACTTTGGGAGTCTGAGGCGAGTGGATCACCTGAACTCAGGAGTTCAAGACCAGCCTGGGCAATATGACAAATCCCTGTCTCTACAAAAAGTACAAAAAATTAGCCAGGTGTAGTGGTGTGTGCCTGTAGTCCCAGCTACTTGGGAGGCTGAGGCAGGAGAATCACTTGAGGCCAGAAGGCAGAGGTTGCAGTGAGCCAAGATCATGCCATTGCACTCCAGCCTGGGTGACAGAGTGAGACCCTGTCTCAAAAAAAAAAAAAAAAAATATATATATATATAGAGAGAGAGAGACAGAGAGAGAAAAAAATATATATAATATATATATTTATATGTAATATATAAAAAATAACGACATCTCAGAAGAGAAACTTCATAAATGCTAAAGATAAGAACTAATCCATGGGAAAACTGACCCCGTGTAATTGTGAAGGCAACAGGAAGAGCTTCAGGCCAGAAATCTGGAAATCTGGATTCCAGGCTAATTCTGGCTGTAATTATGTGTATGACTTTGGATAAATTCCTTATCTCTGTAGTGTTCCAGTTTTATAATCTATAAAATAAAAGAGTTGGTCTAAATGTAGAATTTAATTGGCAGAATGTTGAAATTCTCAAATCTGCAAATCAATAGTTGGCTCCATGGTGGTATTCACTCCTTTAGTAATGATTTACTAGCATAAACACTGATATGCATAAATACTAGCTAAAGCTAATAAAGTGTACAGTAGTGTTCTATATAGAAAAATATGTAAACTATTCTTGTGAATAAGCTGCAATAAAACATAGGATTGCACCAGCAAGCATTTTAGAGCCTTCTGAAGGTTAAAATTAAAGACATCTATTTATTGGGCTAACCAAAATGTCCTTGTCACTGCAATTTTCTAATTTTAAGGATAAATAGATTTTCTTTTTCTTTTTTTTTTTTTTTTGAGACAGTGTCTCGCTCTGTCGCCCAGGCTGGAGTGCAATGGTGCAATCTCGGCTCACTGCAAGCTCCACCTCCCAGGTTCACACCATTCTCCTGCCTCAGCCTCCCAAGTAGCTGGGACTACAGGCAACTGCCACCACACCCTCCTACTTTTTTGTATTTTTTGTAGAGACGGGGTTTCACCATGTTAGCCAGGATGGTCTCAATCTCCTGACCTCATGATCTGCCCGCTTCAGCCTCCCAAAGTGCTGGGATTACAGGCGTGGGCCACCGGGTCCGGCCGATTTTCATTTTCATGCTCAGTTCATCCTGGGGTTTCCGGACACTGAGGAGAAGAAGACAAGCCAAGATCGTCCTATGCCTGGAAGAGATCTCAGTTGTACGGAAATAATCAGCCAATATGACCACCCACTTCTGGAAGAGCATCTCTAAGACAGAAGGAGGACTATGTCTCTTCACTTTCCATACATAGTTCTCAATATGTATTTTTTTAATTGATTACTTCTTCCCCTTGAAGGATTTCCTAAAATCTATTTAAACTTAATTTTACCTGACCTATGTCCTAGAAATTGTCTTTTTTCCTATTGTAATTGCCCTTTAAAGTAATAAAAAATACTTGGGGAAAAAAGTTCATCTTTCTACAGCTTTATAAATATGGAGCAAATATATCTGTTCATTTGATGAATGTCCATTTAAACCAGCATTGAGATAAATGAATTATCATATTCCATAAAAGATCATTGAAAAAAGACCATTAAATGAATAATAGTGGATCCTTAATGTTGCCCTAGAGGAAGAAGAACAATTTCAGATGGCAGGAAAATAACTTTAATCTTTTGTTAAAAATTCAAACAATTATTTTACCAACACATACCATTGCAGACAACCTCAAAAAGAGTAAAACAAATTTTCAGAATGCTATACTCCTATACTAAGGAGTGTTCTAGAGGCAATTGTGGTGTCTTTTAATTCAAAATTGTTCAGCGTATATGTTAGCCTCTCATGTAGTAAGTATATAACCTAGGTTTTCTATGACCAGCCTAATGTGAACACTTCTGTCCCACTCTATAAATAAGTGAACTTCGGCTTGTCAGACCATGATTTGGATATAATGTCATGATACCCACTGACCATATGGAAAATGCCTTCCCTTAGAAATACTCTAACCTCCTAGTACAGTAGCATAAAGAACTTATACCAAAATATTATACTAATACTTCTTAATGATATTTCAACTTTTTTAGGACCATGAAAATCAGAAATGGTATTTTTAATTTGCACAGTTGTCTTCCTTTTGATGTTGGTTTGCTAGTCTCAAATGGCTTACAAATATGAAGTGAAGGTATCTCTATGCTATAGAATTTTACCAGATGACTTTATACACTCCCCTGGTCTAAGCTACATCTCTGTGCAGATGACTCTTTAATCTATACTTTGTAGTCTACTTTTTCTTTGACCTGTCTTATGAACTCCAGACTTTTGTTTCCTCTTGCCTAACTCCAGACCTATATTTTCAGTTGACTTAACCAACTGACATCCTAAATTCAACAAAATCATACTCTAATCATCAGACATAGATCCTTCAGAGTTATTTCCTTCCATACATTGAGTAGTCCATTGGTCACCAAATTAAGAAAGATGTTCATAACCTTCATAGCCCTTCAAACCAAATTGTTATTCAGTCACCACAGGAAAGTGGTTCAACACATGGATTTTGATGTCAGACAGAGCTAGGCTTTAATCGTCATTTTGCCACTCCTGGTGTGAAAGTAGACTCATTATTCAGTCTCTCTAAATCTCAGTTTTGGACAGATAATGAGGATAAGAAAACTATCCTTTAGGGCTGTGTGATAATTTATTTATTTATTTATTTATTTATTATTATTATTATTTTTGAGACGGATTCTTGCTCTGTCACCTAGGCTGGAGTGCAGTGGCACAATCTCGGCTCACTGCAGCCTCTGCTTCCCAAGTTCAAGTGATTCTCCAGCCTCAGTCTCCCAAGTAGCTGGGATTACAGGCATGTGCCACCATGCCTGGCTAGTTTTTGATTTTTAGTAGAGACAGAGTTTTACCATGTTGGCCAGGCTGGTCTCGAACTCCTGACCTCAAGTGCCTCAGCCTCCCAAAGTGCTAGGATTACAGGCATGAACCACTGCACCTGGCCCTGTTTGATAATTTTTTTTTTTTTTTTTTTTTTTTGAGACGAAGTCTTGCTGTTGTCCCCCAGACTGGAGTGTGATGGCACAATCTCGGCTCACTGCAACCTCCGCCTCCCGAGTTCTAGTGATTTTGTCTCAGCCCCTGAGTAGCTGGGATTATAGGCACCTGCCACCATGCCTGGCTAATTTTTGTGTTTTTAGTAGAGACGGGGTTTTACCATGTTGGCCAGGCTGGTCTCGAACTCCTGATCTCAGGTGATCCACCCGCCTCGGCCTCCCAAAGTGCTGGGATTACAGGTGTGAGACACTGCACCCAGCCCTGTACGAGGTTTTTAAAAAGTAACACGTGCTGAGAAATTAGCATAGTACCCAGGGTGCTCAGAGTAAGATCATCATCATCTCTCTCTTTTGTAGACAACTATAGTAAATAACTTTGATAGTCTCACTAATTTCTCTTTTCTTCTCTTAGTCCCTCCTACAATCTACACTATTCCACAGTAAAGATCTAACTACAGTACTCTCTTAATTAAAAGCTTCCTGGTTGCCGAGGGAAAATTATAACTGTACCAGGGGAACGAAGCTGCTCTCACTGCAATCCAATGATCAACCTTGGCACCATTAATCATGGTGAAATCTTACATGTGTTATCTCTTGAAGTGAAAAACAGGAAGTACCCAATATTGCATGTGCTATATTAAAGAAAAAAATGTTTTACTAGAACCTACTCAGGCTTATAGGTCTAATTCACACTTGATATGAAATACAAAGAATAAAGTAAGAAGCTAAACAATACAAACAAACCAGAGAACACAGAAGGTAAAACATGGGTATCTACACTGGTCTACTTATAAAGTTAGTGACCGCCAAACCATAAGGGGGAGGGAAAGAGCTAATCTAAGTTAAAACAGGTTCAAGGACCATAACAACAAATATAATAGTGGTCCTGGATTGGATCCTGATTTTGACAAAGCAACTATAAAGACATTTTGGGGACCACTGAGACATTTTTAATATACACTGAACAATAGACAATGTTAAAGAGTTATCTATATTTAACAATTTGATAGTGTTACTTGTTTATATAGAAAAATGTTCTTTTTTAGAGATACAAACTAAATCATGATAGGTAAAATTATGATATTGGCAACTTTCAAGTACTACAGAATTAAAAACAAAAAGTAAATTTTAAAAGCCTAAAATTTGAGTACATTATCATCGCCCATAAAACAATGCCACTAAAATGGAAATATAATGTGACCCATATATGTGATTTAAATTTTCTAGCAACCACATTTTTAAAAATAAAAATTCTGCAATTAATTTAATAATGTATTTTCTTTAGCGTATCTAAAATATGATCATTTTAACATATAATCAATATAAAACATTATTAGTGAGATGGTCGACTTTCTTTTCTTTCTACTAAATCTTTAAAATTCAATGTGTATTTTATACATACAGCACTTCTCTATTTAAAGTAGCCGTATGTAGTCAGTGTCTTTGGCACTGGGCTGTAACCCGACCTCAGAGCATGTTTCCAGCCCTATCTCCGGCTCTACACGCTGTGCTTCAGCCATTCCCTGACTTGACCAGTTTATCCACACCCACATGCTTTGACATAGACCACATCCCTCAGATAGATTTAGCCGTCTGCTTTTCTCAATCTGAAGAACTTTAACTCACCTGGCACTAAAGATGCTCCTTTTATTGCATCTCATCATGGCACTTGCCATTTTTCAAGTATTTGTTGCCTTCTGACTCTGGCTAAATAGTGAGTTCTGTAATAGAGAGCCTGTCATAATTATCTCTGTACTCCTAGCATTTTTGAGGAATAAACTAGTGAATGAATCAATAAACAAATGAAGAATGCTACTAAAACATGGATGTAAAAACGTAACATTTTAGGTTTTCCTTTTTTCTCCCTATCTGAGGTTCTTTGTTCCTTCCAGTTCTTCATAGTTTTACTCCTATCTTATATAACCAGAGAAACATAGAATACAAATACGTTTTGAATTAGAAATACCAAAATTAAGACATCAAATTAAAAGCATTGGCTATAACAATGATCACTTACCGATGCTGAGGTGATTAAAGTGGCCACAACAGTAAATAGTTTCCTGGAAAAAACAATATTTTTTCTCTTTTAATTTTGTTTTATGTTTTAGAATACAAGAATAACTAGCAATTGGAGGTTTGAGAACCTGAGCAAGTCAATTAACTTAGGCCTTGGTATACTGAGGAGGCCTTAGTGAAATGAAGAGGTTGAATTAAGGAATCATTACAATTTAGTTTAGTTTTAAATTTTTAAGATTTCAGGATTTGTTTGTTTGTAACATATGCCCAAAGTAAACTGATTTATAACCATTTTGTGAGGATAGATACTTGTTTCAGGATATGGTAAAATGCTAGTTTTTTTTTTTTTCAAAGGCAGAGAATATAGAATTGGTTTATTTAGAAAAATAATTTACAAATTTAACTTCATGGTTTTACTAATTCTATAAGCTTATAATGTTTTTTGACATTCTGGAGTTAACCCAGCAAAGTAGCTTTTCTTATGACTCTTCAAAGAAGATCTGGTGACAATTTATACAATTATTTGTGTTTAAATTTTAGATAACTAAATGTTGGCATTTCATTTTTTTTGAAAGGAGTCGTGGTCTGTCGCCCAGGCTGGAGTGCACTGGTGCAATCTCAGATCACTGCAACCTCCACCTCCCGGGTTCAAGTGATTCTCGTGCTTCAGCCTCACAAGTAGCTGGGATTACAGGCACCCGCCATGACACCGGGCTAATTTTTGTATTTTTAATAGAGATGGGTTTTCATCATGTTGGCCAGGCTGGTCTTGAACTCCCGACCTCAGGTGATCCACCTGCCTCACCTCCCAAAGTGCTGGGATTACAGGCGTGAGCCACCGCGCCCAGCCAAATGTTGGCATTTCTATACACATATGTAAAATATTTATGATTGCACTAAAAATTAATCATCATAATACTTGTGGGCAGAGAGTGCAGGGACTGAGTGAAAACAATGTTGCTTTCAGGGCCAAAAGAAAGGATTTCAATGAAGCCGGGTGGGCTTGGGCTTGGCTTTGGGCCCTCCCACACCAAACAACATTCTAGAATTATCTCTGCCTTTAAAAATACGCAACATTCTAGGTTGTCATCATCCCTTTTTCTGTCTAAGCCCACTCCCACTTTTTGGTTAAGACTTGCTACCCGCTATATCATGAAACACTTCTGTGGAGTAATCATGGCACCATTCCTCTCCAAGATACATAGTTAAAGTCCAATATTGGGCTTCTAAGACAAGACTGCAAAGACTCACATTTTTCCATTAGGCCTTTAAGAAACCAGGTATCCAGTAAACAATAAATTAATATATTATTATGAAAGATAGGCAATTAAAGGAAACTGCAAAATAAGTGTTTTGTTTGTTTTTAAAGATTTTGTTACAGCTTCTTCATTTTGATCATTCTTCTCAAAAGCAGCTGTTAGTTCCACAGCTTCTCTGCTCTGGTAAGGTGAGAAGGGTTTGGATAAAATCTTATTAACACTGGTATGACAGGCCTGCAGCACATTACAGTCTGTTCCGATAATATATGAGATCTGTATTCATTAAGAATCTCTTGCTAAAAAATCATATGTATTTATTTTTTTAATGAGGAAAAGGCAGCTAGAGTCTGGAACAATGTTTCTCAATGTGTGGTTTGAGGTCCACTTGCATAAGATTATTTGAGGAACTCAGTAAAAAGGCAGATTCCTAAACTCTGTCCCAGACCTATTGTATCCAAATTCTTAGGGTGGAGCCTGAGAATCCTGTTTTTTATCAACTTTTTAAAAAAATAAATTGCATGCTCAAAGCTGACAAAAACAAATCAAAATAATTTCACATTTGTCCTTTGATTCAAATACTCATGCTGGGCCATTGGCCCTGACCTTGACTTATTACTTGTAGTACAGTCATCAGTAAACAGAAAAACAAAAGCGCTAACAAGGTACCAGCTACTAAATAAAAAGATCTCTTTTCCATGCTTTTCATATATCAGCATTTAACTTTTTTTTCATCCTTGGGAGGTGTTGTTGCTAATAATCTTATAACAACCAGTTATGATCATTATAATGAAACATCTGAATTATTTTATTATGATGAATCCAGTTCCTGTAATGAATAAGCATGCTATAAAAGAAATGTTTGTATTTTATCCAGTTTCTATCAATAGACCACCAAATATCTGTATGTAACAACATAAATATATTCATATATTTCTAGATATTTAGATATGTCTAATATTACACAAATGGCTGAAATGTGTGGATTCCTACAAAAGAGGTCCACTTTTATTATTTATTTATTTGAATTTTTTCTTTGTAGTGACAGTCTTGCTTTGTTGCCCGGGCTGGTCTCAAACTCCTGGGCTCAAGGGATCCTTCTGCCTTAGCCTCCCAAAGTGCTGGGATTACAGGTGTGAGCCACTGCACCCACCTACTTTTCTTAATCGTTTTTTTAAGCCCTCTTACTATCAAAAAATATATCCAGAAAAATTTTTGTTGTATACAATCTGTTATAGAACTGAGCTGTACAGATAATAAAATTAAATAGTTGTTTGCCTAAATTTGCTCTTATGAATAAAACTAAAATATTATTAAACAATTGGGAAATTATTATCTAAAAGGTTATTGTATTATTGTATTGTAATAATCTAAAAGGTTATTGTAACAATTGGGAAATTATTATCTAAAAGGTTATGTTAATTTTCTTTCCAAACAATTCTACCTTGGAACAATCTAGAGAAGAGATCTTTGTTGATATAATGTATCCTAATGCTTCTTTGAATAGAAATTTTGTGACAGCGTAATTTTCTTTTAATTTAAGGACATCAAGCTTAAAATGATTCATGATACCCTTTGAAATAACTATATCGATCACACATTTAAGAGTTGCAATAAGTGAGTCTGAGAAGATCAGAATCGGTGTTCTTTTCTTTTATTAAATTATGTAATTTTTTCCCACAAGCAGTTGTTGAGCACTTTCTCAATGATATATATGGCATGGTGGAGGGGAGGCGATAGACAAAATTCCTGTGCTTAGGTGGTTCACATTCTCAGTGGAGATGAAAGACAATACAGATGATCGTAGCTATTAGAAACTAGAAAAACATACAAAAACTGTGCCCATCACTTCTCAGCCTTTCAGCTAGGATCAAATGTAAAAACTGTGCCCAGCTTTAATCATTAATTGTGATTAATTTCATAACATCTTTTGGAAACTAAGGTGTTACACCTTCCCAATAATATTTACATTTTAATTAGCTTTGCTACCTTATTATTAACTTTTTTGTTATTAGAGCATGCGTTGGCCAGATGTGGTGGCTTACTATTGTAATCCCAGCACTTTGGGAGGCTAAGGCAGGAGGATTGCTTGAGCCCAGTTTGAGACCAGCCTGGGCAATGTAGTGAGGCCCCATCTCTACAAGAAATTTAAAAAGAAAAAGAAAAAATCTAGCCAGGTGTGGTGGTGCATATTTGTAGTCCTAGCTACTCGGAAGGCTAAGGTGGGAAGATTGCTTCAGTCTGGGAACTTGAGGCTAAAGTGAGCTTTGATTATGCCACTGCACTCCAGCCTGGGCAATAGAGTGAGACTTCATCCCAAAAGACAGAAGAAAAAAACAAAAGACAGAGTGTGTCTTAATTTGTGTTATCTTAGAAACTTACCCTAAGACAAGATTAAAGTGCAAATAGTAATTTTGGAGATGATATGGTCTGGCTCAGTGTCCCCACCAAATCTCATGTTGAATTGTAATCCCCATTGTTGGAAGTGGGGCCCGGTGGGAGGTGATTGAATCATGGGGGTGGTTTAGCACCATTCCTCTAGTGCTGTCTCAGTGCAGAGTTCTCATGAGATCTAGTTATTTGAAAGTGTGTAGCATCTCCCTCTTTGCTCTCTTTCTCTCTCCTGCCAGCCACGTGAAGATGTGCCTACTTCTCCTTCACCTTCTGCCATGATTGTAAGTTGCCCGAGGTCTCCCCAGAAGCAGAAATCTATACAGCCCACAGAACCATAAGCCAATTAAACTGCTTTTCTTTATAAATTACCCAGTCTCAGGTATGTCTTCATAGCAGTGGAGAACAAGCTAATACAGGAGGTAATACCAGAAATTGTAGAGCAGTGGAAGAGTGAGGGGTAGAGAAGAGATAGCAAATGAAGTGTGAATTATCATACAACTCCCCACTGTGTGTAAATAGCGCATAATCCTTCTGAGAAGCACTGGGCACCAGTAGATGACACACCTCAAAATAAAGCAGGAGCTGGGGTATTTATACACCAACTACCACCTACAGGCTGCTCCTGAAGAAACATTCATTCTCTGACACTTTCAGCCTACCACACATTTCACAAAGTTGACTCAGATGACCAGACAATGCCTCAGACAAAGAAATACAGGAGCTGAGAGTTGCAAGTTGGGCCGTTGTGCCCTGAAGTGAAGGACGAAAAATGAGCAGCAGCATTTGCTACAGAGAGTGAGCACAATTTTAAAACAGTTCAAAAGAGATATTTGTTTCAGTCATTCATCATCTTCCTTCAGACTACCCTTATATAACTTTTTGAATATAACCATCCTCATGTATTTTTTTACAAACTTTAAGTCAAAATGTGTATACTATTTTATATTTTATGTGTCATATAATAATCTATCACCTATTTTTGTATTTTCACTTTGAAGATCACACAGTATTCTTTACAGATCTACTTAGTATTCATTTCTTCTGATACTGATTGAGTGCCCAGGCTCTTATTGAGAGCTGCGCACAGGTGCTGAGAATGGGTATAGAAATGAATTTGAAAATTTTGAAGAATTGATTGACCTATATACACATGTGTACCAAGTTCAATGCTAGAGATGCGTTCAGTTGAAAGAGATGAAAACCCAGAAGATGGTGGTTAACTGAAGGCCATCAGAGAAGGTCCCAAATAGGGGGACAGATGGACAAATATGAAGCAGTGAGGACATGCCAAGCCAGAGGAACACCCTGCGTGAAGGACGGAGGTGTGATGCTTCATTATTGTTAGTGTATTACAAATAAAGAGCATAAATCATTCATTTCACCATTCTCCTCATATTGGCTATTTTTTAAATTATTTTCCTCTCTTTGTTATTTGAGATAATATTTCAGTGAGCACCACTGTGCTTCCAGCTTTTTATTTCTCTTAGATTATTTTTAAAATGTGAACTTCAGAAACTGGAATTACCTGGTCAAAGGAAAGCCTCTTTTGTCAGGATCTTACTTTATGTCTTAACTCTGCAGAATGAATAATGTGGGAATTTCAAGCACAGTGATTCCCTGGGCTAAAGGTAGCAACTCCAGTGCAAGACAGAGCCTGCAGAGAATTTTCTTTCTTGCTTGCTCTTCTGCTTCAGTTCTTGGCCTTTTTCTTACAACTTTCTACAGTGAAGTTCAGCTGTAGGCTCACGTGCTTCCTGACTCTATTTGGGTGAAAGGTAGTAAATGGAAGAGAACAGCAGAGTTAAGATGACAAATCAACTTGAATTATAATACGGCTGTATTTTAAATTGCTTCTTTTTCAAAGAAGAAAAAATTTGGTGTCATCTGAATTGAAATAGCAACCAAATAGCAAGTTGTTGCCTTATATAAAAGAAAACAATTTTAATGACTTTTAAGATTATTTCAGTGATTTAGATTTTCTATTTCTGAAGAATTTTAACAAATATTTTTATAAAATGAATTTCATGGTTTCTCTCTACTCATCAAATCTTCAAATTAAAAGAAAAGTGACAAGAGAAAGAAAAAAGCCTCCTAAACACTTTTTCTGTAGTTTTTACAGAAAACACCATACAGCAAATTACTTTTAAAATTATACAATAAGTCAGATAAAAATTTTTGTCAATAGAGATGTATATGAATTTGAAACAATATTCACCAAAATCATAGTGTAAATCTGTCATTAAATTTTAACCAAGTCAACTGCTAAAAAAAATGCACTGTATTTATATATATACATGTTTTGCTTCATTTTTTTTTCAGAATTCAAGATGCAATGCTTGATTTGGTTTATTAGTCACATCAAAAAAATAAAATTAAGTAAGTGATCCTGATTCACACAATTCCTGGCTCTTATACTCAGCAGTTTTGCTATTTTCCTGTTTTCAACTTTTCTTGATGAGTTACATACTGGAAGTAATTATTGCTTCAGATGAAATTGCTTCAGACCATTTCCAAAATGACTTATGTAATATTCCTCACTTCTTTTGATTGAAAAAAAAAATCCTTGTTTTCATGGGTGTATAAGAAAAATGTAACAGAAAATCTCTCCACATCAGTTTACCTAGTCTAGCATCCACCCAAGGTTGAAATTCAAATTGTCTTTTGGGTCATTCAGTCTGCACTCTAGCAAACTTATTTTTAAGAAGCCATTGGAGATTTTAACTCATCTCTTCCTTCCTTGCTTCATTTAAACAAAATTTTTGAGACAGAGAATCTCCATACCCACTCCTGGCTACTCAGAGCCACCCTGGCTGCAGCTTGTATCTTGTGCATCTCAAATCCATCAAAATGACTCAGTATGTGGTCCTCATAATTGGCGCCACCATCGGATAACTAGTCTTTGCTCAGATATTAAAGGTTGGTAACGGCTCAGTGTAATCAGGCACCATATTAGAAAGAGCTGTGTGTCTGGAATCAGAAAATAGTCTCATAATCTTGCACCACCACTAGCCAAGTTATCCTGGCAAGTTATTTCAAGGCTTTCTGAACCTCCATTTTAACAGTGTAGCTCAACATTATTGAGCACCTATTATGAGACACTAATCTAGGTACTTGGGATACAAAAGTAATTGAAAATGCCCTGATCAATGCGCTTGAGTAGTTTATCAATATTGGATGAAACAGAAAAGTATGACAATATGATATGTAAATATATTTTCTGCAGGGAGAGAATGAAAATACAATTGTCTTCCAGAGTTTTTTGTTTCTCCCCAAAATATTAAGCTTTGGTAGCACCTCTCAGATAAGGCAAGTTCCCCTTTTACTGGAACTTGAAAGTCTTTTGACATTTTCTCATTAAATCTTCTTTGTCCTAGTTTAAAGACATTGTATCAAGTAGTTAGAAAAAAAAATGCACATTAAGCATCCTTTAGGGATTTTGCTGCTGGTTTAGTAAAGATTTGCAAGCCCTATATTAAGTCCCTGCTGTACTGGGTGTACGTCAAAAGTTAAGTGGATAAGAATATTTAACCTAAGTATTGAAAGCAAATGAGGAATCATCTGACCCCTCGCTTATTTACAGG
Source organism: Nomascus leucogenys (assembly GCF_006542625.1). Classification (NCBI taxonomy): domain Eukaryota; kingdom Metazoa; phylum Chordata; class Mammalia; order Primates; family Hylobatidae; genus Nomascus; species Nomascus leucogenys. The sequence continues at coordinate 22,741,291 of NC_044389.1, read as the reverse complement.
TAAGGAAATGGAGGTTGGAGAGGTCAAATGGCTCACCCAAAGCCACACAGCTAGTGAGTGGCTGAGTAGATGCAAAGCTGGATACTGACTTTTCCTCATTCTCTCATTCATTCCTTTAATGAACACTCACAGAGTATCTAATGCATACAAATTGTGCAAAACACTTCAGGGAATTTCTTCACGTAGAGACAGGCTCTCTGCTCTTCTCCTTCAATCTAATGCTGAATGTTAGCAGCACTTTATGTCAGAGATGAAGAGATAGTTGGAAGATTGTCTATCTGAAGAGATGAGTTGAACAAAATTAAAAAGTCTGGATTAATGTGAAGTACACAAGGTGACATGAGTCCTCAGGATAATACAATTAATGAGCCATCGCATATTGGTAGAATCTAATGAATATTCACGCTCTAATCAAAATAGTAGCTCGGTTGAGTGAGGATAAGTGACCTGAACTGTGCCTTTGATCTTAATCTTAGGGAAAATGAAGACAGAAAAGCAGCAGCAGGGAAATAGCTTTTTAAACAAAGGACTAAGGAAAAGACTTAGAAAATTTGATGCTGTCAATTGACAAAAAATGGGGAAGAGGCTTATCTTGTGGGTCCTATATTTCCTTGAGAGCTTATTTGGAGGTTCTAGCAGGGGAGTGCAGTTACTTGTATATCTGTGACCAAAGACCAGTCCTCTATTGGAAGTGGTCCTCCCCTTTGACCAAGCATGCAGCTTCAGAAGGGATGCACATGGAGCAATGAGGAAGGAAGGGGAGACTCACCTAGGTAGCCAGAGCAGCCAATCAACCCTGACAATCAATGGCATGAAAGATTGTTGCAGCCAGATCACCCTCACATGCAAGGTCCTCTATTTCCTTTACAGACCTTGACTGTAATGGAATTGTATTAGAATTCCAATTAAAATCAGCTCTCCTTCAGGGAAAAAAAGAGGTAGATGAGAAGAAAAAAATAATAATCTCTGTGAATACTTTATTATGGTGCATATTGAACTATTCCTGGATGTGTTTCAGTAGATTCCACTGTCAAGTACAGCTAGTGGGAGGGTCAGTAAACAACTCTCTTTTCAACACTAAGCAACTGGATTCCAACCAGAAATCCTAACTGAAAGATGTGTCTGTTGCTCCATGGATATTTGACTATTAGAATCTCTTTAAGAACTTTTCCTCTGGTTGCGGGAGACAAAGAAGAGATAATCACAGCTATCCATTTCAGTACAAGACTGCCTGAGATGCTGTCATTTTCTTCAAATCCCAGAGACTGTCAATTTGTGAGTTGCTATTTCCTATCTTTTTCTACCTAAATCTTACTTTGAGACTAGGATTGGTCACTTCACGCTACATACTGCCCAATTTCTTTATTTTTAAAAAATGTTACCTTTGATTCTTTTGTTTTTATTTTCTTATTGTGTGACTTCAAGCAGATATAGCTAGGACATCCTGCCTGATTTCCTTATGATAAATGGTCACGATGAAAAGAACAAAGCACCCTGGCAAGAGTCTTGGTGAATACCAACCAGTGTGTTGGTTGTCCATACACCATGTCAAGTGGCTGCAGAATTCCCACAGTGTGTTCAGAGAGATTGAAGGCAAGTACTCTGGGTACTGAGACTCTCCAAGGCCCTGGACAATTTTGCTGCTGAAAACTCATAGTGGACCATGAGCTGCAGATAATTCACGTGGCATTTTCCCAGCCCTTGAAATAGGTTGGTTGCTCTCCAGCTGTGATGTCCCCAAACAGCTCACGGAACTAAACCAGAATTAACGTCTGTTGTATACCATCTGTGACATGATAAAATAACCTAATGTAGAAGTAAGGGCCATAAGTGTGTTTTATCTTATGTGAATTCCTGCTTTTCCAGTTACTGCCAGGCAGGATATTAATATACCTGTCTTCTTTTCTAAGGAAACTTGTACTTGAAGGGAAGAAATATGCACAATTTGGTTTCATATAAATATTCAAAGTTAATCCTTCCATAATGCAAATAGAAAGAGTGTGACAATATTAATCCCATTTCTAAAAAATGACCTTTGATGAATGCCTTTGAACCACTAGGGTTGTTTTGAGTCTCTTTGGGGAGAAAAAAAAGGTGTGCCTAGAATAAAGCACATCAGGCTTCTTAGCTGCAACAAAATCATCCACAGTTGTAGGAATCTTTTGAGGTAGTTCAAGCCCAGGAACAGGTTTTCAGAAATGAGATGCAGGGTTTATAATGTAGCCTATAAATTTCCAGTGCAGTTCTTGAAGATACACCAAATTCAGTGACTATATTTGGGCTCTAAATCATATAGAAACAGGCAGTGGCATGATTTCCGCCTTATCTTCATCCAGATCTCCAATGAAAACAAGAATTGCATGAGTACACATTATTTATTTGTTTTTTCAGGGGGTTGGAAGATTTTTGCTATTTCATTTTTTTATTTAAACTGGAGCTTGGGGAAGCTCCTAGGAGTTCAGCTAGCGGTCAAGCTTTGGGCTGAAGCAAGCTGAACTGAGCCCTCTTTCCTAATATGTTTAGTTCCTCAGACTAGACACATTCTGCGCACAAACAAACCATGAGTAAAGGGCACTAGTGGTTTACCACAAAGCAGATTGGGCCAATTACCATAATGCAAGTTTACTAGGCAAAGACCACAGAGGTGACTGACTCCTGCTTCTGCATGTGGCCCTTCTCACTACTTTATGACAAGATAACTATAAAGAATTTATGCTATTTTAGGGACAGTCAGGCTAGTCTCATTGCCTTCTTCACTGTTCTAAACAATTCCAATGTGTGGATGAGACAGGAGATTTCCTAGTCACCCAGTCTACTACAGGTATTCCTCATAGTAACTTCATTGTTTAATTCAGCCTGGACCATGGAGTGGTGGAGTCAGTCTGAATTCAAATTCTGAACTCAACTCCTTACTCGCTGTGCAACTTTGATCAATATACTTAAAATTCTCAGAGCTTTCTCTTTTTCATCTGCAGTTCAATTCTGTTAAATCCAGTGCATTTTGAATCAGTAAGTACTTATGAGATACACAAACTGTGCTGGACAAAAAGCTACAGAATCTGTATGGTCCAGGCTTGAGGAGTTGGAGAGAGCCACAGAAGCCACGTCAGGTGGCTGCAGAATTCCCATAGCATATTCAGAGGGCTCAAAAGCAAGCACTCTGGGTACTGGGACTCTTCAGGTCCCAGGACGGTTTTGCTGCTGAAAATCCACAGTGGATCATGAGTTGCAGAGAATTCACATGGCATTTTCCCAGCCCTTGAGAGAGACCAGTTGCTCTCCAGCTGTGATGTCCCAGAACAGCCCACGGAACTAAACCAGACAGCCCAAGAGGAAACTTGCCAGGAGCTTCTGCCAAGTTTGGAAAAGCTCAGACCTAGACTCTCCTCTAGAAACCACAATGCCTTTCTCTTTTGAGAAGAAGAAATTAGTAAGGGGGCCTAAGGACGAGGGAACTTGGCAAGGAAGCAAAGGGCATCCATAGGAGGATCTCCCCTTTGGATGTACAGAAAATTCTCCTCCCAGAGGAAAAGAGAAGCACATCATACTGACAGGCAGGAGCCCTGAGATTGATTTCTCTGCCACTGGCCACTGTGGGAACCTGAGTGCCTGTTTTCTCATTGGTCCAAAAGTAGGGTTAAACCAGATTACTGTTCAGGTTCCCGAAAACCTCGACATACCCCAAACTATGCTATGCCCAGCTTCCATCAGCTCCCAGCAAATAATCATTCTAACACATGCTCCTTCTAAATGAACATTGAGTAGGCTCCATATGTAGACTTGCTGAAGAGAAGATCATTGACAGCAGAATCATCACGAAGCCTGCCAGAAATGAACCCAGCTACACTCTAACACAAGAAAATCCAAAATTTTCTCCTCTGCTATGTTGTCTTGCTAAAACAGAACAAGAAATTCCATGGTCCAAATCTCTGGCAAGGGAAAAATGCCTTCCTTGAAATTATCCCCCTCTCCTCTCCCAAGGCCTATCACAGGGACCTTGTAGCTTGCTTGGCTCTAGAGGAAGGGATCTGAAGACCTCTTGGGAAGTCTGGGAACCAAGTGCATCAGTGTGGGGCAAGGTTGAACCCCACAGGCAAGGAATAAGAAAAACAGGTAAGAGCCAGACAGTTACCTGGGTCCTAGCTTGGCCTCTGTGGGCTTTTGGACAAATTACATTGATTCTCTAAGTGTTGGTTGATCTCCCTCCCCACCTCACAGGATTATTGGGAGGGTAACTATGATAGTCATTATGGCTCTTTATGAGTATTCTGGTAACTATTTTCCTTGCAGCCATTTGGTAAAATTGTACTTTCCATCCTACCTCTCCCCAGCAAAAAAATAAAGTATGGGCATGTGATTTGGTTTGCTCATGAAATGGGAAAAGCAGCTCGTGTCACTGCTGAGCAGAAGCTTTAGAGGCTGTGAACAGTTCTTTGTGACTCACCATGCTCTCTTTCTCTCTGTCTGGAGATTAGCAATGTTACAGATAGTGACTGTCACCCTGGGTCCCAGAGCACACAGCTGACCTCTGATGGTTATGTAGCATACTGTTGTTGCTCTTGACCACCAACACTGGGAATAATTGCAATAGCAGCATAATATAACCTATGCATTCTCAACAGGGGCAATATTGCCCTCCAAAGGAACAAAATTTGTTCTTCAGTTGTGAAAAAATATATAATGGTCTATGGCTCTCCAAAAGACCATAGTACATAAATCAATGTAAGGTATACTTGTGGTATTAAAATGTCTTGGAGGGGAAGGGGGAGTTGGCATGGATTTAGAGAAAAAAAAAAAAGCCTAGAAAGACTCCTTAAGGATGCAAATAATGAAAAAAAAAGAAAGATTGAGAAGCATTTAAGCCTGTCCTTACTTATAGAGTAGCATATAGATAAAGGACCTAGCATAAAGTTATTTCAGTCTACCTAAAAGAGATTCAGAGAGTCACTATATATACTGTATAATTTATTTCTTTCTCCTGTTTATTATCTTTCTCCCCAGCTCATGAAAGTAGGGAGTTTTTCTATCTTGTTAGCTGCTGAATCCCTAGTGTCTGCGATAGCACTAGCACATAGCAGGTGCCCATTAAAACATTTGTTGAAGGAATAAATAAATCATTAAGAGAGAAATGACCCCAGTTCTCATTAAACTTCCAAGCATAGTGAGGTGTCAATCACATGCTGATGCAGACAGAGCAGGCCACTGCTGGAGCACATGGGAGAAGGAATTAACCCAGATCTGGGAAGGCTCCTGGGAGGAAATAATATTTAAAGTATGATCTAAAAATGGAGAAGTTAGACAAACAAAAAGCAAAAATCAAGGGTTGGTGTGAAGTGAATGAAGTAAGAAGAAAAAAAAATATTTCAGGCCAAAGGAATAGTACAAAGATTGCAAACTGGCAGCTACTGAGTTGGAGTTGGATTTCACCAACAGAGATGTTTTATTTGGCCACAGAGTTGGCTCATGTTTAAAAATCAAAATTTACATTAAGAACTTGTAATTCCAGCTTGTCTTTAAATACTTAAAAGATCTGAAAAAAAATGGCTACATTTGAATAATACTCTAGCTCTCAGTTATACACTGCCTCCATTATGGACCTTGAGACTGAAAGACATTGCCTTTTATAACTGTATATATTCCGTTATTTACCTCAAAAAGAATTAGGACACCAACTGATTATATACCACAGCCATGTGTCTATCAACAGCAGGAAAATGAAAGATAGACTGATAGGGGCTACAAGTTTCAAGAAAAATATAGATAATGGATTGATGTTTGGAAGAGAGGAACGTGCCTGTGCAAAATTCTAACCTGCTTTATTCAATATTTCGAAGGCATTTGAGGTTGTTTTCCTTGGAACAGTCCAAATAAAGGCTGAAAGATGAAACCTACTCATATAACCAAATACCACCTGTACCCCATTAACTTATGAAAAAATAAAATCAAAAAAATAAAAATAAGTAAAGAAAGAAAGAAAATGTGGTCTGGCTAAAGCATAATGTGTGACATGGAGATGGAAGATGTAATAAACTCCAAATTTTGAAGGCCTTTGAATGCCATTTTAAAAAGTCTGAACTTAGTTCTAACAGCAATGAGGAGCCATTGAAGTGCTTAAAGTAAATGAGTGATGTGCTCCTGTTTGTGTCAAGGAAAACAGGTCAGTCTGCCAAAATATGAAGAGTAGACTGGCGGCTAGGTGCAGTGGCTCACGCCTGTAATCCCCATTTTGGGAGTCCAAGGCGGGTGGATCACGAGGTTAAGAGTTCGAGACCAGCCTGGCCAACATGGTGAAACCTCAACATGGTGAAACCTCATCTCTACTGAAAATACAAAAACGAGCCCAGCGTGGTGGTGTGTGCCTGTAATCCCAGCTACTTGGGAGGATGAGGCAGGAGAATCGCTTGAACCCAGGAGGCGGAGGTTGCAGTGAGCCAAGATAGCACCACTGCACTCCAGCCTGGGCGACAGAGCAAGACTCTGTCTCAAAACAAAAAAAAAAAAAAGAAAAGAAAAGAGTGGACTGGTGTTAAATAAGACGAGAGGCTGAGGGGTGAATTATAAGACAATTGCAGAAATTCAGGCAAAAGAGGATACTGATCCTAAGGAATAAGGGGTGACAATGGTAACGGAGAAATTCTAGAGGCATTCATTTTCTCCTTCATCATTAGTATTACCCTCATTTATTTATAGTTATGCCCACTAAGACTTACCCCCTCAGATGCTTTTGTGATGCACTTCCTAAAACAGTTACGCCAGTCCTGGACTATTGTCCTGAATATTATTTGTTAGGTTAAGATAAATAAATCTTTTTATCAATATGCATGCAATGCAATGCAATTATTGAGAGACAGAACAGACAGAATTTAGTAGATGTAGGATGGAGACTTACTTTGCAGAATTTTTGTAAGGATTTAGCGTAGGGGACCCCACCCTCCAGGCCACTGACCAGTACTGGTCCATGGCTGGTTAGGAACCCAGTCACATAGGAGGAGGCAATTGGCAGGTAAGCAAGCATTACCGCCTGAGCTCTGCCTCCTGTCAGATCAGTGGCGGCATTAGATTCTCATAGGAGCATGAGCCCTATTGTGAACCGTGCATGCGAGGGATCTAGGTTGCACACTCCTTATGCAAATCTAACCAGTGCCCGATGATTGGAGGCGGAACAGTTTCATCCCAGAACCATCCCCCACCACCAACATATCCGTGGAAAAATTGTCTTCCACGAAACCAGTCCTTGGTGCCAAAAAGGTTGGGGACTGTCGATATAGTGTATCGAGTACCTAACAATGTCCAAAATAGAAGTAAGCGATAGGTGTTAATTCCCTCCTTCTCTCTTCCTGTTCCGGATTAGGAGTAAGCATCCTAAGGTCAGAAACCACAAATTCTAGTTTTCTTTGAAAGCTATCTAAACTTAAACAGTATACACACAAAGAATTTGACACTTGGTTGTGGCTGATAGACTAGCAATTTTAATCAATGTTTAAACATGATTTAGACATAGAGAAAGCAATGTTGTAGCAAATGTGTTCAGACACATAAATTACAAATGGATTATTCAGGCTAATGCAGCTACAGAAGCTAATTGTACCAGGTGGGTTTTATTCTGTGAGATATTTAGCTCTTCCAGTAATTTGATCAGTTTTGACTCAGAGTCACGCTGAAAGCTGAAACAAACTTTATTTCTGAAGAGTTTATTCTGATTAGATAATATTTGGGTAATATCTGACCATTGAAGAGAAAGTACAAAGTAGAAAGCAAACACAGAGCACAGAGAAATAGCAAAATAATAAACAATATTATCTTCTCTCAATGCAGTTATGTATGCAGTTTTATGTAAAAAAGAATAAAGATTGCTTTTGTAAATTTGTCCTAATCTTCTTTCTGTCTGCTGAGGACAAAGTGTAATTAAAGCAAAAATCAATTAAAAGGTAGTTATAAATACGATCTCAACTCTGTCGCAAAAGCAACTGCTTATCTATGTGCATATTAAAGAAATCCATGTAAAGAGAGGATGGCAGGAACTGCACAGGAAGACCAGATATTCTCATGGAATGATATACTTTCGTGTGATTTGCTATTTCTAAATTTCCTGTGATGGCATGTATTACTTTTACAATCAGGAAAAAAAATTAACTTACTAAGGAATTTTTATGCAGCATTCCTTTCACTTGACAAACAGAGTTGTTTATGGGTTTTTAGTCTTGGTGAGTAATTAGAGTGGATCCCATCACTGTTGACATTTATCCCCTCTTCACAAGAATACACAGAAGAGGAGAAAATAGTATATTTCCTATACAAAATGTGGACAAAAGAATACCGTTAAGAGAACGAGAACAAAACCATAGAGTAGGAAAGCAGCCAACAATATTAGCTTTGCAAATTTATCTTAATAAACCAATGAATGCTTTGAGTTTGAACCCATAAAATTATTTACTGTTTGCAAATCCATTGCTTACAATAAAACAGAATTATAATGTAAAAAAAATGTGATGAACAGGGTTTATGCACTGTCTTACTACACTAAGTGGCATATGAATGCTCTTCAGTAACTGCAGCAACCCAGTCAACTATAAATAAAGCATACTATGATGCCCTCAAGCCAAAATGCATTCATCCTACTTGGATGAGCAATTCTGTTCAGTGAAGCTTGACCCCTTACTGTTAACTAATTACATTTTCCAGAGGAAAACACATTCACTGAAAAAAATAAGTTGTCCTCTGCAAAGAAATAAGATCTTCCAAGCACATCTGGTAAGATGTATTTTACTTTTATTTTCTTAATCTTTGGGTACAAAGATTTGACACATTATTTCAAAAGAATACAACTACTCATCCAGTGGGAATAAATTCAACAAACATTAATTGATGAGAAGAGTACTGGCTTTAAAAAAAAATAAACTAAGTCAATTTTTTTCCCTTGGGTAATAAAATAAGAATAAAAGAAGAGACATTGGGTTAAGAAGCCTCAGGGCAAAATAAAAAAGCAATTGGTTTCTCAAAAACTTGCTTTTGACGTCTCAAAAAAAGTCATGCGAGGGAAATGAGCTAAGAAAGCACATTGTTATTTGTACGTGATAGTGTGACATCCTTGCTGTGTTGAAGGTAAGACCATCTAAAGGTCAAGACAGTATACAGAAACTATAAAACAAAATTGAAATAAAAAGCAGGATAATAAAATGAAAGGAAAAGTAGAAACTGCCAGAAAGAAGCAGAAGCAGCATAACTGTCAAGGAGACAGTGTAAATTCAGATGCCATCAAGCTTTACCACAAAGAGATAAAGGAAAAGGCCAATTTTGATGACAAATGACAAAGTGTAACATCCAAAGAGAAATGGGGAAGAGAGAGGTCATATGTCCTCCTGTGAACATTTGAATAGTTCTCAGATACACTTAGTTTAAGCAGAATTACGTGATTGCTGAGTTCTTCCCTCCCTGCTTGGCAAAAATGATGGAAGTCTTGTCTCCAATTTTAACCCTATTTGCCTTTCTGCAACAATATGGTAGGTTGTTTACATGCTGGGTGGGGAAACGGAAACTAAGAGTAAAAACCGACCCGTTGTTACTCTGCAAAATGGAAATGTAACTCTGAGGATTAAGCAATCTTGACTGCTAACAAAATTAATTCCTGAACACTATGAAAAAGGAAGAAATGCATAGAAATTGATACTTTAAATATTAAATATTCAGCAGTTTCTCTTATTTGGCAAAATCTTTTTGAAGCAAAGCTGATCTCATTTTGGTTTAGATTGCACCAAAGAATTTCCACCAAAAATGACTGAATTGTTGCTATTTACTAAAATGGTTTTCATTCTGTGACATTTTTCTGTTTCAACCAAAATTGGTGTACTAAAAGTCATTTCTGGCACTGACCATTTAGTTAGTGGAGACTCCATAAGTTAAAGGGCTTAATCCTTCATAAATCTCTTCTCTTACTTCAGATTCCAGCTGTACTTCGGGGGTCCCCAGGTCACCCACACTTCTGAACAACTAACTATAAACTCGGTGATTCCCACGACCCTCTTAGTGTTACTGGGGGTCCTTGCTCACAGAGCTCCCAAGATGGTGGTGAGCCGCTCCCAAGATGGTGGCAAGCCTCGTGTTCTCTGACCTGGGGTTCTTGGCTTCACAGATTCCAAGGAATGGAATCTTGGGCCATGCGATGAGTGTTATAGCTCTATTAGAAGCTGTGGGTCACGGAAGAGAACTGTGGAACCCAGTGACTAGTGTTCAGCTCGATTAGGACAAACCCAGGCACTTAGCCATGCAGGAACAATGGCAAGCCTTTAGCACGATTGGGAGTGGCAATGGGAGTCTCGCTGGATCGGGAGCACAGCAGACACCCTGCCTGATCTGGAGGGATGGGAGTCAGCGGTGGGATGGGAGTCAGCGGCGGGTCTGAGACAGTGGCAAACAGCAGTGGTGGACGGCGAGGGAAAGCTCAGCTCGAGCCATAACAAACATGGACCAGAAGAGTGCAGTTGCAAGATTCAATAGAGTGAAACAGAGTGAAAACAGAGCTCTCATACAAAGAGAGGGGACCCAAAAGGGGTTGCCGTTGCCAGCTCGAATTCCTGGGTTTATATCCCAATCCTTGTCTCTCCCGCTGTGCTCTCAGGCAATAGATGATTGGCTATTTCTTTACCTCCTGTTTTTGCCTAATTAGCATTTTAGTGAGCTCTCTGATGGGTTGGGTGTGAGCTAAGTTGCAAGCCCCATGTTTAAAGGTGGATGCGGTCACCTTCCCAGCTAGGCTTAGGGATTCTTAGTCGGCCTAGGAAACCCAGCTAGTCCTGTCTCTCAGTCCCCCCTCTCAACAGGAAAACCCAAGTGTTGTTGGAGAGGTTGGCCAATGACTGCTGTAACTGCTTCCTGCTGAATTGGGGCATAGTAGGGGTTGTGCAGTTGAGATTTCCTCGGGAGGGGTGCCTTCGATGTCATTAACATCGGAGCATGGGCTAGCAGGCCGGTCCAGGGGTCTGCAGTGGATTTTAGTCATGGACTGCATCTGGGGCTCCATTTGAAGAACAGTTTGTAGTTTTATAGTTTCAATTCTGGAAGAGACAAACTTAACAAGGAGGTTAAAGATACAGGGATTGAAATGTACGGCCTGCAGCGCAGGGGATTACTTCTTTGGCACACTTTACAGGCCCTGACTATCTGCTTGATAGTTTTGAAAGGCCTGGTCCAGTAAATAATAGTTTGGCCATCTGATGGGTGCTGTCAATGCCTGAGTGAAAGGTTTGGTGAAGGGTTTTAAGTGATTTCTATTGGTTAGCTGCAGGCATAAGTATTTTTCCTTCTTCGATGGCTAGCCATCCTGAGGGGAAGAAACTATGTCTTTGTGAGGTTCCTCATTCTATTTCTCCTGCTGAGTACTGGGGCTTGGTTTCCTGGAGGGGATTACCTCATACTAGGGGTCCTTCTATAAGCATTTCTAATGGAGGGTCCTGCCTTGCGGCTCTTTTGGCTTCAATATCCGCTTGGCGGTTCCTTTCTACTTCCCTTTCCTTTCCTTTCTGGTGACCCCGGCAGTGTAAGACTGTCACCTCTTTAGGTTTCTGTACAGCCAATGGTAATCTCCTAATGGCTTCCTGATGTTTGATAGGTGTTTCCTCAGAAGTTAGGAATTACCTTTCTCTCCATATTGCTGCATTGGCAGGGAGGACTAGGTAAGCATACTTACAGTCTGTATATATATTTATCCTTTTCCCTTCTCCTAATTCTAGTGCCCAAGTGAGGGCTATTAGTTCTGCCAGCTGAGCACTAGTTCCTGGAGTGAGGGGATTACTTTCAAGTATTCCATTATCACTGACCACTGCATACCCCGCTTTTCGAAGTCCTTTTTCTACAAAGGAATTTCCATCAGTATACAAGTTGAGGTCGGGATCAGTCAAGGGAACCTCTAAAAGGTCCCCTCGAGCAGCATTGGTTTGAGCAATTACTTGTTGACAGTTATGTTCTATCTTTTCTTTATTGTCTGGAAGAAATGTGGCTGGGTTAAGAGTTGCACAAGTGCACAGTCGCAGCACTGGCCCTTCAAGTAATAGAGCCTGATATTTAAGTAAACGGTTGTCTGACAGCCACAAGTCTCCTGTAGCAATGAGTATGCTCTTCACAACATGAGATGTCCATACAGTAAGATCTCCTGTATTATTTTAACTGCTTCAGGTACTAAGACTGCTACTGTTGCCACTACCCATAAACAATGGGGCCAACCCTTTACCACTCCATCAATTTCCTTACTCAGGTATGCCACGGGTTGCAAGCGCATCCCTCAGACCTGTGTAAGGACTCCTAGAGCTATTCCTGTCTCTTCTGTGACATATAAAGGAAAGTCTTGCCCCATTGGCAAGCTTAACACTGGGGCTTGGGTTACGGCCTTCTTTAGGGCCTGGAAAGCCACTTCTGCTTCAGGTGTCCATCTTACTAAATGGGTATTGGCTTTCTGAGTTTCCTTAATTAGTGTATATAATGGCCTGGCTATTTCGCTTTACCTGGGAATTCATATTCGGCAGAAGCCTGTTATGCCAAGGAACCCTCTTAGTTGCTTTAGGGTTTGGGATGAGGATAAGCCAGTATAGGCTGGATACATTCCTCACTGAGGGCCCCGGTGCCTTTGGATAATTTTAGCCCTAAGTATCTAACCTGCTGTGAGCAGAGCTGAGCCTTTCATTTGGAAAACTTGTAGCTACAGGTAGCAAAGAAATTTAAGAGTGCTTGGGTGGCTTGATGGCACAAGGTTTCTGAACGGGTGGCTAAAATTAAATCATCCCCATACCAAAGGATGAGAGTGTCCAGGTAAGAGAACTGGCTCAAGTCTTGGGCTAATGCCTGGACAAATAGATGGGGGCTATCCTTGAACCCTTGGGGTAAAACAGTCCAAGTGAGTTGAGACATTGGGTTTGATGTATCTTCAAAGGCAAACAAGAATTGAGAGTCAGGATGTACAGGGATGCAGAAAAAGGCATCCTTAAGGTCCAGGACTGTAAACCACTCTGCTTCCTCTGGCATTTGGGAAAGCAGAGTATAAGGGCTAGGTACAGCTGGGTATAGAGGAACAACAGCCTCATTGATAATCCTGAGATCTTGCACTAACCTCCACTGTCCGTTGGGTTTCTGTACTCCTAAGTTTGGAGTATTGCAGGGGCTACTGCATGGTTTTACTAGGCCTTGGTCTTTTAGGTCTTTAATGATCTTTTGGAGTCCTTGTTGGGCCTCGGGTCTGAGGGGGTACTGCCTTTGGTAGGGAAAGGAGGCGGAATCCTTTAGTTTAACCTGAACAGGACAGGCATTCTTTGCTCATCTATATTGTCCTTCTGTTGCCGAGACTTTAGGATTAATTCCTTCCTCAAGCAGGGGACAACAAATGGGTGTTCCTTCTCCTATGTTCAGGTATATAATGGCCACTGCTTTTGCTAGAATGTCTCTCCCTAACAAGGGAGTGGGGCTTTCAGGCATAATTAGAAAAGCACGTGAAAAGAATAAAGCTCCTGAGTCACAGCTTAGTGGCTGGGAGAAGTATCTAGTGACTGGCTGTCCTAGGACCCCTAGGATAGTGACAGATCTGGAGGACAGTTGTCCGGGACAGCAGAGTAAGACTGAGAAGGCCGTGCCAGTGTCCAGGAGACAGTTAACCTCCTGGCCCTCAATGTTCAAGCATATCTGGGGCGCTGTGAGGGTGATGGCATGGGCTGGCACTTGCCCCGGGCACCCTCAGTCCTGCTGCTGGATCATCTGGTTAGTGGCTTCTGACTCAGAGGACCTTCATCCCCTGGGGCAGTGGGCTTTCCAGTGATTCCTTTGACATAAGGGGCATGGACGAGGGGGCAGCTTACTTCTACTTGGACAGTCTTTTTTTAAAGTGTCCTTGTAGACCGCACTGGAGGCAAGCCCTATTAGGCATTCGATTTGCCCAGCTTTTCCCTTTTCCAGAGCCTCCAAAGTCTGCTTGCCTGAAGGCCATGACTAAAGCAGTGGCCTTTTTTTTTTTTAATCCTGTTTGTCCCGTTCCGCCTGCTCCTCCTGATCTCTATTATAAAAAATTGAGGTTGCCCAGTTCAATAGGGTTTCTAAGTTTTGCTCTGGGCCTAAGGCGGACTTTTGAAGTTTTTTTCTGATGTCTGCAGCTGATTGAGTGATAAACTTATCCTTTAAGATTAGTTGGCCTTCGATAGTGTCAGGTGACAGGGAGGTATGCTTCCTCAGTGCCTCCTTAGTCTCTCCAGAAAGGCAGTAGGATTTTCTTCCTTTCCCTGTGTTATAGTGGACGTCATTGAATAATTCATAGTCTTCCTAGTTTTCCTTAGTCCTTCTAGCACGCAAGTTAGCAAATGTCTGCGGCACCAATCTCCATGTTCTGATTCTGTGTCCCAGTGAGGGTCTATGCTGGGAACTGCCTGCTGGCCTGTGGGGAATCGTTCTCTTTCCTCTGTTGTCATCCTATCCTTGACCTGACTGAGATACCAGAGATCGCCAAACTTGCGGGCTGCAGTTATGGCAGCACTTCTCTCATTTGGGCTTAGTGTCTGATTTAGCAGTAACATTATATCTCTCCATGTCAGATCAAAGGATTGTCCTAAACCTTGTAAAACATCAATATAGCCATCAGGGTTATCTGAGAATTTGCCTAGGTCTATTTTAATTTGCATTAAGTCTGAGAGAGAAAAAGGTACATGCACTCTGGCTGGGCCGAATTCTCCTCCTCCCACTGCTTGGAGGGGGCATAATCAGGGAATACTGGCACTGTTTGGTTCATTGTTTATCCCTTTATCTATCTCCTTTGGACCATTTGGGTAAAAGGGGGGTCCTTATTAGTTGGGGAAGGAGTCGGGGGGATGCTGGGATAGGGAGGTAGACTCTGAGGGCTCCCTGTAGGGCATAAACCACACTTTTTACATAATTGAGAGTTGTCTATTAATGAAAAGAAAGTTTGCACATATGGCACTTCACTCCATTTGCCCTCCTTTCTACAGAAGAGGTCTAGCTGTAAGATGGTGTTATAATTTATACTTCCCTCAGGAGGCCAGGTTTCTCCCCTTGAAGAGGATATCGTGGCCAGGTGGTACTGCAGAAGAATATAAGTCATTTCTTTCTTAGCGTCTGAGGGTCAAATTAGTCCTAAATCTGCAGAATACATCTTAGGGGCACTTTTGCCTTGGGGTGGCGGGAATGTTTCCCATCTGAAAAAAGAATATAGGGATGCCAGCACCCCTAGTCATTTTCTGATGAGCATTAGTCCTAGAGCGTCCTCTAAGGGCCTAATGCTTATCCTTTTCCAGGGTGCGTAACCACCCATGGATCTCTGCTTATCGGATTAGTTACACTCACCGATGTAGCAGTCCTGCACCTCTTTTCCCGCCTCTCTTGACCACAAAGAAAGGGGTCTGGACTGCTGGATTCTAGTGGTCCTTTACCACTGGCAGGCCCAACATTGCCTTTGCGCTCAGGGGTGAGTCCTAGAGCTGGGCTGGGTTCCTGAGTATTTCATAACAACCCAGCTGCCCCATCAAGATGCATTCCCATTAACAATAGTTCTTATGCAAATTCATTCCAGAGAGGGTGTAGCAAACCTTTGGAGTCAGGATTGAGATAGTCTTTTGATTCTGTAAGTAATTTAAGGCTTGGCTGAGTGCAAACAGCTCGCACATTTGAGGAGATCAGTTATTAGGCAATTTTTCTAACTCTGCTTCCACAAGGGTCTCCGTATCAATTACTGAACACCCATTGTGGTTTTTTCCTCGATCACCTGGGTTTTTCCTCATCCGGTCCTGAAGGGAGTTCCTCCTAGGTCCAGTGGGACCTTTGTATGGTAATTAAGATTTAAATCCCCTGTTAGGAAATCTGCTGGGTTAAGCGAATTATCAGTGGTTGGAGTTACATTACCCTTTTCTAATATACTAGCCCTATACTTTAAGATTTTTGAGTTAGTAAGCTACCTTTTTGCTTTTTTTTTTTTGACTTAGAATAATTCTGACCTGGAGAGGTGTACTCACAACGAGTTTTCCTCTAAAAGTTACTTTTCTACTTTTAGCAAAGCAGTTGCCACTACCGACTGAATGAATTTGGCCCATCTGCGGGTTACGGGGTTAAGGATTTTTGATAGGAAAGCTACGAGTTGTCAGTGGCCTCAGTGCTTTCGGGCTATGCCCTTATTTACACTGACAACAAAGTGGAATTGGAGTGTTATAGGGTCATGGAGAAGACCTTCAATTATCAATTACAGGTTTTAAATTTACCCTGGCTTTTAAAGGAATAGGGCACACTTTTTTTTACTATTTCTATCTTTTTTTTTCTTTCTCTTTGACTCCGTCTTTGTCTCTCTCTCCATCTCTCTCTCTCTCCCCATCTTTCTCTCTCTCCCCATCTCTCTCTCTCTCCCCATCTCTCCATCTCTCTCTCTCTCTCCGTCTCTCTCTCTCCTCCATCTCTCTCTCTCTCTCTCCTCCTCTCTCTCTCTCTCTCCGTCTCTCTGTCTCTCTCCATCTCTCTCTCTCCGTCTCTCTGTCTCTCTCCATCTCTCTCTCCCTCTGTCTCTCTCCCTCCATCTCTCTCTCTCTCCCTCCGTCTCTCTCTCTCTCTCCGTCTCTCTGTCTCTCTCCATCTCTCTCTCTCCGTCTCTCTGTCTCTCTCCATCTCTCTCTCCCTCCATCTCTCTCTCCCCGTCTCTCTCTCTCTCCATCTCTCTCTCCGTCTCTCTGTCTCTCTCCATCTCTCTCTCTCTCCGTCTCTCTGTCTCTCTCCATCTCTCTCTCTCCGTCTCTCTGTCTCTCTCCATCTCTCTCTCCCTCCTCTCTCTCCCTCCATCTCTCTCTCTCTCCATCTCTCTCTCTCTCCATCTCTCTGTCTCTCTCCATCTCTCTCTTAGCCATTACAAACTCGGGGCCCTGGCAAGGGTGGTGGGGAACAGGTCCCACATAACTTGTGCATGTCGAGAGCTGTATACCTAAATCGCGAGGGACTCCAGGGATAAGACTCCCTGGATTATATAGCCTAGATGCCTAAGGACACAGCATAGAGCTTCGTTAGATCCCTTTGGAGATACGACTTGCTAGAGGAAATGAAAGTCTGAACCACTAGTACCTAGGAGGCCGGGATCAGAGGAAATAGATTCAGAGTTAAGAAGAATTTTGAGGCTACACTTTCAAGAAAGTCGTGGTCGGGACCCAGGAGGTATGGGTCAGAAGGAAAGGTAGGGGCGCACGCATGGGCGACTGTTGAATAGAGACTTCCGGCTGCACCATGATCTCAACCGGCTACTGCCAGGAGTTCAGGATGACAGCTTTCTGCCTCTAGTCAGCCCTTGGCTTCCCCAAGAAAATTGAAAGTGGAAGCTGGCCCCAGCCAGACCAATGTCCCCAACCCAGAAGGGTTGGGGGTGGTTAGAAGGCTCCTCCCCAGATAGCCTCACACCTGAGTCTTAGGTCCGGCAGCCATGCTAATCGTTTCTAACTGGCCGGCAGGTGCCCGGTATTTTCCTCCAATTCTAAGGAAGGATAGGACAGAATAGCATGCGAAAGTGGTCCAATATCACTCACCGCTTTGGAGGTCCCTTCGTGGTCGCCAGAATGTTACCGGGGGTCCTTGCTCACAGAGCTCCCAAGATGATGATGTAGTCCCAGCTACTCGAGAGGCTGAGGCAGGAGAATGGCGTGAACCCAGGAGGCGGAGCTAGCAGTGAGCCGAGATTGCGCCACTGCACTCCAGCCTGGGCCACAGAGCAAGACTCCGTCTCAAAAAAAAAAAAAAAAAAAAAAAGATGATGAGCCGCTTCCAAGATGGTGGCGGGCCACTTCCAAGATGATGGCAAGCCTCGTGTTCTCTGACCTGGGGTTCTTGGCCTCACGGATTCCAAGGAATGGAATCTTGGGCCATGCGAAGAGTGTTATAGCTCTATTAGAAGCTGTGGGTCACGGAAGAGAACCGTGGAACCCAGTGACTAGTGTTCAGCTCAATTAGGATGAACCCAGGCACTTAGCCATGCAGGAACAATGGCAAGCCTTTAGCATGATCGGGAGTGGCAATGGGAGTCTCGCTGGATCAGGAGCACAGCGGACACCCTGCCGGATCTGGAGAGATGGAGTCAGCGGTGGGTCTGCGACAATGGCAAACAGCAGTGGTGGACGGCGAGTGAAAGCTCAGCTCGAGCTGTAACAAACATGGACCAGAAGAGTGCCGTTGCAAGATTTAATAGAGTGAAAACAGAGCTCCCATACAAAGGGAGGGGACCCTTGGGTTGCCATTGCCAGCTTGAATGCCTGGGTTTATATTCCAATCCTTGTCTCTCCCGCTGTGCTCTCAGGCAATAGATGATTGGCTATTTCTTTACCTCCTGTTTTTGCCTAATTAGCATTTTAGTGAGCTCTCTGATGGGTTGGGTGTGAGCTAAGTTGCAAGCCCCATGGTTAAAGGTGGATGCGGTCACCTTCCCAGCTAGGCTTAGGGATGCTCAGTCAGCCTAGGAAATCCAGCTAGTCCTGTCTCTCATTAGGTTCAATAATTTACTGGAACAACTCAGAACTCAGGAAAGTGTAATACTTAGGATTAGAGTTTTATTATATAGGATACATTCTGGATCAGCCAAATGAACGGACATGTGGAGGAGGTCTGGGAGGGTCCCTAGTGCACATTCTCTTCTGTATCATCTTCCTATCAAATCAAGTCATAGCACCTTCCCAGCACATCAATGTGTTCACCAACCAGGAAGCACCACTAAGCTTTGGTGTTCAGTTTTTATTGAGGTTCCATTAGGTAGGCATACTTGATTAAATCATTGGCAGCATTACTGAACTGAATCTGCACACCTTGTCCTCCCTGGAATTCAGACTGGCTCAATGTTTCAACCCTCTAATCACATAGTTGCTCTTTCTGGTGCCCAGCCCCTGTCCCAAAGCTATCGAATAGCCCACCATGAGTCAACTCATTAGCATAAACTCAGGGACCATCCAGGAGGCTCAGGAATAACAAAAAGACTTCTATCTCTCAGGAAATTCCAACGGTTTTAGAAGCTTCATGTCAGAAACCTGGGGCAAAGACCAGACAAATCCTCTATTACGTAGCAGACGTATTAAACCAAGAATGGCAAAATGACATAAAACCAACAAATATTTAAAAGACAGATAAGAATTCTGTGTTTGTTATTTGTAGTACACATCTGAAGTATGAAAGTCATAAGTCTGGTGTAGATGACACAAATATTTTGTGACTTGAATGTGTACCTCCAGGGTAAAAAAGCATTGATTCTATCCTAAGGAGGATTTACTCGGGCAAAAGACAAAGAGAAAACTGTTTTCTCTTCAATACACTCTTTTTCTATTTAAATGCCCTCCCATTTACCTAAATTTCAATCTTGCTTATACGTCCTTTTCAACTCCTTCTCCAAAGGTATTAAGTTCAATAAACATTTATTGAGCAACTTCAATGTACAAAACACAATGTACAAAGGTCCCCGTCCTTACAAACCTGTCGGGCTAAACAAGATGACAATCATGTTGAAAATTAAGTGACATGACAAAGGTAGAAACAAAATACTTTGCAATATTTGAAACATAAGCATTTAATGAGACAAATCATGGGGTGGCTAGAGGGAGGAAGCACTTCAAAAGGGTCTTGAAGAATGAGTAGGATTTCAGAACAGGATGAAAAGTCAAGAACTCTACCAAGCAGAGATGCAAAGACCCAGGAACTTGAAAACATGTTTGGTGAACCCACATGGCTGCAGTAAAATGCTGGGTATATTAGGAGCTGAGGCTGAAGAGGCAATTGAGGCCTTTTCATGGGGTGCTGTAAATTCTTTGCTGAGGAGTTTGAATGTTATTCTTCAGGCAATGGAAAGCCACTGGAGATTTTTGAAGAAGGATGCTTTTGTTGTGTCTCAAATTCTTCTTCTTTAAATCTCCAGGAACTCTTAGACAAAAAGTGAACCAATGAGGTTATTATACAAATAATCCAGACAATAAATGGCAAGGCACTGTGGTACTGAACACAGAACAAGAATACCAAAAAAGAGAACTAACAGAATTTAGTAATGGATTGTCGGAGCAGAAACAGGAGGAGTTGAAGATGATTTCCAAACATCCAGCCTGCCTGACTGGGAATATGGTGTCACTGAAAGAAATGCAGAACCATCTTAGTCTACTCAGGCTGTTATAACAAAATACCACAAACTGGGGGCCTTAAACAAGAAACATTTATGTTTTGCAGTTTTGGAGGCTGGGAAATCCAAGATCAAGATGCTGCCAACTTGGTTCCTGGTAAGGGCCTAATTTTGGGCCCACAGATAGTCATCTTCTTGCCATGTCTTTACATGGAAGCTAGAAAGACAGACAGCCCTGGTATCTTTTTATAAGAGCACTAATTCCATCCCCAGGACCCCACCCACATATCCTCATATAAATCTTATTACCTGCCAAAAGCCTTGTCTTCAAATACCATCAAATGGTGGGTTAGCGCTTCAATATATGAATTTTAGAGGGACATAATTCAGTCAATAGCAGGAACCCAGAAGGAGAAGGATTGGAATGGAAGATGAAGGGCTTAGTTTGGACACATTGAGTTTGTGGTTTCTTCTGATTACTCAAGTGGCTACATCTAGCTGGTAGCTTGGAGATAAGGAGTAAACAATTTTAAAAGGAAATCAGAGTTCAAGTGTTGCACCTTCCTGGGTATATAAATTTTGGTAGACATTTCTTAGAACGGAAAACCTCGTTACCCAAAGGATTAAATATCTAATGGGAGTGGCTACCTACACTGTCTATGTGGCATTATTTGAAAAAGATAAATTCATCCTTACTCATTATAAAGAAAAGTGTGAGGGCTCAGGAGTCAAATTGTTTGGACTGAAATCCTTGCTGTTCTTATTACCATCTGCATTACCATGTAATGCATGACATTACATAAGCTACTGAAACTCTTAGTGCCTTAATTTCTTCATGTGTAAAATGAGCATAGTAATAATACCTTTCTTACACAGTTGTTGGAAAAATGAAAAGGATTAATATGTGTAATGGATTGACAGAGTACATACTAGTTCCTCAATAAATGTTAACTACTGTTGTTTCACAAAATTATGTTTCTGGTACTCTCCTAAAATCTGAAATTCCACCATTAAAATTTTTCTTTGGTTCTAAGAAGATTTTCATTAAGTATTTTCTACCTAAATCCATAAATCTATCTCTGGTTTTATGAACTGAATCTGCTTTGAGGTATTTATATATCTTTAAATATAGGCCAATTTTCCCAGAATAAATGAATCTTTGTGAGCCTATTATGCTAAATAATTTAGAATTGAGAGGAAAGAATTCTAATTCATTTAAAAAAATTTACTACTTTTACCTTGAGAGTCGTGTAGTAGATATCTTCCCTAAACAGAAGAGAAACATATTACAAGGCCTAATAGCAGCAACAAGTATAGACATCTTGCTGGAGGTCATTGTACAGAGTGAGCAGAAATTCATTACCAAGTCCAAATGGCTTATGCTGAATCTGGTTAGGCCCAACCTTGACAATTGTTTGTCATTTGGTTAGTATACAATAACAAGTACCATTTCTTGAATAATTATTTTGGTCCAGAAATTTATACATGTTGTCTGTTGTAATCTTTCCATCTGCCCAATGAGACTATTATTATCATCCTCATTTTCCCAAATAAGGAAACCAAGGCTCCGAGAGCTCATTACTTGTCCCAAGTCACACTGTTGATAAGTAGCAGAACCAAGGTTTAAGCTCCCTGTGCCTGGCCTGACACCAAAATCCTTGCTTTTAACCACCAAACCTTCCTGACTTTCTTTTTGAAGAAGCACCAGCAGACACTGTATTTATGAATTAAAAATAACTTTCAGTTATCCATGACAATGAGTTCAAGAGATTATAGAATTTTGGAGCTGAGACGGATTTTAGGGATCAGCCAGGTCAGAGCCCTCATTTTCACAATTATAGGGATCAGAAGTCTTCACTGAAGAGTAATTTAGAAAATATCCAATACAATCCCTTCATTTTACACATGAGGGAACTGGAATCTGTGATTTGTCCACAGTCACATTCTAGTCAATAGCACAGTTATATAACCATGGGCGATATTCTTTCCATTCTCTATCTAGTAATAATATTTCCATAATGCACAAGTACTCCTTCCCCTCTGGGCACAGTACTCCAGAGGCAGATTCCATTTGCCCTTGTGCTAGGCGGCCTAAAACCACATGGGGAAAGCAAAACGAAATTAAAACCTAGGTAGTCAACCAGGGCCCACACTGGCTTTGAAGCAATACAGATAACAACTAAATAAATAATCCTAATGTTACAGGATCTTTGGGGTGTTGCTTTTCTCCCCGGAAACCTCTGTGGCCAGTGGCACCTTTGCCCAAGTTCATGTCCTGTGTCCAGGAAGAATGAGGTATGCAGACAAGTGGAGGGTGAGCAAGACAAAGAGGAGCTTTATTGAGTGTTAGAACAGCTCAGAGGAGACCCACAGTGGGTAACTCCTCTCTGCAGGCAGGTCATTCTGTCCAGCGTTCAGCTTTCAGCAGAGAGGAAGCCCTGGATTGGGTGGCTTCTCTCTGCAGCTGGTAGTCCCAGTGCCTCTGCAGGTCTCTGAAGCTCTCAGCAGAGAGGGTAGTTCCTCTCTGCAGCTGATCATCCCAGCTCTTAGCAGAGAAGGTAGCTCCTCTCTGCAGCTGTTCATCCTGTGGTCTCTCCATCCTCTGCCCTGCTCTGACTGAGACCAGGGCTTTTATGGGCCTCAGGGTGAAGGAAGTGCATGCTGATTGGTCCATAGGCAGCCATGGGCTGCCAGAAAAGGCACCACAAGTCCCCACTCTGGTAAGTGGAATAGCAGCCCAACCCCCAGCTTTCAAGACCTCCCTGGCCTGAAGGTAGGGCCTTACTGGGACCACCCCCTCTGCCCAGGAATCTGTCTGCCTCCCACAGATGTTCATGACACCCAGGATCCCCCTGTCTTTGCTCTGAGATCCCAGCAGGCGCCCACAGGAGGGAGAAGTTAGGCAGTGGGAAGAGGCACTTCTGAGCATCCAAAGGCACTGGGGCCTTCCTGGGCTCCAAAGAGTGCAGAGATACCTGAGCCTGCAGCCAGGTGGGCAGCTGTAGCTGTGCCCAGGGAGTCAGGCTGCTTCCTGCTCCCTGGAGCAGGAAGCCCAGGTCTACAGCTGTAGTTTTGGTGCCTGCAGCTGCACCCAGGAGGGCAGGAATCCTGCCTGTTCCCAGTCCCAAGAGCACAGGGAGGCTTGGATATGCAGCCACAACTTGGGTGGCCACAGCCCCACCAGGAGGGCAGGGTCTTCTGCCTGCTCTGTGGAGCAGGAGGCCCAGGTCTGCAGCCATGGTTTGGAGAACTACAGTGACACCCAGGGAGCTCCCTCCCCAAGTCAGAAAAGGTGGGTCTCCCGCTTGTTCCCGGCTCCCGTGGGCTCCATGGAGCCTGCAGTCCCTGTAGTGTCTCCCTGCTGCAGCCAGCCAGCAGCAGGCCATCTGGAGCAGTTGCTGCCGCCCTTAGTCTAAGAACTAGTAAAATTGTAATTAAAACATCAAGAGACCCCTAAAAGGTTTAAAATAGGAGAGATGGTAAGGCACAGTGGCTCATGCCTGTAATCCCAGCACTTTGGGAGGCTGAGGCTGGTGGATAACCTGAGTTCAGTAGTTCAAGGCCAGCCTGGCCAACATGGTGAAACCCTGTCTCTACAAAAAATTAGCCAGGCATGGTGGTGGGTGCCTGTAATCCCAGCTACTCGGGAGGATGAGGCAAGAGAATCGCTTGAAACTGGGATGCAGAGGTTGCAGTGAGCCAAGATCAGGCCATCGCACTCCAGCCTGGGCAACAAGAGCGAAACTCTGTCTCAAAAAAAAAAAAAACAAAACAAACAAACAAAAAAAACAGGAGAAATGTTGTCAGAACATCCCTCCTTCTAAAAGAGTACACTTTAATTTCATTTAGCTTTTATTGCAGTATATAACACTCTGGATATAAATGATTCAGAATTCATATTTTTAAATACCAGAACCAAAATATCGCCTCCTCCCAAAATATTGATGGTTCAGTAACAAATAGCACTATTTACCCTAATTCTAAAGCCCAGCATTGCCATCACCCCAAAGCACCCTCAGCATGATTCCCAAGGTGTCCCTGACTTGGCCTCCAGCTCTCTCTTCAGCTTCAATTTTTATCACTCTTTTTTACCCTCATCACTCAGTGATATTGAGATACATATAATTCCTGGATATGTCACTGTAGGGAAAAGAAAGAGAGATCAGACTGTCACTGTGTCTATGTAGACAGGGAAGACATGAGAGACTCCATTTTGAAAAAGACCTGTACTTTAAACAATTGCTTTGCTGAGATGTTGTTAATTTGTAGTTTTGCCCCAGCCACTTTGACCCAACCTGGAGCTCACAAAAACATGTGTTGTATAAAATCAAGGTTTGAGGGATCTACGGCTGTGCAAGACGTGCCTTGTTAACAAAATGTTTACAAGCAGTATACTTGGTAAAAGTCATCCCCATTCTCTAGTCTCAATAAACCAGGGGCACAATGCACTGTGGAAAGCCGCAGGGACCTCTGCCCTTGAAAGCGGGGTATCGTCCAAGGTTTCTCCCCATGTGATAGTCTGAAATATGGCCTTGTGGGATGAGAAAGACCTGACCGTCCCCCAGCCCGACACCCGTAAAGGGTCTGTGCTGAGCTGGATTAGTGAAAGAGAAAAGCCTCTCGCAGTTGAGATAGAGGAAGGCCACTGTCTCCTGCCTGCCCCTGGGAACTGAATGTCTTGGTATAAAACCCAATTGTACATTTGTTCAATTCTGAGATAGGAGAAAAGCCGCCCTATGGTGGGAGGCGAGAGATGTTTGCAATAATGCTGCTTTGTTATTCTTTACTCCACTGAGATGTTTGGGTGGAGAGAAACAGAAATTTGGCTTACGTGCACGTCCAGTCATAGTACCTTCCCTTGAACTTAATTATGACATAGATTCTTTTGCTCACATGTTTTTTGCTGACCTTCTCCTTATTATCACCCTGCTCTCCTACTACATTCCTTTTTGCTGAAATAATGAAAATAATAATCAATAAAAACTGAGGGAACTCAGAGGCCGGTGCCTGTGCAGGTCCTTGGTATGCTGAGCGCTGGTCCCCTGGGCCCACTGTTGTTTCTCTATACTTTGTCTCTGTGTCTTATTTCTTTTCTCAGTCTCTCATTCCACCTGACTAGAAATACCCACAGGTGTGGAGGGGCAGGCCACCCCTTCATGTCACACTATTCTTACTCATGCTATTCCCTGTCTGGAATGCTCATTTCACACCCACCTCTTTATTCTCCTAATGCTACTCATCTTTCAAGGTCCACTTTGGGCATCATCTCTTTGTAAAATCTTGCAGGGACACGTCTTCCAGGCTGGATTGGGATGCCATCATAGGATATATTATACCATAAAGTGGTCATTGGTTCATTTTCCTGCCTTAGGCCTTGAGATGAAGAACTCTGTTTCATTCTGCTTTCTCCCTCCAACACCTAATAGTATATGGCATGTGACTGCATGTAAAAAAACAAAACTGTGTCCAACTGGTTAATTAACTGACTTCTCAATACTCAAACATTCATGAGTGATTAATATGTAAAACAACACCCTCAAATGTTCTGCTCCTCTCAAGTGTGCTGGCACTTGTTATTTAAAGATCTATTTAAAGGGCCATGTCTAGACTGGCCAAAGAAGGTAAGAACAAAAAAGACTAAATGTAATTCCTCCCAAGAAAAGTGATCTGTTTTAAAAACAGTCCTACGGACCAGTCCCAGGACAGCAAAGTAGAATAGAGCATCTTCTCATGAATCACCTCACTAAGATAATTATCTCTGAAGGGCATGGAAGGAAGTTTATTTGAAATGAAAACTCTGGAAAATGAGAAGCAGAAGAATTATGTAGACATGGCTAAACAAGCAAAGAATGCTGAATACTAAAGAGATAATTTGAGTTTGGCATTAAAACATAGATAGTCCATGCTTCTGAAAGAATAAATGTGATCAAAGGGATTAAAAGGAAGATGATTTGGGCAGAAAAATCTTGAAGACATTAAATTAGAAATTTCATTTGTTCAGACTGTACCACATTTTCTTTGAGAATGTAAGTTCCTAAGCCCATAACTGTTTTTATTGAACACCCACAGCGAATGAGGCTTTGTTCAGCTGTGTCTAACAAAACACCAGCGTAAATCATTCAGCAAGCATGGCCAAAGGATCATCGTACCAGCAATTAATCGGGCTTTCCTTTCATTCTCCTAAGGGTTAAAATGTTGGAAGCATTATATCTAATAAATGTAAACCTGACATACATATGCTAGGTCCAGAAGAATCTATCATAAAACATAAAACATGCCCCAAATAAAACTGTTTGGCCCTTTGCAGTATTTTCTGAAGCATTTGCAAACACATGCAATTTAACAATAAGGTATTAAAAAAACCAGTTGTTTTCAATCTTAAAAGAACACAAAGTCAACTGCTCTATAAGCTTGAACAGAAAAAAAAGGTCGATTTACTGTACAAACTTTAATTTAGCAAAACCTCATTGCAGCCTCCTGCTCAATATCCAGTAAACTAAAAAAAAAAAAAAAGCATTACTTTTAATAACATGAATAGCTTCAAAAAGGGCTATGTCAACAATCGTATAAAGACCTATATAAATGTAGTATTTGTTGGAGCTAACAGAAATATTGATAAAGGAACCTCTAATAAGAACTACAAAATTGAGAGCTAAGAGTTAGAATGCTTAAAAAAGCATAAGCATAAAAGAATACTTATGATTTCTGATTTGGGGGGGATAATATAACAAGTCAAGAAATTCTGATTCACTTTAATATTTTTGAAAATTTTTTTGTGTGTCCCATAGCACTATCATTCAGGGTTTATTTCTTCACTCTAAAACCTGACATTTGGGAGCACCTACTATATGCCAGGAATTGGATGAATACAACCAAAGACGTGCTCTCCAGGAGCTCAAACCCTAATAGTGAAAATGATATGTAATTAACTACAAAACTGAGGGACCATTTTAACAAAAAGGCGTTGGCCAAGAAAGAGATCATTTCTCCCCAGTGGCATTCTGGAGGAGCTGAAAACTAATGAATGACTTTAGATAGGAAAGAAGGGGATGGGCCCTCCTAAAAGCGGAAACAAATACTGTATATCACAACTAGATTATCAACTCATTGAGGGCAGAACCCATCTTTTACTTCTTCATATAATTTATATTGCACAGTATATTTTTAATAATGATATCATAGTTCTGCCTTGCCAAGCTCAGGTGACCTGAAATTTGGAAAACTGGTGACATCAGATGAAAAAAAATAAATGAGAAAATAAGAAATTAAATTTTTACAAAGTTAAAAATAGTCATTAATATGTCTTAAGAAAAAAAACCAGTCAGAAGTAACCACAGGGTTGATGGAAATAATTCTGAAGCCAAATAAATACTCTTTTTCCAATTTCACCGATTCATGTGCCTCATAACTCACAGTCATTAACTACTAATGTGTCCGGAATTGGTTCCTTCCGGTGGGCTCTTGGTCTCTCTGACTTCAAGAATGAAGCCATGGACCCTTGCGGTGAGTGTTACAGTTCTTAAAGATGGTGTGTCCAGAGTTTGTTCCTTCAGATGTTCATATGTGTCCACAGTTTCTTCCTTCCATTGGGTTCATGGTCTCCCTTGACTTCAGGAGTGAAGCCACAGACCTTCACAGCAACTGTTACAGCTCTTAAAGGTGGCACGTCCTAAGTTGTTTGTTCTTCCCAGTGGGTTCGTGGCCTCGCTGACTTCAGGAACGAAGCCGCAGACCCTCGCAGTGAGTGCCACAGCTCACAAAGGCAGTGCAGGCCCAAAAAGTGAGCAGCAGCAAGATTTATTGTGAAGAGACAAAGAACTAAGTTTCCACAGCATGGAAGCAGACCTGGGTTCCCGCTGCTGGCTCGGGTGGCCAGCTTTTATTCCCTTATTTGGCCCTGCCCACATCCTGCTGATTGGTCCATTTTACAGAGCGCTGATTCTTCCATTTTATAGAGTGCTGATTGGTCCGTTTTTACAGAGTGCTGATGGGTGTGTTTACAAACCTTTAGCTAGACACAGAGCGCCGATTGGTGCATTTTTACAGAGTGCTGATTGGTGCGTTTACAAACCTTTAGCTAGACACAGAGCACTGATTGGTGCGTTTACAAACCTTTAGCTAGACACAGAGCACTGATTGGTGTGTTTACAATCCTTTAGCTAGACAGAAAAGTTCTCCAAGTCCCCACCTGACCCAGAAGCCCAGCTGGCTTCACCTCTCACTAGTAACAGTCAAGCTCTTGGTTTTACAAACCCACAATATGAGAGGGAGTTCTTATGGTGAATACCAGAAGGTTTTGGCTTATATTTGGCTATAAGGAAAAGAAATATAAGGCTTAAAATAATTTTAACCTTAGGCCAGTGGAGAGATTTAAGGCTTTACAATTAAAGAAAGAAAAAGAAAAAAAAAAAGAGAAAGAAAAAATGAAGTAAAAATAGAAGAAAAGGGGATAAGAAAAAGGAAAGAGAGAAGAGGAAGAAAAGAGTATTGTGGGAAATACTAAAAAGCCACAGATAGTCTGTCACTAGAATCCGGACTACCACGAAAATTCCAGATCAGAAAAATCTCTGCACAATATCACCACTAATCACTAAAGATTTTGGCAGTAATTGTATGTCAAAATGTATGGAAATTCATACAAAGTGCACCTTAGTCTTTAAGAAATAGAAATTTTCTCTTCTTTAACAAACATGGGAATGCAGATGTACCTCTTCTACATACTCATTTCATTTCCACTGAATATATATCCGGAAGTTGGATTGTTGGGTCATATGGTAGTTCTATTTTTAATTTTTTGAGGAACCTCCATACTTTCATCATACTGGCTATAGGAATTTACATTCCACGAACAGTGTGTGAATTCCTCTTTCTCCATGTCCTCACCAGCATTTCTTACTTTTTGTCTTTTTAATAATAGCCATTTTAACTAGGGTGAGGTAATGTTTTATGTGGTACTGATTTGTATTTCCCTGATGATGAGTGATGTTTATTCCTATGCTAATCACAATAGCCAAGATGTAGAATAAACCTAAGTGTCCATCAACAA
Organism: Nomascus leucogenys; assembly: GCF_006542625.1. Classification (NCBI taxonomy): domain Eukaryota; kingdom Metazoa; phylum Chordata; class Mammalia; order Primates; family Hylobatidae; genus Nomascus; species Nomascus leucogenys. Next base: position 22,712,153 of record NC_044389.1, on the reverse strand, counting down.
ATGAATAGATATTTTTAAATTATATATATATGTATGTATATACACAATGGAATACTATTGAATCAAGAAAAAGAATGAAATTCTGCATTTGCAACAATATGGATGAAACTTGAGAACATTTTGTTAAATGAAATAAGCCAAGCACAGAAGCACAATACCATGTGATCTCACTCCTATGTGGAATCTTAAAAAGTTGATCTTATAGAAATAGAGGGTAGACTAGTGGTTACCAGAGGCTTGGAAGTGTGAAGGGGAGATGGGGAGAGGTTGGTCAACAGGTACAAAGTTATGGTTAGACAAGAGGAATAAGTTCTGGCATTCTAATACACAGTAGAGTGACAATAGTTAACAATAATGTATTATATACTTCAAAATAGCTAGAAGACAGGATTTTGAGTGCACCCACCACAAAGAAATGACAAGTGTTTGAGGTGACGGATGTGCTATTTGCCATGATTTGATCATTACACAATGTATACATGTATGAAAACATCACACTATACCCCATAAATAGGTACAATTATTATGTGACAATTAAGAACAAAACTTTAAAATAATTGTTTTCTCCTGTTATTGATGATTTGAGGTGTATATTTGTTTGGACTTCCCAGTTTAAAATGTGTCTGCTTCCTCAAAATTCTCATCAGCTGCTTCTTCCAGTCAACAATTATAAACCTCTAGCACTTATTATAATCTCTAGGTTAGCAGATGCTCTTGTCCAGATAGCAGTAAGGAGCCGAGAGAGGTGCAGTCTCTGAGTCCCCTTGAAAGTTGAGAAAATGCTTAGGTTCTCCAATAATGGTGGAGTAGCCCTTGCTTTGGGAATTTTGGTGTAATTGACTGTAATATAATACCTATTAGATGAGGTGCAATTTTTAGCAACCAGTAATGTATAAAGATAATCAGTTTTTAGGACAGCTTTATGAGGGACAAATCCTCAGTCCATGAAAGTGTGATATGATATAAAAATTGGAGGGCAGTGCCATTCAACAGCCAATCCATTTCTAATCTCTAAACAGGCTGTTTTCATTGGGTCCTCACTGCTGTGCAGAACAATCTAGCTCCTCTTTTAAGTTGAGATTACCTATTTTTCTTTGTTTCTTAATAGTATTGAGAACAAATAAACCTTTTCACCATTTGTTTAAGTAACTATTCTAAAATATAACTCTTTCCTCTAGATCTGAATAAATCCAACCATCAGAAGAGCATCCTAATAACAGCAATAATTTATGGAAAATGATAAATATTGATACTGCTCTGACTCTTTTCTGTTTTCTCAATGAAGGGAATTATATTTTCCTAAAGATACAGTTGGCCTAAAATGTTTGTGTAGTAAAAATACTTTTAATTAAGTCATCCAGGTGATGAGAGTCAAAAAGGAAAAGAAAAGTCTGCTTGTGGTCCCTGAAATATTCTCCATAGATCACTATTTTGTAAATGTGATCATCTTGCTCCAGAGATTTTTATGCGTGCAGTGCTTGAAGGTACACACATGTGAATGGAACACTCACCAGAGAGCCATCAGCAAAGTATTAAAATAATGTTTAGTGGTTGACAAATTAAAGATGCAATCATTTAAAATAGCCTCTAGGCAGTTTTCATATATCTGTTGCATTGCAGTGTGTATCTTAAATTTCCCAGTTGTCACTTAATTCAATAAACGGTCCATCAAAAACTATTAAAAGTAGGTATTGATTTCTAGATACCATTCTAAAATGATTTGCCAAGTCTCCATTATCTCAAAAGCATGTGAGAAGTTTATGTTTCTGTGCTCCCCAAATGATGTTCTCCTCATCAGTCCACTTGATAGCAACATAATGATCATTAAGTATATTTCATAGCTTGGTGACTATGCCATTGGAATTTCTTTAAGTTTCAAGGATAGATAGATAAGTCTACACAATAGATATGCTTAGATCTAACATCTCTACATCTTCTTTAGACAGCTGTGTTTAATTTCAGAGATAGTAACATTCGTTTTTAGGCCCACATTTTCTCAGAGACATAAAGAACTAAGATAGGACTATACCATTTTTAAGGTCCCACTGACGTTTGAAATTAAGGCAGTGGCACCTTTGAAAAACATATAGTCCTATCTTCTCATCTAAAAGATGTAAAAACTGACTCAGGCTGCTAAAGTAGGTTGCTTATGATCACAAGGACAGTTAGAGAAAGACAAACCTCAAACATCTTATCAAATCCCTGGGCAAATCCTTTGATATTAAACTCAGAGACTATCACCATTATCATTTCAATTGCTAAGGTAGGATCCAAACTAGTTCATCAGCAGGACACCTCTGAATTTCTTACACCACCTAGTGCATGCTATTATAAGCATCCACTTATTTCAGGAAGGTTTCTGGTAACAGACATCTCATTATTCTGCAACAAAAGCACTCATTAAATATTCGGCATAACCTAATAAGATCCTTTGCTGCTGCTCTCACTGAAGTTTTAAAGCAGAAGTTGAAAACAGACAATCATGGGCTGGAGTCAATCCTAGATGTATTTGTTTGGCAAACAGTAATTTAAGTATTTTTTATTTAAAATTTTTAATTTGAGAAATTGTAACCAATAATCAAAACTTCTTTCCATAAAAATTTATATCTGTCAACACTGGTACTCTAGTTCCAGTTGGCAACAATCACTAAAACTGACTTGCTGCTCTGCCTTTAGACACGTGTTCCCTGCTTTACCAGGGTCTCCATCTCTTCTTATTGTCTTTTGTTCCAGCTGGCCTGTCTCATTTCTGTACTTGCCCGGTTCCTATGACAGTTGAATTTACAATATAAGTTTCAGAGCCTTAGTTGACAATTATTTCCTAATGCTTTAAAAGACATAAAAGATTTGCCGGGCGTGATGGCTCACACCTGTAATCCCAGCACTTTGGGAGACCAAGGCAGGCGGATTGCCTGAGGTCAGGAGTTCGAGATCAGTTTGGTCAACATGGTGAAACCCTGTCTTTACTGAAAATACAAAAATTAGTCAGGCATGGTGGTGCACACCTGTAATCCCAGCTACTTGGGAGGCTGAGGCAGGAGAATCGCTTGAACCCGGGAGGTAGAGGTTGCAGTGACCCGAGATCACACCACTGCACTCCAGCCTGGTGACAGAGCTAGGCAATGTCACAAAAAAAAAAAAGATATAAAAGATTCAAAGGTATTTACAGGATGAAAATGTTTGAGGGAACTTAAAGCACTAATGATACACCAGAAATGGTAATTCATTCTGGATTATTGTAAACATATTTCATTTTCTTTCTTTCTTTTTTTTTTAGATGGAGTCTAGCTCTATCACCAGGCTGGACCAGGCTGGATCACAGTGAAGTGATCTCGGCTCACTGCAACCTCCGCCTGGTGGGTTCAAGTGATTCTCCTGCCTCAGCCTCCCAAGTAGCTGGGATTACAGGTGTGTACTACTATGCCCAGCTAATTTTTGTATTTTTAGTAGAGACAGGGTTTCACCATGTTGGCCAGGATGGTCTCCATTTCCTGACCTCGTCATCCGCCCACCTTGGCCTCCCAAATCATATTTCATTTTCTAAGTAAACCATTCACAAGCCCAGGACTACTGGTAGTAATATAGTCAACTCTACCTGGGATAATGTGTGGATGTGATCATTTTTTAAAAATAGTCTCACGCCTGTAATCCCAGGCCGAGGTGGGCGGATCACGAGGTCAGGAGATCGAGACCATCCTGGCTAACACGATGAAACCCCGTCTCTACTAAAAATACAAAAAATTAGTCGGGCGAGGTGGCGGGCGCCTGTAGTCCCAGCTACTCGGGAGGCTGAGGCAGGAGAATGGCGTGAACCCGGGAGGCGGAGTCTACAGCGAGCCGAGATCGCACCACTGCACTCCAGCCTGGGTGAAAGAGTGAGACTCTGTCTCAAAAAAAAAAGAAAATAGTCAAACATGGTATAGAATGATTTCATGTTAACTTATTTCTTTAATTTTACAATTCTACATTCTCCATCCAAAAATTTTTAAAAGAATGCAAAAAAAAAAAAAAACCTACGTTCAGGAGCAATGACTATCACATAATATGCTAACTGAAAAAGTGGCACAAAGTTTCTGCTTTGTAGTATCCTCTGTTACAATAGTACCCAACTTAGACACAGACACAGCTCAAGGCAAATGCTCATCCTTCCCCTCCTTTGTCTTAGAGTCAGCAAAGACCTAAATAAATGAAGATATATATTGTGTTCATAAATTGGAAAACTCTGTACTTTTAAGATTAAAAATCATATCTTTTCAAACGAATCCATATATCCAATGCAATCTCTGTCAAAAACCTAACAAGACTTTTTTTTAAGAAACTAGAAAGCAACAAGCTGGAAAGACAAAATATTTAGAATAGCCAAAAAATTCTTTTTAAAAAGAGGAGAAAGCTGGAGGTACCACACTACTCGATTTCCAGACTTACTATAAAGCTACAATAATCAAGAAACTATGGCATTGGCAAAAATATGGGGATGTGGACTCTTGGAACAGAAATAGATCCACACATACAGGGTCAATACATTTTCAAAAAGGTGCAAATGCAAGTCAATGGAAAAAAGATAGTCTTTTCGAAAAATTGTATTGTAACAAATGAGATACTCATGTGCAAAAAAATAAAAATAAACTTTAAGCCATACCTTCTGCTTTATACAAAAATTAACTCATAATGAATCGTAGACCTAAATGCAAAACCAGTAACTAAAACTTCCAGAAGAAAATGTAGGAGAAAATATTTGGGTTAGACAAAGTTCTTAGATACGACACCAAAAGCTAAATCCATAAAAGTAAGTTAATGAAGATTAGACTTCAAAACCAAAGATTAGACTTCAAAAGTTCTACTCTTTGAAAGACCACTACTAAGAGAATGAAAATACAAGCCACATACTGGGAGAATATATTTGCAAAACATGTACAGTGTCTGATAAAGGACTTGTATCTAGAATGCATATATAAAGAAGTCTTCAAACAAAATAGCAAACAACCCAATTTTTTTAAATGGGCAAAAGATTTGGAAAGACATTTTCACTATGGAAGAAATATTGGAGTAGAGTGGGCCCTTAACCAATATGACTAGTGTCCTTATAAGAAGAGGAGAAGAGACAGACATACAAGAAGAATGCCAGTGGGCAATGGAGACAGAGATTGGAGTCATGCAGCTGCAAGCCAAGGAATGCCACGGATTGCCAGTGATAATAGAATCTAAGAGAAGGGCATGGGACAAATTCTCCACCACAGCTTTCAAAGAGAGCATGGCCCTTCCAACACCTCGATTTTGGACTTCCAGCTTCCAGAGCTGCAAGAAGATACATTTCTGTTGTTTTAAGCCACCCAGTTTGTTTTACTTTGTCACAGCAGTCCTAGGAAATGTGTGTGTGTGTGTGTGTGTGTGTGGTGTGTATAAATGTGTTATGTATTTTCTAATATTATACAAATCTCATGCAAACAGATTCCCTACCTTTCCTCATATGACCAGTTCCATGTCTTATTTCAGACATTTCCCAAAGAACTAATATCACTTTATTACTTCCTGTGGTAAGAAACTCATGTGAAATATTAAATACTTACATTTTTATATTTTACTTCCTTTTAAAAGCTTTTATATAACCTATTGGAAGTGCATAATAATAACAGACTTCATAACTACCATTTATTAAGAAGTTTTTTTATTCTGCATCATGTCTAATACTGTAAAGAATTTGGAGGTTATTATTTTAATTGTCCAGAGTAAGAAAGAGGTTTAAAAAGATGAAGTCTCCCACTAGGCTGTGAACTATTTTAAAGACTGTATCTAATGCATCTGTGTAATCCCTGCAATGTAGTACCAGGTCTGGCTAACACTGTCTTGAGTAGTGGGCAAGTTAATTAAATTTACCCTAAGTCACGTAGTAAATGAACTGTGGAGCTGGAATTCAAATGAGGCCTGTCATATTACGGCTCCATTTAAATGCATCCAATACCATTTAGAATAAACCCAAACTCCTTACTTTGGCTAATAAAGCTCTCGGAATCAGGCCCTGAGGGTTCATTTTACACCATCCCTTGCTTCTCCTGACCCTGCAGCCACACTTCTGTTCAGTTCCTCAACCTCGGCACTAACTGCTGCTCCTGCCGATAGCATCCTCCCTTGTTCTCACTCCTCCATCTTTGCTTGGCTCTATCCTTCGAGTTATTTGGATCTCACCTTAAATGCCATCTCCTTAGAAAGGTCTTTCCTGATCACCCAGTGTACAATAGCCACCCAGTTACTCTCTATTACTTATAGTCTTGTTTTAATTTTGTTGTATTTAACTTATCATATTCCATGTTTTGTTTCTTCAGTAGTATATTTACAGTCTTTTTCTTCTACTAAACATGCTAAGGTTCATATTTTTCACTTGCATCTTCTAGATTTAATACAAAAACAAACATTAAGAAAGCTGATTATTTTATCGTATACTTTAGGATAACAAACATATCATTTATCGTGTTCATTACTACATCTCCAGAAAATGGAAAGTCTCTGTCATATAGTGGGAACTCAGTTGATAGACTTTGAATAAATAATGAATGTCTCATTTCATGCTGTTTCCCTATGTCCATGCTTATTGCCCCAAATTCAAGAATTAAATTGTGACACAACCTCGTCCATCTGGCCTATCGTACTAGATCTCTGAAATGTTCTAGCAACTCCAAGGGCTCTGGTACGTCTTTTATCCAGATGGCCCTCTGTCTTCCTAATCTGGCAACAGCCTCCTAGTAACTAAAGCAAACTGTGGAAATTAACAACTGCACCACTGACTTCAGGACCACACCAGGGGATTCCCCAGCAGGTGCCAAGTTTAAATATAGGCTACAGGGAATGTTCTATTGCCAGTGTGCAGTGGGATGCCAGACAGCTGTGGTACATCGGGATTTCACTGGGCCACGTGTCTCGTTAGTGTTTATATCACCAAGTCATAATGAAAAGCGTTTCTCTTTCTTAAGACCACTTCTGCTTCTTTTATAATATTGGAAAATAAAGAAGTTTCTTGGCATTCTATATATGAATTTGTATGGAACTACTTTATTCCTCTGTCCTTATTGATTTACAAATTACCCAAATGTCTTATTTCAATCGAAAATCTTTATAACTTAAATTTGGCCTGTTTACTAATTTGCTAATTTCCTAGTCTTGCTAACGGCTCACAAAAGTTATTTCATTTGTTTGCAAAGCTTCACTCGTGGAGAAGCTGTTGACAAAAACCCATACTACTTGGTGAAATGCTTAGGAAATTGAAAGTAGAATTCAAAGATGCTTCTCTACTTAAATTGTGAATGTGTTTTTACCGTGTTAGTTCAGGTCTACCATTACTTAACAGTGGGTATTTCTTGCACTTTTCAATTTGATATTAACTTGAAAATAAAAAGTCCATCTCAATTCAACAAACTAAATAGTCAATTTGGGCACTGAGGAATAAGCAATAGATACTTCAAGTCCCCTTGATAATGCATTAGTCTTTTTCAGACTCAGAACTGAAGATTGAACAGCAAATGGCACATGGACCTTGTATTTATGTAGCATTTTACAGTTTAAAAATAAAGTTTTATTATTCAGTGACTTCGGATGAATAACTTTCTATAAGAGGAAGTGAAAAGAGCAGGATACAAAATTGTATATTTATCTTTTGGTGTTAAGAAAAAGAAAAAATTGTTAGTGGTAATCTCGAGGTAGTGGAATAATACATTGCTTTTATTTTGTTCTTTATGCTTTTTGGTATCCTAAAAATTTCTACGGTGAATATGTACTATTTTACAAATTAAAAAAAGATTTTAAAATGCCTTAACATATTTCAGTAAGTGCTCAGTTATTCTGTAATGTAAATATCCTCATTGTACAAATGCAAAACTGCTTGAGAAGTAGAGGTAGTGACTTACTCCAAAGTTTGAATACTCTTTATTACATTTGCCAACTTTTCACTGAATCCTGCCACCAGCCCCACACTGACATGCCAAGGAAATGAAGTGTGGTTATAAAAAAGTCTAAAGAAACACAAGTGGGGGTGTATGTATGTTTTGTTCATGATTTTGACAAATTGTAACTGAGTCAGCGATGCGTGCCCATTACAACCTTTTTGAGATCAGTCATGTGAGGCATAAACTGTCGTACAGATCAGAACGCTCCCAATAGTTGGTTTTGGTGATAACAACCGCAACCACGTGCTCAAAGTTAAAGGAAAGCAAAAGGAACACACGTCACTGGCTGCTAGCTTACCGACAGCAGCCTACTGTGATTCATTCTTCTGGCAAACATATTAGAGATAGGAATGTTTTATTTAAAAGTTTTGTACAGTTTAGCAATGTTCAGCAGTTGTGTTTCACAGGACTGCACCAGGGATACATCATGTAGGTTTTACAAACGTATCCAAATCAATCATGAATGATTCTCTTAATTTAAGCATATAATATAAAATAATAAACTTCCTCATTTTGTTGTTATATTAAATCTGGGAGGTACAAGTGGAAAACATGAACATTAGCATGTTTATTTAATTGATTCAACTATTAAAATATCATATTCCACTAATTGCAAAGCATTTCTTAGTACAAATACAATTCTGAAAGCAAATAATAAAATTCTTTCACACTATACTCCACATGGATTGAAAAATATATATTATGCAGTAGCTACTGGCTTTGAGGAAAGACAGTCTCTTTTTTTTTATTCTCTTCTCTCTTTGTCTCTTTCTGAGAAAAACATAAGAGTACATAATGACCTCAAAGCTTTGATCACTATGAAGTTTGGTAACTATGTTAATCTGTTCTGACTAAAATTTCTTGTATCAAATTTTTATAAAATAATGTGTGTGTATGAGTGTATTGAGGGTCTATTATGTCAATTTCATGTGAATCTTGCTTTTTTTTACATTGCTGACCAGAAAGAAAATATTAATCCCAGAAACCTATCAAACATTTTAATTAAAATTGCCAAATATTACTAATCTTGTTCAGTCAGGCATTACCCACATAAGGTACTGTAATACTAATTCAAGTTACTTGATGCTACTTTGTGACTATTTTATTAGTATAATTAATTGTATATACAGTAATTGCTTGTACTTACTATAAAAATAATCCATGCTTCTAAGAAATTCAAACAAGGCAGGACATAAAGTAGAAATTTAAAGTCCCATCCTGCCAAATTACACTTGCCATGGGTAAGAGTTTTATGCTCATCTTATATAGCAAACTTTCTGAGAGCACAGAGACAAATTTAGTCAAAGCTGGAGTTCTTTTTTTTGAGACAGAATTTCACTCTTGTTGCCCAGGCTGGAGTGCAATGGTGAAACCTTGGCTCACCGCAACCTCCACCTCCCAGGCTCAAGCAATTTTCCTGCCTCAGCCTCCCAAGTAGCTGGGATTACAGGCATGTGCCACCATGCCCGGCTAATTTTGTATTTTTAGAAGAGACGGGGTTTCTCCATGTTCAGCCTGACGGGGTCAGGCTGGTCTCGAACTCCCGACCTCAGGTGATCCTCCTACCTCAGCCTCCCAAAGTGATAGGATTACAGGAGTGAGCCACCATGCCCGGCCATAGCCGGAGTTCTTACTGCTGCCTCTACTTCTGACTCAGCAAGTGACCCTGAGCATGTAAAGAACAGAACATTTGTTCGTCATAGTAATTCATTCATTCATTGTTTATTCACTCATTCAACAACTACCTATCTCCAAACTACCTACTGTTGCTGCAGTTTTATCCTTGGAGATTCATTTGGGAGCATATAAGTAATTTTGCTCTAGAAAATAATTTTTTTAATAATAACATCAGCAAAAACATTTATTTGATAATTACTACATACCCAGCACGAGGTTAAGCACTTTTCATTGGGTATTTTATTTAATATTCACACCAACCCTATGGGATAGGGACTATTATTATACCTATATTCTAACTGAGGGAATGGGGACCTACAGAGGTGGACTGACTTGCTCAAACCAAAGTCACTCTGCTAGTAAATCCAGGGTAACAACCTAGAGCCACCTCACTCCAAAGCCTGTCCTCCCAGCCACAGAGCTATATTGCTCCTCAATGTAAGTTTCCAGTGGATAGAGAATGAAGTCTTATCAATCATTAATACGTGGTCACACTAGCCACATTTCAAGTGCTCAGTAGCCACTCGTGATTGGTGAGTACCTTATTACACAGCCCGATATAGAACATTTCCATCATCTTAGAAATTTCTATTGGGCAACGCTGGTATAGATAAAAACCCATGGAGTAAGACAAGGTTGGGTTTAAGTAGGTAATTAACCTGATGAAAGGAGAGAAATAGTGAAAGTAGACAATTTAAGAATAAGAAAGGAGATTTAACAATCTGTATTTATTGGAGAAGAGTTCAAGAAATACTAAATGAGTAAGAGACAGTAACTATGTAATATTATTGAACTGTTATTGAGAGAAAATTATTTGTAGCTGTGAATATGTTACTAGTTGTCATATATATAGAAGTTGGAAGTTAGAGGAAGTTAGTAATATAAGTGAAAAAACAATTTTCCAACTCCAGAAACCACCCCAGTGCATTAAGGAGACAAGGAAGACTAAGTTGATAGTTAGAAGATGAGATCCAAAGGCTGAGAATCGGGGAAGGAAAGCTCTCAGAAGAGGTGATATTAAAAAAAAGTAGATGAATTAAAGCAAGCCCAATGATGTGATAATGGGACAGAGAAATGAAAGAAGAAAATCCGCTGTAAGGAAGCTGTGGAAATGTATTTGGTAAGTGAGCTTCCAGTACAGCGAGCTGCTGGTTACTTGGTTTGTTTGATATGTTACGAATACTGCAAATATGTTATAAAAAGAATCGCGGAGGTTAAAATTTATCTTATTCATTTTTGCACAGTTGCTATAAGGAAATATCTCAGATTAATGAAACAATTTCTGCCATCTAGGAATGCAAAATCTAGAGTGAGACAGGCAACTACAAAGACTCTCTTTCACTCAGCTCCTCTTGTCAGACATGAGGCTGTGTTCTTCACACAAATATGTGCGATAATCACACTTTCTCTGCCCAGTAAGCACAGAAACTCCCTGACTCACCAGTACGACATGTTCCTAGTAAAAAAAAAAAAAAAAGAGCAGAAGTTTTATCCTCTATTTTAGGATGGGTTCCCCTAGAAGCAGACCCTGAGGAAAGGATATGTTCATGGATTATTTGGAAAGTGATTCCAGGAAGCACTGCTGGATGAGCTGAAGAAGTAAGAAAGAAAGAGGATACCCATACAAGGTGTGTTAATGCAAATGTTAATTCTGTAACTGGGAATAAATCCTACTGGGACTTCTGGGAAATAGTGGAGACCAGTCATCAGAACTGTCCACACAAAAGAGGAAGCTGAGACACTTAACACTCGAACTCCTTCCTTTATTGGCTGAGGTCTACTCTCAAGGCCATAGCTCCCATCTTTCCTGGACTGCCCCATGCATGGGCCAAAAGAAAGGCCAAGGCAGAGAGTCTCAGGTGCTTGAAGTCAGAACCCTTTGAAACAGAAAGGCTAGTGTGAGAATAGTGAATGCCAAGAGGACATGGGCAGGGCATGGACAGCATCTCTACAGCCTTGGGCAGACCTCGATAAGATTGAATTACAGCTCTGCTGATATATGCTTTATGACTTTGGGCAAACAAGGATCCCAACAACCCCTAAACATTGTAGTTCGTGGTTATAACTGCTATGTCTCTTAATCTAGAATGGTTCTCCATCTCTTTTTTTCCATAAAATTGACCTTTGGCAGAAATTAGAGCAATTTTCTGACAGGAGGTCCCATTTCATATTTTGGTCTGATTGTTTCTTCTTCAAGTTGTATTTTAACATGATCTTCTATTCTCCATATTCCCTGTGAACTTGTTGTTGGATCTAAAGACTTGACTAGATCCAGGCTAACTATTTTGGCAAGAATCCTTCATAGGAGGTGCTCTGTGCCTCACATTACATCACGTAAAGAGGCTCACCACTTCAGGCCATTCCGTTATTAGCTATGCTCAGATTCATCAGTGGGGTAAGGTGGTTACAGCCAGCTCTCTCTGAGACTCAGATTCTTTATTTGCAATAATGTATAAAAATAACCATACTGCTGGATTCCTATGACAAATAGTATAATCAAAGCACCTAATGCAATTCCTGAATTCAGTAAGGGCTACATTAATGACAAGTATACCACATCTGGAATAAGTCCAATGGGAGAAGAGAAGTGACTACATTTGAATGTACCTTTGACATAAGGACATAATTTTAAACTGAGTTTAAGAACAGATGAGGAAGAATTGCTTTCTGGTATGAGTTATAAAGGAGAATAAAAATACAAAGTATTAAGCCCAAATAATGGCATCGATTGGAAAAGTTATAAAAGTCAAAGTGGGAAAGTTGTGATAAGGAGAGATTGTTGGAGGATTAGATAGCATATTAAGCAGATGGGATTTTATTCTGCAGATGATGGTGGGGTAGGAGGTGGGGCTCGAACTCTGGACCACATTGAAGACTGAAACAGGCAAGAGGTGAAAGTACCTCTCCACAAGACACGCCCACCACTGCCATGTCAGTTTACCATTGCCATGGAAACACTCGAAATTACCACCCCTTTCTATGACAATGACCTGGATGTTTCCACCCTTTTTCTAAAAATGTCTGCATAATCTACCCCTAAGCACGTAATTAAAAGTACTTATAAATATGACTGCAGAACTGCTCCTGAGCTGCACACTACTTACAGGGCAGCCCTGTTCTGCACGGAGCAGTACCTCTGTTGCTGTTATGCACTGCCACTTCAATAAAAGCAGCTGTTTAACATCACCAGTTCGCCCTTGAATACTTTCCTGGGTGAAGCCGGGAACGGTCCCAGATTAAATCCCAGTTTGGGGGCTTGCCTGCCCTGCATCCGTGGAAAGTCATCAAAGGTGGAATTTTGTTTTGTCTTAGAAATCATTTGACTGTTTGTTGTTGTTGTTGTTGTTGTTTTTAGGAATGTTATATAAAGGTGCCAGAGCATACACACCATGGAATACTATGCAGCCATAAAAAAGGATGAGTTCATGTCCTTTGTAGGGACAGGGATGAAGCTGGAAACCATCATTCTCAGCAAACTATCGCAAAGACAAAAAACCAAACACTGCATGTTCTTACTCATAGGTGGGAATTGAACAATGAGAACACTTGAACACAGGAAGGGGAACATCACACACCGGGGCCTATCATGGGGTGGGGGGAGGGGGGAGGGATAGCATTAGGAGATATACCTAATGTAAATGATGAGTTAATGGGTGCAGCACACCAACATGGCACATGTATACATATGTAACAAACCTGCATGTTGTGCACATGTGCCCTAGAACTTAAAAAAAAAAAAAAAGGTGTCAGAGATCTTTGTTTTCTCCTTAAGATCCTCTCTCACCTTTCTCTAACTGGTTTCCTGCCCCCAAGAACCTGCTCTGTATGCACCCCATCAACAGGCTTTTCTGTTCTCTGGATTCTGTGTGGTTTTGACCACTGGGGAGCCCCAGCAGTGTCGGAGAAGGGAGAGTGAGGTAAGGGCACTTCCCCTACATCCTGCCTTGCAGGGTCACTTCAAGATAGTTCTTTCCCTCTACCCAAGAAAACAGTTCTGAAGGTGTGTTCTTCATGGGACCCTCTCATTCAAGATTACAGTAATGAGTCTTTTTCTTTCAGGCCAAGGAGTTTCCCTGTTAGTAGCCTGGGGAACTCCAAAATTATAGCTTAGGACTTCCTTATACCCTGTACAATACCTTTGTGCATAGTCCTTTTATTAACCTCTCCTTGAATTATCTTCATTTGAGTTGCCGTACATTTCCTGCTACATTTATTAATAGTACCAAAAATGACCTCAGGAAACAGATGCTCAAAAGAAGATGCTGGAATCAATTTGCTTATTTATTCTAGGACTTAGAGAAATGAAAGTTCAGATTATCCTACCAGGAGAGAATCCCTGTCCAACCATAGTGCTGGCAAAGGGAAAGGAGAACATAGAGATAGGATGTATGGTAGAAAAAGGAATTCTGCTTACCAAATTATGTTCTGTGTCCAGCTACAGATATGGGGATAGTATCAGCTACTGTTTGTGTTATTTGTTTTTCCTTTTTCCCTCTGCTACCTTACATGGAGAACTCAGTGATCATTAACGTTTTCATTTCAGGCACAGCTGTGACTCAACTGATGTTACCCTATTATGATTTGGTAGCTGATGGAACTTCATGTGTCCCCTGTGATGGAGACACAAACTTTTCCTGCAAACAAAAGTAGATGCTGAGGGGCCAGGAGTGATGGTACCAAATGTCTTGTTTACCCCTCTGGATCCCGGGATGCTATTCAGTGTGGAATACATCCGTTGGCTCCTTTGCCTCCTAGTCTGCAGTTGAGTTCCTGTAGAGGCCCAACAGGAAGTCTGAGGGAGTGATGAGAATGAGGTGAGGCCAATTACTCCCCTGCTCCCATCTGGAAGTTCCTTCTGGCAGCCTGCGTCCCACATTCAAGGGATACAGTTCCTATAACAGAGGGTCTCTCCACAAGACCCTCTCTTTTCAGGTTCTTTTTGAGAGGTGAAGCCGGCTGGGCTTCTGGGTCCAGTGGGGACTTGGAGAACTTTTCTGTCTAGCTAAAGGATTGTAAATGCACCAATCAGCACTCTGTGTCTAGCTAAAGGTTTGTAAATGCACCAGTCAGTGCTCTGTGTCTAGCTAATCAGGTGGGGACTTGGAGAACTTTCGTGTCTAGCTAAAGGATTGTAAATGCACCAATCAGCACTCTCGAAAACAGACCAATCAGCACTCTGTAAAATGGACCAATCAGCAGGATGTGGGTGGGACCAAATAAGGAAATAAAAGCAGGCCACCTGAGCCAGCAGCGGCAAGCCACCGGGGTCCCTTTCCACGCTGTGGAAGCTATGTTCTTTCTTTCTTTGCAATAAATCTTGCTGCTGCTCACTCTTTGGGTCCGCACTACCTTTATGAACTGTAACACTCACCGCGAAAGTCTGCAGCTTTACTCCTGAAGCCAGCAAGACCACAAACCCACTGGGAGGAATGTACAACTCCAGACGCACCACCTTTAAGAGCTGTAACACTCAATGCAAAGGTCTGCATCTTCACTCTTGAAGTCAGCAAGACCACAGACCCACTGGAAGGAAGACACTCCAGACACCTCCGAAATCAGAAGGAACAAACTCCTGGCACACCATCTTTAAGAACTGTAACACTCACCGCGAGGGTCCGCGGCTTCATTCTTGAAGTCAGCGAGACCAAGAACCCACCAATTCCTGACACATTTTGACAACTCACTTTCCACTTCATGCCTAAGGATGGGTAACAGCCTCACTGTATTCCTTTTCCTTTTGCTCACCTGCACACACTGTATAAGTGGCTGCTTTACAAAAGCCTCTTTGATTTATCCTATTTTTAATATTCCATCTTTTCCCTACTGGGCCTTGCTTGAAGTAATACCTGTAGAATCCGTGTGAAGGGTGTACTGGAGAATATGGGAATTTACAAGAAGAAGAACTGGTTTGGGGTCCCTCCTCTTTCAGCAAGTATTAATCGAGTACTTGCATTTTGTAGAATGCCAAGAAGCATTCTACAGCAGTGAAGAAGAGAAGCAGAGTCCCTGCCCTCAAGGAGTTATGGGAGACAAATAATAAACAAGTGAACAAATAAATGAGGTAACTTTAGGTCATAACCTGAGCTTTTAAGGAGACACACAGCACGATGAGATGGACAGTAAATGAGTTGAATCTGTTTCAGATAGTTTGGTCCAAAAAGGCCCCACTGAGCAGATGACAGAAAAGACATTGAGAAGGTGGAATCCACAGTATTGATTACTGATTAAATGTAGAAAATAAAGGAGAAAAGAGGATAGAAGGTTATCCCAAGATTTCTGTCTGTGTAACTGCAAGAAAATGGCACCGCCTATATTTAAAACAGATATGGAATAGGTTTATGTTTTCTGGCAGGGGTTGCAAATAAAATGCCCCTCTTTTAGTAAATAAAATGTTATTGAAATGCAGCCACACTCATTTGTTTACATATTGTCTGTGGTTACTTTCACCCTGCAATGGCAGAGTTGTATAGTTTCAACATTATATGGCCAGATAAGTTGAAAATACTATCTGGGCCTTTATAGAAAAGTTTACTGACTTCTTCTCTATGGCATGTTGACATAGCATCATAATTTATAGGAAACTGAGGAGGAGTCAATTTCTCTAGGAATTTTCTAGCAGATTGAGTAATGGTCTGTTTAACTAACGTTTTGTGCCCTTGAGTGGGTTGGAGGAAAATTCACACTCAAGCTTAATCAGTGAATGGGGAATGGGATAATTCCACTTTCTCATTTCTCAAATAAACTTGCCCAGAACTTGATTATAGAGATAACCACAGTTAATAATATTGTATATTTCAAAATTTTTGAAAAAATCGATTTTTAACACACACACAAAATGATGTTGGTGAGGTGATGTATACGTTCATTAGCTGGATCAAATCTTTCTGTGATGCACACATAGATCAAAACATTCCGTTGTACCCCATAAATATACACAATTATTGTTTTTCAACTAAAAATAAATTTTTTAAAATTTAAATATATATTCCAAAAAAAAAACAAGAAAGAAAGAAATTCCCCTGTGCAGGATAAACAGGCAGAAAAGAAAGCTCCACCCACTGGCATTGGGCCCAACTCCTCCTTGTGAATTCTGCACGACCAAGCAACTTGCAATTCTCAGCTTGCTGCATATTTCTCAGGTCCCCACCCCTTTGTACTGTTGATCCTAGCTGCTAATAACACCTAATCCACTCAACAACATCTACATCAGAGAAGATGATTGAAATCAGAGAATCCTCCCCCGCCACCTACTTTGCTCCCTCTGAAGAAGCCTCTTCCACTGTCTGCAAGTTAAGACTTGCTTGAGGCCTTCCACTCCCAGAGCAGGAGCCAAAATTATCCTAACATGGCTCTCAGTTGTAGGCAAATCTGTTGATCCACTATGTCATCTACAAAGTAACTTCTTGCAAAGTTGAATTAACGTTAGTCCCAAGGACAGCAGATGTTTGAAATAATGTATTTTATTTCAAAATAAGACTGTGTCCACAGATTATCCCTGCTCCTATTTTAAGATTGGAATCTAATAAACAGCACAGGCTGCTCTACCGTCATTTGCTGTGTTACCACTTGTTCGTATCTATTTTTCTGTTACTATTTTTGGCTATGCTTTTAGCCACAGGATTGAGTCTGAAAGCAGGCAGATACGGACTCAAGAAAGATAAATCATGGCTTAAATTTGCTCTCAAAGGATGAAGACCAAAACAATGTTCTCCTATTTAAAGAGCACTCAGATCTGGCTAGCTAATTGCCACTTTTGAGCAACCTAAAAAACATGACAAATTTATAGGTGTCTAGTTGTTAATGTTCATAGTATAAATAAACCCTCATTTGGATCATCTTAAATTCATAAATTTCAGAGCAAAATAGCTGTAGAGTTCGGTGGTCAGGAAAAAGAACGCTGGACTTGGATGTTAAATGATCTGGGCATGAATTTAAACTTTGCCCTTTCCTCTGTTCAACTCCAGCCAAGTCACTTAATCTCTATAGCATGAAGTTTCCTATTTGGAAAAGGAAGGGATTGGATTTGTTCAACAAAGTATCTTCCAGTACTACACATCTATGAGTCGCCATCTGTTCTAGTTTAATTCCTCATTTTATAAATGCAGAAACTGACACACAAAGGTGAAATCTAAGGCAGCTAGTTAATGATTTAGCTGAGTTTGGGATCAGTCTTTTGATATTTTGTTTTAAATTAACTGTGAGTGTGTGTGTTTTCTGAAAAGCTCAACATCATAGAAATCCAGTATCCCTGGCCCTGGACCTGTCTCCATGTGAATTTCTGCATCCTTCTGTAACTAGAATTTCTGTTCTTGGGACAGAAGGAAATAGAGGTCATACAGTGGTACCCTACTCTATTTACAGGCAAGAACTTGCAAGACATACCAACTGGAACATCAGAGCTGGGGGCACATCTCAGTTTCTAGAACATCTAAGAACCTGAACAATGGTGTGGCTTGTATTGACTTTCAGATCAAGTGATATTTTCCCAATTTTCTTAGTAGTGAATGATTTACGAAGAAAGCTAGTGATTAAACGTAATTTGTGTGTTTTCTCTAATTAAAAATCATTTTCTTGGAGTCACTCAGAGCTTAGTATAATGACTTTATTGTGGCATTATTTTAATTTTACTGTGGAAATAAGGATTATACCAATTTCCTTAGCCTCAAAAGCCATGGAATGGAAAATTCGGCTTGTGGAAGCACATGTCTGTTGGATAATTCTAAAATAAAATTGTACTTTTAAATAGCACTGGTCTCTGTCACAGGAGGCATTTCATTAAGAACACAACCACTTACTAAATTTTATTCTTCTGAAATGTAAACATACTTTTGCAAATTTTATTCAATGGCAATGACAATCCTATAACCAAACAATATGAATCCAGTCTATTTATTCAGGGTACTTTGTGTAGTACTGTGCATAATTAAGATGAAAATGTCACTGCCCTGCAAATAAGTGAAATGTTCAATAGATGATGAATTAAATACATTATGACACATTCATAAAATGGAAGACTATCCATTTAAAGACGTGTTTTGAGAAAAAAATGTTTATAATAGATGAAAACATTCATTAGTATTTTTAAAAAGGTTACAGAACTATTTGCACCTTGTGATCCCATTTTGTATGTCTGCGTGTATACAATTCTAAAAATTGATTACTTTGGAAATATCAAGTCAATTTCGAGCAAAGTATTTTAATTTTTTTAAAAAGGCACTATTTTTTTCTTTGATCCAGAACAATTCATTCCTGTCATTCTCCCTACCCCACTTCACTGCCACCTGCTTCCCCAAAGACACCATTTCCTTTGTCCTCATAAGAATTCATATGAATTTAAAACTGCATCATTCTCTTTCTTTTTACAAGTCATGTTAAAAGCTTCGTAGTTCAATTACAGTAAGAAAATCTGGAGTCTAAAATAGATTGTCCCCCTGATTTTGTTTTTTCCAGTTAATGAGGAAGTGTGCTGGTCTGATGCTATAAAATGAATCAATTTTTGAAATACTACAAATCATAGATATTGCAACTTCAAGGCCAATGTTACTTCCTTGTATAACTGGAAAAGAGGAAACCTACACACACATTGTCCCAGTTCCTGGTCCTTGGGGCTGTTTGTACTAAAGAACTGTTAATTGCCTTGTTTTGATTTACACAAAATGATGTGGGGACACCCTTCCCTGCCTAGAAGAGCCATCGGCCTACAGCAAGGAAAAGAAATGTTAAAGCTTTAACTTTTTTCTTCTCTTTTTTTTGAGACTGTGCCCCTCTCTGTCACACCGCTGGAGTGTGAGCTTGGGTAACTGCAGCCTCCACCTCTGGGGCTTAGGTGATCCTCCTGCTTCAGCCTCCTAAGTAGCTGAGACTATAGGCACAAGCCACGATGCCCTGCTAATTTTTGTATTTGTTGTAGAGACGGGGTTTCTCCGTGTTGCCCAGGCTGATCTTGAACTCCCGAGCTCACATGACCCACTCACCTCGGCCTCCCAAAGTGCTGGGATTACAGGTATGAGCCAGCTTTGGCCTCTTTGAGTAGCTACCAATAGAAGGCTTTGTGAGGGGCCCTGGTTTTTTGGGGAGGTGGCCCAGGGAAGTGGAGTAGGATGGAGAGTGACCTTGAGCTTGTTAAAAGAAAAACTTCAGCCGAATTAAATTTGAAAGAGTTTAATTGAGCAATGAACGATTTGTGAATCAGGCAGCCCCCAGAATCACAGCAGATTCAGAGAGACTGTGGTGCAGCCATGCGCTGTAAGAAAATGTATGGACAGCAAAAGGAAAGTGACGTACGAAAACAGAAGTGAGGTACACAGACAACTGAATTGGTTGTGCTCAGCATTTGCCTTATTTGAACATGGTCTGAACAGTTGACCACACTGATTGGCCAAAACTCAGTGATTGGTGTAGGTGTGGGCTGTGGTCAGTTTACACCTCCACTTCTTATGGTTCACAATGAATGGAAAAACCTTCAGGCTGAACTTCAATAAGTAAGGAGGCAGCTTCAGGCTAAACTTGATTTAACAAGCTGCTTAATAATGTGAGTCCCTGTACTGATACTGAAGTAGTTACACGGAGTGCCAGCCTCGCTCTGCTCAGATCTACTTCACTGAGCTTATAAACCCATTGCCCAGCTGCTAGGAGTATTGGCTGCCAGCAGCTCACACCCATTCCCCTACTCCAAGCCTCTGCCCAGTGGGGTCGAGTGCGGGACCTTAGTCTCTGCTGTCCTTCTACCAGAGCCCACAGCCCATGACTGTCATTGGCTACAAAAGTGCAGCCACCATACCTCAAGGAGGACACCCTCTGGAGTGTGATTTTATGCTCTGGAGCCCAGCCCCCTCACCCACCCCATCTCCTGGATCAGGCCTGAGACAGATTTCATCTGAGCTCACATCCTTGCCTGGCTCCATGCCTCCCCTGCCCTACCTCTCTCAGTCTCTGAGTGGTTTCTCCTGAAGAGCTTATCCTCAGTCATCACAGGTACCCCAGCCCCTGGCACGGGCCCTCCTTCTAGGGAGCCCAACCTAAGACAGATATTTTTGGCTCAAGGAAATGATTTTATCTCCTGAGCAAGTATCTGTATTGTCCGGTATCTGAGAACTAATGTCTACCTTTGAGCATATGTGTGTCTGTGGGTGGCTCACTAGCTCACTGCTGATGGTCACAACAAATTGTCCTTCTGTCCCAGCCTTGGAATGTCAAAGGCCAGCCCAGAGGGCCCGGCAGAGTCCCACTATCATGGTAGCCATCTAGAATGAATAACTCTGATCCCTGTGTCCTGCTGATCATCTACAGCAGGATAGCTCTGGGGGCAAGACTAGCCCTGTGTGAAGGCACTGAGAACTCTTAAAGGAGAAGGTGGGCAAAGAGTCTGTGTATTGCGGAGTATTTCTCAAACACAACAGACAATCCGAACTCCACTCTTGTTTAATGATTTCCCCTCCCTAAAAAGCACTTCTTCCTTCTTACAGCTTCTCTAATGGTACTCACCCTTCAAGACACTACTGTGCTCATGTTCTCCATCCTTTATGTCATCAGAAAGACTCTCTGCCACAGAAATCTCTCCTCTCTCCAACTTTATACAACTCTTGCTTGCCTATGCTATTCTTTTAGCACCTCTCATATATTATCATGCATTGTTCCTGTTATGTTCACGGTCGTGTCCCTTCTCTTTAATCCTTTAAATGTACTCAAGGATAAGGACTATGCCTTACCCAGAATCTCCCTAAATATTATGCACATGACACATACTCAGTAAATATTTATTAATCATGTTGGCATGTATATTCGCTGCATTTAACTTGTTAAATGATACAGGATTTTGTGAGGAACTGCTTATTAAGATCTTTTCCTAGCCTAGGAGATTACCAAATGATTGCAGGGATTGACAAGGAGTTGGTGTTTTGTTGAAAGCAGAGATACACAGTTCAAGTTCAAAGAGGGCTTGGTTTTTGCAGGTAGGGCCCTGCTCTGCCCTCAGGTACAAGACAGGATGACCTGCTTTGACATCCTTTAGCCATAAGAGATATAAGAGGGAACTCTATGCCCCCAAACAGGGAGGTTGGGGAGGAGGAGGAAGGCAGTGTTTATAAGGAGAGGCTGCCTTCTTTTATTAGCAGCTTTTTATGAATGCTTTATCTCAAAAAATGTGAGCTTAATTCAAGAAAACTTGCTTCTGAAGTTTTGGGTAACTGAGAGACAGTGATAATGGTACTTTGTTGCCCAGTTGGATATCCTCTGAGCCACCAGAATGGCCAGTCCACCCCAGTGCTACTAGTGAATAGGAGAAAATTAGCATGGCAGAGAGGAACTGAATCCTCCCCTGGAGGTACACAAGACAGTACTTGTCTGTGCCATCAGGCTCCAGAGTTGGGGCCACAGAGGATGGAATGGAGCCCTGGTCAAGTAAATTGTTCCTGCCTGCTTCAGATGAATCGTGCCTGAAACTACCAACTAGAGGCCTGTAGACAAGGAGCTAGAGCAACCACGATGAACAACAGAAACCAAACAACATCCTCACCGTCACAGACATGGGGCTATCCCACTGATGCGGGACAGTCGAGCCCAGAATTGGGGCTTAGCCCGGGAAAGTTCTCGGCTTCACACAGGAAAGAATTCAAGAGCTAGCCAGTGGTAGAAGAAACCAGTTTGATTGAGGCAACAGCGTTACAGCTTCGTGACTGCTCCAGCAGAGTAGGGCTACCCTCTAGGCAGAGTAGCAGGTCTGGGGATGTCATGCAGTCATTTTTATACGCACTTTTAATTCCGTGCAAATTAAGGGGTAAGTGGGTTGTTTAGAAACTTTTAGAAAAAAAGGTAATTTCCAGGTCATTGCCATGGAAAGGGGTGGTAACTTCTGAGTGTTTTCATGGCAATGGTAAACTGATATGGTACTGGGGGGGCATGTGTTATGGAGAAGTCCCTGTTTCAGCCAGTCTTCCATCTGGTCGGGAGTAAAGTCCCACCTCCTACCTCAACACCATGTTCACTAAAGTGATGTTGTCTTTCTCCACCCCTCACCCTGGAGGAGCTTACAGAAGAGGGAGGAGAGCATGTTGAGTTGAATATGAGATTGGAATTTATAAGTGGATAAATTGTTTAAAGCATAATAACCAGGACCAGCTACATAATTTGCAGAGTCCACTGCAAAATGAAAATGTAAACCCCCTTGTTTAAAAAGCAAGAAAAACATAGCCTTAAAAGTACTGAAATGTACAATTTTTTCCTTTCATCCACATGGTCTCTCTCAACCTGTGATGGTGGTTTCTTACTCACTGTTTAATGTCATGATCCCTCAAGCACAGGGATAATGAAGGGGCAGTGCTGACCCTCATAGGCTCCTGAACTAAATTGCAGGGTGCATGCTATCCTTGGGCATGACAGCTCCTGGGTTTCTCCTGCCAGGAGCTGCAGATTCCCAAGGATATTGCAACCTCAACACCAGGACACACACCCCCCCACCGAATTGCCTGCCAAACACAGCTTGGCGCTGCTGGTGCTGCTAGTCCGGGGCAGGCACCTTTGCAGAGACGCTGTGGGACCCATGCCGAACTCAACCTTTTTTCCTGCCACTGCACTCTTACTAAATTTTTTGCCTCAGGCAAATTACCTAGCCCTTTTGCACCCCATGGTACTCATCATGCAAAATTGTTTGATGATTAAGGAAAGCAAAGCATGTACATTGGACTTTACCCTCCTCCTCAAAAACTAGGCAGACTCCTAGGCCACGATGTAAGGAATGCAGCATTCTATAATTTAGTGCAATTCAGTAATTTTCCTAAAGTACTGATTGCCTGACCCTAATAGATAGTTTTTCTGGAAATGCTGCCTGCTAAGATTTAGTCTCATCCCTCTTATATGGGAATATACTGTTTACCCATCAAGGAGGTTTTGGGTTGGGGCCCAGAAGTGCTGTGACTGGCCAGAGAAGGACCTTAAAAGGGCAGGAACAGAGAAGCCCAGGATATAGACAAAATCAGAATTCTAACCAATGAAACACTTTGATAATGCCCAGGAACACATAAGGCAAATCACTATTATTTTGTAGATATATGTATGATGCACTTCAGAATGTTAAAAAATCTGAGTGGAGTACAGAGTTGTTCTTATAGAAGGGTTTTCTCTTTTGCTTCATAGAGTATTCAATAGAAAATTTTATCTAAAGATCATGATGTATTCAAGCATTTACACCATAGACACTCAATAAATGAGAAAGAAATCAGAATGTTTTAATACACGTGTTTGAGTATAAACATATAGTTTATAACTATAACAAATAGTTATAAACAAAAAAGCAAAGTTAGTAAATCAATGCTTTTTTAAGAGTTTGAAGGAACTTTGTAAAGTAAATAGTTCATGGCCGGGCGCGGTGGCTCACGCTTGTAATCCCAGCACTTTGGGAGGCCGAGGCGGGCGGATCACGAGGTCAGGAGATCGAGACCACGGTGAAACCCCGTCTCTACTAAAATACAAAAAATTAGCCGGGTGCGGTGGCGGGCGCCTGTAGTCCCAGCTACTCGGAGAGGCTGAGGCAGGAGAATGGCGTGAACCTGGGAGGCGGAGCTTGCAGTGAGCCGAGATTGCGCCACTGCACTCCAGCCTGGGCGACAGAGCGAGACTCCGTCTCAAAAAAAAAAAAAAAAAAAAATAGTTCAAGACTGTTATTCTACACATGTGGCTATTTAGGTTTAGTGAGGATAAGCAATTTGTCCAAACTAGGTAATGATAGTAGCAACTATATATTACTCCAAAGGATATAAGTCATTGCAGATTATTATTTGACATACAATTGTTAAATTTATACATACATTATATATATACAATTCATACATAAATTATGTATATATATATCTTAGATTTGTGAATGTTTTATATTTTATATATACATAGAATTCTTCACATTTCCTTTTGCATTTGTTTTATATACTATAGCAAAGAAATAAACACTTTTCTACCTGTATATTTGTAAGAATATATATACAGTTAGCGCTCTGTATTCTTGGGTTCCACATGCATGAATTCAACCAAATGCGAATGGAAAATATTGAAAAAAGAAATTGCATCTCTACACATGCAGATTTTTTTCTTCATATTACCCCTAAACAATACAGTTTTACATAGCATTTACATTGTATTAGGTATTATAAGTCATCTAGAGATGTTTTAAAGTATACAGGAGGATGTTCATAGGTTATATGCAAATAGTATACTATTTAATATGAGGGATTTGAGCATCTAAGGATTTTGGTTTCCAAGAGTTACCAAAGGACAACTGCATACTACCTACATAATATATATAATAATATATAGATGCACCAGTTCATTAAGTACATATGAATTAATTTAACTCTTCATTCCCTACAGCACTTAGCAGAGTACCTTGCACATATGACATACTTGATTGACTTTAAGAATTAGTAAATTCAAGTTCATCCTCTTTCATAGTCCATACCGTACCAGATTTACTGCTTCGAGGGCACCAAAGAAGTAGCAGAGGGTTCCCCAGTCTCCATACAGACTCTATCCCACCTCCATGTGCTCTGATAAAGAAATGGAAATCTAGAGACACTGAATGGCATGGTCATTGTCACACAACATGGTAGGTATAGAACTGGAACTAAAAAAGCCCAGATCTTCTACATTAGAAGCACATTCTATCATCTGGAACTTTTTACTTCAAAGGTAGTCTTAGTTATGTTTTCTTAGGAAACTACTGTCTTCCCCAACTAGAATGTAATCTTCTTGAGAACAGAGATAAAGTTTTTTTTTTCTTTTTGTACAGCTGCTCTCCCCACCCCAAAGTGCTTACCTAACTTGCCCATGATATTAATTAATAAAGAGGTTATTGTGAGGCTTGAAGAGCACAATGGTTTTAAAACCTTCCATAAAAAGGTACAGTCAAATTCTCTCCTTGAATACAAGTGGCCTTAGTGGCTTGCTTCTAATAAAATAAGGCAGCAGAAGCAATACTATGTGCCTTGTGAGGATAAGTTAGAAAAGGGGACATAGCTTTGGCCTGGCACTCTCTCTCTTTCTCTCAAGACACATGCCTTAGAAACTTTTTGCTGATATGTAGGAAGTACAGCTACCCTGCAGCTATAATACCATCTAGAAAGACCACTTGCCATGCAGAGATAGAGACAGGCTCAAGGATTCCCACAGCCCAGGCCTCAGCTGTTTGAGTCTTCCCTGTGTCACCAACTAGACATGAAGGAAATAATGATTCCAGTCCCCAGTCTTTGAAACGTTACCAGATGAAGCTGGTTGGAGTAGAGATTAGCCTTTTCCTTTGTGCCCTAAAATCCTAACCCAAAAACCAGAAACACAATGCAGGGTTTTTTTATGTCACTGACTTTTCAGGATATTGTTGCACAGCATTAGATAACTACAATAGATGGTTAAACGACTTGCTCAGAATAGTAAATAACAATAAATAGTAACTGGTAACACTAGTAAATAACAATATTGACAATCAAATTTAAGTTTCTGTTCTCATCCCTGCGTATAACATTTTTCTGAATACTACACAAAATTAAATTTTTTATTAAAACTAATGTGTTACTTCTACTAAAACTGTGTATGTCTTAGAAGGCATTGTGTTATCCAGAGCCTAAAGACTCAGGTTCTGTTTTAATTCTCTCATTAACTATATATATATTTTTAAATTGCTTGCTGTGAGCTAGCCATTGTGCTCAGCACTTTACACACATTATCTTAGAACACATGCCTTAGTAACTCCTTGCCCATATGTAAGAAAGACAAAATTTTAATGGAAAGGTTGACAACACCTCTAGAGAGTTAACACTACTATTACCCCCTCTTACAAAAGAGGAAACTGAGGTATAGGGATGTTACGTTCTCTAACATCATGCATGAGAACTAGGAATTGAATCCAGTTATGCCTGACTCTTCATCAGCTACATCCTTCCTCTAATTTTGATATCAGGCTATCCAATTAAGTTCTCTGCTGCTCAGTTTGGTCATTTGTAAAGGAGGAATTATTAGAAATACACTTGAACAAAATCAGTGTAAAAAAGCCAGCAGCATTCCTATACACCAAAAACATTCAAGAGAACCAAATCAATAACTCACTTGCATTTATAATGGCCACAAAAAACTAAAATACCTAAGAATACATTTAACCAAGGAGGTAAAACATTTCTACCAGGATAACTACAAAACACTGATGAAAGAAATTGTAGATGACATGAAGAAATGAAAAAACATCCCATGCTCTTGGATTAGAAGAATCAATATTATTAAAATGACCATACTACCCAAAGCAATCTACAGATTCAGTGCAATCTCTATCAAATTACCAATGTCATTTTTCACAGAATTAGAAAAAAAAATCCTAAAGTTCATATGGAACCAAAAAAGAACCTGGATAGCCAAAGCAATCCTAAGCAAAAAGAATAAATCTACAGACATCGCATTACCTGACTTCAAATTATACTGCAAGGCTCTAGTAACTAAAACAACATGGTACTAGTACAAAAACAGTCATAAAGATCAATGGAACATAATAGAGGACCCAAAAATAAAGCCACCTACCTACAAGCAACTTATCTTCAACAAAGTCAACAAAAATAAACAGGAAAAAGATGCCCTATTCAATAAATAATGCTGGGAAAATGGGTTAGTCATATGCAGGAGAATGAAACTGGACCCCTATCTCTCACCATATATAAAAATTAACTGAAAAGGGAGTAAAGACTTAAACATAAGACCTGAAACTGTTAAAATCACAGAAGAAAACCTAAGGAAAATTATTCTGGACATTGGCCTAGGCAAAGAATTTATGATGAAGAAACCCAAAGCAAATGCAACAAAAACAAAAATAGACAAATGGGACAATTAAACTAAAAGCTTCTGCACAGCAAAAGAAACAATTAGCAGAGTAAACAAACAACCTACAGAATGGGAGAAAATATTTGTAAATTATGCATCTGACAAAGGACTAATATCCAGAACTCACAAGGAGCTCAAATAATTTAGCAAGAAAAAAACAAACAAGCCCATAAAAAATGAGACAAACAACATGAACAGACATTTCTCAAAAGAAGAAATACAAGCTGCCAATAAACACATGAAAAAATGTTCAACATCACTAATCATTAGAGAAATGAAAATTAAAACCACAATGAGATATCATCCCATACCAGTTGGAATGGCTATTATTATTAAAAAGTCAAAAAACAACAGATGCTGGTGTGGATGCAGAGAAAAGAAACACTTATACACTGTGGGTGGGAATGTAAATTAGTTCAACCTCTGTGAAAACAGTATGGAGGTTTTTCAATGAACTAAAAATAGAATTACTATTCTAGCTGGCAATCCCACTATCATCATATAAAAAGTACACCTGCACCCATATGTTCATCACAGCACTGTTCACAATAGCAAAGTCATGGAACCAACCTGTCAACAGTTGACTAGATAAAGAAGATATGCTAGATTTTTAAAAAAATAAAAACGGGGCGGTGGGCAAGTTTTTTTGTATTTTAAATATTCTATATACACCATGGAATATGATGCAGCCATAAAAAATAATGAAATCAGCTGGGCGTGGTGGCTCACGCCTCTAATCCCAGGACTGTGGGAGGCTGAGGCAGGCAGATCACGAGGTCAGGAGTTCAAGAAAAGCCTGGTCAACATGGTGAAACCCCATCTCTTCTAAAAATACAAAAATTAGCTGGGTGTGGTGGCACACACCTGTAGTCCCAGCTACTCAGGAGGCTGAAGCAGAAGAATCACTTGAACCTGGGAGGCGGAGGTTGCAGTGAGCCAAGATCGAGCCACTGCACTCCAGCCTGGGTGACAGAGCTAGACTTTGTCTCAAAAAATAATAATAATAATAATGAAATCATGTCCTTTGCAGCAACTTGGATGGAGCTAGAGCCCATTATCCAAAGTGAACTAACTCAGAAACAGAAAACCAAATGCCACTCTTCTCACTTATAAGTAGAAGCTAAATTGTGGTACACATGGACACAAAGATGGAAATAATAGACACTAGGACTCCAAAAGGGGGAACATTAGAAGAGGGGAATGGTTGACAAATAACCTATCAGGTACAATGTTCACTATTTGGGTAATGAGTGCACGAGAAGCCCAGTTCCCACCAGTGCACAATATACCTATGTAACAATCATGCACATATGTCCCCTGAATCTAAAATAAAATAAATTTTAAAATAAAATAAATATAGATGATCCTTGAATAACCCAGGGGTTCGAGATGCTGACCCCCTGCACTGTCAAAAATCTGCATATAACTTTTGGCTTCCCAAAAACTTAACTACTAATAACTACTGTTGACCGGAAGCCTTACCAATAACATAAATAGTTGATTAACACATATTTAGTATGTTACACGTATTATATACTACATTACTACAATAAAGTAAGCTAGAAAAAGGAAAATGTCATTAAGAAAATCAAAAGAAAATATATTTACTATTCATTAAGCAGAAGTAGATCATTATAAAGGTCTTCACTCGTCTTCATGTTGAGTAGGCTGAGGAGGAGAAAGAAGAGAAGGTGTTGGTCTTGCTGTCTCAGGGGTGGCAGAGGTGGAAGAAAATCCGCATGTAAGTGTATTCACTCAGTTCAAACCCATGTTGTTCAAGCATCAGCTGTACTCTGCCTACAGCATAGGGATCTCAGCAGGACCAATTAACAAGATAGGTGAAGTAATGCATTATAAATTAATCTATAAATAGCTAGCACACTTAAACTCAGCTAAATTTAGAATGGTTTCCAGAAGCCTTCCACATTAATAAATATTTAATCTTATTATTTCTAATCTATTTGTTCCAAAGACCATTACAACAAATTAATTTCAAAGATCTATGTGCTATGTTTAATGAATTTGGGAGAAAATGTTATTTCTTGAAGCAGATTAAAAAACATTTTTAGTTTCTTATGAAGCTTTATTCAAACCCTCTGCAAGCAAGCAATAACCCAGAGCAGTAGTTCCCAAAATTTGATCTTTGGTGACCTGGGGGTTCTTCCCCAGAGCTGTTTTCTTTGTGTGTGTGTTTTACATCTTTTAGAGGAAGAAATGGCAACATATGTGCATTTGTTCCTAGGAAGGAAGGTGATAGCATTTATTAGATTTTCAGAAGAATCCAAGACTCAGGAAACATCAAGAACTACTGTTCTAGAGTACAAATAGAAACAGAAGAGACGTGAAATACCATCTTCTCTAATAATCCAACTGAAAATTAAACCTCCACAGCCTCCACACACCTCCAGTGTGTGCTCTGTCCGGAAGCCTCTCATTCTATCTCTGGGGGAAATCCTTTTTCCTGCAACTTTGGTCTAATTTCTTCCCCCTTCCTAGAATATTTGGTCCAAATTTCACCACTTGGCATTTATCTCAAGTCTAAGCTCTTGTCCTCATTCTCATCCTTAAAACCTTTAAGGCAAGTGTCAGCTCTCACCTCTTCACCATTCTTCTAACCTTCTCAAAAAATATCCTCATAAGAGTACAGTATACTCAGTGTATTGCCAAGTCTGCATCGAGAGGGCTATTATTGTCCTTATTATCCTCTTGAAGGTTTTAAAATAAACCCTACCATTTAATTTACTTTAACAACTCTATTGATATGCACCTAGCAAATCTGGCATTTCCCCCCACTCCTCACTACCTATATACCAAATAACGACATAAGCTTAAAGAGCTTGAGAATTTCGAATCAGCAAAGACAGCTTTAATAAATAAGGAAATTACCGTTTTATTCTCACATCCTCAAAAAATGAAATAGATAGAAGAGTAATTTGTAGAGTCAGATTCAGGTTGGAAATAGGAAAGCGAGGATTCTCATAGGACCAGATAAAACAGAAGTTTCCAGGACTCATTTAGATATTTAGTTATTTTTTTAAAGGAATCTCCACCAGTACCCCTACACAGACCCATTCGCAGTCTTCATAGATACACATTCACCTTAAACCCACCACCTTAAACCATCACTACCATAATAGAACACAATACTGAAGAACTTAAATTTATCAGCTTCTGTGAGTGGATAGGATTGTTTCAGCTGGGAAATAAGGAACATGAGATTTACATACTTTATGAGCAATAAATAATAACAATATTGTGCCTGAAATAAATAAACTTTGGCAATAACGATGTCTGCTAGAAAAAAAGTATTTTAATTGAAATTAATATACACTCAAGATTCCTTTTAATTATATCTTTAATCAAACTCTTCTAGGTTATTTTTCCTTCTTTGGTGAATTTTCTTTTTTCTTTTTTTGCTTCTCTTTTCATTGTTCTGGTATTATTAATACTGTATTAGTAATACTGTATTATTAATACAAGAATTTGAGGAATACCTCAAGCACTTGACCACTTTTTGCTTTATGTAACACTGCCTTGTGTGTGTTTCTTTTTTCCAAGGCAGAAAAGATACAGCCATGCTTCCCACTGACATTGTTTTACAAGTGGATTAAATTGCTTAGCTGGTCTTGCAGACAAAATCATCTTTCACCCTAGCAATCTCTGTGCCATTGTTCAGGGAGCAGAGGGCACTGAGGATACACAGTGCTCTGTGTCCTTAACTGCTTGGTGACTCCAGCACGGAGGCTGCTGGCGCCAAACACTCACAGCAGCTGCAAGTTTGCTACCATTTCTGACATAACTGGCCAATTCAGATGATATAGATTTATATATTTTTAATGTAATTTACTCTTGAATAATTCACATGCCAAAAAGTTTAAAAGATACAAAAGGACATAAGTTCTATCCCAGCTACCCAGATTCCCTGTCTTAGAAGCAATGCTCTTGTGTTTCCTTGCAAATACATTTTTGCCTATAAAAGCAAATACATATTTTTATACCGATAGTATACTGTTATATACACATTTTCTTGTACCTTACCTTTGTGTGTTTAACTATTGGATATCATACTATATCATGAAATAACAAAAGCAATAGAGGGTGGTATCCTCCTGGATATCCTGGGAAACCATGTGAAGAAAATGTTTCATAGAGAGCAGTACGTGCTATGTGAAATGCTATCGTAAGATGAGAATTGAGAATGGACTACTGCATTTGGCAAAAAGGAAGTCACTTATGACTTTGACAAGAATGATTATTAGAGAATGTCGAGTGGGGGAGGCAATAGCTGATTGAAATGGATTCAAGACAGAATGGAGGAAAAGAAGGCATCATTCACCACAAATAATTTCCAAAGAACTTTGTTATAAAAGGGAATAGAATAATGGGATTGCAAGTGGAGTCAAGAGAGGGGTATTTTTTAATATTGAACATATTATAACATGTTGGTATGAAATTAAGAATGATCCATTTACAGCAGGAAAATTGAGTGATGGAATATGAGAACAAGACAATTGCAGGAGCAATGTCCTTCAGCAGGTGATGAGATGGGATTCAGGGCAACAGAAGGGAGGTTGGCCTGAGACAGGCATGTAGACCCTTCATCCAGCGCAACAGGAAGGAGAGCAGACTGTGTGGGCACAGACGCAGGCACAGGGAAAATGGCAGATGTGGTAGTGAGGGCATGTGGAGTCATCTGCCATTCGTGTCTAAATTTTCACTCTAGAAAGCTGAAAGTGAGGGTAGGAGAGCATGACAGGGGAGTGTTTACCTAGAGGAGGAATAGAACAAACAGACTAGGTTGCTGGAAACCTTGAAGGCCCAGTTGAAGTTAAGGGTTCAGTTTGTGCTTGAGAATTTAAAGT
The DNA here is from genome assembly GCF_006542625.1 of Nomascus leucogenys. NCBI lineage: Eukaryota > Metazoa > Chordata > Mammalia > Primates > Hylobatidae > Nomascus > Nomascus leucogenys. The sequence goes on along the minus strand of NC_044389.1, from coordinate 22,679,836 downwards.
GAGAGCAATCGGTGTGTTTGTGTATTTTTGCCAACCATGTGAATACATATATTTGGGTGAAATGTTAAATATAACTGAGGAGTCTGGGGTTTCAGGGGATGTGTGCAATTGGCAGTGCGGTAGACAGAATAAGATGGCCCCCAGAATTCCACATTCCTTGGTAAACACTTCTTCCCCTTAGTGTAGGCAGGGCCTGTGAATATCATGATTATGTTGTTATGTGGTAAAGAGATTTTACAGGTCTCTAATCAAAAGGAAATTATTCTGGGTGGACCTGACCTAATCAAGCAAGCCTTCACAGAAAGCTTAGGCCTTCTCTGAGCTCAGAGACACTCTCCTTCTGGCCTTAAAGAAACAAACCAGTGTGAGTTCTACAGCTGTAAGCAAAGAATTCTGCCAACGATTGTGTGAGTTTAGGGGAAGACTCTGCATCTTGACTAGTGCCGCATTGTAAGACCAGAGGAGAAGACTTGGTAAACTTGTGCCTGGGCTTCTGACCCTTGGAAACGATGCAATCACAAATAGCTGTTGTTTTAATCTATTAAGTCTGTAATTATTTGTTACTGCAGCATAGAAAATGAGTACAGAGGGAGATAGAGGGAAAGGAGTGAAGGGTAGACAAAGACTGATTATAATGAAGGATTGCAGGAACTAAGCTGAGTAAGGAGGGAAACGGGAATGTGAGGAAAGTATGGCACAGTGAAAGAAAGGCAAGAGGGGGCCGGGCGCGGTGGCTCACACCTGTAATCCCAGCACTTTGGGAGGCCGAGGCAGGGGGATCATGAGGTCAGGAGATCGAGACCATCCTGGCTGACACGGTGAAACCCCGTCTCTACTAAAAATACAAAAAATTAGCCGGGCGCGGTGGCGGGCTCCTGTAGTCCCAGCTACTCGGGAGGCTGAAGCAGGAGAATGGCGTGAACCCGGGAGGCGGAGCTTGCAGTGAGCCGAGATCGCACCACTGCACTCTGGCCTGGAAGAAAGAGCAAGACTCCGTCTCAAAAAAAAAAAAAGAAAGGCAGGAGGGATACATTTACTCTTCAAATATTTGTTGAGTGTCTAAAATGTGCCAGATTCCATGGTAAGAAGGGGCTCTGGAGGAATTAGTAGTCTCTGCTCGCTAGATGAAGAAGTGGCTTCATAAGATATTGTGGCAATTCTTATGGGCTTGAACAACAGGTTCCTCATGACTATGAAGATGTCCTGCCATCTACTGTGGTTTGGAACCACAAAAGATGGGAGTGGTGGGGAGTGGTTTCCCCAGAGAGGCAGATGCAATGCCGTGGCACTGGCCAGAATGTTAGCAGGTTTGTTGGGCCTCCCTGGAGGGCCCTAGGCTCAGACCCTAAAGCCCAGCTATTTGAATGTATGTTCCTACTCTGAGGACTGGTTTGTGCAAGCTCCCACAGAGAAAACATTTCTTGCCAAGGCCCTGAAGCAGAAGATAGAAGGGCACTTCCAAAAACAAATGCTGGAATACAGACACCCAGGGGGAAAGAGGCATCAGATGGAGCTAGAAAGAAAATCAGGAACCTCTGTAAGCAAATCGACTCTGTAAGCAAAAGGGAGAAGCTCTATCTATTATAATATCCGGGGATGGTAAGGCCAACTTAGAGCCACCATAGACTAGGACAAGGAATGAATGGTGTTCCAAAACCCTTGACTAAAAAACTAGACATCAAAGTGATTTTAAATGACGGCAAATCCTAAGAAATGCTCTCAAGTTGAAATGAATTATTAGCTCCATTGTGCACTTGTTTTTCCTTTTAGCCCAGCTATTCCCATATGTAGTTTTATAACACTGCAACTCTCTCCAGTGACCTTAAGGAACATCAGAACTTTTGGAACAAAATTAAATTTAATTAAAATAGTTAAACTATTTCGTTACAACTCTTATAAGAAAGAGCAGAGAGTGACTGATGACCAAAAAATCAAATAAAGAGGCTGTCTTAAAATAGAAAGGTTAGCAATCATTTACTCAAATCTTTAGTTAATAAATGCATAATGAAGTTTCCAGTCTTTCCACTGCAATTGTTTATGTACTCTCATGTGGGATTTTATTGTCATTTAATTATATTGGAAATGGCGCAAAGCAGGCAGGGTGCTTTAGTAAACAGTCTTTTCTCTAGCTGCATCAAAGTATCATCATTTGCTATTGTCTTTCAAGAGCTATTCCTTACACAAGAAAAGAGCCAAGTTAGTACTTGTTTTCTGTCTTTTGACCAGTCTTTACTGTCTGTAGAACCCATGATTATAAGGGAACCACCAAGAACGAAACAGAGAAGATGCTAAAAGGAGGAAAAAAATTAACTGGGCTGCTTCAAGGTTGGTCTGCTCTAAAATGTTTCTGAACAATCAAGAGAGATCTGAATTCATTTATCAATAATAGCATTAAGTACAACAATCATTTGGAGGGTTTTCTAGAAGCTCTGACCATTTTTGTTTGTATGTTATCTCTAGATAATGAAACAAGGCTGAGAGAGACTTTTTTTTGACAAAGGTGATTCCATCCTCATTCTTAAGCACGTTCTTCACTTAGCTTCCGGGACACTTGCCCTATGAAGGTTTTATCCACCTCCTTGGCCTCTCCTTCTGAGCTCCTCTTTCCCTGCTTGACCCCTGCTGCTCCAGGGCCCAAACTTTCCACCTACATTCTGTGGCAGAGCAAAGTTCGCCAGTCCTGTAGCTGGAATACCAACTTCATACTGAAAAATGCCTCCAGCTCTGACTTCTCTAAGCTCCAATTCAAAGTGCCAAAATGATTTTTTTCCAGCTTTACTGGAGTATAATTGACAAACAAACATGGCATATATTTAATGCATACAATTTGATGTTTTGATAAACATTTTCATTGTAAAATGATTACCACAATCAAGCTAGTTAACATATCCATAGCTATATAATAATTATTTTTTTGGCAGATCTCTCTTACTCTCTTAGCAAATCTCGTGTGCACAATAGAGTACTGTTAACTATAGTCACCATGCTGTACTTTAGATCTTTAGAACTTATTCATCTCATGTACCTGAAACTTTGTACTCTTTGACCACCATCTTCCCATTTCCCTCCCTTCCCAACCCCTGGTACCACCACTGTACTCTGTGCTTCTAGGAGTTTGACTATTATTTAGATTTCACATATAAGTGAGATCACGTAGTATTTGTCTTTCTGTGTCTGACTTACTTCACTTAACGTAATACCTTCCAAGCCCATCCATGTTGTTACACATGGCAGGATTTCCTTCTTTTTTTTAAGGCTGAATGTATTTCATTATTCCACAATATACTACATTTTCTTTATCCAAACTTAATATGTGTGTAGTTTTCTATTGCTGCTGCAACAAATTACCACAAACATAGTGACTTAAAACAGCATTTGTCAGCAGAATTACATTCCTTCCGGAAGCTTCAGGGACAAATTCTTTCAATGCCCTGCCTTTTCAGCTTCTGCAGCCGCCTTCATCCTTTGGCTTGCGGCTCCTTCCTCCATCTTCTATTTACATCATTCCAAACTCAGATTCCAGTGTCCCATCTCCTTTATCAGATTCTGATTCCTCCTGTGTCCCTCTTATAAGGACCCTTTGATGACACTGAGCCCACCTGGATAATCCAGGATATTTTTCCATATCAAGGTCCTTAACTTAATCACATTTGTAATGTAAAGTCCCTTTTGCCACATAAGGCAACATATTCATGCATTCAAGGGATTTAGGATATGGACATCATAGTGGGAGAAGCATTATTCTTTTTTAAACTTGAGTATTTTTAACTCCATAGTGCAAATTCTATGGTTGGTGCTATCCTTTGAGCCTCAACATACCACCACTCATCTAGTCCTGGCAGAGCTGAGCAGGAAAATTCTGGGCCTGGAGTAGTTCCAAGACGCCAAGGAAGAAATCCCAGTGTTGTAGCAATGATGACAGCCTTGATATTCTCTTATCAGATTCTCTTTTTCATCAAGGTATTTTTACAGTATGTTACAAGCAATCCTTATCACTCCAGAAAAGAATTAATAGATACAGTCTGCTCTAAATGTGCAAATCATAAACATTCATAAAGATGGCACAAAGTTTGCTGAAGGGTATTACTCTTAGGACTCTGCACTATGTGAAAAAATAATAATACTGAGAGTACCTAACATTTTGTGAGCACCGTTGTTTCCTAGATGTGTTCACATGTTCATTATGTTATTTAATTCTTAATATAATTACAAAGTATAGGTATTATCATTTTTGTTGATAAAGAAATTGATGTTTATAGGCGTTGAGTGAATTACCATAGAGCTTCAAATGAAGAGAAGGGAGTCTAAGACCGTTCTAGCTGCCTCCAAAACCAATATTCTTTTCTATAGGGCCAAATACCCTCCAGAGCAAAGGAGAAATTTCCTGCTGAACTCTTCATTCATCCCCAATAAATATAAGCACAAAATTAAAATGTAGGGCACTGGTGAATTGCTTTCTGGGATTTTTTCTTGGGAACCTCAAAGGAGTGACAGTGACTTGTGTAGATTTTGCAAATTGCAATATCCTTTAGCTCTCATGTAGGTTATCCTCATGCTGGGAGCATGATAAATACTCAGTAAATACTTGGCAAAGGTTGTTGAATAAATTTAGGTGCAAATGAGCAAACTTTTTAAGATAATTGGTTATTTTTCATTTTTTCCATGAGGTCACAAGGGATTTAGTTGGGGAAAGAGAGGATAAGCCCAGAAAGTATACTAATAGCAGGATTCCTAAACAGAGCAGGGAAGGGATGCTCCTCATTGCAGAGCTCCACGCCCCATGGAAATGACAGCTTCTGAAGAAGTTGTAGGGTGGTAACCACCACCGCATAGATCTACCAAGTAAGGGTATGAAATCCTTTTGCCCTTACCAATTTAGTCGCTAAACCTCCTCCCTCACCACTCTTCATTTACTGACGCACAGGACTAACATATACTAAATCCCTACAATAAGCCAGTCTCAGTGCTGAATTCTAAGGATATAAAGATAATTAGGAATCAGTCCCTGCCCTAAAGAGGGTAAAAACACAGTAATAGAAGAAAAATATATAAAATAAATTCACTGAAGTATTATCAGGGCTACAACAAATTTTACCATTTACAGTGGGAAGCTCAAAACCAGAATGGTAAATTCTACCTGATTAGAGGTAAAAGTAAGGTCAGAAGAGGCTTCAGAGAAAAGGGGACTTTAAGGAATGTTTAGGTGCTCTCAAGTTTGGGGGAAAGGGTAAGAGATAGGTGGAGAAACAGGGATGTTTCCAGATAGAGGGAATAACATGAGCAAAGGTGCAGAGATATTGAACTGTTGTGTTTTATAGAAACTGAAAACAGGTTGGTTTCATGGCTACTTTTCATTTTGAGAAAATGATCATTAGTCAAAAACATAGTTTGATTTAACACAACAGGTGCCTTCCACTTCTACAGTTTGCAATTGCTTTGGCCTTAGCTGCAGGTAACTCTGCTAAATTCCCCAGGCTGTATCTCCTTCTAGACAAGCACAGGGCAAGATTTCTACCTAAGAAGCTTCAGCTCTGCAGCTAGGTAAAGTCACCATTTTCTACGCCCAGCCAAGGAATGCATGAAGTTCCCTGCTCTCCCTCCCTTGTCTTCCTGCATCAGCCTTCATTTTCTTCCTCCTATTGTCTAGTCCACACCCCCACCTCCACTCCATCTCTTCAGTGGAACCTTGCAAGAAGCTAATGTGTACCTAGCTGCCTGTTCTTATGTGAACCAATAGAACTAATCAAGGTAGCAGTGGAAAAACAAGCAGAGATTTGATCCATCATTAAGCTAAACCAAAACACAGAGACTCTAGGGATTTTGTGTGTGCGTGTGTGTGTCTTTCCTAGGCTCATAAATCTTAGAAATGAGAATAAGAGCAAAATAATTAAGGGATAAGTCTGAGTTCTTGAACCTTGAATACTTTCCCCCATCTTGTGTTTATTTTTGTACCCACCACTTAATCTACACGAAGAGAAGTCCACATTAGGGAAATCCTTTATGAAAAAAGTCACATCAACAGGTGATTAAAATTTTCTCTTGATATACTTTTACATAAGCATTGCAAGCTTATTGAGGGATAAGCATCTTGGAAATACAGTATTTCCAAGTCTAAATGTCAAACATAATTCAAAAATAGCCCACTGGAGTGTTTCCCCCAAACAAAGCAAATCCTCCTCCAAGCCCAACATGTCATGGGTGTGCAAAGTTTAAAACAAGGGCAGAGGACTCTACAATAAATCCCAAAATATTGGCAGGCCTGTAAGAGATTTATGATTGGCCACATATTATGAGACTCTATTTCTAGTACATTCTTCCTAAACAACAGGACTTTCTGCATTTTCAAAGAGCTATCCTGGATAATCACCAAAAAGTAAATATCATGAGTAAGGATGTTCAAAAATAGAAGTATAGTCTTAAAAACAGTGATATTTTTTTAAAATACAAGATATTTGTACTTCACCACCCCCCACACTTAGAGTTTTCCTTTTTTTCATGTTTAACTCTCAAACTTCTATATATCTGTGAGAAGTAAGGTTTCACTTCAGTGTAGACATCATCACTGTATCTTATAGTCAGAAGAGATTGTCAATATCATTTAATTCAACCTTTTCATTTCACACATGACCAGTTGGGTAAATTGTAAGGAGCGCCTGCTAAGAGGTACTGTACCAGGGCTGTAGGAGAGATCTTGATGGGAAAAAAAGATGCATGATTCCTTAAATCATTTGGAAAAAAATTATTTCATTTCTGCCTTAAGGAAGGTTTATATCTACTTGAAAAGATTCAATAATGTGTACATATAGATTAAAGCAAAGAAAGATAACTGCAGAAAGGCTGATCCAAACCAAGTGTGCTACATAGATGAAAGGAAGTCATTTTGACTGGTGGAATGTTGGAAGCCCATCTCAGGTAATAGGATTTAGACTAGACTAAAATGATCAATATATTTTCATTAAATAGCAGTGCAATAAAAATTATTTTCCATAGATGGAATAGTGTTAGTAAAGATTCCTATATGGTAAAGAATATGTGTGTCCCAGGGGTTATAAAACCAGATTTGGTCGAAGCAACAGAAGGAATCATTAGGACTTCTTAATATTGAGAATTAAGCAGTAAGTTTGCTTCTGGCTACAAGAAGTAGAATCTCAATTTAACCTAATAAAGCCACTTAGTCCAGAGTTAGGTACTTCCAGACATATTTATTCAGTAGCTTCTTAAATTCATCAAGGAAATGCTTTTCCCACTTTAGCTCTACTCTGCCATCCTCACCATGTTAAGTTGAATCTCTCCTCATGTCACCAGGTGGCCTCTGCAGTCTGGCATCTCTCCAGGTACCAGAGCATCCTATGTAAGAAAAGAGACTGTTTCATCCCTGCATCTCCTTTTAATAATGAAGAGATTTTTTTCCAGAAGCTCTCCAGCTGAGTTCTTATCAGCGAGACCTAGATCATATACTCATCCTTACACCAGTCTCTGACAAGACAAAAGTATTACCAAAACTGAGTAGTGTTTTACCTTCGAGGCACAGGAAGAGAAGTCAGGGCTTTGCTAACAAAGAAAAAGGGAGACTGGCTCTTGACTAGGCAACTCACAACGTTAAGGAACCACAGCTATTCCCTGCAGCCTGTTGGAGGAGAAGGTAAAGTAAAGGCCTTCTCTCCCTGTTTACAACAATGGCTCCTTTACAAAGGCTGGGAAGATGGTGGTTGGGAGTTCCTCTAGGCAACAACAGGCCTGATTCAATAGACGATGGTCTGGGGTTTGGGCCATGGCACCTTCACATCCTACTCAAATCACTAGGTGGTCAGGTGCATAAGGAGGACAGGAGCAGACAGAGGCCATAGTTCAAGGTCAAGATTTTTAGAGAAGTTTGTAAGTTCTTCTCTTCCTTCCTAGTGTTGGGCAGGTGAGCCTCATAACATCATTAGGCACCAATCTTAGGCACCCTGAGGGTAGGTCCTTCCCAATTGCATGTCTCTTGCCAGTCATATAATGCAATCCATGTATTTAAAGAGTTTCTCAAGTCAATTCAAATCTCAAATCAATTTATTGTTTTGTCAATTACTTTATTTCATAACATGATGTCAGAATTCTTAATACCTCAGTAAAGGTAATGTTTTGGGTAAAGTAACCGTTGCATCCTGCGTCAAGGGCATATAATCTGGGTACCCAAATCAATTTTCATAATCATATGTTGCTACATTGTCATTTTAGTAAGGAAATGATGATGATGTTTTGTGAAACCACATCTTTTTTTCAGCTACTGTTTTTTACTTTATGATAGGAGGGGAAGAACACAAAAACAGAATGAGTCATTCCATTGCCACCACTTCCCTATCGTTTTCCTTCCTGTTTTCCTATTGGAGGTTGCAGTTAAGGTCACTTCTAGACTCATTAGAGTCTCAAATCAGGCTTAGATAAAAGCACTGAGGAGACGTTTTGTCCTTCATTTGACAAATATTTATTCTAGAACACTGTTCCAAAGAATTAAAAATCTAAATAAAATATAGCCATCCAGGCAGCTAGTAGAAAAATAATGAAATAAAAGTACATTAATTGGCATGGAAAGATGTTCACGATAAAGGAAAATATATATCCATAAGCATTGTTTACTTTTCTGTGTGTATGTGTGAGGAGAGACTGTGTGTATATATCTATCCAGATATTTTTATTCATTATTCATGTATATACATAGATATATTGAGGGTGTAGTGTGCTATCTTAAACAAACAAAACACTTGCCTGTAGTTACTCTGTCTTCTAAGAGCTGGTGTAGGGGTGGTAGACAGTGATGTAGAAGGTGGTCAGAATCACAGCATTCATGCCAGTGGGAGAATAAATCTCTATGCTGTTTTCTTTTGCCTACACAAGCCAGTACAAAAGGAGTCTTGCCTAAGATTTTAATCATGTTCAAAGAAAGATTAAAATTTCAAAATGTAGGGTAAGTTTTGCCTAATACATTTTAACTTTAGAGCAATGCACATTACTTGCATAACAAAAATCTGAAAGACCATAGTTTCTATCTTTAAGGAGCTCTTCTAGAAAAACACAGAGGAAGAAGTCACTGCCTCTACCTGGAGGTACCCAGGTAGGCTCCCTCAAGGAATTGGTCTTTAAATTGGGTTTTAAATGAAAAGTCCTCAGAAAATAAACAGCACATGTTAAAGCATAAAGGAGCCTGGCAATTCAGTAGGACCAGACCTCAGACAGGGGTGTATGGAGACTCACATACGGAAGGGAGTGTACGTGGTAGCAAGAGGCTGTAACAGCAAATGGGGCCCAGATAATGAAAATGTAAGCCAGCCAGGCATGGTGGCTCACTCTTGTTAATCCTAGCACTTTGGGAAGCCAAGGCAAGAGGATTGCCTGAGTCAATGAGTTCAAGACTAACCTGGGCAACATAGTGCCACCTCTGTCTCAACAAATTTTTTTTTTTTTTAAATTAGCTGAGTGTGGTGGCACACACCTGTAGTCCTAGCTACTCAGGAGGCTGAGGCAGGAGGATCACTTGAGCCTGGGAGGTCAAGGCTGCAGTGAGCCGTGATCATACCACTGCACTCCAGCCTAGGCAACAGAGCAAGACCCCATCTCAAAAAAAAAAAAAAAAAAAAAAAAAGAAAGAACAAGTAATCATCTCCAAATGAGATTTCACCTTCAACATCATGAAGAGTCATTGAAGATTATATTTCCTTTAACAAAAAAGAAAACATAATTGTAAAAGTGTTTTCAGGTAAATTTTTGTAATCATAGAACAAAGGATATAGAGAACTAACTCTTTGTTCTTAACCTGAAGCTTTAGATCCTTTAGACTAATTCTCTTTGAGTACAGCAGCACATCCAAAGTGGGGCTCCAGACTGGGATCAGCCAATAACACATTTCTCACCAGACCAGGGGGAAATAACAGACATAAGAACAATGTAGGGAATTTTGTATAAAACTAAATATATTCTGTATTTTATTTTAATGTGTGTACATTTAAGGAGCACGAGCGCAGTTTTATTACATGGGTAGACCATGTAGTGGGCTCATAGTATAACCGTCACCTGAATAATGTACATGGTTCCCTCCTCTCACCATCTACTTATCTCTCACCCCCTCTCACCCTCCCACTCTTCTGAGTCTTTATTCAGTATTTTGAAATTTATTTTTGATGTCTCTCATTAGCAAAACAAAAAGGAAATTGGCAAACCCATGTTGGTGCCCCCTAATGTATTTTTACTTTCTTGTTCATTAAAGCTGAAGTTCAGGAAACTACTGGACTACAGTTGTGTAGTTTCACTAGACACTGAAACTAGCCAGAAAAAGGAAAATAAGCAGGGCAAAACACATAAAAACAAGACAGCAATCAAAGAGTTAGAGGAAATTCCAGTGATCTAGGAGAAAATGTGGAGGTGAAAAAGGAACTGAATTTAATAACAAATAAAGCATTAGTTTCCTGCAAAGTTGAAATAAATATTTTATTTTAAAAAAAGAGACATTGTACATTCTTCTTTTAAATTTTTCGTGCCAAATACCTAGTTTACACTTTGTATTTTTAGGAGAGTCATTTGAGGCTTAAAATGAAAGGTGCGTGTATATATAAATGTCTTTCTTTTATGAGATACATGTCTTCTGCACAGAGGGCTATAAAAAATTATCTAAAATTTTTTTAATAATAAGAAAATTTTTGCCAAATAAATCTTTATTCTCATATTTTTTAAATGCTAAAGAACCTCTCTCAGTAGATTGTGTTGTCAATTCTAGCATGGAAGAATTAGAATCATGTTCTGGCTTGTGCAGTGCAGAGGAATTACAGGATATTTGCTGGGGGTTTCACCTTATAATTCACTTTTCCTCTGTGTGATCTTCTCTTTCTAATGTTCTTTTCTTTCTCCTATAGTCAATTTACTTTCAAGCACCTACTCCTAATTTGTTTCCTGGGTGGTTGTAGGTATCTGCCACAGGCTGATAAACTTCTTGAGGTCAGTTACCTCTTAGTCTTAGTCTTCTCTTAGTATCCCTGCAGAGAACCCAGGCCCATAGACTCATTTAAGCTTGTTTACTTACTTTGCCTTCCCTCAAAGAGCGATAAAGAAAATGACCTTAGCTCCATAATCCTCAACTCTGATTTATAGAACAAGGCATCCCATTAGTGGCTTTCATTTCCATCCTATCAGTCAATTGTGTTTTGGCAGGATACCACAAAGTTAAACATCATAAAGCTAGATTTAATGTTAACTTGTTGCTATATAAATGGAAATATCCTTTTCATATTTCACTTTCTATTTGTGTTAGATCATAAAAAATTAAATCCATCTAGCTCTAGCATATGATAATGATGTTTAGAGACAAGAATAGGAATCAGAAGGGTAGATTTGAAAATAAGTTTGAAAATAACAAAAAGATATTTAAATCAGACTTCATCTTTTAAAGAGCAAACATTTGTGCTTTGTAAAATTCACTAAATTTATTTGTTTCCTTATAAATAATAAGAGGATAAAATTTGAAGCTCCATATGCAAGTTTTAAAAATGATAATTTTAAAATGTTAATTCTTTGTTAGCTAAGGAAGTATTTTGGATATATCTCTTCCACAATTTTATCTTCTTCTTTTAAATAATTATTTTTAACATAAATTCAACTTATAATTTCATCATCAAAGCTTTAAGAAATCCATAAGTATTTTTAGCAACATTGTAAATCTCTCTTATTTCTATTCTGCCTTTTTCCATTCCATTTTTTATTATAGTTAAAAATAACTATAATACTAGCCCAGTGTGCATTCTTCCTCTTTGGGGTATATTTTAAGCAACTAACAATGAATCCAATTTGTCAATAGCTCAGAGCGCATATTAGAAAGACAAACACATTAAGCATGGAAATTTGCATTGAAATAAACATACCATCACCACTTCTTAAATTAGGATTCACAGTAAGTACCATTTAGTGAGTTCTTATCATGTGGCACACACAGTGCTAAAAATTCAATATGTATAAATATACACATATGTATATACATACATATATAATCTTGTTTATTTTTTATAGTAACAGTATGAGGTAGGTGCATTTAATGTTCCCATATTACAGATAAGGATACTGACGCTTATTAAATGAAGATATTTGGTAAGAGGCAAAGCCAGAAATAAAATTCAGGTTCTGCCTGTCTAACTCTAAAATCTATAGACAATAACCTGCATAATTGCAAAGTGGGCAGACTGATAACCTTATAAAATCAGGATCACCCAAATTCAAAATGACACCCAACACTCTCTGACCCTTACTACATAATTTTTCTAGTGAGCAAACACTGTTATCCTTTGCAAAGACAATTTCATACTTCCTCAATGTCTGTCTCATAGCAGCTGCTCAATAAAGATATGTTAAATAATAATAATAGCAAACACTTGGATAATGCTATATACAAAGCACTTTTCTTTTCTTCCTATTTTTTTAAGTTTTAGATTCAGGAGGGATACGTACAGGTTTGTTACATAGATATATTGTGTGACGCTGAGGTTTGGGCTTCTACTGAACCTGTCACCCAAATAGTGAACACAGTACCCAATAGGTAGTTTTTCAACCCTTGACCCTCTCCCTCTCCTCTTTTAGTGTCCCCAGTGTCTGTTGTTCCCATCTTTATGTCCATGTGTACCCAATGTTTAGCTCCCACTTTTAAGTGGGAACATGCAGTATTTGACTTTTCTTACCTTTATACATTTTAACTCATTTAATTTTCATAACAACCCTATAAGGGTAGTTACTATTGCTATCCTTATTTTGCAGATGAGGAAATGGAGGCACAAAGAAATTAGATAACTTCTTCTGGGTCAAGTAAGTGGAAGAATTAGACTTCAAGCGCAGGCAGTCTTGTGCCCTAGTTCCACAGTCCATAGCCCAAACAAATAAATGAATGAAATAACCAGAATGATTTTTGCCAACATACATCAAATTATCACTGCCTTGAATCAAATTGTTCAGGGACTCCCCACTAGTACATAGGATAAAAGTGTGCAGTTCATGGTCCAGCCTGTAAGGCCCTATATGATCTACTACTTCATCTTTCGCCTCACATTTTGTGCCCTTCACTCTCCTCAGTCTCATACAACAGATTTCATTCAGTACTTTCCTTCAAATCTGGGTCCTTCACACATGTTGTTTCTTCTCCCTAGAAGCTCATTCTTAAGACCTTCAACTGATTAACTTGAATTCATCATTCAAGACTCCACCTAAATATAACTTCTTGTGAGACAGTGTCTCTGATATGCCTATACAACCAAGATATCTACTCTTGTTATATAATCTTATAGTACTTATACAGTTTCAAAGGGTATGTGCCTGTCTATCTATCTCTTTCTCCTTCATTACCCTGTAAATTTGATGAGGGCAGAGACCATAACTTGTTCTAGTACATGTCCTGTACTAGGTACTTGACAGAAGCTTGTCGAAAGTGAGAATGAATAAACAGCTCAATCAAAAGCATTATTCACGATGTATTGTCATAATATTGTGCGTGAATGTGTATGAATGCCAATTGCCAAATATATCTGCCAAGCACTAATTTAATAATCAAGAATATCCACCAGGTCTCTGAGGAGCTAAGATTGAATATGGTTATCAAGCCAAAGATACAATGAAAACAAAAGAGGATCGGCTTCCTCTTTTCTCTCACCATGTTAAATGCAGTAACTATAGTTTTATCTGCTACATGTGTGATAACAGCACATCCCCCTCTTCATTGAGAAAGAACTCCCCCTTACCTCAGTGTCCTGTCACAGGTACGAGCCAGGGACCATGTCAGGCCAATCAGAGTTGTCCATGCTTCAAGCAACAATGATTCCTTAGAACATGAGCACAAGGCCCCCACACAGGCCAGTCAGAATCCTCCATGTGACTATTAGAGTAGTTCAAATTAGGAGCACTTCCTTCTTTGCCTTTGGAGTCACAATTCTAGGAAGATTTAAATTTAAGCTGCTTAATAGCCATTTTCCCAAGGCATATGGAAGAAGCCTGTCTGTATCACCAGAAAAGGAGGCCCAATGTGCTAACATAAACAGAAATAAGCAGAGATGAAAAGCAGAGAGAAATCTCTAATTCTTATTTAAGCTGTTGTACTCCACTATAGCTGAAGTCGGCTGTATTCGAGACTTTCCAGGTAGGTAGCAAACAAGTATTTCTTTTTGATAAAGTTGTTTTGAGAAGGTCTTTTTGTCATTTGCAGCCATGTGCCCTGATTCATACATCTTCCCAATCAAATCACACTTCCAATACTTGGAAACACAAAGCCTTGGAGGGGCCTGCTTCAAGGTTTACAGAAAACTGAAAGATTATAGGCTTGGTTCAGACTTACAGGGAACTTACACACAGTGCATAAGAACAGAAAATCCTGTCATAATCACAAAAACCACACCAGGTCATACAAAAGTCTGGGAAAGTGGAATGTCCCTGAGGAAAGAAGCAAAAAGGAAGAAAAGTTACCCCTTCCAGAAAAGCGTCCTTTTTTTCCACTGAGGGTTGCTACTATTACAGGTAGAGGCTCAGGAGAAATACTCATCGTGCTTCCCGCATGTCCAAATGAGAATTCCCGTCAAAGCAGGCCTTACTTCCTCTACAGAAGCTACAGGGGTTGCTGTTTGTTTCAACCTAAGTCTGGGTTATCACTATTTTAAACCTCGAGAACATATAATCCTGCCATCATCTGACTCTTTTGTAGATCTTGTAACGTTTGAAATCTTACATCTGTTCCTGTGATGCAATTAACTTTAGAGTTAGACACCAAGTTTGTTATCCTTGTAACTCCACAGTGTTCCCCGTTGCCTTAGGAGGAGAGAGGCACAACACTACAGAGAGAATGAAGGATTTAAAGGAGCAGCGAAGTGGATGTTTTAACTCATAGCAGAACCAATGGTCTGAAAGTTAAGTAAAGGCTTATCTACAAGTGTGGATTTTTGAACATAGAATCCCTATATGTGTTTTGATTTTTTTTTTTTTTCCAAGAGCTTGGTTTTCCCAAGAAAAAGGGATTCGGGTCATATTAATTGCCAACACTTAGAGAGCATTTACTATGAGGCAGGTGCTGCTTCTTATTTGAACTAATTTAGCCTTTTTAATGATTGCCCGATTGTCTTGAATTTACTGTTGAGAAATGTCAAAGAGGTTACACTGCTTGTTGAAATTCACACAGCTGTGTAACTACAGCTGTCTCTACTGTTGCCTTTATCACTACCTTTTCCAGAACCACATACTGCCTAACAATCTTGGGTATCTCCGTCAGCTCTTTCTGCCCTTTTGTATATCAACAACTTTAAATTTTTACATAAAATATATTTAAAATCTTTTTTAGGGATTTCCATGAAATATCTGCCCTCCATTTGGCTATTTTGTGATACTTTCTGGGAGATTCTTCTCAACATTATCTTTCATTTACTTTATAGAATTTTTAAAATTTTTAATGAATATTTTCTATTTCCGGGATCTATTTTTTGGTCTCTGAATTCCTTTCTCGTGGCATCCTTAATTCCTGTGAGAATACTAATTAGAATTTATTTGGTGTTTCTCTCTTTTTTCTTCCATTTTCAGAACTCTTTATTTTTCAAAACTTAACTCTATACCCATTAAACAATCATTCCCCATTCCCCTCTCCCTTCAGCCCTTGGCAATCAGCTTTCCAGTTCTTTTTCTATGAGTTTCACTATTTCAAGGACTACATATAAGTAAAAGCATACAGCATTTGTCCTTATATGACTGGCTTATTTCATTTAACATGATATCCTCAAGGTTTCTCCGTGTTGTAACTTGTGTCAGAATCTCCCTCCTTTTTTAAGGCTGAATAATATTCTATCATGGTAACTGTGTGTCCATAATAAAATGTTTATTTGCATTTTCCTAATGATCAGTGATGTTGGGCATCTTCAATTTGCCATTTGGAAATCTGAGCTTATTTGTCATTTGTATATCTCTTCAGTGAAATTATTATTCAAGTCTCTGTGTAATAATGTGTATCTCTTTGTATACTATTGTATATCTCTTCAGTGAAATTACTATACAAGTCCTTTGTTATTTGTTTTTGAATAGTTTTTTTGGGTACTGATGATTTTTAGTTAGATGAGTAAGTTCTTTAGATTTCTAGGATTTCAGTGCACCCATCACCCGAGCAGTGTACACGATACCCGATATGTAGTATTTTATCCCCCACCTCCCTCCTAACCTTCCCCTTCGAGTCCCCAAAGTCCATTACATCATTCTTACGACTTTACATCTTCAGAGCTTAGCACCCACTTATAAGTGAGAACATATCACACTTGGTTGTCCATTCCTGAGTTACTTCATTTAGAATAATGGCCTCCAGCTACATCCAAGTTGCTACACGTTGTTTCTCTCTTGCTCTTTGCACTATATCTATTTCCTCGAGGACCAGAGATTTCTTTGTTTGTTTTCCACTTGTGTTCATGTTATCTCAAATCTCCAGCGATCCCTTAGTCTTTGTTCATATTTAAGGTTCTGCTAACATGAACGAAGTGTTTCAAATGGCTGATTTGCTTTAGGGAGATGACTCAGTAAACAAGTTATTATACCAGGGTTCTTAAATGACACCATTTAGAGGTCATTTGTTGGGGGTGGGGGGACACTGTCCAATTTACTTAGAGAAGAAACTTCTGATCTTCTAACTGGGAATTAGAGGAAATTATGCCAGCATTACGGACATTGTAGTAATTCGCAATTCCATGTATAGACTTCCATCTCCATGTTTTGAACTTTTCTCTGCTGAACCTAATGTCTAAAAATATCTTCTGACCCTCACTGGGTTCTGCAAGAAAATCATTTTTCTTCTTACTCATATCTTTTCTGAGACCCTCTTGGCTGCAGCCTCCCTACTACATCTGTGAAAATGCCATTCATTCACTTTCCATCTTCTGGAATTTTGTTGGACTCCCTCTTTTTCCTGACACCTCTTTCATTCTTGTCTGTGAAACTGTATGAATTTATTCTGTTGTCATCACTTTATTACAAGATCAAGAGGAAAGTGACAAATGCTGACTTTAACAGGAAATCATCTTTCTCTCTCCACCAGTGGGCAGGATCCCACCCCACCTATTGCTGTGGGACTTCACTTTTGTCAGGACACTCCCACTCTCCTGTATCTCTGACCATTATTTCTCTGATTGGCTTTTTCCCATATTCATCACATGCTCAGATCTTTATCAGCTAAAAATTAAAAAGAAATCTTAAAAAAATAAAAACAGTGTTTAGACTGTAGTAAACCCATCCATGGTGATCTCTTTCATCACTCTATAGTCAAGAATCTTAAATGAATGGTCTGCATTTGTTTCTCCTTATTGTTCAGTGATTCTTTGCAATCTGGCCTTCGTTACCACTCCACAGAAACTATCCTGATCATGTGATGCCTTTGTTACTAAAGCTGGTTGATACTTTTCCATATCTGCTCGAGCTCTCTGTAGCATTTGACATCAGTGGCCAAGTCCTCGTTCTTCCTCTGCCTTCCACAGATCATGACGCTGAAGTTTCCTTCCTGGCTTTCTATTAGTTTCTTCTCAGTATTTTCCATGAATTACACTTCCTCTGTCTATCCCTTAAATGTTACTATTTTTTAAGATTATGTACTTTTTCTAGTCTCATTCTGAAAGTTATTTACAAATTATCTCTTCTAATTCTATACCTATATTTATCACCTCAGTCTCAATGACTCGAAAATGATAACTTTAGTCCAAAGGTTTTTCTTTTATTCCAAATTTCTATACCCAATTACTTTCTGGGGGTGTGAACTAACATGGCCTATGAACACTCCAAAATCAACATCTTCCCTCACCTCCCAACCATCATGCACCCAGTTGTCTAAGCCAAATACTTGTGTATCTTCCTAGAATCCTAGCTTCCCCACTTACACATAATCATCTTTGGGGGATCTATTTGATTCTGTGTGATATATCCCCAACTGATTCAATTTCATCCAATTTCAGTTAGGCAACAGACGTAATTTGTCTCTGTGCCTCAAGTCTTATTTTCTAGAAGGCTTCCCTGAACCTCCACAAAACTAGTTTTCTCCTTATACATTCTTTTTTTTTTCCTGACAGAGCGAGACTCTGTAATACAGTGGCTGATCTCGGCGCACTGCAATCTTCACCTCTCAAGTTCAAGCGATTCTCTTGCCTCAGCCTCCCGAGTAGCTGGGATTACAGACACCTGCCACCATGCCTGGCTAATTTTTGTGTTTTTAGTAGAGATGGGGTTTCACCATGTTGGCCAGGCTGGTCTCCAACTCCTGGCCTCAAGTGATCAGCTTGCCTAGGCCTCCCAAAATGTTGAAATTACAGGCATGAGACACTGCGCCTGGCCTCCTCATTATACATTCTTATTCAATGCTGTACTCCTCATTCATAGCAATCCTCCCAAGTATAAATAAATTACTTATTATATAAATGGTTGTCATTTGTCTCCCTCAAAATATTAAGCTCCCTGAGGGAAAAGAACATTCATAATATTTAATATTTGTTAGATGAACAAATGGATCAATGCTTCTTAAATTTATTTTCTACACTGTCACTAACCTAATCTTTCTAAAACAAAAACAGAGTCATGTCACTCTACTGCAAAAAATCCTTCAATGGAAAAAAGAAAAAAAAAGGGGTCTACAGTGGATTCCCACTGCCTTAAGCTATTGATTTTATGTCTAAACTTCTTAGCATGAAAGACAAGGTTTTCTAAGACCTGGTCTGCTTACCTCTACAGCTTTGTTTCTTTAGCTGACTGCCCAGTATCACTGCTCTCCCTCAACTTAACTGCAAATAAATTCAATACTTCAGAAATAACAAAGGAGGAAAAGCACTCTTTTAATATTTTATTATGCTCAAATTTAAAAATATATAAATAAAATGATTAAATAAAGCCCCAAACTTTTTTTTAAATAAGCACCCTAAATTATCTAAATCACCTAGGATGCTTGTTTTCATAAGAACCAAGGACTGTTTCAGGTGATTTAGTATAAAGTATAGCATGCCCAGACAAGATCCCATAACAGGAGTTACTTACCTGGTGCTGCTTATTTTGGATATCAGAATTTTAAAGGAAATGAGGTCCATTTGGTTTAGGCATCTATATATATCAATACGTGGAGGACTAAATGAGGGTTTAAAAGAATTTGTTGAATATAACTGAACCAACTCTAAAATGAAAAATATATAAGATGGAATGATGATTAAATGGAAATGCTTAACTCAGTAAATGATCAGTTTCTTATTTCTAATGGACCCAAGTCTGCACAATTCAAAATTGGGAAGAGGCAGACAGTATTACATGAAATACCCTGTGTATTATATGAATTACACCTCAAGAGAAGAATTTGACTTTGCAAATTACAGAACTAGTAAGAAAACATTTTTTTTCTTTCATACGGGTTTAGTCTGTCCTTAAAAGGGGGCTTTGGGGGTAGATATTGGATTCAACCATTATTTGTCAGACAAGCAAAAGAATAAAGAGAAGTGTGTGACACACTGGTGGAGAAGCCTTACCTGGGACCAATCTGAAGTGCCTGTTGTGTTCTGCAGTATCATAAGTCACCAGGGTCTCTCTGTCTGGTACGGTCATTTTCATTCCCAAAGTGCTTCAGGGATCTGGATCAAGTCCAAAGACTATTCTGCTTGTTTATTCTGAAAAGATTAATTCAGATTTGGCTAAAGATACTGCTGACAAAAGGAGGGTGAATCCTGAGGGAATGTCAACTTTCATGACTAAAGATAGAATTACCTAAAAAGTACATGGGGAGCTATGGGCGGAGTTAGAAGTTTAGAGTCTTACAAAGAGATCCAAACTTAAAGGAACAAGAACTGGGGAGAACTATAACTGCATATGACAGTCAGTTTCTTACATGTTTTTATTTTAAACTATGCCAAAAAGTTACACAGAAATAGCTCTTCCAGCCAGGCACGGTGGCTCACACCTGTAATCTTGGCACTTTGGGAGGCCAAGGTGGGTGTATCACTTGAGCTCCGGAGTAAGAGACCAGCCTGGGCAACATGGTGAAACCTTGTCTCTACAAAAAATACAAAAATTAGCCAGGTGTGGTACACCTATAGTTCCTGCTATTTGAGAGGCTGAGGTGGGAGGATCTCTTGAGCCTGGGAGTCTGAGGCTGCTGTGAGCTGAGATACTGCCACTGCACTCCAGGCTGGGCAACAGAGACCCTCTCTCAAAAGAAAAAGAAAGAAATAGCTTTTTTTCTCACCCTACATTGTAATTTTCATCAGCCACCTCCAACCAATCAGTAAAATCTAATATATCTGTGCAGTCTTCTGTGTAATTTATATGACAAACAAAGGGGCAGAGCAGTAAAGAGAAATGTCCCACATTCTCCCATTTTTGGTACTCATGAGAACAGAGATGCTACCTCTCACAGGTTTCGGACTAGCAAGGAGGAAAAATTTTGCCCGTTAGTGGAGCTAGAGATGATGAAAAGAACTTGATTTAAAGAACAACTGCTGGATGGACAACTTGAGACTGGATATATAACACCCTCCTATTTTACCCTAAAATGCCAGCATAAAGACTTTTAAGGAGAAGCAAAAATTGACACCTTCGTTTTAACAGATGGATTGAATAAATTATAATGTAATATCCATATCAGCTCTTACTCACCAAGGTACTGGTGATCACAATTAAGTAGTTTGGATGAGGGCACTGACTTTGAGCTAAGAGAATCTTCTTTTTTTTTGCCTCAGCTGTTCTGTTTCTGTTAAGACACTGTCTGGGCTGAGATATTTAAATCTGGTTTCAAGGCCAAGTGTGGTGGATCCTGCCTGTGATGCCAACACTTTGGGAGGTTGAGGTGGGTGGCTTACTTCAGTCCTAGCCTGGGCAATGGAGACAAAACCCAAAAAATACAAAAAATTGTATCTACAAAAAACTAGCCAGGCATGGTGACATTCACCTGTAGTCCCAGCTACTTGGAAGGCTTAGAGGGGAGGATCAGCTGAGCCCAAGAAACGGAGGCTGCAGTGAGACATGGTTGCACCACTGCACTCTAGCCTGGACAACAGAGCAAGACCCTGTCTCAAAAAAAAAAAAAATTTGCTTCAAGGTTCTAAGCAGATGAATCTTTGCTTGTAAACCCTAGGAGCGACTATGTAATGCTTTGTGCTCCTCTCACTGGAATTACCTTATTCCTTATCTCTGTTCTCTTAACTACCTCCTCTAACCAGGATTAGCATTCTTTGATCTGACCCCTTTGTTATCTTGTCTGTTGTGACAATGGGAAACATTTAAATATTCTCTGGCCAAAAGAGACTGTTCCCGTCTGGAGACCAAAATGAAACTAGTCCTGACATTTGCGTACTGTCATGTCTTTCAAGCGGCAGTCCCTGTAGTGGATGCTGTGATGTGCTAAAGCTCTAAGGCATTCACTCCCCCAGCTCCCAGCAATGTTTTCTGCTTAAAGCTCACAGCTGAGTCCCTGCCTAGGAATTTCCCTCAGCTGAGGGAGTTTCCTGGACCACGTTTACGTCCGTCCGTCTCTCCACCCTGGGTCAGCATGCATTAAGTAACTGGTCAATGTAGAATTACAAAGGCCTGGCCCCCTTGCCTCAATTTAGGAACTTTAAAGGGCCACACCAGCTCCAGAGCTCCTATGGATGGGCTGAGATTTCAGTTGCAATTGCATGGCAGATCAGCTTTTCCCTCTGCTTAATCCTGCCTGCCTTCCTTTCTTATAAGTCTGCATGTCTTTCATCTCAGAGTCTGTTCCATGGAACCCACTCTAATTACTAATTCCATTAAGGTTAATAAGCACATCATTTCCAGTATCTCCTGGGTTACATTAGATTTATTCAAGTGAGGAAACAAATTAATAATTGAGGATGGATTCTGCCATTAGGAAAGCATTGTCTAATTCATGATTACTTAAATTTTCTTCTAAATTATCAGTCATTTTACATTTAGCAATTTGTATTTCTTTTAATAATAAGTTTATGTTAAACTTGTTATTAAAGATGAAAAGAGCACACTACCTACTTTAAGTTTTATTCATTCTAATTATTTTATTTATTCTAATTTAGGGCAAAGTATTTTGGGATAATTTGTAAAAGCTTGTCCATGACTCACTTTTCTTTTTAGTTCTTTAGCTTTAGGTTTAGTGTTAAATATGAAAACTTTATAAGAAATTTCAAGAGAAACTTCAAGTAGACCTACAATTTTGTCTGTCCAAAATCCCTTACTTTGGGTAAAATCCCTTACTTGGGTAAACTCCCTACCCCTACAACGTAAGTTCCCAATGGAATGTCTGTCATAATGCTTCCCTAACCCAGGCATCAGCAGTGACCCAGGCTGGCCAATAAGAGTATCCCATCTCCTTGGCACAGTGATCGATCCAGGGTAAGTTTATGAACTAAACAGGGCTAATCAGATGGTTTCCTAGAATTTACATATACTTCCCTGGGGAGGAAAAGGATACAGCCTTGAGCTTCCTGTAGCCACCTTTTCCAGTGTGTGTCAAGAGCTTACCCACGAAGGAAGCCAATATCCAGCAAGAAGTGGAGCTGAAGATAAAACCATCTGAGTGCCTGGTTACAGTCAGGAGTTCGGCCTGCCCTTTGGGCTTCCCATTTATATGAGCCAATAGATTCTATTTTACTTGACTAGTGTAGGTTGGGTCACTTAGAAAAAGACCTAAATATATAACACAAAGTTTTATATCACCACCTTTGCACTTGATTCATTCCTCTGAGGACTCAATTTCCAGCATCTTTTTTCTAAGAATAAAGGCAAAAACCGCTATATTTCACACTCAACTGGACTTTCTCCAATCTTTTCCCCATACCCCTTTAGTTATTTTCCTTATGTAGCCATAACCCCTAATATTTCTAGTCAGCCAGTGCTTAAAATTCTTCATAAAGCATTATTTTATTCTTTACAATTTCTCTGCTAGTATCATTTCGTGCTTTCTAACATAGACTAGTTTCTAGCTCAGAGATTTAAGTCCTGCTGTGCTACATTTTCTTTGACTTAATAATTTGTCTGTGTGAAGACAAGCTTTTGGACTGCGAAACTGCAGCCAAAGTACATGGTTTCCATGATGACAATTTTCTCAAACTGCTGACAAATTGCTTAGGGGAAAATAGCTTCTCTAGTGCTAAATTTGCAAACCTAAACCTATTGAGGTAGCAAATATCACATGCTTCATTAAAATAGTGAAGGGAAATCAGTCATAGGACAATTAATTGTGGAAACTTGCCATTCAAGTGTATAATAAATAAGCATCTTGAAGACTCTGTAAGACTGCCTTTTTATGCCCGTTTAAATGTGTTCTAAGAATCACAGTGACAAAATTAGCTCATCAACGAATGATTTTTGCAGCTCTAGAGTAAAATTATTCTGCAAATGAGAAGCCCATGACTTGGGTTATAAAGCTAGTTTAAGTTGATGTTCAACTCATCTGTTAACTGCTGACATTTTCACAGGTGTTCATGGGGCATGAATGTGGAAGCTAAAATAGAACCCCAGCAGAACATACACATTGGGTTTCTCCGGTAGTCACCGGGGAACTCTCATAGTTTATACAAAGCATGATTTGTACCTTATTTGCATAAGCATTCTCAGTTATAGAGCCATAGGATGTTAGAATCGAGAAGCACATAATAGATTGTCTAGTGTAGTTCCTTGAAATTGTGGCTCAGAAAAATAAAAATGACTCAGCTAAGTTTTCACAGCTAGTGGATGACACAACCCAGAGCAGATCCCAGTTTCCTTGCAAAGTGGTCTGGAGCTGCCTTCCTACTTCTCTCATAACTCACAGGTTTGCTCCAACCTCTAGCTGTGATTTGATGGAAAGAGCACTAGATCAGAGGACTTAGACTTCAGTCCTGACTATGACACTTTCTAGATTCATGATCTTGGTCAATACTGTAATCTTTCTGTGCTCCATTTTTCACATCTTCATCTTTTCCTCTATCTCATAGAGCTGTTAATAGAATTAAACGAAATGACACAAAGCAATTCACAAACTTTAAACTATTTTGCAGTCAGAAGTTATAATAATTATAATCAAATCGAAATAGTAATTAACTATTTAGTAACTTTCTCAGTGTAGCACTGCACTAATTTTTCTGTAGGGATTTTTTTCCCAGAAAAGAATTCTGGGAAGTGTTTTATGCCAAAGGATAACAAAGTAACAAAGGGATTTCTGGAGGTTAAGTAAGTCAGGGTATTTTGCCTCTTACACAATGCTATGGTGAATTTTGGAGACTGTCATTTAGATGCCTTTGACTGTAAGTACCAGAAAGCCCTGACTGAAAATGCCTGAAACAGTGGAGGTAGGGCAACTCCAGCGTGGTTTGTCAGGATTCCAACTCAGCTTCTTCACAATTCTCTTGATTCTGTCCTCCTCCACGTTTTGGCTTCTTCCTCAGCTGGTAGCATTTCTGGCTATCACATCCAGACAGAATGAAGTGGAGTTGAAAAGGTCTGATTTTTCAGTGTTACCTACTTAAAAGTGGAGAAATTTTTCCAGAAGCCTTCATCCAACCCCTCCTCATGTCTCTTTGGCCTGAAAAGGATACCATGGAACTAAGATAAATGGCTTAAAATAATCAGAATACATTTGCCTGAGTTGGGGATGGAGCCATTTCCTTAAACATAGGTGGTATGGTAAAGGGATGGGTACTTGAGCAAAATTAGTAACGAGAGATTCACAGAGTTCTGATGCGGTGCTTTTCTCACTGTTCCATCTTTGTCACTAGTCTTCTTTCTACGGCAGTGAAATTACTATACAAGTCAATTAATAATTAATTAATTAATAATCAATAAAATTAATACTCAATAAAAGTGATGACCCTGGTAGAGATAGAAAACTATTTATTAATACCAGTTTGGTGTCCAGCCAGCTTATCAATTCTAGAGCAATGGGGAGTACTTAGAAATTAAACCAATTTGAGGCCGGGAGCAGTGGCTCGTGCATGTAATCCCAGCACTTTTGGAGGCCTAGGCGGGTGGATCACAAGGTCGGGAGTTCAAGACCAGCCTGGCCAAGATGGTGAAACCCCGTCTCTACTAAAAATACAAAAAAAATTAGCCAGGCATGGTGGCGGCCACCTGTAATCCTCAGAGGAGGCCACTCAGGAGGCTGAGGCAGAGAATTGCTTGAACAGGGGAGGCAGAGATTGCAGTGAGCCAAGATTGTGCCACTGCACTCCAGCCTGGGCGACAGAGTGAGTCTCCATCTCAAAAAAAAAAAAAAAAAAAAAAAAGAAATTAAACCAATTTGAGTTTTGTCAGCATTCTGTTTCTTTGTACTATATTATCTTGCTGTTGTGGCATTAGATAGGCATGTTGGAAAACAGAAAAGCAAGTTATAAATCATTATGACAAATCTAATGGAGAAAGCAGATTTTCAGGAATCTAGAAAGAAGAGTAGCCACAGTTCGGAAGATTGAAGAAAACAGTTATCTGAGATAGAAAAAATGGCATCAGATGGACCCTATTGTGACATGGAAAATGTGACTGAACACATTAGAAGGTCAAGAAAAAAAAAAAAGAACAGGAAAATAAAAATCAAGGTTAGTAGAAAAGGCCAGTTGGAGAAAGAAAGACATTCACATTGAAAACAATTTTAAAGAAACTGTAAATGTCAAAAGAAACACACTTGAGAGCCAGATGTGACCCTTGGTCTGTCAATCTATGGCTGTTAGTAGAAGAATGGAGGAGAATCACTTGAAGATATCTAATTTCTAATATACAAATGTAGAGACAGCTGCAGAAATCTGAAGTTTAATCGTTATTCTAAAACACTTCTGTCCTTTATTTTAAAAAAGAAAAAATTAGTTTTCAACATATTCAAAATCAATTCTGTTTGGCTGTATTTCATTTGTATGGATTTTTTCATATATAATATCAAATGGAAGAAGTTTCCCTAAATTATTATGCCCAATAGTTTTATGTTTTCAAGACTAATTCTCAACAGAAATAAAATAGCTCATACTCCTTAATGGTAAGTTTTTTAAAAATGCCCAGCATATTCAATCATCTTTCTCATTTCTACTCAAGTGGTATTGTATCTAATAGGAATTCAATATTTTTATTTTCTTGGCTAATGTGTCAAAGATGGCTGCTTTCCAACTATTTTTTAAGCACTCTAAACCGTATATACCATCCATATGCCAACAAAGAGGCATGAGTGCTTTCCTATGCCATTTTACAGTGGATTTTGTTTTACAGTCATGGTGCTAATGGTTATTTTACCGTTTAGCTTTGCAATCTTATTTCTTCTCAACCTATTCTCACCCCCAGCTTGAATTATCATAAAAAACAACTGAAGCCGCTTTTTCAACGATGTCAGGAGACCAGAGAGATGATTGCGTAACTGTCAACATTATTAAGCAGTCACAAATGCATTGAGACAGGACAAATGTACCTGAATCTATTTTGGGCTGGTAAAAATTCTTACCATTTTTGGCGGTGTGAACAGTTCATGCGCCTGCAATCTTAGCTCAATGCAAACATGAGCTGTAGCTTTGATTTGTTTCTATGGTTTCAAATCACCACAAATGACACCCGTGATGCAGCTTACTGTGATGTAATGCCTCCTGCTAGAACTCTGGTTGCAAAACCCTCCTTGCCCATCTTCCTTTAAGAAATGCTATCACAAAACTAGCAATTCTGATTTTCTGAGTTTTTTACATCACAATTTTGAAAAGATAGCCCCTTTAAGTGCTTGATATGTTTTTGATTATGGTGGAGAGAAAAAGAATTTGCATTGAGTTGATGGAATCTTTAAATGTTATAGAGAAGAAATGTGAGTTTTGAGTTTTAAGAATAAAGTACTGGCCTCCTCTTATGTGGCTGATTCTTTTGACTCAATATGTTATCACCACTGATATATAATGAGTTATCAATAAACTTACTTCAATCTTCTGGTAAGATGGTATTCTGCCATGTAACCATTTACTTTGTTCAGTTGAAAAAATTTAAATAGGATACCACATATGTGAAATAAATTAGGCTACACCTACAACATTTAAAGAGCCACAACCAAGGTTAGATGCATTTGTTACAATGAGGGTAGCCAGAAAAAAAGGCATTTCTAAATTCTGGATCCACCACTTGTCCCCACAGTAAATTTGTGAGATATTTGTAGAGTGAAGACTCTGCAAAAAATATACACTTCATTCTACAGGGCTTTGACTAGAAACTCCTTAGGAGACTTCCACGCCTATGTGGATTGAATAGTCTCCCCCAAAATTCATGTCCACCCGGGGCCTCATTCATGACCTTATTTGGAAATAAGGTCTTTGCAGATATAATTAGTTATGATGAGGTCATACTGGGGTAGGGAATTAGTAGGATACTAGGGCTAAATTCAGTCACTTAATGTTTTTATAAGAAGAAGACAGACACAGAGACACACAAGAAAGGAGGCCATGTGACAACAAAGGCGGATATTGGAGAGATGAAGCTACAAGCTATTGTAGAAGGAAGGAGGGAGGCAGGGAACAGATTCTCCCTCAGAGACTCTAGAAGGAACCCACCTTGCCGACATCTTGAGTTCAGACTAATGGCCTCCAGATCAGCGAAAGAATAAGCTCCTGTTGTTTTAAACCACCCAGCCTGTGGTATGCTTTTACAATAGTCCTACTAAACTACTACACTTGGTGAGGCATGAGCAGTGTATATGCTTTAAGGACTCCTCTGCCCATATTTCTAAGGCCTATACTAGGAATTGGCCCCCTTCCTCCTAGCCTATGTTCCTTTCTCCTAGCCAACATCCTACCTTTAGCCATCAAGGTCTTCCACTCCAACAAAGGAATGACCAACCCGAAGAAGAGTGTTTTCTTAGAGACTAGAGCACAGTCAGTCAAATAGCCCATCCCACATCCTTCCCATTGGATTCCACCTTGTCCCTAGTAGAGAAATAGTGAATCCCTGCCAAGTCAGACGCTCTACCTCTCCCAAAGCCTTCTGGTGATATCAGCTACTTGGGGATTCAGAGAAAGGAGCAATTCAAACAACAGTCCACATAAAAAAAAGAGTTTTAGGCTGGGTGTGGTGGCTCACGCCTGTAATCCCAGCACTTTGGGAGGCCAAGGAGGGCAGATCATGAGGTCAGGAGTTCAAGACCATCCTGCCTGACACGGTGAAACCCCGTCTCTACTAAAAATACAAAATTAGCCAGGCATGGTGGCACATGCCTGCAATCCCAGCTACTCAGGAGGCTGAGGCAGGAGAATGGCTTGAACCCGGGAGGCAGAGGTTGCGGTGAGCTGAGATAGCTGCCATTGCACTCCAGCCTGGGCAACAAGAGCGAAACTCCGTCTAAAAAAAAAAAAAAGTTTGCTACAATAATCTAGGCAAATCCTGTACTAACATATAGCAGCAGGATAAAGAGAAGTAGATGGACTGATGCAATGTTAAAGAGGTATTAGGAGGGCAGGGTCAGGAAGGAGATGGAAGAATTGAGTTTCACTCTGTAATTCTGGTTTGAGATCCTGGACTAATGGTAGTAGCACTCATGGATATGAGAAAAGGTGAGAAGAAAAAAGGTGAGAGACATAGGATAATATAAATTAGAGATATGTTGAGTGTAGTTGTTAGGATTGCATTCAAGTGAATGCAAGAAAATCTAAGGTAGTGGTTAATTCTTATTTACTCACACAGCAAAAACCTGGGAGTGTGCAATCCAGGCTGGATTCTGTATCTAAATGATGCCATCAGGTACCCAGTTCCTTTAGTTGTCCTGCTCTTCATCCCTATGGTATATTCAGTCTCCATGGTCTCAAAACAACTACTCTACCTACAGAGTTTTAGGAAGGAAAAAGAGTAAGAAGAAGAGTTTACTCCCAAGTATGTTACATTTGCAAAACTTCTAGCATGGCCACCCTTAACTACAAATGTGTAATGGTTAATTTTATGTGTCAACTTGACTAGGCTAAGGAATGCCCAGATAGCTGGTAAAACATTATTTCTGAGTGTGTCTGTGAGGGTGTTTCTGGAAGAAATTAGAATTTGAATTGGTAGACTGAGGAAAGAAAATCTGCTGACATAAGTGAAACATTCAATCTGTTGAGAACCTGAATATAATAAAAAGGTAAAGGAAAGGCTGGATGATCTCTAGAGGTCTTCTTGTGATCAGCACATCTGTGTTAGCCCTAAATCACATTCTCGTGCATTCTAAACCAGGCTTCATTTCTGTTACTCATATTCCTAATTAGTAAAATATTTTAGAATAAATTAAAAATTTTAATTAAAAAATAGGACAAAACAGAGAATAATTCTAAGGAAATATATATAATTAAGTCAAAGGCACAGATTATCCTCAGACTGCTTAATTGATACCCAAATAGTTACTTGAATAATTAAGTTTTAATGATAGCAGTTACCGAATCTTCAAAATACAATTGAATAACTCAGTAAAATAATGGTGAACCCTATTGTTACAGATTATACTACAAATTATCTTCAGTGCATTTCTAAATTATGTTATCATGAAACTGCATATCCCTAGGGATAGCAAAGACAAAGCTAAACCAAATGTTGAAGACATTATTGTAATGAGTCATGAGAAACCTGAACCTGGCCTGTGATGTCATTTGTTCTGCTCAACTGCAGTAACTTAAATAGTAAGGCTTATTTTATATTTATTATTATTAATCAAATAAATGGGAAAAATCAAGATAAATTAGTTGACTTTAGTCAATAAAAATCATCAAATTTACAAAGAAGTAAATCTCCTCTTTCTAAATATTATAAAGAAAATATCAACCTGAAATAGCACATTGCATTAAACTTCTCTAAATGCAAGTGCCATAATTAATTGTCCATTTCAAAATGTTTCAAGGTACCTCATGTTAGGAGAAGCAGCATTATTAAAAGAGTAAATTAAGTGTGTGGCTTAAAATCTCTCCTGAGTTTTGAAACAGGGTTTCAGATTATTTCTAATTACTTAGAATTAGTTGGATTCATTCCATTTAATTCAATTTAACAAAATTTCTTGGTATATCCTATGCACAAAACACTGAAAAAAATCTGAGAAATCACAAAGATAAATAAGACATCAACTCTGCACTTATTTATCTATCTATGTTTTACTGATACACAATAATTGTACATATTTATGCACTACATGTGATACAATGTGTAATCACCGAGAAAGAGTATTTAGGATACCCAGCACCTCAAACATTTATCATTCCCTTATATTGAGAACATTGCAAATCTTTTCTAGAGATTTTGAAATACATAATAAATTACTGGTAAGCATTGTCATGCTACTATGCTATTGAACACTAGAACTTATTCCTTCTATCAAAATGTACTTTTTGTACCCATTACCTAACCTCTTCAGGAAATCAACATTATTTTAAATGAAATAACGCTTGTTGAACGCCTTCTGTGTATCTTTCTCGCACTACAATAAAACTTCGTAACACTCTTTTTGACCTGTTTGACAGAGGAAGGAAATGAAACCCAGAGAGATGAAATGACTACCCAAGGGCATAGGGGTAGTTGTGGTAGGACTGAGATTTGAAACTAGCCTTGCTTTTCCTAAGTTCATTTTTTACTTTACTATAACACATTTAGTGGTAAGGAAAAATAAAAGAGAGAAATAGAATCAGCACTGGAAACTGAAAAGAAGAGAAAAATAGATTAGGTCCAGAAGGCAAAATGCTGACCAGAACTTCCATTTGGCAAAGCCCCTGTGGAAAACAAGCAAAAGGATCATCAATTAAAAAAAAAAAAAAAAAGAAAAGAAAAAAAAAGCCAACAGCAGGAACCCAGGTGGGAAAGGGAGGGGAATGTGGAACAGAACATGTACCAACCTCAAGAATTCAGTGTGAGCCGTCAAGAGTGAGGCTTGCAGGAGTAGGCAGAAAGAATTCTTTGTGAAATTGTATTTACAGAGAATGTGGTTTGGGAACTAGACTCCAAGGATTGGATAATTTTAGTAGGTGAAGAAGGGTGGAGAGGAAATTGGAGATGAGTCCCAGGAATCTACATTTTTAACAAACTCTTCCCAGTACTTCCAGTTGATGCTTAAATTTGAGAACTGTTTAGTCAGATATTTGGCAAGTATATCACTGTAATAAAAAACTACATCTAATTTAATGGAAAAAAGATTATTAAAAGGGAAAGAGCTCATTAATTTTAGCTGTAAGATCAAATATTAACAATTTCAGAGGTGTACCTCCTTGATACGGTTTGACTGTGTCCCTGGCCAAATCTCATCTTGAATTCTATTTCCCAAAATCCCCTCATGTTATGAGAGGGACCCAGAGGAGGTAATTGAACCATGGAGGCAGTTACCCGCATGCTGTTATTCTCATGACAGTGAGTGAGTTCTCACGAAATCTGATGGTGTTATAAGGGGCTTTTCCCCCTTTTGCTGGGCACTTCTGCTTGCTGCCACCATGTAAAGAAGAACATGTTTGCTTCCCCTTCCACCATGATTGTAAGTTTTTTGAGGCTGCCCTAGTCATGCTGAACTATGAGTCAATTAAACCTCTTTTCTTTATAAATTACCCATTCTCAAGTATGTCTTTATCAGCAGCATGAGAACAGACTAATACTCTCTTATATACAAATAATGTGCATTTTAGGTAGAACTGGGATTTTGATATAAGTACTTTCAACTGGCACTGATGTCAGCAAGATGGCAGAATAGGAGTTTCCATTTATCCCCTCATGAAAACATCAGTTTGGAAAACCATTCAAGGCCAGGTGTGGTGGCTCATGCCTGTAATCCCAGCACTTCGGGAGGCTGAGGCAACAGATCACTTGAGGTCAGGAGTTCGAGACCAGCCTGGCCAACATGGTGAAACCCCCCATCTCCACTAAAAATACAAAACTTAGCCAGGCATGGTAGTGCCCACCTGTAATCCCAGCTACTCTGGAGGCTGAGGCAGGAGAATCACTTGAACCTGGGAGGTGGAAGTTGCAGTGAGCCAAGATCGTGCCACTGCACTCCCACCTAGGTGACAGAGCAAGACTCCATCTCAAAAAAAAAAAAAAAAAAAGAAAGAAAAAGAAAAGAAAAACCATTAAAAATATATACACCTACTATGTACTCACAAAAATTAAAAATTAAAAAAAGAAAAACCATCCATGCACAACATTATCTTCAAAAGAGCTAAGAAATCCAGGAGAGAGTTTATGGCACTTGGACAGAGCAGAGAAAAAAGAGAAGATGTATTGAGGAGGATAGAAAAAACGGTTTCACATTACCCATGTCACCCCTCCCACAAGCCCACACAGCACAGCTTGGAGAAAGTCCCCCTTCTTATAGGGGAAAGAGAGTAAAGTGAGCACTTGATTTTGCCACAGATCCCCTCACTAGGCCCACCCCAATGCTATGATTTCAAATAAAAGCATAAGATTACACCACAAGGATCTAAGCCCAAAGGTAGCAGAAGAAAGGAAATAAAGATCACAACAGAAATAAATGAAACAGAGGCTAGAAAAACAATACAAAAGAACAATGAAACTGTTGGTTTTTTTGAAAAGATAAACAAAATTGACCACTATATGAACAATTATATGCCAGCAACTTGGTTAACCTAAAAGAAATGCATATATTCTTACAAACATACAACCTGCCAAGACTGAATCATGAAGGAACAGAAAATGTAAACAGACTAATATTAAGTAAGGAGATTAAATAGTAATCAAACACCTCCCAGCAAAGAAAAGCCCAGGACCCAGTGGCTTCACTGGTGAATTCTACCCAACATTTAAAAATGAAGCAACGCCAATATTTCTCAAACTGCTCCAAAAATTGGAGAAGGGGGAACATTTCCAAACTCATTTTACAAGGCCAGCATTATCTTGATACCAAGGGCAAACAAGAACACTATAAGAAAAAAAAATTATAGGCCAATATTCCTGATAACATAATTGCAAAAATCCTCAAGAAAATGCTAACAAACTGAATTCAATCACACATATACCATGATCAAGTGGGATTTATCCCTGGGATGCAAAGATAGTTGTCCATAAGCATTTATTACATTTGCCAATAAATATGATAAAACCATATTAATGAAATGAAGGGAAAAGTTATATGATCATCGCAATAGAGGCAGAAAAAGCAGGTTTTTAAAAATAAAATCCAACATCATTTCATGATTAAAGAAATACTTAAAAATTACATATAGAAGGAATGTACCTCAACATAATAAAGGCCATATATGACAATCCCACAGATAACATCATGCATAATGGTGAAAAGCTACAAGTTTTTCTCTAAGATCAGAAACAAGATATGGATGCCCACTCTCACCACATCTGTCCAGTATAGCACTGGAAGTCCTAGACAGAGCAATGAGGCAGGAAACAGAAATAAAAGTCATTTAACTAAGAAAAGAAAAAGTAGAACTGTCTCTGTTTGCAGATGACACATGTTAAAGCAAAATAAGCCTGAGGCCGTTAGCCTGGAATAATTTCTGTGCCTGGCACCATTATGCAAGTAATCCAAAATTTAACTTAGAGGCATTCCTTTTATCTGATTGATTTTGAATCAAGTTTCAACCAATCATAAATGGCCAAGTAGCTGATTGGTTATATAATTTGGAGCCTCCAGTTAAACCATATCCAAATAAGGTAAATACCTAGCTATGGCCAATCTAGTTTCTTTGTTTTCACGTTCAACCAATAAAAGCTTACTGCTCACACTTCTAGAGCAAGGCCCATGACCTCCTTTCAGTTTTGGTGCTTGCCAAATAAATGTTGTTAAATGTTGTTATGTCTCAAGTTTTTCTTTTCCTCTATTTTTTTTTTTTTTTTTTTTTTTGAGACAGAGTCTCACTCTGTTGCCCAGGCTGGAGTGCAATGGTACAATCTCGGCTCACTGCAACTTCCTGAGTAGCTGGGAATACAGACATGCATCACCACGCCCAGCTAATTTTGTATTTTTAGTAGAGATGAGGGAGGTTTCACCAGGTTGCCCAGACTGGTCTCTAACTCCTGACCTCAAGTGATCCACCTGCCTCAACCTCCCAAAGTACTGGGATTACAGGCATGAGACAGCACACTTGGCCTCAAGTTTTTCTTTTAATGCATAATTTTACATATAGAAAACCCTAAAGACAGTATGCAAACTCTTAGAACTAATAAATGAATTCAGTAAAGTTAAAGTTAGGTGAAATTTCTGTACACTGAAAACCATAAAACACCAATAAAAGAATTGAAGAAGACATAAACAAATGGAAAGATATCCTGTGGTTATGAATTAAAAGAATTAATATTTTTAAAATGTCTAGAGGGGTGGAGCCAAGATGGCCGAATAGGAACAGCTCCGGTCTCCAGCTCCCAGCCCCAGCGACACAGAAGACGGGTGATTTCTGCATTTCTGCTTGAGGTACGGTTTCATCTCACTAGGGAGTGCCTAACAGTGGGTGCAGGACAGTCAGTGAAGCGCACTGTGCGCGAGCCGAAGCAGGGCGAGGCATTGCCTCACTCGGGAAGCGCAAGGGGTCAGGGAGTTCCCTTTCCTAGTCAAAGAAAGGGGAAGCAGACGGCACCTGGAATATCGGGTCAGTCCCATCCTAATACTGCGCTTTTCCAACGGGCCTGGAAAACGGCACACTAGGAGATTGTGTCCCGCACCTGGCTTGGAGGGTCCTATGCCCACGGAGTCTCGCTAATTGCTAGCACAGCAGTCTGAGATCAAGCTGCGAGGCGGCAGCGAGGCTGGGGGAGGGGCACCCGCCATTGCCCAGGCTTGCTTAGGTAAACAAAGCAGCCAGGAAGCTCGAACTGGGTGGAGCCCACCACAGCTCAAGGAGGCCTGCCTGCCTCTGTAGGCTCCACCTCTGGGGGCAGGGCACAGACAAACAAAAACTCTGCAAGAACTTCCACAGACTTAAATGTCCCTGTCTGACTGACAGCTTTGAAGAGAGTAGTGGTTCTCCCAGCATGCAGCTGGAGATCTGAGAACGGTCAGACTGCCTCCTAAAGTGGGTCCCTCACCCCTGAGCAGCCTAACTGGGAGGCACCCCCCCAGTAGGGACAGACTGACACCTCATTGAACCCGGTACTTCTCTGAGACAAAACTTTCAGAGGAACTATCAGACAGCTGAATTTGTGGTCTCACGAAAATCCGCTGTTCTGCAGCCACCGCTGCTGACACCCAGCCAAACAGGGTCTGGAGTGGACCTCTAGTAAACTCCAACAGACCTGCAGCTGAGGGTCCTGTCTGGTAGAAGGAAAACTAACAAACAGAAAGGACATCCACACCAAAAACCCATCTGTACATCACCATCATCAAAGACAAAAAGTAGATAAAACCACAAAGATGGGGAAAAAACAGACCAAAAAAACTGGAAACTCTAAAAAACAGAGCACCTCTCCTCCTCCAAAGGAACGCAGTTCCTCACCAGCAACGGAACAAAGCTGGATGGAGGATGACTTTGATGAGTTGAGAGAAGAAGGCTTCAGACGATCAAACTACTCTGAGCTACGAGAGGAAATTCAAAACAACAGCAAAGAAGTTAAAAACTTTGAAAAAAAATTAGAAGAATGGATAACTAGAATAACCAATGGAGAGAAGGGCTTCAAGGAGCTGATGGAGCTGAAAGCCAAGTTTCGAGAACTACGCGAAGATTGCAGAAGCCTCAGCAGCAGATGCGATCAACTGGAAGAAAGGGTATCGCTGATGGAAGATGAAATGAATGAAATGAAGAGAGAAGGGAAGTTTAGAGAAAAAAGGATAAAAAGAAATGAACAAAGCCTCCAAGAAATTTGGGACTATGTGAAAAGACCAAACCTACGTCTGATTGGTGTACCTGAAAATGATGGGGAGAATGGAACCAAGTTGGAAAACACTCTGCAAGATATTATCCAGGAGAACTTCCCCAATCTAGCAAGGCAGGCCAGCATTCAGATTCAGGAAATACAGAGAACGCCACAAAGATACTCCTCAAGAAGGGCAACTCCAAGACACATTATTGTCAGATTCACCAAAGTTGAAATGAAAGAAAAAATGTTAAGGGCAGCCAGAGAGAAAGGTCGGGTTACCCACAAAGGGAAGCCCATCAGACTAACAGCTGATCTCTCAGCAGAAACTCTACAAGCCAGAAGAGAGTGGGGGCCGATATTCAACATTCTTAAAGAAAAGAATTTTCAACCCAGAATCTCCTATCCCGCCAAACTAAGCTTCATAAGTGAAGGAGAAATAAAACACTTTACAGACAAGCAAACCCTGAGTGATTTTGTCACCACCAGGCCTGCCCTAAAAGAGCTCCTGAAGGAAGCACTAAACATGGAAAGGAACAACCAGTACCAGCCACTGCAAAAACATGCCAAATTGTAAAGACCATCGAGACTAGGAAGAAACTATAGCAACTAACGAGCAAAATAACCAACTAACATCATAATGACAGGATCAGATTCACACATAACAATATTAACGTTAAATGTAAATGGGCTAAATGCTCCAACCAAAAGACACAGACTGGCAAACTGGATAAGGAGTCAGGACCCATCAGTGTGCTGTATTCAGGAAACCCATCTCACGTGCAGAGACACACATAGACTCAAAATAAAGGGATGGAGGAAGATCTATCAAGCAACTGGAAAACAAAAAAAGGCAGGGGTTGCAATCCTAGTCTCTGATAAAATAGACTTTAAACCAACAAAGATCAAAAGAGACAAAGAAGGCCATTACATAATGGTAAAGGGATCAATTCAACAAGAAGAGCTAACTATCCTAAATATATATGCACCCAACACAGGAGCACCCAGATTCATAAAGCAAGTCCTCAGTGACCTACAAAGGGACTTAAACTCCCACACAATAATAATGGGAGATTTTAACACCCCACTGTCAGCATTAGACAGATCAACGAGACAGAAAGTTAACAAGGATATCCAGGAATTGAACTCAGCTCTACATAAAGTGGACCTAATAGACATCTACAGAACTCTCCACCCCAAGTCAACAGAATATACATTTTTTTCAGCACCACACCACACCTATTCCAAAATTGACCACATAGTTGGAAGTAAAGCTCTCCTCAGCAAATGTAAAAGAACAGAAATTATAACAAACTGTCTCTCAGACCACAGTGCAATCAAACTAGAACTCAGGAATAAGAAACTCACTCAAAACCGCTCTACTACATGGAAACTGAACAACCTGCTCCTGAATGACTATTGGGTACATAATGAAATGAAGGCAGAAATAAAGATGTTCTTTGAAACCAACGAGAACAAAGACACAACATACCAGAATCTCTGGGACACATTCAAAGCAGTGTGTAGAGGGAAATTTATAGCACTAAATGCCCACAAGAGAAAGCAGGAAAGATCCAAAATTGACTCCCTAACATCACAATTAAAAGAACTAGAAAAGCAAGAGCAAACACATTCAAAAGCTAGCAGAAGGCTAGAAATAACTAAAATCAGAGCAGAACTGAAGGAAATAGAGACACAAAAAACCCTTCAAAAAATTAATGAATCCAGGAGCTGGTTTTTTGAAAAGATCAACAAAATTGATGGACCGCTAGCAAGACTAATAAAGAAGAAAAGAGAGAAGAATCAAATAGATGCAATAAAAAACGAAAAAGGGGATATCACCACCGATCCCACAGAAATACAATCTACCATCAGAGAATACTACAAACACCTCTATGCAAATAAACTAGAAAATCTAGAAGAAATGGATAAATTCCTCGACAAATACACCCTCCCAAGACTAAACCAGGAAGAAGTTGAATCTCTGAATAGACCAATAACAGGTTCTGAAATTGTGGCAATAATCAATAGCTTACCAACCAAAAAGAGTCCAGGACCTGATGGATTCACAGCTGAATTCTACCAGAGGTACAAGGAGGAACTGGTACCATTCCTTCTGAAACTATTCCAATTGATAGAAAAAGAGGGAATCCTCCCTAACACATTTTATGAAGCCAGCATCGTCCTGATACCAAAACCTGGCAGAGACATAACCAAAAAAGAGAATTTCAGACCAATATCCTCGATGAACATTGATGCAAAAATCCTCAATAAAATACTGGCAAACCGAATCCAGCAGCACATCAAAAAGCTTATCCACCATGATCAAGTGGGCTTCATCCCTGGGATGCAAGGCTGGTTCAACATACGCAAATCAATAAATGTAATCCAGCATCATATAAACAGAACCAAAGACAAAAACCACATGATTATCTCAATAGTTGCAGAAAAGGCCTTTGACAAAATTCAACAACCCTTCATGCTAAAAACTCTCAATAAATTAGGTATTGATGGGACGTATCTCAAAATAATAAGAGCTATCTACGACAAACCCACAGCCAATATCATACTGAATGGGCAAAAACTGGAAGCATTCCCTCTGAAAACTGGCACAAGACAGGGATGCCCTCTCTCACCACTCCTATTCAACATAGTGCTGGAAGTTCTGGCCACAGCAATCAGGCAGGAGAAGGAAATAAAAGGTATTCAATTAGGAAAAGAGGAAGTCAAATTGTCCCTGTTTGCAGATGACATGATTGTATATCTAGAAAACCCCATTGTCTCAGCCCAAAATCTCCTTAAGCTGATTAGCAACTTCAGCAAAGTCTCAGGATACAAAATTAATGTACAAAAATCACAAGCATTCTTGTACACCAATAACAGACAAACAGAGAGCCAAATCATGAGTGAACTCCCATTCACAATTGCTTCAAAGAGAATAAAATACCTAGGAATCCAACTTACAAGGGATGTGAAGAACCTCTTCAAGGAGAACTACAAACCACTGCTCAATGAAATAAAAGAGGATACAAACAAATGGAAGAACATTCCATGCTCATGGGTTGGAAGAATCAATATCGTGAAAATGGCCATACTGCCCAAGGTAATTTATAGATTCAATGCCATCCCCATCAAGCTACCAATGACTTTCTTCACAGAATTGGAAAAAACTACTTTAAAGTTCATATGGAACCAAAAAAGAGCCCGCATCGCCAAGTCAATCCTAAGCCAAAAGAACAAAGCTGGAGGCATCACGCTACCTGACTTTAAACTATACTACAAGGCTACAGTAACCAAAACAGCATGGTACTGGTACCACAACAGAGACATAGATCAATGGAACAGAACAGAGCCCTCAGAAATGATGCCGCATAGCTACAACTATCTGATCTTTGACAAACCTGACAAAAACAAGAAATGGGGAAAGGATTCCCTATTTAATAAATGGTGCTGGGAAAACTGGCTAGCCATATGTAGAAAGCTGAAACTGGATCCCTTCCTTACACCTTATACAAAAATTAATTCAAGATGGATTAAAGACTTATATGTTAGACCTAAAACCATTAAAATCCTACAAGAAAACCTAGGCAATACCATTCAGGACATAGGCGTGGGCAAGGACTTCATGTCTAAAACACCAAAAGCAATGGCAACAAAAGCCAAAATCGACAAATGGGATCTCATTAAACTAAAGAGCTTCTGCACAGCAAAAGAAACTACCATCAGAGTGAACAGGCAACCTACAGAATGGGAGAAAATTTTTGCAACCTACTCATCTGACAAAGGGCTAATATCCAGAATCTACAATGAACTCAAACAAATTTACAAGAAAAAAACAAACAACCCCATCAAAAAGTGGGCAGAGGACATGAACAGACACTTCTCAAAAGAAGACATTTATGCAGCCAGAAAACACATGAAGAAATGCTCATCATCACTGGCCATCAGAGAAATGCAAATCAAAACCACCGTGAGATACCATCTCACACCAGTTAGAATGGCCATCATTAAAAAATCAGGAAACAACAGGTGCTGGAGAGGATGTGGAGAAATAGGAACACTTTTACACTGTTGGTGGGACTGTAAACTAGTTCAACCATTGTGGAAGTCAGTGTGGCGATTCCTCAGGGATCTCGAACTAGAAATACCATTTGACCCAGCCATCCCATTACTGGGTATATACCCAAAGGACTATAAATCATGCTGCTATAAAGACACATGCACACGTATGTTTATTGCGGCACTATTCACAATAGCAAAGAGTTGGAACCAACCCAAATGTCCAACAACGATAGACTGGATTAAGAAAATGTGGCACATATACACCATGGAATACTATGCAGCCATAAAAAATGATGAGTTCGTGTCCTTTGTAGGACATGGATGAAACTGGAAACATCATTCTCAGTAAACTATCGCAAGGACAAAAAACCAGACACCGCATGTTCTCCTCATAGTGGAATTGAACAATAGAACTCATGGACACAGGAAGGGAACATCACACTCCGGGGACTGTTGTGGGGGGGGGGGGGGAGGGACAGCATTAGGAATACACCTAATGCTAAATGAC
This sequence comes from Nomascus leucogenys, assembly GCF_006542625.1. Lineage (NCBI taxonomy): Eukaryota > Metazoa > Chordata > Mammalia > Primates > Hylobatidae > Nomascus > Nomascus leucogenys. Next base: position 22,639,560 of record NC_044389.1, on the reverse strand, counting down.
GAGTTAATGGGTCAGAAATCAACATGGCACATGGATACATATGTAACAAACCTGACATTGTGCACATGTACCTAAAACCCTAAAGTAAAAAAAAAAAAAAAAGAAAAAAATCTGAAAAAAAAAAAAAAAATGCTATAGACCAAAGGATCTACAGATTCAATGCAATCCCTATCAAAATTTTAATGACATTTTTCACAGAAATGGAAAACGAGATTGCGCACTTATCTCTCATCACATGTAAAAATCAACTCAAAATGGATTGAAGGCTGTAAGGTAACACCTGAAACTGTACAATTACTAGACAAAAACATAGGGGAAAACCTTCTTGACATTGATCTAGGCCATGATTTTTTGGATATGACCCCAAATCACAGGCAACAAAAGCAAAAATAAACAAATGGGATTGCACTAAACTAAAAAGCTCTGCACAGCAAAGGAAACAGTCAACAGACTGAAGAGACACCTATGGAATAGGAGAAAATATTTGCAAACTGTTCATATATTCAGGGGTTAATATCCAAAATGATATAAGGAACTCAAACAATAGCAAGAAAACAAATAAGCTCATTTTTTAAATGGGTTAAAGGATCTAACAGGCATTTCTCAAAAGAAGACATACAAAGGCCAACAGGCATATTTTTTAAAAATGCTCAGTATTACTACTCAAGGAAATGCAAATTAAAACCACAACGAGATATCACCTCATACTTGTTAGAATGGCTATTGTAAAAAAGACGAGCAGTAAGTATTGACAAAGATGTGGAGAAAAAGGGTGGAAACGTAATGCACACTGTGGGTGGAAACGTAAATTGGCACAGCCATTACATAAAACAAAATGGAAGTTTCCCTAAAATTAAAAATGGGGCTGGGTGTGGTGGCTCAAACTTGTAATGCTAGACCTTTGGAAGGCTGAGGCAGGAAGATCATTTGAGGCCAAGAGTTTGATACCAGCCTGGGCAACATGGCAACACCCTATCTTTAAAAAAAGAATTTTAGGCCTGGCATGGGTGGCTCATACCTATAATCCCAGCACTTTGGGAGGCCGAGGCAGGCAGATCACCTGAGGTCAGGAGTTCAAGACCAGCCTGGCCAACGTGATGAAACCCCATCTCTACTAAAAATCTAAAAATTAGTTGGGCATGGTGGCGCATGCCTGTAATCCCAACTACTTGGAAGGCTGAGGCAGGAGAATTACTTGAACCCAGGAGGTGGAGGTTGTAGTGAGCCGAGATTGTGCCACTGCACTCCAGCCTGGGCGACAGAGTGAGACTCCCTCTCAAAATGATAATAATAATAATAATAATAATTTTTAAATAACATTAAAATAAAATGACCATATAACCTAGCAATTCTACCTCTGGGTACACATCCACAGGAAATGAAATCAGCATGTTGAAGAGATATCTATATTCCCATATTCATCATAGCATTATGCACAACAGCCAAGATGTGGAATCAATCTAAGTGTCTATCAATTGATGAATGGAGAAATAAAATGCGTGTATGTGTGTGTGTATTGTGTGTATATATATGTGTGTGTGTATACCCCCTATACATGTTATTATATATAAATATTATTATAATGTAATATAATAATAAAATATTATTCTAATGTAATATAATAATAAAATATTATTCTTCCCTATAAAAGAAGGAAATTCTGTCATTCACAACAACATAATTGAGCCTGGAGGACACTATGCTAAGTGAAATACACCAGGCACAGAAAGGCAAATATGGCATGATCTCACTCATATGTGGAATCTAAAAATGTTAATCTCCTAGAAGCAGAGTGCAATGGTGATTGGTAGGGACTAGGAAGATCTTGGTCAAAAGGCACAAAGTTTCAATATGCAAGATGGATAAGTCCTGGGGATATAATGTACAGTATTGTGACTGTATTTAATATTACTATATTGTATACTTGAAATTTACTAGGATCTTAAATGTTCTCACTTCAAAAAAAAAGTAACTCTGAGGTGGCAAACATGTTAATTTAGCTTGATAGTGGCAATCATTCCACAATGTAAGTATATATTAAAACATCAAGTTGTGAACCTTAAATATATACATTTTGTCATTTTTGTCATTCCTCAATAAAGATTTTTAAAAAGTACTTTCAACTGCCTATTAACAAACATATAATAATGTTTGTTATCCTACAAAACTATTAAGAGACTGACAAAAATGAATTAGACATTTTGTCTGTTATTAACTATGTCTCCATCTAATAAAGGAAAAAGACATGTATGTAACATTTGGCTTCCAGGGTAGTAAGTGCTAAAGATGTGGTTTATGCAAGGTATCATGTGGAACAGTGCAACTGGTGAACAGCTCTGCTTGGTTAGTAAAGGGGAAGGGACAGGATGTAGAAGACACACACAGGTTATGCCTTTAATGATGAGAAGGTATTTACCAAGCAAATAAAGGCAAGAATAAACTTCAAACCAACAGAGGGACTAAAAAAATAGGATAATTTTTAGAAACCAAAACCAACTGTCTTAGTCCTTTTGGGCTGCTATAACAAAATACCATCAACTGGGTAGCTTATAAACAAACAAAAAATATGTCTCACATTCTGGAGGCTAGAAAATCCAAGATCCAGGTTCTAGCAGATTCAATGTCTAGTGAGGGTTCTCTTCCTCGTAGATGGCACCTTCTTGCTGTGTCACATGGTCAAAGGGGCTAGCTAGCTCTCTTTGGGCTCTTCTATAAGAGCATAATCCCAGTCATGTGGGCTCCACTGTCATGATCTAGTCACTTCTCAAGGGCCCTGCCTCTTAATTCTATCACCTTGGGGATTAGGAATTCAACATATGAATTTTGGGCAGATACAAATATTCAAACCATAGCACCAACTTAAACCAACAGAAGGCAAGAAAAGAAAAACAAGTATCAAACAAATGAAATAAATAGAAAATGCAAAGTAAAACAGCAGATTTAAAACCAAACATATCAGCAATTACATTAAATATAAATGTACTAAATACTCCAGGTAAGAGTCGAATATTGAGAGCCTCGATTTAAATTCTACTACGTGTTGTTTATAAGAGACATCCAAAATATAAGAATAAAAGCATGGGGAAAATATCTCATTCTAATAGTAACTGAAATAATGTAATAACTTTGTTAAAAGCAAGATAAATACATTATTGAAGGTAAAGAGGATTCCCTTATAACAAAAAAGTTTTAACATACTGAAGATTAACATTCTAAATATAAATGTGTTTACCAAGAAACACATTACCAATGGCTTTAAAAGAATAAATACGGCATAATTCTATTTATGTAGAGTTTTAATACAGACAAGATTATATTGTTAGAGATGCATACTTAGGTTGTAAAACTTTATTTTTAAAAGTAAAAGAGGTATTATTACCACACACACTATAACCATGGTTACTTCTAGGAGAAAGGAACGGTGGTATAGTTAGTAAGGAATAGCCTGGAGTCTTCAGCAGGGCTGACAACACTGTTATCTTTTGGATATGTTTCCATAGATGTTTCCTTTTATTGTTCATTACACTGTGCACTTATGCTTTGTGCACTTTTCTGGCATTTTTATATTTCAGGATTTTTAAGTTTTAAAAAATTATAGACAGAATTCTTCAGTATGTATCTGCATACACGCATAACAGCTTAAGAAGGAAAGCTTGTGTTGGAGAAGGAGATCTGGGTGTTGTCTTCTGCAGACAGCAGCAGAAACCATGGGAATAAGTGAGACTGCGCATGGAGAACACACTGAGAGGAAGTGAGCTCTCCTGATAGAAGGTTCAGGAACACAAGCAGAAGCAGAAGAGGTGCAATTGCTAAGAAGGAGCAATTCAGAGGGTGCAGAAGAGCAAACTGAATGTTAATGTTTCAGAAACCAAAGGAGTAGAATGTTTCCAGAAGAGAAAATAATCAATATTGACAAATTCACCAGGGAGGCGAAGTAAGATAAGAAATGACAAGTAATTATGGACATGGCAATTAAAATGTCAATTAACTTAGTACAAGTAGTTTTAGTTTCTATCAAAACCATAATATATAAATCAATTTATTTTCTGATATTATTGACAGACTTTCACTGTCATAAAGTCATGACTTTTATTACTTGAGTCATTTTACCTTGGATATAAATAACCGATTATAGTGAATCACAGTTTGAAAAACCCAGCCCTTAACTACTTGAGATCCTGGTAAAGAAGGTGTTAGTATCCAGCTGTTTAACCACATAGTGTGAAAGAGATTGCCAGTTTCCTCTCAATATTCACTGTCCCCAAAGTACTCCAATTGTTTACTTTGTCACCCAACCAAAAGAAAACGTTTCCTAGCCTCCACTGCAGTTGGGAGAAGTTGAATGACTAAATTCTGGCCACTGATACGTGGAGCAAAGATTGCTAACAATATGACTACATATATTATTGCTAATTATAGATTATATAGATAGATCAGCCTCCTAAAAATTTTGCTTTGTTCCTATCCCTTCCTTTCCTTTTTATTGACTGAAAGTGGCAACTGGCAACAGCAGCAGCAACCTTGTAACCACCATGTTGCTAGAACCACCTTACTAGCTTAGGTCTTTGGATTGCTTCATGGAGCAGAGTCCTACCCAGGTGGCACTGCATTTTGAGCTCTTTTTATTAAGCGTATTAACCAGTTTCCTAAATATTACATCTAAGTAACCATGTGGTGTGGCATTTCCAGGAAATTGCCTTAAAAGGAAGAGGACTCCTTCTTTTAACCTTCACTCCCTTTCCTCCTTCCTGGACTATGGTTTTTGTAAGCCGAGCTCCAACAATGCAGGTAGAACGCCCCAGGAAGTGACCCTGGGAATTGAAGCCATGTTTGGCAGAACAACAAGACAGAAGGAACTTCAGCCTTTGATTCCATGGAACCAGCATACCTGCCCTGACCAACTTACCTCTGGAATCATTTTTCCTTTTTAAGCCACTACTCTCCATATTTTGTCACTTTCGGCCTAACCTAATCATTACTGTGGCATGCATAGTGATATGAAAATGAATGGAAAGATGGACAAAATGACATAGCATTTCTTCCCATGGCCAAGACACACAACAAAACTAATGTTATTAGATCCATTTAATAGGAAAATGAGACATAAGAACAAACATTTGTTAAGATTTTATATTTCTCATTTAAACAGAGACTATAATCTTCACAGTAACCCTACAGGGTAGGCAACATCATCACTATTTTACAGAAATTGAGACCTAGCAAGGGAGAGCAAGTTGCTTGGCATCACTCAGTGAGTAAATGACAGAATTTGAACTCACAGTTCTCATGAACAAAACCCGTTCTCCATTCTATGCCTTATCTTATTTCCACAATGAAAAAAGAGGAACAGAAGGCAAATTAACTAGAACAAAAATTGCTTTTGCACAGATACGAATAACTCCATTTCGATCAGAATAAAAGGTTTCCTGATTCACTCTAGATTCACAGAGCCTTGTTTTTCTTTTATAACCTCAAGTTACCACACTTTTAAGAAATAAATTATTTTGTAAGTTTATAAAATAGAACCGAATTGTGTAGTTCTCAGAAGAATTTCTTAGAGCAGTCTGTTCCCCTGAATCAAGGTGAAAAACAGACCCTGTTATGTGTAACGTATGCTTCTTATTTTCATCCTGCAACAAGTGCTTTTTTCAAATGTTGAAGGTTGGGACTAACACACAACCACCTGGGCCACGAAAATAGGTCCTGCTGCCACTGTTTCTGTTATTTCAGATTCTACTTGGAATTTCTTATTTTTCAATACTCTTGGAAGATCCTAAATGCTAACTGCTTTTATTACTTAGAAAGGAAAAGACTTGGGAGTGTTCTTTATACGTTTCACAACTTGTCTGAATATTAAAACAGGGCAATAAATTTATTAATGGTAATAAATTGCATCCTAATCTTTGCAGTGAAGTCATGTAAATTAGCACATGACTGTTTACTTGTGTAATAAAAAGTCATGGCTTTAAATGAGGAATTAGACTTTAAAGACATCTAATAAACTATGCCTTTTTCATTGTCATTTAAATCCTTCCTCCATCATTGTTTTATTCATTCAACAAATGTTTTTTGAGCACCTACAATGAGAAGCAGTACCGTGTAATAGTCAAGAGCACAGACTACATTTCAAATCCTGGCTCCTCTTTCGGTTGGCTCTTTGACCTTGGTCAAGTCACTTAGTCTTTTTGACCCTCCATTTTCTCATTTGTAATTCAAGATAATAGTGTTATACTTCCAAGAGCTACTGTGAGCACAAAATGAGTTAATGTGAGGATTACATGTATACATAGTAAATATATAATAAATGTTTATGAAAAATACATGCCTACATACATATATACACACAATATACCAAGCTATAAAGAGCTGGGATATAGCAATGATCTAAACACACATATTTTGTTCCCATGTAACATATATTCCAGGCAGACAGAGGCAGACAATAAACAAATAATTAGATAATAGCTCATGTGTGATAAATGTTCTAAGGCAGAATAAAGGAGATAAAAGTAGACAGAATGATGGTGGGGCACTATTTTTTACAGAATGGTTCAGAGAGGATGCTGAAGAATACAATATTTATGAAAAGATAGGAAAAACATGAGGAGGCCAGCCATGCTGATGAAGGATTGGGCTTCTAGGTAATGGAAACAAATACAGAGGTCCCAAGGCAGGGGCGTGCTTGAAGCATATGAAGAAGGACAATGAAGCCAATGTGTCTGGAGAAAAGTAAGCAAAATAAAGAATGGGAGGAGAGAAAGAGACAGGAATAGCAGGGTCATAAAAGGCTTTGTAGCCAATGGTAAAGGCATTGGCTTTTACCCAAATTTGACTGAAAGGTCTAGCAGGGTTTACAGCCATACCACCCTGAATGTGCCCGATCTTATCCAAAAGATCTTGCAGGACTTTGAGCAGAGGATGGATATTATTTAATACAGATTTGTAAAGGTTCCCTCCAGCTGCTCTGTAGGAAATAAATCATTACAGAGGGGCAAAGATTGCCAAAAGTAGACCAAAGTGGTATATATTGCAATATCCAGGTAGATGGACCCTAGAAAAATACTTGCATATATGTACAAAAAGGCATGAACTTAGCTGTTCATTCTAGTATTGTAACAAGGAAAATTTAGAAACAACCCAGTTATCTGTCTATGAGGAAGTAGCTAAATAAATTGTGATATACTAAATGTCACATATTGTCTATTAATAGCATATTAATAAATCAAATACCATGCCTTCAATAAGAATAGGCAGTGGAGGTGATAAAAAGAAATTGTTGTAATTCTGGATATATTTCCAAAACGTAGCCCACAGAATTTGCCATTGGAGTGGTTGTGGGAAGTAAGAGAAATAAAGGAGTAAAGATGACTCCAGGGTTTTCTGTCCTGAGCCAGCAAGGATGTAGTTGCTCTACTGAGTTTGTGAACACTAGGGGAGAAGCAGAGGATTCCTGGAGGAGTGGGAGGTGATGTGGTTAAAGAATTCAGCTTTGGACATGTTAAATTTGACATCAGAGAGTATGGATATAGGAGACTGAAGTTCAGAAGAGCAATCTGGGCAAGAGGTCCGTGTTTGGTACCCATGGTGTATTCATGGTATTGAAGGCCATGGGTTTGGATAAGATGAACCAGTGCAGTGGTTCTCAAACCCAGCTGTGCACTAGATTCTTGATCAACTAAGTCAGAATCACAGGAATGGGACCTAGACATTATATAATTTAAAATCCTTTGGGCTGAGAACCAATGACTTAAGGAAACAGTATAAAAAGAAAAGAAATCAAAAAAATTTGAAGAGAAAATGCCCAAAATAGAAAATACTATGGGTTGGCAGTGCATGGTGGCTCACGCCTGTAATCCCAGCACTTTGGAAGGCCAGAGGGGGCGGATTACGTGAGGTCAGGAGTTCAAGACCAGACTGGCCAAGATGATGAAACCCTGTCTCTACTAAAAATACAAAAATTAGCCTGGCATGGTGGCACATGCCTGTAATCCCAGCTACCAGGGAGGTTGAAGCAGGAGAATAGCCTGAAACCAGGAGGCGGAGGTTGCAGCGAGCCAGGATCACACCACTGCACTCCAGCCTGGGCAACAGAATAAGTGAGACTTTGCCTCCAAAAAACAGAAAAGAAAAGAAAAAGGAAAATGCTATGGGTCAATAAATTTGAACAGTAAATTGTCAACACTAAAGTTGAAGACTCACACGCTTTTGGGTCAAGAATTTACTTTTAGGTTTATAACCTTAGAGAAATGCTTGCATATATGCACAAAAAGATACAAATTTGGCTGTTCACTATGGTCTCGTAATGGGAAAATTTAGGTACAGTCCAAATATCTGTCTACAAATAAATTGTGGTAATTTAAATACTATACATTATATATTAATAGCATATAAATGCAATATAATACCATATAGCAATTAAAAAAGAATGAATTTGATCTATATGTATCAATATAGATTAATATTGAAATCACAGAATGAAGGAATCTAGCTAAAAAGAAAACATATAGATAAATTTAATATATATTATATAGTTTATATATAAAATATGTAGATTTTATATCTTTAATATATCTTAAATTATATTTATTATATAAATATATTAAATATGTAACATTTAATATAGATTTTTAAATCTATCTATTTTATATATTTATATACATTTTATATTTTACAAATAAAATATATGTTTACATAGGGATATAGCCACTCAGAATCTTTTTCATTTGCTTTAGTTGGGTTTTTTTAGTTTAGTTTTTTTAGTCAGGTTTACCGAGATATAATTTACATACAGTAAAACTCACGTCTTTAATTGTACAGTACAATGAGGTTTAAGAAATGTGTGCAGTCATGTAAGCATCACCATAAACAAATATAATAGTTTGATCACTCCAAATGTTTTCCTCGGGCTTCTGTGTAGTGAATCCCCTTACCCAACCCCAGCCCCTGAAAACCACTGATCTGATTATTTCTCTACTGTTTTTTTTTTCCAGCATGTTATATAAATGGAATTATATAGTATGTAAGATTTTGTGTTTTCTTCCTTTTTTAATTTTTATTTCAGTAGCTTTTGGGGTACACATGGTTTTTTACATGGATAAATTATATAGCGGTGAATTGTGAGGTTTTAGTGCAGCTGTCACCTGAGTAGTGTACATTGTACCTAATGTGTACCTTTTTTATTCCTACCCCCACCACTCTCCCCCTTCTGAATCCTCAAAGTCCATATGTCACTCTATGCTTTTGCATACTCATAGCTTATTTCCCACTTATAAGTGAGAACATACAGTTTTTGGTTTTTCCACTCCTGTGTTACTTCACTTAGGATAATGGCCTCGTGCTTCATCGAAGTTGCTGCAAAAGACATTATTTCATTCCTTTTTATGGCTTGTTTTTACTTCTTTTACCTAGTAAATGTCTTTGAGATTTATCTGTATTGTCTCAATAATTTATTTCTTTTTATTACTGAGTAGTGTCCATTAAATGCTTGTAGCACAATTTGTTTATCTATTCACCAGTTAATGGACATTTGTGGTCTTTCAAATTTGGGGCCCTTATGAATAAAGCTGCTGTAAACATTCAAGTACCAGTTTCTCTGTGGACATATGTTTTCATTTCTCTTGGGTAAATATCTATTAACTTTATACCAAATTTTTTTTTTTTTTTTTTTTTTTGCAAAGGTTCTGTCATGTTCCACAGAATTCTCTGGGAATGAAGTAGTCTGACTTCTGACCTGGCAGGCACAAGGCCCAAAAGGAATTTCTCCATACATTATAAAAATAGATTTTAAATACCAAATGGGCATTGTCTTTGGGCTAAATATACAACATCTGTGACATATACCTACTACTATTTTCAAACATAACTATTATGCTGAACTAAAAGATACAAATTTATTTCAAAGCATTAATACATTCAGGGAAACTTTGCCATTATGTGTTTCCTAATCACTGGATGTGAAAAGCATAACCACTATCATATTTGAGTCTATGAATCCTTTTTACTTTATTAATATTAAAAAGATAGGGAACAATGCCTAGAGCAGAAATGGGTTGCTTCAGAATCACCCAAGGTACTGGTTCTCAGCCTCCACCCCTGACCTACTGAATTGGAATCTAATATAAAGCAATTATAATAATAGCTACCTTCTATTGAGCACTTACTACTTCTGGCAAGGTGCTAATTGCTTTACATAATGCCCTTCATTCCATCCCCACAACAACCCAGTGAGTCAGGTGCTATTATTACTCCTGTAATTCAGGTGAGAACATTGATCCCTCTTGACTCAACGTCGAGTAATTTACCCATGGTTGCACAGTTTGTAAAAATCCTTATTTTTATTCATCTATCTCTGCCTTTAAAAAAAATAAGTAGTGAAACCTTTACAATGATACAAGACTATGAGTAGAGCTGAGGAAATTACTTTTTAATCCTTAGATAAGGAATCAGTTGTGAGTTAAAAAAAATGAGTAAAATATATCAGCTAAATAATGGAAATGAAAACAAAGAGCAAAATCTTCTTCTAATCTTTGTTTCCAAAATAAACTCAAAAGTGAGATTAGGAGGATGCAGCTGATATTGGGTCCACAGGCAAAAAGAAGCTATACAACTGTGTCCAGTGCAAGAGACCACCAATCAATGAGGAACGTGTTTCAACCTGACAACACTGCAGCGGTTATTTCTGTATTCTAACTTATGGAGATTCCAAGAAAAGAGAGTTGAGAAAGATGGAAGAAGGAGAAGTTGATCAGGGAAGGGGAAACAAGAGAGATGAGCTCTCAGGCACCATCTGCTCAGATTCCAGTCCAAAAGATCCTTGGGCATTGATGGAATTGTCTGCCGCAGCACCCAGGACTGAGTGAACCACATTGCCCACGGTACCAAGGCAATCACCTTCTATTCTTTGATAAGCTTACTTCCACCCCAAAATCTGATCTTGCTTAACCAAATCCACTTATTCCAATCATTCATAGTTGCATAAGGAAAGAAGACTCACATTAGACTTTGCTTAATGTAGTTCCTTTGTTATGAGTCATGGCACTAATTAAACCTAACTAAGAATTTTTAAAATATGAATTCATGTAGTGTGAAGCAAGCCATTTCAAGTGTTATTCTCAGGGATAGTTAATCATTTGCATGTGAAGTCTACAGATGAAACAAATGACTTGAGTCATTTAGAGGGAGTAATTGCAACAAAAGTGCCTCATCATGATACCTCTTTTTAATCATTAGCATCCCTTGGTAAGGCACTTAAGCATTCTCAACCCTCAGTTCTCTCATCTTAAAAATTAGTCCAGTTAATCTCTAAATAATTCTTTAATTTTAAAATTTATGAAATAACCAAAATATGAACAGTGGTCTTTAGGAACTGGGACAATCGAAAAACATATTTTATATTTTCTACAATTTTAAACTTTTTCTAATGGACAAATATTACTCTTCTAACAGGAAAATCTACCTTTATTTGAATCCATGGTAGTGATTCCGTGGCCAGAAAAATATCCCCCAGTCCAAGAATACATCTTAATGTCATTGACTATTTTCCTAAAGTTTTGAAAATTCTAAATGTATTTATACTTAAAAAAAAAACAACTACAAAAACCAAATACTTGGTGCTGGCCGGATACTTCATTTTTTAGTTTATTTCATTGAGGCTTATTTGATCATTAGGATTCTTTGCCCATTTCCAAAGCCTCTTCCTTGGTACAAAAGCCTTCCGTGGACACAGCCAGTGTGACCTGTCTACTCACAGATTATACTCATTGCCCTAATCCTCATGCATATAGGATTGTGGAGTTTCAGAAAGTCACATATTACATATAGACAATTCATTGATCTTAAACAAGAACTAAAAACAGTAGGAGTTTCGAAGATAGATTGGCCTGGGTAAAATTCTCATTTTGCCACTTTCTTGCTGTGTGACTTGGATAATCCACTGATTATCTTCATTTAGCTTCCAATTAGCTACATTTCCACATGCGTAAAATGAGAATTATAATACTGACCTCATATACTGTTGTAAGGAATACAATGAGATAAAACATATAAAATATTTATACAATGCCTGGGACATACATGCTCAACGTTCCCACTACACCATTCTTATGAAATCTTTTAACCTCCCATCAGAAAACAGAAGAGCCAACTTGGGTTGCACCTATATGATGCCAAACACAGATGAAAATCAAGAAAGTGATATAATTGCCAAAGTTTCTGAACATTTGTGTTACACAAAAAGGATTATTCAATTCTGGTGAGTTGAGACAGGAGATATTTAGTGTTTTATCTTCTGCAGTAGCAAATGGAAGTTATTGACTCCTCTGAGATAATGTAAAATCCAAAAATATTTAAGAAATAATAGAATAAACTTAGCTTAACATTTACCTACATAACTTTGGGAAACTGATATAAATGCACCTTTCTGTGTGCTCTCCATTCATACAGTATAGTTAAAAACTATTTTTCTCCTATCCTACAAGTCAAATAGAGATTTTAAAAATATTTAAAATGATAAAAATGAGATAATGTTGGAATACTACTGAATTCCTCAGAGATAGGCACAATACGCCTAAAACTGCGCATGTTATGAACAATATTGATAACTACTGGGAGACTTTGGCTAACACTTAGCAGCTGGTGTGCTGCAAAAATACTCTCATTCTTTAAAAAATCTGTTTTTTTCTCTCCAGCAAGAAGAGGAATGCTTATGCACCCAACGGAGGTGGGTACCAAATTGTTTCACCTTTGACATTCCCCTTCCCCAGTCTTTCACAAATTCTCACTCTCAGCCCTAAGGGAGTGTGTTTGGGCTTGGGAGTTGGGACAGGCTGTGCAATTGTTGGCAAAGATAAAGAGTGTTGAAACTAAGGCAAGTGAGATAAGAAGGGAAAGAAAAAGAAGAAAAAAAAATATATCATAGGACAGGTGAAGAAATACTCTCCACTTATCATTTTAAGTTAATTTAAAAAAGGAAAAGGGGAACCCAAAAATAGGTTTTGAGCTGCTTAGTATGATGCAAATTAATCTCATTCACACCCCCTAATTCGCTGGGCACTTCCAAGCTTCTCCTGAAAAATGCAATATTTTTATAAGTGTTTATGAACAAGGGGCTCATTGATTTTAAATTTGACAGCATGTAGGAAGAGAAGACTCTGGTCAGCAGAATTTGAAATAGAATCAAAAGCCTAGGTCAGGGTTGTATCCTTCAAGTTTAGACAAAGTTAGCATCTCACTTTATTTACATTTCAATGAATACTTGGGACACCATTTATGATGAATTTACAGGGGTCTCCCACCCCCTGGCCACAGACTGGTACCAGGGTCTGTGGCCTGTTAGCAACCAGACGGCACAGCAAGAGGTGAGCAAGCATTACCTGCTGAATTCCACCTCCTGTCAGATCAGCAGCAGGCATTAGACTCTCATAGGAGCACAAACCCTATTGTGAACTGCGTATGTGAGAGATGTAGGTTGCGTGCTCCTTATGAAAATCTAGTGCCTGATGATCTGAAGTGAAGCTGAAGTGCTGATGCTAGCACTGGGGAGCAGCTGCAAATACAGACTAACATTAGCAGCAAGGTTTGACTGCACAGAGACCATAATAAATCAACTGCTTTCAGGCTCATATCAAAACCCTATCAGTGAGTGGCAAGTGACAAATTAACCTGCAACTGGTGGCAGGCTTTATAGTGACCAGTGAGTTGATGTACTTCAATTGTACAGCTGCATCTAATGTCAGGCTTTAAGTCAGAATCAGACACGTTTTAGTCCGCGTATGGCCCGCCCATTATTTTATTTACCACTTCCATTCGAGCCTCTTTCCCACACTGGGCACTTGTCTCAGTCACAGCTTTGGTGAACCCTCAAGCTAACCCTAGCCACCATGAGTAAAAAACAAATATCACTGGAGAGCTTCTTGGAAAAGGGGGAAAGACCCAATGAATGGACAGCAGAAGACTCTAAGACTGCCAAGAAAAAGAAAGTTGCATTTAAAAGAAAATACCAAGACTTAAATTACGGGTTCATTCCAACAGGTGATTCACATTCTCCAAGCTGGCTTTGTATAATATGTGGTGACTGGCTACCCAATGAAGCCATGAAACCTTCAAAACTTCTTCACCACATGGAGAACAAGCACCCTGCATTAAAAGACAAAACTTTTGAGTTTTTCAAAAGAAAAATAATGTGAACATGAAGAACAGTAGCAATTATTGAAGGCCACCACTTCATCAAATGTGTCTGCACTGAGAGCATCATTCTCAGTGGCTAACAGCATTGCTAAAGCGAAGAAACCCTTTACTATTGGTGAAGAGTTGATCCTGCCTGCTGCTAAGGATATTTGTCATTAACTTTTAGGAGAGGCTGCAGTTCAAAAGGTGGCACATGTTCCTCTTTGGGCCAGCACCATGTCTAGATGAACTGATGAAATACAGAGGATACTGAGGCACCACAGTTAGAGAGGATTATTGAGTCACTGTGGTATGCAATCCAAGTTGAGGAGTCTATCAATGTTGACAACAAGGCAACAATGCTTGTTTTTGTGTGATATATTTTTTTCAGGAGCACGTGCAGGAGGATATTGTCATGTGCATCCGTGTGAAGAGACCACCAAACAGGCTTTGTGTGAACAATAAAGCTTTTTAATCACCTGAGTGCAGGCGGGCTGAGTCCGAAAAGAGAGTCAGCGAAGGGAGATAGGGGTGGGGCCGTTTAATAGGATTTGGGTAGGTCGTGGAAAATTACAATCAAAGGAGTTTGCGTTGTCGCTTGGCTGCCTCTTCTCTATTATTGTACACTTTGAAGGTGAGGTTAATTAAGTCCTGTCGTGGGGTTTGAGGGCCGGAATCTAATTTTTGGAGTTTTATTTAATGTCAGGAGTGGATTGGGTAATAAAATGCATATTGAGAATAAGACGGCCTACTGACCTTTTATGGTCTAGGGCTGTAAAGCGTCTCAGGGTTGCTGCCACACAAGCCATGAACTGGCCTGGGTTTTTATATTTGATGAAAAAGAGCCTAAACACTAACTGATTTGGGAGAGGTTGGCTAAAGAAAAAGGAGCATTAACCTTGACTATGCCTTTAGCTCCAGCCACCTCTTTAAGAGGAAATTGTTGGGCAGGTCAGGGAGGGCTAGTCACGGAACAAAACCACAAGCCGGACCAGATGTAAGGAGGGGAGGTGATAGAAGGATTATAGGGTGGGGGAGCAGAGGCTGAGGAAGAATTGGAGCCTGATTCAGCCTGGTGGGGAGCAACCTGAGGAGGAGCAGTCTGGGGAGGAGGAGGGGAGAGGTCAGATGGGTCGGTAGAAAAGGAAGATTGAAAAAACTCAGTGACGCTTTGGGGTTGGGACTGAGGGATAGGCAGGAGGGAAAGAAGGAGGATTTGGGACGAGTAGCATTGGGAACAGAGACTGGGAAGAGACTGATGTGTAAAAGAATGCCTGGACATCAGGCACCTCAGACCATTTGCCCATTTTATGACAAGAATTATCTAGATCTTGTAGGATGGAGAAATTGAAAGTGCCGTTTTCTGGCTATTTGGAACAATTGTTGAGTTTGTACTGGGGTCAAGCGGCATTGCAGAAGAAAACAAGGCATTTAGGTTTTAGGTCAGGTGTGAGTTGACACAGGCTAAGGGAAAAGATGGAGGAATGGAGGGTGGAAGGTTGCCTATAGTGAAGGAAGCAAGCCCAGAGAAAAGAGAGGGTAGAGACACGGAGAAGTGGGGTGGGGAGCAGCCCTGGGCTGCAATGTGGGTGAGGAGCCAAAGCAGGCTTCCCTGCAATTGACTTGCCACCAAGGGAATGTGGGTGAATGACCAAGGCAGGCGTCCCTGCGGTGATCAGACATCAGTGGAGTGTGGGTGAATAATCAGGCAGGCGTCTCCGCGTGATTAAACACCAAGGGAAGACTGTCTTCCCGAGTCCGTGACCGGCGTGGAGTTTTGGGTCCACGGATAAAATGTGTCTCCTTATCTCTACTAGAGAGGAAAAAGATCTGGAATTGGAAGGACAAGGAGATGGAAGGGTAGCGAAAGAGGCTGGAGAAGAGAGTGAAAAGAGGCCACTTACCCAATTTAAAATTGGTGAGCTGTTCCTTGGGCTGGTTGGTCTGAGGACCAGAGATCATAGGTGGATCTTTCTCACAGAGTAAAGAGCAGAAGGACAGGGGATTAATCTCCCAAGGGAGGTCCCCCGATCCGAGTCACGGCACCAAATGTCACGTATGTCCCTGTGAAGAGACCACCAAAAAGGATTTGCGTGAGAAATAAAGCTTTTTAATCACCTGGGTGCAGGAGGGCTGAGTCCAAAAAGAGTCAGCAAAGGGAGATAGGGGTGGGGCCATTTTATAGGATTTGGGTAGGTAGTGGAAAATCACAGTCAAAGGGGATTGTTCTCTGGCAGGCAGGGGTGGGGGTCACAAGGTGCTCAGTGTGAGAGCTTCTGAGCCAGGAGAAGGAATTTCACAAGGTAATGTCATCAGTTAAGGCAGGAACCTGCCATTTTCGCTTCTTTTGTGATTCTTCAGTTGCTTCAGGCCATCTGCATGTATACATGCAGGCTTGGGCTCAGAAGCCTGACAGATATGTAGTGTTTACTTTGGTTGCCAACCAACACCACAGCTGCAGAACTATTCAAGCCTTTATATGTTTACATATCAGGAAAACTGAATTGGGCATTTTATGTTGGTATATGCACAGACGGAGTGGCTGCCATGACTGGATGGCTTTCTGGTTTCACTACCCAGATCAAAGAGGTTGCTTCTAAATGTGAGTCTACACACTGCATCTTCCTATAGAGAAATTCTGGCTAGCCAAAAAATGTCACCTGACCTTAACCATGCTTTGCAAGATGTGCTTAAAATTATCAACCCATTAAAGTACATGTCCGTAACTCACATCTTTTCACGCAGCTCTGTGAGGAGATGGATGCAGAGCACAAGCATCTTTTCTTATATACAGAAGTGAGATGGCTTTCTAAAGGTAGATCGCTGAACAGAGTTTCTCAGTTATGAAAGCCACTTCAGAGATTTCTTTTAGAAAAACGATCTCCACTGGCAGCAATTTCAGTGACACAGAACGGATCACAAAACTTGCCTATTTGTGTAACACATTCAACCTGCTCAATGAACTCAATCTGCCAGTTCATGGGAGAACAACCACTGTGTTCAAGTCAGCAGATAAAGGGGGCTGCATTCAAAGCCAGATTGGAATTATGGGGGCAGCAAGTGAACATTGGGATTTTTGACATATTTCAAACATTAGCAGAGATTTTGAAAGAGACTGAACCAGGGCCTTCTTTCTCTCACCTGGTTTGTGATCTCCTATCTCAGCTTTCAAAAGAGTTTGGGCATTACTTCCTAACCACAAAAGACCCCCGAAATGGAAAGGAATGGATCTGCAATCCATTTGTGAATAAGCCAGTTGAATCGACTTCATCTGTGCTAGAAAAGGATCAACTGCTTGAGATCGCAAATGACTGTGGCCTTAGAAGTATGTTTGAGACAATAAATCTCCATACGTTCTGGATTAAAGTCAAGATGGAATATCCTGGGATTGCCACAAAACCACTGAAAAGCCTGTTTCCATTTCCAACCTCCTATCTTTGTGAAGCAGTGTTTTTTGAGTGACAGCAACCAAAATGAGATTCCGGAGTAGACGGTACATAGCAACACACTTCGGGTGTTACTGTCTCCCAACAGTGTCCCATCTGTCACCCCCAGATGGGACCATCTAGTTGTAGGACTATAAGCTCAAGGCTCGCACTGATTCTACTTTATGGTGAGTTGTATAATTATTTCATTATACATTACAATGTAATAATCATAGAAATAAAGTTCACAATAAATATAATGCCCTTGAATCATCCCTAAACCATCCCCCTACCCCATTCATGGAAAAATTGTCTTCAATGAAACTGGTCCCTGGTGCCGAAAAGGTTGAAGACTGCTGACTTATAGCTTTCTCAAGTCCTTTTAACACCTTCAAATTATTCAGTTGTTGCTAGCAGGGCATAAGATTTTTTCACAGTTCCTTTTGTTTGATCCAAGCACTACAGTTCCCATCACCTCACTTTTTATAAAGGGTGAGGTGCTAGAATCCTATAGTATCTTGGAAGGTAGAGGAGATATTGGATGGGAAATGCTATAATCTACATTCGTGATTAATGGTATCATTAGCACCAGTCTGCAAATGGACACCAGCCCGCAAATGGACACCAGCCCAAGTCTTTAAAGTTAGAGTTAACAGACTGTAAACTGGGTACTCACTCAGTGAATAACCGCAATAAAACATAAAGGGTAGACAGAAGAAGATAAGTTTTGATTATATTTTTAAAAGATAAAGAGGCAGACATCTAATCAAATATAGATTACAAACAGCTGCACCAAGGAAAAGATCACATTTGGGGGAAAGGAAGAACATGATCCTCTCTGGACTGAAAGATGAGAATAGCCTCAGATGTGTCAATGTGGGAGCTGGCAACGGGTCACCGGGTCACTCTAGCTCTGGGTTAACAGGGATCAGGGCTTGATCTTTAGATCCTGGAGCAATGAAAACTTTATGGTTCCCCCTCCGACCCACCTTCAAAAATACCGTATCATATACTATATGTAAAATAAAATCCCACGATAATCCAATTTTCCACATAAATATTGTTTTTAATATTTTTCTTATTTTATGATGCTTGTTTTGACATAACTTAGCTTGCCTAATAGACACCTCTTCTATAAGGAGGACTTGGTCATATGCCCACAGTCAGGAAGCGCTGTTAGACCCTCTGATTCTGAAGAAATTGAATACCATATATTCTCATCGATAGTGGAAATCTAATCAGAAATCAAAGATGAATTTAAGATTCGAGCTACAATTTCTGTGGCACTCACTCCCAAGGCTACTGGACCTTTTTGTTCACTTTTCAAATTGAAAATGGAAGCATGAGATGGTCACGGGGATCTCTTCCTGATAGTTTTACATGGTCATGAATCTAAGAGCACATTTACAAAGGGTCATGGAAGGAGAGGCAAAGAACAAGATATAGAGGAGAAAGAAAAGGGGTTCTAAATATGCTTCCCCTTCCCCTTCCCCTCAGAATAGCATTTTGGCCATAAGCTCACAGTCCTTCTCATCCTAGGGCACTCTCTGCCCCTTCACTCTTTCAGAGTTCTTGCCCCAGGGCATAGGCATCCACACCCGAAGTTTATTGCAAATGAGAGTTTCAGTCATCTAGACACTTCTTCTAGATCAACTCTGTGGGGCAGAGAATGAGAAAAGTCCCATATTGGAAGTCTGAATTCATATCCCTATAGAATCATTGTTATGCCCCTGGGTTGAGTTTTCTATTATTTCATTGTGTTAAGGATTAAATAAGCATTTGGGAACATAATTTCTATTTAGAAGATTAGTTCCAAAAGAAGCTGTATTCTGAGTTCCAAAACAGTGAAGCTAAGTCACAAAGAAAATTAACAAGTTCACTTTCAGTGAAAATATATAGCACAGTTTTAAATTTGAATAATATATAGGAGAGGAGTGAACCTTAAAGTTTTAATATGGCCCTGCCAGCGTTAGGATGGCAGTGACGGAAATGCCAAGAAGGTAATGATGAGTCATCGCAGAGGTAAACAAACTCCACAATATAGCCACAGGGTGTAGGAGGAGAAGGCAGAGGACAACTCAAAGATGACTACAACATTTAGCGTTTGGTGACTATTACCAGAAAGGGAACAGGTAAGACAAGAGGAAAGGTGTGAGCATATTTTGGGCCACAGTAGCTTTAAAAGTATCTAGTTTAAAGTTATCTACTGAACTTTAAAAGGCTCAGTAGGTGGTCAGGCAGGAAATTGGGAGAGAAACCAGACCTTCAGAGTCATCTATATAGATGTGTGAGTTAAACCTGTATGAGAATGGAGGTGTCTAATAAAGAAAATAGAACATCACTAGAAAGGAAGCAATGTTATGCTCCTTAAATGTCATATAATTTTTTCTTATTTTCATCCTCACAGGATTAAAGCCTTGCTACTTCTCACTATGTGTGTGGGAGAGGACTGAATGTAGATAATTCAGTGAGGATGTGTGAATGGGAGGCAGAAAAGACAGCACAAGTGTAGAAAAACATTTCTTTTATCATTTGCCCAGTGGCTTGTATGAGAACCTGGATTCTTCCTGAATACAATTATGGGCAGTCTGTTACTGATAGTAAATTTGCTTCCAGGTTCTGTGGAAAATAAGTTAACATGTTTCTGAAGATATCTCACTCCTGTGTGTGGGCAGAATGTGAGAGGATAACAGAGTGGTCCCAAGGACACTGTGGGAAGAACAGGTAGGCTGAAAGCCGTGATTCAGAAGACAACTAAGTCATCACTCAACTATGGCAGGAAGATGTCACCAAAAAGCCACAGATGAAGACATAAGTGGACCAGAGTCACCTTCAGTTGGGGCAAAACCCATGGGGGAGGAATAATATGGGGAAAATACATGGAGTGTTACAATAGCCATGTTACCTGTTTCACAATTTTGTTGTGTCATTTTATGTGAAAACATTTTAGAAAGAAGTTTGAGGAGACTGCTTTAGGGGCTGTTCATCTGACGACCACATGAAGCCTATCCTAATTCCTTTTTAAATGTCTATAAGATGCAGAATAAGTGAAACATTCTATAAGAATAAAAGTAAGTTGATGTGGGACTCTTAGAGGGTTTGATTCCAATTATAAGTCTAATGAAGCTGAGCTGAGTGAAAATATTCTATCCTTAACTCCCGGTATACCCTGGCCACTTCCTGAAAAAGAGATGAACTAAATTAAAAAAATGAGAAGTATTCATATTTTTATATTCTTTTTCTATGATTCTGCTACCCAGGTTCAGTACCAACAGAAAGGCTAAATTCCTTCTCTACCATTTGGGAATGAATCTGGATCCAATGAGCCCAAGCACTAATCTTCCCATTTGCCTCCCTCTACTCCCTCCCCACACCCATTAACAAATTGTGTTTCTTCTCTCCATCTTTCTACAATCAGGCAATCCAGAAAATTAACCCTGAAATTAAGTTGACAGAAAACAGTGGGGAATAAGTAGTGGCAGCATACTTTTGGAGAAGCGAAGCTCCATGAAACTAACGTCATTGTGAATATAAAAGAAATACCCTAGTTGAAGGAGATCATGGAAATTACACTCTTTCCATCACATTACTTCTCAAAATACCAAAGAAGCAGATAATACAAGTAGAAGAATACCAAAACAATGGTTGAAAAAAAATTACACCAAGATTTATTCAAATCTCTCCTCCAACCCCAACCTCCACTGAAATGGTTCTTTCTGAGGCTAACTTAGATGTTAGGAAATTCATTTTTATAGGTATAATTCTAACTTTTTCTCCCCTCCAAATGAATAACAAACCACCATTTGTTGAATAATCCAATTTCCTATTAAATGGGATGCTTCCTTTATCATTTACTTTATTTCACATGTATGTTGGTCAGATTTCTTCACTCTGTTTTCTGTTTTTCTTTCATTTAACAAACATTAATCGAGTTTCTACTATGTGCCTCGTGCTGTTTCAGGTGCTTGGATATATCAGTGAACAAAAAGATCCCTGTCCTCATTCAAGCTTATATTACAGCAGGGGAAGACAAATAATACACAATAAGCATAATAGCTAAGTAATTTACCTGATATGTTAGAAAGTGATCATTGTTATGAAAGGAAAAGAAAAAAGATAATGAGAGCAAAGGTGCTGGGAGCTGGGGAAATTACCATCTGAAACTGAGTGGTAAGCCTGGGCCTTATTAGCAAAGACTTGAAGGAGGTGAGAGAATTAACAAAGAAAATACCTGGAAAAATAGTATTCAGGAAGCAAACATATCAAGAGCAAATTTCTTACTTCTGAGTTATGCATGGTGAGTTTAAGGTATAGCAAGGAGGCCAGAGTAGTTGAAGTTGAGTGAGACGGTAAAGAAAAAGAAAGATAATGATAGATAAAGCAGATTATGTGGGGTATTGTAGGCCATTGAGAGGATTTTGGCTTTATTCTGGTGAAATGGGCAATTGCTACAGTGTTTTAAGCTGTAGGAATATATAATCAGGCTTACTTTTTCAATGTACCACTGTGGCTAATTATCTGAAAATAATTTTGTATGAGTACCAGGAGAGAAGTAGGGAGACCTATTAGAAAAAAATTGAAGTAATCAGGAAAGAGATGATGGTGGTACCTACCAATTCACAATGTAGGCGGAGAGAAGTAATTCAGATCTCAGGTATATTTTGAAAGTAAAGCTATCAGACTGTCTTAATGGATTGGATGTGGGGTATGAATAAGGAACCGTCTGAAATGACTCAAGGTTTCTTGGCTTGAGCAACTGGGATGAGCTGATAACCTGTAATTGCTCAGCTGCAATGGAAAAGGCTGCTGATACAGCAGGTCTGTGTGTGTGTGTGTGTGTGTGTGTGTGTGTGTGTGTGTGTGAGAGAGAGAGAGAGAGAGAGAGAGAGAGAGAAAGCAGGGGTTTGTTGTTTAGGACATGTTGAGTTTGAGATGTCTATAAGACATTCAATTGGAATAATTCATTGACAGTTGAATATATGAGTTAGAGTTGGAGAAAGGAATCTGAGCCAGAGATATAAATGTGGGGGTCACTGGCAAATAAATATTTAAAGCCATGGGTAAACATAAGATCACCACAGTAGACAATGTGGATACAGTTGAGAAGAGGAATAAGGGCTCAACTGTGGAGCATTCCTACACTAAAAGTATGGGAAAAGGAAAACCCTGCAAAGGAGTGAGTGGCTAGTGGAGCAACAGAAAATTCTGGAAGCCATGTGAAGAAAACTTACCAAAGCAGTAGGTGTGATCATATGGCAAATACTGACGATAGAGTCGGGCGAGATGAAAACAAAGACTGACCACCAAGGTTAGCATCATGAAGTTACCAGTGATCTCGAAAGCAGTTTCCACGCAGTGATGTCAAATACCTGTTGGCATGGTTTTAAGAGAAAAGGGAAGGAGAGAATTTGGAGACCGTGAATACAGACAATCCTCTTAAGGAGGTATGTTGCAGAGGGAAGCAAAAAAATTGAGTGGTATTTGTTGAGGGAAGTAGAGTCAAGATACTTTTGTGTAAGGTAATTGGAATGATCCAGTAGAAAGTGAAAAAATGATAATGAAGGAAAAAGAGGAAAGAATTGCTAGAATGTTCTCTTTGAGTAGACAAGTAGAGATAGCAAATAACGAACAAGTAGAGAAACTGGCTTTAGATAGGAATATGGTTAGTTCATCTGAGGTAACAGGTAGGAAGGCGGAGGGAGGTGCCAGTGCTTTTAAGTAAGTAGATGTTGTGGTGGGCATCCGTGCAAGTTTTCTTCTGATTGCGTCCATTTTCTCAGTTAAGGAGAAAGCATGGTCATCAGCTGAGCATAAGAGACATGTTGGAGTTTCAGCAAAATGGAAAAAGTCTGAAATAATCATCCTGAAGGCAAAAGACAGATGGACTAAGGACGTAGAGAAGGTTTACCTGACAGCATTAAGGGCCTACCAGATTCGTGATCATGAATTTCAAATGAGATCAAGAAACTTGGTTGAGTGTTTTCCTCTAGTCTCCACTTTAGGTGATCAGGTACAGGTTCAGAATAATAGAGAGTTGGACTTCACTAGAAAGTGGTAATAGTTTTGCCAAAAGAATGGTAAAAAGTGAGAGAAAGGTAAAAGAATTAAGGGTGTATGAAAAAGAAGGCTTACAATAACTGCCTACAAAATTTAGGGTGGGAAAAGAGAAAATAAAAATATCACAGAGAAACAGTGAAAAAGTGGTGTGATCAGTGGAAATGAGAGTTCCAAAGGGGTCTAAAGATTGCTGGGATTAGGAAGCTGGAAAGAGTGAGGTGGGAGAAGGGAAGAAATGGTGTTTAGAGTGAGAGACATGAAGTTTCAGGATAGAAAAATCAACATAGAAAAATTAGTAGCATTTCTACACAACAATAATGATCAAACTAAGAAACAAATCAGTAACTAAATTCCACTTACAACAGCTACAAAAAATCCATTTAACTAAAGAGGTGGAAGATCTACACAAGAACTATAAAACATCGAATTTATAGCTTCATCATAATTCCTATCAAAATACCAATGTCCTTATTCACAGAGTTAGAAAAAACAATCCTAAAGTTCATATCAATAAAGAGCCCAAATAGCCAAAGCACTCTTAAGCAAAAAGAACGAAGTTGGAGGCATCATAGTACTTGACTTCAAATTATACTACAAGACTGCAGTAACCAAATAAAGCATGTTATTGATATAAAAATAGACACATAGATCAATACAACAGATTAGAGAACCCATAAATAAAGCCACATACCTACACACAACTGATTTTCAACAAAATCAACAAAAACTTAAACTGAAGGAGGGATACCCTATTCAATAAATAGTTCTGAGAAAACTGGATAGCCATCTGCGGAAGAATGAAACTAGATCCCTATCTCTCACTATATACAAAAATTAAGATGGAGTAAAGACTTAAATGTATTATCTGAAACTATAAAAATTCTAGAAGAAACCTTAGAAAACTTCTTTTGGATATTGGCTTAGGTAAATGTAACAAAAACAAAAATAGACAAAAGGGACTTGATTAAACTAAAAAGCTGCTGCACAGCAAAAAAAAAAAAAAAATCATGAACAGAGTAAACACGCAACCTATAGGATGGGAGAAAATATCTGTAAACAATACAGCCAACAAAGGACTAATATCCAGAAGCTACAGGGAACTCAAACAACTCAAGAACAACAAAAAAGCAAATAGCTGCGAGTGGTGGCTCACGCCTGTAATCCCAGCACTTTGGGAGGCTGAGGCGGGCAGATCACCTGAGGTCGGGAGTTCGAGACCATTCTGACGAAAATGGTGAAACCCCGTTTCTACTAAAAATACAAAAAATTAACCAGGCGTTGTGGCACGTGACTGTAATCCCAGCTACTCAGGAGGTTGAGGCAGGAGAATCGCTTGAACCTGGGAGGCGGAAGTTGCAGTGAACCCAGATCTCGCCATTACACTCCAGCTTGGGCAACAAGAGTGAAACTCCATCTAAAAAAAAAAAAAAAAAAAAAAAAAAACGCAAATAAAATATCCCCATTAAAAACTGGGCAAATGATATGAACCGACATTTTCCAAAGGAAGACATGCAAATGTCCAACAAGCATATGAAAAGATGCACATCACTAATCATCAGAGAAATGCAAATTAAAACCACAGTGAGATACCATCTCACGCTAGTCGAGATGGCTATAACTAAAAATTCAAAAAATAACAGACGTTGGTGAGGATGCAGAGAAAAGGTAACACTTATATACTGTTGGTGGAAATGTAAATTAGTACAACCTCTACGAAAAACAGTATGGATATTTCTCAAAGAACTAAAAATAGAACTACCATTCAATCCAGCAATACTGCTACTAGGTATCTACACAAAAGAAATCATTACATCCAAAAGTTATCTGCATTTGTATGTTTATCGCAGCACTGTTCAAAATAGCAAAGATATGGAACTACCTTATGTGTCCATCAATGGAGATGACTGGTTAAAGAAAATGTGCCATATATACAGGATGGAATACTGCTTAGCCATAAAACAGAATGAAATGATGCCTTTTGCAGCAACATGTATGGCTGGAGGCTATTATCTTAAGTGAAATAACTCAGAAACAGAAAGTAAAATACCACATGTTCTGAATTATAAGCAAGAGCTAAATAATGTGTATACATGGACCTAGACTGTAATAGACATTGGAGAATAGGAAAGTGGGAGGGATGAGAAATTACTTACCGGGGACAATGTACACTATTCAGGTGATGGTTACCCTAAAAGACCAGATTTTACCACTAAGCAAAATATCCACGTAACAAAACCCCACTTGTATTCCCAAATCTATTTTTTAAAAAGTTGAACCTAAACTGAAATCCAGTTAATACCTTTGTTCTTTTTTTCTTCCCTTATCTTTTTCCCAGAAATAAGCTATTACTGAATCTGAAAAAAGAAAAAACATAAACAGAATTTTTTTTTTTTTTTTTGAGGCGGAGTCTCCCTCTGCCGCCAGGCTGGAGTGAAGTGGCACAATATCGGCTCCGCAACCTCCGCCTCTCGGGCTCAAGCGATTCTGTTGCCTCAGCCTCCCGAGTAGCTGGGACTACAGGTACACACCACCACACCCAACTAATTTTTGTATTTTTAGTAGAGACAGAGTTTCACCATGTTGGCCAGGATGGTCTCCATCTCTTGACCTCATTATCCACCCGCCTCAGCCTCCCAAAGTGCTGGGATTACAGGTCTGAGACACCGTGCCCGGCCACGAACAGAAATTTTTATATTGTGTTCACAACATCTACTAGTAAGTTGGGGTCTCAAGTGGAAGTTGATCTTCATAAACTTTTGTTCAAACTACAGGCATACCTCAGAGATATCACAAGTTCAGTTGCAGACTACCACAGTAAAGCAAATATCAGAATAAGGGGAATCGCATAAATTTTTTTGGCTTTCCAGAACATACAAAAGTTATGTTTACACTATACTGCAGTCTATTGAGTGTGCAATAGAATTAGATCTAAAAAATTTACATACCTTAATTAACAAACACTTTATTGCTTAAAAAAAGGTTAGCAATCATCTGAGCCTTCAGTGAGTCAGAATCTTTTTGCTGGCGGAAGGTTTTGCATGGATGTTGACGGCTGCTGACTAATCAGTGTGATGGTCGATGAAGGTAGTAGTGGCTCTGGCAATTTCTTAAAAGAAGACAACAGTTAAGTTTGTCACATCAATTGACTCTTCCTTTCACAAAAGATTTCTCTGTAGCATGCAATGCTGTTTGCTCATATTTTATCCACAGTGGAACTTCTTTCAAAACTGTAGTCCTCCTAAACCCTACTTCTACTTTATTAACTAAGTTTATGTAGTATTCTAAATACTTTCTTGTCATTTCAACAATGTTCACAGCCTCTTTACCAGGAATAGATTCTATCTCAATAAACTGCTTTCTCTGCTCATCCATAAGAAGCAACTCCTCATCCATTCAAGTTTTATCATAAGTGTGCAGTAAGTCACTCACATCTTCAGGATCCACTTTTAATTCTAGCTTTCTTGCTATTTCTACCACATCTGCATTTACTTCCAACTCAGAAGTCCTGAATCCTTCAATGTTATCCATGAGGGTTGGAATCAACTTCTCCCACACTCCTGTTAATGTTGACATTTTGGCCTTCTCCAAAGAATCATGGATGTTCTTAATGGCAAATATAATGGTAAATCCTTCCCTTGAGGATTTTGGTTTAATTTGCCCAGGTCCATCAAAGGAATCACTTTGTATGGCAGCTATAGCTTTATAAAATTTATTTCTTAAATTGTAAGACTTGAAAGTTGAAATTATTCCTTCATCCATTGGCTACAGAATTGGCTGTGTTAACAGGCATGAAAAAAAAAATTAATATCCTCGTACATCTCCATGAGAACTCTTGGGTGACCAAGTGCATTGTCAATGAGCAGGAATATTTTGAAAGGAATTTTTCTTTTTTCTGAGCAGTAGCCCAGAAGTGGGCTTAAGATATTCAATAAACCATGCTGTAGACAAATGTGTTCTGTTTTCTTCCATTTCTAGAGCACAGGCATATTAGATCTAACATAATTCTTAAGAACCCTAGGATTTTTCAGAATGGCAAATGAGCATTGGCTTCAACT
The DNA here is from genome assembly GCF_006542625.1 of Nomascus leucogenys. Lineage (NCBI taxonomy): Eukaryota > Metazoa > Chordata > Mammalia > Primates > Hylobatidae > Nomascus > Nomascus leucogenys. The sequence continues at coordinate 22,611,860 of NC_044389.1, read as the reverse complement.
TACAGTCACCAGTTGCATTCACCCCTAACAAGAAAGATAGTCTGTCCTTTGAAGCTTTGAAGCCAGGCATTGACTTCTCCTTTCTAGCTATGGAAGTCCTAGATGGCATCTTTTTCCAGTATAAGGCTGTTTTCTGAATTCCGCCAGAGGTACAAAGAAGAAATAGTACTATTCCTACTGAAACTATTCCAAATAATTGAAAAGGAGGGACTCCTCCCTAACTCATTCTATGAGGCCAGCATCATCCTGAAAGCAAAACCTGGCAGAGATACAAAAAAAAAAAGAAAAAAAGAAAACTTCAAGCCAATACCCTTGATGAATATTAATGCAAAAATCCTCAATAAAATATTGACAAACCAAATCCAGCAGCACAGCAAAAAGCTTATCCACCGCTATCTAGCAGGCTTTATCCCCAGGATGCAAGGTTGGTTCAACATACCAAATCAAATAAGTGTGATTCATCACATAAACAGAACTAAGACAAAAACCGTGTGATTATCTCAATAGGTGTGTAAAAGGCTTTCGTTAAAATTCAACACCCCTTCATGTTAACTCTCAATAAACTAGATATTAAAGGAACATATCTAAAATAGTAAGCTATCTATAACAAACCCACAGCTAACATTGTACTAAATGGGCAAAAGCCAGAAACATTGCCCTTGAAAACCAGCACAAGACAAGGATGCCCTCTTCACCAGTTCTACTCAACCATAGTATTGGAAGTCCTAGCCAGAGCAATCAGGCAAGAGAAAGAAATAAAGCACATCAAAATAGGACGAGGAAGTCAAAACTATTTCTGTTTGTAGATGACATGATTCTATATCTAGAAAACCCCATAGTCTCAGCCCAAAAACTCCTTCAGCTGACAAACAACTTGAGCAAAGTTTCAGGATACAAGTCAATGTACAAAAATCACTAGCATTCCTACACACCAACAACAGGCAAACCAAGATCCAAATCAGAAAAGCAATAACATTCACAGGTGCCACAAGAAGAAGAAAATACCTAGGAATACAGCTAACCATGAAGGTGAAAGATCTGGCTAGCCATATGCAGAAAATTAAAGCTGGACCCCTTCCTTACACCATATACAAAATTCAACTCAAGATGGATTGAAGACTTAAATGAAAGAACCCAAAACTCTAGAAAACCCTAGAAGACAACCTAGGCAATACCAACCTGGACATAGGAACTGGCAAAGACTTCATGACAATGATGCCAAAAGCAATCACAACTAAAGCAAAAATTCACAAATGGGATCTAATTAAACAAGAGCTTCTGCATAGCAAAAGAAACTATCAACAGAGTAGACAGACAACCTACAGAATGGGAGAAAATATTTTCAAACTATGCATTGGACAAAAGTCTAATACCCAGCATCTATAAGGAACTTAAACAAATTTACAAGAGAAAAACAGACAATCCCATTAAAAAGTGGGCAAAGGACATGAACAGACACTTCTCAAAAGAAGAGATACATGAAGCTAACAAAAATACGAAACAAAGCTCAGTATCATTGATCATTAGAGAAATGCAAATCAAAATCACAATGAGATACCATCTCATGCTAGTCAGAATGGCTATTATTAAATAGTCAAAAAATAACAGATGCTGGTGAGGTTGCATCAAAAGGGGAACACTTATACACTGTTGGTGGGAGTGTAAATTAGTTCAACCATTGTGGAAAGCATTTGCTCAAAGAGTTAAAAGCAGAACTACCATTCGACCCAGCAATACCCAGCAAAATATAAATAATTCTATCATAAAGACACGTGCACATGAATGGATCACTACAGTGCTATTCGCAATAGTAAAGACACAGAACTGGCCTAAGTGCCCATCAATGACTGATTGGATAGAGAAAATGTGGTACATCTATACCATGGAATACTATGTAGCCATAAAAAAGAATGAGATCATGTCTTTTGCGGGAACATGTATGAAGCTGGAGGCTACTATCCCTTGCAAACTAACGCAGAAACAGAAAACCAAATGCTGCATGTTCTCACTTACAAGTGGGAGCTAAATTATAAGAACTTATGAACACAAAGAAGGAAACAACAAACAAAGGGGCTACTTCAGGGAAAAGGGTGGGAGGATGAAAGCAGAGCAGAAGATATAACTATTGGGTACTGGGCTTAATCCCTGGATGATGAAATAATCTGTAAAACAAGCCCCTGAGATGCGAGTTTACCTGTGTAACAAACTTTCACATGCACCCCTGAAGCTAAACTAAAAGTTAAAAAACAAAATCTTCAATCTTGCCTCATCTATTATAATAAAAGGATTCATGTGGTATTTCTAATAGTTCTTCTCTCCCGATATTTACTGATGCTAAAATATGTAATTCAAAACTTTTAAAATGGTAATCCTATCATCAGGCTCCAGAATTGTCTACATTTATTTAAAGACGTATCTAGAAAAGAGTTGATTTTCCTTTCTGTGAATACATTTGGAAAGAAGCTATAAAGATTGTGTGTACAGATGACTAGATACCAAGTTGCAGATGCTCCGTCAGAATAAATATTGTTTACGCTAACTTATACTCTATATCATCTTGGAAGTTAGAATTAGCAAAAAGGATGGCATCAAGACAATAGTATAAGTTACATTTATGAGCTTATGAAGTTGTTATTGGAGGGAAAATAGATTCCCAAAGTGTTGTCAAAATAGCTAAGGAAATATGACAAAACTTTTCCTAACCTTCAAATGTGTTCTTTAAAAAAGTTTTATAAGTCTGATTTCTTATGTTTGGATTCAACCATAATAGAAAAAGAGAGGTCCAGAAAAGAGAGAGAGAGAAAGAGAGTCTAATACAATGAAGTTTTAATAGAGCAATATTTGTTTTAAGGTTCAGTTGTATAAACAGATGTGAAAGCCACCTGTTTGCTCTATAAGTGCTATTTGAAAATTATAACAAAGGAAAGGACAAAGTGCATTTCAGCAGATAACAGAATATAAGCAAAGATCACACAATAGTTAATAGACTAGCAGGACTAGAACCCCAGGTCCCCCAAGACCAAATCCAGTAGTCTGTTCTCCAACTTACTACAATATAGGGTTACAATTTTAGAATAAAAGAATATGCACAAAGTCCACTGTCTTATCTGTGAAGTTGTGTTTACCAACCTCAAAACTGGCAAGAAAGTACAGTTCTTAGAATGGCCATAGAGGCTAGAGTGAGCAAGTTACTCATGGAAGATGTAATGAGGCTACTTAAGTTGGCACACCATTGTTTTTTATTACAAACATTAATTCAAGTAAATTTCTGCCCGAAATCTGAAGAGTAACTGCATCACCCAAGGTGTTCACTGTATAAGCAATGCAGCCACTCCAATAACTATTCTGTATGCCCAAAAAGAAAAACTTTTCACGTTGTACCAAGTGTGCAGAGCATTCTAAACAAGTAAGTTAGATATAGACTATTCCAGGCATAAGATATTAGGAAAGGTCATATTGGCATTATTAGAATAGAAATACTGATTCCTCATACACTGATATTACATAGGTTATAGGAAATAGTCCCCTCATCTACAGACAGTCTGAAAAATTAGATTAAGCAGTCTCTCCAGATGTCACTAAAAGGCCAGATTAGAAAAAAATTAAAATCAAATAATTTTTTTTTTTTTTTGAGACAGAGTCTCACTCTGTTGCACAGGCTGGAGTGCAGTGGTGCAATCTCGAGTCACTGCAACCTCTGCCTCCTGGGTTCAAGCAATTCTCTGCCTCAGCCTCCCGAGTAGCTGGGACTACAGGCACACGCCACCACGCCCGGCTAATTTTTGTATTTTTAGTAGAGGCGGGGTTTCACCATATTGGCCAGGCTGGTCTTGAACTCCTGACCTAGTGATCCACCCGCCTCGGCCTCTCAAAGTGCTGGGATTACAGACGTGAATGACCACGCCCGGCCAAATCAAATAAATTTAAACTTAAATTACAATACATTTGAAAACATTTGTTGACACAAGAAAGGAAGCAGGGAAATGTCAACCAGAAAAGTGATAATTATGAAGTTTAAAATTTTGCCATTGTGTCTCTAGCAGTAGAAGCATGCAGTAACAATTTGATCAAGGAGGTGTGTAATGTAGCCGGCTTGATCCTCTATCCAGGCCACTCACATTTTCACCCTATCAGTAATAGGACTGTTTCATTTTCTTATCATTCATGTGTCCACTGGAGTAGCACTTTTAATTTCTTTCAAGATCTTTTCCTTTACATTCAAAACTTGGCTGTTTGGCACAAGAGGCCTAGCTTTCTACAAGCAGATTTAGTTGGTGTCTAATATGGCAAACCATGTCACAGGCTATCATAGCAAGTATCTTTAAACAACAAATAATTTCCTTTGGTCCAGTTCTATAGTCAACTAACCTTCTGGTCTTAATTCGGTTTCCTTGGTAAGTTTATCTACCAGGGAGACAATGTATCAATAAGCTGATAGAAATGTCTGGTCTGCTGGCAGTTATAATTGTAAAGTAAATTAATAGATTGTTTTTCAGGTGTACATTAGTCTCCTGCAAGTTTTATTAAGTTGGCTTAACTACCCAAAGTCCTTATCACCTTCAATGAGTATACTCAAATCATAAGCTGAAAGGGCAGATCTTGGACCTTGGTAACCTCACTTGGAGACAGCCTGGGAGGCCCAACCTGGATCGCTTGTTAGCCTCTAATCAAAATCATAATTACCAGCCCTCAGGGAGCCACTGGATCTCAGAGCTCATAGTTACCACTTACTCTTGGCATTCCTTAATAACTCAGCAAAGGTCATCAATGTCTCCTACAAAGCTTCTAATAAATCCGGAGATAGTTTTTTCACATAAACATCTCCACTCTACAATTCTGTCCATAATGAAACTTTTACCTCCAAGAATCATTTTTATGAGAAGAATGGTGGAAGTATATAAAAGATGTGTGCAGCTGAGCATCACAAGAAATTACCATAAAGAAGAAAGGAGGGCAGGGTGCTGTGGTTGACACCTGTAATTGCAACACTTTGGGAGGCTAAGGCGGGTGGATCACTTGAGGCCAGGAGTTTGAGACCAGCCTAGCTAACATGGTGAAACCCTGTCTCTACTAAAAATACAAAAATTAGCCATGGTGGTGTGCACCTGTAATCCCAGCTACTCGGGAGGCTGAGGCAGGAGAATCACTTGTACCTGGGAGGCGGAGGTTGCAGTGAGCCGAGATTGTGCCACCGCACTCCAGCCTGGGTGACAGAGTGAGACTCTATCTCAAAAAAAAAAAAAAAAAAAAAGGAAGAAGAAAGAAGGGAAGGATGAAGGATGGAAGTGTGGTGAGGAGGGGAAGGAATGAAGGAATGGAGGGAGGGAAGAAGTGAAAGAGAGAAGTACAAGTAGGAGTTCAAGTTTGAATTCTAGATCTACTACTTACTAGCTGTATGAACTTGGGCAAGTTACTTATACTTTCATTTTCCTTAAAAATAAGTCACAGACATCCTTCCATGTTAATACATAGACATTCATATTCTTTTCAATGACTGCCTAGTATTCCAATACACCATAACTAATGTACCCATTGTCTTTTGCTGTGCTTTAGTGTCCCTCATCTGAAAAATGGGGATAACAATATCTGTGAAGGCTGGAGTTAATGTGCAAAAGTACTTAGGACGCCAGGCATGGTGGCTCACACCTGTAATCCCAGCACTCTGGGAGGCCAAGGTGGGAGGATCATCTGAGGTTGGGAGTTCGAGACCACCCTGACCAACATGCAGAAACCCGGTCTCTACTAAAAATACAAAATTAGCCAGGCGTGGTGGCACATGCCTGTAATCCCAGCTACTCGAGAGGCTGAGGCAGGAGAATCGCTTGAACCCAGGAGGCGGAGGTTGCGGTAAGCCAAGATGGCACCATTGCACTCCGGCCTGGGCAACAATAGCAAAACTCCGTCTAAAAAAAAAAAAAGTACTTAGGACAATGTTTGACACATTGTGAATAGTTTTCCATTTTATTCCTAGTAACTTTATCTAAATTGATTGCATTTTTGCATCTCGCTACTGAAATTGTAGAAGTCCTAAAACCAATTTTTGAAATTCAGAAAATAAAGCACAATGCCTATTGATTATGGAGACAATATTTATTTCCATAAACATAAAAATAACTGAGATTATCTGTCAAATTTTAATGTGCATAAATGTAATCAACTGGGCATCTTGTTAAAATGCAGATTCTGATTCCAATGGTCTGGGGCGGGACTTCAGATTCTGCATTTCTAACAAGTTCTGAGGTTATGCTCATTGCTGCTAGTATGCAGATCACCCACTGAGTACTCAGGATACAGATGGTTTGATTCAAAGGGAAAAAATACATAGAAGGAAAAAAGTAGATATTATCTGTAAAATGAAGTTAATACTTACCTCATAAGATTGGTGTGAAGATAAAGTGAAATATATCTAAAATGTTAGAATAGCCATCAATGGGGAACACCCTACAATCATATTTTATAGCTTTACTGCAGGATTGCACAATAAATATATTACTCATATATAATATGTGATTTACAGAGGTACGGTGTATTATACATTTGTCTAATGATTGTAATACGCATATTGCATATTATGTATGACAAAATTTTATTTGTTGGCTTGCTATCTCTTAAAGTTTTATGGTGTCTGTTGCCTTACAGAAATTTTTAATTTTTATACAGTCAAGTATTTCTCTTCTGGGTTCTTTTATGTTTTCTTTGGTGCTTAGGAAGCTTTTCCCTGTCCCTAAACAATAAAATATTCTCCCAAATTTTTTCAAGTAATTTCATTGTTTTTTTGTTTTGTTCTGAGATAGGGTCTCACTCTCTCATCCAGGATGGAGTACAGTGGCTGATCACAACTCACTGCATTCTCGAACTCCTGGCTCAAGGGACCTTCCAGCCTCAGTCTTTTGGGTAACTGGGACTATAGGCACGTATCACCTCCATATCCAGCTAATTTTTTTTTTTTTAAAGACAGGGTCTTGCCATCTTGCCCACACTAGGCTTGAACTTCTGAGCTTAACTGATCCTCCTGCCTCAGCCTCCCGAAGTGCTAGGAGTACAGGCATAAGCCACCACACCCAGCCTGTTTTAGTCTTAATGGTTATGATGGGAGGCTGGGGGAGAGTTCAAAACGTTTTTTAAAAATACACCTACATGAGACTTTCCTCATTGGTTTTATGGTTTATTCAATATTATATTATCATTGCTACAAGAAAGAATCAAACAAGCATATTACATAAAATATACGGATAAGCTAAAAAGTACATAGAGCAGTAGTCCCAGACATTTCCATGTATCTTTCATTCAACCCATTTTCATATTGACACTCCAGATCAACATTAATAAACCACTTAACCATCAAACATGATTGCAAATTAATATTCTTAATTATTGCACATTGGTTCTGCCTATATGCAATCCACTTGTACAGTGCTAGTTCAGTACTAGAGAAAAAGTTATCTTCATTTAGGTCACTACTTAAAGCACATCTCATTAATGGGACCTTCCACGACCATTCTATCAAACCTCAGCTCCTCCCACCCCTTTTCCCTACCTTATTTTTTTTTTACCATTCATACTACTATTTGAAAAGTTGTATTATATACTTATTATCTGTCTCACCATGAGAGCAGGGGCTTTTTCCCGTTATACTATCCTCTAGCATCTAGAACAACACAGATGTACCTCATAAGATTGGCTGAATAAATCACTGAAGTTTTCAAAAAGTTAACGTAATCAAGTCAAAAATAAAAAGTGCCCAGTATCCTAGAAGTGGTGAATCTTTACCATGTCAGTCATTGGATTTAGGCCAGTTAACAATGTACTAAACTAAATAACACGCATGTTTGACTGATCTAGGAATTCATACTACTCTAAAAAATGAAGTATCACTCTAAAAATATAACTATCCAGTTTGTCTATTTTAGGCATTTAGGCATAGGTTTAACTTTTCTGCACTCCAGTGCACAGTCATAGGTGTTACAGCAGGTTCCTCATTCCTCGAACACAACTACTGCAACATGTTCTAACATCAATAGTTCCAACAGTGGACTTCTCTGACTGTTGCAAAGGTGAGCAGTTCCCTAGGTACCCCAATACTGTATGCTTGGATGGGAGTAATCTCTGGAGACTTAAGCTTGAAACCACTCCTCCAAACCTTCCAATGATTTTCTAAGAAACTATGTAGTTTCAAAACTCCCAATATAAATCTGCATTCCTCTTCAAATAGCTAGAGTGGTTTGTTTCCTGAAAATTCGTATATGATCAAGTTTAAAAATAATATAAACTACATAGAACTATTTCAGACTATGGGGAGGGCAAGCAAGACTAACACACAAAAACTTATGTGTACACGTGAGGAAAAGGGATCACTAAATACACTAAAATGTTAATGTGCTCATCCCTGTAAATAGAAATATGGTAATTTAAATTTTATTTTTACTTATCTGTTTTCTCTAAATGGTTTTTGAGGAGAATACATTAAAAGCCCTTTTTTTCTCAAGTAAAATCCTCCTAAAGGATAAAAATATCTAAATGCATCTTGAAATGTTAACGTTACAGGCAACTAGGAGGATTAATTGAAAGTATTAATCTGCATGTAACACCATAATATACACACAAATATATACCATGGTCCTAACTGGGGGAGCAAGTCCCCGTGGTTGTGATTCCCGAGCAAATATTTGTCTATTCTAGTGGCACGGTCGAGCTGACTGCTGTTAGGAAAAGGGCAAGCTATCTTGGGAACTAAACATATAAGGTGAGAGTAGCCAGTGCCGCAGCTGTTGGCAAGCTTTTTGTTGATAATAACAGAAGTACATCCCTTAGAACTGGCTATTTCGAAGGCATAAAATAGAATGGAAGTGCCTTCACCTACCCAATAATTAAATAAAATTTTAGAAAAGACAATATGAAATGAGCAAGATTTTCTATAAAACATCATTAAAAAAAACTTTCCACATAGCATATATCTATTTATGGGTTGCTCTTTGTTCTTCCATTTTCTCTACCCTCTAGCTGCATGACTTAGTTTCAAACCAGCAACATAGAGCACCCAAACAAAAACAAGTCACACTTCTTTATTCACAGACAGAAGTAATCATGAAGTATCACAAGGGATTTGCAATCATCAAAGAAGATGCAGATAAAATAAACCACTCTTAAGCTACGGAAATTCCTATTAAGGAATTTTATTAGATTAATAAGAAAAAATCCTTATACCTATTAATATTGTCATTTTACAAAGATATTTTTCAAATGTCATTTGATATTACTTTTGTTAACATTTTCAATGACAATTTTGATGAGCTCTAATTTTGGATCTTTTATGGTTACTGCTTTCTGTGACCTACGAAACCTTTGGCTAACCCCCCAAGTCACAAAAATATCATCTATGTTTTCAGTTAAAAAGCTTCATACTTTTAAAATATTACATTTAGGTCTATGATTCATCTCAAAGTCATTTTTGTGAGGTAGGGGGTCATTGTTCACTTTTTTCTATATGGATATTCAGCTATTCTATTCTGGCTCCATTTGTTGAAAAGACTTTCTTTCTCTGTTGAATTGTTTTGCCACCTTTGTCGAAATAAAGTGATCATATAAACGTTGATCTGTTTTCAGGCTCTCTCTTCTGTTCCATTGATTTATTTGTCAATCCTAGTGCCAGTATCACACTGTATTGATTATTAAATACAACTTACCACAATAATCCTCAAATTGCTTAACAAAATTTAAGCCTCAATAGGAAAGAATATCTAAATTAAGCTGAAATAAACCAATGAGATCAAGATGAGCCCTCCTTAAAAATCTATTTTTAAAAATTATATCATGGCTTTGAAAACACTCCATAATTATTACTGTATCAACAGCAAAACATATTTACCCACAAATAACTGAGACTACATATTTTTCATTACCTCCAACTGAAATTATGTATAAAAAATATTTCATTCATTTTTCTATCAATTTCCTATCAGGTTTTTCTCCATTAGCTCCAAGTCATTTAATACCACAATTACTAAGCTTAAAAACAATCCTTAAAAATTCATGTGCTGAAGCTGGAAGATGGGTACACATTCTCCCTAGTAAAATAAATTATGCTAAATTGATTTTACAATAAATAATAAAATGTTAAAAACTCATGTATCAACCTCAAAAATATTCTTGATAAAGAAAAAAGTAGATTACTTCCTTTAAAAAAGAAAGCTTTATAAAGTCTTCTTTAAAGTCTGACTTGCAAAGGAAGATTAGAAGCAGAAGATTATTACAAAGCAACTCCCAAATCAATTTTAAAAAATCAATTGTGAGCAAATTGTATATGGCTCTTGGAAACTGCAGGCTGTATGAAATTTATTCAAATTGGCATAGAAAGATCCCCCATCACCACTACCATTTTTTTAAAATAAACTGTCAAACCTCCGGTTTTTTTATATACAGCTTACGAGCTTGAAACAATATTCCATTGAGAGTAACACCAACATTCTTTAAGATTTACAATTTCTTCTTAATCTGAAATTTTGCTTTGAAGCATAATACTCAGAACTTCCGAAATAATTCTCTAATACATAAACAAATAACCCCAAACACTTGAAGAAAATTTACTAAAATAAAATTGAGATGTTTATTACTTTTCTACTGACAGCAGTGAAAATCACTGGAAACTATATTTTGTCCTTTTTAAATGATTTACACTAAAATCATCCTTTCTCAAATAACTGGTATAGCAGATAAAATTCAGTTTTAAAATCCTCAAAACACTTAGATATCAAAGATAGAAATACTGATTTTTTTTCCATTAATGATGAGAATAAGACATCCAGTTTAATCAAGATCTGACAACTGCAAATTTTAAGTATTTAAATTACAGATAATGAATATCATTTGTACATTTTCTAGCTTCATATGGTAGTTACACATCCAGAAAACTAACGGTTCTCAGATTCAATGTCAAATAATGGAATTTGGGCAAGCACTCTTAATATCACTTTAATATGCACTACATGCACATGATGCAGGTAGGGAAGAAGTTTATGAATCCATGCATTAAAGACAAGACAGGTTGGCACTACTGCCAAACGTGCACTGAGCCAATTAGGATGTTGCTCTAAGTTCTTTATACATAATGATTTCCATGAAAATATGTGCAGAAGCAGAAATGTGTACACATCTGAAAACATCCTCTTCATTTGGTTTCCTGAGCTTTCTTTGCGTTCTGTTTTTCTTTTGCCTAAAAATTAAAAATAGTATGTTACAAAATTTTAAAAGTCAGTTTTAGACTATATTAGAATGAAATGTGCCTAAGAGGGTATTCTCAAGCTGAAAGGCTTGAAATACATTGTTTATAAGACTTCTAAAGCATTATGTTTTATAACTTGAGACTTATAACAAACTTTTCCTGGACAATTACATAGTTATTCTTTGCCCTAAGAAAGATGATAATGTTTGGTTTGCAGTTCTTTCCTATCTGAAGGTGAAATGAATTATTATAATTGTAATAATTTAAAAATTCCATAAAGTCAAACTCATTCATGAGTATTCCAAGACAATATATATACACATATTTGCCCATTTCCTGTTCACATGAGTATAAGAAAAATCTTACATTAGTTTCTGCAAACGTGAATAAATGAGTTTGACATAACAGTTTAAGTGAGTTTAACATAATGTCACTAAAGGATTATGCATCCCTGGTGTCAACAAGCTTTATTTATATGACCTAAAAAAAAAAAATGTTTTTACATACTAGTTCAATAGATCTTCATTACAATTATATAGCTTGAACATAGTACTTGTTTTATTCTTTAGCAAATGAATAAGCCAGAGCTTATAGATGTTATCAAGCTTGACCAAAGTCCCACAGCTAGTATATAGTAAGTCCTCAATACAGATCAAAGACATATGCTTTATAGCATTGCTTCTCAATGTATATACCAATGACTTAGAGACCCTGTTAAAATGCAGACTGATTTAGTAAAATGCCTGAGGTTCTGTATTTCTAACAAACTCTCAGATGATGCCAGTTCTGCCGGTGTTCAGAAGACATTTCTAAAAGCAAGATTTTAGAGTACTACAATACAATATTTTTCCACTGTGCCACTTCAGAAGAGTCAATGAATTAGACTTCTACATTATACAACTTTTTTTTAAAACTTCCTTAAATAAAAAATAGAGCAATTAAAACAATTACGATCTCCTTTTGTAATGTATTGGATAGTATAATTATTATTTAACAGTATGATAAAACTGAGTGCTGTGCCTTAGAATGAATAAGAGCAAATAGTCTGTGTCATATTAAAAATAATAAAGTTAATTGCCAACATCAACGTTTTTAGTTAACAAGCATAATTTGTAATTTGATATGTGTATCGCATCTCATACAAAGTTTGCTTTCCTCAAATAATAAATATAATTTGGTTTTAGGCATAATTTAAAATAAAAGTATGTGCTTCTTTCCTTATTGATCTGAGTATGCTTAATAGAATATTGAGAAGGATTAACAAGAAATAAATTTACTGGTTTCTGATATAAACTTTACATCATAATTAAATGAGCAAACACATATAAGGCAGAGTGTCTATACATTTATTAAAATTAAAAATATCACCATTAATTGAGCACTAATTTATACACTTTACAGATATGATCTCATTTAATCATCAAGAATGTGAAGTAGGTATGATTTCCAGTTTACAGATGAGAAAGAGGTTATAAGAAAGTAAATAGTGCCTAAAAGCTCCAGCTAATAAGTAACACCTATATAAGATTTAAATTCAAAGCCTGTATTTTGGTCTGCTTTTGTTAAAAAATAAAAATAAAATCATATTTACAAATAGCATGGAAAAATATATACTGTTAAAAATACTTTCCTTCTATACAGTGTACCAATGATATTAAAAAGTACTGACTCAAATCAGATAATTTTGCATTAATAGATACTAATGTAGATATTGTTGTGATTAGCCTTAACTATTCTTCTACCTTATTTCTATTAAGAAATAGAAAAAGATCTGAAGCTTACTTATTACCAATTGAATCATAAAGTCATAGTAAAATGTGGACAAAATTCAATATTGTGAAGTTGTTTGGATTTCCCCATAGCAATGGAATTTATGATTTTACATCATGTTAAGTTATTGGTAGTTAAAAACTTAAGATAGACAATGATTCATAATTACATGTGTAGACAAAAATTTTTTAATCATAAATATACCTGAATAAATAGAAGTCTCACAAATGTAATCTTAAACTAGATAATTTTATTTTATATTTTAAGAAAGAGATTTGGTACATAATACAAGAAGTTTTATAACTATATATTTTTGGATTACCTCCTATGCAGTTTTTAAATGTGGTGTGTATTCAACGAATTCATCAGTTAAAAAGTCTCATATAACAAAAACATTTATAGGTCCTAACCAAGTTCATTATAGCCATGCCGAGGGAAAATCACTTTTTATTTATTATTTTGCAAATAAAAAGATTTTAGGTCAAATACTTTTATGTCATCATAGATTATAGGCAACTGCCTCAGCTATTCAAAAATCTGATCCTGTAGAATCCTGGCATATAGTAGCACTGCATGGTGCAGCCACATCTTTCCTGTTTGTTTCTTTCTATTCCTTCTCACACTTTGTTCTTTTATCCTATTTTCCCTGAAAACAAAACATAGTAAGATCCACTATTCCAACTTATCTATTTCTGAATTCTATAGGTAATTTTTCTTAGAAGTATTACTATTAAGTAATTAACTATTGCTGGTAAAGATTTTATATAATTATAAAATCTAACCTTTATTCTAACAGTTTTTCAACATGCTTTATTTTTTAAATTTGCATTTATCTGCAGAAAATGATATTTTAATATGGCATCTTTTTTTTTCCAAAATAAGATGAACAAAAATATATTCTTGCAAAGGAAACGGATATATTGCTACAGATTAAGCACTTAATTCCCACCACATATTTAAAATTTTATGGATGTGAAATTTTAAGTGGCTATAAAGCTATTTAGGAGCTACCCTGTGCTTGCTGGTGATGCCTGACTTTATCGTGGCATTTATCAAAATAATACTATTTGGCACAGTACCATAATTGTTCATTTATTCCTTTCCCAAATTGTACCATGAGTTGCTTAAGAGAAAATAATATGTCTCAGTTATGTATACATCCCTAGACCTTAACAGAGTGCCTGAATATCCTTGCAGCTAGATAAATGTTTGATGAATAATTTAAAACATTTCAACAATTCCAATTAAATGAGTCTAAGCTCCTTCAGAACCTAGGAGAATAAGTTATTGCATGCATACAAGAAATAAATCTATCTCAATATTGCTTCTGGAATATTAATAAAAGAACAGCTTAGAGATATAAGCAACTAGAAGGTCAATAACTACTTTCCTTAAGAAAATGAAGGCAAACACAACAGACTTGGTGTTCCACTAACATCAGGTATTCATATGCTGCCACCTTGTGTCCAAAAAATGTGAACTAAGGAAAAATTATTCTAATGTTAGCTGACAAGGTGTTGTTCTCTAACTATGCTCTCAAAAAAATCTGGGGATATAGTGTAATTAAAAATCAAACAACAGTGGTCCTTTTACTTACTAATTTGCACACACAAAAAATTATGTTCACAGATCAATTTTAATGCAAAATTTATACATTTCAAATTTGTCTAAGGGTCCTAGTCCCTAGTAATGTGTATCTAACTTAAAATTTGAGGTATCACATATTTAGCACATTTTATAGCTATTTTAATATTTTTAACAGAAAAACATTTGATAGGATTAATAACATCATATCTAGGTATTCTTGTTAACCAAGCAATTTTGAGAACCACAGTACCCTGTATTAATCTAAAACTTTAAAAACAGTTTCCCATTTTTGAATACACCCTGGGATGCATGAACAGAAAAACCTATAATGGAAAAGAGAACATTTAGCAGTCTTCTGCAATAATTTTTACATTTAATGCTAAAAGTTGGGTCACATGTTTCAATCAATAAGGTATATACACAAAAAACTTATTAGCTCACATCTCATATTATTTAGAATGTATAACATGAAACAGCTTGGTTGAAATGAATCTTTGCTTTGTAAACTTTAAAATTAATAAGGAAAATATACCTACCACGTATTCTCGTCTTTAAGTTAATGGTCCAAAATTTTATTTGCCTAGTAGTGTCTTCTCAAAGTGTTTCTCAAACTGTGGTACACAGACCAGTTGCATTAGAATCACTTGGGGAACTTATTAAAGAATCCTTCCCCTATATCAGAATATCTGGGGAGGGGCCAGGTAACATGTATTTTAAAGAGTATCCACTGATGTTCACTTTCAGAAACACTGATTTACAGTATGAACTTAAAAACAATTTAACTGCATTTTACTTATTCAACAAATATTTTATTGTTACTTATGAAAAAAATCACAGAAATCAGAATTCTTAACTAACTTATGCTAGTTTTCCCTCAGTGGAACAGATACTAGATTAGAAATAAGAAAACCTATTTCGTAGTACAGGCTATTTTCTTTTTAAACCCAACAACGTCCATTCTACTTTTAAATTCTGTTATATCAACTCAAACTTTTGCTAAATAGGAAATATTATTTCAATTATCAGCATTAAAAATCTATTTTTGCTTAAAGAAAGTGTTTTAAATTTTATTTTAATACAGCACAACCTGAGGTCTTGATACTAAGAATCTGGAAGGCTAAAGCAGTGGGGTAATTCTTTATTTTTGTTTTACAGTCTCAGTTGAACTAATTCTTATAGAATAGAAAACAAGAGGCAAAAGCAAAAGAATAAAAATGTACAAGCTTCCAAAAATGTTACCTCTACTCATGCAAAAAATAAAAAATACATTTTATGTTTTTGGAGACTCTAAACCTAATTTAAGTATCTACCAATAAAATACTTACCTTTTCTACTAGTGGTATTAACTGCTGGTGTTCTGCTAAAGTCTTTAACAATTCCATAATGAAAGGCAGATAATTATGCTTCCTTCTGATATTCTCAATCTGAAAATAAAACAACATCAATCCACACTAACTACATTTCTGCTAATTTTGGTATTTTATTCTTTGCATCCAACTCAAAATAGAAATGGTATAAAATATCCATTCTCATAAGAAAATGATTTTAGAAATAATGAGATTCCATTCCCACTGAGAATAAAGATTAATACAATAAAACATGTGGAGAGAGTTTCTTGGGCAAGGCCCTCCTGCCCCTGACTTAGCAAATAATAGAGGCCTTTAAAAGTCCAATCTAACGTTACTTATGAAAATGTCATTTATAAAAACAACTAAAGGTCTACATGCTAAATTAACATTTGCTACTTCACCTGTGCAAATAATCAGGCAAAGTCTAATGAGACCAGCTTTACTTTGTGATCAAGCACAATCTTTCCTGCAGATTATTTTTTATCAAAAGGGGGTACACTGCAGGAAAAAAATTTCTACTTCAGTGGAAAACTATGCACTGTCTAGATAACATCCTCTCAAGTTATGTGATTCTAGGCTTTCACTGCCACTGACCTATTATATATTCCGCCTGGTAGAAGTATAACTGATTGCCCTTCTTCCATAGAAAGTTTCCATCTCTTATAAATTCATTTAAACTTCATATAAATTTGAGCTTCTCTGACTTCTCCTTTAACTAGAGTTCCTTCAGTTAATTAATTAAATTAAAGCTTAACATGTTTGTTTTATAGCAGTATGAGAATCATTTTATCTTTTTTTAAACAAAGCATTCCCAAACAATAAAGCAGGACACCTTATGGAAGTTATGGAAACTTTATGTTGTATTTTGGGCAGATATTAAAAGTTAATTACATAATAACTGCATAAGTATATATAAAGATGGGTAATTTACTTTTTTAATATCATGTGAAATGGAAAATAATTGGTAAAGCTATTATTTCTTCCTTTCCTATCTCCATGAACTTGGCCCTCCCTTTTTCCGCCTGGAATACTCTAGAGCCTGCCTGCCTGCCCCTACCACTTTCACCTGAAGAAATCCTACTAGTTTAAGGCCCATTCATTTCATTTAACAATCATTTGTTGTCTGTTAAGTATGATGCAAACTATCTGTTGTCTGTTAAGTATGATGCAAAACACTTTACTGACACTGTGGGGAGCAACAAAAAGGACAGTTCTTGCCTTACACTGAGGTTCAAATGAAAAACAATCCTTTTACTACCATAACACATGACAAATGACATATACATTCCACATCCAAAGTAACACAAAATTCACAGTTTCCTCCACTCTTTCCGCTTTTCTGAAAAAAAGGTTATGGGATGGACCGCAAGTGAAAGAGAACACATTATTAAAAATAACTTTGCCTTTATATTTGATTCTGAATTACATAAATGCTTGACATGATTAAATAAAATTAAATCAGAATTTTTAACTCTAAAAAATCTGACAGCAAAATCAACGGGAAAAATTTTTAAGTGAATTTAAAATACAGTGATTTGATTATATATCCAAAATAGGATATACCCTAATGAATAAGAAAAACTTAAGAAAAAAACCTTTCACTTGTTATTATACTATTGGTACTATTATTCTGAACCTTTTTATATACATGCATATACATATATACACAAATACATTATATACATACTACATAAATATGGCATAAAACAAATAAGTAACTACATTAATTTTGTTAGGAACCCAAGATTTTCAACTGAATAGAAGAAATGCAAATGATAACTTCCTTATGCACAAAGCCCTTTAATCCTAAATTTGAGTATTTATATGAACACATGATGTATTTCCTCTTCAAAAATAAAATATGAAACAAACAAAAGTGTATTTGTAGCACTAAAAAGGCCTAGAAACAATGAGCAATCAGCAGCACTGAGCCCCTGAGTGCCCAGATAGTGATTTCTAAACACAATTTTGCACCAAGGGAACAAAGGGCTTCTTTATAAAATGGCTGATTCCAAGTTTAAGCAAGAAATGTACAAGAAAAGTCTAAGCCAGGCATAGTAGCTCACACCGGTAATCCCACCACTTTGGGAGGCCAAGGCAGGCGGATCGCTTGAGGTCAGGAGTTCGAAACCAGCCTGGACAACGTGGTGAAACCCTGTCTCTACTAAAAATACAAAAATTGGCTGGGCGTGGAGGCAGGCACCTGTAATCCCAGCTACTCGGGAGGCTGAGGCAGGAGAATTGCTTTAACCCAGGAGGAGGCAGAGGTTGCAGTGAGCCAAGATAGTGCCCTGCACTCCAGCCTGAGCAACAGAGCAAGACTCTGTCTCCAAAAAAAAAAAGGTCTGAAACATTTTATATTAGAAAGCAAGGAAGCTGGCTGGGCATAGTGGCTCATACCTGTAATTCCTGCACTTTGGGAAGCCAAGGCAAGAGGATCATTTGAGGCCAGGAGTTTGAGACCAGCCTGGCTAACATACTGAAATCCTGTCTCTACTAAAAATACAAAAATTAGCTGGGCATGGTGGCACAGGCCTGTAATCCCAGCTACTCGGGAGGTTGAGGCAGCAGAATTGCTTGAACCCGGGAGGCAGAGGTTGCAGTGAGCCAAATTCGCCTTACTACACTCCAGCTTGGGCAACAAAGTGAGACTCCATCTTGAAAAAAAAAAAAAAAGAAAGCAAGGAAGCTATCAGAAACTAAGGGGGTTATGTCAAAAGGACTTAGGAGACAGCCTGAAGTGGCTCCCAATGGCCAAAGATAGGATAATTTGAGCATCAGTAAGAATAATAACACGCCGAATGCAGTGGCTCATGCCTATAATCCCAGCACTTTGGGAGGCCAAGGCAGGTGGATCACTTGAGGTCAGGAGTTCGAGATCAGCCTAGACAACATGGTGAAATCCGTCTTTACTAAAAATAAAAAAATTAGGCAGGCGTGCAGGCAGGTGCCTATAATCCCAGCTTCTTGGGAGGCTGAGGCAGAAGAATTACTTGAACCCGGGAGGAGGAGGCTGCACTGAGCCCACATCATGCCCTGCACTCCAGCCTGGGCAACAGAGTGAGACTCTGTCTCCAGAAAAAAAAAAGTCTCAAACATCTTATACTAGAAAGGAAGGAAGCTGGCTGGGCAAAGTGGCTCACACCTGTAATCCCAGCACTTTGGTAAGCCAAGGCAGGAGGATCATTTGAGGCCAGGAGATCGAGACCAGCCTGGATAACATGGTGAAACTCTGTCTCTACTAAAAATACAAAAATTAGCCGAGTGTGGTGCTCTGGGCCTGTAATCCCAGCTACTTGGGAGGCTGAGGCAGGAGAACTGCTTGAACTGGGAGGGAGAGGTTGCAGTGAGCCAAGACCGCCTCACTGCACTACAGCTTGGGCAACAAAGCAAGACTCCATCTCAAAAAAAAAAAAAAAAAAAAAAAAAAGCAAGGAAGCTATCCAGAAACTAAGGGGGTTATGTCAAAAAGACTTAGGAGACAGCCTGAAGTGGCTGCCACTGGCCAAAGAAGGGATAATTTGAGCATCAATAAGAATAATAACAGGCTGGGCACAGTGGCTGATGCCTGTAATCCAAGCACTTTGGGAGGCCGAGGTGGGCAGATCACTTGAGGTCAGGAGTTCAAGATCAGCATGGCCAACGTGGCAAAACCCTCTCTCTATTAAAAATACAAAAATTAGCCTAGCCAGGCATGGTGGTGCACACCTGTAATCCCAGCTACTTGAGAGTCTGAGGAAGGGGAATTGCTTGAACCTGGGAGGTGGAGGTTGCAGTGAGCCAAGATTGCACCACTGCACTCTAGACTTGGCGACAGAGTGAGACTCCATCCAAAAAAAAAAAAAAGAATTATAACTACAGTGAACTGAAACATCACATAGGTTAAAATTCTATTCCTAATAATATTTTATGAAAATAAAAATGAAAGACATCTCACTACTTATCTTTGTAGGGTGTCAGAGAATCAACATATTATTTGAAATCTGGTAAATGATAGGAGGGAAAGCCATCAGATATTCAATGTACCTTCATCTTGAAATATACTGCTTTATATTAAAACATTAAAGGAACACATTTTTAAAAACATACCTTGTATCTTTTTAATTTCTGTACTTCTTCTTCAATAAGCATCTGATTTTTGGCAACTTCTGACTGAATAGCACTTAACATACTATTACCTTGATCTGTATCCATGGGTTCCTCCTTGGGGGAAGGAAAAGAAATAGCACACCCTAATAATTGAGGCTTACATTCAGAATATTTTAAAATGATAAACACAGTATGATTATTTTCAAATTTCTACTCTTCATATTGATAGCAGCATGCCAGCCTAACAGCAGCATTAAAGGATAAAAGCCCCAAAATAGTAACTTCCATATTTCTATTTCTAATAATATGAATTTTCATCTAAAAACAACCTACACTGTAATATACTCTATTGCCATATTCTCCTAATACACTATAAAATAAATTTTCTTAAATATACTCTTAAGAAAACGTGCTCAAAGGATTGTAAAATAAACTTTGTCTACTAAATCTCTTCTCCAATGACATTTACTATACAAAGATAATCATAGACTAGTAAAGACTGCATGTGACTCTAAATGTACCCAGTTAACTCTTTGAAAATTAACTTAATTATATAATGAAATCACAGAAAATAGTTAAAATAGTTCATTCCTAACACTTATTTAGCATTTACCATTTGTTAGTCATTAAGTGATTTACATATACCTCATTTACTCCTCATGACAATCTTCTAAGGTAAATACTATTTATTATCTTTATGCTATATGAAGAAACTGAGGCACAAGGAAATATACTCAAATTCCTATATCCACTAAGTGCAAAGCCAGGAACCGAATCTAGGCAGCCTGAATCCAGTGTGTAGTCGCTTAACCACCATTCAGACCACTTGATTTTATATATATATATTTAAAGTAAATACTTTTCCTGAGAGAATAACCAAGCTAGAACTTTGTACTTAGAAACATGGCCACGAACCTCTGCAAGTTGTCTTTGTAACTCTGCTATCTTCTGTTCATATATCATTTTTCTGTCAGACACAATGGCCATTAAATTAAATCGAATTTCACCTTCACTGTACCTAGAAGAAAATTATTTAAGTTTATAATGTAATAAAGAATTGTACAACTATTACCATTAAGATAATCCATCGTGATTCCCCTCTTGATTTCCTAGTATAAACAAAAGTCTATCAATTGGCTAACAATAAAAACGGACACTTTTAAAAAGCTTTCAGGTCAGGCACATAGGTGCCTCCCAGCTATTTGGGAGGCTCAGGAGTGGAGAGGATCCTTTGAGTTTAGAAGCTTGAGGCTGCAGTGAGCTATGATAGTGCACTATACTGCAGTCTGGGCAACAGAACAAGACCCTGTCTCTTTAAAAAAAAAAAAAAAAAAAGCTTTCATATAGGAAAGACAACTGTAGAAAAAAAATTAGCTACATTTCATCAATCACAAATGTTTTTTAAATATTCTAAAATGTTAGTACCACTTAAAACATTTGAAATAAAAAAATTTTCATCAATTTCCCTACCTTTATAAGAAATATGGCAACTTATTAACTTAAGAGCTCAGAAAAAAACAAATGGAGACTCCATATTTCTTAAATTACTTAGACTGATATCTTGATGGGTATTAACTATGCTCCTTATTATATAATTTTTTCCAAGTCATGATGAACTTTCTATTTTTAATTTATATATTTTAAATTTTATCTTATACGTAAATAAATATAACATATTTTATTAATATAATGTATAATTATATCGTATAGTAAAATTTCTGAATGTTTGATTTTCTCACTACTCTGATATCAATGAAACATAACATAAGCTGGTTCATGGTAGCAACTGACATTAAAAGCATTATTCATAACACTATGTAAATGGCATTAAGATGAAAATATATAGAAAATATAAGCCCATTTTGCATTAGTTTATCTCTAAGAGTTTCTCATACACAGCTCTATTCACTGAAAAGAAATGGCCCCAAAATAACTACAGTAATTTGAACTATGTAAAAATGTCTTTAAAACTGATTGTGGGACTTCCATGTCCCTATTCCTGCCAGTAAGTACAACTAAAAACTCTGGACATAATGTTTTTTAAAAAGAGCAAGCAAGAACATTCTGAAAGGTAGAAAAAAGCAGACAAGCTGGGGAACTCAGGAACAAACAATGATACAATAGTGAATTCCCTGAGGTTTTTTTCTGCCTCATATATCCCAGACTTGGAGCTGAAGAAACCAGCAACCGAGAAATACCACAGGCACAGACAAAAAAAAAAAGCCCCAACAAAAGTCTGCTCTCTCCAGCCAAATAGAAAAGGTGCAGCCTCAGAAGACAGAAAACTTTTAGACAATAATCATTCCACTATAGCCAAACATGATTGAAAAATCTGTGACCTCACCCCTACTCAAAACCAGTAAAAGCAGAATAGAGAGCCTGGACTTCCAATCTTGTCTTCCAACCTTTAACAAGGTTCCTAGGTTGGTATTAAAAAAGGCTGGGTAGGGAATGGGGACTTTCATCCCTGCCGTATGGTAATGACAACACCCATTTGTGGTATCAGAGGACACAGAATGGGAAGCCAAAATTGTCACTACCATCCAGTGGGAAAGTAGCCTCTCCCACTTCAGCATGAGTGGAAAGCAATAGCAAAGCACTCCTACCCCTCTCAGCCAGAGTGGTATCAACAGAAACCCTGCTGGGGGGCTAGAACTCCCATCTCTGCCCAGCAATAACAAGAAGGCTTATTTCATTTCAGTTGTCACTGAAGGCCTAGTAGGGAAGCTGGACTTCTACTCCCACCTGGCAGTAATAAGGTGGCACCCACAATTTACCCTGTCAGAGCCATGTCCATAAAAACCAACTCACACAGAAATTTTAAATAAGATCCAAAGTCTTACTTTTATAGACATAGAGAAGATTATACTAAAATTTATATGGGAAGGCAGAGGAACTATAATAGTTAAAACAATTTTGAAGAGAAGAATACGATGAAAGGCATCGGTCTACCTGATTTCAAGACTTAGAGTTACAGTAATCAACACAATGTAGTACTGGCAGAGGAACAGATAAATGGAACAATTGACAGAATAGTGAGCCCAGAAATAGACGCACACAAATATGCTCCACTTTTGCAAAGGTGCAGAAGGAATTCAGTGGAGGAAGGATAGCCTTTTCCACCACTGGTGCCTGAGTAATTGAATATGCATAGGCAAAAAAAAAAAAAATGACCCTTGATCTAAATGTCAAACCATATACAAAAATTAACTCAAAATACATCATTGACTTACGTGTAAAACATTAAACTATAAACTTTTAAGAAAATAACACAGGAAAAAAATTTTGGTATCTACACCGAGACAAAGAATTCTTAGACTTGACAACAAAAACACAATTCATAGTGTGAAATACTGATAAACTGTACTTCATCAGGATTAAGACCTTTTGCTCTTTGAAAGACCATTTTGGGAGTACAAGCGGATGGGCTACAGACTGGGAGAGAATATGTGCAGGCAATGTGTTTGATGAAGGATTAGCATCTAAAATACGTAAAGAACTTCAGACTCAAGAGTCAAAAAACAATCAGAAAATGAGCTAAAGGCATGAAAAGATTTTCAACATCATTAGTCATCAGGGAAATGCAGACTAAAACCACAACGAAGTATCACTATACATCTATTAGAATGGTTAAACTAAAAACGGTGGTAACACCAAATGCTAAAAAGGATGCCGAGGAACTAGACCATTCATATATTGCTAGTAGAAATATAAAATGGTACAGTCACTCTGGAAAAGAGTTTGGTAGTTTCTTAAAAAAAAAAAAAATATCCATTTACCATGCAACCCAGCAATGACACACATAGGCATTTATCCCAGAGAAATGAAAATTTGCAGTCACAAAAAACCTGCACAAAAACGTTTATTGTAGCTTTATTCGCAGTAGTCAAAAAATAGAAAACAATCCAGATGTCCTTCAATGGATGAAGAGGCAAAAAACTGGTATATCCATACCACAGAATACCATCTATGAATAAAAAAAGAACTACTGATACACTTAAAAACTTGAATGAATCTCCAGAGAATTACACTGAGTGAAAAAGCTAATGCAAAAAGGTTACATACTGTAAAATTCATATATAACATTCTTTAAATGACAAAAATTATAGAATTAGGGATTGAGGAGTGAAGGAAAGGGAAAGGCAGCAGGGAGAGAAGTGGTTGTGCCTAAAAAGAACAATATAAGGGATCTTTGTGGAGAGCAAATTTTGCTGTATCTTGACTACATCAATGCCAGTATCCTGGCTGTGATATTACACTATAGTTTTGCAAGATGTTGCCACTGAAAGATAAAAAATACACGATGTCTCTGTATTATTTCTTACAACTGAATATATATAATTATCTGAAATTGAATATACAATTACCCCAAAATAAAGAGCTTAATATTAAAAATAAACCCTCAAAAACAAAACTCTACAAAATAACTGTACAATTATCCAACAGTACAAAATACCTAGCTGGGTGCAGTGGCTCATGCCTGTAATCCCAGCACTTTGGGAGGCCAAGGCGGGCAGATCACTTAAGGTCAGGAGTTTGAGACAAGCCTGGACAACATGGTGAAACTCCATCTCTACTGAAAATACAAAAATTAGCCGGGTGTGGTGGCATGTGCCCATAATCCCAGCTACTCGAGATGCTGAGACACGAGAATCACTTGAACTCGGGGGGCAGAGGTTGCAGTGAGCCGAGATTGTGCCACTGCACTCCAGCCTGGGCGACCCAGTGAGACTCTGTCTCAAAAAATAAGAAAATGAAACTAAAGAATTATCTAACTTAATGGAAATCCACATGTTTAACTTCTCTAAAGACAAGATGACATTCTACTACATGAAATTTAGAGATTTTCTGAAATAGACTTCTTAAATGCATTAACCCAATCAAAAGTAGATGTTTGGCTGGGCACAGTGGCTCACGCCTGTAATCCTACCACTTTGGGAGGTCGAGGCAGGCGGATGGCTTGAGCTCAGGAGTCTGAGACCAGCCTGGGCAACATGGTGAAAACCCGTCTCTACAAAAAATTAAAAAGAAAAAAAAAAGTAGATGTTCAATGCACACTGCTAAAATAACAAAATACAAGTTTAAAAAATACTTAAAAAACAGAATATTATGCCAATGAGATTATATGAGCATTTACTTTTGTATCCTTTTTTCTATGACAGGCCTTACTGCACTGATCCAATCATCTTGATTGCATGCACCTAGAAAGAAATTTTAAAACAGTTAACACAAATAAAAATAAGAACAATCAACTTTAACATGCAAAAGTTTGGCCCAAAATATTTTTTTACAAATATTTTAATATATTTAGAGCAGTAAAACTCTTTTTAGTATAATTATGTTGTTTCAATTCCATAAATAAATTTTTATAACAGACATAGAAAAATAAATATTTTTAAATATAGAGGCAGCATGTAAATCTGCATTAGATAAACTATTGGTTCTATGAATGGGGCATGGCAAAAAGTACAAACAAAATGAACCCATGTTAATTTTTTTAAAATCTAAAAGTAAAAAGTTTTATGAATAGCCTATAACATTAGATTCAACTAAAACAAGTTGTGTTGGACTTCAAACCTATTATTAAAAAAAGAAAAAGAAAATTTAATGAAGTCAAAATAAGGAGTTAAAATTATTTTGTGAACCTATTATTTCAGTAATCTTTCAGAGCCACAGATTGTACCCTCAACCTTGATAAGTGTTTATAATGTTTTGCTCAGCATTAGAGATGGGGTAGGATCAGAACAAATCTATGTCTTGGCATAAAGGATGACACATTAATGCACTATTTAAATAGAGAACTTTTAAGAAAAATATTGTCTTGATTGCAAAACAATAAATTATCCAATTCCAAATGAAAATACTTTAATACAGATGATAAGAAATGTTTGCTATCCCTTATGAATGGGTTAAAAATGACAAGAATAACTATTTACATTCACTAAGGGTAGTTTTTAAATGTTACATGGAAAATAAAATATAAATTATGTAACCTATAGGTTAAAAAATAATTCTACTTGGGAAAAACTCAAAGGCATCAATTGAACTACGGTAGTCAACATGTCCTTCCTATATATTAATATAACATACTGAAGAGCTTAAGGCCTTCATTATATTATGTTACCTCATAGTCACTTTTACCTTGAAAATTTAAGCAGCACTGTGACTAAAATGAGCGTAAATACCCAACAGATTTTCCCCTGTCAAAAGTGAAATATCAGGAACAGGAACTGCATTACCTAAATCAATCGGTCCTTCTCTTAATCCATCTAATTCATACAGTCTCCCGTTAACAGGAACATAACTGACAAAGTGAAAAGCATCTTCTTCTTTTGCTGATGTCTTCGTATCAAATTCAAACATTTGCTGTCTATAGTAAATAAAAAAATAGTGAGACTCAAAGAAGCAAAGAAAGAAACAGTATTTATTTAACATAAAGTCTCTTTACCTGGCGAAACTGTTGTGTACTTGTCGAATAACATCTGAATTGCTCAGTGCCAAGCCTTTCATCTAAAATAATTTTTAAAGTAGCCTATTAATATACAAACTTTCACAAATATGACATTTTAGGAATAAGAAGGTTGTACTCACAGCTGCATCAAAACTTTGTGAAAATTCTTTAAACTCTGATAATGTCTCGCCTAAATGGACATCCTGGTGGGTACAGTTCAGTAACACACTCACTATGGCTTGAGTAGCACAAGCATTATTAATTACCTATAAAATATAAAAGTGAAGATATCAATGTGTTTAAAAAAATAAAAAATGGTTTTTAACTGGTGACAATGGCCCCAAAACATGAAGTTTTCAAATTGTATTTTATAAAGTCTCAGCATAAACAGAATAAATATGTTTAATTTCTATCCTAATCTATTTTCAGAAATTTGCTGCAATTCTGGAGTTGAAAATTCTAGGAAACCAAACGAACTCAATGAACTCATAATATTACCAAAAACCAATCCAGTTAGGGTAACAAGACCAATCATCCTGATGGAAAACACAGCTGATTAAGCCAACAGAGCTTGTCCTCCTCTCCTATTCATTTCCTCCTAGACTCATTTCTACCTATTCAAATTCAATTAGTATTTTATTACCGAGCATAAGCTTCAATTCACCTGTGTGATTTTAGAGAACTTCTTAAACAACTCACATTAGTTTCTACCCTCATTTAAATTCCCAAACAGGGTATATAATGTCCACATATTTTTTTTCACTCAATCATGTACAGTCTTTACATTGCTATCATCTAGCTGTAATCATTTAACAAATTATCTGGACCTTACATTCTAGCCAAAGGAAAAAACAGTTAGATAGCATTTACTATGTGCCAGTTACTTTTCTAGGCACTCTACATGTGTTATTTCTTTTAATCCTCTCAACAACTTATGAAGAAGGAGGACTATTATCATCATCATTTTAAATTTGTAGAAGCTGAGGCACAAAGAGGTTAAGTGCCCAAGGGCACACAGCCAATCTTGTTCTAGAATTTGTGTACACAGCCATCATGCTAGGCTGTCTCTGTACATACATGTGGTCTCTCCAACAAGATTATAAACCACTTTATGAACAGCAGTTTCTTCCACAATGCCTAAGTACCTATAGTATTGAGATCATGAGGCTGGAAAGAACCTCAGATGATCAGTGTGAACACCAGCAAGGTTAATCATAGAGCTGAATAATTTTTTAAATTACAGCTTAGTCCTACTACAGTATTATGTTACTATATTATAATTAGTCTTTCCAATAATGCTAACTAGCTTATGATTTTACATTTTAGTAAATTATTTTTATCCTGCCTGATTTCAGAAGAAAAAAATTCAATTATTTTCCTTCTTTAATTCTTATAGTTCTCTATTTCTCATGTTGGTAGAGGTTTTTAAGGTCTTATGAATATCTACCAGTTCCTGAACTGTTGACTGAAGTATATTTGAGAAATTCCTTGGTAAGACTGCACTCTCTATTACAGAATAATTCTCAATAACTATAACATCACCACGCTTCTACAATTCTTCTCTTTAAGCATTTTATATTCAAAACTGTCTTAAAATTGATGAATTAGGAAAAAGTAGTGATAGATCCAGAATCCAATTAACACTGCTGCTGATTTATACGAATATGTATTTTGATCTGAATCACAGTTCTTTAGTAAATTTCGATGAAAATTTTAATGATTAAAGAGGACTTCATAAATGTGGTTGACTAAAATACTGTAACACTTAGTACTCCCTTATCTTAGGTCAAAATTACCTAAGGTGAAATTACCTGAGGATAGCACAGTGGGAGGAGTTAAGTTAGGAGAAGTTAAAATTTATACTTATTAACACATTCTTTCAAAATCAAGACACCTTAAAGATTTAATATATACCCAATGCTAAACTAGGCAGTGAGGCTACAGCAGAAAAGATTATCAAACATTTCTATAATCTAAGGACTTCAAATTTGTAATCCATTATTTTAGGATTTTAAGAAGTAGAAAAAATTCTTGTGGTTACTTTCTTTTTTGACGTCAATAATAATTTACACTGTCCATGATATATTAGAGCTCATTTTGTATGTGTGTGTGAGAAGAAAAGTTACAATGTACATGGGTATGAGAATATTGTCTTCAAGTTTTAAAATGAGTTTAGTGCCACCAAGTGGTTATGCTATACATGGTACAAAATTAACAAAAAACAAAAGAAAATTTAAAAGTGTACAGCCATTCATTCATTCATTCAAATAATACTTACTGAGCACCTACTATGTGCCAGACATTGTAATAAAGGCTGAACAGTGAATAAGAAAGATGTGGTCCTTGTCCTCCTAAGTCTCACATAAAAATAATCTTATATATAGTCAAATAAAGTTCTATTTGAAAGAACTTTAACTCATGTCACAAAAAATCTATTGCAGTATGAATTATTTAGGTAGTTCTCAACTTTAAAAATCTTTAGCTTATCCTAAGTGTCCTACTTTAACTCTGGCTTTTAAGATATTTTAAAATAAAGCAGTAGAGTTCAATAATCGAAATGAGGCTAGAGCAGAGGGTCTCAAGTAGGACTGATCCAGAACCTTAAGAGTTTGGTTTGAATTCCTATGCCAGGGTATATAGTCTTTAGTTTATCAGGGCACTTCTACTCACTATTTCTTACACACAATCCAATTCACACATTCATGATGACAACCTGATTCTGATGGCATTTGATTTTGTAATCCCCAGACTAGAGAATTTCTTTTCAAAGCTTATACAAAAGAAGAGTAGATGTCCAGAGGAATAATATAAAAATAGCTTAAAGTACTGCCTATATAAATTATAGTCAATCAAAAAACAAGCAATGGGGAAAGGATTCCCTATTTAATAAATGGTATTGGGAAAACTGGCTAGCCATATGCAGAAAACTGAAGCTGGACCCCTTCCTTACACCATATACAAAAATTAACTCAAGATGGATTAAAAATTTAAACGTAAGACCTAAAACTATAAAAACCCTAGAAGAAAACCTAGGCAATACCATTCAGGACATAGGCATGGGCAAAGACTTCATGACTAAAACACCAAAAGCAATTGCAACAAAAACCAAAATTGACAAATGGGATCCAATTAAACTGAAGAGCTCTGCACAGCAAAAGAAACTATCATCAGAGTGAACGGGCCACCTACAGAATGGAAGAAAATTTTTGCAATCTATCCATCTGACAAAGGACTAATACCCAGAATATATAAAGAACTTAAACAAATGTAGAAGAAAAAAACAACCCCATCAGAAAGTGGGCAAAGGATATGAACAGACACTTTTCAAAAGAAGACATTTATGTGGCCAACAAACATATGAAAGAAAGCTCATCATCACTGGTCATTAGCGAAACGCAAATCAAAACCACAATGAGATACCATCTCATGCCAGTTAGAATGGCAATCATTAAAAAGTCAGGAAACAACAGATACTGGAGAGGATGTGGAGAAACAGGAAAGCTTTTACATTGTTGGTGGGAGTGTAAATTCGTTCAACCATTGTGGAAGACAGTGTGGCGATTCCTCAAGGATCTAGAACCAGAAATACCATTTGACCCAGCAATCCCATTACTGGGTATATACCCAAAGGATTTTAAATCATTCCACTATAAAGAAACATGCACATGTATGTTTATTGCAGTACTGTTCACAATAGCAAAGACTTGGAACCAACCCAAATGCCCGTCAATGATAGACTGGAAAAAGGAAATGTGGCACATATACACCATGGAATACTATGTGGCCATAAAAAAGGATGAGTTCAAGTCCTTTGCAAGGACGTGGATGAAACTGGAAACCATCATTCTCAGCAAACTAACAGAGGAACAGAAAACCAAACACCGCATGTTCTCACTCGTAAATGGGAGTTGAACAATGAGAACGCATGGGCACAGGGAGGGGAACATCACACACCAAGGCTTGTCGGGGGGTTGGGGGCAAGGGGAGGGATAGCATTAGGAGAAATACATAATGGAGACGATGGGTTGATTATTGCAGTAAACCACCATGGCACGTGTATACCTATGTAACAAACCTGCACATTCTGCACATGTATCCCAGAACTTAAAGTATACAAAATATATATATGTTAAAAAAATTATTGTCAATCTTCACTGAGTCATAGCTATAGCAATATAAATACATACAATTTTAAATTTGTTAATAGTCAAGGAAAAAGGTTGAGAATGTAACAGTATCTTTCCCACGAGAAAGTGATACTGAAAAAAAGTGTAAATGTCCTGCTCATGAAGACTCTATAAAGATACACAGAAAAAAGGGATGAACACCAGAAAAATAAAATAGTAAAGGAAAAAATCATTTTATACTGGAGTATCAGAGAAAGTTTATTTACAAATGTGAAATTTTAATAGGGGTTTGAAAGTTTGGTAGGAACTAGAGAATAGAGACGGAAATTCACTTTAAAAAGTGAGAACAGTGTGAACAAAAGAACAAATTAAGATGTTTGATGTGCTTCTTGTTCAAGAGACAATAAGCATATTGCTCATTTGTACTAGTGTGGTTATAGTCATAGTGGGGTTATTCTTTACCTTGTTAAGTCACTGGCCTTGAGTAATTAGGAGTTTACCCAAAGAGTAAGACATTTTGAATACAGAAATAAAATAATCAAAACAGTGGTTCAGAAAGATTCAGTTTAAGTCAATTTACAGGAAGGACTGAAGGTGGCTAAAAGGAGAAATAAGATCAGCCAGGTTCCTACCCTAATAAAAGTATGAAATAATAAAGAGTAGTAGGTTAATATAATACATAAAACCACTATCACACAAACATGCAAGTGAGAAATCTAGAAATTAGAAATATAACTAAAAATAAAATAAGATTTAAAAGAATAAAAGAATATTAACAACAACCATATGAAATGATTTTGAAAATTTAAGCTGAAATGAAGAAATCTTTTAAAAAAATACATCTTACCAGAGCCAACTCAAGAAGAAATAAAGAGCCACAATAGTCCCTTAACTACTGAAATGAAGCAGTATTTTAAAATATTCTCACAAAGAAAATACCAGGCCTACATGGATATACAGGTCAATTCTTCAAAAATTTGAAGAAGTATATCACCTTAATTTTACACAAATTCTTCAAAGGCACTAAAAATAAGAGAAAATTCCAACTCATTTCATGAAGCCAGGATAACCTTAATACTAAAACGAGTCAAAGCCATTACAGAAGAAGAAAAATTAACACATTTCATTCAAAAATTTAAATGCAAAAACCTAAACAAAATACTGCTATATTTAACCCAATAGTGCATAAAAAGAGAATACACCCTGACCAAGTGGGCTTATCCCAGGTTTGGAAGAATGATTTAATATTAGAAAAATCCAAACATAATTAACTGCATTAACCTAGTAAAGGGAAGAAAATACAGAAGATCATCTCAATAGAGGCAGAAAAAGGATTTGAAAAAATTTAACATACTTTCATAATAAACACACTAATTAATAACATAACATTAAAAATAAAAAAGCTAGAGTAAACATCATCCTAAATGGAGAAATGGTAAAAGGCATTCTCTTTTAAGTTGCAAGTGGTTTTATTGGAGGGTGTTAGCCAGGAATTAAGACAAGAAAAATAAATTAGAGTCAAAAGGATTATAAAGGAGGAAATAAAACTACCATTATTTATACCTGATATGGTCATTTTGATAAGAACACACCCACTCAAGAAAAAAAAAATTATTAGTGATAATAGAAAAGTTTAGCAGGATGGCTAAATATAATATTAATAGATGAAAGTGAACTGCCTGTCTTTATGCCAAAGACAACCACCTAAAAAATAAAACTACCAAAAGAAAACTACTCCAAGTCATACAATAATCAAACTCTCAAAGGTTAAAGACAAAGAGAGGATCCTAAAGGCAGTAAGGGAAAACAAGCAAACAATATATAAAGGTGCTTCAATTCATCTAGCAACGGGGTTCTCAACAGAAACCATGCAGGCCAGGAGGGAGTGGGATGAAATTTTCAAATTCTAAAAGAAGAAAAAAAAAAAGGCCATCCAAGAATACTGTCTCCAGCAAAGCTATCCTTCAAATATGAAGGAGAAGTAAAGTCTTTCCCATACAAAAGCTGAGAGAAGTGGCCACCATGAGACTTGTCTTACAAGAAATGCTAAGGGCAGTTCTTCAATCTGAACAGAAAAAAACACTAATGCGCAAAAACAAAACATTTTAAGGTCTAAAATCCACTGGTAAAAGTAAATACACAAAGAAACCTAGAATAATATTGTCACTATGGTATGCAGTCTGCTCATAACTCTGGTATAAGGCCCAAAAGACAAATCTACCCCAAACAGTAATACCAATAGCAACCTGTTGAAACAGACAATATAAGAAATACATATACTGACAAAACACAAAGTCAAAATACAGGGGGTAAAAAGTTAAAATGTAGAGTTTTTTTCTTTGCTTCCATTCTTTTCTTTATAATCTAAGTTGTTATCTCTTTATAATAACATGTCATATGTATATGTTTTGTAAGCTTCATCGTAACCGCAATGCAAAAACCTGTAATAGATTCACTAAAAATAAAAAACAACAAATTAAAACATACCACCTGAGAAAATTTCCTAACAACAAAGGAAGACTGTAAGAAAGGAAGAGACCAATTACAAAACAACCAGAAAACAAGCAACAAAATGGCAGTAATAAGTCCTCACTTATCAATAATAACACCGAATGTAAATGGGCTCAATTCTTCAATTAAAAGGCATAGAGTCTCTGAGTTCATAAAGATATAAAACCCCATAATATGGTACGTACAAATAACCCACTTCACCTATAAAGATATATAGACCAAAAGGGAAAGGGTGGAAGAAGATATTCTGTGCAATTGGAAACCAAAAGAACAGGAGTACTATCCTTATATCAGATAAAATAGACTACAAAGCAAAGACTATAAAAACAGACAGAGAAGGTCACTACATAATGATAAAGGGGTCAATCTAGCAAGAGAATATAACAATTATAAATATGTATACATCTAACACCTGAGTTCCCAAGTGTATAAATATAATGCAAGTGTTTATAGATCTAAAGCAAATACTACTATCTACTCTCTCTGACAGATCATGCAGACAGAAAACCAACAAAGAAACATCAGAATTTAACCACAGACTAAACCAAATAAACCTAACTGACATTTACAGAACATTTCAACCAACTGCTGCAAAACACACATTATTTTCACTATTTTCATCAGCATATGGATATCCAGCATACATCCAGGATAGACCATGTTAGTCCACAAAACAAGTCTCAATAAATCACTGAATAGTATGATTTATAGTAAAAAAAATACCAAATTTCTTTTCAGACCACAATGGAATAAAACGAGAAATCAATAATATAAACCTTGGAAACTACACAAACACATAGAGATTAAACAACATGCTACTGAATGATGAACAGGCCAATAAAGAAAATAAGAAAAAATTTTAAAAATGCACTGAAACAAATAAAAATGGAAATACAGCATACCAAAATCTATGAGATATGGCAAAAGCATACTAAGAGGGAAATTCGTAGTGAAAATATCAAAAAAGCAGAAAGACTCCAAATAAACCACCTAATTATATACCCCAAGGAACTAGAAAAGCAGGAACAAACCAAACCCAAAATTATTAGAAGGAAAGAAATAATAAAGATCAGAGCAGAAATCAATGAAATTGAGACTTAAAAAGACAATATTAAGATCAAGGAAATGAAAAATTTTCAGGAAAGGTAAACAAAATTGACAAACCTTTACTCAGGCTAAGAAAAAAGAAAGACGATCCAAATAAATAAAATCAGAAACAAAAAAGGACACATAACATCTGAAATCACAGTAATACAAAGAATCATTAGAAACTATTATGAACAGCTAGAGGGTGGAGCCAAGATGGCCGAATAGGAACAGCTCCGGTCTCCAGCTCCCAGCCCCAGCGACACAGAAGATGGGTGATTTCTGCATTTCTGCTTGAGGTACCGGTTTCATCTCACTAGGGAGTGCCTAACAGTGGGTGCAGGACAGTCAGTGAAGCGCACTGTGCACGAGCCGAAGCAGGGCGAGGCATTGCCTCACTCGGGAAGCACAAGGGGTCAGGGAGTTCCCTTTCCTAGTCAAAGAAAGGGGAAACAGACGGCACCTGGAATATCGGGTCAGTCCCATCCTAATACTGCGCTTTTCCAACGGGCCTGGAAAACGGCACACTAGGAGATTGTGTCCCGCACCTGGCTCGGAGGGTCCTATGCCCATGGAGTCTCGCTGATTGCTAGCACAGCAGTCTGAGATCAAGCTGCAAGGCGGCAGCGAGGCTGGGGGAGGGGCGCCCGCCATTGCCCAGGCTTGCTTAGGTAAACAAAGCAGCCAGGAAGCTCGAACTGGGTGGAGCCCACCACAGCTCAAGGAGGCCTGCCTGCCTCTGTAGGCTCCACCTCTGGGGGCAGGGCACAGACAAACAAAAACTCAGCAAGAACCTTCACAGACTTAAATGTCCCTGTCTGACTGACAGCTTTGAAGAGAGTAGTGGTTCTCCCAGCACGCAGCTGGAGATCTGAGAACAGACAGACTGCCTCCTAAAGTGGGTCCCTCACCCCTGAGCAGCCTAACTGGGAGGCACCCCCCCAGTAGGGACAGACTGACACCTCATTCAACCGGGTACTCCTCTGAGACAAAACTTTCAGAGGAACTATCAGACAGCTGAATTTGTGGTCTCACGAAAATCCGCTGTTCTGCAGCCACCGCTGCTGACACCCAGCCAAACAGGGTCTGGAGGGGACCTCTAGTAAACTCCAACAGACCTGCAGCTGAGGGGCCTGTCTGGTAGAAGGAAAACTAACAAACAGAAAGGACATCCACACCAAAAACCCATCTGTACACCACCATCATCAAAAACAAAAAGTAGATAAAACCACAAAGATGGGGAAAAAACAGAGCACAAAAACTGGAAACTCTAAAAAACAGAGCACCTCTCCTCCTCCAAAGGAACGCAGTTCCTCACCAGCAACGGAACAAAGCTGGATGGAGGATGACTTTGATGAGTTGAGAGAAGAAGGCTTCAGACGATCAAACTACTCTGAGCTACGAGAGGAAATTCAAAACAATAGCAAAGAAGTTAAAAACTTTGAAAAAAAATTAGAAGAATGGATAACTAGAATAACCAATGGAGAGAAGGGCTTAAAGGAGCTGATGGAGCTGAAAGCCAAGTTTCGAGAACTACGTGAAGATTGCAGAAGCCTCAGTACCAGATGCGATCAACTGGAAAAAAGGGTATCGCTGATGGAAGATGAAATGAATGAAATGAAGAGAGAAGGGAAGTCTAGAGAAAAAAGAATAAAAAGAAATGAACAAAGCCTCCAAGAAATTTGGGACTATGTGAAAAGACCAAACCTACGTCTGATTGGTGTACCTGAAAATGATGGGGAGAATGGAACCAAGTTGGAAAACACTCTGCAAGATATTATCCAGGAGAACTTCCCCAATCTAGCAAGGCAGGCCAGCATTCAGATTCAGGAAATACAGAGAACGCCACAAAGATACTCCTCGAGAAGGGCAACTCCAAGACACATAATTGTCAGATTCACCAAAGTTGAAATGAAGGAAAAAATGTTAAGGGCAGCCAGAGAGAAAGGTCGGGTTACCCACAAAGGGAAGCCCATCAGACTAACAGCTGATCTCTCGGCAGAAACTCTACAAGCCAGAAGAGAGTGGGGGCCGATATTCAACATTCTTAAAGAAAAGAATTTTCAACCCAGAATTTCCTATCCCGCCAAACTAAGCTTCATAAGTGAAGGAGAAATAAAATACTTTACAGATAAGCAAACGCTGAGTGATTTTGTCACCACCAGGCCTGCCCTAAAAGAGCTCCTGAAGGAAGCACTAAACATGGAAAGGAACAACCGGCACCAGCCACTGCAAAAACATGCCAGGCTGTAAAGACCATCGAGGCTAGGAAGAAACTATAGCAACTAACGAGCAAAATAACCAACTAACATCATAATGACAGGATCAGATTCACACATAACAATATTAACGTTAAATGTAAATGGGCTAAATGCTCCAATTAAAAGACACAGACTGGCAAACTGGATAAGGAGTCAGGACCCATCAGTGTGCTGTATTCAGGAAACCCATCTCACGTGCAGAGACACACATAGACTCAAAATAAAGGGATGGAGGAAGATCTATCAAGCAACTGGAAATCAAAAAGAGGCAGGGGTTGCAATCCTAGTCTCTGATAAAATAGACTTTAAACCAACAAAGATCAAAAGAGACAAAGAAGGCCATTACATAATGGTAAAGGGATCAATTCAACAAGAAGAGCTAACTATCCTAAATATATATGCACCCAACACAGGAGCACCCAGATTCATAAAGCAAGTCCTCAGTGACCTACAAAGGGACTTAAACTCCCACACAATAATAATGGGAGATTTTAACACCCCACTGTCAGCATTAGACAGATCAACGAGACAGAAAGTTAACAAGGATATTCAGGAATTGAACTCAGCTCTACATAAAGTGGACCTAATAGACATCTACAGAACTCTCCACCCCAAGTCAACAGAATATACTTTTCAGCACCACACCACACCTATTCCAAAATTGACCACATAGTTGGAAGTAAAGCTCTCCTCAGCAAATGTAAAAGAACAGAAATTATAACAAACTGTCTCTCAGACCACAGTGCAATCAAACTAGAACTCAGGATTAAGAAACTCACTCAAAACCGCTCAACTACATGGAAACTGAACAACCTGCTCCTGAATGACTACTGGGTACATAATGAAATGAAGGCAGAAATACAGATGTTCTTTGAAACCAACGAGAACAAAGACACAACATACCAGAATCTCTGGGACACGTTCAAAGCAGTGTGTAGAGGGAAATTTATAGCACTAAATGCCCACAAGAGAAAGCAGGAAAGATCCAAAATTGACACCCTAACATCACAATTAAAAGAACTAGAAAAGCAAGAGCAAACACATTCAAAAGCTAGCAGAAGGCTAGAAATAACTAAAATCAGAGCAGAACTGAAGGAAATAGAGACACAAAAAACCCTTCAAAAAATTAATGAATCCAGGAGCTGGTTTTTTGAAAGGACCAACAAAATTGATGGACCACTAGCAAGACTAATAAAGAAGAAAAGAGAGAAGAATCAAATAGATGCAATAAAAAACGAAAAAGGGGATATCACCACCGATCCCACAGAAATACAATCTACCATCAGAGAATACTACAAACACCTCTATGCAAATAAACTAGAAAATCTAGAAGAAATGGATAAATTCCTCGACAAATACACCCTCCCAAGACTAAACCAGGAAGAAGTTGAATCTCTGAATAGACCAATAACAGGTTCTGAAATTGTGGCAATAATCAATAGCTTACCAACCAAAAAGAGTCCAGGACCTGATGGATTCACAGCTGAATTCTACCAGAGGTACAAGGAGGAACTGGTACCATTCCTTCTGAAACTATTCCAATCGATAGAAAAAGAGGGAATCCTCCCTAACACATTTTACGAAGCCAGCATCGTCCTGATACCAAAACCTGGCAGAGACTTAACCAAAAAAGAGAATTTCAGACCAATATCCTTGATGAACATTGATGCAAAAATCCTCAATAAAATACTGGCAAACCGAATCCAGCAGCACATCAAAAAGCTTATCCACCATGATCAAGTGGGCTTCATCCCTGGGATGCAAGGCTGGTTCAACATACGCAAATCAATAAATGTAATCCAGCATATAAACAGAACCAAAGACAAAAACCACATGATTATCTCAATAGATGCAGAAAAGGCCTTTGACAAAATTCAACAACCCTTCATGCTAAAAACTCTCAATAAATTAGGTATTGATGGGACGTATCTCAAAATAATAAGAGCTATCTATGACAAACCCACAGCCAATATCATACTGAATGGGCAAAAACTGGAAGCATTCCCTCTGAAAACTGGCACAAGACAGGGATGCCCTCTCTCACCGCTCCTATTCAACATAGTGCTGGAAGTTCTGGCCAGAGCAATCAGGCAGGAGAAGGAAATAAAGGGTATTCAATTAGGAAAAGAGGAAGTCAAATTGTCCCTGTTTGCAGATGACATGATTGTATATCTAGAAAACCCCATTGTCTCAGCCCAAAATCTCCTTAAGCTGATTAGCAACTTCAGCAAAGTCTCAGGATACAAAATTAATGTACAAAAATCACAAGCATTCTTGTACACCAATCACAGACAAACAGAGAGCCAAATCATGAGTGAACTCCCATTCACAATTGCTTCAAAGAGAATAAAATACCTAGGAATCCAACTTACAAGGGATGTGAAGGACCTCTTCAAGGAGAACTACAAACCACTGCTCAATGAAATAAAAGAGGATACAAACAAATGGAAGAACATTCCATGCTCATGGGTTGGAAGAATCAATATCATGAAAATGGCCATACTGCCCAAGGTAATTTATAGATTCAATGCCATCCCCATCAAGCTACCAATGACTTTCTTCACAGAATTGGAAAAAACTACTTTAAAGTTCATATGGAACCAAAAAAGAGCCCGCATCGCCAAGTCAATCCTAAGCCAAAAGAACAAAGCTGGAGGCATCACGCTACCTGACTTTAAACTATACTACAAGGCTACAGTAACCAAAACAGCATGGTACTGGTACCACAACAGAGACATAGATCAATGGAACAGAACAGAGCCCTCAGAAATGATGCCGCATAGCTACAACTATCTGATCTTTGACAAACCTGACAAAAACAAGCAATAGGGAAAGGATTCCCTATTTAATAAATGGTGCTGGGAAAACTGGCTAGCCATATGTAGAAAGCTGAAACTGGATCCCTTCCTTACACCTTATACAAAAATTAATTCAAGATGGATTAAAGACTTATATGTTAGACCTAAAACCATTAAAATCCTACAAGAAAACCTAGGCAATACCATTCAGGACATAGGCATGGGCAAGGACTTCATGTCTAAAACACCAAAAGCAATGGCAACAAAAACCAAAATCAACAAATGGGATCTCATTAAACTAAAGAGCTTCTGCACAGCAAAAGAAACTACCATCAGAGTGAACAGGCAACCTACAGAATGGGAGAACATTTTTGCAACCTACTCATCTGACAAAGGGCTAATATCCAGAATCTATAATGAACTCAAACAAATTTACAAGAAAAAAACAAACAACCCCATCAAAAAGTGGGCAGAGGACATGAACAGACACTTCTCAAAAGAAGACATTTATGCAGCCAAAAAACACATGAAGAAATGCTCATCATCACTGGCCATCAGAGAAATGCAAATCAAAACCACAGTGAGATACCATCTCACACCAGTTAGAATGGCCATCATTAAAAAATCAGGAAACAACAGGTGCTGGAGAGGATGTGGAGAAATAGGAACACTTTTACACTGTTGATGGGACTGTAAACTAGTTCAACCATTGTGGAAGTCAGTGTGGCGATTCCTCAGGGATCTCAAACTAGAAATACCATTTGACCCAGCCATCCCATTACTGGGTATATACCCAAAGGACTATAAATCATGCTGCTATAAAGACACATGCACACGTATGTTTATTGCGGCACTATTCACAATAGCAAAGACTTGGAACCAACCCAAATGTCCAACAACGATAGACTGGATTAAGAAAATGTGGCACATATACACCATGGAATACTATGCAGCCATAAAAAATGATGAGTTCGTGTCCTTTGTAGGGACATGGATGAAACTGGAAAACATCATTCTCAGTAAACTATCGCAAGGACAAAAAACCAAACACCGCATGTTCTCACTCATAGGTGGGAATTGAACAATGAGAACTCATGGACACAGGAAGGGGATCATCACACTCCGGGGACTGTTGTGGGGTGGGGGGAGGGGGGAGGGACAGCATTAGGAGATACACCTAATGCTAAATGACGAGTTAATGGGTGCAGGAAATCAACATGGCACATGGATACATATGTAACAAACCTGCACATTGTGCACGTGTACCCTAAAACCCTAAAGTATAATAATAAAAAAAAAAAAAAAAAGAAACTATTATGAACAGCTATATACAAAAAAATTGGAAAATCTAAAAATGGACAAATTCCTAGATACATACAACCTACCAAGACCAAACCAGGAAGGGATAAAAAAATCTAAACAATCTAATAACAAGTAATGAGATCAGAGCCATAATTAAAAGTAAAGCAAAGCCCAGGATGTGACAACATCATTACTAAATTCTACCCAACATTTAAAGAAGAATGAATGCTAATTTTACTCAAACTCTTCAAAAAAATTGAAGAAGAAGGAATGCTTTCCAACTCATTCTACAAAATCAGCATTATTCTGATAACAAAACCCAGCAAGGACACAACAAAACAACTACAGACCAGTATCACTGATGATAATAGATGCAAAAATCTTCAACCAAATAGTAACAAACCAAATTCAATAGTAACAAACCAAATTAAGTAATACCATATTAAAAAGATCATTTACCTAATGGGTGCAGCACACCAACATGGCACATGTATACATATGTAACAAACCAAACCTGCACGTTGTGCACATGTACCCTAGAACTTAAAGTATTTAAAAAAAAAAAAAAAAAGGTCATTTACCATGATTAAGTAAGAGTCATCCAGGGATGCAAGATGGTTCAATATATGCTAATCAATAAATGTGATACCAAGAAAAAAACTATCTGATTATTTCAACAGATGCTGAAAAAGCATTCGATAAAATTTAACATCCCTTTATGACAAAAACCCTCAATACACTGGGTATAGAAGGTACATACCTCAACACAATAAAAGCCATATAAAACAGACCCACAGCTAATATCATACCGAATTAAAAAAAAAATGAAAGTTTTAGGCCAGGCACCATGGCTCATGCCTGTAATCCCAGCACTTTGGGAGGCCGAGGCGGGCAGATCACAAGGTCAGGAGATCAAGACCATCCTGGCTAACACAATGAAACCCCGTCTTCACTAAAAATACAAAAAATTAGCTGGGCATGGTGGCGGACGCCTGTAGTCCCAGCTACTCGTGAGGCTGAGGCAGGAGAATGGTGTGAACTGGGGAGGCGGAGCTTGCAGTGAGCCGAGATTGCGCCACTGCACTCCAGCCTGGGCAACAGAGTGAGACTTCATCTCAAAAAAAAAGAAAATCTTTTCTCTAAGATCAGGAACAAGACAAGGATGATCATTTTTACCATTTTATTCAACATAATACTGCAAGTTCTGCCTAGAGCAACCAGGCAAGAGAAGGAAATAAAGGGCATCCAAACTGGAAAGGAAGAAGTAAAATTAGCACTGTTCATAGCTGACATAATCTTAGAAAAACCTAAAGACCACCAAAAAACTCTTGGAACTGATAAACGAGTTCAGTAAAGTTGCAGGATATAACCAAGCACAGTAGCTCACACCTGTAATCCCAGCACTTTGGGAGGCTGAGGCAGAAGGAATGCTTGAGCCCAGGAGTTTAAGACCAGCTGGGCAACATAATGAGACCCTGTCTCTACAGAAAATTCTAAAAATTAGCCACATGTACTAGCGCACACTTGTAGTCTTAGCTACTCAGGAGGCTGAGGCAGGAGGATTGCTTGAGCCCAGAAGCGCAAGGTTATAGTGAGCTATGATTGTGCTACTTCACTCCAGACAGAGAAAGACCCTGTCTCAAAAACAAAAAAGTTGAAGAATATAAAATCAGCATACAAAAATCAGCTGCTATTATATATGCCAACAGTGAATCTGAAAAAGAAATTAAGAAAAAAATCCTATTTAAAAGAGCTACAAAGAATATAAAATAGGCCAGGTGCAGTGGCTCAAGCCTGTAATCCCAGTACTTTGGGAGCCCAAGGCGGGCAGATCACTTGAGGCCAGGAGTTTGCGACCAACCTGGCCAACATGGCAAAATCCTGTCTCTACTAAAAATACAAAAATTAGCCTGGCATGGTGGCACATGCCTGTAATTCCAGCTACTCAGGAGGCTGAGGCACAAGAATAGCTTGAACCTGGGAGGCGAGGCGAAGTTGAGCCAAGATTGTGCCACTACACTCCAGCCTGGGTGACTAAGTGAGACTATGTCTCTAAAAAAAAAAAAAAAAAAGAATCTAAAATACCTAAGAATCAATTTAACCAAAGAAGTACAAGATCTATACAAGGACAAGTATAAAGCACTGATGAAGAGTTCACCAAAAACTGAATATTCCATGCTCATGAACTGGAAGAATTAATATTGTTAAAATGACAATTCTACTGAAAGCAACGGACAGAGTCAATGCACTCCCTATCAAAATACCAGCGGCATTCTTCACACAAACAGAAAAAGCAATCCCCAGATTTATATGGAACACAAAAGACTCGAGATGGCCAAAGCAATCCTGAGCAAAAAGAACAAAACTGGAAGAATCACATTATCTGACTTCAAAATAGACTACAAAGCTATAATAACCAAATCAACAGGATTCTAGCATAAATACAGACACATAGACCAATGGAACAGAATAGAGAATCCAGATATAACTCCATGCATTTACAGATAAATCATTTTCAACAAAGGTGCCAAGAATATACAATAGAGAAAGGGTAGTCTCTCCAATAAATGGTTCTGGGAAAACTGGATAACCATTGCAGAATAAAGAAACTAGATCCCAGTATCCCACTGTACACAAAAATCAAATCAAAATGGATTAAACACTTAAATATAAGACTTGAAACTATGAAGCTACTATAAGAAAAACATTGGGGAAAATCTCCAGGACATTGGTTGGGGCAAAAATTTTTTAGTAAGACCTCAAAAAGCACAGACAACAAAAGCAAAAATAAATGAATAGGATTACATCAAAGAAGCTTCTGTATAACAAAGGAACCAATCAACAAAGTAAAGAGACAACCCACAGAATGGGAGAAAATATTTGCAAACTACCCATCTTATAAGGGATTAACAACCAGGATATATAAGAAGCTCAAGCAACTCAACAGGAAAAGATAAAAAAATCAGATTTAAAAATGGACAGAAGATCTGAATAGACATTTCTCAAAAGACATACAAATGGCCAACAGGTACATAAAAAAATACTCAACATCATTAATCATCAGAGCAATGCAAATCAAAACCACAATGTTATCATCTCACCCAAGTTAAAATGGCTTTTAACAAAAAGGGAATGACAGATAAGTGGTGAGGATGTGGAGAAAGGGGAACCCTCATAAACACTACTGGCAGAAATGTAAATTAGTATAGCTACTATGGAAAACTGTATGGAGGTTATGCAAAACTAAAAAATGAACTACTGTATAATCCAGCAATCCACTATTGGGTATACAGATCCAAAAGAAGGGAAATAAATATATCAAAGAGATATCTGCACTCCTTGTTTTTATTATGGCACTATTAATAATAGCCAAAATATATAATCAACTTAAGTGTCCATCAATGGATGAATGGATAAAGAAAATGTAGTATATATATACAATGTGAGATTATTCAGCCATAAAAAAGGATGAAATCCTGTTATTTGGAGCAATATGGAAATGGAGGTCATTATGTTAAATGAAATAAGCCAAGCACAGAAAGACAAATATCTCATGTTCTCACTCACATGTGAAAGCTAAAACAGCAAATCTTCAGGTTAGAAAGTAGACTGATGGTTGCCAGAGGCTGGGAAGGGTGGGGTGGTGACGGGGGTGAAGGGGATGAAGGGAGTTTGATTAATGGGCGCAAATATACAGTTTAATAGAAGAAAGAAGACCTAGTGTTTGACGAATCAGTAGGGTGCCTATTGTTTACAATAATCTATATTTCAAAATAGCTATAAGAGGATAATTTGAATGTTTCTAGCATAAAGACAAATATTTAAGGTGACTGATATCCCAATTACACTAATTTGATCTTTATAAGTTATATGAATGTATTAAATTATCACACATATCCCCAAAATATGTACATCTACTATGTATCAATAATTTTTTTTAAAAAAAGCACAATTAACCCCATTGAAAAATAATATAAACAAGAATTTCACAGAGGAAATACATATGGCCACTAAGCACATGAAGAGCGTTTCAACATGATTAGTGATCAGGGAGACATAAGCCAAGACAAAAATGAAGTAGCATTTTGGAACCAATTAGCTGACAAAAATTTAAAAGCCTAGCAATGCCACGTGTTATATAATATGTGGCTTTGTAACAACTCCTACACATTGCTAGTGGAAGTGCAAATTTAAACAGCTACTTCAGAAAACGTTTGGATATTTCCTCCAAAAGTTGCACATTTACATATTAGATGAAATACTCATTCTACTTCTAGGTATATACCAGGAGAAACCTGCACATGTATAAATAATGTTTACAGCAACACAATTCACAGTAACTCAAATTGAAAACCCAAAGAACAAACTACAGAAGAGTAAGTAAACTGTAGCATGTTAGTGCAGCTGGTATCATATAGCATGCAAA
This sequence comes from Nomascus leucogenys, assembly GCF_006542625.1. NCBI lineage: Eukaryota > Metazoa > Chordata > Mammalia > Primates > Hylobatidae > Nomascus > Nomascus leucogenys. Next base: position 22,566,885 of record NC_044389.1, on the reverse strand, counting down.
ATAAATGAACTATCATAATAAACTTATGGATGAATCTTAACAATAGAATATTAAGTGAAAAAAGTAGGCTAGGCATAATGGTTCACATCTGTAATCCCAGCACTTTGTGAGGGCAAAGGTGGGAGAATCATTTGAGTCTAGGAGTTAGAGACCAGTCTGAGTAACATAATGAGATTCTGTCTCTACAAAAAATATAAAAAATTAGCAGGGCGTGGTGGTGTGCATCTGTAGTCCCAGCTACTCAGGAGGCTGAGGCAGGAGGTTGAGGCTACAATGAGCCGTGATCATGCCATTGCACTCCAGCCTAGGTGACAGAGCGAGATCCTATCTCCAAAAATAGAAAAAAAACCACTCCCAAAATGTATATAGAGCACGATACTTTTTATCAAGTTAAAATTTTATTTACAAACACCTTTTTCAGGATTACAAAAAATACATAAAAAGAAAATGATAAACAGAACGCAACATAAGGGTTACACTGGATGGAGAAAGGGAAAACGAGAAGTACATTGAACGATGGGTGGGACAGAAGGAAATAACATAGACAAAGTTTATTTTGGCAGTAGGTTCTTAGGCACTTGTTTCTTAAAATAATCAAATAAATAAAAGGAGACCATGAGTAAACCAATCATATATATGTGTTACTAACCAAGGATTCTTATAATCCCATTCTGGGTACCTTAAGAGCAACTTTTTAGGAAAAAAGAAAAACAGCCATCATCATAATGTCTTCCTCCTCCATCCTCACATCTAATCTATTACACATTAAAGGTGCTAATACTTTATCTCTAAATATTATTCAAATCTATTCACATGTCTCTTTACTTCCAGTTTTTTGTTTACTATCACATGGACTTCTGCAAAAGCCTCCTAACTTACATCTACTCATGTCCTACACTACTTCTCAAATGCATTCCCAACACTGGAGCCAAAATGGCCTCTTCTAAATTCAGCAAAGTCTCAGGATACAAAATCAATGTACAAAAATCACAAGCATTCTTATACACCAATAACAGACAGAGAGCCAAATCATGAGTGAACTTACATTCACAATTGCTTCAAAGAGAAGAAAATACCTAGGGGTCCAACTTACAAGGGATGTGAAGGACCTCTTCAAGGAGAACTACAAACCACTGCTCAATGAAATAAAAGAGGATACAAACAAATGGAAGAACATTCCATGCTCATGGGTTGGAAGAATCAATGACGTGAAAATGGCCATACTGCCCAAGGTAATTTATAGATTCAATGCCATCCCCATCAAGCTACCAATGACTTTCTGCACAGAATTGGAAAAAACTACTTTGAAGTTCATATGCAACCAAAAAAGAGCCCGCATCGCCAAGTCAATCCTAACCCAAAAGAACAAAGCTGGAGGCATCACGCTACCTGACTTCAAACTATGCTACAAGGCTACAGTAACCAAAACAGCATGGTACTGGTACCAAAACAGAGATATAGATCAATGGAATAGAACAGAGCCCTCAGAAATAATGCTGCATATCTACAACTATCTGATCTTTGACAAACCTGACAAAAACAAGCAATAGGGAAAGGATTCCCTATTTAATAAATGGTGCTGGGAAAACTGGCTAGCCACATGTAGAAAGCTGAAACTGGATCCCTTCCTTATACCTTATACAAAAATTAATTCAAGATGGATTAAAGACTTACATGTTAGAACTAAAACCATAAAAACTCTAGAAGAAAACCTAGGCATTACCATTCAGGACATAGGCATGGGCAAAGACTTCATGTCTAAAACACCAAAAGCAATGGCAACAAAAGCCAAAATTGACAAATGGGATCTAATTAAACTAAAGAGCTTCTGCACAGCAAAAGAAACTATCATCAGAGTGAACAGGCAACCTACAGAATGGGAGAAAATTTTTGCAACCTACTCATCTGACAAAGGGTTAATATCCAGAATCTACAAGGAACTCAAACAAATTTACAAGAAAAAAACAAACAACCCCATCAAAAAGTGGGCAAAGGACATGAACAGACACTTCTCAAAAGAAGACATTTATGCAGCCAAAAAACACATGAAAAAATGCTCATCATCACTGGCCATCAGAAAAATGCAAATCAAAACCACAATGAGATACCATCTCACACCAGTTAGAATGGCCATCATTAAAAAGTCAGGAAACAACAGGTGCTGGAGAGGATGTGGAGAAATAGGAACACTTTTACACTGTTGGTGGGACTGTAAACTAGTTCAACCATTGTGGAAGTCGGTGCAGTGATTCCTCAGGGATCTAGAACTAGAAATACCATTTGACCCAGCCATCCCATTACTGGGTATATACCCAAAGGACTATAAATCATGCTGCTATAAAGACACATGCACACGTATGTTTATTGCAGCACTATTCACAATAGCAAAGACTTGGAACCAACCCAAATGCCTGTCAATGATAGACTGGAAAAAGGAAATGTGGCACATATACACCATGGAATACTATGCAGCCATAAAAAATGATGAGTTCATGTCCTTTGTAGGGACATGGATGAAACTGGAAATCATCATTCTCAGTAAACTATCGCAAGGACAAAAAACCTAACACCACATGTTCTCACTCATAGGTGGGAATTGAACAATGAGAACACATGGACACAGGAAGGGGAATATCACACTCCGGGGACTGTTGTGGGGAGGGAGGGGGAAGGGATAGCATTAGGAGATACACCTAATGCTAAATGACGAGTTAATGGGTACAGCACACCAACATGGCACATGGATACATATGTAACAAACCTGCACATTGTGCACATGTACCCTAAAACTTAAAGTACAATAATAAAAAAAATTAAAAAATAAAAAAAGAAATATTAAAAAGATAATAAAAAGACATTATAAAAAAATAATAAATGAAAATCTGTTCATGACACTCTTCTTAAAACACTTCAGTAACTTTCTATTACTCTAAAGATACAGACAAAAGTCTCAATCACAGCCTAAAATGCCCTGTCTAGAGTACATAAATTTTATCTAGGCTCATGACCACCTGGAATGAAGACAACTTTCTTAGTGTCCTCTACTGCTAACTCAAATGACTGAGTTTTGGCCAGAGACAAGTATGCATGTGACACGGGCAAATTCTATAAAAGGGAAAGAGGGAAAGGGGTGTACTTTCCCCTTCCTCCTGTCTGTTTTTTTTTTTCTTTTTTTTTTTGAGACAGAGTCTCGCTCTGTCGCCCAGGCTGGAGTGCAGTGGCGCCATCTCCGCTCACTGCAAGCTCTGCCTCCCAGGTTCATGCCATTCTCCTGCCTCAGCCTCCTGTTGGGACTATAGGCGCCCGCCACCACGCCCGGCTAATTTTTTGTATTTTTAGTAGAGATGGGGTTTCACTGCCTTCCTCCTGTCTGAATGCGGAATTGAGAAAGAATGGCTGAAGCTCCAGAAATCATCTTGGACTGTGAAATAACCTTTGGAATAGAAAACATACACAAAGGAGCAAAACAAAAGAGCCTGGAGCCTTGACAGCTCTTGAGTATTAAAAAAAAAAAACAACTATTTCTTATAAACTATTTTTGTTTTATGCCTATGCCTAACTGTATCTAATCCTGGCTAACGTATTTCCTGTTCTGCTTCATATCTCACGACATCTCCCCTTTGCTCTGCACAGTTCAGCTACACTGGTCTTCTTCCTGTACCTTTTACTAGTCTTACTCACTTTTGCTATAAAGCTGTAATTAATCTGGAATGATCTTGAACCTCTCTCCCCTAGTTAATACCTACTTAACCTTTAGATTTCAGCTGAATTGTCACTTACTCAGAGAGGCTTTCTCTCTGACAAGAAGTCCCACTTTTATGAATATAGTAAAGAAATTAACCTTGCCCAAAGAGAGGTCTGGGCTTTGCCCTTGGTTCCTGGGAGATGAGCTCTAAGTCCTTGAATGCCTAAGAGTGTCTTTGTTTACCTGAGGGCTTTGGGCCACACTGATAGTCTAATAATGTGACTCAGGGTGGGGGTACTGGGTCAAGATTATCAGCTCAACCTCCTGTGAGGCTGGAGACTAAGGTCAGGCACATGGGTGGCCAACCAGGTTATGTGACCAAGGTCCAATAAAAACTTTGGACACCAAGAATCGGATGCAGTTCCTTGGATGGCAATACTCTGCATATTGTCACACAGCATTGCCAGAATAGTGAGCACTGTCTGTGACACTACTGGGAGAAGACAACTGGAAGCTCTGCACATGGAACTTTCCTGAACTCTACCCCATGTGGCTCTTCCTTTGGCTAATTTTAATCTATATTCTTTTGTTGTAATAAGCCATAATCATGAGTATAGCAGCTTTCAGTAACATCTATGAGTCTTCTAACCAATTATAGAACCTGAGGATGATCTGGGGATCCCCCACCACAAAGTTGCAATGCTGTCAGAAGTGAAGGTGGTCTTGGTCGAACTCTACAGTTGGTGTTCAAAGTGAGGGTAGTTTTGTGGATAGTTCCTAAACTTCGTAATATAGTCCTCATTTCACTCCATTCAGCACTTATCATCATTGTAATTTAACATTTAATTGATGAATATCAATTGCTTCCACTAAACTCTAAGCATATTTGAGGGCAGGAATCATGGCACTTTTTCATTCTCCAAGCACCACAGTATCTGGCAGATTGTAGGTATTCAGTCATTCTTTCCTGAAAGACTGAACAGATGGAGTCACACAAATCCAGTACCACTGCAGCATGATTTTAAGCAAGTAAATCACACCTCAGCTCTCTCATCAGTGAAATAACAAGACTACAATATTTTGTGGAGGGAGAACAGTTACCAAAATTTCATTTCTGGATCCTTATATACAAATTGCAATTACTAGGATATATTTCTTTCCTCAATATTTTATTAACCAATGATACACAGACATGCACACACATATAACCCCCTTGAATTAGAGTATATGATCAGCACAAAATAGCCAGTGTTACCTCTCTATATTGAGGTAATCCCATTATAAATGCCATTTAATTAATCTGTATAACCTTATCAAATAAATATGATTTCATTAAATTTTTTCAAATTTCTGAAAATACTCCAGACATCTGGATTGGAAATTATTACTGTAAGCCCTTGAAACCTAAAATCAACTATTACATATTGATGTAATATATAACTCTCCTAGCATAGACTTATAGGAGGCACATACTAAAAAGACTGACAGATATTAATGGTGAATTATTGACCTGTCAGTTTAATACGAACTGTTAGCAAAATAAAGTACCAAAACAATGATATGGGGAATCACTAATCTGACACTTTCATAAACACAACTGGAATAATACAAATATAACACAGAACTAAAAAATATCAAGGGACTCCAGAAATTATAAATTCATACTCTACTATCATTTTTTTCTTTCTTTATAGAGTACTTTCTTATACCTTAAATATAGCTAGGTCTCTATAAATCAGACATCATTAGTATCTTAGTGTTAGTAAATTCTAGCACTTTAAAAGTAATATTCTTAGAGATGAACAGTTCGGTCTGCATTTATTGGATACGTACCATGTACCAAGGACTGAATATAAAAACAAAATCCCTAACTCCCAGGTTTACAGTTTAGTGTGGAAGAAACACAATTAATTAATTTACTGATACAGTCTGTAAATTTGTTCCTGCCCAAACCTCATGTTGAAATGTAATCCTCAATGCTGAAGATGGGGTCTGGTGGGAGGTGTTTGGATCATGGGGGTGGATCCCTTATGAATGGCTTAGGCCATCCCCTTGGTGTTAAGTGAGCTGTTGCTCAAAATCTGATCATTTAGAAGTGTGTCCCCCACTCTCTTTCTCTCTCGCTCCAGCTCAGCCATGTAAGATGTCTGTTCCTGCTTTGCCTACCACCATGAGTAACAGCTTCCTGAGGTCTCCCAAGAAGCCGAGCAGATGCTAGCACCTGGCTTCCTATAAAGCCTGCAGAACTGTAGGTCAATTAAACCTTTTCTTTATAAATTACCCAGTCTCAGGTATTTCTTTATAGCAATGCAAGAATAACCTAACACAAATACACACAAACATACATGGGAAAAAATCTGTAAAAATATAAATTGTTTTCAGTAGTTATGTCTAAAGCAGAGATTATAAGACACTTTAATTTTCTACAGCATCCACTTTATAATGCTTAAATTTTTATAATGGCATATATGCTTATATACACTGAAAAAATAAAAACATTTTTAAAAAGGAGAAAAATCACCTGATAGACTTTCAAACTCATCTGTCCCCTAGCTTTTCTCTACTACCTAGATCTTAAAATTTACAAACAACTGTGGATTTAAAATTATAGTTACTATATGTATAATGATACATAAGTACAAAAATATTATATAAATGGACTATTTGGATTTTTTGTTTTGTTTTTGAGACAGGTCTTGCTCTGCTGCCCAGGCTGGAGTGCAGTGGCATGACCATAGCTTACTGCAGCCTCAACCTCCTGGGCTCAAGCAATCCTCCCACCTCAGCCTCCAGAGTAGCTAAGACTACAGGCGTGTGCTACCAAGTCTGGCTAACTTTTTATTTTTTTTAGAGACAGGGTTGCCCTATATCACCCAGGCTGGTCTCAAACTCCTGGGCTCAAGTGATTCTGCCACCTCAGCCTTCCAAAATCACAGGATTACAAACATGAGCCACCATGCCCGACCAGATTATTTAGATTAGGGAAATAATTAGAAACTCAAAATGTTGACTACTAAAAGATTAATTAATTAAATTATAGGATATTTATACCAAGAACACTAAAGGAGGCAGTGCTGTGATAAGGTTAATAGTACAGACTTCAGAGCCACAGTGCCTGGGTTTGCACCCTAGCTCTGCCACTGACTAGCTACATAACACGACCAAGTTTTTCTTATCCTCTCTAGAACTCGGTTTCCACATCTGTAAAATGAGGAGGAGCCTGCAAAACCAGATAACTGTTGTAAGGGATCAGATTAATAATTTTAAATATTAAATATATTTAAATATAATAATTTATATATTTATAGAATATATAATTAAATTTATATATAAATTTATAATTTTGTATATACAAATTTAAAATATAGTCATTTTAAATATATAAAAGTACTTAGTAAGCCTTCAATAAATGTTAACTAATATTTATTATGTCTATTGAAATGAAACAAAGTCAAACTTTCATTACTAAGTGAAAAAAACAAAATATTCTGCATAATAATCCAATTTTAGCAAACAAAATTATAAGAAAACATGTTAGCATATGAACAGAAAATGTGGGAGGAAGTATGACATATGGAGTCACAAACCTGGGTTTTATACTTGGATTTAAGTTCTGGATGTACTACATATTATCTGTGTGATCTCAGGCAAATAATTTTTCTAGGCCTCAATTTCTTCATTTGTGAAATGAAGATAACCTCATGGGGTTGTCGCAAATATTAAATAATATACCTAAATTACAATATCTGGCACACAACAAGGGCGGTAAATGTTGCCTACTGTTTGTATTATTACTATTATTATTATTATAGTTGTTGAGCATGCCTCTCTTATTAACTATTATATATGTAGTATCTAAAACAATGCCTAGCAAAGTAGGTGCTCAATGATTACTTGTTGATTAAATGGATGAGTCAAACTGTTAAAAGGTTAGTAGAGATGGGTGTGGGATTACAAGGATATTTATGTTCATCACTATATTTATATTTCTGTAATGTTAAGTTCTGCTATCGAAAAAAAATGATACATTTTTAACTACACTATAAAAAACCCTATTTTCCTTAAGGTAAAAGCAAGAAGTTCTAATTTCTCTAAGAATGCTCAATTCAAAAAAGTCAGAGGAAAATGGAAAGCAGCAATAAAATAAAAGAAAAAAGAAATCAAGTTACTTAGTAGCAAAAGCTTTATCTCAAGGGCAGTAATGAGAATAAGCAGTTTTATTTTCCACCTGTCTAAAGGTTAATCAGACTATTCTAAGAAGTTTTTGGGTCTCAGAAATAAGTGCAATTTTCAAACAAATGCAATCAAAGTATTATCTATGGAGCTCTAAGAATTCCTAAGACCCTTTCCAAGGAGTTTGTGAGCTCAAAATGGTTTCCCTTATAATTCTAAGACAGTTTTTGCCTTTTCCTCTTCTTTTCCATCTGCACTGTTGGCATAAAAGCAACAGTGTGTAAAACTGCTGGTATTTTAGCATGAATCTAGGCAATGACATTAAACTATCTCACTGACATACATAAGAGTTTTAAAAAAAGAAACAAAACAAAAGCAAGTTTTACTAAAAAAAAGTCTTTGATAAAGCAGTAAAACTTATTTTTATCAAATTTTGACCTTGGAGTACAAGTGTTTAATATTCTGTGGAATGAAATAGGAAGTACAAATAAAGAACTACTGCTGTATACCAAGATAAATGCTAGTTATCTTGAAGAAAGTACTTCAGCAATTGATTTGTAAGCTAAATTGTTAGCTTTTTTCCTTGGAACATCATTTTTGCTTGAAAGAACAAATGAGAGACAAATGTGGTTTTCCAGACAAGGATATCTGGCAGATATTTTCCTAAAAATGAGTTAAATCAGTCTGTGGCTTTGTGAACAAACACCTAGTAGTATTTGTTGTTGTTGATAAAATTTGAATTTTCAAGTGAAAATTTAAAAATTAGAATTTTGTAAAACTTAGATCTCCCACTGTGAGCTTAAAAGGTTTGCTATGGGTAACTTAACTTCTCGATAATATCATATCTAATGTGTCAACACTTACAAGACATTCATAAATCAGTAAATGTACTATGTTACGAAATCATACAGGAATAAAAGATCCATTTGAAGGGCAACATAATCCAAAGGATTTTACCATAACAAAGTACAAATTTTACATTACAACTAACCTTTGAGAAAGCAATACTTTTAAAGCTTTGACATACTGTCAAAGAATATCATATTTACCTGAAAAAGATAATATTTCTCCTTTTCCAACTACACATATGGGTGAGACAGAACTTTTTTTATTGATTTCAACCAAAAGCAAAACAAAACAAAAACATTGCAACAGATTGAATGAAGAAGCAGATAGGATCCTGCTGTGCTATTAAGGCAGCCATTTAAAAGATTTGCAAAAATGTAAAACAATGCAATCTTCTAGCTAATTTTTGGTAACTATAGTTATTTTTCATTAAAAAATGTTATCGATGTTAACATGTAACAAGTTTATTGTTGTTACTTTCAAATCTATTCATAATTCTTTTTTTCTTTTAATTTTTTTGAGACAGGGTCAAGCTCTGTTGCCCAGGCTGGAGTGTAGTGGTGTGAACATATCTCACTCAGCCTCCATATTCTGGGCTCATGCAGTGCTCCCACCTCAGCCTCCCAAGTAGCTGGGACCACAGGCATGCCACCACCATGCCCAGCTAATTTATTTTTTTGTTTTTGTTTTATAGAGACGGGTCTCTTCATGTTTCCCAGGCTGGTGTCAAATTCCTGGGCTCAGCCAGGCACAGTGGCTCATGCCTGTAATCCCAGCACTTTGGGAGGCCAAGGCGGGTGGATCACCTGAGAGGTCAGGAGTTTGAGACCAGCCTGGCCAACATGGTGAAACCCCGTCTCTACTAAAAATACAAAAATAGCCTGGTATGGTGGTGTGTGCCTGTAATCCTAGCTTCTTGGGAGGCTGAGGCAGGAGAACTGCTTGAACCTGGGAGGCGGAGGTTGCAATGAGCCTCGCACCACTGCACTCTGGCCTGGGCGACAGAGCAAGACTCCATCTCAGAAAAAGAAAAAACAAATTCCTGGGCTCAAGGGATCCTCCTGCCTCAGCCTCCCAAAGTGCTGGGATTACAGTTATAAGCCACCATGCCTGGCCTAAATATTATTAAAATGTTTCAGTTTTAATGTCTAATATGGAAAACATTGATAATCCCAGAAACAAAAGCTCTTTTGAGATGTCAAATGAGCTTTAAGAGTGTAAGTGGAGATGTCAATAATTTTTAAGAGTGTAAGTGGAGATGTCAATAATTTTTAAGAGTGTAAGAGTTTGAGGACCACTACACTAGTAGCAAACAGTAGTAAACTAGAGTCTTGTTTATAAAAAGGGTTGCTCTTGAGACTTTTCAGGGTATCCAAGGACCATACCTGCTTAGCAAAAAATATCGTGTCAAGTCGGGAGTCCTGAACCACAGATCCTGCTGGTTCTTCTCCTGGCTGCCACTTGAAAAGAAAAATTAACCCATGAACTGGCCTACAAAATAAAATACAAATTAATGACATCAAACCCTGCTTCTTTCATAATACATTGTTAATCTATAAAATTTTAGTCAGTTATCTAACAAATATAATGCAAATGAAGTAAATATGGGAAATTTTTAAAAGATCACTACTGCCATTCATAGTCACTAGACAGTTGCCTTAGAAGACGCTAATACAACTTAAAATTATATCAATTAAAATAAAATTGTAGTGAAAGGTTTATTCTCAAATCTGTAGACTATTCATTTCTACCCGATATCACCTCACTTAAAAAATAAGAATATAGTAAAACCAGAAGCTGGCTGAACTCCAAAATATATAAAGTTCATGTAACATGTTTATAGATAAATGGCTGATAGCATATATTATCTATATTAAATATAGGAAGTAACCTTCATAAATTATTGGATTCATGAAAAATCCTCATATTGCAGTATGAATTGACGCTACCATCTCATACATAATGAAATCATCCACTTTCCTAAAGGAACTGTTTTTGAGTGCAAAACATTAAATCACTACTTCGTAATTCCTTCTAGTCTACCTATCACAACTGCCTCCCACCCCACAAAAAACTTTTCCTATCCTCAGGGCTGGGCATGGTGTCTCAAGCCTGTAATTCCAGCACTTTGGGAGGCTGAGGTGGGTAGATTACTTGAGGCCAGGAGTTCGAGACCAGCCTGGACAACATAGTGAAACCACATCTCTACTAAAAAAACAAAAACAAAACAAAAAAATTAGCCAGGCGTGGCAAAGTGTGGCTGTAATCCCAGCTACTTGGGAGGCTGAGGCAGAAAAATCACTTGAACCCGGGAGGCAGAGGCTGCAGTGAGCTGAGATCACACCACTGCACTACAGCCTAGGTGACAGAGTGAGACTGTTTCAAAAAAAAAATGTTTCCTATCTTTTTATTTGATTCAATTTTATTTTAGACATGGGGTCTCACTATGTTGCCTGGGCTGGACTTGAGCTCCTGGGCTCAAGCGATCTTCCCGCCTCAGCCTCCTGAGTAGCTACAACTGCAGGCATATGCCACCATGCCTGGCTCCCATCTTTTTAAAGACAGTTCAAATTATCCATTTTTAATTAACCTTCCCTGATCTTAGCCACAAATGATCTCATTTTATCTAAAGTGATTGCTCTTTTTATGGGGAAGAGAAAGGTAGGAAGAAGCAAACTACCTATCGCCTTCTTACTATTAACAACAGTTAGCATATCCCTAAGTCCCTATTTTCCCTTTTAAAAGATTATTCCCTGACCCCATTCCAGACTCCAAGGCTCCCGCCAGTGAAAATTCCTCTAGCCCTCCATTTGAAGATACAGGGTCAATGTTTGAGGGCATGGTGGTCAGGGGTAAGGAGAAGTTAAGAGGGGTGATTCTGGTCAGAAAGATGGGGGAAGGAGAAAAGTTGTTTCTGGCATCAACATTTGGAACTTTAAATATAACTTTCCCAAGAGGCAATGTGATAGTGTGTAGGCAAGTTCTGGATTACTATAAATATATATTATCTGTCAAATATGCTTTAGTACACTGACCTATTGTTCTTGCTTTTTAAGTTAAAATGTGTTCCATGTTCTAACACTATTGATTTATAAGTGAATTTTGTAAAAAAAAAAAAAATCAACCAACCAGTACTTTGTGGATATGGAATTACAGAGACTTAGGTTTGACTCCCTTGCAAGTTACCTATCAGCCTCAGGTTCTTGGTTATAAAAAAAGAATAATAGTAACTATCTCACAGGATTGAAGAGACTTAAACGACATAACGTATTCAACCTAGAGTAATCCAAGTAAAATAAACAAATCTGAATATCCTTTAAGTTTGCTAAAGTATATACATATTATTAACACGACTAAAATTATACTTACTTTAATTTTTCAAAATTCTCAGGCTCTAAACTCCATATTTCTTCTACTTGGGCTCCTCGGCAACCTGAAATAATAAATTATTTTCCTCAGTAAACAGAATAATTCATTTTTTCCTTCAACATGAAATAAAATATTACTAAAGGAAACGCAAGACATGACAAAACAAAATGGTAAAACTAATAAAGCTCACAGCCAAATCTCATTACTTCCTTTAATATATCCCAATTATTTACAGTGGGAGTATATTTATAATTTAAAGAGTTTGAAGAGTTTATTTTCATTGAATTACCACTCTATGACTGTTCCTTCACTCTCTCTCAATCTCTGGCTCCTCTATCCACTCTTTTCACTCAACTGTTCCATTTCTCCAGCTCTGTCTTTAGCCTTGTATTATTATTATTTTTTCTTACTCTATACTTTTTTTTCTGGGAAAGCAAATAACTAACACTTAACAGCAACTTTCAAATCACATCTTTAGTTCTGATCCTTATCCTGAATTCCAACTGTATATTTTCAACTACTTCAGAGTCACATCTCCTCCTCCTCTCCCAAATATCCTTCTAAGACAGCAGTTCTCAACTAGGGTGATTTTGCTCCCCAGGGAACATTTGGCAATGATAGACTTTTTTTATTGTCATTATTGTCACTGGTGTGGAGGGTAGGAGAGATGCTACTAGCATCTATTTGGTAGAGGCCAGGGATGCTGATAGATATCCTACGTTGCACAGGACAACCCCTGACAACAAAGGAATACCTGGCCCAAATTATCAACAGTGCCAAGGTTGAGAAACTCTGCTCTAGCATACAGTAGTAATCATGTAGTGGTTAAGAGCTTGGGCTCCAAACTGCCAGAGTTTGAATCCTGGCTCCTACATTTACTAGCAATACAGCCATTTAAACTCTCCATTCCTCACACTCATAGAGTTGTTTGGAGGAATTAATGAGATAATGTAGAAGATAATTTAATTCAGTGCCTAGCACACTTTAAGGGTCCACCAACTATTGGCCAGTGTTATTATCACAATACAAAAAACAACCATATTTACCAAAGTTTTTTATGTCCTCTACATAAAGTGCTTTAAATGTATTTTCTCTAATCTCTGCAAGGTAAGAATTTAATGCGAGAGGCTTTGGATATTAATCAACTTGCCTATATTCATTCACTACAGCTAGTATGTGCCAGAAAACTAATTAAAACCCACATCAGGTTTCAAAGTGTGGGCGCTTTCTAATTTTTCATATGATTTTCAAGTAAAAGCTAGAGAAGGCTTTAGACTACTGCAAAAAAACGGTTAAAAAAGAAAAAAAAGTTGGGTTAACTAACAATGTGACTGGGCATTCATGCCATTCTGTGCCTCAGTTTGCTCTATTCAGCAAACATCTATTAAGGGCCCATTCTGGTATTAAAGATATATGTACAAAGAGAGTTACTACCTGGTTTGTGGTGGAAGAGAACCAGAAAAAATCTGAATATCTAGCAACAGATTAAGAATAATAGACATTCACATATATCAAATTAGGAAAAAACCTTATAAATGTAAACCTATGTTTCTATCAGTGTCAAGAAGGGCATGGAAGGATGTTAATGCAACTGTTAACACTGGTTACTTCTATTGGAAATCAAAAAACAGGCCAAACATTAAAACATTCTACATCATACCACAACAAAAAAGAAAAAGTACGCTGAATAAAAGTGCCTCAAAGCCTCCTGCACAGGTAGAATTTCAAGTAGTGACACTGCTTAAACAATCTCACATTAAACACAAACACATCTCTTCATGTAAGGAAAACATAGTACTCAATTTAGCATCTATCTCCTTACATATGTTAAATATCTAATACAGCATGGTATAATGGAAAGAGAAATAAGCGATGATTCCAGAGACCTACATTCTGATCCCAGAACTGTCGTAAAGGTCTTAACCTTGAGAAAGAACACAATTTCTTTGAGCCTCACTTGCGCCATGCATATATAAAACAAGGATATTTACCTGCTTCATCCAAGCCACAAAATTCTTGTGAGGTGTATAAGATTATCAAACAGTAAACACAAAGAATCACTTAATACAGACTCCCCAATAATATATATTAAATAAAAAGTTGAGGAGGGGGGAAGGTTTTAAAATGGTATTTACCAAATATCTTCTGCGTGCCAAGCATGGTACTAGGCCCTGGCAAAGACAGAAATTAATAAACTATTGTCACAATACTTAAAAATGTCACAGTCTGGTAGGAGACAAGCACATACAATGCAAAAACTGTATAGAATGCATAAATTACATATGAAGCATGTATAGAACATGTTCTGGAAGTTCGGAGGTAAGAGAGATCATTACTACCTGCACTGGTTACCAAAAAAAACCTGTCATGGATTAATGAACTAGGTCTTTTAAAAAATGATCATATGATTTGTCATCTAAACCAGAACCCTGTTCCAAAGCGAAAGGGGGTGCTAACATTAAAATGCTTTGAAATATTTATTAACTAACACATCTGTATTATACCGATGGGTCTAGGGACAGAAACAAATTTCAAAAATAACTGTCTTAAAAATCAACCTGGAGCCCCAAGAAAAACACTCGCGGAGTTCTCCCAAATTGTCAGTGTGTTAAATTTAACTGCTAGGTATGCTATCTTCCAACAGACGGTTTTGACAACTTGTCATTCCCCTAACCCTACTGATAAATCTATCAGAAGCAGCAAGAATGGCCCCAGCTTCTGCACTTCTGCAAAAAAACACTCCCATATGTCTTCCACAACCCCAGTCTCAGTCATTCCATGGTACAGATAAATTCCATTTGGCTGATGATGTGACCAAATAGGAAAAACTGGATTGACAGCACTCAGGTAGTCTCTACTTAAAAAACGACTAGACCCAAGTATTTTAACTAAATTGGGAGCCCTAAATTGCAGGCACTATTACCTTGTACCCCTAAACTTAGCTGGTCCCATTTTAGCGGCTGTAACAATTGTGAGCAACACTTGCTTCCAGGTGCACCATGTGCACCCCAAGACTTCTTGTGTGAAAGCCAGGCATTATCTCTCTCCTCAAAACAAGATGAAATGTACCTTAGAAGCAGTCATAATAGACCTTCATGTTAAGGAAGCACCACGTTGGACCCAAAAGTCATTCAAATCTGCCCTAACTCACGGGTCAGAGTTGTTATAGATGATGGAATTACTCTTCCTCCTTGCATGACAAGGTGGAGTCTGCAAAATCACTTATACATCTTGCTGTCCCTGGATTAATGCTCTGAGCCAAGAAGAAATGTCAATATAAAAATCCAAGAAAGCCATCTGGTTGTTTACTGTAAACATTATAAAGACACAAATTAAACAGATTTGGCACCAACCCTGTCGGTCAGGTCATATTGAGCAGAATGGCTGAGGGAATGGCTATTTAGTGTAGAAAGAAGGCTGGATATTGTTGGAAGACAATTCTCAATGGGTTTCTGTTTCTGCACATCTTCTGCAAGGAATTACCAGCTTTGCTCTGGACCATCTTTTCAAGGATATTCATATAGTAAACAGACTTGGAAGACAGAGAAAGCACCTTTTTTTGAGGCAGAGGGAAGGCTGATTTGCTGTCCAGGATAATAAAGATAATGTGTCCCTAAAGGCAAAAGTTGAGCAGGTTTGCTAGCAGCCTCCCTTGTAAGATTAGTTCTCTAGCTCAGAGTTCCTCGGCTGTCATACAGCCTCACTATTTGTGCGGCATCCACCAGAGCCCACCTCCAGCCTCATGGACTCGGAGGAAAACGCAACCAATGTGAAAATGAATCTCCTGCTGCCTACTATGCTATAAGTAATACAACCCTTATCTCTAAACCAAAAGTTGTCTGCTAGCATCTATTAAACTGGCAAGCCAACTTATTTGCTGGCAAGCAGGATAAAATCTAACACTTCATAATTCTTAACAGATGTTAGATTTTGTCAAATGCTTTTTGCATCTATTGACATGATCATGTTTTTGATTTTTTGGCTTATTAATATGGTGCATTACATTGATTTTTGAATGTTAAATCAATCCTAAGTTCCTGGGGTAAATCCCACTTAGTCATGATGTATTGTTCACTTAATGAATTACTAAATTCAATTTGGTAAAATGGTTTAAAATTTGTACATTTAAGTTAATGATGGAGATAGGTCTGTAATTTTCTTTTCTAGTAATATCTTTGTGTCTGGTTTGGTGTCAGGGTAATGCTGGTCCTCAGAAAATGAGTTAGGAAGCATTCCTTCCTCTCCAATTATTTTCGAAGAGTTTATGTAGAATTGGCATTATTTACAATATTAAATATTTGACAGAATTTACCAGTGAAGCCACCTTGGCTAGAATTTCTTTGTGGGAAAATTTTAAACTACAATTTCCATTTCTTTAATAAATACAGGGCGTATACTGGTTATCTATTTCTTTTTTTTTTTTGAGACGGAGTCTCGCTGTGTCGCCCAGGCTGGAGTGCAGTGGCGCAATCTCGGCTCACTGCAAGCTCCGCCTCCCGGGTTCACGCCATTCTCCTGCCTCAGCCTCTCCGAGTAGCTGGGACTACAGGCGCCCGCCACCACGCCCGGCTAATTTTTTTTGCATTTCTAGTAGAGACGGGGTTTCACCATGGTCTCGATCTCCTGACCTCGTGATCCGCCCGCCTCGGCCTCCTAAAGGGCTGGGATTACAAGCGTGAGCCACTGCGCCCGGCCACTGGTTATCTATTTTTTAAGTGAACTTTGGTAATTTGTGTCTTTAAAAGAATTTGTACATTTCATCTAAATTGTCAAATTTATTGGCATAGTTGTTCATAATATTATTTTTAATATTTGTAAAATTTGTAGTGATGTCACCTCTCTCATTCCTGTACTGAAATACAGGAACATCTCTTTTTTTCTGATCAGTCTGGCAAGAGTGATTCCATTGATCTTCCCCAAAAAAACAGCTCTTAGTTTCATGTATTTTCTCCATTTTTTTCTCTTTTCTGTTCCACTAATTTCAACTCTGATCTTTATTATTTCCTGTCATCTGCTTACTTTAGGTTTTCTACTTTCTTATAATAAAATGAAAGCTGGGGTCACTGGTTTGTTGTAAGAAAAATGAATCCAGTCCCCATTACTCTATCTTGGCTGTAACCAAATGTTTATAGCTTCTGTTTTTAACAGACCATCACAGTTTGTTTTGGCACACATATGTATTATCTGTGGACCATACCAATTAAAAGTACAGTTC
The DNA here is from genome assembly GCF_006542625.1 of Nomascus leucogenys. Classification (NCBI taxonomy): domain Eukaryota; kingdom Metazoa; phylum Chordata; class Mammalia; order Primates; family Hylobatidae; genus Nomascus; species Nomascus leucogenys. The sequence continues at coordinate 22,549,597 of NC_044389.1, read as the reverse complement.
TGCTCCACCAGTTTCTTAATTTAATGATACTACATTCCACCAAAATCTGTATTTACATACTTACTGCATCTACAATTCATTTCCCTTTCAGTGATGGAACTTTTGAAATGAATTTATGACAGCATTCACAATACAGGTATTTCATTTTTGAAAGAATCAACAGCCAAAATCTTTTTTAAATCTAGAAATTGGGTGAAAAAAATGAAAATGATGGAAATAATTGGAATAAATTGATTTTCTCTTTGAAGCATCTGATGGTGACATAAACTACCATCATTTAATTTTTTGCAGGTTCTTCTGCTAATGAAGCCAATTTATTAATAGCTACTGCTTTTTCATATGTGCATGTATAGAAGATGAATTTATATATCATTCTTTCATGCATGATCTCCAAGTTTTCTGCACATATGAAATTGAAGGAGTAAACAAACTTACCTAGTATAACATTTCTGAAAGTTAACTTTAACATATTGTTAAGGTTTTGAAGGTAAAATATATGACTAAATCTGCAGACATGTGAAACTCATTGTCTGTCCAAATCTGAATCCATTTTCTTGTCCATCAAGCCTGCTCTTCACTTGTAAGAGTGTTTCACCAGCCACCCAGGCTAGAAACTAGGGAGTTATTTTTGCCTCTTTTTTTTCCCCCCAACGTCTAGGCTAGTAAGCAGTCCTTTTGATTTTTTTTTTCTCTTATGTAGGAGTAATATACTACCACTCAACCTCTACTGTAAGGTTGGCAGCCCTGAGAACTCCTTTTTTAATTTAGCATGTTATGGATGTATTTCTGCTCCCAAAGGAATGAAGAGCAGACATTTCCACATGCGACTGTTGATTTAAATATAGCAAACTTATTGAATCTAACTCCTCCTTCCTAACCCACTAGTTTAGCCAATCATCTCGGACTCCAACCATTTTAAGAGATATCTAGCTTCTCTCACTTTATTCCAACCTGCCCTGCACACTTAAAAGCACAATAAACCTTAATTATGAAAATAATGTCATTTCAGCATTAAAATATATTTGATAGGTAAATCCCCAGTCACTACAGGGCAACTCAAACTATACAACATGGCATACAATCTGGCCTCAGTTTATCTTTTCAGTTTCAGATCCAAATAAATATTCTTCCAGTCTGTTACATTATGTTCTAGTCACTTTGCTAGCTGTTGGCTAAGCCATATACTTTAACATCACTACTGTTTATGCTTTTTCTTCTGCCTGTGCTCCTCCACGACCTGTGTACTTTTAACATTTTGTATATACTCTAACATAGCAATTAACACACCATATTATAGTTTGACTGTCAATTATTCGAAACAGCAGTTATGGTTTATTCATATGAAAATTTCCCAATCCTTGGCTGGGCGCGTGGCTCACGCCTGTAATCCCAGCACTTTGGGAGGCCGAGGCGGGTGGATCCCAAGGTCAGGAACTGAGACCAGCCTGGCCAGCATGGTGAAACCCTGTCTCTACTAAAAAAAAAAAAAAAATTAGCCGGGCATGGTGGCGCGTGCCTGTAATCCCAGCTATTCGGGAGGCTGAAGTAGGAGATTCGCTTGACCCCGAGAGATGGAGGTTGCAGTGAGCCAAGATCACGCCACTGCACTCCAGCCTGGGTGACACAGCGAGACTCTGTCTCAAAAAAAAAAAAAAAAGAAAAGAAAATTTCCCAATCCTTACCACTGTGCCTGAGATATAGAAGATGAACAACATACGCTTGATAAATGACATTCCAAATATTAAGCTGTGTACAATAGGCAATATCTACATCAACGTTTAATTGTTAATCCCACGTAAAAGTTTTAACACCGTAGAGTCAATAATACTTGGGAAATATAACAGATAAAAACGTACTGTCCAAAGAAGAGACTAAGAACAAGATAAATAGGGAAGGATAAAAAGTAAAATGTGTTGATTATTTAGGACGGAAGGCACTAAATACAGCCAGAGAGACACTGTGAGGAAAGCATGTGGCCTCTAATCTAGAACACTAGCTCAAGAAAACCCACTTCACCGGAAGCCAGAAATGAGCAGAGAGCGGAACCAGTGAAGTGGCCTTTCAGGCCCACGCAGTCAGCGTGTGTGGACGTCCCGAAGAGCTATTCACACATTCAGGGCGTTCTGCTTTGAGTAACCAGAATCTCGAGTTCCTGGGCGGCTTGCGCCGCAGACACCTCACCCTTGAGAAGGCACACCCGAGGGTGGCTTCTGCAGGACTAATGGCCTGAGCAATGCACTTGATCACACCAGCCCGGGATAAGGTGCGCGCCGCAGAGAAGGGGCAGTGCAAAGGACAATATGTGCTTAAGAGCTTGGGGAGCGAGGGCCCTCAAGTCAGTTACAGGATTTGGGTGCCAGGTCCTGAGGATGTAGCAGGCACAAGACAGACACGATCCTTGCCCTCGTGGTGTGGCTCTTCAAATTACTGTGGAAACGCTACTGTCTCGAGCTGAGGAGAGGGCAGAACACCTACATTTCCCCCACCCGGACTCCAGGTTCCTGAAGTCATCTCTCCAGACGCGGGGCGGCGGTGGCCGCAGGGAACCACTCCATGCCCAGCTTGGGCCTCCTCCCGTGACCCCAGGCCCAGGACGGTCCCCTTGGTTCTCACCGAATCCTTTAATGAGCTCGGTGAAGACCCCGGGGTCGCTTTCCATGAGGCACCACTCCCCGGCATTGCCCGTCATGGCCCCGGCCACACACCGCCCCGATCCACCTCTCGCTCTCGGCTGCCCCCCGCACCAGCTGCCGCCGGCCACAGATCTCAGCAAAACCGCCGCCGAGCTCGTCAACCACACGTCACCCCGCCTACTTCCCGACAGCCTCCGGGCGCCGTCACCTGCAGCGCGACGGAGCGCGGGAGGACGCTCTAGCCACCCTAGAGACATCGGACCTCTTCCCAGGCCTTGCAGCACCCGTAGCGGATTCGGAAGGGCTGGGGCCTGAGAAGAAAGGGCGGGGATTCAGAGCGCCGAAGGAGGTAACATCCGGGACCCTCGCCCCTCTGGGGCGGAGGCGGGGCAAAAGAAGAGGGGCAGGGCAGGAGTCGTTCCCGGGAACAGAACCTGGAAGCCCCGGCGGCAGTGGGGCTGTTGCTGTTGCTGTCGCTGCCCGTCAGGCTGCCGTCTCTTGTCGTTTCCCAGCGCTGCGCAGGACTTCTCCTGGCGGCGCTGCGGGTCCAGGGGGTCGGCTGCCAGGTACAGGTGAGGACATTGCGGGAGGCCGGCTGGGAGCCTTTTGTGCAGCCCCAGGGACGCGCAAAGTCTGACCAGTCCTCCATGTCTCTCACCCGCATCCCAGGGGTTGAGGCTGGGCAAATGCAGCGAAACTATCGCTGTCCATCGCCCCGCTTCCGCGCCTGCCCACCCTGGGTAACGGAACCAGCATCGCGGTAGGGACATCCTCGCTAGGCCCGGCCGGACCGTTCCTGAGGGTGGGCCCTTTGCGAAGCCGGGACTGCTCCTGCTTGTCGGCATCGCTCCCCACAGGCCGACGTCGAGAGGGCCTGCTTTACTCCTCCTCTTTCTCCTCCTTCTCCCGCGGCTTCTGCGCGGAGAGGCGTCGCCTGGGATCTGGGTTTTGGAAGAAGGATCTTTGTGGGAAGACAGGGTGAATTTATCATAGAGGAATAACGAGGGGGAGGAGAAAGGTTTGTCCATGGGGCTGCTAGACTGGTAGAAGGGGATGCGTCAAGGGAAAATTAGGTTGAAAACAAATGTCGTGTATTAATCTAAAAACATTTGGAATGGTTCTAAAACTGGATGATGAGTTAAACCAAGTATTTACTAAATATTTACTAAATTGCCCTCATTCAACAGGCTCTTACAGAATACTATAGTGTTAAGATTAAAGTTTTTAAGAGTATATTAAAGACTTTAAGTGTATATTTACTCCTTAAAAGCTACATATTTCAAGAAAGACCTTTGGTTTCCAGAAAAAAAAAGGTTTTAGTGGATAAAACTCTGACTCCTTCCTTCTCAAATAGGTGACCTGTGCCATGGAGTTAGGGAGCCTTGTGCTACAGATTATGTGAAGCCATGAAATAAACATGGTAAATTTTATTGAGGGAAGCAACAGAGCAGCTTTTGTATTAAAAGAAGCCTGAGTACGCTATGGGGTAGAAGCCAAAATTTGTATGAAGTGTTGGTTTAAAAAAAATTTTTTTTGGAACTTTCTTGAAGTTTATCTCCGGAAACTCTGCCCTTAACTTGGAGACTGGGGGGATTCTGTTGAGTATATTTCCTTGAGATACTTCACTGGAAAAGTTTAAGAGGCACAAGAGTCCAGAATGATTGGCATCAGAGCCCGAAGTAGTTTGTGGTATTTTTTTTAATCTGTAATAGTGCTATGAACTTGAAAATGTTTTCTGTGCAAAATACATCAAAACTAAAATTTACTTGATACCCAACTTAATTAACATGGTACCTATTGTAGAAAGACCAAACTGAAAATTTAGCCTTTGGCACAATCTAGAAGTAAGTAGAGAAGGGGGTTAAAATGCCTTTCATTATGTTAACATTTAATCCTGAGAGTTTACATAAAAAGCCAGATTTCTGGATCTTTGAGGAAAATGAGATCTGGCAACTACTAGTTCCATACCACGTGGCAACCAGTTGGCAGCTCCCCTCGGACTAGCCTGCTGTCATTTTTGCCACAGTTCCTTCCTCATCAGTTTTTATAGCATCCCATTGATCAGTGGATTCAAATACCTGTATCATGGGTAAACAAACCTCTACCATGAGCCCATTTTTGTAGTATTGTTTCTTTACATTTGTCATGCACTCTCATAGATATGTCAGCTTTGACTTCATTTAAGAAGGAATAATCTGCAAATGTGTTTGACTTCTTGAGATGAAAGGCAGCATTTTCAAATAAATTATAAAGAGACTTTGGAAGATACTGAGATGTGTAAATTCAAGAAAAATGTAGGATTCCTTGGAAATAACATATTAGTACTGATAAAAGATATTGTACATGCTGTAGTTCTGATGATTGTGAAACAAGTGCTATTATATAATATTAGCATTTCCTGATTTTGCATTCTAAATTAAATTTTTAAAGTAGAGAAATAGACATTGTATAAAATATCCACAACCAATTTAATATGCGGCCATGCTTGGCCAGGCACGGTGGCTCACGCCTGTAATCCCAGCACTTTGGGAGGCCCAGGCGGGTGGATCACGAGGTCAGGAGTTCAAGACCAGCCTGGCCAACATGGTGAAACCCCGTTTCTACTAAACATACAAAAAATTAGCCGGCTGCGGTGGCAGGCGCCTGTAATCCCAGCTACTCTGGAGGCTGAGGCAGGAGAATCGCTTGAACTTGGAGGGCAGAGGTTACAGTGAGCAGAGATCGCACCACTACACTCCAGCCTGGGCGACAGAGTGAGACTCTGTCTCAAAAAAAAAAAAAGTGTCCAAGCTTTTAATATTGTATAGTATTGTAATATTTAACTTCTCAAGAATTTAACTTATAGAGATTTAATACAACATTAGTTGTATGGTGTGTTTTAAGAGCACTAGATAGATAGGTCAGGCCCATCCAAAGAATTAACTATATCTTTTTGTTGTTAATCTGGATTTACAACACTTGATTATCCCGGAATGGATTAACTGATGACCAGGTTATGACCTCACTCACTGCCCAATTGCCTTCTAAACCACTGATAATGAAGCTTAAGCTTTGAGGCAGGAGATGATGGCAGTTGGAGAAAGAAGAAATTAAGTTGCTGTGTATGTCTGTGTGTATCTCAAATTGCTTTTAAAAGTCAAATATAAAAATTGTAGGGCTAAATATAATTTTTGTGTAATCAATTGTATTGGTGCTCTCCATTCTGATATAGATAATAGCAGAGTTATTTAAGTGCTTGTTTATTTAAATAACTTTCCAAATATATTTTACCTGGCCAGTTTATGTTTGTATTTTTAATAATAGATTTTTAGAATATAATTCACATATCATGAAGTTTACTATTTTAAAGTATCCAGTGCATTGGTTTCTAGTATATTCACAGAGTTGTGCAGCCATCACCACTAACTTCAGAACATTTTCATCACCCAAAAAGAAATCCCCTACCCATTAGCAGTCACTTCCCAGTGTTCCCCCAACTCCACAGCCTCTGACAACCGTAGACTAATGTACTTTTTATTTCTATGAATTTACCTACTCTGGAAAATTCATATAAATGGAATTGTAATACAATATGTGGCCTTTTCTGACTGGCTTCTTTGACTTGGCATAATGTTTTCAAGGTTTGTTTACATTGTGTCATGTATCAGTACTTCGTCCCTTTTTATTGTCTAATAATAGTCCATTGTATGGATATACCATATTTTTTTCATCCCTTCATCAGTTGATGGACATTTGGGTTGCTTCTGCTTTTTGACTGTTATGAATAATGTTGATAAAAACATCTGTATACAACTTTTGGTGTAGATACATGTATTCATTTTTCTTAGGTGTGTGGTGGAATTCCTGGGTCATATGCTAACTATATTTAACCTTTTGAGAAACTGCCAGACCGTTTTCCAAAGCGGCTGTATTATTTTACATTCCCACCAGCAGTATATGAGTGTTTCATTTTCTCTAAATCCTCACCAACACTTAATATTATTATTTTGATTATAGCTGTCCTAGTGGATGTGAAGTGATATCTTACTGTGTTTTTGATTTGCATTTCCCTGATGACTAATGATGTTCGTCATCTTTTTATGTGTTTACTGGCCATTTGATAATCTTCTTTGGAAAGACACCTTTTCAGATTCTTTACCCATTTGTGTGTCTTTGGAGTAATATTTGTTCACATCTTTTGCCTATTTTTACTTGGGTTATTTATCATTTTATTATTAAGTTGTAAGTGTTCTTAATATATTCTAGATACAAGTCACTGTATGCATGATTTGCAAATATTTTCTCTATTCTTGGGTTGTCTTTTCACTTTCTTGATGGTGTCCTTGGAAATACAAGTTTTAAATTTTGATAAAGTCCAGTTTATTTTTTTATTGTGTCACTTTTGCCTTTGGTGTCTGTGTTCCAACACTAATTCTGTAGCACCAGCTGGGTGTCCCCCACTTCCGTTTAGTTCTGACACTAGCTACCCAGGGTTGGCATCAGATCCCACAAATTAAAGGACAAGGTCCCCACTAAGAATGCCATTAATTTGGACACCAGGTGTAAATGGGGTCCCCAGGCTACTCACACTTCTGCCCTGCGGACTACAAATTCAAGACCTCCCATAATCCCCTCAAGGCTGATAATTCACTAGGATGACTCACATAACTCACTGAAAGTGCTCTACTTGCAATTACAGTTTTATTATAAGGGATACAACTCAGGAACAGCCAAACAGGAAGTAGACACATATGGCAAGGTCTGGGGCAAAGGAAGGATGCAGAACTTCCATGCCATCCTTGTGAAATGTGGGCACATCACCTCCCAGCACATCAGTTTTTGTTCACCAAGGATGCTCCATTGAGTATCGATGAACAGAGTTTTTATGAGGTTTCATCACATGGGCATGATTGATTAAATCATTAGCTACATGACTGAACTCGATCTCAAGTCCTCCTCCTTTCCTAGAAGGTTGGTCTGACCAGTTTATTCCTCTAAACATATGGTTGGTCTTTCTAGTGATTAGCCCCCATCCTGAAGCTACCTAGGGGCCCATGTTACCTCATTAATATAACAAAGACACTCCTGTTTCTCAGGAAATACCACGGGTTTTTGAAACTTTCTGCTGGGTATTATGTCCAAAGACCAGATACTCTCTCTTATAAGATGCCACAGTATCACATCACTTTGCCAAATTTTGAGTTTATTTGTGTATCACACTCAGTGACAAGAAGGAGAGTAACTTGGGACATGTTACTCTGTTTTCTGTCTTTTAAAATATGAATATGACCCTGGTAAATTTATATAATCAAGTAGGAAGGTGCCCTGGCTGCTAATAATGTTATCTGTTCCACTGTTTTATGTTGCACTCTGGAAAGTACAGTCGCAGAAGCATAGGAAAACCTAAGCAGTTTCTGCTGCAGAAATACTGAAAGGATATGTCCTCAGGGTTGTCATTTATATCATAACATGCAAAAGGAAGAGTCCATGAATAAGTAACTTTATTTCTTCTAATAGGAATTACAAGGATTACACTTAGAGATTACCTCTTAGACAACCTTCATAGATTTAAAAGTTCACTTTGCTGCTTGCTCTAGAAAAGTACTTGAATACCTAGTATTAAATATGTTAGAAAAACAGAAATATTGTTCTTAGATGACATTTTTACCCAGTGTTCATTACCTTTCTTTAGAACTTTATTTTTTCTTGATTATATTTTTCACTACCTGCATATAGTACATTTATCATTCTGATTACAGAATTTATCTTAAAGACTTGTATTATATTTTGCATTATAAATATTGAGGCTTTTATTCTCAAAATGTGTTATGGGAAAGGGAAACCAATTGTGCATAATTATTTGGCAAATGGTTCAGAAAGTCAACTTTAATGATATTTGGCTTTAAGTATGTATTACTAATTACATAAAAGCAATACAAAAGAAGAGACCAAAATGATAAGATTTGGTTTCTACTCTCAAGGGAACCAATAATGTAGCTACATGTGGTCACAATGAATAATACAAGGAAAAGAATTTGAGGGGAGAGGGAATTTTGAGGCTTGGTTTGGGACCTTTTAAATCCCACCACTTGGGCCTTGGTGCAGGAAAGCAGGTGTAGTAGAATTATGTGACATTAGATGTCATTTCAGTGTTACTCATCTAACAAATATAACTAATAAGCAGAAGTAGACAGGTTGAAGTGCCACCAGAGCCTGTTTTTATGAAAGCTGAGGGAGAGACTAGCAAAGTCTATGTAATGTAAAGATCAGAAAAACATAACATTTTCTACTGGAATTGGCAATTAAGGTATCAGTCTTTGAGAAGCATGTTAGTCATCTTAAAGTGTTTTGGATCGACAGGTAGAGATAAAAGCCAAATTGAAAAGAGGATAATAATAAATAGGAGAACAGGCATCCACTGCACCAGGAGTTTCAGCCTATGCTGTATTCAGTAACTATAAATTTGTCCCTAATGACTAATATGATCATTACGTCTCTGATGCCACCTGAGACCTAGGCTTCCACTAACATAAGCAAATTTATACCAGAGTTTTATTTGGAATATCGACACTAATATTCCGAACACAATTCAGATCACTGTCCCCCTCAGTCACATTCAAAATGTGAGGCTCTTCATTCTCCCATGCACTTATCCCTACACCACTATGTGTTCCCCTCTCTGAGACCCAGTCTTTCATTCCTCCCCTCTCTACCAAACTTCTCCACATACCATTTGGCATTCTGCATCTCCTGTCAGAGGGGAATGTCTTCAGTTTCCTTATCCTTCACTCCCACAAATCTATCTTTACCTATACTCTTTATCCTTAAAAGATAAAGGAAATATCTCTTTTGCTGTCAGTAGGCCAGTGTCAACCTGGATGCTCTAAGCTCATTCTCATTTCTTTAAGAAATTCCTTCAGTTATCCCCCTTCTGTACTGTATCTTCAGCTCTCCAAATTGAATCTTTCAATCATAGCATCTTCCCATTGAAAAAGGTAAAAAGATTTTTCCTCTAAGTCCCATCCTCTCTTTTACTTTCCTTCATAGTTTATAAGTATGTGTCTACTTATAGACTACATATAGCAGAGTAGTCTAGCTGTGAAGTTTCTTCCTCACTGCATATCCTCCTGATCTCATTGTAATCAAGCTACTTCTTGTACCACTCTACTGCAGTTGCTCTCACTAGTCACTCCTACTTGCTAAATCCAATGGTCATATTCTAGCCTTTTATTTACTTTTCCTCTGACCATTTGAAATTACCAACCATTCACTCCTTGAAGTTCTCTTCCTTGTGGTCCATGATACTATTCTCTGTTGGTTTTCTTCAACTCTGTGCACCTCCTTTTCCGTCTCTCTTTAAAAGGCCCTTCTCTCATTAGGTCTTAATTGTTAATATTCACCAAGATTCTATCCTTAGCCTTCCTTGTAATATAGAAACATGTTCAAGTAAGGATGATCTTCAAAACAAAACTTCTTTTATCTTGTGTTCCTCTTTAGGTTATGACCATATCTGTCAACATGTCTTTATGGCTCTATAGGACGCTTAGTTTCTTTTCTAGAATATAAAGGCAGATTGGGATTTCAGAAACCTCTTCCTGGAGCGCCTTCCCTAAACTTTATCAGTTTTTTAGTTTGCCTTCTCTGCTCAAATCATTCTGGATTATTTAGATAGTATTATTTTATACTTCCTTGCTCACTCACTTTTCTACTACAGCACTTAATCACAATTTGCCTTCTCTGCACAAATCTTTCTGGATTATTGAGACAATATTATTTTATACTCCCTTGCTCGCTCATAATACTTTTCTACTACAGCACTTAATTACAGTTTGCATTATGATTCTATCTCCACAAATGAGTGTGATTTCTCTGTGATGAGGAGAAAAAAAAAATTTTTTTTCTTTCTTTTTTTTTTTTTTTATTTTATTTTGAGACGCAGTCTCACTCTGTCCCCCAGGCTGGAGTGCAGTGGCACGATCTCGGCTCACTGCAATCTCTGCCCCCCAGGTTCACGCCATTCTCCTGCCTCAGCCTCCCTCCCGAGTAGCTGGGACTACAGCGCCTGCCAACACGCCTGGCTAATTTTTTGTATTTTTAGTAGAGATGGGGTTTCACCATTTTAGTCAGAATGGTCTCGATCTCCTGAGCTCGTGATCCGCCCGTCTCGGCCTCCCCAAGTGCTGGGATTACAGGTGTGAGTTACTGCGCCCGGCCCCAATTTTTTTTTTTTAGTCTCTTTAATGGCAGAGAAATTGCCTTCATGTCTTACACATAGTATGTATTCAGTAAATGCTGGTTTAAGTTTTTGTTGGTTGTGCTGTTTCGTTAGCCATGGACAGAAGCCCAGTGCACCGAAATAACATGACAGATTGAAGGACCTCAATAAACTGTGATACTGTAGTAACAATAGTGGTAGACTGATGAAGAAGTGACAATTGTGGTTCCTCCATTAGAAGGATAAAGAGGGATATTGTTTCCAGACAGCTAGTTCTAGGAGTTTTAGAGCTAATGGAAGTAGAGTGAGGGTAGTTACAGATGACATAGAACAGTAAACCTAAAAATGGCTTAAACAATAAGGATACATTTATGACATAATAGGAAATGTATAAGCAGGGCAGTTTCAGGTAACCCGATATCAAGGACCCAGGTTCTTTGTTTTTTCTGTTCTGCCATCTTGTATATATTGGTGTGCCATCTTAAACTGGCTTATCTCAAGGTCTCAAGATGGTTGTTACCACTCCAGGCATCACTTGCAAGTGAAAATGTCAGAAGGCAGAAAAGGGAACATTTCTTTTTAAGAGCCTGAGCCCCCTTTTAAGACTGAAGAAGACCTCAAAAGTGTTCCCAGCTGACTTGTCATGTCATACTGGCCAGAGTCATGACACATGCCCAACTCCCTATACCAGTCATGTGGCAAGGAGAGCACCATGATTATTGGGCCTGGGTCGAGCAGCAGCAGCAGCAGCATCAGCTGGGAACTTGTGATAAGTATACATGCTTAGGCCTCACTGCAGACCTACTAAATTATGAAAGAAACTCAGGGCAGTGCCTGAGAGGGCTGACCCACCAATCTATGTTTCAGTTAGTACTTCAAGTAATTTTGATGTACACTGAGTTTGAGAACCACTGGCTTAGAGCAATAAAGATCCATCCCTTGGGGCTAGGGAAAGGCCTAGCCTCCTTTGAAGGATATGAGGCCAAGAAGAGAAGAGAGAAGGGGGGAGAATGAATGTTAGATAGGCAACCAAAAATGTTTACACAATTCTTCAGGGAGTATGATCTTTCTTACTTGGTGCCAGCTACTATTGCTGCCCTCCCGTCTTTTATTCTCTGTGTGGGCCTCAAGATGCCATACTGATCTACCTGCTTAATCTCTGAAGCAGCACACTGTATCTCAAAAATGTGATGCCTCAGTTGCTTCTGATTATCATACCACTGTGGCTATTATCTTGTTTGTTTGCTGTGAAGGGCTTTTAGTTTCTTTAGATTATAAAAATAGGAATACAAAACAAAAACACTTTAAAAACTGAAGATATTACCAGTAGTCATTTCAAAGTATTCAGATATGGTTTTTTTCTTTCATTTTCTGCCTTTCCTGATTTTTCTTCAGGACATTTATATTGATTTTGTACTAAGGGAAAAACTATGGAACTTAAAAGATGTTTTTAAATTAAAAGAGTTAATAACATTTCAGTAAACCTACATTTTGTTTTCCTTTTGTAATTTTATTGTGCCCATCTAGTTGTAATAATATTTTGCCTTTTTGATAGGTTTCCTAAAGACAAAAAAAAAATGGAGGAATCTATAAACCAAATGCAGCCACTGAATGAGAAGCAGATAGCCAATTCTCAGGATGGATATGTATGGCAAGTCACTGACATGAATCGACTACACCGGTTCTTATGTTTCGGTTCTGAAGGTGGGACTTACTATATCAAAGAACAGAAGCTGGGCCTTGAAAATGCTGAAGCTTTAATTAGATTGATTGAAGATGGCAGAGGATGTGAAGTGATACAAGAAATAAAGTCATTTAGTCAAGAAGGCAGAACCACAAAGCAAGAGCCTATGCTCTTTGCACTTGCCATTTGTTCCCAGTGCTCCGACATAAGCACAAAACAAGCAGCATTTAAAGCTGTTTCTGAAGTTTGTCGCATTCCTACCCATCTCTTTACTTTTATCCAGTTTAAGAAAGATCTGAAGGAAAGCATGAAATGTGGCATGTGGGGTCGTGCCCTCCGGAAGGCTATAGCGGACTGGTACAATGAGAAAGGTGGCATGGCCCTTGCTCTGGCAGTTACAAAATATAAACAGAGAAATGGCTGGTCTCACAAAGATCTGTTAAGATTGTCACATCTTAAACCTTCCAGTGAAGGTAAGCATAAGATCTTCATTGGGAAGAAGGGTGGGTAAGGGATATCCAATAAATAGCAAATTTTTATTTAACATAAGACAAGTGTGTAATATTTTCTAGAAATACCCTTTCATTCTCAAAACATACATTAATTCACATATGTTTAATGCCTTCCTGGGATTACACCCCTACCACAGGCAATCCAGACATTAATAATCAAGAATGAAATGACAGGTTTACAGGTTAATATTCTGAATCTTAAAATGCCACCGTCCTAACTGGAATGCTCACCCAAGTGATTATGGACTGTGTAAGTAGCAGGGACAAGATTAAAAGTTGCAATAAGCCTTGAACATGGGTACAATCATTAGAAGGAACTGCTTTTGAGTTCCAGCTTTGCCAGTTACTCAGCAGATACTCAAACTTGGTCTCAGTGTAGTCGTCTGTAAAACTTAGGTGAGTGTACACAGCTGTTCCATAAGATTATGTATAGAAAACTACTCTGTAACCAATAAAATGCTAAGTAGAAAAGTAAAAAAAAAGAAAAGTTGCAATAAGCAAAACAGCTCCTTGCCAGGAGGTGGCAGATGGCCATGCTGTACCTACCGCCCTAGCCCGTTCCTTTTTTCCCTCCCCGTCTTCCTAGGAACGCATCTTCCATGGAACCTAAAGGGATATACCTGATACAGTGCTGAACTCAACAATTCAGGAAGTTAATTGTCTTCAGGCAGTCAGTCAGGGGACATAATAACTTGGGGCGGTTTTTCTGTATCTATGGAAAGAGACTTTTGAAAAGCTAGTTGGCTCCATAATAATTACTAGTCCTTTTAAGAAAAGAAATAAGTAAAACTCTTGGGCAGGAGTAATTTGAAGTGTGAAGTTCCACAAAAATGAACACGTCCAAAATTTGACTTTTTTTTTTTTGCACCAGAAGTGAAACTTGAAAAGACAGCCACTCAGAAGGGTGGGTTCACATTTCAGTTCTGTGGCCTTAAGCCAAGTAAGTTAAGCTGAGTTTCTGACCTTCATCTATTAAAAGGAGGGTAAGGAGAATAAGCATACAATTATGGAGACTAAATGTCCCAGCACCTAACATGTAGTAGAATACACTTTGGTTCTCTCTTTCTCCCTTCCACACATATTTTTATACACAGAATCTCCAGTAATTCCTAACATACCATTTTTAACTATAACTGGGGTTTTTCAAATGAAATGTAAATAAATTGCAAATATTTATATGTACAAGCATTTTGATTTTATTAGATTACATGTTTTAAAATAGTTGAATAATACAGAAAAATATGATGCAGTCCTGCTCTTCAAAAGAAATAACTGCATATCAGCAGTCCCTAACCTTTCTGATACCAGGGACTAGTTTTGTGGAAGACAGTTTTCCACAGACAGCGGGGAGGGCAGGGTGGTTTCAGAATGAAACTGTTCCACCTCAGATCATCAGGCATTAGATTCTCATAAGGAGAGCACAACCTAGATCCCTCACATGCTCAGATCATAGTAGGATTCATGCTCCTGTGAGACTAATGCCCAGCTACTGATCTGACAGGAAGTGGAGCTCACTTGCCTGCTGCTCACCTCCTGCTGTGCAGCCCAGTTCCTAACAGGCCATGGACTGGTATCCGTGTATAGCCTGGGAGTTGAGGGCCCTTGCTGTATATCAGATGTTGTAATTTATTCCAGATTTTTCCTAAACATATATTACTGTGTTTCACTAAATTTTGTTACATGCCTTCTATGTTTCAGTAAAAAGTGTATTACTGCTATTGCTATTGCTGTTTTTTTCAGGTCAGTAGAAATAGTTGCATATATACCATTGTATGACTGTAATTTATTAGCTAGTCTCTTATTGACTAGAGTTGTTTCTGGTTTTTTTATACTGTTACAAAAATACTACAATGAAAACACTTGCATAGAGTACATACTTTCATAATGGTTAAATCCACAAACAGTATGTGAAAGGGATCAGTGTACCCACATTTGAACACTGACTGTTGTCATTATTTTTTAATCTCTTTCAGTAGAATCATGAAAGATTTCTTTGAATTTACATTTTTGGGCAGAAGCTCATTTTTTCATGTACTGGTTTTATATATATATACCTATATATTATATATATTATATAGTATATATAATATATAATAGTATATTGGTATATATAGTATATAATATAGATAGCTATATATGTATAGATACCATATAATATATATACCTATATATGTATATATACCTATATATGGATGCGTATATATAATTATATGTATGTATATATAATATATATGTGTGTGTGTGTGTGTGTATATAATTACACAATTATATCATAGCCCTTTTGTCCACTTAGTTACTGTCTTTTTAACTATTGGTTGTGGTCACTATTCCTTCAACAAATATTTATTTATTTATTTGTTTGTTTGTTTGTTTTATTTATTTTGAGATGGAGTTTCACTTCTGTCACCCAGGCTGGAGTGCAATGGCACAATCTAGGCTCATTGTAACCTCCACCTCAAGGAATTCTCTCGCCTCAGCCTCTCAAGTAGCTGGGATTACAAGCTCCTGCCACCATACCCGGCTAACTTTTGTATTTTTAGTAGAGGCAGGGTTTCACCATGTTGGTAACGCTGGTCTCGAACTCCTGACCTCAGGTGATCCGCCTGCCTTGGCCTCCCAGAGTGCTGGGATTATAGGTGTGAACCACTGTGCCTGGCCCTCAGCAAATATTTATTGAGCACCTACTATGGATAGACACTGTTCTAAGAACTTGGGGTTCATATTACAGGAGTTGATAATGTATTATTTATATACAGTGCATGCATTTTTTCTTCTTTTTTTCCTTGTCTTTTTTTTTTGGTTGGGGGGCATTTCTGGCGCACTAAAGTTTGGAATTTTAATGTAGTCAAACTTATCCATGTCTTCATAGATTTATGTTTTGTGTTAGGATTAGAAGGGCCTTTTCTGACCTAACATATTTATCCGTGGTTTTTTCCTAACATTTTCTTGGTTAAGAAATGTTATTTTTTACATTTAAATTTTTTATCCAAATATTTGATCCAACGTAAGAAGGACTTAGGCATCCAGCTTTATTTATTTGTTTGTTGAGATGTGTCTTGGAAGTGTGGAACAAGTACTAGACCAAGAGAAAGACCACCCATTACTAGTTCTAATTGGACCAATTAGTTTCTGAACTTGTGAAAATAATTATTCTGTGCTTTGTTTTTTTGGTCTATATAATGAGGAATTAGTAGATGTTTCCTAAACTTACTTCCACACATAGGATTCTTTAATTTGAAATTGTTGAGGGCAGAACTCATAATTGAAACCATGTTAGTAATAGCAATATCACATTGGACAGAGAATCCCTAGCATTTCAAAGTTTAAAAATTTGGAAAAACTCTAAGCTACAGAATTAATAGTATTTTAATGCCTTAACTGTAATGTGTATTTATAACAGACAAAACAAGTCAAAATGTGATTCAAGTCATCAGGTATGGTATTTTTATGCACACCCACTGCGTGGCTAGCACAATTACTGAACTGGGCAGGACAAAACTGCTTTAAGGAATTTTTATTTTCACTGGAAAAACAAAATAGAAGGTATACTCACATGAAACATTTATTCATTTAAGACGATTTTGCACCAAAATCTGGAAGATAGCAAGAGTCACAATACTTGAGAAGTTCCTGCATGTTAGTGTTAACTTTTTTTTTTTTTTTTTTAAGATGGAGTCTCGCTCTGTCACCCAGGCTGGAGTGCAGTGGCACGATCTCTGCTCACTGCAAGCTTCGCCTCCTGGGTTCACGCCATTCTCCTGCCTCAGCCTCCCTAGTAGCTGGGACTACAGGCGTCCGCCACCACGCCCGGCTAATTTGTTGTATTTTTAGTGGAGGCAGGGTTTCACCGTGTTAGCTAGGATGGTCTTGATCTCCTGACCCCATGATCTGCCCACCTCGGCCTCCAAAAGTGCTGGGATTACAGGCGTGAGCCACCGTGCCCAGTCTAGTGTTAACTTTTGATCAAGTTAATCAAAAGTTATTTTGATCAAAAATAACATAATAGGCTCAGTTGGCATAGAGATGTGTTTCATATGGCCTATACAATATTTTTGGGTAAAAATGAATTCTTTGTCATTATCTTTTTTTTTTTTTTTTTTTGTATTTTTAGTAGAGATGGGGTTTTGCCATGTTGGTCAGGCTAGTCTCGAACTCCTGAGCTCCTGATCCGCCTGCCTCGGCCTCCCGAAGTGCTGGGATTACAGGCGTGAGCCACTGCGCCCAGCCTGTCATTATCTTTAAAAATTGAAGACATAAAAACCCATATTCTGGCTTCTCTTGAAAGTAAGTTTTTTTTCTTTTGGCAGAACTAAGTCAATATGTGGCTACACCACTTGTCAGGGCACACTCTGTTCAGTCACCATACCCTAACACCCTAACAACTCTTTATTACATCACTGTGGTGTTTTTTTTTTGTTTTGTTTTGTTTTGTTTTTTTGAAACGGAGTCTCACTCTGTTGGCCAGGCTGGAGCACAGTGGCACGATCTTGGCCCACTGTAACCTCTGCCTCCTCAGTTCAAGTGATTCTCCTGCCTCAGCCTCCTGAGTAGCTGGTATTACAAGCATGTGCCACCACAGCCAGCTAATTTTTTTTTATTATTATACTTTAAGTTCTAGGGTACATGTGCACAATGTGCAGGTTTGTTACATATATATACATGTGCCATGTTGGTGTGCTGCACCCATTAACTCGTCATTTAACATTAGGTATATCTCCTAATGCTATCCCTTCCCCCTCCCCCAACCCCACAACAGGCCCCGGTGTGTGATGTTCCCCTTCCTGTGTCCATGTGTTCTCATTGTTCAGTTCCCTCCTATCAGTGAGAACATGCGGTGTTTGGTTTTTTGTCCTTGTGATAGTTTGCTGAGAATGATGGTTTCCAGCTTCATCCATGTCCCTACAAAGGACATGAACTCATCCTTTTTTATGGCTGCATAGTATTCCATGGTATATATGTGCCACATTTTCTTAATCCAGTCTATCATTGATGGACATTTGGGTTGGTTCCAAATCTTTGCTATTGTGAATAGTGCCACAGTAAACATACGTGTGCATGTGTCTTTATAGCAGCATGATTTATAGTCCTTTGGGTATATACCCAGTAATGGGGATGGCTGGGTCAAATGGTATTTCTAGTTCGAGATCCCTGAGGAATCGCCACACTGACTTCCACAATGGTTGAACTAGTTTACAGTCCCACCAACAGTGTAAAAGTGTTCCTATTTCTCCACATCCTCTCCAGCACCTGTTGTTTCCTGACTTTTTAATGATCGCCGTTCTAACTGGTGTGAGATGGTATCTCATTGTAGTTTTGATTTGCATTTCTCTGATGGCCAGTGATGATGAGCATGTTTTCATGTGTCTTTTGGCTGCATAAATGTCTTATTTTGAGAAGTGTCTGTTCATATCCTTTGCCCACTTTTTGATGGGGTTGTTTGTTTTTTTCTTGTAAATTTGTTTAAGTTCCTTGTAGATTCTGGATATTAGCCCTTTGTCAGATGAGTAGATTGCAAAAATTTTCTCCCATTCTGTAGGTTGCCTGTTCACTCTGATGGTAGTTTCTTTTGCTGTGCAAAAGCTCTTTAGTTGAATTAGATCCCATTTGTCAATTTTGGCTTTTGTTGCCATTGCTTTTGGTGTTTTAGACATGAAGTCCTTGCCCATGCCTATGTCCTGAATGGTATTGCCTAGGTTTTCTTCTAGGGTTTTTATGGTTTTAGGTCTAACATTTAAGTTTTTAATCCATCTTGGATTAATTTTTGTGTAAGGTGTAAGGAAGGGATCCAGTTTCGGCTTTCGAGACGGAGTTTCACCATGTTGGGCAGGCTGTTCTCGAACCCCTGACCTCAGGTGATCCACACGCCTTGGCCCCCCAAAGTGCTAGAATTACAGGCGTGAGCCATGGTGCCTGGCCTCACCATGGTGGTTTTATTTATTTTATTTGCCCGTCCCTCATAGACATTTTAATGTTGTAATCCAATCCCTGCTGTTTTACAGAAGTGGTGAAACTAAGACCTAGAAAGACCAGCATTTATTGGCATAGTATAGGCTAGAACCCAGATTTTCTCACCCCCAATTCAAGGCTCTTTTCTTTTTCTTCAATTGGAAGAAATTGTGGAGGGAATTAACAAGTTACTGTTTCTTTTTTGTTTTTGACCAGTATACTTCTCAGCTATTAAAACACAGTGTAAAAGAACCTACCTACCTGTCCACTTCTACTTATTTCTGCTGTTTGTAAATATATATATTTTATTCAATAGCAAAAAGAGACAAGTGAATATAATGAATATAATATAATACAATACAATACAATATTAATTTAGATAGATCTGTACTCTTATGAGTTGTTCTGAGATTATGGACCTGAAACTTTCTAATGCTGGTGTCTTTAAAAAGAAAAGAAAGAAAAGCTTCTATAATAAAATACTCAGGATACAGGTTTTTTTACTCTAAAGTCTCATATTTAAATAGTAATAATGGAATGAGAAAATTAATTCACCCCATTTGCTTAATTGTTATATCATGGAAAGCAGCATCCCAGTGTAAGGGCATTAACTCTTGTGTATCTGGTTATATTGATCATATAATGCATTTTGAGGAAACATGTTCTATTTTTTGCTTGGCAATCCTGCATGCTTTTTCAATTCTTTATCTTGTTAAAGGACTTGCAATTGTGACCAAATATATTACAAAGGGCTGGAAAGAAGTTCATGAATTGTATAAAGAAAAAGCACTCTCTGCGGAGACTGAAAAATTATTAAAGTATCTGGAGGCTGTAGAGAAAGTGAAGCGCACAAGAGATGAGCTAGAAGTCATTCATCTAATAGAAGAACATAGATTAGTTAGAGAACATCTTTTAACAAATCACTTAAAGTCTAAAGAGGTAAGTGAATTATATGTTACAGCATGTGATTAAACATGAGTAATTTACTGTAGGTGCTAAAAGGATAAACTTGGGGTAGCTATATGTTTATACTTTTAAAAAGAAATTATTTAAAATATATCTTGAAATTAATGTCTATTTAAAACACCTACCATGATGTCCAACATGATGTAGGTGGCATTTGTGTTAGTTTCACTCCAGAAAATCTACTGCCTTGCTAATTAAAAAAAAAATCATCTATGCATTTCCTTCATAAAATATACTTCATATCCTTTTTCTAGTAAAAAACAAGTTAGCTTTTTTGATAAGCCTTTGACTTAGACATTTTTCATTCTGAAAGTACTTTGAACCCCAAATGAAAGCCTCAGAGACTATATTATGAATATTTTTTGATATAGGTGTGTTATACTGATTTATTTTCCCTTAATTCCTGGTATTTCTGCCTATGTTACTGCAATAGGTATGGAAGGCTTTGTTACAAGAAATGCCTCTTACTGCATTACTAAGGAATCTAGGAAAGATGACTGCTAATTCAGTACTTGAACCAGGAAATTCAGAAGTATCTTTAGTATGTGAAAAACTGTGTAATGAAAAACTATTAAAAAAGGTAAGCATTATCACTGTTCTTTGTTAGCTACTACTAACTGAAAAAGTGGCTCCTAAATTTTAGAAATGCCGCCAGTGCATTTTTAAGGTATTTCGAGATGTTCATTATACCAAATTGCATTATGGCTCTTAAGTGTAAGTTTAATACATTTTCATTTTTCTCTTTTCTGTATGAAATGTAGTTATTAGCTACAATAACACAAAAATCTAAGGAGTATACATAATCACTATTTTTTGCTAAAATTTTCCTTATACTTTGTTTCTAGGCTCGTATACATCCATTTCATATTTTGATCGCATTAGAAACTTACAAGACAGGTCATGGGCTCAGAGGAAAACTGAAGTGGCGCCCTGATGAAGAAATTTTGAATGCATTGGATGCTGCTTTTTATAAAACATTTAAGGTAGTGATATGATTTTTGTTTTAAAACAAATGACTCAAGACTTAATATCTTTTGTAATAATACATTTTAAAGGTAGTATTAATAGTTTAATCATTTTTTAATTAGGTATTCATTTGTTTTTCTTTAGTTCATATGTGGTAGGTATATAATTAATATCGTGTAAGTTTATGAGTAAAGTATTTCTCTTTACCCTTGGGTAGCAACTAATTATTCTAAGATCATTTTGGTAACTTTTAAGTTACTATTAGTTCTCACAGTACTATAAATAAATACCTGAGACTGTGTAGTTTATAAAGAAGAGAGGTTTAATCAGCTCATGGTTCCACAGGTTGTAGAGGAAGCACAGTGGCTACTGCCCTGTTTCTGAGGATGCCTTGGGAAACTTACAATCATGGCAGAAGGGGAAGCAAACACGTCCTTCTTCACATGGCGGCAGGAAGAAGTGATGAGCATAAGGGGGGAAGCGCCTCATAAAACTATCAGATCTCGTGAGAACTCATTCACTATCACAAGAACAGTATAGGGGAAATCGCCCCCATGATTCAATTATCTCTACCTGGTCCCACCCTTGAACATGTGGGGATTATGGGAACTACAATTCAAGATGAGATTTGGGTGAGGACACAGCCAAACCATATCAACAATCATGGCAGAAGGGGGGATATGGTGCTAAACTATTAGAAACTGCCCCCATGATCCAGTCACCTCCCACCAGGTCCCACCTTCAACATTGGGGATTACAGTGAACATAAGATTTGTGTGGAGACACAAATCCAACCCATATCACTAACTTTAGAAATTTGCTTTACTATCAGGTCCTTTGACTTGGTCCTCTGTTTTCCCCATTAGTTGGTAGATAGATCTCATCAGTCTTGATAAAAAATGAGTTTTTTAGTAATGGAAATCTCATCTCACATCAAAGACACAAGCTAAAACATCTTGCTATATAACAAAATACTAGCAACCAAAGTCAGCAGCAAAATAAAAGGATTACACACCATAACCAAGTGATATTCATCCCTGGCATACAAAGATAGTACAACATATGACAACCAATCAATGTAATACATCACATTAGTAGAATGAAGTGACAAAAACCACATAATCATCTTACCGATGCAGAAAAAGCGTTTCACAAATTTCAACATTCCTTCATGATGAAAAATAAAACCACTATATAAACCTGAAATGAACTTCCTCAACATGATAAAGGCCAGAGATTTAAGAAACAAAAATGTTTAAACCCCATAGCTAATGTCATAATGGTGAGTGATTGTAAGCTTTTTCCCTAAAATCAAGAAAAAGACAAGGATGCCCAATTTTTCCACTTTCATTCCACATAGTATTGGAAGTTCTAGTAATAAGGCAAGAAAATGAAATAATGAAAGACATTGCAATAGGAAAGAAAGAAGTAAAATTATCCTCAGATGCCATGATCTCATATTTAGAAAATCCTAAAGTTAACAAATGAATTCAGCAAAGTTACAGGGTATAAAACCAACACATAAAAATCAGTTGTATTTCTGTATACTAGCAATGAGCAATCCAAAAAGAGAAATTAAGAAAACATTTCCATTTACAGTATCATCAAAAAATGAAAGACAGGAGTAAATTTAAGAAGCTGCAAGACTTATACACTGAGAACTACAAAACATTGTTAAAAGAAATTAAGTCATGAATAAATAGAAACACATCTGTGTTTATAGATTGGAAGACTTAATATTGTTAAGATGACAATACTATCCAAAGCACCCAATCTACAGATTGAATGCAATCCCTTTCAAAATCCCAATGGCATGTTTTACAGAAATAGAAAAACCCATTCTAAAATTCCTAAGAAATTTCAAGTGACCCCAAATAGCCAAAACAATCTTTAAAAAAAGAACAAACCTGGAGGACTCTTCAGTAACTCTTTCAGTTACTAGAAAGCTGCAGTAATCAAAACAGTGTGGCACTGGCAAAAGAATAAACATATAGACCAATGAAACAGAGAGTCCAGAGATAAAACCTTGCATATATGTTCAGTTGACTTTTTTTTTTTTTTTTTTTTTGGGACAGAGTCTCACTGTGCCACCCAGTTTGGAGTGCAGTGGTGCAGTATCAGCTCACTGCAACCTCCACCTCCTGGGTTCAAGTGATTCTCATGCCTCAGCCTCCCAAGCAGCTGGGATTACAGGCATGCGCCACCACACTTAGCTAATTTATTCCATTTTTAGTAGGGACAGGGTTTCACTGTGTTGGCCAGGCTGTTCTTGAACTCCTTGCCTCAAATGATCCGCCCACCTTGGCCTCCCAAAGTGCTGGGATTACAGGCGTGAACCACTGCACCTGGATGTCCGTTGACTTTTGATAAGGGTGCCAAGATGATTGACTGGGGAAAGGACAATCTTCAACAAATGGTGTTGGGAAAACTGCATATCCACATACAAAAGAATGAAGTTGGACCATTATCTTACACCAAATACAATAATTAGTTCAAAGTGGATCAGTGACTAAATTTAAGAGCTAAAACTAGAAAACACCAAAAACACAGGCAGCAAAAGAAAAAATAAATCAAACTTAAACATTTTGTATATTAAAGGATACTATCAAGACAGTTAAAAGATAATCTACACAATGGGAGAAAATATTTGCAGACCATATATCCAATAAGGGCCTAATATCCAGAATACTGAAAACTACAAATTCAGCAAAAGTACAAACTACCCAATTTAAAAATGGGCAAACTACTTGAATAGACATTTTTCTAATGATATACAAAGGAGTAATAAGAACATGAAAAGGGCCAGGTGCAGTGGCTCATGCCTGTAATCCCAGCACTGGGAGGCCGAAATGGGTTGATCACTTGAGGTCAGTAGTTCGAGGCCAGCCTGGCCAACATGGTGATACCCTGTCTCTAAAAAAAAAAAAAACTACAAAAAAATTAGCTGAGTGTGGTGGCGGGTGCCTGTAATCTCAGCTACTCGTGAGGTTGAGGCAGGAGAATCTCTTGAACCCAGGAGGTGGAGGTTACAGTGAGCTGAGATTGTGCCATTGCACTCCACCCTGGGCAACAAGAGTGAAACTCCATCTCAAAAAACGAACCAAAAAAAACATGAAAAATACTCAACATCATTAATAATCAGAGAAATGCAAATCAAGATGACAGTGTGATAACTACTTCACATCTAGTTGGATAGCTAATACCAAAAAAGCAGAAAACAAGAGTTGGGGAAGATGTGGAGAAATTGGAACCCTAGTGTATTTCTGGTGAGAATGTAAAATGGTAAAATGGTGTAGCCCCTGTGGAAAACAATTTGGCAGTTCTCAAAAGGTTAAACGTAGAATTACCATACCATCCAGCAATTCCATTTTTAGGTATATACCCAAAAGAATTGAGAACAGGTATTCAAACAGATATTTGTATACCAATATTCACAGTAGCATTATTCATGATAGCCAAGAGTTAAATGTATTCTTGTCTTTTATTTTTGATGCTATTGTGAACAAATGTTTTCTTAATTTTCTTTTTTGAATTGTTCATTGCTAGTATATAGAAATACAACTGATTTTGATGAACAACCCAAATGTTCATCAGCAGATGGATAAGCAAAATGTGGTATATATGATGGAATATTATTCAGCCTTAGAAAAGAATTAAATTTGATACATGCTACACCATGGATAAATCTTGAAAAGATTATACTAAGTAAAATAAGCCAGACAAACAAGGACAAGTATAGTATGATTCCATTATATGAGATATCTACAGCAGGAAAATTTATAGAGATAGAAAGTGGAATAGAAGTTGCCAGGGGCTAGGGAGAGACATGGCAATGGGGAGTTATTACCTAATTGGTACAAGTTCTATTTGGGATGATGAAAAAGTTCTTGAAATAGATAGAGGTGATAGTTACACAACATTGTGAATGTGCTTAATGCCACCGAATTGTACATCTAAAAATGGTTTAAAAGGTCAAATTTATGTTATATTTTACCACAATAAAACTTTCTTACTAAAAATTCTCATTTTACTTCAATGAGGAAAGATTTTAAAAATAGGATGGTGACTTATTTAACTAAAATTATTGAATAGGTTCTTATTTCCTTTGTTTTACCTGTAAAAGCTAAGTATTTTTATTATTATTTTTTAAATTTTCAGTCATAGCTGCTATGCCAGATGAGCATTTTTAAATAGTTATCAATTGGTATATCAAAAATCTGAAGGCCTTTTATCAGTCTTTTTAATGTAAGATGATAAGTAAATATGATTTAGAAATTTAGTCTATTTATAATTTCTGTTATGCTTTTAATGATTGTTTTGTTTTCTCTGTAGACAGTTGAACCAACTGGAAAACGTTTCTTACTAGCTGTTGATGTCAGTGCTTCTATGAACCAAAGAGTTTTGGGTAGTATACTCAATGCTAGTACAGTTGCTGCAGCAATGTGCATGGTGAGAACACCTAAGACAATTTTGCCACTCTAAAAACATGTTTTACTATAGAGCAAAACTGTAAGATTAATAATGATTAAGAATTATGTTTTCACTTTTTTCTGTCATTTCAGCTTGTCACATTTTAGATTTTATATTTAAAGATAATTGTGTAAAGCCAAAGTGTTTAGTGTGTTGAAAAAGTATGTCTAAAGAACAAGCAGAATACAAATTTTAATTTTTACAACAAAAGATTAAATATTAATGGATTTTTTAGGAAGTAGATAATGCTTAGATAAAATGAAAAAAAGACTTTTTTTAAAATTTATTTTAAAAATAATGCTTAAATTATTTAATTATTTGAAGCTTAAAAGATCTGGGAACTAGGAGTATCTAAAGACTTTAGTTCTATCCTGACTGTCAGTGAGTAACAAACAGATGAATAGTAGGCAAACTTTTTAGCTTCTTTACTGGGGCTTTATTTCTTATCTAATAAAATGAGAAGAATATTTACTGTATTTTCTTCAAAGGATAGTCATGACAGCCAATTTTTTTGTGAGAGTACTTTGAAAGCTGTACTACTGTTACTGTATAGTTCTAAAACACACTAATAAAAGGTTAAGAAATAATCATCAGTGTTTCTTTTAAACATGAAGTTGGATAAAATTCAAAATATTGTATTTCCCCCCAAATTTGCTGAAAATTACTGCCATTGAATTTTTCAGGTTGTCACACGAACAGAAAAAGATTCTTATGTAGTTGCTTTTTCCGATGAAATGGTACCATGTCCAGTGACTACGGATATGACCTTACAACAGGTTTTAATGGCTATGAGTCAGGTAAGAAACTGTGTTTTTTAAGTTTACCTAGTTAAGTTTACATAACATGTAGAATGATTTTATATTGATGTCATGTATGGTATTAATCTGTGAGAACAAAATTTTTTTTGTCTTAATTTACTCATGACAAGTACAAAACCGAAAATATATATGCAGGCTTTGGGAAGGCTGTATATATTGGTGCTAAACAAAATGATACTGTAAAAACTAGTATTTTTAAGGATTTATTTACTTATTTATTCATGCTTTTGTTCTGAATTAGATCCCAGCAGGTGGAACTGATTGCTCTCTTCCAATGATCTGGGCTCAGAAGACAAACACACCTGCTGATGTCTTCATTGTATTCACTGATAATGAGACCTTTGCTGGAGGTGTCCATCCTGCTATTGCTCTGGGGGAGTATCGAAAGGTAAAACAAATTCTAATATGGTTCCTCACCCAAATAATAAATATTATTTTAATACTTGATTTTTTTTTTTTTTGGAGACAGGACCTCATTCTGTTGCCCAGGCTGGAGTGCAGTGGCTCAGTCATAGCTCACTGCAACCTCAACCTCCCAGGCTTAAGTGATTCTCCCACCACAGCCTCCCAAGTAGCTGGGACTACAGGAGCATGCCACCATGCCCACCTAATTTTTTGTAGGGATGGGGTTTCACCATGTTGCCCAGGCTGGTCTCAAACTCCTAGGCTCAAGCGATTCTCCAGCCTTGGTTTCCCAAAGTGCTGGGATTACAGCCACCATACCTGGCCATTCTTGATTCTTATTCACTTATGTTTTTCAAAAAATGTTACTACAAGTAGTTCTGTATCTTATATAGGAGCCAATGTCCGTTATAGACTCAGCAGTACTTAAAATAAGAAAAAGTATTGGTTACACACATATAATTTATTTTAACCAGTTTCCATTGCTAAACATTACTAAGAATATCCTTTGCAAACAGTATTTTTGGTAATAATCAGAGTATTTGTTTTACCTTAGCTGTAAGTTTTAATAATTCAGTGTGCTTCTTGAAAAACTGAAAGTATTATTAGTGAGTTTTGCAAAAGGATTACATAAAATTAAAGCTATAATCTATGCTCTATGTTTTATGGACATGGCTGTTCTAATCAGTATCCTCCAGTTGAGCTTTCTGAAATGACATAAATCTTCACTCTCCAATATGGGTTGCCACTAGTCACATGGGACTTTTGAGCACTTAAAATATGGCTAGTGTGACTAGAAGTAGAAATAGAACTTGTTGATGAAGAGTAGTGGTTCTCAAAGTGTGGTTTCCCTACCAGCAGTCTTAGCCTCACCTGTGACCTTATTAGAAATGCAAATTCCTGAGGCCCATCAGAGACCTGCTGAATCAGAAACTCTGACGTTGGAACTGTGTTTTAACAAGCCCTCCAGAGGATGTCTTTTTTTTTTTTTTTTTTTTTGAGACAGAGTCTCGCTCTGTCGCCCAGGCTGGAGTGCAGTGGCGCGATCTCGGCTCACTGCAGCCTCCGCCTCCCGGGTTCATGCCATTCTCCTGCCTCAGCCTCTCCGAGTAGCTGGGACTACAGGCGCCCGCCACCACACCCAGCCAATTTTTTGTATTTTTAGTAGAGACGGGGTTTCACCGTGGTCTCGATCTCCTGACCTCGTGATCCACCCGCCTCGGCCTCCCAAAGTGCTGGGATTACAAGCGTGAGCCACCGCGCCCAGCCCCTCCAGAGGATTTCTGATGCAGGCTCAAGTTTGAAAGCTGCAGGTGAGGGAATAGTTTTTTTGTTTTTTGTTTTTTTTTAAGAAATGGGGTCTCCATCACTGGAGTGCAATGGTGCTATCATAGCTTACTGTAACTTGAAATTCTGGCCTCCCAAAGCATGAGATTACAGCCATGAGGCACTGCTCAACCAGGATAGAATGTAAAGACTGTTGGGTTGTGAGTCCTGAGTCTTTCTCTTACTCTGTGTGGACCTGAGCAAATTATTTAACTGATCTACATCATAGTAAGTTACTTACCTCTTAGAGTTGTTTTAACAGTTACGGTAGATGTATTATTTAAAGAGTGCATTGTAGTTTCTCACGTGTATACATTCAGTGATTGTTGGTTTTCTCAAAAATTCAATTATTTTAATCTTACATGTAGCTGTAGAGGACAAGTTCTTACGTGGAACGTGTGTATATCGCACATATCAAAGTCATCAGCCAAAAGTTGATCATCCCAGAGAGATAAGTTCTTATATTTATATATACTCATACACACTGCCCCAGCATTTGATATGTTGATAAAAATATCTGGCACCCTTAATACCCCGACAGGTTTCATAAGTACAAAGTGCCTAGGCTGCTCAATAATGTACACTGCAGCCCATAGAACAAGTAAAGTAATTGATGAGAGAAGTAGAAATTTCAGGCAGATTCTATACAATTTTATTGTCCATTCTTCTAAAACTCCCATATTCTAGCCTTAAAAGATTGACCCCCCCCAAAAAAATGTCTTCGTATTTAAAAAGCTCTGGTTGAGAAGTGTTAAGGTGTTTTAATTTTGGAGGTATTTTGCATTTCCTTACATGTATGTTTTTAATATGTATTTTGGTCTTTTTCTACAGAAAATGGATATTCCAGCTAAATTGATTGTTTGTGGAATGACATCAAATGGTTTTACCATTGCAGACCCAGATGATAGAGGCATGTTGGATATGTGTGGCTTTGATACTGGAGCTCTGGATGTAATTCGAAATTTCACATTAGATATGATTTAACCATAAGCAGCAGCACGATCCAGAGATCCATTGCCATCAGTGATCTCACTAAAAATATACAGCTACTTCCCAGCTAATCTCCACCCAATGAATGATGATGGTATAGTATGTGCATAATGGAAAGTTACCTTACCGAAGAAAAAAAAAGAAGGAAAAATAAGATGGGCCCAAAGGTCTATCTACTAAACTAGCTCTTGGGGAAATAGCTTCAGGATACTGTAGTTTCCTCTATCTAATAGAGAACTTTTTGTTAATAGACACTGTAAAATAGTTTTGCTTTGTTGAATAATATGTGTGTACTTAAAAGAGGTAAGAGCAAAAAGTGTAATTCCACATCATGTCACTTGAGAAGTGCTTAACATTTTCTTAAATGTTTTCATTGGGAAAGGACAGCTTTGATAATGTCCAAATACTCTGAAATGCACTAGACCATATAACTGTGATGGAATATGAAACTCATCTGTAAACTTTTATACTAAGGGGGTAAAAAAAAAAAATAAGGCATTTGATTAAATTATGAATGAGTTTTACAAATTCCTTTCAGACTTTTACTAACATCACACAAATAACAGCTTTCTTATTCAGTGAAAAAGATATTTTATTTCTGATGTTTTATTTGCACTTGTGGAATATGTTACCATTAATCAGAAACATCATGGCAACCCCTAAGAATAGACTAAGTTTGTGTTGGCTGAGGGATTCTATTTGGTTTGCTTTTTTTTTTTTTGCTTTGTTATATTTTATTGCTAAAAGGGGTGTGACTTGATAATGATTTCCTCTGAATTATAATAACATAGCCAGATGTAGTCTCACACTTTTTTTCATACTCTTAAGTGAAAATAATGTTTCAAGCGCTTAACTCCCCCTCATTCACAAAGGATAACAATTAAAATCTCAATTATAACCAGTTTAGCTTTTTCTTTACTTTTAAAATAAAATTTTTTACTTTTAACTATTTTTTTAGTCAATATTTTTAAAAGTATACATGTCAATGGCCTCTTTGTCCATTATTCATTTTGTGGCAAAATATTCTTCTTTGATAGTGTAAAGAAATAATAAAGCAATCTAGGTCCTTTAGGTTTGAAAGGCAATTTTTGAGTAGCATATTACCAGCTAGCCAGTCACTAGGAATTTTTTTCAATATTATTTGTATGTATGAAACTTTTCATTACACTAAAGTGCATTATTTTATTGAGCAAGTATCCTTCATTGTGAGGTTTAACATTAAAGCAGTCTATTGAAATGCCATTATCTTTGCTCACAATTTTATTACGGCCGTCTAAGGTAGCTTACACATAAAACCTATTTGCATATCTGTTGTTCTCTAAATATTAATTGAAGATTTACTGAGGGTTTGTAAGATCCTTCTCACTGTTATGTGAAAAGTCAAACTGTAGTTAATGTAAACTATAGCCTTTTAGGTGCTTGGGGGTTAGAGGGTTTACGTTTTTTGGGAAAGGGGGACTTTAGTAGTCTGAGGATTTCTGTACATATTTTCTTCTGTTTTATGTGAAATTTGGGCTCTGAGAATAAGACAATGTTCCTTTCAAATTTATTTGACATATTAATGCTGGTTTTGATACGTATCCATTCCTTCAAGGCAACTGGTATCAGTTTTTAAGTGTGATTTACCTGAGATATTTTTGTTCACCAAAGTTCATAGCACCCTCACCCCCACTCCAGAGATGCATTGCTTCTGATGTTGTTCACGTTTTTAACCCTGTCAAGCATTGAACTGAATATATTAGCTGCCTTTGACACATTAAAATATTACGTTCAGATTGAATTTAAAGTTTAAAGAGACTAATAGAATTATGTAATAGTTACTGAATTCTTTAAGTAAACCCAAGATCTTAAAAATTATAACATGATCATTTTATTCCTAATAGAAATGTTAAATATAGTACAAAAATGCATTACCTTCAGTTGTGTACTATTTCCATAATACTTTTAGACAAATATATCTATAAGTTAATATTAAATCCATCAAGGATACATAATTGGATGGATATGACCTTTCTGAAATATTTAGGTAGCTCTAATTAAATGGACTAGGGTAACATTTAAGAAAGAAATGATAAGTAGGAGAAGCTACCACAGAAGGTAACTTTTCAAATCATGGCACATTCGAGCTGGAAGAAACCTTAGAAACCTAAAAGCTAATTTTTTAATTTTTGTTAGAGAGCTGAGGTCCAAGACAGAGTGTGATTTTGAAGTACTATGACCTAGAAATCTTGGTCTCTTCATTCCTGTGCCAGAATTTATTTCCCCACAACATGGGAATACATGATCTCAGAAGAGTAGAGGATAAAATAAAATTATTTAAGACTTTTACTTTATTGAGTTATTAGGAAATAATGTATATACATGATTGCTTTAGGAGTAGAAAAACAGAATGGGAACATGTATAATCTTGTAATTCATAGGAATCCTCAAGCACAATTAACCTGTGTTGCTATATATATCTACATATATAGAGAAAAAACAAAAACTTTACCTCATTATGAATAAAATGTACTGAAGTGATAAACAAGTTTTTTATTTCCTGAGTTACTTTTAGGATTACTGTTAAATTAATATTTGGGAAAATACAGCTTTTAAAAACAATCCTAGAAGAATAAACTTTATTTCCTAGGTAATATGTAAATAGTTCCAGGATATAGTTGTAATTAGTAAAACAAAAACTAATCTTATAATCCCACCCTTTATTAGTTGAAAGTTCTTGGAAATTCCATTTATTAATACTTATATTATTTAGTAATCTATTTTATGAGAGTGTTAGTGAGGCAAGATGCTAGTGAATGGAATTTAGTGTTACCCTTTGGCACCTCCTTTGCTTTATCTAACTTACTGTGTGACTGTAGACAACCAGTTTAACCTAAGTGATTTGATTTTTTTATCCTTAAAAAGTAACATATCTGTGCTTGGATCATAGAAGAATCAGTGATTTAATATTTGTATAAAAATTGAAACTGGGAAGAGGGCTTGCAATACAAGTTAGAATTCTTTTTTCTTTTTTTTTTTTTTAGTTAAAAACATTCTTGTTAATAAGATATGTATTTCGAAAGATAAAATGTTTTAGAAAAATAGCTCACTCAATAGGCCTAACAGTGTTTTAAAACATTCCTGTTCAGAGTAGAAAAATTTAGAAGAAAAATTTTCACAGCTAAAGTATTACCCAAAAAGTCACTATTCTCTACTAAAGAGGGAGAAAAAATATACTCCAACTCTAAGATCTTCTTGGATAGACCTAGAAAAACAAGCTTATACTCTGAGGAAATGCTGTTAACAAACTTTTTTTTTTTTTTTTTTTTTTTTTTGAGACAGGCTATCCCTTTGTCACCCAAGCTGGAGTGGCATGATCACGCTGACTGCAGCCTTGACCTCCCAAGCTCAAGTGATCCTCCCAAGTAGCCAGGAACACAGGTGTGCACTGCACTACCATGCCTGCCTTTTTTTTTTTTTTTTTTTTTTTTAATTTTTGTAGACACAAGGTCTCACTACGTTGCCCAGGTTGGTGTCAAACTCCTGGGCTCAAGGGATCTTCCTGCCTTGGCCTCCTAAAGTGCTGAGATTAGAGGCATGAGCCACTGCACCCAGCCAACAAACATTCTCTTAATCTTTTAAAGTAACCAGTAAATCTACAAATAGTAAAGTACTATTTTCATCAGGGATTTTTTTTTCTTATTTTCTAGATTTTACAGAAACAATGTGAAATTATTTTGGAAAGATAAGGTAGGATTCTTGAATAAATTTGAAGGTCTCACAATTAAGTGAGAAACACCTTTAAAAGCATAGTAAAGCTACACCTAAATAACTAAAGGCTAAATCACTGTAATGTTTTGTTGGACTTACTTTAACTTGACCTATTGTAGCCACAAATAACAAATTTCTTGGTAACTGATGCTATTACAGTAGGTAATCAAAAATGAAAAATTCTAGTCTTATATACTGCAGGTTTGGGGTGCTTGTTAAGGCACTATCCCCTCTGGAGAAATGTCATATGGCATCAGTGTAAACATGCACAAGAAAGAATTTGTAAACAAAATGACAGGTTAATCCATGAAATTAGTTGTATGTACTGTTTGGATTTTATTTACTGTTTCCTTGATGTCTGTTTCCTCATCTCTTATTTGTTGGAAGATTACTTTTCTACCTCTTTTTTTTCTTTTAAAATTCCTTTCTTAGATTTCTGTCCTCTCTTTTTCTAGTCCTTCTCTATCTGGATAATAAAATGAATGACAGGAAGGTCACCCACGTAGAGGTTTGGGATGAACCTTTTGCAGATAGCTTTTTGTTTCATACAAGTATAAGATCATATTTTCTTTTTCAACTTAGTAATAGGCAGGCTTCTTGGAACAATAAGTAGATGGATACACTCTCTTCCCAAATCAAATTATACTGTATATCTTTTATATTAAATGTTTGCAGAAATTCTGTGGCCTTTAAGATCAGTTATTCAGCCTTTGTAATTATGTTATCTAGCTATGTTGAAAAGATAAGTGCTTACTATATAAGCACTGTTAGAAAAATAATTAACTGATTACTCTTTCAGAAAATAGCAGGTGTCTCAATGCTTTTATTTCCATAATTATAAAGAACATTGTTAAAATCTTTGGTTTACTAAATATTTCACTGAGCATATATAGAGATACATTGCTTGTGGCATAAAAAGTCTTGTAAATAACTTACTCACATTTGGCTTTTTTTAATTGGTACATTTTTTATTTGCTTTTTTGAAAATTATGAAGTTAAAATTTAATTCTAAGGTAGTATTTTTCATGCATAAAACTAATAATGTAGTTAAGCATACTGTTTGAATAAAATTATAATAAATGGCACAATTCCTTAAACCCTGAAAATACCAAGTTATATTGGAAAATAGTGGAAAGAAACAAACTAGTGGAGAACATCTTAGAAAATTCTATTGTGGAAATTAAGATGATTATTTTCAGTGAGAATGAATTTATATATACAACAAAAATATACAAAAGCTAACCTTCTCATCCTAAAAAGATTTTTTCCCTTTGCTTCTATTTAGCCCTGCCATGTACCACATTAATTTTATGAACATAAATGATATTTAACTTTTCTTTTCTTTTTTTTTTTTTTTTTTTTGAGACAGAGTCTCACTCCGTCACCAGGCTGGAGTGCAGTGGCACAATCTCAGCTCACTGCAACCTCCATTTCCCAGGTTCAAGCAATTCTCCTGCCTCAGCCTCCCAAGTAGCTGGGATTACAGGCACGCACCACCACGCCCACCTAATTTTTGTATTTTTAGTAGAGATGGGGTTTCACCATGTTGGTCAGGCTGATCTCGATCTCGTGACCTCGTCATCTGTCCGCCTTGGCCTCCCAAAGTGCTAGGATTACAGGCGTGAGCCACCGCACCCAGCCAACTTTTCATTTTAAGTTGTTTAAATTTATGCACTTTTAGATATCAGAATATATGCTTGAACAAAGGAAAAATTAGCTATATGTCTGCTGGTTTCACTTCGATGTAGATATGGATATGTGGATAAAGACAGTAAATGAAATTAAACCCTTGCTATTTTAAATATCATTACCAGATATAATTGATGGAATATTATATCAACAAACTTATTGAAACTTGGCTTTATTTGTAACGTAAACTATATATAATCCATACGTAGCCAGATTAGATTTAAAATAATACAATTAATGAATAGTACTCAAAGTGTTTTTGTTGCACTGTTACTCTGAATATGGACTCTCTGTATCTGGTATGGCGTGACTGGGCATAACTTCTGTAATGTATTTCAGTTACATGTTTTTCTTTTATTGCCAGCTTCTGATAATGAAATTTTCCAAAGGGATGAGATATAAGAATCATCTTTTATAAAAACCAGTGGGAAGTGGGGTATTATAATCTAATTCTAAACTGTCCATTTGCTTTATATAAAGGCTTTGATTTCAATAACTGACCATTTGATGAATATTTAAATTACGCAGAATAATGTCTACATAGAATAAACTTAAGTATTCAAGAGCCTTAAAGTGAAAAAATGAACCTTTTGACTGCCTTAAAATATTACTTGCTCTGTAATTCAGGCATACTAGTTACTTTCCTTGGGGTCTGTTTAAATAATGCCTTAATAGTGTTCTAATGTTTCTGAAATACAGAACTCAAAGGGTCTTTTAGAGCTTTTAATTTTACATAGTGAATGGAAATTTAAGTATTACGTTTTAAAACCTGATTGTACATTGGTAATTTAAACATCCAGTAACAGGAAAATCTAGGCACACTGATGTGTTATACATACATGACTGTTAACATCAGTAATATTTTATGATAGTTTAAGGTTTTTTATTGTTTTCTATACAAGTTATCCAACAGGTTGGACTTTATAACATGACATCCAAGGACCAAGTTGCATATTTAACATTGAATGAAAATGCAGTTGTACAGTTCCAAAAATAATTAATTTTTTAAGGGAATTTTTCAAGACAAAAGGCAAATATTTTGTTTCAAACCTACAAGCAAATTCATTCCAAGAAGTGAATATAGTAGTAAAACATAAAGACTATTGCAATAAAAAGTTTCCAGGCCAGTGACTTGTTTAATTACATTCACATTTTTACATTCACTTTGCCTTTCAAAGCAGGAGTATTTTATAAAACTGAAAGAAAACTTTAAATTGTCAAGCTGGTGCTTAAAGGTATGTAAAATTTGATTTAAGTTTATTTCATTTCCAAGAAAAGGACCCTGAAAGGAGGGGACAGGGAGCTTCCTAGGTCTGTTGATAAACTGATGCTTTGTCAAGTCTTCCAAGTTTTCACTGTAAATAATACACCTAACAATGTAATTTTGCTGTTTTCTAATAGGGAATGGATGAATATATTAATGTATTACATTTGTTTCATGATAAAACAGTTTTCACCGATACTGTGAAATCCTTTTTCTCTCCTTTCTAACCTTGCAAAATACCCTACTAAATAAATCATTTTGGACATGGAGTGCAGGTGGACACTGTGTGAACTATCTTTGGTCAGTTATTGTAGAAATTGGTAGATGTACCAAATAAACTCTATGCACATTAAATAAGTGTCTGTCTATTTCTTTCAAGAAATACTAATGTTAAGGTTATAATATGCCTTAAAAAATCTAAAGCCTTTAGTAATCTTTTGTATTTGAACAAGGTAAAATTTAAGTTTTGATAATTAACATTGACCTTTTAATGTATCTAGTTTTATGTAAGTATTAAAAGTATATGAAGTTAAAGATTCTTTACCCATGGAATTCAATTATAACAAAATAATTAGATTTAATGAAAACAAATTCTTTAAAGTTTTAAAATAGGATTCTTTTGGGAAAAGATCTACTCAAAATTGCCTTTGGCAAAAGTTATCATCCAAACACAAAAAGTCAACTATGCAAATAAAAACACTGTTTCAGTGCCAATTTGCAGACATTTTTCTCTCAATTCCCATAAAAATTTTCTGAAAAGTTCTAAGATCTGAACTGTAGGTAACTGAAAGCAAGTTACATCAGAATATATTCACCAAAACTTCAAAACATTTGACTGATTTTACAGCACTCTATTTCAACACTTGTACGAGAAGGATCACAAATTATACATACTATATTTAATACATTTTAACAATATAAAACCTTATCAAGAAAACCTGACTTTAAAAGATGTTGTTCAAATGGTAATTTTTTATTAGTAAACAGTAAAATCCAGGTACAGAAGATCCCTTTCTTTCTTCAACAGCTTTTCAATTACAGATATTTTGGCAATTAAAATGTAAATTGATTATCTAATGATAAAGTGAAAAATGGCCTAGTTTTTTATATTAATGAACTCCAGTAAACAGCTCGTATTTCAGATCTTAAAATAAAGGGCTGAGCATTGTGGCTTACACCTGTAATCATAACAAACACTTCAGGAGGCCAAAGCAGGAGGACTGCTTGAGTCCAGGAGTTCAAAACTAAAAAGTTGTAAATAAGGGGATCTTGCTGGGCAACACAGTAAGACCCTCATATTTACAAAAAACTAAAAAGAATTAGTTGAGCATGGTGGTATGTGCCTGTAGCCCTAGCTATACAGAAGGCTACGGTAGGAGGATCACTTCAGCCCAGGAGTTTGAGGCTGCAGTGAGCCATGATAGAGCCACTGTTCTCTATCCTGGGCTACAGAGGGAGACCCTGTCTCAAAAAAAAAAAAAAAAAAAAAAAAAAAAAAGTAAATAAAAAATGTAAAAATAAGGACTGAGGAAAAAAATTACAAGTTTTTCTTAGTTACCATTCTCTTACTTTTATCCAGCTGTAAGGTATGGAAAGGGAGAAGAAATGGAAATCGATATCCAAGACAACATGAAACCCCAGAGGCTTCCCCTGCCCCCTAAATTCTTGGCTGGGTACAGGTAGGAATCTTGGAAAACCCTGATGGGTCCACAAGAAAACACACAGATACCTGAGCCATTGTGATTAATAATAGCCATTATGTATTGTCTATTAAAAACCACTCTGAATGATTTACATGTATTATCTCCATTCCTCAAAAAATAAATCCTAAAGGAAAGTACTACTACCTACATTTTATAAGAAACTTGAAGTTCTCTGAGGTTAAGTCACCTTAATGGTTACACCTTTAGTGATTTGAACGCTTGTCTGTCTGGACAAATCATCAGCTATGCTCTGAAAGTATATTACGAATTTTTTTTAACTGAAGATTTAGTGGTGGTATGCTGTGGTCTCCCATCTAAATCTTTCTCCCTTAACCCCCAGCTTTGTAACCAGCCCCTTGCATACAGTTAAAACTAAAGCTGTTGGCGTTCCACGATTGGCACTGTCAGTAAGGGAGCTGCTGGCTTCAGTGCTTTCCTACATCCTTGGATTCTGCTCCTGGTTTTGTTTTCCTCTTGGAGAGTACAGGTTTTAAAACCTGCTTAGCCTTGCATTTTTTAAAATTTATTATTGTGCCCAGTATTTTAAACGTTTTAGAGTGGCAAGCTTTTGTTATTATTGTTTTGGGGTTTTTTTCAAAGATATTTAATGTGCCATAAGGCAAAAAGAGGTCAGATTTATTGTATTTTCTTTCATCCCTTAGCGTTTAACAAATAGGAGAGATCTGCTTCCTTTTTGATGCAGTGCTAAACCCTCCAAAGTAAAAATCTTTTGTTAGTCAACGAGTTTAAGTTCAGAAGACTAAGAGGCAGATATTAGAAGGGTTTATTTCTCCTATTTTAAATAAAGCCATAGTGAGAATCAGATATATTACCTTCAGTAGAGTTTTTGAGGCTTTTGATAAGGCTTCTGTCCCTAATGTTGAATTCTTTCAAGATCTGAACATAATCAAGAACCACCCACCACTCACCTCTCACCCTATGTCCTAACCAGTCTAGGAAGCGTTGATAAAAGATGTTTCTTCAGAGGCCAGGGGCAGTGGCTCACGCCTGTAATCCCAGCACTTTGGGAAGCTGAGGCGGGTGGATCATGAGGTCAGGAGTTCGAGAACCAGCCTGGCCAAGATAGTGAAACCCCATCTCTACTAAAAAATACAAAAATTAGCCAGGTGTGGTGGCGGGCGCATGTGATCCCAGCTACTCAGGATGCTGAGGGAGAAGAATTGCTTGAACCCGGGAGGCGGAGTTTGCAGTGAGCCGAGATTGCACCACTGCACTCTAGCCTGGGCGACAAAGCAAGACTCTGTCTCAAAATAAATAAATAAATAAAATACACATAAATTCTGGAAAGCAAAACTCTCCACCTCACAATCTAATTCAAGTACATTTAATATATAAAATGTGTATGTGTATATATATATATATGAAATGTACTTCAGTTAAATTATGAGGTGGAGAGTTCTGCTTTCCAAATATATATATATAAAACCTCAAAATTTATATCTATATAAATTTTATATAGATATAAATTTATATATAATTTTATATAAATTTTATATATATATATATAAAACCTCAAACTCCTGGGCTCAAGAGATCCTCCTGCCTCAGCCTCCTGAGTAGCTAGGACTCCAGGCACGTGCCATCACACCAGGCTAATTTTTGTTTATTTGTTGTAAATATGGGGGTCTTGCTATGTAGACCAAGCTGATCTCGAACTCCTGAGCTCAGGTGATCCTTGTGCCTCAGCCTCCCTAAGTGCTAGAATCACAGGCGTGAGCCACCATCCCATGCCAACTGAAGTACATTTCTATACTGTTTCAAAAGTTCATCCTCATACAATGCTGAAATCTTCTTTTAATTTCTGCCCATAGGTATAGTTTTGTTCCCTGAACTATTAAGTCATTAAATGAGTAATTTAGTTTCTCTAAATTTCATTCCATGCTAAAAATTTAATATACTTCTATTACTCTACAAGTACAAAGTGTGAAGACTTTTCACAATATCGTATAAGATATTCCTGCCTAGTTCACAAGTGTATCAGCAAAAGCCTTAAATTTTAAAGAGAAATCACACATCAGTCCTTACCACTTAAAAACTATGTGAGATAAAGAGTTAACTCCTGAATAGGAAATAAAGAATTTCAAATGCTTACCTTGTAGCTCTTGGTTATAAAATTCATATGTAAATTCCTAAT
The DNA here is from genome assembly GCF_006542625.1 of Nomascus leucogenys. Classification (NCBI taxonomy): domain Eukaryota; kingdom Metazoa; phylum Chordata; class Mammalia; order Primates; family Hylobatidae; genus Nomascus; species Nomascus leucogenys. The sequence goes on along the minus strand of NC_044389.1, from coordinate 22,510,129 downwards.
AAAATACATTCTTATCTTGATACAACTCCAACCTTTCATTTTTTTAATACCATCCCTTTTTCTCAAGAATTGGCAAGTGGGAAGAAGTTTCCACTGCAATTTATTGTTCATTATTTTTACATCTTCTTCGTGAAGACAATGCATGTATTTAAAACATCCTCAAACATTTAAAAGACATTATCGGGCATTATCACTTTAAATAACTGACACTGTACTAGCAAACTTGTTAGTATAAACATCACTGAAATTCTTTCCTCTTACTTTTTTTTAAATAACACTGATGAACTAGTGGGAGCAATTTTCCTTCTTTGTGAAGCCTATGAGTGTCAGTTGCACCTCCGATAAAAGTACCATTGACAAATATTCTTGGAACCTGTTGGACAAACAAAAGAAGAATTAGGCTTTACTCTAGTATCAGAACTAAGATCATTTCACATAATAAGAGACATTTGAACTCTGGGTACTTTTATGAGCCTGGCACCACAAAGCTCTCTCACAAATTAAATCTTAAAATCTTTACCCTTTGAGGCAGGTATTATTTTTAGCCCTGTTTTGGAGGAAAATGAGGCACGGGAACTTGCACAAAATCACAATGATGGTACATGACAGACTGGGATTCAAATCCAAAACAATCTGATTCTAAAGCCCTTCTTCCTGATTACTATGGTATGTAAAAGATAAACTAAAGCAGACAAACTAATAATATTTAGTTATTTCTTACATTTGTTTACTGAAGGGAAAGAGTGCACTATAAACTTCAATAAACTTGAAAGTGGTAACACTATACATTTTTCTCATTATGCATATTATGGAAAAATCCAAATTTCAAGAATCTAAAAACATGGAGCACTAAAGCACTCCTATTAGAAAAGTAATTGAAGACCAACCCCTGTATTGCCCAGGTAAAGGGAAGAAGAATACTTTCATCTTGCCAAGAGCTCCAAGAGGAACTCAAAGATCCATAGACAAGCACTCATAATAACACTACTCATCAACCCCAATCAAAACACACACACAGAATAAAAATAAAATAAATCAACTCTGCTGTTTCCTATTCTAAGAATCTGGTTCCTAGATCGGCAGCTGCTTTATCTATCCTCAGAGAATGTCTGGTTCATTTTCCTAACACAGGGTTCTAGGCTCTGGGTGATGTAGTTTACAACCTATTAAAGAGGAACAGCACTGCAGAGGATATACTCACAGTTCTTTCACCAGTCATTTTGTAAAGAGCATCTTGGAACTGGTTTCCATATTCAAGCAGGTCCAATTCCACCACTTTATAGTTAACATTCATGTCACGGAAAAGCTTTTTTGCCATTGTACAGTAAGAACAGGATGTTTTTGAGAAAATCACCACACAATTATCAGAAATTGTTTCCTGAAATAAAACCACAAAAAATCATTTTAATTCTAGACATTACCATTTGGAAAGAAATTAAGATACAATGGAAAGGGTATGGGTTTTGGTCTCATGATTCTGGGCTCAAACTAAGCATCATCTATTTTTTCTCATCTGCAGATTGAGGATATTTTTCATTTCAAAGCAATATTATTAGGAAAAAAGATGTAACAAAAAGTGCCTGGCATAGAGCAATAACAATAAATAATAATCGTAGCCAATTCATATACAGCAACCATTTCTGTGTGCCAGGTACTATTCTCAACACTTTTATCTTCACTGGGTTATTTAAACCTCACTACAATCCTGAGGTAGGTCCTATTATTGTCCCCACTTCACAGTTGAGGAAAGTGAGGTACAGAGGAAGATCAACAATTTGTTCATGGTTCTCAGCTAATAGGTGGAAGAGCTGGGATTAGACCCAGGCAAATCTGGCTCTACAGTCCAGATATTTAATCTCCATTATACTCCTTTTTCAGCCGGGTACAGTGGCTCATACCTGTAATCCCAGCACTGTGGGAGGCTGAAGCGGGCAGATCACCTGAGGTAAGGAGCTCGAGACCAGCCTGGCCAAAATGGTGAAACTCTATCTCTACTAAAAACACAAAAGTTGCCGGCATGGTGGCACGTCCCTGTAATCCCAGCTACTCAGAAGGCTGAGGCAGGAGAATCACTTGAACCAGGGAGGTGGTTCCAGTGATTCTCCAGCCTGAGGAACACAGTGGACTCTGTCTCAAAAAAAAAACAAACAAAAAAACCAAAACATTGTACTTCTTTTCCTTTTTTTTTTTTTTTGAGACAAAGTCTCACTGTGTCCCCCAGGCTGGAGTGCAGTGGCACGATCTCACCAACCTGCGCCTCCCGGGTTCAAGCGATTCTCATGCCTCAGTCTCCCGAGTAGCTAGGATTATAGGCACCTGCCACCACGGCCAGTTAATTTTTGTTTTTTAGTAGAGATGGGGTTTCACCATGTTCGCCAGGCTGGTCTCAAACTCCTGACCTCAGGTGATCCACCTGCCTCAGCCTCCCAAAGTGCTGGGATTACAGGCGTGAGCCACCGCGCCCAGCCCTAAAACATTATACTTCTTTTCAAATATTCAGTAAGTAGGCATTCAGGAGTTAATTACTTACCTTCTATTCTATAACTTTCAATGGTAAGGAATGGTATATTATTTCTTCTTAAAATGTAAGGCTTATCCCTCTACTTCTGTCCCTTCCTATATACCTTTATAGTACAAAAGCTGTCATTACTCTCTTGATAAGGTATTCTCATACTCTTAATTCAGGAAAAGCTACTTCCAGAAATGCTGATTCAATGAGTTTGAGGCAGAAGTTGAAAACTGTATTTTTTAAAAACTTCTCCATATAATTATGATATCAGCCTGGTTTGAAAACTACCTTCCAGGCCTTTACCACAATGGCTATGAGATTCTGCTATGCATCCACACAGCCTATGAAGTTTTTGTTTTTTGTTTCTAAACATATGAATGCCTGGGTCCTTCAAAAGATTTTGAATGGATGGATTTAGCACCCAGACATTTGTGTAGGTTTTTGTTTTGTTTTGTTTTGTTTTGAGACAGACTCTCACTGTCGTCCAGGCTGGAGTACAAGGGCGCGATCTTAACTCACTGCAGCCTTAACCTCCTGAACTCAGGTGATTCTCCCACCTCAGCCTGCCAAGTGTCTGGGACCACAGACATGTGTCACCATACCTGGATATTTTTTGTAGAGACAGGGTTTTGCCATGTTGCCCAAGCTGGTGTTGAACTCCTAGGCTCAAGCAATCTACCTGCCTCAGCCTTCCAAAGTGCTGGGATTACAGACATAAGCCACTGTGCCCAGCCTGTCTAGTCTGTTCTTTTGTGGTGGATCATAAGCAGTACCTTCAAGATGAAGGCCAAAAACCAGAAAGTTTAAGACCCATGCTTCAGAAGTTATACGCACCCTTGGGTGTCAGAAGGGTCCTGAGTTTTAGCCCAGCTGTCTGCAAGTTGGTCTATTTTTATGATTCCCTTGTGTTTACTAATAATATTTAGTATAAAAGTCCATCCTAGGGAGGGCCTGCCATACCAGAGTTGTATTAATGAATCCATCTTACGGAGGACAAAACTAAGGCTGAGTGGTTCGTAATACTGGGATTTGACTCAACCTCGTCACAACACCAAAGCCAGTGCTCTTCCCTCCACCATGCTGCCTCAGGTTACAGACACACTGACACCATCGCGTAGGGAGAGATGAGCTTCCAGGGCTCTGACATGTATTAGACTGATGAAGAGATTCCAAAGTGAGCTGAAACTAAAGACGACAGCGTTAGGGTTTCTAGAACCCTCTTCCCACTTCTTCTCAAGCTCGCCCTTACTGTATATTCCATGATGTTGTATTTTTACTTTAAAAGAGGCAATTCAGGCCGGGCACGGTGGCTCATGCTTGTAATCCCAGCACTTTGGGAGGCTGAGGCAGGTAGATTGCTTGAAGTCAGGAGTTCAAGACCAGCCCAGCCAACATGGTGAAACCCCCATCTCTACTAAAATACAAAAATAAGTTGTGTGTGGTGGTGGACACCTGTAATCCCAGCTACTAGGGAGGCTAAGGCAGAACTGCTTGAACCCAGGAGGCAGAGGTTGCAGTGAGCTGAGATCGCACCACTGCACTCCAGCCTGGGCAACAGAGCGAGACTCTGCCTCAAAACAAAACCAAACAAACAAACAAACAAAAAAGCAATTCCCTCACAGTTATATTCAACAGCTAGGAGTTTCGCCAAATCAACTAAAGGCAGAAATTTTTTTTGTTTGTGGTAGTAGTGAGTGGTAAGCAAGAGAGAAAAAATGGATATGTCTTGTAGGTTGCAAGGGAAGAAAAACATACATGTAAGAGAGATTTTCTAAGGCAGAATTAACGAAGCTTCTCAGTAAAAGAAAGAGGAAAAGAAGTCCTATCCCGGAGAGGATGGTTTATGGAGTAACTACCGCACACTACGTTCTGTACTAACAAAGAAAACTGTTAAATGGCTGCCCAGGCCAAAATCAAATAGGATCCCTAGCTAAGGGCAGCTTGACTGGTATCAACACTAGACCTCAAGTGGGTATGATGAAAAGGAGCAGCCAACCTCATTATCCAACTTAGAGGAGTGAAGACTTCATTAAGAATAAATCTCATACATTTTAATTACCAAAATGATCCAGACTTCTTAGTCACAAGGATGATTTTCATAGCAGATTTTAAAATAAATATTAATCTCTTAATTCATTTGCTGAACTATCTCAAGTTTGGATATTGAATAAGCATATTAAATATATAAGGGACAATTCTTTTTCTACAGAGGAAAGTTTTGCAATCATCTCCCACATCACTCACTTGGATCTGGTTCACAGGTGCCGTCGCTAAATTCTCCAAAGATGATGATGTGTTGCTCTCCATCCTAAAAGGAATTTAAAAGAACAATGTAGTTTATTAAGCATTAAGGATAATTTATCACGAGTTCTATTTGAAAAAAAATCAATGTTATAAACAAATATAGCCAAACTTACAAAATAGAAAAAAATTTTACTTATTATCAGTACAAAATGTCAATATACAAAGTATTTGTTTCACTAAAACCAAAAAGGCCTGTGTGCTTATGTAACTAGCATTTCCCAACACCCTTAATTATTTGATAAAATCATATTTACTGTGTTTAAAGCTTGACACACTCTTATTTATAACTGGCAAATTTCAAATATTCCATCCTACGCCATATGACCTGACCATTGGTTTAAAAATATAGTTTCTACTTTCTTAGTAAAACATGCCAAAACTCTATGAACACACTGTGAAGCAGGGAACCTTCAAAGATTTTTGAGGAAGCTACAGTATCTCAACCGCAATGGGCCATAGCTCCAAATTTCCTAGTCTGCAAAGTGGAAACAATAATCACTGGCACGTCTCAAAGGATTTTGTGAAGATTAAATGAATTCATATGCAGAAAGCAGATAAGTGCCTTCCACAGAGTAAATGCTCAATAATGTTTGACATTACTACTATTATTTCCTGAATACAGGACCTCTCATTATCTCAGTATTTATTATCCAAAACCTAGCTATTGGGAGCTTGTAAAAGGAAGCATTCATTGTCAGGAAAATTATCACTAAAAAAAGAAACTCAACCAGTTTATCATCATCAAATCTTTTTAGCCCTGGAACCTTTTCTTCCCCATCCACTCATCCTTCTTGGTCAACCAGGCCCTACCGCACTGTTGGAACAATATCAAACACCATCATGCAAACTAACTGCACAGTAAAATTACAAATCTTACAACAGGATTATGAGATATAATAGATGTTTCAAAACAGAATTACTCGAATATCTAAATAAGAGAATTTTTGAAACTTCACATATTTAAAAAGCAAATTATTATCCTTGTGATTATGTTATAAAACTCAAATATTCTGCCTTTAAATCAATACTGTATTCATTCATTGGGGGTACATTTAAAATTTAAATGTTCTTAAATATAAAGGTAAAGCTACTTTTTATGTTTTGTTTAATTTTTGCAAAAGTCCCAAGCAAAATTTTTTAAACTGGATAGCATGAAATATTAGTCTTTTTTCTGAGATAGAGTCTTGCTATGTCACCCAGCCTGGAGTGCAGTGGCGTGATCTTGGCTCACTGCAATCTCCGCTTCCCAGGTTCAAGCAATTCTCCTGGCTCAGACTCCCGAGTCGCTGGGACTACAGGCATGCACCACCATACCTGGCTAATTTTTTGTATTTTTAGTAGAGATGGGGTTTCACCATGTTGGCCAGGCTGGTCTCGAACTCCTGACCTCATATATCAACCTACCTCGGCCTCCCAAAGTGCTGGGATTACAGGTGTAAGCCACCGCGCCTGGCCTGAAATACTCGTCTTATTTTAAGTGAATCCACTCTAAATAGCTTTTTCCGGTACATCTTATCCTTGGATAATGAACATCTGCCCTACACAGTAGTCCCCCCTTATCCACGGTTTCAGTTATCCAAGGTCAGCTGTGGTCCAAAAACATTACATGGAAAATTTCAGAAGAAAATAGTTTGTAAGTTTTAAGTTCTAAGTAGCATGATGAAATCTTGAGCCATCTAGCTTCCTCCTACCCAGGGTATGAATCCTCCCTTTGTCTAGCATATGGACTCTGTATAAGCTCCCCACCCTTTAGTCAACAGCTGTCTTGGTGACCAGATTGACTGTCACAGTGTGGTGATGCTTGTGTTCAAGTAACCCTTATTTTACTTAATAATGGCTCCAACAAGAGCGAAACTCCCGTCTTAAATAATAATAATAATAATGGCTCCAAACCACTAGAGTAGTGATGCTGGCAATTCAGGTATGTCAAAGAGAAGCCCTAAAGTGCTTCCTTTAAGTGAAAGGGTGAAAGTTCTCCACTTAATAAGAAAAAAAAAATCACATGCTGAGGTTGCTAAGGTCTATGGTAAGAACAGATCTTCTATCAGTGCAGTTGTAAAGAAGTAAAAAATTCATGGTAGTTTTGATGTCACACCTCAAACTGCAAGTTACAGCCATAGGGTATAAGTGCTTAGTTAAGCCAGAAAAGTATTAAATTTGTGGAGACAAGAACAGAAAAAGTGTTCCAACTGACAGCAATGTGTTATGCCAAAAAGCACTGGGCCTATGAGAAGATTCGGCAAGGGATTCCCTGAAATGAGCATTTTCTTATTAAAGTGATTGTTCTTTTATTATTGTTGTTAATCTCTTACTCTGCCTAATTTATAATGTATGTATAGGAAAATAGCATGTATAGGGTTCAGTACTATCCGACGTTGTAGGCATCCACTGAGGGTCTTGGAACGTGTCCACCACGGATAAGGGGGAACGATTATGATATCAGCACACCTAGAGTGAGGAAGCTACAGCAAACATCAGTTTGTTCAGTTATAACAAAGAAGAGTAAGAGACAGGAACTAAACATTATAACATTATAACCTACCCAATGTTTGCAATCTATTATTCCTTGCTTCCTAATAGTATTAGCAAGGAACCCTTTAAAACAAACAAACAAACAAAAGTCCTGTGCGCTTAACTCAGGAAAGAGTTAGGGGTAGCGAGCTAGGGAGACTGCAGCCAACCTGAGAGGAGGGTGAAGCTTTAAGATAAAAAGAAGTTGAGTTCCTGAAGCCTAAACCGGAAAAGGTTAGGCAGCGCTGGCCTAGCCCTAAGGAAGAGCATTGGTGGAATAAATCAGCAAGCTGTATTTGGTTTATCAACTAAGAAAGCAAGTCCTTTCATCTCAGGTCCATCACTTAAACTGTCATACCCAAACCATCTACTACAGCATTTACTACTGAAGGAGCTCCAATAGAACACAAGAGAATGTTTTCTTGGGTAGTGAGAGGAGGTAGGAGGTGCATTCTGAAATATTACCCAAATGAAAGTTTCTGGAAGGCACCCTTTCCCTTCAATTTCTGGTTGACCTTGGTAAAAACTGTCGCGAACTATGAATAGAAACATGCGTGGAGGAAGTAAGTGCACAATAAACATTTCATTTCAACACAGATGAAGCACCTAGTCATGCCACATTTATGGAGCGCCTACTGTGTGCTAGGTAGGCAAAGTGCTATATTGACCCCAGGGATACGCAGAAAAAAACACTGCGGGGCCTCAAAAAGCTGTCAAACACTTAACAGCCTATGATTAGCCCTTCAGGAGGGGTCTCTAGCTTGGTCTGGAAAGTTAAACTTGAGGTTCCTAGAATCTTGCAAAACTGATAGAAGTTCCCAGATCAAGTAGATAGGGAGAAAGACTCTCCGGCCAAGTGCGCAGTGGCAGGCGCGGAAGTGTGAGCCGGCAGGACCGCCAGGGACTAGCCGCGCGGGCGTGGGCAGCACAGCCGCAGGTCCCTTCCACTGCAGGTCCCGAAGCCGCGGATATTCCAAACCAGGAAGTGTAAGGAAAGCACTATCCTCGGTCTAGCCGCAGGCGGCATCACCATCAGTCAGCCTCTATCCTAAAAGCTCTGGCCACTCAGTGGGAATCATCGCCTTCACTTCCTGCAGTAGGGTGGCTAAGTTTAGCAAACAAGAATGCAGGAGGCCCGGTCAAATTAGAATTGTAACCAAACACCAGAAAACTGTTCCGTTTTTCCTATGTCCAGTGCAGTATATGGGACACACTTGGACTAAGAATCATTCGCTCTTTCAGAGAAATTCCAATTGATTGCGGCGTCTTGTATTTTATCTAGCCATTCACAGAGGGATGGTCTAAGCGAACATGAGTGAAGTATTTTCAAAGCGAGAGTCACAGGCTCCTAAAGTCAGCACAGCCGCGGAGGGCACCCTTCCCTGCCCATTCCTCGAGCGCCTCCGCGTGTTATGACTCACAGCCCACGCACTAGTGCACCTCGCCCACCCGGCGCCGGGGCAAAGGGGCGCCTCCGCCCACCCCTTCCTCCAGACCCTCGCAAGGCCTGCGCACCACGCCGGGGCGCTCCTGCCCGCTGACCCCGTACCTAGAGGCCGCAGCTGCCGCAGCTCCCGCAGCTCCCGCCGCCCAGTCAAGCCAGCCTGCCGAGCCGCTCCTGCTCCAAACCAGCCGCGTCCCCGCCAGCGCCGCGCGGCGCCAGAGCATGGTCAGAGCCCGGAACGGCAGCAAGCTCTACGGCCGGACACCGCGGATCCCGGGAGCCCGCCTCCTCCGGCCCGGCCCCCGCCTTGCCCCGCCCCGTCCCGCCCCTCGGGGCTGCCCACGCCGCCGCCGGTCACCTCCACGCAGCCAAGCGCTGGATTCCCGCGAGTGCCGCCCACGTGGAAACATCCTTTAGAGGGGCGAAGCGGCTCACTTGCTTATCTCGAGGGTTCATCAGAGCCCCGCCTCTGGATTCTTTTAGGTTTAGGGACACTCATAAAGGCTCCCAGGCACGTGGAAGCAGTGCAGGAGGATGGTGGCAGACATGCTGGGGAAACGGAGAAGAAAAAACATGATTCCAAAACAGAATCAAAGTGGTGCCTCGATGTTTCCAACTACCTGTTAGACAAGTTTTTGTGTGGATGAAATAAGAGCCTAAATGTATCCTCTTATAATTAGGCAATTGGTCGAGACCCAATATAAATTATGGGGATATTGGGGTTTACATCCATAATTAAAAGAAAAAATCCAGTGTTGAAGGTTTACTCCAAAGAAGACAAAGATTATTTCCCACCCCCTGCAAAAAAAAAAAAAAAAAAAAAAAAAAAAAAAAAAAAAAAAAAAAAAAAATTAGGAAACGAAACAAAAGAAATTAGCACAGAGATGTTTCACGGTGGCTTTGGAAATGGGCGGTTGCTGCTGACAGGATTATCTAAGCCACTCAATGGTGGTAATAATAGCCTTTGTGCATCACTATTTAAGGTTGGGGGTAAGCCTTTGTTTACTGAGGACACTGAAATTCGTCTCAAAGTCAAAGGTCAAATGGTACATCTAAAATTCTAAACAATTATTACAACAATCCAGACCTTTTTAGATTCTCCATGTTCAACTAAGTGTAAAATACGTTACCAAAGTACAAAATAAGAACTTCCATTTCTGACAGTTCTTTTCCAACATTCAAATGGGCTATGTTTGATTACTTAATAAAAGGATAGAAGTTAGTTGCAAAAACAAATACCCCCGAAGGGTATGAATTCATTCTTTATAAAGACAAATTTGACTTTAAAAATTAAAGCATGTGGCCAGGCGCGATGGCTTACTCCTGTAATCCCAGCACTTTGGGAAGCCGAGGCAGGCGGGTCACCTGAGGTTGGGAGTTCAAGACCAGCCCCTCCAATATTGGTGAAACGCCATCTCTACTAAAAATACAAAACTAGCTGGGCGTGGTGGAGCATGCCTGTAATCCCAGCTACTCGGGAGGCTGAGGCAGGAGAATCGCTTGAACCCATGAGGCAGAGTTTGCAGTGAGCCAAGATCATGCCATTGCACTCCAGCCTGGGCAACAAGAACAAAACTCCGTCCCATAAAAAAAATAAATAAATGAAATAAAATAAAAATTAAGGTATGTTATTGATCTATATTATTGTGGGCTTTTTGATTTTTTTATAAAACTATTTTGGAAATTTATGGTGTTAGTTTTGAAGTCAAATTTTACCTCATTGTCTCAAATTGTTTTATGAAATAAAGATCATTATGAGGTGAACCGATCATGTTACAATTTGATTTTAATACAGTATAGATGGACTATTATCAAGCACAGAATTCACTGGACAGATTTTTTTTAAGGATTTCAGAATGTAAGTACTTCAGAAGAAAGTGTTATGCCTGAATTCAGCATAATATATTAATAAATATATTGATAATTTTCAACTTCTTTGTGCTTCATGGGGTACCTACAGAAGTGATTATTATTTTTGGTCATAGCTGTGATGACTGCAATAGCAAGTTAAGAAATATGTCAGTAGACAGTAGAACGGTGGTTGCCAGGGCCTGGGAGAAGGTGGAAATGGGGAGATGTTGGTCAAAGGGTACAGAGTTTCAATTATGCGAGATAGGTAAGTTCTAGAGAGCTAAAGTACAGCAATGTGACTATAGTTAGGAAAATCGCAATGTATGCTTGAAATTTGCTAAGAGGGTAGATCTTGTGTTCTCACAGCTGCACACAAGAAAGAAAATGGGGCCAGGTGCGGTGGCTCACACCTGTAATCCCAGTACTTTGGGAAGCTGAGATGGGCGGATCAACTGAGGTCAGGAGTTCAAGACCAGCCTGGCCAATATGATGAAACCCCATCTCAACTAAAAATGCAAAAATTAGCCAAGCGTCGTAGCACACACCTGTAATCCCAGCTACTCGGGAGGCTGAGGCAGGAAAATCGCTTGAACCTGGGAGGCAGAGGTTGCAGTGAGCTGAGATTGCGTCACTGCACTCCAACATGGGCGACAGAGTGAGACTCTGTATGGAAAAAAAAAAAAAGAGAGAAGGAAAAAGAAGGAGAGAGAAGAAAATAAAAGGGAATAGAAAAGAAAATGGTAAATATGAAAGGTGGTGGCTATGTTGATTAGCTTGATTGTGATAGCTATTATACAGTGTATCAGGCTTTGGAATGAATGTTTGTCCCCTCTGACACTTATGTTGAAACTCTCCAATGTGGCAGTGCTGACAGGTGGGGCCTTTGAGAGATGATTGGGCATGAGAGCTGGAACATGAATGAATGGATTAATGGGTGCTCATGGGAGTAGAACTGGAAGGTTTATAAAACAGAGTTCTCTGCTGCCTTGTCCCATGATGTCCTACATGGCTTGAGGAATCTGCAGAGTTCCCACCAGCAAGAAGGTCATTACCAGATGTGACCTCTTGACCTTGCACTCCTCAGCATTCAATACTGTAAGAATAATTTATATACAAATTACTCAGCTTCAGATATTCTGTTATAAGCAACAGACAATGGACTAAGACATATACATGTATCAGAATATCAAGTTGTGCATTTTAAAAGTAAAGTGACAGACCAGGCGTGGTGGCTCACGCCTGTAATCCCAGGACTTTGGGAGGCTGAGGCAGGTGGATCACAAGGTCAGGAGTTCGAGACCACCCTCGCCAATATGGTGAAACCCCGTCTCTACTAAAAATACAAAAAAAATTAGCTGGGCGTGGTGGCGCATGCCTGTACTCCCAGCTACTCTGGTGGCTGAGGCAGGAGAACTGCTTGAACCCGGGAGGCAGAGGTTGCAGTGAGCCAAGATGGCGCCACTGCCTTGCATCCTGGGTGACAGAGCAAGACTCCATCTCAAAAAAAAAAAAAAAAAAAGTTGGCATGAAGATGTGAAGGCAGGCCAACTGGAAGGGAAGCATCCTATATGACTGGTTTGGGGAGCATATTTGGAAAGCTGGTAGTCATTAACCAAGTTCTAATTGTTCTGGTCTGTTTGCTCGAAGTCAGAGTTTTATTGTCATGGATGTTCTGCCCATTATCCATTTATATATTCAGTCCCTCACCTTTAAATGATGGGATTCCATAGTTAACCTCTTGTTCCTGCATTCTATAAATTTTATGTGCCCACCATATGCCAAGCACTGTAATGAATAGCACAGAAATGACACTAGCATTCATGAAAACCTAGGATAATACATAAGAGGAAGGCCTAAATTGAATTTGATATTTGGGAAGGAATGGCAGAGGAAGAAACTTGTAACCTAAGGTTTTAACAAGAGTAAGAGTTAGGCAGACAAGGTGGGGGCAGAGGGAGAAGGGAAGGGGAAGAGCACTCCAGGTGGTAAGGAAGAAGACAAAAGCTATTACATGTTTTCCATGCAGAAATTTTTTATTTTATCTGATTTGAAATTTAGCCATGTTTGCAATTTTAATTTGTTGGTTTAAAAAAGCAAGCATGACTTGTCTGTGTTTCCATATTTAAAAATCCGTGTTGAAAGAGCAAATAAACCAACAAATCTAGTTCTGTCATATGCCTTACTTTTACTGCCCTCTACTTTCTTTTCTTGGTTTGGCAAAGGCTGTAGATATTCTTTAAAGTTTTTACTGAATTGGGCTTGCTGCTTCTTTTCATTGGAAATTCAACATGTTATTCTTCTGCTGTACCAGTAGCCAACCAGACTGAGATCAGACCATCATCCCCCAGCCCCAACAGATCCCTATATTATTGGAGCACCTTAGAACAATTATCAATACAGGTACAATTTATGCTAGGAGATGCATGCTGAGTCAAGCTCAGCTCTATTCTGAAAAAAAAAAAAAAAAGCCCAATATTTTAATGATTAGTTTTATGTGTCAACTTGACTAGACCATGGATGCCCAAGTATTTGGCCACTAGGTGTTTCTGTGAGGATGTTTTGGAAAGAAATTAACATTTAAATTTGAAGACCAAGTAAAGCAGATTGCCCTCCATAATGTGGGTAGGCTTTATCAAATCAGTTAGAGGTCTGAATAGGACAAAATGATGACCTTCCTCCAGGCAGGAAAGAATTCTCCTGCTAGATGGCCTTGGAACTGAACATTAGCTCTTCCCGCCTGATTGCCTTCAAACTGGATAATTGGATCTCCTTGGTTCTGCAGAAGCTTTCCGGCCTTTGGACTCCAACTAGGCCATTGGTTCAGCAGATACTAAACTTGCCAGCCTCCATAATCATGTGAGTGAATTCCTTTCAATAGATCTATATATATTCTATTTCTCTAAAGAACCCTGACCAATACAATATTCAATTGTTATTTCATCCAAGATAAAAAAAAATTATTCCATTTCTTTTTTTAAAATTACTTTTATCCTTAGAGTTCTCAAGACATAAAGTTTCGATTCAGTAAGTCTCTAAGTCCTTTTCTCTGTAACATTCCCACACAAGGCTATACTTAACAGTGATGGTAATGAGATTTAATCACAAGTCTCTAGTTCTAGTGTTACCAAAGCTCCACTATATGGTCCAAACACTGAACAAAGACCTATCAAGCTGTTTGCTATTATATAAAGTATAAATCTGATAAGGGATCTGATATGGGCATAGTCAGGACTGCAGTAGTGAGAGAAGTCAGTTCAACTCCCCCTACTTACAGACAAAGTGAAGAGCAGCCTCTGCCATTCAGGATCTGGATTGGCACTAACAGCTGGATCATTATGTTCTCCTGTTAAATAAAAATAAATTCAGAATACCAACAACCAGATAAAACCACTCTGTGACCATAATGAATCAAGACAGAACAAGGGCTGGGTGTGGTGGCTCACGCCTGTAATTCCAGCAATTTGGGGGGCCAAGGCGGGAGGATTGTTTAAAGCCAGGAGTTTGAGACCAGCCTAGAAAACAAAGGGAGACCCTGTCTCTACACAAAATAAAAAGTTAGGCCGGGCGCGGTGGCTCACGCCTGTAATCCCAGCACTTTAGGAGGCCGAGGCGGGCGGATCACGAGGTCAGGAGATCGAGACCATCCTGGTTAACACGATGTAACCCCGTCTCTACTAAAAATACAAAAAAATTAGCCGGGCGTGATGGTGGGCGCCTGTAGTCCCAGCTACTCGGGAGGCTGAGGCAGGAGAATGGCGTGAACCCGGGAGGCGGAGCTTGCAGTGAGCCAAGATCGCGCCACGGCACTCCAGCCTGGGTGACAGATCGAGACTCCGTCTCAAAAAAATAAAATAAATAAATAAATAAATAATAAACAAAATAAAAAGTTAGCCAGGTGTGTGCCTGTAGTCCCAGCTACTTGGGAGGCTGAAGTGGGAGGATTGCTTGAGTCCAGGAGTTTGAGGTTGCAGTAGCTCACGACTGTACTCCAGTCTGGGCAACAGAGCAAGACTCTGTCTCTAAAAAACAAAATAAGAAAAAACAAGACCAATCAGTAATAATCATATCTTAACACAGATCCCCAAATGACCACTTTGAGTGACTTCTACTTCTTTGCCACTTACAGCTTTAGCCTCACTTCATTCTTTCCACCTTCTAGATAAAGAAAAATACAACTCTGCAGGCCAAATCTGTTTGCTGCAGCAGTTATGGGTCAGAATTCTGTTGTTATATATAGTCTGGCCATTTCCCATTCGTATATTGTCTCTCACCATCAAGTGATGGGATTCCACAAATAATTAAACTCTTATTCCTGCATTCAATAACATTATGTGTCCACCATATGCCAGGCACTGTAGTGAACAGTATATAAATGAATCTAGCATTCATGAAAATCTAGGAGAATACATGGGAGGGGAATCTACATTGAATTTGAGAATCTGGGAAGGCATATCAGAGGAAGTAACTCCTAACCCACGTTTTAACAACCCTTGGGTTAGAATGGTTTGAACATTTTTTAAAGAGTTCAACAAACAAAGAAGAATATATGAATGAAACCATATGTAACTCGCAAAGCCTAAAATATTTTCTATCTAGCCCTTTCCAGAAAATGTTTACTAATCTCTATTCTAGAGAAAATTAAGAGACCCAATCATAAAATTACCCTTGCTTTGTGATAGGAACCAATACAGAGCAAAGCCCCATATCACTGAATCCTTTCGAAAATTACCGTATAAAAAAATAAAATTGAACAGATCTAGTCTAACACCTTCTTACAGAAATACCACACAGATACACATAATATGTGGTCTCAATTATAGCAACAGCCAATAAACTTAACTTTGTTTGATTAAAAAATGTGTGTTAAAAGCAGGGGTTGGCAAACTGGAGCCAAAGCCTATCTGTGGTCTGTTTTTGTATGGCCTAAAAGCTAAGAAAGATTATTACTTTTTTTTTTTTTTTCTTGAGATAGAGTCTTGCTCTGTCACCCAGGCTGGAGTGTGGTGATGCAATCACAGCTCACTGCAGCCTCGACCTTCTGGGCTGAAGCAATCCTCCCGCCTCAGCATCCCGAGTGGCAGAGACTACATATGTGTCACCATGCCCAGCTAATGTTTTAGTTTTTGTAGAGATGGGGTCACGTTATGCTGCTCAGACTGCTCTCAAACTCCTGGGCTGAAGCCACCCTGCCACCTCAGCTTTCCAAAGTGCTGGGATACAGTTGTGAGCCACTGCACCTGGAAATTTTTACATTTTAAAGAGTTGTTTCAAAACAAACCAATACAGAAAAATGCTTGACAGAGCACTTATGTGGCCACAAACCCTAAAATATTTAATATTTAGCTCTTTACAGAAAAGAATTTGCCACCTCCTGATCAAGAACTGTGAAGAGTCGGAGATTTTATTCTCCTTGCAAGCTGACAGATTAGTTTGCAGGTTTCATGAATGCTGACACAGAGACAACACACTTGAATCAACAATGAAGGGCTTTATTACTGAAAGCAGTAACCAGAGTGTCAACATATTTGCACTGGTTTCCTGGTTTCCTAAGCCCCAGTTGCAACAGGGAGGCATGGAAGGTCAGATGACAGCAGTTACTTTTTTTTTTTGAGACACTGTCTCACTCTGTCACCCAGGCTGGAGTGCATTGCCATGATCTCAGCTCACTGTAGCCTTGACCTCCTAGGCTTAAGCCATCCTCCCACCTCAGCCCCATTGAAATAGCTAGGACTACAGGTACACGCTACCAGGCCAGTCTAATTTTTGTACTTTTTGTAGAGATGGGGTTTTACCATGTTGCCCAAACTCCTGGACTCACACAATATGCCCGCCTTGGCCTACCAGTGTGTTGGGATTACAGGCATGAGCCACCGCACCCGACCCACAGTGTTTTTCGTTTTTTTTTTTTGAGACGGAGTCTTGCCCTGTCACCAGGCTGGAGTGCAGAGTCGTGATCTCAGCTCACTGCAAGCTCCTCCTCCTGGGTTCAAGCGATTCTCCTGCCTCAGCCTCCCGAGTAGCTGGGACTACAGGCACGTGCCACCATAGCTAATTTTTGTATTTTTAGTAGAGACAGGATTTCACCATGTTGACCAGGATGGTCTCAATCTCTTGACCTGGTGATCCTCCCGCGTTGGCCTTCCAAAGTGCTGGGATTTGAGTGGTGAGCCTCCGTGCCTGGCCCCCACAGTGGGTTATTTTTTAAGAGAATTACCCAGGGCCAAAGGTCTAGGAACGAATATTACAGCAAGATGCAATCAAGCCAGTCCTCTTCACCTAGTGAATGAGCAGTAGTCATGCTGCTGCAGGACTTTTCCCTAGTTCAGCTAAAGACGGGGCTCCTTGTCCCACGGCCATGAAAATTCAGGCTCGCAGACAATTTGAATGGTGAGTAAGATAGGGTTTTATTGGGTGAAAAGGAAGAAAAGGGGGAAACAGGGACTCTTGCTAGGCCAGAGTCCCTGCTAGAGCGCTTCCTACTCAGAAGTTTGAATCCCAGTTTCCACACAGAAGAGATGGGGCCAGGCTCCCCGCTCTGCAAACATCGTGAACTTCCTGAGGCTCCACCCCTGTGGGCAGGGTGGCTGGAGTTTCTTCAGGGACTCCTTCCCACGTGGCTGTCTCAACGCTGTGGCTACCTTCATGTATTTAGTTACCTATGTGATGAGCTACAGCAACTACTCAGAATCAGCAGAAAGATAGCCCTGCAATTTGGCATCCTCAGCAAGAATATGCAGGAATGCTCAGGGCCTGTGGTGAACTAACTCTGCCTAGAGTGTGCCCCTGGTGATATTTGTTTGCAAGTCATTGACAGAAGTGAAGTTTCCACCAAGATTCAGCTGAGACCTTGCTGCTGCAGGCTAAGATCCTCAACTCTCTAGTGTGGACGTCACATCTGGAATCTTGTGTCTTCTCCTGATTGAGGGCCCCCAGGCACACAGTGAGGAGGTAAGTTGATACTGAATTGAGCTCCAATGTTTTGTTGAAGTTCTTCGCACTGAATTTTATTTTGTTTTCTTCGGAATTAGGTGCCCTGGCATCCTTCCATTATCTGATCACACTTATATCGTTCCTTGGTGAAACTGTTGTCTAGTCTTCCAGCAGTTCCTTTTATGGTCTGTCTGCTTACCAAGTTGTCAATTAGAGAAAAAGTCTACAAGAAGATACCAGGCAGAGGCCCTACAATTCTATCCTTGTGCTGGCCTTGGGGGCTGGGAAGTTCAGGTCTCCTCAGACCACTCTCTTTGAACCAAATTTGTCTTGAGTCTCCATTACAAATTATGCAAAGACATCCTCCTTAGTTTTGTCCTTGTGTTCGTACTTTAATTTTATCTGCTTGGAATCAGGAGGTTTGTCCACCCCATGTTTGGTGACCATTAACCTTTGGCCAATTTATAAAGACATGAGTTACACAAATGCCATTTTAGGGAACATTGCAGTACTCATAGGGCCTTCTTAATTAAAACCTGCTTCCTACTTGACAAAACCTACTTCCCTTATGTTTTCACATTATAATATTAACTTGTATGTTTATCTGTCTAACTGGTACAGTTTTACCAGAGACAATTGGAGATTACAATACCCACTTTAGCTATTTTTGACAAGAATAAGATTGTTCATATGAGAGGTGCTTTAGAACAAAAAGTGAGGAAGCCTTCATGAGGAAATTTTCTTGTTTGTCTAAAAGAGAGAGTATTTCATTTAACGTAGGAGACATCACTTCCTTTGTGTTCTTACTTTGAAGATTAATAAGTGTTGGATTTTTCACTGTATGGGTGGATAAAATTGTCCAGGGCCCAAGTTGTTCTTTAAATCAGCTATTATAACGCTCTTTTGTGTGTGTACACGTTAAAATGAGTATTTCCATATCTAAACTTTCTCTTTTTTTCAGAGGAAGCATAATTAGCCTTTTAAGGTGGTAATTTTATATTTATCTGAAAACGACTCTCTCATTTTGTTCTGTTTCTCTGTTTTATTCCTCTCTTAGAAAATTCTAAAGATTAACCAATCAAAAAACAAAACAAAAAACCAAAACATTCAATTATTGGGTGCTCACTCTAAGAATATATAGTTTAGATAAACAATCACGTAAAAGTAAACAGAAAAGTCATCAAAGTACTCATTTTGGCAGCACATACACTAAAAAGGCCATCAAACTCTTTGTGTTTATTTTGTGAGTCCTGAATTTACTGAATAGCCCTTGTTACCATACTTACAAGGTAAAAAGACAAGACCTTAGTTATTTCCAAGATAAAAGAAGAACTTTTAGCATGATTCAGAATCTTTAAATTTCAATACCATATAAAAGTAATGTCAATACAATATTTTGTTTTGAACAGGACCACAGTTAAACTTCTCATGATTTAAACTTCCTATATTTCCTATGTTGGTTTTATGAGTTAAATAAATTATCATTGCTTCTATGACATGTTTAAATTTCCATATATAAATGTAAATATATGTGTATACATACATAAATAAAATATTTGTAATGGTATTCATGCAATGCAAGAGTAATAATATCTTCTTAGGGGTAAATTTTATAAAATTCTTACAGTGCTGCAAATAAGTATTTACTGTGAGAGCAAACGTGGTAAATTTCAGATCCTTGACTACGTTCAAGACATTATACAAATGATTAATTTAATTAATAAATAATGTTTTGAAGCCAGAACAGTTTCTAAGTAAAAAACATATATGTTTATTTCCATATGTAAGGAATTTGGAAGTTGTCATTCTATTGTAACATTAAATAAAAAAACTGAATAGATTGAAAAATCAACTTTTCTTGGATCCGTGAAAGAGATGAAGATACAGGGCAAACACTGCCCCCAATATTGGAGACAGAGACAGATGAATACAGGGATTCACAGCTTACCTGAGCAGAGACTCATGAGCGGAAACGGTCACAGAACCAGTGCTAGGATATGAACTTCTAAACTGTGATCAGTGAATTGCTGGATGCTTAGTGTGGACAAGTCTGAGAGTTAAAAATTCCAGGGGGATCCAGTCAAGTGGGTGGAGTGGACTCGCAATTTTGTGACTCATCCCCAGGAGCTTGACCTGGTTCTCACGGTAAGTATGTTAGGAAAATCCCCACTTGTTTTCAGCAGGGGGAGGGAAAATGAATCATTCTGAAATAGACTAGAGGACTATGTTCTTAACAAGGCTTGCCCTCAGCAAAAACTAGTTAACTAGAGTCTAACCTGCTGGGTTTTTTTTCAGAGCCTCGGTGACTTGGGGGAAGGAAAACACCAAGTCTAGCCTGCTTTAGCTATCCTGTGCCAATTAAGGGTGGAAGAAGGAGGGAACTAAGTCCACAGTCCAGAGGCATAGGCTCATTAAAAGACTGCGACCTAATCATAGAACTGCAGAGCACTTGTTCTCCCCCACAACTTACCACCACGTTATTAAAGACCTATTTACAGCAGCTCCTTTCACCTGGTGTATCATGTCCAGCTATTAAGAAAAAAATTACATACTAAAAGGAAAAAAACAGAATTTGAAGAGACAGAGCAAGCATCAGAACCAGACATGGCATAGATGTTGGAATTATCAGACCAGGAATTTAAAACAATGATTAATATGCTAAGGGTCTTAGTGGATAAAATAGACATTATGCAAGAACAGATGTGCAATGTAAGCAGAGGAATGAAAATCCTGAAAAAAAATGCTAGATATAAAAAAAAAAAAACTGTAAGAGAAATGGTGAATGCCTTTGCTGGGCTTATTAGTAGACTGAAATGGCTGAGGAAAGAATCTCCAAGTTAAAGGGTCTCTCAACAGAAAACTCCAAAACTGAACGGCAAAGAAAACAAAGATTGAAAAAACAGAACAGGGCTGGGCACAGTGGCTCACGCCTGTAATCCCAGCACTTTGGGAGGCCCAGGCGGGCGGATCATGAGGTCAGGATATCAAGACCATCCTGGCTAACACAGTGAAACCCCGTATCTACTAAAAAATACAAAAAAAAAATTAGCTGGGCGTGGTGGCGGGCACCTGTAGTCCCAGCTACTTGGGAGGCTGAGGCAGAAGAATGGTGTGAACCTGGGAGGTGGAGCTTGCAGTGAGCCGAGATCGCACCACTGCACTCCAGCCTGGGTGATAGAGCAAGACTCCGTCTCAAAAAAAAAAAAAAAAAAAAAATCCCAGAAAGGAATATTGAAGGACTATAGGACAACTACAAAAGGTATAATGTACATATAATGGGACTATCAGAAGGAGAAGCAAGAAAAAGAAGAAATATTTGAAGCAATAAAGATTTTTAAGTCCTTCAAATTGGCCGGGTGTAATGGCTCACACCTGTAATTCCAGCACTCTGGGAGACCAAGGTGGGTAGATCACCTCCTGAGGTCAGGAATTCGAGACCAGCCCCGGCCAACATAGTGAAACCTTGTTTCTACTAAAAATACAAAAAATTAGTTGGGTGTGGTGGTGCACACCTGTAATCCCAGCTGCTCGGGAGGCCGAGGCAGGAGAATCATTTGAACCCAGGAGACGGAAGCTGCAGTAAGCCAAGATCGCGCCATTACACTTCAGCTGGGTGACAGAGTGAGACTCCACCTCAAAAAGAAAGAAAGAGAGAGGGATAGAGAAAGAAAGAAGGAAAGAAAGAGAAAGAAAGAGAAAGAAAGAAAAAAGGAAAGAAAGAACGAGGAAGGAAGGAAGGAAGGAAGAAAGAAAGAAAGAAAGAAAGAAAGAAAGAAAGAAAGGCAGAAAGAGACAAAATACAACCAGATAAAATGCTCAATTAAAACCACAAACAGCTGGGCGCAGTGGCTCAGGCCTGTAATCCCAGCATTTTGGGAGGCTTGAGGCAGGAGGATTGCTTGAGCCTAGGAATCTGATACCAGCCTAAAAAATAAAGTGGGTCCCTGTCTCTATAAAAAATTTAAACATTAGCTGGGTGTGGTGGTGTACACTTGTAGTCTCAGCTACTCTAGAGGTTTCAGTCGGAGGATCACTTGAGCCCAGGAGTTTGAAGCCCCCGTGAGCTATGATCACATCATTAGGTTCCAGCCTGGATTACAGAGCAAGACCCTGTCTCTCTCTAACACACACACACACACACACACACACACACACACACGCACAGGAGAAAAATTGTGGCAGACATAAATAGGAACAGAGAACAAGGGCAACAAATAGAAAGCAATAACAAATACAGTCGATATTAATCCAACTTTATCAATAATCACTTTGAACATCAATGGTCTAACTGCACCAATTAAAAGAGATTGTCAGAGTGGTTCAAAATATGAGACCCAACTCTATGTTGTCCACAAAATCCCACTTTAAATGTCAATATGCATATAGATAGAAAGTAAATGAATGGAGAAAAATACATCATGCTAACACTGATAAAAAAAGTAGGAGTAGCTATTTTAATTTCAGACAGTGCAGACTTCAAAGCAAGGAAAGTTTGTTGGGATAAAGAAGAGCATTATGCATTGATAAGGGGTCAATTCTCCAATAAGACAGAACAATCCTTAATGTGTACGTGCTTAATAACAGAGCGTCAAATTATATAAGGCAAAAAACTGATGGAACTACAAGGAAAAATAGATGAATCCATTATTATAGTGGAAGATTTCAACACCCCTGTATCAGATATGAACAGAACCAGCAGGCAGAAAATCAATAAGGATGTAATTGAACTCAACAACACCATCAGTCATCTTGATATAGTTGACATCTATAGACTATTCAACAACAGCAGAATAAACATTCTTCCTAAACCTGCAAGGAACATTCACCATGACAGACCACATTTTGGGCCATAAAACACACTTCCGCAAATTTAAAATAATATAAATCATGCAATATCTACTCTCAGACCACAATGAAATTAAACTAGAAATCAATAATAGGAAGATAGCTAGAAAATTCCAAAATATGTTGAGTTTAAACAATACATTTCTAAATAACACATGAGTCAAAGAAGAGATCTCAAGATAAATTTTAAAATATTTTGAGCTGCAAGAAAATAAAAACACAACTTACCAAAGTGTATGAGAGGAAGCAAAGTAGTGTTTAGAGGGAAATTTGTAGCATTGAATGTATATATTAGAAAAGAAGAAAGACCTAAAAATCAATAATCTAAACTTCTACCTCAGAAAACTAGAAAAAGAGCAAATTAAATCTAAAGTAAGCAAAAGAAAAGAAATAATAAAAGTTAAAGCATAAACTGGTAAAACTGAAAGTAAAAAAATCAGTAATCACACCAAAAGCTGGTTCTTTGAAAAGATCAATGAAATCAATGAACCTCTTAGCCACATTAAGAAGAGAGAGGACACAAATTACCAAAATCAGAAACAAAAGAGGGGACATTTCTACAGATGACATGAACAATAAAGGATAATAACAAATGCTGTGAACAAACTATATCCCACTAATTTCATAACCTAGATAAAACGGAACCCCTTGAAAGACGCAATCTGCCAAAACTCACACAAGAAGAAATGGACAATCTGAATAAGCCTATATATATCAAAGACATCAAGTAAATCATTAACCTTTCTAAAGTACCCAACCCATAATAATTCCCTGGAATAAACTATGTCTATGTCTGGGTTGTTGTTTGCTTACTCTCTGGATGGACTGAGGCTTTTCCTTGCTAGGGAGCTATAACTCCACACACTGATTTTCCCCAAACTTTAGGAAAAGTAAAGAGAACTAATGGAGTCCTAAAACTAGAATTATCAACAGTTTCGAAAAACAAATTTCATGGCCCTTCAAATTGCCATTAGTCATGATTGATTGATGACAATAAATCAACCCCTTCTATGACCCACAGATTATCTATTCTCGAATTAACAGCCTCCCCCGACCCATGTATTTGAAAATTTTACTTCCAATCCTAGGTTCTACCATTACAGAGTAATATAAATAAATGCTTCATGAGAGTTATGATACCTCCCGAATTATCCCTAGTAGGTTCAAGTGCATTTCCAAAATACTTACCTAAGCAGACTTTGATTGATCTAAAACCTGGCGATTTGGTCCTTTGGAAAAGGAACCAGAATAAAACTGTCCTTGGGCATTGGTGGAAAGAACCTTATCAGGTACTGTTAGCAATTGAGGTAGTGGTTTAAACTCCAAGGTAATAATGTTGGATCCATCGTTTCCAACATCATTACCTTGGAGTTTCCAAGGTAATCGTTTCCGACTAAAAAGACATACCACTTTCTTCTGATTGCTGGGCATTTATTCTAACAGAAGACATAAAACTGAAGATTTTTAGGAATTCTTCAGGAGCTAATATCTGGAGATGTGGACTGCTTTTGCCCAAGACAAAGAAACCAGACTATTTTTCTGTTTTTTTTTTCTAATTAATTTTCTAATTTTTCAGCTCAACCACTAATCTTGCCTTTTTGTATTGTATTTTGTATTGTATTTTGACATCCTCCAATGAACCGGTATTGGTAGGACAATTATAAGGGTACTTATATAAAAACAAAAATGATCTACAATTGCTTTTGTAGACACAGGGTCGAGGTATGTTGCCCAGGCTGGTCAGGAAAAAATGATCTACAAATTTCAATGCTTTAACTGTTAAAAGCAACAACTTACTAATGACTTATCTTACCACTTTTTAAAATTCATTAACCTAAAAAACATAATTTATCCAAAAAGAGAGACTTTAATCATTATTTGAATATGAAATAAAATTAAGTATCATTTGAAGGGACTATAGTTGACCCTCCTAATCATGAAATCTTGGCTTCCTCGAGCTTATCTTTCCATTTATTACTTCAACATTTATTAGAAGCCTCCGTCCATGTATTAACTCGATATTTACTAGGAGCTTCCATCAATTTATTAAATTCATCCATTTATTACTAATATGTACCAAATAATCTGTTAGTAGGATATGAGGACACAGGTCTATGGTGTTTCAGTTTTGTGGATGCAGGCAAGTAAACTATAAAGGGAAGTAATATGGCACTGGGTGCTCTGACACAGGTATGAAGAGAGAATGTGGGGATAGATAAGAGTAGCCATTTCTTTATAATGTGTGTGCTTGGGGTGAGATTCAGGAGAATACTACGGGGTGAAAACATTGGTGGAACAGAAAAAAATTTCACAAACTAACAGTTGCAGAATGGCTACAGATCATATAGGAAATGAACCACACATTTCTGTGTCTGTAGTCCTCTGTGTTGTGAAAAGATTGACTTTTTTCAAAACAGGTCAAGGAATTTGGTTATGTCAATCACAAAGTTGCCTCTTTTTTCCTTCTGACATGGTAAAAGAAATAAAACAATCCCATAGGATGTGTTTGGTTTGCCATAGTATATTGAATTTATCTTAACCGTCTCAAAACGCACGTCAAGGACACCACTGAGACTTCTGAGTACCATTTAAAAAACTGGGTAGTCTGGAAGTGTTCTAAATTGGACCGTTTGGGGTTTCTGTCAGGGCAACTTTCCCATTTACATCTTGGAACAGAGCCTTTTGAATATAGCCCTTCGGGATTGGCGGGGAGAAGGGACCGCGATGGAAAAAGTCATCATCCAAAGAATGAAGAGGGAGGATCCAACATTTAGGATATTTTATTGACTTGCTAGGCGCGTTTACCTTATCTTCGTATTAAACCCATTTTCTTCATTAACCAATTGATGCTGTGAGAAGCTATGTAACTTGACGAAGGTCAAACAACAACTAACAAAGAGCAGTGCCCAGAACTGTTTTTTTTTTTTTTTTTTTTTTTTCTGGACTCGGTCTTTTCCACTCAAAACCAACAAAAAACCAAAACTCGTTCTTTTCCACATCAAAAGCAAACAAAAAACCCCAACCCCAACCCCAAGAGCCCCACTCTTTCAAAAGGGCTTCTCGGGATCACTAAGTCCTAGAGGTCTTTGGCTAGGCCTGGGTCCGATCTAAATAGGAAGGTAATTCTAGTGTTCCGCAAATCCTTGCCGAATTCCATCCCGGCCAAAGCAGGGACCCGGGAGCCTCTGGTCGCACCCAAGACAGTTCGTTAAATACTCAGTGCACGTGCTGGGGATGGAAGTGCTGACCCACTGCTCGCTCAGGTACGCGCGCACCTGTCGCCGCTGGGTGCGCGCCGCGGGGTACTGGGTACGTGCTCCGCGCGCGCGCGCCCGGCAAAGTTCCCCGTACGTGCGCCGTACGTGGGCGCGGTGCCCCAGCGCTCAGCGTTTCAGCGAGTGAGTGGGCTCCGTGCCCAGCTGAAGTCTGGGAGGGGCACTTTTCCAGGCGGTCGCGGCTCCCCCTGGCGGCGGATGTGCCGCGCTGGACGGGCGCAGTCAGGCGTTCTCCGCGGGCAGCCGGCGGCGGGGCCTTGCCTTACAGCGCGGGGTCCTCGGCGGCCTGGGTGGCTACTGCCCCTGCTGCTGTCGTAGGCGAGGACGGCTGTTAGTGCTGCTGCTGTTGGTTCGTCGCGGCAGCGAAGGAGGAGGAGGAAGAGGGCGAGGCGACAAGGGAAGAAGGAGGCAGGCGCGGCGGCAGCGGCGGCGCCCCGGGCCGGCGGAGGCGAGGGGGGGGAAGATGGCGGACGTGCTTAGCGTCCTGCGACAGTACAACATCCAGAAGAAGGAGATTGTGGTGAAGGGAGACGAAGTGATCTTCGGGGAGTTCTCCTGGCCCAAGAATGTGAAGACCAACTATGTAGTTTGGGGGTAAGTCCGGCATGGCTGTGGCCCGGGGGTGGCAGGGCAGAGTTGGGCGCCCCCAGGCGACCTCTTTCTTAACCCCTCCCCCCGTTTCCCCTGGGGATGGGATAAAACGGGTGTTCGGGGAAAAGAAAGTTTCTCTCGAGAGCAGAAGTTGCACTTTTAGGGTAAGGAAAGAAGGGGCGGAGCTCTAGAGCAGTTCATCCCTTTAAATTTTTGAGAAGCCCAAAGGAAAGGTACCGTGGGAGTTACTGACTTTTACAGTTAATTTTTACCAGTAGGTATGTGTACCAGCGAAGTGTGGGGCTAGTGCGCAAGGGATACCTGAACATAGGTGCACAAAGGAGCACATCGTCTGGTGCCGTAGACGCCTCTTTTTGTTCTTTATTTTTTTTTTTCTCTCTTTCAGGCTGCCATGTAACTATCTCCGCTGATGTTTGCAACTCCTGGTTTATTTCATCTCCTTTCATTGTTGGGGTGGGGGTTATTCCTGTAGAAGAGAAAAGGGAATCAACCCTGAAGTCAGGACCGGAAAGAAATCTGGTGAATTTGGAAAAGTCATTAAAGTCTGTGTTAGAGAGGGTCTTCAGGAGTTGGTGAAATGAGTGAGCTTTACAGATCTAAGAAATAGATGGTGCGTGTGATTTTCGGAAGTGTATTTTAAAGGGAAATGTTTTGGAATGTTGGTCCATGTGAGGTTTTATCAGTTTAAGTCATTCAGGAAAACTTCTAGAGACGGGTCTAACAGTCATTAGGGGCCTTTTTAATGATGTCACTGTCACTGGTGCGTCGCTTATAGAATTAGAACCTTGAGCTACAACTTACCTACTCATTTTGTTTCTTTGAATGGAAGCTTTATGAAGAGTCGATGAAAAACTAGGGAAATTTAGTTTGTTGGTTGGTATTTATTTATTTATTTATTTTTGAGAGGGAGTCTTGCTCTGTCGCCCAGCCTGGAGTGCAGTAGCGCGATCTTGGCTCACTGCAACCTCCGCCTCCTGGGTTCAAGTGATTCTCGTGCCTCAGCCTCCTGAGTAGCTGAGGTTACAGGCCCCCGCCACCATGGCCGGCTAATTTATGTATTTTAGTAGAGATGTGGTTGCACCATGTTGGTCAGGCTGGTCTCGAACTCCTGACCTCAAATGATCTGCCCGCCTCCACTTCCCAAAGTGCTTGGATTACAGGCGTGAGCCACCGCGCCCTGCCTGTTGGTTGGCTTTTAAATTTTTTGGTCATATGATTTAATTAGCTTTATAAAATGTTGATCAAATGACATTCTGAGTTTCTGGTGTTTTACTCTTTCAAATAACTTGCATAGATAGAATTACATGTGGTTGGATTTTTAGTGAATTTTTTTTTCTTTAGACAATGGCTAAGGAGTATCTAGGGTGCGAAGTGGTTCAGTCTGAGGATTAAAAAAAATTTCTAAGACTCTGGTTTCTACCTCAAAGGTGGTTAACTTCGTCTGAATAGAGGAGATTAAACAGATAAGTTGATGTGAAATGCTTTCTATAAGTTGATGTGAAATGCTTTCTATAATAGCTTTTGAAGACAGCAGTCACTTCTAGTTGGGGTTATTTAGGGAAGGTTCCATAGAATTGTCTTTGGCAAGTTCACAGCCAACAAAGTTTTCGTGAATGAATGAATGAACAAACAAATAAGCTTTAAAGAATAGGTAGGAATTCTCTGGGCTAAATGATGGGTTAAGTCTTCCAAGATGAGTGAACTGTATGCTTAAAGGCTGTATGCTTAAAGGCATAAAGAACTGGAAAGTAAATGTGTTGACAGCAATTCAGTGAAGCCAGTGAAAAAGGAGTGCTTAGCACAGTAGATTTTAAACTTTTTCAACAGTGAATCACACCAAGAGATTGTTTTTATTTTCTATATGTGCACATGCACATGTAAATATATACACATATAAAACCCTAAACAATACTCTTCTTAGTGTATGCGGTGCATTTTAATTTTCTGTTCTTTTCTATTCTGAAAATAGAAAAAACATGGTTCTTAACTTTTTATTGGGTTTCATAGTACAATAATTGATAGCGGTGTGTGGTTTGAAATATTGGTTTAGAGAAAAAGTGGGACTAGAAGGTAGAAAAGTAGGTTTAGGGCTGATTATAGTGGACCATATTCAGACGGGTTCAAAGATACAGAAGGGTCAAATGTAGTTGGAATGAGGTAATACTAGTACCTGCATTAGAGATCTTGCACCGTTAGTAGACTACATTGTTTTATCACAGGTAGAATAGCATTTTGGTTTTACATTGTTGGTCTAATTTGAGGGATGCCATAACAGTCATACCCCTGAAATTCAGTGTTGTGTTTACTGTAAGAATGTGAAGGATGTTGTTCAGCAGTTATCTTATTTATCAAGAGCCATAGGATAAATTTCTTTTACATTTAGCACCATTGATATTGTGCTTCTTCTTAGCAGTGTAATTGTTTTCTCTTACGGATCCTCTTCACTATGGATCTGGTTAGATTTCTCTATTGATAAAGCCCAGAGCCTAATTTGGGCCTAATTCTAAAAAGTGTGTAGTACCTTAGAGTATGAATTTTTTGTATTTTCCCTACTTCTTGCTTTTTGTCATTGCCTTCCTTTGTGTTTCTTTTGTGATCATGACAGTCTATTCATTATTAGATTTTATACTTTTAGCTATGTTAAACTCATTGTTGATAGCAAAGTTGTGTATATAAATGAATCCAGCCTGAAGAGTTGAATTAGAATTGTCAGTAAGAAATCTTGCCTTATTTCAGGACTGGAAAGGAAGGCCAACCCAGAGAGTACTACACATTGGATTCCATTTTATTTCTACTTAATAATGTGCACCTTTCTCATCCTGTTTATGTCCGACGTGCAGCTGTAAGTAGAATTCATTTTGCTTATCTATTTATTTATCAGTTTTATTTTTATTTAAGAGACAGGGTCTGGCCCTGTTGCCCAGGCTAGAGTGCAGTGGTGTGATCATAGCTCATTGCAGCCTCGAACTCCTAGGCTCAAGTGATCTTCCCATCTCAGCCTTCAAGTAGCCAGGACTGCAGGCCTGTGCCACCGTATCTGGCTAATTTTTTGTTGTTGTTGTTAAAGATGGGGGGTCTTGCTGTGTTGCCTAGGCTGGTCTTGAACTCCTACCCTCAGTGGATCCTCCTACCTCAGCCTCCCGAAGTGCTGGGATTACTGGCATGAATCACTGTGCCTGGCCAATAATTCATTTTAAAACTTTTTTTTTTTTTTTTTTTTTGAGATAGGCTCTGGCTCTGTTGCCTAAGCTGGAGTGCAGTGGTGTGATCTTGGCTTACTGTACCCTCCCCTTCTCGGGCTCAAGCCAGCCTCCCACCTCAGTCTCCTGAGAAACTGGGATTATAGGCATGGCGCACCATGCCAGGCTAATTTTTGTATTAATACATTTTTTTTTTTTGGCTTCTTGGTAGTAGGTATCATTTGGAATGGATAGCTTCCCTCATGGGTTTCAAATCAAAAGAATGAAAGGTTTGTATGAATGTCTCCAGGAGAGTCAAAATTAGGTGACTGTGTGACTTACACAGACTTTTTAATCTGTGATATTTTTTCATGTAAATTGTGGGTAATGTTTATAACAAAGGAAGTTTTAAAGGGATTTATAGAGCCAGGCTTCTTAGTGCACGCTGGTAATCCCAGCTACTTGGGACTCTAAGGCAGTAGGGTTGCTTCAGCCTAGGAGATCAAGGCCAGCCTGGGCAACATAGTGAGATGCCATCTCAAGAAAAAGAAAACCCGAAATGCTAAAGGTATTGATAGAGATGTTTAGAAAAACTTTTAAGCCTGTGGAAGAACCCTGTTACTTCAGAACTCTAGTTTAATCTCAATAAAACTTTCTTTTTTTGGTTGTAAGGATCAAGATTTGCAGACATTTAAAAAAATTATTTCTTAATCAGTTTTGTGCAGCTGTTTTAGTACTCTGGAGAAGTTCATTTAGTTTTGCCTGCTTTCTCAGTGTTTGAAAATTTATTACTCAGAGGAAATATTTGGAAAAAACTTGAAAAGAACTGATTTCATAAACTATGATGATGAGATTCTTCATCTGTAGGGAAGTATCATTAAGACCTAAATTATAGCAGTATATTATAATTGATAAGTAAATAAGATTCAGAGTTATTTGGATAGGATAGCTGTATGACATGGAAAAGTACTATAATGCCCACATAAAATGGCCTAAAAGATATTTAATTTTTTTAAATGAGCTTTTCCCTCAGATTATTTTTGGTAGAGTTGAACATAACATTTTTTGAAGATATAATTGAAATAATTAAATTCCTGCTTTTAATATTTGTTGCTTTTGCTTACAAGTATATACTTAAAATTAAGTATGAAATGTATTTATAAATAACTACTTTTTCCCATTTCTTATAGTTCTTAAAACAATTTTCTTAAACTTTTCTTATAGTTCTTAAAACACTTTTTAAAAATATCACTGTGTCTGTCATCACTGGAGCTGCTTTTTGAGTTACCTAACACAGTTGCTGGATCACATTAAGCTGTGTGAAACTTAACTTCTATAACCCTAACCTCCCTCCCGACTAGAAGTAGTTAAGGTTTCTGGCTTATGTATCTTTCAAACAATAACTTGTTATATAAAGCAACTAAAAGCCAGGTGTGGTGGTGCATGCCTGTAGTCCCAGCACTTTGGGAGGCTGAGGTGGGAGGATCACTTGAGCTCAGGAGTTCAAGACCAACCTGGGCAACATAGGGAAACTTCGTTAAAACAAAAAATAAAAAGAATTAGCCAGGCGTGGTAGTGTGCACCTATACTCCCAGCTGGCTACTCAAGGGGCTGAGGTGGGAGGATCACCTGGGCCCAGGAGGTTGAGGCTGCAGTAAGCCACGATCGCACCAATGCGTCTATCCTGGGTGATAGAGCAAGACTCTGTCTCAGGGGAAAAAAAAAGTGTGTGTGTGTGTGTGTGTGTGTGTGTTTATAGCAATTGAGAAAGTATCCTGTCACTTAGTGGGCTTTGTATTAAACCATAAAGCTTCTGCTTTCCTGAGTAAGAAATATATATTTGTTACGTATTTAAAAAAATTAAATTAGAGTGGGACTACTTGGGGAAATAAGGGGAAAAAATAGCACCAGCTCCCTCTTTAAGGTTATTTTAACTCAGATCTTTAAAAACTAAATTAGGTAGTTCTTACAGTGTTTTGTTGGATATATTCATTTTAGTGTAACAAAGATTCAGATAGTTGGCTTAGATTTATAGATTCTGTTTTTGGGAAATGGTTGTACATATAACTGATAGCTGTGATTGTTACTGTGGACCTTGGGACCCTTGGTTGCGTAAGATTTAACTCTCATGTTTCTTAAGTATTTGCCAGATTGAAAGAGTAGGATTCTAAAATTCCAAAATTCTATGAATTTGAGATTGTTGTCTCCTAATTACTTTGTGTTATTTGCTCTTTCCTGTGTGCAGACCACTCATTTTTTTTTTTTTTTTTTTTTTTGAGTGCAGTGGTGTGATCTCGGCTCACTGCAACGTCCGCCTCCTGGGTTCAAGGGATTCTCCTGCCTCAGCCTCCCAAGTAGCTGGAATTACAGGCACACGCCACCATGCCCAGCTAATTTTTTGTATTTTTAGTAGAGACGGGATTTCACCACGTTAGCCAGGATGGTCTCGGTCTCCTGACCTCGTGATCCGCCCGCCTCGACCTCCCAAAGTGTTGGGATTGCAGGCGTGAGCCACTGCGTCCGGCTGAGCAGACCACTCTTAAAACAGATATTCCTGATCCTTAGTTCCTATTTTAGTGTGAGTAGATGTAATCTTTTTCAGTGGACTGTGATGTGTACATAACTCAATAGTGACCAAATGATGACGTAAGTTATTAGACTTAGAAACAGTAACTTAAAATTAACTCAAATCTTTTAACTGTTTATGATATTCCATATAGACTGGTTTATTTTTATTTTTTATTTATTTTTGAGACAGAGTCTTGCTCTGTCACCCAGGCTGGAGTGGAGTGGCAGGATCTTGGCTAGCCACAGCCTTGCCCTCCCGGGCTCAAGCTGTCTTCCTGCTTCAGCCTCCTGAGTAGCTGGGACTATAGCTGGGACTGCAGGCACTTGCCACCATGCCTGGCTAACTTTTATATTTTTGTAGAGATGGAGTTTTTCCATGTTGCTCAGGCTGGTCTCGAACTCCTGGGCTCCAGCAATCCACCCCCCTTGGCCTCCCAGAGTGTTAGGATTACAGGCATGAACCACCATGCCTGGCCTAGGCTGGTTTAAAAGAATACAAGCACAAAAAAACTCTGCACTCAAATTTTTAAACTCATAAGGAGAAACTAAGATTTAGCTTGACCTTTTTAAAATAAAAGGTTAATTACGAAGTGATTAAATACAGTTTATCTAAATCATTGAGGAGTCAGTGCACAATGTTTGGTGCAGTAAATTATAATAAGTATTCAATATAAGGTCATTGGCCAAAGATACTAAAGGTTCTTGTTGTTACTTCATTGTTACACATATAAAGTGACAAAGGATTTAAACTGAAATCTGTTAGCTACCAATTTTTCTTGCACTGTTTGTTTGTGTTTGAGACTGGGTCTTGCCTCAGTCTCCTGAGTAGCTGGGATTATAGGCTCCTGCCATCATGCCCGGCTAATTTTTGTACTTTTTTGTTTGTTTTTTGAGACAGTGTCTCACTCTGTCACCCAGGCTGAAGTACAGTGGCGTGATCTCAGCTTACTGCAACCTCTGCCGCCCAGGTTCAAGCGATTCTCCTGCCTCAGCCTCCCGAGTAGCAGGGACTACAGGCGCCTGCCACCGCACCTGGCTAATTTTTGTAGTTTTAGTACAGATGGGGTTTTACCATCTTGCTCAGGCTGGTCTTGAACTCCCGATCTTGTGATCCACCCGCCTCGACCTCCCAAAATACTGGGATTACAGGCGTGAGCCACTGCGCCTGGCCTAATTTTTGTATTTGTAGTAGAGATGGAGTTTGACTATGTTGGCCAGGCTGGTCTTGAACTCATGACCTGAAGTGATGTGCCCGCCTTGGCCTCCCACAGTGCTGGGATTACAGGTGTGGGCCACCATGCCTGGCCATTGCTTTATTTCTAATCATTATCTTCTGTATATCTTCCTGGAATTTCAAAAAGAAATTTATTTATTTATTTATTTATTTATTTATTTATTTATTTAGAGACGGAATATCTCTATGTTGCCCAGGCCGGAGTGCAGTGGTGCAATCTCAGCCCACTGAAACCCCTGCCTCCGGGGTTCCAGTGATTCTCCTGCCTCAGCTTCCTGAGCAGCAGGGATTACAAGCATGCTCCACCACACCCAGCTAATTTTTGTCTTTTTAGTAGAAACGGGGTGTTGCCATGTTGGCCAGGCTGGTCTTTAACTCCTGACCTCAGGTGATCCACCCACTTCAGCCTCCCAAAGTGCTGGGATTATAGGTGTGAGCCACCGTGCCCAGCCAAGAAAATTATTAAAAGTAACATATTTAATACATTTTCAGGATTTTTATTAGGTTCTTTTAGCCTAGTCATTTTGTACAAATGTGATTTAAAATATGTTCTATCAAGATATATTGGAATAAAATTCAGACATTACATGTTAATATTTATCAAGTTGTAAGAAAATTATTAAAAGTAACTAACATGTTTAATAAATTTTCAGGATTTTTATTAGGTTCTTTCAGCCTAGTCATTTTTTACAAATGTGATTTAAAATATATTTTTTCAAGATATGTTGGAATAAAATTCACATATTACATGTTAATATTTAAGTTGTGTATCATTGTTATTCATTTCATATCTTATTTAACATTTTGGTTTTAGACTGAAAATATTCCTGTTGTTAGAAGACCTGATCGAAAAGATCTACTTGGATATCTCAATGGTGAAGCATGTGAGTACTTTTTAAATTGTTCCCAGTCTTAAACAGACAGTGTTTCTTTTTTTCCCCTATGAAATAATGATTAGTGGGAAGAGAATTTGTGTTTCCACCAAAAAATTAACCTACCTTCATTTTTGTCCATGTGCTCACCTTTTTCTTATACAGTGGATGCACTGTCTTTGCCCTTAAGGCCAGTCACCCCTTCCTTGTGTGTGGATTCCATCTCCTTTCACAGTCTCAGAGACTTTGTCTTCTTAAATTTTTGTTTCTCTTACATGATCAGTTTTCTACTTTCTTCTGGATCATTCCCTTTTAGAATACCCACAATAAGATTTCATGTTTAAAAAATGTTTTTGATCCCACATTTCTGCTGTCTACTGCTTCATTTATCTCCTCCCTGATACTGTGAAATATTTTGCAAGAGTTCGTGTGGTATCATTGCTTCTTTTTTACCTTTGTTTCTTGAAGCCACTCTAGTCTGGCCTTCATCCTCACCATCCCACTAAAATCAGTCCTTGTAAGGTCAAAACTGATTTAAGGATTGCTACATCCTTTGGTCTCTCGTACCATACTTGACCTCTCAACAGCATTTGTTACTGTTGACCGCTCATTTTTGAAAGCCTTTCTTCATTTGGCATTTGGAACACCAGCCTCTTGGTTCTCTTTCTACTCATTGTTCACCTCTCAGTTTATTTTGGTTACTTCTGTACCTGACCTCTAATTCTTGAAGTTTCTAAGACTTGATCTTTTTTTTCTCTTTTCTTTTAACCTGTATTCTCTAGGTGATCTCTTTCAGTTTTATGCTTTAGATATCATATATATGCTGATAAAATTTCAAGTGTTTTTTTCAGCATTGATTTCTTCCAGGGCACCAGATTTATAAATTTACTGTCAACATGTTTCCTTGAATGTTGAATAGGCATCTGAAATTTAACATTGAAAATGGAATGCCTGATTCCCTCTTTCCCTTCTGCCCTCACACAGAACAAAAACAAGTCTGGTCTTTCCTCAGTGTTCCCACTTTTTTTTTTTTTTTTTTTTTTTTTTGAGACGGAGTCTCGCTCTGTCGCCCAGGCTGGAGTGCAGTGGTGCGATCTCGGCTCACTGCAAGCTCCGCCTCCCGGGTTCACGCCATTCTGCCTCAGCCTCTCCGAGTAGCTGGGACTACAGGCGCCCGCCACCACGCCCGGCTAATTTTTTGTATTTTTAGTAGAGACGGGGTTTCACCGTGGTCTCAATCTCCTGACCTCGTGATCCTCCCGCCTCGGCCTCCCAAAGTGCTGGGATTACAAGCGTGAGCCACCGCACCCGGCCTAGTGTTCCCACTTTAATAAGGGGCAGTGGGACCCTATTCCTGCAGTTGCTTAGGCCAGAACTCTGGTGAAATCCTTGTCACATCTCACATCCATTCTATCAACAAATTGTTTTTTTTCTCTCTTTAAAAGTATGACAACTTCTTACCATTCTACCTACCCTATTTCATCCTTCCTTTTTAGATTATTGTTTAGCTTCCTCACAGGTCCCCACTCTTTATTTCCTATAGTGTAGTCTTAGCAATAGAGTGTCCTGCTTTTGAAAAAGTATATAAACTTGATTGTGTCACTCACCTGTGGCTTCCCATCACTCTTAGAATAAAACTCATACTTGTTACCCTGGCAGTGATCTTGCCTCTGCCTAAATCTCTGTGACGTCATCTTCTACCAGTCTTCCTTTGCTCATAACAGTCAGTTTTTTTCATCTTTTAGCTATGCTAATCTTAGCACTTTTGCACTTTCTCTTTCTATCTTGAGTTCTCTTTCTCTACATTATCACATGGCTCACTTCCTTACTATTTCATTTAGATCCGTGCTCAAGTGTTTTTCCAAATGTTGTTCCATCAGAGAAGACTTCTCTGACCACTCTGTTGAAAATATAGTATTCCTTTCCTCCTCCTGTGGTTTTTATATAGTGCCATCCTGATTTATTTTTCATGAAATCTCATACATTGATCTGAAATTATGTATCTGTTTATGTACATAGTGTCTGTCTTTCCCATTAGAAGGTAAATCCTAAGGGGACAGACAGTCGTTTGTCTTGTTAAATACCCAGCATTTAGAATGGTGGTGCA
Organism: Nomascus leucogenys; assembly: GCF_006542625.1. NCBI lineage: Eukaryota > Metazoa > Chordata > Mammalia > Primates > Hylobatidae > Nomascus > Nomascus leucogenys. The sequence continues at coordinate 22,473,888 of NC_044389.1, read as the reverse complement.
TGGTAGGTTCTTAACTGAATAAATGAATAATTATTAATTTATTGTTACAGAGTACAAGTACATTGATGTAATAGAACTATTGGGTCTTACTTTGCTGAGTGTGGCGTGTAGTACCTTTAAGTCATTAACAGCTGTCTTGTCATGCATGGCTTTAAGCAGTAAGATTGATTTCCACAGAGAATCTTGTGTATAATGGAAAGATCATCATTAGGAATGCTTTCTTCCTATGCTATCCTCATTCAATAAGGACTTATTACGTGCTTATTCTTAAAAGGCATTATGCTGGGTGTTGTGCAAAATGCCAAATCCCTGTCTTAAACATGTAAACGTGTTTACTGTCATGCAAGGGAGACTGGATGCACAAAAGTTTAGAACCCAGCAGTATTAAAGAGGGAGTCTCAATTCTGTGAAGGAGATGGAGTTGGGGAGGATAGAAGAAACTTTTTTTTTTTCTTTCAGAGATAGGGTCTCACTACATTGTTCAGGCTGGTCTTGAACTCTTGGGCTCAAGCAGTCCTCCTCCCTTGGCCTCCCAAAGTGTTGGGATTGCAGGCATGAGCCACTGCGCCCAGCCATTTTTTTTTTTTTTAATCAAAGCAAATTTGATTCTTTGGAGCAGTATTTCTCTAACTTTTTAAGTGATGAGAATCATATGGTTTGAAAATAGTGGTTTTTTTTTGTTTTTGTTTTTGGCTTCTGAAGATATGATATAAGGTCTAAGATTCTCTATTCTTAAGCATTGCAGGTGAGCCTGATAAATAAGCTAGTTTTGGGGAAGCACTTTAGAGCAAGTGATTTTTCTTTTTAGAATCAAAAGTAGAGTTGCCCTTTATCCATCTATGTCATTTCCTGTAGTTTTTTTTTTTTTTGAGAAGGAATCTTGCTCTTTTGCCCCAGGCTGGAGTGCAGTGGTGCGATCTTGGCTCACTGCAAGCTCTGCCTCCCGGGTTCATGCCATTCTCCTGCCTCAGCCTCCTGAGTAGCTGGGACTACAGGCGCCCACCACCACGCCTGGCTAACTTTTTGTATTTTTAGTAGAGACGGGGTTTCACTGTGTTAGCCAGGATGGTCTCGATCTCCTGACCTTGTGATCCACCTGCCTCGGCCTCCAAAAGTGCTGAGATTACAGGCTTGAGCCACCGCACCTGGCAGTTTTTATAGGACAGATTTAGTCACTGAGCGTATTGCTTTGCCACTTTTTAAAAACTGCTAATTTAATAGTTTAATGAAAAGGTTGAGCAAATATTAAGACTGTATTCTTAGGAATACATAATAGCTAAAGATGTTGGTTCTTAATTTATACATTTAACGTGGGCTCACTAAGAATCTCTAGTTTTTCTTGAGGTAGGAATAGAACTAGACAAGGTGATTCTAAAGTTCATTGGCAAAAGTAAGCATCCTAAAAATTTGTAGAAGAGCATTGAGAAAAGGCTAGTCATTCTAGAGAACTTAAAACCCCGATAATTTGAAAAAACTAAATGACTAGATACACTAATAAAACAACTTTATCTGTTAGGTTAGAAATTTATATGTGAATTTAACATATGATTAAAGAGACATGTCAAGTCAGTGGGAGGAAGGTGGGATTATTCAGTTACAAGCTGATAAAAGTGGTAAAGTTCTGTATTATAAAAAACAAAAGACATGACAAACTGGGAAAATATGTTAATATTTCAACTCATCACAGATAAAGGGCTAATCTCACTAGTATATGAAGGGTCCTGGAACTTTATGCATAAAAGACCAAACACTCTCTGGATTATGTCATAAAATTCATGGAAAAGGTGATAAAATCATGAAAAATGCTTAATATCATTTATAATAAGAGTCGCAAATTTAAACTATACAGAGATAGGAATTTTTTTTTTTTTTTTTTTTTTTTTTTTTTTTTTTTTTTTTTTTTACCTGATAGGCAAAAATCTGTAAGTTTGATAATATGCTCTGGTGAAGCAATGAGAAAACAGATATTCTACTATATTGTTGGTTATAATGTTAATCAGTGCACCCCTACACCCCCATTGAAGAATTGGCAGCAGTCTAACATTACAAATTTAACATAGAAATCCTGTGTCTGGAACTTTATCCTAGAGGTATATTTTGTTTAGCTTTTTTTTTTTTTTACCAGTTGTGAATAACTAAAAATTACATGTGTAGGGCGAATGCTAACTTTAAAAAAACTTGTCATTATATATAATATATATATGTACATTTATATATTTATGAAAATTTGTGACTTTATATTAATATATTATTGTGCTGTTGTTCATAACGACAGAAGACTAAAATTGAACAGCTCATCAACAGGGACCTAGTTAAATAAATTGTAGTTAGGCCATACAGTACTCAGTAGCTATAATAAAATAGTTAAGGAGGGCCGGGCACAGTGGCTCACACCTGTAATCCCAGCACTTTGGGAGGCCGAGGTGGGCGGATCACAAGGTCAGGAGATCGAGACCATTCTGGCTAACACAGTGAAACTCCGTCTCTACTAAAAATACAAAAAAATTAGCCGGGTGTGGTGGTGTGTGCCTGTAGTCCCAGCTACTCAGGAGGCTGAGGCAGGAGAATGGCGTGAACCCAGGAGGTGGAGTTTGCAGTGAGCCAAGATCACGCCACTGCACTCCAGCCTCGGCGACAGAGCGAGACTCCTCAAAAAAAAGTTAAGGAAATGATCTACTTACTGATATGGAGGGATATGGGAGATAAGTTGTTAGGTAAAAAAGAAAACAGGGTTCAGAACAGTATGTTGAGTATGTCACCTTTTGTATTAAAAAGGGTAAAAATAATTTTGTATTTCTCGTATCTACAGAAAGAAACTCTAGAAGGATATATAAGAGACTAGTTGGCTGCATAGGGTGGTGAGAACTAGGTGAATGGGGACAGGTATACCCCTTTTTCTTGAGCCATTCAAAAATTAAATAATTTAATTTTAAAAATAATTTAGTTTTTTACCAGTTGTGAATAACTAAAAATTGCATGTTTAGGGTGAATGCTAACTTAAAAAAAATCTTGTCCGTGTGTGTGTGTGTGTGTGTGTGTGTGTGTGTGTGTGTGTGTGTATATATGTTTATGTGTTTACTTATGTTTAGATATACGTTTTTAGGTGTCTGTGTTATGACGGTATAGCATATACTTTGAAGCAACTAATTTCAGTCAGATCATCTCAGTAATTTGTAAGCTAAATTGTTAAAAAATAGTTTGTCCTCTTAGAGACTTTCTAGTATGGATTAATCATAGATTAATCTTTTAAATAAAATGTTTTTGCAGAGCTGCTTTAAAACCTGAGGATAATCATGAAAATGTACAATTCATTTAAAAATCAAGCTTAAATATCAATTAAAAGATTGGTAAAGGGACCTGAAAGTTTTCATTAGTTGCCTAGTAAGTAAAAAATGCTGTTTGGGAAGATGGGGAAATAGAGTTATATTCTTATACTGATAATTTTAGCAAGGACGATAGTTTGCTTTTCACTAGGCTACTAATCTTCAGTGTTCTGGAATGAGGATTGTGATATTGATCAAATTAAAACAATTGAAATGTTAAAAAAAAAAACAAAACTGAATTTTTTACCTAGAGAAAATCACCATATAGAAGTACATAAAAAACCTAAGGCTGGGCGCAGTGGCTCACTCTTGTAATCCCAGCACTCTGGGAGGCCGAGGCGGGTGGATCACGAGGTCAGGAGATCGAGACCACAGTGAAACCCCGTCTCTACTAAAAATACAAAAAATTAGCCGGGCATGGTGGCGGGCACCTGTAGTCCCAGCTACTCGGAGAGGCTGAGGCAGGAGAATGGCATGAACCCGGGAGGCGGAGCTTGCAGTGAGCCAAGATCACGCCACTGCACTCCAGCCTGGGCCACAGAGCGAGACTCCGTCTCCAAAAAAAAAAAAAAAAAAAAAAAAAAAAAAAAAAAACTAAAGCATTTCACTTGTAATAATACCCAATATATATGTTGAAATAGTAATCGTTACATGAATCTTTTTATATCTTCAGCAACATCGGCAAGTATAGACAGAAGTGCTCCCTTAGAAATAGGTCTTCAGCGATCTACTCAAGGTATGTCTTGTTGCATATTTATATTGAACTTTCAGAAGCCCATTCCAAAACTACACATTTATTTACTTCTCTTTCTTTTATAGTCAAACGAGCTGCAGATGAAGTTTTAGCAGAAGCAAAGAAACCACGAATTGAGGTAAAGGAACTGTATTTTAAACAATTTTATTTATATTGTTATTGAAATTGGGATTCTTTAGTAACAAGGATTCTTTGATTGCAATAACCTGAGGAGCTTTTTTTTCTTGGAAAAATTTTTGTGGTAGAAAGAACAATTGATAAGTAGCTCAAGATATAGTTTTAGCTCTCTCGTGCAAGCTGTGTGATGGACAAATCATTTTATTTTCTTTGCTTTTATATTGGTATGGATGAACATACTGGCTCAAGGGTCAGAATTCTTTTTCGTTTCTTTTCTTTTCTTTTTTTTTTGAGGCAGAATCTTTCTCTGTCACCCAGGCTGGAGTCCAGTGGTATGATCATAGCTTACTGTAGCCTCGACCTCCGGGGTTTGAGTGATCCCCCCACTTCAGCCTCCCGAGTAGTTGGGACTGCAGGTGCCTGCCACCATGCCCGGCTAATTTTTGATTTTTTTTTTTTTTTTTTTTAAATAGAGACAGGGTTTTCCATGTTGGCCAGGCTGCAGAATACTTTCTTTATGAAAGGCCAGATAGTAAATATTTTAGGCCTTATGGGCCATATAGTTGATGTTGCAACTATTCTACTTTAATATTGTAGTGTGAAAGCACTCATAGACAATACATAAATGAACAGATGTGGCTATGTTTCTATAAAAAACTTCAGAAAACAGATGGCGGGCCAGAATTGGTCTTTGGGATGTAGTTTGCCTACCTTTGGAACAATGTGTTATGGGTGCTTGCTTTGCTGCTCAGAGCTGTGAACATGAAGTACTTACTACTTTAATGTAATCTTAAGGATATTCTGAGAAATGGATCTGATATTTTTAAGAGATGATGATAATTGATTCATTGTTATTGCTCTATGCTATGTGTTATTCTAAGTACTTTATATGTATTAACTCATGTAATCCTATTTGCTCATAGATGATATGCATAGTACTCCCAGAACTCGTTAAGTTGGTAGTACTGTGCATGTCATCTATGAGCGAATAGGCTCAGACAGAGTGAGTTCCTGAGGTTTGAAGAACCAGTTGGAACCTTGGCAGTCTGGTTTCTAGCCATTCCACTATAGTGGGTATAAATTTTGTGGCAGTAAAACTGAATATTTCCCCTTATATGAAAGGAGATTGTGACCTGTGGTAAACGATGTGTATGAATTTAGGGATGCCATTTATTTGATCTCAAATTCCTGGCCTCAAGCATTCTGCCCACCTAGGCCTCCCAAAGTGCTGGGATTACTGCCATGAGCCACTGCACCCAGCTCAAGGGATGCCATTTATTTGAAACAATCTGAACATCACAGTCTAATTATTTGAAAAAATTCAACATGGCAGAAGTCCTAGTTTCCTGGGATTCCAGTAACTTAAAAAATCAGCAGGAAATGGCATAATACATTTTTTTCCAAATCATTTGTAGGGTTGAAATGCGTTACACAAACAGCTATGGTTTTCAACGTTGGTTTTCAGTTCAGTGTATGTCTTTCGAGGACCTATAAGGAACTGTGCTAGGAAAGAGAAACTGAGGGCAGAGTTTCTGATTTGATAAAAATCTAGGCTACAGTTATCTTTAAAATCAGTAGCTTTGTAAGGAATTTGAGTAATCTGGGCTATCTCTTTATTGCAAATGGAAAAAGTTGGATGCATTTGCCAAAATATTTTTGCATTTATTTCAGCTGATTCATTCATTTTAAGATTTTTACATGGTAGATTAATAATAGGACATGAATTGGAGCCCAACACCTTTTTGGATCTCTAGAGTATGCTGATGCTTTTTATACAGTTTTGAATTCCATTAGTCATGGTCATTGACTCTGGTCCTCAGTTTTGTTATTTGTTGAATATGGACATTAAACTGGATCAGAGTTACCAGATTTTGTTTTGTTTTTAGCCAACTGCTTTTCAGAGTAAATTTTACTTGACATCTTAATATGTGAATTAGATAAAAGCTGAGCTACTAGGGTTGAATTTCAGACAAGATCTTGAAGTGGCCCATGAGGCATTTAGTTGGAAGCTTCTAACGTTCTAAGGACCATTCTTTGAAAACCTGTAAGGTTTTCCTTAGAGCATTTTGATTAGTGCTAATGGATTCAGGACCTGTAGCAACAGATGAAAAAAAAATGGAGATACCAAAATGAAATTGTTGACTCTGGTGAAGGCTTGTCATAACATTTGGTTATTAACTTTCTCAAAAAGATGAATTTATTTGTTGTGTCTTTCTGAAGAAAGTCAACTATGATATGGGAAGAGCACTTAATCATAAAGAAAAAAGTGGCTAAGCAAGTTTTTCCTAAGCTTTTAGATGATTCCAGTCTTAAGATTCAACATATATTTATTGTTATTATCTTTATGTAGCTAAAAGTAGTCTTGAAGTTGGCCTAAAGATACTGATACCTAGAATTGTAGAGGTAAGAAATTTGGTAAGGAAAAGTTACATGTAGTGTTTTTTCTTCCTAAAAGTTAAATAAAAATTTAAAATGCATTAACCAGTGGTTATTTCCAGGATGAAGAGTGTGTGCGCCTTGATAAAGAGAGATTGGCTGCCCGTTTGGAGGGTCACAAAGAAGGGATTGTACAGACTGAACAGATTAGGTAAGAAGTTTTTCTAAGTAGAAAGTAGGTAGTTTAGATATATGTAAAGGTATAAGGAAAAGGAATATTAAAATGCTCTCCACATTCACATTTACCTCTTGGATTCATTTTATGCCTCTGTGCTCTTAAGTTCATAAGAATATGTGTGGGGATTGGAAGTCATTGTGTTTATCATGCTTTTTGAAAAGTCTTCTTGATTCTATTACCATGTTGGTCTTTCTTTTTAAAAATTACTTTATAAGCTGAGAAATTCATTTTATGTTACCTCTTCTTGATTACGTACACCAGAGGTCAGCAAGCTTTTTCTGGTAAGTGTCACATATTAAATATTTTTAGCTTTGAAAGTAATAGGGTCTCTTGAAACTATTGAACTTTTGTGGTGTGGGGAAAGCAGCCATAGACAATACATGAATGGATGGGCATAGTTTCTTCACTTTTTAAAAATGTTTTCGTTTTTCTGGATTCCAGCTGCTCAAACTCTACTTGAATTTGTTTGACAGCTCCCTTAACATTCTTTCTTTTTTTGGATTCTTTTCTGTCTGTTTATATTCTTTTTTGAATTATTTTTGGATAGTTTCTGTTGTATTGAACTTTAATTTTTTTTTTTTTTTGAAGACGGATTTTCGCTTTTTCGCCCAGGCTAGAGTGCAGTGGTGCGATCTTGGCTCACTGCAACCTCTGTCTTCTGGTTTCAAGCGATTCTCCTGCCTCAGCTTTCTGAGTAGCTGGGATTACAGGCGCCTGCCACCACGCCCGGCGAATTTTTCTATTTTTGGTAGAGGTGATGTTTTCACCATGTTGGCCAGGCTGGTCTCAAACTCCTGAACTCATGATCCACGTGCCTTGGCCTCCCAAAGTGCTGGGTTTACAGGCGTGAGCCACCGTGCCTGGCTGAACTTTAATATTTTTTTCTTTGACAGTTCACTTACATTCTTCTCTTTTTTTGAATTCACTTTCTATCTGTTAAATTCTTTGTTGAGTCCTTTTTGGATAGTTTCTGTTGTGTTTTCAACTTTACTTAATTTTTTTTTATGTAATTCCATGCATGTTTAGTCTCCAACATTGTAGTTTTCGTCTGAAGTTTGTTTTGCTTTTTTTTTTTTTTTTTTTTTGAGACAGAGTTTCGCTCTTGTGACCCAGGCTGGAGTGCAATGGCGTGATCTCGGCTCACTGCAACCTCTGCCTCCTGGGTTCAAGTGATTCTCCTGCCTTAGCCTCCCAAGTAGCTGGGATTACAGGTGCATGTCACCACTCCCGGCTAATTTTTGCATGTTTTGCTCATTTTTAAAAAGCATACCTACTTCATCTTTTCATTTAGCTTGTTGAAATGTAGAACATAGTTCTTGTAATTATTTTCATGCCTTGAGGTTGATATTTCTCCTCGTTCTGCTTTATTACATGTCTGCTTTATTACATTTTCCTGCTTCATTACATTTTCCTGCTTCATTACATTTTCCTGCTTTATTACATGTCATGTGATCTTTGATTGCACACCAAACATTGTATATACTTTTTACCTTGTTGAGTGCTAGATATTGTTACATTTCCACACATCATCTTTAGCTTTTTTTTGGGGGACACAGTTAAATCCCTTGGAAACAGTTTGTTACTTTTGGGTCTTGATTTTAATTTGTCTGAACATTGGTCAGCTAGGGTAATTATTCCCCACCCACTGAGGCAAGACCATTCTGAGTACCTAATACCTCATGAACATGAGGTTTCATTCTGGCTAGTGGAACAGGCACTATTCTTCACTTCGTGTGACCACTAGGCATTATTCTGTCTAATCCACTTGGGTGGTTCTTTATTCAGCCTTAGATAGTTTCTTCATATTTGTGCTAGTCAGAATTCTGCTGGGGTACATGAGGGGGATCTTGTGTGCAGTTCTCAGGTGTTCTGACGTATGAATTCTAATCACCTTGGTCTTGCTGTAATCTCAGCTCCATTTCTTCTTATCAGAGAATCTGCTCAGTTCTACATGGGTTCTCCTCCCAAGGCCATGTCTTGGAAACTTACCAGGCAATAAGCTGAGGCAGTCATAGGGCTTACCTTGTTTGTTTCTCATTTGTTAGGGAATTACTGTCCTTCATTGCTTGATAATCTGGCATCTAGTAAACCATTGTTTTATGTATTTCGACTGGTTATTTAAAGGCTGGAGGGTTAGTCTAGTCTCTGGTACTTCATCTTGGCTGTAAGTAAAAATTCTATGTTTCAAAGTCCATTGGAGGCTTGATTATAGTTTGGAGAAGTACAGTAGTCCCCCATCCACCCTCTGGGGATATGTTCCAAGACCTCCAGTGGATGCCTGAAACCTCGGATAGTCCTGAACTCTAGCCAAGGAGTGCCAAGGTCACCTTGTCATTTAAGGGAAGCACTTTGGCAGTGGCATATGCGAATTGCTAGCATCACTACTCCTGTGTTTTGGGGCCATTATTAGGTAAAATAAGGGCTACTTGAACATAAGTACTTTGATGCTGCCATAGTCGATCTGATAACCAAGATGGCTATTAAGTGATTAATGGGCAGTGTATACAGTATGGATACATTGGACAAAGGGATCATTCGTGTCCGGATATCCCAGGCAGGTGTCCCAGGCAGGACAGTACAAGATTTCAACAGGCTATTCAGCATGGCACATAATTTAAAACTTACAAATTATTTATTTCTGGAATTTTCCATTTAATATTTTGGACTGTGGTTGATAGCGGGTAACTGAAACTGTGGAAAGCCAAACAGAGGAGTACTGTATATGAATTTGGCTTAAGGTATGCTGATGTGCTTTAGATTTTAAGGGAAATTTGCACAGTATTACACAAAATGCATCAAATGCCAGATGCATATGAGCACTATTATAAAGTACCTTCATACCTAATCTAAAATTAGATACCGTGTAATACTACTGTATTTAAACCTGCAGGAATTTTTGTCCTTTTTCTAGATTTTGTGTAAACATATTTTGAGATTTTCATCTTGCGACTAAAGTAATATTTTTGTCTACTGTTATTAAGGTACCCAAACACTTTTTAATTCTTTTTCTCATTTTACATGATAAAAGACACTTTGCTTAAGATTACCATTTTATGACATGTATACTTTCAGTGTTAAGTCTTTTTTTATATTTCTGCATAGTCTCTTTCTACTATTTTGCCTATTTGAAAATCAAGGAAAGGGAAGAAAAAGAAAACTGTATAAAATATGGTTTTATCTTCGAGAGATTAAAGGAATATGTTTTTGTGGCATATAAAAGCCTGTCACTTAAATTATGTTCTGCACTATGGCATACAAGTTTGAAACCTTGAAATAAATTTCGAGGAAAACCTAGGCTTTAAACTTTCTGTAGGATGAATTTTTTACCGCCTTCCAAAGTGGCCTCTGTGTGTGTGTGTAATTTCCATAAATACAGAAAATATAAAGAAAAGCACCTATATCAATGAGTCCTGCTTTTTTGCGGGGAAGAGATGAAAAACCATGAAGAATTTTGTTGCATTGATACTTCTAAGAAATTACTAATTTGCTCTTAGAGTAATATCTCAACATGAATTCTTTATAAAAATTTTATATAATGGCAGAATAGCAAGTCAGTCTTACAGATAAGAAAACCTTAATTATTGCCATTTAAGTGTTTTTACCAGAAATTTATAAATGTAACAAAATATATTTATGATACACTCCAGGAATGCTTGCTGTGAAAGTTTAAAAAAGAAATTGCTTTTAGGTCTTTGTCTGAAGCTATGTCAGTGGAAAAAATTGCTGCAATCAAAGCCAAAATTATGGCTAAGAAAAGATCTACTATCAAGACTGATCTAGATGATGACATAACTGCCCTTAAACAGAGAAGTTTTGTGGATGCTGAGGTAGATGTGACCCGAGATATTGTCAGCAGAGAGAGAGTATGGAGGACACGAACAACTATCTTACAAAGCACAGGAAAGGTAATTAAAATATTTTACTCATTCGTTGGAGTGAGAGAGAGAGAGAGAGTGTGTGTTTAGTCTGTGGTTATAGAATTGGTTAAAATTTGCTTTTAGGTGGAAGTTTCAAGTTTTATTTCTTGAATAAGAAATAAAAGTTTTATTTCTTGCGTAGATTCCAGATGGCCATTTTTACCATTGCATTCTTGAATATGGTTGTTATACATCAGAGATGCTGATGAAAAAGTAGGAATCAAAATGCAAGCTCCTTCACAAATCATTTGCAAATCAAAGAATGGCCGAGTTTTCCTGTTGAGTCATTTTTGCTTAAACCTAATAAACGGAATAATATTGATGGCAAGTTCTCTGGTTATTAATGCCATCATTATTTTTTTTCTCACATGGTAGATAACTTACGGAAATCTGTAGCAAACATTTATTGAGTATATTCTGTTGTGTGGGTATAGCAGTTTTTTCATTAGCTCCCTATTAATGGAAATTGTTTTATTTTGTTTTTGCTCCAAAGATTGTGCAGTTTTTCTCCGTTTCTCTGGCTTGCCTTTCTTCTCTCTGCCTCCCTCCTCCTTCCTCTCTTTCTCCTCCCATTTCCCTCTCTTCCTCCTTCCCTCACTTCCTTTCCACTATTATGAATAATGCATTAGAAAACATTGTTGTGCATGTACCTTTGTGTGTTTATGTGTGTATAGCCAAAGGATTAATTCTTGGAAACAAATTGCTGGTTAAAGGAGATATGCACTTTATATTTTGAAAGATAAAAATCTGAAATACTGAATGTCCAATATTTTCATGGATCTCCAAAAAGAGGATGCATTTATCCTGATTTATGTACTTTAATTTGTCTTTTCCTCTTCAGTGCCTCAGTTTTCTCTTAAATGTTTTCTCTACTGATGCACAGTTAATAATGATGATCTAGTAAGAATGTTGAAGTGTGCAAAGTTACTTGTGAAACTGAAATTTAACATTGTTTTAGGCAAATTGGTTTTGATTGTAGAATTTTAGGATTTTAGTCTTAAATTTACATTGCTATTTTAGTAGGAATAAAGCTATGAAAAGAGTATATGAGGAAAAGGATCATTTCTTTTTCTTTTGTACTTTGACTTGTTTTACAAAGTACCTAAGGTTGAGATTAAGAACCATTCTCCAGAGCTTAGAATTATAGAGAAATCTGAGGATGTGAGTAAACTTCCATTTTTGCTATTTACAATAAAATGATTTGTTGATACTGATTTTCAATGTCTAGCATGGCTAATACTTGAGAAATATTGTGACTTATGTTGATCCACCAGTGTTCATTAAAATAAAAAAATCTTAAACTCATAGTAGAAGAATAAAAACAGGTGATATACCCTATCTAACTTTTAGACCAAACATTACTTTTTCAAGTAACTGAGATGAACAGTTTTCTTTGAGCTCTAGGTGGCAGGATTGTACCATCATTTCTAAACTTACTGATTTAATATTGTTGGTACCACTATATCTTTTAAAAAAAAAGTTAAAAGAATTGTTTTGTAGCTAGGCTTGCCTAAATGAGTATTATTAGTATTAAAAAAATGAAAAATACTTTGATAGTCTTTCTGTGTATTGTTTTTATCTGGTAAACTCTAGAAATACTCTTAGGCAGATGAGAATAAAAATATACCATTAGGTACTTAAAGCCCTGTGGGTTCTAGGTAGACCTTTATTATTATGAGTTATCAGGGCTTTCTTATTTTTTGAGTTTCAGGAACAAAAGTCAGGTTCAAGATTCATGAGAGGCTGGGTGCGGTGGCTCACGCCTGTAATCCCAGCACTTTGGGAAGTCGAGACGGGTGGACCAGTTGAGGTCAGGAGTTCGATTCCAGCCTGGCCAACATGGTGAAACCCTGTCTCTACTAAAAATACAAAAATTAGCTGGGCATGGTGGCATGCGCTTGTAATCACAGCTACCCGGGAGGCAGAGCGAGGAGAATTGCTTGAACCTGGGAGGTGGAGGTTGTTGTGAGCTGAGATTGTGCCATTGCACTCTAGCCTGGGTGACAGAGTGAGACTCTGTCTCACCAAAAAAAAAAAAAAAGATTTCATGAGAAGTATAAATATGTTATTATTTTTGCAAGGACCCCAAATAAAGCAACTTGATTTTATAATGCCATTTAGAAAACACACTTTAAACTTACATAAATTAGGTGAAAGGTTTATAAACTTATATAAATTAGTGTATGTTCATCACTGAAAAACTAATAAAAGGAGATCACTAGAAGGAAGATGTTAATCACTTGTAATTCTACTGCATAGTAGATTGATGATAATATTGATTAATTCTTCTTTATTTTTAAAGTAGTGAGATTTGCTTTTCATATATTTTCAACTACCTTTTATAATAAGACTAAGATTTTATGTGAATTTTTCATTGTATTGACCTTTGCAGTGATGGTGCAAAATCAATGGTTGATAAAACTGCTGGTCATGGTGTGAATCAAGGCAATGGCACTTTACTGGTAGCCATTGTGTTCTTTACTCACTAATGTCCTTGATGATGTTTTTAAAATTTATGAATTTTGTTAAATCTTGACCCTCAAATGTGTCTTTTTAATATTTTGTGTGATGAAATTGGAATGTAGAAAGCATTTCTGCAAACATGACGGTTATTCTCATCAAGAGACTTGTGCCATTGTATGAAGTATGAACTGAATCAACATTTTTTTATTTAAGTAACTGTTATTCAGACTTGGTTATTTGGCAGACTTTTTTTTTTTAATGAAGGAAATAAATTTGTTCCTCAAGGAAAGCAGCTGATAGTATTTGTTGCCAATGATAAAATGAGAGCTTTCGTGAGAATATTAGAATTTTGGGAAGTTTCTTTATGCTGCTGTCACCATAACACTTTTCTAATTCTTTTTCCACCCGTAAGTAAAGAAGCAACTTTCTAATTCTTGAAGTGTTCTAGTTAAGTCTTTTGCAAATAATATTAACAAGTATAATTTGTTGATACTGTATAATTAACCAGGTTAATATTTGGAAAATGTGATATTTTCCAGATGACCAGTGAATGCTGTCACAAATCATGCATGGGTAGAAAGTTCATTTAAAGTGCAAGAGACTGATGGATTTTAAAGTACCTATGCAAAAAGTTTATGGATGTGGTTTCCATGTTGCATTAACCTTTAAGAACCATTTATTGCATTTTGGTATGATATCAAAGAAGATTATCCACAGTTACCTGAAAAACTGCTAGAATATTCTTCACTTTTCCTACTGTTTGTGTGAGGATAGATTTTCTCTATATTCTTTGACCAAATAAGATAGCACATTTATGACCAAATAAGAAAGCACAATAAATGTTGAATGTAGAAGCTGATGTGAGAATACAGCTGTCTTCTATTAAGCCAGAGATTAAGGAAATTTGCAAAAATTTAAAACCTGCCACTATTTCTTGTCATTACTTTTATGCATTTTGAAAAATGATTTTTCATGAAATATGCTATTATGTTTACATGAAATCGTTTTCTTATTTTTAAAAGAATTATATTTAAATTTTTTTCAGTTTTAATCTTTAATTCAATAGATACTGTAGTTCACACAAACTTAAAGCTCTTTGGGGTGCTCAGTAATTTGTAAGAGTGCAAAGGGGTCCTGAGACTTATATTTGCTGCTCCAGAGAATTATAGGAACTAGTTAGCACTGCAACTGGTGTAGTGATAATAGTTATGTTTCAAGCAGCCTCTCATTTTATATACATATTTATTTGTATAGTATTTATTTAACATCTACAAACTAGGCAAGTGCTAAACACTGACCGGCGGTGCATTGGTCCTAGCTTTCACAGAAGTTACACTCTTAGCAGAAGTCAATATTAAATAAGCGTTAATTATTACGTACATTGCAGGGCAGACACCCAGCAAGGGCAGTTAACTTAGTTGAGAGTAAAGAGGAGTGATACCTAAAGAATAAAAACTAGTGAGGGAGGTGAAAGGGGTAAGGTGGGAAGAGTGGTCCAAGCCAAGGAAAGAGAATGCTTTGTTTAAAGAAGAGAAATTATGTTGTATTTGAGGTTCATGAGGGCAGCGACCATGTCTTTTTTGATCATCATTGTACCCAAGTGCCAAGCAAGGTGTTTGGCTTAGAGTAGATTCTTACTACATATTCCTTGAAATGTTAAGTGATTGATAGGCAGCATAGGAAGAGCCCCAAAGGAACTGTCAGACATTAGGGGTAAAACCAAGAGAGAATAGCATCTCAGAGGCCAAGTGTCTTTGTCTGTTTTCTGCTGCTGTGGATATCACAGACTGGGTAATTTATGAAGACAAATTTATTTCTCACATTTCTGTAGGCTGAGAAATCCAAGAGCATAGCAGTGGCATCTGATGAGGGTCATTTCATGGCAGAAGGCAGAAGCAAGCAAGCAAGCAAATGAGACACAGAGAGAAATGGGGCCAAACTTACTCTTTCGGGAATCCGAGTCTACTTTTGCAATAACAACATTAATCCATTCGTAAGGGTGGAGCCCTATGACCTACCTAATCATCTCCTAAAGGCTCCACCTCCTAATACTATTAGAATGGAATAAAATTTCATCATGGGTTTTAGAGGAGACATTCAATCCATAGCATGAAGGAAGAATATTTCGTGAAGGGAAGAGTCGTCAGATTAGTTAGCTGTGTTGACTTTTGATCAGCATGTAATTGCATCGTAAGTTGAAGAGTGTTTGTACTTGTACTTTCCAACTTACACATCTTTGAAAAGTGTACATTGACTTCTAATATCTCAAAACTCATGTTACATGTAGCAATCTGAAATTAGCACTGGAGTTTAACAGGAGGATATAGTAGTTGATTTTTTTTTTTCTGAACTAGAAGCCTCTTTAGACAAATATATTTTTATTTAGATTTTTTTTTTTTGAGAGACGGATTCTTGCTCTGTTGCCCAGGGTGGAGTGCAGTGGCACTATCACGGCTCACTGCAAGCTCCACCTGCTGGATTCATGCCATTCTCCTGCCTCAGCCTCCTGAGTAGCTGAGACTATAGGTGCCCACCACCACGCCTGGCTAATTTTTTGTAGTTTTGGTAGAGACAGGATTTCACCGTGTTAGCCAGAATGGCCTCGATCTCCTGACCTTATGATCCACCTGCCTCTGCCTCCCAAAGTGCTGGGATTACAGGCATGAGCCACCATGCCCGGCCTTATTTAGATTTTTAACTTGCTTTCTGGTTATATATTTGAACAGATGCAGAATATGAATACATTTGTAGCAGTTTTTTTTTTTTTTTTTTTTCTTTTTGAGATGGAGTCTTGCTCTGTCACCTAGGCTGGAGTGCAGTGGCGTGATCTTGGCTCACTGCGAACTCCGCCTCCCGGGTTCACGCCATTCTCCTGCCTCAGCCTTCCAAGTAGCTGGGACTACAGGCACCCGCCACCGCGCCCGAGCAGTTTTTTGTATTTTTAGTAGAGACGGGGTTTCACCATGTTAGCCAGGGTGGTCTCCATCTCCTGACCTCGTGATCTGCCTGCCTCGGCCTCCCGAATTTAGCAGTTTAAGTAAAATGAAAATGATGAAATGAATACCATGGGATTTACAATAATCAGTCTCTGGATCAATATCTCAGTAGTGGTTGGTTTTTACATATGTGTATAATGATGATACCTTACGACATATATAGTAGGGAAGAATTGATAGTAAGATAACTTAGTCTTAAATTATTTATCAACTAAATTTACTATTGTATATTTAAAGTGGGCTTAATTAAAATCCATTTATATTTTAGAATTTTTCCAAGAACATTTTTGCAATTCTTCAATCTGTAAAAGCCAGAGAAGAAGGGCGTGCACCTGAACAGCGACCTGCCCCAAATGCAGCACCTGTGGTAAGAATGCTTTACTGCTTTACAGGAATTTTAATGAAGTTGTCACTTATATTGCAGTGTAGTAACGTTGAAGACATCTTCACATTTTAAAATCAGTGGATTCTAAACGTTTTGCTGCCTCAGAATATCTGAAAGATGTGAAAGCCTTCCCCAACATTAAAAGTTACTTACTTCAGCAGTAATTCTTAACTGGAGCAGTAATTCTTAATATACCTGGGTCAGAGTCTGAAACAGATTAATTAGGGAAAGCCTTCTATTTATTTTAGATAAACTGTGGCTGGCCTACTCATTGTTGCTTGGGACAATCGCTAACCATTGCTAATAACATAAATCCCTGTTACCTCTCAGTTTGGGGTTCTTTTTGACATTGTATCTATTACATCTTGGTGAATGTATTTCTCTTGATCACCAGCCATGCTGTCCTTTAATTGTGACTCCATTTCAGCTGCTCTGAGAGTTGACTGCCTTCTCTTTGAAGTGCCACTAAGACCCTCCCAAAGTAAATTTCATGTATGACAATATAGCCTGTATTTAAATTCAAACATACTCTAATTTTGTTGAAAATCCTTCCAGCTATTTTCATATAATTCAACAAAGGAATAAAACATACAAATGAAATTATTTCTATTTTCTGCAATAGAAAATAGAAGATTCTATAAATAGAAAATTTATAAAATTTTTTTTTTTTTTTTTTTTTTTTGAGACAGTCTCACTCTGTTGCCCAGGCTGGAGTCAGTGGCACGATCTTGGCTCACTGCAACCTCCGCCTCCTGGGTTCAAGCGATTCTTCTGCCTCAGCCTCCCGAGTAGCTGGAATTACAGGCGCATGCCACCACGCCCGGCTAATTTTTGTATTTTTAGTAGAGATGGGGTTTCGTCCTGTTGGCCAGGCCGGTCTTGAACTTCTGACCTCAGGTGATCTGCCCACCTGGGCCTCCCAGAAAATCTTCTATATTTTTAAAACTGTGTCAAGTTTTAAAAGGCACATTGAAATGTATTAGAGTACTAATACAGCCTTTGCAACTACTTTGTAGTAGTTTTATTTGCTCATGAAATTGTTGGAATTTAACTTTTAAAGATGGTAGACTTTTGTTGATAATTAGATAAATACTTTTAGTTGACTCTCCATCAGGTACTTAAGTGCCTTCTATTAGGCAGTCTGCTGATGATCTTGAGATTCAATAATGAGAAAGATTATAGTCCCTACTTTCTTTGAGCTTATAGTCTAGTACAGCAGTCCCCAACCCTTTTGGCACCAGGGACCAGTTTCATGGAAGACAGTTTTTTTCATGGACCAGGGGGAGGTTTTTGGAATGAAACTGTTCCACCTCAGATCATCAGGGTTTAGTTAGATTCTCATACGACAATGTAACCTAGATCTCTCAGGAGTTCCCTACTTATTAGATGTTTTTTTTTTTAAAAAAAAAAAAAGGTAGTGGAGTAAGAGCTATGATGGCAAAGCACAAGGTACTTAGAATTATGAATTGGTTGACATTTTGAATAGCTGTTGATAGGAAACATGTCAAACCTTAAAACAGTTCTATCATTTGTGACTGAATGTTCTTTCTGTATATTTATATAATCGTTAGAATACTTGAAGGTTTTAATGTTTGGCATTTGACTATATAAGTATATGCCTAGTGTGAAGTAAGCATATACTTATTCTTGATAGGTATTGATAAGTATATTTTATTTGGCATAATATTTGATACAGAATCCTATTGTAATAAAATGAAAAGTATTTCAGTCTTCATGAATTTTTCAAGTAGCTTTAGGAATATTGTTAAATATGTGTTTTTAGTTTGTTAAACATTGTGAGTTTTGATAAAGTATTTGTGATTAAATAATGCATCATTAGACTGACAGCCTTTTCTAATTATTTTAAAAAAATGCCTCTTCAGTCTTACTCTGTTTATAATGGATTAATCATCATGGCTTTCATGTTTATTTAAGGATTAATAATTTGGTGGATAATTCAGCTAAAAATCTGTAAAACTAAACTCAATATACTTTGAATTTAAGGGTTTTTTTGTTTTGTTAAAACAAGCATAATTGGAGGGAAGGGTGTTATGTCGTAAAGGTACTTTAGCCAGGTATGGTGGTGGCTCATGCGTGTAATCCTAACACTTTGGGAGACTGAGGTTGATCACCTGAGGCTGGGATTCAAAACCAGCTTGAGCAGCATGGTGAAACTTTGTCTCTATAAAAAAATTTAAAAAAAAAAATTAGCTGGGTGTGGTGGTGCATGCCTGTGGTCCCAGCTACTTGGAAGGCTGAGGTGGGAGGATCACTTGGGCCCAGGAGGTCTTGGCTGCAGTGAGCCATGGTCACGCTACTGCACTCTAGCATATTAAATAAGTGACATTTAAAAATATTAACAAGTAACTCATAATTAATTTTTTTTTTTATAGGATCCCACTTTGCGCACCAAACAGCCTATCCCAGCTGCCTATAACAGATACGATCAGGAAAGATTCAAAGGAAAAGAAGGTAAGTTGCTTAATTCTTATCTTCCCCTTAGTGTGGTTGTGTTGAACTTGAGAGGCAGTATGGCCTGATGTTTAAGGGTAAGGGTTGGCAAAGTAATGTCTACAGACCAGATCTTACCCACTGCAGTTTTTCTTAAATAACATTTTGTTGGGACACAGCCACACTCATTCATTTATGTATTTTATATATGGCTGCTTTGGCTTTGTGACATCAGTATTGAGTTGTTTCAGTAGAGACTGTGTAGCCTACAAAGCCTAAAAATATTATCTGGCCCTTTACAGAAAAAAAGTTGGCCAACCCCTGGTTAATAGCATGGATTCTGGATCCAGATAGCTTATGTCGTAGTAACTTTTTGTGTGAATTTTAATGTTACTTTAACTGCATTCTGCCTTAGTTTTCTCCTGCGTGTAATTAAAATGTTGTTATGGTGCCTGTCTCTTATCGTTATTGTGAGTATTGGACTGGTTAATAAATATTAAGTTCCCAGAATAGTATCTGATATGTAAGTAAATTATCTATAAATGTTTGCTGTTATTCATACTGCTTTTGTTTTTATATAATTTAAAGTAGAGATTCTATATGTTAAGTCATGTTTCCCAAGTTATAAATGTGTATGTACATTGAGAACTTGGAAACAGATTTAGAGCAATGATGGGAGGACTTACTTTGTGATAGTCTACATGGCATTCTGGCTAATGCAATAACGAACCATTTCTGCAGCTGTGAGGTGAGACTAATGTCAGTGTAACTTCCTCTTGAGATCTTCATTCATCATGACTTGAATCATGAAAATATTAGGTAGAAGCAACTGGAAGTTAATGATATTTTTAAGCATAATCTGCAATCTTCATTTAAGTTTTTTTAAAATGATATGTTGCCTTGATGCAATGAATTTTGTGTGCTGACTTCATTCAGTTGTTAAAGGCATGCACTGGGTATGTGCCATAGAAAGACTACGTCCATTCTTTCTTTACAATATTCAATGTTTTTCTTGGGGAATGAATTATATAAAGCAGAGGTTGGTAAATTACAGCCCCCAAACTAAATATAACCCTCCATGGGCCAAATTGGGTTGCCCCTAATTGATTACATATATTGTTTGTTCTGCTTTTGCACTAAAATACAGAATTGGGCAGTTGTGACAGATTTTAAGGCTTGCAGCGTGTTAAAATATTTGCCTTTACAGAAAGGCATATTGGGATTCTGTCCTGGCACTCCAATCATTATTTACAACATTGCTTTCTATAAAATACGTAATATGGTTGATTGCTGTGGCTCACACCTGTAATTCCAGCACTTTTGGAGGTGGAGGCAGGAGGATTGCTTGAGTTCAGTACTTTGTGACCAGCCTGAGCAACGTGGCAAGACCCCATCTCTACTAAAAATACAAAAAAATACCTGGGTGTGGTGTTGCATGCCAGTGGTCCTAGCTACTCGGGAGGCTGAGGTGGGAGGATTGCTTGAACCTGGGGAGGGGGGATGGGAGAAGAGGTTGCAGTGAACTGAGATTGTGCCACTGTACTCCAGCCTAGGTGACAGAGTGAGATCCTGTCTCAAAAGAAAAAATACATATATATGTATGTATGTAAAAATAAGTATATGCCTTATGACTGAAACTTTGGAACACTACTTTTTATAACTGGGTTTTTTCATGGTATTAGCTGCTTTTAGTGGTACTATCATTGAGTATTAGTAGTAAGTAATTTGGGGTTATAAAGTTTTCAATCTAATTTTTGAACATAATTGCAGAGAGAGTCTTAACCAGCTTTTACACAATAGGCTTGCTGGTCTGTATTTAATATATTAATATTTTTTAACCTAGAGTCCTTTTTAAAGTTTTTATCTTCACAAGTATGTCATTTTACATAGTAGATTCAAGGCTTTGTATATTATTGAACCATCACATTCAATGTAGATTATTACTTTAGATTTGTTATAGGTCATAAGATACATGATCTATAAAATCTTAACAATAAGCCTCTTTTTTTCATAGAAACGGAAGGCTTCAAAATTGACACTATGGGAACCTACCATGGTATGACACTGAAATCTGTAACGGTAAGTTAATTTGGCTGTAGATGTTCTTTTGTTCCAGGGATTTTATGTGAGTAGCACATGTTGAAGAAAATCTTTATTCTCTCATACTTTTTATTTCAAACATTTTTATTTATTGATCACTTGTGCTGATTGATCTGTGTGGTATATTATTTGATTCATGGGTATCCTGTTTCATTTTTCTTTTCCTTCAAACTAAGTTGAATATATGTAGATAAAAGCTGATTTGATTAACTTGCAAGTAGGGCAATGCCACCTGATTGGTATTTAAAGCCTTTAAGTTATGAGGTCAGTTTGGGAGAGCTTTTTCGCATAATACCTTTTGTTTTTATTTTTATTTATTTATTTATTTTTTTGAGACGGAGTCTCGCTCTGTCGCCCAGGCTGGAGTGCAGTGGCACGATCTCGGCTCACCGCAACCTCCGCCTCCCGGGTTCATGCCATTCTCCTGCCTCAGCCTCTGCAGGTAGCTGGGACTACAGGTGCCCGCCACCATGCCCGGCTAATTTTTTTGTATTTTTAGTAGAGACAGGGTTTCACCGTGGTCTCCATCTCCTGACCTCGTGATCCGCCCACCTCAGCCTCCCAAAGTGCTGGGATTACAAGTGTGAGCCACCGCGCCCGGCCTTGTTTTTAACAATGTAATGTCTACGCTCTTTACAGAGATGGATTATAGTGATTATAATGCTTACAAAGTATGTAATTAACAGAACTAAATACTTGGGTATCTGTGAATATAAGCCTTTGGTTCACGTTTAGTAAACTTTCTTCTTTTAGCCTGCTAAAAATGGTTATTTCTATATATTCTGACCAAGCCATATTTAACACTTTTAATTTTTATTTAATTATTGGACTTGGTGATGTAGAACAGGAATTCTATTAACCTTATTTTGCATATTTATATTCTAGACTGTTATAGCTTTTATACTTTTATTTGTATTCTAGATTATTATACTTTTAAAATACTATGCATGTGTATTAAATAGAGTATACTTAAGACACTAATACCAAACTTTTGTCTTTGCTTGTGAATCATCAGATCTTTATGGACTCTATATAACATGGAATCATTATATATGTGCTGTGATTTCTCAGAACTAACATATATCTTTATATCTACGTGGACTTTTTCATGTTTTACTCACTATTTCCGAAAGCAAATAGCAAGCATAGAGATCTGATTTTAAGTTTGTTTTTTTCTGGACTTCAAATTGGGATTGGATATCAGATATTTTGTTAATATACTTGTTTTTAAATTGTCATCAGATTTGTTTTTGTATTAAATTATATGTAGATTAATGAATTCATTCAACAAGTACTTATTGAGCATTTGTGTCAGATCCTGTTCTTGTTGCTGGTTATACAGCTGTGAATCAGACACATGAGGCTTGTTTAGAGAGAGACGTCAGAGATACTTCTCTCAGGAGGTAACAGCTGAGCAGAGACTTGGATAGCATTCCTCTATGTCAAGGCAAGGATCAAGACTGAGGTCCAGTAGAGCAACAGCAAGGAGGCCAGTGTTGCTAGAGTTTAGAGAATTAAGGGAAAAGACATCAGGGATTAGATACTCCCATCTTATGCGATCTGCCTGGTTCTTCCTGACTTCAATATATAATTCATGGCTGAAGATTTAGTTTAAATTCTTATGTGATTTGGTTATTGACATCTTGGGAACAGAACTTGCCTACTAATCATTTCCCTAAGTGCGACAGAACTTGCCCGCTGATCATTCCCTGAGTGAATTAGTCGTAGAATGAAGTTGTTACCCTTGGGGAGCCATCAAAGTAAGTTTTTTGTTATTTTTATTATTATTGTTTTTACTTTTCTCATCCGTCCTTGTAGCTCTGAAATGCCATGAAATGGTTTTATTATCTGAGCTTCTTTGCAAATAGTAAAATCTGTGATGGGTTTTACAGCAATCCTTTGTACAGAGCAGTTTTTCTAAAATTTAAGGATAGCTTCTTAATTGATCAGTATGAGAATGATGTGATTCTCCTGCATCATCAGAGACTGTTCTAAATATACTGAAAGAGAGGTGAATTTAAGCAATATACTGAAGTATACTGGAAAGAGAGGTGAATTTAAGCAAATTTATGCTGTGTGATTTTTAAAGAATAATCATGAAAAAAGCATTGTGTAGGAATGCAACCGAAAGACTAAAAATGGTTAAATTGCTGATAGTTATATTAATACCCAGTTTGAATCTCTGTGTTGCTTGTGATCTGATTTATGCAGTTGTTAGAATTAATACATAGAGAAATTTGAACTTGAAAGCTTTGAAGTTCTCAGATAATTATTTTTTAGTTATGTCTCAGACTTAAGTTTTCAATTTAAAATTTTTTTCTTTTCTGCTTTGGAATTACTACCTATTTGTGAGCTTGTGAGTTGCACCAACTTTCTACCTTATTCTCCAGTCAAGAACGTTTCTCCTTTATAATATCCACCCAGACATACAGTGATGTTAAATATATGTTAAAAGGCTTTGCTGCCCAGATGTAACTTCCTTTCTAATTTATGTATAGTTCATTTTTGCAGCCATTGTTCTCCAAGGTTTTGATATGCCTGGTTGATGTACATAGTTAACAAAATTAGGATCAATCTATGTATCTTTTAAGTTAAACATCAGATTTCTGTTATATGCAAGACTAAATTATGCAGGCAGCTAGAATATTTTTATACAGATAGATTATTTCCTATATATGTTGTAGAGAAGGATATATGTTTTGATAATCACATTTCATAAGAATCATGGGTTAGTGAAAATTTTTATAGAAATAAAGGCCCCAGGGAGAGTGCTTTGATAATATTTTATGAAAATAAGAATTATTCAAATTTATAGCAACAGAAACCCAGGTATCTTTAAAGTTATAAGTTTGTATAGTTGGGTTTCTGGTTAACTTTTGACTTAGGCCATGAAATACGTTTCACAGTAAAGATTCCAGAGGCCCAAGCCATGAAATTGTTGATTTGATAGAGAACTTTTCCAAGTTTGGAGCTTTTCCCCCAAATTTGTTGCTTGGGTTCTATAATGTTTAAGAAATACTAGGTTAGGCCAGGCGCAGTGGCTCATGCCTGTAATCCCAGCACTTTGGGAGGCCAAGGTGGGCAGATCACTTGAGGCCAGGAGTTCAAGACCAGCTTGGTTAACATGGCGAAACCCCATCTACTAAAAATACAAAAATTAGCCAGGATGTAGTGACGCGCGCCTGTAATCTCAGCTACTCCGGAGGCTGAGGCAGGAGAATTGCTTGAACCCAGGAGGAGGAGGCTGCAGTGAGCCAGGATTATGCCACTGCACTCCAGTCTGGGTGACAGAGTGAGACTCTGTCTCAAAAACAAACAAAAAAACCCCACTAGATTAAACAGATTTTGTGGTTCAGGAATCTCATTGTTTTTAATGTATGAGTATCTAAATTGGAAGAATATGCAGTCTTTCTCAAGCTTATTTAACCCCCCGAGTTTGCCCCGACCCTAACACCTAGGGAATATTCTTGGAAAGGACTAGTGTTGCATAGAATCAGGTTAAGTAAAGCTATCTCAGAATTATGTGTTAGAAGTAGAAACCATTCAGTGGGGGAAATAATATATTTTCATTGTTTCATTTTGTGATAGAGTCATATTAGACAAAGAACGTCACTTGATAAAGTTTTTTTATTGTATAGTAAATAAGAGGATATAATGAAGACCTGTTTTTGTTAGTTTGCAAGGAACCAATTTATGGTTCCACTGGAGAAATAATTAGAAGATGGTGATCACAGTTCACTCTTATTAATAAGGATTTGGTAGTTGCCTTGAGAACAACTTCATTTTAACCTGTCTAGCCTGTTCATATTTAACTGGAAGGGTTACAGACTCTAACCTCTATTTGTTCTTAGTGAGTATCATTGACTCTTGATTTACCTTTACTGTCTTCATTTTTGAGGAAGCATCTCACACACTGCAATTATAGAGATTAAAAGCTTTCCTTCAAGATCTTTGCTTGAATTTATTCCAACAGTCATCATAGTTCTTACAGTAAGTATGTTTTGGGGAATGATTTTTTTGACAGTAAGTAAACTTAGGTAGCTTTATACAATTTGTTAGAGGTGTAATAATATCACCATCAATTCTCAGGAGGATCCAGAATCTCAGTCTGTCAACCAGGTTATATTCTTTTTTTTTTTTGGAGACAGAATCTCGCTCTTTTGCCCAGGCCGGAGAGCAGGAACACAGACGTAGCACTCTCCCCACCCCACCACTGTTTTATAAAGCTTCGTTCATTCCCATTTGGTTATTGATTAATTTGTTGTTCATCTCTGCTTGAAGTGTTATGGGAGTGCTATAGTAGCAGTAATGTTCTGGAGTTGTGGGTAGAGCTCAGCCCTGCAGATAATGGAGACTTTTTTAAAAGCTGTCTTCCTTAGGGCTCTATTTCCTTTTCTTCCTCTTTCCTTTGGCAAATATTTGTTGAGTGCATGCTGTGTGCCTTGCAGTGTGCTGAGTGCTGGGACATCAAAGATGAACAAAACCATACGTGTTCATACGGACTTTATGATCTGGTTGGAGAGGGACACATTAGTCACACTATAAAATTGTGACTATGCCAAGTGTTAGAGGTACGTTGTGCAACAAGAACCTAATATTGGATTTGTTGCAGGAGTCAGAATACTTCATTGAGGAGGTAATGCTTGAATAAGTTCGGAAGTTTGTGTAGGATTTAACTTGGTGATGATGACAGGAAAACACATTTTAGGAGCACTGAGCAAAAAGCAGGACTAAAAGCCCTGTGATGGGGAGAGTGTAGGGAGTAGAAAGATTTGAAAGAAGACTGGTTATTGTATATATTTTAAGGATGCTTGTAGGAAAGTTTCTTTTTCTTCTTCCTGCCTGTTCATAAATGTTAGTGCATTATTACATTACATTGCACTAACATTTATGAACAGTCAGGAAGAAGAAGATGGTAAGGTAGATCATATGTCTCTTTTAGCATGCTTCTGGAGTCATTCATTGTGCAATCTAAATGTGGCCACAGATACGTTTTATTAGGCATCCATTGTAATTTAAGTTTTTATCTTATTCACCACCATTTAAAAATTAGAGCTTGTCACATAAACAGTCTGGATTTCCAGCTTCCTTAAAATCTATCTGGCATGACTGGGTACTGGGTCTGTAGTCTCACATGGCAACAGCCACATCCACCTTTGCAGGAGCTACCTCCTTTAGATAAGAGGTTTTCTCTAGATTGCCACAGGCCTCATTACTCTGTTATCTTTTATTTAGCCTTCTGTACTTATTTCTGCTACATCTATAGACTGTTTTGGCCATCCAGTTTGAAATCCCTGCTCTAGAGGCAGCACCAGTTTGTTAAAGATAAGTTAATCAGTTGGAAATACAACAAATATGAGGCTTTGAAGTCAGTGCTGGCTTTGATTTTCAGTTCTGCCATTCATTGTCCTGCTTGTGAAGTTGAGGAGGTTATTTAACCTTTCTATCAGTGATTTTGTTTTTATTTTATAATATATATAATAGAACTTACATCATAGTATTGTTGAAGATTAAAGGAGACACTGTATAAAATGCTTAGTACAAAGAGGCTTAACAAATGGTAGCTACTTGTATTATTAATTTATGATTCTGTAAACTCAATTAGATGTATGTGTGAATGTAGGCAACTATATAGCTTTATTGTATGTATAATTTATTATATTTATTAATATATGTATTTAGTATTGTTAGTGATAGAATTTTCATTCAAAATTATAAAGACTAGTATTATGATAGTCTTTTTTCTCTCAAGTAATTGGGGTATTTTTTGCAACAGCTATGTATGTTTATCTTACAGCAGAGATCTTTTGCATTTGAGAGAAAGTAGCTGCAAATAAGTTATATAAAGAGGGTGATAACTAGGTTGGCCTTTTCCATCCATCTGTTAGGACTCATACATAGAAAGAAATGTAATTTCTTTAGTTTTAAGTTACCGATTTTCTGGACAGGCATGCTGGCTCACGGCTATAATCCTAGAACTTTGGGAGGCTGAGGCAGGAGGGTAGCTTGAGGCCAGGAGTTTGAGACCAGCCTGTGCAAAGCAACGAGACCCTGTCTCTAAAAATAAAAAAAAATTAATTAACTTCATTAAAAATGAAGTAACCTTCATCTGAAAAGTATATAAAGTGTTCAGGATTTTAATATGTAGTTACATAATTATAAGTAGGAATATTACTTTTATAAAATGTTTTTTCTGTACTCTGTGTTTAGACTGGCATATTATTCTATTTGAGAATATTATATTACACTTTAAACAATTTTCAAAACTTGTTGCTTGTCTTGATATTTCAGGAAACAAAGTGGTTCTATCATGTGTCCACTTAGCAGTATAAAGGTGTACCCCTTAAATGAAACACTGTTTTTTATATATGTAAAAACTGTTTACAAAATGTAAATATTAAAATAGTATGCATATAATAGTCCATTGTATCCCTTAAGTTTTGAAAGTTTATTTTATATACTTACTACCTGTTACATGAAGTAATACTTCCATATTAACATACTATGTACTGTATACAGTTTTTTGTTAGATATGCATTTTCATAGACTGTTCTAAGAAGCCATCACTAAAGTGAATAGGCAATATTTTTTTCTCTTTTAGCACAGAGAGGCTCAACAAATGGTACTCATACAAAATCCTTTATATCCCTTTTATAATAATTTTTCCCCTTGTGATTTTTTCCAACTTTTTTTGAGGGGGGCAGATAATGTTCTGGTTATAGATTTGGACCAAGTCTTAATATAAGGGAGATAAAAGAGAGAACTTTCTATTATGATTTGTTGGCCTGTTTGTTACAGCAAATTAAGCTTCAGTTTTCTCATCAGAAAGGTGGTATAACTTCCTTAGGGATTTGTTTTGAGGTTTAAATGTATCCAGTTATACCTTGTTTAGCATTGCCCTTTTCACTGCTTCTTTAAAAGTTTATTTTATTTTATTATTACTATTTTTGAGATGGAGTTTCACTGTCTCACCCAGGCTGGAGTGTGGTGGCGTGATCTCAGCTCAGTGCAACATCCATCTCCTGGGTTCAAGCGATTCTCCTGCCTCAGCCTCCCAAGTAGCTGGGATTACAGGCATGCACCACCATGCCTGGCTAATTTTTTGTATTTTTAGTAGAGACTGTATTGGCCAGGCTGGTTGTGAACTCCTGACCTCAAGTGATCTGCCTGCCTCAGCCTCCCAAAGTGCTCGGATTACAGGCGTGAGCCACCGTGCCCAGCCTCCTTTCACTGCTTTTTGATTGTAGTATGGAATTAATTGTAGTTATTACATAAATGTTTTTATATTAAACATACATAATATTTTGTAAACGTTTTATACTGAATAATACAGATATACTCTTTTTCTCTAATTGGCTAGTATTTAGACTGAACACTTAATTTAGATGGGTAAATATTAAATCATTTCATGCCTTCCTTGTTAGTAAGAGGTGTTAGAATCTGATTTAACCTTAATATTTTGTCAGCATTATTAGCATTTTGGTGCTAATGTACTTCAAGAAAAATGAATTACAGCAACAACATATTCATGTCAGGGAATTTTAATACATATAAAGCGAATATTATTTTTATGTGGTTTAGTTTATATATCTTAACTGAGATTTATTGAAAATCCATTGCACACTGGTTGATAAATTTTGTGTAAGCCTGTACAATTCAACTCAATTTAGGTTTGCGTTTTGTTAAAGAATAACTATTAGTTTACCCAAAACATATTAGAGGTTTTAGTTAATATCTGTAACATAACTTTTAAAATTATTCTACCGATGACTATGGAGTTAATGCCACAATCACAAAACACTTGAGATTTATTTTAGAAAGAAAGAAAAGTTATTGTTGCCACGTATATCAGAGTAATCTTGAAATCACTGTATAATTTTTAGTAATAAATTTAACATCACTTTGTTTTAAAATGCTGTAATATTGATTGTTGTAAGAATAGGAAACATAGAAACCAGTTTGGAAATATATTTTGTTAAATAACAAAAATTTATACTATGAAACATCGTTTTGGTTACATATATTCTCTTATAGTTTAGTATATAATGCTGTAGTGTTATATATGACTTTCAGAATTGCACAAAGATTTTAGTTTTCTTTCAACTTAATAGAGCTTTTTATTCCAATTTCTATTTACCTGCATCAGTGTCACTTTAATTCAATTTTAACAAAATTATTGTCAGTGTTAAACATAGTTTATAACTTTTAATTTCCTACTCCTCCTTGTATTTTTAGATTAACCACTGCTGTTCTTTAACATACAAATGCTTTTATTTTCTGTATTTCTCTTTATTATTTTGAACAAAGATTAATCTTTAATGTCCCTTTTAACTTTATGACAGATGTTTTAAATCAATTGGTTCGTATGAAAAAAACCTAGTGTATTTAATAACATGCTATATTTGGGTGTTTGGGTATGTCCTTGATGGGAACTTTTCCATTGGCTATTGCTGGCTGAACATTAGTTTGTTGGATCAATTTCTGGGTCTTTGTAAATTGATTTAGATTTTCGAGTGACTTTTTAATCTTTTATATAATTCCTGCATTCAGATTTTTAAAATTGTCTTAGTATTTCTGTCTTAGTATTCATTGAAGTGTTTAGTTCATCCCCTTTCCCCTCCCCCATCCTACCAAACCTCATTTGATCTTTAATTCTAAGTTTTGGTTTCTTTTCCAGGTCTTTTTCTTGATGGATGTTTTTTTTAGTGTTGTTCTTCTTGTCTTTCCTGCTTCTCATGTTCCTCTGTGAGTGACTGTTCCCATGTTTTTTTTAAATACCTGTTTTTAAACTCTTACTTGCTTCTGGACTGGACAAATCTTGTTGTTTAGAAACTAGGTTCTAGGCCGGGCGCGGTGGCTCACGCCTGTAATCCCAGCACTTTGGGAGGCCGAGGTGGGCGGATCATGAGGTCAGGAGATTGAGACCATCCTGGCTAACACGGTGAAACCCCGTCTCTACTAAAAATACAAAAAAAAAAATTATCCAGGTGAGGTGGCGGGCGCCTGTAGTCCCAGCTACTCGGGAGGCTGAGGCAGGAGAATGGCGTGAACCCCAGGGGGCGGAGCCTGCAGTGAGCTGAGATCGTGCCACTGCTCTCCAGCCTGGGTGACAGCGAGACTCCGTCTCAAAAAAAAAAAAAAGAAACTAGGTTCTTATTTGAAATTTCAGAATGGTGCTTTGCACTGAATCCATTGAAGACATATTCACTTGAAATGCTTAGAAATGAAAAATTTTAAGATCTTACTTTTGTTTTAATTAGAGACAAATGTCATACCATAGAACTCAGATAACTCTCTCTGTTGAACTTGTCATATTTTATGGGTGTCATTGAAAAAGCTTTTATTGTTACATTTAGATTTTTGAAACTGTATATAAGATCAAACTAGAGTTTTATTTTGAAATCAAGTCAGTTTAACTTTATTTATACACACACATATGTATATGACAGAGTCTCACTCTATCGCCCAGGCTGAAGTGCAGTGGCACGATCTCAGCTCACTGCAGCCTCTGCCTCCCAGGTTCAAGCAATCCTCCTGCCTCAGCCTCCTGAGTAGCTGAGACTACAGGCGTGCACCACCACGGCCTGGCTATTTTTTGTATTTTTAGTAGAGATTTCATCGTGTTGGCCATGCTGGTCTCGAACTCCTGACCTCAAGTAATCTGCCCACCTCAGGCTTCCAAAGTGCTGGGATTACAGGCGTGAGCCACCACGTCCCGCCAGTTTAACATTTTTACACATTACAGTTAGAATTGATTCAATCTTTTATCATCCTCTACAGTGAATTCTGGACATTATCAATCCTGTAATCATTTACCTCCCCAAATTTGGTATTTTTGGAGAGACGCTCCGGTTTTTCTACAGTGTCTTTTTGTCATTTCTGTCTTGTGTGTGGTGCCATAAATATTCTGGAATTGAATTCCTAATATATTTCATTATACCAAACTTGAGAACTATAATAAAGCAGCTTTTTGATCTTTCAGAAGTTACTGAATTCTTACTTGTGTTCTATAGATGGCTTTGAGAAAACTCCCATTCAGCTTCTGATAGGATTATAATATTTTAGTAACTTATCTAGCTATACAAGGTATTTCACAATATCCTTAGGAATTACTGAGTTTTAAATAGAGTGACAGAATAACTACCAATTATTCTGATAGTAAATTTGTAGGTACATTATAATTCATCAAGGACTTTGGGGGTGTGTGTGTGTGTGTGTATGTGTGTATATATTTTTTTTTTTCCCCTCCTAGAAAAGTTAACAGGCTGGGCGCAGTGCCTCATGCCTGTAATCCCTGCACTTTGGGAGGCTGAGGCAGGTGGATTCCTTAGCCCAGAAGTTCGAGACTAGCTTGGGCAATTTGGCAAAATCCCATCTCTACAAAAAAATTCAAAAATTAGCCGGGCATAGTGGTGTGCGCCTGTAGTCTCAGGTACTCAGGAGGCTGAGGCAGGCAGATTGATTAAGCCCAGGAGGTCAAGGCTGCAGTGAGCCATGATTGCGCCACCACACTCCAGCCTGGGCAACAGAATGAGACCCTCCCCGCCCCCTAAAAAAAGAAGTTACTTTAAGAAGAAACTTCAAGAACGTAACTATTTAAATAACTTGATATTGGAAAATATTTTTCTTTACCTAGGTTAACTGCAGTAGATATAAATGATCTAATACTTTCCAATAAATTGATAGATACCAATTTTGGGGCACCTGTGATAGACGTTTGTCTTATTTCTAACTTTGAGTTATTATTAATATTTTTGAAAAGTTTGTATAACTTTTAAAGCTTTAAACATCAGTGTAAAAAGGCTGTAGTATACTAGATTTTTTTGTTTTTTGAAATGGAGTCTCACTCTTGTCACCCAGGCTGGAGTGCAGTGGCGTGATCTGGATCAACTGCAACCTCCGCCTCCTGGGTTCAAGCTATTCTCCTCCCTCAGTCTTCTGAGTAGCTGGGATTACAGGTGCCTGCCACCACACCCGGCTAATTTTTGTACTTTTTAGTAGAGATGGGGTTTCGCCATGTTGGCCAGGCTGGCCTTGAACTCCTGACTTCAAGTGATCGGCGGCCTCCCAAAGTGCTGGGATTGCAAGCGTGAGCCACCGTGCCTGGCCTAGTATAGTAGATTTTACAAAATTATGCTTCATTATGTCATACTGGCAGTGTTACATTTACATTTTATATTAGAACCCTCTTGTAGATCATCGAAGATGAGTCCACAGTACATAGTAACTGGTTCTAAGTGTCTGAATAATTTCAGTCAACATATTTTCTGTGTAACAGATCAAAGGAGAAATAACTGCTGGTGATGAACAGCAGTGCAGAGGTTTTGTTGCCTATGGTTGATCAGCCGCCTGAATCCTCAGTTGTCTCATAGGGTGGCATTACGTTAGTAATTTGCCGTAGCCCAGAGAAGGGCTGAGAAACTAGGTAATGTTAGTATACCATGAGAAATTGATTCATTTTAATTAAGCTTATGAGAGCAGTATTTGAAATCAAATGCTGATTTATTAATTTGCAGTGATAAATGTAATTAAGAAGGGCACTGGATTCTCACCTCTAGCACATAACATGTTCTCTGTGTAAAGCTACATTGGAAATCATAGTATACTGTGCAATGAGCGTATAATAAATTATATCCTTCAAATGTTTAGTGGTATTAGTCTGTTATTTTTAACTCTTCATTAAAAAAAAAGACTTGTTGCAAGGCCAGGGTGCCTTTCCCCTTGGGCACTGCTTAGACAGGTTTTGATTTGCCATTGTGGTTTCTATTCCTTGTTGTGTCTGACTAATCCCTTGCCAGATGGATATGATGTGTTATTTCTTTAGATGTATAGATTACTGAGTCAACTTTAGGACTGTGTTTCATTCCATTCTATTTGATTTATTAGAAAGTGTTGGTGAGGGAACTAGCTTTGAATTTGGGATTCATAATGTAGATATCCAAAGGATCTGATTTATCAGTGGAGAGGTTAGGAGCGAT
Organism: Nomascus leucogenys; assembly: GCF_006542625.1. Classification (NCBI taxonomy): domain Eukaryota; kingdom Metazoa; phylum Chordata; class Mammalia; order Primates; family Hylobatidae; genus Nomascus; species Nomascus leucogenys. The sequence continues at coordinate 22,440,790 of NC_044389.1, read as the reverse complement.
AGACTGACCTTTCTGCAAGTTTGAGCTGTAAATTTAGGATTAATCACATTTAGTTTCGTTGATTTGGAAAGGGAGAGAAGAGCAGGGATTTCCTGCTGGGTTTTGGAAATCTTTCTTTCTTTTTAAAGAGATGGGATCTCACTGTGTTGCCCAGGTTGGACTTGAACTCTGGGCTCAAGCCATCCTCCTGCCTTAAGTACCTGAGACTGCAGGTGTATGCCACTTTCCTCAGCATAGAAATCACTTTCTCTACCTTTCACTTATTACAGGTTTGATAGTCAAATTAATGAGGTTCCTTAAACCTCACCCTTCCAATTAGTAATTTCAGTTCTGCAAAGACATTACAATTTAAGTGTTTCTTAGCGTTGTATAAAAGTACTTAAGATTTAGAATGCAGTCAGTATGAGTAAAAAATCAAATCTGGTTAAGTAAAAATAAAGTAGTATCATCGTAAAGTACAAATAGAGAAGTATAAAGAAGACTTTATATATCAGTAGATAAGTAATAATTATATGTTGGGATGAACGTTTTACACAGTCTCAGGATGGCCACATTAAAAAATTCTGCTGTGACATATTTGAAAGATGTGAAGGTACACACAGCATAAATGCAAAGCATGAAATATTTTTCATAAGAATAATTGGTGGATTGTGTAGAAAGTTTTGTTTACATTTTACTTATTTGATTATATTTACATAAAGTGTATTTAGTGAAATTACCAGAACCATTTTCAGTAATAGAAGAAAATAATTAGTCTTTTTCTCTCTTTCACACATGGATGCATGCACGTGCATTCATATCTCTCTCCCTCCCACATATGCATAAAATTGATCAAAATGTGGTTAAAGTCTCCACTGGTACACTTAAACTGAGCATGCTAACATTTGGTCTGTAAGGAACAACCTACCATTTTTATATGTGCCCTTATTTACTTACACTGTATTGATATTTGGTGTTTGCCCATAAAAATAAGCCAGCCATCCTTTCACTATGAGTTTTACATGTAAGTTCTGTTATGCCTTGTAATTTTAGGTTGACTTCGTTAAAAAAACAATTATCAAGTTAGTCATAAAACCTAGTTTCCAAAACCAGTGTTTGTTATCTAAGCTGAACTCTTAGAAACTTTAATATGAAATTATTTTTAATGATAATAAAAAAATGAAGAGTCAGGTATGAGCAAAAGTAAGTAATATAGCAGGAGTTTGTATAGTTTAAGTGCATTTTTTTTTTCTTTCTGTCACCCAGGCTGGAATGTAGTTGTACAGTCAGAGCTCATTGCAGCCTCTATTTCCTGGGCTCAATCACTGCTCCCACCTCAGCTGGGACCACAGGTATGCACTGCAATGCCCAGCTAATTTTGGTATATTTTGTAGAGACACGGTTCACCATGTTGCCCAGGCTGGTCTCTAACGATCCGCCTGCTTTGGCCTCTCAAAGTGCAGAGATTACAGATGTGAGCCACTGCGCCCAGCCTTAAGTGTGTTTTCATTATTGCCTTGCATTTTTTAGTATACAGTGATGTAAAGTGGTTTAAATGTAATGATTTAAGTTGGGGATTGACAAACGTCTTCTTTAAAGGGCCAGAAACTAAGTACTTTAGGCTTACAGGCCGATAGACAAAATCACAGAAATTATGTAGGCACTTATGTAACAAGAGATAAATCAAATTTTCACGTTTTTTTTTCTTTTTTTCTTTTTGAGACCGAGTTTTGCTCTTGTTGCCCAGGCTGGAGTACAATGGAGCGATCTCGGCTCACCACAACCTCCGCATCCCAGGTTCAAGCAATTGTCCTGCCTCAGCCTTCCCGAGTAGCTGGGATTACAGTTATGCACCACCATGCCCGGCTAATTTTGTATTTTTAGTAGAGACGGGGTTTCTCCGTGTTGGTCAGGCTGGTCACAAATTTTTAATGACAAGTACAATGCATGATAATAATCTGCAATACTGGTTTGATAATGAGAATAATGGAATTTCTTTTTGAGTGTGAGGGAACATTTTGCTTAATTGAAGTTCCAAGTTAGCGTTCTCTATTACCAAAATTGATTGCAAATTCATCAATGCTGGTTTATAATGAGATTTTATGGATTATTTCAAAATTCATTAACTGTGTAATTGGGGAACTTCCACATAACCCTCCTTTGGCAGTGATAAATCTGCAAATAATTAAGGAAATAATCTAGTAGAATTCTTAGATGGACTAAATTTGCCCATCTGAGCCGTTTTCAGCTCCACACATAGTTTTAACTACCATTTGTTTGGTAGCATCAGCATCTTAATAGATTCCCCTTCAGGTTGTACTTCATTAGTGTTTTCTGAACTACTTTGAAATCACTCCTGCCTGTAGTTGTTTTATGTAGAGTACTCATAGAGGCTAATTCCTCAGCCACTTCAAAACATGATTTGGACTCCTCAAATAAACCATAACTGAGTGGTATTAGTAACGTGTTAACAAGAGCCAAAGAAAACCACTCAGTCATTTGCCTTGACTTCTGATTGACAATTGATGTTGCTGCACCATGACCTCAACTCATTAAGCAGTAGTGAAAGGCTAATAGTCTAAACAAGTTTCTTTTCTCCGAATACATTTTTTTGACTGCTTTAATACAATCAAATTTAATTAGTTAACCATAGATTAACCATTTTCCTTCCCTGGCTAACAGGGAACCTCTCAAATTTGCTTCACAGCCTAATTTTAATTTTTTAATTTTTGTAAAGAAATTTTGTGATGAGATACTCCATTTTAAAGTTTTTAATTTTTCTGACCATTCCTTTCATGTTAGTTGGGAATGTTGCAATGAGTGCTTAGTCTGATAATATTTATATTGTATTCTTTTAGCACAGTTGTAGTGTCATTGCATTAGATGGTAAACAGTGTTTTGCCATCTAATTTTATTGTACATTAAAGAACATACTACTTTTCTTGTGTTTTTTTTTGTTGTTTTTTTGAGACGGAGTCTCACTCTGTTGCCCAGTCTTTAGTACAGTGGTGCAGTCTTGGCTTACTGCAACCTCTGCCTCTCGGGTTCAAGCAGTTCTCCTGCCTCAGCCTCCTGAGTAGCTGGGATTACAGGTGCCTGCCACCACGACTGGCTAATTTTTGTATTTTTGATAGAGACAGGGTTTCACCATGTTGGCCAGGCTGGTCCCAAACTCCTGACCTCAAGTGATCTGCCCGCCTCCACCTCTGAGTGCTGGGATTACAGCTGTGAGCCACTGTGCCTGGTCTCTTTTTGTTTTAATGTGATGGGTAGGTACCAGCCTCTTTTTGTTTTAATGTGATGTAGGTACCAGTAATTAAAAAAATAAAATTCAGATGTCCTTATGTGACAAAATGCTTGGCACACAAAATGCTGTGTTTTGCATTCATCCAAGAAATGTTTGTTGTGTGCCTGCTGTATGCTAGGCAGTATTGTAGGCCCTGGGGATATAGAGATAAATAGGAGGGAGAACAAACAAAATTTAGTGTTACATGCTTTTTGGAGGATTAAAGTAAGGTAAAGCAGTATAATTGCATTTTTTGTGATTTGTATTGTGCCAACTGGCAGTGCTAACTAAACCTGAGAGTACCACATAAGGTTTCTGTTGTCCATATTTAACTCTGCCCTTTTTTTTTTTTTTTGAGGCAAAGTCTCACTGTGTCACTCAGACTGGAATGCAGTAGTGCAATCTTGCCTCACTGCACCCTCCATTTCCCAGGTTCAAGCAGTTCTCTGGCGCAGCCTCCTGAGTAGCTGGGATTACAGGCGCCTGCCACCACAGCTGGCTTATTTTTGTATTTTTAGTAGAGACAGGGTTTCACCATGTTGGCCAGGCTGGTCTCAAACACCTGATGTCAGGTGATCCACCCGCCTCAGCCTCCCAAAGTGCTGGAATTACAGGTGTGAGCCACCGCGTCTGGCTGACCTCTGCTGTTTTAAAGGCAGTCATCGACAATAGGTAAATGAATGAGTTTGGTCGCATTACAGTAAATCTTTATAGATGCTGCAATTTGAATTTCATATAATTTTTACATTTTAAATAATATTTTTGATTATCTAGATTTTTTTTCAACCATTTAAAAATGTAAAAACCAGTCTTGGCCTGTGTGCCATACAAAAACAAGTAGTGGCCTGGATTTGGCTCACTGCTGTATTTTGCTTACTCTTGACTTAAATTTTTATCAGTGGATATGGAGGCAACTGTTTATTTCTAATTCAAGTAATTAGTACTTGTCTAATTTTATGTCTTTAGAAATTGATGTTTAGATGAATTTTAAGAAGGATGCTATTTAAACACACCCATACCTGGCATATGCATTAAGTAAAAATATGAGCTTTAACATTAAATTTGTGAGAATGATGCCGGGTATGGTGGCTCACACCTGTAATCCTAGCACTTGGGGAGGCCAAGGCAGGTGGATCACTTGAGGCCAGGAGTTCGAGACCAGCCTGGCCAACATGGTGAAATCTTGTCTCTACTAAAAATAACAAAAATTAGCTGGGCGTGGTGGCACATGCCTATGATCCCAGCTACTAAAGAGGCTGAGGTGGGAGCATCACTTGAGCCCAGGAACCAGAGGTTGCAGTGAGCCAAGATCACATCACTGCACCCTCACTGCACCCCAGCCTGGGCGACATAGCAAGACTCTGTCTCAAAAATAAAATAAAATAAAAAATACACTTGTAAGAATGGAGGCAGTTGCATAATGGCTGATGCCTGTGTACTGTAGATAAAATTACTTTCCTCTTTATCTTATGAGATGCAAGAATATTAAAATTGTTAATGATGAATTTGGATTTTATAAAGCAATAAGAGGCAATGCTGTAAGATGTATTTCCAAATGAGTTTTTGAAAATAAAATCCTGACAAATATTTTTTCTTAGTGTGATCCCTTTTGTAATTTTAATTCTTTTTTTTTTAACTTTTATTTTAAGTTCACAGGTACATGTGCAGGTTTGTTACATATGTAAACTTGCGTCATGGGGGTTTGTTGTACAGATTATTTCATCACCCAGGTATTAAGCCTAGTACCCATTAGTTATTTTTTCTGATCCTCTCTCTCTACTCTCCACCCTCTGACAGACCCCAGTGTGTGTGGTTCCCCTCTATGTATCTGTGTGTTATCATCATTTAGCTCCCAGTTATAAGTGAGAACATGTGGTATTTGTTTTTTTGTTCCTGCATTAGTTTGCTAAGGGTAATGGTCTCTAGCTCCATCCGTGTCTCTGCAAAGGATATGATCTCATTCTTTTTTATCACTGCATAGTATTCCATGCTGTATATGTAACATTTTCTTTATCCAATCTATCATTGATGGGTATTTAGGTTGATTCCATGTCTTTGGTACTGTGACTAGTGCTGCAGTGAATATACGCATGAACGTGTCTTTATAATAGAATGATTTATATTCCTGTGAGTATATAACCAGTAATGAGATTGCTGGGTTAAGTGGTATTTCTGTCTTTAGGTCTTTGAGGAATCGCCACAGTTTCTTTCACAGTGGTTGAACTAATTTACACTTTCATCAACAATGTGTAAGCCTGCCTTTTTCTACACAACTTTGCCAGCATCTTATTTTTTGATAGCCATTGTGACTAGCGTGAGATGGTATCTTCATTGTGGTTTTGATTTCCGTTTCTCTAATGATTAATGATGTTGAGCTTGTTTTCGTATTATTGTTGGCCACATGTATGTCTTCTTTGGAAAAGTGATCATGCCCTTTGCCTACTTTTTAATGATTTTTTTTTGTTGTTGTTGTTGTTAATTTGTTTAAGTTCCATATAGATGCTGGATATTTGACCTTTGTTGGATGCATAGTTTGCAAAAATTTTCCCGTATTTTGTTGGCTTTCTTTTTACTCTGTTGATAGTTTCTTTTGCTGTGCAGAATCTCTTTTGCTTAGATCCTATTTGTCATCTTTTGCTTTTGTTGAGTTACTTTTGATGTCTAATTATCTCATCAAGTAAGTGCTACACCCTGAACTGGAGGCAACATCTTTCCAAACCACATCTGTGAGCAGAGGGGGGCACAGCTGCATTTTGTGGGAGATGCATTTCAGCATCAGGAGGCAGTTAAGTCTTCACAGGTTATCCAAGGACTATATGGATGATAACTCACAAGTGTTTACACCTCCAGAGAAAAGCCCTTTGTGATTACTGCTGTCTTCCAACTATGGAGACTGAGGCACACACTGGCAAGCAAATTGCTTTAGGAACTATTGGCAAACAGGATCAAGAAAGAACTAGCCTCTGCTGAACACTGCACGTGGTTGAGCCTGTGTCCCAGCTATCGGTATCAATCTGTCTAGGTCCCAGCTATATTCCCAGTACCTGGCAGAGTTCTTGGGACAAAGTAGATACCTCTGTTCATTTTCTATTGTCACAGTAACAAATTAACCACAAGTTTGGCAGCTTAAAACACTCTCTTACAGTTCTGTAAATCCAAGGTTCAGATATATCGTGGCTTAGGGAGAGGCCTCCACTTAGAGTCTCACAGACTGAAGTCAAGGTGTCAGCAGCAATGTGTTCCTTTTGGGAAACTTAGGGGAAGGACCCACTTCCAAGTTCATTCAGGTTGTTGATTGAATTCATTTCCTTGTGATTTTAAGACTGAGGTCCTTGTTTGTTTGCTGGATGTAAACTGAGGGCTAATTCAACATTCAGGAGGCCACTTGGTTCCTGGCCTCCTTCATCTTGAAAGTCAGCAGTGGTGGATACAGTCCCTCTCATGTTTTGACTCTCCCTTGTTCTTCTTTTCTGCTGTGTTTCTGTCTGACTCTTCTCCCTTCCTCTTAAGGGTCCATGTGATTATACTGGGCCAATCAGGAAAATCTCCCTATTTTAAAGTTATCTGCAAAGTAACTTTGCCATGTAATGTTAAAATATTCACAGGTTCTGGGGGCTAGGGCGAATGGAAATCTTTGGAGAACCATTGTTCTGCATACCACCACACTCAATCAATATTTTTTAATAAATGAAAAAAAGATGTATTTATTAGTGTTGGAAGAATAAAAATGTTATGAATTTTTGGTTGCTTAATGTTAAACAGAGTTGATTTTTGTTTGTTTTGGTTGAGACAGAGTCTTTCTGTGTCACCCAGGCTGGAGTGCAGTGGCATCTTGGCTCACTGCAACCTCTGTCTCCTGGATTCAAGTGATTTTCCTGCGTCACCCTACCCAGTAGCTGGGACTACAGGTGTGTGCCACCACACCTGGCTAATATTTGTATTTTTAGTTTGGGTAGGGTTTCACCGTGTTGGCTAGGCTGGTCTCAAATGCCTGACCTCAAGTGATTCCCCCACCTCGGCCTCCCAAAGTGTTGGGATTACAGGCGTGAGCCACTGCACCCGGCTGATTTTTGGTACCTTTTTTTTTTTTTTAAGAAAATTACTTAAATTGAGTAATATTTATGCTAAGATATCCAACTGATTTATAACAGCATATGATAAAGTTATGAGTTTTTTTTTTTTTTTTTTTTTTGTATTGTCAGCCAAGCTGAGGAAAGACTTGCAGTGGAAAGACAAGTAGTTGATTGGTGAGAGACTGCTGAGTTTGATGACAGATTAGGAGAGCAGGACCGTATAAATAGGTTAGGGAAGAAGAGAGGATTAGTGAGCCAACCTTCCTGCAGGTTATAGAGCCTTTTATGTGTTCCTACCTTACATATGCTAAGATCCGAGAGATGGATAGTTCACCCCAGTTAACATAAATGAAGAGTTCTCTTTCAGTTCTTGTCATTTTTTTGACAACCTGGGAACCATCTTGTATGGCTCACTTGCCTAAGTCAAGCATTCTGTCACTCTTCCATTCAGACGTTTTGCTTTCTATCAGTTGTGAAGACTACAGTTACCTGGCACTGCATCCTTTTTCCCTCTTCCTTTTGCCATCCTGTGTTCTGAATTGTCAGGTCCACCTAAACAGAAGGCCTAAACTTGATTGTTACTTGGTAACTTAAGACTATAAGATTATTGTTCCTAAACCATTGCTATTTCTAATACCAAGATGTACCAGTTTAATCAAAGACTTAATTTTCTAGGCCCAGACAGCTGACATAATGGATGTAGGTTTATTTTTTCTTTGAAATGAGTGCATGAGTGCCTTAAGATAGAGTACATAGTCAAAAAATATGAATACTATGGCAAGTTTTAGGGGTTCTTGCGGTCTTTCTGAGCACAGTGGTGGAGAAAAGAGGAAAATCCCTGGTTACATTGCACACATCAAGTCAGGCAACCTGGCCTAGGGCAACATAAGCCTAGAGAAAGGAGTCTTGTTCTCTGGTTTGCTCTCTGCAGGTTGTGCCTTTTTGTGATCTTTTTCCTTTAGAGAGTCTCCTTATTGTGAAGCAGTTGTTAAAAGTATGCCTTATTCTATTTCTTTTTCTTGGTTTTCTTAATTAATTATAAAACATTTCTAACATAAATATAATGAGAGAAAATAGCACACGATCTTCCATCTTCCCATCACACAGATGCTATAAGTACCTCTTTTAAAGGCGGTCCTTATCTGTTCCACCTCTTCCTTTTTTGTCTAAAGTATTTAAATGCAAAATCGAGACACTGTCATTTTGTTCCTACATACTTTGCCTCTCTTAAACATATGGACATCTTTTACATAGCCACAGTGCCATCGTATGCAACAAAATAAATAATTTTGATGTAATCTAACGCACAGTTCATTTTACAGTTTCTTTGATTTCCTGAAAATTGTCTTTTTGTAATTCATTTGTTGGAAATAGGACCCAAACAAGCACCGTAAGTTGCGTTTAGTTGTTAGGAATCTCAAGTATCTTTTACCGTAGTTTATAATTTTTTTGTGCCGTTGGTGCATTTGGCACACTGGGGATCCTATGAATCCTCTTTCTGAATACTATTTTTAAGGCTTAAAAGAAAATACATAAGATAAAACCAATTGTATTTAAAGTAAAATCATCAAGATATTTTTAATAAACACATTTATGACATGATTTGTGCTTCTTTACTAATGCATTATGTAACATGATCTGGTGGCAAATTTGATAAATACCAGATTTTAGAAGTCTAATGAGCATGTGTAATTTTGGGATATCTTTATTCTAATATGCTATGAAAAAACCTGATTTTTGTTGGTGTCAAAGTTGTAACCATTTGTAATAATAATACTGTGGTTTATCTGCATTCCTGAAGAAAGTCTTAATTTCATTTAGAGATTAATGAAAATAAAATTGTAAATTTTTTTCCCATTACCTTTCTTCTGAATTCTATCCACAATTCCATGCTCTAAAGGGACAGTACATATTAAGAAAGGTCTTGGCTACAAGTCTTCTCAGTGGCTTTTTCTACATTTTTCAACAACTTGGCAAGTTCTTTACCTCTTAGCCTTTGTCCTTCCAGTTGTTTGTCTGAAACATTCTTCCTCTTGCTCTTAATAAGACTGATTCCTTCTCATAATTCAGATCTCACTTCATCAGCCACTTTTTCAGGACCCTTTTTCTTCTAGTTATCTTGTTCATTTGTTTTCTTTGATTATCTTTCCTTAAATATATGAATTCGAAGGTAGAAACTATGTCTTTCTTGTCTTCCACTATATCTCCAGTGCTGAGAACAGAGTATTTTGCATGTAAGTGTTGCTTGAAAAGTATTTTCAAATGAATCTGAAGCCTATGTTATACATTATATTTTTAGTTATTTTCCATACTTTCATATGGGTGTAGAGTGGTAATTGTAATTCATTATTATTGTTAATGATGCTTTGCAATATATAGACCCTCAGTGCCACTTGACAATCCTTTTATACATTGCTTGATGATTCTTTATTACATTGTTTGTGGCGAATCAGGTTCTTTATACAGTGTTTTCTTTCTCAGTAAATGGCACTGTCAGTGTTCAGGCCAGTGTTTTAGGCATCATCCTTGCCACTTACTCCCCTCTCATCTCTAGTATCCAGCCATCATGAAGGCCTGTAGACCTTACTTGCTGACATCTCTGGAATCCCTTCTCTCCATGTCATTACTACCCTTTCTCACTATAGAGAAAACTTGATTTGATACTGTAAAACATTTTCCTTTAAATGAAATGAAAATGCTTTAAACGAAATGGGTGAGACTGTTTCGTTGAGTCAAGTTGTAATTCACTATTCCTTATCCAGGAATTTTTTGTTTTTTCTTTTAAATAAGTCTCGAGGGAGAGAGAGAATAATTTACAGTGAGATAGAAGGTATGAATGAGATCAAAAGATTGGCTAGAGGGATTAGCTTTAGCAAGGAAGAGACTCATTTATGGGCCTTTTAGCTGGCCAAGGATTTTAGGGATTTTGGTATATAGTACATTGGGAAGCCATCGAAGCAGTGGTATGGCATGCCTAGCTTTGTGTTTTGAAAGTAACATTATGGCTATAATATTGGCAACAGATTATGTGGATATGAGGAAACTGGCTATAAAGGTATTGCAGTAGTTAAAAAATGAGTGATGCTGTTTTAAATAGGGGCAAGATGAAGTAGATGGATTCCAGTAGGGATCCAAGTAAGTCTTTGGGTTAAATGGATATGGGCAATAGCAAGAGAAAGAAGTGGCAAAGGTGATAGGTTTTAGTTTATATTAAGTGTACATGACTTACAGACATACAGATAGAGTTGGCACTCCATATCCGTGGGTTCCATACCCGTAGATTTAACCAACTGCCGATCCAAAGTACTAAAAACAAAAAACAAACAAAAAAAACAAACCCAGAACGCCTGTGCTGAACATGTACAGACTTTTGTGTGTGTTATTTTTTTCTTAAACAATACAGCATAACTATTTACATAGCATTTAGATTGTATTAGGTATCATAAGTTATCTAGTGATGACTTAAAGTATGCAGGAGGATGTGCATATTTTATATGCAAACAGTATGCCATTTTATATAAGGGACTTGAGCATCTGTGGATTTTGGTGTCTGTGGAGAGTCCTGGAGCCAATTCCCCACAGATACTGAGGTATAATTGTACTCTAAATTAGAGGTTTTGCTTATGACCTTTGATTAAAACTTTACTTTTGTAAAAATCAAGTTTACTTGTCTTTTTTTTGCTCAGTTATTAGCTTTCTCTCTGAAGTATATAGGAGTCATTCTCTTCCCTTTCTTGCATGAATCTGTTAGGAAGAAGATTGTAGTTTTTTTTTTTTTCATTAACCTTGTCAGAAGACAAACAGATCCCTGATAAGGGAATACAATTTTAAACACATTTTTAAAACAAATTTTAAATGTTAAGCAAATGTGAAACAGTGGGCTAGTTTTCTTTGTTCATTAATTTCTAGGCTCAGACAACATTTTGCATTGTATCAGGCCCAGGCAGTCAGTTTTGTGGTTACTTTTGGGGCTGTGTTGGCCTTCCCTCATGGTGGTGTGACCCTAGGAACATAGGCCCCTAAACCTGTTTCCCTGATCTTTTCCCAGTGATAAGGCATTTATTGCAACATAGCATCAACTCCATTACGTTGTATACACAAGAACTGTTTTGCTTTTTTGAGGCTTGGTCGTGGATACTGATTATGAACAGACAAAAAATCTTCAGCATGTCCTCTTTAGGAGAAGTTGTTCTTGGATCCATTTGCCGAGGATTTGTTCAGGTGGCATAGCAGACAGAGGACATTGTCTTACAGAGCATTAAAGAATCATCATAGGAGCAGCAAACAATTTTATTACTGTAAAATTTGGTGGTAGTGGGTTTTCTATCCCATTTTAATATTTAATACACATCACTTGCCTTCTGGGAGTAATGTCTAAATGATACATTGAAATTCTTGGAGATGCCTTAGAAATGTCTGTCAACAGGAATTTTTTTTCTACTTTTTAAGGCTATGTTAATCTCATAATGAAATTTCCTAGTTAAACAGTAAAAAATGGAAAATTTATCTAAATAGTCTGGATGAACTGGTTTTACCTTCTCATGACAAAATGGTAGGTGACCAAACAGGAGGATGGGTAAATGCAGTTCTACTTTTATCTACTAAAAATTAGCAATTGTGCTTTAAAAAGAAGCAAATTTTATAGTTTCTAAGTGCCACCTGCCTGCTGTTTACAGTTGTGCCTCAGGGCCCAAAGAAGCAAGAGATAAGCAGTAATGTGTATGTTTTACAGTGGTTCTTGTCACCGTTAAACAACAACTGAAAAGAAGGGAAAATAATTGGGGGATCAGATATACTCTCTTTTCTCTTGTCTTTATTGCTCCTAATATCAGGTGCCCCTCCAGTGTGTGAAAATGGTATGAAGCCTGGAGGCCTGGCAAAGGATGAAGAACAGAGAATGGGAATATAAAGGGACAGACCATTTTTGCTCAGCTCTAGACTTTTTTTTTTAATCAGCTGTCATGTGAAATAATATCAGAACAGTGTAATGATTAAGAACATGATCCTTGAAATGGAAATCTGCTGCTTTACTAGCTGTGTGATCTTAGGTATTTAACCTCTTACACGAGTCCTTCCTGTCTCTTAGTGTTGTTCCTAAGGGTTGTATGAGATCATGTATGTAAAGTGCTTTAACGCAGTACCAAGCATACTGCTTGTACAATCAGTAAATAGTTTCTACTGCTGTTATTGGTATTTTTGTAGAATTTGCTGGAAATAGCATATTAATAAAATTACAGTTGAGATTATATATGATTATGCTGCATACAAAGAGGCGTGAGGAGAAATCTCAATTATTTGGTTGAATTAGAATTTCAGCACTTATATACTTGATCAAAATAAACAAGTATTTTAAGTATTGAAAGTTTTGGTGTTTTCATCTTCTGAAGTACCTATTAACACTTTGAACATAAAGATTAGTTATTTCTGTACCCTTTGACCAAAAGCAAAGCTGTCATTTAAAATTCTATTTTTATGTATATAAAAATCACATAGTATCGGGATGAAGAAGACACAGTTAACAAGTGGTGAGATGTTTATATACATTATCAACTTATTTTACTTAAGAAAACGACTTGAATATTGTTGCGGAAAAGTCAAAAGTAACTTAGTAGAATATTTATTTTAAAGTAAGGATTTTCAACAGTACAAAGTCACTTTACTATTTGGTCCAATCCCCTTTGAGGACTCACAGTGTTTGATATTGATTACTATCGTTTTTCAAGATAGTGTTAGGAATATAGAAATTTACGTAGATTTTATAAATTTTATAGATTTTAAATTGAAACTTGAGATAGGAAGAATTTAGGTGTCTGTTACCTGTTTTTCATGAGTCATTTTTTAAAAAACTTTTTCCAGATGGAAATTACTATCTTTTAAAGATCCTGCACTGTAGTCATAATTTGGACAAATAGAACTTGAGTTGTCTTTCTATGTACACACCTGTGTATGCACACACACACACTTTTTTTTAAACTTTTGAAGCATAAATCAGAAAGCATTATTCTACACTGAGGGAAGGATTCCTTTTGTCTTCTGTCAAACATACTGATCTGATTTGGTATTATCCCCTTAGGTGTAACTTTTATTAAGTAATTCTGGTATTTCTGTAGTCATATAGAATAAATTAAGTGAAAAACAGACTTGATCCAAGAGCTGGGGTGTGTTACATAGATCAGCTTTCAGAATCACTTGATTTAGAGTAGAACACTTAGGCTACTGATTTGAAATGGAGATGAGTACTTAAACAGTTTTAGTGTTTTCAAGTTTCACAAAGGTTACAATTCTCTTCTGGTGATTTATCCCTTAATAATAGAATAAGAGGTAAAAATGATTGTTATTAGATTTAAGAAACATTCTGACTAAATTAAGATTGACAAATTTACATATTTGTATGGAATAAAAACACTATTTTAATAGGTTGGTATTTCTTGATTTTAAAATTCATGATGGAGTCAAACAAAATTACTGTGAAAATACTTGTATCATAACACTCAGTAAAGTTTTTTGTTTTCCTTTATTTTAAAAAACTTGATAAAAGTGCATTGTATACATTGTTCATCCTAGAATTGTGTTTGTCAAACATTTGTAGTTTTCCCCATCCCTCCCAAAAAGATTTTTAATTGGTGATTCAGAGTATTTGTCATCTACCAAATTAAAAACTGCAGGTTTGTAAACTTGGCACTCCAAGAAAGAAATAGGTGCCATAAAATGATTAAGTATTGGCATGTGTACACCCTTTGTCAGGAAATAAACTTCCCATATGTTGCATTTTGGCAGACATGCATCTTAAAAATGTATTGAATGAAACTGCACCTGCACTCTTTATCTTTTTCAGCTGTACATCCTATTTGTGCCTTTAAGTGACTACTTTTGCTTCGATTATCTTTACAGATATATTCGAAGTTAGATATACATGAAATTAAATGGTGGTGCTGTTTAAGAATGCAGTAATTGGTCTAATCAAATAACTCATTGAAATAGGAGTTTGGTTCTTAACACCAATGAGGAAACAAAACTTGTCTATTTTGAAACATTTAATAACTATAAAAATTTGAGCCTGAGACACATTAGTTTTTCACATTTTACCACGTCATGTCAAAATAATTTTCCCCCATATATTAATAAAAGAAAGTATTAATAAAAGAAATTTAAAAGAATATCTCAGTTATTTTTAAAAAGTAAATACTTTCGTGAGAACTGCATTGATGAAACATCTGAACTTTATAATGTGTTTGTGGAATAACTCAACTAAATCTTATTGCATTTAGAACCCTAAAATAGTCAGGTCAAAAAATTTATCCTTTGCACAAAGTTTCCTTAAAATTGATAGTGATGTTTTATTTACATTTAATTATATATTAAAATGAAAAGCTTAATCTAAAATGAAGGATCTTTTGACTGTCATTTCTTGAATTAAAATTTATGTGGAAAACATATGCAGATACATTTTATTGGCCCCTAACAGAAGACTTGAACCATTGATTTATGCATGCTTGTTATTGCATGTTAATACACAAATCTCCTTATACAGTTTTTTAAATAGATTCTTCTGGGAAACCTTTGTTGTTATATAATGTTATAGTTTTAAGAATTAACTTCTTCAGAAATTAAAAAAATACTTCTTGAATTTCTTTATGTGATGAGTTTTAACTAAAACTTGTCCTACAGATGTAATCAGTTCTAACTATACATGCTTTTAGCAATATTTACAAATTGCACATTTGAAAAAAAATTGTCTTTTCTAATGTAGTTTACGGTGGCGATACCTGCCTGCCTTTTCTTTTGCTGCGTTGGCACAGGCATTGTGCTTATTTTGTTGTAAATGGTTCCAGTATTTTATCAGTTCACTAGGCTGGAACTGATGAGAGGTAATTAGGTGGCTGTATTTACAGCTTGAATAAGAGACTCGCCAGTGATTGAACACAAACTCATTGGGAGGGGGTACAGGATCAATTCTCAACTTGGCAAGACAGATCCCTACATATACATCTTCCAAGTGCAAACGGCGGATACCTAAAGAAACTTTAAAAATCTTTTCTGCCAGATCTCCAGAAAAAACATAACCAGTTCCAGAACAGAAGACAGGATAACGCTCACTTGGGTAGAGGTCTGGTGGCATGTACCACTTGCTATCTTTGTTTCGATTGGGTGCATATCCTCGCATTAGGTAACCAGTGAAATAGTTATGTCTAGGAGGCAGATCTGGCTTCAGTAACTTATTGATTAAATATTCAGTGTTGACAAACATGTCACTGTCAGTTTTCATAACATATGGAATATGTGGACAGTATGTTGCAACCCATTTCATGCCCATTAGTGTTTTGATGGTCAAATTATAGTACGTATCTAAGTATTCCTGTTGAATTATATCATGATATTGTCTGCTTTCTTCCAGTATTGCACGTTGAAGGTAGCCATTTAGCTTAATACTTAAGCCCAACAAAAATATTCTTGTGATTTGAATACCAGGTGCTAGACTTTCATTGCCCCAAGTTTGCCGAATAGCTCTTCTAGCTTCTATTTGTCCAGGCTCTGCAGCTATTAGTAGTATTAAAAAAGGACTTTTCTCTTGGCATTTTTCAGGCTCATTAATAATATATTTGAAATGGTAAGAATTTGGATGTCCAGTACCTTTTTCATTGTAAATACTTCCATTGGCACTAAGTGTATTCTCCAGGCCTGTAACTCCTTGTGGTGACAGGTCTGTGTTATTAGAGTTAGTTGCTGTATGAGGCCTCAGGGTTTGAGGGACTGTTTCTTTCCAAATGTTCCGAAGGGAGCTGTGGTTTGTCTCACTTTTTGTTGACCGAAATCCTCGGAAAGTGTATGTCACAGGGTTTTCTTTGAATCCAGCTCTGCCTGGCAGCCAGTCGTGATGATTGAAAAACAAAAACATAGCAAAAAGAAACACTAGAGAAAGTATTCCAATAAGATGAGTGCGGAAGAGAGACCTCTTGGCATTCCAGGTCATCTTTGCAAAGCAGCAGTGTCTTCTCCTCCACTGAAGCATGTTGTAAATACCTGGTAGTGGTATATGAGAGATTGGTGACCAAAAATGTTTTCTTCTCCTTAATACTATTCTTTGGCAATCATTTTCTAATTCAGTCACATTGTCTCTCTTGTAGTCATTCTATAAAAATGAAGCACACACAAAAAAACAAACAAACAAACAAAAATGAAGCACAAAAGTTTACAGAACTGCCTGAAAGGGACTTTGGATACTAATATGATCAGGGCAAATAGGAATGTCTTAAGCTGTGAAAATATAACCCAGGAACGAAGCTTATAATTTATTTCCCCTTGGCAACATAACATCACTGAGAACAAGATTAATTTATTTAAAAATACACCTTTGTAGCACAGTGAACGTTTTAAAGAGATGAGGTGATGGATTCATTTCATTGTCTTGGTACACTGGTCATTTGTACTTTTGACCCAAGTTAAAGATTTAAAAGTTGCATGTATTCGAGAAAAATGTTACTAGATTTCTGAGAAAGGTTGTGTAAAAAGGCCTTAAGAGCAGATGGAAAATTTATTGGCATTAATTAAAATTGATTTGACATACTATTGGTGGTATGGTGCACAGTCAGAGGCCTTTTTTGTAAAATGGTCATGTATCAGTTGTGGGACAGACGGTGTGCAAGGTTGATTATGGCAGAGTTCTGTTAGTCACAGTACACTGCTTGGCATGTTTCCATTGGCCCCTACTGTGTTGAGAAAGTCAGTGAGAAGATGCACCTGCCAAAATTAATTTTCAGGGTCTAGTAACTTCAGTGTAGGATTTTTAGACAGTAATAAATGATTAACACTTTCAAAAATTTCAACTTTTCATTGTAAATATGAAGTATTCATGATATAATTGTTCTTAGACTTAAGATTAATTTTAAAATATAGCATGTGATTATCTTTGATTGTCTATGGCTTTGGCAGAACACTGTTACATATCTTGGTTGTGTCTCCATGTTAGAATTAAAAGAGCTACTTTGAAACCAACTGTTTAAAATTCTGAATTTCACACAATATATTTTTAAGTATCCTTGAGTTGTGCTTTATTCTAAATTTACATGCAGAGAATTTGTTAAACTTTTAGAACTTGTCATTAGCACAGTTAGAGCCCTGTATTTTAAAAAGGTTATGAGATGGCAATATGTGAGGTTCATGATGCCATATATTAAGAACTGGTTATGTTATCTTGCAACAAGGTTTTCAGTACATAGCACAGATTTGTTCACATTTGTTCTTAGTGTTTTTGTTGTTGTTTTTAGTTTTTGGGGACCAGTATGTCGAGGGAGTAGAGGTGGGCAAAGAGCTGTAGTTTGAATTCCATTAAAACAGGAAAAAACTTTTTGGCAAGAAGGAGTGATGAATATGTAATTTTAATTTTTCCAACTTTTTATTATGAAAATTGCTTCCTTAAGCAAAAGAAATCAATTAAAAAGTTTTAATATAGGAGCATTTATTTGAAATTACAGTGTATGTATAAATACATGTATGTATTTAGCCTGTGATATTGAGAGAGTCATGGTTAATATTAAATTTGTTTAACCTTGGCATAAATTTAATTACTTCTAGGAAATAGAATTTACATGGAAATCTTCATATAATTGAATAGTTATAAAGTAAAATTCACATACATAACGTTAAGTACTTTGAAAATATTGATTGAAAGTGTTAGACGTAAATGAATGAAAGTACTATTATAGTAGCAGCCACTAGGAGGAGCAAGTAGGTGGGAATTTGAACAAATATCTAAGGTCCAACCGTGTAGGCACCAGCGTTTGAAATTTCTAGTTTCTGAGATTACAGAGTACTTTTAGAAGTTATAATATTTCTAAAATGTAAAAAAATTAAACATTTTGAAAGATGTAAATGATTTTTTTAAGTTTGGAATTTTAAAACCAAATCATCTAGTATGCTATTTGTTAGAATTTATTTACATGAATTTAAACTCAGCATTACTGTAATGAAAACCAAGGCTATTCACTGTACCAACAAAACATAGTTCTGCTGTAAACTAAGCTGAAAATAATACAGCTGAGCATTCCGATTTAGAAACTCAGTGTTTTCCTTCTTGTGCTTGTAAATAGCTGGCCATTCTTTTAGACCAGGGAACTATTTTTAAGCTTTTATTTCCAAATGACATATTTGGTAAATAATAGTGACTCTCCACTCCACTTCATAAAGATACCAGTAGATATAAGGGTAATGTATATAAATTTAAAAGAAATGAAAGTTGCTTTTAAAATTTATTTGATAATCTGTTCTAAGTGTTACAAAGATAAATTAAGTGTATCTGTTTTCTGCTGATATAATAACACTTGGAATCTGGTTGAAGTCCAATCATACAGATTTTTTTTAAAGTGTAAATTTGATGGTGTAAGAAGGAGTAAACAATAAGGTCAGATGTTTGGATGTTTGAGTTAAAGGACTGAGTAAATGAATGATGGAAAATAATCGTAATTTATGTTGCTTTTATAAGAACAATATACCTGAAGATGTCTCAAAAGTATTTTAGTATTACAGAAAACAGCAAATTATTGCATATTGTAATGTAGCATAAATACATAGTTTTGGTCCTAATATGATTTTGTAACAGCGTGTGATAGAGATGCATCTTAATTTAGACTTCATGGTATTTGTATGTTTTAGATATTAAGCTGTTGAGATACTAAATCCATATATAACTATAAATCTCCCATTGATAAATGAAGTGTATGTGCCTAGCCTTTAAAAAATTCCTTATTAAAAGTTTCTCAGGTCTTATAAATTTTTTTGTTAAAAAGAATACAAAATTAAAATAACCATGCCTCCTTTTTATTAAATGATAAAATTATTCTCCAGTTATTGCCTGTTGTATTTTAATTCTTAAAAAGAGAGCAAAACAAGAAAGTTCAATAGTATGCAAAATAGTTCTGCATTTTTACATTTTTAGAAGAGAGATAGCTTTGGTTTATCTCTTTTTTGATATCTTTACATTGATGTGTATTTATAACTTGTGGATGAAGTTCATGGGGAGAATGTTACTGTAAAACGCTGTTCAGTACACACTCAGTTTTTATCATTTGGCTTTTAAAAGTGTTGATATCTTTAGTCTATTGGTGATGGTTTAATAGAAAAACTTACACTTTCATTTTGAGATGTATAGTTTATAAAACTGCTTAATTGGTGACTTCAGTATTGAGAGATAAGATACCAAGAGGGACTTGAAATTTTTATAACCATATTTTTTAGTACTATTTATTATTAGTCTTTATTAGAATAAAAATTCATGGTTGAGAGTGATGTTGAGGTGTAATAGAGTCTGGTAAACTTGTTTAATCTTCATTTTGGAATGCAGTACTTACATATTTTTTAAAAATGTTTTCCTTTTGTGATTATTAGATAATTACTGAGTTATGGTGTGAAATTGAGGAAAAATCAGAATCTTTGATAGATTTGTAAAATTTTAGAAATATCTTTAAGTTCTTGAGCCCTGAGTTGCTATTCTATGATTGTTGCTAAAATAGTTTATTTATCTGTGCCCTGCACACACATATAGTGGCGGTAGTTCATTACTGCATATTAATATAGCCTGGAAGCATAGTAGCTACATTTATATTTAATTTTTTGACCTTGTATTGCCATTTGTGGGTATTTTTGTATCAAAGTATTTCCATATTATGTTTTTGAATTTCACTTCTAAAATGATAATCAGAGACACCGTTAAATTTGATCATTTGGAATCAGTCTTTTACGTAAAATATAAGCTATTTAAAATAGTTAATTTTTAAAGCCACTATTGATGTCCCTTTGTTTAAAGTTCTATTCATGGGCACTATAATAACACGAGGCTCTATTGTGGGGTTATGCATAAACTAACACTACCTTATGTGATCTTATGTTAATGCTTTCCTTTTAGTATCTTCTTGTAGCATGGTAATACTTAAAATTTGTTGATACTGTCTTTGGTTGTGTTCATTATCTTCATTTAGGGAGATGTTGGAGGGAAGATTTTGTTACTAAAAGCTGTTACATATTAAGGTTTTGTTTTAAAAGGACTTTGAAAAAAAAAACTCTTAAGGTTTTCCTTGCTATTTAATGAAATTTCACTGCATTGTCTCTTTTGATAGCCATTTTTAAGAGAGCATTTAATTTACTAGATAAGGATTCAGTATGACCTAATTTGATAGAATATTGCTGTGTTTTTTGTAAAGGGCTACAGATTTTTTTTTTAAGTTTAATTTCTTAAGGAATCCTTTAAACACATCTTCTTCTTATTTGCCTTTTCCCTCTGATGTCTATAACCCAGAATTACTCCAAGCTACATATTTAGCTGCATAAAGCAGTGACAGCTTGTCTTCTAAACAATGACAAATTTTAAAATCAGATATTAAGAAACCTTTTCATAGTTTCAAGGGCAGTGAACTGTATGAACTTGCTTATTAGGTATTAGTGCCTCCAGGGCTATAAAAAGGTAACACATTTAAATGACTATCATATACAAGATATTGACATACCTTCCTTGGTCAGGCCATTTGTGTGAAGAGGATTATGCCCACTGAAAATACTTTTGGCACGCCATCACTTCAGCAAAGAAGATGCTATCGAACATGCGCACATCCCCCAACAGTCTGCCTCCTGCGATTGCTTTTCACAGCATCCAAAGTGTCCATCTGTCTGCTTGTCTTCAAGTTACCCTCCTTGTTCATATGGGTCCTAGTCTTCTGAAATTTTCCCTTTCTTTCATTTTCTCTCTTTGGTTAAACAAAAGAGCTGTAGTTGCCCGTTCTGCTTGTAGCACTGTTGACTCTTCCCGACAGTTGATGCATTGAAGCTTTTTACATCTGCTATTTTCCTGGCTGGACAATGCAGTGCTGTGTTCTCGTCTCAGTATCCATATTTCTACTAATAACACTGAGCTGCAATGTAAAGCAGCCAGAGCTAAAATGTAGTGCTTCAGTTGTGTTGGAAAAGAATAGGATTTACCTCTCTTCTTTCGTTGTTGCCTGGCAGCTGCAGGAAGGATTTTGAGCAGTTTTAATGGGGTTTTAGTCTATAATATGAAATCCACGGTTCCTCAGCTGCTGCACAGGCAGGCAGCAGTTTAAATGTGGGCTTGACAGATGCTCTCTCTGACAGAGCAGAATTTAACGTCACTGCTTGGCTGAATCCCACGTGATTGTTTGCATTCATTTTGACTAAAAACCTAAGGTAGGGAGAAGCTTAGAGATTTTGCTTTTATGTGATAAATTATATATGTTGAATGCAAGTGTAGTGATGAGTGAATAATTTGAAAATGTGATGATTATGAAATGAATGGTTATGATTTTATTTTTTCCAGCTTGCTTCCTTTTTTAAACTTTATTCTTAAGTACAGGCTAAGTGTTTTCTGTGTTAGATGTTGGTTTTCATGTTTCTTACATGCTTTTATAGGGTGTAAGCAGTATAAGCTTTTGTGTGTAAGTTGGTGTAATTTAACCCCTTCAGTGCATTCTCTTCTTGAAGTTTTTTTTTCTCTGCTTTCAAATTGCTCTTGATTTTACTAATATGTAGTTAAGACCTATGGTTTCTATTGAAACCATATATCTTTGTAACTTAGATCTCCTCCCCACCGATCCCCCCGTTTTCTGGGGTTTGTATAAATAAGCTGTCATGGATTACTTTACTAATGCATGATGTGATACAGCCTATTTCTTTTTTGCTCTTATGTGGTTTTTGGTGTTCTTGATGGCAGAAAACTTTATGTTAAACCACTTTTTAATGTTGTCATTTACTTTTTATTTATTTTTCCTTCCCTTTAAAATTACATGTATCGTAGAATTCAGTAAAATGATGTAATAGATATAGCACACTTGTACAGGATCTGGGGGGTAATGAGATTTTACTAATTATGTTTACTTATTCTAATGTTTCAGAAAGATTTAATAACTTGCCATGAAGCAGATTTTATTAGCACTACATACTCACTGAGATTTTTCTAATATGGTTAGTTTCTGGGGCTGGCACCTTGCTTCTTTTCTTACTGCAGAGCAGTAGGGAAGGTTTTTTTAAATTTTTTGTTGTGGTAAATAGCCTTTATCATCAGTTTTTCCTCTGAGACTCTAGGGACAGTAATTCAATCCTAGAAAGTTATAGTTTTGGAGCTTAAGCTAAAGGTTAACAGTTATATACATATTCTTCATCTCACCTGCCTCCACCATTAATATCTGCTATTTCAAATGAATATGAATTTATATTCTCTGATATTAAAAACATTTTTGTCGGCATATTTTTGAGCTTTGCTGATGAATTGTGCTTTGTAGTTTTGAGAACCCTCACTGTATTAGAAATGTTAGAAGGATCGTTAAAGAAAAAAAAAAAGAATTTTATAAATTGGAAACCTAAAGCCTAGACTGAACTTTGACTTTTCCTAGTTAAGTTTGAAGGAGAGGACTAAAACCCAACTTCCTTGTAGTCTGTATCCACCCATACTATAATTCTCACTACCGTTTTGTTTTTAAAATTAGTTTACTAGTTAACAGAGTAATGCTTAAGAACTTACTTAAAATAACATTTTCCAGAAGTACAGGTGCATTTTTGTAGATCAGTATTTATCAATGATTCTTTACATAGGATTTGACTATGAAGCTAGCCACAATGACCATTGATGGAGTATTTACTCAAAATCAGATTGTGTGCTAAGCTTACTAGAGCTGTTATGCAAATGGCTGTTTTCTAATCGTTTTATTATTGTAATATCCACTTAAAAGATGCGGAACCATTGCCTGGAGTTGTAAAATAATTAGTCCAAATGTCAGATAAATACTGATAAGAATAGAGGCCAAGCTGGGAATTGAAGCAAGATCATCTAAATTCTTATCCTCTGTTTTTTTTTTTTTTTAAATCTATCTAGTACTATCATTATTCTCTGTTCTTAAACTTTTTATTACATGGCACTGCTAGAGAAATTGTGGGATTTATTTTTTTTCCGAACACTGGCACAGCATACCCAGGAATCATTAATAGAATAATAAATGAATGTTTATATTTTCACTTTTTCAACAGGTACATATTGATTAACTACTGTGTACCAACACGCGCATTTAGGCATAGCTTATTAAGTATAGGGGATACAAAGTTGATTTAGAGACATTCCCTACCCCTTTCTCCAGGAAAGGACTAAATAATAATTATTCTTTGCCAGTTCTTTTGATTGGATTTTTTTAAATGTCTCCCTGGATTATTATAGATTTTGATTATTAAGAGAGTTATATGGGTAACCTACTCATTAGTGGGTCCCTCCAGTATTGGGTTGAGTCCCTGAATTTCCAGTGGGCCCCCCCCCCCCCCACCCGAACTGCTTGTTATGGGACAAGTATTTAAACAGCAAGAAACTTCCAAATATTACTAACAAAAGGTGCCTGTGTACTTAACTGGAATTTACTTCATACTTTAAAGTACAGCCGCAACCTCTTTCTTTCTGTCTTTTTTTCTTTTTTGAGACAGAGTTTCGCTGTATTGCCCAGGCTGGGGTACAGTGGCACGATCTTGTCTCACTGCAACCTCTGCCTCCCAGGTTCAAGAGATTCTCGTGCTTCAACCTGCCGAGTACCTGGGATTACAGGCGTGTGCCACCACACCTGGCTAATAGTTGTATTTTTACTAGAAGCGAGGTTTTACTATGTTGCCCAGGCCGGTCTCAAACTCCTGACCTCAGGTGATCCACCTGCCTTGGCCTCCCAAAGTGCTAGAATTACAGACGTGAGCCACAGTGCCCGGCCAACCTGTTTGTTAATTTTAAGTTAAGCTAGTTAAGAACTTTACGTAAAGTTCGGGAAAACAGGGCAGATGTGAGATAAAAGTCCACTTAGTAACTTTTTCTAGCAACCTACGTGTTTCCAGTCAAGAGAAACTGTAAAAATCTTATGACAGGAGAGCTTGTAGAAGTTCTTCCTTTAGTCTAGTTTCTTTTAACATCTGAATTCTATGGTTAAACTAACTCAGTAAATGTGACAGGTTTCTTTTTCAGATTCAGCAAACTGGAAGCTATTTTGTTAAGTTTTATAGTTATAAATGGCTTGTAATTGTCACTTGCCTAAGTCTATTTTTAATCTTACAACACATCCGTGATGGAAAAATAGGTGGCCATTACTATGTGCATCATGGCCAGAGCTGTCCAGGCTGGTTTTAGCATTTTCCTGGGCATGTCTAGTATAGACTTCAAGGAGTCAGAATTTAAAGACAGGAATTGTAATGCCTCCTAATTCTCAGTTTTTACTGGGTGTAGAAGTAATTATTTTTGTATTCTTGTAGTTAATGATTTTGAATATGTTGAATCAGATGTAAATCTGCTGTTCAAGTGGCTATTAAATAGTAACTCATGGAGTTACATCATCTATTTATCTATGTATGTACATTCAACGATATGTCCTTGGTAAAAAGATTAAAAGAGAAAGGTAGGGGGAGAGCACTTCAACCAGGGTGGATGATTTTCATCTAATGGGAATGAACAAAATCCTTGAGTAACGTTACAAGGGAGACATGAATCTGGTCTTCTTATGTTGGTCTCCTTTCCTGTTCGTGCTTTATTATGAGTGGTTGGTCCCTGAATTCAAGGAATTAATTTCAGCTAGGGCTTACCAGAAGTACCAGCTATTTTTTCCTATGTTGGACAAAAATCTTAATGTTTTAGATCAGGTATAATTTCCACCATGCCACTCTGAAAACTGTCACTTGACACAATTATTTAGAGACCAATTTTAGTTTTATTAAGATGACTAGACAATTTTGCATAATGTTTGCTTGGAGTTTATTTCTCTCGACTGTTTTTATTTATAATCAGATGCAGTCTTTTTCATTACATAAAAGATTTGGACAAATGGCTTGTTTTTGGTTATTTAATGTTAGTATAGGTAGTTTCCCCTTTTTGAAGAGAAGTAAAATGTTTATTAAAAGCTTGTAATTTTCCTCTAAAGTCAGTGGATGATTTATGAACCAGCTTTACTTTCCTTGAACTCACAAAGCAAGAATTAGCCTGATTGCAAATAAGCAATCTCAGAATGACCACAAGTGTCAGTGTTTGCCTGCCTTATTTTTCTCCTTCAGTTTTCTTGTGCAGCAGATACGCATGTTGTTTAAGAATTTCTTTTGACTTGAAAACAAAGCTAAATTTAAGTGTCTTATTCAGAACTAATTATAGATACCTTTATCTGTTTTAATTCATGCAAACTTTTAACAATGAGCATTTACAATCAACAGTGATTTGGCAAATACTTTATTATGCTTGTGTATTCCTTGGTTTTTCTGAGGCACAGCTATTTCAGTCAGGAATAATACTCTTAGAGCTGTGGTTCTCAAGGGGGCAGTGGTAGGGGTAGTACTGCTTTCTAGGAGGTGTTCTAGAAGTTTGTGAGGATGTTTCTAGTTAACAGAATTATTTTTAAGGGTATTTTAGGGCCAGGGTAGGTAGTAGTCCAGTAGTGTGTGGGACAGTCTTTGTAAACAACAAAGACTAGCTCTGTGTTCTGCAGGACTTCTGAGTGTTTCATTGGATATCTATGTAGGTGAAACACTTTTTTATAATTAAGTAAATTTAAAACATTGTTGGAACATAAAGTATATTTTGTTCAGTTTTAACATGCACTGAATTATCTCTAGAAATGTAATTACAGTGTACAATGAGGGAAGCTTGTACTTTGCTTTGTTCTAAACTTGGCCAGTGGTTCACCATTTCAAAAAATCAGATTATGTTCATGGCATTTGAGTCACCAATATACCAGTCTGGGCATTTGTAATTGTTATATTCACTGTGACTTTACGTGTAGGTATTAGCATCTGGTTAGTATATCTTCTGGTGTAATCATGTCTGAGACTTAATACTGAAATGCATATTTTTATCATAAATCTCTCTTTTTTTTTTTTGTTTTTTGAGACAGTCTTGCTCTGTTGCCCAGGCTGGAGTGCAGTGGCGTGATCTTGGCTCACTGCAACTTCCACCTCCAGTTTCAAGTGATTCTCCTGCGTCAGCCACCCGAGTAGCTGGGATTACAGGCGTGTGCCACCACACCTGGCTAATTTTTGTATTTTTAGTAGAGTCGCGGTTTCGTCATGTTGCAGGCTGGTCTCAAACTCCTAACCTCAAGTGATCTGCCCACCTCGTCCTCCCAAAGTGCAGGGATTATAGGCCTGAGCCACTGCCCCTGGCCTTTATCATAAATCTCTTTAAAAATTTTATTTGTATTAGTGTATTAATTTTTGAAATATATATGTAGATTGGTTATATTACCTGTGCATTTCATTTCAGGTAGTTAGAAGGGTCATTGTAAAGTATTTCTTATATAAATACTTGTTCTATGTAAATTAAATATAAAAGGGATGTGTTGAATTTGATAGAACTGTGACATCCACTGGGTCAGCACCTTTGAATAAATTATTTCAGGCAGCTTACTCTCCACTCTGCAAACCCAGCATATTCTTGATATTTAAAATTATTAACACTATTAATTTATTTAAAGTATAACAATTTGTAAATTCAAGTATATGTAAAATATTGAAACTTAAAATTCTACTAAAACTTTGCAAAGAAGCATAGTTACCCAAATATAAATTATTAGTATCAGAAAGTATTTATTTTAATGGCTGTAGTAGATACGAATAGAAAGCAAGTGTTGGGAGCCAAGCATGGTAGCTCATGCCTGTAATTCCAGCACTTTGGGAGGCCGAGATGGGCAGATCACCTGAGATTGGGAGTTCAAGACCAGCCTGGCTGACATAGCAAAACCCCCTTTTTACTAAAAATACAAAAATTAGCCAGACGTGGTGGTACATGCCTGTAATCCCAGCTACCTGGGAGGCTGAGGCACGAGAATCACTTGGACCTGGGAGGCAGAAATTGCAGTGAGCCAAGATCGCGCCACTGCACTCCAGCCTGGGCGACAGAGTGAGACACTATCTCATAAAAGACAAAACAAGAAAGCAAGTGTTGGAAGTAAGTAAATAGAACTTTTTTTTCCAAAAGGGCTTTTCTGAAGAAAGAAGGGAACATTAACATACTTGATTCATGTAGCCATCTTCAGTATGATTGGTTATGGCCCGATTAGAAATAGGGACTTCAGTGTAAAGGAACTTTGCAAAGTGCCAAGGTCTGACCCACAGAACCAGGCTGCACGATGGATGAATAACATACCCAGACACTGATATTCAGTGAAAGAGCAGGGGGCCACTCACAGAAGGAGTGGCAGCCGTGTGCCAACTACCTGGCCTTGCCGGCATTTATTCAGCACAGATTTAATGACAAAGGCATTGAGTCAGCACACCTGTGGTTAATTAATCTGGTCGCCCTCC
This sequence comes from Nomascus leucogenys, assembly GCF_006542625.1. Classification (NCBI taxonomy): domain Eukaryota; kingdom Metazoa; phylum Chordata; class Mammalia; order Primates; family Hylobatidae; genus Nomascus; species Nomascus leucogenys. Next base: position 22,413,151 of record NC_044389.1, on the reverse strand, counting down.
GCTGGAGAGAGCAGTCCTATGAATGAACAAAGGCCAGTCTTAGGACCACATGTGTAAACAAGCTCTTTAGATAAACTCCCTTACATTCCTTTTTACCTACTCTAAGCTATTAACTCAGGGTAACAGAATTAGGCTGCTTTCAGCCATAACCCTATCCAGAGGCTTTTGCAAAACCTTCTGGCCTTCCAAGGTTTGCATTTTTCCTATAATTTTATAATTTCTCCCACCACCCTGACCAAACCCCTACAGCAAAGCAGACAAGAGACATGCAAAGGTTATAGGATTACAGACCAAGAGATAATGTTTGACTTTTAGGGTTTGATTCTGTGCCCTGCCCCCAACTTCTTAGGCTATATAAGGGGTTTGCTAACCTTTGGCAAATACATTAGGCATTTTTTATATGCAAGCTACAGGGGGTTGTGAGATGCATCATTAGGTTCCTTTCTTTGAAGAAATGGATAGCCTTGATGGATACATAGATCATTATAAAGATAGCAAAATAATTGGAAATAAGTGTTATTTAAATTTTGTCTTTCATATATAAACTCTTATGAAATTCATGTGGTGTCACTCATTTTCACTGTGTTTTGATACTTTTGTGTTCCCAATTGAACTTGGTTTGTATTATATTGTTATTCTTTTAATTTCTCATGCATTTCCTATATTTTCACTCATTTTAAATAAGATGTGATCTCAGAAAATAGAATTGCTGAGTTTTAGTGAGCCAAAAAAAGAAAAATGTAGTATTTCTGTTTATATCCTCCATTTATCCTTAATTATTTGCTGATGAACATATTGTTTCTTTTTCACTGATTTTCTCTCACCTTTTGAGTTTTATATACCATTTTCTAACTTTTCACAGAATTTATTACTGTCTCCAGAACTTACAATGTTCCAGAACATTTCAGCTGTCTTACTTGTAGAGTGTGTGTGTGTGTGTGTGTGTGTGTGTGTTTGTGTGTGTGTGTTGTGGGGCAGTGATGGGTTTCAGGTAGTTAAGTATACACACAGATTTGTTTCAGTGTAGCTTCCTCAGTCAGTTTATTGAATCTTACTAAATGTTTTCTTTTAAAGCTTGTAAATTGTTACTTATCTTTCTACCTGTATGCCAGTAACTATAATTCTGTGTTTCCCAAAACAGCTAAACTAACAACTGATTACAAACATACCCTGTGATAGAAGGAACTAGGCAGGATAATATGTTTTAATTTACATGGAACAAAAGAAGAGCAAATTTATATGGTATACCATTCTTCTACCTTTGAAGAAACCCATTTTGGATTATGTCTTCAAACTTAATCAGTTAATTGCACATTCAAGGTTGCACTACAGTGGCATTGTTTTTAGTGAAAAGGTATTATTTACATTAGAAAAATGAAATTTCAGAGCAGAATTGGACCTTTGAGGTCATCTAAAAATTTATTTTTCTCGCTTTATAGGTGAAGTAACTTAAGACCCTGAGAGGCAGTGATTTTCTCAAAGTTCCTCACTTTGTGGCAAGTCAAAGCTGGAACATAGCTCTTAAGACTTACAAATCAACTTTTTTCACGCTGATTAACACTTCCGGTTACTTGGTATATTCTTTTAGTTCATGGACCCATATGTTACACAAATGATTATGTGTACCGTCTACCTTATCCACGTTTCTCTGCCACTGTAAAAATAATTCTGCCAGTTTTAAATGAACATAGTGGTTTTATTAAACCTCAGAGAGACATATGACAGAATCATTCACCTGTGCCCTAAGATAGGAGATCATTATAGACTTTGATATTAAAGGAGAGCAATACACATGCTTTGGATTTTTGCTAATTGCAGTTCTGTGATAAAACATTTCAACTACATTCACATGGATGTCATTTTTTAATCAGTAGATAAGTAAATGAAAAAAGTTTTTCTAATATGCAAGAGTACCACTTTTAAAGATTTTGTGATTTGTATCACCTTTTCTCTCTTGATTCCAATTTGAATTGCTGTATTAGTCTGGGTTCTCTAGAGAAACAGAGCCAATAGAATCTGTTTCTATATCTGTTTATAATTTGTGAAATAAATCTCTATGTGTGTATATATATATACACACACACATATATAGATTTAGTATATTATTAGTGTTTATTTTACTGGTGGTTTAACACACAAAACGTATGCACACCTATGTATATATGGAGATTGTTACAATGAATTGACTCACACAGATATGGAACCTAAGAAGTCTCAGGATCTGTGTCAGCCAGCTGAGAATGCATTCTCTTCTAACTCTGCCCTTTTGTAATATTCAGAATGAATTTGATGAGGCCTACTCACATTAGGAATGGGAATCTGCTTTACTCAATCTTCCTGTTCAAACGTTAATCTCATCCAGAAACACTGTCACAAACCCACACAGAATTTTTTTTTTGTCCAGCCTATTTCATTTAGCATAATGTTTTCAAGGTTCATTTGTGTTGTAGCATGTATTACAATTCCATTCCTTTGGAAGGCTAAATGACATCCCATTGTGTATATATATATAATTTATCTGTTCATGTGTTGATGTTCATTTGAATTATTCCTACTTTTTGCCTATTGTGAAGAATGCTGCTGTGAACTTGGTTGTAAAAATATCTGTTTAAGTCTGTGATTTCAAATATTTTTGGATATATATACTCAAACAGAATTGTTGGGTCATATGTTAATTCTTTGTTTAATTTTTGGAGTACCATCATACACTTTTCACAATAGCTGTGCCATTTTGTGTTCCTGCCAGTCATGTATAAGAATTCCAATTTCCCCATATTCTCATTTATACTTGTTATTTTCTTATTTTGTTACTGGATTTTGATAATAACCATTCAAATGTATTTGAAGTGATGTCTCATGGTATTTGATTTGCTTTTCCCTAATGATTAGTGATGTCTGGTGTATTTTCATGCACTTAATAGCCATCTGTATCTCTGGAGAAATACCTATTCAAATCCTTTGCCCGTATGTAAATTGGCTGGTTAGTGTTTTGTCGTTGTTGAGTTGTAGGAGTTCTTTATATAGTGTGGATATTAATTTCTTATATGCGTGACTTGCAAATATTTTTTCCCTTTCTGTAGGTTGCCTTTTCACTGTGTTGATGTCCTTTGCACAAAAGTTTTAAATTTTGATGGAATCCAGTTTGTTTCTTTTTCCGTTGCCCGTACTTTTGGTTTCATATCCAAGACATCAGTGCTAAATTCAGTTTCATGAAGCTTTTCCTCTGTTTTCTTCTAAGAGTTTTATAGTTTTCACTCTTGAGTTTAGTCTTTTGATCCTTTTTGAGTTAAATTTGTACATAGTTTTAAAGTAATGGTCCAACTTCGTCCTTTTGTGTGTGGCTATCCAGTTTCCCCAGCACCATTTGTTGAAAAGGCTGTCCTTTCCTTATTGAATGGTCTGGACACCCTTGTCAAAAATTAGTTGACCATATATGTGTGAGGTTATTTCTGGGTGTTCTGTTCCATTAATCTGTATGTCTGTCTTTATGCCTCTTCTGTTCACTGTTGCTTTGCAGTAAGTTTTGAAATCTGGAAGTTTGAGTCCTCCAACTTTGATCTTTTTCACGATGAGTTTGGCTAAGTATTTGAGGTCCCGTGAGATTCCATGTAACTTTTAGGATGAGTTTTTCTATTTCTGCAAAAATGTTGAGTTTCGATAGGGATTGTGTTGTGCTTCTGATAGTATAGAAATCTTAATATTTTTCTAGTCCGTGAACACAAATGTCTTTCCATTTATTTGTGTCTTTAATTCTTTTAGCAATATTTTATAGTTTCAGTGTACAAGTCTTTTGTTTCCTTGGTTGAGTTTATTCCTGAGTATTTCATTCTTTTTAATGCTATAGTAAGTGGAATTGTTTTCTTAATTTACTTTTTGGACTGTCTATTGTTAGTGTATAGAAACACAACTAATTTTCGTGTGTTAATTTTGTATTCTGCAACTTTGCAGAACTTGTTTATTATTAATATAACTTTTTTGGTGTCATTTCTAGGTTATTTAACATACAAATCTTGTCATCTGCAAACATAATTTTACCTCTTCCTTTCCAATTTGAATGCCTTCTGTTTTTCTTGCCTAATTTCTCTGGCTGGAACTTTCAGTATTATGTTGAATAGAAGTGATGAAAGTGGGCATCCTTGTCTTGTTCCTGATCTTAGGGACAAAGCTTTGTCGCCATTGAGTATGATGTTAGCTGTGGGTTTTTCATATGTATCTTTATTATGTGGAGGACATTTCCTTCCATTCCTAGTTGAATTTTTAAATGTTTTAATGAAAGAGTATTAGTTTTTGTCTTTTTTTCCTACATCATTTGAGATTACTATGAGGGTTTTTCACCTTTATCTGTTAATGTGGTGTATTATTAAATATTAATACATTGATTTTTCATATGTCGAACCACCTTTGCATTCCAAGAATAAATCCCATTAGGTCATGGTATATAATACTTTTAATTTGCTGCTGAATTCAGTTTGCTAGGTCGTGACTTATCCTTATATAAAGAGTGTTAAAAGAAAATTGTTTAACAGTTATTAGTCCCACTTTTTTTTGGGCAGTGAGCTGAAAATACACAGACAGAAACACATGCATATTGCAAGTAACTAAATACATATGTAATTGTATTAATAATTTTTTCATTTCATGTATTTATTATCGATCTCCTTCATTAGATTGCAAGCACCATGTGGGTAGGGACCTCGTGCTCTTGTTTATATTTCTGCATTTCTGTTTTCTTATTTGGCACTTAACTATGCTTTCAGTAAGTGTATGTAGAGGCTGGGTGCGGTGGCTCATGCCTTTAATCCCAGCACTTTGGGAGGCCGAGGCGGGTGGGTCACTTGAGGTCAGGAGTTCAAGACCAGCCTGGCCAACATGGTGAAACCCCGTCTCTACTAAAAATAGAAAAATTAGCTAGGTTTGATGGTGCACACCTGCACTCCCAGCTACTGGGGAGGCTGAGGCACAAGAATCGCTTGAACTGGGAGGTGGAGGTTGCAGTGAGTTGAGATTGCGCCACTGCACTCCAGCCTGGGCAACAAAGTGAGATACCATCTTACAAAAAAAGAAAAAAAAAAAAAGTGTATGTGGAAAGAATGAATGTTTAATTCTCTTAATAATCCTGTGTGACAGTTATTTTTGCCATATTCATTTAATAGATAAAACAGTTTTTACTGGATGTAATAGTCATGAATCAGTAATTCTAAGGCAAATATATTTGTTTTAATTAGTCAGTGTATAGTGATGAAACACCTCCCATGCACCTGGCTGTATCAAGATTGGAGGAGTAATAGTTTCTGATGCGAAGTAAAGTACCTTGCAGTCTGATTGGGGGAAGCAGACAAATAAGTAGGGAATTATATAGTATAATGAGGTGTTATGGTCTGAATGCCTCCCAAAATTTACGTGTTGAAAATTAATCCCCACTGTGGTGATATTAAGAAGTAGGACCATTTGGAAAGTGATTAAGTCATGAGGGCATGGTCTTTACAAATGAATTAACGCCCTGTAAAAGGCTGGAGGGAATTAGCTTAAATCCTTTTTTGCCCTTCCACCTTCCACCATGTGAAGACACTGTCTGTCCCCTCCAGAGGATGCAACAATAAGACATCATCTTGGAAGCAGAGAGACACAAACCTGCAGGTGCCTTGATCTTGGATTTTCCAGCCTTCAGAATTTTGAGAAATATGTTTCTGTTATTTACAAATTGCCCAGTCTGTGGTATTTTGGTATAGTAGCACAAATGTACTAAGACATGATAAAGGTATCCACAAAATGCCAAAAGGTCAAGACAGGGGAACACTGGAATTATGGGAAGAGAGAGAACGAGGAAAGAGAGAAAAAAGTTTGTGAAGGGAAGTCCTCAAATCAGAGGTTACAAGGTATTGGTAGTTAGGAAGCATAGGCTTTGGATTCAAAAAGGCCCAGATCTGTTCTGCTTAGTAGCCATGTGACCTGGGGCAAGTAACTGGTTTTTGCTTGTTTGTTTGTTTTAGTTTTATTTTCTCATCGTACAATAGATGCAACATCTATCTTAATCAGTTTGTTTAGAGGTTGGGTGATAAGAGAGAACATGTCTCAGCCGTTTAAGTGGTTACTTCTCTGGAGAGAGTTTCTGGGCTTAGGGAAAGAAAGATAAATTTATTTTTAAATTTTATAGCCCTTTATCTGTATATTTAAAGGGAGGGAAGTACTATGCTTTATAAGTATGTTAATTGTTTTCTATGTTAGCAACATATTGTATACATATACCTCAAGGTTATAAGAAGTCTTAAGAAAATTGTGCTTTTTATTTGTGTTGAAATGTTTTGCTTCTAAAATCCTTTAAGTTTTTTAGCCTCATTGTAATTTGTCCCCAGAATTGCTGTTTCCTTTTTCTACAACAGGTTTCTCAAAACACTCTTTTAAGACTAGCTGGACATGGTGGCTCTCTCCTGCAATCCCTGCGCTTTAGGAGGGCAAGGCAGGAGGATTGCTTGAAGTTTGAGACCAACCTGTGCAACAAAATGAGGCCTGATCCCTTAAAAAAATGACTCATTCATGTGTTTAGAAATTCAGGCCAGGCGCGATGGCTCATGCCTGTAATCCCAGCACTTTGGGAGGCAGAGGCGGGTGGGTCACTTGAGGTCAGGAGTTTGAGACCAGCCTGGCCAACATGGTGAAACCCTGTTTCTACTAAAAATGCAAACATTAGCCAGACATTGATGGTGCGCACCTGTAGTCCCAGCTACTTGAGTGGCTGAAGCAGGAGAATTTCTTGAGCTTGGGAGGCAGAGGTTGCAGTGAGCCGAGATGGCACCACTGCACTCCAACCTGGGGGACAGGGCAAGACTCCATCTCAAAAAAAAAAAAAGAGATTCACACACATATTTAAACATTCTAATCTTTGGGAATTCTAATTATCCAGATTTCATAGGAATAAGTTACTTTTTAAAATAAAGGTAAAAGCATTCAAGGGTGTGACTAATATTTAAATAATTTTTAAAACGTATGTGACTTTTGCCCTTATTAATACAACAGAAAAGTAGATCGGAAACTCCTGGAGTCTGCATATATGTTCTATATATGTTTTCTTCATAAAAACTTTCAGGCCAAGCGTGGTGGTACACACCTGTAACCCTAGCACTTTGGGAGCCTTGAGCTCAGGAGTTTGATACCAGCCTGGGCAACATGGCGAAACCCTGTCCCCACCAAAAAAAAAAACAACAACAAAAAAAACAAAAACTAGCCTGGCATGGTGGTGCGTACCTGGAGGCTGAGGTGGGGAAATTGCTTAAGCCCCAGAGGTCAAGGCTGCAGTGAGCCAAGATTGCACCACTGCACTCCAACCTGGGTGAGTGAGATCCTGTTTTTTTAAAAAAAAGTTTTCAGTATTTCACTGTTTCAGGTAACATTTTAAAATTAAATATAATGTATATAGCGTATTCTTTTTCACTTGCAACAAAAATTTTTTTCTGATGGTATTATATATTACGATATTTATTCCACTCGTTTAAGCAGCACATACTGGTACTTTGCAAATATCAGAAGATTTTAGATGATCTCATTTGCTATAATAATGAAAGCAAGGATTGCTTGTAAACAGCATACTTGGTTTTGTATTTTTATTCTTCGAAAATGTGGTTTTCTCACTGTTTTCTCCTTCTGTGTTAATTCAGTTATTACTTTTCTAGAATGTCTCAAGTCTTGGTGAAATTATAATGCTTCTGACTTTTCAAGAGAAAGCAGGTTTTCCTCTCCAGTTAGCACAACTTGTCAGCTCTTTTGTTTTTGTGCCGATACCTTTCTTTTCCCAGCTGGATAGTGTTTTTTCTTCCAATCCAAATCTTTAAAAATATAGAATTGTCAGTCTGTTCCATATTCCAGATTATTTTTTCTGTTTCTTAATGCTTTCCGTGTGTGTGTGTGTGTGTGTGTGTGTGTGTGTGTGTGCGAGCGCATGCGTATAGCCTTTGAAAAATGACTTCACCTTTGTCTCTTCATCTTTAGGGTGGAGGGTGGTGGGGTTGATTTCTGCAATCCCTTATGCAGTGACTACTCCACCTTTACTTAAAAATAATGGAAATCAGAGTAGAATGTGCTTTTAGCCTCTTGGGTGTTGTTGGGTGGGGGGTCCTAGAAACGGCTATAAATTCATGGCGTGATTTGCAAAGAACTTCCCAGTTTTCTTCCAAGAAGGTCATATTCTACTGTTTTGTCATTAGTCTGTTGTTGTGTCACAGCTGTATAACTGTGTGTGTATTGGTGGGGCGGGTGTGTATACCAACTCAAAAATTAAAGTTATACTATACTGACCTTGACAACTGAAATTTTCAGTAAGCCTTGAGAAGACAAAATTAGGTAACATTTTTTTTTCTATTGCAACTGACAGGACTTTGATTCAACTGAGGCAAACGAAAGTGTGTGCGGGGTTTGTAGAGTGCTGAGATGGGAGATTTGACTCATGTAATCAAGAATGGTTAAGGGTAAAGTAGGTCTTGCAGGCCACTAGAAATAGATAGTAGGTATTATAAAGGGTATTATATTCTACATCTTTTCTTGCGTTATAGCTTAATTCTCTCTTTCTGCCAGTACATTTTCTCCATGAGTCAAGGGTCATCATCATCAGTGATTTTGGGCTTATTTCCTTGTAGCTAGTGTTTTTAACAGCTAGCTCTAGTCTATAAAAAATAATCCCAGAGAAGGACTTTTGATTGATGTAGTCTAGGATATAAACCCTTCCTAGTGACCAGGGGATAGAACTTATTGCCAAAAGGGAGTGATTGGGTCATCAAGCAAGGATTATTACTAGGAAAACAGAAAATATCCATTATTGGTATTTAAAAGGATCAAGTTTTGAGCTTATTCAAAAGTAGACAAAAATTCCTAAGGGTTACAGTTTATAGTGGAAAAGGTTTTTTTTCCCCATATTATTTACATATGCTTATACCTTTTGCCTGACCCATGTTGTAAAATTCGTACTCTTTGTTATATAGTACAGGTGTACAGCTAATTCAGTAGTTAGTTGGATCACTTTGGGTTGGTGTAGTTATCTTTATATGCACAGAATTTTTATTCTGGTGATTTTGAACTTAGGCTACTCTATTCCAAAAAAAAAAGAAGGGCTTTGATTTGAATCTAACCAGACTCATGGTTAAATGTGGACAGAAGATGTGTGCATATATGCGTGCTCATTGTTTTTCTGTCTCATTTTCTGTTTTTCCTCTTAAATCACATCCCCACGAGTCAGTATTTACATACTAGAATAGGTAAGTAATATGATTAGTTTACTCTTATTATATAATGTCTAGTTGATTCTTTATATAGGGGCTAATGTTCCTTTTAATGGATTCCTATTTAATGATTATGCCCTGGCTTCTGATTTTTTAAAAATCTAGGTGCAGTTCAGTTCAACTAGCTGCAGTGCCCAGAGCCTACTATGCTCCAGGTACTGGAATTACAAAAAAGAATAAAAACAGTTATGTCCCCTAACATGAACTTAGAGACAAATATAATCAGAAGGTTCCCCCACATCATGATGATGTTAAATATTTGATATGCTCTCCACCTTAATTATGACTCACTTTTTTTTTTTTTTTTTTTTACCTTTAAAGGTTTACATGAATGTAACATAATTGGAGGAAAACCATATCATAAGTATGCTTGATAAATTTTTACGAACAATACATCTATGAAACCAGCACCTAGAATGACTCAGTAGTAAATACACCAATATATTAATAATTAAATGCGCAATAGTGAGAATATTGGAAAAAGGATATTTTGCTGTCCTCAGGTGTCTTTTTTTTTTTTTTTTTCTTCTTGGAGTTTTTGCTACCTACCTGCTCCTGCGGCTGTTGTTTCTTGTAATAAAGAATGGTTTCTGTGATGTTCTAACTGAATGCTAGGAATACCACTGTATTGAAGTGAAAGTCTTTTTTCTCTTGTACTCATTTTTGTAGTCATTTTTTTTTTTTAAAATACTATGGGATAGCCTGCTATTTCAAACAGTTTTACCACGTTTACCATCTCAAATTTTGAAGAGAATGTAGTGTAATTATAATTAGTATTTAGCAGTATTTCTTTGGAAATGTTTTTTGTGATGCTAATATTGATTTTAATTTTTATGTATTTATGTACCTCCCCTGATATTTGTCAAATTTCCTTCTGTTATATACAACTAGTGTAAAGTCTTCATGAATTCATAGTTATGAAATTTACACTTGCAACTTTCTATAAAGAAAAATATATTATGAAATATCACTGTGAATGTGATTGAAACTATTGCACTAAAAACAGACATTTTAAGAATCTTAAGCATTTCAGAGGCATCTATCCTTGAGTATATAATTGATATACTTCAACACTTACCATATTTCCATGTACATCTTACATTTTCAGTAAGTATTGAGATTTGTTATTTAGTTTTTAAGATACTCTCATCTGCCCTTAATTCAAATGTAACATCTCTTCTTTATAAATGTGATTTTTCCTGAATATTTTAAAGGCATTTAATTATTTGAAATGTTTATTTTTTTAAATACATTCCAATATAACATATTTTAGGTTTTTCCAACAGGAGGGTATATATCATTTATTTATTTTGAGATTGTCTAGAGAAAAAAAGGTTGACTTGATTTTAGAACAGGCAGTGACATTTCTGAGAATATTAAAATTGTCAGCAGTTAAGCAAATCATTTAAAAATATTACATGCTTACAGTAACTACTCTGTAGTAACTAAGTTTATTTTATGCTAAAGATGTTTATTATGATCTCATGACTAATAGCATAAAAGATGAGGAGAGTTTTCATTTTTATTTTTTTCTTAAACTGTAGGTCATAACATATTCAGTGGAGTAACCTATTGAGTGAGAAAAACAGAACAAGAGACAGAGAGATATGAGATTTCTGTGCAATAATTAAAGTGTTTATTATGTAAAGAAACTTTGATCTTATACATCAATTCTTATTCTTTTACAGGAGGGTGCATCTGCCCGGAAGACTCAGACTCCTGCAGCCCAGCCAGTACCAAGACCAGGTAAAAATATAGAACTTTGCTTTTTGTTTTCTTTCAAAAGATCGTAACAGTGCAAGTTTTTTAGTATGTGTATAATGCTTTGAACAAATTTAAATTTTACTTAAAATACATTGCAAAGTCATGTTTCTTTGAAGACTGTTGATACTGTTTAAGCAGATCTCAAAACTGATAATATACATAAAATGCTTGCTAAACTTCAGTCAGCATCATTAATAAATCTTCATGTTTTTAGCAGAAAGACATAAAGAAATAAAGTGAAAGCATAGTAAATTATTTATTTTCCTATAGTGTATTAAGCAGCTGAACTGGATTTTGTTTTATATATATATATATATATATATATATATACACACACACACACATTTTTTTTGAGACAGAGTCTTGTCCTGTCGCCCAGGCTGTAGTACAGTGACGCCATCTCGGCTCACTGCAAGCTCTGCCTCCTGGGTTCATGCCATTCTCCTGCCTCAGCCTCCCATGTAGCTGGGACTACAGGCGCCCACCACCTCACCTGGCTAATTTTTTGTATTTTTAGTAGAGATGGGGTTTCACCGTGTTAGTCAGAATGGTCTCGATCTCCTGACGTCATGATCCACCCGCCTCGGCCTCCCAAAGTGCTGAGATTACAGGCTTGAGCCACCATGCCCAGCTGATATTCTTTACTGAAGTAATGTTTTCCCCAGTTTGATTCAAAGGTCATTGATAAAATAGGTTATAAAACAGTTTTTCAATAATGAATTTATACTATGGAACATTTACTTGAATAAATAGATATAGTGAAGAGTTAAAGAAAATTTTTAAGAAAATGTTTTCATTTTGGTTAAGATTTTAGAAACATGTTTTAAAACATTTTTAAATGTTTAAAAGCTATTTATGTATATCCATCCTTTCATCAGTTCTGTCATAGTTCTGTGGTAGTATGTACAGATGTGAATTTTTTTCCTGCAGCAGCACAGAATTATAATTTTGATAGAATCATATTCAGCTTTGATGCTTAGAACTTGAGATATCTGTGTTGAACACCTAAAATTCTGTATCATTTTTTAAAAATGTATTAAGCAAAGGTGGTATTGAAGTTATTTTAGAAAAATTCTTCCCCCTATTCCTAGTACCTAAAAAGACTGATCTTTATAGATCATTTAGATACCAACCCTATATTTATTTTTGGTCTTTCGGGTTTGTTTTTGGTGTTTGGTGTTTGTTTTATTTTTACATTTATTTAGCATAATTTCAGTGCTAGGCTATACCACCTGTCTCCCCCTCCCCCCCCCTCTTTTTTTAAACTCATCAGTGCCGTTGAAAGTGAGTATGAAGAAAGAAAATAAAGGATTGGAAAGGCACAGGCAAGAAGTTAACTGAATCTTCTGCATGAATTTCACAGTATCAGTAGTGCAGATTTGGATATCCTCCTATTCATAGTATGTACACAGGCTAATTCTAAAATTATGTAGATTATGAATATTAAATATTTTCTGGAGGCACATCAAAAGTATGGTACATGGGGCTTATATTGGGATGTTTTTGCAGTGTGATTTCCCTATGTCCTGTATTCATACTCCTCTTAGATGTGGCTAGTATTTCCTTTTTTTGTTTTTGTTTCTTTGACAGTAGGTTTGTTTGAAATTTTTGTCATTGCTGTTTTTAAGTAGGTATGGAGAAGAGGAGTGCTCTGTCAGCCTTGTTAGACTAGATTGGATGTAATTGATTAAGATGACATGACTAATTTTCAGTAGAGATATCATACCAGAATCCATCGTGAGAGTATAAGAAGAACAATTAAATTCAACAAATATTATTTGAATTTCTATATAATAGGCTCTTGTCCAGAAACTAAGAGAAGCTAAAGGAGCTTTTTACAGGAAGGAAGAAAAAAGTGAAGGAAATAGGGATGAACAGATGGGGTTGGGCCCAAAGAATACTGAACATGAAGTATAGGAATATTGTGGAGGCAGTTGAATCACAGATAAGAGAATCGTTTGTTTTTCTTTGTAAGGTAGGGATGGGAGGTTATGGTATGTCAGAAATGGTATTATATAAAAGGGGAAAAGCCACCACCTGAGGATTTTAACTTAGAATCTGTGATGTAAAATTTTTTCTGTTTCACATTTTCGTAAAATAAGTTAGTATATAAGGAAAGGGCTGGGAGAGGCACTGATACCTAAACAAACCATTTTGTTCAGATGTGTCTTGTGATAAAATTAAAGGGACTGGATTTTACTAGCCAGGTATGTGGCTAGGGGAAGATCATATGTGTAAAGTAAGGGGTTCTAAGTCTTTTCACCTCTTAATGTTCTAGCTTTTTAGCTAAAGTGCCCTGGGGATTAAACCAATGGAAATTACTCTGAATGAATGTCTCGTCATACCTCAGATATTCTAATGCTCATCCATGTGAACTTTCTGCTTTCTACTTCCAATTAACTGCTTCACACCCATACATCCACATTTCCTACCCACCATTCTAAAATAATTAAGGTTTTCTCTCTCATTCAGCAATAAGACTTGATTGGAATGGATAGTAGTAGTTTGAAGGCTTTATTTGTCCTAATTAGTGTATTTTTATTTTGCTGCCAAAATGTTAAATGCATCTGCTTATGGGGGTGCAGCCCAGTTTTGAAGGGATATTGTTTAATATCTGACATGTAGACTAGTATTATTTCTTTAAAATCTGAAAAATGTGAATGCCCATAATATATATGGCCAGTGTAAGAAGGGGGATTATAGAAGTATAACTGTTATTTGTTGGGTAGAGTTTGGATAATTTGGAAGTGAGAGACTGTCCCACCTATTCTCTTTCAGAGTGAGATACCTCAAGGGTGGAGTTCTGTTTTTGAGCATTTACAAATTTTTATATCTCATTTCATCAAATATTTATTTAGTGCTGTTGTGCCAGGCAAGTCTCTGGGTAAATTTAATGTTTTAAAGTGTTTACAGTTAAACACTTTAAACCTCTAAAGCTCTAAAAATTTCCAACCTCTCAGAATTCATTTACGGAATATAACTAACAAGAGGCACATGTTTTCCAGTGGATTCATAAATACAGGCATTTGAAAGTATCGGGGGAACCAGCCCCCAATATTTCAATGTAGGTTCTTTTTATTTTCCATAAGCGTCAGCCTGTCTGAGAAATAAAGAGAAAGAGTACAAAGAGAGGAATTTTACAGCTGGGCCTGCAGGGGTAACATCACATATTGGTAGGTCTGTGATGTCCCCTGAGCTGCAAAACCAGCAAGTTTTTATTAGGGACTTTAAAAGGGGAGGGGTTTTTATTAGGGATTTTAAAAGGGGTATACGAACAGGGAGTAGGTCACAAAGATCACATGCTTCAAAGGGCAATAAAGATCACAAGGCAAAGGCAAAATTAGAATTACTGATGAAGGTCTATGTGCACGTATTGTCTTGATAAACATCTTAACAGAAAACAGGGTTCGAGAGCAGAGAACCCATCTGACCAAAATTTACCAGGCTGGAATTTCCCAATCCTAGTAACCTTGAGGGCACTGCAGGAGACCAGGGCGTATTTCAGTCCTTATCTCAACCACATAAGACAGACACTCCCAGAGCAGCCCTTTATAGACCTCCCCCGAGGAATGCATTCTTTCCCCAGGGTATTCCTTGCTGGGAAAATAATTCAGCAATATCTCTCTTACTTGCATGCCCGTTCATAGGCTCTCTGCAAGAAGTAAAATATGGCTCTATTCTGCCCGACCCCACAGGCAGTCAGACCTTATGGTTATCTTCCCTTGTTCCCTGAAAATTGTTGTTACTCTGTTCTTTTTCAAGGTGCACTGATTTCATATTGTTCAAACACACGTTTTACAATCAGTTTGTACAATAGTGGTCCTGTACATACATTCTCAGCTTATGAAGATAATAGGATTAAGAGATTAAAGACAGGCATAAGAAATTATAAGAGTATTATTAGGGAAGGAGCACTTGTCCTCTTATCCCATAGTTTTAAATCTATGTGCTGATGATTTTCAAATTTGTTATCTCCAGTTCAAACCTCTGGTATCTTATATTAACTGTCTGTGTAACATTTGGATTTGCCATAGGCATTTTAAAACTAATTAAGATAAATTTTTCCCTGCTATTTTCCTCAAGGTCTCTGACTCTATAGTCTTCTGCTTTTTCATAGAGTGACACCACAATCAACTTTGTTTCTTAAATCAAAAACTTGGAAGTTATTCTTTATTCATCACATTTCCTTACTCCTTTTCTGTTGGTGCATTCTGTCAGATGTGCCTTTTCTGTATTCCAAATTTATGTATTTTTCTTTATCTCCACTACCACAACTCAAGTAGAAACCATCATTATCTCTAGACCAGTGGGTCTCAGTGTGGTCAGTTGCCTGGTGTCAACCTTTTTATTTCTGGTGGCACCTTTTTATTTCTGGTGCCAACAAAATAGATATAGAAATTGAGGGTAAAATAGTGTCATAGCATCTGAGTACATAACCATCTTTCTAGAAATTCATTGATATTATATTTTATTCAGTTGGCTTTGAATTGGAATTTAAAACAAAAACTCAACCACACATAGTTTGAGTAGCACCATTGTTGACTGTTGTAATAGTCCTGAGCTTTCTGCCTTCACACTTGTACCCTTTTTTTCCTTTGTCCAAATCCATTGTTTTTTTTTCTTCCAGACTTGTGACATGAAAATAAAATCTTGTCACTTTCTGGCTTAATAGTTATAGGACTTTCCATTGGCACTTAAATATGAACTTACTATTGCTTAAAAAGCCCTACAGGAATTGGTCTCTGCATATATTTGTAACCTCATCTCCTGCCATTCTTCCTTTCTTCCCTGTGGACTACACATTTGCTTTGTTCAGTTCCGTAAGTGCAGCAGTTTCTTCCTGCCTATGGTATTTGCCTGCATTCCTACCTCTTATCTAGACTGTTCGCCTACTTGTTCTTGGCAAGTTGGCTTGTTTTCATCTTTCAAATTTCAGCTTAAATGCCACTTTCTGTGAGAAGCTTTTTGCATTATATCTAAAGGACACTTTTCTGCCAGTATGCATTCATTTTGTTCCTTTAGTATGTGTTCCAATTAGATTATGTGGTTGCATTTTTGTTTATGGTCTGGGCTCCCGTACTCTGCTGAAAGCTCTTTGAGGGCAGGAATTACTTCTGTTTTATTTGCAATTTAATAATAACTTAGCAGCGATGCTTGTACATAGGCTCCGAATAAATGTTTCTTAAGAATCTAATTTATTTGAAATCAAACAAAACAACAGTAATTTTTCTTATGGTTTATTCTCAGCTTGTAAATTGGCAATTAACACACTTACTTGAGTAGTAGTAGTAGTAGAAGTGGCAGCAGTTAGCATCTACTGTAGTTGCAGGATTCAGTAAATGGTAAGTATGTGCTAACACCTAATTGAGGACTTTAGCATGCATTATTATTTTTTAAATTCTCACAGCAGTATCAAGATATAGAAACTATTATCTCTTTTATGATTGAGGAAACTGAGGCCGAGCAAAGTTAATCAACTTGCCTAGACAGTGTCAAAATAAGGATATGAACTAAAATAATCTGAGTATAGAGCTTTCCTGTTGATCACTCTGTCATACAAACTCCTTATGTTTCTCTCCCCCTCCCCCTTTAAGATCAGGCTTCTCATTGACATGTTCATCACAGTGTCTCAGCCTGGGTCCTTACATACTAGGGAACTTGTTTATATTCTTTTGCAGTTATTTTTTTTTAACCAAACCTCTAAACTTTATTTTTAACATTTGTGAGTTTTTTTATTTTGCCTTTTACTTATATTGGGTCTTCTCAGCCTTGAGTTTAGTAAATGTTTGCCTAAATTCCTGAGGGCATTTGTGGATTTCCTTACCAAATCCAACAGTACTTCAGTCAGAGATTTCTCCCTTGCTCTCTCTTTCTTCTTCCCTCTCTTCCTCTCCCCGCTCTCTGCCTTCCTTCCATCTGTCCATCACAGATTTCTTTCTTGAAACCTCTGTTTTTTTGTAGTTCCCTTTAGTCATGATAACAACTCCTGTTTCCTGTTTATCCATCTACTTATCCCTTTATCTCTCCAACAAATGCCAAATATTTACCGAGACTATGTTATATTCCACATGACACTATGTAGCCAATCAGATTTATTCATGACCCTCCATTTCTCAAATTGATTTAAGAAAATTCTAGTATTTTTTCTCTGCAAGAAGAAAGATGAGAAAACTGTAATAGTAAAGGCATATGTCTCAGTATGTGTTTGTGTATATAGTTATCTGCTTTCTGTGGCTGGGAAGGTCATACTGCTGAATCCTACAATAGTTTATCACGATGAGAGAGCTATACAAAGGATTACAAAGAATTAGTGAAAATGTAGCATTTTGCTGCTTTTTAAATAGAACATTTTCCAAAAGTGTGTGTGCTGTGTTATTCACTTTAAAGATGGTATCCATTTTTAAGAACTGACATTGAATTAGAATTTTAAGTCTCCTAAATTTTTCTTTATTTTTGTCATTTAAAAAACAAAACTCGAGCACAGCTTGTAGCACATTGAGTTATTGTATGGTCAAATACTGAAAATAGAACTTGCAGCACTTTTTATCCTAAGATGTATTCATCTTGTGTTAGGTTATTATTACCATTATGTCAACAAATATTTCTAAGCATTAAAAGTTCATTGTATATAAACAAAATACAAACATATGGGCCAGGCTCAGTGGCTCACCCCTGTAATCCCACCACTTTGGGAGGCTGAGGTGGGAGGGTAGCTTGAGCTCAGGAGTTCGAGATCAACCCTGGGTGACATAGCAAGACCCTGTTTCTGTTAAAAAGAAAAAAGATAGGAAGATTTGTCTATTTATAACATGATCACAATCAATCATATGGTCATTTTCAGATAATATAGACCTTCACATATACATGACTGATTACCTGTAATGCTGTATTTCTCACCTAAAAAGAGACAAGAATTTTTAAAAGAAAGAAAAAAAAATAAAAGGAATCCTTTAGCCTTAGCTCTCAATAACTTCTTTCCTTTTCTTCCAAAATGGTTAAGCGTATTCGCACTTTGCACAGTAGTATTTGCTCTTATACTCTGTTTTCACAGTTATTACAGCGGTAATCAGCTTATTATGAAATTATTTTGGCCGGGCGCAGTGGCTCACACCTGTAATCCCAGCACTTTGGGAGGCCGAGGCGGGCGTTTCACGAGGTCAGGAGATCGAGACCATCCTGGCTAACACGGTGAAACCCCGTCTCTACTAAAAATACAAAAAATTAGCTGGGCGAGGTGGCGGGTGCCTGTAGTCCCAGCTACTTGGGAGGCTGAGGCAGGAGAATGGCATGAACCCCGGGGGGTGGAGCCTGCAGTGAGCCAAGGTATTGTGCCACTGCACTCCAGCCTGGGCGACAGCGAGACTCTGTCTCAAAAAAAAAAAAAAAAAAAAAAGAGATTATTTATTCTTTGTCTCTCTCTACTCTTTTTTGCTAGACCTGAACATCCATGAATGTAAGATACTCAGTGCCTGGCATTGTAATACAGTAGTCCCCACTTACTAGCAGGGCATACATTCCAAGACCCCCAGTGGATACCTGAAACCAGGGAGGGATAGTACCAAACCAGATTCGGTCAACCAGAACATGTTTCTCTTATGTCTCCCATAAATTTAGTGCCTTTTCCATCTTAACACTATCACTCACTGTGGCTGAAACTTTCGCAGTTTGAGGTACAAAGGCAAAAGTAGCACAAATTTCTTTTTCTTCACAGTTACATGGATGGTAGATTCAGTATTTTTATTGTAGATGTTAGCAACCTCGGGATGTGATTTTATTTTTTTTCTTTTCTTACTAAGTAGAGAGTTTCACCTTTTCACCTAAGGGAAACAATGTCTTTACTTTGGTAGTGGCATATCCAAATTGTCAGCCTTATCACTCTTGCACTTTGGGGCCATTCGTAAGTAAAACAACGGCTACTTGAAACAAGCACTGTGATGACAGTGAGGGAGATGACTACTGAGTGACTAAAGGGTGGGTAGTGTATAGAATGTGGATATGCTGGACAAAGAGAGCATTCACATCCTGGTTGGGGCAGTGTGAGATTTCATTATGCTCCTGATAAAGATGTGCAGTTTCAATCTTGTGAATTGTTTGTTTCTGGAATTTTCTATTTAATATTTTCAGACCACAGTGGACTGTAGTTAACTGAAACTGCAGAAAACAGAACTATGGATGTTGTATATTCACTTTCCTTTTGACTACAGATTGCTGAATGGTGCATTTTAATATTTTTGTCAAACAGTGTTGAGAAGATAGTTGTAAAATACGTCTTCTGATTTACAGTTAGTCATATGTGAATACACATAATTTAAAAAATACCCCTTATTTGTAAGTTTGAAAATAAGAATATGGTTTTTATGACACAGAGTTGTGATTTTTTTTCTTCACAGTTTCTCAAGCAAGACCTCCCCCAAATCAGAAGAAAGGTGAGGTTGTGCATATGATTTTAAACTTAACTTTAAAAAGTAAATGATTGCAAAACCAGGCCTGATAATTTTCTTGTGCAGCTATATCACATGTTTGTGCTTGGTATCCATTCTGATTTGTCAGTGCTCAAGCCACACTGATTATTAAATATTTTTAAATATCCACTGGCTTAAAATATTTTTTAGATCAAAAGAGTTAAAGTTACAGTTTATAATCTTTTAACTTTTAGTAGGGAAAGTAAGTGTAATTTCTAATAATATATTTTCTACCTGTAAAATTTTGTCTTTATAGGATCTCGAACACCCATTATCATAATTCCTGCAGCTACCACCTCTTTAATAACCATGCTTAATGCAAAAGACCTTCTACAGGACCTGAAGTAAGTAATTTATTAAACTGTCTTGTTTGTAGGATATTGAGATATCATTGGAAAATAGTAGTTACTGAAACAGTATTACTATTTGGAGAAAACAAAATTTCGGTTTCTGTGCTATAGGCCTTACACATAGTATGAAGCATAATTTTTCAAAACAATATGTTCTTTTATATTTGGATCCTTTAGGGAAAGTTACAGAAACTTCTGGCTAAAGTCCTAATGAAAAAAGATACTATTGTATTAACTTTTAATATGAATTGTTTTCTTTTGATGATTTTCTCTGAGAGAGCTTGAGGAAGTTCTAAAGCAAATTCAGGTTCTCTCTGAATATTAGATGTTACACCCTAGTGGGAGTAAGTAGGCGGGTAGGTGAGGGCATAGTTATTTAACCTAGGTAGCAGTGAAAGTTAAAGAAGTGAAAATGAAACCTATAAATGATGATAAAATTTCCAAATGCTTAACTTTTCAAAATTTTTAATGTCTATTTTCCTTCCTCATTTCCTTATTAAAATGAATACAGTCACACTTGTACCCAGTTTGTTCTAATAAACATGCATCATGGTTATTGGGCACAAAATAAATCTCTTCCATCCCCAACCACTTTCGGATTTAAAATTTAAGTAGTTTACATATATTTTCCCACAGCGTTTCTTCTGTTAATGAATATGAGTAGGCATACCACTTTTAAATATTGTGACTATTTTTAAATCTGTATACTACTTCTTGGATTGGCTATAGTTTACAGAAGAAAGATGGCAATATAAAAATTGTTTTAAATAATCTTCAATGATATATACATTAACAAGGTTTAAAATGAGCCATGTTTAAGTGATTTTCAGAATGCTATCAAGTTTTTTAGACACAATGTTGCAGTTTTTCCCCAGATTTTTTTTTTTGTCATACTCATTGTTAAAATGGGTGAATATTTTATATATTCAGCTAAATACCATTGACTGATGTGGGATTTTAAGATAGTCCCTTCTATCAGAATGCATTTTATGAAATAGGGGATAGAAAATGGAGGAATTCAAAAATTGTAATACATACGGTTTCAGAGGATAAGAGAGATGTTGTGATCACTGGTTGGAGAGAAGGTGGTTAACTGTATTCTGCTTTAATATTTTAGTAGTGTTTGTTACATTCTCATGGTACTTACTATTAAACAGAAGCTGTCAAATTGTCCTATTGTGTTACATACATGATTATTTAATTTTGGTATTTGTTAGGAATTTGGACTGTTGCTCACTAATCTTAATATGATTTTATTTGAAGTGGTACTGGCATAAAGTTATGTCCTTCCAGAGTGATTTTGTGATTGCTTTGCCAGGTGCTTCAAGAATATCTCAAGCCTTGAGTTGATTTTTGTGTTAAGTTCTTAACATAAGGATTTCTAGTCCATCTGGGTAGTATAAATTCAAATTTGAATCAGACCTGAGTGACATTGGAACCTGGCTGACAAATTATCCAGGGGCCCCTTTTCTTCCCCTGCTCCAGAGGTAGAGCAAGATGGATATGCTTCCCTGACATTTGATTGGAAACAGTTTTTCCCTCTAGTTTAACCTTTCATTGATCATGTGACTCTTCTGTGGCTCTAGTTCCAGTTCCTCTGTGTCCTTTCCCTATGTAGTTGGTAAAAGTCAATTCTCTACTGCCTACACTTTCCTCGTGGGCAACACCAGTGCACTTTATTGGTCATCAGCATTTTCTTCATTTGTAGCCCTTGACTATTTTCTTTCTAGCTCAGCATTTCAGTTATATGTTACATTGTATTTAGCATTTCCAGGTGTTTATGTATAAAGTTCCAGTTCCAATAATGCAGTATACCACATAGTATAACCCATTTTATTAGGAAGTTATTAGTCTGCCAAATGTAACAAATTTCTTAATTCATGTTTCATAATTGTTTGAGTTGTACCTGAGGGGAATTAAAAATGCAGATTATTGTCTGGGCACGGTGGCTCACGCCTGTAATCACAGCACTTTGGGAGGCTAAGGTGGGCGGATCATGAGGTCAGGAGATGGAGACCATCCTGGCTAACACAGTGAAACCCTGTCTCTACTAAAAATATAAAAAAAATTAGCTGGGCATGGTGGTGGGTGCCTGTAGTCCCAGCTACATGGGAGGCTGAGGCAGGAGAATGGCGTGAGCCTGGGAGGTGGAGCTTGCAGTGAGCTGAGATGGCGCCACTGCACTCCAGCCTGGGCAACAGAGCGAGACTCCTCAGAAAATAAAAAAACCCAGCAGATTATTTTATAAGCTATTTGGCCACTTAGCTATAGATTATTTGCAGTTGGGATACACTTGACATTAGAAATAAGTTTTAATGTTTTTCTAATCAGTGATGTTGATGCCTTAACTGTGAGACAGATTCAGATGAATTTAGTGATAACTCTCATTTGGGGAGATTGATGTGTATATTGGGTTTGTTCTTTCAGCTAACATCTACAGAGCAATAACTGAAAAGTAAATTACTCTAGATGAATATACAATAAGCACAACCTTCTAGGAGCTCACATGAGAGTGGTACTGGTTTGTCACTAGTTGCAGCTGCTGAGAAATATGTTTAGCACTTGGTATAAAACTCAGTTTCAATGCCTTATTGTAAGTACAGTGAAAAATATACTGTCTTTTGACTCTCTGCAAACTTGAATCACATTCTGAAGATAGGTTCAGAAACAAATTAGACGTCAACAGTTAGCCTTTAAAAGCTTTATCTAGCTTCTCTCACAAATTATGTGCTGTTAGTGAGAATGTATATAATAGTGATTTTTCATAATATATAAACAACTTGAAATGTATTGTTTTCTACAACTTGAGACCTAAAAATGATATACAGTATATCTAGTTTGACCCACTTTTATTCCTGAACAAAAATACTGATAGATAAAAGAAACTTAAAGTCTATTTTAGCCTTTTACCTCTGCCATTTAGTTGCAGAGCAGGAAATACAACCAGGTCTCCTGATGATCAATTTAGTAGTCTTATTATTTGTACTGTGGAGATACCTAACAAACATTCAGATTAAGAAATTAAGTGTTTATACAATTACATGGAAATTAAACAGCCTGGTCTAAATCATTTTTGGGCAAAGAATGAAATTAACACTGGTTTTCTTTTTTTTGAGACAGGGTCTTTCTCTGTTGCCCAGGCTGGAGTGCAGTGGTGTGATCTCGGCTCTCTGCAACCTCTGCCTCCTGGGCTCAAGCAATCCTCTTGCCTCAGCCTTCTGAGTAGCTGGGACTACAGGTGTGCGCTGCCAGACCTGGCAAATTTTTGTATTTTTTGTAGAGACTGGGCTTAGCCATGTTGCCCAGGCTGGTCTCGAACTCCTGGGCCCAAGTGAGCTGCCTGCCTTGGCCTCCCGAAGTGCTGGGATTACAGGGATGAGCCACCATGCCCAGCCTCAAAAAATTCTTTGAAACAAATGAAAACAAAGATACAATGTACCAGAATCTCTGGGACATAGCTAAAGCAGTATTAAGAGGAAAGTTCATAGTGCTAAATGCCTATATCATGAAGTTAGATCTCAAATTAGCCACCTAACGTCACACCTGTAAGACCTAGAAGAACAAGAGCAAACCAGTCCCAAAGGTAGCAGAAGAAAATAACCAAAATCAGAGCTGAACTAAATTGATATGTGAAAATCCATACAAAAGATCAATGAAACCAAAAGTTGGTTCTTTGAAATAATAAGATTAATAGACTGCTAGCTAGATTAATAGAGAAAAACAGAGAAAAGATCCAAATAAACACAATCAGAAATGACAAAGCGACATTACCACCAACTCCACAGAAATACAGAAAACCCTCAGAGACTATGAACACCTCTGTGTACACAAACTAGAATACCTAAAAGAAATGGATAAACTCCTAGAAACATATAATCTCTCAAGATTGAATTAGGAAGGAATTGAAATCCTTAACAGACCAATAATGAGTTCCGAATTTGAATCAGTAGTAAAGAATCCTACCAACGGGAAGCCCCCCAACCCCAAACCAGACAGATTAACAGCTGAATTCTACCAGATGTATGAAGGAGAGCTGGTACCAGTCCTACCGAAATCGCTCCAAAAAATCAAGGAGGAGGGGCTTCCCTAACTTATTCTGTGAAGCCAGCATCATTCTGATACCAAAACCTGGCAGAGAGACCATAAAAAAAAAAAAAACAAAACCTGCTGGCCAGTATCCCTGATGAGCATAGATGCAAAAATCAACAAAGTACTGGAAAATCGAATCCAGCAGCACATCAAAAAACTAAAACACCCTGATCAAATAGGCTTTATCCCTGGGATGCAAGGTTTGTTCAACAAATGCAAATCAGTAAACATGATTCGTCACATAAACAGAACTAAAAAAATTACATCATCATCTCAGTAGATGCAGAAAAGGCTTTCAGTAAATCCTAACATCCCTTCATGTTAACCCTCAACAAACTACCCATCAAAGGAACATACCTCAAACTAATGAAAGCCATCTATGACAATCCTACAGCCAACATCATACTGAATAGGCAAAAGCTGGAAGCATTCCCTCTGAGAACCAGAACAAACCAACGATGTCCAGTCTCACCACCCGTATTCAAGGTAGTACTGAAACAGGAAATGTTCCTTTGTCTCCCTCCCAGGGCGTGCAATGGGGGTGTGGCTTGCTTCTTCAGTACCCTGCTGCTGAAACCTAGGGGAGCACACCGATGGGCAGGCTATGGGGCTCAGACCCCACGGCATTGTCTAGGGGTGAATGTTTACAGCTGAATCCCCAGTGGACGTGTGTTACAGGGTGCTCTTTTGGTTTGCCCTATAGGCGGCTTGTGTTAACCAGTTCAGACCCTCTACCTTATCACAAGGACAACATACTCTGCTGTATCGCAGAGTTTCTTGTCTTGGTGTACTGGAAGAATCGGATCACATGTAGGCTTGGAGAATGAGTGCAAGGTTTTATTGAGTAGAAGTAGCTCTCAGCAGATGGGGGAGCCAGAAAGGGGATGGTTTTTCCCTGGAGTCCGGCCGCTGTGGCCAGACTCTGCGTCATCCTGATGGCATGTTAGCCTGCTGGTGCCTGTTGGTGTGCTCTTGATCACCAAGAGCTTGCTTGCTGTGTCTTCTTCCGCCAGTGTGTTCCTCACGTCCAGCCGCTTGTGTCTTCTGCTGATGTGCTTCTCTTGACTTCTGGCCACCTGTGTGTGTGCCCACTAGGGTCTTGGGTTTTTATAGGCCCTGGATGGGGGCATGGCGGGCCAGGGTGGTCTTGGAAAATGGAACATTTGGGCGTGAAAGCAGAAGTGCCTGTCCTCACGTAAGTTCGTGGGGGTGGAGCCCAAGTCAGGGACCAGGCCCTCCTCTACCCAGCACTTGCCTTCCCCCATTCCATATCATTTAAAGGGACCATGCTCTTGCCTTCCCAGTACTCCTGTATCAGTACTGGAAGTACTAGCCAGGGGACTCAGGCAAGATAAAGAAAGAAAGAAAAGGCATCCAAATAGAGATGCCTTCTATCTTTGTAGACGATATGATTCCATACCTAGAAAACCCCATAGTCTCTACCTAAGGATTCCTAGCGCTGATAAACAATTTTAGTGAAATTTCAGATACAAAATCACTGTACAAAAATAAGTAGAATTTCTATACACTAATAATGTCCAAGCTGAGAACCAGCTCAAGAATGCAGTCCTATTCGCAATAGCCACACACTCACACATGCACACACAAAACACCTGGGAATACAGTTAAACCAGGGAGGTGAAAGATCTCTACAATGAGAATTACAAAACACTGAAAGAAATTAGAGACAACACAAACAAATGGAGAAACATTTCATGTGCATGGATAGGAAGAATCAATATTGTTAAAGTGGCCATACTGCCCAAAACAACTTACAGATTCACTGCTATTCCTAGCAAACTACCAGATTTCATTTTTCTCAGAAATTTGAACAAACTATTCTAAAATCCATATGAAACCAAAAAGGAGGCAGAATAGCCAAAGCATCCTAAGCAAAAAGACCAAAGTTGGAGGCATCACACTACACAATTTCAAACTAAACAACAAGACTAGAGTAACCAAAACAGTGTAGTACTGATACAAAAACAGGCACACAGACCAATGGAACAGGTTAGAGAATCCAGAAATAAAGCTGCCCACCAGCAACCATCTGCTTTTTGACACAGTGGACAGGAACAAGCAGTGGGGAAGGTGCTCCTTTTTCAGTGATGCTGGGATAACTGGCTAGCCAAATGCAGAAGATTGAAACCAAACCCCTTCCTTTCACCATATGCAAAAATCAACGCAAGATGGATTAAAAGACTTAAATGTGGGACCTGAAACTGTAAAAACCCTAGGAAGAAAACAGGGCATGCCATTCTGGACATAGGCCTTGGTAAACATTTTATGACAAAGTCTTCAAAAGCAAATGCAGCAAAAACAAAAATAGACAAATGGGAGCTAAACCAAAAAGCTTCTGCCCAGCAAAAGACATTGTCAACAGAGTAAACAGACAACATACAGAATGGGAGAGAATATTTGCAAGGTATGCATCTGACAAAGATCTAATACCCAGAATTTATAAGGACCTTAAGCATAAAACAAACTGTCCCATTAACTGAGCAAA
The DNA here is from genome assembly GCF_006542625.1 of Nomascus leucogenys. Lineage (NCBI taxonomy): Eukaryota > Metazoa > Chordata > Mammalia > Primates > Hylobatidae > Nomascus > Nomascus leucogenys. The sequence continues at coordinate 22,386,714 of NC_044389.1, read as the reverse complement.
GGACACGAACAGACACTTCTCAAAAGAAGATATACACGTGGCCAACAAACATAGGAAAAAAATGTTTAACATCACTAATCTTAGAGAAATACAAATCAAAACCGCAATGAGATATCATCTCACATCACACCAGTCAAAATGGCTATTATGAAAACATCAGAAAATAATAGATCTTGGTGAGGTTGTGGAGAAAAGGGAATGCTTATGTGCAGCTGGTGGGAATGTAATTTAGTTCAGCCACCGTGGAAAGCAGTTTGCAGATTTCTCAAAAAACTTAAAACAGAACTACCCTTTGACCCAGCAATCTGATTATTGGATATATACCTAGAGGATTATGAATCTTTATACCAAAAAGACACATGCACTCTTAAGTTCATTGCGGCACTTTTTACAATATTAAAGACATGGAATCAACCAAAATTCCCATCAGTGGTGGATTGGATAAAGAAATCTGGTACATATATGCCACGGAATACTATGCAGCCGTAGAAAAGAACAAAGCCATGTCCTTTGCAGCAACATGGATGCAGCTGGAAATCATTATCCTAACAAATTAACACAGAAACAGAAATCCAAATACCACATGTTCTACATGGGAGCTAGACATTGAGTACGTGTTGTATACAAAGAGGGAAACAAAAGACACCAGGGCCTACTTGAGGGTGGAAGCTGGGAAGAGGGAGAGGATCGAAAAACTACTTGTTGTATACTGTGCATATTACCCTGGATCATGAAATAATTTGTACACCATACCCCAGTAACATGCAATATACCCGTGTAACAAACCTGCACATGTACCTCTTGACCATAAAAGGAAAGAACAGCAAAATAAAGAAATTGAGTTTTATTCTGGCCTTGATAGTAGTGTGATAATAATCCAGAACAAAACAAAGTCTTCTACAAGAGTCAAGGCCTAAGTCAGTGTTAGAATAATTATATTTTGTAATCTGAATGCTCTAATGTTGAAAATTTCCTGTTAAAAATTTTACTGATCTCTAGGAAAACAGTTTTATTCAGCAGCATAATTAATACCCAAAAGGGGAATGTGAATGCTCTGGCTTATTTCTCAGTAAAGTAAGAATGATAATTTTTTTTTTTTTTGAGACGTAATCTCGCTGTTTCACCCAGGCTGGAGTGCAGTGGTGCGATCTCGGCACACTGTAACCTCCACCTCCCGGGTTCAAGCGATTTTCCTTCTTCAGCCTCTTAAGTAGCTGGGATTACAGGCATGCGGCACAACGCCTGGCTAATTTTTGTATTTTTAGTAGAGACGGGGTTTCACCATGTTGGTTAGGGTGGTCTCAAACTCCACCTGCCTCTGCCTCCCAAAGTGCTGAGATTACAGGCATGAGCCACTGTGCCTGGCCTAATGATAACTTTTGAAGAAAAGCCCCTTCACATCTAAAAATACCATACTGCTTTTAACTGATTCAAAGTGAGAAGCCAATTTGCAATATATGTGGATTTCAGGTTTCGCTAAATGTAGAATTGAATTTTAAGTGCCTCCAACTTAAGTAGCTTTCTTTACAAAATCTAGATATCCTGGCACATACAAGTATATTCATACCTGAATTCTTTTTTTAAAAAATTTTTAGTACTTTTGAATGACGAAATATTCATTGAGCTGTTTTTTCATTAATAGTATGGCTTTTATAGTAAAGTTTTAGTATTCTGGCAGATGGGAGTTTTTTGATTGCATATGTCATCTGATGAGATTCCTCAAGTAATTTACAATTGTGTGAACAGGATATACTTTTGGTCCTTGAAATAGATTTGATAATATAACAGAAACTGTCAGACTCACAGAAATGGATCACATTAACTGCTTCTAAAAATTGTTTAGTTTTTGTATGAGCTTTCCACCTTTTAGTCAATATACATGGCTTTTCATGATTTATAATCTGAAATTTATGTATTTTTTGGTGATAGTTTCTGTGTCTTGCAGTCTATCTCTAGTCTTCCAACTAAATTATGATTTCCTCAGAGACAAGGGCTTGTTATTTTATTGTTATTTGTAGCTACATTGTTTAAAACAGTGTTAGCCAAATAATGAGTATTAAGTAAATAAAGAAAAAGAAAAGGATGAGGGAGCACATTGAGAAGAGAAGATTGGAGGATGGGGGACTTGTATACCTGAAATTTAAAGTTTGGTTTTGTGTATGTGTGTTTGTGCAACCTGTGAGTTAATTTATTGCATTTATCTCCAAATTGAAATACCTTTTTGATACATAGTAGTCGTATCCACACCTGGGACTCGATTTTAGTTCCCATGATGCTTCATTACACTTGGTATTGTGTTGTTTTTTTGTTTTGTTTTTTGCATTTACTGTATTTTTTTAACCCATTTTATGATTCGTGAATTTGGTATTATCCAATCTCACAAATTTTAGTAATTGACAACTTTTTAAAAAATAAATATATTTGACTGGTTATACAGAATTTACAGTAAGTTTGTGGAATGTTAAAAAAAAAGAAATTGTCTTTTCATTCTCCACTCTCAAGAACTTTTGCAGTGTTCATCTGAATGTATTACAAATCTAATACTTGAACACTGCTTTATAGCAGAAAATAGTGAATAGTGAAAGAAATCACAAAGTAAATTTTAGTGTCATTCTCTTTAGTCTTGTTTACTACAGAGAAACCAGACAATTAAACAGACCACATTCTTAGGACAGACCATGCCTAATGTTTCTTCCAAGTTTAAAACACTCCCTTCATTGTTTAACACCTCATTGCAACTGACATCTCCCCTACAGTTTGAGTCAGCTGGAGGCTTTGCTATGTAATTAATGCATAATTGAAACCTCCTCCACACAATTATGGTACTGGCTGTAACTCATAGCTCAAGTTGGCATAGATTCTATTTGGTCTTATGTAAAGTTGAGGATTCTTTAGTTTTGTATATCCCTTCAATAAGTAAATGAAACAAAAAAAACCCTTTAACATCCTAACAAACAAAATTAAGATTATATTATGAAAGTATTTTAAAAAATACACTTTACATCTATAAACATGATCTGGAAAGTTGTTTATTGGAACTGTAACGTTATTTAAAATAAACGATTAGGTGTAACTTCCTGATTTTGGCCATGTTGGCAGCCACATGGGGCCGAGTTCCAAAGAGGAGAGATTGTGTGCAGAAGGAGCTCAAACGCTATGTAGAGGGTTCTCCTTACATCCGCCAAATACTATTCAGCACATTCATGTGAGTAAACTACATGAGGCCTGGGAAAAAGTCACCGGGAAAGAAACAGGCAGAAAAATTACCAGAGCGTAGACTGGACTGAGAATAGTACTTGTTCCCAACAGCCTCAGGCAATGCAAAATGATACAGCCACTTTGGAAAATAATATGGGAGTTTATTTTTTTCCCATCACATTGAAAATATTACTCCACTATCTTCTAGCTTCCTTTGTTTTGATGATGAGAAATTAGTTATTAGTGTGATAATCAGTCCTATGAGGGAAATCTGTTCCCTGTGGTTATTTTAAAGATCATTTTAAACTTATCTGCTGTAGCTAGATGCGGATTTCTTTTTTATATACCCCACTTGGAATCTGTCAGAATTAAATCTGCGTATTGGTGTTTTTCATCAGTTTTCAAAGTCTTGGTAGTTTTGATAATCTGTGAAATAAACTTTTTTTTTTTTTTTTTTTTCGTATGTTCTGTTCTCCATCCCCCCTTTTTTCTCGCCTCTTTCTGGAACTTAAATGAGTCATACTTTAGACCTTCTCATTCTATCTTCCATGTTTCTTAAATGATTCCATTTTCTGTCTCATTTTCTCTGTTGCCTGCATTTTTCATTATTTTGTTACTTTTAATTTATAGTTGTCCATTTCTTTGGCCACACCTTAATCTGATCTTAAGCCTATCCATCGCACCTTAAACTTCAGATATTTTATGTTTCAGTTTTTGTGGTTCTGTTTGGTTATTTTTCAAAGCATTATCTGTCTTTGTAATTCTTTTTTACTGTACATATTTGCAAGCTTGTTTTATTTTATAAGCCTTGGTTTTTGGTAATTGTAGCATTTGGAGTCCTTAGTCATCTTCCTTTGAATGTTGTTTCATACATGGTAACTTGTTTCCTTGTGGGTTTAGTTTTTTACTGTTCATTTTATTGTTTTTTATTATTTTGTTAATTTACTAATTTACTGTTCATTTTCCTTGGAATTATTTTCTGTAGAAATTCTTTGATCTCCAAGTGAATATGAGAGAACTCCAGAGAAGATGTGCATCTGTGTCTGTTAAGCACCTGGGAGCATTACCAATCTAGCATAACTTTAAATTAAATTCTCTATTGGAGGTTTTAAATATCTAGATACTGTTGTTCTTGCTGCAAATTCAAATGAGGTCAGTTTTACCATTTGAGATATTTGATTTTCCTTGCAATTGTCAAAATAAGGGTTAGGGTTAGGGTGAGGGGTTGTTGGGGAAGAGGGTGAACAGTGAGTTTATTTCTAGTTTACCATTATGTTGAACTTAACCCCTGAGTCTCAGCTTTATAAGGGAAGGAACTCCTATTAGATTTTCTACCTTGAGCAGAATTTGGACTTATTTTCTATTTCAGGAGCCCAGTGAAATATAGTGAAAAACCAGGTTTAACTTTAATTGCTTTGCAAATCCAATGGATAGCAGTCTGCAGTGTTACTCTTACTTCTTTGGGTTCCTCTCTTTTCACTTGGTCCTTGGTCTAAGTAGTTTTTATACCTTGCTGGCTAGCTCAGATAGGCTTTTAAGATTTTTTTTCTTTTTTCCTTTTTTTTTGTATTGATACGTAATAGACCCACATATTTTGAGGTACATGTAATATTTTGACACATTTTTATAACGTAATAAATCAGGGTAATTAAGATATATTACCTTAAACGTTTATCTTTATGTTGGAAATATTCAAATTATTCTTTATTAGCTATTTCGAAATATACTGTAAATTATTGTTTACTGTAGTCACTCTGCTGATTTATTGAAAACTAGGTCTTATTTCTTCTACCTGTATTTCTGTACCCATTAATCAACCTCTTCTCCTCCACTCCCCCACCCTTCCTGGTCTCTGATAACTACCAGACTACTCACTTCATGAGATTTACTGTTTACTCGGTTTTGTTTTGGAATTATTGTTGCAGTTACTTAGGGGATCTGTCATATTATACCAGAAACAGAATAAAGTCATAGTTTCTAAGGGTCATAATTTGTTAGTGTTTACTCAATGCCATTGTTCCATGTATATATATATGAAATATGCATTCATATATACACATATATGAAATATGCATTCATATATACACGTATGTGAAATATGCATTCATATATACACATATGTGAAATATACACGTATGGGAAATATGCATTCATATATACACGTATGTGAAATATGCATTCATATATACACATATGTGAAATACGCATTCATATATGTACATATATGAGTACAAGTGCCATAATTTCCAAATGGTGGTCTCAGAGCACTAGAAATCTTACATGGTTTTATCAAAATAATTATTTCAGACCAATTTTTTAGTTCAACCAATGTTTTGAGGATGCTGAATGTGTTTTCTTTTTTTTCTATTGGTTTAAAGATTTATTATGTTGCCTAAATTTATCTTCTTACCTTTTGTCTTTAAAAAAAAAATTTATTTCCACAGGTTTTTGGGGGAACAGGTGGTATTTGGTTACATGACTAAGTAGTTTGTGAGATTTTGGTGTGCCCATCACCCGAACAGTATATGCTGAACCTGATTTGTAGTCTTTTATCCCTCACCCCCCTCCCACACTTTCTCCCTGCATCCCCAAAGTCAATTTTGTCATTCTCATGCCTTTGCACCCTCATAGCTTAGCTCCCACTTACGAATGAGATCATTCGATGTTTGGTTTTCCATTCCTGATAATAGTCTCCAATTCCATCCAGATTGCAGCAAATGCCATTAATGGTTTCCCTTTTATGGCTGAGTAGTATTCCATGGTATATATATATACACTCCGGTTTCTTTATCCACTTGTTGATTAATGGGCATTTAGGTTGGTTCCACATTTTTGCAATTGCAAATTGTGCTGCTGTAAACATGCGTGTGCAAGTATCTTTTTTGTATAATGACTTCTTTTCTTCTGGGTAGATACCGAGTAGTGGGATTGCTGAATCAAATGGCAGTTCTACTTTTAGTTTTTTAAGGAATCTCCACACTGTTTTCCATAGCGGTTGTACTAGTTTACATTCCCACTAGCAATGTAGAAGTGTTCTCTTTTCGCTTCATCTATGCCAACATTTATTGTTTTTTTATTTTTTGACTAGGGCCATTCTTGCAGAAGTAAGGCGGTATTGCATTTTGGTTTTGATTTGCATTTCCCTGATCATTAGTTATGAGCATTTTTTTCATGTTTCTTGGCCATTTGTTTATCTTCCTTTGAGAATTGTCTATTCCTGTCCTTAGCCCACTTTTTCATGGGATTGTTTGTTTTTTTCTTGCTGATTTGAGTTTGATGTAGATTCTGGATATTAGTCCTTTGTCAGAGGTATAGATTATGAAGATTTTTCTCCCACTCTGTGGGTTGACTGTTTACTCTGCTGACTGTTCCTTTTGCCATGCAAAAGCTCTTTAGTTTAATTAGGTCTCAGCCATTTATCTTTGTTTTTATTGCATCTGCTTTTGGGTTCTTGGTCATGAAATCCTTGCCTAAGCCAATGTCTAGAAGGGTTTTTCCTGTGTTATCTTCTAGAATTTTTCTAGTTTCAGGTCTTAGTCCTTGATGTGTTTCAGGACTTAGGTCCTTGACCCATCTTGAGTTGATTTTTCTGTAAGGTGAGAGATGATCCAGTTTCATTCTCCTACATGTGACTTGCCAATTATCCTAGCACCATATGTTGAATAGGGTGTCCTTTCCCCACTTTATGTTTTTGTTTGTTTTGTCGAAGATCAGTTGGCTGTAAGTATTTGGGTTTATTTCTGGATTCTCTATTCTGTTCCATTGGTCCTTGCGCCTATTTTATACCAGTGCCATGCTGTTTTGGTGATTATGTCCTTATAGTGAAAAGAAGAGAATGAAATGAAGAGAGTGGACATCTTTGTCTTGTTCCAGTTTTCAGACAGAATGCTTTAAACTTCTCCCCATTCAGAACTACATTAGCTGTGGGTTTGTCATAGATGGCTTTTATTGCATTGAGGTATGTCTCTTGTCTGCCAATTTTGCTGAGAATTTGAATCATAAAGAGATGCTAGATGTTGTCAGAAGCTTTTTCTACATCTATTGAGATGATCATGTGATTTTTGTTTTTAATTCTGTTTATGTAGTGTATCACATTTGTTGACTTGTGTATGTTAAACTATCCCTGCATCCTTGTTATGAAACCCACTTGATCTTGGTGGATTATCTTTTTGACATGTTGTTGGATTTGGTTAGATGTATTTTGTTAAGAATCTTTGCATCTATGTTCATCAGGGATATTGGTCTGTAGTTTTCTTTTTTGGTTATATCCTTTCCTGGTTTTGGTTTTAGGGTGTTACGGGCTTCATAGAATGATTTAGGGAGGATTCTGTTTCTCTATCTCGTGGAATAGTGTCAAAAGGATTGTTACCAATTCTTCTTTCAATGTCTGATACAATTCAGCTGTGAATCCTTCTGGTTCTGAACTTTTTTTTGTTGGTAATTTTTAAATTACCATTTTAATCTTGCTGCTTGTTATTGGTCTGTTTAGGGTATCCAGTTCTTCCTGATTTAAGCTAGGAGGTTTGAATCTTCCCAGGAATTTATCCATATCTTCTAGGTTTTCTAGTTTTTGCATGTAAAAGTATTCATAGTAGCCTTGAATGATATTTTGTATTTCGGTGGTGTCAGGGGGAATAGCTACTGTTCTGTTTATCTTTTCAAAGAACCAGCTTTTTTTGTTTCATTTATCTTTTCTATTTTTTTTATTTTTGTTTCAATTTCATTTAGTTGTGCTCTGATGAGAAGGCTACATGTAAAGCAGCACACTAGTTGGTGTGCCATGTATCTGAGTGATTGGCTTTGCCTTCAAGAAAACTGTTGTCCAGGTCTGGTGTGATGCCTCATGCTTGTAATCTCAGCACTTTGGGAGGCTGAGATGGGAAGATTGTTTGAGCCCAGGAGTTTGAAGTTTGAAACCAGGCTAGGCACCACAGCAAGACCTTGTTTCAAAAAAAAAGAAAGAAAAGTTACAAGAATAGAAACCTGAAGTCTGTTAGGGAGATAACAGACTTTGTAGATTATCATAATAATAATTTAAAAAGCCCACTGTAAAATTGTAGAAAATTGAATTCTACTTTGAATAAAGAAGGTAAATTCATAGTGAAATACATATGGCTTAACTTCAGAATTAAATAAATGCTTAAATATATTCGTAGAGATATATTTAAAGTTCTATAGGCTAGGAAGCAAAAATTACAACATTCGTCATATTTGAATTTCAGATGCATTTTTACCTTTTGGATGCTACCTTATAGACAACCGTATTATTATATATTGATAGGCCAGAGGTGATTTGTTCAAATTTCTTGTGCAAGAGGAGGCATAGAAATAAAGTACTGTTGTTTGTTATTTAAGGCTTAAGTCTGGGTAGTACTTGATAGGCTTAAATTTTGCCCTCTTTAACATCCTAAGTTGTATTCCATCTGGTCATTGCTGCCATTAGCTGATGCTTCTAAGCTGAGAGTGGAGTTGTAGTGGAACAGGATACATTGACAGTTGACCTAGCTAAATTGATAGTGCTGTAATATATAGCACTTTGGTCACATTCTTTGTTAAGTTTAATTAGCTCTAGAGTATTATATACTTTGCTAATTCCAATATACACAGTTACTTTTCATGATTTAAGGTCTCTGAAATTGTAATATGTCATATAATTGATGGTATCTTAGAGTTGCTGTGGCTAGGTGGCAGTCCTGACATAGTTTTTATTACTGGCACATGCACAAAATAGTGATGGCAATTCATAGTTTCATCAGTTCTGTGAGATATGTGCATAGATGGTACTATATATGTTGAATTTAAATGTAGTGCAAAATATCTTCAAAAAAGATATGGTGCAATTTAGGATTGAAATAGCTATTATGGAGGAACAAAGAGAGAGGACTCACACTACCTGATTTCAAGACTTACTATCAAGTTGCAATAATCCACACATTGTACTAAGGATGTAAAGATAGATAGATGAATGAAAATAATGGAGATTGCTTAAATGGGGCTATACTATTTTCGACAAAGACATCAGTGCAGTTCAATTAAGAAATGAATGCCTTAGCAATAAATGGTACTGGAACGACTGGATAAATATATGTGTGGAGAGGAATGACTCTCAGCCATTACCTAACACCATACACAAACATTTTTTAAGGTAGATTATACACACAAACTTAAAAGCTGAAACTGTAAGGCTTCTAGAATAAAGCATAATAGAATGTTTTTGTGACTTTGAAATAGACAGTTTTTTTTTTGAAGGGTGAACCATAAAAAAAAAAAGAAATTTTAAAACTTCTGTTCATCAAAAGACACCATTAAGAAAATAAAAAGGCCAGCCACGTGCTGGGAGAAAATCTTTTCATTGCACATTTCTAACAAAAGATTTGTGTCTAGAATCCTGTGTGTCAGTATTTTTAAAAATCCTATTAAAAATAAGCAAGATATGTTGACACTCCACAAAAGAAGGTATACAAATGGCCAGTCAGCACATGAAAAAAATTCTCAGTATCATCAGTTGTTGAGGAAGTAAAATTAAAATGACGTTGAGATACTATTTCACATACCCATTAGAAAGACTAAAATTCAAAAGACTAGAAGTCTCATACATTTTTAGTGTAAGTGTAAAATGGTTCAACTGCTTTGGAAAACTTCCTGGCAGTTTCTTATAAAGTTACACATACCCCATGATTCACTCAAAGGTATTTACATAAGAGAAATGAAAGCATGTGTTCACAAAAACACTTATACAGGAATATTTATGTTAGCGTTACTTGCAATAACCCAGACCTTGAATCTACCCTGCTGTATACTGAACTTTTGTGTCCCACAAAATTTATATGTTGAAACTTAGTCACTAATGCCCCAGGGTATTTGTGAAGTAATTAGGTCATGAGGTCTCTGTCCTCACAAATAGGATAAGCACCCTTATGAAAGTGATCCCAGAGAACTTCCTTGCTCCTTCTGTGATATGAGGACGCAGCAATAATATGGTTTACAAACCAGGAGGTGGGACCTCACTAGACACTAGACTTGCCAATATCTTGCTCTTGACTTCGTAGCCTGCAGAACAGTGATAAAAGAAATTCCTGTTGTTTACAAGCCACCCCAGTCTGTGCTATTTCTATTATTGTATCCTGAACGTACTAAGACACATCGAAATGTCCACTAGCAAGAGAATGGTATTTTCTTACAATAGAATTCTACTTAGCAATAAAAAAGAATGAACTACTGATACATCCCACAGCAGGTATGATTATCAGAAACATTACATTGAGTGAAAGAAGCCAGGTACAAAATAATACATCTGGTATATGAGTGTGTGTATATAAATTCCCAAAACAGGAAAAACTAATGGAAAGCAGAAGAGTGGTTGCCCGTTGGGAAGGGAATGGCATTTGACTGAAAGGTATATAAGGAAACTTTCTGGTTGATACAGATGTTCTTTATCGTGATTGGAATGGTGCTTATACTTAGTATACGTTTATCAAAACTCATCTATTTGAGCATTTCACTGTATGTAAATTTTATGTCAATAAAAATGTTGTATATTCAGAAATACACTGAAATGAAGCAGTGGAGTGCAGATTTGATGTTTGAATTCTCCCACATTAGAGGAATGACATTTCCATTCTTTTTTTTTTTTCTTCTCCTAAGGCAGAGTCTCACTCTATCACCCAGGCTGGAGGGCAGTGGTGTGATCTCGGCTTGCTGCAACCTCTGCCTCTGGGATCAAGTGATTTTCCTGCCTCGTCCTCCAGAGTAGCTGGGATTACAAGCGCACACCACCACACCTAGCCAATTTTTGTATATTTAGTAGAGACAGGATTTCACCATGTTGGCCAGAATGGTCTCGAACCCCTGACCTCAAATGATCCACCCACCTTGGCCCCCCAAAAGTGCCGGGATTACAGGCGTGAGCCACTGCACCTCGCCCTAATCCTATATATATTTTGTTTTTTTGCAAAGCAACAACCAAGTGCTTCATGGAACCTAAAAATGGAAGATAGCAATAGTAGATGAACCTATTTTCCCTGAGATACATATGAAACAATTGCCTATCACACACATCCAGCAGTGCAGCCCAAGCCAGAAGAAATAACCAGTTTTCTGGAGGGATGATGAGTGGGATTTATATAGAATATCATAGTTTAATTGGCAGTATTTTTTTCCTTTCATAGTGGTACAATATAATGGTGTAGCTCACAATCATTGGTGTCTTAGATTTGATGAACTGCAGTAGGGTGAACAGGTAAAATTATATTGACTCTGTGGGATACTAATCTTTTTAGTAGACTTAACTTTAGGGAAGAGGTCATAAGATCTATCCTTATGTTTATCAAATGAGATCCTTGCTGAAAAGCATTTTTAAATAAAGCTTTTTTTTATTGCTAATAGAGATGACTGTAATTCTAAGAAAATACTTAGATATAATCAGAAATTAACATGCTACAGCATCTAAAAATTCTAGGACGGTGGTTAATTGTAAAAACCATGTTAATGTTTCTGAACTTTTATAAACCATATCAACCAATGTGTAGACATGCAAAAGTTGAAATAGGTGTATAATAGACTTTTTATTAGTTTGGTATTGTAATAGATCACTAATTTATATGTATTTTACGTTCTAGTCATATGATTATAAGTAATTTGTTTATAAGTTTATAAGTAATTTTGTACAAGTAAATTTAAACTTTTTAACACCATGTTAAAATTTCAGAAGCGAGAAAAGAGGGAGTTGCAATCTTCTATTTAACAACTTAAACATTTTAAATCCCATGTAGTTATAGATTGAGATAAAACAAAGCATTTCTCTTGGCAGTAGAATCCCTTTGTTCTGTGTGTGTGGAACATAAGTTCAAGAGGGCAGGGACTATGTTTTGTACAACTATGTATATTATAAAACTTATAGCACAATATATTGCACATACTATTAACGTAAAACATTTTTGTTGTGGCTTTTTATTAGAATGCAATTTCAAACAATGCACACATATTAAATTTTCTAAATAATGTGTTTCTTTATTCAAAGTACTAGTACTGTCTGGCATTTTCTAAGTGAGCTTGATTAATAAATAAACCAGATGCCATAGAAAGCAAATGATTACTGGGGGAAATTTTTAAATGATATAGAAATCTTACTTTTTAACCAAATGTGAAATGGATGTGAGAACAATCAGCTCAGAAGCAAAGTTCAGTATCATCATTATCACCATGAACTAAAAACTTTCTAGACAATAAAATTAGTATTATGTGATGAATCCAATATGTGGAATTGAAGTTTTTCAGAGAACTCTAATTAGTGCAAGTTCTCCTGTGCTTTTTGGTCCTTTCACCCTTTCATCTCTTTTAAACTTTAGAAGCAGAATGATATTTTCAACATATTGATTGTATTCACTCCATTTTATTGGAGCGATTAGATCATAGTTAATAAAATATGTTATTGGACTGTTAGGATTATGTATGTATTTAGAAAATAAGACTTTTAAAATACTTTGTGAACACTAGCAAATTTTACAGGTGGTAGTAGCTATCCAGATTGCTAAGTTATTTTTAAGAATATCTGTCTTGAGAATGGATCCACATAAGTAAGTTGATAAATGCCACTAGTTGATAATAATAGCAGGTTATCAGCATGCACTGATTTAATTTTCATACTTTAAAATTTTCAAGGCTACTCTGAAGTTTGATGGTATTTTTGTAATTTTGCTGAAGCATAAAATCTTAAAAAAAAAAAAAAAAAAAAGAGTTTTGTGAAGCTCCTGGATAGGCTGTCGCAGAGTAAAGAAGCCTACTAGCCACAACAACTTTTTCATTTCAAATGACCTTTTGATTTCTAATAAAATTCCTCTTTATCATGAAGTTTTCTTATAATAGAATTTGAGAAATTCAGTATTAGTGTGGAAAATGCTAAGTGCTAGTTGAATGAATATAAATTGTGGGTTACACACACACACACACACACACACCCCAACTTAGGATCTGAGTGAGCTTGAGTCCTATTTGGTATACAGAGGAAAGACCTGTACACTCCATGATCTGTACTTACAGAGCAGGTTTATTTAAAAACAAACATCTTTAGTTTAAAACTAATTAATGTTTAAAAAATTATTTCAGACCTAGCGTGGTGGCTCATGCCTGTAATCCCAGCACTTTGGGGAGGCTGAGGCGGGTGGATCACGAGGTCAGCAGTTCGAGACCAACCTGACCAACATGGTGAAACCCCGTCTCTACTAAAAATACAAAAAAATTAACTGGGCGTGGTGGCGGGCACCTGTAATCCCAGCAACTTGGGAGGCTGAGGCAGGAGAATCGCCTGAAACCGGAAGGCAGAGGTTGCAGTGAGCCGAGATTGCGCCACTGCACTCTAGCCTGGGCAATAAGAAAAAAACTCCATATCAAAAAAAAAAAAATTATTTCAAATTATAGTTTATCTTCCCGTTTTCATCACATGGAATACATTTGACTTTTTCTCATCTCTGTTTTTTCAAAGATTTGTCCCATCAGATGAAAAGAAGAAACAGGGTTGTCAACGAGAGAATGAAACTCTAATACAAAGAAGAAAAGACCAGATGCAACCAGGGGGCACTGCAATTAGTGTTACAGTACCTTATAGAGTAGTAGACCAGCCCCTTAAACTTATGCCTCAAGACTGGTAAGATAGTCTATATATATATATATATATATATCTTTTCACAGGTGTTGAACCCAAGAGAATGAATGTTGTTATTGCCGTTGATGATGTTGCTTTTTAGGAGATGGGGGGTCTCACTATGTTGCCCAGGCAGAACTTGAACTCCTGGGCTCTATCAGTCCTCCTGCCTCTCAGGCTCCCAAGTAGCTAGGACTACAGGCACATGCCATGCACCTGGCAGCCTATATTTTTTAAATATTCGTTTGTTTTCTGTATATTCTTGGTTGTTTTTTCTCGTGTGAGCAATTATCAAATTTTATCATGGGTTCTAAATAGAAACTGTCTTTGAAAAGCATGTTAATATATATTTAGTTTGGTCATCAATAATGTTAACATTCTAATAATTCCTCAATAACTTTATATTTTGGGTAGATAAACTTGATTTTACTTACAAGAAGAAACATTCCAACTTCTGGAAAACCCAGTGTAAAAAATTCTTTCCACTTGTTCATTTGTTCTGGATCAGCTTGTAGAACCCAGCAAATTAGACTAATGTTGTAAGGTATTCTATGTTTAGATTTTTGGTTTGGAGAATTTCAATTTTCTGGTAAGAAAAAAATGAAGACATACTTTTATTGTAAGGGAATAATGTAATAAAAATAGGAACAGCTCTTTTATCATGGTTTAACCCTTTTATTGAATTTAAATGTCGTTTAACAAAATATTAAGCTGTTTATAATATAAAGTGCCTATAAATTTAGACACACAAATTATTTTGTTTCTTTAACCGGCAGTAAAAGTTGAGTATGTATCTGTGATACAGAGAATGCAACACATGGCACGTTAGATGAATTTACCTTTGAAGTACTTGTTAGTTTTCAGGCATTAAGAAGTCAAGGCATTGAGAATATTAATGTTAAAAATTTTCTTAAGAAAATTGCAACCAGGGGGCACTGCAATTAATTAGTGTCACAGTATCTTATAGAGTAGTAGACTGGCCCCTTAAACTTACACCTCAAGACTGGTAGGATAATTCTCTCTCTCTCTCTCTCTCTCTCTCACCGGCCCCTTAAACTTACACCTCAAGACTGGTGGGATAATTCTCTCTCTCTCTCTCTCTCTCTCTCTCTCTCTCTCTCTCTCTCTCTCTCACACACACACACACACACATATATTTAAATTATAATTCTTCTCTGGTACCTAATAGATACTTTGAGTAATATAGAAAGGGAGTAAGATGAGAATTTCAGATATCAAGCTTAAACCCAAGTAGGAAAGTTATATCACTTGTATTTTATGTTTGCAGTATATTTGCAGAAATAATACAGTGTATACACACGTCATCACTGTGCTGTAAAATACTGCTTGTGTATATTAGTTAGGGTCTCCAGCCATTGAAGCCTCCAGCATTTTCCCTACTTCCTTATTTTTCTTTTCCTTTAGTTGTCCTTCCAAGAATTCATGGGGAATAACATTTTTATTATCCTGCTTCTGTGCTGATGCTATAAGACCCAGTAGAATATAAGTGACCTCTGTCCAGCAAATTCCCTTTGCTTTGGCAGGCATCTTGGGCTTTCAACTGTTACATCATAAAATTGAAAGATTATTTAATAGTGTGCTGCATTGCCAAAGATGATTTTGACAGTTTGAGGCATGTATCCTATGAAAGGGGAAATTTTTTAACTTAAGATTTAATTTTAGCCTCAGAGATTTTGAGCAGGTTGAGAACTTTAAGCTTGCAGTTGTTAATAGTTGTAGATCTTTGCTTGAATAGAAGGTAACCCTGGTTTAATGTTTTTTTGTATGTCTGCAGTCCTCATTAATTGCAGTGGTTATCAAAGTGTGATCTGCAGACCTCAGGTCATTCCTAAGACCCTTTCACAGAGTTGCAAGGTCAAAACTATTTTCATAATAATACTGAGATGGCTATTCTCATGATTTATCTGCCGTTAAATAGGAACAGTAGCATACCCAGTGCCCCAACATAGTAATTTATTCTCCTCCTTCTCTTCTTCCCTTCTTCCTTTTCTCTGTACTTCTACCTTCCTCCTTTCTCTTCTCCAACATGCCCATGCACTTGTTTCTTCATTTATACAATGGGGTTTCTAATAGTGTCCAGTGAGGTCATTGGATTGTTTTGAAGATTAAATGTGTTAACCTCATAAGTAATGTATAAAGTCCTTAAAATGGCACTTGACACATAGTAAATGCTCAGTAAACGTTACTAATGTTAACCATTATTGCTGATGTTGTTTTGTTCCCACCTCTTTAGTTATTGGCTTTAATTGTTTATGGCAGTACTACTTATAATTTCTGAATTCAATTAAATATTTTGTAAAATAATGAAATTTGAGGGCCTACAAAGAAGTTTGTTCTTTCTAGGAAAACTAGGTTGTTTGGTTGGGAAAAAAATGCTTTAAAAAATACTTATAGATTTAGGGTGAATGAAACAGTTGTAAAACAATTGCAAAAATTATAAAAGTCTAAATGGTTTCTATACTCAGATTACTTCCTAAGTAATCACAAGAACTCAGATAAGGCCCTGGGACCTCGTAAAATGGTTGATGAGTTCCCATAATGTAATGTTTTTAGTTAAAGTAAAATATTTAAGATGCGTTTGAATTTTAAGTGATTTTTTAAACAACTTTTTTGATTAATAGTTATCAACCACTATTCCCTATTGCATTGGAAAAGTGGGCCACTACTCTAATTAACAGAAGGGAACAGAAAGGGCAAACAAGATTACATACAAGTATTGTCCATTGAATTATGTTTAAAAGACTTAGGTGTAAAAACCAGATAAATGGGAAGTATAACAATCATTAATACATTCTAATGGCAGTATCATATTGAAAAGGTGGTAAGTACTATATTTGCTTCATAGAAGGATTGATAAGACTCTTATCACATGAATGTTTATGGGACTGTTGCCTAAGGGATTTATAGTAGCTAAAGCTTAAGTTTGAAATAAGCTCCGTCTGTCCTCTACCTTCCCCCACCCACTTTTCTACTTGTAGGGACCGCGTTGTAGCTGTTTTTGTGCAGGGTCCTGCATGGCAGTTCAAAGGTTGGCCGTGGCTTTTGCCTGATGGATCACCAGTTGATATATTTGCTAAAAGTAAGATTCTCTTTGTATTTACTGCTTATCCAGTATAGAAATGTTCTCACTTTATTTAAGAGAGTCATATAGTTCTGCGCATATGATGTGTATATCAAAAGATTGCTGTTAAGTAACATGTTAATGTTTAAGCATCTGTGACATATTTTTAAAAGTTTTGTACATTAATACTTTCTGTGTAGGTATATCTGAAAGTGAATATTGCCTATCCCACAACATTAGTAATTATTTTTAGATCACTTAAAAATCGTTGGCCAGACACAGTGGCTCACGCCTGTAATCTCAGCACTTTGGGAAGCTGAGGCAGGCGGATCACCTTAGGTCGGGAGGTCGAGACCAGCCTAACCAACATAGTGAAACCCTGTCTCTACTAAAAATACAAAATTAGCCAGGCATGGTGGTGCACACCTGTAATCCCAGCTACTTGGGAGACTGAGGCAGGAGAATCGCTTGAACCCGGGAGGCGGAGGTTGCAGTGAGCCAAGATCACTTCAGCCTGGGCAACAAGAGCGAAACTCCATCTCAAAAAAGAAAACAATTAATACTGTTGCCTATCCGTAGATTTTGATTAAAATTGATGCCAGTTTTTTTTTTTTTTAAGACGGAGTCTGGCTCTGTCGCCCAGGCTGGATTGCAGTGGCGTGATCTCAGCTCACTGCAAGCTCCGCCTCCTGGGTTCACGCCATTCTCCTGCCTCAACCTCCCCAGTAGCTAGGACTATAGGCATCCGCCACCACGCCTGGCTAATGTTTTGTATTTTTAGTAGAGAGGGGGCTTCACCATGTTAGCCAGGATGGCCTCGATCTCCTGACCTCGTGATCCGCCCGTTAGTTATTGTGAATGTCGACTGTACTATTCTGAAATGTCTTATGTTTTTAGCAGCCCCAGTTTTTGTTAGTGGTACCATCATTTTTCCTTAGAAAGTAGCCAAGCTTGAAAGTTTTAGTCATTTGTTCTTCTATTACCTTCATTCATTTAAAAACAAAGAATTCTAATATTACTGACTGTAGGAGATTGGTCAGGGTGGTGGGAGAAATTGTAGAAAAAAGATGCAAACCTTCTTGGAAGGCTGGGAGGTTTTGCAAAAGCTTTGAAAGATAATTTCGCTGAAGTCAACCGGATTCTCTTATCTGGAGCCTGATAGCAAAGATTAGATAACCTGGGAATGTAGAGAAATTGATCTAGATAAGTTAGTTTACTTAGGCCTCCGGGAACCTGGCCTTTAGTCAACCACAGGAGTCGGGGGTGGGGGTGTTGGGCGGGGGAGGGGTGGGGTTGGAGGTGGCGTGGTGGGGTGGCGAGGCAGTGGCTACCACGTTAATTACCCACAAGTGTATTGACTCAAAACCTTTGTCATTAAATCTGTAATAAAAACAAGCCAGCGTGTCAGGGCTGCGTCTGCTGTGACTCTTTACCTCCTGGATGTCTGTGAGTGGCCCAGTCCCCTAGCTGCACGTCCAGGAAAAAACCTGTGTCTGCGTACATTTTCCTTCTGTCGTTCGGCCAGGGTCTGCAGGTTGGGCCTAGCAACTGACATTATGATAGCTTTTTATGTTATTTCTGAAACTTGAGTGATGCACAGAGTTGGTAAATAGAAAATTAAATAAAAAGAGAATGGGAATTTTAATGAAAGTAAAATGTCAACAAGAATTCTTTTTTACCTACTTGCTTGCCTTGTTGAATAATATTTCAACAAAAAATGATTAGGATGTCTTTAAGATATAAATGTATGAAATTCATTAAGAAAATAAAATTTTAATTTTTGTTCAAATTTAGTCTTCTGAAATTTAGATAAGGATTTAGAGAAGCTTCTTTTAACAATCATCAGTGATTTACTTTCATGAACTGTTCTTTCTCTTTCACCTATTCCTTCTAAACTGACTCCTTTTTCTCAGCATTTAAGGATACTCTTTCCCCTTCCATCTTAAACAACAAAACAAAACCGTTACCGTTGACCTCACCCTTTCCCCTAGCTTCTTCTTTTTCCTTTTATAGCTACACTTTGGAAAGAATTGTCTCTACCAACTCATTTTCTGTTCAAATCCCCTGTAGTCTGGCTCTTGCTCTGTACTAAAACTATTTTCACTGAAGTCACCAGTGACTCAAATATTGGATACTTTTAACTTATCAGAATTTGATTCTGTTCACTCCTTTACTCCTTTTTAAGTTGCTTTCCAAGTACCTGTTACGCTTTGTCTCAGATTTCCTTGCTACTTTTCCTCTGGTTATCAACTGCAGTGGACCCTTCAATATCATACAGTTGAAAACTCCCATATAACTGTTGACTTATCCCAAACATACATATGAATAGCCTACTGTTGACTGGATACCTTAACTGATAACATAAACAGTCGATTAACAAATATTTTACGTTAGCATTGTATACTGTATTCTTATGATAAAGTAAGCTAGAGGAAAAGAAAACGTTAAGAAAATCATAAGAAAGAGAAAATACATTTACTGTTCATTAAGTGGAAGTGGGTTATCATAAAGGTCTTCATCTTCATTGTCTTCACATTGAGTAGGTTGAGGAGGAGGAGGGGTTAGTTTTGCTGTCCCAGGTGGCAGAGGCGGAAGAAAATCCATGTATAAATGGACCCACTCAGTTGGAACTTGTATTGTTCAAGGATCAAATGTATATGGTTATGTCCCTATTTCTCTTCTCCTGTAATTCTAAATACCCTCTCAAGAAGATCTCATGGGTTTCAATTACCACTTATTTTCCCTTATTCTAAAAATTATGTCTCTAGCTCAATGTTCTGGACCTATATACCTCACTCACTATGAGATAACTTCTCTGTGATATCTCATTGGTACGTCAAACTCAACCGTTTCCAAATGGAATTGATTGTTTTACTCTCTTCCTTATTCCTCAAACTATTTCTTATTATGTTAGTCCTTTTCGGTAATTTGCCTAAGCCAGAAACTTGGGAGTATATTACCTCTTAGCTCTTAGTTGATCTTTCTGCTTTCACTCTCTGGCTTCCAGTCGTTTTCTCCATCAGATTACACTGTACAGCAATGGGGGAAAACTGAGGGTATTTGGGAGCATCTCTGTGGGCCTTGATAGAAAATTGTATTATATTTTGTTAATGTTGCATAATTATAATGAAATACATCGTTTGAGAGAAGATTAAATACTGATTTGCATAAAATTGCCAAATAAAATCTTTACAAATTTAGAATAAGTTTAAGCTGATATCTGGATATATTTTAGATATGTTATACGTGACGTGGCTATATTTATTTGTTGGTTGACATTTAAAATTTTTTTTTGTTGATACATAATACTTGTATATATTTATGGTGTACATGTGATATTTTGTTACATGGATAGAATGGGTAATGATCAAAGAGTATTTAGGGTATGTATCACCTTGAGTGTTTATTATTTCTGTGTTTTGGGAACATTTCAAGTCATCTCTTCTAGCTGTTTAGAAATGTACATTATTGTTAAGTATAGCCTCCTACTGTGCTTTTGAACATTAGAATTTATTCCTTTGTGCAGCTGTTCACCATGGCATATGTTTAACTTTGTAACAATCCTGCACATGTACCCCTGAACTTAAAAGTTGTAAATTAAAAAAAGAATTTATTTCTTCTACCTGTATGTTTGTACACATTAATCAACCGCTTTTCATCCCTGTCCTTCCCTCCCGCCACACACATACACACACCCTTCCAACCCTCTAGTATGTTACCATTTTACTGTCTACCTCCATGAGATCAACTTTTAACGTTCCCACATATAAGTGAGAACATGGGAAAATTTGTCTTTGTGTGCCTGGTTTCTTTCACTTAATAGAATGACCTTCCAGTTCTATCCATGTCGCCTTGCCACAGATGACAGGATTTCATTCTTTTTTATGGCCACACAGTATTTCAGTGTGTATATATACTACATTTTCTTTATTCATCTGTTGATGGATTTAGGTTGATTCCAAATCTTGACTATTGTGAATAGTGCTACAGTAAACAAGGGGTGCAAGTATCCCTTTGATAAACTGATTTTCTTTCCTTTTGATTAATACCCAGTAGTAGGATTGCTGGATCATCCAGTAGTTCTGTTTTTAGTTTTGAGAAATCTTCATACTGTTTGCTGTAGTGGCTCTACTAACTTACATTTCCACCAACAGTGTAGGAGTTCCCTTTTCTCCGCATCCTTGCCAGCATCTGTTATTTTGTTTTTAGTAATAACCCTTCTAATTGGGGTAAGATGATATTTCATCGTGGTTTTGATTTGATGTTGAATATTTTTTCATATATTTGTTTGCCATTTATTTGTATGTTACCTTTTGAGAAATGTCCGTTCATGTCCTTTTCCCACTTTTTAATGGGATTTTTTTTTAATTGTTGAGTTTCTTGCATATTAGTCCCTTGTTGGAAGAATAGTTTGCAAATATTTTCTCCCATTCAACAGGTTGTTCTTCACACTGTTTATTGTTTCCATTGCTGTACAGAAACTTTTACTTTAATATAATTCCATCTATTTTTGTTGCCTGTGCTTTTGAGGTCTTAGCCATGAAGTCCTTGCCTTGACCAGTGTCCTGAAGCAGTTCTCCAGTGTTTTTCTGTGTTCTCTTGTATTCCACTCAGTTTCTGTGACATCATTATTTTGAATTCTTTTTCTGCTATTTCCTCAGTTTATTTTTCATTGGGATCTGTATCTGGAGAATTATTGTTTTTTTTTTTTTTTTTTTTTTTTTTTTGGAGGTATCATGATTTCTTACTTTTTCTGTTTCTTGTGTCCTGTGTTGATATCTGCACATCTGGTATAAACATTGCTTCTTCTAGTTTTTTGAATTTGCTTTTTTAGGGGAGGACTTTTCTCCGAAGATGTACGTATGATTTTGATTGGGTGGGGCACTTTGGCTTTGGTTCTTCGTACTGGCTGTGTAATTTCTTACCTATAAACAGCGTCAGTGGTGTCTGTGGTTTCCTCAGTGGCTTAAGGTATGCTTGTTAGTGGAGGGTGTGGTGAAGTTTTGCTGGGGTCAGTGACATCAGGCAGGCTAGTCCTTGGGCTCCAGTGGTGGCAGCAGCAGGCTGAGCCTGCCTGTCTTTGAGTCCCAAGGCCGCATATGCTGGCACCTGTGCTAGTGGGTCCAGACATCATCTTGGGTGCCAGCAGTGGCAGTGGTGAGCCTGGAGGGTGAGCAGGTCAGGTTTCTGGGCAGTGGGCAATGGCAGTAGCAGTGAAGGGGCAACCTCTGGCTCCCCAGAGGTCCACACTGTTACCGATTGTGGCTTTGATGGGCTGGACAGGACAGTGTGCAGGCCCACAGCGGGTGTGTATGGGTGGGTAACAATTGTGGTGGTAGTGGCAGGTTGGTTGGGCGTGTCTTCTGCCCCTGGGAAAAGTGTTCAGGTGCCAACAGTGGAGGATGTCGCAGGGCCACCCTCAGGCCCCAAAATGTGTGCTCAGGCACTGCTAGGGCGGCAGAAGGGGAGGACAGATCCCAGCCAAGTTGGCCTGTCTTCAGGCCTCTAGGTCACAGGCAGGGGTGGGGTGTTCTTCAGGTCCTTGGCAGCGTGCTACCAGCACTTGGGTCCTGCTGCTGGGGAGGGCAGCATTGTTTTCAGTGGCAACGGCCAGTAGGCAGGCATCTGGGGCATGTGAGCTTCCGCCGGTTGGTGGCTGTGATTGGGAGAATCTGTCCTCAGGGTGCTTTTAAATACACGACTGTTGGAGTTGTGGGGTCACTGCCAGTGGCTTGCACTTAGGTATCATCATTGTCTGCAGGTTGGCAGGGGGTGGGGGGCTGTCCTCAGGTGCTTCCCCCACCCCCGACTTAGGGTGTAAGGACTCTTGGGCCCCAGGGTAGGATGCAGTCTGGTGGGGGCCGAACCCTCGAAATGGCGCTGTGCTGCATGCAGCTGCTTAGGGCATGTGTAGGACCCAAGCATGAACCTCCTATCTGGAGCATCTTGTGGTCTCTAGGCAGCTTTCTCTGTTGGTGTCAGGACCCCTGAGTGTCATGTGGCTCTCCCCTGGCTAGGATTGCAGGAGTCTGATATGGGAATGTGGACCATTAGGGGTCTCTCACCCTTACCTCACTGGTGAGCCCATCCTGACTTCCCTTCTCCTTCCTTGCCTTAGGTATTTCTGCTCACTTTATCTTTTGAATTCCAGTGCACTCTCTTAGATCATCTATTCAAAGTGTGATTATCTGCTCACTATTTTGGTTCTTTTTGTTTGTTTCTTTTACCCTCCTGGTAACTTACAGAAGGTGGTTCTTCTTTTTGGAGGAGGCAGGTGCCAGATGCCTCTAGTTAGCTATCTTGAAGCCCCTCTCAAGATATTTTTAATGATAAATTTCTTCAAATTATTGCTAGCTACCATTGAAAAAATATTGTTATTTAATAATCTTCTGTATTATCCCTTTATCATTTGTCATGCCATCAGTATATCTAAATATTATTTAAAAGGGCACCTCTTTGATCTCTTTTGCTTTGTTGCTTTCCCCAAAAAATGTTGGCAGCATTCATAAAGTTTGCAAAAACAAGCAATTCTGAGTTGTGTGAAATATTTTACAGTAAATCTATTTTGCTTTGTTGCTTTCCCCCAAAAATGTTGGCAGCATTCATAAAGTTTGCAAAAACAAGCAATTCTGAGTTGTGTGAAATATTTTGTAATTCATTGTGCCACCATAAAACTGGCTTCTTACAAAAGAATTTTATTTCTTTTTCTTCTTTTTTGTTTGTTTGGTGATGGAGTCTTGTTCTGTTGCCCAGGCTGGGGTGCAATCTTGGCTCACTGCAACCCCCAGGTTCAAGCAATTCTCCTGCCTCAGCCTCCTGAGTAGCTGGGATTACAGGCGTACGCCACCATGGCTGGCTAGTTTTTGTATTTGTAGTAGAGACGGGGTTTCATCATGTTGGTCTGGTCGCAAACTCCTGACCTCGGGATCTGCTCGCCTCGGCCTCCCAAAGTGCTGGGATTATAGGCGTGAGCCACCACGCCTGGCTTACTTCTTGTTTTTAACTTCCAGAGGCTTAAAAACTTTTAATACTTTTTCTGAATAAGAAAGATTTTTTTTAATGATAATATGTTGGTGTAAGTTTGTTTCACAGCATTACTTCATGCGAATAAAATGAGTGAAACTTTATATGTTTTTAAAAATTAGCGACTTACACTTTTTGGACTCTAGTATCCCAGCTTTAAATTTAAAAGTTGTCTATTCTGGTGGAAAAATAAATATCAATAAAGATGAAATCTGTTGAAATTATTAAAGAAGACTGTAGGCCATTATGGCTTCAGTTTGATCATTTTAAAAAATGTAACTTACATGCATTCTGAAGAATGATTAGCAAATAGTTGAACAAGTTAGAAAAGAACACCTAAGCAGAATGGAAATGATTAAAATGTTGATTTACACTGAATGCATGAGTTTTAAAAATTTTTTTAATTGACAAATTTATTTTACACATATGAATACTACTTTGCAAGTAAGTTTTTTGAACATTATTACATGTAGCCCCTTTAATGAATTTGTTTGATTAAATTCAAAATGAATAATTTATGTCTGATGAAGAGACTTATTTATAAAAGCAAATAAATTAGAAATAAGTTTATTTTTCTGGGCACAAATTATTCATTTTAAATTTTTATCAAGAATTGAATCTTGATTAGTTGTTAACATTAAAAGCCAATATGCTAGCAAGCAATATGAAACAAGCAATCCATAAAATAGCTATGAGAAAAAACTTTAAAAGTCAATTGTTTTCTCTTTAGAACCTCTTGTACCAGGTTATGATACGGATCATAATCATATGCTAGTGAAAAAGCAAAAAATTGGGGGTGGGGAAACAACATTTGTACATGCACATGCAAAACAAAAGCTCCTTTGATAATAAAGGGATTGCAGGTATAATGATAACTAGCTGGGATGATTCAACTTGATTATTAAGGAGATAAAAAGATTGTTAAGTCATTATTTTATAACCTAACCTGTTTTTAGTACAACTAATTGGGAAATTTTGCCCTAGAATGTATCACCTGCTGAACAATCCAGAGTTGTCTTTTAAAAATGGCAATCATATAATTTCACCTTCTTCTTGTAAACTTTCCAGTGGCTTACTATCTATCACATGTGGAATAAAATTCAGATTTCTTACACTGTAGCTGAGAATGTATATATAGGCCATTGCCTACAAAAAAAGTTAAACTGAAGCTGGTTGTGATGGTGTGTGCCTGCAGTCCCAGCTGCTAGAGAGGTTGGGCCAGGAGGGTCACTTGAGCCCAGAAGTTTGAGGCCCTGGCCTGCATAGTGAGACCCTGTCTCAAACCAACCAACCAGCCAAACAAACAAAATAGCAAGTGTAACGTTTCTTAACATTTTTTAAAAAAATTATTCTTCAACATAGGACATTCCATGCTTGCTTCTGTCTTGGGATCTTTGTGTCAGCTGTTCCTTCTGCCTAAAATCTTCCTCTCCCAAATCTTTGCAGAACTTGTTTTTTCAATTACCTGCTGCTGGACAATCTTGAGAACCCCTCTCTGAATACTGTTGACAAAAACCTCCCACACATGTAGTATGTCCTTATTCTGCCTTATTTTTCCTCAGTAGCATTTATACTGTCTGAATATTGTATATTTATCTGTTAAACTGTTGACTCTTAGAATATAAACTCCTTTAGGGTGGAGACTTTGTCTTGGTCACTATGTGTCTTTAGTGCCTACAATAGTGCCTAATATGTAGTAGACAATATATGTTAGATATATCTTTGATTACAATTTTTTAGTGTAACTTTTAAAATTGCCATATAATTGTACGTATTTATGGGGTATATAGTGATGTTTTGATACATACAATGTATAGTTATCAGATTATCATAATTAGCATAGCTATCATCTCAAATGTTTATCATTCTTTGTTTTGGGAATAGTCAGTATCCTCCTTCTAGCTATTTGAAGCTATGTATTATTGTTAACTGTAATCCTATAGTGGTATGGAACACTCGAACTTATTTCTTCTATCCAGCCATAACAAATCTGTCTCTATTCCTCCCTCCCCTCTACTCTTCCCAGCCACTAGTATTTTCTGTTGCACTTTTTACTTCTGTGAGTTCAAGTTTTTTTTAGCTTCCACATATGAGAGAGAACTTGTGGTGTTTAACTTTATGTTTCTGGCTTGTTTCACTTAACATAATGTCCTCCATTTCCATCCATGTTGCCACAAATGACAGGATTTCAGTTTTTTTATGGCCGAATAGTATTTTATTGTGTACATGTATGCCACATTTTCTTTATCCATTTATCTGTTGTTGGACCCTTAGGTTGATTACCTATCTTCGCTGTTGTGAATAGTACTGTGAGTAGAATGCATTAAACGTGGGGGTGCAGATATCTCTTCAGTATACTCATTTCCTTTCATTTGGATAAATGCCCATTAATGAGGTTGCTGGATCATATGGTAGTTCTATTGGTAGTTTTTTGAGAACTCTAGACTCTTCTCCATAGTGGCTCTACTAGTTTATATTCCCACCAACAATGTGTAAGAGTTGCCCTTTCTCCACATCCTCTGGAGCATTTGGTATTTTCTTGTCTTTTTTATAATTGCCATCCCAACTGGAGTGAGATGATACCTCATTGTGGTTTTGATTTGCATTTCCTGACGATTAGTGACATTGAGCGTATTTTAATATATTTGTTGACTGTTTTTGTGTCTTCTTTTGAGAAATGTCTGTTTAGATCATTTCCACATTATAAAATCTGATTTTTTTATGCTTTGAAATTTTTAAGTTTCTAGTGTATTCTGAGTATTAATCGCCTGTCAGATGAGTAATTTGCTAATATTTTCTCCCGTTCTTTAGGTTGTCTTTTCACTCTGTTGATTGTTTCCTTTACTGTGCAGAAGCTTTTTAGTTTGATATAATCTCATTTGTTTATTTTTGTTTTTGTTGCCAGTGCTTTTATTCATAAAGCCTTTTCCCAGACCAATGTCCTGAAGTGTTTTCTCTATGTTTTCTTCCAGTAATTTTATAATTTGGGGTCTTATATTTAGGTCTTGAGTTGATTTTGTGTGGGGTGAGAGGTAGGAATCTAGTTTCATTCTTCTGTATATAGAGATATACAGTTTTCCCTGCATCATTTATTGAGGACTATCTTTTCCCCAGTGGAAGTTAAATTGTTCTTGTTTGCAGATGCCATGATCTTATATTTATAAAAACCTGAAGACTTTACCAAAAATACTCTTAGAACTGGTAAATGAATTCAGTAAAATTGCAGGATACAAAATCATCATACAAAAACCACTAGCATGGTGGTACATGAACAGTGAACTAGCTGAAAAAGAAATCAAGAAGGCAGTCCCATTTATAGTAGCTATCAAAAAACACCATTAAAATTCCTAGCAGTTTTTTTCTCTTCATCATTTCTTACCAAATTTTGTTAGTTTTCATTCCCCACTTATCTCTTGCCACCCATATATATTCTATTCTATTGAAGAAAATTCTCTCTTTATCCTCTAGCTTAATAAACTCTAATTATTCTCTACTAAATACTTTACAGTGATTCTCCATGTCACTTAAATATTATAAAAACTACTTAATATGGCCTGCAAGCCTAACATTTTTCTGAACCTCTGTGCTATATATATCCCTTCACTACATTATTTTGCACGATGCAGTTCTATTAACTTTCTCTAGTTTGTAGACTAATCCATTTTCTCTTTGAGCATGATCATCTTGTTCACTAGGTCACTTTTGTTCTGTGCTCGCTTAATTTGTACTTGGCCTTTAGATCTTAGGTTAGACATCAGTACTTTTGCAAGGTTTTTGACTGAATTTGTGTGTGTAAGGTACAAGGCATAGCTTGTTTTGTGCTTTGCTTTATCATGCTTTGCAGAATTTTTTTTGTGAACAAATTGGTTTGTGGCAACCTGTGTGTTGATAAGTCTATTGGCACCATTTGTCCAACAGTGTGTGTCTCTTTCGTATTGGTGATTTTTACAATTTTTACAATATTTCAAACTTTCATTATTTTATATCTGTTATGGTGATTTGGAACTACTGATCTTTGATGTTACTGTTAAAATTGTTTTGGGCACCACAAACCACAACCATATAAGATGGCAAACTTAAATTGATAACTGTTGTTCTGACTGCCCCACTGACCAGTTAGTCCCTCATCTCTCTCTCTCTCTCTCTTCAGGCCTCTCTTTTTCCTGAGACACAGCAGTATTGAAATTAAGCCAATTAATAACCCTACAGTGACCTCCGAGTGTTTAAATGAAAGGAAGAGTTGCACATCTCTCATTTTAAACCAAAAGTTAGACATGATTAAGCTTAGTAAGGAAGGCATGTCAAAAGCTGAGACAGGCCAAAAGCTAGTCCTATTATGCCAAACAGTTAGCTAAGTTGTGAATGCAAAGGAAAACTTCTTCAGGGAAGTTAAAAGTGCTACTCCAGTCAACACACAAATAATAAGAAAGCAAAACAACTGTATTGCTGATATGGGGAAAGCTTGTTTGGTATGGAAAGCAGATCAAACCAGCCATAATATTCTGCTAAGCCAAAGCCTGATCCTGAGCAATGCCCTAACTCTCTTCAGTTCTGTGAAGGCTGAGAGAGGAGAGAATTCTGCAGAAGAAAAGTTGGAAGGTAGCAGTGGATGGTTCATGGATTTAAGGAAGTAAGCCATCTCTATAACATAAAAGTGTAAGGTGAAGCAGCAAGTGCTGATAAAGAAGCTGCAGCAAGTTATCCAGAAGATACAGTGAATATTATTGATGAAGTTGACTACACTAAACAACACATTTTCATCGTAGATGAAACAGCCGGTTATTGGAAGAAGATCCATCTGGTACTTTTATAGTTGCAAAGAAGTCTGTGCTTTGGCTTCAAGACTTCAGAGGACAGACTGACTCTTTTGTTAGGGGCTAATACAGCTGGGGACTTCAAGTTGCAACCGGTGGTCACTTACCATTCTAAATATCCTAGGCCAGCTAAGAATTATACTAAGTCTACTCTGCCTGTGCTTTAGAAATGGAACAAAAAAGCGTGAATGACAGCACATCGGTTTACAGCAGGGTTCAGTGAATATTTTAAGCCCACTGTTGAAACCTACTGCTCAGAAAGAAAGATTCTTTTCAAAATATTAGTGCTGATTGACAGTGTACCTAGTCACCCAAGAGCTCTGATGAAGGTGTTCAAGGGGATGAATGTTGTTTTCATGATTACTAACACATCTATTCCTAAGCCCGTAGATCAAGGAGTAATTTAGACTTTTCAGGATTTATTATTTAAGAAATAGGTTTTGTAATGCTGTAGCTGCTATAGATAGTGATTCCTCTGATGGATCAGGGAAAAGTAAATTGAAACTTTTCTAGATAAGATTTACCATTCTAGATGCCATTAAGAACATTTGTGATTAATAGGAGGAAGTCAAAATATTAACATAACCAGAAGTTTAGAAGAAGTTGATTCCTACCTTCATGGTTCATAGATGACTTTGAGAGGTTCAAGACTTCAGTGGAGGAAATAAAGATGGGGTGTGGAAATAGCAAGTGAACTAGGATTAGAAGTGGAGCTTGAAGATGTGACTGAATTGCTGCACTCTCATGCTGGAACTTGAATGGATGAGGAGTTCCTTCTTACAGATGAGCAAAGAAAGTGGTTTTTTTGAGATAGAATTCACTCCAGTGAGCACTTTTGTGAAGATGCCATAAACATTGTTGAAATGACAACAAAGAATTTAGAACATGACATAAATATAATAAAGCGGCAGAGTTTGAGAGGATTAACTCCAATTTTAAAGGAAGTTCTTCTGTAAGTAAAATGCTGTCAAATATTATCACATACTGCAGAGAAATCTTTTGTGAAAGGCAGAGTCAATCAGTGCAGCAAACTTCATTGTTGTCTTATTTTCAGAAATTGCTACAGCCACCCTAACCTTCGTCAGCCACCACACCCTATTCAGTCAACAGCCATCAACATTGAGGCATAATCCTACACCAGCAAAAAAAAATTAGGACTTGCTAAAGGGTCAGATGATTGTTAGCATTTTTTAGCAAGAAAGTACATTTTAATTAGGGCATGTACATTGTTTTTTAGACATAATGCTATTGCACACTTAATATAGACTATGATACAGTGTTAACGTAACTTTTATAAAAATGCAGTGAGGTACCAGGAAATATGCGTAACTCATTTTATTATGATACTTACTTTATTGCGGTGGTCTGGAACTGAACCCACAATATCTCCAAGGTATGGTTGCATTCTTGTGTTTCTGTGATAACCTACCACCCTTATAGTCTTTCTTACTGTCCTTCACTAGACTATATGCATTTTATCTTACCTTATTTCTCATTTTAGTCTCCAGTGGCTGGCATGTATAAACCCTGAATGTTTTTAAAGATAATATTTTAAAAGATCACTTTAGTTATAATATGGCTTCAGTTGGTGGAAGAAAGAAATTTTTTTCTTTTTTTTTATTTTGAGTAAAAAATGATTACTTCTCTCCACCCCATCTATAGTTAAAGCCTTCCATCTGAAGTATGATGAAGTTCGTCTGGATCCAAATGTTCAGAAATGGGATGTAACAGTATTAGAACTCAGCTATCACAAACGTCATTTGGATAGACCAGTGTTCTTACGGTTTTGGGAAACATTGGACAGGTAATTCCGATTCTAAAATATGCTTATGTGTGTTTTATTGTAATTTTTGTCTCAGTTAAATTTTAAGTTCCATAAAGTTGTCAGTCTTATTCCCTAATTCCCGTCTTTCAACATTAACTTGATGCTTATCTTCAGTAAATAATTAACAATTTTTTTGTGTGTAATTACTTTAGATGGAGAGTTTAATATAGCCTGATAGAAGTAACACTAAACTGAGTCAGAAGACTTAGACTTTAGTCTTGGTTTTGTAATCTGTCTCTAATGATCTGTGTGACCTTTTTGAAGCTTATTTTCTATCCAAGGAACTTTTGATTAAGAGAACCCTATGTTTTTGCAAGTACTGAAAGATCTCTGATTCTGGATTTATTTGTGTTATGGATGGTTCACAAAAGGAAATGAATTTTTAAAATTTATTTTAATTACTAGTATAGTGTTCATAAAGCCCTTTACGTTAATAACAGTTTTATAATTGGCAAATTTAAGAACAGCATATGATCACAGTAAATACCACTGCATCTCGGTTCTCTTTGAGGTATGCTCCTTAAAATCTGTAACATTTTTGGTGCAAGTCTCTCATGATATATGTGAAACATATATTATTTTAGCTAGAAGCTCTTAGATTATATTACTTAATAAGAGGAGTGTTAATTCTAGCTTATTCCAGAAGTCTTTATATTTCTAGTTTTCTAGAAAACAGCATTTTATTCTGTTGATTTTAAGTTTTAAGAAATGTCAGCTTGTTTTTACATGCATTTTTCTAAAAATTCTAAAATTCCTATAGTCATTATAACCTACCATAATATTTTTTTTCAGGTACATGGTAAAGCATAAATCCCACTTGAGATTCTGAATTATTTGGCCCCTCCATTTCTGGAAATTGAGACTCAAGCTTTATGAATTTATCAAGAACTTAAAAATGAAGAAGGTCACAGATTGATCTTTTATAAGACCTTATTTGATGCTTTGTGCTTCAAGGAGATGATGCCTGTCATCCATATAAGCAAACTTTTTGGCTTACAACTATTTTTTTAATAATTAGCCTTCTAGTCTGTAATGGAAATTGTATATTTTGATAGAAGTTTTTTCTCCATTGGTTAAATTAGCATTACTTAAAATTTGTTTCTTTAGAAAATAAATGCAGGTTATAAATGTGTGTATATTTAGAGATTATAAGGCTCTCTGAGCCATCTTCTGATTTTTCATTGCTCTATAATTCTTTTTACTGAAAATACTATGTTATGAATGGTATTAAATTTTAGTCTCTGGAACATCCAAAACCAAGCAAAGGGATGTGACTATTTTGAATGAATCAGAATGTCAACTTGTATGTACACTATATCTACACTTGCTCTTTATTTAAAAAGAATAATGAAAAATCAAGATCAATTCTTCAGTTTGATTGAACTGTTCAGCCTTTTCAAGATGTCTTTATTTACAAATGATTACATTTAAATGAATGTACATTCTTCTCAATGAGTTTGGTGATTTTGAAACCTAGAATGATGTGTTTCTATCTGTAATATCTTTCCATTTGAAAAAAATCTCAAAACACAGATTAAAACCACAATAGGCTGTAGTATTTTTTATTTTGGGAGCCAGAGTATGATTTGGGGGAAGAATATGTATCAGCCCTATTGCAGTATAACTTTAAGCTCCTTTTCTCTTTAGTCCACTTTTGATTCTAATTTTTATGGTATAGGATTTTGAATCTTCTATTTTAAGCTTGTCAGTCTTGGAGTTCTTATCTTCCATTATCCCTAAATATTGATAAACTCCCAGGCACCAAAGAAAACATTTGCTTAATTGTCTGAAAAGAAACAAGAGAAAAACACTGGTATTTTTATGTGTGTATTCAATATGGTATAAAATAGAAAAAGTATATTTTAGCTTAGTGAAATATTTTACTATTTCTCTACTTTAGACAAAATGTTGCATCCAAGGTACATCAAGTGACCATTTGCCTTGAACCTTGATTTCACTTTGTTTTTTTTTCCTTAAAAGCAACTAGGAGGCTTTACTTTCCTAAACTGTTTTTGCCATTGGAATTTTTGCTGATCACAGTCTTACATCATTTTTTTCTCCATTTTTATTCCCAGCAGTTTTCTCCTAGGTTAACATATTTTTGGTGAACATTTAGGCCTTTCATAGGTATTAAGCTGACATTATCTAGCTTCTTAATGAAATTTAACACTGTCACAAAAATGAGAAGAAATTATTTTTTAAGTAATCACATAGTTCATACCACTAGTAACTAGAAAAGATATTTATTCACATGATATTTGCAAGGCTTTTCAGAACAGTCAGCATTTTAAATTACTAGATTTTAGCATACTTACAAGGTTTGAACAGATTCTACCCCTATTTTCCTCCTTCGTAGCATCTTCTTTCCTTAAAGATAAAAGAAAACTCAAATTTGTTCACATTAGGCTTTCTTAGCATATAAATCTGTTTCCAAAATAAATTACATGTTGTGTAAACTTTCTCCATGATGAAATAGTCAAGGACCAGAATCTGTGATATTTTTATGTAAGATTACTTGTCAGGACTACTACAAGTCAATATGAACTACCTTCCCATAAAGATTTTTGGTATTTGTACTTGTTTATGAACTTTACTTGAGACAGAACGTGGTTAAAATTAGGAACATCTACTTTGAACGAGGTTTATTTTTCTATTTTGAATTTGCCTTATGTATATTCAAAGGCTTATGGAAATACTGTAAAGGAACATTAGGAAAAGGACAAATATGCTATAACCATCTATCTTAAAATCAGACCCTTAGTATAAGCACCTCTTTTTCTCTTTGACAATTTAGTCTCTTATTTAGGTCCATGTAATTAATTTCATTCCATTATTTTTTAGCTGTTTATTCTAAAAAACAAAAATTTTCAGCCAGTCCCTATTTATTCTCCCATGACATGGTCCTGTAGAGCAGTACTTAACACAGTGCCTTGCACATAGTAGGCATTCAGTAAATACTTATATGCATGAATGAATAATGTATTTTCAATGTAACAAATTTATTATAAAAGTGTAGTTTGACTCTTCTTGGTCTTGGAGTTTGAGAGTACAGAATTACAGGGAATGAAGAGAGGTATAAGTAGATATTTTAATGGAAATGAAGTATAAATTAATAACTTGACTTACCCCTCCGTAAGTTACTGCTAACTGGAGATACCCTTGTATGCCCAACCGTAAAGGAAAGTTCTATTTATATACTTACAGGAAATTCTTCTCAGTCAGGGAACAGTAAGAAATACGTAGGTTTCAATCAGTTGTTCTCAACCCTGACTGCATTTTAGAATCATTTGGAGAGTTTTTAAAAATATCCATGCCTGAATCTTGATTCCCATTTTCATGTAATTTGAGACAAGACCTGGTCATCAGTATTTTTTTTTTTAAAGTTCTCCAGGTAATTTGAATGTGCAGGAAGGATTCAGAATCACTGGTTTAATTTGTTATTGAAAACAATACCAGTATTAAATGTGTTTCCTCTTCCTTCTTTTCTGTATGTGTGTGTGGTTTTTGATTTGTTGTTGTTGTTGTTGTTGTTTTGTGGCCATCCTTTGCACTAGACCATCCTTGTTATTGGTGGTATTGGCCTATATTTCCATTGACAAATGCAATTTTTAATTATTTATTTAATATAGGAGTATTTTACTGTTTAATATTTAAACAATGTTTAATGTATTTCATTATTAACTAGTATTATAGTTTGTTTTTTTCCCATGTCTCCATGACTTTTACTAACATTTGTTTTTAGCAGCACAACAGTAATCCATATAGAAACAACTAATTAATAATGAGGAAAATCTCAAAATTTTTAAGGCAGAAAGAAGTATTAATTTTTGATCTGCCATGTAGAATGAGACAAATACAATTTGCTTATGAAAGGAAAGTGGCATACTTTTAAATTGGTCTACACAGAAAAGTAAAAGTAAACTATTCATTTAAACAAGATTCGTTATCTCATAAATATTGAGGGAATATTTTTCCTAAATAAAAATTTTCGTGACTGCTAACAAAAATTAAAGTGATTACATTGTTCTTTTTTGGAGGAGTGGGGAGCAATATTTGTTGAACTAAAGTATATAAAATTTTTTGAGACTAGCAGTGTATTTTATAATATTACAAATACAACAATTATTTATAAAAGGTCAAATTAATGGCTTAGAAAGTAGCTTTAAACTTTGTATTTTGAAATTGCTTGTTTAAATGCAAAATTATGAGTAAGATAAGTCTTTTTAAATTTTTTATTTTTAATTTTTTTGGAAGTTTATTAAAGCCCTTCATATACACATACTTTTTAAAAAAGGATTCTTAATAAAGAAATTATTGGTTTGTCTGGTTAAAGTCCATATAGAATGCTGAAAAGTAATTTATAAAATAAGAACTATAGAAATTTGTTCTCAGCTGAAAAGTTGGCAGCTGCTCTGTTTCTTTAAAAAAGTACAACATGAAAATTTAATTACATTAGCCTGAGTATTACTTGAATGAATTTCTACTATTTATTCACTTGTGTTTGAGATTCACCCAGCTATTCTAATGATAGAAATAAAAAGTGGAGAAATGACTAAAGTTGACTTAAGAATTGGAGTGGGAATTTTGAGATGCCATGTCCTATATATTCGGGCATATTTGTTGGCACATTTGCAAGTATGTTGATCCCAGCATTGTTTATATCTGTTGGAATAATAACTAAGGAAAAATTGAAAATGTATAATAGATGTGTAAAGACTTATATTTAGTTAGTATATAATAGATAATACTTGCAGGTTTTTTAGTGTTTTGGGTGTCTATGTATTATTTTAGGTAATCTTTATAAGGGCATCTTGGAAGTTACAAATATGTGCCATTTACTGATAAGTGGTAAGCATTTTCATATGAGTAAAGCTAATGAAATAAAACTAGTTTTATTCCCAAAATTCAAAAAGTGGGGTTCCTGCTCTGTCGAATTTAAGCAAATGATCTGTCTGAGGATTTTGTTTGCCATTGAATTCCATTTCTGTCCACTTCAGATGTACTAAAAGCTTCTGTTTAACCTGAGTTTGATTATAATGCTTAATAAGTAATGCAGTTCAGGTACATAGAGTAAGCACTGTAAGTGATTTTTAACCACCAGTTGGGGCTGTTTCTCAAAGTGGTTCTTAATTAGAGTTTAAGTTTGGATGCCATGTGAACTGATAACATATTCTACTCATTCTTTTTGTTTTTCTTTGTTTTGTTTTCTTTGTTTTATTTTTCATTCTGTTTGTTTTTCTTTGTTTTTGAGATGGAGTCTCACTCTGTCGCCCAGGCTGGAGTGCAGTGCTGCGATCTCGGCTCACTGCAGCCTCCACCTCCTGGGTTCATGCAGTTCTCCTGCCTCAGCCTCCCGAGTAGCTGGGATTATGGGTGTGCACCATCACACCTGGCTATATTTGTATTTTTTAGCAGAGACAGAGTTTCACCATGTTAGCCAGGCTGGTCTTGAATTCCTGACCTCAGGTGATCCACCTGCCTCGGCTTCCCAAAATGTTGGGATTACAGGCGTGAGCCACCATGCCTGGCCTGTTCTACTCATTCTGATTCCAGTTTGGTGGGCTCTTAAATTTTAGGTTTAATTGTAAATAAAACATGTTGCCCTATTTTGTGTTAAGAGCACTGGGGACATTTCCATTCTCCCTTTGTCCTCAATCCCCCAAAAACATTCATACCAAGAAGTTAGAAGCTGTATTGTGGGCTGGAATGTTATCTTTACATGAAAAGATTATTGAGATTTGTCAGGCATAGTATTTCTCTGAGGAATAAATGAAATACAAATTTCACTTTGAAAACTAATGAGTTAAAACCGTTTACAGTTTCTGTTAACAAGTTAAATCATGTATAGAATCATAGTTCATAATGGTAGCAAGCTTCATGCTCTGCTGAACTTACAGTTTGATTATGGTCAAATATTCTATGTTATTATTGTAATAGAATTAAGAGTGTGTCCTGGGTAAATTACATTACCTTTACAGTTTGAGCATTCTGATTTTAACATTTTGTAGTTTCAAAACAAACTGTACTCATATAATCAGAGCATTAACAGCATCACCATGTCAGTGGTACCAATAATTGTGAATCTTCTGCAACAAAATTTCTTTAATGATGAGTTTAATGGGCTATATTCAAACTTAATTTTTATTCAATTCATAAGTGCCCACTAAATATGTATTTTATTCTGCTGTTCTGTTCCTTTGATTATCTGCTTTTCAGTGAGCATCTGCATAGCTAAAATAGATATAGCATGTGTTGTAAATGCTGTTAAATTTTTTTAAGGCTCAAAGGTGCTAGTATATAAATAACAGCACATTGCCAAATAAGCATTTTTTCTTTCATTTTCTAAAGTACTTTCATATTTAATCATGTAATGATCAGCATTTATGGTGAGTTGGAATAATTTTTCCTCTTTATTTTCTTAAATGACCCTAGAAAACAATGTAAAGTAGCTCTGAAGAAGGCTTTGTTGTTGAATCTGTCTCATAATTACTTGTGGATCCTTTGACACAGAATTACTTATAGTTTATAATTAACCCTCATCTAGAGAATGCTGATTTCTATTACATAAGTAATGTAAATAGGGCTGAGACCATAGTGAAGCAGAAGACATTTGAGAGATACTTTTGATTACATTTGGATATTTTATTGGACCATGATTATTTTGCCAACAAAGTGCAAGTGAAAACATTGGGTTATACAACATACTCACTTTCATAAAATATAGTAATGGATACTCACAGAAGAACTGCCTTCATGGAGTTTACAATGTTAACACTCTAAGTGTAATGGCTATCTATTTGTCTCTTGAATAACACAAACATTTTCCTTGAAAATGGAATAGTTTGAAAGTGTTTATTGAGTCAGTGTAAATGGTTGGGGGGAGGTCAAGTGAACTTCCTTGTGGCTCATTCAGTTGTTTTAGCACAATTAAGCATCACTAATGTTTTTAAAGGGCTTGACTATATCACAATTTTAAAATGTTTATATTTTTAGAAAATATATTTTTATTACATAATGCACTACTGAGGACAAAAAGGAAGTGTAAGGGTCACTGATGGTGAAATAAATTTGAGATGCATTAAAGTAGTTTAAAGCAGTTTCATTTAGGAATTTGAGGAGAAGAAAACTTTAGCTTAATGGGAAAATACTAATTTGGACAGCGTTGTATGCTTCTGGGGTTGTCATGAATTCAAGCAAAGCTAGGCAAACCTAGTGTGATTTTTCTCCAGTGACATTTAGTTGCTTGATTTCAGGTATAGAGAATTGCAGTTAGATTTTTAAGCTATTTTGATGGCAGTAGAAGCAGGCCAGGGATTTGAAGATATTTTCAAGGTAATAATTGTAGTACTGAAACATGGAATCTAAGCTGTTCAAGGAATACATGATAGAGGGGCGGTGGTGAATGATGAGAAAGTGGTGCTGTCGTGTGAACTGATAACAGTGAAGTGAGCCTGAAAGATAGGGGGAGGTGGTCAGAGGATGGAATCTGTGAAGTCAAGACTTCAGAGGTGATCTGATATTGATGAGAAAAAGTCAAGACCTTGGAAGTAACTGAGATAGAGACGGGGAGGTATTCATTAAAATGAGGAGTCAAGGATCTATGGGGCTGCAATTACTCATGTAGGTGTTGAAATGAGAATGACAAGCATAGGAGTGAGAAAAAAGATGGCAACAAGGAGAAGGTAACGTGACTGGTTGGCATTAGCTTTACAGGATCCATGCTTTAAAAACTTTGATTAGATATTTAAAGATGAAAATATATTTAAAGATGAATTAATAAAATGTTAAAGGTATAGATCATTTCAGTGCGTTTCTCCAACATCCAAATTGTTAAAAAAAAGGATTACGTACTTGTCCCATTAGCCCAGATGATGAGGACTTTTACTAAGACACTATTGACAGCCTTCCCACCCTCTGAGTCTTATTTTCTAAGTTTGCTCTCATGTGAGGCTAGTTCTTGTATTCTTTGCTACTTTTGTCGCTTAGTGATACTGAACGTGGGTAAAACCTTTGTTGGAACATCTGAGCTCTGCCCAATAAGGTTTCATTAAGTGCCAGTGTTGGGTCACTTCCCCCAGTTGTATGTGCAACTCATTACTAAGAGAGAATATCCTGAGCGGTTCCTAATGGTGGGTGGCTGGCTAAAAGGAATCCCTGGAGATTTTGGTGTGGTAGGAAAGGATTTTCATTCTTGAGGATTTTCCTTTGACTTTTCTGTGGGCTGGCTGATTTCCTCAGTTTGCTTTGTTCTGGGTTTTAGGGGACAATTCTTGGGAGGTTGTGAATTTTCTTTGCCTATAGTGAGATGGTTAGATGCTATTCTGAACTTTATCTAAATCTTACCCAAATCCATTTCCATGTTAGCAAGCATGAAGTTGTTTACCTTTTCTTTTTTGGCGATTGATTTTGAGTTTTTCCTTCTCACTCACTCCCTTGCCAATTCCTTAGATGTTATGATCCAGCTATGATCCAGCTTTACACTTTCTTCACCCAGAAGTGACCTCACCTTTTCATGGCAGAGGAAACAGAAGCCATGGACTT
The DNA here is from genome assembly GCF_006542625.1 of Nomascus leucogenys. Taxonomy (NCBI): domain Eukaryota; kingdom Metazoa; phylum Chordata; class Mammalia; order Primates; family Hylobatidae; genus Nomascus; species Nomascus leucogenys. The sequence goes on along the minus strand of NC_044389.1, from coordinate 22,347,592 downwards.
CTTAATGCTATATCTCACAAACCTGTATGCATGTAAGAATCTTTTATTTCCTCCTATTCCAGTGTTTTAAACATCCTGTCACCCATCAGGGACTTGTCCATTCATATGTATTTCTCCTACACCTTTCCTAGTCTGTCATGCATTTTGCACTATTACTGTATCTCTTTCTTGTATTTTCATCTTGTCACCCTGTATTTATTTATTTTCCACCCACTTTTAAACTTAGTTACATCTTTCATCATAAACAGGTTCCAGGGAGATGGTTTGATTATGTATCTTAAATTCCTTCCCCTCAATCTCTGTTTCCATCTGTCAACTACCCTCTCTCGAATAGAGCAGCTGCTGTGAGCTTGGAGCCTTTGGGCAAATAAGAGTGTATACAGTCCCTTGATTTTACCGGAAGATGGAAAAGAGAGCTTGCTTTGATTTTCTTCCTGTAATCCAGATGAAGGTCTAGAGACAGGCAGCTATGAAGCCTTCAGCAAGGATCTGAACTGAAAGAGCCTTGCTTTCAAAGATACATGGATTTAGAGGAAAAGTGGTGCAGTTCGTATGTATGGTACTAGGAAGACTAGCTTCAGAGTACCTGTTTGGTTGCTGCATGGTGGGCTCAATTCCACATCTCCCTGTGAGGCTCTGGGGGAGGGGAAGTAAATAGCAAAAAAACAAAAAAGAGATTGGAAGAGATTTTCCTCCTGTCATCTGTGATGTGGAGTGGCAACTTGGTGGTTAGTAGATAATCAGCCTACAGAAGAGAACTGCCTTCTATTGCTCACAAGTTTGTTTCCACTCAGAGTATCCCACAGTTTGATTTACGCTAAATGGGGAGTGAGTGGACAAAGAAGAATATCTAAGGAAACCTAAAGAAAAATAGCATCTAGAGAGAACAGGAACACAGAAGAAATGGATGGTGAAAAAGAATTGCTGGTGGAGATGAATGACAACTTTAATTTTGAAAAAGCACCTGAGAAAATTCAGTCAGTATAAAATAAACTTTCTAGCAATAAACTTTCTAGCAATTAAACCACATTAAAATGTGGTAGAAAAAGAGAGGCATGGCCACTACTGGGGACTAAATAGTGGCCTGGGATATCATGTAGAAGTAGTTATCTTTGGAAAAGTAAAAATCCAAAGACACGGAGATTTCAAAAATGAAAACACCTAGAAGACGAGTCTAAGATATTTAATGTGAGTAAGTGAAGAACCACAAGGAGAAAAAGGGAAACGATATAGGAGGGCACAATTACTAAATACTATAGGAAACTTTAGTTCGAAAGGGCTGTCACTCACTCTAATAGGTTCCAAGCAACATGGGTGGGGTTGGAGTGTGGGGACACACCTGGGCAGATAAACTTCATTCAAATATTTATTGTTACTTCCTGCAGTGACAAGTACTGTTTTAGTTGCTGGGAATACAGGGTGAACAAAGCAATGGTAGTTCCTTTATTTGGTGGAAAGAAGTAAATGAATAAATATGTCTTAGGTGGTAATAAGTAATACAGAAAAAAAAAAAAAACTAAAGCATAGTAGAGTGACTAGGCTACGTTGGGATAAGGTAGTGGCAGGATTTAATATTTTATATGGATGGTCAGAGACATCTCAGATAAGACATTTGATCAGCAATTTGAAGTGAGGTATCTAGTGTGGTAAATATGTGGTGGTGGGGGGAGAGCAAGGGCAGGGGGAGAAGCATTCCAGATAGGGAACAGAAGTCTAAGGCAGGCAGGAACATACCTGCCATTTAAAGGACCATTAAGGAATCCACTTGGCTAGTGTGGAGGGAGCAAGAAGAGTGAGCGATGAGGGCAGAGGCAGTAGTGAACAAGATTACGGAGACTTGTAGATGAATGGAAGACTTTTTGGCTTTAATTTGCTGATACATATGGGAAGCCATTTGAGGAGCTGTAAGCAGAGGAGTGATATGTGATTTAAGAGTAATTGACTCAACCTTGTTGAAGAATACAATCTGTCTGTTGGTAGCAAAGGCAGAAGCTAAGAGACCAGATCATTGGATATTGCAACCATATAGACAAGAAATGACACAGGCTTGGACCCGTGTGGTATCAGTGGAGGAAAACAAATGGTGAGATTCTGTAAATATTTTGAAAATAGATGGATAGGATTACAATGTGTGAGATACAAATCAAAAACACTTCTTTTTTTTTTTTTCCTCAGTAACAAAGGATGGAGTTTCTGTTTATACTGTGATGGGGAGGATTGTGTAAGGATCAGATTTTGCAGTGGTAACAGCTGGAGGAATCAATTTAGTTTTGGAATGTTGAGTTTGAGATGCTATTAAACATGGAGGAGATATTCAAATTCTTAAATTTCAGGGTAAAAAGAGGAATTTACAAAGGAAAAAGAAAATTACATCTCTAGACTTCAGACTGCAACCAAGAATCCCTTTTTCAGGTAAGATCATTGATCTTGAGGATATGTAATGATCCAAACGCTATATCTGTGTGTGTATAACTTCACATAAGGAAAATAACTTAAAACTTTAAACAGGCAGCGAATTATAACAAAAGGCCTGTATTCTCTGATAGAGTGACTGGGTATTTATAACATAAGTGTTAAGTAATCTTCAAGCAGAAAAGATAATACATGGAAAAATCTCACACTAGTCTATCAGTACTAAAGTAAGCTATCTTAGCAAAACTTAGAAGTGACAGCTGAGCCAGAGGAGTAGAGTGAATGAAAGCATTCTAAATTTCACAACCCTAGTGACAACAAATGTTTGCCTTCATGGAAGATGAACAACATTTGTTCTTGCAACTAATCAGAACTTACATATTTTTAACAAGTAGCTTTCTAAAAGCCATTAAAGCACTTTGGAGTATTTTTTAAAACAACTTCTTTTGAGGTTTTAGAGATTTTTAAATAGGTCAGGAAATTATTTCTAAGTTACATTGTGAAGATACAAAAGTTTTGGTAGGTAATATGTTTTCAGCCACAAAAGCACAAAATACAATGTTTTTAATATTCAAGATGTTTCAAAATGTTCTTTATGTGGCACAAACTTTTTTCTAAAAGTATTCACAGACTTCTAGTCATCTGATTTTATAATTTTTATCCTTGTAATTTGGCAAAGAGCTAATACAGGTTTAGGAGAAGGGTTAACTCTGCCATTTCCTTGTTCCCATTTGCTTGCATTATTACTGTTATCTTTTAATCTATTGATTTTTTTTTTTTCCTCGAAATCTTTTTGTGCCACTTTCCATTTTGTGTGGTATCTGTAAACTGTTATCTGTCATGGTATGCTGGACGTGAGGGGATAAGTCTTCACTTTCAGGTCTTGTTCTCCCCTCACCTTATATACAGATCAGATGAAGGCATCTGTACCCATATATTAACTATTAATAAAGTTGAATTTAAATACAAATATGTATTTTAATATGTTCTTCTAGCACCCCACTGAATTATCTTGCATGGCCCCTGAGGTGTGTATGCCCTACTTTGGAGACTTATAGCACTAAGTAAAAATCTTTTTATACAGTATTTGTCTTGTGTGGGTCATGAGCATTAGCATCCAATGGTAGGTAGTTGTGTGATTAAAATGCAGATTCCTTGGCCCCTGTCTCAAACTTACTAAGTAGGCCTTTGTGGGTTATAGCCAAAACCTAAGGCCTAATTATCTTTCAGCCTCATCTAATCCTTCCCTCCCAAAGACGTGAGCGCCACATACACTCTTTTGCAGCCTCTCAACCCACCATTCCTTTTCGCATCTCCATACCTCTGTAAATGTTTCTTTCCCTGCCTGGAATGTGTTCTTACCCTTCAAGAGTCAGCTCAAATTCACATCTGTGAAATCTACCTTAGTTTGTACATATCAAATAACAGATGTGTGTTTTTGTGATTCTTCACATTATGAACAGCGTAAGGTATTTGCTGTTGTTAGTATTATCCCATATGAGAAAAAAATAGACCAGAATTAATGCTCTTAAAGCTAATTAAGCAAAGATGTGTTTACATCAATGTTATCCATGTTCTCATTGATTTATGAAAATCAGATCTTCATTTTCCACACATATACTACAAAATCTTGAAATCTACCTGTATGGGGATGATCACAGATTATATCTGAAGAAATGAACACACACACACAAATATATATGGAAGACTAAGAAGTCATAGCAATTATCTAGTAAAGAGTAATTAAAAATTCACTTTTTCCCTCTTCCATACTTTTATAACATCAGCACACCATTAAATTATAGTAATCACCACACTGTAATTCATCTTCAAAATTGTGGGGTGTACCAGTTATCAATTTGTTATCTGTGAGCTCTAAGGTACACCTTGCTTTGCAGTGTTGAAACTCAGCGCTTGTACAGGTTTCTCCTTTGCGAGCAGGTTCGGTGTTAAGGCTTTTTCATTGGAGGGACACAGGCAATAGCAAGGGGAAAATGCTTCTCTTTCTGATCCTGATGTGCTGTTATTTGATTGGCTGCCAGCAGATTGGCTTGCAGAAGGTCAGTCTCACCTCAACAGCCTTCGTAAGAGTGGCCCACACCTTCCTTCAAGTTTCTCTGCTGCCTGGTAAAATGTCCCTACAGAACACCTTTGGCCTACCCAGAACCTCCAGTGATTCTACCACCGGGTGAGGTGCTCTGATTCCATCAGCTCTGGCCTTTCCCCTTGGTAAATTTCTTCCATCTACAGCCCAAGTTCCTGTGACAACTATGCCCTCTCCAAAGAGTTCTGAATCTCAGCCCTGGAATAGTGCTGGGGAGTGAGTCTTGAGTTCTTAGTGTTCTTTCTCCCTTTGTTATTTCCGTACCCGTTAGAATCTTCTTTATTACTTTTAGTAAACCATCTTTTATTAACAATTTTCTATATTTAGTTTTCTCTATTCAAATTACTAGTTTGTGCAGAATCTAGATTTTATGGAAAAAAAAAAACGACTGGTGTGGTTTCTGTCTCCCTCCTGATTGGATCCTGACTGATACGTTGGGGTATGCTGCTCATGAGAGATTTCTGTTTCAGAGTGGTGAATAAACTTATGTCCTAGAAGGTATATTGCATCAGGAAGGGTCACATGTTAGAACTGTGGTTTACATTAATATATACAGTGTCAAGAGGAACATAAAGAGGAAAACAGCATTGTGGCAAAGTAATCCTGTGGAAACCAGAGAGAGAGAGAGAGATTACTTGATAAAGTCTTGGTGACTGACCCGAGTACGAAACCATGGTGGCAGTAGTGGGAATCTTTAGATTAATGAATATTGATTTATTCACATGCTACAAAATTCAAAGGGCACCCAGTTTCTCTTTCTAGAGGTAATTACTACGTACAGATTCCTGGGACCTTTCCAGGCCTGTTCTGTGGATAATGAGCTGATGTATAAATACCTCTCTAACACAGACATTAGATGTCTTACTTTGTCCCCTTAATAGTATATCTTGGAAATCATTGTCTTCTTTAAAAAAATGTTTTAATTGAGGTAAGCATTCATTATACAGTAAATGTCTTGTTCCTTTTAACTGGCTGCATACCCTGTCAACCTATGGCTGTGCCAACACTGGAGAGAGTCTGGGTTGAGGATAGTCTTTTTGCCATTATAAATAGGGTTGCAGTGAACATTCATGTGTATACTTCTTTGCAGCTATGTGTGAGTGTATCCTGGATAAATTCCTAAAAGTGACGCCACTGGATTGGAGGTCATTTTTTCTTAAACTTTTTATTTTTAAATAATTATAGATTCATAAGAAGTTGCAAAAATAGGACAGAGAGGCCCCAATTGCCCTTCACCTAGTTTCTCCCAATGATAGCATCTTACATAACATGATACAGCATGGCATATCATATCAAAACCATCACGTTGGTACAATCTACAAACCTTATTCAGATTTCACCAGTTTTACATGCCCTTGTGTGCATATGTGTCTGTGTGTGTCTGTGTCTTTGTGGTTTTATGTGCTTTTATTAGGAGTAGATTTGTATAACCTCAAGCAAGATGCAGAACTGTTCTATCAGCACAAAGATCCCTTGTGCTACCTTATAGTCACACCAAACCTCCTCTCCTCCTTTTGTCGTCACTGCATTCCTAACTGTTGACAAGCAGCTAATCTGTTCTCCATCTCTGTAACTTTGTTATTTTGAGAATATAATTGAAATCGTATAGCATGTAACCATTGAGATGGGTTTTTTTCACTCAGGCCGTAATTCCCTTGAAGATCCATCCAAGTTGTTGCATGTGTCAATGGTTGTTCCTTTTTATTTCTGAGTAATGTTCCATGATATGAATGTACCACAATTTAACCATTCGCCCACTGAAGGACATTTGGATTGTTTCTAGGTTTTGACTTGGCAAGTAAAGATGCTATGAACATTCATGTACACATGAATTTGTAGGCATATGTTTTTATTTTGCTGGGAGAAAAGCCCAAGAATGCAGTTGCTGGGTTGTATGGTATTGTATGTTTGTTTTTCTTTTAAGAAACTGCCAAATTATTTTCCAGAGTGACTGTACCACTGTACATTCTTATTAGCTATGTATGAGAGATGTAGTTTCTCCAAATCCTCACCAGCATTTAATATTGTCAGGATTAAAAAAAATGTTTTTTACTTGTTCTAATGGGTGTTTAGTGATTTAACATCATAGTTTTAATTCGTCCCTAACAGCTAAAGATGTTGAGCATATATTCAGGTATTAATTTGCTATCTGTAACATATATCCTCTTTGGTGAAATGTCTGTTCATGTTTTTTGCCCACTGTGTAATTTGATTTTTTTTTTTTTTTTTTTTTTTGAGACGGAGTCTTGCTCTGTCACCAGGCTGGAGTGCAGTGATGTGATCTCGGCTCACTGCAACCTCCGCCTCCTGGGTTCAAGGGATTCTCCTGCCTCAGCCTCCCGAGTAGCTGAGACTACAGGCGCGTGCCACCACAGCCAACTAATTTTTGTATTTTTAGTAGAGACGGGGTTTTACCATGTTGGCCAAGATGGTTTCAATCTCTTGGCCTCGTGATCTGCCTGCCTCGGCCTCCCAAAGTGCTGGGATTACAGGTGTGAGCCACCACGCCTGGCCTGATTTTTTTTTTTTTTTTTAACTATTGACTTTTGAGAGTTATTTACATAGGCAGCCCTCACTTTTGCACAATTTCAGTATTTATGACTTCCACTTGCCATGGCTTAAATGGTTCAAATTGAACTTATGACATATTAACTGTGATTGCATGAAGTACTCCCTCTTACAGTCTACAAATCACAATATAACAAATGTGTATATGGTCATTGACCAATTACTTTTTTGAAAATTTGTTCATGACTGACCATCGCACATCTCTTATTAAGACAGGCAGCAAATGTTTGGTTTTGTTGCCTCCTTGTCTCCCAGTAATAAACCCACTTGACATTTTACAAAAATGGATAACTGAAAGAGAGACTTGGCCACAGAGATGAAAGTACAGCACAGAAACAAAAACTTACAACACTGGAAGTGAAATTTGAATTAACCATTTGTGGGGTTTTAGATGAAATGGTTGACTGAGAATGTTGATCCTGCTGCCATTCAAACAAGAGACTCTACATATGCATCCAGCCAGAGAAATTTAGTGACAGCAAAACTGTTGGCATAAATAAGGAAAGAAGGAAGATGTCCCCGAGGAAGTGAAATATATCTTCACATGTAAGGAATTCTTAAAGATATCTCATGACATTGAAAATGCAAAAGGTAAAACGTCAAAAGCTGATCCAAACTTAGAAAGGAATATGACAATTCGCCAAGCAAAGAAAGGATGCTTGCTCTGTTGTGTTACATCATGAGAAGACACTGCTTAAACTATTACTGATGTTTTTTTACAAAGATATAAAGCACTTTAATTCTAAAAGTTTCTAATGCTTTAAATTACAATGTATTAAATAAATATTAGTTTTACTACTTTTAAAATTTACCTGTACATTTGTTGCCAATAATAAGAAAGTTAACAAATTTTTAAAGGTCATAGAACAATCATAACTTTTACCACTGATTAAGATTTAAGATTGTGTTGTGTGGTTTCAGCTTGCATGGCCATTTTTATGGTCCCACTGCTGTGCAAAGCAAGGAGTGAGTGTCTGTGTCTTCAAGATACAAATCCTTTGTCGCATTTGTGTTTTGCAAATATTTTCTCTTGGCCTGTAGCTTGTCTTTTCATCCTCTTAACGGTCTTTCATAGAGTAAAGGCTTTGGTTGAGATGGAGTCTAATTTATCTGTTTTTAAAATTTTATAGATAGTGCCTTTTGTGTCATATCTAAGAACTTTCTTTTTTTGAGACGGAGTCTCACTCTGTCGCTCAGTCTGGAGTGTGATGGTGTGATCTTGGCTCACTGCAACCTCCAGCTCCCGGGTTCAAGCGATTCTCCTGCCTCAGCTTCCTGAGTAGCTGGGATTAGAGGTGCCCGCCACCACACCCAGCTATTTTTTGTATTTTTTTTTTTAGTAGAGATGGGGTTTCACCATGTTGGTCAGGCTGGTCTCTAACTCCTGACCTCAGGTGATCCACCCGCCTTGGCCTCCCAAAGTGCTAGGATTATAGGCATGAGCCACTGCGCCCGGCCAGAACTCTTTACCTAGTTACAGGTCCCAAAGATTTTCTTCTATGTTTTATTTAAAAAGTTTTATAGGTTTATGCTCTAGGTTTACTTACTCAAACCTATGATCCATTATGAATTGATTTTTATATAAGATATGAGGCTTATAGTGTTTTTTGGGGTTTTTTGTTTGTTTGCTTTTGCCTGTAGGTGTCCAGTTGCTTTAGCACCATTTGTTGAAAAGACAGTCCTCCCTCTACTCACAATCCTTCCTTTGCACCTTTGTCAGAAATCAGCTATCTATCCATGTGTTGGTCTGTTTCTGGGTTCTCTATTCTGTTCCATTGATTTATGTATTTATCCTTTCAATACTATGCTGTCTTGATTACTGTAGCTATGTAGTAAAATATAATATTGGGTAGAATGTTCTCTCGCATTTTATCCTTTTAAAAAATTCTATTAGCTAGTCTAATTGCCTTTCCATGTAAACTTTAAAAGAAACTTGTTTATATTTTCCAAAATATCTTGCCAAAATTTGGATGGAAATTATGTTAAACTTATAGATCAATTTGGGAAGAACTGCCATCTTTACTATGTTGAGTCTTCTAATCCATGAATATAATTAGTACATCATCTCCACTTATTTAGGTTTTCTTTAGTTTCTTTCATCAGCATTTTATAGTTTTCAGCTGATGATTCTTTTCAAGTTCTGTTTTATTTATACCTAAATATTTATTTTTTTGAGCACCTGTAAATGACACTGTTCTTTAAATTTCAGTTTCCATATGTTTATTGCTAGTATATAGAAATGTAATTGATTTTTAATGTTGATTTTGTACCCTTGCTAAACTTGCTAAACTCATTTAATAGTTCTAGAAGTTATTTTCATTGTTTCTTACTATTTTCTATGCAGATCATTATGCCATCTACAAATAGATCCGGTTATATTTTTTCCTTTTTAATCTGTGTGCATTTTATTTATTTTTGCATGCCTTATTGTGCTGGTTAGAAATTCTATTACTATGTTGAATTAGAGATGTACTACTTAAAAAAAAATCACAAAAACCCACAGTCAAAATCTACACTAAGCATTGCAACTTGAAATATCCATATGGTCAGGCAAGTAACATGTGTAAATTGGGCTGATTAAAATAATAGGAATTGGTAGGAATGCAGAGTACCAAAGAATATGTATGCCTCCTAAAGGGAATCATACCCAAAGCTTTTAAAAGTACTGTATGTTCACTGGCCAAACAAAATGTATTTTAAAACAGGATTTGGCTTTGGTGGTCTCTAAGTGTCTGTATAGAGTTGCATTCAAAGACAACACAGTTCCAACTTCACAACCCCTAAAGAATAATTTAGATTCTACATATACCAAGTATGGGCCCTGTTTTGGGGGAATTACTATCAGAATCATGTTCTTGAGTTAAGGGTTAAGACTAAGTTGGCAGTAAATGTTACATTGCTTAGCTATTCATGCATAACATGCCATTCGCAAACCATTATTGCTTTTTGGTCTATGGGCAATAAATTTCTTCTGGGTTTGCTCTTAATCTGGGCTCTGTTTAGCTAATCATGGCTGGTTTATGCATACATCTGCGGTAAGCTGGTAGGTTCTCTGCAGTCTGGCTACTCTAGAGTGGACTCATTCTTATGTCTGTAGTTAGCTTGCTCATAACTAGAGCAATAGCAGGTAATTAGGCTACATGTCTCTCCTTATCCAGTTGAAGAATGCAAGCATGTTCTCATGGCAAAGACTGAGGAACCAAGGGAGAGCAGAGGCCTGAGCTCAAAATTGCCACACTTTAATTTTTCCCACTTTCTGTTGGCTGTAGCAAGTGACAAGTCCAGCCTGGATTAAAAAGGTGAGGAAATAAATTTTACTTCTTGATTGGAGGAGTTTCAAAGTTATTATGAGGAGGGTAGATACAGGGAGGTCATTAATTTGGGCCATCAGTGTACTGCAAGCATGTAGGTTCTCCTTAAGGTTTGAGATTATTGTTCATCTTTTCATTTCCTTATCAGAAAAATGCCTTGCACATAGTAATATGTATTCGTGTAGTTATATGTATCTACTTATTAATTCTTATAACAGATTGCTACTCTTACTCTTATGTTGCAGATAAGTAAGGCACAGAGAAGAAACTTGCTTATGGTCACACAGCTAGGAATCACTACATTTTCCATGTGTTATCCATAATTGTCAGACCTAGGAGTATTATAATACTATTGATATTTTCCATTTCCAAATAGATGCCTTTTGACTGGAAGAGTTGTCAGTCTGTTGTGAAAATATAAGAATTTAACTTGACTATTTGCTAGCTATAGCTTTGCATTTTTGCATGGAAATGTCAACAGTGATACCACCAAATACAGTCTACATTTTCCTCAAAAGATGTAGCTGTGAATCTGCTTAAGTACTTATATAAGTCCTTGGTTAAACTACATCATGGAAGTGGAATTAACAATTAGCTTAAACTATTTTAATGTAGATATTTAGAGCTGACCTTGTTACCTATACAATAACTTCAATATGTATAGTGTGAAATTAGTAAAACTTCTGGTAGAACTTCCTGAAACTAAAAACAGTATTCCAAGTTATTGAGTTAATTTCTTTGGTGAATGAGTTTATGTAAGACAGTCCATTAAATGTTAGCTAATGCCTACAAAATACAATGATTTTGGTTTGGGTCAGTTATACCTTCTAACAGTAGCTATTTAACAAGCCTAATTGCATTTTAAAACCTTTCTGTCATCATAGACAAATCATATCAATAGTATAGAGAAATTAGGTTTCCTGCAGTAGTTAAACTTGCTTCCAAATTCACTAACTGTTCTGAGTTGTTTGCTGAAACACTTCAAACAAGTAGAAAGTAGAAAGTAGACTGAATTAAAATACAAACGTACATCTTAATTTGGTATGATATCAAGCCTAATTCCTCTGATACAGATGGGAATACAATTTCTAATCTATTTCCAGCGGGGGTATATTAATAATATACTCAAAAGTGGTCCTACATTGTATTGAAGACTCATACCTGATTGATTAATATCATAGATGGTTCCTGCCCATAGAATCAAGGGTGATGAAAAGTTTATGAATGCTCCAAAGAACCTTAAGTATTTTCTCAGAGAAAAGCATGCTACAGTAGTGATGAATACTAGAATTATTGTGCTTGAACCTGTATTTTATACTTGAGAGGGAAAGAAAGTTTATAATAGGTCAAGGGAAATTTTCAAAAATTAAATTGAACCTTACACAAATGTCCTGCAAATTACTAAATCCCTCGTCTCTTCCTAAATGTGTATAATGTTATTGGTTTGCTAGGGGTGCCATAAAGAAGTGCTACAAACTGGGTGGCATAAACAACAGAAGCTTATTTTCTCATAATTCTGGAGGCTGGAAGTCCAAGAGCAAGTTGTTACCAGGGTTGGCTGCTTTTGAGCCCTGTCTGCTTGGCTTGTAGATGACCATCTTCTTCTTGTTCCTTCACATGGTCTTTCCTCTCCTAATGACCTCATTTTAAGTTAATTACCACTTGAAAACCCTATCTTCAAATACAGTTACACCCTGAGGTACTGGGGTTAAGAACTTTAACATACGGATTTTACAATTCAGTCCATAAATATTGAATAGGAAAAAGGCACTATACTTTACTACAGAATGTTAGAGTCTCTTCAAATTTAAATTTCTATAAAATGTATTTACATAATTGCGGTCTACAAACTGGACATTATTAGTGTAATCAGTACGTTAAGCCAGCCTAGCTTGTGATGTGGTCCAATTGCAATTTTTCTTGTGTAATCTTTTATTTTTCTTCACAGTTTCTTTATTAACTCGTTGATTTGTGGGCATTTGGGTTGGTTCCATGATTTTGCAGTTGTGAATTGTGCTGCTATAAACATGTATGTGCAAGTATCTTTTTCATATAATGACTTATTTTCCTCTGGGTAGATACCCAGTAGTGGGATTGCTGGATCAAATGGTAGTTCTCCTTTTAGTTCTTTAAGGAATCTCCACAGTGTTTTCCATAGTGGCTGTACTAGTTTACATTCCCACCAGCAGTGTAGAAGCATTCCCTGTTCACCGCATCCACACCAACATCTACTCTTTTTTGATTTTTTGAATTTTTTGAATATGGCCATTCTTGCATGAGTAAGGTGGTAGCACATTGTGGTTTTGATTTGCATTTCTGTGGTCATTTAGTGATGTTGAACATTTTTCATATGCTTGTTGGTCATGTGTATATCTCTTGTTGAGAATTGTCTATTCATGTCCTTAGCCCACTTTTTCATAAGATTGTTTTTTCTTGCTAATTTGAGTTTGTTGTAGATTCTGGATATTAGTCCTTTGTCAGAGGTATAGATTATGAAGATTTTTCTCCCACTCTGTGGGTTGACTGTTTACTCTGCTGACTGTTCCTTTTGCCTTGCAAAAGCTCTTTAGTTTAATTAAGTCCCAGCCATTTATCTTTGTTTTTATTGCATCTGCTTTTGGGTTCTTGGTCATGAAATCCTTGCCTAAGCCAGTGTCTAGAAGGGTTTTTCGTGTGTTATCTTCTAGAATTTTTCTAGTTTCAGGTCTTAGTCCTTGATATGTTTCAGGACTTAAGTCCTTGACCCATCTTGAGTTGATTTTTCTGTAAGGTGAGAGATGATCCAGTTTCATTCTCCTACATGTGACTTGCCAATTATCCAGCACCATTTGTTGAATAGGGTGTCCTTTCCCCACTTTATGTTTTTGTTTGCTTTTTCGAAGATCAGTTGGCTGTAAGTATTTGGGTTTATTTCTGGATTCTCTATTCTGTTCCATTGGCCTATGTGCCTATTTTATACCAGTACTATGCTGTTTTGGTGACTGTGGCCATATAGCGTAGTTTGAAATCAGGTAGTGTGATGCTTCCACATTTGTTCTTTTTGCTTAGTTTTGCTTTGGCTTTGCAAGCTCTTTTTTGGTTCTATCTGAATTTTAGAATTGTTTTTCCCAATTCTGTAAAGAATGATGGTGGTATTTTGATGGGGATTGTGCCGAATTTGTAGATTGCTTTTGGCAGTATGGTCATTTTCGCAATATTGATTCTTCCCATCCGTGAGCATGGGATGTGTTTCCATTTGTTTGTGTCATCTATGATTTCTGTGTTTTGTAGTTTTCCTTGGTAGAGGTCTTTCAACTCCTTGGTTAAGTATATTCCTAAGTTTTTGTTTTGTTTTGTTTTGCAGCTATTGTAAAAGGAGTTGAGTTCTTGATTTGATTCTCCGCTTGGTCACTGTTGGTATATAGAAGAGCTACTTATTTGTGTACATGAATCTTGTATCCGGAAACTTTGCTGAATTCTTTTATCAGTTCTAGGAGCGTTCCGGAGGAGTCTTTAGGGTTTTCAAGGTAAATGATCATATCATCAGCAAACAGTTACAGTTTGACTTCCTCTTTACCAATTTGGATACCCTTTATTTCTTTCTCTTGTCTGATTGCTCTGACTAGAACTTCCAGTATTACGTTGAAGAGGAGTGGTGAGAGTGAGCATCCTTGTATTGTTCTGGTTCTCGGAGGGAATGCTTTCAACTTTTCCCCATTTAGTATTATGTTGGCTGTGGGTTTGTCATAGATGGCTTTTACTACATTGAGGTATGTCCCTCGTATGCTGATTTTGCTGAGATTTTTAATCATAAAGGGATGCTGGATTTTGTCAAATGCGTTTTCTGCATTTATTGAAATGATCATGTGATTGTTGTTTTTAATTCTGTTTATCTGGTGTACCACATTTATTGACTTGTATATATTAAACCATCCCTGAATCCCTGGTATGAAACCCACTTGATCATGGTGGATTATCTTTTTGATACGTTGTTGGATTTGGTTAGCTAGTATTTTGTTAAGGATTTTAGCATCTATGTTCATCAAGGATATCTGTCTATAGTTTTCTTTTTTGGTTATAGCCTTTCCTGGTTTTGGTATTAGGGTGATGCTGGCTTCATATAATGAATTAGGGAGAGTTCCATCATTCTCTATCTTGTGGGATAGTGTCAAAAGGATTGGTACCAATTCTTTGAATATCTAGTAGAATTCTGCTGTGAATCCTTCTGGTCCTGAACTTTTTTTGTTGGTAATTTTTAAATTACCATTTCAATCTTGCTGCTTGTTATTGGTCTATTTAGGGCGTCTAATTCTTCCCAATTTAAGCTAAGAGGATTGTATTTTACCAGGAACTTATTTATCTCTTCTAGATTTTCCAGTTTATGCATGTAAAGGTGTTCTTAGTAGCCTTAAATGATCTTGATTTCAGTGGTGTCAGTTGTAATACCTCCTGTTTTTGTTTCTTAGTGAGATTATTTGGATTTTCTTTTCTCCTTTTCTTGGTTAATCTTGCTAGTGGCCTATCAATTTTATTTATCTTTTCAAAGAATCAGCATTTTGTTTCATTTATCTTTTGTATTTTTTTGGTGGTGGTGTTTCAATTTCATTTAGTTCTGCTCTGACCTTGGTTATTTTCTTTGTTTGTTTCTTGTTTCTCTAGTTCCTTGAAGTGTGACCTTAGAATGTCAGTTTGTGCTCTTTCAGTCTTTTTGATGCAGGCGTTTAGGGCTATGAAGTTTCCTCGTAGCACCGCCTTTGCTGTATCCCAGAGGTTTTTATAGGTCGTGTCATTATTGTCGTTCAGTTCAAATAATTTTTTAATTTCCATCTTGATTTCATTTTCGACCTAATGCTCATTCAAGAACAGGTTGTTTAATTTCCATGTATTTGCATAGTTTTGAAGGTTCCTTTTGGAGTTGACTTCTAGTTTTATTTTACTGTGATCTGAGAGAGTGCTTGATATAATTTCAATTGTCCCAAATTTATTGAGGCTCGTTTTATAGCCTATCATATGGTCTATCTTGGAGAAGGTTCCATGTGCTGTTGAATAGAATGTGTATTCTGTGGTTGTTGGATGAAATGTTCTGTATATATCTGTTAAGTCCATTTGTTCCAAGATATAGTTTAAATCCATTGTTTCTTTGTTGATGTTCTGTCTTGATTACCTGTCTAGTGCTGGTCAGCGGAGTACTAAAGTCCCCCACTATTATTGTGCTGCTGTCTATCTCATTTCTTAGGTCTATTAGTAATTGTTTTATAAATTTCGGAGCTCCAGTGTTAGGTGCATATAGGTTTAGGATTGTGATATTTTTCTGTTGGGCAAGGCTTTTTACCCTTATGTAGTGTCCCTTTTTCTCTTTTAACTGCTGTTGTTTTAAAGTTGTTTTGTCTGATATAAGACTAGCTACCCTTGCTTGCTTTTGCTGTCCATTTGTGTGAAATGCCTTTTCCCACCCCTTTACTTTAAGTTTATGTGAGTCCTTCTGTGTTAGGTGAGTCTCCTGAAGGCAGCAGTTAGTTGGTTGCTGAGTTCTTATCCATTCTGTGGTTCTGTATCTTTTAAGTGGAGGATTTAGACCATTTACATTCAATGTTTCAGTAGTATTGAGATGTGAAGTGCTGTTGCATTCATTGTGCTATTTGTTGTCTGTGTACTTTGTTTTTTGTTTTTGCTTTAACTTGTATTTTTGTTTTATAGGTCCTGTGTGATTTATGCTTTAAAGAGGTTCTGTTTTGATGTGTTTCCAGTATTTGTTTAAAGATTCAGAGCCTCTTTTAGCAGTTCTTGTAGTGGTGGTGGCTTGGTAATGGCAAATTCCCTCAGCATTTGTTTGTTTGAAAAAGACTATGCCTTTCCTTCATATATGTTGCTTAGTTTTGCTGGATACAGAATTCTTTGCTGATAATTGTTTTGTTTGAGGAGGCTGAAGATAGGGCCCCAATCCTTTCTAGCTTGTAGGATTTCTGCTGAGAAATCTGCTGTTAATCTGATAGGTTTTTCTTTATAGGTTACCTGGTGCTTGTGTCTCACAGCTCTTAAGATTCTTTCCTTTGTCTTAACTTTGGATGATCTGATGACAATGGGCCTAGGTGATCTTTTTGTGATGGATTTCCCAGATGTTCTTTGTGCTTCTTGTATTTGCACATCTAGGTCTCAAAGCCAGGGAAGTTTTCCTTGATTATTCCCCCAAATATGTTTTCCAAGCTTTTAGAATTCTCTTCTTTCTCAGGAACACTGACTATTCTTAGGTTTGATCGTTTAACATAATCCCAGACTTCTGGGAGGCTTTGTTCATATTTTTTTATTCTTTTTTTCTTTGTCTCTGTTGGATTGGGTTAATTCAAAGACCTTGTCTTTGAGCTCTGAATTTCATTCTTCTACTTGTTCAATTCTATTGCTGAGACTTTCCAGAGCATTTTGCATTTCTATAAGTGTGTCCAATGTTGCCCGAATTTTTTATTGTTTTTTTCTTTAAGCTATCTATTTCCTTGAATATTTCTCCCTTCACTTCTTGTATCGCTTTTTGGATTTCCTTGTATTGGGCTTCACTTTTCTCTGGTGCCTCCCTGATTAGCTTAATGAGTAACCTCCTGAATTCCTTTTCAGGTAAATCAGGGATTTTTTCTTGGTTTGGATCCATTGTTGGTGAACTAGGGTGATTTTTTGGGGGGTGTTAAAGAGCCTTGCTTTGTCATATTACAGAGTTGGTTGTCTGGTTCCTTGTCATTTGGGTGGGCTCTGTCAGAAGGAAGGTCTTCTGCTGAAGATTGTTGTTCAGATTCTTTTGTCCCAAAGGTTGTTCGCTTGATGTAGTACTCTTCCCCTTTTCCTATGGATGTGGCTTCCTGTGAGCCGAACTGCAGTGATTATTGTCTCTCTTCTGGGTCTAGCCACCCAGCAAGTATACCTGGCTCTGGGCTGGTACTGGGGACTGTCTGCACAGAGTCCTGTGATGTGAACCATCTATGGGTCCCTCAGCTGTGGATACCAGCGCCTGTTCTGGTGGAGGTGGTGGGGGGAGGGAGGTGGTGGGGGAGGAGTGCAATGGACTGTATGAGGATTCTTAGCTTCAGTGGTTTAATGCTCAATTTTTGTGCTCGTTGGCCTCTTGCCAGGAGGTGGCGCCTTCCAGAGAGCATCAGCTGTGGTAGTATGAAGAGGATCCAGTGGTGGGCAGGGCCCTAGAACTCCCAAGATTGTATGCCCTTTGTCTTCTGCTACCAGGGTGGGTAGGGAAGAACCATTGGGTGGGGGCAGAGCTAGGCCTGTCAGAGCTCAGGGTCTCCTTTCCTTGGGTGGGTCTTGCTGCAGCTGAGTATCTAGGTTGTTTCCTGGGTCCTGCAGGAGCAGTGTGCTTCCTTCATAGAGTCTGTGGGTCCTCTTGGGATTGCTGATTTGTTCTTGCGAAAGTTCATGATGCGAGCCTCCGAATGCTGCTCTGTCCCAGTTGGAGCTGCAATCTAGTCCTGCCTCCCGTTCGCCTTGATGATCCAAAATCCATTTTAAATTGGATTTTAAGATAAAGGGAAAAGCCTTTGAGGGCCATGGGAGAGCTCACAGAATTGAAGGGAAGGGTAAATAACTCGAATAAGAAAAGAGAAGCAGAGGAATTTGAATGGGTTTGGGTTGGTGTGTGTAGCATATAGAATGCATTAACGGC
The DNA here is from genome assembly GCF_006542625.1 of Nomascus leucogenys. Taxonomy (NCBI): domain Eukaryota; kingdom Metazoa; phylum Chordata; class Mammalia; order Primates; family Hylobatidae; genus Nomascus; species Nomascus leucogenys. The sequence goes on along the minus strand of NC_044389.1, from coordinate 22,329,558 downwards.
TAGGATTCTTTCTGTATCTGTGTACACCCTTTGTCGTGTAACTTTGCAGTATTCTCCCACCACTCCAGATGTGCCTTTCTGTTCCATTCCTTCACTCTGAACTCAGTTATGGGACTTGTCTTAGTCAATGGGATGTTAATATGACATAAGGAGCTTGTTTGCTGTTACTATTTTGTCATCACATGCCAAACGTGGGTGAACTCAGCCCAAAGAAGAACCATTAAACAAAGCCCAGCCTAAATAACCGATCTGCAGATTTATGAGCCAAAAGAAATGCTGATACTTTTAAGTCATCGAGTAGTTGGTTACATAATATTATTGTGGCAAAAAACATAATTGATATTGAAGAAGACTGATGGATGCCTATTTTAGAAACATGGATTTTCAATCTTTTGTCTTCTGCTCAAGATTCAAATTATATAAATAAAAAGGTAAATTGACCTAGACTGGGTCATGTGCCCATATGTTGGCTAGAAGAAAGCACATTGAAGTGGTATTGTTGTCTAGGGTAAATATCCTCACATCAGGGAAATTGAGGATATGGACACAAGAAGTGAGTTTAAGAGTGGAGGTTTAATAGGCAAAAGAAAGAGAAAAGAGAATAGTTCTCTTTCCTGCAGAGAAAGGGGCACCCAAGTGGGTGTTCTGGTTTCTCGGTGAAGTGCATGGGGTTTTATAGACCATCTTGAGGAGGCAGGGTCTGATTTACATAGGGCCTGAGAGATTGGTCAGACCAGGTGTGACATTTGCCTAGTGCATGAAGAAGCTGGCCACCGCACCTTAATCTTTTATATATGCACATGGGTTTTCTACCTGGCCAGCGCCATGTTGTCTGTTCTTTGCTGTACATAGGGTTGACAAAGAGAAGGGAAGATGGAGCTGCCATGTTGAACATGCCTGGCCCTCAGCCTTTTCTTATTGGCACAGCTGCCAGCATTTACCTATGCAAGCTTCCAACTTGCTTATTTATGCTTGCAGCTTGATTTTACAGGCTGCTCTTTGTTAGAAAAGAAATGATTTTGGGGATGCTTTTTGTTAAAAGGGAAACCTTACCAAGGACTCTGTTACCCTCACTACCTGCCTAAATAATTTCTTTCTAGCTCCTGTATCAACATCACTTTTATTGTCATTCTTATCAGACTTTATTTGATGAAGGATGTGCTAATTCCCCTAAAAGAAAGCAAAATGAATATTGGTTTACCAAAAATAACTACAAGGGCCTTTATTGAATAACATTGAGTATATGTTTAAAAAGCATTTTATGATACTGACAAATGTTTAAATGTTAGAATGTTTAAAAAGAAAAAAAAGATGATTTCTTATTTCTCTTAAGAGTCAACTTGATTAGGAATTCATTTATTTATTCAGTAAGGATTTACTGACCTGCTACCATGTATGAGGCACTGTCCTAGGGCTAGAGATCCAGAAATAGCAAATCTGTGATGTTTTTTATTTCTATCCTCAAGATCATCATCATTTGGAGAGATTAGCAATGAATCCTATGATTATATTGTAGAAGAGAGTGCTAAGTTGAAATACGTGTGGGGTGAGATGAGAAGGAGGTGGGTAGCTCCTACCTCAACCATGGGCTCTAAAGAATAGAGAGAGTGATGCTTGGACTGATCTTGAAGGTGGATGAGAACCAAGATTGTTCCAGGCAGAGGGTACTTTATGTGCAAAGACAGGAAGGAATGAGGGAAAATGACGAATGGAGGGATTTAATTTTATGTAATATAACCAGATCATAAAAGATTCTTCTTGAAATGTTAGGGGTTTAGGCTTTGTTTGGAGGTACTAGAAAGCTGGTGAGGAATTTTAAATAAAAGAATTATATGCTCATTTTTTTATTATGGTAAAAAACACATAACATAAAATTTACCAACTTTAACCCACTGTTAAGTGTACAGTTCTATAATATGAAGTGCATTCATACTTTGAAAGCTCTCCAGAACCTTTTCATCTTGTGACTTTGAAACTCCATATTTATTAAACAGCTCTCTTTGTCCCCCTCCCCATGCTCCTGGTAACAATTCTATTTTCTATTTCTGTAAGTTGTACTATTGAAATACCTCGTGTAAGTGGAATCATATAATGTCTTTTGTAACTGGCTTATTTCACTTAAAATAATGTCCTCAAAGTTCATCTCTGTTGTAGCGTATGGCAGGATTTCTTTCCTCTGTAAAATGGAATAGTATTTCATTCTAAGTATGTGCCACATTTTGTTTGTCCATTCAATGGACATTTGGGTTGATTCTACCTCTTGGCTATTATGAATAGTGCTGCTGTGAACATGGGTGTGCAAATATCAGCATGCTCGTTTTGAGAAAACATTCTGGCAGCAATATAGTTGGATGGAATGAAGGGTTTGTATCTGGTTGATGTATCAGATGATGTAGGTTTTTTATGCAAACAGTGGTAGCTGTGGGGATGGACATGCTGTGACAGATTTGAAAAAGAGGCTTACAGAGTTGAAAATAATTCCAGATTCACAACTGCATGTTGTGAGGGAGGAGGAAATGAGGAAAAAAGAGGGGTTACAGTTGGTTTATAGGTAGAGAATGAATAAAGACATTTGTATTGAAGACTATGTTTTCCTAGGGAAGGATTTGTGAGGAGACGCTGTGCTTGAATGAACAGGAAGAAGAAAACACTGGGAAGAAACAAGGGGATGCACAAATATTTCAACATCCAGACCTAATTTATATGCAGGGAAAAAATTCAGTCATGGGAACTGAGGGATTTATTTGTGACCAATTTTGTGTGTGTTGTGTGTGTGTGTGTGTGTGTGTGTGAACTTGCAGCATGAAAGAGCACTAACAGAAGAAATGTCATAAGAGGCTTCCTTACTTTATGAAGCAACTTTTAGATAGTTAGGGTTTAAGTACCATTATTATAGGATCAAAGATTATATGTAATGCCAAAATGCTCAAGTTCATGCCCAGCTTTGAAGCCTGTGAACCTCAAATGCATGTGTATACAGTATTGGAGTAATCCTGGGGACCATAAAATAAAGAGGCTGTGCAAATCAAAATTATTTCTGCTAAAGTTATACATGAATAATGATGTGATCCAGGACTTAGTTTATTTTTCTATTTATTTAGTGACGGGATCTTGCTCTGTCACCCAGGCTGAAGTGCAGTGGTATGATCATGTCTCACTGCAGCGTTGAATTCCTGGTCTCAAAGGATCCCACCTCAGCCTTCCAAAGTGCTGGGTTCACTGGCTGAGCCACCGCAACCAGCCTTAGTTTATATATAGTGCTTAGAGAATTAGCTAGCATCTTACAAATGTGGGGTTTTTTTCAATGTTTAAAATTGTGCACTGTAAGTCTTTTTCTATATGTTTGGATTTGAAGTAAAGATTTAGAGTTTTTAAACCTTTTATCTGGAAATAATTTATGGAAAAGATGCAAGAAAAGTACTAAGAAAACCTATGTATCCTCTACTCAGATTTTACATAGTGTTAATACAGTATAACATTGTTAAAATTTATTTTATTTATTTATTTATTTATTTAGAGATGGAGTCTCACTCTGTTGCCCAGGCTGGAGTGCAGTGGCGTGATCTCAGCTCACTGCAACCTTCGCCTCCCGGGTTCAAGCAATTCTCTTGCCTCAGCCTCCTGAGTAGCTGGGATTACAAGCACACAGTACCATGCCCGGCTAATTTTTTTTTTTTTTTTGAGATGGAGTCTCGCTCTGTTGCCCAGGATGGAGTGCCATGGCGCGATCTGGGCCCACTGTAAGCTCCGCCTCCCGGGTTCACGCCATTCTCCTGCGTCAGCCTCCTGAGTAGCTGGGATTATAGGCACACGCCACCACGCCCAGCTAATTTTTGTATTTTTAGTAGAGACTGGGTTTCACCGTGTTGGCCAGGCTGGTCTCAAACTCCTGACCTCAGGTGATCCGCCCGCCTCGATCTCCCAAAGTGCTGGAATTACAGGCTGAGTTACCGTGCCCAGCCTAACATTGTTACCATTTAAATGCTTTAACATTTGTACTCATGTTCCCTCTCTCTCTTTTTTCTTTCTACAACCCCCTAAACACACACACACACACAACACACACACACACACACACACAGATTTTCATGTCATTTGAAAGTAAGTTGCATATACCATTGTCCTAGTATTCCGGTGTGTAGTGGCTGAAAATAGGGATATTCTTTTATATAATCACAGTAAAGTGTCAATGTAAGTAAATTTAATATTGTTGCAATACTTTAATCCATATTCCAATTTTATCAGTTAACCCAATAATGTTCTTTTTTATAGCATTTTTTCCCTCCAGTACAGATCCAGTCTAGAATCATACATTAATTTGTCACGACACTTTAATCTGAAATAGTTCTTCAGTCTCTTATGACACTAACATTTTTAAAGAATATAGTCATCTTCCTTTAAATGAAATGTTCCTCCCTTTGGGTTTGTTAGATGTTTTCTTATGTCTAGTCTCAGGTAGTGTTCCTGATAGAAATCTGATGTAAGTGACGTTGAGTCCTCCTTGAGGTACCACATCTGGATGCACACAATAACCATTTGTCCCTCTTTGGTGATGACGCTTCTGCTCACTTGGTTCAGCTGTTGTCCAATCTTTCCACTATGTATTTACTATATTTTCCCTGTATATTTAGTAAGCAATTTGTGGGGAGATACTTTTAAGACTGTGCAAATACCATGCTTCTCATCCAAATTTTCCTCCTAGATTTAGCATCCACTGACATTTCTTGCCTGAACTAATCTTTCCCATGATGATTACAAAATGATAGTTTTCCAGTTCCAACACTGTCTCCACAGTTGGCAATCAGCAGTCTACTGTAAACAAGAGCCTTTCTTAATCTATTTCTCTATTAATTTATTCATTATCAGTTTGGTCTCAGATTCCTATTTTTTCAATGACTTATAATTCATTACTGTTCCATGTTTGGCCTGTGACATTCCCTTCAAGCTGTCTCCTGTATCCACAGGACATTCCCCCAACATATTTTTGAGCACTTTCTTACCTTCTGCCATAAGAAGTCTCACAAGATTTAGCTTTGATAATCTGAATCATGCAATGTCATAAGACTAACATAAAATCTAATATAAAATCTAATAATTTTTTTCACATAAGGAGTCATCATCTAGTCCTCACTAAATTTATTAAAGAGCTGCCTACATGTCACCACCGAAAGGTACACTATAATCTTATAAATCTATTGTTGATACCTTAAGCTTGTATCAGTTGACAGAAAAATTGGCTATAAATCATAGAAAAATTTAAAGTATTTTAATAAAACCTTATTTTGGAAATGTTACAAGTTTTATTTTGGTGGCCAAGTTTAAGCGATATATTGCCCATTTTAAAAAATCTTCATAGAAATATTATTAAATAAAGTTTTTTTTTTTTTTTTTTTTTAGACGGAGTCTCGCTCTGTCGCCCAGGCTGGAGTGCAGTGGCGCGATCTCGGCTCACTGCAAGCTCCGCCTCCCGGGTTCACGCCATTCTCCTGCCTCAGCCTCTCCAAGTAGCTGGGACTACAGGTGCCCACCACCACGCCCGGCTAATGTTTTGTATTTTTAGTAGAGACAGGGTTTCACCGTGGTCTTGATCTCCTAAATAAAGTTTTGACAGTAGAGTCTCTCTGGGAAAGAATGCTTAACTAGTGGGTCTCAACATAGAAAAGTTTTCACTTTGTTTTTTTTATTTTGTCTTATCAGGATACTTTAAACAATGTACTTGAGATTTCTTGAGAACTTTTGCCCTAGATCTTTCTTTTTGCATTTCTGTAATTCAACATCATATCAATATTTCATGTTAATTGTCAAATTCTTCCATCTGTGTCTGTTTATTTTACACTGATGCTTTTCTCATCCTAACGTTTTCCTGTCCACTTTGTCTACAAGAAAGAGAAATCAAAGTTATAGAGATCAGAGACCCTTGTCAGAGGTCTTATTTTAATGGACATATTTCTTGTGCCAAATTATTTGAATGGTATTTGGAGTCAATTCTTCAGTGAAATGTATCTTCCCTGTGTGTGTTACTCTTTTTAACTTAGTCATAGTACCTTGAATAATTTTCTTTTGCCTTTTTCCTTTTTTTTTTTTTTTTTTTTGGAGACAGAGTCTAGCTCTGTTACTCAGGCTGAAGTGCATTGGTGCAATCTCGGCTCACTGCAACCTCCGCCTCCTAGGCTCAAGCAATTCTCCTGCCTCAGCCTCCCAAGTATCTGGGATTACAGGCATGCACCACCACACCTGGCTAATTTTTGTACTTTAGTAGAGAGGGGGTTTCACCATGTTGACCAGGCTGGTCTTGAACTTCTGACCTTAGGCAATCACCAGCCTCCGCCTCCCAAAGTGGTAGAATTACAGGCATGAGCCACCACACCCAGCCAGTACCTTGAATAATTTCTAACTGCATCAAGATGAACAAACATGCAATAGTATGCTCTGTTAAAATGTAGTTTGATTCAGTCCCATGAATTCTAGTTTAAAAAATGTAGTTTAAAAAATCAATTCAGGAAATATTTATAGAGTACTTACACGCACTTGGTACTGTGCTGTTTTAGGACATCAAAAAAGTTCATATAATCTTCCTTCCCATTAAAAGCCTAAGTCTTTGGGTAATGTAAGACAATCACAAATGGTAGATATTAATACCTCTGAGATCCACTGGATTAGGTGTTAAAGTAAGGCTACTCCTTTGATAGGGCCATGCCTTAAAATCACTCTCAGAGAGTACTATTTATTGTTGTATAACAAAGTATCCTGAAACTTAGCTGTTTAAAACAACAATTATTGTCTCACAGTTTATGAGGGCCAGAAATCCAGGAGTGACTTAGCTGTGGTTCTGGCTCAGGGCCTCTCTTATGGTTGCAGTCATCTCACGGCTTAACTGGGGCCAGAGATCCTACTTTCAAACACACTCATGTCATTCTGAGCAGGCCTCAGTTATTTCATGCCTGTTGGCTGGAAGTTTCAATTCATCCCCATGTAGGGCTGCTCACAGCAGGGTAGCTTGCTTTCCTCAGAGTCTTGATCCAAAAGGGAAAGAGAGTCCCAGCCTTTTTTATTACATAATCTTGTAAGTAACATATTCTGTTGGTCACACAAACCAATACCAGTAATGTGGAGGGGACTACACAAATGTGAAACCCAGGAGGTGGGATTTATTGGGAGCCATCTCAGAGGCTGGTTGTCAAACAGAGGCAAGTGAGCTTCACCTAGGAAGCACTTCTGGTCATCTAAGGCAGCTGGAGAAGTCAGTTCCTGTATGTCCACTGAAAGCCTAACTATCTTATCTGCTGGCAGGTGGGCCATTTACAGTGGTCTGCCCGGGACCTGGGTGCAGGGCTAGGTGAGATAGCCTAAATTTTGAGAATCTTGAGGAGGTGTGGAACACTTGCATTAGCAGGAAGTTGGAAACAATAAGATTTGGACCATCTCTTTGATCTTGCCTCTCTCTAGCTACGAAGCCTTGTTTGTTTGTTTTGAGTCAGGGTCTCACTCTGTCACCCAAGCAGGAGTGCAGTGGTGTGATCTTGGCTCACTGCAACCTCTGCCTCCGGAGTTCAAGTGATTCTCCTGCCTCAGCCTCCTGAATAGCTGGGACTACAGGTGCTTCCTACCACACCCGGATAATTTTTGTATTTTTAGTAGAGATGGGTTTTGCTATGTTGGCCAGGCTGGTCCCGAACTCCTGGCCTCAAGTGATCTGCCAACCTCGGCCTCCCAAAGTGCTGGGATTACAGGCGTGAGCCACCCCGGCTGGCCTACATAGCCTTTAATAAACCTATTTCATCTCAGTATATTTACTGAACCCTGATGATTTGTTTACTTAGTGGTGAACAAATGATTTTGACCTTTATAAAATTTTCAATGTGGTAGATGAGATACACCTTAAACAACTAATTTCACACTCATGTAGTTACAGTTGTGATAATAACAGGTTTGTGTTTTTCTTTAAGTTCATGGAAAGTGTGAGCTCTTCTTCCAGGCAGGGAAAAAAGGTTGGTTTGGAGCAGATCTTCAGAGGCCTTGTTAAACTACTACAAAATTAATGGACAACAGTTTCCTTGGTTTTAGAATATAATGCCTTTTTTGGTGGAGGAGGGGCATTGCTTGCAAACTGCTGCCTTCTTGATGTGTTAAGTTCAGAGAAGCCAGACATTATCTCATATTACTAGATCTTTAGGTTCTCAGCTATATCTTTCAGCATGTTGAACAATAGTATTTCTGGGAAAATGTGAAACTATAGATATTTGTTTCTGTTCAGGACACATAATTTCTGCTGCAGTCAGTAGGCACATTAAAAATAGATTTATCTACAAAAGATAATGATGCTTGGGCAAATAGTCTATTTGTTTTGTTTTGCTTCTGAGACAAGGTCTTGCTCTGTTGCCCAGGGTGGAGTGCAGTGGTGTGATCTCAGCTCACCACAGCCTTGACCTCCTGAACTCAAGCAATCCTCCCACCTCAGCCTCAAGTAGCTAGAACCACAGGTGCTTACCACCATACCTGGCTAATTTTTGTTGAGATGAGTTTTGCCATGTTGCCTAGACTGGTCTTGAACTCCTGAGCTCAAGCAATCTGCCTGCCTCGGCCTTCCAAAGTGCTAGGATTATAGGCGTGAGCCACCATGCCTGGCCCAATTAGTATATTTAATATTTGATTTGCTTCACATCCTCTAGTTTATTAATATTAAAAACAGTTGAAATTTTAGTTTTTTTTAGGGCATTTAGTTCACATCAGTTTTAGGTTTATTGAGCACAGTTCTTGCCTGGCTTCTATGATTGCGTCCTTATAGTGTCTTGCCTTCTTTTGATAGCAACACCCTTTTCTTGTAAGTACATAGGAATGTTTCTACATCCTCAAATAAACGTGCTTTTCCTATTTTTCTTGAAACACAAGATACTTAGTCTATCATTTCCTCACATCTGAGAGAAATATATATAAAGAAGTAGTTCACTTTTCTCTTGAAAGGAAAATTAACAGTGAATCTTCAGTGATAATGGCAACTGACATTTGGCTAGGAGTTGTGGAGGCAACAGGGGATAGTAGGGACTGTGGCAAACTGGAGAGTGCATGCTTTGTTTAAGAGAACAAGTGCTGATCGATTTCAGCCCATTGGTGCCATTTTGGAATGTAGGCCCAGTGGTAGAGGATCTTCCAAATTTTCAAGAGAAGCAACAACTCCAGATTTTCATGTGATGTCTTCTGACAGTTAAAGGTCAACCTTAAACAAACAAAAAACACTGTTTGGAACAAAGAAAATATCTGCAAGCTGAATCTGATGTGTGGGCTGCCCCAAATTACAATTGTGTATGAGGAAGACAAGAACAGGTACCTGAGGTTCCAACATGATGTGGTGGTTTGGGAAATATGGCTGTGCAAGTGAAGGTGAAACAACTTTGGGATACCACTAAAGTCTGCCCAGATAAAAGTCTCTTATCTGGATTAATAAGAATGAGGCAACTGCTATTCACCAATTTTGCCAATCAAGGTGTTTGGAACTAGTCCTGTGTAGTGATGCATGTGAGAAGTGAAGCAGTGGTGGGCTATACAGACTCCAGATGCTCTTGATTTGGAAGCACATGCATTTGGGACTGACTGAACTCCAGCATACCTGCATCATTGAGGGGGAGACCTCAAGAGGGAGATAGTCAACTTCCTTCTTAATGCTACTTGTGGGCTTTTGGGTAATTGGAAAGAGAGAGGAAACTGTGTTTCTGAATGAGATTGTTGAAGAGGTCATAAAGATTACAAGTGATGTGAAGAGAGAAGGCACAACAGGAGGACTTGACCCAGTCTAGGGTCAGGAAGCCTCCCCATGAAAAGTAGATTTAAGCTGAGATCCGAAAGATAAGTAGTAGTTAACTAGGTAAAGGGCAGGAAAAGAGACCTCCAGGTAGAGAGAGTGGCACATGAGCTGACCCTGAGGTGGGAAGAATCATTGAGCATTTGAGGAAAGCGACAATTTGCAGAAAGGGAGGGTGATTCTCATGAAGCTGGAGCCATGTTGTAAAGGACTATTAAGGCTATGTTGATGGTGTTGAACTTTAATCTCAGGATTAATAATGTTAAATAGAAGCGTGGCATGATCAAACTAATTTTTTAAGTATACTTTTTGTTGATGTATAATACATGTAGAGAAAAGAGCACACATCAAGTGTGCAGCTTGATTTTCACCAAGTGAACACCCCGTGTAACCAGTGCCCGGATCAAGGGCGGAAGCCCCAGCGCCCCAGAATGCCCTCTTCTAGTCATTATCTCTCCTCAGGATGATCAGTGTCTTGACTTCCAACATCACAAATTGATTTTGCCTAATTTTAAACTTTATACATATGAAATTATTAAAGTGTATTTCTTTGTGTTTGATTTACTTCACTCAATATGTTTGTGAGATTTGATTCAGCCATGTTACTGCACATGGTTGTACCTCCTTCTACTTTCTGCCACATAGAATTCTAGTGCACCCCCTCTATTGTTCTGGGCACTTGAGTGTACAGTTTAATACTATTAAAATAAGGGCCAGGAGTGGTGGCTCATGGCTGGGCTTGGTGGCTCATGCCTGTAATCCCAGCACTTTGGGAAGCCAAGGCAGGTGGATCACTTAAGGTCAGGATTTTGAGACTGGCCTGAACAACAAACACAGTGAAACCCTGTCTCTACTAAAAATAGAAAAAAATTTAGCTGGGTGTGGTGGTGTGTGGCTGTAGTCCTAGCTACTCATGAGGCTGAGGCAGGAGGATCGCTTCAACCCAGGAGGTGAAGGTTGCAGTGAGCTGAGGTGGCGCCACTGCACCCCAGCGTAGGCAATAGAGTGAGACCCTGTCTTAAAAAAAAAAAAAAAAAAAAAAAAAAGGCTGCAGGATATTCTGCAGGATAAATATGCTTTTTTGCATTTTTGGTGAACTATATATATATATGTGAACTATATGTGAACTATATATATATGTGAAATATATATATATATATATATATATATATATATATATATGGGTTTCTGTTGAGTACAGTTAATGTAAAAAGGTCATTATAGCTTCTGTGAAAGAATGAAACGGAGGGAAGGAAGGCAAGAATAGATGTGAGAGGCATGGTGAATCTATTGGAATACTCTAGGTACTGAGGTGACAGTGACCTGAACTGTCTTAGGTTTTAGCAGTGAAGATGACAAAGTGATGGATCGTGGAGCTATTTAGGAGCATTGTCAGGTCTTAGGTACTGACTGGAATCTAGGGGATGAAAGACCAGCAAATGTCAATAAAACCTCAAAGATTTCTGACTTGTTCATTGTAGAAATTGATAATTTAGTCATCACTAGGATATTCTGGTTTTACTGACTTGGAACCCATTTGTGGAAGTGTATGAGTTATCACTGATTCAGTTCAGAACTTTTAATTTAAAAAAGCAATGATTTTAGAAAGTCAACTAAAACAAAGTCTAATTATTTGGATACAATTTTTACAAAAACATGATTACTGTAATCTTAAGCTTAAAGAATACATATTATTTTAAATGTATTCTTTAGTGATATTCCAATTTAAAAAGTATTCAAATAAAAACATGTAAAGCGGTAGGAACTAGGTTTCTATTCCTAAGATAATTCGAGCATTTTCATTTTTGTCATGGCTTCATAGAGATTGAATTATACCACTTGATGGCTGGATATTATATAAAATGAATTGTTTTCAATTCAATTTCTTATAGACCAATGCCTTCATCCCCCAAACTGCCATTGCAGTAGCTATCTTACTGGCAGTTTTAGCAAGCAGGGGCTGAAGCTGAATGGGCAGAAACTCAACCCAATGATTTGTCCCTGGGTGTGGATTCATGGATACAGGTTGAGATGCTTAAGTAGAAAGCAATGTGGGAACTTCTACTACCTCAGTTGTTTAAAAAAAGTATTTTGGGGCTGGGCGCGGTGGCTCACGCCTGTAATCCCAGCACTTTGGGAGGCCGAGGCGGGCGGATCACGAGGTCAGGAGATCGAGACCACAGTGAAACCCCGTCTCTAATAAAAATACAAAAAATTAGCTGGGCGCAGTGGCGGGCGCCTGCAGTCCCAGCTACTCGGGAGGCTGAGGCAGGAGAATGGAGTGAATCCCGAAAGCGGAGCTTGCAGTGAGCCGAGATCGTGCCACTGCACTCCAGCCTGGGTGACAGAGCAAGACTCAGTCTCAAAAAAAAAAAAAAAGGATTTTGTTTTTACAGCACCAGACTACATTTGGTCCTTCACTAAAACTCAGGTTAGTAAGAAATTATGTGTTGCAAAAGATTCCTTGAATCCCATTTAAATGTGATCAAATTTCTTATTTTCACTTGTCTTTTTAAATAATAATGATTGTCTGGAAAAAGAAAATAGCTAAATTTAAACCCAGATGTAAGCAGTGTCTTAGCAATGCTTTTATTCCTTTATTATAATATTGTCATTGAAAAAAATTCTAATATTTCTCATCTTTAAGTCCTACTGCTACTTGTGGGTTAATTCCATGCCATATGTTGTTTTTCTTCAATTTCATTAGTAATCTGCTTTTTCATCTATGACACATCACTTCTGGCCCTTACTTTGTCCCAGAGAACTCTCTGCACCATTCTCTATGTTTTTTGCCACTAACGTGACCCACTGGACAGAGTGCTGGGAGCAAAGAAAGACATGACTTATGGAAAATATGATCTGTGTCCTCATGTTCTCCAGTTTTAAATATACTTCATATAGAAAATAAAAATAGTGTTTTGGAAAGATTTATGTTGTATTCATTTGGCCTGACAAAATGTCCAATTTGCTCTTGTTGTAGGTGTGATACAAGTTCACGCTCTACTCCAGGGTTGCAAAGAGGAAAGAGCATCAGAGTAAAACGCAGAAAACCTAAGTATTAATTCCAAGTGTGTCAGACTTCCTAACTATGTAATCTTTTGACAGTTCTTAAAGTCTCTTTAAGCCTTGGTTTTCCCATCTATAAAGTCAGGATAGTAATATCTGTGCTACTGACTTGATGGAGTTGTGAACATCAAATAAGATACTGAGAAGTATTTGAAAAACTGAAATAAGCTATATGAACGTACCATGAAATTGATTTGTTATATTAGCTAGTTGGATTAGTAAATTCATTGTTTTTACTGCTTATAACAGAGATGCAAGTTAACAATGGCTTGAAAAATGTCGAATTTTATGTCTCTCTCATCAAAATGTATAATCTTCACAGTCATAGAGGAGTCAGTCTTGACCTTATCTTGCTCTTCCATCTGTATGGTTTTGTTCTGATTTTTGAGGTCTAAGGTGGTACATCACTCTGTCCAAATTTTAGCCAGTAGTGGCAAGAGAAATAGAAGCAGACATCCTTTCTCTTTCACAGGCACACATCGCTTCTTCTCATGTAAACATTATTACCAAAGGAAAAGGGGAAAACAGATATTTGGGTAGATCTCTAAATCTCTGCTACATAAATTGAGAAGAGTAAACATAGGACTAAACTTGAAAAGGTATATTTTAGGATAGCATGATCACATATATAATTTCTAATTTATCGGTAGCCATATTAAAAGAGTAAAGAAAGGAAAAGTTAATGTTAATAATGTATTTTATTTAATTCAGTCTATCCAAAAATATTACAACATGTGATCCATATAGAAATTATTAATATAATATTTTACATTCTTTTTTGGGGTACTAAGTCTTTGATTCCAAATGTGCAATTTTCAGCTACATCACATCTTAAATTTTCCATAGCCACATGTGTCTAGTGGCTACTGTATTGGACAATACAGCTCCAGAAAAAAGCATTGACAAATACTAGATGACAGCAATGGAGGAGAAGAAACCTTCTGCGTTATTTCATGCTGTTTTTACATTTCATGAAATTTTCTGTTTGTTTATTCACTCAACAAATATTTCTTACGTATCTACTATATTCCCCACCATACTAGGCACTGGGAATGTAGCAGTGAACGAAACAAAGTTTCTGTGCTAATGGAGCATATATCCTAGTAGGGGAGATTCAGGCAATAAACAAATAAACAAGTAAATATTTAGCATTTCAGGTGATAATAAGTGAGGAATAATATGGAGAAGGACAAAGCAGAGTAACAAATTAAGTGAAGGAAGGTCCGTAGACATCTGGAAGAAAATTGTTCCAAGCAGGAAGAACAGCAAGAGCAAAGGCTCTGAGGCAGAGTCTGCTTGGAAATATGTAAGAAGGCCAATGTGGATAGGGCAGAACCAGACAGAGGGAGAGTACAGGAGATGAAATCAGAGAGGGAGTAAGGAAATATGTTTTAAAAGGATGACTGGCTGCTTTGTTGAGAGTACACAGATAGAAGGGAGATCAGAAAGGAGGATCTTGAAGCAATTTTGTTGAGAAGTAATCCTGTTGCGGAAGTGATAAGAAATGGTACGATTCTGGATGTGTTTTGAAGTTAAAGTAGAATTTGTTAATGGTTTGTGAAAAAAAAAGGGAAGTCAAGAATACCTACAGGTTTTTGGTTAGAGAACTTAGAATAGTTACCTTTTATTGAAATGATAATGACTGTGGATGAGCAAGTTTATGGCTGGTTTATGTGGGCAGGGCCAGCAGAGGCAGGAAGAGTTCAGTTTTAGATTTGCTAGATTTGCACTGTCTATTAGACACCCAAGTGGAGATGGCAAGCAGATAGTTGGATATCTGAGGCTAGAGCTCAAGAGAGAGGCTGATCTCCAGCCCTAGAGGGATCAGGGCCGGAGGCATCACTGTATGTGTTTAAAGCTATCAAACTGGAAGATGATAGATGAGATCATTAGGAGATAATATAAGGGAACAGGTGCAAGGACTGTACCCTGAGGCGCTCTAATGTTTCTAAGTTGTGCTGATGAAACGGTATCAGTAAAAGGGCAGAGAAGCAAGTGGGGTAAGAAAAGAACTAAGAGAGCATTGAGTACCAGAAGCCAGCAAAGAGAGTTTCAAAAAGTGATGTGATTGACTTTGATAGTGTGTACGATGATAGTGAAAGATCAGTATTGAATTTTGTAACATGGAAATTATTTGTAGCCTTGACAAAAGTTGTTGAGTTATTGGATATTGGCTGGTTCAAGAATGCTGTTTCAAACAGTTCTGCAATGAGTGTCCTGATACGTATATATTTGGTCAACCATTGAGTTTCCTTAGGACCCACTAATAAGTTGAATGACTGGATGAAAGGATATATGTACATGTTGTCACCAAGAAACATTTTAGAAAGATCACGTCATAGGTCATCATATCATAGGTAAGGGTATATATATATATATATATAGTTTTTCCCCCTTTTTTTGACTACCTTGTTTCCTGCCCTCTCCTTCCACAAATATCTGTTGCTCCCTGCCCCAAGGTAAGCCATATTAAAAAGTTAGTATGTACTCTTTCCTGTTTATAATAGAAAGTTAGAAACAACAGAAAGGGTAAATATGATATATTCATTCATTGGAGTAATATGTGGTTATTCAGATTATGTAGACAAATATTCCATATATTCAAAGTGTACAAAGTAATGATGTGATACTCAAACATGTTATGAAATGATTATAACAGGTTAATTAACACATCCATCACCATGCATATTGTGTGTGTACTTGTGTGTGTGTGGTGAGCATACTTAACCTCCATTCTTAGCAAATTTCAAGTAATTACAAGTATTCAAATTTCAAGTAATTACAGTATTATTAACTATAGTCAGCATGCTGTACATTAGATCCCTAGAACTTATTCATTTTGCATCTGAAATTTTGTACCCTTTGGCTAATATTATACCTCAATAAAGCTGGGGAAAAAAGATGATGCTAAAGAAAATATTAATGACATAGAAATTTTATATGTTATGGTGAATGAAAGGCAAATTATAAAACAGTACTTGTTAGAGATTTGTTTAAAAATTGGAAAGATAAATATCTAGTGGCTACTGTATTGGACAATATAATTTTTAAGTGATTATATTTGGATTGAGGAATTCTGAATTTTAATTTTCTTCATTGAGCTTATTTACATTTTCAACATTTCTGTGTGAACACATACAACATTTGTAGTCAGAGAAAAAATCTTGAAAAAATATTAATTCTGTGAAAGAGGAAATAAAGTATAGTTCAGATTAAGGTAAGGGAATATTACATCATTAGTGAGTCAAATAGGGGGATGTCCTGCATCTGTGATTCTAGCTTCTTGGAATCTCTTAATGAAGTTTTCAAAGTCTTGCCTAAAATTTTTATTTGCCATGATGTTTCCCCATAAGACCACTTTACCTATGGAAGCATCAAGGAAAATTATTTTCTAATTTGTTTCATTTTATGACATGTTCTTACTTGTGAAAAGGAAGATTCCAATGGAAGATAAAGATGGGCCAAGTAAAACACTTGGGATTAATTCATAGATTATCAGACACAATGACATGAGTTCTAAATATTCTTTATTCCAAGATTTTTGCATGCAATATATTTTACAAGTGAAATATGCAATGCACATAAAATGAAACCAATTTGATAAGAAATTGTTGATATTTTGCTTTGGCATAACTTTGGTCGACTTCATTCATTAAATCATTCACTCCATCAGCCCTTGACTTACTTTTCCTTGTATCCTCAGCCCCTCACCTGTGCCAATCACTCTAAGAATCCCTAGAAAAACAAAGATGAATAAGATTTTCCTTGCCCTAAGGAAGCTGGTAGAGAATTACTAAACAATATAGAACGACAGTGAGAGAGATATACATAGAGTATTTAAGGTGGGACAGGAAAATCTTTAAAGGCTTCTTGGAGGAAATATCAGCTTTAGTCTAAAAGGGTAACTCAAAATTACCCTTGAAACTACAAGAGAGAAGGTCATTTCAGGCAAAGAAGAGAGAGAATTACCTTTTGAACTACTTTAGATTTAGGAAAAAAGAAATCGCTAAGCAGTTGGGTATATGCACAGAGAAGTAATTTATGACTTCCCTCAGTATTGAAATCACATGAATTTATAGTACTATAGACAAAAATGGAGGCAGAAAGTTACTGTTCAAAAGTTATACATTTTGAGATGTGCTTTTTATTAGTATATTTTATATATTTTTCTTCCTTTTGCTTTATGTACAGAATAGAGCTTTCTAGACCATTTCAGATATAGTTTAATAATAATAAACATTTATTGAGTGCTTACTACATGCAGGCTCTGTTCTGAGTATAAGTATTAAGTAATTTAATCCCCATGATGAGACACATGAGACACAGTCCAGCCATATAGTTTATTCAAGGTCATCTATTAAGTAGAAAATCTAGAATTAGAACCATCATGGAATTTTACTGCTGGCTGTCACTGACAGTCTTTATTAAAGTTCCCATGAAGAATAATAGAACATGATTCTAAAAGTATTAAAACATTGAGTTTTAATCTTCCTCTGTGTGATACTTTGCCATTCATCTTTTCTGACAATGATAAATACGTGGATAAAGCTTGATTGGGAAAGAAGTCTTCTGGTGGAAAAAATTGAAGAGAAAGTACATTCAAATTAATTTTGAAGTAGCATTTGAGAGAAGCTGAGGGGAGAGCCATCTCTTAGCACAATGCTCCTCAAACTGCCTGTCAAAAATTTCTAAAAGGGCTGTGTTGGGGTGGGCAGAGGAGACAGCATAAAATCCATGGTCACTCTAACTTTTACAAGATAAGAAATGGATTTTGAGAGCTACAGCATATCAGATGCTTGTCAAAATATCAGCCCAAGAGGGAGGTTGCCAAGAAGGAACTTGACAGACTGTAAGCTGGAAGGAGCATGTGAACTAGATATTGTCATGCACGAGCATGCAGACAATTACAACAGAGGCTAAAACAAAGTGTTTCACTTGAAAAAAGCCCACGTGAAAAGCCAACCAACCAGCATGTGTCTACATAGTACACATCCCCAAAGGAAATAATGCTATCAAATATTAGACACCAATCAAATTGAATTCAGGAGAAGTTCTAAGTCATGTTACAGATTATTAGAAATAACATTTAGCCTAAATCCTATTTTTCTGCATCAGTTTGACATGGGTTTTAATTCGCTTCAAAAGACTTCAGTTTAGTTAAGAAAAAAGTGCATGGCTATAAAGGTTTACAGTCCCTCATCTGCAGTTCTGAAATGTAAAATCCTCAGCGAACTGAACGTTTTTCAAAAGTTTGGCACCAAAATGCCTTTGGGTACGAAATCTGACCTGAACTGAAATGAGGTTATATATATATATATATATATATATCACTTAGTGTGAATATTCATATATTTTGCTGCAAAAATCTTAATATGTTTCACTCTGTGAAGCTGTTCTAGACTCCACTGTGGGCATTATATACTAAAGAGTATATGTATATGTAACATATCACTTTTCTAAACTTAAAAAAAAAATCTGAATTCCCAAATGCATCTGGTCCCAAGGCTTTCCAGTGAAGGATTGTGAACCTATATTGGCAAAGTGAATGAACAATAGACTTCCAAACTTCCAATTTCTAATTTAGATTATTTTCATGGTATATACCCTTAGTTGCTTTGGGAAGAAACATTATTTTTCAAGAGTTAAGGCCGGGCGCGGTGGCTCACGCCTGTAATCCCAGCACTTTGGGAGGCTGAGGTGGGTGGATCACAAGGTCAAGAGAGTGAGACCATCCTGGTCAACTTGGTGAAACTTTGTCTCTACTAAAAATACAAAAATTAGCCAGGTGTGGTGGTGGGCGCCTGTAGTCCTAGCTACTTGGGAGGCTGAGGCAGGAGCTTGAACCCAGGAGGTGGAGGTTGCAGTGAGCCAAGATCATGCCACTGCACTCCAGGCTGGTGACAGACCGAGCCCTCTCAAAAAAAAAAAAAAAAAAAAAAAAAAAAAGAGTTAAGATTTTATGGGGCAGCCAGTATGCAATATTTATGGATCATTCATATTAATAGTGATGAGATAAAGTGCTGAAAATTTTTTAAATATTATTTCAAAGAAAATTTGGCTTTTTTTTGAGCATGTGAAGCTCTTCTGAAGAAGGAAGTTGAGTTGAAGCTAAGATGGTCTTCAAATGTTCAGTGGAATAGGTAACAAATGATTAGATACCTGTTAAAACAAATTTCTCAAACACAGCTTTGAGGGCAAAGTTTAACCCTCAAAAAGGAAACCACTAGGCCGGGTGTGGTGGCTCACGCCTGTAATCTCAGCACTTTGGGAGGCCGAGGCGGGTGGATCACATGAGGTCAGGAGTTCAGACCTTGGCCAACATGATGAAATCCTGTCTCTACTAAAAATACAAAAATTTAGTCAGGCGTGGTGGTGGTCACCTGTAATCCCAGCTACTTGGGAGGCTGATGCAGGAGAATAGCCTGAACCCAGGAGGTGGAGGTTGCAGTGAGCTGAGATTGTGCCACTGCACTCCAGCCTGGGCAACAAGAACGAAAAAAAAAAAAAAGGAAACCACTAGAAATACATTAAAAAGAAAAAAACTATTTCAATAGGTGTTTCAGCAATAGGTGTATATAGAGTTATCTGGGAAAAATAAGCCTAATTAAAATTGTTAAATTGCACACAAGACGATTGCTTCTAACAGATCTAATAAGCTATGATACCTTAAATATTAAGTTTCTTTAGGACTATAAAATTATATTAAATGTTCGTATAAGTTAAGCAGTCATTAACCTTGAGGGCTATATCATTGTGTACTTTACCCATTTTAGATTGTTGGTCAAATATATCAAGAAAAGGAATATAATTGTGAACTATGAACTCTCATATGGTACAAAAGACTTGTCCCAACACTGTGCTAAGAGATCTGACCAAACTTTAGTGTGGCTTCCACTTGCACTAGGCCACGTTCATAAGGGTGAATTTTTTTTACTTAATTCTGATGTACAAGAAAATGTGGTTAGTGTTTTATAAGTGATGGTAGCTGAGAGAGTGCCTTGTCATCCTCGAGTTAGTATTAATGGAGTAAGGAAGAGCAGGCATAGGTACATGTACCTCCTAAACTTCAGCAAGTATTTGCATGCCCTTTATGTGCTCGGCATTGCATTAATTGCTGGAAATTCAACTGGAAGAAAGACATAAAACCAAGCTCCTGGCCCTCATGGAGCCCACCATCTTATAGGTGAGACGGTGGATGCCTGGGTTACTGACCTCATACAGACATAGAGGAATAAAGATGGTATCTAGGAGAAAGTGACATTTTAAACTAGAACATAGATTTATAACTTCATAAAGAAAAAATCTGATGACATTGTCAGAAACTCACAATGAAAGCATAAATCAAGAGGGTTAGATCTACTACAAAGAAATGCTGAGGGTTTCCTTTATGGCTGGACACCTTGCTAGGTGTACTATATCGGTTAGCTCATTTACTCTTCACAGCAATGCTCTGCAGTTTGTCTGATTCTTCATATTTTATAGATGAGAAAACAGGCTGTGAGAGGTAGAGTAATTTGCTCTAGTAACAGCCAATAAGTGGGAAAGCCAGGACTGGAGGCAAATCTCTCTGTCCCCAGCTGTGGTCATGAGCAGCTTGAAGTCAGGGGAGGCATCCAAAGAAATAAATGCCTCCATCTCAGAACCAGTCTGTTGAGTTCAGAGTTTTAAAAGGGCACCTATAAAATGAAACTAGGCAAGATCTCAAGCACAAATACAAAGAAGCAGCATACACTTTTAAGTGTATCCTGACCTGGAAATCCCAAAAGAAAGGCTAACTAAACAGAATAAACTGGTTTATAGAAAAGGCCAGAATTGGCCAGGTGCAGTGGCTCATGCCTGTAATCCCAGCACTTTGGGAGGCCAAGGCGGGCAGATCACGAGGTCAAGAGATCGAGACCATCTTGCTTACATGGTGAAACCCTGTCTCTACTAAAAATACAAAAATTAGCCGGGCGTGGTGGCGCATGACTGTAGTCCCAGCTACTCGGGAGCCTGAGGCAGGAGAATCGCTTGAACCTGGGAGGCAAAGGTTGCAATGAGCTGAGATCGTGCCACTACGCTCTGGCCTGGGCGACAAAGCAAGACTCCATCTCAAAAAAAAAAAAAGTAAAAGGGCCAGAATTCAGGTACCACTAGAATGTCATTCCTATAGAATGTAAATTCCATGAAGGCAGGGACTTGTGACACTTTTGATTAGTGCTATATACACCTAGAATGGTGTCTGGCATTTAGACAGTTGTCACTACAACCTTAGTCTCAACACAATCACCAATTTCAATGAGTTGTCTCATGATAACCTTATGGACAAGATGGAGAAATGTGACTCATAAACTAAAACCACTAAAATCAAAATATTTGATTAATGCATTGATATAAAAATGAATGGATTCTCTAGGTTTGTCCCACAGAAACCTCTTGGCACTATACTGATCAATTTTTTCGCAAAATTCCTAGACAGTCTCTTCCTTGTACTGTAATTTAGTGCATAGAACACAGCTTGAAATGGCAGGTGAAGAGTATTTGTAGGTTCTGAAAGTCTCTACAATCTCTAGTTGCTTATAATCATTTACTGCAATGGGATTAAAATATAGAAGTAATGCATGTAAAATATGTGGGCAACACACATCTTGGAGGGACGGACCAGCAAATTATTGTATTGGATGAATGAGGAAGCAAAAAGGTCACAATAGCCTAGTAGGTTGGTCTGAAATCACTGAAGATTTGTAAAAATATAAGATGGAGAAAAATGTGTTTTGACAGTATTTTATGTGAAATATTTTTGGGAACTAGTGACTGTAACTCATTAAGAGCCTGTTACAGGAACTGAGTGTTCAAATTAGTAAAATGTTTTTAATTAATAAAAAGCAAAAGAGATAGATCAATGTAGGTAAGAGACCCACTATACTAACTCCAGGGAGATGCTAGCCATGGCAGTGTGTCCATGCCAAGGGGTTCTGCTTCAAGAGGGGCATTTATGCAAAATGAGGATATAAACCTACCTGTAACGTGAATCTTACCTGATTAGGGCACTATTCTGTACTGCTCTCCTTGTCTAGAGTTTTGGCTTCTCCAGCTTATTTTTTTCTTTTTTTAAAAATAGACTTTTTACCTTTTATAGCAGTTTTAACATTCACA
The DNA here is from genome assembly GCF_006542625.1 of Nomascus leucogenys. NCBI lineage: Eukaryota > Metazoa > Chordata > Mammalia > Primates > Hylobatidae > Nomascus > Nomascus leucogenys. The sequence goes on along the minus strand of NC_044389.1, from coordinate 22,307,561 downwards.
GCATACCTGGCAGAAAGTATATAGAGTTTCCATATACCCTCTGTGCCCACACATGTACAACCTCTCCCACTACCAGCATCTCCCTCCATAGTGGTACATTTGTTATAACTGGCGAACTTGTATGGACAGACTATTATCACCCAAAGTCCATGGTTTACATTAAGGCTCACTCTTAGTGTTGTACATTGTATGGGTTTTGAGAAATACGTAGTGACGTGTATCTACCATTATACTTTCGTACAAGGTATTTTTGCTGCCCTAAAAACCCTCTGTGCTCTGCCTACTGATTTCTCCTTCTCACTAACCCATTAGTGACTGATCTTTTGACTGTTTTTATGGTTTTGCCTCTTCCAATTCATTGTTCACACTGTGGCCAGAGTAATCTTTTTAAGATGATAACCTTCTCATTCACTCCCTTAACTCTCCATTGCTCAGAGTCATGTCTAAACACTGTGCTGGTCTGGCAGTGAACGAGGCATTCAAGTTCTCTTTTTTCATGGAAACTAATCTTATCTCTGTCTCTCTCTCTCTCTCTCTGTCTCTCTCTCTCTCTCTGTGTGTGTGTGTGTGTGTGTGTGTGTGTGTGTGTAGGAGGAGGACCAGTCAATAAACAATGAAACTAACAAATAATAAGATGAGCTCATGTGGCAGTTCCAAGTACTACAAAGACGATGAAAGTGTAATAGGATGGGGAGCAATTGGAGCATGGACAGCTTTTCTTCCAAAGGTGGGAGATTTGGGCTGACAGGTGAATCACCAGCAATTAGCCATGAGAAGCTCTTGGTGATGAGTCCTCCAGGCACAGGAAAGAGCAAGTGCAAAGGCCCTGGGGAGACACTTTGGTTAGGTTTAGGGAACAGAAGGAGGCCAGTATTCTGGAGAGTGATCAATAGGGGCTATGGTATAACCAACATTTTGAATAGCATCAATGGAAGAGAAAAAGAGAGATAGCATTTATTAAACCTTTTAATTTATGTTACTGCTTTTAATTTTGAAGATCCAGTTGGCCCTATGTATCCATGGGTTCTGCATCTGTAGTTTCAATCAACTGTAGATTTAAAAATATTTGAAAAAGAAAAAAGGGATGGTTGTATCTGAACACGTACAGACTTTTTTTCTTGTCACGATTCTCCTAAACAATAGAGTACAAATAACTATTTACATAGCATTTACATTGTGTCAGACATGATAGGTAATTTAGCGATGATTTAAAATGTATGAGAGGAGGTGTGTAGGTTATATGCAAATACTATGCCATTTTATAAAAGGACTTGAGCATCTGCAGATTTAGGTATCTGTTGGGATCCTGGAACCAATCTCAGCATGGGTACTGAGGGATGACTGTATTTGAAATTATCCCTTTCTACCAGATGAAAACAAAAGAAAAGAAGATCATATAAATTAAATAACTTGCCATGGTTCTCACAATTAGTAGCAGTAGATGTGGGATCTGAACTCAATTATGTCTGATTTCAGACATACCCCCACCTTTATGTAATTTCCTTGGTAAAAGTATTGAGAATGTTTATCTCTGCTGAAGAGCTTTCCTTGGGTATCTTTTATTCCTGTTTATTTGCATAGTAGTTATTTCTTTTTATATTTGTGATATCCTTCCATTTTAGAAAGTCAACTACCAGAAGTCATGAACGCTGTCACTTGTACCTAACCCATCAGGAGTGCCAGTGAGTGATAAATAAAGGAATCAATGTGCCTCTCAGCAGAACCTCTCTTGTGATAAGGGAGCCTTTTAGGGCTTGTGAGATAATGGCTTACTATATGTAATCTTACAGTTCATATTCTAGTTTTCCTTGGTGATGTCAAAGAGTGTAGCAGTATATGTCAAACAGAGAGTCGTACATTTTAAAGAGATGTCTATGTTCTTTAGGTAAAATAACCCCTTTAAACTTTTTAAAATAAAACAATAAGGCATAAGATATACTGAGGTATGGTGGTTTAACTGTAAGATATACAGACATGGTGGTCTGTCAAATTATCACAATATAAAAGCACACACACAAAAAGAGTGCCATGAAGAATGCCCTGCCTCATAAACTGCTGAGGTTGCTAGGAAAGGATTAAAAAACAAAGGTGAACCTTCAGGTTGGAGTCTTCCATATTTCCCTTCCTAAAGAAAACCCTCATTTCTCACGTTTGAATTTGTTAATGTTCAATGAAGTTCATAAAAATAACAATAATTAACAGAATAGTTTAGATATAGTGCCTGGACCATGCACGTTGGTCTTGAAAAAACCTCTCATGTTTCCCTTTTGTCAAATAAAGAATGCAGTGTTTCTTCATGATAGGCCATCATCATTTAGGGTTGTTTTGTATTATGTTTAATTATGTATAGTCACTTGGTGGCTGAGCTGAGGTGCCCTGGCTTTGTGCAGAAGTATCAAGGTGGAAAGTGAGGGCAGAAATTTTGGTTGGGAAAATTAGCCGTGCAACAGCGAAACCAAACCGATGAATTGAACATTTGGTGACTAGCTGTGGACTGTATTATAGGAACATACAATTAAAGCAACCACGGTAAAAGTACTGTAGAAAAAATAGCAGGATAAAAAAAAGTAGTAAAGACAATACAAGGACTATGAGGTGAAATGGCAAAATAGGAAACTGCCCAGGCAGCGTGGATATGTAAACAGGACAGAAAGAATAAAATGTGTAAGCCAGGTGCAAGAAGCCAATCCGGAGGGCAAAATAGCTAGGCAAACGGGTTAGAATTTACACAGGAAGACTGAGAACAAAGCCGAGAGTAGTCAAGAGGGAAGTGGAGAGATAGATTAAAGTCATGTCAACAGATAGGAAGTAATAGAAGCACTAGATCAAAGCAGCCTCCATGATGGAATAGCAGGGAATGAAAAATAAGAGAAGCTTAGATGTGTGAACAATTTCTGATTTCTTGTCTCTCAACTTGTTTTGTTCTTGGTAACAGATGTAGCAATAAAGCCAAACATTTCAATGCTTCCATTTAAAAATGTGATTCCAAAGAACAAGCTTCTAAAAACAAATGGAAGATTGTCTGTTTCAAAATAGGTCACCCTATGTATGGTCACTTTAGCAATAGCTTATAACCCGTCTTGAATTTTCTGTGGTTTTTTTTTGTTGTTGTGGTTGTTACGTTCCCTCTGCCTTTAGCAAGGCCTTTTGCATTTTGTCAGACGGTGTATTGTCAGCCTGCAAAGTGCAGTAGACAACAGCCTGGCTTTTGATTTGAGTGCTATAGCTTTTGTTACTTAAAGTACTAAAGCATTATTAGATAGTCAGATTGATCGATCAAATGTTCTTAGAGTTGGGGAAGGGGGTGAAGTGGGAAGTGGTTCTGGTTCGTGCTTTAGAGCTGATTGCTCTCAAATAGTAATTTTCTCAAGGCTTTTTTGTTTTTTGTTTTTTTTTCTCTGTGATAATAACCACAAAACATGCAATCTGTTGGTGTATCTCATTTTATTGCATTGCAGATTTTAAGTGTTCCTGTAGTCTCATATATAAATCACTTATACTTTTGTGTGACATTTACTGTTTTTAAACTCAGCATAAGTTGCTGCATGACAAGATAATTGACAAGCCTACATTATACTGGCAAATGACTGCAATAGATACTGGCATCCTTTGCTCTGCCTTACTCTTGCCTGCCTATTGCCAATCACTCAGCTGCTTTGACAGGGAAGTTCCACAAACAACAGCAGTAATCACCATTGTTCATATCCAGGAACAAACTTAGGGAGATTCTGATGCTTGTTCTTGAATAGGCCAAATGCCAATCTGATGAAAGCAACTTGGCATCTTATTTAATAAGGGAGAAATGATTGTGTGGGACAGATGGGGTTTTATTTCAGCAAGAATGGGTTTCATGCTGTTTTGTGTAGCTTAGGATTCATATGTTTGTCGTGTCCAGGTGTGCTTTCCTTCTTGTTGTAACACATTTTCTTGCACATTTCATCATTCACAGAAGTGTGCCTTCACTTGCTCTCCAACTGTGGATCTGGATTCTCCACTGCCAGGAGTCATGGATGAAGGGCCATCCTCAGGGGTACTAAAGAGATTTTTTTTTCTCCAAAGACTGCAACTTCAGTCTATAGACTCTCCCAATGTTTTTGCTCTCTCTCTCTTTTTTTCTTTTTCTTTCCTTTTTTTTTTAGATAGGGTCTCACTCTGTCAACTGGATTGGAGTGCCACGGCATCATCATGGCTCCCTGCAGCCTTGACCTCCTGGGGCCAAGCAATCCTCCTACCTCAGCCTCCCAAGTAGCTGGAATTACAGGCACACACCACCATACCCAGCTAATTTTTGTAGCAATTTGGTGGTTTTGCCATGTTGCCCAGGCCGATCTTGAATGTCTGGGCTCAAGTGATCCACCTTCTTTGGCCTCCCAAAGTGCTGGGATTAAAGGCATGAGACACAGCACCTGGTCCCAATATTTTTTCTTTTCCAGCTATAGCAGGTAAAAAAAAAGTTACTTGAATAACCAGCTTTAATGAGACCTGTTATGCTGTGGCGGTGGGAGGTACAGTCTCAGGGTGTGATCAGGAAAATGTATAACAATGAGATGGCAAACTCCTCCGCTGAAAGAGTTAAGAGGGCTTTGTGGGTGGGCGGGGGCTGGTGCTAAACAGCCTGCTGGGAGAGGAGGAGGTCAGAGGAGAGCAGGAAGGAGGTCCCAGCATGATGGACTGCACAGGAGAAAAGAGACCTGAAGGAAAACTACGTGGAAAGGTAGTCAAAATACTTGAAGAATAGTTGATGCCAGGCATAGTGGCATGCACCTGTATCCCAGCTACTCAGGAGACTGAGACGAGCGAATCTCTTGAGCCCGGAAGTTCGAATCCAGGCTGGCCAACATAGCAAGATTCTGTCTCTATTAAAAAAACAAAACAAAACCAAAAACGGAATAGGAGCTAATACTTGATTTTAAATTATTGGCTGTGATGTAATGTAAACTCTTTCCATTTCTTGAAATTTTTAGTCCAAACCTGCTCTGTTTGTACCTTTGTGTTGGTGACATTTTGGGGAATGAAGGGATTGGGGTGGTGTCCAGCATGGGTGAAGTAGTATGCTGAAGGGGTGCCATGGGCTGCATGGCAAGATGTTCCAAAACTGGAATGAACTGAGGGAGTGCAGAAATTTGGAGCCAAGGAGAAAAGTATGCATTTCCCTGGCTAGACTGCAGGGCCGCTAGCTTTCCTACAGCAAGAGAAATGGGCATTCTGGTTTATTCATTTGAACTCGAAAGGCAAGGTGACCTCAGAAAACATCTCACCTTTCAGTTCCCCTCCTTGCCTCATTCTGTCTGTTGTCATTTAGCTCATGTGATAATCCAAGTGCTATTTAATTATTATTATAGTTCAGAGGCATGCAGGGAGAAAACATACATGAGCACTTGGTCAGAGTTTAGAAGGGAGGGCTCAGTGGAGTCAGATTTGAACATGTGCAGGTGTGCCTGGTAATCTGGGGTGGGCAAAGTCTGTTTATATGAACAATTGAGAAGCCCTCACGAGTGAGACGTCCTCCTCACAGAAGAGAACTGAGTGAAGCTAACCCAGGGACAGATCCTCAGAGGTGAGGGCAGAGGCGCACTTCGGAATGCAATCATACATTGTCCTCGCCCTGGCCACCCATGAACGTCAATCTGGGACTCCAGGAAGAGAGAGGGATCTGTGAATAAACACATTATAAATTCTAATTGGTATTAGGGAACAATGATACCCACTGCTTGGGTAACTCAAAAAAGAATGTAGTGTTTAAAGTTAGAGAAAGATAGTCTTATTGCCTTCAACTGAGAACTCTGTGAGGGCTCCAGGACGTCAGGACCAAGGCACTGACTGAAAGAGGAAACAGTCATCATAATAACACTGACAGAGCCAATCTAGCGCCAGGCCCCGAGAACTTTCCATATAACTCATGTAATCGACAGGAAGCAATCCCAGGTGGTAAATATTATTGTAATCCCCATTTCACAACGAAAAAAGCAACCACACAGCTAGAAAGGCACACAGCATTTCCAACCCTGCCAGTCTAGGACAGAGCCCGAGGTCTTAGACCCTGTGCTATTCTCCCTTCTTGGCATCACACTAGGTGGGAATGACAGTGTGATCAGCATTGAATAAGGTTTTGTGGTGAAGGGTCGGGGCAGGAAGGGAAGCCTAGAAAACCAGGATTCATTTGTTCATGCTCTGTGAGCACACATGTGACATTGCCTGGACTTCTACAGAGGGGCCATGTAGGATCTGTGCTTTGTCATATAGGAGACAGAGGTTACGTAGATAGTCATTCAACAAACACTGATTGAGTGCACAGCATTAGTCTTAGTCTTGTGGAGCTTCAGTTATAAATCATGCAAGGGGCCAGGTGTGGTGGCTCATGCCTGTAATCCCAGCACTTTGGGAGGATCACCTGAGGTCAGGAGTTCGAGACCAGCCTGACCAAAATGGAGAAACCCCATCTCTACTAAAAATTCAAAAAATTAGCCGGGCATGGTGGCGCATGCCTGCAATCCCAGGCACTCAGGGAGCTGAGACAGAAGAATCCCTTGAACCCGGGAGGTGGAGGTTGTGGTGAGCTGAGATCACGCCACTGCACTCCAGCCTGGGCAACAAGAGTGAGACTCCACCTCAAAAAATAAAATAAAGTAAAATGAAATAAAATAAAATAAATCATGCAAGGACTCTGCCCTTAAGAACTTCAGGGTAAAGACAAAGAGATATGACATTTGCATAGATGATTATATACCCAGATATTGGACTCTTGTAAGTTTCACATAAAAGCTGTGGTCAATCCAGATTGAGAGAGACTGCATTTGCCAGAGACTGGCTGGGTGGCAGGTAGGGGATGGGCAAAGAAGGAGTTAGAAAGGGTATTTCTTCACCATGAGAACCTTGTTAAAAAAAGAAAAAAGAAAAAAGACAGAGTGTTTCACCTGGGGATCAAAAGAATAGTCTCATGCCATTCACTTGGGACATGTGTGATTTTTTTCTGCAGCCCCTAGGTAACTCATAAACACATTCTTTTCCAACACTTATGTGACCATGAGTTGCAAGGTCGAAGCCCAAAGCACCCATTACTCTGGGTAAACAGGTTTGCTTAAACTGTCTTTTCCCCCTTGATGCAAGATTCATACCCACAGAACGTACTCTTCTTGTCCATCTTATCCTTAGGCCATCTTCTGAGAATAGAAGGGGAGCATTTGCTTTCTGAACACATTTGTGTGTCCTTCTGCCTTCTCTTCCCTGACCAACCGGAGCACCTATAAGAGGTAGCCTACAGCTTATATAAAGCTCTGTTAAATGCCAGAAGGTAAGGCAGTCTGCCTTTCGGCTGATCCTCTTTGCTTAAAGTAACCAATAACATTTTCCCTCTTCTTACCTATTTTCTTGGTAGTCTTACTGCAGGAGTGTGGCACATGGCTAAATAATTCAGTGCTTTCTTTGAAGCATTTGCTACACTCCACCTCTTGCCATCTGCAGGACCCTCCCTTCTCCAAGCCCCAGACGTCGTTATTTTCCTGTTCCACCCACATCTTAGAGGCTGAAACCTCTCTTTCAGCTCTTGTTGGTCCTGGAAGGAGAAGGATTGCTTCTCCATTTTAAAGCCCTCTTTGATGTAAGTTAAAGCTATTTTCTTGGTGTCAGTTGGCCTTCTGGGTTCTATTCCCCTGTTATCTCTGATTGGCCTTTCTTTTGGTTTTGAGGCTCTGGACAAGTGGCTTATTTTCCCAAGTGGAGAACAGTTCTTGTGTGTCTACTACTCTCTCCACCCTTCCTCCTTCCCTCTCCCTTTAACGTCCTTTTCATCTTGCTCTCAATCTTAAAATGATTCTAGTAGGATGCATTCTATTTTAATCAATAAGCATTTTGAGTCCTGGGCAACTATTCTGGACTGACTCATCCTGTGTTCTGTCAAGCGTCATCTTAAAACTCTTAATTTAACTAAAAATAATTTTGAGTTATCCAAAATTTTGATCTTCTTGTCCTTTTGCATTCTAAAACAACTGACCTGAAGTTTCTGTTTCTCCATGATTGGCTGCAGCAAAAGTGTTTGACTCCAGGGAACCTCATCTGCTTTCCTCAAGAACAAGAATTCAGTAAAGCCCAATAGATATTTGTTGAATAAATTAATTGAAATCAAGCTAAGGATGGATAGTTAATGACATAAAAATATACTTAGATTTTTTAAACAGCAGTTTACAAACATAGATGCATAGCAAGACCTATTTTTTTTAAAGTTACTACATGCAGGGCCGGGTGCGGTGACTCACGCCTGTAATCCCAGCACTTTGGGAGGCCGAGACGGGAGGATCACGAGGTCAGGAGATCGAGACCATCCTGGCTAACACGGTGAAACCCCGTCTCTACTAAAAATACAAAAAATTAGCCGGGTGCGGTGGCAGGCGCCTGTAGTCCCAGCTACTCAGGAGGCTGAGGCAGGAGAATGGCAAGAACCCGGGAGGCGGAGCTTGCAGTGAGCCGAGGTCGCGCCACTGCACTACAGCCTGGGTGAAAGAGCGAGACTCCGTCTCAAAAAAAAAAAAGTTTCTACATGCACAAATGGAAAACAAAACTGTAAATATATAAGACAAAAATTTTAACAGTGACTCTCTGATTGAGGGAATTATGATCAACTTTTATTTTCTTCACTTGGCTATTATATTGTCTAGATCTTCCATATGGATGTATTACTTCGGTAAAAGGAAGAAAAGATTTTATATAAGCTGTGACATTCAAACATGCCTAACCCCCCACATTTATATTTTATCTCATCTTTCTGCATCTTCCCCTGTTTAATTCACAACTGCTTTTTAGAGAAGGGTGTTCTTATGTCACAATTCAAATATATCACAGTAAAAGGGCATTTACCATTTCCCAAAAGACTTTCTGGGTCACCTATTCCAATGGGGGTAATAAAATAGAGGGATTAATGTGATTTTAGAGGGTTAGAAACTCATCTAGGGATTAGGGAACTGACCTACAAATTGTATGCCTTTGTAAAAACCATGGACCTTTTTCCACCTATTGAAATGATATTCATTTAAAGCACTTACACATTTATTGAGCTTTCATTGAGTACCAGGAACTCTTCTGTTGTCTGGTTCCTCCTTGCCCTCCTGAAACTTATATTTCAGCAGAACAGACAGAATAAACAAGTACATAGTAATAAGTGTTATGCAGAAAATAAAGGGAGAGGGATCTCTTAGCGGGGTCATCAGGAAGAACCTCAGTCAGTGGGTGATGTTTCACTGGTGACCCAAATGGAATGAAAGAACACATCACTTGAGGATGTCAGGGAGGACTATTTCAGAAAGAGGGATATTGCTAGTGCAAAGGTCCTGAGTCATGAATGAGCTCGGCCTACCTAGAACAGCAGAAAGGCTGGTGTGAGAAAGACCAGTGAACAGTGGTGGAATGATAGAAGGTTAGAGAGGGAAGCAGGATAGAGCTAGCTCATGCAGGACCTGATAGGTCATGCTAAGGAGTTCAGTTTTGTTCCCAAATGTGGTGGGTAGCAACAGAATGGCTTTACACAAAGCAGTGACAAACAGACTTACATCTTAAAAAGAAAAAATAGATTAGCCTGACTATCTCACCTCTTACCTTCCTCCTAACTTTCAAAAGTTCCCAGATTCATAACAGGGTAGGAATCAGCCAAAGAAATCCTACCATTCTTTGAAGATTCTATTAAACTCAGCTACAGGAAAATTTAAATTTTGTCAACCTTATTTAGGGAATTTCTTATACCAAGGAAAGCTGGTTTGTGATGAAATCTAGGCTCTGTCTGAGTAATTTCAGAAATGGAATACATTTGTTTCCCTGAGTGGTATGTGATGCTCATTGTATGTAAAAGTGTCTCAGAGGATACTCTATGGGATTTTTCCCCACCGAAGAGAAGAAAGTTAAGATTCAGTATCATCCTAAAGTGGAAAAGCAGATCTGTTTGAGGGCAATTAGTATTTAAAAACTATACTACAGATTTGGATAAGAAAGTAGTCTCTATGTTCATAAATTCATGTGGTAGGTTCTGGGTTCTGAGAAAGGCAGTAATTAGATTTAAGGGAAGCTGGATTCTAGGAGCTATACTGTTATTATTATTTAAAATTTCAACTTTTATTTTAGATATAGGAGGTACATGTGCAGGTTTGTTACAGGGGTATATTGCACCCAGGTAGCGAACATAGTATCCAACAGGTAATTTTTCAACCTATGTCCCTGTCCTTAGCAGCTTGCAGTGTCCATTGTTCCCATGTTTATGTCTAGGTGTGCTCAATGCTTAGCTCCCACTTATAAATGAGAATATGCAGTATTTGGATTTCAGTTCCTGCATTAATTCACTTAAGATTGTGGCCTCCACCTCCATCCACGTTGCTGCAAAGTTAATGATTTTATTCCTTTTATGGCTGCATAGTATTCCATTGTGTATATGTACCACATTTTATTTATTCAGTCTACCATTGATGAGCACGTAGGTTGATACCATGTCTTTGCTATTATGAACAGCATAGCAATGAACATACATGTCTTTTTGGTAGAATGATCTATTTTCCTTTGAGTATATACCCAATAATGGGATTGCTGGGTGGTAGCTCTGTTTTAAATTCTTTGGGAAATCTCTAAACTGCATTCCACAGTGGCTGAAATCATTTTCATTTCTGCCAACAGTATGCAAGTGTTCCCTTTTCTCCACAGCCTCAGCATCATCTGTTGTTTTTTGACTTTTTAGTAATAGCCATTTTGACTGATGTGAGGTAGTATCTCATTGTGGTTTTGATTTGTATTTCTCTGATGATTAGTGATGATGAGCATTTTTTTCATGTTTCTTGGCCACTTGTATGCCTTCTTTTGAGAAGTGTCTGTTCATGTCCTTTGCCCATTTTGTAATAAGGTTGTTTTTTGCTTGCTGATTGATTTAAGTTCCTTGTAGATTCTGGATACTAAACCTTTGTTGGATGCATCGTTTGCAAACATTTTTTCCCATTCTGTAGATTATCTGTTTACTCTGCTGACAGTGCCTTTTGCTACGCTAACTCTTTAGTTTAATTAAGTCCCACCTGTTAATTTTTGTTTTTGTTACAATTGCTTTTGGAGACTTAGTCAAAAATTCTTTGCCAAGGCTAATATTGAGAAGGGTATTTCCTAGGTTTTCTTTAGGATTTTTATATTTTGAGTTCTTATATTTAACTCTTTAATCCATCTTGAGTTAATTTTTGTATATGGTGAAAGGTAAGGAGGGACTAGTTTCATTTTCTGCATATGGCTAGCCAGCTATCCCATCATCATTCGTTGAATAGGGAGTCTTTTTCCTATTGCTTGTTTTTGTTGGCCTGGTCAAAGATGAGATGGTTGTAGGTGTGCAGCTTTATTTCTGAATTTTCTATTCTGTTCCATTGTGTATGTGCCTATTTTTGTATAGTAGCTTGCTGTTTTGATTACTGTAGCCTTATAGCATAGTTTGAAGTTAGGTAGTGTGATGCTTCTGGCTTTGTTCTTTTTGCTTAAGATTGCTTTGGATATTTGACCTCCTTTTTTGGTTCCATATGAATTTTAGAATAGTTTTTTCCCTAATTCTGTGAAGAATGATGTTGGTAGTTTGCTAGGAATAGCATTGAATCTGTAGATTGCTTAGGGCAGTATGGACATCTTAATGATATTGGTTCTTCCAATCCATAAGCATAGAATGTTTTTCTATTTGTTTGTGTTGTCTCTGATTTCTTTCAGCAGTGTTTTGTTCTCCTTGTAGAGATTGTTCACCTTCTTGGTTAGCTGTATTCCTAGATATTTCATTTTCTTTGTGGCTATTGTAAATGGGACTGTGTTCTTGATTTGACTCTCAGCCTGGATGTTATTGATGTGTAGAAATGCTACAGATTTTGGTACATTGATTTTTGTATCCTGAAACCTTGTTACAATCATTTATTTTTCATTTCTAATAGCCTTTTGGTGGAGTTCTTAGGGTTTTCTAAGTATAGAATCATATCATCAGTGATATTATTTTTCTTTGGGAACTTGCAGATGGTTTAGAAAGGTTTAGTTTTCTAATCTCATTTGACAATTAATTTGAGAAATAAAATAGTTTATATTTGCCTGAATTTTTCAATTTGTTTTCTTTATGAATAAAAAAGTATTTGAGCTGTTAGCATCTCCTATTAATTGACTGCTTTAATAAACTAGTGCTTCAATACCTTTACCTTAGTGTCTAATCCTTAGGCACTAAGAAAAAGATGCTAGTTTAAGCAGATCGTGCTGCTAATTATAGGTTGCTCTTTTTGTATCAAGAATAAAGTGAGTCAAGGGAAAATTATTCCACTGCCCTTAGAGTTTTATTAAATACTAATTTAAAGGTCTGTGGCATCTTTAGGAAATTAAATCTTCTGATTGTAAAACTTCCCACTTCCAATTTGTTGTATGTGGTTTAGAACAAAAGGAGCTGACTATTCTCATTTCTTTATATATCAGGTTTTAAATATCTAGATCAAGACTGGCAAATAGATTTTGTTTCATGTGCCAACATTTATCCACCGGTTGTGGTTGCTGCAAATAATATATTGAGAAGGATTCTGCATTTTTATTCCTGATCTGTGGGAGAAAGCATAGTGCTGTATGAACAACATTCACCAGGGGCCCAAGAGTTGGGCAGGAGGCACAGTGCCATGCATTTGCTAGCTCTGATTTAGCTTTTACTCAAGACATGTATTTTCAGGTTTATGTGTAACCCGTGAGCAGATTGTCTTTATTAGGACCAGTGCTTGCATTTTAGAAACTAGTAATGACAGTGTGGTATAGTCCAAGAAACACTGTATTGACAACTAGAAAACTTTTATCCTAGTCTTGAACTGAAGCAGTGACAGTGGGCATTCTCGTTAGTCCTGGTTTCAAAACAGAATCTTCTGATATATGCTGTAGGCTTTTTTTAGATACTGTGGTAGGCAGAATAATGCCCAACCCCACCAAGATGTCCACATTCTATTTAATAATCCCTAACCTGTGCATATGATATGTTACATCGTAAAGGGGAATTAAAGTTGCTAATCAGATGACCTTGAGATGAGGAGATTATCCAGGATTATTTGCATAGGCTTTATATAATCACAAGGGTTCTTCTAAGTGGAGGAGGATGGCAGAAGAGAGAAAACAAGAGAGATGGCAGCATGGGAAAGACTCAACCTTTATTGCTGGCTTTGAAGATGGAAGAATGGGCTTTGAGCAAAGAATGTGGGTGACCTCTAGAAGCTGGAAAAGACAAAGACAAGGAAATAGATTCTTCTGCAGAGCATCCAGAAGGAACACAGTCCTGTTGACCTCCTGATTCTAGCCCAGTAAGACCCGTATCAGAGTTCTAACAGTAAGATAATAATTTTGTGTTATTTATTCCAGGAGGTTTGTGTAATTTGCTACAACAGCAAAGGAAATTGATACAGGTATCTTGTACAGAATAAGGGAGTTACTTTCTAGTCTTAGTTTGTTAATTTGAAAAGTTGACTGATAGTGACTTTAATTAAATGTATTCTTTCTTCAACTATTTGTTAGCTTCCAGTCTTTAAATGTACATGACATGTCCTTTTGCTATCATTTTGTACATAGTGATATATTGCACTGTATCACAGCTGGGCCTAGGTGTTACTCTAAGCTGGTCAGGCATTCATAGCTGGACTGTGGTGCTCTCCTGGTATTCTTTTGTATTCTGGTCACAGAACATCAAATTTTTATAGGGTCCATGATTGATGAAGGCTAGAAAAAACCACTCTGTAATTATGTCTGAACACAAAGAAAGCCTGGATATCATGCAAACCACAAAAGTGACCAGAAAGCCCTCTACCCTGGCTAAAATGAATGAGTGCCTGTAGCTTTCTCCTTCTCTATTTTTCTTCATGCCAATTACATCTTTAGCCTCAGTATAACCTTTCCTCCTACTAGATAAAAGTTATTAAGATAACCAGTCATGGCTGGGCACGGTGGCTGATGCCTGTAATCCCAGCACTGTGGGAGGCTGAGGTGGGTAAATCACTGGAGGTCAGGAGTTGGAGACCAGCCTGGCCAACATAGTGAAACCTTGCTTCTACTAAAAATACAAAAATTAGCCCAGTGGTGGTGCGTGCCTGTAGTTCCAGCTACTTGAGAGGCTGAGGCAGGAGAATTGCTTGAACCTGGGAGGCGGAGACTGCACTGAGCCAACATCATGCCACTGTGCATCAGCTTGGGCAATGGAGTGAGATTCTGTCTCAAAAAAGAAAAAAAAAGAAAAAGATACCCAGTCATCCAGTCATAGAATTACCCCTACTTACTGGCAGCATTCAATCCAGAAGAAAGCCTGGCATCCTTAAACTCTCCCAAAGTCACCTACCATAGACCTGAAACTGATAACTTCTTTCTAATATTGTCTTACTGACATGTCCCACGGTTCCCAATGGGGTCTTTTTTCCCTTGCTGCAATAAGAAATAAGCTCAACTTTTTCAACTACAGGTGTGGTCCTCCTATCTTTTAGCTTAAGGGCATTGACAAAGGTTAGGCTTTATGTTTTATGGGCATACTATAATTTTTTTTTAAATTGAGATACCATTTATACCATAAAATACACACTTTGAAGGGTGCAATGCAGTAGTTTTTAGTATATTCACAAAGTTGTGTAACCATCACCACTATCTAATTACATAATATTTTCATCACCCAAAAGGAAACTCCATAGCCATTAGCAGTCACATTCCATTCTCTCTCCCCTCCCCAGCCCTAGTCAGCCACTGATACTTTCTGCCTCTATAGATTTGTGTGTTCTGGAAATTTTATATGAATGGAATCATATAATATGTGGCTTTTTATGTTCAACTTATTTTACTTAGCGTAATATTTTCAAGGTTCATTTATATTGTAGCATGAATCAATACTTCTTTCCTTTTTATAAGTGAGTAATATTATATTGTATAAATATACTATATTTTATTTATTCATTCATCAGTTGTACATTTGGGGTGTTTTCACTTTTTGCTATATGAATAAAGCAGTTATAAACATTCTGTACAAGCTTCTGTGTGGACCTAGGTTTTCAATTCTCTTGGGTATACCTAGGCATAAAATTGTTGGGTCATATGGCTACTCTATGTTTAATCATTTGAGGAATTGCCAAACTGTTTTCCAAAGCAGTTGTACCATTTTCCATTCCTACAAGCTATGTATGAGGTTTGTTTCTCCTTGTCATTACCAACGCTTGTTATTGTCTTGTTTTTTTAAAATTACAGTTATCTGACTGGGTGTGAAGTGGAATCATCTTGTGGTTTTGGTTTACATTTCTCTGATGGCTAATAATGTTGAGAATTTTGGAAAAAATATCCTTCAATTTGATTGTTGTATGAGTTCCTTAGGACTTTCTGCATATAAGATCATATAATCAGCAAATAAAGATAATTTTACTTTTTCCTTCCAATCTTAATGCATTTTCTTTTATTTTCTTGCCTAATTGCCCTGACCAGAACACCCAGTTCAGTATTATAAGACACATGTGACTTCTTTGTCTTGTTCCTGATCTTAGAAGGAAAATTTTAGTCTTTGACCAGTAAATATAACGTTGGCTGTGAGTTTTTATAGATGATTTATTTCAGGTTGAGCTAGTTTCCTTTTATTCCCAGTTTTTTAGTATTTTTTTTTTATCATGTAGGGTATTGGATTTTGTCGCTCCTTCTTCTGAGCCTATTGAATTGGTCATGTGGTTTTTGTCCTTTATTATATGAATATGGTGTATTACATAATTGATTTTCCTAGGATAAATCCCATTTGGACATGGTATATAAACCTATGTTGCTGCTGATTCTTTTTGTTGCTTAGTTTTTTGTTGAGAAGTTTTGCCTCTATATTCATAAGGGACATTAGTCTGTAGTTTTCTTTTCTTTTGATATTTTTGCCTGGTTTTGGTATCAGGAATACTGGCTTCATAGAATGAATTGGGAATTGTTTTTTCATCATCTGATTTTTGGGGAAGAGTTTGTGAAGGATTGATGTTAATTCTTCTTTAAATATTTTGTGGAATTCACCAGTGAAAGCGTCTCATTCTGCATTTTTCTTTGTGGGAAGGTTTTAACACTAACTAAATTATTTTACTTGTATTAGGTCTATTAGATTTTTATTTTCCTTTTCCAGTCATTTTTGGTAATTTGTCTATTTCTAGGAATTTGTCTATTTTATCTAGGCCGTCTAATTTGTTGGTGTACAATTGTTCATAGTATTTTCATATAATTCTTTTATTTTTGTAAGATCAGTAGTAATGTCTTTTTCATTCTTGATTTTAGTCATTTGAATTCCCCCCCGCCATTTTTCCTTGGTTGGTCTAGCTACTTTATACATCTTTTCAAACAACCAACTTGTGGTTTAATTGTGTGTGTATGTGTGGGGTTTTTTGTTGTTGTTGTTTTGGGGTTTTTTTGCTTGTTTGTTTTGAGATAGAGTTTTGCTCTGTCGCCCAGCCTGGAGGGCAGTGGTGTGATCTCGATTCGCTGCAAGCTCCGCCTCCCGGGTTCACGCCATTCTCCTGCCTCAGCCTCCTGAGTAGCTGGGACTACAGGCGCCCGCCACCACACCTGGCTATTTGTGTGTGTGTGTGTGTTTTTTTAGTAAAGATGGGGTTTCACTGTGTTAGCCAGGATGGTCTTGATCTCCTGACCTCATGATCCACCTGCCTCCGCCTCCCAAAGTGCTGGGATTACAGGCGTGAGCCACCGTGCCCGGCTCATTGTGTTTTTGAAAACTGCTTTCTTATTCTGTATTTTATTTATTTCTGCTATAATTGTTGTTTTCTTCATTTTACTTGCTTTGGGTTTAGTTCTTATTTTTCCAGTTCCTTGGGGTGGAAGTTTAGGGTTATTGATTTGAGATCTTTCTTATTTTTTTTATATCAGCATTTACAGCTATAAATTTCCTCCAAACACTGCTTTACTTGCATCTCATACATTTTGGTATGTTGTGTTTTTATTTTTATTCACCTCAGAGTATTTTCTAGTTTCTCTTGTCATTCCTTCTTTGGCCCATTGCTGTTTTCGTTGTTGTTGTTGTTGTTGTTGTTTTTAAAGAAGTATATTGTTTAACTTCTGCCTAATTGGAAATTCTCCAAATGTCCCTCTCTTATGGATTTCTAATTTCCTTCATTGTGGTCATAGTACATACTTTGTGTGATTTTAATTCCTATATACTTATTGAGACTTGTTTTATTGCCTAATATATGGTCTATCTTAGAGAATGTTCTATGTGCACTTGAGAAGAATATGTATTATGCCATTTTGGATGGAATATTCTATGAATGTCTGTTGGCTTTACAGTGTTGTTCAAGTCTTCTATTTCTTTGTTGATCTTCTGCCTAGTTGTGTATAATATTTTCTAAAGACTGATGAATTCGGTTTGCTAAATTTTATTTAAAATGTTGATATCTATTTTGATTCAAACATATGGGAGTCCTGTGGGTTTAAGATGGGAATTGTAGATGTTATCCTTCGGAGAGAAATTACTCATTACTCATGCTGTAAGCCAGAGGATGCCACTGCCCTGGAACTATTTCATGGTCTCTTGGTCAGTATGGAAGTTTTACAGTTCACCACTTTACTGCTGACCCAAGACTCAATTTTTCTCTTTTTTTAATGTTGTATTTTTAATGTTGTATTATTTTAATGTTGTATTAGTTCTTTTGTTGCTGAGTAAAAAATTTCCACAAATGTGGTAGCTTAAAGCAAGACACATTTATTTATTGATTTATTTATTCACAGTTATGATGAGTAGGAGTCTGAGCACAGTTTAGCTAGGTCCTCAGCTCAGGGTCTCACAAGTTTACAAGATTACAGTCGAGTTGTCATCTGGACTTCATTTCCATCTGGAGGCTTGGCTAGGGAAGAATCTGCTTCCAAGTTCATTTTTTATTCATAATTTATTCCTGTTTTTGAGACTGTCTTAATTTCCACATGGCTCTTTCCATAAATAGTTTATAATATGGCTATTTGCTTCTTTAAGGCCATCACAAAAATATATTTCTATAGTCTACTAAGAAAAGTCATGTATAGTGAAACATTGTAGAGAGCTGCAAAGGGATTGTGACCAACTCAACATTCCACTGGAGGCTATATGATCAAATAGCAACCTGTTTATCATGAATGCAGGATGTGGGCAAACTTACTTCTGCTCCAGCCACCAGAAGGTTTGCTGAAGGCAATCACTTCCTGGCACCATGCTCCTTGAGGTTATCTACTGAGACACCTAGAGCCTATTGTTCAAAGAATGCAGTCTGGCAAGCCTGCTGTAAATCAAACTGCCAACTAATAATCACCCGACAATTACCCTCGCTTCTTGCTATCTCTTTTACCTAATAAATATGGAGAGCTGAAAAAGCTCAGGGCCCTTGTTCACTAGAAGCAAGGAGGGCCCTGACGCCTTCTTCCAAATATAATCTTGTGTCTTTGTCTTTATTCCCGTGTTCGTCATCCTTTGTTCAGTCCAACAGGGATAGGGTCTACGGCAAAACATAATCACCTTTATGATTACATTTATAATTCTACTTTATGATGGGAG
Organism: Nomascus leucogenys; assembly: GCF_006542625.1. NCBI lineage: Eukaryota > Metazoa > Chordata > Mammalia > Primates > Hylobatidae > Nomascus > Nomascus leucogenys. Next base: position 22,289,041 of record NC_044389.1, on the reverse strand, counting down.
TGACATCCCATCACCCTTGCCATATAATGTAACCTAACCAAGTAAGTGACATCCTTTCATCTTTAGTTAGAAGCAAGTTACAGGTTCCATCTGCATTCCAGGAGGAGATTGACACAAAGAAGTGACTCACTGGGACCACTTGAAGGTTTATTCACCAAGAAGACAGTAGATGGGAGGGAAGCATCAGATAATTTTTTCCCTTTCCCTATGGGTCTGTCCTAAGACAAAGACAGCTATTGTTCTTATCCAAAGAAGCCGCTTGAAGTAGAGCAATCAGTGGCACTTGTTAAGAAGCTGTGTACAGCTCAGTGTAGTACTTTCTGTTTTTAATCTCTTTCTTTATCTTCCATTGCCTTGCTACTTAACCCTCCTTTTCTGGGATTGCATCTTATGACTGCGTTAAAACTTCATAAAAATTAAAAAAGCAGGCTCAAGACACTTAGTTACCCAGTTTTGGAGTGTTAGGAATGCCAGTGAGCCTTTACAACAGGAATAAAGGAGACTATTATTTCCTGTAGCTGTGAGGCAGACTTTTCAAAGGATCAGGTTCATTTATTTATTTATCAAATCAACTATTTTTGAAAAATTTACATATAAAGTTATATGAATGTATTCTGTACAACATAATGTCTTAAAGTACAGTCATGTGTCACATACTGATGTTTTGGTGAACAATGGACTGCTTATATGATGGTGGTCCCATAAGATTATAAGGAGCTAAAAATTTATATCACCTAGTGATGTTGTAGCTGTCATAATGTAGCACAGTGCATTACCTTTTCTATGTTTAGGTATGTTTGGATACACAAATATTTACCATGTGTTAAAATTGCCTACAGTACTCAGTATAGTAATATGCTATACAGCTTTGTAGCCTAGGAATAATAGGCTATACATATAGTCTAGGTATGTAGTAGTATATACCACATAGGTTTGTGGAAGTACACTCTCTGATGTCCATACAATGACAAAATTACCTAATGATGTATCACTCAGAACATATCCCTGTCATTAAGCAATGCAGGGCTAATTAAATACATTGTGTTATGGTTAAATCTAGCTAATTGACAAGTGCATTGCCTCATATTGTTATCATTTTTATGGTGGGAACACTTAATATCCACTCTCTCAGAATTTTTAAAGAATACATTGTATCATCATTAACTAGTTACCATGCTGTCCAATAGATTGTTTGAATGTATTTCTTTGATCTAACGATCTAACTGTAATTACGTATCCTTTGGCCAATAATTCCCTACCCCACTCCCCAAGAACTCCAGCTTCTGTTAACAACCATTCTAATCACTACTTCCATGAAATCAGCTTTTTAGATTCCACATGTGAGTATGATAATGTGATATATGTCTTTCTGTGCCTAGCTTATTTCATTTAACATAACGTCCCATAGTTTCATCCATGTTGCTGTAAATGACAGGATTTCCTTCCTTTTTATTGACTGAATAGTATTCCAGTGCACATTTTCTTTATTCATTCATCCACCGATAGACATTTAGGTTGATTTCATATTTTGGCTACTGTGAATAGTGCTGCAATAAACGTGGGAGTGCAGATATGTCTTTGACATACTAATTTCATTTCTTTGGATATATACCCAGTAGTGGGATTGCTGGATCATATGCTAGTTTATTTTTAGTTTTTTGAGAACCCTCCATACTGTTTTCCATAATGGTTGTACTAATTTACATTCCCACCACTAGTTTGCAAGAATTCCTTTTTTCTCCACAACCTCACCAATACTTTTTAAAATCTTTTTTCTTTTTGATAATAGACATTCTAACAGAAATGTGGTGCTATCTCATTGTGGTTTTAATATGCATTTACATGATGATTAATAATGTTGAGCATTTTCTCATACACCTGTTGAGTATTTGTGTGTCTTCTTTTGAGAAATGTTTCTTCAGGTCTTTTTCCCATTTTCAAATTCGGCTATTTGTTTTCTTGCAATTGAATTGTTTGAGTTCCTTATTTATTTTGAATATTATCCCCTTATTAGATGGATAGTTTGCCAATATTTTCTTCCATTCTGTATGTTGTCTCTTCATTCAGTTAATTGAGTCCTTTGATGTGCAGAAGTTTTTTAGTTTGATCTTCTTTGTTTGTTTTGAGACAGGGTCTCACTCTCTTGTCCAAGCTGGAGTGCAGTGGCATGATCCATGGCTCACTGCAGCCTAGACCTGCTGGGCTTAGGCAATCTTCTTGCCTCAGCCACTGGAGTAACTGGGACCACAGATGCATGCCACTATGCTGAGCTAATTTTTTTTATTTTTTTGTAGCAATGAGATCTCACTATGTTGCGCAGGCTGGTCTTGAATTCCTGAGCTCAAGCATTCCTCCTGCCTCAGTCTCCCAATGTGCTATGATTACAGGTGTGAACCCTGGCACTAAGCCAGTTTGATCTTACTTGTCTATTTTTGCTTTTGTTTACTGTGCTTTTGAGATCATATATAAAAAAAATCATTGCCAAGGCAAATTTCATGAAACTTTTCCCCCTGTGTTTTCTTCTAGTAATAGCTTCAGGTCTTACACTTAAGTCTTAAATCCATTTTGAGTTGATTTTTGTATATGGTGAGAGAGAGAGATCTAATTTCATTCTCTTGCATGTGAATATTCGATTTTATCAGGACCACTTATTTAAAAACCAATCCCTTCCCCATTCTGTTTTCTTGGCACTTTTGTCAAAAATCGGTTGGCTATAAGATTGTGGACTTATTTCTAGGCACTGTATTCTGTATTATTGGTCTGTGTGTCTGTTTTTATGCCAGTACCATGCTGTTTGGTTACTATAGCTTTATAATATGTTTGAAGTCAGGTGGTGTGATGACTCTGTGTTCTTTTAGCTCAAGATTGTTTTGGCTATTTGGGGTCATTTGTGGTTTTATACAGATTTTAGTTTTTTTCCTATTTCTGTGAAGAAAGTCATTGATATTTTGATAGGGACTGCATAGAATCTGTGGATTGCTTTGGATAGTATGCACATTTTAATAATATCAATTCTTCAAATCCATGAACATGATATATTTTTCCATTTATCTGTGTTTTCTTCAATTTGTAAATAGGATTTTAAAAAGTTTTAGATAGTTCATTGTTAATTTATAGAAACACTGCTGATTTTTGTGTTGATTTTGTATCCTGCAACTTTACTGATTTTGTTTATTAGTTCTAATAGTTTTTTGGTGGAGGCTTTAGGGTTTTCTCTATATGAGATTATGTTGTCTGCAAACAAGACATTTTAGCTTCTTCCTTTCCAATTTGGATGCCCATTATTTCTTTCTCTTGTCTAATTACTTTAACTGAGACTTCCAGTACAATGTTGAATAGAAGTGGTAAGAGTGGACATCTTTGTCTTGTTCCAAATATTAGAGAAAATTTCAACTTTCCCCATTCAGTATATTCAGTATATGGGTTTGTGGTATATGGCCTGTATTGTGTTCAAGTACATTTCTTCTACACCTAAAGAGTTGAGAGTTTTTTTTTTTTTTTTATCATGAAGGGATGTTGAATTTTGTGTAATTCTTTTTCTGCTTCTGTTGAAATAATCATATGATTTTCATTCCTCAATTCTGTTAATGCCATGTATTACCTTTTTGAATTACATATGTTGAACCATCCTTGCACCCCTGAGATAAATCTCACTTGATCATAATGAATGATCTTTTTAATGTGCTGTTGAATTTGGTTTGCTAGTATTTCGTTGAGGATTCTTGTTTCAATGTTCATCAGGGATATTGGCCTTAGTTTTCTTTGTGCGTGTGTGTGTGTGTGTGTGTGTGTGTGTGTGTGTGTGGCCTTGTATGGTTTTAATATCAAGGTAATGTTCACCTTGTAAAATGAGATTGGAAGTATTTCCTTCTCTTTAATTCCTTGGAGGAATTTGAAAACAACTGGTATTCATTCTTCTTTGAATGTTGGTAGAATTCAGCAGTGAAGCCATCAGGTCTTGGGCATTCCTTTGATGAAAGATTTTTAGGCCAGACATGGTGGCTTATACCTGTAATCCCAGCACTTTGGGAGGCAACAGCAGGCAGATCACCTGAGGTCAGGAGTTTGAGACCAGCCTGGCCAACATGGTAAAACCCTGTCTCTACTAAAAATACAAAAATTAGCTGGGTGTGGTGGCAGGTGCCCATAATCTCAGCTGCTTGGGAGAATCACTTGAACCCTGGAAGCGGAGGTTGCTGTGAGCCAAGATCGCACTCCAGCCTCGGTGACAAGAGTGAACTCTCTCTTAAAAAAAAAAAAGAAAGATTTTTATTACTGATTCAATCTTACAGGTTATTTGTTTGTTGAGATTTTCTGTGTCTTCATAATTCAATCTTGGTAGGTTGTATGTGTACAGGAATGTATCTATTTCTTTCAGGTTATTCAATTTGTTGGTGTATAATTGTTCATAATCATCTCTTATAGTTCTTTGTATCTCTGTGGTATCAGTTATAATGTCCCCTATATCAATCTGATTTTATTTATATGCTTCTCTCCTTTTCTTAGCTTAACTAAAGGTTTGTTGATTTGTTTATCTTTTCAAAAAACAGTACTTCATTTTGTTGATCTTTTCTATTGCTTTTCTAGTCTCTATGTTATTTCTGCTCTACTGTTCATTATTTCCTCTCTTCTACTAATTTTGGTTTAATTTATTCTGATTTTTCTAGTTCCTTAAGATTCAATGTTAGGTTGGTTGAGATCTTCTTTTCTGATATACTGTACTCCATATGTTTTGGTATGTTGTGTTTCTATTTTCATTTGTCTCAAGAAATTTTAAAATTTCCCTTTTAATTATCTTTTCATTGACCCATTGGTTGTTCAGTAGCATATTTTTATTTTTATTTATTTATTTTTTATTTTTGTTTTTTGAGATGGAGTCTCACTCTGTAGCCCAAGCTGAAGTGCAGTGACATGATCTTGGCTCACTGCAACCTCTGCTTCCAGGGCTCAAATGATTCTCATGCCTCAGCCTCCCGAGTAGCTGGGACTACAGGCATGTGCCACCATGCCCGGCTAATTTTTTGTACTTTAGTAGAGATGAGGTTTTACCATGTTGCCCTGGGTGGTTTCGAACTCAGGCGATCTGCCCACCTCCTCCTCCCAAAGTGCTGGGATTATAGACATGAGCCACCGCACCCGGCCCAGCAGCGTATTTTAAAATTTCCATGTATTAATAATTTTTCTGAAATTCCTTTTGGTATTGATTTCAAATTTTATACCATTGTGGTCAGAAAAGATAATTGATATGATTCCAATCTTCTTAAATTTTTAAAGACTTGTTTTGTGGTCTAACATGGTATATACTGGAGAATGCTCCATATGCAGTTGAGAGAATGTGTATTCTGCAGTTGTTGGATAAAAATGTTCTGTTATATATCTGTTAAGTTTATTTGGTATAAACTGGAGTTAAAGTCCTGTGTTTCTTCATTGATTTTCTGTCTGTATGATCTGTTAATTTCTGAAAGTGGGGTATTAAAGTATCCTGCTATTACTGTGTTATTGTCTATCCTTTCATATTTTAATATTTGCTTTTATATTTAGGTACTCTGATGTTTGGTGCATGTATATTTACAATTGTTATGTTTGCTTGCTGAACTGACCCTTATTATTATACAATGACCTTCTTTGTCTCTTTTTTCTGTTTTTGATGTAAAGTCTATTTTGTCTGATTAAGTACAGCTATTCTTGCTCACTTTTGGTTTTCATTTGAATGAAATATATTTTTCCATTTCTTCACTTTCAATCTATGTGTGTCCTTATAAGTGAAGTAAGTCACTTGTAGGTCGCATATAGTTGTGTCTTTTTTTTTTATTCATCCCTTCTATTTTTTTATTGAATAATTTAATTCATTTACATTCAAGATAATTATTGATAGGTAAGCACTTACTAGTGCCATTATGTGTTTTCTAGTTTTTTTGGTAGATCCTTTCTTCTTTTCTTCTCTTTCTTTGTGGTTAAGTGACTTTCATTAGTTATTGTTTTGATCCCTTGCTTTTCATTTTTTGTGTATCTGTTATAGGTTCCTTATGGTTAGCATAAGGCTTACAGAAAACATAATTATAACTGGTTCTTTTAAGCTAATGACAGCTTAATTTGATTGCAAAAATACCCTCTATACTTTTAGTCTACCCTCCCCCTTTTGAATTTTTGATGGGAAAATTTATATCTTTTTATTGCATATTCCTTAACAAATTATTGTAGTTATTATTTTTAATAGTTTGTATTTTAACCTCTATACTAATAATATAAATAATGTACACAGTGCCATTATAGTATTAGAGTATTCTGAATTTGGCTTACTTCTTTCAGTGAGTTTTATATTTTCATTATTTTTGTGTTACTCATTAGCATCTTCTTTTCTTTCAGGTAAATAACTTTTTAAGCATTTCTTATAAGGCAAGTCTGGTGGTGTTGAACTTCCTCAGCATTAGCTTCTCTGGGAAAGTCTTTATCTCTCCTTCATTCCTGAAGGACAGCTTTTCTGGGCATAGAATTCTTGATTGGCAGGTTTTTGTTTTTCTTCATCACTTTGAATACATCATCCCATTCTCTCCTGGGCTAAAAGATCTCTCTTGAGAAGTCTGCTGCTAGGCCTATTGAAACTTCCTTATATGTTATTTTATTCTTTCCTCTTGCTGCTTTTGGGATCCTCTTGACAATTTGAATATAATATGTCTAAGGGGTAGTCTTATTTAGATGGAATATTATTGGAGGATTTTGACTTTCCTATACATGAATATTTATATCTTTACCCAGGTTTGGAAAGTTTTCTGCTATTATTTCTTTGAGTACACTTTCTACCAATTACCTTTCTCAACTCACTCTTGAAAACAAATGACTTGGATATTTGCTCTTCTAATGTTGCCCCATAAATCCCATATGCTTTTTAAATTCTTTGTTATTCTTTTGTTCTTTTTTCTCTTCTGCCTGTATATTTTCAAACAACCTGTCTTTGAGTTTGCAGACTCTTTCTTCTGGTCAATTCTGCTGTTGATATGCTCTATTGCATTTTTCACTTTGTTCATAGTATTTTTCAGCACCAGGATTTCTGTTGGATTTTTTAAATTATTTCAATCTCTCTGTTAAATTTTGTGTTCTTGTCACTTATTATTTTACTCATTTTGTTGAATTGTTTCTCTGTATTTGTTGAAATTTACTAAGCTTATTTAAAACACTCATTTTAACTTTTCATCAGATAGTTTATACATCTCCATCTCTTTAGGGTCAGTCACTAGCGCCTTCTTTTCTGTCAATTTGGACAAAAAATGTCATGTTTCTCTGATTGTTCTTGATCTTTGTGTTCATGTTGTTGTTTGCACATTGAAGAAGTAAATACTTATTTTAGTCTTTGCAGTCTATTTTTGTCTGAGAATGCCCTTCAGTAGTAAGCCTTTTCAGAGATTTTAGACAGATCCTCTGTACTGGTCCCAAAGCCTGGCCTGTAAGCCTGCACTGCAGCCATTGCAGCACTAGGAAGCTTCCTAAGCCCAGTATCACCATGGATAGTGCAGTACCTGTCTGGAATTCTGTGTTCTCCAAGGCTAACATAGCATTGGAGTACGTGTGAATCTTATAGCAGACTTCTGAGGGTTGCCTTCTGTTAAGGCTTGTCCTGAGTCCAAGGCTGCTGTAGTTGTCCAGTGGTGATGCTAACTATAGATTGAGTCTGCTTGGCATGGGCTATGGGTTCCCACCTGGTGTTGGGACAAGTCTGGAGGTTCAGTCCATGGGTACTGGCCTGAAGCCAGGGGCTGTGGGAGTCTGCCCACTGCTGGATTTTAGTGTCGTAGGCTCAGTGTTGGGGGTCCAGTGTAAAGTTCTATGCTTAATTCCCTATTTTCCCCCAAGCGGGTGGTATCTCTCTCCACACTATGCTGCCTGGGGTTGAGGGAGGAGTAACATGGGTAATGGAAAAGTGTCCTTTCTACCCTCTTCATTTGTGTCTTTTCTTATTATTATGATATAACCAGTTAATGTGATCTCTTACCTGGCTTTCCTAACTCTTATGAAGGTATTTTTGTCCATGGATAGTTGTTCTAATTGATGTATCTGTAGAGAGATGATTGCTGGAGAGTTCTATTCCACCATCTTGCACTTCCCTCAACCAAAACTCAATTTTTTTTAATTGCAGTGGTGAACTAGGCATCAAAAATTAGACCTTGATTACTCTTAAACCCATTGAAATATAGGTACTGCCATTCCCATCAGGAGGGTGGCTTTCTCTGGTATTCACTGTTACTTCCTCTAATTAAAGACTAACTCCATTATTTACATTCTTGATCCCATAACCTCAAGTTTCCTCCTACTTTTTTCTATTTGTTATCCTCCCTCTTAACTTGGAGTGGAAGAATGCATCTCCCTTCTGTCTCCAGCAAAGAAAGGAGGTAATAGTAGCCCTTCATGACAGGTACTGAATGCCCCACAAGGCTGATGACTTGTTTCTCCCCAGCTTCCTTTTACATTATTGGAAGTGAGAGTGTTTGTTTCTTTACTGGGGCTGTTCTGATCTGATGCTGCTCAATAATCTCTGTGGGGATGGGAGTCTACTGGCAGTGGGCTCTATTTAGAATGTGAGGTACTTAGTATTTTTTGTTCTCTGCTTTGGGCATTAGCCTCAATTCCAGGATAAGATAATCTCACTTGACATTCTGTTACATAAGTATGTGCTGGTATATTAAAGTATAATATGGGAAATACTATAATAGATATATAAGAAAATACAGAGACATAGAAATTTTAGGATTTCTCATATCATCTTGCCCTTTTAGATGAATATTTTAGATCTTCATTTAGAAATGAGAAGAACAGGAAAGATATCCAGAAAAATGCATGCTTATGGTTTTGATTATATGTTTGTTTCCCTTCTGCATTTGTCTGCATTTAATCTGCAATTGGCCTAAGATTCAAAGCTAACATTTAGAGGCAGAATAGGGCTCCAAATACAGTAGGTTCAGTTCAGCTTCAGATATTGAGAGTGGGGCAGGGATACTAACAGGTCAGTATACATGGATGTGTCTCCTCTTTCATTATGCTTAGCACCCTTGCTCTTGCAAGTAGAGAGTTCCAAGGTAGACCACTTGGATTAAAATCAAGGTAATTCAATAATGACTAGATGGAGCAGGCGAAGTCCTAGGATACCTAACTTGGGTATTCATAGGTGTAAAACTGACTCTTAGTCTTATCTATCAATTCTGTGAAATGTCCAGGGTCCCATCTGGACTTTAGTAGGTCCTAGTAATACATAGAAACCCACTTCCATAAACCTCAAATTAGGGCTGTTCTTGATTGGGGTAAATGAAGAGACAATCGACATGAAGAGTTCCATGGACCACGAGAAGCTGTAAGTGCAGCCACTGCTTAAAAGTACCATGAACTTCTTAAGTTTAAGCTTGACTGTGCTTCATTCTGCTGCAAGTCCAGTATGAATGGTCTATGTTTGACCATTTGTAGAAAGCAGTTATTAAGAGTACTGCATGTGCTATGCCAGCTGTATGTAATTTTTAGAATATGGCTTTAACTCTCTATTTTGAGAAGACATTTTATTCATTCCCCAGTTGGTCAGCATTCCTGAGAGACACTCAATTCATCAGAGGTTACTTCCAGGGCAAGCCCAGTTGGGAGAGGATATGCACTGATTCTAAAGCATCATGAATGCAGTCCTTTCAAAGGGAAGCCGCTTTGTTTTAACTCCAGATGCCACCATGTTCTGTTAGACAGCAGCTGTCGTCCCACAGTTCAGATTTTTAAATATATTACTAAAAAACAATGTAAGGAATTCAAAAAGTACTGTGAGTTATTTCAGAGGCATTTGGAATGATACTCTTTTTTTATTTGAGAAACTTGCTTAGTAGAAACTGTTGTGTATGCTAATGAATGACACTAGGTCCAAAGTGGATAAACATTTCATTATAGGGTAACTTATAGCAAAAACAACATTTTCTCCCTGTTATCTCAGATGCTGGTTTCAACATTCAGGATGGTCTATATTTACATTTTTAGCACAGAACAGAATTTGATAAAAACGAGCTTCTTTTTTATATTCCATTTTTATTGAGTTAGAATTTTCATACAGTGAAATGCGCAGATCTTAAGTGAATGTACAATTTAATAAGTTTGATAAATATATATTCCTGTGTAAGTATCATTACAGTCAAGATAAAGAACATTTTCTCTTTCCCACTTCTATCCTCCTCATCCCCTATAGGCAAACATTCTTTTGCTTTTTCTCAGCATAAATTAGTGTTGTCTGTTCCAGGGCTTCCTATAAATACAAACGTATGCAGTGTGTACTCTTTTATGTCTAACTTACTTTGCCCAACATTATGCTTTCCAGGTTCATTCATATTTTTGGATGTATCAGTAGTTTTCTGAGTTTGTGGGATCTGTAAGTTAATTTTTTTTCACCAAATGTGGCAAATTTTTAACCATTATTTCAAGTATTTTTTTGTTACCCATTTCTACTTCCTGTATTTGTTGAAACTCCAATTGCATGTGGTTAGACTATTTGATATTGTCACTGAAGCTCTGCTTTTTTTTTGCTTATTTTCTCTTTTCCTCCAAATGAATTTCTATTGATACACCTTCAAGTTCACTAACTTTTTATTCTCCAATTTGCTCTTGCATTCATCCAGTGAAATTTGTACTCCAGGTATTATAATTTTCTGTTCTAAAATTTTCATTTAGTTATTTTTTATAGTTTCCATTTCTGTGTTGAAATTATTATGACTTATTTTTACTTTAAGTTCTTAAACATATTCGTTATAGCTTCTTTAAAGTCTTAGTTTGACAATTCCAACATATAGGTCATTTCAGGAACTGTTTCTACTGACTGTTTTATTTTTTCTTTGTTATGGGTCACCTTTACTTAGTATTTAAAATGTGAAGTAATTCAAAAAATTATACATGGCCAGGCGCAGTGGCTCAGCCTGTAATCCCAGCACTTTGGGAGGCCGAGTTGGGCGGATCACGAGGTCAGGAGATCGAGACCATCCTGGCTAACACAGTGAAACCCCATCTCTACTAAATATACAAAAAGCTAGCCAGGAGAGGTGGCGGGCGCCTGTAGTCCCTGCTACACGGGAGGCTGAGGCAGGAGAACTGCGTGAGCCAGGGAGGCGGAGCTTGCAGTGAGCCGAGATAGCGCCACTGCACTCCAGCCTGGGCGACAGAGCGAGACTCCGTCTCAAAAACCAAACAAACAAAAAAATTACATACACAACATTGTGTATGATGCATTAGGGAGACTAGACTCTGTTATCTTTCATGTGTTGATTGTTTGGTCTAGGAGTAATTCAGTTACTGGATTGTCACCTTTATCTTAGGAATGCTTGGTCTTATGCTTTGTTATAATACATTTTGGGAAAGGCCTTTATGTTTCTTGAGCTCTTCTAATTTGGTAGGATTCAAGCTCCAAACTTTGTCTCTCCATGGTGTACAGCAGATAAATTATTTGCTCAATTTTTTCAAACTTCTAGCTGTTTCTTTTTCCTGAGCTCCTTGGAGTTGTTCTTGATTATACACAGTTCAGCGGTTAGCCAAGAATTTTAAGATAATTTATATATAGATTTGGGGCTTTCCGGCCAGGCGCGGTGGCTCACGCTTGTAATCCCAGCACTTTGGGAGGCCAAGGCGGGCAGATCACAAGGTCAGGAGATCGAGACCACGGTGAAACCCCGTCTCTACTAAAAATACAAAAAAAAAAATTAGCCGGGCGTGGTGGCGGGCGCCTGTAGTCCCAGCTACTCGGAGAGGCTGAGGCAGGACAATGGCGTGAACCCGGGAGGCGGAGCTTGCAGTGAGCCGAGATTGCGCCACTGCACTCCAGCCTGGGCGACAGAGCGAGACTCCGTCTCAAAAAAAAAAAAAAAGATTTGGGGCTTTCCCCTTCTTTATGAGGGGATTTCCTCCTCAAATTCTTGCCATTCTAGGAGCCACTACACACTAACTTCTCAATTCGATGACGTTTTATCTTTCTGCATGAGTTCTGTCTATCCTGCATTAAATGTGGACTGGGAATTACCCCTGAGGAAAAACCATAGAAACGTGGACCTTACCCAGTGAACATAATTTTGGTTTAGGTTTCTGCAAAAGTAATTGCAGTTTTCACCATTGTAAGTAATTTCTTTTGCGATGGTAGTTTTCACCATTATACTTTTGCACCAACCTGATACTTTCAGAAGCCTAATCTTCTACAGTTTTTACCTGCTTATGGTTGCTCTCTGGTGCCTTCAAATGTTTTTGTTTTTTAAAACTTTGTTGAGAGGTATAATTGTTAGCTTTCTGAGGCTTGGTCAAATATAAATGACTTCATCATTACTAAAACTTGACTATGAGTTTCAGAATGAATACTTTGTATTGTACATATGATGAAGTATGAAATTTGGGAAATGATCAAATATGTGCTTAGAAATATTTTTTCTTCCTCTCTGGGGTTGTCTTATTTCCCCTTTTCCAGGAGATTTATTTTTACTACAGTCGGCCCTTTGTATCCATATCCAGATGCAACCAACTGAGGTTCGAAAATATTTGAGAAAAGAAAATAACAATACAACACCAAATAAAACAGATAAGAATAATATAACAAAACTATTTACACAGCACTTACATTGTATTAGATATTGTAAGTAATCTAGAGATAATTGAAAGTACACAGGACGATGTGCATAGGTTATATGCAAGTACTACACCATTTTATATAAAGGTCTTGGGCATCCTTGGATTTTGCTATCCTTGGGGGGTCCTAGAACAAATCCCCCATGGATACCGAGGGACAACAACATTTGTTTTCCTGCATATCTCAGTCTTTTAAGTCTGAAGTATTTTCCTCTGTCATTTCCAACATTTGCTCAGCACTTTTCCTGATTATAGTATTCTTCACAGTAAATTGTAATAATCAGTTAGTTGTTTCTAAACTCCTTTTGACTGCATGGGGGCATGAAGGCATTTCCCTGTCTTATATCTAGCTCTATGCACTTAACACATAAATATATTGAGAAATGAATACATAAATGAAATAATTAAACAAAAGGAACATATTGGAATGGAAATTAGAAACTCAGATTTTGCAAAAGCTCCATTTTTGGGGAGGTTTCAATTTTTAATTTTTGGTGAAATAATAAGGTGTTTAGTTTAAAATTTTTATTTTTATTTTAGTATACATTCAAGGGGTACATGTACTGGTTTGTGACATGGGTATATTGCATAATACTAAGATTTGGGATTCTAGTGAACCCATCACCCAAATAGTGAACACAGTGCCCAACAGGTAGGTTTTCAACCCTTGCCACCCTTCCATCCCCCCTGGGGAGGCCTTTAAATGGTTATTTTCCTTTACTAAATTTTGTCATAAATCATCGATATTTTGGGTTCAGTTAATTCAACATTAAATGTTTACATTGGAAAATATCTAATTTTTATTGGAAAGCCCTAGTTGACTGCTTCAGGCAGTTGGAATTTCAGAAGCAGGTCAACAGGGAAGAGGGGAGATGAAATCCTGAGCTTATCTGCTCTAAATTCTGTTAAACCATTACTCAGGACAGGACTCTGGAAAGATATTAATGCACTAATGCATTCCAGAAGAGTGGTGACAGTGGCTGCATGCCACTTTATGTCACACAGTTTACATTTTAATCTATGATCAGGTAAGCTTTATTTTGCCAAGTAAGATGACTTGAACCAGCTTATACAGAGAATTGTAGTAAGATGACGTACAAAGCTAATATTATAAGTAGTCTGCTTTTCTTTTTGAAATAAATGTGGTAAACATATTGAAAAGAGAAGTGTTTTTTGAGACAGAGTCTTGCTCCGTTGCCCAGGCTGGAGTGTAGTGGTGTGATCTCGACTCACTGCAACCTCTGCCTTCTGGGTTCAAGCAACTGTTTTGCCTCAGCTTCCTGAGTAACTGGGGTTACAGGCATGCACCACCACACCCGGCTAATTTTTGGATTTTTAATAGAGACGGGGTTTCACCATGTTGGTCTTGAACCCCTGACCTCGGGTGATCCAGCCACCTCATCCTCCCAAAGTGCTGGGATTACAGGTGTGAGCCACCGCATCTGGCCTGAAAAGAAAAGTTAAAGGAATTCTGGACCTATCTAATCATCCACAAGCAGAAAGGGATTTAATGTAATTATTTTGCATTCTTCAATTTTACACTATCTAATAAACCCACTTAATCCCTCATTTATTTATTGCTTCATGCACATTCATTTTGTATGTAAATACTACATGCCAAGCATGGTACAAGGTCTTGAATACATACAGATGAATAAGACATATTCTTTCCCCACAAAGGCCTCACAAAAAGCTGTAATATACCTTGAAATGTGTAAGTACTTAGATATAGCAAAGTGCAATAAAAACCCAAAAAACGAATGTTTAGTTTTCTTGGAAATGTACCTGGGGGAAGTGCCTTATTAATTGGGACTTAAAAAACAAGGTCAAAGATTTTTACAGAAATAAGGTAGTAGAGTTGATATAAAGAAGTACTGTAATGAAGAGGGGAGAAAGGCCTTTCACTCATAGGAACAGCAGAAGGAAAATCTTGGAACTAAGGTCTTAGAAGATAAAATGGTGATAAAGCTAATGTAAAGTAAATCAGTCTGCTAACATATGCACTAAAGTCCTTTGGTAATTAATATTTTGTCTAGTGCTTCAGTGCAGTATGTGGCTTTGGGCAGTTGCGTATAACTTTGTGGTAGGGTAGGTTTTGTTTTTTTTTTTTGATGGAGTCTTGCTCTGTCACCCAGACTAGAGTGCAGTGGTGCGATCTCGGCTCATCGCAAATTCTGCCTCCTGGGTTCAAGTGATTCTCGTGCTTCAGCTTCCCGAGTAGCTGGGATTACAGGCACCTGCCACCGTGCCTGGCTAATTTTTGTATTTTTTAGTAAAGACGGTGTTTCACCAATTTGGCCAGGCTGGTCTCGAACTCCTGACCTCATGATCCACCTGCCTCAGCCCTCAAAGTGCTGGGATCACAGGCATGAGCCACTGCGCCCAGCCATTTTGTTCTTTCTTATTACCAATGATTTAAAGATTAGTATAAAGCAACCTATGTTATGCAGCTATGCTTGACGGTACAACTGCTAATTTGGTGGCTTTAGCTTGTAGACATGTTTTATTTGTCCAGCACAATCAATTAAATTTTTTTTTTGAGTTTGAATGTACTTACCCAGTTTGTAACAACATTCTCACCTCTTTATTGGCCTTCATGTGTTATATCACAGACTTAGGTTTTCTTGCTGGCCTTTTCTTGCTGGCATTTTAGTGAGCAATCCTTAATCTAGATGCTGGTTTTATAATCATTTGCAAAACTTTCCAACATAAAACTCAGTATGAATAAATAATTGGATTAAAGTTGATTTCAGAAATTTTACTGTTTTGTGTTATGATTGAATCTGGGAACATTTTGTTACTTTGAACAGCATAATAAACAGTGTTGGTTTTAATGGGTGGATTTTTGGGCATTAGTCCAAATTATCCAGCTAGAAGAGTTTAAATTACAAAGGCCTAGAAATTAGCTGGAGCATATGCCTCAGTGGTGACCTTAGGAATGCAGAGTTACTGAAGTTGGCAAAGGAATTGTTGTGTTGCACAGTATCATGCTTGTAGAAAAGAAAACAGTGATGATAAAACAATTATAAAACAGAGTTATTGCAAGGGAACCGTTTTACTTGGTAAAAACAAAATAAAAAGCCATCCAATTTTTGAGTGAGGGAGATCTTGGAACACAATCTCCAGAGGGGCAGTGAATGTGAATTCAGTAGTCTCCATTGCTTTCTCCCAGAATTGTACTTTTCCCCTCAATTTCTGTAATTTTGTCTCTGTACTGATGAACTAGCTCAGGCCTCAGGGATGTTTCTTTCTCCTTAGGAAACTCAAGCCCCTATTTGGATGGAATTCCTTTGTGTTTTCTCGTTAAGCATACCTGAGACAGAGAAATATTTACAAGTAATTTGATTACATATTAAGGGTTCTTTCTTGCTCTCTCTCTCTCTAAGTTTATATAAAACTTAAACAGCACAGTCTTTAACATTTTTTTCAGCACGATTTTATTTTATTTTATTGTGGTAAGAAGACTTAACTTGAGATCTACACTCTGAATAAACCTTGATCCTCAAATAACCCACTGTTGCCTCCAAGGGCTGACACAATCCACCTGGCTCCTGCTGAGCTCCTTTTTACCTGTATCCTTACCAGAATTACCAGACACCTCAGTCTCTCTGCCCTTGTAGGGTCCTCTCTAAGGACCAATCACTTTGCTGCTGACTTCCAAGAAGTTCTCTAATATCTCATCTGGTAGGGATCTTGACCCTTGTAAAACACTTTCCTTTTAAATCGGTAAGTCTATTTCCTTTCAATCTTGGGACCATTCTCTCCGTCTCAAAGTATGAAGACAGTCTTCGTTTTCAGTAGATTGGCATCCCTGATATTGACATCTCCAGCATGTAATGATGGAGACTTTTTGATTTATAGATGACGAGCCACACTGATTTTTGAAGATCTCTAAAATTCATTCATTCAAAAGAGACTGTTTTTTCTTCTCCCATAGGGGTAGAACTTTATTCATTTTGGGGTTACTGTAGTTCCTAATCATACAGTAGAGCAAGCATTCATGAAATAATAGAAGGTTCTATGGCCATTTTCATCAAGAAATATATTCCATCAGCACAATTTCCTGTTTCTGCTGCCACTGCTGTGGCCCAGTTGACAGTACTTGGTAAGTGAATGTGATTGCACTCCTATGCTGGCACAAACCTCTAGACAGATCGTACAAAATATCCGTCGAAGCAGCTGAAGTGAGGTGTTCCTCCTAAACTGCTACTGAAACTGTTGGCACTTGCTGGACTCTCCTGTTTCTGCAGAAGCTGCTGGTGACTCCCATTTGTGTGTGTGTGTGTGTGTGTGTGTGTGTGTGTGTGCCCATGCACACCCTTGTTTGAATTCAGGGAAGAATAGCTAAATAAATCATTACACTGAAAATCGATGAATAGTATCTATTAGTGTTTAAGTCCTTGCCTGGCAGGTATCCCTTTATAAACTGTCAATAAGCTACATAGAAGTACATAGAAGGTGCTTCTGATGAGAGGTAGTTTTTTTTTTTTGTAAATATGGATTTTGTATTAAAAATATTGTATTCACTGTAAAAAAAAAAAAGCACTCTGGTGTTTCTGCTTTTACTTAAAATGTTTTAGAGACTTCTTTATAGAAATTGCCTTCAGAGCTTTAAGCAAAGTTTTCTGCATATTGTCGATAATGGTAATTTTTCATTATTTGTGATTGGGTTTGATTTTGCACCCAGTCAAAAATTATTTGGTGTAAACTTTGGTAAATAAAGTGGCTGATCATGCTAGGTATTATAATTTTGGAGAAGAGAATAAAATTGGGTGTAATGAAAAATAATGAGATTTTCTTATGTAACTCAAGCTGGCTACCTGAGATCTTTCTCTTCTTATCTATATAACTGAAGAGGAAATGATTGTGTGAATATTGGCATGATATTGCTAAGTGTCTGAAAAGCCTCTGACAATTTGTTTCTTAACCAGAAGATTCAAACATTAAACTCTTTTATAAAAAAGTGAGCAAAACCTCTTTTTTCTACAGGTGCTTTACTGTAACTCCTACCATGAGATTATATGTTTCTTGAAAGAAGGGACAATATCTTTTTTGTCACTTATGTATCTCTCATGCCTCCCATGCTGCATGACACATAGTGGCATATTCGATACATATTTGTTGAGTTAATAAAACGTAAACACACCAACTTTCCTCTTCAATCAACACTGACCCTACCATTGGTGAAAGCAGTGATAGCAAGATAACTTTTAGACAATTATGAATTGCAAGTGACATGTAAATAAGATTACACTATTAAATACAGACTATTTCTGCTTATATTACTATTAGGTTGCTGCAAAAGTAATGGCAAAACCATAATTACTTTTGCATCAACCTAATATATTGAAGAAGATAATGAGAATTATTTAATAATGATTATCTAAGATTATTTAGATTTTGGTATGGCCTCAGTAGAAAATATAGAGCAAGTATTCATATAAATTATGATGATTTCCAAGAGTAATTTTGCTCCTCTACTGAGCAGGCAGAATGATCTAAAAGTTGGTCGGAACTCTCCAATCTTTACTCCAAAGTCTCTACTGGCTTCACCTGTACTAAGGTAGGCTCACTCCAAGGGGCTTTGGGCTGGCTCCTCCTGTTGCCTGGAATCCTCTTCCCTTAGATACCTGCCCAGCTATATTGTTTATTGTTTGTAGCTCTTGCTACAGATGATAGGATTTTACAAGATTTTTTTTCTAATTGTCATCGGTTTTATGAGTTTTTTTTTTTTTTCAGGAGAAACGAAGTTTCATTTTTAAGTAACATAATTTGATATAGAATTAACTAAGATAAAAAATGCAGAAATGATATTAATAGATAATTCTGTTGAAGTTACCACAGGTAGATTTAA
The DNA here is from genome assembly GCF_006542625.1 of Nomascus leucogenys. NCBI lineage: Eukaryota > Metazoa > Chordata > Mammalia > Primates > Hylobatidae > Nomascus > Nomascus leucogenys. The sequence continues at coordinate 22,270,575 of NC_044389.1, read as the reverse complement.
AAGCTCATCTTCACTTTACAGAATTTCATGCCTTTCCAATGAAAGGAAAGTAAATGCAGAAACATGACGATTTTCTAATCTCACTTATTAGTGTTGGTTGATTATTGAACATTTTGGTTTTGGTTTTTAAGTACATTAATATTAGAAAAGGACAGATTAATAGCCCTTCAAAACTACTGTCAACTTCTCTTTACTTTGTTATCAATTAAGCATGCATTCGATTCCATATTCCTACAGCAAGATTTGATTAATACACGTCTTCTAAGGGTAATGCTTCAGTGTTATTTTAAGACTGGTATACTGAACCAGAAGTAAATTAAAAAAATTACTATCTCAGTAGTTGCAGCTGAAAAATGGTGAATGCAGAGAGGTTTGCCACAGGACAAATATTTAGTCAACAGAAATTTCTTATTTCTGGTTGTGTCTGGGGATAGTAGGAAAATGGAGGAAATTTGCAAAAGATCTTGTGGAAAATATATCTTCTTGACTTTTTAAGTAAATATAAACTTTAAAATGAAAATACCAATATATACCCTTAAGTGTAGATTTTACTTCACAAAGATATGATTTTATTTAAGTGGGACATTAGAGTTTTATTTAATTCCTTTATACATTCCTTCATTATCACTCCATTTCCAATCAAGTTACAAGTTTCTGTTACAATGATTGAAATCTGATTCCAGTTTTTAAAATCCATGTCACTAATTTGGATTAAGCTATGGAAAACCTGTGCCGGCCGGGCGCAGTGGCTCACGTCTGTAATTCCAGCACTTTGGGAGGCCAAGGCCGGCAGATCACGAGGTCAGGAGATCGAGACCATCCTTGCTAACACAGTGAAACCCCATCTCTAGTAAAAATACAAAAAAAAAAAAAAAAAAAAAATTAGCCAGGTGTGGTGGCGGGCGCCTGTAGTTCCAGCTGCTTAGGAGGCCGAGGCAGGAGAATGGTGTGAACCTGGGAGGCAGAGCTTGCAGTGAGCTGAGATGGCGCCACTGCACTCCAGCCTGGGCAACAGAGCAAGACTCCGTCTCAAAAAAACCAAGCCAAAACAAAAAAAAACCTGTGCCAGAAAGGAGATATGTCACACTACAGTTTCATAGGAGAAGCTTTAGTACTGGGAATTGGAATAGGAGCTGTTTCAATACATTCTAATTTAATTTTTGACCAGGAAGGTAAATTTCAATTACTTCGGTTTGAGAGTTAAGCTGTAATTGGTACTATAGGTAGACCAGTAATTTTTTTTTTGCCAGTATTTTATCAAGAGGGAGATTTGTAGAAGATTAGTAAGGTCAGAGAAGTTTAATTTTTGAATTAATTGTATCAAGTGTGTGGCATTAAGGTAATGGCTGTTTGCAACTTAACTTTGGAAGGGGATCATCATTTATTAGTCCTTTTTGATATTGAAATTTTCTATTTTTTATAAAAGCATTATCATATAAACCAAATAGGAATCTCCCAGCTTTTTTGTTATATCTTTCAGAATATTACTTTTCTATTTTAAGCTTATAGTAAAAATGTGATTTCAGAGTGCCCGTGTTCCAGTACTCAACTATGTAGCTCTTCCTGAGGTAGATGAAATGTTAGGATCAGATTTGTATCAACTTCCAGATTATTGGTTTTCCTCTCACTTTCTTCTTTGACTTTGGAAAAACTGCTGCCAAGGTTGATTTGAGACCTTTTATGACTTCTCTCACTCACAGACTCAACTATTTTAGCACTGACCTTTGTCCCTCTCTCAGGGATAGAGATAACTTGATACTACTAGTCACAGAGAATGAAATTGAACATCAAGGGGAGAGAGAAGTAAACTAAAGAGAAGCAATACCAGTGAATTTTAAGGCAAAAAAGAATGGAAATTCCCTCTGGGTATTTTCACACAGAATCAGGTTATAAAAGCAGATAAAAATGTTTTATTGTTTTAGTTTCTTTGAAGACATAAAAAGAGCAACAGATACGGGGAGGGAGGATGGGTCATAAAGTCTTACTTGAAAAAGAGCTCTGATAATCTTGTTAGGCTGAATTTAAACTGTTACAGAATGTCTTTTTTTCTTTTTACCTCTTCTACTTGTAAATGCATTTATGGGCTCTTTCTGAATTTTGAGTATCTGTGTTTCACCTGAAAGCCTGCACCAGATAGAGCTGACAGATTGCCAGTTCTTTTGTCACCAAAACATTGTCCTTTTTCCATTCCCTGTAACTATGTCTGCCAAAATTAAGGTATATTCACGTGAAAGGAACATGCTTATAAGTCATTATCAAGTGCATGTGTGTTACCACCACGATTTGTTTTTATCATGACGTTCGTAACTATCTGGCATATATGTGTTTATTTGTTTGCTTGTTATTTGTGTCGTCCCTTTGGATGGTAAGCTTTATAAGGAAAAATATGCATCTTATGAATCTATATTCCATCAGTTAGAGCAGTGTCAGGTACACAGTGGCTGTTAGATGTTGGCTAAACAAATGGATAAATGGTTCATCTTAGGCAGATATTTTTCTGCAGTGAAATTGTGCCCTGTCTTGACTTTGCAGAAATTTCTCACCACTATTTGGAGATACACACCTGTATGTCCAACTGCCTACTTGGCTTTTCCACTTGAATGTCTAGCAGGAATCTCACATGTCCACAATATTCCTCCTTATTTTTCAAACCAAGTCCATTCTTAGTCAGATATATGTCATAGACATCTCAAGTAAAGATGCAAGTAAAGGGTTACTCTCCCTGTGTATATTCCTACAAGTTTAGACAGCTCTATCTCAAAAAAAGTTGTTTAACCTATCTACTTTTTCTTCATCTTTTCATTATCCACTTGGACAAGCTACTACTGTTTCTCATGTGGACCTCTGCAATGACCTCTAAGTGGTCTCTCTGTTTCTAGTCTTGCCATTCTACCATCTATTCTCCACACTTGCAGTTAATGCGTTACTTAAAAATTATAAACCACTGTCGAGTGCCTTCCCTCTACCATTAGAATAAAATACAAACTCTTTACTATCCTCTTAAAGATTTCCATATTCTGGTTTCTGCCTTCTCTTCTACTTCATCTCATTCTACATTTCTTACTAAACTCCAGGCACAATGACCTTCTTCCCATTCATCAACCAGGCCAAAGTCACGTCTAAATCTAGGGCCTGTGGAATTTGCTATATCCTTTGTTTAGAATGCTCTGCTCCCTATCTTGTCATTGCCAGGTCATCTTGTCATTCAGAAATCAGCTCCAGTCTCCAAAGGGGTCCCCAGTCATGTGTCATTACATTCTCTAATTTATTTTCTTTGTAGAACTTAAACTATATAAAATAACCACATAAACTTCTTTTCTAGAACAGAAGCTCCATGAGAGCTGAAAGCAAGGACTTTGTCTTTCTTATTCCCTGTCCTATTCCTAGGGCCTAGAACAGTGCCTGGCATACACTAGTAGGTGCTCAATAAAATATCATAAGTATAGACATATCAATGAGTATGTAGAGATATGTATTCACAAAAGTTCAAAAGATAGCTAAAATATCCTTGCTGTTTTTGTTGGATATGAAAATGTTTTAGACTTGCTAAAATTATCAATTGACATAGAGATAACGAAGGAAGCAAAAGACATGTAGTTTTTTGAGCTCTAAGCTTATGGAGCAGAGGCAGAGGTGGGGAAAAGCCTGTACATTCAAGTGACTAGAAAAGCAATCCAGCGCATGTGAGTGGTTTTGTTATTAGGATGGACGTGCCAGTCTCCCTATTACTGCATCTTCCTGCCAGCTGCCATTTCTCTGAGACATTAGAGTGTCAACTTGAAAAGGCTATGTTCCATAAATCTTACTTAAGGAGCCATCAATACTTTTTCTTTTAAAAAGTGAGAGTTTCAATTAAGTTTTAGGAAGTAAGGTTATCTTTTTGAGAAGTAAATAATATGTTAACATTGTGCTGGATTCTGAAAAGCTAAGTACATTAACTTGGAATGTGCTGAGCTGGTGGTAAATTGATATCCGGCCTGCAGTTGCCAGAGGAGAATTTTTGTCTTGTCTTCACAAAGAAGACAAGAAGAGAAAACGCAAGGGAGTCTGGGTCAATTAATTGCCTACCGGAGCACTGCCCTATCTATTTCGAGCAGGGAAAACTGAAGAGGGCTGACTGGTTTACTCTGTAAGTAGATTCTTGCTGGGGGAGCTCAGTTTCAAAATCCTAGAAACCATATGTGTTAGTTTAATCAGAGTTTGGCCCAGAGGAGAATTAAAATGAAAGGAAATTCCACAATTAGAAGGTGTGGAAGTAGAAAGCAGACTAAATCAAGCCTTTAGAGAGGCAGTGTGGGCTGGTGAGATTACATTCTTAGGGTGTATAATAGGCCAGGGTTTTTATTTCCAGATTCTTTCACTTAAGAGCTTCTATGTCTGAATTCTAGTGGAATGGAGGCCTGTCTCAAGCTTTTTTTATCCTCTATTGTAAGGGCCTCACCTTTGTCATTTTTACCTACAAATGCAAAAAGGGATAGTGCCAGGTTGGTGTGAGGTCTAAATGGAATTTTGTAGTAAAGGCCTGGACTAGAAGCCTAGCTTTAAAATAGTTTTCTTCTTCCTTTCCAGCATGTATTTCCTATTCTGTCTGGTTGGCTTGCTGCTAAAAACTCAGAATAGAGAAGAGAAGACAGTCTTGCGGAGGGTCAAAGGAGCCACCGTTGGTAGTTATTTGGGATCTTTGAGGAAACCCCTGCTAAAATAACTTGATTGTAAGTTATGGATTGTTTATTGCTAATTAACACTGACATGTAACTGTGTGCATGGAATGTGGCCCAATTAAGTGGAATGGAGCTAGGGCAGAGCCTGGCTGCATTCCCAGTATGATGGAGAGAATGAAGAGTTTAGAAACTGAGTTTAGAAGTTTTGGGGATGAATGTATTTTTAGTCTTAGGAAACCCAGCACTCACAACCTTGTGAGAGGAACGTATAAAAAAATAAAAGCAGCACACAACAAAAGACCCAACATCCCACCAATCAGCAATTAGAAAATGGTCTAGAAATGATTTTATTTTTCACATATATACTGGCTTCCTCTACCTCCTTTAGGAACTTTATTCCAGTGTTCATTTCTTATACCACCTTCTCTATTTTCCTGAAAATACAGGACTAGCCCTTCAATTTGCAAATGATTTAAAGTGTTCCATTTTCAAGGTACTGGGGATAAAAAGATGAATACACCCATCTGCACCTTAAGAAATTTAATCTAGGCAGGTAAAAATACATGTAAATAAATTGAATTTTATACAGCATTTTAAGTATAGTAATATAAGTATGCTCAAGGGATACAGATAGCGTTGATTAAAAAAACTGCTTAAACTCATGTGAAGTGGGTGAGGTGTTAAGAATGAGATCTTTAAATGCATTTAGGAAGAGAACTGTTGAGGCACTAACCAGCTGACTGATTGCTGTATTATATTTGGCATGATTTTCTTTATTTATTAGAGGATGGAAAGGCTACTTTAGTCTAGATTTGTTCTATTCATTTCTTAGACATAGCCTTGTTAAGGAAAATATGGAATTAATGATAATGTTGTATTTATGTAACTTCAAAATGTTAACTAGAAGATAAGCTTTTTAAAAAGAATGCCAGGGATATAAAATAAGTCCTTTTTTGACACAATAAGTAAAAATGATTATCAACTTGGTTTTTTACATGGTTGGTCAGCTTCCATTCTTGTTTGTACATAAGTCTTCTTTTTTGATCTATAATCAGAATGTGTTTTTAAAATGTACCAATCTATGATACAATTTCTTTTTAAAATGGACTTAAACCAGGTCTTCAGTGAGATGAATTTGTTCATCTAAGTGACTTTGAACTCTAATTTTTATGTAGTACTTTCACTGCATAAGCAGGGAGTTATCTGAGAGTGGTATAATGAAACAAAAATGATTATCTTAAATCAAAACTATGTGTTAATTCATGTTGAAATTAGAATTATCTTAGATTATCTAACTTAGATTATCTTAAATCAAAACTATGTGTTAATTCATGTTGAAATTAGAAGATTATCTTAGATTATCTAACTTAGATTATCTTAAATCAAAACTATATGTTAATTCATGTTGAAATTAGAAGAATTTGAAGCGAGTTCTTCTTTTTCCTTTTATGCTGTAATGGCTTCAGTTTAAATTATGTTATTCAAAGGGTACTGGAGCTTTCATAAATTATTCATTTGCAAAGATTTAGCTATTTCAAGCCACTTCCCCCGAAACAGAAGGGGTTGAGCAAAATGGTTTCTTTTTGCCAAAGCATTCATAAATATCCCTTTGCCTTACTTCCGCAACTAATTTGGGTGTATGTTAGTTTAAGGGACACTTATTTCCCACTGTCAGGTTTTCTCATTTAATATTTCCCCTTTCTAAAACAACTTGGGAATGAGCTTTTTCTCATTCTGATTATCACACAAATTCAGAACTGAGAGAAGAATTAATACTATATATCTGGAGATTTCAGCAACTCTGGAATCCTTCTATGCAAGCTAGTCTTTTCCTTAACATTTGTCATGTCATGTGTTTCAGGAGAAGCAATAGCTGTTTTCTTTTTATGTCTACCTCTGTAGGTATCTATAGCAATATGACTATCCTCTGAGATATTCTTGTTCATGTATTTTTGTTATTGTTAGCATGACTATAAATTAATTACAACAATTTCTAAAATTTGTATTTCTAGGGAGATTTTCCTTAGTCTGGACCAAACCTTCCCATTATTGGACACAGATGGTCAGCTAGTAATCAATCATCTATAATTATGCTTTGGAAAAACCTCATGAGCAAAGACCCTCAACTTGTAGTCAAAGCTACAATTTGTAAGTAATTAAGCAAAATTTATATTCTGCAATCTCTTTGAAAGATTAACTCGGTGATTGAAAGATTGCTTCCCTTCCTGAGACAAGTATTATTTAGAATTATTAAAAGAAAAATTTTAGACAAATTAAATTTAACAGAGTTTAATTGAGAGAAAAAAAAAGAACCAATTTACCAATTGGGCAGCCGTCAGAATCAGAACAGATTCAAAGACTCGGACTGCCACATGACTGGAGGGGATTTATGGACAGAAGAAGGAAAGTGGCATACAGGAAAGGAAGCTGAAGTACAGAAGCAACTGGGTTGCTTACAGCTCAGTGTTTGCCTTGTTTGAACGTGGTTTGGACAGTTAGCAGCCTATGAGTGGTTGAAGCTCAGCTGCTATGATTGGCTGAGACTCAGTTATTGTTACAGAGGTATACTCCTAAGTTAGGTTTTCAGTTTGCTTACCTACTAACTTAAGTTACAGTTCCTACATAAGAACTCAAGTATGCTAGTACAGGGCTTTCTCACACCAGATTTTCCTTTGATTTAACCATACAAATGATATTATTTATTGCAATATTTTCAAGCCTTGTTGCGTTTCAAATTGTGAGTCATTTACCCTTTTCCTTTGCTTCCCCTTTCCACGCTTCAAGTCCCCTAATTGCAGCTTCTGCCCTTGATTGACCTTGTGGTAAATAAGAATTAGAGCGAGGTGGAGGTGACGAATCAGACTGTGGGATATTTCTATAAGAATGGGTTGAGGAGAGCCACACTGGAAAAAGTAGTACGTTCATAAAGCAATGGCAAACAAAGCCAGAGAGCAAAGTAAGGAAGAGTAAATGGGTGATAAATGGAAGCAACAAATGTAGAAAACTAATCTTGCAAGAAATATGGTAATGAAGTTAAAGAGACCAAAGGGTAGTAGCTACAGAGTGTATTAGAAAGAGGAAAGACTGAAGCTAGGACTTGAACATGTTTACCTAGAAAGAGAAGTGAGTGAAAATCGAGAGATTAATGATACAAAAGAGATAGCATCATTGTGAAAAAACTCTTGGAAGAGATACAAGAGGGGAGATTAAGAACTCACCTAGGTGGGAATTGAACAATGAGAACTCATGGACACAGGAAGGGGAACATCACACTCCGGGGACTGTTGTGGGGTGGGGGGAGGGGGGAGGGACAGCATTAGGAGATACACCTAATGCTAAATGACGAGTTAATGGGTGCAGGAAATCAACATGGCACATGGATACATATGTAACAAACCTGCACATTGTGCACATGTACCCTAAAACCCTAAAGTATAATTAAAAAAAAAAAAAAAAAAAAAAAAAAAAAGAACTCACCTTAGCAAGGAAGCAGAACATCTTTTGAGAGACTACAATTAAGAAAGAAGTATGAAGATAGAGATTTTGATGGCTATGGTATTGGTGAAACACCAGTCTGGATTTTGCTGTGAAGGTACTTTTAAAGATGAATCAACATTCAAAGTAGTAGACCCTGAGTCGACCCATACATACATGTCCTATTGCTTCTGTTTCTGTGGGGAATCCTGACTAATGCAGAGGTTCAGGATGAAGTGGAAGGGTTTTGAAGACGCTCAGGTTAGTCATATCAACCTTTTGGTTAAATGAGAGACTAACATATGTGATGAAAGTGAGGAGTGGGCTTAAAAGTAGAGGTTTCTAAAGAACCTTTAAGTGGGCACCTGAGACTGTGACTTCTTCCAGAAAAGGGAGTCTGTCTTATTTATTTTATATCCTAAAATCATGTGCAATAGTTGGCATTTTGAAAGTGCTCAACAAATGCTTGCTGTTTATCAAATAAGCTGAACGAGAGGCCTGGAAGGGTCCAGTTAAGACTAGATTCTATGAATTTATTATGGTGAACAAATTACCATGGCTCTGTAACATTTGTGAGAATACAAGTTCTCTGGAAGTACGGACAGAAAGAATAGACCATGGGAATCAGCACTATGAGAACTATTGAGGGTCAGGAGGTTGAGAACAACCAGCGTGACAACCAATGAACTATGAACTAAGAAAGTAACTGTGATGCCCAGGCTGAGTTGAAAAGAAAAAGGAGCTGCACTGGGATTATTGGTCTGGGAGAATAGGAAGGACAAAATGACTTAATGAAGACAGGAAGACTGTTTAGTGGGAGACGTGGGGTAGAGAAATGGGAAGAAAGGACATGTCCATTAATTTCATAACCCTCAGGATTTTGGTGGCAGAATAGTTCTGAATGGGAAAAGTGGGTGGGGGAGAAATATTGTGATTATTTTCAGAATATATTATTTTTCTATTTATACATATCTTAATTCCTTAATATATAATCCCTTAAAATATATAATATATAATTTAAGAAGGTTGTAACAAAGAAAAAATACAGTCAGTTCCTGCATAGCATTTCCTACTTTAATTATGAAAAATTATGGAGAGTGGCACATCTAGCACTGGCAAGCTAGTTTGTTAGGCTTTAGGTCTTTATATACTCCAAGCAGCTATTGAGTATAAAGAGCACTGAAGGTAGAAGTAGAAGATCTTGGGCTGAACACGGTGCCTCTTGCCTGTAATCCCAGCACTTTGGGAGGCCGAGGCAGGTAGATTACTTGAGGTCAGGAGTTTGAGACCAGCCTGGCCAACATGGTGAAACCCTATCTCTACCAAAAATTAAAAAAAAAAAATTAGCCAGGCATGGTGATGGGCACCTGTAATCCCAGCTACTTGGGAGGCTGAGGCAGGAGAATTGCTTTAACCTGGGAGACCGAGGTTGCAGTGAGCTGAATTGTACCACTGCACTCCAGCCCGGGCGAGACTCTGTCTCAAAAAACAAAAACAAAAACAAAAACCTTGGTATAAGCCCGGTCATCTGCTAGATGAATGAACTTGGGCAATTTACATAATCTCATAAAGGTGTTAACTTACAAAAGTTTAATGGTAATACCTTTTACTATTATTGTAAAGATTAAGTGAAATGTACAAATGTTCTTTTCAACTTTAAAGTTTAAATGCTAAGTAATATTTTATAAATATTGATTAGATATATTACTGTTCTTTGAGAGACATTCCACTTGAACAAGATGTTTAAGGGTTCAATTTTAATTATAAAATGGCATAATTAAAATGTCTTCCAGTTTATTAGTTTAACATATTTAATAATTGCTCATATTTGACAGAACATTATCTATTTAATCCAAAATACAGACTTAAATGCACCGTAGTGCACCTTAAATGTTGTGACTTTCCTTGTTTACAAGGGGATAATTCTTATCGTTTGTGTTGTTACCAATCCCCAAGGAGAGCAACAGAGCAGATTTTTGTGTGTGTGAACTTACTTTCAATAAAATAAATTCCTAGATGTAGAAAAGTAATTATAAATTGTATATACTCTGAATACAACTAAAGTTAACCAAAAGGATTCATTTCATATTAGAGTTTATGCTAAACATAAAGAAAAAATACTATGCAATTACACAATCTATGTAATTATTTTCTCACTAAATGTTAATTTATTTTTCTACAATTAATGCTTTAAGTCCTGAGATCCAAGCTGTTTATTGAATTCCTAGACTGGTATTAAAATTCTACCCAGAATTTACACGTCTTAACTTGAGTGTTGAGTCTCTGTGTAATCAATATAACATTTGGTATTAAAATATTTGAACAGTTAATACCCATCATTTCCTGTACCTAAGGTGATATTTAATGGATTGTACAGTATGAGTCATGACACTGTGCAACAAGAATCCTTTGGACTTTGGACTCTTACAGAGGAAGAAACTCTTTCCATCAACATGGCTTTAAATGACCCTGATGCTCTGGCCTCATTATCACAGAAAGCAGAACTCATATCTTGGCAGGACACAGGAAAGAGAATGAGAATGTAAGAACAGAACATTCAGGTTAGAGAGAAAAAGAGAATTTGGGATGCTTGAAGTCATTTCTGAGAGTATTAGGATATAAACTGGGCTGCTGCAACAAACCCCCTTCCCAAAAGACGGGGGTTTAAATGAGGTAGAATTTTATTTCTCACATAACAGAGAGCAAGGTAGGTGAGCAGTTCAGGGCAGGTGGCATGTCCTGCTCGATGAGACCATCTAAGGATCCTGGATACTGGGACAGCTTTGCCATCATCCATCATCAACATGTGACTTCTTTCTCTAGATCTCAAGCAGCTCCATTAGATGTCCGATTTCCCAGCCATCAGGAGGAGGAAAGAGGGAATGAAGAACAACCTTCTTCCTATGGGTGTGACCCAGAGGTTGTTCCTGTAACTTCTATTCACATCTGCTTGTGTAGAACTTACACAGTCATACTGAACTGCAAGAAAGATTGGGCAACATAGTTTATAGCTGGGAGGATTTATGCCCTGAAATTGATGGTGTCATCTTTTCATCTTCCCTCTCTCACAATTAGCATGTAATCTGTAACTGAGTTTGAACAATCCAACTTCCAAATGATTTCCATTATTCTCCATATTCCTAATAACACTCTAGTCTAAAGCATCCTCATCCTTGCCTGGCTTACTACCATAACCTAATTGGTCAGCGTGCTTCCATTCTTGCCCCACCAAGTCATTTCTGACACCATAGCTGCTAATTCTTAAGAATAGAAACCAAATCATCACTCTTCTTTAAGGCCTTTGGTGTCTATTTCCATAGAATAAAATCCATACTCTGCACCATGAGCCATAAGACCTGGCAATGACCTGGTTCTAGTCTACCCAGTGCTATCCTTGCACCATGCTTTCCACCAGTCACTATGTTCTGGCCTCTCTGGCCTCCACCTTTTTCTAGAACACATTGATCCTTTCCCCACCTCAGGCCCTTATCCCTGCTATTCTTCATCCTGTAAAGGTTTTGCTGGGATCTCCGTGTGGCTGGCTCACCCTCATCTCTTGGCACTCAGCACAAATGTCATCTATTTTGAGAATCTTTCCTGACTGCCCTTTGTAAAGCAGCATGTCTTGTTCCCAGTGACTCTTTATTGCATTACTTTATTTATTTTCTTCATAGCATTTATTAAATTATATAATAATCCTGTTTATTGATTGATTGATTATTTAATTTTCTCCTTTCATTAGAAAATAATCCTTAGGAGGGCAGTTTCTTTGGCTTATCCTGATTCTCAGACTCTGGCACATAAAAGGAACTCAAAAGATTACTATTGAATGAGTGACTAAATGAGTTAGGTACACTTTATATATTTCTTACAATAAGAATCTGGTGCCCATTGTGGGAAAACCAGGTAAAAGGAACCTTACATAGATTTGCCTCCACTAGCTTTACTTCTGACTTGGGTGTACTGCATGTTACACCTAAGCCATGAATTTATCAACCTCAGATGATGTTTCAAGTTTTAGTCATTCTCTGTAGTAGGTTGAATGGTGGTCCCTAAAAGTTGTGTTCATGTCCTAATACCCAGACCCTGTGAATGTTACTTTATTTGGAAGGAAAAGTCTTTGCAGATGTAATTAAGAATCTCAAGATGAGATCATCCTGATTAACTGCATGGGTCCTAATCCAATGACAAATGTTCCTGTAAAGGCAGAGGGAGATTTGAGCCTTAGAGGAGAATGTCATGTGAGGACAGAGGCAGAGATCAGGGTTTTATGGTCACATCCCAGGAATGCCTGAACCACCAGAAGCTGGAAGAAGCAAGAAAGGATTCTCCCTTAGCGCCTTCGGAGTGAGCATAGCCCTGCTGATGGCTTCATTTCAGACTTCTGGCTCCCTAAACTTTGAGAATAAATTTCTATTGTTTCAAGCACCTGAATAATCTTTAATATAAACAAGTCCCAAATATTACAGGGACTATACTAACAAATAATTTGTCGTTTACCTGAGATTCTAATTTAACTGGACATTCTGCATTCTTACTTAGTAAATCTGACAATCTTACTATAATCCTAGGACTATTTGAAAATGAAGAATTGACTGGGAATGATGTAGCGATTCTGCCAAGTAAGAACTGGCATCAAATAAAAAAATCAATATAAGTTAAAGTAAGTGAAATTGATATCACAGAAATTTTAAATATGCTATAAAGTTCTAAAATTTTTCCCAGAGAAGTAACTAAACAAAATGCCTAGAATTATAATGGATTTTAACATTTTAAATCTGATGTAAATCTTAGAAAATTTGTTTCATGTGACTGTAGAAAATAAGAACTAAAGTCCATCTGATCTTGACTTAATTTTTAGAAATCTCTAGAGAATTAAGATCAAATTTGGGACTGCATCATATTTCTATTACCAGCAGTTTATTAGATTCAGCTTGAAAACAAGGAAATTAAAACACAGGAGTTAAAAAAAAATTAGACTGAAAACAGCTTTTCATGAGGCACTTTAAAAGACGATCTTCCCCAAGGGCCTGCAGGTGTTTCTAGAAATGAGCAAGGAACCTCTAGAAACCCATTTTTCCTTCATATGCCTCAGGAGCAACTAAGACCACCCATGAGGCAAGATTCTGTTTTCCCGTTTAAATTTTGCATTCTTAATGTTTATAATCACTATCTTGTTTCCCCTTGTGAGGAAATATCATGCAGGCTATTAAATAAGTAATTAAATCCATTTTAGGATGAGTTGAACAAGCAAATAGGGTGCGGAAAGGAAGGAGGAGAGACAGAGGGGAGAGAGGAGAGAGAGAGACAGAGAGAGAGAGAGAGGGAGAGAGAGAGAAAAGAGAGAGAGAGAGAAACAGAGCAACAACTCACCCCCCAAATCTGTGTGTTTCCTTAATGAAAGCCTAAGTAAATTGGGTAGATTTCACGTTTCTCACAAACAAGAATCAGGTGTCTGTGGTGGGAAAACCAGGTGAACCTTCTGCAGAGAGTTTCCTCTCTTGAATTTATTTTGGACTTGGGTGTACGGAATGTTACACCTGAGCCAAAAACAACCTCCCTTCCTCCCTTGCAATTGAAGAATTTAGATTCTGTAGGAAGGAAAGAGCAATAGAGACAAAAGAAATAAAGAGGGAGCCCTGAGTGTGAGTTGGAGGTGGAATGCATGTGAGGTGCATGGGCAGCTGGGGGCAGTGAAGAGGGCAGAGACTTTTTAAAGAGGCTGTCACAGGAGAAAAACAGAGAATTTGAAAATGACTTCCCACCAAAGACAGAGTAATACAAGTCGCTGATCAGTCCAAAAGGAAGTTTCTGGAGGATCTGATAGTTATTCATTAACTTATTCCTCAATTATGAATTAACTACTTAGTGTCATTGATTGTGCTAGATGCCAGGGTTTCTCCAAAGAAACAGTTTGTCTTTATTTGAAAGAGTGCAGTATATAGAGAAGAGAAAGATGTTAAAAAAGAAGTACAATAAAGACTAAATGCTATGATAACAGAAATGTTTATAGTGTGTAGGAAACACACAAAAGGGAGGGAGGGAGCGAAGTGGAAGTGGGTATCAAAATCTTTATAGAGTTGGTGCCTAGGTTAAACTTTGATGATTTATTAGATTAGGGAAAGCTGTTCTCTGAGGTTAGGCACGGGTTTTAAAGGAGCTAGTGAAGATTCTGAGATTATTCAATAAAATAATCATATTTATGAATAGCCACCCTTTATCAAGTGCCTTCTACATGTCAGGAATTGTGTATACATTACGTTAAATCTTCACAATCACCTTTTGAGGAAGGGATTCTTATCCATGTTTTACAGATGTGGATACTTACGGTAATGGGTATGAAGAATTATATAGGTTAACACAGTGACCGAGCTCAAAAACAATCTTGAGTGCCATGTTTTCCATCTTGCCTTTCTGCCTGATTATTAGAAAGTACATATATTAATAATTGTTCTGAAGTGTGTCCTACTTAAAGTATTGAGGATTTGATAGTTAAATTTCAGTTGTTTCAATGGAGAGAAACCTATTTCCTGATAAAAGCAAAAGTTGATAGTCTCTGCTTTTAGTGGCTGTGCTCTACACCAGAGCCACGTACTCTGTGTAACATTCAAGGCCAGCTTTCACTGAAAATCTCTTAATTGAAATACAGTTATCAGAGAATGCAGTGCTTTGACTTAGCACGCAAACCAACAACATTATGTTTAGAACCCACTGGTGTAAACTGATTTGGTATTTAGGTGTCCTTCTATAACATCTGCCTTATGTCTTTAGGAGATGGCTTCTATTGGTGTCTTTTACATAGAATGACCATGGGTCAGTCGGGGCAGCTGCTCTAGAATGTGCTTTAGTGGAGTGCTCCTTAAACTTTAATGTGCTTTTTGGTCCCCTGGGGACCTTCTGAATCTGTGGGTCTGAGGTGGGGGCTGACATTCTGCTTTTCTCAATATGGAAGCTCCCACGTGGTGCTGGCGCTGCTGACCCACAGACCGCATTTTGAATAGCAAGGGTTTAGAATAAATGAAGGCGATCTGCCTTGATTCCACAGTGCCATAAGATGTAAACAATTTATTAGAAAATAATTATTGGGTGCCTGCATTGTGCATGTACTGTGCAAAACACAAGATATGTTTATGAAAAATTACAATCTCTGCCTTTTAGACACTTGGATTCTTGATGTGCAGCCCTGAATGTGGGGTGGGGTAAGGAGGGGAAAATTATTATTTTTGTTTGCATTGTGTCACAAGTTATAATGAGTAACTTTGTTTGTAACTTAAGATTTTAAAAAGTGACTTTTAAGAGTATCTTACATTGTAGTAGGGAAGAGAAACAACAGGCAACATGTTAAGGCAATATTAAGTGTTACTTTGAGAGCGGGGTGGGGAAATCTCACTCCAGGACTTTTAATTTTATTCTAAAACAAATGAGGACCCAGTCAAAGTTATTTTCGGAGTTAATGGGGGACATGATTACAGTCTAAATAATAGTTTAGATTTTAAGTGTTTTCAGCACAAAAAATAAGTATGTGAGGCAATGCATATGTTAATTAGCTCCATCTGGCCATTCCGTAATGTATGCATATTTCAAAAACACCGTGTTGTACACAATAAATATACACAGTTTTTGGTCAATTAAAAATAAATAAAAATAAAATGATAATTTAGGTTTCAGATTGATATGCAAGATCTTCAAATCAGGTGAAGGAAGGTGATCTTCCTTCCTGGAGGCAGGAAGAACAGTTTATAGTTTATTACTATAAATGTGGGAAGTAGAGATTGAAAAAAGAGGGTGGATTTGAGAAGACAGAATTGGCTAGTAGTAGTTTGTATATAGGGAATGAAGAAAAGAGACACGTCCAGATGACTCCCAGTTTTTTGGTTTGGGCGGTTGAATGGATGTTGATCTCATTTATTGAACAGCAAGCATAAAAGGAGGAGACTTTGTAGTGTGAAGTGGGAATGGCCCTTCGAAGTTAAAATGTCCAGTGGATTATTGGAGATAGAGTTGTAGGATTTAGGACAGGTGCCTGGGCTGGAAATAATAGACTTGGATGATGATTGAAGCTCTGACACTAGTTAAGATCATCCAGGGAAAACATCTATTGTTGAGGCTTTTAAGCTAGATTCCCAGAGAGTACACATATGGGCTTCAATGAGTACTGCACCCTTACAGTTTGTATGAAAATTTTAACTTAACATTTACAGCTTGTATGAAAATTTTAAGTTTCATATTCATTTTTTTTTTTTCTGGAAATAATGGTTCGAAGGTTTCATGACTCTCAGAGGGGTCTTTTGCCCTGAGAAGTTTAAGAGCCACTAGAATAGAATGCGAAAAGAGATGAGTACTGAACCTGAGACACCAATAGGAAGGTGTGTTAAAAAAGAAGAATCACTAAAAAGAGAACTACCATTTGAACCCATAATCACACTACTGGGTATCTACCCAGAGGAAAAGAAGTTATTATATGAAAAAGATACTTGCACATGCATGTTTATAGTAGCACAGTTCACAGAATCCAAAAATGTGGAACCAGCCCAGATGTTCATCAATTAATGAGTGGATAAACTGTGTTGTGTGTGCCACACACACTCACACACACACAATGGAATACTACTCAGCGATAAAAAGGAATGAATTAATGACATTCTCAACAACCTGGATGGGATTGGAGACCATTATTCTAAGTGAAGTAACTCAGGAATGGAAAACCATACATTGTATGTTCTCACTAATATATGGGAGCTAAGCTATGAGGATGCAAAGGCATAAGAATGATACAATAGACTCCGGGGACTCGGGGGAAAAGGTGGGAGGGGAGTGAGGGATAAAAGACTACAAATCAGGTTCAGTGTGTACTGCTCGGGTGATGGCTGCACCAAAATCTCACAAATCACCACTAAAGAACTTAGTCATGTAACTGAATACCACCTGTTCCTCAAAAACCCATGGAAATAAAAAATTTTAAAAAATTAAAAAATAGGCCGGGCACGGTGGCTCATGCTTGTAATCCCAGCACTTTGGTAGGCCGAGGTGGGCGGATCACGAGGTCAGGAGATCGAGACCACGGTGAAACCCCGTCTCTACTAAAAATACAAAAAAATTAGACAGGCATGGTGGCGGGCGCCTGTAGTCCCAGTTACTCGGAGAGGCTGAGGCGGGAGAATGGTGTGAACCCGGGAGGCAGAGCTTGCGGTGAGCCAAGATCGCGCCACTGCACTCCAGCCTGGGCGACAGAGCGAGACTCCGTCTCAAAATAAATAAATAAATAAATAAAAATAAAAGTAAAAAAAAAAAGGAGAATCAAAGTCTCAGAATAGAATCTTGGGGAAATGTCAATGCCAGGGAAACCTTAATAGGTTTCGCCAGGCTCTGCAACTTCAAATGCCTCTTACATTTTCCCACATTCTTCCTGGTATAGATTCTGGGGAAAGAAGGGCCCAGGGTCTGGAGGATTTGAGTCACAAACACTGATGGGGCTTGGGAGAGGAAATAACAAATCAGGAGTGACAAGGTGGGACTAATGAAGAGGAATAGTAAGTGTTTAGTTGAACTTCAGGCCTAGGGCTTTTTGGAGGTTCTTCTTAGAATTTTCTTAAGCCTAAAAATTTCTAGTTTCATCTTTGGTAAGGAAAATAAACATACTTCCTTCAGTATAAAGAATTCTTGTCCATGGAACACGTACCTGGCTTTTTATTCAGTTGGCTATATGGAATAAGATGAAAGGAGAGTCCAGCATTAGCTTTATCTGGTAAAATTAAGATAAAGCATCAAATGCCCTTTGAAGTACAAATAGAATATTCATTTCTGATTCATGTTTCTTGCAAATACCTTATGTTTTGGAAGGCTTTCACACACCAACTGGGCTAAGAACAACTCCAGCTTGATCCTATGTCTGTTTTTTTATTTTTTTAATTTTAGCACTTAACACTATCAACACCTTTGTTCTCACAACTCAATTTTCTGCTTATTTTTATAGGTTTAGAGCAGAAACTTAGGAACTTTGTTATAGTGCTAAAGAAATAGATGATACTGTAATCAGGACAGGGAAGACACAGGGCAGACATAGAGCTCTCTATTACTAATAGATTTGTGTCTTGAGTGTTTACTTGGTGGCCAAATACTGTGTTTCAACCCTGGCAGGTCATCTTTATATTGTTAATTGCATTAGTTTTCTATTTCTGCATAACAAATTACCCACAAGCCTGGATTTTAAAATAAGCAGTTATCTCATGTAGTAGGCCTTAGTTCCTCATGATGTAAACTTCGTTATAAGGTTGTTTGAGTGTCCTCATGACATGGTGGCTAGCTTCCTCCAGATCGAGTGATTTAAGAAAACGAGATGGAAGCCTTGATGTCTTTTATGACCTACCTTGGAGGTCAAACACTATCATTTCTGCAACATCCCATTGGTTATACAAGTCTGTTCTGTGCAATGTGGGAGAGTACACAGGGCATGAATAGGAGGCAAAAGAGGCATACCAGGAGGCAGAGATTGTTGGGGACCATTGTGGAGGCTGGCTGCCACCGTAATGAAAACTATTTTCCCAAATAAGTATTCTCCTGGACAACTGAGATCATGAATTCCATTACAGCTATCTTATCACCAACATCACCAAGTATGCTACTTTAGGGGTATTCCAAAGAGCTGCAAAATCACTCCAGAGACACAGGTAGGTCTAGAAATAAAGATACTGTCAATAATATCACTTCAGTTATGAAGAACACAGTGCCTATGAATTTTTACTTCTGTTTTAAACGCATCCAGTGGCCTCTAAGTTGAGGACTTTAGGTCTCGTTGTGAATCAGCTTTAATGGATGGTAGTGCCAGGTAAAGTTGGGGTTCAGCAAAATAGTTAGCAAATATGTTTTCAGTAGATTGAACTTGGATAGGTACCAGTTGCTTTTAGTCAAGAATTTCTCCCCAGGAGGATTATGCCCTTGTTTCATGGAAAACAATTGCTCCATCTCCTTCTATTCCATACAACCTATAAAAGGCTACTCTATGAAAAGCATTCATGTACAAAGAGTTTCATGATCCCTTAAAATGTCTTCCCTGTTTCCCTTCCTTTCCTTTTGGGCATCCCCAAATGCCATTCCTTATTTAAATATTATTAAATTCTAGGATAACTTGTGCCAAATTGTAAACTTGGAATTAATATAGGTTGGGAACTTCATAAGATGCCTTTTACATGTCCCATTGGAGATTAATGAGGATGTGAAGCACCTAAGGGAAAGTCAAAATAGGATGCGATATAGATCAGGTTAGACCTTGGTCCATAATCTGTCTCCTGCAGCTCCGTTTGGCTGCCTGAAGGGAGTTACTCCATGTAGTGAACATGAGAATCACTGCCAGGAACCAGGGACAGGTATGGAGATCTTTCAAACTGAGTTAATTTCATCTTTCTGGATTCAGAGAAAGAAGTTGGCCTGAGAGTGTGTGGGGAGAGAAGTTGTTTTTGGAGATCACTGCTAGCTTTTATGATACTGGGTATTAAGGAATATGCTTTTGAAATTTAGACAGGAATAGTGGCTATGATCTTATTTTAACTTTCTGTTCTGTCAAATAATTTAAGTGATAGTTATATTTTAGAGCAGTTTGATTTTACCACCTGAGGAATAAATCAAGAAAAAGGGAAAATTTTAAATGGGCTATGTAGGGGGATAGCAGGCTTAACTAAATCATTAGCACTCTAGTGACTGCTTGTATTGATTCTGGAAAGTAAAGATGCAACTAAATTCACGTTAACTTCAAATTATTACCCAGAAATTTATACCTGTTTTTATATCTTTATTGACAAAATAATGCAAATGTGCCACTTAAATTCTAATGGGGACCTGACTCCTTTTTCAAGGAAATTACTGCTTATTTTGTGGGTAAAATTTGTGTGCAATTCACAGAATACATTGCCTTAGTAATTATTATGGCATATGGATAAAGTAGAAAAGTGGGAATCACGAGTGGTCCCATCTGGACCTGTGGGCCATTTAATCAAGGTCACATGTTATGTGACGACTAAATCTGGAAGTACAATTAGTAAATAGCCTTGATGTCCAGTTTTCTTCATACCATTAGACTGGCCATTCATTTATTCATTTTTAAGATAGGCAAAATATTAATATCCCTGATGTCTATTTGAGTAAACTAAATAATACTGCAGTAACAAGCAATTCTCAAATCTTATTGGTTTAAAAAGACCAAGGTTTGCTTTTTGCTTAGCCACATGTCATTCACAGGTCTGCATGGGTTTAGATCAATGTCACTTTACTCCATGATACAGACTGATGGAACAAAGTCTGTTTAAGATATTGCCTGTCTTAGGACAGAAAGAAAGGAAAGCAGCGGGAATCCATGAGCTTGCTTTTAAAGATTTTGCCTGGAAGTGTGTTACTTGAGCCCATATTTCGTTGGCCAAAGCAGGTCACTTGGCCAATCCTGGTTTCAAAATGCAGGGATGTACAATCCTCACTTATAGAGGGGCCCTGCAAGCACCCAGGCAAGCCCACTATCACTAGGGTGGGGAAAGATAATTCTCTAGGGAAGGCAGCAAATACATGAAACACTAATACAATCCACCAAACTCACTCAAGGAGTATTTGTAATGAGACTAGCATAAGATGTAAATGTGATAGTGCTTGTAAATTTGTGAGAAAAAATTATAGAGCACCGTATTTATGTCATTATTGTTATTAGTAGTAATAGACTGATAGTAATATATAAGGAACCATATGAGTTAAATATTTGTTGAATGAGAAAGCATAAGACAGTAGCTTTAAAGAGACTGTTGTCTAGAAGGGGAGATAATATATGTGCAAAAATACAAAAAAGTGCTAAAAGACAATTATAAAACTTTATGATAATTCAACAGAAGAAATAATTTCTTTTATAATTGGAGAATTTTGGAATCATTCAGGTTAGTCGGGTACATTGAACCTTTCCCCAGCAATGCTCAATGGCTAAAAACCAGCTGCAGGCTTGTTCAGGTGACTAATGATTTAATGCATTTCTGCACTTTTGAACCTAGGACATTTCCCAGGATTGGACGAGGCTGGTAAGGTGAAAGAGTAGAGGCCTGAAGATTCCAGAGAGCTAGTGACAACATCACTGAAGTGGTTGAGATCCACAGTGTGTCAGGAGGTGTTTCTAGAGAGGTACAGTAGATGGGAAATGAGAGGACAAGAATTCAGTAAGCTCCTTAACCTCCTGCCTCATTTATCAAATGGGTCTGATGAAAGTGATATATGTGAAAGCACCTGGCATAATATTGGTCAGATTGTGGTGCTTGATGATAGAATGGTGCATAAATAAATAAACAGAGGCTCTCAATCAATGTTGGGTGAATGTGAATCTGAAAAGGGCCTTTACTGAGTGGGATAATAAAGAAGGACCAAAGGAACAAATAGCATTGTAAATGAGACCAGGGTCAAAGAATTGAGCTAGCGGAAGGAATCAATAGAAGGTCATGGTCATTGCAGACTTTTTCTCTTACATATTAGGACCTCTCTTAACCTAGCTCCTCCTGTTTCACTGATGCTTTTTATTCCCTCCATGAATCTTACTGCAAATAAATCCAATGTGTGCATATACTGCACACTCACGATTAGGAGACTAGTCTCTAGCAATCTGTGACACGTTTGCTTTCCTCTTTTAAATCTGTCTGCTTACAGAAAGCATGGCATTTTCCCCCAAATCTGTTTACATCAGTTGCACCTGAAATGATGTAATTTAAATAATACATAAACAGATAACATATAAATGCAAAAAGAAGAGAACATTGTTGCCATGAAAATTTGAGTTGAATGATGTGTAGAGGTGCAATAAAATTTAATTGCTAAAAATATTGCTCTCCAAGTAGACGTGGGCGAGAAACATTGAGGACTGAAAAATAATGTTGGCCAGGCGTGGTGGCTCACACCTGTAATCCCAGCACTTTGGGAGGCTGAGGCGGACAGATCAGGAAGTGAAGAGATCGAGACCATCCTGGCCAACATGGTGAAACCCCATCTCTACTAAAAATAGAAAAATTAGCTGGGCATGGTAGCACATGCCTGTAGTCCCAGCTACTTGGGAGGCTGAGGCAGGAGAATCGCTTGAACCCGGGAGGCAGAGGTTGCAGTAAGCCAAGATCGCGTCACTGCACTCCAGCCTGGCGACAGAGCAAGACTCCATCTAAAAAAAAAAAAAAAAAAAAAAAAAGGAAAAGAAAAAAAAAAAAGAAAACTAATGTTGAAGCTCTCTACACTTGCTTTCTCCCCAGCCCCTGCATGGTAGAGCATCATAGAGAGGATAAAACTGTGGACTCTGGAGCCAGACCTGCCAGGATTGGAATCTGGCTTTACCCAGTTGGCAGCTGAGTGACCCTCAGTGCCTCAGTTCCTTATCTGTAAACTAGGGATAATCCCAATCTCATTAGGTCATTATGTGGCTGCAGTGACTTCCCTCACAAACTATTCGGGGTTAGGGAAATTTCACAGGTTAAGGGCATGGTGCTCTATAAGAGTCCTCTCACTTTAAACACCAGCCACAGGCTTGGTGTCCTCAGAGCCCCCTGGCTTCTGATGAGCTGCCTAGAAATTGGGGGTTTCTACTGTCCAATCAGCCTCAATTATTTGCTAGAATAATTCACAGAACTTAGGAAGGTGCTGTGCCAACATAACTTGGAGATATTTCAGGTTTGGTTCCAGCCCACTGCAATAAAGTGAGTCACACAAATTTTTTGGTTTCCCATTGCATATAAAAATTATGTTGACACTATATCATAGTCTATTAAGCATATAATAGCATTATGTTTAAACATGTACATACCTTAATTTTAAAAATATTTTATTATTAAAACATGCTAAAAATCATTTTCCTATGAGAAAATTAATATTGAAATTCATTTGCTGTTACTACACATACTAATATTATTATAGTTATTCAGGTCACTGATGCCTGTAGTAATAGTAATCATGGCATCATTATAATAATGGTGAGTATTGAAAGAGATGGTGAAAATGCTGTGAGCTGGTAAAATTTGATGGCTAGTAATATTTTTATCTTGTTTTCATTGTTTTTTTAAAAAATAGGTTGTATAATATTTGTTATTCAGTGATGATTTAATATAAATTAATAGCTAGCACTTATTGACTGTAAGATACATGCTGGCTTCTATTCCCAAAAAGACTAAGACGGAAACCCTAATACCTAAATCTACATCTACTCCTGCATCTATCATCTACTTAGCTATAGAATAAGTATAAAATACTGGGGCATTAAAAACGCATGCCAAAATGTCTTGTGAATATCCAAGGCTAAGAAATGGCATGCAGCACTTTCCAGATGTATTTGCCTATAGAGTCCTTTTCTATTAGAATTCCCATTAATGCCTGAAAGAACGCCAAACAGGGCAACCGCCATCCCCTACCAAACAAAAACCCCAAAAACCCCTTCCCAAAATAAAAATTATGTCTCAAAGCAGTCCCTAACCAAAGGCAAACACGGTATTCTTGATGTTCTTATGCAAAAATAGTTTGGCCTGTTTTTCAAGTAGCTGTTAATACTTTGGCTATTTCACGTTCTAGTTAATTGTTTTTGAAATACTCTTGTAGAATAGAAGTAGTATGACATAATTGTAAAAAGCGAAAATGTTAGCAGCGCTTACCAAGAATCTAATGCTGAATGAGGAAGCAAGAACACAAGAATGTTGCACAGACTGTACAAATAGATGTTCATGACTATGCCATTAAGATGTTAAATTATGTATCTATTCTTTAAGAATAAATTTTTGGAATGATACCTGTAAAAAATAATTTTAAAACCCCTTGGTTTAAAATTTTTCTTTTGCTCGAAAATTTATCTGCAAAATTAATTTATACAAAGCATCTTGTTTCCTAACAGGTTAATGGATGGAAGAGGGGGCTGTGCTTTGGAAGAAGGAGGTCTATGATCAGGACCGCTTAGCAACTTTGTGGATCAAGTTTTTCAATTTCTCTGAACCTAGCATTTCTCAGATGTAAACTAGAGATGGCAATGTCTGCTTCACAGGATTATTGTGAAAGTAAAATGAGACCAAATACATGAACTCATCTAGCACTTGCCTAGAAGACAAGACTATTATAAAGCTTCTTTAAAAATAATTTACTATTGTTATTCAAAGTCTAGAAAGCCCTGAATAATTCAATTTTCCTAAAAGTTTATCTGCTGATGATCTAGCAAGTTTGGAGTTTTTTTTTTTTTTAGTGAACTTACAGTTAACAGGGCCAAACACTGAAGGATGGTAGTGTGTCCGGAATTGGTGGGTTCTTGGTCTCACTGACTTCAAGAATGAAGCCGTGGACCCTCGCGGTGAGTGTTACAGTTCTAAAGGCGGCGTGTCCGGAGTTTGTTCCTTCTGATGTTCGGATGTGTTCGGAGTTTCTTCCTTCTGGTGGGTTCGTGGTCTCGCTGGCTCAGGAGTGAAGCTGCAGACCTTCGCGGTGAGTGTTACAGTTCTTAAGGCGGCGCGTCTGGAGTTGTTCGTTCCTCCCGGTGGGCTCGTGGTCTCGCTGGCTTCAGGAGTGAAGCTGCAGACCTTCGCGGTGAGTGTTACAGCTCATAAAAACAGTGTGGACCCAAAGAGTGAGCAGTAGCAAGATTTATTGCAAAGAGCGAAAAAACAAAGCTTCCACAGTGTGGCAGGGGACCCGAGCGGGTTGCCACTGCTGGCCGGGGCAGCCTGCTTTTATTCTCTTATCTGGCCCCACTCACATCCTGCTGATTGGTAGAGCTGAGTGGTCTGTTTTGACAGGGCGCTGATTGGTGCGTTTACCATCCCTGAGCTAGACATAAAAGTTCTCCACATCCCCATCAGATCAGTTAGATACAGAGTATGGACACAAAGGTTCCCCAAGGCCCCACCAGAGCAGCTAGATACAGAGTGTGGATTGGTGCATTCACAGACCCTGAGCTAGATACAGAATGCTGATTGGTGTATTTACAATCCCTGAGCCAGACATAAAGGCTCTCCAGGTCCCCACCAGACTCAGGAGCCCAGCTGGCCTCACCCAGTGGATCCTGCACCAGGGCTGCAGGTGGAGCTGCCTGCCAGTCCTGCGCCCTGCGCTCGCACTCCACAGCCCTTGGGTGGTCAATGGGACTGGGCGCCGTGGCGCAGGGGGTGGCGCTCGTCGGGGAGGCTCGGGCCACACAGGAGCCCATGGAGTGGGTGGGAGGCTCAGGCATGGCGGGCTGCAGGTCCCGAGCCCTGCCCCTTGCGAAGGCAGCCAAGGCCCTGTGAGAAATCGAGTGCAGCGCCGGTGGGCTGGCACTGCTGGGGGACCCAGTACACCCTCTGCAGCCGCTGGTCCAGGTGCTAAGCCCCTCATTGCCCAGGGCCGGCAGGGCCGGCCGGCTGCTCCGAGTGGGGGGCCCGCCAAGTCCACGCCCACCCGGAACTCCAGCCGGCCCGCAAGCAGGGCGCACAGCCCCGGTTCCGGCTCGCGCCTCTCCCTCCACACCTGCCCGCAAGCCGAGGGAGCTGGCTTCCGCCTTGGCCCGCCCAGAAAGGGGCTCCCACAGTGCAGTGGTGGGCTGAAGGGCTCCTCAAGTGCCACCAAAGTAGGAGCCCAGGCAGAGGAGGAGCCGAGAGCGAGCGAGGGCTGTGAGGACTGCCAGCATGCTGTCACCTCTCAGTAGGATGATGAGGTGTGAGAAAGGTAACTGAATTTTGCAATTACCGATGACTTTCAAGAGAGCAATTTTTTAGAGTGGTGAGGGTGGAGGTCTGAAGGCAGGAATGCTTGTATCACAAGGAATTCCTTTAAGATGCTGGGTGGAAAAGGAGAGAAAATGGAGCTATGGCAGAAGGCTGAAGACTTAGAAAAGGGAGTTATTCCCCCCCTCAGAAGATGACATCCTTAAGTTTCTTGAAGGTCAGCAAGAATTACGAGGAAGACAGTGGAAAGGCTACAGGTTTAATCAGATCTGTTTCCAGTTCCAGTTCAGTCCCCAAATTACAGTGTGATCGTGGGCATGATCCTTAACTTCTTCAAGTCCCTGTGGAACTTATACCTCCCCCATCTTCCTTATGACTTTAGGTTGAAGATTATTTGAAATTAAGCCTGTAAAAACACTTTGAAAATTACAGAGGATGTTATCATACTAAATAAATATGAAACAATCCTTTCAGAAGATGGTCTCTCCTTGTTCAAGATGCTTATTACCTTTATGGCTGCTGCTATGGAAATTTTGTCTATTTATGAAGCATAGGTCTGGCTCTTGGAGAAGTGTTTATTGGACTGAATTGAAGAGTGACAGCACTAACATGGCAAATGCACTTGGAGATTGCAAGGCAAATCCCTCCTCCCCATTTATAAGCTAAGAGCTCTTCCCCAGGTCTCTTTGGATATTCTACCTCACATCTTTTTTTTTTTTTTTTCAAACTTACCAACTGCTGTGCAGTCTGTCAGTTCTGTGTTCTTCATCTCACACAGTTTAATAATATCTCTCAGCAGTTTTCTGACTGAAAAACTGCCTGCTCTTTGTTTTCATCGAGGTAAAACGGTACCACATAAGGCCATTTACACAGGGAGGAAAAACGCCTGGAAACCCAATGTCAAACATGGCTTTTCGGAGCGTGTTATGCTTTGAACACTGTGGTATCAACAGTCAAAAGTTAATTTTTTTTTTTTAATTTTAAGCTGAGAGACTATAAAAAAAATCTTCTGGAGTGTGAGTTTTATTTTAATTAATTAATTAATTAATGTCATGAAGTCTTGCTCTGTTAGCCAGGCAGGAGTGCAGCGATGCAATCTCAGCCCACTGCAACATTCGCCTCCTGGGTTCGGTGATTCTTCCACCTCAGCCTCCTGAGTAGCTGGGACTATAGGTGTGCACCACCATGCCCGGCTAATTTTTGTATTTTTAGTAGAGATGGGGATTCACCATGTTGGCCAGGCTGGTCTGGAATTCCTAACCTCAAGTGATCCGCCTGTCTTGGCCTCATAAAGTGCTGGGATTACATGTGTGAGCCACTGTGCCCAGCCTGGAGTCTGAGTTGTAAATATAACTCCTTAAATTCTGATTTAGTTTATTTTTTAGCTTCTGAATTTATTTTTGGCACAGTTTGTATTACACAGGGCCAAAGGGGAAAAACAAAAGACATTTTTCAAGAATTGTAAACACTGAGCAAGAATTGTAAGCACCTTAGAAGGAAAAATTCCATACAGATTATAATAGTTTGTTCCCTGATTTAGAGATTCATTCCTCAAACAAGCATAATGCTAGACCTGAGAAGATAAACATGAACAAGGCAGCACGTATGTTATTCCCAACAAATTTTGACATATAAGAAAGTAATTGCAATTCAAGATAATGGGTGCAGAAATAGATCCGAACATATATGAAAAATTGGTTTTTGGCAAAGGTGCAAAGGCAATTCAGTAAAGAAAGGATAGTCTTTTTCAATAAATGGTGCTAGAACAATTGAATATCTATTTGGAAAAATAAAAATATTTTTTAAAAACTCAGATCGATATCTTATGCCATATTAAAAATATTAACTCAAATGCATCACAAACCTAAACATAAAACCTAAACCTATAAAATTTATAGAAGATAGAAAGCCTCTGTGATTTTGGCTTAGGCAAAGCTTTCTTATATACATAAAAGGCACAGTCCCTAAAAGAACAAACTGATAAATTTGATTCCAGATTCAGAGTATCATTATATAGTATGTGTAGGCTTAATATTTTAAGAAACTGCCATATTGTTTTTCAAAGTGGTTGTACCATTTTACATTCCCATAGCAGTATATGAGAGTTTAGTTCCTTCGTGTTATTGCCAAAAATTTTTATGCTTAGTCTTTTCAAATTTTAGCCATTCTAATTGATGTGTAGTGGTATATCACTGTGGTTCCATTTTGCATTTCCCTAATAACTCATGATATTCAGCATCTTTTTATGAACAAATTTTCATCTATATAAATTCTCTAACATCTCATGTACCCTATGAATATATACACCTTCTGTGTGCCCACAAAAATTAAAAATAAAAATAAAATCTAGTGGTGGCATAAGGGAGAGTCAGGGGAATCGTGTAAGGGGAATCGTGTAAGGGGGAGAGGCAGCCAGTGGTCAGTTGAGAGGATTAAATGGCAGCACCTCACATACTGCTTTCCAGATTGGAGGCTTTAACAAGTTGGTAGAAACTGCTACCAATATAAAGTCCAGGGCTCAGAGGGTCAGTATGATAGGATGATTTTTTGTTTTCTTATTAGGCTTTAGTATTTATTTTTTTTTTTTACAGCTTGATTGGGATAAAATTGACCTACAACAAATTACACACACCTAGGTACATTTGACACATGTGTGCACCTGTGAAATCATCACTACAATCAAGAAAATGAACATATCTACCACCCTAAACATTTTCTTGTGTAGCCTTTCCCTTTTCTCTTTTCCTTTTCTTTCTTTATCGTTCCTTCCCTTCTTCCCTCCCTCCCTTCCCTCCATCCCTCCCTCCCTCCCTCCCTTCCTCTCTCCCTCCCTCTCTCTCTCCCTCCTCATTCAGGTAAATAGCAAGGAGTGCAGCTGCTGAATTTGATGTATGGGTATGTTTAGTTTTGTAAGAAACATCTACACTGTCTTCCAAAGTGGCTATAAGATTTTGCATTCCCACAAGAAATAAATAAGAGTTCCTGTTATTCCACATTTTGCCAGCATTTGCTGTTGTCAGTGTTTTGGATTTTCACCATTATAATAGGTGGGTAGTGGTATCTCATTGTTGTTTTAATTTACAATTCCCTGTCACTTATGTATTAGTCATGGTTCTCTAGAGGGACAGAACTAATAGGATAGAGGTATATATGAAAGGGAGTTTATTAAGGAGTGTTGATTCACATGATCACAAGGTGAAGTCCCACAATAGGCTGTCTGCAAGCTGAGGAGCAAGGAAGCCAGCCCCGGTTCCAAAACCTCAAAAGTAGGGAGGCTAACAGTACAGCCTTCACTCTGTGGCCAAAGTCCCAAGAGCCCCTGGAAAACAACTGGTGTAGGTCCAAGAGTCCAAAAGCTGAAGAACTTGGAGTCTGATGTTTGAGGACAGGAAGCATCCAGCACAGGAGAAAGATGAAGGCCAGAAGACTCAGCAAGTCCGCTCTTTCCAGCTTCTTCTGCTTGCTTTTTGTTAGCTATGCTGACAGCTGATTAGATGGTGCCCACCCAGATTAAGGTTTGGTCTGCCTCTCCCAGTCCACTGACTCAAATGTTAATCTCCTTTGTCAACACCCTCACTGACACACCCAGGAACAATACTTTGCATCCTTCAATCTAATGAAGTTGACACTCAATATTAACCATCACAAGCCCACCCCTTGTGAACTTGAACCCATAGACATCCCCTAAAATCATACATAATCTTCAAATAAAGACAATTAGGTCATAATTATGCCGAACATGATACAGCTATCCTTTGTACAACCAGAAATGCAATAAACCTAAATGCTCTTACATAAAGGTAACAACTCTTAAATGCTGAAATGAAGTCAATAAATCTTATGTCACATGATAAAGGAAAAAGAAAGGAAATACAATGAAGACATTTTCTTAATACAAGTGTATACATGCACGAACATGTTTTTAACAAAATAAGGAGGAAAACTCATGACAATGACAGTCCTCATTTCTGTAACTTGTCACATTGTGGTAGCTGGTACTGATGACTACCTTTTTTGACTATCCATTCTGTATCATTCTGTATTCCGCTTGCCTTCAGCAAGCACCTCAGCAGGTTGTGGTTTTTTTACCTGGTAGAGTGACCCAAATGTTCATTCCTGAAGGGCCTGGACCATTTGTAGGTATGCCTGGATTGGGTTGTTGTAGTTTCTCATTGACCTTAATCACAAGGCATGATAATACTAACAGATGCCCTAAGGGATCTCTTGTATTCCATGCAAACTCTTCCTTACCTCCATTGTGGAGTAGTAGACTGATTTCATCTTGATAGTCTGGGTCAATCATCCCAGCCAACATTGTAACTCCTTTCTTAGCCTGTTGACTTAATGGTAGGAGGAGACCAAAGTGGCCAGGTGGCAATCTTAACTTCCAGTTTAAAGGAATCGTTGTGTCTCCTGGTGGCAGCATTCCTCCTTCTGAAACTAAGACCTCTAGGCCAGTAGAACGTAATGTCGCAGGAACAGGAAGCAAAAGTTTTGCTAGTGGGTCACTAGGGGTGATGGTGAATGGTGCCACTTCCACTTCCACCCCTTGATTCCTCAACCCATGAATTCTGGCTATGGGAGAAATAGTACCATATATTGGATGCTGATTCAGGGCATACACAGCCTTCTGGAGAACTTTGTCCCAGCCCTGCAAGGTATTGTCACCTAGTTTGTGTTGTAATTGTGATTTCAAAAGGCCATTCCAGCATTCTCTCAATCCAGCTGCTTCAGGATAATGGGGAACATGGTAAGACCAGTGAATTCCATGACCATAACCTCACTGCCACACTTCTTTAGCTGTAAAGTGAGTGCCTTGGTCAGAGGCAATGCTGTGTGGAATACCATGATGGTGGATAAGTCATTCCATGAATCCATGGATGGTAGTCTTGGCAAACCCATAGCTGGAGTAAGTGTGTATTCCAGTGAGGACAAACCATTGCCCTTTCCATGATGGAAAAGGTCCAGTATAATCAACCTGCCACCAAGTAGCTGGCTGACCACCCCGAGGTATGGTGCCATATCGAGGGCTCAGTGTTGGTAACTGCTGCTGGCAAATTGGGCACTCAGTTTTGGCTGTAGCCAGGTGAGTCTTGGTTAGTGGAAGTCCATGTTGCTGAGCCCATGCATAACCTCCATCCCACTTTGTTCATGGGCCCGCTGGGCGATGACAAGGGTGGCTGGCAAAAGAGGCTGAGTAGTGTCCACAGAATGAGTTATCCTATCGACTTGACTATTAAAATCCTCTTCTGCTGAGGTCATCTGTTGGTGAGCACTCACATGGGATACAAATACCTTCACAGTTTTTGGCCACTCAGAGAGTAGCCATTACTGTAAGTTTCCTGAGGCCTCCCAAGCCATGCTGAACTATGAATCAATTAAACCTCTTTCATTTATAAATTATCCACTCTCAGGTATGTCATTATAGCAGCATGAGAATGGACTAATACAGTAAATTAGTACCATAGAGAGGGGTGCTGCTATAAACATAAGCAAAAAATATGGAAGCCACTTTGGGAAATGGAGTAAAGGTCACTCTTGCTATGCAAAGAGACTGGTGGCATTTTGCCATGGCGCTAGAGATCTGCGGCACTTTGAACTTGAAAGAGATGATTTAGGGTATCTGGCAGAGGAAATTTCTAAGTGGCAAAGTGTTCAAGGGAAGCAGAGAGTAAAAGTTTAGAAAATTTGCAGCATGATGATGCAATAGAAAAGAAAAACCCTTTTCTGGGAAGAAATTCAAGCCAGCTGCAGAAATTTGCATAAGTAATGAAGAACCAATTGCTAGTCACTAAGATAATGGGGAAAATATCTCCAGGGCATGTCAGGGACCTTCACAGAAGCCCCTCCCATCACAAGCTGGGAAGCCTAGGAGGGAAAAATGGTTTCATGGGCCAGGTCCAGGGTCCCACTGCTGAGTGCAGCCTAGGGACTTGGTGCCCTGCATCCCAGCTGTTCCAGCTGTGGCTAAAACGGACAATGGTACAGCTCAAGCTGTAGCCTTGGAGGGTGCAAGCCCCAAGCCTTGGCAACTTCCATGTGGTGTTGAGCCTGCAGATACATAGAAGTCAAGAATTGAGGTTTGGGAACTTCTGCCTAGATTTCACAAGATGTATGGAAACATATGGATCCCCAGGCAGAAGTTTGCTGCAGGAGCAGGGCTGTCGTTGAGAACCTCTGCTATGGTAGTGTGGAAGGGAAATGTGAAATGGGAGCCCCCACAGAGAGTCTCCACTGGGGCACTACCTCATGGATCTGTGAGAAGAGGGCCACCATCCTCTGGACCTTAGAATAGTAGATCCAACAACAACTTGCACCATGCACCTGGAAAAGCCACAGACAGCCAACACCAGCCAGTGAAAGCATCCAGGGGTGGGGCTGTACCCTGCAAAGCCACAGAGGTGGAGCTGCCCAAGGCTGTGGCAGCCCACTTCTTGCATCAGCATGACCTGAATGTGAGACATGGAGTCAAAATAGATCATTTTGGAACTTAAAGGTTTAATGACCCCTATTGGATTTTGGACTTGCATTGGGCCTATAGCCCTTTGATTTTGGCCAATTTCCCCCATTTGGAATGGGTGTATTTATGCAATACCTGTACCCCCATTGTATCCAGGAAGTAACTAACTTGCTTTTGATTTTATATTCTCATAGGCGAGAGGAACTTGCCTTGTCTTAGATGAGACTTTGGAGTTGGACTTTTGGCTTAATGCTGGAATGAGTTAAGATTTTGGCAGACTGCTGGAAGGGCATGATTATGTTTTGAAATGTGAGGACATGAGATTTGGGAGGGGCCAGGGGCAGAATGATATGGTTTGGCTGTGTTCCCACCCAAATCTCATCTTAGACTTTAGTTCCCATAATTCCCCTGTGTTGTGGGAGGGACCTGGTGGGAGGTAATTAAATCATAGGGGCAGTTACCTTCATACTATTACCATGATAGTGAATGAGTTGTCTTGAGATCTGATGGCTTTGTAAGGAGCTTTTTCTCCCACATCACTCTACACTTCTCCTTGTTGCTGCCATGTGAAGAAGGATATGTTTGCACCCCCTTCCACCATGATTGTATGTTTCCCAAGGCCTCCCCAGCCGTGCTGAACTGTGGAGTCAATAAAACCTTTTTCTTTTATAAATTACCTAGTCTCAGGTTTGTCCTTATAGCAGTGTGAGAACATACTCATACGCCAATTTTTTTTTGTCACCAATTTTCCAATCATCCTTCTCCTAAGTCCCTGACATCCAGCCAAACCATTGGTTATAGCCCATGAATTAGTATTCACTTGCATATCTGGCCATTCCTCCTTCCAAGCAAAGTGTACAACCAGGTGCACTGCTCAAAGTTCTGCCCACTGGGAAGATTTCTCTTCACCACTGTCCTTCAGGAATGTCCTAGAAAGGGGCTGTAGTGCTGCAGTTGTCTGCTTTCAGGTGGTGTCTGCATATTGTGCAGAACCATCTCTGAACAAAGGCCTAGTCTTCTCTTCCTCTGTCAACGATCAGAGGGAAATCCTCATGAGGCCATCAGTGCAGGCTGGGGGAGAGAAGGCAGAGTGGCAGAGTAGAGACCATGGACATTTGAGCCATTTCCTCACGCAACTTACTTGTGCCTTCAGGACCTGTTCAAGCCCAGTTACATGTATAAAACTTCCATTTGATGATGGAATGCCGCTGTGCATGCCCAACTTTATGGCTAGATGGGTCAGAAAGCACCCAATTCATGATAGGCAGTTCAGGTCACATGGTGACTGGATGACCCTTAGTCAAACGTTCAGTTACTACCAAAGCCCAGTAACAGGCTAAGAGCTGTCTCTCAAGAGAAGAGTAGTTATCTACAGAGGATGGCAGGGCCTTGCTCCAAAATTCTAGAGGCCTCCACTGTGGTTCACCTGTGAGGGCCTGCCAAAGGCTCCAAACAACATCCCTATCTGCCACTGACACCTCAAGCGTGATTGGATCTGCTGGGTCATATGGCCCAAGTGGCAGAACAGCTTGCACAGCACCCTGGACCTGTTGCAGAGCCTTGTCCTGTTCTGGACCCCACTCAAAATTGGTAGCCTTTTGGGTCACTTGATAAATGGGTTGGAGTAACACACCCAATTGAGGAATATGTTGCCTCCAGAATCAATAGGCCCACTAGGCACCTGCCTCTTTCTTGGTTGTAGGAAGTACCAAATGCAAAAACTTATCCTTCACTTTAGGAGAAATATTTCGACAGGCCCCACATCACTGGACTCCCTAGAAATTTCACTGAGGTATAAGGCCCCTAAATTTTAGTTGGATTTATTTCCCATCCCATGGCACACAAATGTCTCACCAATAAGTACAGTGTGTTTGTTGCTTCTTGCTCACTAGGTCCAATCAGCATAATGTCATTAATGTAATGGACCAGTGTGGTATCTTGTGGAAGGGAAAAGTGATCAAGATCCCTCTGAACAAGATTATGACACAAAACTGGAGAGGACAGTGAAGGTATATTGCTGGCCTTGCCAGCTGAAGGCAAATTGCTTCTGGTGGGCCTTATGGACAGGAATGCAGAAAAAACCATCTGCCAAATCAATGGCTGTATACCAGGTACCAGGAGATGGGTTAATTTGCTCAAGCAATGAAACCACATCTGGCAGAGCAGCTGCAATTGGAATCACCACTTGGTTAAACTTACGATAATCCGGTGTCATTCTCCAAGATCCACTTGTCTTCTGCATAGGTCAAAAAGGAGAGTTGAATGAGGATGTGGTGGAAATCACCACCTCTGCGTCTTTCAAGTCCTTGATGGTGGCACTAATCTCTGCAATCCCTTCTGGGATGTGATACTGTTTTTGGTTTACTATTTTCCTAGGTAAAGGTAGCTCTAATGGCTTCCATTTGGCCTTTCCCACCATAATAGTGTTCACCCTATAAGTCAGGGAGCCAATGTGGGGGTTCTGCCAGCTGCTAAGTATGTCTATGCCAGTTATGCATTCTGGAACTGGGGAAATGACCACAGGATGAGTCCGGGGATGCACTGGAGCCACTGTAAGCCTCCTTAAGTCCCTACTTTAACTGGAGGACCACAGTGACGTTTTGGGTCCCCTGGAATCAACATCAGCTCAGAGCCAGTGCCAAGAGGTCTGATTATTCCTCTTTCCCCAATGCAAAGTTACCCTGGTAAAAGGCCAGAGGTCTCCCTGGGGAAGGACGGGAGAAATATTAACAGTATAAATTGTCAGTAGCATAGTGGGGTCCTTCCTCAAGTGGACCTGAACCCCCTTCATTCAAGGGATTCTGGGTCTGTAAACTGGTTCATGTCTGAAAATTGATTGAGAGGCTGTGATTCTCTATTTTTATAATTCAAATTAATCTTTTGTCCACTACATCTGAAAGTTTTCTGCTTATACAAATTAAGTAAGAATGCAGTACCCAGCACTTTGGGAGGCCAAGACAGGCAGATCACGAGGTCAGGAGATCGAGACCATCCTGGCTAACACTGCGAAACCCTGTCGCTACTAAAAATACAAAAAAATTAGCTGGGTGTGGTGGCGGGCGCCTGTAGCCCCAGCTGCTCAGGAGGCTGAGGTAGGAGAATGTTG
Source organism: Nomascus leucogenys (assembly GCF_006542625.1). Taxonomy (NCBI): domain Eukaryota; kingdom Metazoa; phylum Chordata; class Mammalia; order Primates; family Hylobatidae; genus Nomascus; species Nomascus leucogenys. The sequence goes on along the minus strand of NC_044389.1, from coordinate 22,235,205 downwards.
TGGGGGAGGCAGAGCTTGCAGTGAGCCGAGAAAGCGCCACTGCACTCCAGCCAGGGTGACAGAGCAAGACTCCGTCAAGAAAGAAAGGAAGGAAGGAAGGAAGGAAGGAAGGAAGGAAGGAAGGAAGGAAGGAAGGAAGGGGAAAAAGAAAGCAAGCAGTAGGCTCTTTTAGGAACACTGTGATTACTTAGCCAATGCTAGAGCTCTATACTAAGTCAGACTATTTTCATTGCTGCTCTGCCTCTGCTGTTCATTACAGTAACTACGCCCACCTTGCTTTCGATGGTTGAGTGCTGCCACTTGGCCTCTGCCACCTTGGGATCCAATTATTTTCATTTCATTAAAATTTTATAGCTGAGTGACTGAGGTTCCCACCGTCAGATCTGGCATACAGAGAAGAGCAATCATAGAGCTCTTCAAAGATGCAGTTGCTCCCCTCTCAATCGATTTTACAAAATATTGGTGAAGGGTATGTCTTCTGGACCCTCCCAGCAGGGATGAGTAGGTCTAAAATGACAAATCCACCCTATCATCTCAACCTCCTTAAGCCTTTGGATTTCTTCCTCTACATTAAACCAAGGGAGATCAGGCATTTTTAGCTCGCTCACAGTGGGCTATCTTTTGATCCATGTTTCATCTAACCAAACAAGTAAACTATTAGCATATTTTTTAAACTCCCTGCACTGCAACATTAAATACCTAATCCCTGCTCAGTGGGCCCCTATCAATAAATTCAGCCTGATCCAATTTATGGATCCACCATTATCCCACACCCTTAATATCCATTCCCATGCCTGTTCTCCAAATTTCTGCTTATATAAATTAGAAAACTCAAGTTGTTTTTTTGGAATGTAGTGCACCTCCTCATGGATCACACTCTGAACCTCACCTCTAGGGGCCTGCAGGGATTTGAGTCTAGTTATAGGTCTAGAAGCAATAAGGGGTGTTGGGGGTGGGTCCTGAGGAGAATCAACATTGTTTTGCCTGGCAACTACCTCAAGGGAGGCCTCAGGTGGTGCATGGTTAATCTCCATGTTACCACCACTGGGAGTTTGGAGGCTGTTTCCTCTGGCAAAAAAGTCTCATCAGAATTTAGGAGCCCAGTGACCACAGCCATATCGGGTCCTCCCACACATACCCATTTCAAGTTGTAGGGTCCCATTCTTTTCCAAACAATGCACTCATTTTAACAGTAGACACCTGGTGAGGCTGTGCATGAACCTTTCATTGCAGGTCAGCCACTCGCATGATAAAAGCTTGTGTCTGATTTTCCACAATTTCAGCTCCTTCTCTACAAGAGATAAGACTCTCACTCAGGGCAATCTTAGAAAATTTGAGGCTCAGTATGTGCCTCTGGTGCTAGGAGTTGGAATCCCTGAGTTCATTGGTTTTTTCATCACTTTGTCCAGTGATCTTAGGAGCAACCAACCAACTTCATTATATTCCTTGGCTCTCCACATATGGTCAAAGGTATTATATATAAACTCACTAAACTCCTTATATTTCATAAGCAGTGAGTCTGGAGTATTTAATGCATTTATTTCACATAACTCTCTAGACAGTTCATGGTGAAAGACTATCTGTGTTCTCCATATTATTAGAAGTAAAGTCCTTAGCATTTTGGGGTCTAATCAGATTAAGCGGCCAACTCCAGAAACCCCAAAACCAACTAAAGAAATTCATCCTTAAAATTCTGTTCCTGTAGAATCACTCCTGGTACCAAAATCTGTATTAGTCAGGGTCCTCTCAAGGGACAGGACTAATAGGGTAGATGTATATATGAAGGGGACTTTATTAAGGAGTATCGACTCACATGATCACAAGGTGAGGCCCCACAAAAGGCCGTCTGCAAGCTGAGAAGCAAGGAAGCCAGTCTGAGTCCAAAACCTCAAAAGGAGGGCTCAGTCCAAGACCCAAAACCTCAGAAGATAGTGCAGCCTTCGGTCTCTGGTCGAAGGCCCGAGGACCCGTGGCAAACCACTGGTGTAAGTCCAAGAGTCCAAAAACTGAAGAACTTGATGTCCGATGTTTGAGGGCAGAAAGCATCCAGCATGGGACAAAGATGAAGTTCAGCAGACTCAGCAAGTCTGCTCCTTCCAACTTCTTCTGCCTGCTTTTTTTTTTTTTTAGCTATGCTGGCAGCTGATTAGATGGTGCTCACCCAGATTGAGGGTGGGTCTGCCTCTCCCAGTCCAATGACTCAAATGTTAATATCCTATACCAACATTCTCACAGACACATCCAGGAACAATACTTTTTGCATCCTTTGATCCAATCAAGTTGACACTCAATATTAACCATCACAACTTATGATGTTGAGTATGTAATCATTTGCTTGTTTGTCATGTGTACATCTTTTTTGGTGAGGTGTCTGATGAGACCTCTTGCATGTTTTTAATGGGTTTGTTTCCTTTCATAATGTTGTTTTTAAGGGTTCTTTGCATATTTTGGATAACAGTCCTTTATCAGATATGTGCTTCGCAAATATATTCTCCCAGTTTGTAATTTGTCTTCTCATTCTCTTGACAGGCGACTTCCAGACAGCATACATTTTAAATATTACTAGAGTTGAATTTATTAATTCTTTCTTTCATGGATCATGACTTTGGTTTTATAACTAGAAAAGTCACTGGCAAATCCAGGATCATCTAGATTACCCTTTACGTTATCTTCTAGAATTTTTTTTTTTTTTTTTTTGAGACGGGGTCTCTCTCTGTCACCCAGGCTAGAGTGCCATGACATGATCTTGGCTTGCTGTAGCCTCTGCCTCTCAGGTTCAAGTGATTCTCGTGCCTCAACCTCCTGAGTTGCTGGGATTACAGGCGTGCACCACCACACCTGGCTAATTTTTGTATTTTCAGTAGAGAGGGGGTTTCACAGTGTTGCCCAGGCTGGTCTGAAACTCCTGACCTCAAGTGATCTGCCTGCCTCGGCCTCTCAAAGTGCAGGGATTACAGGTGTAAGCCACCATGCCCAGCTAGTTTTTATTTTTAAGGGACAGGGTCTTGCTCTGTTGTTGAGGTTGGAGTGCAGTGGTGTGATCATAGCTCATGGCAGCCTTGACCTCCTGGGCTCAAGCAATCCTGCTGCCTCAGCCTCTCAAGTAGCTAGGACTACAGCACGCACAACCACACCTAGGTACATTCTTTTTCCTTTCTTTTGTAGAGATTGGGTCCCACTACGTTGTGCAGACTGGTAGCCAACTTCTGGCCTCAAGCCATCCTCTGGCCTTCCAAAGTGCTGAGATTACAGGTGTGAGCCCCTGCACCTATAATTCATCTTAATTTTTGCAAAGGGTGTAAGGTCTGTGTCCAAATTCATTTTGGAGATATGTCTATTCAGTTGTTCCAAAACCATTTGTTGAAACGATTATCTTTGCTTATTGTATTGCCTTTGTTCCTCTGTCAAAGAGCAGTTAATTCTATTTATGTGGGTCTATTGCTGGACTCTCTATTATGTTCCACTGATGGATTTTTATATATATATTCTTTCACCAATATCATACTGTCTTGATTATTGCAGCATTATAGTATGTCTTAAAGTAAGGTACTGCTAGTCCTCTGACTATTCTTTTCCTTCGATATCTTGTTAGCTACTCTGGGGTCTTTTGTCTTTCCATAGAAACTTTAGAATCAGTTTGTTGATATCCACAGAATTATCTACTCTGGGGTCTTTTGTCTTTCCACAGAAACTTTTGAATCAGTTTGTTGATATCCACAGAATTAACTGGTTGGGATTTTTATTGGGATTTCATTGAATCTACAAAGTTGGGAAGAATTGACAGCTTGACAATTTTGAGTCTTCCTATCCATGAAGATAGAATATTACTCCATTTATTTGGTCCTTCGTTGATTTCAGGCCTTTAAAATATATATTAGAGACCAGGTGCCGTGGTTCAGGCCTGTAATCCCAGCACTTTGGGAGGCCAAGGAAGGCAGATTGCTTGAGCCCAGGAGTTTGAGACCAGCCTGGCCAACAAAGTAAAACCCATCTCTACTAAAAATACAAAAATTAGCTGGGCATCGTGGTGCACGCCTGTAGTCCCAGCTACTCAGGAGGCTGAGGCAGGAGAATTACTTAAAAGTGGGAGGCAGAGTTTGCAGTTAGCCAAGATCATGGCACTGCCCTCCAGCCTGGGCAACAGAGTGAGATTCTGTCTCAAAAAAAAAAGTATATATATATGTATTTGTTTATATGTATACAATGTGTCATGATTAAATTAAGCTAATTAACATATCCATCACCTTGAATACCTATCATTTTTTGGTGAGACATTTGAAATTTACTCTTATTTTGAAATATATAATATATTATTATTGACTATGGTCACCCTGCTGTGCAATAGATCTCAAAAGCTATTCCTCTTGTCTTTCTGAAGCTATTTCTCCTGACTTTCTTTTTTTATATCATTTGACTAACTACTCCCCATTCCCTCCTTCCCCATCCTGCAGTCTCCATTAACAATTCTCTGTTAATCAGTCTCTGTTCATCAATTCTCTATTAAACAGTCTCTGTTAATCATTCTAACAGGTATGAGGTAATATCTCCTTGTAATTTTAATTTGCATTTTCCTAATGATTAGTTATTCAGAGCATTTTTTCATATACCTATTGGCCATTCTTCTTTTAAGAAATGTCTTTTCAGGTCTATTGCTCATTTTTAAATTGTGTTATTTGTTTTCTTGCTATTGAATTGTTGGAGTTCCTTATATATTTTGGATAGTAACCCCTTATCAGGTGTATGGTTTGCAAATATTTTCTTTCATTCTATGGGTTGTCTTTTCACTTTGCTAATTGTTTTGATTGCTCTGCATAATCCTTTTAGTTTGATTCCATCTGATTTGTCTATTTTTGCTTTTATTGACTGTGCTTTTGGGATCATATCCAAAAAATCATTACCCAGATCAGTACAGTGGACCTTTCCCCCCTGTGTTTTCTTCTAAGACTTTTACAGCTTCAGATCTTATATTTAAGTATTTAATCCACTTTGACTTGAATTTTGTATACTGTGTAAGGTAAGAGTCTAATTTCATTTTTCTGCATGTGGACATTCAGTTTTCCCAACGCTATTTATTGAAGAGACTGTTCTTTCTCCATTGCGTGTTCTTGGCATCTTTGTAAAAAAATCAATTGACCATAAATGCAGCATGGGAGAAAGATGAAGGCCAGAAGACTCAGCAAGTCTGCTCTTTCCAACTTCTGCCTGCTTTTCTCTAACTGTACTGGCAGCTGATTAGCTGGGTTTATTTCTGGGTTTTCTATCTGTTCCATTGGTCTGTGTGTCTGTTTTTGTGCCAGCACCGTGCTTCTTTGGTTACAATCATTTCATAATATGTTTTGAAGTCAGGGAGTGCGATGCCGCCGTCTTTGTTCATTTTGCTTAAGTTGTTTTGGCTATTGTATCAGTCCGTTCTCACTCCACTATAAAGAACTACCTGAGACTGAGTAATTTATGAAGAAGAGGTTTAATTAACTCACAGTTCTGCAGGCTTACTAGGAAGCATGACTAGGAGGCCTCAGGAACTTACAATCATGACAGAAGGCGAAGGGGAAGCATGCACATCTTCACAGTCATGGAGCAAGAGAAAGAATGGAGGGGGAGTGCCACACTTCCACACACCCTCTGAAGCAACAGCCCAACCTTGGCCCCTTTTAGCCACCGCTGGGCTGGAGCTGCTGGGATACAGGGCAACAAGTCCTGAGGCTGCACAGAACAGCAGCTGGGGGCGCTAGGCCCAGCCCATGACACCATTTTTCGCTCCTATGCCTCAGGGCCTGTGATGGGAGAGGCTGCTGTGAAGATCTCCGACACGCCCTGGAGACATTTTCCCCATTGGCTTTTCATTGCTTATGCAAATTTCTGCAGCTGGTTTGTATTAGCCAAGTATTTTTTTTTTTTTTTTTGGAGACAGAGTCTCGCTCTGTCGCCCAGGCTGGAGTGCAGTGGCGCGATCTCGGCTCACTGCAAGCTCCGCCTCCCAGGTTCACGCCATTCTCCTGCCTCAGCCTCTCCGAGTAGCTGGGACTACAGGCGCCCGCCACCACGCCAGGCTAATTTTTTGTATTTTTTTTTAGTAGAGACAGGGTTTCACCGTGGTCTCGATCTCCTGACCTCGTGATCCGCCCACCTCGGCCTCCCAAAGTGCTGGGATTACAAGCATGAGCCACCCCGTACAATGTCAAAACGGAGTAGTGAGAGGGGACATCCTTGCTTTTTTCCGATCTTAGTGGGAAAGCTTCTAATTCTCACCATTAAGTGTGATGTTAGCTGTAGATTTTTTGCAGATTTTTTTTTTATTAAGTTGAGAAAGTTTCTTCTCTTCAAGTTTGCAGAGTTTTTAATCATAAATAGGTGCTGGACTTTGTCAAATGCTTTTTCTGCATTTATTGATATGATCATTGGTTTTTCTCTTTCAGCCTGCTGATGTGATAGATTTATTATTATTATCTGAGATAGGGTCTTTCTCTGTCGTCCAGCCTTGAGTGGAGTGGCATGATCATGGCTCACTGCAATGTTGACCTCTTGGAGTCAAGTGATTCTCCTACCTTAGCCTCCTGAGTAGCTGGGACCACAGGCCTATGCCACCGTGCCCAGACAATTTTTTTTTTTCTTGGAGACAAAGTCTCACTATGTTGCTCAGGCTGGTCTTAAACTCCTGGGCTCAAGAGATTCTCTGGCCTTGGCCTCCCAAAGTGCTGGGATTATAGGTGTGAGCCACAGAGACTGACCAGATAGGTGATGTTAATTGATTTTTGAATGTTGAACCAGGCTTGCATGCTTGGAATAAATTTGACTTGATCATGGTGTATGATGGTATTTTTTTCTTTTATAAATTTCATTCTAATTGTTTGTTGCTAGTATATAGAAATACATTTGATTCTTGTCTGCTGATCTTGTGTATTGATCCTGTAAACGTGCTAAACTAATCTATCAGTTCTAGTAACTTTTAAAAGAGTCCATTGGATTTTCTATGTAGAGAATTATGTCAGTACTGGTGAGTACTCAGCTGAAGACTTGAGTGAGATGTATTATCTTAGATCTTCAGAGCTCTCTTTCTGTTCCTCTCTCCCCTTTATGGTACTGTACTAGCTGTGTTAGCCTCCCATGCTCCCAACTCTGTCTTAAATCAGGGGCATTAACGAGCCCCATCTGGGTCCCTGAATTCTAAACCATGATCTGGAAATGCTCTTTAGGTATAAGGTCACAGAGCTCACCTCATTTCTTACTCGTCCCTCAGGATCACTGTCTTTCATTACCTGACATCTAATGTCTTGAAAATAATTGTTTCATATATTTTGTCTGTTTTTTTAAGGGAAGCACTATATTTTGTGTATGTGGTGTAAGTTATTCAATTATTCTCCTATTGATGGGTATTTAGGTTGTTTCTTTTTTTTTACTTTAGGAGTGAGATGTCTTGAATGTCCTTCAAATATTATCTAAATTGCACTGAACTTTGCCCAAACAATGAATACTTATTGTGATACTTACAATTCTATAAAACATAGGAAAATCGAGTGCCTAACATATACCAGAACTGTATTAAGCAATGTATATAATTCCATTGAGAATTCTTATTTAAAGGTAAGATGTTGAAAATAATTACAGCATAAAGTTAAAGAATGAGAATTCATAGTCACACTGAGCTTATTCTAAGTCCTAAAAAGAATTAGACATTCTGGTTAAATGACATTTTTGGACACCTGAAAGGTAAAATATTGAGCTAAAGTACAATGTGATCTCAACCTAATTATATGAAAATCCTGAAAATCATATTATATATTTTCTAACTTTAAGGAATAACATTAAATAATTTAACATCTTGATAATTCCAAAACATCCTTATAAATATAAACATTTATATTCTGCTGTAGATGTGGAACGTTGAGATGAATCAGTATTGACAAATGCCTTTAGGGTTATAGAAGTAGAATGATCATGTGTTTTAGCTGACTAAATGGTGGAATGATTATTTTCTTCCTAGTAACCTCATAGTGAATGTTTTAACTTTAGCTCTATATCAGTTATCAGAGTCTGTGTGTTCAGAGTGTTTTATATTCATGTGACTTTATTCCCTTGGATTATTAGTTCCTGGAGGGCAGGGACACTGTGTTCTTTATGTTTTTAAACCCCAAAGCACGTGGATAAGTATTGGATATGATTAATTAAATCAGGCACTCAAAGGACTCAGAAGGGTAAGAAATGTCAAACCCCTCTTGGATAAGTTGGGATATAATTAAATACATAATTTTAAGAACAATATTGGAAATACTAACAGTCCAATATTAGAGCAAGAAAAACAGTCTACATCTTAATTGAAAATTTCCCTCTGTACATGTGGGGAGTGTAGTGATGTGTATGTACATGGACCTGCAAGAATGCAAAAAGAGAGACAGAAATGAATAAAGTAGAAAAAGGAATCTTTCCAGTAATGCTAAGGATGAAGGATAAGTTTTACCTTTTGGAAAAGGAAGAGGAAAAAGCTTCTTTATGTTTCAGAAGAAAGAGGAAAAAAGCTGAGGCTTGAGTGTTTTGTGTCCACTTTCCCATCCAATGTGTTTTCATGAAGCCAATGAAAGAGTGAAATCCTTAAAAGTATTTAATTAAACAAATACATATATTAAGCACTTACCATTTGATTATCACTTTGCTAGGGAAATTCAGAATCTACTTTTTGTGTGTTTATTGTCTAACCATAGTATATTTCCCCTGAAGTGAAACTTTCCTTTGGGGTCAAGAAGTTAAACTCCAACAAAGATTACTTGGAAATTAAACTGTAAGGCACTTCTCCAAGTCTTTTCTTCACGCTATAAATCGTTCTGGCTTTGGCCATTTGAAAACTGAATATGGAAAAAGAATGATAGCAAGCTGCTAGTTTGAGAAAGAGAACTTTTAGGAATATTTGGATATACCTTTGCAGAATTAACTTCTGCATTTAAAATTTTATTTATAATTTATGATTGCTACTCCTGCCCACTTTCCAAGCAAGGTAAAACTGAGAATGAAATATTTGTCTTCCTCTTGTCTCTTATGTGTATTGAAACAGTTGTATCATGAAATTGAGAAGTACAAAGCAGGGCTGGATCTTTATTTTCTATGGGGATGGCTTATGCATCCCAGAGAGTGGTTTGAAGTAGGTTATGGGAAAGGTGTGCCACAGAAGGAAAAAAGCATATTGAGAAGCATGTCAATATTTTTTCCACGCTTTTGGCTGCATAGTTTGGCAAAAAAAAAAAAAAAACAAAACAAAAGATCTTAGAAAAATAATAGAGAATACTGCACTCAATACTGTTTTTCTAATCTGCTAACTTCTTAATGCAAAAGATTCTATTTTAGAATACATCTTTCCATAACAAGTTTTCTTCCCTGATACATTTGGTGTGTGGTTAATTTTATAAATTACTTAAAATGTAGCATCTGTTTTGGTAACTCATTGAAGCCATTTGGTAACAATTGAATCTAGGCCTTCAAGAAAAGGATAAGAAAGACAGGGTGGAATAAGAAAAAGTACCTCAAATGATGGAAATTGTTTATTTCGAATGTCGTATTTCTGTTACAACACATTCAAATAGGCATATCCAGATTTTGATCTTCTGAAAAAGTTATGGAGAAATAAAGCAACAAGTGCTATAGACATTTTATATGTGTATGTAAATGTGTGTGCACGTATAAAAGCTTTTTAGTGGTGAATGATAAAAACAGTAATTTAAATATTTATTCAATTATTTTTCATAAGAATAAAGAAACATGGTAACTAACATTTTAAAACGTCAAATTATAGTTTTAAAAAGTGGTGATATTTTATAGTTTTAAAAAGTGGTGATGGATTAAATCATCCATCAGTAGGTAATATTAAGATGAGCAATTAGGTATTATTTTTAAATAAAATAAATATTTTTGTTAATTAAGAATATGTAAATTTTTAACCTGTCACATAATGAGCATCATGGCTAATATCATCTAGAGTGTCAATCAATGTCAGTGGCATCAAGTTGCTCGTATATCAGGTCAATGGAGATCACTGGCTTTCAAACGATGGTCAGTGGGTTTATGTGGTTGTGGCTCAGATGTCACCAGACGGGAGCAGTAAGAGGCCAGGTGGGCCTTGGTCTCCTGCCCAGGATTGAATTAGAGCAGTTCCATATTTACCTGCTTTATATATTAGAGTTCTATAAAAATCTTCCTTTTCTGAAAAGTTTTCCTTTACAAAGAAGGTATTTGAAAACCCATGTTAAAGATGCATTTCTTATGCTTTTAAAAATATCTATTTCCTCTTTCTTATTAAAATTCATCCATGGGTAAAACTAAAATGAAAATAGAAACAACTACAAAATTAGCCCCAAATGTACTACAATAATTCATAATTGCTATAGTTTTAATGACATGTCATTAATGATAGCTTACTAAGGGTTGTAGCAGAGGAAAAATAAATTATAGGTTATGTCTAATTCTTCTACCTGCAACTTCAACTATTTCTTCCAATTTTAGAAAGCAGTTAGGAAAGCAAGTGAATGAGAGAGAGGTACTATTCAAAGGATAACCTTGAATCTATTCTAATTTATAAAAGAAAGCAAATCATTTGGATGATTGACATTCTAATTATTACTATAAAAATTATTTCACCACTCCTCATTACTAATGACATCACACTGGTTGAAGATTTTCTAAGCTAATGAGCTGAGATCAGGAAATCATTGCGTTGATTTTAGAATATAAAATTCCTAATTGCATGGGATACATTCTTTTGAGAACACCTTAGAGTTTTGTGGTGAAACAGTTCTTATTCTATGTTTACTTTTATCTCAACCAAAGAAAGTTTGCATAGCAAAAAAGAAACATCTTTGGAGGATGACTGGTAATTCTGTCTCACAGGACTGGTGTCATAATCCAATCCTTTAGCTCCCCGTGAATGGTGCCCACAAAGGAGCTGGCATTTATCTGCTGGAGTGAAAGGGAGGAGGCATAGCTTGGAGAAACAAGAGTCTGGCCAGTGAAAATGGTGGGGCCTGAAGGAATAAATTAATTGAAGTGAAACTAAATGGCATGTTGGAAGTACCGTAATCCTAAAAGTAGAGTTTTCTGGGAAATCAGTAGAAAAGTGAGATTTATGATGGAAATATAATTAGGAGGATAACAAACCTGTAATGTTGCTAGAACTTAGTAGGCCAAGGCTGTGCATGTTCTCTTCAGGAATAACTCATGGATTCATGAGTGATGTACTTAAACTAAAACTGTCACAGGCTAGATGTACCAGCAAGCTGTGCCAACATTGAGTGTGGGCTAGGTCTGGGAGTATAGTACATGGGACAATGACAGGAGAGGAAGCCCCTTAATAATCTGACCCACTTTCCTTTATTTTAATAGGGGGTTGGTGTCAATGAGCTGGGCAGTGGTGAGTGGAAGTGGAACGTCCACAAATGTAAACAATTTAGAGATGAAAATGCTCAAGAGGGAAAATGCTTCTAGACCTCCTGTCTTCACAACCGGAATTTCTGAAAACTTCCTGGGTTGTTACTTTCGATGGCACAAGCAGAAATCCAAATAATCAATCCAATAAAATTAGACATGGTAATATTCTATCTGTATCTTTAGAAATCAAAACTTTTTTAAAAGGAATATTTAAGGGTTGAGAAACTGCAAGCCACTGATACTACTAACAGGGGTGCCAAGACCTCAGCAGAAATTTTGCTTTAAAGTCTGAGGAAAATTGCCTAAGACATGTTTTACCAAGTGTAGGGTGTGCCTCAAAGAGAAGAAAATGCCAAATACTGAACTTGAGAGCATTCATGGACCACGCCAAAAGAGTGAGGTGAGAGGCTTTTTGCTATATTTGAATCAAGAAGAAATATCTCCAATCAGTTAAATCATTAGTTTCTCCTGTAGGAAAGCAATATTATGGTTAAAGAACTGGCTCTGTAGTCAGACACATCTGGGGTTGAATTCTTAATTGGTCATACAGTTTGTGACCTTGGATAAAGAATTTAACCTTGATAAATTTCACTTTCCTTATTTCTAAAATGGCATAATAATGATAATTTTCTCAAGGTGAGGGTTAAATAATTGAAAGCTTGCAAAGTTGCTGGTCACTCTTATTTTCATTATTATGAGTAATATGCAATATGATATCCAGATCATTTAAAGTTCCTGAAATGTGAGCAGTCACAAAATACAAATGTGATTCCCATCATTATTTTCAGTGACTTGGGCAGAAGGAGGAAACGTGAGAGATCAGGGGCCCAAGGAGGGCTTTCTCTAAGGATAACCCACTGTCTCTCTTATCAAACTCTCATTAGTCAAATTTTGGAGAAATAAAAATGTCAGCTTGAGTTTAAGACAATTTCAATGATCTGGAAAACTAGTGTAGCTAACTGTTGAGAGACCTATTTGTATGGGTGCGAGGGACTTCTGGGAGAGAAGGAGGAAAGAATGATCAAAGTATGGCTCATCTGGCTTACTAGCAATGCTTGTTTGTGTTTTGCTTGTCAGGGTTTGCATTTTACTTTCGAGAGACTGAATATGGAAACAGACAATGGCCAGAGCATATATGACAATAGAATTCTGACATACATAAGAAGCTCAGAAACTAAACCCCAACTACTTTAGCAACCAGTCCAATAAGCCAAACCACAACCTTTTCAGCAACAAGTCTAGGGAGCCAAACCACAACTGTTGCAATAAATGGCCCAGCAGTGTGAGGACTTGGTCAATGACTGCTAACTTCCCTCTTTTTGTTCTAATTTCCAACTTAGGACCTGCCAGGTCTGTCCTGCAGACCCTGGCCGACAGATGAAATAAGTACTCAGACACAGGTATGCACTGTAAGAGCAGCTATGTGACTGCCTGGCTCTAGCGGCCAGAGAGGAGCCCCAAGAAGCTGGAGCTGCTTGCTTTTATTTAGTGCAGGCACAATACGGAAAACCTGGAGCCAACACAACCTGTAGGTAATTAACATTTATTGTTCCCCTTTCAGGGAACATCACGGCGCTGGAAGATCAAAGGTCAGTTCCTGGTCAACATTAGTAAACAAGCTTGTTTAAGATAAATTCCCCCAAACTCCCTTGTACCTACTCCTTGCCCTCTGCCTCAGAGTTATAGTATAGCTGCCTTCAGCTATTCTCCCCTGGGGCTCTGCAGAACCTTCCGACCTTTCAGAAGGTTTGCGTCCTTTCCCTATAGTTTTTCCCGCCACTCTGACCGATTCCCCCACAAGGACCAACCAGAGAGAGCCAAATATGCTCTTTAGATCACTCACCTAAGAGGCTCTGTTTCTAGTTAGACTGCCTCCAATTTCTCCATGGCAAAGACCTCCTTTAATCAGAGTGTACCTGACGCCTTCTCTTTTTCCGTTACACAATTTTCCCACTCCACTGTCTGCCTTTCAATCTCTGCCAAACTGAAATGGTGTGGGTGGACTCCCTTGCCCACATCAAGGGAGTATCCACAGCAAACTCTGAATAAATATCCCATTTGTTCTCATTAGAGTTGTTTTCACTTATTACCACATTCTCTAGTGTGCATGTTTGTTTTCATGAAACAGCAATGTTTAACATTAATGCATTAAGTTACCAGTGAGTGAAACAAATGTCTCACAGTGGCACTGTACCCAGAGTATTCTTAGCATATTACTTGAAGAGTAAATCAGATGGGAAATCAATTGGAAAGTGCAAGTGAGGAAAATAATCCGGTACCCCTGGATGTTTGTAAGCCCTACTTTGAGAAGCCCTGACTTTAGGATCACAGGATCTTTTTAAATAAAAACAATTTTAGTGAGGTATAATCTATATACCACATAATTCCCCCACTGGACGTGTATGGCTCAATTATTTTTAGCTAATTTATATGTTGTGCCAAGATTATCATAATCCAGTTTTAGAAAATTTCTGTCACCCCAAAAAGTTCTTTTTTTTTTTTTTTTGAGACGGAGTCTCGCTCTGTCGCCCAGGCTGGAGTGCAGTGGCACAATCTCGGCTCACTGCCAGCTCCGCCTCCCGGGTTCCCGCCATTCTCCTGCCTCCGCCTCTCCGAGTAGCTGGGACTACAGGCTCCCGCCACCACGCCCGGCTAATTTTTTGTATTTTTAGTAGAGACAGGGTTTCACCGTGGTCTCGATCTCCTGACCTCGTGATCTGCCCGCCTCGGCCTCCCAAAGTGCTGGGATTACAAGCGTGAGCCACTGCGCCCAGCCTCCAAAAAGTTCTTTCCTGACCATTTGTAGTTATCTCTACTCCCACAGTGAGTAAGCTACCTAGGACATTGCTTGTAAGTACTGTGTTAGATAGCGCTGCCTACCAACCTTTCTAGAAATACTGAAGGGAGGGGAATGCACTTAAGAGGTGAGATTAACAAACTAGTGTGCAGAAAAGAGTAAGCATAGCAGGCTTCAGACTGTTATCCTTAGAAAGTCCTGCTCACAAAGTTGGCTCTTGGTTAACATCTGGGGTCTTGAATTTCAGGAGGATTCTGAACATTCTAACTGGTAAGAGGTACTCATTCTGCCCTTTCTGTTTACATAAAAAATGTGGTTTATGCAGAACACCTGTTTTCCTCCAGGGAATTTGGAAACTTGGTAGGAGCTAGGCAGAGGGTACCTACATGATCATTCCTTGATAAAAACCTTGGGCAGTGAATATCTAATGAGCTTCCCTGGTAGGTGGCACTTCACAAATGTTGTCACAATTCAACTTGAAGGAATTAAGTGTGTCCTCTGTGATTTCACTGGGGAAAGACTCTTGGGGGCTTGTACTTGCCTTCTTCTGGATCTTGGCCCAATCTAGCTTTTCTTAAACTTTGTTGATTTTATTTTCTATCCTTTTTGCTGCAATGAATCTTGGTTATGAGTATGACTACATGCTGAGCCCTGTGATCCCATCTAGCAAATGGCTGAACTTTGGGGAGATGTTGAGGACCTCCAACACATTAATCACCTGGGGATTTTTATAAGAAATGGGACCTAATTTAAACCCATGGTCTGGTTGCAGGGACAAGGTTATAAAAGAGACAGGTTATGGTCAGTCTAGGGATTGTCACATCCGTAAAAACTAAAGAACAGAGAATTTCTGCTTATCTCCCACAAAACTGTGAAATAACAATAAATAAAGCAGTACTGAATTTGAAGTATGAACTGATGAGGATTCTTAGTATATTATTTGAAGAGTAAATCAGATGGGAAATCAATTGGAAAATGCAAGTGAGGAAAATAAAAAAGAAACTAAATGTGGAAATTTTTGGAATTGATCATTAAAAATAAGAGTAAGTGTTTTCTGGCACGAGTTCTGTACCTTCATTAGACGTAAGGTTGTACAAATAGGAATATCTTTAAGATCCTCAAAGCAATTTATATCTTCAGTTGGAAGAAGGAAGACTTTTATATTAACGTTGAAAAAATGCTTTAGGTTTAAAATGATCATTTTCAAACTTTAACTGTCTATAACGAAAGACTGCTAAGTAGGGAATACATACTCTACTTAAAAGAAAATGTATACACTTTATAATATATAGTGACATTTCTATTTTATAGGCTTTCATGGAGGGAGAAGAACTGTAAATATTCAGGTGCATGTAATCTTTTAATAAATTTGCAAGGATCAAAGGAGATATTTATATGAAACTACAAATTGTCAAACAAATAAAAGGTATTGTTATTATTCTCCAGTTATTGGCTATAGGTAGATAAAGGCAGAGATGTAATGTCCACTCCATAAAATAGAGGAATGTTTCATCTGGTTAATTTTGTGTGTTTGTTGCCTTTCAGAAAAGTGATAAAGTACTCTTAAGATAAAATCAACATTTGTTTGGTGCTTGTTTATAAGGACATTTCTGTTTACAGTTTTACAGTTGTCAATGTTAAAGTTTTCTTTCTCTATAAATCTTAATATTTGGGGAAGGGCTTTAGAACTGCTGAAGATTAGTTAAAGGAATTCAATATTGGTCACATTTTGATTCAGATATCTCAGAAAATTGAGGCTAAGAGATTAGGAATTTGGATCAATCCCAAGAGGATTTTGTCTATAACTGTAAAGAGTAACGATGAAGGGTTCATCACCCTTCCCTAGTTATTGGAAACATAAATTCTACAGAGGGAACAGAAAAATATATTGAAAAAATATGAATGCATATTAGAAGAATAATTAATAACAGTAAAGATGACATTTTAAATGACTATTGAGTTTTTCATTGAAGTTATGTTATTTTGAAATCACCTAGTTTGTAGATAATTGGTTTTGATTTCTGATGATGTTAGTTTGTGAATTAACTCAATAATTGGTTTATACTTTTTAAAAAATTGATGACATGTTTTCATTGATATTAAATGGCAAATTAGAGCCCAGAGAGGCGAACTTCTTTTTTTTTTTTTTTTTTTTTTTTTTTTTTTTTTTATTATACTTTAGGGTTTTAGGGTACATGTGCACAATGTGCAGGTTTGTTACATATGTATCCATGTGCCATGTTGATTTCCTGCACCTATTAACTCGTCATTTAGCATTAGGTGTATCTCCTAATGCTGTCCCTCCCCCCTCCCCCCACCCCACAACAGTCCCCGGAGTGTGATGTTCACCTTCCTGTGTCCATGAGTTCTCATTGTTCAATTCCCACCTATGAGTGAGAACATGCGGTGTTTGGTTTTTTGTCCTTGCGATAGTTTACTGAGAATGATGTTTTCCAGTTTCATCCATGTTCCTACAAAGGACACGAACTCATCATTTTTTATGGCTGCATAGTATTCCATGGTGTATATGTGCCACATTTTCTTAATCCAGTCTATCGTTGTTGGACATTTGGGTTGGTTCCAACTCTTTGCTATTGTGAATAGTGCCGCAATAAACATACGTGTGCATGTGTCTTTATAGCAGCATGATTTATAGTCCTTTGGGTATACACCCAGTAATGGGATGGCTGGGTCAAATGGTATTTCTAGTTCGAGATCCCTGAGGAATCGGAGAGGCAAACTTCTTTCATCTCTAATTTGACTCATTCTCACAGATAGTCTAAGTAAACTATTTCTTCAATAAGATTTACCAGAAGATCTTGGAAAGCTATTTCTTTTATTTTCTTCTTTCTACATTCTTTACTAATATCTTTGACGTCTCTACAGAATCATTTCTCTTCATTCTCCAACATGTTCTTTTCTGCTTTTTCCCTCCAATGGAGAAGTGCTCCTTCAACATCATACAAACTGTCACATCTGCTAAAGTATATCCCCCAGTGTTTCATCGAGAGGAGCAGAAAAAAACTAGAATTATCTCCTTACTGAATAAGAATTTAATATTTCTCATATATGGTGCTCAGAGTAATCTCTGTGTGTGTGTATGTATATTCACACACACACACGCACACACCCACATATATTTAGAATACAGCTGATGATGAATGGCGGGAGAGTGATGCCAATGATTGACTAACAACTCACCAGCTGACCGACATTTAAGGGAAAAGGTAAGATGTGCCTTTTTGAGCCTGCCTATTAGAAGTTCCAGTAGTGTACAAGAAGCCAACTTTGTTCTTCTTATATCTCTGCTATTAAAAAAAAACTCAACACATGAATTTATTATCATTGAAGTTTTTACCAAAGTGCAAAACTTTAAAAAATGTAAAGCACATTTTAGCATTAATAGAGTACTTTAAGGGTAATGGGCATTCAGTCAATATTTAGAGCTGATGATATAGCATTTATTTTACTTTTTTTAGTTTTGTAGAAAAAATACAATGTACTTAAGTGTATCTTTCAGATAATATCAATATAAATTTTGCCCTAGAAAAATCAAATGAAAAGCATTCACTCATTCTATAAGAATGTGCTTTTGTATTGACAGGAAAGCAAAAACAAATAACCTCAGGGTTAAGAAAGCAATTTTGTGAATTTAGAAGTAATTTCCTTGAGCAGAAATAAAAAAACCAACTCTCTAAGCATGCTGTTTTATTCATTTCAAATAAGCAAATTCAAAATGTGTGCAAACCAGTCTAGTTGGGTAAAAAGTAGGCAAAGTCATTTATACTTTTTCTGTAATTTTCTTGACATCTTTTATTACTTTGTGGGCCTCTGTCAATCAAAGAGGAATGGCAGAAATTGTGAGCTTTGAAAAAGTTGTGTAGTTCCCATTTAATTGCAGCTTGGAACTACAGCTACATTAGTAATATTAATAGCCATCAGTTAATAGTGGTTTCTTGAATTTACATCTAGATGTCCACACAGTAAAAAGTTTGTATGTAAATACATATATTAAGTAGTTAACCGTTATAGAACACTGCTTGGCTCATAGTAAGGACTCAATATTGTCTATTATTACACGAGTATATTAGTGTTATATCTATATATTATTTAATTTTATATTATATTAAATAAGTAGCAGTAAATCCTACTTTATTAGTTATAAATGGAGTTAGCTGCTTGTCAGTCTGAACTTTTGACTTTGGTACTGCCCATTTCAATATTCAGCATGTGACTGATAACCATTAAATTCTGAAAGGTCAACAATTCTCTCAGCCCTGAATGTTAATTTTGACATCATCTTGCCAAGGAAAGTGAGAAACGTGACATGAATTATTGAAGTAGAAGAGCAGAAAAGAATGCTCCTAGGAAAGTGATATCTATTGTATATTACCAACTGCTAACTTTTTTTTCTTCTTTAACATCAATTTAGACTCTTTGCCAATTATGTCAATTGGCTTTACTGTCAAATCATTTTCTTTCTTTTTTTAGTGTGACTCTTTCTGGCAAGGGATCATGATTTAATACATATTAATTACAGGGATAAAAGTATTATTTGGCCAATTCATTTTTATAACGAAGGTGTGAGTGAACATGGTGGGCAGCTTCTGACATGGCTGTCAATGAACCCCACATCCTGATATGCTCTTGTGTAATCTCCTCCCCTTGAGTGTGGCTGGACCTAGTGAATTGCTTCTAATGAATAGAAAACAGGAACAGTGATGGAATGTCACTTCTGTGTTTGGGTTGCTGCCATTCCCTCTTGCTCTCCTGCTTGCTGCTATGTGGTGAGATGCCCTGTGGAGAGGTCCATGTGGCAAGGAACTGAGGAAGACCTCCAGCTAGCAACTCCTGAGAAACTGAGGCCTGAGTCCAACAACAGGATAGGATCAGAATCCCGCCAACAAGTACATAAAAGAACTTAGAAGTAGATCCTGCCTAGTTGAACCTTGACATGTATGATTAAAGCCTTTTTGCTGCAATGAATCTTGGTCATGAGTATGACTACATGCTGAGCCCTTGATATGTATGATTAAAGCCTTGAGAGATGCACAGAGTTAGAGGACCCAGGTAGGCTGTGCCTAGAAACATGACCCAGAGAAACTGTGAGATAATAAATGTTTTAAGCCACTAACATTTTGCAGGTAATTTGTTACACAGAAATAGATAACTAATACAATTAATAAATAGCAGAGCTAAATAATTACTTGATGAATTTGGGTCGTAGGGACATACAATTTGTTTAATTTAATTCCAATCAACTGAGGTACTCTATAAAATCTCTCTGAAGAGTTAAAAAGAATTATACAATATTTCAAACATGTACTATTTTTCTAATCATTGCCCCTCCACTCCACACTCCACACCTAGCCTGAGCTTCACTTTATTTTACCTGTAGAAGTAGAACTAAGATATTAGAATATTTCTTTCGACTTAATTACTTGTTACTCAAAAAACAAAAATAAAATAATTTGACAAAAATGCTTTGCATCTCATAGCTTCCGGCTATGTCATGTCAAGGAAAATGAAATATAGCATATATTTATAATACATTCATCACTCATGAAAAAAGTTACTTCCCGTGGGGTGTTCTCGGCAGAGTGCTCCTTTGAGGTGATCTGCCTGGATTACGCCAGTCATGATGCATTACATCATACAAGACAGTGGGGATTGGCCCTGTCAAATGCAATGTGCCAGATGGAAATTGTCAAAGAAAATTTTCCTTGAACTTAGACGATATAAAATTTTCACTGCTTCCTCTTACCCTAATTCAAAAAGCATATTGTGGGCAGGTAAAATTCTGGAGAATGTGATTAAAGATACTGTGTCAATTACATGTGAACTGTTATGAGTTTGCCTTATTTTGTTCTTACAACTCTAGGTTAATATGTCCAAGTGAGCAAGGTATAAGGAAAGTAAAGCCAACGTTTATTGAGTTAATTGATTTTTTTCAGAGAAATTAAATATAATTTAGAATATTTCTGGTTTCATTTTATTTCAGGTCTAACAACAGTTTTGTGCAAGTTTGATAACTCTGGTTTGAAGTTGTTCTGTTAAAGTGTTGTAGTTTTCATTTTTTGATGAATATAGCTGATTCTAAATAATTTAGCTGTTGGCTTAAGGGCAGTTTTTGGATGGTACAGATTTTTTTCTTCTGCTTCTGTATTTAGGACATTCTAATTAAGCATTTCAACCAGAAACAGGAGGTGAGCTCAGGTTATCTTGTGGTTTGATTTATTGGCTGTTCTGATGAAGAAGTTTAGTGCAGGAGGAAGTTGGATTTAATAGAAAACTGAAGCTATTTTCAATGATTCATATTAGTTTGGGTTCTTTTAACAGAAGTACCAAGTATTGATTGGTTTTAAATATCAACTCCTGCTGGATCAATACAATACAATTCTGGTCAAGATACAACACAAAAGAAAGTTTATTCATGAGGGTTGAAATTGACCCTAATGATAACCAGTATGTAGTTTTATAGTTGAATGTTATAAATATTCTTAACATTATTGCTATGGGCGATTGGACAAACACAGCCTATTAAACCATGAGTCAAATTTACTTACTTTCTGGGAGTTTGCAAGTCTGTTTAGAGAGAAATTGATTTTGATTATCTGTTATTTGCTCAGATCACTTGTAATCAGTCAGGTGTAGCAAGTTATTCAGTATCCAGACACATGTAATCCTGACAAAGTCTGCTTTTCTCACAAAGGCTTCAAATGGTAGTGCTTTCCGGCACCTTCAAGAAACTATTCTAACATTGCATGAAAGATGAAACACATTCTGTAAGTAATTTGGCAGTGGCGGAAGAGGAGAATGGATAATTAATCTTCTTCATATATTTAATTTTAAACTTATTTTCCTATTTTAAAATCACAAGTAGTTGTTGTAACATACATTGCTATTTTACACCTCAATGCTTTTGTACTTGCTGTTACTTTTGCTTGAAATTTCCCAACTTATGTTTATTTGTGATTGAAGACTCATCCCTGGTGTTATCCCTGGAAGATGATTTAAATGCTAGACCACTTCCAACCCCATTCAGATTAGCTGCTTCTTTTTTTGTGCTCATATACTCTAAGTTTACCTCCTTATCACAGGCCTTTTTACATTGTATTATAAAATTGATTTACTTGCCTGACATCTCTTTCACCCCTCAAGACTGTAACACTTGAGGTCAGGAAGCACATTCTATTTAACATTGTAGTCCAAATGACAAGGATAGTGCATGGCACGTAGTTGCTCAACAGTTCTTTATTTGGATAATGATTAAACTAATAAGATTAATTCAACTTAAAAAAATAACAGTTAGCCTTTTGGTTGGCTGACAGAGGAATATGGCTATTCCACAGTTTTCTCTTGGTATTGTTGGTAATGATATTTTACTAGAAATTTCCAGTAATAAAAAGTTATTGGAAAAGCAATAAAATTCTAACAATATAAAATTCCAATGATAAAATTCTAACAATTCAGAATTTTACAGGTCTTTGGGGTGGGGGATGAACAAACATTATTCTAAAATAAAAAAGCAAAGCTATAAATACATCACATATTTGGGATTTTGAGAAAGCAATTGACTCTCTTGGGTTAGACCCCAGTTAGCCGAAATTTTGATTGCTTTTGAAAAATAAAGCCTTTCTGATAACAGATGTCTAATTGTATCGGAAACCATTCATTTTGGTTGTCAATTACTGTTATGCAAAAAACTATTCCCAATCTTAGTGATTCATTGTTCCGTGGGTTGGTTGGGCTTAGCTAGACAGTTCTCACTTGGGGTCATTCATGCAGTTGTAATGAGATGATTGTTGTTGCTGGAATTATTTGAAGGCTTGATTGGGTTGGATGTCTAAGATGGCTTCTTCATTTACTTATCTGGCATCTCACCTGGGAGTGTTGGGATACTGTGGGCTGGCTTCCAGGTTTTTCTCTCTCTAGTATGGCATTCTTAAGATAGTTGGACCTGTTACACAGTAGCTGGCTTCCCTCAGTGTAAACATCCCAAGACTCAGGTGGAAGCTGATGGCTTCTTATGACCTAGCCTCAGCAGTCATGCAGAATCTTTCTGCTATATTCTATTGGTGAAATATGAGTCACAGGGCCAGCCGAGGTCCAAAATGAGGGAACTACATAAAGGCGTGACTATTTGGAAGTGTGGTTCATTAGAGAGCCACCTTTAGAGAATAACTACCATTTGACAGATTTTATATGGAATGTGATATTCTTCCATTGTGTAGAATACCATTCTACAAATTACATATATTTTCATAATTTCCTTTGGCATAATAAATGTTTTAGCATTTTAAAAGGTGTGGTAGGCAGAATAATGGCCCCAAAGATGTTCATGTCCTAATCCCTGGAACATATGAATATGTTGGGTTACATGGCAAAAGGGAATTAAGCTTGCAGGTGGCATTAAGGTTGCTAGTCAATTAACCTTACGGAAGGGAGAACATCCTGGGTTATCTGCGCAGGCCCATTGTAATCACAAGGGTCCTTAAAAGTAGAAGAGGGAGGCAGGAGAGGAGGCAGAGTTAGAAAAGGAGACGTAACCATGGAAGCAGAGCGATGAGATGTGAGAAGGTCTTGGCTTTCCCTTGCTCATTTTGAAGATGAAAAAAGGGCTCCATGAGCCAATGAATGTAGGAGGCATCTAGAAGGCGAATAAGTCACGGAAATAGATTCTGTCAGAACCTACAGAATGGAAAACAGCTTTGACTTTGGCCCTGTGAGACCTGTATTAGACTTCCAACTTGTAAAACTGTAGGATAATAAAATTCATTGTCTTAAGCCACCAAACTTGTGGTAATTTGATATGGGAACAATATAAAATAATACAAAAGGCAATGGAACCTTGAGAACAAATAGAAGGCATATCAGGCCTATGTCCCATCCATGTCATGCATATGTTCACTCCCTGAACAGTGTAGAAAATGACTCTTTAGTTCATTAAGGACCTTTCTTTATGATGTAAATGAAGCAATTTCAGGATGGTGGACCATTTTTATAATGTGGACAATGCTTTCTAAAAGGACATTTGATAGTAAAAGTGATATAAGAAGCTAAGGTACAAAACTTATGATGACTTCAGACAGAGTTACCCCTAAAATTCTGTGTTTTATAGACTTTTCTCTACCTCAATCATTTGGGGTTGGGAAAATTAAATATTTGGGTTAAACAATCAAAATTCCTGGATAAAAACCCTTTATTCTTTCAAGAATAAAAATAAATCTATGGTATGCTTTCTTGTTTTGGTCAATTAAGGTGCAATTAAAAAAATAATGCTCCGGCCGGGCGCGGTGGCTCACGCTTGTAATCCCAGCACTTTGGGAGGCCGAGGCGGGCGGATCACGAGGTCAGGAGATCGAGACCACGGTGAAACCCCATCTCTACTAAAAATACAAAAATTAGCCAGGCGCGGTGGCGGGCGCCTGTAGTCCCAGCTACTCGGAGAGGCTGAGGCAGGATAATGGCGTGAACCCGGGAGGTGGAGCTTGCAGTGAGCCGAGATCGTGCCACTGCACTCCAGCCTGGGCGACAGAGCGAGACTCCGTCTCAAAAAAAAAAAAAAAATAAAGCTCCAAGAAGGAAGTGTGCATAGGATACTATGTTATCTTTCAAACTTTTAGAGGGAGGGAGAAAACATGTCAGCTAGTTGGATTGTCCTGAGATATTTACAAAGTCCATCAAAGGTGGTAGGGCTAGATGGATCAGGAAAAATGCTTTCTTGATAAATTTTGTGAGAAATAGTCTGTAATCTCATGGACCATTATCTCTTTATGTGTATTAATTTTTATATAAATCATTATCACAAAATAATATATGTTAATATACAACAAAGTAGAAAATCAATTTGTGAACAAATCCCATCTATAATTCCACTATTCAAAGATTTACCTCTAATCCTTTGGTTATATAGTTTATACCTTCCAGATAAAAACACTCATAATTTTTTAGCAAGGGTGGTATTATATATTATTTTACTGTAATTTTAACTTGATTTTAAATTCAACATTATTTTGCTAACTCATTTCATTTCAGTAAATGTCATTATTATTAATAAATTTTATTGAGGTAAGTACACATATAAGATTTACCATCTGTACCATTTTTAAGTGTACAGTTAAGTGGTAATAACTATATTTACATATCTCTATATATAATTTACCCTTCATCATCCCTCCTTCTTATCCTTCCTGACCTTTGATAGCCACCAATTTAATTTCTGTCTTCATGAGATCCACATTTCTAGCTGCCACATATGAGTGAGAACATGGGATATTTGTCTTTCTGTGCTTGGCTTATTTCATTTAACATAATGACATTACTGTTATTCTTGATGGCTGCATTGGTGTTTCACTATATGAATGTACCATAATTTATTTAATCAATTGACATTGTTTGCCACTACACACTGTTGCTCAGCAATGCTGGAATAAACTTTCTTGCTCATAACATTTTTGAGCCTTTGTCAAAGTTTTTTTTAGGATACTTTTCTAAAAATAGACTTTTAGGATTAATGTGCATGCGTTTTAAAGCATTTTGATATACTCTACATTTATTTTATCAAGCGAAAATTTCTGTTACCGTAAAGGACATTTTCCTGATCCCTCCTAGTTATTTGATCATTTTGTTCTTGGTAACATAAACAGCTCTTCTTTCACATGCCACTAGAGGTCATCTAAGAAATCAAATATTTCACCTGTGGCTCACATTTTTCAGTCAGAGGTTGACCTTTGTGTAAATCAAAGAGAAAAATAGTCTAGAGTTAATGCTTGCTAACTCCAATAACATTTAGCATTAAAGTCAAATCTCTTTCCTTCCTCCACACCATCACCCACTTTTTAAAAAATGCCTTTGTGTCTGTGGAAAATTCAACAGCCTTTGACTGTATTTTCTCTGTAGTAGAGAGGTTGTTTATGGTTTATTTGGAATATGTTTCTTTTTCTTGCACTTACTTGTTACTTTCACATATTTTGGTCTCTTATACTTACTTAGTTTATGCCAAACAGCAAATCTAAGAAATCTTGAAGTAAGAATGCCTGTAAATTATTTTGAGCTGTTTTATTAAGGTGGTAGTTTTGCTATTGCATTTCTCCTGCCCCTCTGTAATGATGTAGACTATACATGGAGGTACCAGAATTTAAGCAATTGGCATTGCTTTGTTAATACATTTACATCTTGATGAATATGCCATCATCATCATCATTTTTGGAGGCTGCAGTAATTACATGTTATAACCATTTAACATTGGTTTAAATATGTGGGAATTATTTCTTTTTATGCTCTATCATTCTATACATACGGGAAATAAGACAGAAAAGATTATGCAACAAATACAAACGATTAAAAAACTTAAAAAGTTATGTTCTAAAAATCATCTATGATTTGTTTGGAGATAGGTTAGAGGTGATAAACAGCATCTGTGATGGTAAGTTTTATGTGTTAACATGACTAGGCCATGGGATGCCCTGATGTCTGTTTAGATATTATTTCTAGGTATGTTTATGAGGGTGTTTCTGGGAGAGATTCACATTTAAACTGGTAAATTAAGTAAAGCAGACGGCCCTCCTCAAAGAACGTCATTCAATTCTTTGAGCGCCGGAAAATAATTGGGTGGGCATCATCCAATTTTTTTTGTTTTGTTTTTAGACAGTGTCTAACTCTGTCACCCAGGCTGGAGTGCAGTGGGGCTATCTCTGCTCACTGTACAAGCTCCGCTTCCCGTTCAAGCAATTCTCCTGCCTCAGCCTCCCGAGTAGCTGGGACTACAGGTGCATGCTGCCACGTCTGGCTAAGTTTTTGTATTTTAGTAGAGAAGGGGTTTCACCGTGTTGCCAGACTGGTCTTGAACTCCTGAGCTCAGGCAATCCTCCTGCCTCAGCCTCCCAAAGTGCTAGGATTACAGGCGTGAGCCACCGCGCCCGGTCGGGCATCATCCAATTCTTTGAGCACCTGAAAAGAACAAAAAGGCAGAGGAAGATTGGATTTGTGCTCTTCTCTGCCTGTCTGCTTGAACTGGACGTCAATCTTCTGCCCTTGGTGCTCCTTGTTCTTAAGCCTTCTGGCTGGGTCTGGAGTCTACATCATCGGTCCTCTGGCTCTCAGGCCTTTGAACTACACCACGGGCTTTTCTGGGTCTACGGCTTGCAGATGTCAGATCATAGGACTTCTCAGCCTCTGTAATCAGTGAGTCAATAACTTATTGTTATAAGTTATCTCTATAACCGTCTGTCTATCGAGCTATCTATCTATCTATCTATCCATTGTCTATCTCTCTATCTACCTAATCTCTATAGGTTCTGTTTCTCTGGAGAACCCTAATTCACCATTTAAATATACACTTGCTAGATATAGGAACATTAGTTTGTATTTGAAACATTTAGATAGTTATCCATGTATCAACAAAGTTGTTATATTGATCAAGGCAGCAGTGAGCCTCCTATTTTCTTCTCTGTCAGACGTTTTGTCTTACCAAACCCATGGCCGGAATTGCTCCAAAAGTGGCGGCAGGGGAATTTCTGCAGGGAAGTTCCCCAAACCGTCCAGAGATGGGGCTGGTTAAGATTCTAAAGAAAGTAGCACTAAACGCCAGGGTGATGAATCTAAAGAATTTATTAGGGGAACTTACAGAGTGCTGCTCCAATCCTTGTGGCGGACAGCAAGAGAAAGGGGGTCTTCTACCTAGGTATGTCTGAAATGAGGGAGTCATGTAGGAAGTTTTTATGAAGGGTTGAGGAATTTGGCTCAGGGCCGGGGCCAGTTTCTTTTAGTGTTTTGAGCAACAACCTAGATAACTTTTTCATTGTCTGGAAATGTTCAAAGCCCTGGTTTCGTTTCAAGCCTGCTGGAAAAAACTGCAGCTGGCAAGGTCACAGAGCAGCCAAGGCACTTCATGTTTTGGGGTCAGGACATAGAAAGAAAGGGTGAGGGTGAGTCTGGGGGAACCTGCACAGAAGTAACAGGTTTATCTAAATGGTATATATAATTTAGTGTAAATTATATGTATTTTTTGTTATAGTTACATTTTTATAGCATACACATATATGTAGACTTCATGTTTTTTTAAGGTTAAAGGCTTATGATAGTTGGTAGTAAGCTAATTTTTTCACCCTCTTTCCCTGTATTATGTGGAAGAGATTCTTTAGCAATCAATCTTTTAAGATATGGACTCCTTTTTAAAAACACACAATAAAATACCATTTTGCTAGAATCATTCAACTTCTCACTTCTTAATTCATATCCCATTTTCCTCCCAAACAATAAAAAGATTCACATAGTATCATCTGGCGATAATTTCTTGGAAGGCCTTTCATCATGGAAAAATGCCTTCAATTTGGGTAGATGCAGTGGTAGAAATAACATTTGATTTCAGGGTGACCAGATAACTGTCAAACAAAATTGGCTGCTTATTGAAAAACACTCCTTGTATAATCTTTTTTCCTTACCTATAATCTTGTATTGGCAATGGCATAAGTACTGTGAAAGTTCTTCACAGTTTTCAAGCCTTTTGTTCTTAGGACACCTTTAGACTCTTACAAATTATTGAGGCCCCTGAAGAGCTTTTGTTTATGTGTATTATTCCTAAGTATGCTTAGTAGATTCAAACTAAAAACTGAGAATTTCTAAAAATATGTATTGATAATTTATTTTTAAAAATCCCATTACATGTTAACATAAATAACATTTTAATAAAAATCTTATTTTCCAAAACTAAAAAAAAAAAAAAAAAAAAGAAAAAACACTTTAGTTAGATGAGTGGCATTGTTTCACATTTTTGCAAGTTCCTTTAATGTCCGGATTAACTGAAGACAGCTAGATTCTGGTATCTGTTTCTGCGTTCCATTTGTTGCAATATCACTGATCATGTAGCCTCTAAAAAACTTCACTGTATGCTGATGAAAGAATGAAAATAAAACAGTCAAATAGTATCTTAGTATGATTATGAAAATAGTTTTCACCTCATGGACTCCCTGTAAAGCTCTCGAGGACCCACAGGGGTTCCCAGGCCATACTTTGTGAACGACTGTGATAGATTATACAAATGTGGCTATCCTTATACATCTTTATTGTAGAATAAAAACATGCATGAGAACCATTATTGCAGAGTGGTATTGGAGTGTTACAGTCTAGGGTTTGAAGAGCAGCTCTGCCATTCAGTTGTTTTGATATATTGGGAGAGTTAAACTTTTAAACCTCAGTTTCCTCATCTGAAAAATGGGGATAATAATATGTACTTCATGGGTTGTTTTTAAGGATTGGCATTCTTAGATACCTTCAATCTTTTGTGGTTTTAGTTATTATAAACTTATTACTGAGAAACTGATGGACTTTGGGTATATTGATAAAGGCCCCTTTCTGGTCCTTCAAAGTGGAGAACCTGGCTCTGTATTGTAAATTCAGAAAACCAGTGGATGGCAAAAAGATACTGTGGCACCTCTATGTAAAATTACTGCCACCTACTACTACTAGTATCATTCTCTGTTATAGTGAAGGCACTGAGGCTCACAGCGGTCAAGTCACTTGGAAAAGACCAATGCCAGCAGGAGAGGTGGAATGGTAATCTGCATGGTCCACCTACAGAATCCACGCCCTTAACTAGTACCCTATACAGATTAACTAGTACTCCTAACTAGTACCCTCTCTAGGTAGTATTTTAATTGTCATACTACAGATTTTGGAATTTAAATCTAGAGTTTAATTTTTGTCATTTTCTGAGTACATTCCATATTATAGAAAAATTATTAAAATTTACACCCATTATTAGATTAACCATGGGGCCACTGTTAAAAATAAGGGGTATCTAATGTGGAATTTTTCAGTCATTCACTTGCAGTTAGTCACAACTTCGAGTATTCATGAATATTACCATATTAACTTTAGTTATAATTGCTTTGCTTTGCATCTGGTTTGACTTTGTCAGAATCTCATGTTACTGATTGTATGGATGTTTTCTATGATGTTCTTTCCATAGAGTTTCTCACCTCCAATTGTGTAAGAGGTTTAATTTGTTTTTTTCTAACAAATACCTAATACAAAAATTTTATTTTTCTATTTATGTAGCAATTACATGGCTGCTTCGTATCTCAGTTTAAGAGGACAAAATTAATCTTTTCTGATGAGTTTTCTTACTTTCATCAGAGAAGAAACTTCTGTGTAAATCTGCTAATATTCATTGTTTTTCTTGGATAAAACTATGAGGCACAATTTAGGTGATATATGCAATTTAATTTGTGTTAATAAGGGTCAGCATTACCATCTGGACTATAAAATAAAATCACTTCTTGAGGAAAATAAATTACAGAATTTCTAAACTTGCTATAAGAGTTTCCTTTTAACAACATTTATTTAATTATGATTTAAAAGAAAAGTTTCATTCTTTGAGAGACAGTTTTAAAAATATTTCACGATTAAAGTCAGCCCAAATGCTATGAAATAACATGGTTTCAGCAGTTTGAAGAAAGCTCTGAATGAAGTGTGAGACGTTAGAGAGTGATCATAGTTCCTGTGTGTGCTGGCTCCCACTACTTTAAAAGTTTCTAGCTTTCTTTGCCATCGCATCTCCTCTAAGCATTTTGTTTTTAATCTCTATTTAACCTGAACTGAGTAAGTCTTTCCTCTCCAGGGTTTTTCGTTGATCAAAGGCATCAACAGCCTTCTTCCTCTGTGACTAATTCTCTCTAAAACAGACAAACCTCTACCACGCTGAGTCTATAAGGTTTCTAAATTGTTTCTTATATGTTTCCATTTCTCTCTTCTGCACCCATTTCAACTCTTACTTCCAGCCCATCTTCATCTATATTTGCTATAAGGAAGCAGACTTTTCCTGTGTTAGATTAAGTTAAAACCCCAAATATTTTGTAAGATAGTTTTAAAAAAATTGTAGGTTTGAGGTGTAATTTTTGTTGTTGTTGCTTTAAACTAATTTTTCTAATGGGTCCCAAATTAATTAGATGACATACAGTTTTATGTATCAGCCTTTATAATGTGGTATAGAATGATTATATATCATTCTCATACTTCTGGGGATCGTTAAACTCAAAGTGTTTTTAAATGATTTCCATCATGTGATTTTAAGTAGAACAGATCTAAATATTCAACTTAGAGAAGCATTTTAAAAACTTCCTCTGATGGTTTGGTTTACATGTAGGTGATTGGTTTTAATTTTAATGAGTTATTATCTTTTCGACTTCAGAGTACACAATAAGAAAGAGAACACTGGTTGCAATCGACATGAGACAATGCAGATGAACAATATTTTTGATGTACTGAAAGAATTGCTCATTTTACACCTGGGAAAATGATTGAGGATTTTAAAGTTTTATTTTCCCAGAAATAGCAAGAAGAACTGCTTTTTAAAGAGCCATACTGAAGACATGGAGTTTAGGATTTCTTCATCAAAATCCCAGAGGGAAAAAGGACCCTAAGTACAGTTCTCTAGAAGACATAATGCAATTATAAAAATCAGGTCTCAGATTAACACAGCCTATCACATATGGGAGCCAATGTCTTAGTAATGAACAATTTCAAACTGTTTATTCTGTCAAATGAATGCATTTTACCAGGGGGAGGCAGTACACTACATTTTTCTTTTCGGTGACTCCTGAACTTGACCTTATCCTTAAGATCTATAATAGAAAAGAAACTAGAACTGTTACAGAAAATAATGGTTCAAGGAGCAAATGTAGTCACTGTATTTCATCCTAAAATACTTACAAATTCATAAACTCTATGATGTATGAGGATAGTTGAAGGAGGAAACAATGACTGTTTCCGAAAAAAATTTATTGTTTATTGATTATTTTTTCAATCAACAACCATCTAGTGAGTATCTACTGTGTGCCAGGTATTCTTATAGTGCTAGAAGATATAATAGTGAGTATATCAGACACTATCCCTCCCGTATTTGGCTTACTCTGAGGTGTGTGGTTACAATGATGGAAGAAAGACAGTAAACTGAAGTAACTCCAGCTAGCAGTAAATGCTGTATTGAAAATAAAACAGGGAAATGGGATAGAGTAACTGGGGAGACTACTTTTTATTGAAATGTCAGGGATGGCCTTTTTCTGAGAAGATGATTTTTGATATAAGAATTATCTGGAAATGGAACTGGCCTTGCAAGGATGTGGGGCTTCAACATTCCAAACAGAGATAGTTAGCAGAAGCAAAGGCCCTGTGGCAACCACCAGCTAGGTGAGTTCAAAGAACAGGGAGTGTGGCTGGAATGCAGGGAGTGAGAATGAGCGTAGTAGGAGGTAAAGTCAGAGAGAGGGCAAGGGCCAGGCCACAGAGCGCCTTGTAGACCATGGTGAGAATTTTATTTTATCTCAAGTAATTGGAGAGTTTTAAGCAAGAGACTAGTATAATTGGATGTTTATTCTTTTTTTAAAAAAAGATTATCCTAGCTGTTGTAGGGATTATGGATTGTAGAAAAGACACCATATTGACATTTTACGTATGTTATTTTTAATCTGTGTAATATACCAATGAAGTAAATATTTATGATTTCTGTATAAAAGATAACTGAAACTTAGAGAGGTTAAGTAATTTGTGCATTCACACAGCATGCAAGCAGCAGAATCAGTAGTCTGTACTCTTTTTAACAGGTGATGAGAGTTAGGGTAACAGAGAATAACCACAGAGGAAAGTGAATCCTCATAATTGTTATGTTGGAGAAGTTTTATTCTTCAGTAAACTTGTTTCATTGTTGTGTAACAGGCATGCAAAAAAGGTGCACACTCATAAGTTTATAGCTGAAGGAATTTTTACAAAATGAACACACCTGCATTGCTATCACCAGATTAAGAAGCCTTCCTGTGCTCCTTCATAGGTGCTTTCACTCAACAAAGGTAACCAATATTTTGTTTTCTATCATCAGGGATTAGTTTTGTCTGTTTTTAAACTTTATTTAAATGAAATCATTATTCTTTGATGTTTGGCTCTTTTTGTCGACATTAGATTTGAGAGATTCATCTGTGTTTTTGGGTAAGTAGTAGTTCGTTAATTTTCATTGTTGAATATTGTCCCATTGTATGTATACACCACAATTAATTTTTTGGGTACGTGGGTTGTTGCCAGTTTTTGGCTTTTATAGTGTTGCTGTGAATATTCTTATATGTGGCTTTCCATGAACACGTGTATGCATCTCTATTGGGATTATAATTAGGAGAAAATTTGTAGGGTCTTGGGAAATATGAGTTTTCAACCTGGTCAGAGGTAAAATTGACTGGCTTGTACCAGCTCACAAGAGCTAATTTTGCACATGTCTTCCAAAACTCACGTTCAGTGACATCACATTGGTAGCTTGAGATTGGCCATCAGAGGCGTGTTTACACTATAGAAATTGGCAAATGATATAAATTACTCCCCCATCCGCCACCAGAGACTCAGCTGTTAAACATTTACTGTCACAGTACATCACTGGCTTTTGTAGTTTTCGTGTAGTTTTCCAAATGTACTGAATCAATTTTTATACTACCGTCAACAATATGTGAGAGTTCATGTTACTCTACATTCTCACCAACATTTGGTATCTTGGTTTTAACTTTGGCCATCCTGGTACATATGTAATGGAATCTTATTGTGAATTTAATTGGTATTTAGAAAAAGTTTTGATTTATTTAAATTAGCCTGCTACCTGTGTTGTAAACCAGATTGTAACTTTTGAGGGCAGATATTTCTCAAAGAAGACAAGAGCAGTTGAATAAATAAAATTTCTCAATTGAAACTCTTGTTGTGGGGAAAATACTTTTATTCTATAGAAGGTTAGCAATGTTCTTAAAGCTTAGTTTTCTTTCGTTTAGAGATATTTGAAACATTATTGAACATTTCTTACTACTTTCTTCTCTTAGAAACTTCTGGATTAATTTTGATATCAAATGAAATTTAACGATGTCCATAAATAGAAAATGGCATTGTGTGATGTCAACATAAAAGATGAATTTCTTGTTGCCTTCTACTTATGTGGTCCAATGGGATGGCAGATGGCAAGAGCAACGGTCAACTACTAGCTCTAACACCACATTAACTTCTTCATGGGTTATGTTTTTTTTGAGGGGAGGGGGACTTTCCAGCCTGTATTACTGCTGCACGCATCCTTATAACTGGTGATTTGTGGTGATTGCTCCAGCTGCTCTAGCTTTATCTAAGTTATATGTTCTTCCACACCAGGAAACTGACTGATGGTAGCAGAGCTTAAAATAACTCAGGGCATTTGGATTTGAAAAGTTAAAAGCTCTTTCATACTAAGACAGCATTTGCTACTATATTTGAAAGTGATCTATCTACCCAGTTGGACAAGGCACAGTAATGTGCTTTATGTTACATCTCCTATTATTTCTTTCTTAATTGAGTAATGGAAAATAAATGAAGGGATATATGAATATAGAAACACATTTCTAGTGCAGAGACACATTTTGTGAAGCACTGGGGATATTACTCAAGAAATAATTTGAATGCCACACTTATACAAAAAGTGGAAGTAGCATGGGTGAAAAAGCGTATAATGAGACCCTAATAATATCATTAAATGATACTAGGAAGAATGTACAGAAAACTTATGCAATGATTTTGGATCTTGCCACTTTTTTGGCCACCTAAAGGTGGCCAAAACATTTATCTTTCATCTTTTTTTTTTTTTTTTTTTTTCTTGAGACGGAGTCTCGCTCTGTCGCCCAGGCTGGAGTGCAGTGGCGCAATCTCGGCTCACTGCAAGCTCCGCCTCCCGGGTTCACGCCATTCTCCTGCCTCAGCCTCTCCGAGTAGCTGGGGCTACAGGTGCCCGCCACCACGCCCGGCTAATTTTTTTGTATTTTTTAGTAGAGACGGGGTTTCACCGCGGTCTCGATCTCCTGACCTCGTGATCCGCCCACCTCGGCCTCCCAAAGTGCTGGGATTACAAGCGTGACTCACCGCGCCCAGCCTATCTTTCATCTTAAAATATTTTGCTCGTCACATTATGTTCCATAAGTGAAATCATAGGACTATGCTGTTAAAAGGCCTCTATATTGAATTGGCAGTACAATCTTTGTAAACACTTGTGGATTTAGGAAAATAACTTTTACGTGGAATTCACAGATATTTTCAAGCAGATAAGATGTGTTAATGATTTAAATCTAGAAAGAGTTTCAATAGGTAAAGATTAGATGAGTTAAAGGAGTGGCTCAGGGATTATGGGGTTAGGAGGAGATGAGGATGGTAGAGGACAGTGTTTCCAAACCTTCCACCAGTAAATCCACACCTTGACCTGTGTTCACGCAATCTCTTCTTCTATCTTGTGCTTTCCCTTATATCTAATCTTTCCCTTGTGTTATGGACCCCATTCCTGCTTTCCATTATCCTTTGCCTCTCCCCTGGACCACTGCAATCCTATCAGAACAAACATACACATGCTGTGATCTTTGTCTTTGGTAAAAACAAAACCCAAACTTCCTGGGTCCCTATATTCCTACAAGCCATCTCTCCATCCTCAGCTCCCACTTCACAGCTTTAAGAGAGACAAAGATGTGAATCTCTCCTCTGTTACTGCCTTTCTCCCTACTAACACCAGTGAGATTCCTGACATTATTATTTCGCTGAATCTGCTGTAATCCACATTACCCATTACATCGAAGTTGCCAAGTCCACCGACTTCTGTCCTCATTTTTCTCCACTGTCTCTTAACAGTGCAGCTTAGAAGGCTCTCATGGCCTGAGCCCCACACTTTCTCTCATCCTTTGCCCCTCTCCTCTTTGCACACCATGTTTCAGTCACACTTGTCTTTTCTTAGGTCTTTGAAAACATCTCTATCAATCCCCTGCTGTTTTCTTGGCAGGAGAGAGCTTCTCTCTACTATTTGCATGGATAGTTTCTCATTTTTAGGTCGCAGATTTAATATGCTTTTAGAGATGTTTCCCCTAACTACTTTATTTAAACTCACCCCTCAGTTCTTCTCTATCTTAGCCCCCCCTTTTTTTTCTATTTGCCATTTACAATTTACTTCATATTGTTGTGTATTTATGGTTTTGTGTTTACACCTTTCCTCCATTTCCTTTACTAGAGTATAAACCCCATAAGCTATATTATGCCCTGTTCATTGTGGTAGCTTTGTTATCTAGAACTGTGCTAGATATTATCTATGAATGAATAAAAATAGGACCAAATTGATTATAGTCTATGTTAATATTACCGTGGTTTCATTCCAATAAATAGGTCTTGTTTTGAATCAAATGGTTAAATGAAAGATACAGCATTCTCAAGCATTTTCTAAAGAGTTTCATTTTCCTTATATATGATACTGCTATAAATAAATTGCCTTTTCATTGAGTTTTTCATCCAAAACTTTTAGGTAGCATTTAAAAAGCTTTGGATATCATAATAACACCTCACTTAACTGAATCTGCGTGCTTGTATTCAGTCTAAATTAAGAAAAGGTATGAAGCCTGATGCACTGTGAAAGATGCTGAAATCCCCCACACTTTCAAGTTACTTCTCCCCTGTCTGTGATGCTGAAGTTCTGCCTTGCTCTAAATCTTCTTCTTCTTCCTCTTTTTTTCTTTCTTTCTTTCTTTTTTTTTTTTTTGAGACAAGTTTTTGCTCTGTTGCCAGTCCGGAGTGCAGTGGCGTGATCATGACTCACTGCAGGCTCGACCTTCAGGGCTCAAGCGATTCTCTCACCTCAGCCTCTCAAGTAGCTGGGACTACAGGGATGCTCCACCATGCCTGGCTGATTTTTGTATTTTTTGTAAAGATGGGGTTTTGCCATGTTGCCCAGGCTGGTCTTGAACTCCTGAACTCAAGCAATCCACCCGCCTTGGCCTCCTAAAATGTTGGGATTATAGGCATAAGCCACGACACCTGGCCCTAAATCTTTTTAACTTCCACTTTCTGATGTAGTTGCAGCCAGAAATACACATTAATTGAATGCTTGTGACAGGGATCACTTCAGATAATATTTTATTTATGTGATTAGCTTCCCTTCATTAAGGATCAAACCTGAGGGGCTTCTTCAACCATTGCTATCCAAACTTTGCATTAAATGCTTTTAGTTTTACTCAGGGTAATTCTATTCCAGGACAGATAAATCCCACCAGGACATTCTGACCTGGTTCTGTCTCCTGTACACACAAACAGATAAACTCAACTTCAGCTCCAAGTTCCTTGTTTTTGACTTGTTCATCTTTTCCAAGGCTGAATTGCAGAGACGTTGCTTCTATCTCGTTTTCATTTTATTTTCCCTTCTTAACTTCCAACTTTTTCTTTTTCTGATGCTGACATGGAAGCATTATCTTGAAAAAGCTGTTGATAACTCCCTATATGTCTGGGAAGAGAAGCAGACTGTGACTGGGACATGTAGCTTTTACATTTCTCCTCTCCTTTAGCACAGAAATTCTTGCAAAACTGTTTCTTGTCATTTAGAAGTTTTAGTAGGTATGGGGGCTTAAAGGAAAGGAAATAGAGAAAAGCTGTTCTTCATTAACAGGAGAAGACCTCAGGCTGCTGAATAAAGGAGAGCAGGTTGGAAGACAGGCAAGTGAGAGACAGGAGTTTGAAAGCAGTGAATTAACAGAAGACTTGGAACTGAAAGAAAGGGAAAGTGAAAGTGCTGGAAATAAAGTTATGTGTGGGGTAAGTGATGAACACATCATATACTCATAGTTTTCTTTACCTTGGTTTCACTCCTATCGGACAAATGCCTAGGACTGTGTGAATCTTGTCCAAATTCATCAGAGAATTTTTTTATTCTATGGGGAGGAAAAATGTATGGTTTCATGAAATACTTCTTGCCTTCCTGTCTTTTCTCCTTTCAATTCATTCTGCACCACGTATAGTTAGCAAACTGATTTCCTAAAACAGTCTTTCATTATGTCGCTTTAAAATGGAAGAATCTGTAATGGTTCCTTATTGCCTATTGTATAAAGTATAAACATCTCGTTTTATACTTTAACCACGTTCAGCATTATTTCCCACTGTTTTTCCACACATACCTTTTGCTATCTCCCCTAACTCTACACTTTTTCTTGGCTTTGCATTTTTAAATTCATTTCTATGAAACACATGTATCTTTGATACCAACAGTTAGATTAGTGCTACCTGACTATAGATGATACAAACAAATACGACTAAAGTAGCAATCTTTATGTAGTTATTTTGCCTGGAAAGCCTTTTTTTTTTCTTATTATCATAATAACATAAATTTGTATAGTGTTCACATTTTCCAATCCTTTATTGTGCATGGTCTATATCGGCACTTCTCAAAGTTCGATATGAGCAAGAATGATTAGGAAAGCCTGAGAGAGATTCCTGTGCCCCACTCCCAGAGATTGAGTCAACACATGTGGGTTGAGACCCTAGATTTTCCATTTCTAACAAATTCCCAGGTGCTTTCCCACACTTTCTATTTTTCTATGATGCTGATGGTTCAGGGAGCACACTTTGAGTAGTTCTAGTCTATCCAATAACCCTAAGGAGTAGGCTGTATCATCTTCAAGATAGAAATGGGGAGAATGACACTCGGAGGAGCACAATTGACTCATCAATGGTCCTATGACTTGTGAATGATAGCACTAGAACTCAGGTTCTCTGAGCTGTGATCAAGTGTCATTAGTATCTCATCCTATTGCCTATGTACAATCTAAGGTATCATACATATTTATGACAGCTTTGGATGCTTAGCTCAATTTTTACTTCGGTCGGGCAAAAAAGTGAGGATTTTTGCTTGTAATGATTTATGATACCTAGTGTATACATTAGTAGTTCTCAAAGTTCAGTCCGTATATTCTGTGGGTCTCTTAGATCCTTTCTGAGTGTTTTAGATTTTAAAGCTATTTTCATAATAATACTAACAACATTGTTTACCTTTTTCACTGAGCTGACATTTGCAGTCAGGGTGCAAAAACAAGGGTGGGTAAAACTACTGGCACCTTAGCATGAATCAAGGCAGTGGTACCAAACTAAACTAGAAGTCATTGTATTTCTTCACCATACATTTACAGTTAAAAAAAAAGTACCAACGATGCTGAAAAATATCTTTAGGAAGCAGTAAAGATTATTAGTTTTATTAGATCTCAACCTTTGTGTGTATGTCATTTTAACTTTCTGTACAACAAAATGGCAGGCAGGAAGAAAGTCCTTTGGTTGCATAGTGACGTGTGATGGCTGTTTTGAAGAAAAGCACTTATGTCTGTTTGAATTGCAAGCTAAACTAGCTGCTTTTTTCATGGCATGTCATTTTCACTTGAAGGGATGACTGACAGGTAAACTAGGGTTATCCTAATTTATTTGGCAGACATTTTCAGCCGGTCATTTTATAAAAGCAACTGATATTTTTTTGTTGTTGTCAATAAAAATATTTGAGTTCCACACAAAAATTAGAAATTTGGAAAACTAGTATTTATCACCATAAGGTAGTCAGTTTCCCAGTACCTAAAGACTTTTCCAGCGAGACAGGTGGTGGTATTAACGAATGATTTTTTGACAATGTGATGAAATGGATCAACATTTGGAAGGCCTAAATAGTTCAGTGAACAGATACCTTTCACGTGATCAATGCATGGTTAACACAAACGTCTGTTTAAAGTGCCAAATGGACTAATGATTTTTAATGTAATAGAATACAAAAAGTTCATGGATGTGGTTTTCAATGTCACATTATGGTGTAGCATCAAAGAAGAATAAACACAATTACCTGAAAAGGCTATTAAAATACCCTTTCCTTTTCTAACAACATATCTGTGTGAGGCCATGTTTCTTTTTTTCATAGATTTTAACCAATCAACATATCACAACAAACTGAATATAGAAGCAGATATAACGAATAAACTGTCTTTGATTAAGCTGGAAGGTAAAGACAATTGCAAAAGTGCTTGTCAATGCCTCTCTTCTCACTCAAGTATTTTGCTTTGGCAAATGTGGTTATTTTTTGAAAACAGATGTTACTTATGACATCATACAATGGGTTTACATTGTTATTTTAAAGTGAATCAATAAACAAAATATTTTTAAAGTCTCAATTTTATTTTCTAACATGGCAAATGCCAATAAATAAAACCTACAGAAATTTAAGAGTATAAAGGAATTCTTAGACTGAAAAGTTTGAGAATTGTTGGCTGACTTTATGAATTTTGGTAATTGATTACGTTCAGTATGTTAGTAGGATGGAAATAGAAATGGCCTAAAGTTAAAAATAACAACAACAACAACCACTTTGATTTCGGCTTTGCGAAAATTAAAAGCAATTCTCAGTTACAATGCTGTAACCAACTATCTGGAATAAAGAATCCTACTATGTAAGATACTTTTAAGCATTTTTAAGTTTGTGTTTTTAATATAATAATGCATATACATGAGTTTTAAAAATAAAATTACATTTTAAGAGTCCTAGTCTAATCTTCACTACCTCTTATTTTGTTTCTTCATGGTCAATTCTATTTAATTCTATTGGCTTTTTCTAATACTTACCTCCTTAATCTAGCACCCCTTATGTGCTCTTCCAGAATCAGACAACCTCACTTTTCTCTAAAGAGTGTGGCTACTTGTTCTGTCATCTCCCCAGTGACCAGCCCTGCATAGGCTCTAACTAACCTCACTGAGCCGTGACCGAACAACCTCTCACTTCCAGCCTGCCTCCTATGCCTCTTGCCTCATATCCAGGGCGTCCCTATTAACACTGAAGCATCACCTTGCTCACTTGATGACTGCGTTTGTTTATTTTCATTTTATTTTATTCACTTACTTTTTGAGATGGAATCTCACTCTCTCGCACAGGCTGGAGTGCAATAGCATGATCTGAGCTCACTGCAACCTCAGCCTCTCGGGTTCAAGCGATTCTCCTGCCTCAGCCTCCTGAGTAGCTGGGATTATAGGC
Source organism: Nomascus leucogenys (assembly GCF_006542625.1). Lineage (NCBI taxonomy): Eukaryota > Metazoa > Chordata > Mammalia > Primates > Hylobatidae > Nomascus > Nomascus leucogenys. The sequence continues at coordinate 22,195,162 of NC_044389.1, read as the reverse complement.
ATGTGCCACCACGCCTGGCTAATTTGTGTATTTTTAGTAGAGACAGGGTTTCACCATGTTGGCCATGCTGGTCTTGAACTCCTGACCTCGTGATCCACCCACCTCAGCCTCCCAAAGCGCTGGGATTACAGGCATGAACCACTGCACCCGGCCTGTGTTTGTTTAACTGGAACATGTGAAGTGAACCTTTGACCAGTAAGATATAGAAGCTGATGGTTAAGTCTTCTGCCCTCATTTCTAGCATAGTGGACAGTCTCAAGTGATTTCATTTACAGAGCCTCTCACAGTTGTGACAATGAGCCATCAGTTGTGCTTGCTATCAAGAGTAGCTGACTTATAATTTGGTAACCACCTTTGATTGGGACTCACCCTTTACTTGTCTCATTCCCCCTTTCCGTTATTTCTCCTAATAAATGAGCAGCTCATCAGCCTTTGCCACAGGCTCTGCTTTTTGGGGGAACCTAGGTTAAGACTCTCCATATTTCTAAACAAGTTAAAAATCTTATTTTAACATTTTTCAATTTAAGCATTATCAATTGACTTTTTTCATGAAAAATGAGGATTTAGTGCTCTTATATTTCCATACCCCACTCCCAACACATTTGCCATTTGCTGTCCCCTCTATAAATTCTGTTATAATTTTTGGTTAAATGAATATTCAGTGTTCATGTCATTATAACTGCCTGAATATGGTTTGCAGATGAGTCACATAGCATATCAGGATATATTTCTTTACCCTTTAATTACTTAATTTTTATGTACCTATCACTAATTAAACTCCATACTCACTGACAGAAAATTAAAACGTCTCTCAGTATAGTCATATGTCCAAGAAATCTATGAGTTCAGTGTGTGTGTGTGTGTGCGCGCGCGCGCACACGTGCATGCAGGCTTATCCTTTCTGAAAACTTTCATCTTTTTTCCCCAGTCAGAACTTGCTTTCTAGGTTTGCTGCCCAGCTGTCATTCTGGAGTATGTCTTTATCATCATCAGTTCATTTTACTCTTATTTTTGGATCCTCTGTTTTGGAGTTTTTTTCTTCCTTTTCTTGGATTTCTCTTTTGCTTTTGTAGAGCACATCTTCCGAGAACCTTCTGAGAAAGTATTTGGAAGGCAAATCTTTTGAGACTGCACAAGTCTGTAAAGTCCATGTCCATGCATATGTTGATGCTTTGAGATATAAACTATTGAGTTCGTGCCACGTTGTTGGGCTTTTTTTTCTTCTTTGAACTATGGTGTAATTTACTTTGACACAGTATGGAGCTATTCATGTATTGTTTGGGCACTTTGTGGGTTCAGTGTATCATTATGAAGACGTGTTCTTTCTTTATGGGAAATTAAAAAATTGTTTCTTTGATAATGTATTCTACTTTACATTTTCATTCCTCCTTTCTAGAACAGCAGTTAGGCAGATGTGGATCTCTGAATTGATCTTCTAATTTTCTCATTTTTTCTTTCCTATCATCCACACTTCCTTGGGGAGGAGAGGGATGAAGATTAGGAATGTCCTCAAGTTTATTTTTAACACTTTGAATAAAGTTATATCCAAATTTTACTTCTAAAAGTTATCTGAATGTTCTTTTTCTAGCATGTGATTGTTTCATGTTGGAATACCTTTACTTATCTTTCTGTAGGTGTTAATTATAATTGCTCTGAAGTTTTCTTCTGCTTCCTGCATTTTCTTTATTTCTTCTAAATTTCTTTCATCAATCTTCTTGTTTGTTTAGGTTTCTATTTTAGTATCAGAGGCTTCTACTTTGGGATTTTCACCATTTTTAATCAAGACTTTCACTTAATCTCCTGTTTGCATACAGTATCTCATTCTCATTCTCAGAGGCGCAATTATCTTTATAAAGAAAACCTTCTATTTTCTGTAGAGTTCCCGAAAGAGTAGTAGCTTGGCTTCTTAGCTTGTATAGGATTTTAAGTGTTCTTATTTAGACATTTAACCAGTCTTCCTGTTTTCAATGCCACTCTTCATCCCTACCTTCAAGGGTACCAGGTGAATCCAAATGCTTGAGTCTGAGGGGCTAGGGCAGAAATCACTGGTCTGTTGTTGGTGTCTCACCATAGAAGGTTCATATTTGAGCCTTCTCTGTTCTAAGTCTGTTAATAATTACCCATAATTTTTTCACATTCTGAAATTTCGTTGGCCCGGGTGCCAGTGGCTCATGCCTGTAATCCCAGCACTTTGGGAAGCTGAGGTGGGTGGATCACTGGAGGTCAGGAGTTTAAGACCAGCCTGGCCAACATGGAGAAACCCATTCTCTACTAAAAATACAAAATTTAGTCAGGTGTGGTGGCACATGTCTACAATCCCAGCAACTTGGGAGTTCTGAGGCAAGAGAATCACTTGAACCCGGGAGGCAGATGTTGCAGTGAGCAGAGATCGCACCACTGCACTCCAGCCTAGGCTACAGAACGAGATTCTGTCTCAAAAAAAAAAAAAAAGAAGAAGAAAAAGAAAAAAGAAAAAATTTTGCTGAAATCTTTTATTTAGTGTTGTCTCCTCTGTCATCTTTGTCCCTGTGAGATTTTATATATATATATTTTTATATATAAATATATATATATTTTTATATATAAATATATATATATTTTTATATATAAATATATATATATTTTTATATATAAATATATATATATTTTTATATAAATATATATATTTATATAAATATATATATGTATATAAATATATATATTTATATATAAATATATATATTTATATATAAATATATATATTTATATACATATATATTTATATATAAATATATATATTTATATACAAAAATATATATATATTTATATATAAAAATATATATATTTTTATATATAAATATATATATATTTTTATATATATATATATATTTATATATATATTTTTATGTATATATATTTTTATATATATATTTTTATGTATATATATTTTTATATATATATTTTGTCATGTTAATGGCATCCCTAAAGAGAGGGAGAGGACAGACATGGGTGTTCAATCTGCCATGTTTAACTTAAAATATATTTCTTTGAATTTTTAAAAGGAGTTTGGAAAATATTTGTATTTTCATGATCCCAAGAACATAAGGAAATAAGAGACTGGACAGGTGGGGAAAACGATGTTATTAAAATTTCAACCCACCCTTTCTTTCCTATAATTTTATGAAAAGCTTCCTGGGATATTTAGTCCAAATCTCTCCCTGGGCTACTTATTCAATGAGAAACACAGGGCTTTCCTTTAATCTTCCTGGAAAGTAACATTCAACTTTTACATTAAATTCTTCACTTAATCTTAGAATATATTGCTCGTATAAGTTGTAAAAGGACTGTGTTAATCAGATTGAGCACTAAGTAAATTGCTTAAGCTTCCCTGCCAGTTAGAAAAACCTCAGACTCTTGGGCCTAGTTTTTCCCCTAACTGACAATTCAAATTAAAGAAGAAAAATATTGACTCTAGTGGATTAAAACCCCAAACACAACTTGAAGCCTAGATGCTGTTTTATGTCGTTCACAGAAATGTCTTTTCTATTAATTCAAATTAAGTTGCTTGAGGGCAGAAGCTACGGTACATACTTGTTTTTTGTACTCCATTCCCTCTTCAGGTGTATTTTCACTATAACACCAGTATCAGAATATTCTGAATTGCGTGAAAAAGTCAGGAGCTTTTTTCCCTATACCACCAGTATCAGAATTTTCTGAATTGCTTGTCAAAAATGCACACCTACTGGCCAGGCATGGTGGCTCGTGCCTGTAATCCCAGCACCTTGAGAGGCCAAGGCAGGCAGATCACTTGAACTCAGGAGTTTGAGACCAGCCTGGCCAACATGGTGAAACCCCATCTCTACTAAAAATACAAAAAATTAGCCAGGCATGGTGGTGTGTGTCTGTAGACCCAGCTACTTGGGAGGCTGAGGTGGGAGGATTGCTTGAACTTGGGAGGCGGAGGTTGCAGTGAGCCAAGATTGCGCCACTGCACTCCAGCCTGGGCGACAGCAAGACTCTGTCTCAAACAAACAAAGAAAAAAATGCACACCTACTAAATCAGAATCTCTTTGGATGGGCTTTGGAATCAGACTTTTAAAAGGCATCCAAGGTGATTCTAATTACTTTAAAATTACTTAAAGATTTACCTCACAGCATGCTAAGTAGTGTAGGTGCTTTTAAATCTTTGTTTAATTAAGTAAATGTTAATTCCATGACATATCATTAGAATTTATTTACTTAAAAAAAGAATTATGACAATTAATAATGATTAGGCTTTGTAAGTAGAGTCTCCAATGAATCCTATGTAAGGATTTATATAGCTTCAGAGAAAATCCTTCCAAAACTGAGGCAGGATCGTTTTTATCGAGCACAGGCCTGTGGCTACTATCTAATCAGCAGCATTTTCATATTCATGTGAGATCCTCTTATAGAGAAGCAGGGAAGTTTACAATTGAATTGTTTTAATGTTGTCTGTCCTTAGGTTCAAGCTATTCAATATGCATGAGACAAATCTCCCATTTCCTTTGGACTATTTCTATTATTTTGCTGTGCTGTTGCTCTGGTCACGTATTGCTGTGTTACAAATCACGCCAAACACAGTAGTAAAGATAACAACCATCTTATTATGCTTATGGATTTTAAGAGCAAGAATTTGAGTAAGGCACAGTGGGTGGCTTTTATCTGCTCCACAATATCTGGGGTCTCAGCTGGAAAATACCTAAAATGGCTGTGGCTGGAACCATGTGGGGACTCCTTCACTCACATGTGTGGGCTGGAAAGGCTTGAAGCCTGTGCTCAGCTGAGACTATTGACCGGGACACCTGGTCACTCTCCAGGTGGCTGTAGCTTCTGCCGCAGGGGCTTGGGTTCTGAAAAGGAGTGTCTCTAAAGGGAGCCATCGAAGTGAGTGATTCAAGGGAACCACACAGAAGGAGCATGGCCTTTCATGACCCAGCCTCAGAAGTCACAAAAACATCATTTCTATCTGGCTGTATAGTTTAGGCGGTTTCACATCTACCCATAATTAAGGGACAGGACATAGACCACCACTTCTTTGTGTTTTTTTATTTTTTATTCTCCTGCCTCAGCCTCCCAAGTAGCTGGGATTACAGGCATGTGCCACCACGCCCAGCTGATTTTTGTATTTTTAGTAGAGACTGGGTTTCACCATGTTGGGCAGGAAGGTCTCGAACTCCTGGCCTTGTGATCCGCCTGCCTTGTCTCCCAAAGTGCTGGGATTACAGGCGTGAACCACTGAGCCCAGCCTATTTTTTATTTTTTGAGATAGGGTCTCACCCTTTCACTCAGGCTGGAATGCAGTAGCACGATCAAGGTTCATTGCAGCTTTGATCTCCTAGGCTCAAGCTATTGCCCACCTCAGCCTGTTAAGTAGCTGGGGCTTCAAATGCATGCAACCATGCCTGCCTAATTTTTTTTTTTTTTTTTTTTTTTGGAGAGACAGGGTTCCCTAATTTGCCTGGGCTGTTCTCAAACTCTTAGACTGCACAGAATTCTTAATGGGAGGATGTGTTTGTCCGTTTTCACACTGCTATAAAGAACTGCCTGAGACTGGGTAATTTATAAAGGAAGGAGGTTTAATAGACTCACAGTTCCACATGGCTGGAGAGGCCTCAGGAAATTTACAATCATGGCGGAAGGGGAATCTTACATGGTTGCAGGCAAGAGAGAGTGTGTGAGAGCCCAGGAAAAACTCTCATTTATAAAATTATCAGATCTCGTGAGAATTCACTCACTATGATGAGAACAGCATGGGGAAAATCATCCCCATAATCCAATCACTCCCTCCCTCAACACGGAATTACAAGTCGAGTGAGATTTGGGTGGGGACAAGGAGCCAAACCATATCAGAAGAATACCAGAGAATTTTGGGGCCATGTTTTAAAACTACCACAATGACTAAACTAAGAAGCACTTCTAATCATTTAATTTCTAAAATCCTTTCTTTGTCCTTTGATCATTATATTTTTGTCTTTCCAGTGAAGGCAAATGTACCCAAACCATATCCCTATATTTTCTTATTTATATATATAATTTTCACAACCATTCTGAAGTTGATATTACCCTTTCCATTTATCAAATGAAGACACTGATGTGTTGAGAGGTAGAGTAGCTCAGTCAAGGTTACACAGTAAGGGAGCTCTGACTCCAGAGCACAGGCCTGTGGCTACTATCTAATCAGCAGCACCTTCATATTCATGTGAGATCCTCTTATAGAGAAGCAGGGAAGTTTACATATCTAAATGTCACTGGCAAGAGCTGAAATACATTTCTAAGCTCACTCTATCAAATATCCTAAACCTTTTAAAAAGTTGCTTTTGGCTAAACAGTGGCTGGATCATAAACCTTATCATCTATGAAAGCACTGAGGGGCTACAGATTTTTAAGGTTTTCATTTCCTGTGGAAAAAAAGAAAATGTTCTTATGTGCACTCTGCTGCTGAATTTTGACCAGGGAGTAAAAGATGCCTTTCTCTCTGAAAGAGGGCAGGACACTTCCATTTGTTTTTCTCTGAGAGGTTGGCTATTTGATCTAATTGTTGTGATAAGCTGACTGAGGGTCAGTGAATGTCAGGTGTGCACAAGGCAGCAACACCGTGGATGGAAGGAAAAAGGCTGGTAACAGGTGGAGGCCATAAATAGAATGTGGCTTAGGAAGGGTCAGACCAGGGCACACGAACTTAACTATCTGAAATCAGTTACAGCTGGACTCAGAATCTATACAACAGCTTGAGTCAAAATTCAGTTAATGAAGCTGAAGTCCAAACTGGGGATAAAAATATCTAAGCATGGGAAGCTGCAAAAGTCACCTTTTATCAAATAAAAAGAGTGAGGCTATGCCAACGTGCACCTCTTCTTGTAAAGTTCATGGAAGAAGAGATGAGTGGGTGTCCACTCTTCTGCGATTCGCTTGCAATTCATGAAAATAAGGAAAGCAGAGTCCCAATAAGGAGTTTTGGAGTGAGAAATAACAAGGCACAGGAGTGGTGAGAGAGGGCATCCCTGTCTTGTGCCAGTTTTCAAAGGGAATGCTTCCAGTTTTTGCCCATTCAGTATGATATTGGCTGTGGGTTTGTCATAGATAGCTCTTATTATTTTGAGATACGTCCCATCAATACCTAATTTATTGAGAGTTTTTAGCATGAAGGGCTGTTGAATTTTGTCAAAGGCCTTTTCTGCATCTATTGAGATAATCATATGGTTTTTGTCGTTGGTTCTGTTTATGTGATGGATTACGTTTATTGCTTTGCGTATGTTGAACCAGCTTTGCATCCCAGGGATAAAGCCGACTTGATCATGGTGTATAAGCTTTTTGATGTGCTGCTGGATTTGGTTTGACAGTATTTTATTGAAGATTTTTGCATTGATGTTCATCAGGGATATTGGTCTAAAATTCTCTTTTTTGTTTGTTGTGTCTCTGCCAGGCTTTGGTATCAGGATGATGCTGGCCTCATAAAATGTGTTAGGGGGGATTCCCCCTTTTTCTATTGATTGGAATAGTTTCAGAAGGAATGGTACCAGCTCCTCTTTGTGACTCTGGTAGAATTCGGCTGTGAATCTGTCTGGTCCTGGACTTTTTTTGGTTGGTAGGCTATTAATTATTGCCTCAATTTCAGAGCCTGTTATTGGTCTATTCAGAGATTCAACTTCTTCCTGGTTTAGTCTTGGGAGGGTGTATGTGTCCAGGAATTTATCCATTTCTTCTAGATTTTCTAGTTTATTTGCTTAGGGGTGTTTATAGTATTCTCTGATGGTAGTTTGTATTTCTGTGGGGTCAGTGGTGATATCCCCTTTATCACTTTTTATTGTGTCTATTTTTAGATTCTTCTCTCTTTTCTTCTTTATTAATCTTGTTAGTGGTCTATCAATTTTGTTGATCTTTTCAAAAAACCAGTTCCTGGATTCACTGATTTTTTGAAGGGTTTTTTTATGTCTCTATCTCCTTCATTTCTGCTCTGATCTTAGTTATTTCTTGCCTTCTGCTAGCTTTTAAATTTGTTTGCTCTTGCTTCTCTAGTTCTTTTAATTGTGATGTTAGGGTGTCAATTTTAGATCTTTCCTGCTTTCTCTTGTGGGCATTTAGTGCTATAAATTTCCCTCTACACACTCTTTTAAATGTGTCCCGGAGATTCTGGTACGTTGTGTGTTTGTTCTCATTGTTTTCAAAGAACATCTTTATTTCTGCCTTCATTTCCTTATGTACCCAGTAGTCATTCAGGAGCAGGTTGTTCAGTTTCCATGTAGTTGTGCAGTTTTGAGTGAGTTTCTTCATCCTGAGTTCTAATTTGATTGCACTGTGGTCTGAGAGACAGTTTGTTGTGATTTCTGTTCTTTTACATTTGCTGAAGAGTGCTTTACGTCCAACTATGTGGTCAATTTTGGAATAAGTGCGATGTGGTGCTGAGAAGAATGTTCATTGTGTTGATTTGGGGTGGAGAGTTCTGTAGATATCTATTAGATCCGCTTGCTGCAGAGCTGAATTCAAGTCCTGGATATCCTTGTTAACCTTCTGTCTCGTTGATCTGTCTAATGTTGACAGTGGGGTGTTCAAGTCTCCCATTACTATTGTGTGGGAGATATAACAAGGCAAAACTCAGTTTTTTTTTTTTGGCATTTCTTCTTAGATTTCTGTCTCCTAACATAGGATCACTTATTTGTGAAATTATTTGTATACCTTTTTTATGGGGAGATGATGTGATACTAATTCTATCCTTAAGGATATAAGAGCATCTTTTCTTTATATTAGGATTTTTCTGGACCCATGAGTTACATTCTTACTTCCTACACCCTCACATATTGTTTAAATTTGTAGAATTAAATTCATAGGTAATTATTTCTGAAACTTCTTGCCTGTCTGAGCAATCTAAATAATTATTACAATGCTTTAAGTCGCAATCAGGAATGTTTACTTAGCACAGACTTTGTTTCCCACTACTGCACCCAAAGGATAACAGATATGTGGCAAATCTAACTATATTCTTTGTCCTTTGTCCATGGAAGACACTTAATTGGTCACTGTGCACCAAACTTGACCTCAGGTTTTTCTCGACACATATCTCAGATAGACACTCACATTTAATTTGAGTTGATGCTTGAGGTGAAACCTAAGGCATTATTAAGTACTAATAGTGAATAGAGAAAGAAAGTGATTTCAACTAACTGTGGCACAGGTCAGATTGACCTAAAAAATGAAATGTGTGATAATAAATATCCAATAGCAAATAAAGGTCCATTTGGAACTGCGTGTAACAAATACTGTTGAGGCACCTCCCATATCCTGTGGGCTCCCTGATTTTTATTATACCCATGTACAGTCCCAACCCACTGACAGATTCCCACCTTAAGCAACTGCATATTTCCCTTTCCCTAACTGAGGGCTTTCTCATTGTTACTAGAGCTTGCTCAGCTGTAAAAGATAAACCAGAAAGTTTGAGGGAGCTAATCCCTGGGAGGAAATCCTTAATCTATAGGGGTTGCAGTGGTGGACACCTGCCGTAGCCTCCCTGTCTTGTAGTGGTAGGGTCCTGGGGTCCTGAAGTTTGGCTCTAGGGTTTCTCAGAGGATCTCCAGCTAGATTGAGCTCCTCTTGCTTTTTATTCATTTTTCTACCTTCTCTGTCTCACTTTCCTAACTTTCTTACCTGTCTTTCTGAGTTTACCTTCCAAATTGTCCATCTGCCTCTAAGTCCTTGTCTAAGCATCTGCTTTTAGAGGAGCCCAACTTAAGAATCAAGGTTAACAAACTAGTATAGGAATTATTAGAATTTTGATTATGTAAGATGAATAAGTTCCAGAGGTCTGCTCTACAACATAGTGCTGTTGACCAAAATATAAAGGTTGTTAAAGCAGAAATAATTTGATAAAAGTTTATTGGAAGCCAAATGTGAAGATTGGCCTGGGAAGATACACCCACAAAGTTAGGTGTGTTTCAGAGTCTGTTACACATTGGAAGGCTTTTATAAGAAAGTTTAGGAGAAGTGAGGGGGCTCCTCATATCAGAGTTGTCCTTTTTCTTTGGAGGGTAGGATACATATGCAACATATAGGTTAAAATGTGTACATGCAAGACAATCATTAAAACTTCATGATTCAGAAACAAATCAACAAAACTTCATGGTTCAGAAATAAATGACTGTCCTTTTCAGTGTCAGTAGTTTACATATTAATCAGTACATCAACAATTTGAGGGACTCACAATAAGATTATTTACTCAGTGACAGGGTGTAAGCCATGAATCATAAGACCTCCCCCAGCTGGTTAATTTGGAAGTCTGTCAAATGTGACCTATGGGTTATCAGTGCCTATATTTAACAATACTGTATTGTATACGTGTATTAGTCTGCTCTCATGCTGTTATAAGGACATACTCAAGACAGGGTAATTTATGAAGGAAAGTGGTTTAATTGACTCACAGTTCCACAGCACTTGGGAGGCCCCAGGAAACTTACAATCATGGTAGAAGGGAAGAAAACACGTCCTTCTTCGTATGCAACAGCAAGCAGAAGTGCTGAGCAAAAGTGGGAAAAGCCCCTTATAAAACTATCAGATCTCATGAGAACCCACTCACTATCACAAGAACAGCATGAGGGTAACCACCCCCATGATTCAATTACCTCCCACTGGGTCCCTTCCAGGACACGTAGGGATTATGGGAACTATAATTCAAGATGAGATTTGGGTGGGGACACAGCTAAACCATACCATTCCACCGCTGGTCCCTCCCAAATCTCATATGCTCACATTTCAAAACCAATCATGCCTTCCCACCAGTCCCCGCAAATCTTATTTCAGCATTAAATCAGAAGTCCACAGTCCAAAGTCTCATCTGAGACAGGGCAAGTCCCTTCTGCCTATGAGCCTGTAAAATCAAAACAAGTTAGTTACTTCCTAGATACGATGGGAGTATAGGCATTGGGTAAATACAGCCATTCCAAATGGGAGAAATTGGCCAGAATAAAGAGATGACAGGCCCCATGCAAGTCTGAAATCCAGTGGGGCACTCAAATCTTAAAGCTCCAAAATGATCTCCTTTGACTCCATGTCTCATCCAGGTTACACTGATGTAAGAAGTGGGTTCCCATAGTCTTGGGCTGCTCCACCCCATGGCTTTGCAGGGTACAACCCCCTTCCCAGCTGCTTTCATGGGCTGGCATTGAGTGTCTGTGGCTTTTCCAGGTGCATGGTGCTAGCTGTGGGTTGATCTAACATTCTGGGGTCTAGAGGACTGTGGCCCTCTTTTCACAGCTCCACTAGGCAGTGCCCCATATGTGGGGGCTCCCATCCCACATTTTCCTTCTGCACTTCCCTAGAAGAGGTTCTCCATGAGGGCTCTGCCCCTGCAGCACACCTTTGCCTGGACATCCAAGTGTTTCCATACATCCTCTGAATTCTAGGCAGAGGTTCCCAAACCTCAATTCTTGATGTCTGTGCACCTGCAGGCCCAATACCACATGTAAGCTGCCAAGGCTTGGGGCCTGCACTCTCAAGAAATGGCCTGAGCTGTATGTTGACTTCTTTTGGTCATAGCTGGAGCATCTGGGTTGCAGGGCACCAAGTCTGAGGCTGTACATAGCATGAGGGTCCTGGACCCGGCACAGGAAACCATGTTACCCTCCAAGGCCTCTGGGCCTGCAAAGGTCTCTGACATGCCCTGGAGACATTTTCTCCATTGTCTTGGCAATTAGCATTTGGCTTCTTGTTACTTATGCAAATTTCTGCTGCTGGCTTGAATTTCTTCTTGGACAATGGGTTTTTATTTTCTACCTCATCTTCAGGCTACAAATTTTTCAAACTTTTATGCTCTGTTTCCTCTTGAATGCTTAGAAATTTCTTCTGCCAGATACCCTAAAACATTTCCCTCAAGTTCAAAGTTTCAGAGACCGCTAGGGCAGGGGCAAAATCTGCCAGTCTCTTTGCATAGCAAGAGTGACCTTTACTCCAGTTCCCAAGTTCCTCATTTTCATCTGAGACCACCTTAGCCTGGGCTTTGTTGTCCATATCGCTATCAGCATTTTTGTGAAAGCCATTCAACAAGTCTCTAGAAAGTTCCAAACGTTCCCACATTTTCCTATCTTCTTCTGAGCTCTCCAAACTGTTCCATTTTCTGCCTGTTACCCGGTTCCAAAGTCACTTTTACATTTTAGGTTATCTTTTCAGCAGTACCCCACTTCTGGTGCCAATTTACTGTATTAGTCTGTTCTCACGCTGCAAGGAAGGAAAGAGATTTAACTGAAACACAGTTCCACAGGGCTGGGAAGGGCCCAGGAAACTTACAATTATGATGCAGGAGGAAGCAAACATGTTCTTCACGTGGTGGTAGCAAGAAGAAGTGCTGAGCAAAAGAGGGAAAAGCCTCTTAGAAAACCATCAAATCTCATGAGAACTCACTCACTATTATAAGGGTAACCTCCCCAGTGATTAAATTATCTCCCATTGGGTCCCTCCCAGGACACCTGGGGATTATGGAAACTACAAGATGAGATTTGGGTGGGGACACAGCCAAACCATATCAACAGTTAAACATTTTGTTAAGAGGGTAGATTTCATGTTGTGTTTTCTACCGTAAAACAAAACATAACAAACAAACAAACACCTACAAGGTGGCATGAGGAAACTTTTGGGGGTGATGAATGTGTTTATTACTTTGATTGTGGTGATGGTCTCACATATATATATGCATGTGTCCAAACCCATCAGATTGTATTCATTAAATATGTACAATTCTGTGTATATCAATTATACCTCAATAAAGACATTAAAAAGAAAACTCTTATCAATATCACTTTTAACATCTACATGGAAGCCATTAATGTTATTGTTCAACTTTTAGAGTTGGAGGCACCAGTGGTAGAGAATTACTCATTTCCTCTCCCTGAAAGAAGATTATACAGCCCTACTCTGTTGAGTTCAGGAGTGGCCATGTGACAACTCATGATTTTCCATGTTATTTTTTCCTCTGGTTAAGGCAGGCCAAGTTCCAAGTGAAGCTACACTGTCAGCCTGGGCTCTGGAGTGAAGATGATAGACCTGGAGCAGAGCCTTAGTTGAACTATAATATACATGTATTAAGAATAAGAATACATGTATTAAGTGAATAAGAAATAAACTTTTTTCCTTGTAAATTACTGAGACTTTGGAGTAATTTGTTGCCACAGCATAACTTAGGCTAAATTGACTAATATGGAATCTTTAAATATAATTTAGTACAGTGGTCTCATCTTGATTAATCATAAGATTAATTAGGGAGATTTACTAGGGAGATTTTTACATGTATAGATTTAAAATTCTGATTCTAATTCAGTAGGTTTGGAGTGGAATGCAGGAATCTGCATTTTAACTGTTTGAAACCCAATCACTTTGCTTATTTTAAAGGTGAAAAGAGATTGACAATTTGAAAAGTTTTCTATTCTTTTAATTAATTTATTAAAAAAAATTGTCATCTAGATCAGAGTTTGAATTAATTATAAAAATCTTTTCTCCTGAAGAACAGAAAGGTAAGCTCAATTGTACACCTGAATAGGGGAAGTTCTGAATTAGTATTATCAAAACTAATACATTTAATTGTATGTCATACATATAGGCCACCTGGGTTCAAATCTAATCAAAAATTATAAATGCTTCATGTTACTAAGGCCATTAGTAGGCCAGAAAGACAAAGAGTAGTAAGTCTTTAATAAGAGAAGGTAAATTTGTTGTACACATGCACTCAGAAAAATGGTATCCTTGCTATTAAGAGAGTATGTGTCTAGAAGGAGAACTCACTGTGGAGAGAAGAGATCAAATTAAAGGTGGTTCAAGGTCAGCTGATGGAATTTTCTAGCATCACACTTGACAGCTCTATGCCATTCACTCGATTAGGTCACTGTATATGTTTACATTGTAGAAATTACTTATTCAATTTAATTTTGACTTTTTACTTTGTTGTCTCTAATCTGAAGAAGACATTTTAATAGATGCAGCTGATGTCCTAAGTTCCCTCAAGGAGGAGAGAGAAGAGGCAAAGGATTGGCCGACATATAAGTTAATACAAGGCAGAATTTGATAATTATAATAAGAAAGGAACTCCCCCTGATATGGATTAGATCTGTGTCCCCACCCAAATTTCATATTGTATTATAATCCCCAATATTGGAGGTGGGGCCTGGTTAGAGGTGATTTGTTCATGGGGGTGAATTTCTCATGAATGGTTTAGTACCATCCCCTTGGCGCTGTCCTCATGACAGTGAGTGAGATCTGGTCATTTAAAAGTGTGTGTTACCTCTCCTCTCACTCTCTTGCTTCTGCTCTGGCCATGTGATGTGTCTGCCCCCCATTTGTCTTCCACCATGATTGTAAGTTAACTGAGGTCTCCCCAGAAGCTGAACTGATGCCAGCATCATGCTTCCTGTACAGCCTGCAGAACCACAAGCCAATTAAACCTCTTTTCTTTATAAATTACCCAGTCTCAGGTATTTCTGTTTAGCAATGCAAGAATGGCCTAACACCCCCCAAACTGACTTAGATTCTTTGCTGATCTATTTCTATAAGACAACTTCTGTTTGCAGGGGCATTTGCATATTGTTCAACTTAGGTTCCATAGTCAAGGATACTGCTACATATGTTCCACAAGAATCATAGCTGCATGAACTGCTGCAAAGGATGAGTTACATTTCCAGCTTTGGCTTCCTCACCACCATTTAACCCATTGCAATCTGGCAGTTGATGGTGCTGTGTTTCTCAAACTAACTCCTCCAAAGATCACCAAGAACTTACCCCATTCATCATCTCTCTAGATTTTGACATTATTGATAAATCTTTTTTATTAAATGCCCTGAGGCAGTCTTCTTTGGGTTAAATCTGGCTGGTGTTCTATAACCTTCTTGTGCTTGAATGTTGATATGTTGCTCCAGGTTTGGGAAATTTTCTAATATTATCCCTTTGAATAAACTTTCTACTCCTTTCTCTCTACCTTCTCTTTAAGGCCAATAACTCTTAGATTTGTCCTTTTGGGGCTATCTTCTAGATCTTGTAGCTGTGCTTTGTGTTTCTTATTCTTTTTTCTTTTGTTTCCTCTCACTGTGTATTTTCAAATAGCCTGTCTTCAAGCTCACTAATTTTCCTTTACCAAGTGAACTACTTGATCAATTCTGTTGTTAAGAGACTGATGTATTCTTCAGCATGTCACTACATTTTTCAGCTCTAGAATTTCTGTTTGATTTTTTTTAATTATTTAAATCTGTTTGTTAAATTTATCTGATAGAATGCTTAATTACTTTTCTGTGTTATCTTGAATTTCTTTGAGTTCCCTCAACACAGCAATTTTGAATTCTCTGTCTGAAAGGTCACATATTTCTGTTTCTCCAGGATTGGTCCCTGGTGCCTTATTTAGTTCATCTGGTAAGGTCATGTTTTCCTGGATGATGTTGATACTTGTAGATGTTTGCATCTGGGCATTGAAGAATTAGGTATTTATTTTAGTATTCACAGTCTGGGCTTGTTCATGCCTGTCCTTCTTGGGAAGTCCTTCCAGGTATTTGAAAGAAACTTGGGCCCCAAGCCCAATAACACTGTGGTTTTTGCAAACTTGTAGAGGTACTACCTTGTGGTCTTGTATAACAGTCAGAAGAATTCTCTAGATTACCAGAGAGAGACTCTGGTTCTTTTCCCTTACATTTTCTCAAACAAATGGGGTCTCTTTCTGTGTGCTGAGACACATGAATTGGGGGGTGTGGTGATGCAAACACCCTGTGTCGACCACCACTGAACTATGCTGGGTCAGACCTGAAGCCAGCATGGCACTGGGTCTTGCCTAAGACCCTTCCTTTCAGGGCAGGGAATTCCCCCAGGCTCCATGCATGTCCAGAGATGTTGTCTGGGAGCCTGGGATTGGAGTCAAAAACCTTAGCAATTTACCCGATGTTTTATTTTCCTGCAGCTAAACTGGCACTCAAACTGCAATACAAAGTCCTTCCCATTCTTTCCTCCCCTTTCCACAGGCAGAGGAGCCTCTCTTTGTGGCCATTAGCACTACTGGTTCACAAGGGTTCTGCCAGGCCACTGTCTATGTTCACTTAAAGCCCAAGGGCTCTTCCATCAGCTTGTGGTGAATGCTGCCAGGCCTGGGACTTACCTTTCAGGACAGTAGGTTCCCCTCTGACCCAGGGCAAGTGTAGAAATGCTGTCCAAGAGCCTAGGCCTGGATCCCAGGACCCCACAAATCTATTTTTTTTCAAACATCTTTTTCTTGTAGATTTTAAAATACTACACTATTCATTACATGCTTATTATATACTCATCCTGTGCTTTAGAGATGTAACAAGAGTTTTCATTTACTAAGCACTTGTTACATGCCAGAGGTTTTATATATATTATTTTATTTAACACAACAATCTATTGAAGTAGCTAATATTATCTCCATTTCGCATATGAAGAAATTGAGGTTTAGAGAGTTTCAGTCTTTGTAAACCATGGTCGTACAACAACTATATATTAGAGGTGAGACTCAACCCAATGTCCAACTGTAAACTTGTGTTCTTCGCCACTATAGCAGGGTCTCAGAAACCCTTTGTGATAGTTAATTTTATGTGTCAACTTGACTTGGCAAGGGGGTGCCAAGACAGCTGGTTAGACATTATCTCTGGGTGTGTCTGTGAGGGGATTTCTAGAAGAGATTAGCATTTGAATTTGTAGATTGACGAATTTGTCTCACCTGTTAAAGGCCCAAATAGAAGAAAAAGGCAGAAAAGCACATTTACTTTCTCTTTTCTTGAGTTGGGACATCCATCTTCTCCTATCTTTGAAGTGCTCCTCATTCTTAGGACTTCAGATTTGGACTAGGCTTTTGTGGTTCTCCAGCAAACAGACAGCAGGCAGTGTGAGCAAGTTCCAATAATAAGTTTCCTCTTCCTTGCCTTCTGTAGCCACAGGCTTGAAATTGCTGAAAATTAAATGCAGAAAATCATCTGTAGTTTACTAAATTACAACATAAGTTGAACTCCCAGACTTACTGAGTGTCTGCTGTTAAAGCGAAGGCATTGATTGGGAAAGAATAGGATCCTCTAAATTGGGATGCGGATTTGTGGGAAGACCCTGATGAATCTGGGGACATTGAGCACCTAGATTCTGTTGAATCTGTTTGCCAGTGGAAGGGATCTCCTCACCCCTAGTGGAAGAGACATTCTCACCCCAAGTGGTATCTCCATCCCTAGTGGTAGTGGCCTCCCCACTCATAGCATTCTGGTCTTTCTACCTTAGTCTGATGGAATTAACCTTATGTTGCCTAAGGAAATGGTAATGGCCTTCCCTGAGGCAGTTGCCATGCAAGACAATGCTGATTCTCCTCAGGACCTGCTCCCATCACCCCTCTTTGTTTCTAAATTTACAACTAGACTTAAGGCTAAGCAAGTACCTAAAGGTGAGATCAAAGTGTCACCCGTGAGGAAGTGCACTATACTTTAAAATAACTACTTGAGTTTTGTAATTTATGCCAGCAGAAATCTGGTGGAACATGTGGGAATGGATAGTAAAGATGTGAGAGAATGATGGAAGGAACGTTAAGTTGAATCAGGCCAAATTTATTTGTATGAACTTGCTAAATAAAGATTTTACATTTAATGTTGCAGCTTGGGAGTTAGAAAGGGCTCTAACAGTTTGGTTACTTGACTGAAACATGGATCTAAAGATAGCTCACTGCATGTGACTTGGAAATGCCTGAACTACCTTGGATTAACATAGAGAAAAGGATTCAAAGGCTTAGGAGAATTGGAATGGTAGAGTGGATTTTCCATTTAAGATCTACTCATCCACACTGGCTGGGTCCAGAGGCATACCTTTTATTTTGAGAAATAATTTATGAGGTAAGCCCCAATATTTTTGAAGAGTTCCATGGCCTTTCTTCTATGTTGACCATAAATTACAGTGAGAATTGCAGACACTCAGTTGTACAACTGAAATACAGTAGGAGTAATTGGATCCTGGGATAGTTTGGATGTATCTCTCAAATTTCACTTGTTGGAAACTTAATCCCCAAATGCATGTGTTGATTGGAGGTAAGGCCTTCAGGACGTAATTAGGATTGTATAAGGTCATTGGGGAGGGGCCCCCATGATAGAACTGGTGGCTTTGTAGGAAGAGAAAGGGAACCTTGAGCTAACATGCATGCTCTTGCCCTCTAATTATGTAATGCCTTCTGCCATGTTATGATGCAGCAAGAAGGTCCTCACCAGGTGCCAGCACTATGCTCTTGGACTTCCCAGCCTCAAGAACTGTAAGCCAAATAAGCCTCTCTCTCTCTGTCTCTTTCTCTCTCTCTCTCTCTATATATATCTATATATCTATATATATATATATAAAATTATTCCATCTGTGGTATTCTCTTATAGGACAGAAAATGGACTAGGACAGAAAACTGGTACTGGGAATGGGATTGTTGCTAATAACGGATACCTAAAAATGTTGAAGCGGCTTTTGAACTGGGTGATGGGCAGAGGCTACAAGAATTTGGAGGATAAGGCTAGAAAAAGCCTGTATTGCTCTGAACAGAGCATTAAGGGTGATTTTTGTGAGGGCTCAGGAGAAGACATGAAAACTAGGGAATATTTGTAACTTCTTATAGATTATTTTACTGGTCATGCTCAGAATGCTGATAGAAATATGGGTAGTAATGGCCATTCTGATGAAGTCTCAGATGGAACTGAGGAACAAGGTATTGGAAACTGGAGTAAAGGTCATTCTTGTTATAAACTGGCAATGGACATAGCTGGGTTGTGTTCATAATGCAGAACTTAAGAGCAATGAATTAAGATATCTGGCAGAAGAAATGTCTAAGCAGCAAAGCATTCAGGTAGCTGCTTGGCTACTTTAAATTGCTTACATTAGGCTATGAAGAGAAAAAAATGACTTAAAGCTGGAATTTGTAATTAAGAGGGAAGCAAAGCAGAAAGACTTGAAAAACTCTCAGCCTGGTCATTTAAAGAGTAAACAAGTGTATTCAGAAAAGGAAACCAAGGGTGTAGCCCAGGGACTCTTTGCTAAAGAGATAGAAGGGATCATCAGGACAATGAAAGAAAGAGTCCAAAGGTATTTCAGAGATCTTTGAGGGTGCCCCTCCCATCACAGGCTCAGGGCTCTAGGAGGGCAGAATGGTTTTGGGAGACAGGCCTGAGAACCCTCTGTGGCCTCACTGCCCATGGCTGCCTTGTGTCTCTGTTCTCTGCATCCCAGTGCAGCAATCCTTGGCCATTCCAGTTGTGGTTCAAGTGGCCCTGGATATAACTTGACCCCTCTGGGTGTGGCTTGACTTGCCACTCTGAAGCGTACAAGCCATAAACTTTGGCTGTGTCTACATGGTATTAATTCTGTAGACCAACAAAATGTAAGAGCTTTGGGGGTATAATTGCATCCACCTAGATTTTAAAGAATGTTGCAGACTGCTTGAGAGTTCAGGAAGAGACTTGTCTCAGGGTTGGAGTAATCAGAGAGAGCCCTCACTGATGCAATGCCCAGCAGAACTGTGGGGTTGGAGCTGCCATAGAAAGTTCCCACTAAATCAATGCTTAGTGGAGCCCTGGGAGCAGGACTACTGCAGGGATCCAAGAATGGTACAGTCACTGGCAACATGCAATGCCAGCCTGTGAAAGCTGCAGGCACCAGTGTGCAGCTACAACTTGAGAAAGCTGAAATGTGGCCTAAGTCCAACAAAGCCATAGTAAAGAGTGAGGCAGTTTTGGGGCCCAAAGCCTGTAGTGTGTCTAAGAAGCAGCACATACAGTGAAAGATTAACTTAATGTCTGCCCTATTGGGTTTTGGACTTGTTTGGGGCCTGTTACTTCTTTTTTTCTGGACTATTTCTCCCTTTTGGTAAGGGAATATGTATCCTATACTCTTCCACCGTTGTATCTTGGAAATGAGAAATGGTTTAATTTCACAGGCTTACAGCTGGAAGAAATTTGCCTCAAGGTGAATTGTGCCTTGAGTTTTACCCATATCTGATTCACATAACTTTGGACTTTTAAGTTTGTGCTGGAACAAGAGTTTGGGGCAATTGGGATTAAATTATTGTGTTTTGCATGTGAGAAGGACATAAATTTTGGAGGTGGCATGCTATGGTTTGAGTGTGTCGCCTAAATTTCATGTGTTGGAAACTTAATCCCCAAGTTCTTATGTTGGTTGGAAGTGATGCCTTTAGGAGGTAATTAGGATTAGGTAAGATCATCAGAGTGGGACCCCATGGCTTTATAAGAAGAGAAAGGGAAGCTTGAGCTGATAGGCACACTCTTGCCCTCTTGCCATATGAATGTCCACTGCTATGTTATGGCAAGCAAGAATCTCCTCACCAGATGCCAGTGCCATGCTCTTGGATTTCCTAGTCTTCAGAATCATGAGCCAAATAAACGTCTTTTCATTATAAATTATCCAGTCTATGGTATTCTGTTGCAACAGAAAACAGAGTAAGACAGGGAGTAAGAGCCAAGTGGCAACGCTCAACTGCCAAAGGCATGGTGAGGATAGTTACTCTAAGGGACAGTAGGGTCAAAGCAGTAATCAGAATAGTCTGATTCTTGCAGACTGGTAAAGTTGGCTTGTTAATTATAGTGTTCCTAGAAGTGAAATACATAGGAAGCTATTAAATTCTTACTCGATCTGTATAAGCAGAAACGTTCCAGGTAAAGTGAATCATAAAATTCTAATGTGAATCATAAAAACAGAATCATAGCCCCTCAATCAGTTCTCAGACTTGAGCCAGTTGACAGACCCAGAGCCCCTTGAATGAAGGGAAGACTGGGTCTCCTTGACGAATGACCCTTGAACACAACTGACAATATATACTGCTAATCTGTCTCTCAGCCTTCCTTCAAAGGACCTAAAGCCTATTACAATGATAATTGTACATTGGAAATAGGGCAATAATCAGGATTTGAGAGGAGGCTCTTGAACATTGACTCTGAATTAACACTGATTCCATGAGGCCCAAAATGTCACTGTGGTCCTCCAGTCAGAGTAGGGGCTTATGGAGGTCAGGTGATTGACAAAGTTTTAGCTCAAATTCATTTCACTGTGAGTCAAGTGTATCCTCAAACCCATCCTGTGGTTGTATCCCCAGTTCCAAAATGCATAATTGGAATAGACATGCTGAACAGCTGAAAGAATCACCATACCTTTTCACACTTAACAATTATTAAGCCCGAGAAGTTGTGTGTGAGTTATATCTATTCATATTTATCACAACAGAAATTTAAACAGGAAATTTGAGAAAATCTATTAATTTAAAAAATAATAAAAGCATTATACATTAACATAAATATTATTATGCCATAGAGATAATGATTGCTAAACAAAAATTGTAGTAATAAAAGTGGCACTCCTTTATTTTTTGTAAGCCTTGTTAGTGTCTGTCTTGAAGATAGCTGAATTCTCATACCTGCTTCTGCATTCAATCTGTTGCTGTATGATATGTGGTGGAAGTGTCTGAAGAAAATCCAGCCTCACATAAATATGTGGCTGGACAAAGGAAGACTATTGTAATGGCATTTTCAGGTAATTGTGTATTTCTTTCTTTGATAGTACATAAACATTCAACAAGTGGAGGTTTTTTAAGAGTTAGTGATAATGTGGACCTGAAACCATGTCAGTGAACTTCTTGTGTTCTTTTATATCAGAATTCACTGGCCTATTTTGTGTAATGCTTTGAATGGATATTTTACCTGGGCATGAAGCTAATCCAGAGCTCCACTTACAACACTGCCGTTTATAAATTCTGATGAGACTAAACATGAATTATAAAATGTGAAACTCAGCATGAATTATAATACATGAAATGAAATAGGAATTTACATGAAAAGAGCTAGAGGTTTCTAAAGCAAGTTGATGAAAACTGATAATAAAACTACAGATACTTTAGGCAAATTTCTGATTTTCATGCCTATTGAATCAGACTGTGGACTTGGAACTGTCTTGATAGTGCTATGAGGCTAATTATACTATTTCCTAGGTGCCAAGGCATTCACTTTATTTGGCATTAAATATAAATAGCTATTCATCTATTGCCATTAACCAGCTAATTAACTTTATTACCGTTGATAGTTTTTAAATTCTTCAGGTCAAGGCTATTGAGTTCTAATTTTATTTTGGCAACATCTTAAAAATGTTACTTTGCCCATCTATGGCTGCTTTCCACCAACCCATTCAGCATAGGTGACATCTCCCTGCTATAGATTTTCTCTCCCTTTTACAGAGTGGAGATTCATCTATACTCATTAACATTTCTAAAGGCTACTAAAGATGAATATTCTCATAAAAGTGCCAGGTCATTTTGATTTTGTTATTTTTTATTTAAATGATATGTATGCCATGACTATGTGTAAAGTGAATCAGGGCTGAAGACACCACACATTAGTTGATTCCCATTGTGGGGAGAAGCATATGACAGGTTTTCATTCTAGAGTCCTTTTCAGCCTCCAGTTGCCAAGAAAAGTTATGGATATACAGTTACATCTCGATGATGGGGATGCATTCTGAGAAATGCATTGTTAGGCAATTTTGTCATTGTGCAAACATCATCATGTACCTATAGGAACCCATATGGTATAGCCTGCTACACATCTAGGATATATAGTATAGCCTATTTCTCTTACACTAAAAAACTACACAGCACATTATTGCACTGAATACTGTAGGCAATTGTAACACAATAGTAAGTATTTGTATATCTCAACATATCTTTAGCTGTTTACATAGAAAAGGCAGTGCATTGTGGCTATGACATTATGAAGGTTATGCCACTAGGCGATAGGACTTTTTCAGCCTCATTATAATCTTGTGGAACCACTGTCATATATGTGATCTATTGTTGGCTGAAATGTTGCTCTGCAGCATGTTACTGTCAATTGTTTTCAGTAAGAAAGTATGTTGATTAAAGTGCAATTTTTGTCCATGAAGAGGGGGAAGCATATTACCTTTTCTATAATTTGGTTTTTGTGTGTCTTGTTTTCACTCAGAAGGCAAGGCTGTCTGTCTTTATACAGAAGATCCTTGACTTATTATGGGTTTAAGTCCCAATAAACCTATCACATGTTGAAAATATCATAAGTTGCAAATTCATTTAATACACTGAATCTACTGAACATCGTGGCTTACCCTAGAATTCTGTAAATGTGCTCACCCTTGCAGTACAGTATTTAATAAATTACATGAGATATCTAACACTTTATTATAAAATAGGCTTTGTGTTAGATGATTTGGCCCAGCATTACCGGAGAATATTGCATCACATATTGCTAGCCCTGGAAAAGATCAAAATCCAGAATTGGAAGTACAGTTTCTATTGAATGTGAATCACTTTTGCACCATTGTAAAGTAAAAAAATCATAAGTCAAATTATTAGAGGATCCAGGGGCCCTCTGTACTTTCTGTTGGCTTGACTATGACAAAGGGAGACTGATTTTGTTGCTAACTTGCATAAGTATATAAAACACAAGATGTTGATATATAGTGTATGTACATTTTAAAAATTACCAAGCACTTCAATGTCCTCTCAAACATGTGTACACATCTGTGGATCAAGGTCCTCCCTTAATTGTGGGTAAACTAAGCCTATTTATGCATAACAGGCTACCTTTCAGTTTTTAATAAGGTAAAATGCTGAATACTGTATTTTTATAAAGTCTCTCTTGCTGACCTTTGTGGAATTAGTAAATTATGTTGGTAGCTGGAACTTCATTTCTTAAGAGGTTTATAAACCTCTCAGGACCTTTGTTTTTTCTGCAAGTGGTAAAACCCAGGTAGAGCTGAGTAGAGAGATTTGTTTGAACTATCAGTCCTAGCAGGTGTGGGGCTCACTTTCACCTCTGCTATTCACAATGTTCCTACGAACTCTTTGGTTCATGGAATTGCAGAGAGTCCTGACCTTCATTGCTTGAGTTGTGTTCCATTTCTGTGTCACCTTTCATCTAATGTTCTTGGGGAGCTTTTACAGAAAGAAAGGAACACAGCGCATCACTGATTCCCTCACCCCTTCTATGCACAGCTGACTTCGATTCCTTTTTAAAGCCTCAGCTTGTGTCTCACCTCTGGCAGGAAATGTCCATCATCCTCTCTGCCCTCTGCTTCTGGGCCACATTCCTCTTATGGTATCTTTCACATGCCCCCATTATGACACAGTCTTCACACTGTGGAAAAAAACACATATCTTAAGTGTCTCTTTCTCTCTAGATCATGAGATAGAAGATTCATTTCTTTCTCTCTGGTGCCTGGTACTGTGTCTGGTATAGTCAGTGATGTGATCCAATGGTGCTAAATTGGCCCCACAGTACCAGGCAGGGAGTCTGTGAAACGTCACGGCTTAGCCTCCTGTACCTTCAGAGTCCTGCAAATTAAAGGGAGAGCTACACTTGAGCCAGTGGTGAGTGGCGGTGGAGAGAGGAAGTTAAACAGAATTTCAGTAAAATAGGGTCAAAGGAGTAGCAGAGCATAAAAGGACACTATTCTCACTAATATTTCTGAGATACTTGTGTAGCTAAGTCTGTACAAAAAAATAGTTGTTGCTAGGGTAGATGAGTCAAATTTCACATTTTAAGGTAAGAATATCCCAGTAAGAGCAATGGGGTTATATTATCTGATGCTACTTTCTCTTGTTAAATGTTCTATTAATATTGCAAGCACATTGTATAAATTCCAGTTATCAACTATGTTGATAAAGAATGAAAAAACCTGTCTTATGTTGCTATTTTTTTGAAGAATTGGCGGCAGGAGGGTGAATTTTTCCATAAAGGCAAGGTGGGGATACACTTGAATCCCCAAGCTCCTTGAGAGGACTCTTTGAGCTCTTGTAGCACAAAAATTAAGCGCTCAGTGGCCACTTTTATAATAGTCTAGTGAAATCTGGGATTTAGCTTTTCTGTAAATTATTAAATAATTTCTTAAATATACATTATTTAATATTGATTTCTCAGGAGCTAGTACAATACTTAATATATAGAAAGAGGCCAGAAAATATTTGTAAATATCTTTCCTAGAGATTAACCCAGAGCAGCCATATGATAGTCCCATCTCTCCACTGAGTAGTGGTAACTTTTTCTTCTTATTTTTCCATTCCATCTCAACATCTAAGTTCATCTAAAATCACTGGAATTGGATAAGATCTTTTGGAAGACCTACACTTTTGGCATCTCTCCCTTTCTGTTCTTGCTGCCTCCTGTGGGCTCTTTATTCTTAGAATTGGAGGAAGTCTGTGGACATCAGATGAAGATGGAAAGACCTTCAAAGAATAATGATGTCTATATACTGGCAATGAGAAGGAACTCATTAAAAGCAAATTTAATGTGACAATATCCAAGGAGGACACTATATATTTCTTTTCACTTTGGGCAGGCATAAACCTAGGTCAGCTATCTCCTCCATCTCCTTCCTTTGGGCAAATTTCTCGATTCAATTTTATCTTTTAGAAAAATGGTATGTCTGTGGAGGAGGGTGAGGGTTGAGATCTTAAGCAACACATTATGATATTGGAATGTTAAAAATAAATGCCTCACACAGCAGTTTGCCATTTGAAGAGACTATCATGAAAAGATTGAGAAAGTGGTTGAAATCAATTTAGCTGTTCTTTATTCTACAATGAAGAAAACAGAGTTCACATTATTTTGGTAAAAAATATTTTTGAAACAAGCAGTTTGTTAGGTGTGTGAATGAAATTTACCACTAAGTCATAAAAAACCAAAAAACCCAAACCAATGAAAAACCTTACCCCAACTTAACCCTAAGCCTCAAAGGCACTGAGGCACACATATTTTAAGAATAGATATGCACACTGAATTTCTTCTCACACATCCATTTGTGAATTAGGGTCTGATTTCTCATTTTTAGATCTCATGTAAACTGGTTGACACCAGTGGGTAAAAGTGCTGAGCCCGCTTTATAGAGAAGAATATTCTCGTTGTGTATGGCCTGGGGCGATGCTTTACAGATTTTGGTACCAACAAAATTGTTTCCGTTTGGGTGCCCACAGAAACGGACTTTCAGACAGGCTTTTAGTACAAAATAATTTATTTGAGAAATGTATGAAATGCCAGAAGGGAAATAAGGAAGTGAGATGGGAAAGGGAAGGCAACCAATAGAAGGCATATCATCAAGCCAGTTACTACTAATGGCCATTATCACTTAATACCAGGGGGAAATTGGGAAATGGTGTAGAATGTACACTTCACAGCTATCCCTCCTGGGGAATGAGAAATATATACATCTATATACCTATGTCTCTATCTATCATTGATCTATCTCTATCTATCTATTATCTATCTGTCTATCTTCCATCTATCTAGCATCTATTATCTATTATCTGTCTTTAAATCTGTCATCTATCATCTATTTAATCTATTATCCATTTATCATCTTTCAATCTACTATGTATCATCTATTATCTATCAATCTATTGTCTATCATCTATCAGTCTATATTATCTATCATCTATTTTTCAATCTATTATCTATCATCTATTATCTATCTATCTATCTATCTATCTATCTATCTATCTATCTACCTACCTATTTCTCTATCTTATCATCTATCTATTGAGCTAAGCATAAATTCCTCACTCCTATCAGTCATTGGTTGAAGGTTGCTCCAGAGGAGTTAATTCCAGAAACTTCTGGCCTACTGTTTGCTCAGGTAGTCCAGGCTTTCAGAAGCTTCAGAAAAAAGCCCTCAGGCAACAAGATTTTGACAGGTATGTACAAATTGGCCCCTAAACATTGAGGGCACCAGCATATGTTGGTGCATCTGAGGGGCCTACTCTGCATCTACTGTGGTAACCATTTGGTTTCTGAGAGGGCATTCCTGTGTTGACCACTGAAAGTGTGAAATTTCTTTAAAGTTTTGTGTTTTAAGATACCAATAAATGTAAAATGTGCATTTTGCTTCATAATATATTTGTTATTAATTATAAATATGAAATGTTTAAAATCACTTATCAGTAGAATAACATAATGTTTTGCCTAACCTAAAATTTTTTGACATGAAAGAAAATGTCTTAGTCTGATTTCCTTTGAAAGCAGAGCTTAAGACAAGTCTTGCATGCAAGTTTATTTGGGAACTAATTGCAGGGGCCAGGGATGAAGGGCTAGGGGCATAGCAAAGCTAGGGAAGCCAAAATAAGGATGAGCTATCAAGTTGGCTACTGCTGTGGGTTAAATGGTGCTGGATCTTGCTGGGATCATCTGAGGAGCCTATCAAAATTAAATGTATTTCAGAACTGTCCAGCGTGGGGACCAAAGTGGAAGCATTTATCCACTATCTGCTATTCCCCAGTGGCCAGTGGAAACCCCATAGGCATTAACTATGCTCCCTACAAGGTGGTACACACCTGAGTGATGATCAGATTCAGAAAAGTCCTGGGATATAAAGCACAGGTCAAGGTGCAGAGTTGTCAGATTACATTTTGGGAAGGTGGTAGGAGCCTGTGCAGAACTGGTTGCTGTAGCAGGGGCTGAAGTGTGGGGTGGGTGGGCTAAGAAGACCTATAATGGTGCACGTGAAGTGCCAATACAGTGATGCTTCAGGAACATGTGAATAAGGGTTGAGGATGATAAGAGGCATGCTCTAGGGGGAGGTGTGTGGTTATTGATATGCTACTCCTTTGCCAAGATCCAGCACTCTTTTGCAGAATCTAGATGCATTTTGACAGTCTCTTTCTGTTAAAGAAATTCAAAATTCATTCTTCCTTTCCCCTCACAATCATTTATTAATTTTATATTATTATATAGAGTTAATTTATTAGCCTTTCAAGGTTATTAGAATCATAAGTTTTAAGACCATTTGAGAAGATTCAACATATACAAATAATTTTTCTTTCAAAATGTAAAAACTCATTAATATGAAAGCATATGGTATATGTTTCATAAAACAAAACAGAAAATGTAATTACTTATAAATAATCTTCAGTTTGACTCTATTCTCATCATAGCCCACATTCTCCATTGTTACTCTTGAAAATGGAACCCTGCTTTTCCAGTATCCATGTAAAGGAAAGGCAATGAAGAGGTGGTCTAATTCCAACTATGCTGGCAGCTACAGCTGTCTTGAGCTAGAGACTCAGAGGGAGTCAGGAGAATCATTTATTAGAGTAAATATTCAATGTGTAGTGTCGTAAACTAATCAATACCATATCAGCTGCTCCAGGCCCTCCCAGCTCTATTATCTGTGAAATGGGCTGGCATGACATTGGACCCAGGGGAAATGGGAGGAAAGCCTCTGGCCAAAGGATGCTTTATTTTACTCTACAGAGAGATGTAAAATGCGTATAAATGAATGTTTAAATATTTGATTTAAGCATTTGGTTTTATTGGTTTGAATACACTATGTGTTGTATTACATCAGTGAAGAAGTCTTTTCAAAGAAAGATTATGGAAAGCCTTTTCAGCATGTGTGATTCCCCAAAAAAAAGATGCTTGTACTATTTTTTTTAGTCATTCCTAACAATTAATACTACTGAGTCCTAATGAAGAGGATTATAAAATGTTCCCTTACTCGTGACCACTTCAGATCAGAAGGTATATATGATTTCCTCACCCATTAAGCAGGCATAATAATCATGCTTTAGTTTCGTATACATGAGATTTAGAACAGTGCTTGGCATATAGTAAGCTCTCAGAAATGGTAGTTGTTAATATTATTATGTTTATATGTTGTAACCCGCTTTGGTTACCATATGCTTGTCTAAATCTAGGCAGTAAAAACATCCAAACATTCCAAGCAAATAACAGGCTAAATAAAGATGCTATTAACAGTACTACAACTATAGTTAATAACATACTGCATGCTTGAAAATCACTAAAAGAGTAGAATTGAGGTGTTCTCACCACAAAAAAAGATAAGTATATGAGCTAATGCATATGTTAATTAGCTAGATTTAGCCATTCCACAATGTATTTGTATTTCAAAACATGTTGTACACCATAAATGTATATAATTTTTGTCTATTAAAAATAAATTTAAAGGCCAGGCGTGGTGGCTCACACCTGTAATCCCAGCACTTTGGGAGGCCAAGGCGGGCAAATCACGAGGTCAGGAGATCGAGACCATCCTGGCTAACACAGTGAAACCCCGTTTCTACTAAAAATACAAAAAATTAGCCGGGCGAGGTGGCGGGCGCCTGTAGTCCCAGCTACTTGGGAGGCTGAGGCAGGAGAATGGCGTGAACCCCGGGGGGTGGAGCCTGCAGTGAGCCGAGATCGCGCCACTGCACTCCAGCCTGGGTGACCCCGAGACTCTGTCTCAAAAAAAAAAAAAAAAAAAAAAAAAAATAAATAAATAAATAAATTTAAAAAACCAAATAATAATAATAAACAAGAACACAACTATTTTTAAACCTAAAACTTTAACACCAAAGGCAATGCATAATTTTGAAAATGAAGTATGTGGAAAATTTAAGCCATATCTTCAATTATTTTTCAAATATCCTCTATGTACATATTATAGGTAAAATGTACCAGAAACAAATTTCTTCATTTATTCAGCAGATCTTTAGTGAATTTCTGCAATGTGCTAATGCATTAGGTGCAGAAGATTCATCAGTGATCAAGACAGTCGGATTCCCTGTCATCAGTGGGCTTCAACTACAATGAGAAAGACAAGACAATGAAAAAGTAAGCAAATATATAAATAAGGTAACTATGGATTGTAATTAGAGTTTAGGAAAAATAAACATAATGAGATAGACAATATCTGTGGGAGGCTACTCTAGAGGGAGGCTAGTGAAGACTTCTTTGAGGAGGTGACATCTTTGCCAAATGTTGAGAATGAGAATGTCAGTCAAGTGAAATGGGGGTAAGAGGAGAGGAGGGAGAGGAAGCATTTCAAATAGAAAGATCAGTACATGCAAAGGCCTAGAGGAAGAAAAAGATTTGGTGTGTTCAAACAATATACAGGAAGGAAGACCATGTTCTTGCACTACTGTGAATGAAGGGAGTGTTGTGCAGAGTGAGGTTGAATAGGGCACAAACCTATGGTTAGAAACTGGGTTTTATTCTGAGAGAAATAGGATAACATTGAAGGATTTTAAGCAAGGGATAATGCGATCTAACTTATCTTTTTAAATATCTGACTATTTTATGGGGAATGAGTAATTGGTATTGTGGGAGTGATATGAAACAGAAAACCAATTCAGAGACTGTGGAAGGAGTCCTGGAAAGAGACAGTGCTTGGAATATGGTGGCTGTACAGATGGAGAGCAGTGAAGTGACTTGAGATGCATTTTGGATCTGTAGGACTTGACGGCTTAGAAAGAATGGGGAAGGAAAGAGTCATTGATTTTGGCTTGAATAATTCAGTGGACTGTGGTTCCGTTTCCTGAGTTGGGAAAGACTTTTTTGTCTTATGAGATGCCTATTACACATTCAAGAGGAGTTTGCAAGTAGGTGGTGGTGAAGTCTGGAATTTGATCTAGGTATAAATTTGAAATTTGTTATCATAGATAATATTTAAAAGTGCAAGAATGAATGTCACCACCCAAGGATGCTGCTGAAGAAATACGTGTAATAAGAACAAAAAAAGTAATCATGGATTTGGCAAAAAAAGGTTGTTGGCAACCTTAATAGATTGAAAAGTGACTTGAAAATAAGGAAGTAGAGCTAGCAGATGTAGACAATTCATTCAGGGAGTTTTGTTGAGGAAAGAAGGAGAAAGAGAACGTGCTGGATTGGGGACTATGAGTTTAAGGGAGTTTTTGTTTTTTTTAAGATGGAAGATAGTGAAAATATATGGGAGACAGTGAAAATATATGTAAAAATATATGGGAGATAGGGAAAATATATGCAGAAATGATCTAACAGAGAGAATGGGTGGATGGTAGGGCATGGGGAGATGGCTGAAGCTGTGCAATTCTTGAGAAGGTGAGAGGGTTGGAGCAAAAGCACCTGTGGAAACAATTTCTTTTGATAGGTGTAAAGACACTTAAAATTGCAAAGAGGAAACATTGGCAGAATAGATTTGCACTATGAAGGAATTCTAATCTAGTAGTTTCTATTTTTTTAATGACTCTGAGGCAACATCCTCATCGGAGAGGATAGAGAGGAGGTTTAAAGAGAAAGGAAGGTCATCTTGGAAGGGGAAAAATAAACTTACTTGGGAAAAATTTTAACGTTGCTGGGGATTGGTATCTGATCATTTTAGGTCTGTTATCATGAAGTTACGGTGAAACCAAGAAGCCAATGTGTAATATTTTTTAGATTCAGCTGCTGAGTGGCAGGCAGAGAAGAGGAAGAGAACAAAAAAAGGTTCCCAGTTAATTACAGTGGAATGAAATATGATGAGGAAATTGAGGGTGTTTCCTAGAGAATGATTATAGTCATAGATCTTGACATCTAGTTTGAATAGGAAGGAAAATGAACAGGATGGGAATGAAAAAGTAATGAGGCCATGGATGAAGGTCAGAGTGAAGTAGAATGAATGAAGTGAACATTCTAGAGTGAGCTAGAAGAAGAGAAGTATCGAAGTGGTAGATTTCAAATGGAAATTTTGGTGGTGACTCATTTACTGATACTTACAAGGTGTTAGTTGTAACAAAAGAAACGGTTGGCTAAAGTGGAAGAGAACTATATGGAGGTGAACTAGAAGAACTGGTAAACCAAGGTTTCAGATGAGACATCATGTGGTTGCTGAAGTCTGAAGGAATGTTAAGTGGTGTAGGGGTAGAAGAAATGTAGGGAGTCGGCAATGTCTTCAATAAATGGGAGGGCCATGGCTGGGCGCGGTGGCTCACGCTTGTAATCCCAGCACTTTGGGAGGCCGAGGCGGGTGGATCACGAGGTCAGGAGATCGACACCACGGTGAAACCCCGTCTCTACTAAAAATACAAAAAAAAAATTAGCCGGGCGTGGTGGCGGGCGCCTGTAGTCCCAGCTACTCGGAGAGGCTGAGGCAGGAGAATGGCTTGAACCCGGGAGGCGGAGTTCGCGGTGAGCCGATTTCGCATCACTGCACTCCAGCCTGGGTGACAGAGCGAGACTCCGTCTCAAAAAAAAATAAAAAATAAAAAAAAATAAATAAATAGGAGGGCCATATGAATGAAGTCCATAGAGGAGAGCACAAGAAGGTGGGTGGCATAGCAAGATGGCGTAGCTTCAGAGGAGCTGTGGGTTTTGAAAGCTTTTGGAGAAATAAACTGTTTAGAAGCAGCTATGTGGGTCAAAAAGAACACCGGCTCCTTTTCTGTCCCTGAGACACCTGCAGAGACGAATTTTAGATAAGCACAGTGCAAAGGGTCATTTAAAGAAAAGGTGAAAATATGAGCAGGTTTGTTGGTCACAGATCTGAAGTTTCAGAAGGCACAGTGAATAGGTGAAGGAGGGGTAGGAAAAGGTTACTTGGGAAAGGTAACCATATGTCACTCCTGTCCATACTGAATGTTTTGAAAAACTTGGATTTCAGAGAGTAATCGACTGTTCTCTTCTGAGTACTGATGAGGTGATACAGAACACAAACCAGGGATACCCAGCTATTAGACACAGACATGCCCCGAGAAAATGTATGTAAAAACCACTCTGTGACACAGAATTGCATAAATGTTTGAAATCTTTGAACTATCACTCATGTGTATTGTGGAATGTTTGCATGATTAAATCTTAGGTTGCAGCATTTACTTAAGGAGTCTCATTGGATTCCCACTTCTGTTCTATGGGGGATCAGTTTTTAGGCTGGACTAGACTTGGAAATTTCTCTTGTCACTGAGAGGAGCTGGGTAGAAACTTAGAGAATGAAACTTTCAGGTTAGAATAGAAAACACATGTTGAGTTGCTGGTTATAGGCATTGTTTTTTTCATATTGCAGTGTAGAGGGCAAAACATCTCCTTAGGAAACAGTGGACTAAGGCTGTTATTTTGAATTTGAATTCTGAGTGACTGTAGACACAGAGCCTGGATTAGTGCTGTCATACAAAAAACCGGCCACAACAACACGCATATGGGAAAAGAACAGCATTGTCAGGAAAAAATGGACACTAAGAGAAAGAAGAAAGCAGAGGCAAGAGGCTCCAGGCTTCACTAATTCCTAGCGAGTAGATTTAATAGAAGAACATCACTGTTCATTTATAGTTTTTTTGCGTGTAATTATGCTAATGCATGTACAGTAACCTTTTAAATTTCAGTTCCCTAATGTTGGTTGTTATGCTCAACCACTTTTGTTTTTTTTCCTCCTAAAGTCCCAAGACAAAGAATATCTCTTGATACTATTAAATATAGATGTCTGGACTGAATTGAGCTTACACGACAATTGCAGTCAAGATTCTGCAACTCAGAACGGGCAAACCAGGTAAGCGGTGCCATTTTTAGAACGTTGTTTTAATAAGGTTTATTCCTGTCTTGGTCGGCTGCATTTTACGTTTGTAATCGTCAGGCTGTGAGTGTGAAGAGTTATTGCCATGACAACCAGGACTGACTGACTTGCCTTTCAGAAATGGTAACGATTCAGCATGTTTGTAGATGATACCTGTGGTTCTCAATGACTTTCTAGAAGGTCATACGGTTTTGGCAGATGTTCCCAGTGGTGTGGAAAGACTACTGGATGAGAAAAAATGTGAACTGTGTTCTAGTCCTGCCTCTCCCTGAACCAGGTGTATAGCCTCAGGAAAATCTCCACCTACTGGGGGCCTCAGTTTCTTCATCCATTTAATAGGAAGCTATAGCTAGGTTATATAGTCTTTAAGGTTGTTTACAGTTCCAAATTTCTCTGATTTCTTAGACTTTTATATTTATGAGACTGTTGAGCAAGGTAGTCTATCTATTCACTTCAAAATCCTGTCTTCACTTTTAAACGTTTTGTGAATTCTCTATTTTTAAATCTTACCTTCAGAACTGGTTTGAATCACAAAGAAAAACACTTTCTTAATTTTATAATTTTTGATCCAGCTTACTCTCCAGCTTTTATTTTTTAAAAAACCAAACAGCTCCAAACACTTGCAGGTTAAAAATTATCCATGAAGAAAGAACAGGTCTAAAAATGTTTTGAGCAATTGCAGCTTGATTGGGATACAAGTGTAATTTTTCAAGGTAATAGATTTGAATGCCTCAACTCATTTGATACACATGTGTATCAAAGCCTGCACTTCAACCAGCGGTTGATTATTTTGATTATTGTTCGCAATAAAAACATGAACTAACTGCTTTGTGAATATGTTCTTTGTTCTTCTTGGCTGCGTATAGTGGCTGGCAATCCTTTTTAGCCATCATATATAATAGCTAGCTAACTCCTGATTTTTGTGTAACATAAAGCGGTGTTTCATAATGAATCATTTTGTCTGTTCGTGTTCAAGTGCCCTATCCTATCATTTGAAAAGCTAGTTATGATAGTATGGTTTCAATTGTCAGACATTCTCTTTATTCTAAAAAAATAGGTTGACCCACATTTAGATGTTTTCCTACTCAAAGGACTTTGAAAGAACTTTTATATAACACTTAGTCATTGCCCTTTTCACAGTCCCTCTTCCGCTGCTTCTAATTAGGCTCCTTGGTAGCTGGAATCGTCATTTCCCTGGCATGAAGGCACATGGTACCAACTTGTTGGTTGCTTGATTTGGAGGGTCAAATATGGACTTGCTTCATTTGGTCCACCTTGCTATTGTGCCTTTTGCAGGCAGAGTTGACTTAGGTTTGTCTTTTCACTTTGGCCTTTCTCATCTGTTCATGTTTTCATCTTTATTTCCTAGTCTTCTCCCTCTATTCTCTGACACTCACTTAATCTAACCCCTTTTATCAGGTCTTCCAATATTTCCCTTTCTCGTGCCTTAAATGTTTCTAGACTTTCATCTGAATTTATGTGCTTATCTTGATCTTTTCTCATTTTATAATACTTATAAGCTCATGTCTTCATATCAAGGCGGGCTTCATGGGCACACGACCTACGCAGGTAAACACTTAGAAGGACCCCACATTTGGTTTAGTGCTCTGCTCTTACCATCTTATTTTTTTAATACGTTTTGAACAAGACTGTTCAAAATGAACAAGCCTGTTCATTTTGTACTGGTCCCCACAAATTAGGTAGCTGTTCCTGATTGTAGTTATTTTTTTCCCCTTGTAGTTGGGTAAGTGGTTTTTGTTTTAATCTTGAATTCTTTTTCATTCCTCATAATATTTTTAATTTATTCCCTTCCTGTGGTACATTATTCTGACTGCTATTTTAATGTAATCATATTAGCTCCTTTTATTTCTCATGTCCTTCAGGAACATTTAGCTTTATAGAAAAATTGTATATGGTCAACTTTTTATTAGCCACCCTGACTAACGAAGAAGAGAATGAGAGAATCAATAAAGATTACTCTTTGCAAAGGGAATAATTTTGGGAGAGCACTGTATGGTTTTTCCCCTTTGTGAGACTTATCTTTTTATTCTTGTTTGCTCAGGTTAATTGGTTTGCACTCCCTGAATACACAATAATTGGTGGTTGGGGGAGCCTGCTGAGTGGCAGAGGTTAGCTAACCTGAAGCTAAATATCTCTACTAACAAAGGAGATTGATTGTTCCCATATTTTCTGTTTTTAGACATAAGAAATGAATCATTTTTTGGTTTTCAGTTTTACTTGAGAAGATTGGTAGGATATAAAGACTTTTCTAATAATATTAAAACACCATTTTTGGATTTGACAAACCAAATGTCCTATCCTTATCTTTTTATCTGGTGGCAGTCTGAATCAATTTACCCTGTGATCCTGTCTGCTGGGAAGCATTGAAATAGTAAGGAAGTCTGATGGGCCTGCAGGTTAATCCAGCTGTCTGGGTGTAAGTTATTATTATTATTTTATTAAAAACATTTTATGTCACTTATTAGGTGCCAGGCATTGTTCTACACACTTAAAAATACGATTTGATTTAATCCTATGAGGCAGGTACTATTAATTATCCCTATAATATAGTTTAAGAAACTAAGGGACAAGTAAGTCATATGACTTTCCCAAAGATACTGCCATTTAATGTTAGAATGAGGATTTTCACCGGGACAGCCTAGTTCAAGTTCGTGTGCCTACACCCTATATCATGCTGCTGTTCTTTTATTATTATTATTATTATTTTTAATTTTATCTATTCAGCCCCTTATAGAGTTGGAAGTCTGGATGACTAATGGAATAAAGCCTTATCATGGTAAAGGACTTTCTAAAAGTCTCTATTTCTTTACTTTTCTTCAATTGGCAATACATAATAACAACGTAAGTGATTCACAATATGTAAACATCTAAACAAACCTAGATACTAAAACTGCATGTGACTCTAAAGTGAAAATATCTGAGATGCCACCTGGATCTTACTGAGACAAATACTTGACAGTATATTCCTGGGGACTCATGTTAAAGAGATGCTTCACTAACTGTCACAATCCCTTTTGGAAACTTGTGATCACAGCTGGTGACATTCCTGACATCTTTTATCTGTTCCTATACTTTTTCTTTCGACTAGACATTACAGAGTGTGGAGTTAGATGGCCAATCAATGTGCTGCATCAGAATCAATAGATCTCAGTAAGCATTCCATTAGGCCCAGGAGCCTTTCCATTTCTCAGTTCTGTCTGGGCTTTGCACATTGTTTCATGAAAAAAGAGAGTTTGGGGATTATTTTCTCTACCTGTACCTTCTCCTGGACAAATGAATCCCCTATCATTATAGAAATCTAGTCAATAAAGCTGTCAGAATTCTTAAAACATTGACAGTAGAGCCAATTTCAGTGTACCTAACCTCTGTAGTAATTTCTGAGTGTGAAATATAAGAGAAGGAAATGATATTTACAAGAAAGTGCCTTGAAGTTAAAAAAAAACACAAGGTAAAAATATTAGATGATAGAAAAGAATCATGAGCTCGGAAGTTGGAAGAACTGAGTTCGTGGCTTGGTTTTGCCACTGAGAATTCTGGTTAGGTAAATCTCTGCAAAATGAGTGAATTTAACCTGATAATTGTTAGTGTTCAGAACAATTAACCTGATAATTATTAGTGTCCAAATTCCACATTTTTTAACTCTAAATAATTTTACTCCAGCAAGCCCATTTCTATCCCAGGTTCCCAGGCAGATAGACACCTATGGAATTCGCATGTTCCAAAGCGGTATGAGAAATGGCACAGGACTCTTCTTAGTATGGCCTCTGCTCCTTTCTCTTTCTAGCACCTAAGCATCAAGGGTGGAAAGGGAGACTGGAAGTGCAAGTCTGAAAGGAGAAAAAAGAAGGTGAAACCAGTCTGCGGGAGAAATGACTGGGAATTTAGAAGGAGTGGGCACCCACGAGAGAAGAGAAGACACGAAGTGAGAAAAGGCTGCTGCTTGCCAAGGCACTTTTAAGAACGGGACATCTTACCACTTTTCAGTTGTTTGAGCTTCTGTCTCCCCAAACTTTCAGTCAAATTGCAGCTGTTTTGTTGGTGGTGAAAAGAAAATGAGTTCTGTGTCTAGTTCAGTTTACAGCAGAGGCAAGAGGATGCCTGAAGTAGGTGGCAAGGAGTGAGAGGGGAGTGTGCATGGAAGTAGCGGGTCAGAGCCAGAGTTTATTATGAAAGCCTGAGCCCTCGCAAACATGGTTCATGCACAACCCATAAAATTTCATCAAACTCTCAGTCTCAAAAATTTGTGTAGGAAGAGCCTGACATGAATGCTGCAAATACATGATTATTATTCCTAGACATATCTAAGGGCATCTAAAATTATAAAATTTATAGAGATATTGCTTAAATTACATTTTTGAATATCTCACTTCCTCATACATGTATTACCTATATTATTATACTGTTAATTACACCTTCATTAATTTTTTTAAATTTTATTCTTTTGTTTTAAGTTTAGACGTGGATGCATTTTCTAAAAACTACAAGATTACCCAAACAGAACAGATTGAATTTCAAGGTTAGGAAGTTTTTCTAATAATAATTTATGGTCCAAGTATAATGTGATGCAGTGTGCTTGTAGGTACCAACCTGAGACTATATTTGGCAAGAGTTGAATAAAAAATGGGGGAAATGATTTCTAGCCTTGTTAGAAATGCCCTCAGAATGCATTGTTATTTCTAAAGAATGCTGCATTGTATATATGCAGATATTTTTCAGCCAAATCGCTGAATTTGTAGAGATTTCATATCACATAAGATTTGTTTCCTATGCATTTTCTTCTGAAACTATAAGAAGACTAACTTCTCTCTTAATTTCTAAGAAAAATGTTATAAACCTTTATTATGATGGTACAATTTATGAAACAATGTAAATTTTACATTTTCACCTTTGAGAGTTATTTTTCCCCAAGCCTCTGCCTTTTTTGAGTATTTGCAAAGCTCTGCAAATGACAGGCGCATCCACAATGCAAAGAATAATCTTTCTTTGGGGCTGTTCCTGGGGTAGTGATTAGTAGCGTCTTCACTGAATATTTAACTTCCTCAAAACTGCTTATCTGTGCTGTGGATCAGTGCAAGATCTGGGTGAGCTGTCCCTACTTTACATAATTAAATTTCTCTTGCCAAAAAAAAAAGAAAGTAACAAAATATGAAGCAAAAGAAGCCGAAAGTTGGACTTTTAAAACATTTTCCCTTCATGTTATTTTCTCATTGAAAATAACCTGAAACAAAAGCAAGTATTTGAAATTTAGGAGGGAGTTTATGCAGATCAGTCAGGTTGACAGCTCACATTTTCTTGCAAAACCCTTAGGAATTTTCCTCTGCAAACCCCTCCGCAGTCAGTGATAAGTAGTAAATGCCTTAAAGAAAACAATTTCCCATTGTTCAAAAACTGACTGGTGAAGTGTGTGGGTGAGGCAAAAAAGAAGGTAGGGAGAGAAATTCTATTGTAGGGAAACTAATGCCAGACAGAGCTATTAACTCAAACGTACTGAAATGATAGATAATTCAAGCTTCTCATGTCACTTTAAATGAGTAAAAAATCACTGCACAGGATTTGTGCTTAATCCCATTTTTTATATGTAGGAAATAGGCCCCAGAATTAGGTTGACGTGTACTTTTACTGCGTAGATAGGATGTCTACTCACTTTCTAGGCATGTGTGGATGAAAAAGACTTTGCTTGCTTAGTTGCACATCATTCTTAGTTCCTTCTCTTTTGAGTGTGCTAGCGTACCCAATGGAATACCCTCCCCTGTATTTATTGAACGCTTTAATGTATGGGGGTGTCTTTTCCTGGTTAGTGTAATAGGAAAAATTGCATTTGCTTATCTATTGCAAATGAAAATCATCTGGGGAATATAAAAAGCATTTTCAATTCTGCTACCATTATTTCAGAAGCAATCAAATGCAGAGGAATGAAAGTCAAACACGGAGAAAAATGCTGATGGATTGGGCAATCTGCATGGCTCTCTGGGACCATCATTATTTCAGTATTCGAGAGGAAAATGCACATTTGAAAGATGGTAAATTCCATCACATACAATCAATCATTCATCTCCTCTAGCAACAATAATTGTGGAGGAGATAGTGTTCAGACATTAACTAGGTAGTCGTGCCTGCTTGTTTGTTAGTTTGTTTCGAGGCATACTAAATCTTACACAACATTATGTGGACATCTCAGATGATTTTCAGATATTGGTACTTAGTACCAATCACCTGCAAATAATGAGGTCAAAG
The DNA here is from genome assembly GCF_006542625.1 of Nomascus leucogenys. Classification (NCBI taxonomy): domain Eukaryota; kingdom Metazoa; phylum Chordata; class Mammalia; order Primates; family Hylobatidae; genus Nomascus; species Nomascus leucogenys. Next base: position 22,155,613 of record NC_044389.1, on the reverse strand, counting down.
TAAACACTGCAACCTCAAAGGGCAAGATTGCTTAGCATTGTCTTCTGTCTAAAACATTTTGTCCTTTCATTCCAGATTTTAAAAATAGATTATCTGTCTGCATTTTATGCATTTTTCTATCTTTATAATCTGAAGGTGATTTTATTAATACAGTAAATCTAGGTCGAGTGATACTTTAGGAAGATGCTTTTTCTGGGTAAACTAAAAGCCTGACGTGGCTCTTCCTGATGTTCTTAAATATTTTATTAGCAATGTCTCTCCTCACCCCCTTCCTATTCATAGTCTCTTTCAGTTTAATGATATAAAGCAGGTGGTAGGGTTGTCAAAACTGGGTTTCCATTGGAAACAATCTCTGAGAATGTGGTGTATTCTCTCCCTTATTTTTCTCATTATTAGATATCTCAGGCTCAAAGGCCCATATGGCAGTTTGGAGAAAGATATATCCTGTTCAAAACCAATGTTCTGAGAGTTTGAGAGCCGTGAAATCAGATATCATAGTTTTTACACTTTTTTAAAGCTTTCAATTGTGAATTCTGGGTTTCTCTTTTTCTTTCAAACTCTGAAAAAAGCCCAATCTCTAACAGCACCTCCCCTCCCACCCCCTTCTGGTACTGGCTGTAGCAGTACTAGGAAGGGAAGAGTGTCTTACAGGAGGTGGAGACACATTTATACATCAGTCTTCATGCTTGGGAAAAAGCGATTTAGTCACTGTTAACTTCTTTAATTATTGATGGTTCAGAAAATTTTATCTTTCTTATCTTTTATTTGTAACACTTTTCCCTAAATAAAAGTGAGGCTGGATATTCAAATTATTATTTAGTGCAAGAAACTAAAAATAGCTTTCCCTCTTTTTAGGTTTTTTTGACAACAGAGATGGTACATTATATATGTATATTTTACCTTAATAAAAAGACTTAAAAATAAAGAAAATTAACAAGAAAAATAGAAAGAAAGGTAGGAAAGGCATAGTAGGGGATATGACACTTTAGAATCTCCTAGCTTAGAATGTGACAGAAGGAGAGTGTTAGTAAAAATGAGGAGGCTGGGTGTAGTAGCTCACGCCTGTAATCCTAGCAATTTGGGAGGCCGAGGTGGGCCGATCACCTGAGGTGAGGAGTTCAAGACCAGCCTGGCTAACATGGTGAAACCCCATCTCTACTAAAAATAAAAAAAGTTAGCTGGGTGTGGTGGCAGGTCCCTGTAATCCCAGCTACTCAGGAGGCTGAGGCAGGAGAATCACTGGAATCCGGGAGGCGGAGGTTGCAGTGAGCTGAGATCAACCCATTGCACTCCAGCCTGGGCAACAAGAGTGAAACTCCATCTCAGAAAAAAAAAAAAAAAAAAAAAAAAAAAAAAGAGGGCCGTTTCCTGCTTTATTTGACGTAATCTAAAAGCTCCTATTATTTCCTCCTTTAAAAACCTTTTATTGAAATACAATATACACACAGAAAAGGGCACATATCATAAGTACATAGCTGGATGCGTTTTCACAAACTCACACACCAGGTAATCAATACCCCAGACCAAAAAAAGAAGCAGGCTTAACAGCATCCAGAAGCCCTCCTCATATTTCCTTCCAGTTACTACCTCTCGCTCCCAAGGGTGATCACTATCCCAACTTCCAGCAGCATAGCCTGTTTTTTTTGTCATTTGGCATATATAAATGAAAAATATTATATATACTATACATATATAGTATATATGTATAAATAAATGGTATATATAGTCTAGATATCTCATAGTGTATATACTGTATATATTACATATTGTATTACACTATATGACACATACTATATATCTATAATAATGAAAATAGTATATATTACATCTATATATACTAGTATACTGTATATAATAAATGGAATAATGCAGAATACACTCTTTTGCCTGCCTTCTTTCACTCATATTGTGTCTGTGAGATTCCTCTATGTTGTTGCATGTTGTTTTAGATTGCTCATTGATCCACTACCCTCTAACTATTTTAATTTGATATTATACTTGTGAATAGCCATTATTTTTCCTTAGCGAGATGAGAGTGGTTAAAAGCACAGAATTGGGAACCAGGATATCTGTGTTGAAAGCCCAATTCTTCTACTTATTAAGTATATCATTTTAGGTAAGTTATGTAAGGTTTGTTGCCTTAATATCTTTATCTGGGGGGCGGATAATATCTTCCTTGTGAGGTGGGCCCTTAATGAGGTATATATTAACTTTCACTAATATGTGTAAAGCATTTAGAGTGTCTGGCATATGCATGGCACTATGTAAGTGTAAGGTATTATTGGTTCTAACTTGTGCTTCATTTTTCTCCTTCTATATTGCTTCAGTCTCTGAGCACAGAATGGAGGAATAATGTATGCTAACTCATCAACACAGGGAAGAGGTGCTTTTGGCAGAAATAAAAGAGGTTCTTGACATCACTTGCCTTTTGCTCCTACTCCATTAATTTAATTTTTTTTTTTTTTTAATTATTTTGTTGTTGTTGTTCAGACAGAGTCTCGCTCCGTCGCCCAGGCTGGAGTGCAGTGGCGCAATCTTGGCTCACTGCAAACTCCGCCCTCCGGGTTCACGCCATTCTCCTGCCTCAGCCTCCCGAATAGCTGGGACTACAGGCGCCCGCCAGCACGCCCGGCTAATTTTGTTCTGTATTTTTAGTAGAGGCGGGGTTTCTCCATGTTAGCCAGGATGGTCTCGATCTCCTGACCTCGTGATTCGCCCACCTCGGCCTCTGAAAGTACTGGGATTACAGGCGTGAGCCACCGCGCCTGGCCACCTCCATTAATTTTAGACATAAGTATATACATTTAATTTTCATTGGTTTATTGTTAATTAAAAACCATAATTACTGGAAAAATAATAAATAATTACATGTAGCATATGGTGATGAAAATATAATTTACTACGACAACTGTATTTCCTCAAAAAATCATACAGAGAAGTATTAGCCATAAGAAACTTCATACTTTTGCTTTAATCCACTTCCTTGACCCATTATTTACTATTAGTGTTGACAGCATGGAACTACCTTTGCAGTATTTATGATTTGAAGTATTTTATGGAAATGGTGGTGAGGAAGAGGTCGTACCACAACCTGAAAAGGGACTAAAATATTTTCCACCTTCCCTTCATCTCTTCACCTCCACTCACCTTTTCTTCACCTACCACTCCCACCCCATCTCCCACTTCCTTACACCCTCCAGGGTGAGCTGGGAACAATAGTGCAATACCATTTAGCTACAAAAAATAACACACTATTAAATACTAAATAGTTTATTTTTTCCTATCTTTGGATATTGTCCCAACTAGTATCACACATAGGAAAGTGTCTTCAGACTTGAAAAAGGTTTATGGAACACAAAATTTTTAAAATAATAAAGGCATTAGAATGTGTATAGATATTATATTATTTAAATTGGACATTACATTTTTCAGTATATAGCTTACATTTTGTTATTTCTGAAAACTTAGTTCTGTGAAAAAGTTCTAAATGCCATCGGGTGCTATGATTTTCTGAGAAAGTGGTTGAAGAAATTTCAACAAAAATTGGACTGCTATTGTCTTTTGCCTTAGCTTAAGAAATTTATTTCCCATTTTTATTGGTATAAAATGTGTGTAAACAGAATTTCTAGAAGACACAGGATGAAGATATTATAAAGCCTTAAGAGTAGCTTAGACTTCTCTATCTTATAGAGAATTTCTTAACCAGTTTCTCATATATAAAATTGTAAACAATACTTTAATTTTAGGGTTTATCTCAAAATACAAATCACTGAACATTTCTGTCAAAGTAAATAACTACTTTGGTCTTATTAGCTCCTCATGCTGCGAGGAAGCAAGTATGCATATAGACATGTGATACTAGTAAACTTAGTTTTGAGTAAATTTATCTATATAAAACAAATGTTAAATATTTGAGCAAGTCCAGTTCCATAGAAATCAACCCAAGCATGGAAAAATGTAATCTTACTACATAATGTAATTGTATAGAGGCCTCATGAGTATAGCCAGGGTTCTCTTGAGTATTTCAAGGTGAAATTAGGTTAGTGATATTAAAAGCGTGTTTGGGGGTTATATACTTTTCCTTTGCTTCACATTTTTATATTATCATCCATCTTTCTCAAAGCGTCTCCTCAGTTAATGCTTATGTATGTGAGTTGGAGTGAATAAAACAATGTATGGCCTTTCTGTACTAGTAGATCAACCCCAAGGGAATATTACTGGAGTACTTTCAGAAGAGTTAGGATAGGGTTATTGTTCTAGTCCATTTTGTGCTACCATGACAGAATGCCTAAGACTGGGTAACTTATAAAAAATAGAACTGTATTTCTCACAGTTCTGGAAGCTGGGAAGCCTAAGATCAAGGAACTGAAAGAGTTGGTGTCTAGTGAGGACTGGGTCTCTACTTCCAAGATGGTGCCTTGAATGCTGCATCCTCCAGAGGCAGGGAGCGCCATTCCTCACATAGCAGAAAAGTGGAAGAGCAAGAGAGAGAACTCACTCCTGAAAGTCCTCTTTAAAAAAGCATTAAGCTTGCCCATGAAGGTGGAGCCCTCATGACCTAATCACCTCTTGAAGGTCTTACTTCCCAATACTATTACATTGGCCATTAAATGTTAACATGAATTTTGGAAGGAACAAGCATTCAAACCAGGAGCAGTGGTCCTCCTTTGCCTGGAACAGTCTGCTTTTAGCACTGAAAGTCCCGTGTTCTAGGAAACCTTTCAGTTGGGGACAAACTGGAATGGTTGGTCACCCTAACTTCTTCCTATCCCTGATATCTCTACCATTGGCCTGTCACGGAATCTGGAATGAATCCATAGGCTAGCATTATGTTTTCACGAATCCTATGTTAAAATGCACCAAGATAATATATTAATACTAGTTTTCATTATTCATTTTTCAGTGGGAATATGTTTTTAGCTATGTAGCTTCCACTTCAGACAACAGGGAGCTGAGCCATGACTGAAGAGTAATTATTGATAGTGGGGAGGAAAAGAAAAGAACAACCATTTGTTAAGCACATACTATATTCAAGGAGTCTCGATGGGCTTTTAATATTAATAGAAACAGTTCAGAAATCAGGCACTGGGTACATGGAGAGGGTAGGAGATTGAGTTAGCGAGTGGGGAGATAAGCGAATCCTCTAAAAGAAGTTAAGTCATTACCTAGCTGAGTGGAGAAGATAGCCTTCAGGTCAAACCCCAGATTTGCATTTGAATTTTGACTCTGCAACTTTCTAAGAGTGGAATTGTGACCAAAAGTCTCAACCTCAACATTGAGTTTCCTCATCGCTAAAACTGTAATATAATACTTTCCTTAAGGGGTTCTATGTTTTGTGCAAATTAAATGAAGTAAAGTGGGAAGAATATTTAGTGCCTACTGCCTAGCAAGCACTATACACATTTGAAGCTGCTACTCCTACTGTTAGTGTTAGTACATTTATTCAAGGACGCTGTGCTCAGAAAGGCCTGGCTTCTTATTTATCCCCACTTTTGAGGGCCTATCATTGCTTTGTCTTTTTGACATGTGAGCTATTTGATGTCTTTGCTGAAAATCACTGGGTTTCTTGTTGCATATATGCACGTGGGCACACAAACAGAAGAAAAAAAATGAAAAGCAATTGACTTTGTTTATAAAATCATTATCACAGGAGCATTGTTTTTCTTCTATGCCTCATTCTGAGTTCCATTCTACTGGGGTTTTCCCAGGCATCAATTCAATGCTTCCAATTTTTATGGGATTTAAGTTACATTTAAGGGGCTATATAAATGCAAAATAATAAAAAAGGGAACAAGTTTGGGACTTCCAGATCTGTGCTATCAAAAGTACTGCATGAAATTTTTCATTTTCTTCCACATAACTCTGCCTGAACGTTATTTATGGTTCAAGCAAAATAGTGGACATGGAATAAGAATTCATTCAGCTAAGGCATCTCAGTTATTCATAGGTGAACTGAAGCCCTAAACTATCATCAAATTTCACTAGCAACATTCCAATGATATAGTCATATAAAATTGAAATTGTAATGAAATGTAACTTTACATGTATTCATGGATTTAAAAGGAAAAAAGAATACCATTTCCTCTTATTGGTGTCAGTTTAAAGTATACTTTCCTATTTTTTTTTTAAATCTAGGTGCCTGCCAAAGATAGGCCCAATATTTTTGGCAAGAGGAGAACTTTTTTCATTGGCGTTTATTCCCCAAATAAGAATTACATGTAAACACTTGTAATTGATCTTTAAAGCCTTCTTTGACGTAAATATAAAAAGCAGACTATCACAGATTGCCAAATTTGTAAGGTATAGCAAAAAGTAGTTGGTATCATCTATTCATGTTACATGTAAAAATTTTGCTTTGAGATCGCATACACATATTAGGTGAGTCACATCTGTGTCTTTTAATTTCAATTCTCTTTCTGTTACATTACACTGCTTTTCTTAATGAAAAATTTTAGCAAATGGTATTGAAATAGGATTTTAAGGAAAGAGTGTGAAAACAGAGGAGTGCCTTCCAGAATGCCAAATAAAGTCCAGTAGTTTTAATAATTTTTAAATATTGATAAAATAAAGAGTTAATTCATATTGTCAGGAAGAGCATAAGGGAGATTAAGCAAAGTAACATTTTTTTTTTTTTTTGAGGTGGAGTCTTGCTCTCTTGCCCAGGCTGGAGTGCAGCGGTGCAACCTCAGCTCGCCACAACCTCTGCCTCCTGGGTTCAAGCGTTCTCCTGCCTCAGCCTCCCGAGTAGCTGGGATTACAGGCACCCATCACCATGCCTGGCTAATTTTTTAATATTTTTAATAGAGATCAGGTTTCACCATGTTGGCCAGGCTGGTTTTGAACTCCTGACCTCAAGTGATCCGCCTGCCTCAGCCTCCCAAAGTGCTAGGATTACGGGCGTGAGCCACTGTGCCTGGCCACAAAATAACCTTTCGAAATAGAATCTAAAGTGTCCCAAAATAGCTTTTTAATTAAATTCTAGTGAAAATTCTAAGGAAATGATGTATTACTATTTACTTATTAACCTATGAGAATACATACTATGCTTTTTATTTTTCTCTTGAAAGTAAAGGAATAAAAGTAATGGTTAACCCAGCCCCATTTATTTCTGGTTTCTAACGCCATTTAGTTCAGAGTTTCTTAAAGCGAGGTCTTTAAACCATGAACATCAAAATTAATGTAATCCTTCTTAAAAATGCAGTTTCTAGGCCATGCTTCAAACTTACTGAATCACAATCTCTGAGGAATGGGGCCTACGAGTCAGTCCTTTAACAACCTCCCCAGATGACTCTGAAGTACAATAATGTTTAAGAACCATATTTAAATTTTACTCTTCCATGTTGATTAATGGTTTGATATCACAGATTAAGTAAAAGATGGTTTCTTTTGCATTACTTAAGTTTTAGTGCCATTTGAAGAAGTGGCTGTACTGGTCCTTTGCAGTGATTTTTAATTTTATTGTTACGTGGAATAAATATTTCATTGTATGTGGTAGCATCTGACAGCCTACCAAAGAAATTTCTTAGAACATTAACAGGTGAGTCTGTAAGCTGTGGCTCTGTTGGGGCAGTTCTTTTGCATAAACCAATGGGATTTGAGTAATGGGCTATATGTCTGTTACAATTCTGTAAAAAAATTGGCTTACTTCAGAGATGGAAAAATGATGCCATCAAGCAGGAGTTGACAATGTTTTTTTTTCTGCAAAAGGCCAAAGAGTATTTTAGGCTTTGCAGGCCATACAATCTCTCTCGCAACGACTGAACTCCACTGCTGTAGTGTGAACACAGTCAGAAACGATACATAGAAGTAGCATGTCTGTATTGCAATAAAACTTCAATTACAAAAACTTTAATTACAGTCTGAATTAAGCCTGTGGATCACTGTTTGTTGATCCCCTCACATAGACCATTTAATATGTGATTCAGTCAATATTTAAGGTAAAAACAATAGCACAAATATTGAATATTTACAACCTGAACATATATGAGAACATTGATAAAATGGATTTAAAAATACAGTGTTTGCTTCCTGTTCTATTTTTCTTTATTTTCTTTCCTATTGGTGATACAACGGCCCTACTGTGACTAATCAGTGTGGTAGACTGTAAATGTAGCCACAGATTGGCCTCTCATCAAGAGCTTAAGTCTATTTCCACTGCCCTTTAAGCTGGCCCTGTGATGATCTCCGTACAACAGGATGCAGCAGAAGTGTTGTATTAGTTCTAACTTTAGACTTAAGAAGTCTTTCAGCTTCCACTTTCATGCTGGGAATCCTGATGAAGAAAGAAAATTCACGTGGGGAGAGGTCTCAGCCGCCCTCATCATCCTAATTGTCTTTATGAGGCCCACGTGAGGCCCACACGTATCATTGGACCCACCTGAGGAAAGGTAAGCCCAGCCAAATTATCAAGCCCCAAAGTGGTGATCTAAATAAGACAGTTTTTGTTTTTAAGCCACTCTGTTTTAGTGTGATTTATTATGCAGCAACAGATAACTGATACAAACAGGTAGCAAGGTCATGAGCTGAGAATGAAAAGGGGTGGATGTGTTTGAAGTTTGCATCAAAGGTATGGCATGGAGAAAGTGTGAGATGGTATATCTGTGAGTGTCCTAGAATGGACAAGGGAAATACAGTAGGGTGCTGGAGAATGCTGAGTTCACTTGAAGTGAATAAACTTAACATACTTTATGAACTTAAAATAAGGCCAGTTAGAATGGTTGTGTGGTTTTTGCCCCAAAATGTTCCAGCTGTGCAGATACAGACAAAAAGTGGAGAGTTGAATTTAAATATGGGTGGCGAGGTTTTATCAGGTGAACATGATGAGGGTAGAGAGAGGAAATTGGACTAGGCATTTATTATAATCAATGAGGATGATTATAATAATAACCTGGGTACAGAGGAAACTGAGGCTGTGGCGACTCTGAGAGACTTTGTAAACATCAATGGATTGTTGGTCCCAGTGGGGTCAAAGAACTGTTGGGCCAAAGTTCTACAGGAAGTGAGCTGGTAAGATAGGAGCTGGGTTGCCAGAGAGTGCAATACTTGAAATTAAATCATGCAGAAGGCAATAGTTTCGTGATGTGGCAATTTGGCCCAGCTGAGCTTTTTTTTTTTTTTTTTTTTTTTTTTTTTTTTTCCCAGAATTCCTTCCCTGCCTGTTTCTATTTAGGGAGGGTGGTTGTGAAGTAGCAGCCATTTTGTTTTTATGCTCAAAAGGTTGGGCAGGATGCTTTGGTAGCTCACATACATTGTTACTTCTCTGCTGGCTCATTTGATGGCTATGGGGCAGCAGCTCGGCCTGCCACCACCTCTAGGTGTTTCTTCAGCTTCTCCAACCCCAAGGCTGGGTGAGTGTTTGCTCCTTAATGAGGTACACTAGCTTTTTCTGCAGGACGCCCATGTTATCAAGGTTGGAGGCAGCGAGAGACTGGTTGGGTTCCAGTCTGTCCTCACAGGTTTCAAGTTGTCCTTACTTTTCTCTACTTTATTTCCAGCCTCCCTTTTTAACTATATGCTCTGTGGACTTCAGGCTGCAGCCTCTGACTTGAAGACAAAAAAGCCTTACAGAGAATGAGTAGCCGGCTCTCTCAAGTCTGTATGGTTCAATCCCTGTTAATCTATCGTCTAATTTGGCTAATCTTTAGTGCTGCTGTTTCTCTGAATCTTAACTGACATAGAGGGGATACTGTCTTAGGTATTGATAACAAACTCCAGGATATAAAGATGTAAATGAGGGGATGGGGAAGAGTAAACAACAGGCTTATTGGAAGACAGAGGTCAAGCAAGTGAAATGCAAAGGTATTGCAAGGACTGTCTTTGTGGACATTGAACTCACCAAAAATTAGGACCACAATAGTGTTGGAAAGAATAATACCAAACCCAGAAGCTAAAATCCTCAAAAACTGTGGAGTCCCCATTGAGAGGCTCTGGATATAACAGCTATAAGGAGGTGGAATCGGTGGTGGTGTCCGACGGCACAAGCTTTTAAGGGAGGGTTTACGGAGGCAGTTGTATGGGTGTGCAGTATGGCAATGGTGTAGACTAGACACAAATTAGTATTAAGGAGGAAAGCTACTAGGGCGCGTGGTTCCAGGTGTGTGGAAGAGTAAACACGTTGCTAAGTCCTGCAGCTCCTTTTATGCAAAGTCACTTTCCTCTTTTAGCAGGCCCAGCAGTTTTCTGACCAGGTACTATTGTGACTTGACTTTAATTATTGGTCTGGTGATGAGAATAATTTTAGATCATCTCCAAGGGTGAAGTGAATCTAGTTAATGGAGAAGGGTATGTGGTGATGAATATCAGCTGCAGCCTCAAGACCAGCTGCATCTAATGACAGGTGTGCAGGCCTCTTGCTTCAAGGTAGGGGGAGCTCTACAGGCCTATTCCAGCCTCTTCGGTCCCTATTGTGTTGGCTCCGGATCCTGTTGCCATTGTATCTCAGTTCTCCCGCTGCACTCCCCTGTGTTTCCCAGTTCCTTACTGGAGCTGATCCTGAGAGCACTCCCTAGTAAACCTTCTGCATGGATAGCTCAGTCTTGAAGTCTATTTCCTAGGGAAACTGGCCAATTCTCTTGTTGTTGAAATACATCCCTCTCTCTGCTTCTGGGACACCACATTCTCTTGGATCTTACCCTGACTCACTAGCACCTCTTTCTCATTTTCTGGGTTTTTCTTATTTCCCAGGTATGTAAATATTGGCTTTTTTTTTTTCCTTTACAGTCACTTTGAAGTGATATCATCCTGACTCATGGTTTTAAATACTATATATAAAAATGGACTGAATGAACCTGGGTCACTATATTAAGGAGAGGAGCCCACTTTTGAGGTTAATCATCATGAATTTGAAAGGAGACTAGTTGGCAAGATTGTCTGACATTTTTTTTCCATGGTCATTTTCAGCTGTCTCATCATAAATAGGCATTTATTCATTCAAAAAATGTTTGTTCAGTTTCTTCCTTGCATCAGGCATTTTTTTTTCTTAGAGGAAACAGTAGAGAACAAAATAGACCAAAACCCTTGTGCCTGTGGGGTTTATATTCTGGTAGACATGATCCATTCGGTGGTCCACACTGGCCAGTGGGTAACCCACAAAAATTCTTTGAGCTTTAGTGTCCTAAGCTGCTTATTGAAGAAAATAACATCCATCTTGCAGGTATGCTGTATGTTTAAATGAGAAAATATGTAAAATACTTAGAATCTTATATGTAGTGGGAATTCAACAAATAGTCTATTTTTAGATCTTAGTTCATATATATACATTTTTTTTGTTACAGCCTTAGACTTAGTTGTTTCTTATAATTGACTGGGATTTCAAATGTACTTTAATCCAACATATTTGTCTCACAACATTAAAAGAGTTCATTCTATTGATAAATATTTAATGAGTTTCTACTTTGTGCCAGGCACACAGGAACACAATGCAGCTTTTTATTCTCTTTCCCTTGCAGGTGAAATGACGAGTTAATATGCTTTGTACCCTAGAGCATGTTAAAAGAACACTATTCTCAACATTTGATGATCCTCTGCCCTGTCATTGGTCTTGAACCGCCAGTTATGTTGAAAGATGGCTTTCTCCGTGAACTCCCCAAAGTTTTCACAATTTGCATCTCAGCTTTCAGCTGGCTACAATCCTCCCACCAGAATCTAGATTCTTAAAATTTAGTTTATCCCTTTCCTCTTTTGAATTAATTTTTAAAAACACACCCATAGACAATTTTACCATGGTTTCAAATTTCTAGTGGTATCTTAAACACTAACCAGTATTTTGTAGCTCTCTGCTTTTAGCCTAATCTCTTCCATCTTTGCTTCTGCTTCCTCAACCTGGCTTCCTTCTGGTGAATAATTCTTCACAGGTTCTCAGTTCCTCAGTTCTCTTTCATTCAGTAGGATGTCTCCATTTGTTCCTTGGTTCTTATGCTTTTCCTTCCTGCCTCTTCTTCCATGCCTCCCCAGTGTGGTGTTTCTCCCACTCTCTACACTTCCATTCTTTTACCCTTTCTACTGGAATTGTTTCCCAAGTCTGCTTTCCAGCCAGCTTCCTGTTAACTGTTCTTTCACTGTCTAGCTCATTCTTGCTCATATTTCTGATTATATTCTCCCTGTCCTCCTCCCCATCTTTTCTCTTTTCTCCTTCCATCTTCCTGCCTTTCCTCTCTGATTCTCTTTTAACTACTGTTAATTAGGGCTACTTTATTTCAAAGGGTTAGAGAAGTATAATGAGACACGGACAAGAAGGAGCCTCGGGTCTTTATGCTTCAAAGCTTTATTCATTTATTTATCTTTTTCCTTTGGATGTGTAGATTGTTTCTACTGTTATTTCTCATGGGTGTCAATATCCGACTTCTATTCCCTTTGCTGTGTGGAAAAAATTTTTATCTAAGATTCAAAGACAGTCTTATTGCTAGAGAAAAATTTCATTTCTCCCGAAGAGCTTGCTGCATTTTCAATGATTTTTCTGGAATATTCTTTATATACTATATCCCTTTTTACTTTTTTTTTTTCCTGTCCTGACCCAAACTATAATCAGAATACTGACAACATCCTTAAACTGTAGTTCAGGATTTTTCCATATTTATTAACTTTCGAGTTTGAAAACAGTATGAACAGGTTTGGATCTAATTGCTTCTGTGTATTAGTCTTTAGGCTTTGTGTTAGTGAGACTACATAATCTTTGAGGCTGTCTCGGGCATTTAGCTTTTTGTGATGTTATTTCATGTTGAATTTATAATTTATAGATGGCAGTGTAAGCATTTTGCATAGAATATGGGGTTAAGGTGTGATAGGGTTTGGCTGTGTCCCCACTCAAATATCATCTTGAATTGTAGCTCCCATAATTCCCACGTGTTGTGGGAGGGACCTGGTGGGAGATAATTGAATCATGGGGGCAGTTTACACCATACTGTTTTCATGGTAGTGAATAAGTCTCACGAGACCTGACGGTTTTGTAGGGGGGGACCCCCTTTCACTTGGTTCTCATTTCTCTCTTGTCTGCAGCCGTGTAACTCATGACTTTTGCCTTCCACCGTGATTGTGAGGCCTCCCTAGCCACACTGAACCGTGAGTCCATTGAACCACTTTTTCTTTATAAATTACCCAGTCTCGGTATGTCTTTATCAGCAGCGTGAAAATAGACTAATACAGGGTGGAAGCCCAGAAGGAGCTAAACTAATTATTTTTTCTCTTGCTTTCTGCTTCTTTACTGTCTGAGATCTGATTCCATTTTTTTCTTCCAGGAGATAAAAAAAGGAAAAGGAAGAAAGAGGGGAAGTAGAAAGATGGTGGGCAGGCAGCTGTAGGAGATTTTCAGGTGCTCAAATGAAGGGAATAAATGGAAAGATTATCAATAGCTATTCCAAATTTTTCTTTCCAGTGGGTTACCTCCATCCCTTAGAGGTTTTAGTGTTGGCCACTTGTCTTTTAAAGGTTTGTTGGCCCCCAAACCTGCTTCTTTATGGGGCCAACATGAATTGGTTTCTATTCAAGTGAGATTAGAGACTAAAATTTAGAGCTTTATTTACAAGCTACATAGATGAAAAATAGACTTTAAAATGTGTAGTTGTCTAATCATTTAGTCAGTTAGCTAATTGGAAACAGCTGTGATAGCTCCAAGGCAGGTGTATACCTTCCTTGTAAAAGTCAGATGAGACCTACATGATAGGGTACCTGAAAGGCAGGCTTACAATACAGAAGAGGGAAGGGCTGTGTGCAAACGTATTTTTTGTAAGAATTATATCAATTTATGAGAGACGACAGATTTATTTTTTAAGAGGTCAATTTCAGCTGCAGAATTTAAATCTGAAACTTTGACTATCCAGTAACAGACTGAGCCAGCATTTAGCAAAGCAATGAAGTAGGGGAGGGTCTTAAAGTCTTTAGCTTTAGTTTGGGATGGGGGTTGGCACACTTTTACTGTAAATGGCCAGATAGTAAATATTTTAGGCTTTTCAGTACACGTGGTCTATGTAGTAACTACTTGTGTAAAATGAATATTAGTACACATATGCCTTGGGATGCAGGAAATTTCAGATGATATCATTTGCATTTTGGTGGGAGCAAATAAAGGTAAAGGCAAAGTGCTTGGTTTACAAACTTGAAAAGCTTCCTTAGGGTATTCCTTTATACAACTTAAATGTGTTGGAAACCATATAAATGAACAGGATGCTCTCCTCAAATTTAGGACTTCCTTGGAAAAGCCATATGGAATAGTGTGTTTCAAATAACTGACTTGTTTTTTTTTCTCTTGCCCATTAGAATATCCCACTGTAATATGCTGCATTACTTTAATAAGGGTCAAATCAGAAGTAGATTGTGTTCTTGTTCCATTTTTGCACAGAACAATTTTGGATAATAGGATTAATTCTGGTTTTCTGTGGTGTTTGGCTGTTTACTGGGGGAATTTGTTGATAATGTTTTAAAAGTATACGTTAGTGTTTAACTCTCATTCATACCAGTAATGTGTTTGGAAATAATAATGTGATTCACTTACTGTTACCCTTAGAATTCTAATCAAACTTGTTTTAATACCATATGGAGAGTCATGGGTTGCAGACTGTAATAGAATCAAGGGAAAATAAGATTTCTAATAATCCAATTGCATTTGTCAACTGCTGAACTTATTGGTGCAGAACAATGCACAGGACTGTAATAAGTGGTACTATTTGGTAAGGGGAAGAAGAAGCCAAAAGTAATGTTTCCTATGACATATCAGAAGGTATTGTTTTTAAAGATTATATCTATGACTACTTATCTATATAAATTCTTACTCCATGTAATATTTTACTGGAAAGAAAGTTAATGTGGTATAATAAAGTTTAGTATTTAATAAAGTAATGTAATTAAAGTAATGTAATAAGGTTTAGTATTAGTTATCTTAATGGAAACCACTTACAGAAAATAACTATAGTAGGCATTTTGATCCCAATGTTGTAAAGTTGACTTACCCAAAATATGTAAGATTGCATTCAACTTTTGTAAGTGGTCCCCAATATTTCAAGAAACAAATGTGTGAATTGAAGAGAAGTCACTTTATTTTTCTGGGGAAAACTTATATAATTCTTAGAAATGTCAATTTGACTATATTGACAAAGCTTGCTTCTTTTTCACATAATTTATCTTATTGTGGAGCCTGTCAACTAGGAAGAGGTGAAGACTAGACTGCAATGCAGTAAGACAAGGCATTTCTTGGGGTCTTAGAAATTGCAGTTTGAGAGACAGACTGAGCTAGAAACTAAATTGTGTTCTGAAGAGAGGTAGGATGGTAGAGATTTGTAAAAGGATGCTGAGGGTAATCACAAGTTGTTCTGAAAGTTATCACTGGTGAAAGTGGTTGGCTTAGCACATGAGTCCACAGTTCATTGGTTGTCACCGTTTAGGACTTGCAGCATTGGTGAAATTCAGCTGTTTTCCAGGATGTTGTGGTCATGGCGGTGTGACCCAGTTCAAATGTTAAAGAAAAGTTCCTGTATTGCAAGGTTTCAGGTCACGCAGGTAGTTCTTAGAATGGCTTCCTGACTGCATTTCAAGGCTCTGAACCATTTTGTATATCACATTTCACAAGCCTAATGATAACCTGAAAAAGAGAACCAGGTCTCTTTTTCTTAGAATAATAAAGACCAAGGGAGATCAATATTTATTAAATCATAAGCTCCAAGATATTATACTAGACAGCACTACATGAGGGAAAAGTGATGAATCAAGCATAATGGTTGTCGTAAAATAGGTACAAAAGGAAATAACAATATATGCTAAATAATGTAATTTACAGCTAAAGGCACAAGAGAAGAAATGTCTTTGGGCAATTGTAAATTACAATTCATAGTCACTTAAATTCTACAGATAATTTCCTATTTAATTCTTGTGGATTGGCCACTCAGATTTGCAGCCCTAGTTGTGAGAACCTTCCTAAATCTTTGCCCCATGTGAGGTATGAGAAGGTAAGGTTAGTATTTTCCCACTTACGGAGTTAACTAAATAATCACATAGAAACAGCATAGAATGGTGTTTAGCAATGGCCGGAGGAAGGAGGAAATCAGGAGTTGTCCAATAGATAGAAATTTTTAGTTATACCAGATGAATAAGTTCTAGGGATGTGCTGTATATCACAGTGCCTATAGTTAACAATATTATTCACTTAAAATTTTTAAGAGGGTTGATCTCATGTTATTTTTAGCACAAAAACCCTCCAAACAAAAACAACAAAAAACAAAAGGGCATTTAGAAATGTTTGGAAGTGGTGAATGTTGATTATCTTGATTGTGGTGATGGTTTCATGGGTGGGTACATATGTGAAGTTGTATCAAGTTGTATACATTAAGCAAGTGCAATATTTTGTACATCAACAACAAAATATAGATTCATGCTTGCCATAGGCTGCAAGGAGGGGAGGAGATAGGAGATGGAAGAGATTGCTAATGGGTACAGGGTTTCTTTTTTAAGCATAAGGAAAATGGTCTAAAATTGATTGTGGTGGTGGTTGTCCAACTCTGTAAATATACTAAAAACCATTGAACTGTATACTTTAAATGAGTGAATTTTATGGGATGTAAATTGTTAATAAAGCTATTTTAAAAAATAGATTTCTGTGTATTCTGCTGTGTGGCTGAATGAAGCTTCTGTTTTTTGTCGTGATAGATGACAAAAGCCAGCCATAAAGACCGGTTTCAATCATTTGGAATTTTCATGTTATTGTTTTGATATCTAGGAATTGTAGGGGAAATCTGCTGTCTTTGCCTGTTTGGTAGCAGGACCTGATTTCTCTCTGGAAGATTATAACCTTGCTTGGTCTTGGTCCATGTGGTTTGGATAGCACAGGGCCACCTCCAACTCCTGGCCTGGCTAAATCAGAGTCCTCCCTGGATATTTACTGAATGTGTCAGGAAAAGGTGTCCTCCCTCTACTGAGGCTGCTGAACTGGTAATCTGTGGAGCTTGAAGTTGTCATTAACATCTTTCTCACCTTGTTGGGAAAGCCCAGTTGAAAGTATAATTGGCACATAGAAGAGGGGGGGAGATAAGCTGTCTCTATGGCATATGGAGCCCCTTGATCTACCACTCCTGGGCTTACTAAATACAGAAGTCATACGTTATTTTTTAAAGAAATAATCTGGTCCTTAGGCAAAGGGTTTCCATCACTTGTAATTTATTTCCTCACCTTAGAGCTCTTTCTTTAAAAATTTAAGGTAGAAATTCTCTTAATCTGAGTTTTTATTTGATGCTCTATAGGAAATAGTAATGATCTTAAATGCTAGATCTCAAGTCTGAGTTCAGTCTGAAACTTTAGTTAACATGTCTAGTATGTTCAGCTTTTTAGAAGTTTATATATGGAGTAATTGTGAATCTGTGTCTCATACTTCCTACTCAGAAATGTCAATTTTGTTCATAATACCACACATTATAATGCAATCCAAACTGTGTTATTCTGGTTGATTAAAAACAAACTTAAGCACATTAAAATTTTAAAGCACTTATTTGAGCATTCAATGACTCCTGAATTGGGGTGGCATCAATCTGCAAGCAGCTCTGTTGGGAGGGGTAAAATGGGCAACTTTTATACAGTATTCTCCCTTTATTCATGAGGAATAAATTGCAAGACACCCAATGGATGTCTGAAACCAAGGGTAGTAACAAACCTTATGATATACGCCATGTTTTTTAATGGATACACACTTATAATATTTAATAAATTAGTCACAGTAAGAGATTAATAACTAAAATAGAACAATCATAACCATATACTATAAAACCAGTTTTATAAATATGGTCTGTCTCAAAATATTGATATTTTCAGACCACAGTTCACTGAAGGTAACAAACCACGAAAAGCAAAACTGGATAAGAGGGGACTACTGTAAAGAGGTTGCAGAAGCAAGGCAAAGAACAGTGTTGATTGGTTAGAGCGGAAAGTTCCTAGTTAGAGGTTAGTTGATTTCTGACTAGTACTATTTCTTTAATTTGCTGTTTACATTAGGCTTTGTTTTGTTCACATAGGAATTTAAAGTGCCAGAGCCACCCGGGTCTAATGGCTACCCAATTAGAATTTTTTAAAACATGGTCAAAGGCATGTGAAGCTTATTCTGATAAGTTTATAATTCTAGTAATACACTTAAAATAACTTCTCCCTTACACCTCATTACATACAAGGTATTGGGAAAAAATATATGTATTTTAAGCTCTTAGCCTATTCCTATATTGTCTTATACTGCTACTAACACAGGCATGCTAACCCTTTGAAGGGATGTTTAAGCAATCTAATGAAATTTTGCTTGAAAGGGACAATTTTTTAAGAAAATGCTTTAATGTCAAACACAAGAGTGGGATATCTTAATATATATCAGCAATTGAACATTTTCTTTAGTAACACAAAGGAAAATAGAATGACTTTAAAATCTCTTTGTCCTTTGAACACTGAATTTAGGTTTGACCAAATGTTGTATTTGTACCATTGATTTATCTTTGAATTTTCTCAATATGAATAAGAATTGTGACCTCAGAAATGCAAGTCAGCCATCCAGGCAGGTAGTAAGATAGAGCAGCAAGCCATCCTGGTAAAGGGAGAAGGGCGGAGGACTTTAGGGTCAGGTATTTGATTTATCTCTAAGTGTAATTACCCGACTCCAGTTTATGGTGGGGAGAGGAGGGGGTAAAGGGAAACAAAGGGTGAAGAAAAAGATGGAAGTAGTAATGCTCACCTAACAGTTGACTATATCACCTGAAGTGCTTATGAACCCGTTTTGGCTTTAGAAAGTTTCTTCAGACATGGATGCTCACCTGTAAGTCTCTCTGTGTGAAAGAGATGGAAAGATTGTGTGGTGGGCGGGAGTTCTAAATCCCTGTTTGAACAAGGTCACCTCTGAAAGCTCCTTGGAGTTGGAGGAGCTTTCCGTTTGTCTTCTGGTGGGAGGGAGAACTTCTAGGGAGAAACATGTACAAGCACTCACTCCTTTTGTCATGGAGGTGGGTACAATGTGTTTAATGTGTTCTAAGGGCTTCTTACCTGTTTAGATCATGAACTACAAATTAGTTGAGAATGAACCAAGTACATTAAAGATACATAATTATAACCTAGAATTATAAACTTACTAGAATAAGCTTCATATGCCTTGAGGAATGCATTTAATAGGTATTCCTGTATTTAGGCATGGCTATATTCACTTTATCCAAACAGACAACTTCCATTAAGTTACTTCATTGTTTGCCTGGTAAAGTTACTGGAACTGTAGTGACCTTCAAATAACAGAAGAAGTTAATCTTAGATTTGTTGCTTATTTACCTGACAAGAGTAAAATAACTTTCAACATATTATACACATAAAATCTTTTAGCTCCTACAATCAAATTAACATATTCACTTCAGTTACCTTTTTTTTTGTGATGAGAACTGAAGCTCTCATATCTCATCACATTTCAAGTATACGTTAACTATAGTCACCATGCTATATCTGAGGCCTCCAGAGCATAGTAGTCTTTTTATATTTGTCAAATTTTATCTTTAATTTTTTTTAACTTTTAAGTTCAGGGGTACAAGTGCAGGTTGTTACACAGATAAACTTGTGTCAGGGGGGTTTATTGTACAGATTATTTCATCACCCAGGTATTAAGCCCAGTACGCATTAATGATTTTTTCCTAACGCTCTCCCTCTGAAAGGCCCCAGTGTGTGGTTCCCCTCTGTGCACATGTGTTCTCATCATTTAGCTTCCACTTAGGAGTGAGAACATGCGGTATTTGTTTTTTTTCCTGTATTAGTTTGCTAGGAATAATGGCCTCCAGCTCCATCCGTGTCCCTGCAAACGACTTAATCTGTTTCTTTTTTATGGTTGCATGATATCCCCTGGTATATCTGTACCACATTTTCTTTAGCCCATCCAGAAATATTTGACCTAGCAATCCCATTACTGGGTATGTATCCAAAGTAATATAAATCGTTCTATTATAAAGAGACACGAACATGTGTGTTCATTGCAGCAGTATTCACACTAGCATGGTCTTATAACTGCAAGTTTGTATCCTTTGACCAACATCTCTCTCCCTGACCTTCTATGCTATACCTGTGAGTTCAACTTTTTAAGAATTCACATATAAATGAATCATGCAATATGTCTTTCTGTGTTTGGCTTATGTCACTTTGCATAATATTCTTCAGGTTCATCCATGTTACAAATGAAAATTGTTTCTTTTTTTTTTTTTTTTTTTTTTGAGATGGAATCTCACTCTGTCACCCAGGCTGGAGTACAGTGGCGTGATCTCGGCTCACTGCAAGGTCTGCCTCCCGGGTTCACGCCATTCTCCTGCCTCAGCCTCCTGAGTAGCGGGGACTACAGGTGCCCACCGCCCACCACCACGCCTGGCTAATTTTTTGAATTTTCAGTAGAGACGGGGTTTCATCGTGTTAGCCAGGATGGGCTCGATCTCCTGACCTCGTGATCCGCCTGCCTAGGCTTCCCAAAGTGCTGGGATTACAGGTGTGAGCCACTGTGCCTGGCTGAAAATTATTTCCTTTTTAAAGGTTGAATAATTTGTGTGTACATAGAATATACATATCCTATTTTGTGAATGTATATATGAGAGACATGTATCATAGACTTACATGTGGAAGATATGGAAACAACCCAAGTATCCATCAATGAATGCATAGGCAAATTGTGTATACACACCACAATTTATCCATGCATTCATTGAGGGATACTTGGGTTGTTTCCATATCTTGGCTGTTGCAAATAGTGCTGTAATGAATGTGCTGTAATGAATGTGAATTATCTTTGAGATAGTGATTTTATTTCTTTTGTGTATATGATGCACATATGATGGTCCCATAAAATCATACCGCATGTTTATGGTACCTTTTCTATGTTTAAATATGTTTAGATACACAAATGCTTACCATTATGTTATGATTGCCTACAGTATTTTTTACAGTAACATGCTATTCAGGTCTGCGGCCTAGGTGTGCAGTAGCCTATAGAATCTAGGTTTGTGTAAGCATACTCAATGACATTCATGTGACAAAATTGTCTAAGGAAGCATATCTCAGCATGTATTTCTGTTAAGTGATGCATGATTATATACCAAGAAGTGGGATTGCTGGATCATATGTTAGTTGCATTTTAATTTTTCAATGAATCTTCATCCTGTTTTCCATAATGACTGAACCAATTTACATTTCCACCAACAATGTATAAGGGTTCCCTTTTCTTTACGTCCTTAACACTTATCTTTTGACTTTGATAATAGCCATCCTAACTATGTGAGGTGGTATCTCATTGTGATTTTTATCTGCATATCCCTGATGATTAGTAATGTTGAGCAACTTTTCATTTACCTGTTGGTCATTTGTATGTGTCTGTGCTGCCCAAAGCAATCTACATATTCAGTGCAATCTCTGTCAAAATTCCAATGGAATTTTTCACAGAAATATAAAAAACAATTCTAAAATTCATATGGAACCACAAAGACCTGGAATAGGTAACACAATCTTGAACAAGAACAAAGCTATAGGCATCATACTTCCTGACTTCAAATTATGTTACAAAACTGTAGTAATCAAAACAATATGGTACCAGAGTAAAAACAGACATATAGACCAATGGGACAGAATAGAGATCCCAGAAATAAACTCATGCATATATTGTCATCTAATCTCTGACAAAGCCAGCAAGAATATGCCACAGGGAAAAGATAGTCTCTTCAATAAATGGCATTGGGGAAACTGGATATCCACATGCCAAAAAAAATCTGATTTCACCATACATAGAAAGAAACAATGGATTAAAGATTTAAAATCTGAAGCCATAGAACTTAGAAGAAGATATAGGGGAAAAACTCTATGACAATGATGTTGGCATTGATATTTTGATATGACACTAAACGTACAGGCAACAAAGGCAAAAAAGAGTGGGACTAAATGCAACTAAAACATTGCAGCATAGCAAAGGGAAGAACAATATGAGAAGGCAGCCTATAGATTAGAAGAGAATATCTGCAAACTGTATAGCCAATAAGAGGTTAATATCTAAAATATACAAGGAACTTGTACAACTCAATAGCAAAAGAACCAATTTAAAAAATGGGCAAAGAACATAGATATTTTTCTCAAGAAAATATTTCTTCCTCTTGATGCGCATGTTTTCAGAAGACAATTTTTTAAGGGATATTACAAAATGTAAATTCATATTTGTGAAAATTGCTTAAAATCTAGAGGAGCAACAGTTCCCTTTATACAAACATTTATTTATATACTCTACATGTCATATGCCAAGTTATGTCATATTGGAAATAATCTTATAAAAGTTGTGTCTTTGATAGCTTATGATAGGGGAAACTATCCATTGCATGGCATAAAGATCACGTGAGACAAACAGTGCAAGAATTTTTCTTGATATCAATAGCTCAGGACCCGCTGTGAATATATAACGGCAAATTATCTTCCTCACTGACTCATTCTCATAGGCATAGCAGGGTCTACTTCTCCCCCTCCCTCAGTTTGGAGCCTAAGAAATGGTAGTTACCTAGCAAAACTGCAAAGCTAAAATCTCTGCTAATTGGCAACACTAATTACTGTTAGCTGGGGATGTAATGTTCAATATTTACTGTGTTATAATTAATGCGATATTACCAATTTATTTTAATGTCTGTCTGATTTATGATGAAACATTTAACTTAGTATTGGGAAAGTGAAATACCACATACCTGATGCATAACACATTTTAAGTTACTTGGCTCTAGTTGATAGCTCCAGAATGAATGTACTTATCTGTAGGTATTGTGTAAAGTCTAAGCATAGCTATCAGTGTACTGGCATTCATTTTGAAAAACAGATTTCTGGACCATTTTAGTCCATGTTAAATGCTGAGTCATTTCTACCTTCTCCCTGGTTGTGGGGTGGCCAAATGACCTGTTTTCTAATGGACAGGGCTGTATCTGCACTGCAGGAAAACATTTTTAGTGTTGCATTTATGAAAGTATGCCATGAGGCCAGTACGTGTCCTTACAGGAAAGATTTCCTGATGTGCTTATGCAAATTCAAACACTGCAAGCATGTCCTGAATTGGGAACCACATACTGACTTCAGGCTTCTAACAAAGGATATTGGAAGGAAGGGGTATGGGACTGAGCATCTCAGAAGAGTGTTTTGAAACAGAGAAGCCAATTTCAGTAGTATCTCAAGGGGTGCCTTTCTAAGAAGACATGACAAGGCTTTTCTCTGTTTCAAGCAGCAATAAATAAGCTGTAATTCCCGTAAAGTTTTCCCAGTACATATTAGTGAAAAAAGTAAACACTGTGTACATGCATGCTTTCGTATGTTCATGTCAGCTGGGGAGATTCATTTTTAAAAATACTTTCTGTGTTAATACAACTTGAGAATTTTGCGGGGCTGGGTCTTTTTATGCGTTAGATGCTCGAAGGCACATCAAGTACTTAGGGGAAATTTGCTTCTCATATAACCATAAAAACTTAGGGAATTGTGGTGTCTGCCTGACATATCAAATCTTGAAGGTCTTTTGGGAGCCCTTATTTACTGCTCACAAATTCTGCTGCATTCCAGAGCTGGGATTTAGTCTGAGTCATCTCTTCTACCTCTAAATTCATCTTAACTTCTAGTTCTATGTTGCTTTTATAGCACAGACTGATAGGTAGTAGATTAAAAAATTTTAGGTTGAAAAGAAAAAAGGTGACATAAAAATGATAGGTTTGAGAATTTTAGGGTAGAACAGCTTTGAGGAAGGCAAGACCTTGAAATTAGACATAGCATGGAGGAAATCGGGCTCCAGAGAGAGCTGAAAAGCAATTGGTTGGATTCTAGGTGATCGGTTGCAGTCCAATTTTAGGAGATGTAGTTGGGATGGGAATAGCTGTCATCACAAGAAGGGGGCCCAAGAACAGGCTGCAGGTGGAGATTCAGGCCGGCATTTGACACCACGGAGGCTGGCTGTGGCCCAGTAAGTTTAGGACTATGGTTGAGAGCTGCAAAACTGGACTGCAATTGTCGGGATGATGAGCAAAGTAGGTATACTCATTTTGCCCATTTGCTGTCTAGGCTGAGACGTGACTTGATCTGAACAGTCTCTCCTCAGTAGGAGATGATTCTTCGACATTCACAGCCCCTCATCAAATCTCCCCCACCACCGCCCCATCTCTGAAGGATATCTTGGCAAGTTTCCTTGTCCCTGCCCCCCCACCCCGCACCCCGCCGCTTTTAGTTAATAAATTCCTAGTCCTGCCTATTCAGAACTTGGACTTTTTAATTAGTAGAGGGTAGTGTTTAAGATCATGGACTCCTAAGCCAGAGCTAGAATCTTTTAACTGTGAACTTGGGTAAGGGCCCTAAAGTCTCTGTTCTCAGTTTCTTATTATGTAAAGACTATAGTATTTACTTCTTAAAGTTTTTGTGGGGATGAAATTAGTTAATCCACATAAGGCACTCAGAATAGTGCCTGGCATGTAAGTGTTGATGTGTTTATGATGAGTATTATTGTCTGATTGTCCCCATTGACTGGGGGACCTAGGCCACATGGGCTGTTTTGTTATTTCTCCTCCAACTTTAGCATGTGGGAACTGGGTGTTGCTTGGTTAGGAACATATTTTGCTTCCTTCTAATTTCTTGTTTGTGTATACAATGTACATGGAGGGGGTAAATTGGGAGGCAGAGACCATCTTGTGTAACTGGTCCCTGGATAACTTGGTGTCCACTGAGAGCCTTTGTATGGCTGGTACCCAACTGTGGGTCACATGTATAAATTACTTTGAGGGTCCTGTAGGCTTCCCCACTGGATTACTTCTTTGACATGAGAGATGTCTTCCATCCTCCCAGCTTCTACCCCCAAAGGCCCTACAGCCTCCTGCTACTGATGACCGGTGGACATCCCCTTTAAGCATCTTTCCTGCCTCATCTCCAGCAAACTAAAAGCTTTCAGGTGTTGGAATCTTAAAAGTAAAACCTTCAGAAAATCTCTCGACAGAGGTCTGAAATTTCAGTTTTTGAATATGAAGTCCACTTTAATGGGAAACATTCAGACCCACTCCTATACAGTGCCACTCTGGCATGGCAAAGAGATTGGCCTAGGGCCATTTTTAAAGGAACGTTGTCCAAAAGAAGGGGCAAATGGTAAGGCAAGGTGACATTGTAAGCACCTGGCCAAAGGGGCATTACTTATATGAGTGGAAAATCAGGTGAGAGAATCCTAGTGATGAAAAAGTCTCCAAAAAACTCACAATGTGCACCATCAGAGAATGTCAGCTTTAAATACCATTTAAGCCCAGAGAGAGCTGTGCCACTGTGATATAAAAAGAAACATATATTTGGTCTCTGTCCTCCAGTTCCTGAAACAGCTGCTAAAACCCTGGTGTGATGGAATGATAGAAGCATCTTTTGTTTTAATAGTTGGTCTTAGTCCATGGTTCCTGACAGAAGAGATTCTAGGACCCTTGGAATCTCCAGAGTAATGTGTATCTTTTTGTGTGCTAATGAATGACTGGTGGCTGGGGTCCCTAGACAGAATCAGGATATAGCTTTTTGCCAGAAAGACCAAGGCATGATTAGTGGGTTGAAACTTTCAACCCAGCTCTCAACCTCTTGAACCTCCATATAAGCCCTAAATGAAGGGATTTGGAGACCTTCCAGGTTGGTGAACACATCCACATGGCTGGAGGTTGGTACCCCCAAAACTCCATGGGGACAGAAGCTCCTGCGTTTGGGACCCTTCTTCAAGTTATGTTCCTTATCATTTGGCTCTTCGACTGGATCCTTTGTAATATTTTTTTTATGGTAAGTCATTAATAGTAAAGAAAATGTTCCCTTGAATTTTGTGAGTTGTCATAGCAAATTATCAAACTTGGGGGGGTGTTGTGGAAAACCCTGATTTGTAGCCATTCAGACAAAAGTGTGAGTAACCTGGGGACCCACTACTTGTGACTGGCATTTGAAGTGGTGAGATGGTCTTCTGGGACTGAACTCTTATTGTTGGACCCCCCCAGTTGGTGTCTGAAGAGAACTGGAAAATTGCCCAGTGTGAGGAACAGGGTTCTCCTCTGTCTCTAACTATTCCTTACCCTTCATCTCCATCTCCAGTGTTCATTCTAGAGGGGTCAGAAACCACAGTTGGTTCTGAAGTGTGAAGGAGAAGCCCAAGCCTTGGAAATAGAGGCACAACTTGCTGTTCCCTTTGCCATTGTTGGCGTCTGGCTCAAAGTAGACAGTTAAGCAGGTGGAAGAAGCTTACCTTTAAATGAAGTTTACAATTTTAACTATTACATGATATTTAAAAAATGTAAATGCTGTACTGAGAATGTCCTTGAGACTAGGTGTAACTTTTTGTTATTCAATAGTAACCAGAATAGCTTTAGGTTTTACGTGAGATTTTGTTCAGTATCAGGGAGAAAGGAGTGGCATGGTTGGTTTTCAGGAGGTAGTTGTGGGAAAGGATATGGCTGCTATAGGATTGCACTCTTCTGTATCCCACTAATTCACAATCATAGTTACATGCCCTTAGTTTTAAGAATGATTTAGGTCTCATTGATATTTTCATTGTTAATGCTAATACTTGCAATGAGTCTTGTATTTCATTCTGCATATGGCCAGCCAGCTATCTCAGCACCATCGATTGAATAGGGAGTCCCTTCCCTATTGCTTATTTTTGTTGACTTGTCAAAGATCAGATGGCTGGAAGTGTGCAGCTTTATTTCTGGGTTCTTGATTCTGTTTCATTGGTTTGTCTGTTTTTGAACAAGTACCATGCTATTTTGGTTACTGTAGCCTTATAGTATAGTTTGAAATTGGGTTATACGATGCCATTGGCTTTGTTCTTTTTGATATTGGTAGTTTGATAGGAACAGTGTTGAATCCGTAGATTGCTTTGGGCAGTATGGCCATTTTAACAATATTGGTTCTTGCTTCAGGAATTTGTGTGAATTGTCCCATTGTTTTCTAAAGTGGAATATATCTGGAAAAGACTGAGGCCTTGTCTGATTTTTATTGTCCTCATAGATAACTTGATCATTTTTTTGCTCGGAAGCTCAAATGATTCTTCATTATCCTTGAAGTACAGAAGTTTGCTAGATTATTCCTGGTATTTATGATTCTGGTTAGTTTTCCTCAAGACCTGATGTCCCCTTTTAATGTTTTTCATTTCAGAATTTTTTTTAAATTACGTTTCTAAATAAGTGTCCTGCTCTATCATTTCACTTTCCCCTTTGGATAGCAAGCTATACATATGCCTTTCCTCTGCAGCTGTCATTTTACTTATAATTCTTTTAAAAGATTTATTTCATTTTATTCACTTCATTTCTCTTTGTATTTCCTTCTGCATTTTCAGCTCTGTCCTTCTCCATATATAATCCTTATAATTTTGTGTTTGCTTCTGTCAGGGTTCCACTGCAGTACTACCTTCCTTGTCACCCCCACCCCCAAATTATCAAATTCTGCTAGTCATGTTTCATCTCATCCTAATTTTTCCTCTATCTCTACCCTGAGCTTTTTCATCTCTGCATTGTGTTCTTGTTTTACAGAGCCATTTTTTTTAGGCTTTAAATATTCATGGTAAAAAGTTTGACAATATTTATCTGCCTCAGGGCCAAAGGTTTCTGGTGAGGGTTATTTTTCTGTTTGCTTTTCTTGTTTCTTTTTTTTCTTGCAATCCTTTCTGTAGATCTTATTTTCCTGTTTTGCTTTCCTTTTGATTACTCATCTTTGAAAGAGATAAATTTTTCCCATACTGGTTGTTGCAGGGTGATTAAGTTGGGGGGGCGGGGGTAAGACCATGTTATAGACTAGATGGAATTTTTATCATCCAGCATTTTTTTTTCTGTGTTTAAACTTTATTTTTCCCAAGACAAAGAGACAGTTGGTAAACATTTTACTACTATTTTCTTTTCACGATGGCAGCCACTATTTACAAACAGCTCATCTAGGGAGCTTTATCATCTCTGCTTCTCAGAGCTATATCCAGTCCAGTGAAGCTTGTGGTACTTCCTTGTGTACCCTGCTCTTCCTTTGTGAAAACGGACTGAAATTTTTGTACGTTGACACATATCCTTTCAGGTTCAAGACATGGACGCTGGTGACTGCCTTTTAAATCTGAAAGGTTTAAGGAGAATTAAGATTTGCTATACATACTAAGTAAATCTTGGTTTGATTACTAGGCTCTGTCTCTGCTCTCCATTTCACATCTTCAGACATATAACTTCATCTCTACTGTTTTTGGCAGCCCTTTCATGTATATTTGAGGTTTGGGGTTTTATGTATACTCTAGTTCCACTGAAAGTCAAGTTTGCATTTTTGTTTCCTTTTCTCCTTCATTGAAGTGTTTCTCAAAACACAGTTCTCAGACATGTGCATTGTAATTACTTGGAGTATTTATTAAAAATTCAGATTCCCAAGTATGATGGTTAATATTGAATGTCAACTTGATTGGATTGAAGGATGCAAAGTATTGTTCCTGGGTGTGTCTGTGAGGGGGGTTGTCAAAGGAGATTAACATTTAAGTCAGTGAACTGGGAGACCCAGACCCACCCTCAGTCTGGGTGGGCACCATCTACATACTGCCAGCGTGGCTAGGATAAAGCAGGCAGAAGAACATGGAAGAACTAGGCTTGCTAAGTCTTCTGGCCTTCATCTTTCTCCTATGCTGGATGCTTTCTGCCCTCAAGCATCAGACTCCAAGTTCTTCAGCTTTTGGACTCTTGAATTTATACCAGTGGTTTTCCAGGGGCTCTTGGGCCTTTGGCCACAGACTGAAGGCTGGACCGTCAGTTTCCCTACTTTTGAGGTTTTGGGACTTTCATCCACTACTGGTTTCCTTGCTCCTCAACTTGAAAATGGCCTGTCATGGTACTTTACCTTGTGATTGTGTGAGTCCATTCTCCTTAATAAACTCCCTCTCAAATATACATATATCCTATTAATTCTGTCCCTCTAGAGAGCCATAATATTCCAAGGTTCTTTCCAAGGCTTGCTAATTCAAAGCCTCTTAAGCTGGCTTTCAAGATTCAAAATTTTTAGTAGGGTACCCATTATGAGTTTTACATACATGGAAGTTGACAATCACTATTTTAGGGAATAAGTTTTAAAGAGGTAACTTTTTCCATCTAATGTGGTTTTCAAAAAATGTGCTACCTAACACATTTTGTAATGTAATTTCTGCACCATTGTCTTGTCTTTGTATTGCTCGCTACTGTATAGAACCAAGATTCTACATGTGGTTACATTCTTATTTATTTTCCAAGTCTATAAAAATCTGCAGAGGCTTCAATTCACTTTGGGTATATCAGTCCATATACCATGCATATTTTAAAATCTTACCCATTGTCTAAAATTCAGAAAGTTTTCCCATCTTCTTGATTTGTCTCATTCCTCAGTGAGTGATGACTTCAAATATAAGTATTGGCAGCTCTGAGAGCTATATAACATATCCAAGTCTCTTGAGCACCCCTTAAAGAACTTGTAAGGTTTACTTAGTATGTATAGCAGGTCTTAATTCTCCCAGGTTAAACCTCTTGTGGCCAGCTTACTGGAGCTGTGAAAATGGAGATGCTTTATTGAGAGTGGAAAGGGAATTTGTAATTGTCTTTCATCTCTCCTGCCTACCATTCCAAATATGACAGCAAGGACTGGGAAATTCAAGAGTAAAGAAGGTGGCATTTTGTGTTTCAGATGCCTTGATTTTTGTCACACTCAGTTTCCTGTGAGCTGATCCCTTTCATGCTGTTTAGAGGTTGACTTCAAAAAGACAACTAATTAAAAGTAGAAAATTTGGTATCTTTTGAACATGAGTACTTCTTTAGAGATGAGAGGGGTAGATGCCCTAGATTTAAAATGATTTACTTTTAACTCTTTGGCCAAATTGAGCATCCTCGTGGGTTACTAGTAAATACAGCTCACAGATAGTTTTCTATAAAGATATATCTTAATTTTCTTTTTGGATCTAACAAAGTGGTATATCTCTGTCCCCAGGGTGTTTTTCCCATGGACATTAATATGATCTGAATATTAACTCAAAAAGAAAACACTTTTG
This sequence comes from Nomascus leucogenys, assembly GCF_006542625.1. NCBI lineage: Eukaryota > Metazoa > Chordata > Mammalia > Primates > Hylobatidae > Nomascus > Nomascus leucogenys. The sequence goes on along the minus strand of NC_044389.1, from coordinate 22,125,615 downwards.
GAGGTCTTTGGAAGGGTATGTGTAGGTTTAAATCTTAGATAACAGAGCTCAAGGCTACCAAGGCTATAGCATATTGAAAAGCATTTAATTAAACTTTTTCCTCCAAATAGCTGTCACGTTTTAATTTTTTAGCCTTACGATTTTTGACGTCAGTGAATACAGCCAATGTGCAGCAGAGTTTCCCTGACTTAGCCAAGGTGTTTGCTAGTGGGGAAGGGCACAAGGCAGGGTCAATGTCACAGATGAAGCAATCTCCCCTAAAGCAGCTTTCAAAGTGACATTTGTGGAAGGTAGATGTTGCTGCCTATTGCCAGCAACTCTTGAACAGCAGTTCAACCTGACTTACATAAAATGTTTAGGTTGAAACACAGAATTTTATATAGAAACACTTAGGGCAACCATGCCTTGGGCCAAGAAAAGCAATATATTGTGCACTATATGGTTCCTTTTGCTAATGGCACTGAGGGTTAGCAATCAAAGAATACTTATGATTGAAATTGTTCTGTTACGCACACAAATCATAAAAGGTGGATAAGAGAAGGGTGTTAACATCTAGAATGCCAGCTATGTACCAGATATAAAAAATTAGGACCTTTTCATATTTCATTGTATGACATCTTTACTTTTCCCAAGTCAAAGTAAACAACCACTTGTTAGGATTCACATTTAAGTGACATAAAAACTGAGAAGAGTTAAGCAGCCAAAAGTCACTTAGGTTGTAAGTGGCAGAGTTTGGGGTTTGAATCCAGGCAGGATTGGCTAGAAAGACACCTCACAAATCCTTCACTGTCCTTTTACCACCTTTCTGCTTCCTCACAGGGATATTTGGACCAAGTTTGAAAATGTATCAAAATGCATTGAACTTTCTGCAGTGGTCTGCATGTTGGTCACCTTTGTTTATTTCTTTGGCAAGAATCATAGTGTAATCTGCACAATCAGTACATGTACATTTGTAGAAATAAAGTTTGGCAGAATTCTTACCCTGAGTAGTGAAAAGATTCTGGTCTTTTGATTCAGAAAGAATCCAAAGAGAACTGTCCTTGAGCAAGTTACCTTGTAAACCTCAGTTTTCTCTGCTGTAAAATGGTAATGATTATCATACTGTAATAGCATACCATTACCATAATAGCAACCTTTAAGATTGTGGAATGAATTAGAAATATGTAAAGGGTCTAGAACAGTGTCTAGCATACAACAGGAGCCTAAAAATTATTACTGTTACTATTGACATGCATGAGATTGTGAAACAATGATTACTGAGCCTCTAAATCTTATTTACACCTGTTTTTACACTACAAATATTCTCAGATAATGGTACCAATTAGGTATGGTAATGACAATTCAAATATTCTTTACTTACCTATATAGTAAGTCAGTGAAAATTTCAAGACAAAAATTGGCTGTGTATATTTTCTGCAAGAATTCAGATACTTTTATAATGGTGAATTCTGCCTAGTTTCATGAAGAGATTTTTATTTAAATTTGACTATTTCAAACATTTACAATACAATATTAATATAAAGAACAATAAATACCTATCAGATTTATCAGATCGATGGAGATTATCAAGATTTTGTCACATTTATTTTTGTCCTTTTGTTTTTTCCCCCCATTTTTGCAGTATGTTAAGGAAAATCCCAGATATGTTATTCCTATGGCTTTCAAAATGCATCTACATAAGGGCAGTTTCTTCCATATGACAATATTATAGCACATCCAACAAAACTAGTAATTTTTTGGTATTATTCCATAGTCCACTATCAAATTACTCCAGTTGTCCCAAAGACTAGGAAAATATTGCCTTAACATAACATGTTAACTTAACTAAATGCAACCTGTGGGACTTGTGTTAAATCCCTTAAGCATTTTTGTTTTTGAATCTAGAGCAGCCTCTTCTCCCCTAAGGCCCCTTCTTTTCATGTCATTGATTTGTGCAGAAACTGGGTCACATTCTGCGGAATGTGCCACATTCTGGATCTGTGTCTTTACTTCCTTGTGACATTTAACTTGTTTTCTCTATTTCTCTGTTTCTTACAAATGGAAGTTAGCTCTATACTAGAGGCTTGATTATATTTAGGTGCAACTTTTTTGGCCAAATATATTCAAAGATGATTCTAGGTGTTTCATAAAGAGGCCACAGTAGCTGCTTGTCCTAGTTTTCAGGATGCTAAAATTGAGTAGTTCAAGGTACTGACAGATTTCTGTTGATAGTCATCATTGGATATTATTTCATTAGGGGATACAAAGTGGTGCATTTCCAATTCTATTTCTTTTTTCAAAACAAAGCTTTATTGAGCAGTAATTGACATACAATAAACTGCACAAATTTAAAATGTATAATTTGAAAAGTTGACCTAGGTACACCTGTGAAACTATTATCACACACAAGAAAATGAGCCTATTCATCACCCTTTAAACATTTCCTTATGCTTCTCCATAATCCTTCTCAATCCCCCTTTCTACCCCCATTCCCAGGCAACCTGATCTGCTTTCTGTCATTATCAGTTAATTTGTATATTTCTTATTTTTCTCTAATACTCATCTTAAGTGAAATAATTGTGGTTTATAAAATAATTTTAGAAAAATGAGGCTGGGTGCAGTAGCTCACGCCTGCAATCCGAGCACTTTGGGAAGCCAAGGTGGGCAGTTCACTTGAGATCAGGAATTCAAGACTAGCCTGGCCAACATGGTGAAACCCTGTGTCTACTAAAAATACAAAAATTAGCTGGGCCTGGTGGTGAGTGCTGAGGCAGGAGAATCACTTGAACCCAGGAAGCAGAGGTTGCAGTGAGCCCAGATTGGGCCACTGCACTCCAGCCTGGGCGACAGAGCGAGAATCTGTCTCAAACACACATACAACAAAGAAAATTGTTTGTCATTCAGCATGGTCATTTTAGAAGTTGTTAACTGGGTAATATGTGATTGATACAGCAAGCAACAGGGGAATGAACTGGCTCTAGAGCTTCCCAACACTACTTAGGCTGTAGCTTTTCCCCATGAAAGTTATTTGATGAACATTTTTTTTCCCCTACAACTTTTATAGATCTTTAGAATACAAAAGGTAATATTAACTGGATTAATTAATTTCCCTTTATTACCTTAACTATTCAGGCTTGGCCGCTTGTATTACGATAAAATATGTAATTGCTATCATCTACACAAAGTGTTTTTCCCTTTTATTGAAACTGTAAGAGAGTGAGTTATTTTTTCCTTCTAGTTCTCAGATTTTAATTTATCTTTAGCTAACTACCTTATGAAGAACAGAGTACAGTGTGTTGTCTTTCTTCCTCATTTGCAAGGCATGTGAATTGTGGATTCAGTAGGACCAATGACTTTTAGGCAGTTCACCTCAATTCTTAGCACAAGGAATACATTATAATCAAATGTTGGCTCATATAGATTGTTGTGCTATCCTGGAAAGACAGAAACTTGGTAAGCAGCAAATGAAACGCTGCAACTATTGAAAAAGATGGGTCAGATGTGGTGGCTCACACCTGTAATCCCAGCACTTTGGGAGGCCGAGGTGGGTGGATCACTTGAGGTCAGGAGTTCGAGAGCAGCCTGGCCAACGTGGTGAAGCCCTGTCTATACTAAAAATACAAAAATTAGCCAGTCCTGGTGGCATGTGCCTGTAATCTCAGCTACTCAGGAGGCTGAGGCAGGAGAATTGCTGGAGCCCAGGAGGCGGAGTTTGCAGTGAGCCGAGATTGCACCACTGCGCTCCAGCCTGGGTGACAGAGTGAGATTCCATCTCAAAAAAACAAAAATCTCACAGTGAAATAGGAAGCAAGTAATTTCAAAATAAGTGCAACATGAGTGTGATGACAGCTAAATTTTTAAAATTTCCCAAACTCCTTTTTTAGACTAAACAGACCAACAAGGATAATAAATGAAAATACTCATGGATATAGCAACAAATTGATAGGGAATTCTTGCTAAATGCCAGAATGTGTGTGTGTGTGGCCAAATTACCAACAGCAATGAGAACTGTGCAAGATGAATAGCTTTGTTGCAGTGAAGAACAAAAAATGAAAAGCCAAAAATGCCAAAAATAATACTCCTATACCTTAACTGACTACATAGTTACTCTCTAGCCCTGGTGATGCTTTTTTTTTTTTTTTTGTCTTAAAGTCTATTTGTCTGATATAAATATCACTTACCAATTTCTTTCATTATGTGTATCATATATCATCCACTTTATTTTTTATTTTCAACATTTATGTGTCCATGCATTTTAGATATGACTTATAAAAAGAATATGGCTGGAAGCAGGACAGATAGTATTATTCCACATGGATGTACTGGTTATGACCAGTGTAGTTCTATTAGTTGGTAAATCCACTGATTGGTCAGTACCTGTGCTATACCAAATGTCAAATATTTGCAGTATCCCTAGCTGAATTTTATTTTTTAATGCAATATAACAATCTTTGTCATTCAACTAGAGAGCTAAGTCCATTTATATTTGTTGTGATTAATAATTTTTTTTCTACCATCTTATTATGTGGCTTATGTTTATCTCACTGTTTTATTTTGAGGCCTTTGCTTGGTATCATTTTGCTGAATATTGTTTCTCCAGACTTTCATTTCTGGTGCTTCGTTTCTTATTTAGTTTGAGATTTTTGTCTATGAGCTGTTTGTTTTTCTTAGATATTTCCTGGAGAGAAATGCTTTCAGAGATAAGGTGAGGTTTATTGCTCCAAAGAGGATGTACGTTTGGTACTGCCAGTCAATTATAGCTACTACCCACCTGTGACTAGTTTCAACTAAACTCTGAAATATTTTGGATTACACAATTAGAGTGAATTCAAGCTGCAAAACATTGTAAAGACCAATAAATCTCAAGGGAGACTATTTCCCCTTTATTCACAGAAATGGCCAATTTCCTCTTTGATATTTTATGATCAACCAAATAATTCCTACCCCTGTCCCATCCCCTCCAAAATGTCCATTTCCTAACCCCTGGAACCTATTAATATTACTTTATATGGCAAAAGGGATTTTGCAGGTGTGATTATGTTAAGGATCTTGAGATGGAGAAATTATCCTGGGCTAAATGGATGAGGCCAATGTAATCACAATGGACCTTATAAAAGGGATACAAGAAGTTGGAGTGATGTGAGGATGGAGCCACAAGGCAAGGAATAGAGTAGGTCTCTAGAGGTTGAAAAAAGCAATGTCTTAGACTGCGTGGGCTGCCTTAAACTATCAGAGGCTGGGTGGCTTAAACAAAGAAATTTATTTTCTCACAGTTTTGGCTGCTAAAAATTCTAGATCAAGGTTCCTGCCTGTTCAGTCCCCAGTGAGAACCTTCATCCTGATTTGTAAATGGCCACCTTCTTGCTAAGTCCTTGCATGGCCTTCCCTTGGCACATGATCTTTTCCTTTCTCTTCCTCTTCTAACTCCACAAGCCCTATCAGATAAAGACCCCACCCTTGTGACCTCACTCAATTTTAATTATCTCCTAAAGATTTTATTTTCAAATATAGTCAACATGATTTTTTAGGGGGCAGCGGGGAGGGAACAGTTCAATTCATAGCAAGCAAGGAAACAAATTCTTCCCTGAAGCTTCCAGAAGGAGTGCAGCCTGCCAAAACCTTGATTTTAGATTTCTGGCCTCCCGACTTGTAAGAGAATACATTTGTGTCGTGAAGTAACTAAGTTTGTGGTAATCTGTTACAGCAGTGATAGGAAATTAATACATTCCTCTTGATATTTTTTGGTGACCTTTCAATGTGAGATGAGTGAGTGACCTTTGGAATTCCACCTTTTCTAGGAAAACGTGATAGTCTTCTATGAAACTACCCACTTTGGGTGGTTTAGATCTACCCTCTGGTGCTCTGTGCAGCTGCCAGTGGGGAGCTAGCAGGTCCAGAGCTTGGCAGAAGCCTTTGTGGTAGAAAATTGCTTTGGTACCCTCAATTGCCCCACCTCCCAGTCACGCTTTTTTTTGTTGTTGTTGTTCCTATAGATTTTCTCTTTCGAACAGCTCATCAGTGCCTTTTACAGATCGTGTTTTAAATATTTTATCCAGCATTTTAGCTGTTTCAATCAGGTAGGGTTTTCAGAGTGTGAAGTCTGTCATAATGCTGGAAATGGAAGTCTAGGGAGCCTTTCACAATTACCTTCCTAAAGTATTCCTTCCACTGCACGGCAGGGTGCACAGATGTCATCAATTTCTATCTTTCTTACTGGCCCTCTGGAGCCTGGAAATTCCCTAAAGCCGGAATTTCTCAGTCAACTTATCTCAGGAGAGTGAGAACTTAAATACTAATGACTTATATCACGGGCTCCTTAGAGACTGTTCTTCTAAACAATTCATTGTCTACTATTCATAAAGTATTTCCTTGGAGGGAAGAATTTGGCTGCCAAGTTGCACTTGAGGAACTAGCTATTGAAACTGACCATGTTTATACTCCTGTATCATAATTATCTGGTGGATAGTTCTTAAAGCTTTTAGTATTTTTCTTCTTTTTAATCTTCAAAATGCAAAGAAGTCTGGAATAAGGACATGAGTTGCATCTGCTGTTACTGTGCCTCTGCTAGAAGATTTTTATTTTCCTTTTTTCAATGTATAGGTTCTCAGCTACTTTACTCAGGGCTTCTCCGTGTTTAACTCTGTCAAGAAAAATAACCCTGAAAATAATAGAAGGAAATGATGAGGCAAGGGATGGGGATAAGGGGCAGAAACTCAATGAGCTAGATGATTGTTTTTCTTATCCCACCTTGAATCATCTCTATTAACAAGGAGAGCTTAGTTTCTTTTCATATCCAGCATACCTTAGAGCCAAGCATATTACTGCTAAGAGCTACATTTCATGTTTTTCTTTTTGCCCGTAACAGTATTTATTTTGTAATAGCTTTAATAAAGAAGTCAGTGTGGTTGAGTCAGACAATGTTTTTTAAAAAGTACATTTTCTATAAGGATGTCAAGACAAGTGACTAAAATGCTTGAGATATAGAGAATAAAACCTATTAATAGTTCAGTAGAGTCAGAATGTTCTCGTTTTAAATACAGTTGGCAAAGCCCAAATATTTGATGTTATTAAATTGTAGAGTTTACCAATATAAATTGGAAACATGTAAACAACGTAAATGAATATACATTTTTGGTGAATTCTGAGGATTTTCTCTGGGGGAATCAAGGTTATTAGAAAACACGCTACAGTTAGAATGTATTTATGTCAATGAAATTTGGGGGAACCCAAATGTGGAGTTAGTTTTACCATAATCATCAGAAAAGTGACTACATTCTTAGTTTATTACATATTGATGAAGCATTTTGAAAAAATTGCTGCTGTATCAACTATCTATAGTTGTTCTGAAAAACTATATGATATAGTTATTGGCTTCTAATCTTCTATAGTGAATGAGATTTTATTTAAAAATTTTGATTTTTTTTGAAGGCATTATTTTGCAATTTACTCTCACTGAAAGAGAACCATTTTTTGTTTTACTGGAGGTAATTAGTTTTCTGAATTGTTTCTTATACATTATATTATTTTCTACGAATCTACCTTGCCTTTTAGATGGCTTTTTATTTCTCAACTAAGTGGCTCTATTATTTTTAGTATTTTGTAATGCTGAACACTACAATACTCATTTTACTGCCTGTTTGGGAAAATGTTTTGTTATATCCATTTTGATTTGTGGTAATCAACACTGAAGGCAGTAGTCAAGAAAAGGCCTTAGATAATTTCAGTATAACGTTTTCACTACTTTTTATATTACATCCTCAGTACAGTTTAAATTTTGTTTATCCTCGAACTGTTTTTGCACACTGAGCACATGTCTTTTTCTGAAGCTGGTGTGGCCAGTCAAGACCTGTGAGTTAAACTATAAATTGTTCCTTCCAGTGTACATTACTATGTAGTTCTATTTGGTAAATTTCAGATAATGATATGAACTTTCCAAAGATATTTCTGACTCCCGCTCTCATCTCAGTGTTGAATAATTGTATTACAATGAGAGCACCTTCACCAAACTCTGCTCCTTCACCCAGGCCTGGCTTACCCAGGCCCTCTGTTCTTCAGTAAGGCATTGTCTGATGCTCCCTGGTGTTAATCCCTTGTAGCAGTGGATTGTATATCAGCACATCCACTTCTACTCTCATCCACTCTTTTATACCTACCAAGAATTATTTTGGCTGTTCTAGGGTACAGTCTTGATTTCCAAAGATAAAGAGAAAAAGGTACATTCTTTATAAAGACATACTACTTGCAAAGGAAATATAATTATTCTAACATTGGTCTTTGCTTTCTCAGCAATAGGGAAAGTTAGAAGACAGTTAAAAAAAAAATCCATACACTGTTGAAATGGAGGGCCTTTAACCCAATAATCTTATGCAGTTAAGCTATCATTCATTTATGAGGGTAAAAAAGTAACATTTTTGGACATGGAAAGATTCAGCATGTACCATTAATTCTACCTAAAGAAAATATTGAGGAATTTAATCAAATGGTAATTAATTCAGGACAAATTTCAAGATAGGGGAAGCAAGGAAAAGAAGAAAGCATTGTGAGCAACGACTCTTGCTAAATATATGTGATTAGATCTAAAATGGGCATTTGAAATAGAGGTACGAATTCTTGACGCATCAGATTATGCTCTAAGGGATATAAGCTATTATTCAACTGCATTTCACTAATATTTACGTTTTTAAGCCCAAGAGGTGGACAGCATGGGGAAATAAACACATTCATTTTTTCAGTAAATATTTTTAAAGCACATGCTATATGCTTTGCTTTAGGCACTGAGGTAGACAAGCTCACAATTTTATATATCCATTCTAGTAGAGAACAGATAACAAATTCACAGGTAAACAAGATAATTTGAGTATTAAGTACTATGAAGGATTTAAAATAGGTTAATTGTGTAGCAGTTGTGGGGGGTGGGTAGCACCTTAGAATGGATGATTGTGGAGTATCTCTACAAATGCAGTGACTTTTGGTCTTAGACTTGAATGAGAAGGGGCAGCACAGTTGAGGAAACTGGGAAATGAGATGATTTTATTATTTGGCTTAGAATGACTTCTTTTCCAATGACAAGGTTTATACCTCTCTGGAGCGTGATGGCTGCAGGGAACCGTGGGCAGCTGGGTTCAATGTGCAGTGTTTTCTTTCTGGTGGACTGGCCATATCCCTGGAGTTATAAAGCCATTGGATGTGGGGAACTCTGGCATCCCATAGATTCCCTGTTCTTAAGAGGCCAAGGAGAATTGTGCATGGGCCAAATCTTTCCTGCATCGGAGACTTAAGAGTATAGGGAGAACAGAGCATGAAGGATTCTTTCAGATTCTTCAGCAGAAGGTGGAGAGTTTGCCTGCTTCTACACCATAAGCCCAAGGGACTATCCTTCACCTTCTGCTTGTAGATTTCCTGCTTTTCAGGATAGTGTTAAACCAGATCTAAGTCTTCAGTGAGCCACTGAAGAAATGTAATAATGCAACTAAGGGAGGCTCAGAATCCAGAGAAATAAAGCAGAACAATCAGATTGTATGTGCTTCTGCTTTCAAATTATAAAAAAATAAAAATTATAAAAAATGTGCTAATACTACACAAATTAGGGAGATACTGTAAGGAAATCTTAATCTCTGCAAAACGTAGTGCGTGGGAACTAGGACAAGAAGCAAAATAATTTTAAAGTACTTAGGGGACGGGAAGGATGAGGGAGCAAGGCTTTATCTTATTAAAGCCAGGAAGGAATGAAGGAAAAATAGACACTTTGTATGACAGAGTAGGATACAATGCGTCATCACAGTAGTGCATTATGGGAAAAGATATGTTGTTTCAAATAACTGCAGAGTTACGGCTATTTCATTATCAGTGCCGGCAGTCAAAAATTAGTAAAGTTTATCAGAATTTTCAGAGACAGGAGGAAGAATGGAATAAGCAGCAGTTTGGTCAACAAAAGAGAAGGAAAAAGAAAAAACTATATTAAAGATAAATGGAAAAATAGAAGGCTAAAATCAAGTATTTCACACACAATACATATGAATGGATTAAACTTTTCCATGTGAAAATTTCAATATCAACTATAAGACATACCTCAAATCCGTGTTCTTTACCAAAAACACATATACAATCATGATCAAAGTTAAAGGCATAAGCAAATAATTGGTAAGCAGATACAAAGCAAAAGAAATCGGGATTGGTAATGCTAATAGTAGTAAAAGTGTAATGTGAAGAGAATTAAAGAGTGACAATATGTAATAATAAAAGGCAAAATATACAAATAAGATACATATGTATATATGTACATGCATGTGTGTATGAAAGCCCAGGCTATGCAGAAATGTGAGAATATTTATGGAAACTTGTCTCACAACAGGCTGTGTATGATCCAGAATGCTGAGGGAAAGCTACAACAAAACATTTCTTGAGGAATGCACTTTAAACCTAGACTTCAAGAATATCAAAGATAACTTTTCAAATAAGATGAACCTGTCATCAATTACAAAATGAAGACCAAATGAATTGCAAAACAAAGCCATCATGAATTACCTGAAACGGCATACTGTGAATGAGAATCACAGTCTGCAGATACTAGAATTTATCTGCACACAATATAAACAGAATGTTTACTATGTTTAAAGAAACAAGGTATATCTAAATTATGATCATAATACTATGAAAATGACCAATCATGTGGTAAAACAGCTGTATAGAATTTATAAAGACAATTTTTTTCAAAGTGAAAATTTTATTGGCTAGTTAAAGCTGAAGAGAGAATCATCCAAAAATAGATGCAAGACAAAGCCAACTGGCATGAGGAGAATAAGGGATATACATATTGGAACTAATGGCTGAGAATTTTCTAGAATTGCTGAAAGATTACATTTATCAGATTCAGAGTACCCAACATATTCTACATCAATCAATACATAGACATATGAAACTAGACATTTGGTAGAAAAACTACAGAACAGCAAAAGGGAAGCAATAAGGAATGATAGACTTGCTGAGTCTAGTCAACAGCAATACAAATCAAAGCACAGTATAAAATCCTCAAAAGCTTAGAAAAATGAAATTATATACCCATTAAGTAAAACTACTTTTCAAGAACAAGGGCAAAATAGATATTCTTTAGACAAAATTAAAAGTGTATACCAATTTTAGTGCATATAAAACATGTACTTAAATATTCCAGAAGCAAGCATTAGAAATGCAAAAAAAGCTAGGAAAGAAATCTGTAAACAAATGCTAATTATATACAAGCACTACATGCAATGTCTAATTTGTGAGTTTTAAAAATAAGTAAAAGATGGACAGAAGTAGCATATTGGGAAACGGGTAGTCAAGAGCGAGAGCACTTAGGTTTTCATACAAGCTAGGAGAAAAGGTAAACATATGGGTTTTAAATTTTTAAAATATATGTGCTTATTGAATTAGGGTTGCTCTGAAAGAATAGAAATAGAATAAAATAAAGAAAATGGAAATTAAGGGAAAACTCTAAGCAAAGATCACAAGAAATGAATAAAAGCAACTGATAATGGTTTGGCTGTGTCCCTATCCAAATCTCATTTTGAATTCTCATGTGTTGTAGGAGGGACCTGGTGGGAGGTGATCGAATCATGGGGGCAGGTCTTTCCCATGCTATTCTCATGATAGTAAATAAGTCTCATGAGATCTGATGGTTTACAAAGGAGGAGTTTCCCTGCACAAGTTCTTTTTGCCTACTGCCATCCATGTAAGATGTGATTTGCTCCTCCTTGCATTCTGCCATGATTGTGAGGCCTCCCAAGCCACTTGGAACTGTTTAAACCTCTTGCCTTTGTAAATTGCCCAGTCTTAGGTATGTCTTTATAAGCAGCATGAAAATGGACTAATACAGCAACACAGCAGAAGCAAATTGAAAGTACTACATAAGATATTAGAAATGATTCCATGTATTAGTAATAACTATAGATAAAAATATAATTGTCCATTTAAAAGATGTTTAACAGACTATGATGTTAACAGACTATGTTAAAACAGTATTGCTCTTGTTTACAAAAGGCACAATTAAAACATTAGGGTACAGAAGCCGTTGAAATAGAGAGATGGAAAAAGACAATGGAAAGAAAGATGGCGTAGCTATTCAAATATCACAAAATACATTCTAACAAAAATTATTAGAGATAGTATCATACTCCATATTGATGAAGGAGTCAAATACCTAGGAAGATTTAACAACTTTTATTTATACACCCAACAATAGCTTCAAAATATGGAAAGCAAAAATTGACAGAGCCCAAGGAAACTAATGACCTTCACCATCATATTGGGAGACTCTAATTAATACAAACTGTCTCTGTAATTGTTAAATCAAGCAGACAATATATCAGGATATAAAAGATTTGAACAACACAATCAGTATTGATCTAGTAGACATATATAGAACACTGCATAAAACAATTGAATACATACACTTCTGAAGCACATAGGAAACATTACATAAATTGACCATTTAGGAGGACATTTGCCATCAATATATTTCAAATGATTGAGACTTCATACCACACTCTTTTACCACAATATAATTAAGTTAAAATGGCTAACATAAAAATAACAAACTCCAATGGCAGAAAATGCTAATTATCCTCCAGTGTCCATTCTTTTAGAACTAGAATTTGCGAAGGTTTGGCTAGGAACATGGTGCTTCTGCCTACCTTGTAACTAGCTTCTGGAGGTCAAGTTTTGGAGTGGTAAGTGCTTTATCCAACTTCCTTGTGTTGTGACAGGTTTAAAAAAGGAAATGGCTTTTAAGTCATGTTTTCTCTTTGTTCCTATCCACAGACTGGGATGCAGGTAGAGTCTGGGTGAGGCAGCCTCCTCTTACAAAGGAGGGGCTCCACCCTAGGGGTTTGGGAGAATAATAAAATAGACCAGCTCTTGGGGCAGAGCAGCCATCTCAATTGGGTCTGCCCACCTAACTGAGTGAGAAATAAACTTCATTATTTTTTGAGCCACCTTATCTTTAGTTGTTATGTTATAGCACCTTAGCTTATGTCATAGCTAATTCAGGCTCTCACATATATGGAAATTTAAAAAAAAAGAACTTCTAAGTAATTAGGAGTCAAAGAAGAAATCAAAGTAGAAACTAGACTATACATAAAACTAAAGAGTAATAAAAATATATTTTTGCTTCCTTATTTATGCATATATCTATACATGTTTTGTAGGATGCCAGTAAAGCGGTGCTTTAGAAATTGTAGTCTTAAGTGCTTGTTCAACGGGCAAGGAGAAAGGCTGAACTTTCATAAGCTAAGGATGCATTTGAGAAAGTTAGAGAAGGGAATAAACACAAGGAAAGTAGAAGTAAGGATGTATTAAGTAGGCAGACAAAATACTAAGAGGATTAATAAGCAAAAAGTTTCTTCAAACACTTTATTAATAAAAGTGACAAACCTCAGGCAAAACTGATCAAAGAGAGAAAGCACATGGAAAATATATTAGAAAAGGAAAAGGGGACATGTGGATGGAGCTGATGTGGCAGAAATGAAAAGATAAAGTATTTTGAAAGATTTCATGTCAAAAATTTGAAAACTTAGCGAAAATGGACAAAAATTAGAGTTTAGTATCCACAAAGAACAAACAAGGAGAGGCCTAGGTTTAAAAAAAAAAAAAAAAAAAAAAAAGGCAAACAATTCAGGCTTTGTTTGGGAGCCAAAGGGCTGCACCCTAGAGCAGGGATCCCGTATCCCTGGGCCACGGACCGGCACCAGTCTCTGGCCTGTTGGAATGGGGTGGCACAGCGAGAGGTGAGCCTCAGGCAAGCAAGCATTACGGCCTGAGCTCTGCCTCCTGTGGGATCAGCCACGGCATTAGATTCTCATAGGAGCACAAACTTTACTGTGAACTGCGCATGCGAGGGATCTAGGTCCTGTGCTCTTTTTGAGAATCCGGCCCTGCCCCCGTCATTCATGGAAAAATGATCTTCCACAAAACCAGTCCTTGATGCTAAAAAGTTTGGGGACCGCTGCCCTAGAACAAGGAGAACCAGCAGAGATACAGCAACCCTCCAAGGGCTGTGTCCTCTCCATTGCATCCCCTTAGCATGTGCACAATTTTGATTTATCCCATTACTGATGTTTATGCTGATCACTTGATTAAGGTGTTATACCTGCCAGCCTTCCCCACTGTGAAGCTATTCTTTTCCCTTTTGAAATTAATAAATGTTTGGTGGGGAGGTACTTTGAAACTATGTAAACATTCCATTCTTCACCAAACTTTCAATTAGTTAATATAGGCTTATAGTTGACTATTTTATTAAATGGGTTAATAATATGTTACTATCATTTATTTTGATGTTAACATTTTCCTGATTCAGCTAGCCAGCTGGGCCTGAATAAAGGTGGGGAATAAACACACACAGGGCATAACTTTAAGGAGGCACTCACTCTTAGGATTATGCAAGTGAAGGGGTTGGTACTCATATGATCCTGCTAATGAGTGTCTCCTTAAATTTTGCATCCTGAGCATCTCTCTTCCCTGGTTCTGACCTTATTGTGAGGTTGGCTTTTTGTGTTGTTTTTGGCACGTCCCTATCAATTCCCTCAATTATGTGAGCACAAGATGTTCTAGGCTCATCCTGTACTTATCTTGTTCTAGCCTTAGGATCAGTTGCTTGTGGAAGAGTCCTGGTTTCTGTTAGCGGGGAATGGAACTGAGAAGTCAAAATCTAGGCACTTATTGTGCTCCTTGATTTGGGGGCATGGGTGATGATGTTCATAGGCTCTCTTAGTGAGAAGAGCAAAAGAATAAAGGGGGTGGTTACCCTCATGCTGTTCTTGTGATAGCGAGTTCTCATGAGATCTGATGGTTTTATAAGGCTTTTTCTCCCTTTCGCTTGGTGCTTTTCTCCCCTGCCACCATGTGAAGAAGGATGTGTTTGCTTCCCCTTCTGCCATGATTGTAAGTTTCAAGGCCTGAGGCCTCCCCAGCCATGCTGAACTGTGAGTCAATTAAACCTCTTTCCTTTATAAATTACCCAGTATCAGGTATGTCTTTATCAGCAATGTGAGAACAGGCTAATACAGTGAAATATCTGGAGTCTATTATCTTTAACATATTATTTGACCAAACTTCTGTCTATAGCTAGTCTCCCATTTCTGCCACCATGCAATCCTATACTGGCACACGCTCCACATTTCACTTGGATGTGAGTGCCCTGTGCCGGGCTGCCTCCACATACATTTACCTTCCTTACCCTACTGGAGCTCCTGCTCCTCATGCCAGGCATCCCCTGTGCATACGTGTTGTGCTGCTTGGTGTCAAAAGACAAAATTACAACAAATTTAGTTTAAACATAGTAATTGCCTTTTATTTGCCATTCTAGAATTGGCAACACCCCATTCTACAAGACAGAATGAGTGCTTGAATGAGCTGACCAGAGGATTTTGGCTGTATAGACAGAAAAGGGCTGAAGAAAGTAGAAACAGAACAAAAAGTGGATTGATCATTTCAAAGTTACTTACAGGGTTAAAGCAGAGGAGAGACTTTCTTATGCTGACTGGGGTTGACTAGAATCTCGTGTGTTTCGGAAAACTGGCCCATTTTAAATTTCAGTTTGAGTATGTGACACCTGTAGCATAAATGACTACATTCTGATTTGCCCTGGTCTGCTGGGGCTGTGTAGGATGCTTGTCTAAAACAATGGCCTCTCATAAACATTAAGATCGGGCTCCCTCACCTGACATCAGGTGCCTCTTGTGTGAGCACCCTCTTGTCTCTGCTCAGGCTCTGGCTCCCTGCAATTGGGTTGTCTACATACTTCACTCTGTTGGGCCACTCCCACGCGTGGGTTCTCATTCTGTCTCCTGTTCCTCACACACTGCATGGATGTCCTTTGCAGATTGGGTGGGCTTTCATATTGGGATGCCTCCCCACAGGGATTACTACCTAATCTGGGATTACTACCTGAGCTGGGATATTCATGCTGGGTGACCATCCTTCTCAGGTCACCTCCTCATTTTAACTAAGGCCTGATACCTTGTGCTGTATATCTGTTATGTGGATGACCTCCTCAACCTGCTTGGACTCTGATAGACTCCTTTCAGCTAATCTGGATGTTTTCCTTGTTCTAGTCCATTTAATGACTTTAGCACTGATTTTTTTTTCTTCAGAATTTTTTTCAGGAAGGCAAGGAAAAGGAAGAAATGGAAAAAGAAGACAAGTAAACCCAACTCTTTTCCCTGCTGAGGCATGAATAAGCTCTTGGCAAATCTGACAAATATATTAGAAACAGGGAAACTGCAGACATAATCCATCATAAAAAGAAATGAAGAAATTCTAAATGAAATATCAGAACTTGAATCAAAATGATATTAATAGAACATATAAATAGATCATGACCAAGTTGAATTTATTTCAGGAATTTAGTGTTAACTTGATATTAGAAAAGAAATAAATGTAATGCATTGCATTCAAAGAACAAAAAACAAATCATGTAATCTTAATAGATACAGTAATTTTACTTGTTATTTCAATATTTATAGTAGAAAGTTTAGCAAACTGAACTTAAAATCTGATAAGAGTACTGAAAAAATCCTACAGCAGGCATGATACTTAAAGTACAATGTCGAACACTTTCCTTCTGAAATAAAGAATGAGACCAGAATGCTTGCATTTCCATTCTTAAGAAAAAATTACTTTAAGTTCTGGGACACATGAGCAGAATGTGCAGGTTTGTTACATAGGTTTACATGTGCCATGGTGTTTTGCTGCACCTATCAACCCATCATCTAGGTTTTAAGCCCCACATGCATTAGGTATTTGTCCTAATTCTCTCCCTCCCTTTGCCCCACACCCCACAACAGGCCCTGGTGTGTGATGTTCCCCTCCCTGTGTACATGTGTCCTCATTGTTCAACTCTCACTTATGAATGAGAACATGCAGTGTTTGGTTTTCTGTTCCTGTGTTAGTTTTCTAAAGATGATGGCTTCCAGCTTCATCCATGTCCCTGCAAAGGACATGAACTCATTCTTATTTATAGCTACATCATATTCCATGGTGTATATGTGCCACATTTTCTTTATCCAGTCTATCACTGATGGACATTTTGGTTGGTTCCGAGTCTTTGCTATTGTAAATAGTGCTGCAATAAACATATGTGTGAATTTGTCTTTATAGTAGAATGATTTATAATCCTTTGGGTATATACTGAGTAATGGGATTGTGGGGTCAAATGGTATTTCTGGTTCTAGATCCTTGAGGCATCACCACACTGTCTTCCACAGTGGTTGAACTAATTTACAGTCCCACCAACAGTGTAAAAGTGTTCCTATTTCTCCACAGCTTCGTCAGCATCTGTTTCCTGACTTTTTAATGATTGCCATTTGAACTGGTGTGAGATGGTATCTCATTGAGGTTTTGATTTGCATTTCTCTAATAACCAGTGATGAGCTTTCTTCATGTTTCTTGGCCACATAAATGTCTTCCTTTGTGAGATGTCTGTTCATACCCTTTGCCCACTTTTTAATGGTGTTGGTTTTTTTTTTCTTGTAAATTTAAGATCCTTGTAGATTCTGAATATTATACCTTTGTCAGATGGGTAGCTTGAAAAAATTTTCTCCCATTCTGTAGGTTGCCTGTTCACTCTGATGGTAGTTTCTTTTGCTGTGCAGAAGCTCTTTGATTAGATCACATTTGTCAATTTTGGCTTTTGTTGCAATTGCTTTCGGTGTTTTAGTTATGAAGTCTTTGCCCATGCCTATGTCCTGAATAGCATTGCCTAGGTTTTCTTCTAGGGTTTTTATGGTTTGGGCTTTACATTTAAGGCTTTAATCCATCTTGAGTTAATTTTTGTATAAGGTGTAAGAAAGGGGTCCAGTTTCTGTTTTCTGCATATGGCTAGCTAGTTTTCCCAGCACCATTTATTAAGTAGGGAATCCTTTCCCCATTGCTTGTATTTGTCAGGTTTGTCAAAGATCAGATGGTTGTAGATGTGTGGTGTTATTTCTGAGGTCTCAGTTCTGTTCCATTAGTCTATATATTAGTTTTGGTACCAGTACCATGCTGTTTTGGTTACTGTAGCCTTGTAGTATAGTTTGAAGTCAGTTGGCATGATGCCTCCAGGTTTGTTCTTTTGGCTTAGGATTGTCTTGGCTATACAGGCTGTTTTTTGGTTCTATATGAAATTTAAAGTAGTTTTTCTAATTTTGCAAAGAAAGTCATTGGTTGCTTGGTGGGAATAACATTGAATCTATAAATTACTTTGGGCAGTATGGCCATTTTAACGATATTGATTCTTCCTATCCATGAGGATGGAATGATTTTCCGTTTGTTTGTGTTCTGTTATTTCTTTTAGCAGTGATTTACAGTTCTCCTTGAAGTCCTTCACTTCTCTTGTAAGTTGTATTCCTAGGTATTTTATTCTGTTTGTAACAATTGTAAATGGGAGTTTACTCATGATTTGGCTCTCTGCTTGTCTATTGTTGCTGTATAGGAATGCTTGTGATTTTTGCACATTGATTTTGTATCCTGAGACTTTGCTGAAGTTGCTCGTCAGCTTAAAGAGATTTTAGGCTGAGACAATGGGGTTTTCTAAATATACAATCACGTCATCTGCAAACAGATAATTTGAGTTCCTCTCTTCCTATTTGAATACGCTTTATTTCTTTCTCTTGCCTGATTGCCCTGGCCAGATCTTCCAACACTATGTTGAATAGGAGTGGTGAGAAAGGGCATCCTTGTCTTGTGCTGGTTTTCAGAGGGAATGCTTCCAGCTTTTGAACATTCAGTATGATATTGGCTATGGGTTTGTCATAAATAATCCTTATTATTTTGAGATATGTTCCATAAATACCCAATTTATTGAGAGTTTTTAGCATGAAGGGATGTTGAATTTGATCTAAGGCCTTTTCTCCATCTATTGAGATAATTATGTGGTTTTTATTATTGGTTCAGTTTATGTGATAGATTACATTTATTTATTTGTGTATGTTGAACCAGTCTTGCATCCCAGGGATAAAGCCTCCTTGATCATAGTGGATAAGCTTTTTGATGTGCTGCTGGATTTTGTTTGCCAGTATTTTATTGAGGATTTTCACGTTGATGTTTATCAGGGATATTGGCCTCAAATTTTCTTTCTGTGTGTTTCTGCCCGTTTTTGATATTAGGATGATGCTGGCCTCATAAAATGAGTTAGGGAGGAGTCCCTATTTTTCTGTTGTTTGGAATAGTTTCAGAAGGAATGGTACGAGCTCCTCTTCATACCTCTGGTAGAATTTGGCTATAAATCCGTCTGGTCCTGGGCTTTGCTTTGGTTGACAGGCTCTTAATTACTCCCTCAATATCAGAACTTGGTATTGGTCTATTCAGGGATATGACTTCTCCCTGGTTTAGTCTTGAGAGGGTGTATGTGTCCAAGAATTTATCCATTTCTTCTAGATTTTCTAGTTTATTTATGTAGAAGTGTATTTGGCATTCTCTGATGGTAGTTTGTATTTCTGTGGGATCAGTGATGATATCCCCTTTATCATTTTTTATTGTATCTATTTGATTCTTCTCTCTTCTGTTCTTTATTCTAGCTAGTGTTCCATCTATTTTGTTAATCTTTTCAAAAACCAGCTCCTGGATTCATTGATTTTTTTGAAGGTTTTTCGTGTCTCTATCTCCTTCAGTTCTGCTCTGATATTATTTCTTATCTTCTAGCTTTTGAATTTGTTTGCTCTTGCTTCTCTAGTTCTTTTAATTGTAATATTAGAGTATCGATTTTAGATCTTTCCAGTTTTCTCTCGTGGGCATTTAGTGCTATAAATTTCCCTCTAAACACTGCTTTAGCTGTGTCCCAGAGAGTCTGGTATGTTGTCTCTTTGTTCTCATTGGTTTCAAATAACTTCTTGATTTCTGCCTTAATTTCATTATTTAACCAGGAGTCGTTCAGGAACAGGTTGTTCAATTTCCATGTAGTTGTGCAGTTTTTGAGTGAGTTTCTTAATCCTGAGTACTAATTTGATTGTGATCTGAGAGATGTTATGATTTCCATTCTTTTGCATTTGCTGAGGAGTGTTTTACTTCCATTTATGTGGTCGACTATAGAATAAGTGCTATGTGGTGCTGAGAAGAAGGTATATTCTGTTGATTTTGGTGGAGAGTTCTATTAGATGTCTATTAGGTCCACTTGGTCCAGAGCTGAATTCAAGTCCTGAATATCCTTGTTAATTTTCTGTCCCATTGATCTGCCTAATATTGACAGTGGGGTGTTAAATTCTCCCACTACTATTGTGTGGGAGTCTAAGTCTCTTTGTAGGTCTCTAAGGACTTGCTTTATGAATCTGGGTGCTCCTGTATTGGGTGCATATATATTTAGGTTAGTTAGCTCTTCTTGTTGCATTGATCCCTTTACCATTATACAATGCCCTTCTTTGTCTTTTTTGATTTTTGTTGGTTTAAAGTCTGTTTTATCAGAGATTAGGGTTGTAACCCCTGTTTTTTTTTTAATTTTCATTTGCTTGGTAAATATTCCTCCATCCCTTTATTTTGAGCCTCTGTGTGTTTTTGCACATGAGATGGGTCTCCTGGATATAACACACTAATGGGTCTTGACCCTTTATCCAGTTTGCCAGTCTGTGTCTTTTAATTGGGGCATTTAGCCCATTTGCATTTAAGGTTAATATTGTTGTGTGAATTTGATCCTGTCATGATGCTGGCTGGTTATTTTGCAAATGTGTTGATGCAGTTTCTTCATGGTGTCATTGGTCTTTATATTTTGGTGTGTTTTTGCAGTGGCTGGTACTGGTTTTTCCTTTCCATATTTAGTGCTTACTTCTGGAGCTCTTGTAAGGCAAGCCTGGTGGTGACAAAATCCCTCAGCATTTGCTTGTCTGGAGTATTTCCATCTTATTCATCATCGTATGGGAGGTCTTACCAGTAATATAAGGAAAGTCTAAATTATAGGCAGGAACCAGCCCATATTTCTAAGTTTCTAACTTAAAAAATCTTTAAATACTTTTACCATATTAAAAAACTGTATAAGCTACTGTCAATTCTTAGAAAAAGCAAGACGGATGTGGGAAAGAAAAGATAGCCACAAATTCTTTCTACTACTTTAATTCCTTTCTCATCGAGTCTAAGTTGGCCTTGATGACTTGCTTGACTAGAATGTGACAGACATGATAGACTGGGACTGCCAATGCTAGGTCATGAGAAACTAAGAATTCTGCCTGGTTTCTTGGAACACTGATCCAGGGACCCCTGAACCACAATAAAGTTCAATACTGGAGAAAACACATGTTAGATCTTCAAGCCAGTGATCCAAATTGAGCCCCGTATTCCAGCTCTCCATGTTGATGTACCAAAAAGGTGTACGAAGCCATCTGAGGCCGTCCTGATCAGCCCATCAGTCAGCTGAATCCTGCCAAGAAACCTCTGTCAATATCACATGGTACAGAGACTTGCTGATCTGAGCTCTGCCTGAATTCTTGACTCACAGAACAATGAGATATAATTAAAAGATTGCTGTCTTAAGCCACTAAGTTTTAAAATTTGTTTTACAATAAAAGATAACCAGAGCATAGATATAACAAAAAGTAAGTACAAAAATGATAGCTTCTAAATACATACATGGATATTTTCTTATTTAAATTTTACTGCCTTTTCTCTTATTTATCATTTTGTGAATTCCTATATATATTTTCAAAACTTGTTGACACAGCTGAACCAATTTCTTTTTTTCATATTAGAGTAGCAGACATAAAATAATTCTTCCAAAAGCAAAGTGTGTATTTCTATTCAAATATTTTCCCTGAAAATCTTTCAACCAAGAGATTAATAAGTGTTCCCTGATTAAATTCAGTGTTCACTTCCTGACATGTAAGGTTAGACTGAATGGAAAGACATAAGCCTGATTTCT
The DNA here is from genome assembly GCF_006542625.1 of Nomascus leucogenys. Taxonomy (NCBI): domain Eukaryota; kingdom Metazoa; phylum Chordata; class Mammalia; order Primates; family Hylobatidae; genus Nomascus; species Nomascus leucogenys. The sequence continues at coordinate 22,103,780 of NC_044389.1, read as the reverse complement.
TATGTTAGAAATGATTTAAATTAGTTCATCTGTAGGATTCACTAAGGCCAGCCTTGTTGAGATAAATGTATTTCTAATTATGTGTTTAGAATCCTAGGCAGGATGTGTTGACCTCTCTCAGACAATTTAGCTGAGCACATTACTCAAACATTTCTGTTAAAATATGGAGTGCTCAAGTCAGGAAGTAATGCATGATAGGTTTTGAAGCTTGGAAAAATAACAATGTTTATTTTATTCTTTAAAATTTTGAGAATAGAATCACTGAAACATAAAGAATGAGTTCCTATGACAATTCTGGACTTATAATGAGATGGAAAATATTCAGAAGTTGTTCCTGGAATCAAATTTGGTTTTGATTATTATACTTGTAGATGGCTTTGAATAGAAAGATCTTTAGAGGAATATATATATATATATATATATATATATATATATACACATATACATACATACATACATACACACACACACACACACACACTGGCATAGAAGAGTCTGAGTCTGAAAGTCCAGGCACGGGCACTCTGGTACTGTACCTTCCTCCAAATAATTTGATCTTAGAAAAATTCTCTCTCCAGTCCTCAGTCTCTTCACTATTAAGTGAAGAGGGTGGGTTTGCTTTAATAAAATTTGAGACCCAGAAGAAAGCTGAGAAGTCATCTAGTTGGACTTCCTCATTTTGTAGATGAGAATACTGTATACTGGTATACACGCAGTATACATATGATGACTATGCAATTTGTTGATTGTGATGGTTATATAAATATAATAACTGAGCAGAATAATTATTCTTGGTAATGTTTATTTACCTTAATCAGTTTCTTAACATGGACTCATCTGTCATATATCAATTGCATAATTTCTGAAAAACATATTTTTTTCCTCAAAATTGACTTATTTTTAGGTTTCTCAAAATTGCTTATAATACTTTATAAAGTTGCACTTGGTTAATGATTTTTGTATGCTGACACTTTAATTGACCTTTCTATGTAGATCTTATTCTGAATTGAGTAAATTCTCTCGCTACAGGTAATGGGTAACCTCAGAATAAATTCTGCTAAATGTGATTATATTTTTATATTAATACATATAATTATTTTAGTCAAAATATTTTAACTGGTAATGTCTTTTTGCCTCCAAAATTATATTTCTTTGCAAATATTTTACAAGGCTAATCTCATTAAAAATTATCTCTGATCTTAAACATTTAAAATCCAAATTTAGAAGGATGTTACAAAATTTTAAGTCTAAGTTTTTTTTTTTTTCACAAGTTTGAGGAATAAAAAGTTTAGAAGTAGGAGGTCCATCAAAAGATTCCTCCTACAAAAGTGATAATCTAAAGCACAATTTCTAAGTATCCTAAATTAAATATTGTACACTCTTGAGCTCTTATTTTTCAGTCCTTCGTTGACTGCATAGGACTAATTTAAATTCTTACTGTGTGTAAGATTTGTTTTCAATAATTGCAGTTAACTAAAAGTTTCAAAAGGTGAAGCTTCTTGATGCTCCATTTATTGGATATGTTGAATAAAGATTTCCAACTTATTTTAAAGAAAATATATCCAAAACTTAGATTGTTGATTTATAAAAATTTTTCAGTACTATTGTTGGGTACTTAGTTTGATACACAAATTAGTTTTTCAGTGGTGCAATTAGTTGGGTTGATGATGATCAGCAAAAAGGAAAAAATATACTGCCCTGCTGAAGTATGTTTTTATATTTAATATCAGCTTCATTAAAAAACATTTTGTGATTCAGATAATCTACCTCAGGAGTCAGCAAACTTGTTCTATAAAGAGCCAAATACTGAATATTTCAGACTTTGTGAGCCATATGGTCTCTTTTGCAAGTACTCAATTTTGCCATCATAGCATGAAAGCAGCCATAGACAATAGTACTCAAACAGATGTGGTTGTGTTTCCAGGGCCATCGTAACAAAGTATCACAGACTAGTTGCTTCAACTACACACAGTTATTCTCATACACTTTTAAAAGCTGGAAGTCCTAAATCAAGATGTTGACAAGATTGGTTGCTTCTAATGGTTCTGAGGGAGAATCTGTTCCATGCCTCTCTGCTAGTTTCTGGTGGTGGCCAGCAATCTTTGGCATTCCTTGACTTATGGCAGCATAACTCAAAAGTCTGCCTCTGAAGTCACATGGCATTCTTCCTTTGTGCCTGTCTCTGCATCTCTGGTTCAAATTTCCCTTTTCTTATAAAGATATCAGTGATTAGATTGAGGCCCATCTTAATCCAGTATGACCTCATCTCATCTTGATTGTATATGCGAAGACCCGATTTCCAAATAAGGTCATATTTTCAGGTGCAAGGGGTTAAGATTTGAACATATCTTTTGAATAGACACAATTCTACCCACTGTACTATGTTCCAATGAAACATTATTTGCAAAATCATGTTTTGTGGGCTGTTATTTGCTGACCTTCCTCTAACTGAACTTCAATTGTATTAATGTTTGTAAGTTTTCACAGCTATAGATCTTATATTAATTGGTAGACTATTGCAGCTTGTTTAAACAGTTACAAATTACGTAGGCAGTGCAACCAGTTCCAAGTACATTTCTGCTTATAAGTTAATTTAGTAAAGAACATTATTTTTTCATAGCACTATATCAACCTAAATTTATATTCACATAAATACTTTTATATGTATGATTAACTTTTAACTGAATTTCTATAGCATTTGTAATAATTTCAAATGCTTTATCTTTTATAGAATGACTCTCTAAAAGTTTTACTTTGATTCCTTGAATTGAAAAAATTGAGTCATGATCAGAATCAACTGACTTTTAAGAAATTAATGATACTTATATAAAACTGGCATTGTGCTGTGTGCAAAGTTATGGTTCTACTAATAGAACTAGCACATTAAAAAGTACAGCTTCTTTTTTTAATCTTGCATATGAGAATTTAGAATTAAAAATAAGCAAAAATTAGATTGCATTTGATCTAAAGGCAAAGTCTTGCTTCATAGAGTGATATTTAAATTCTATGAAACTAGCTAAAGCTTTTATATCATCACCCCTGGTCACAGCCTTATTAAAATAGTTACTAACTTTTGAAATTGATGTTCTGCAGATTTGTCTTCTGATTTCTTGTGGTTAGTAATGTCACTTTTGCCCTCATGGTTGATGACAAATGCTAATATTAAAGTTATACTTTATCATTAATCTTCTTCTGCAATGGAGAATACTAGATTTTTCTTAGTCATGTATTTAAGTGACTCATGCTGAAAAGTCTTATCAAAAGCAAAAAAGGTACCCAACAGCCATAGATTTACATCCCATAGTCTAAGTGATGAACAATCATAGCAAAAGTATTCAGACTACATTTTCTACACCCGTGGTAGGACTGCTTAGCTTCTATTTCTCATGCATGTTAAATGCATTTCTGTCTTGTAATGTCTACTTTCTCACTGATCCCACCAACTGGGAGCCTGGTTTTCTGCATCACACACTGACCGTGGCATGAACCATCTCACCTGGATGGTTCACATGCTGGATAGGGGCAGCAGTGTCAAATGCTTCGCCCTCCTACCATGATGACCAGAAGAAGGTAACTCTTCCTGCCTCTATTGTCTGATGTTTTGTTTTGTTAGCAAATGCCCTGAATCACAACCCTGGAAGAAGAAGACTTAGTTACAGTGCATCTGAGAAAGGGCAAGAAAAGAAAAAGCCTGTGTACCTTTCAGATTTTATGAAACTATATGTTAAAGTCAGAACACTGTTAATTACATGTGCTTGTCACACATAGACATGCCCATGGCAGAAAAGGCACATACCAGTGGAATTGTGCTTAACCAATTTAGGCTTCTTTTAATGTAACTGTTAATATTTCACTTAAAATAAATCCTGAATAAATGCTGAACTTCCAGGATGTAGCATAATAGGCATACATTATAGCTGTCATAGATAACTGCTACTTATGGTCATCCTTAGAATGTCATATAGTAAAGTAGACTTTCAGGCTCTTGAGCCTATCAGAGTTAATTTATTTTTATAAAAGTATGTTTAGGCTTAACTTCTGCACATTATCTCCTGTGTGTTATTTTAATTTTCTTTAATTTACCTAAACAAATTTCCCTAAAGTAATTTGTCCTTCCCTCAGAATATATTCAGCTTGAAATGAGTTAAGGAAAACAGCTTTCTTCTGGAGAATACAACATGCTTAGTCTCCGGAGAAATGTAAAAAACCTTCTCCTGAGCTGGTGGTTCTTAAACCTTAGTGTGTGTAAGAATCACCTAGGGTGCTTATTGAAACTGTACATTTCTGCCCTTCACTGGTAGTAAAAATTAAAAATTCAATTACATTTTGGACATTTTTAAAGGCTATTGACTTGCTTATCAGCCCTCCCTTTTTACTTTCAAAATGACTATTTTCTCTTCCCTTTCTTGCATGTAACAAATACTTACTGAGTTTCTAACTGTATCAAGCAAAATCTTGATAAATAGGTTAAGGTCACCCTGAGCAAAGAAGGCAGGGATCTCAGATTAAAAATAATAAGTGTTGATGTGTTATTTAGAAAAAATCGAGATATTATAAGGGCACAACTATAGGGAAGCTTAACCTAACTTGAGTGGTATGGTAAACTGAAGAAGTGATACGTGTTCTGAGTTTATTTTCAAAATTTGTTTCAAGTACTTGAATGTGACTAAGAGGAAGGTTTGTGGATACCATCCTGGAAATAGTAACAAGAAGAGAAAATATATACTAGATGTGTTAGGATATTTACAGTGCTAACCTTTCCTATCTTTAATGGATATTTCAGAATATCAGACATTTCCTTTTTTAGAATTTACTAAATTGTTTTTTTGAATGGTGCAATATATTGATTTTCATAGTTTCTTAAAATGATTTAGAAAATATACCTTCTTAAAACAATTATATAATAGTGGCAATCCTCGTCAGTAATATATAGATTCAGTAAAATTTAAAAATAAACTTTTAAAGTAATTGAAGATACTGTACTTCAATTACTTTAAAAACTGTGAAAATGAAAAAGACCTATGAAAAATATGTTTTAATTCTAATGGGGGTTTGACTGAAGTGCATATCAATTTACATCTAGAAAAATGTAAATTAGAAATGCACTATGCCATTTAATATGCAATATAAGTCTTTATAAAATGGACCCACCTTAGATGACTTCTAGTTGCATTTTTCAAAAAATCAAATCCACTTTTTGTTGCAAATCTCTTTCCCTAGAAATTACTCTGATGGCACAGCTCCAAATTAGTTAACTGTACAATGCTAATGACACAAAGACCAAGGCTGTGTAATCTGTTTATGACTGCCCACCTGTGTGGGCATGCCACTCATCACCAGAGTAACTTTCACAAGAGTTTGAAAGTGTGAATGGAGCAATTCAAATTTATGCTCACTCCTGAAAATAGCTTGCATTTTATGTCTTTCTGTTGAAAAATTAGCATCACTTTTGATAAGGTAGAATGATTATGCTAGGGATTTAACTTGTATACTTAGTCTCTTAAAAATATTAGTAGGATTAGATGATTATTTAGATACCAGATTGAAATTTGCAAGCAGTGGGGATGAGAGGGAGAAATGTCGACAGTTAAGAGATCCTGGTTAAGGGATGGTCTACTGGATGCAGGCAGGATATATTGAATATTTGTATTTACCTATACTTAATGGCTCAAACTCAGTTTGAAGGTCAATTTTAGAAGAGTGATAAGGCCACCTCTCTAAGAGAGACTTCCTATACTACTTGATGTAGTCAATAGAAGCAGAGGTTTATGGAAAGCAGGAAACTATTTCTAGATAGCGAAGGTCTAAGTTTGGACTGTTATAACAGAATACCATAAATGGGTGGCTTAAACAACAGGCATTTATTTCTTATTTTTCTGGAGGCTAGGGAGTCTAAGATCAAGGCGCTAATTAACTCAGTGTCTGGTGAGCGCCTGGCCTGCTTCATAGATGGTTATCTTCTCCCTGTGTCCTCACATAGTAGAAAGAGTGCAAGAGAGCCATCTGGGGTCCTGTTCGTAAGGGCACTAATCTCATTCATGAGGGCTCCATTCCTTATGACCTAATTACCTTTCAAAGGCCCTACCTTCTAATACCATCACATTGGGGATTAGGATTTCAGCATAGGAATTTTTTGGGGAAACTAACACTTAGTCCATTGCAAGGTATTGAGTGAAGAGAACTGAACTGACAAGAAAATGGGAATTGTACTCTCCCGGTCTGATCATTGACTCAAGACCTTTAGGAGCCACCTAGCGGTGGCCTCATGTCAGCCGGTGTAGTCTGGTGTAGACTGCCACAAGGAAAGCACACCTACCTATGCAACTCTTTTCTTTTGTAGTAGAGGTGTGACAGGATACTATTTTCCCCTTGGTTACTTCTAGTTATCCATGACACTTTCTTCATTAGGACAATTTGACTACAAGCTCTTCATTGCCTCAGACAACTTCTGCTCTGGAAAGTACAAAAAGGATCAACAGCCTCAAATTTAGACTCTCAGGGAATATAGGGAAAAATGATTTTCAGTTAAGGATTTATGCTCCTGAGACTAAATATTTTCCAGCTTCGAGCATAGAAAATAGGAGGTGAAGTGAAAACTTAGACACTGGTAGGTCTCCCTGCTTATGCTTTTCCAATCCCTTGGTAAGAGGATATGCTGAGAGAGGTGTCAGATCCCATAGCAACGGGAACTTGGGCTCCTATCCCCCAGAGAGAGCTCAAGGTATGAAATTTCATATAACCTGGCCCGAGTTGGAGATAAAGATCATGTATGACTGACATGGCAGGGAAGGAGCAAGGCGAGTTGGAGCAGACCTAGAGGGGTGTTTTGGACAGAGACCAAAGAAAAGACCATAACAAGAATGTCTCAGTGGATGCTAGCATGGACAGATGACTCCCAAGGACAAAAACTGCCATGTTTCTCACCAAGAGCTGGGGATTAGGTAGAATAACTTTGAGGGAAAGTTTGTAGTTTTGGGAAAGTGATACATATTCTGAGATTGGATGGAAGGGGGGGACAATGTAGAAATGAAAGTGAGTCATTGGTCACCTGTAATTGTGAACTGGGATTTGTTATAGCTTTTGAACTACTTGATGGCAGAAATACTTTCCCGTCCTCTGTCTTCACCCCACCCCGCTTATCTCCGTCTATATTAATAGATTTTTTAATTAATAAAAATCTGTATTAATACATTTTTATTTAGTACCTGCTAAGTGCTGGGGAAATTAGAACAAGTTCTTGGCCTCAAGGAACTCCCAGTCATACTGCACATGGTATTTGCACACATGGGTGGGCAAATAATTTCAATATAATCTGGTAGGCACCATAATAGATATGTACTCAAGGGGTAGTGGCAGCACAAGGGAGGCAGTGATTTACTTTGTAGGTTGAAGAGTAGTCAGACTACTTCAGAGAAGATAGCCTTTGAGAACTCTTTAAGGATGAATAGGAATTTGCCAAATAATTTAGCAGAGAAAAGTTTTTCAGGAACAGGACATTGACAAAGGTGCAGTCATGAATGGTTTGTGTGTGTGTGTGTGTGTGTGTATCGTAAAGAGAATGGTAGCAAAAATTACTGTTCTAAGCGTAAGATTGTTGCTTATTAACCTTAAATTGTGGGAAGATGGTGAGACTCCAAGACAGTAATGTTTGTAAAACACATCAAAAACTTCACAAATGTAAGGTTGTGGTGTTAATATCTAATAAAATGCCACTAAATAAAGATTATAAAGGCCTAACTTGTTTTTTAGATCTTTAGGTATTGTTACCTCTTTTTAAAAATATATATGAAAAAGCCTCCTTTAGAATCTTAACTTTTCCTTATTATTCTGACCCTGAAATAGAATTGTCTTGTCATTTACAAAACATTTAATGGTGCCCAATATTGTCATAAAGAGAAAAATAATCTTTGATCTTTTCTAATAGCTGATATTCATAAACCCTTCTTCTTAGTGGTCTTAAAATGTTTCCGGAGAATTATCAGTTGTGCATAATTATATTGTTTGCCTATTTTTTTGAGACAAAGTCTTGCCCTGTTACCCAGGCTGGAGTGCAATGGCACGATCTCAGCTTACTGAAACCTTTGCCTCCCAGGTTCAAGCGATTCTCCTGCCTCAGCCTCCCGAGTAGCTGGGATTACAAGTGCGTACCACCACACCTGGCTAATTTTTTGTATCTTTAGTAGAGACGGGGTTTCAACATGTTGGCCAGGCTTGTCTCGAACTCCTGACCTCGTGATTCGCCTGCCTTGGCCTCCCAGAGTGCTGGGATTACAGGCATGAGCCACCGTGCTTGGCCTGTTTGCCTATTTTAACACTGGAAAACCAGAAGCAGTCGAAACATTAACTTTGAACACTGGAATAAATCTGTAATGGCAAAGTCAATAGCAGAACTTCACAAACCAGAGAACTTAAGGGGATTTCAGTTGTTATCACTTGTAGAAGAAATGTGTATTAATTCATTATCTTAAAAGAGGAGTTAAGTCTATGCTACAAAACTAATAGAAAACAATTAAAAGACTTACTACTTTATTTGGCATGTCATTTTCTTTGGGTTTCTAGAAGACTTAAAAATGATTGTCTACTTGCTATCATACCATATAAATTTTTGATTCTTTGGTCAAATTTGTCTGAATTGATTAAACAAAAATAACATGGGAGATAGTAGGAAGATTAAAATTCACGACAGGCAGAGGCAATAAACCAAATGACTGAATTCGAAGTTTGACTTCTTTTTGATATTTTTATTAGATTTCTCACAAGTAGAGTTCAAGCTTAACACTTTAGAATGAGAGATTTCCAACATCTTGGCTTTCAGTGAACAAGGATAAAAACAGAAAAAAAACTGCCCATAAAAATTTAAGAAAATCTAGAATGACTTACACAATCTAAAGTTTGGCAGCCGATATATTTCCTTCTTATATAATCTCAAGAAAAAATGTCAAATATTTATAGATGTACTACCAAATTATAAGAACAGGTTTTCTGATATAAGCTGTAACATTTAACATTTCTTATTTTATTAGAAACCTTTAAAATATACTAGATTCTTCTAACAAACTGGCAGATTTGTAACTCTTCAGTTATATTTAGTATTCAGCTCTTTTAACTCTTATTTTGAAGATTTCCTTATTCACTGGGAGACATTAATTTATGTTTGCAGAATTCTTGGTTTATCTTTGGAAATTAAAGTATTTTTTTTATTTATTCACCCACTTGTTAGATTCTTTCAGTTTTTCAACATTCAATATTGAACAGACATGTTTCATGCAAGAATTTGCTAAGTCATTGCCAAGGGCAGTGATTACTTGTGTAGGTTTTGGGGCAGATGGGTAAATGTTGCTGTTCCAGCTTTATCAATTAACATCAGCATGCTATGCATATTATTTAATGTCTCTAAGTGTCTCTTCTGTAAAATGAAGAGAATAATAGAACTTATAATTTTGTAAAACTAGAATGAGAACACTTAATTTGTAGTACAAAAACCAAATTTTGAATTTTATAGAGATCAATCTCTGTATGTACAAATTTTTTCAGTAGTAAAGCAGATTTCTGTCATTTGTCTGATCTACCTCACTATTGTTATAAAGACAAAGGGCACTACATATATTATACTTTGTAAACCCTACAATGCTAGAGTTGGAAGTCTTATTGAATTATATCTATATCTATATAATCATATAATATATAATTATATCTCTATAACTATAATCTGTCTATATAGTAATTATATAATATATAATTATATCTATATAATATATAATCTATATAATAATTATATAATATATAATTAGATCTGTCTAGTTATATCTATATGATCTGATATGTAGACCTGGGATGGAGAAGGTGCTGAATAAGGATTTGTTGAATGAATAACATATTTATTCATTAATAAATATTTTATTGGAAGCTTATTGCCAGGATTAAATAGAAATGCATTTAAAGAACTAGCACCGTGCTTAATACTTAGTAAAATATTCAGTATGAGAGTTGTTGCTATATTATAGCTATCATGCTCTATAAGTCCAAAGTAAATCTAAGCAAGAATTTTCATTTTAAAAAGCCCTAAATATGCAACAACATATGGAAACATTTTGTTTAGGATTGAAGAGCACGTTGTACCCCTTTAACACTTACCATATTTTTTCCTGTGTGCATGTGACATGTCCTCTTCCCTCCCCTTCACCCCAGACTCATGTTTTAAGCTTCCTTAAGATTTGATGCATCTATTGAGTGCCCAGAGGGCTCACCGCCACTGGCTGCAGTCTCTTAGTTCTTCCCCTGCAAGCTTGGTTAAAACTTAGTACTTCCCTCCAAATGAGACTTGATCCTCTATAAGAGCCAGAGACCCAAGTTTTCTCTAGAAGTTCATAGTCATCATTACATATGCATAAATAGTTATAACCAGGCAGAAATTCTCCCTTAGTTTTGGATCTGTTTAGTGTAGCAAGTGTTTGTATGAGTAGCTGCTTCAGTATTTTAATGGAAAGGAGTTGTAAGCTCTCCACTAGAATAGAAGCTCTACAAGGGCCTGAAATACTTGCTATTGTCTGTCAGGGAGGGAGGAAGGTCAAGTATTATTGGCATGGTGTCGTGTAAACCTAGAATTCTGAATATCTTTATGGCATCTATCACAGTTGTTGTTTAAAACCTTTTTCATTTCATATCCATAAGTTTCCAAACCCATTGTTTTCACCTCTAAAAAAGTGGATTGAAAAACTAAATTCTAGTCTATGAGAGCTCTGTTCTCTGAATCAGAGTAGAATAGATCCTTTTATTAATGCTGTCCAGAAATATTACTACTTATGTTATCAGCATAATCCATTGACCTCACATTCCTTCATAGCTTAATTTAAGAACTAGTAGAGAAAAGCTTTTAGGTATTTTTTGAACGTATGTGTTCAGATTGGCTAATGAAGGAAATCCTTGCATTTAGAAAATGCCTTCAGGTTATCAGAGTTTATCTGATTCCAAGTCAGTAACCATTTTTGACAGGCTGAAAAATTCTATCCCTTCAGAGATGACTCATAATGTAAGGGTAAGATACTTAAGAGCAACACCTATTTTAAAGTCCAAAGAAGGAAGAAAATGAAGAGAATCATGTTCACAGACTAGTTTAACCATGGTCCTCAACATAAACTAGATAAAGGAGTAGAAAGTATAGAGCCTAGAGTTGGGTTTTAGGAGATTGCCTTAGAAAAGCTGTGGAATGAAGCAGAGTTATCAGCAAAGATTTAGAGAAACAATAGTGAGAGTGACTGGAAAAATACTGGTGTCCTGTGAGCTAAAAGGTAAGTGTTTGAACAAGGGAATGGCAGAAAGTTGAATATGAAACAGAAATGGCTGTTGTGTTTGGCTTAGAAAAGAATGACTTCATGTTAGAAAGCAACCTGGTGGGAGGTGACAAAGCTGTAGAGGCAGGAGTTAAAGCAGTGAGGATGTGGAGACAGCAGTGGTAGGTCTAATGCTGGAAAGAATTTAACCAAGAAAGAATGAAATAGGCCAATAGCTGAGAAAGGTAAAAGGCTCAAATGAAGACTTTTTTTGTTTTTAGTCTATTTGAACTTAATGATGTTTACTCTAAGTTTTGAAGAGCTAAACCAAGCATTTTACTTGACCATGTTAGCTGGCATTTTATTTGCCAACAGACTATTGATTATAGTTTTCATTGGCAAGAGGTAGTTGTTAATATGGTTAATGAGTATCCTATTGTAGTATAAATGGAGCTCATTGGCCTTTGCCTTAGGATGCCAGCATCAAACAAGTCAGTAACTGTTGCTGATGGTTAATTTCTTAGAAATTGCTACTTCTCTTACAGCATCAGAGTGGTTACCCCCTTGATCTTCAGTAAGTAAACAGTAAATAGAATAAGTTACTAAATACACAAACTGGGATTGCACATGTGAGTTCTTCTACAACAGGGAGTAAGATTTTGGCAGGAGCAATTAAACCCACTGAAAAGTTTGATGTGAACTCCTCCTTAAGTCATTCCATTTCCAATGGTTAACATAGTCACAGAGGAAAGATGACCACAGAGCCAGTGTAGTCAGAAAGCAACTTTAGACTGCTGAATAGTGGCTTTCTTCGCTATTCTTTATTTAGTAAGAAGTGTTAAGCTAAATTTGGCCTGAGGATGCCTCCATACTTTGAGTCTGTTATAACAAACTGCAACCTTAGTATAGAAACTGAAAGCCTCATATAGGTGTATACCTTTGTAATAGGTAGCTAAGTCACAATCAATCACAGCAGCCAAACTTGAGTCACAGGTTGCCAGCTGACCTGACCGTATTCAAATAAGGTAAACAAAGAGCTGTGATGGATCAAGCTGCTCCTGTATGTCACTTCATTTTTTCTATCTATAGATGCTGTCTGTTCACAATACAGAATGGAACTCTCTGAATGTCTCCTCATTCAATGTCCCCAATTTGTGAATTGTTCATTGTTCAAATAAACTGTTTAATTTATATAAAGTTTTTAGCAGGTGAAAGACTTCTCTCAAGTAGAATTTCATGCTTTGATATTTTACAACTCAGAAATATGCCTATTGCCATCTCAAGAGCACTTCTTATTTTTGAGGCAATGTCAACAAAAGACAAGGACTCTGTGGTTGTTCAGGTTGAGGGTTGTTTTATTTTCATTTAGTTTCTGGGGGTAATTTGAGTATTTAATTGTTTTTTTTTTTTTTTTTTTTTTTTTTAAGAAAAAAACTAGTTGTTCCAACAATCTTGGATTCTTAGTATTTAGGCATACCAGGAGGTCCTCAAATTGTTTTCAATATCCATAAGCCTAATGGAAGTCAGGCATTTCCTGTCAGTCGTGCTGTATATCTCAGTAAAATAGCACATTGACTTTTTTTTAAATTTTTGGCTAAAATTTTTATCAATCTGTTGCTAATCAGGAGCTCTGGTGGTTAAACTTGCTGTTAATTTATTAAGAATGTTAATTTAACAAACAGAATTATAAAGAAATATTTTAAAAATGGGATTTATAAGGAAGTTGTCTTAGTCTATCTTGTGCTGCTATAACAAATTACCACAGACTGTGTAATTTATAAGAAACAGAAATATATTTCTCATAGTTCAGGATTCTGGGAAGTCCAATATCAAGGTGCAGGCATCTGGTGAGGGCCTTCTTGCTGCATGATAACATGGCAGCAGGGAAAATAAAGGAAGAAAAGGGGGTAGGAAAGGGGGAGGAAATTTGCCTTTCCTCTTTTTGTTTTATCCAGATCTTTAGCCGATTGGTTGGCGCCTGCCCACATTGAGGGCAGATTTTTCCCACTCAGTCCGCTGAATCACACACCAATCTCTCCTAGAAATAACCACAGAAACACACCCAGAATTACTATTTGGACCAGTTCTCTAAGTATATTTTAATTCAGTCAAGTTGGTCCTAAAATTAAGCATCATAAAAGTTAATACAAATATACTTAATAATGAAAAAGTTGAGAGTTATTGCCAGAAATTTTCAATTAATGGCATGGCTTCCTGCCTGTACTGGAAATCTGTGATTTTCTTAACTCAAACACTTCTTTGAAAATCTAATGCCATTACTTAAAAATAGCCTAATATGTAGAATTATCTAAATTGCCTGATTATCTGTGTTTTGTAGACAGGTTGTGTGATTTGAGGAGCCAGTTTCTTCTGAGACATTTTGGGAAGCTGCCCCTCCCAGTTTTACCTGTAACCTTGCTATGTAAACTCATGCTGATGCTGCTGGGGGTGGATTGGTTTCCTTAGGGAAGCCTTAGTCAGTGTGAATAATTGGGGTTTTATTTACTGCTGAGGAATAAACACATGCTGGCATTTTTATTACTATTCTGGGACTTGTATGCATCATTTTCCATGATTGCTGTTGCCCAGCCGAGTTGCTACTTGGGCAATCTGGCAGAAAGAGAAAACGTTATCTCATTGCAAATTCTCTTTTTAATTATCAGGGATTTGGAATTCCAATCCAAGAGATTAAAGCTGTGTAAATAAAAAAAAATACCACACAAATAAAACCTCCAAAAGTCAGTTTTTAATTTTTTGAGTCTTCAAAATCCATGTCAATTCAAGGTCCTTTTTTTATAGCATGGCAATGATAATCCTTTATAATATGAGAAAATCTATAGGCTTTAATTTTTTTGTTTTAAGATTAGGATAAACAATGTTAATGTTTTTGCATTCTAGTTATTGAAATCAGAAATTTGGGGCCATAAATGCTCAGTAGCACTTTTACCCATGGGTGTTCAAGTTTTTCATATCTTGCTAATTATTAGGTAAAATGCATACTACATTTGTTGAGAATACTATGTACTACATCTCTTTAAAAATGCAACACTTCATTAACCCCTTTGAGTTTTCATGTAATTTTTGCCATATGGGGTAGAAGAAAATTGAAATGGAAATGATCTAATTATGAAAGTTAAATTTTTACTTATAATAGTTCTAAGTCTTAAGTCAGACCTACTTTATAGAGTTGAAAATACAGAAGTATCACAAGTAAACAATAAGTTATTCAATAGTAATAATTTTCTCACTTTTGTTCTACAGACAGTTCTTCTTTCCCTTTATTAAAAGCTCCACAGAAACTTCCTAGGATCTTGCTGACTTCTAATGCTTACTTAAAAATTTCCCTGGTGTGTATCAGAGGTAATCAAGTAACCAAGTATTTTTGGATAAATGGAAATGTTAAAAATTAGAAAAAAAAATCTATCACGCGGATATCACATTTGGGATTAAAAAAGTTGTATTCCATTCCTGGATTTTAGGTATCAGTTTTATGAGCCTGGTCATTTCAAAATTTCTTAGAGCTATAGCTTCCTCATATTCAAAATGAAAGGGTTGGACTAAATAGTATTTAGGCTTCTCTTCAGAGCTATCTCTTTGACTTGTTTTCTGCAGTTAATAGTTGTGAACGAGCAGAAGGTTAGGCTGTTTTAAGTTCGGTCATAATTTTCCTGTTTTATTTGAAAGAGATGGTTAAGAATATGCCACTCAGACCAGACCATCTGGACTTGAATCGTGGCTCTGCTGCTTACTACCTATTTAATTTTGGGGAAAATTAACTTAATCTCACAATTCTTTTTCTTTATCTGCAAAACCATGATAATGTATTTACCTCATAGGATTGTTAGGATATTACATTGATCAATATATGCCTGGTATATAGTTGTGTTCCTTAAGTATTATTTGTTGTTATTAAATATATATAAATAAGATTTCAGTGCAGGACTCAGGAACCACACTATGTGTTTCAGAGAGAAAGGGGTTTAATATAGATGATTTAGGTGCTCATGAAATGGGGAAGGGTTGGAGGAGTTACGGTTGAGACTGGGACACTGGTTCAGGGTACACTGTCATAGCTGCAACCCAGCAACCAAATTTTATATCACATTGGTGGATTTAATTTCATCTGGAACTCTCACTACAGAAGTGTCTGGGGAATGTGGCATTAACTTTTCAGGAAGGAATGAATGCTGAGTGCCAATTACCTATATCTAGTTCTAGCTGCCTAACAACCTCAACTTCTTCCCAGAGGGCCCCAATTCAGTGTTTCTGAGAAGTCTGTCTGATACGTTATTTTTTAAATCCTAACAACAACCCTATGAGCTACATATCCCCAAATTAGAGAAGAAAACAGGCTTAGAGTGAGCAGTCAAGTGACTTGGCCAAGTTGAAATTGTTGAATCAGTTCTGAGTGTAGGTGGTCTGATTCCCAGAGGCTTGTCTGTGCTGTATGTTTCATGCTTCGGACTTGCGCCCTTTGTGCTCTCCAATGACTTAAAGGAATGTGCCCCTTTCAGTCCAGCTTTACTCATTGCAATTGATGAAATTAAAGCTAGAGATATTTTTAAGAAACATATTGATGAGGATTTAATCTGACAAATTGTCTACAAACCATATTGTTGAATAATAAGATGGTCCTATGGGTGGGAGTAGAGGGGAGACAGCATGAAAGAATGACAGTAAGACTCATATCTAGGGCCAATGGTCAATTAAATCCTTGTGATCTTGTCCAAAACGGGCAGAGCCTGATTATTGAAGATACGGTGGCTACCAATGGAAAAATTATCACTCAATGTTAGGTATTAAAGTACTTTTAAAAAAATATGCAACAGATGCTGCTTCTTGAATTTTCCAATGTTTTAACATTCTGCTTTCTAGGATTCCAGAAAATGCTATAATTTGGTAATATTTGACTCATAAAATGAACATGAGCTCTTAGAAACATTTTCAGATGTTTATTACTTTGTTTCTTTATTTGTTGAGAACATACTATGTGGTGAGTACTGTTCTATGAGCTGCTAATAAAATGGTAAAAAATTCAAGGTCCTACTAATAATAGTTTCATTCCATGGGGAGAACAGGCAGTAAATAAAAAATAAAATGAACAAAAAGCGTACTTTAAGGGTTTGAAAAATACCAAGAAGAAAATAAGATAAAGTTGGGTTAGAAAGTAAGGGTTTATTTATTTAGAATCTTGCTGTATCAGTCAGGCGGAGTGCAGTGGCATAATCTTGGCTCACTGCAGCCTCCTCCTCTTGGGTTTAAGTGATTCTCATGCTTCAGCCACCCAAATATTTGGGATTACAGGCATGCACAAGCTAATTTTTGTATTTTTAGTAGAGACAGGGCTTTGCCATATTGGCCAGGCTGGTCTTGAACTCTTGACCTCAGAGATCTGCCTGCCTTGGCCTCCCAAAGTGCTGGGATAATAGGTGTGAGCCGCTGTGCTCAGCCAGTAAGGAGTTATTTTAGCTAGGCTGATACAGGAGGCTTCTCCGGGAAGTGACATTTGAGCTGAGATCAGCATGAAAGAGAGTCAGTCAGTCAGTTATGTGGACACCTGGAAAGGAATGATACAATCAGAAGTAATGACAAATGCAGAGGCGAAAAGTGGGGGATGACCTTTATGTGTTTGAAGGCAAAAAAGTTCACTGTGAACACAGAGTAGTGGACAAAGTGAGAAGTGGTGGACGTTGATGTTAGTGAGTTAGATTCAGATCTAGATTTTTATTTTTTGCATGGGAAACGGTTAGATTGTTATTAGTAGAGGTATAACCCAATTTTTATTTTATAAGGATCATTTGGCTACTGCATGGAGACTGAACCCTCAGAAGAGAGTGGAAACAGAGAACCCACCAAGATGCTGTTAGCTTGAGTGAAAGTTGATGATGTCTTGAATTAAAATTGTAGCAGTGAAAATGGTGAGAAGTGGTCAGATTCTAGGTGTATTTATTGGTGGAACTGATGCAATGTCCTGGTAGATGGATTTGGGCTGTGAGAAACATAGAAGAATCAAGGATGATACAAAGGTTTTAGTCTGACTGACAGGGTGGATGATGATATCATTTCTGAGATTGAGAAGGCCAGGGAAAAAGTGACCTTAGAAAGTCAAGAATTCTTTTTTTGATACATTAAATTTGAGGTGTATATTAGATTTTCAAACAGAGATGTAGAGTAGTTGGATATACAAGTCTAGGGTTTAGTGGGGAGATTGAGGTTAAATATTTGAATCTGGGGATCATCAAAAATATGGATGCTATTAGAAGCTATAAATGGGATGAGATTGTCTAGGGAGACTAGAAAGAGAAGTAAGAGGGCCAAAAAGAGAATCGTGGTTAATCGAACAAATCTGAGAGTGAAGGAGATCAACAAAGTAGACTGAAAGAAAGCAATGTGCTAGGGGAAAAGTCTGGAAAATTAAAGTGACACAGATGGTTAGAGAATACAGAGATGACAGAATTGGCCTAATGTGTCAAATGCTGCAGGGTATCTAATAGGCAAGATAATTGACCATTGGGTTGGTAAAAGGAGGGCCATTAGTTAACGTAAAAAAATGGTTTTCAAACAGTGGTGAGGGAGTTTTATTGAAAGTAGAAAATGATGATGAAGTTACCAAAAGCAATTGTATCAAAAACAAAAATTAGCAAATGGGACCTAATTTAAAGAGCTCCTGCATAGCAAAAGAAACTCAACACTGTGTGGTGGTCCACACCTGTAATCCCAGCATTTTGAGAGGTGGAGGTGGGTGGATCACTTGAGGTCGGGAGTTCAAGAGCAGCCTGGCCAACATGGTGAAACTCCATCTCTACTAAAAAATACAAAAAATAGCCGGGCATGGTGTGGGTGTCTGTAATCCCAGCTACTCAGGAGGCTGAGGCAGGAGAATTGCTTGAACCTGGGAGGTGGAGGTTGCAGAGCCAAGATTGTGCCACTGTACTCCAGCCTGGGTGACAGAGCAAGACCCTATCTAAAAAAAAAAAAAAGCAATAAACAGATTAAACAGCCTACAGAATGGGAGAAAATACTTCCAAACTAAACAGCTGGAAAAGGTCTAATATCTAGAATCTATAAAAGACTTAAATTTACAAGCAAAAAACAACCCCCTTAAAAAGTAAGCAAAGGACATGAACAGATACTTTTCAAAAGAAGACATACAGGTGGCCAAGAAGCATATGAAAAAATGTTCAACATCACTAATTATTAGAGCAATGTAAATCAAAACCACAATGAGATATCATCTCACACCAGTCAGAATGGCTATTTATACTAAAGTCAAAAAAATAACAGATGCTGGTGAGATTGCAGAGAAAGGGGGATGCTTATACACTGCTGATGGGAATGTAAATTAGTTTAGCCATTGTGGAAAGCAGTGTATCCAGTCCTCAAATAATTTACAACATAATTACCATTTGACCCACCAATCCCATTACTTATATACCCAAAGGAATATAAGTCATTCTACTATAAAGATACATACACACATATACGTTACATTACAGCACTATTCACAATAGCAAAGGCATGGAATAAACCTAAATGCCTATGAATGATAGACTGGATAAAGAAAATGTGGCACATACGCTCCATGGAACACTACGCAGCCATAAAAAAATGAGATCATGTTCTTTGTAGCAACATGGATGGAACTGGAGGCCATTATCCTAAGTAAACTCAGGAGCAGAAAACCAAATACCACATGTTCTCATAAGTGGAAGCTAAACAAAGGGAACACATGAACACAAAGAGGAGAACAAATGAGACCAGGGCCTACTATAGAGTGGA
Source organism: Nomascus leucogenys (assembly GCF_006542625.1). NCBI lineage: Eukaryota > Metazoa > Chordata > Mammalia > Primates > Hylobatidae > Nomascus > Nomascus leucogenys. Next base: position 22,084,731 of record NC_044389.1, on the reverse strand, counting down.
GGTGAGAGGAGGGAGAGGATCAAAAAATTATCAGGTACTATGCTTACTACCTGGGCAATGAAATAATCTGTACACCAAAAGCCCAAGACATGTAGTTACCTATATAACCTGCACATGTCCCTCTGAACCTGAAATAAAAGTTAAGGAAAGTGAAAAGTGGGTAGTTCCTTCTGTGACGTGCCCCCAACATGCCTAGAAAAATACAAGTAGGGGTTCCTTAATGGGGTTATAAAATTGGCACTTTTTTTTTTTTCTTGTCTCCAGGGCTCTGTGGTGTGGTTTGAAGCTAGTTTTATATAGCCTTCCCTCATATTAAATTGGAGATTCAGGATTAGGATTTCTCCCACCAAATTGTATTCTTATTCAGAATAATAGTAAAATAGCCTCATACTACTACCTTATGGTATGTTTCAGCTGATTCAGTTGATAGAAAACCATATAATTTTTCAGCTTAATTTAACGTTGTATCTAGGGCAAGCTCCAGGAGAAATTAGGTAGTGAATGCCCTGTTTCGTAGCTGGTTTACGGAAAATTTCAATAATTTACAAAAACGTACTTTCCTGAAATATCAAGCAGTTTGTTGAATTATGCTGGCATTCCTAAACACTAGCGCACATAATGAGAGAATATACTCCATTATACATGACATCTGGACTGGGAACAAAAACAGAATGTCAGCAGATATAGTAAAGGTTATAATAATGGCTACAGCCAATCTGGCTGACAATACTGTGTTCTTTTGACTGTTCGTGGGTGAACAAGACAATCTTTTAAAAGCAAATAAACACATTAACACAAGATAGGCAATGTTTTGAGACAGTGCCAAGTTGCAAATATCGTGTGTGGACTTCTCTCAGGGGTTGTGAATTTGGGGAAGTACGTTTTGGGACACGTCATTAAATTTGCTGAGATGTGGAGCTTTCTTTCCTCTTCCCTATAGAGAGAAGCTGGAAATGTTTAAGGGTTAGTAGCTCATGCCAAGATGTGGATGTTGATGTCCTAGTTGTTTCCTGACTCCCCCTCTGCGAGCATATGTTCGGCTTGGCTCCTCCGCATTGTCTGGAGGAGGCTTTCAGAGTGGTTCTGGGCAGAGCTAGACACTTGCTGAAGAGCATCTGATCCCATTTCATTTCCCTATAGCCTGGCTTACTGTGCCAATCACCAGTGGGAAGCTGGCAACTTGAATTCTGGGCTTTCTCCATGAAGTGAGGCGCCACAGCCTTTGCATGTATGACATTGTGTTTGTGGGTTATTAAAGTAGACATTTTGACTTGTTTTTGCTAATGCTTGGGCAAGGGAAAGATGCTCTACATATTCCATAGTCAAAAGGATCATCAGGACGCCTGTGACCTAGAATGCACATGAAAATACATGAAGTAAAGCCCATGAAAACAATCAACTCTAAGGTGCACTCTAAAGAACTAGTTGTTATTGTGATAAATATTAGTGTTTCTCAATGGGTAAAAATATTTACTATAGAGCAGTGTTTGAAAACTCAAGTGTTTCAAGTCCAGAGAGGCAGCTTGAACGTTTGGGTCAGGATATAACTGTTAGGAGTGGCGGGTCTTACGGAAAACTGGTGATTGCACACCCAGCCATATTCAATTAGAGAACACCACAATAAAAGCCATAAAAAAGACCTTTGCAGGATAAGAGCCTGCTAATTGCCAGCTAGTGACATAATGGCAGAGAATAATATAATTTTCCAGATGAAACAAAGCTTTGAGATTATTAATCTTTCATTTCACCAATAAATGAGGTGAAATCTCTCGATTAAAGTCCCATAGGTACTTAGGGATAGGACTAGAATACAGATGCCTGGTGTTTTCTGTGTCAGGCTGTGTAAGGCATATAGACTGATGTAGCCAAAGACTGGGACCTAAGCAGTACAATTATTTAACTCTGATAAAATAGTATGGTGCTACCGTATATATTTTTCTTTTTCTCAGAGGATAATAATCTTTGCAAAACCCACTTCTAAGCCCTGATCATAAAACTCTGTTTTTAAAGACAACATTGTCTTCTGATTCTATGTCTTATTTTTTAATTTTAATTTTTTAAATGTTTGTGGGTACATAGTAGGTGTATATATTTTTGAGGTACATGAGATATTTTGATACAGGTATACACTGTGTAATATATTAGGGTAAATGGGACATCCATCACCCCAAGCATTTATCCTTTCTTTGTGTTACAAAGTATCCAATTATACTCTTTTAGTTATTTAAAAATGTAAGTTATTGTTGACTGTACTCACCCTGCTGTGCTATCAAATACCAAGTCTCACTCATTCTGGCCGTTAATAACTATTTTTGTACCTATTAGCCATCCCCATTCTTCCTCTACCACTACTATCCTTCCTAGTCTCTAGTAGCCATCATTCTACTCTCTATGTTCATGAGTTGAATGACTTCAATTTTTAGCTTCCACAGATGAGTGAGAACATGGGAAATTTGTCTTTCTGTTCCTGGTTTATTTAACTTAACACAATATCCTCCAGTTCCATCCATGCTGTTGCAAATTATAGGATCTCATTCTTTTCTTATGGCTGAATAGTACTCTAATGTATATATGTACCACTTTTTCTTTCTTTTTTCCAGATAGAGTCTCTATCTATCACCCTGGCTAAAGTGCAATGGCAGCAATCATGGTGCACTGCAGCCTTGACCTCCCAGGCTCAAGCTATCCTCCCATCTCAGCCCCTTGTGTAGCTGGGATTACAGGCGTGCACCACCATGCCTAGCTAATTTTTTTACTTTGTAGAGATGAGGTCTCACTATGTTGCCAAGGTTCATCTCGAACTCCTTGGCTCAAGCAATCCTCCCACCTTGACGCCCTTAGAGTGCTGGGATTACAGGTGTGAACCACCACACCCAGCCACATTTTCTTTATCCATTCATCTGTTGATGGACACTTAGTTTGCTTCTAAATCTTAGCTGTTGTGAAGAGTTGAATAGTGCTGCAGTAAACATGGGAGTGGAGACACAAAACTGTTGGAACCAAATTCATGTTGTTTTTTTTAGACAGGGTTTCACTCCTGTCGCCCAGTCTGGAGTGCAGTGGCATGCTCTTAGCTCACTATAACCTCTACCTCAGCCTCCGAAGTAACCGGGACTACAGTCTTGTGCCACCATGCCTGGCTAATTTCTGTATTTTTAGTAGAGACAGGGTTTCACCATGTTGGCCAGGCTAGTCTGGAACTCCTGATCTCAAGTGAACCACCTGCCTCGGCCTCCCAAAGGGCTGAGTTTACAGGCATGAGCCACCACATCTGGCCCAAATTCTTTTTTTTTTTTTTTTTTTTTTTAATGAGACGGAGTCTTGCTCTGTCACCCAGGCTGGAGTGCAGTGGCGCGATCTCCGCTCACTGCAAGCTCCGCCTCCCGGGTTCACGCCATTCTCCTGCCTCAGCCTCGCCGAGTAGCTGGGACTACAGGCGCCCGCCACCACGCCCGGCTAATTTTTTGTATTTTTTTTAGTAGAGACGGGGTTTCACCGTGGTTTCGATCTCCTGACCTCGTGATTCGCCCGCCTCGGCCTCCCAAAGTGCTGGGATTACAAGCGTGAGCCACCGCGCCCGGCCTGGCCCAAATTCTTGTGTTAAATAATGTCACAGGAGAATATATTCATGTTTCTTACAATATAAGTGGAATTTGCCTGGAATTAGAAAAATTTGAACATGTAGGAGAGACAGGGCTATTTATAAATGAAAATTCAATGACAAACAGTAAAGAAATACATCAAATGAATTATTTGTGGATGTACAACATAGACCTTCCACATTGCAGGAAATATATGACCAATTTTTAGATAATATAATTTAAACAGAAATGTTACTTTTAAAAAATAAGAACTTTTATACTTTGGCTTGAAGTGTCAATTGTATAACCATTTTGGAAATAGTTTTGCATTTTACTTAAAAAGTGAAATGGGTGAACACTCTAAGACACAGCTCTATAGCTTGGTGAAACTCACACGTATGTCAGGAGACACATCAATGTTCAAAGCAACATCCTTAAAAGCAAAAAACATAGGAACAAGCCAAATGCACATCTCCATTTACAATGGATAAATTGTAATGCATGCATATAATGGAATAATATATAATGTGAAAATGGACTACAGCTGCATGTATTAGTAAGTATGAAACAAAAGGTGCCTTAAAAATACATACACAGAATTTCATTTAAAATTTAAAAAGCAGCTGAAACTGAGCAACATGTGGATAGGAAATTCATGTGAGTTTAAACCATAAAGAACAATAAGGGAATAATTAACATAAAAGTAAGGATAGTGGCTACCTCTGAAGAGAGGGACAAAGGAGGTATATGCAATTAGGTCGGGAAATGGGGGGCCTCGGGGATATTGATAATATTCTGTTTCTTTAAATGGTGGCATTCACTGGTCTTATTCTTAAAATATATATTCATCTTTTATATAAATTTTATGTCAAAAGTATAACTGAGCAGAATAATTGGTAAGAAGTATTGAGTAATTATTATGAGTTTTTTACCCTCATTCTTGACTGATAGTTTGGCAATTGATTATAGATAATGAATTATACACAGTCATGCACCACATAATAATGTTTTGGACAACGACAGACTGCAGATACAACAGGGGTCCAGTAAGATTATAAGGGAGCTGAGAAACTCCTATGGCATAGTGGCATGTGGCAGCTGTCTTAACGTAGCACAGTGCGTTACCTTTTCTATCTTTAGATATATTTAGACACACAAATACTTACCGCGTTACAATTGCCTACAGTATTCAGTACAGTAACATGCTGTACGTGTTTGTAGCCTAGGAGCAATAGGCTAAACCATATAGCCTAGGTGTGTAGTAGGCAATACCATCTAGGTTGGTAGAAGTACACTCTATGTTGTTTGCACAATGACAAAATCACCTAAGCAACACGTGATTGACTGTATTTAATTGTATTAAAAATGTTTGTTGTGGAAAAAACGGAAAAAATGAAGTTTGTCATCGTAACTTTTTCTAAGTTCAATTGTTATAATTTTTACCTCCCAGTTGTTTTTAGTAGTTTTAAGTATATTCAAATTGTTGTGTGACTGATCTCCAGAACGTTTTCTTCTTGCAAAACTGAAACTCTTGATTCATTAAACAACTCCCCCTTCCCCCTCCCCCAAGGCTCTGATAACCACCATTCTACTTTCTGTGAATGGGTTCCATGAATCTGACTACTCTAGATACCTCATCTAAGAGGAATAATACAGTACAGTAGACTCCCCTTAGTTGTGGTTTCACTTTTTGTAGTTTGTTACCTGCTGTCAACTGTGGTTTGAAAATATTAAATAAAAATTTCCAGAAATAATTCATAAGTTTTAAATTGGGTGACATTCTTCGTAGTGTGATGAAATCTTGTCCCATTCAGCCCAGGATGTGACTCATTCCTTTGTCCAGCATAGCCCTTCCGCATATGCTACCTGCCTGGTAGGCACCTAGTAGCCTTCTCAGTGATCAGATCACCTGTCCAGGTATTGCAGTGTTTGTTTTCAAGTAACCCTTATTTTACTTAATAATGGCCCCAAAGTACAAGAGCAGTGAGGCTGGCATATTGTTATAATAGTACTATTTTATTATTAGTTATTAATCTCTTACTGTGCCTAATTTATAAATTAAACTTTATTGTAGGTATGTATGTACAGGAAGAAACATCATATATATAGGCATCATTAATATCCTTGGTTTCAGGCATCCACCGGGGGTCTTGGAATGTATCCCCTGACGATAAGGGAAGACTCTTACACTTGTCTTTTGTGACTGGATTATTTCACTTAGCATAGGGTGTCCAAGATTTATCTGTATTGTAGGATGTGGTCAGAATTTCTTTCCTTCTTAAGTCTGAATAATATTGCATTGTATGTGTATTAGTCTGTTTTCACACTGCTGATAGACATACCTGAGATCGGGTAATTTACAAGAGAATGAGGTTTAATGGACTTACAGTTCCCCATGGCTGGGGGGGCCTCACAATCATGGTGGAAGGCAAGGAGGAGCAAGTTACATTTTACATGGATGGCAGCAGGCAGAGAGCGAGCGAGCTTGCGTGGGGAAACTCCCCCTTATAAAACCATCAGATCTCATGAGACTTATTCACTATCATGAGAACAGCATAGGAAAGATCTCCCATGATTCAGTTACCTCCCACTAGGTCCCTCCCACAACACATGGGGAATTCAAGATGAGATTTCGGTGGGGACACAGTCAAACCATATCAGCATGTATATACCACATAATGTTTATCCATTATCTGCTGATGAACACCTACGTTATTTCCACCACACGGCTATTGTGAGTAGTGCTGCTACAAACATAGGTGGGCAAATAAGTCTTTGAGATCTTGCTTTCAATTCTTTTGAATAGAGATCCAGATGTAGAATTCCTGGATCATATGGCAATTCTATTTTATTTTTTTTTGAGGGATATCTTTTATAGCGGCAGTACAATTTTACATTCCCACCAATACTATTTTTCCCATCCTTGCCAATTTTTTCCTATCCTTACCAACATTTAAATTCTATTTTTTTTTTTTCTGATAGTAGAATTCCTAATGGGTGTGAGGTGATATCTCATTGGGGTTTTGATTGGCGTTTTCCTAATGATTAGTAATGTTGGGTCCCTTTGCATATACGTGGTCATTTATATATCATCTTTGGAGAAATGTTTATTCAAAGGACTTGTCCGTTTAAAAAACTTGGGCTATTTTCTTGTTAAAGGCATTTTTGTTATATTCTGGATATTAAGCTCTTATCAGATACATGATTTGCAAATATTTTCTCCCATTCTGTAGGTTGCATTTTCACTCTGTGGATTGTGTCCTTTGCACGGAAGCTTTCACTTTTGTTTCCTATGCTTTTGTTGTTATATCCAAGAAATCCTTGCCAAATCCAATGTCATGAAGATTTTCCCCTATTTTTCCTTGTATGTTTTACAGTTCAGATCTTTTAGGTCTTTGATCTACTTTGAGTTAAATTTTGAATGTGATGTAAGGGTCCAATGACATTCTTTTGCCTGTGGATATTCAGTTTTCTCAACATCATTTGTTGAAGAGACTGTCCTTTCTCCATGAATGGTCTTGGCGTCCTTGTTGAACATCTTTTGGAGATTGAATTATGTATATATATTTAGCACCTTGAAGACTTTGTTCAGCTGTTTCCAGCTTTCATTTCAGTTTTCGAGGAGTCAGCTTTCAGTTTCATTGTTCTACTTTTCTAGTTGCTTTAAAGATCTTTTAAAATTCTTTTTGAGTCTAGGTGTGGATTTCTTTCTATTAACCTGGCTTAAGATGTTCTGGGATACCTAAGTCTTTGGATGGGTGTCTTTTGTCAGCTGCCCATCAATATTTCTTCTGTTAGAGCTTCTGTTCCATTCTTTGTAGGATCTTCTGAAAATCTTAGTAGTTTTTCTTGTGTGTGAGACAGGGTTTCGCTCTGTCACCCAAGCTAGAGTGCAGTGGCATGATCACAGCTCGCTGCAGCCTTGACTTCCCAGGCTCAAGCAATTCTCCTGCCTCAGTTTCCCAAGTAGCTAGGACTACAGGAGGCACCACCACATCGTTAGTAGATCTTTATTACACCTTCTCACTCTGAACTTCATGTTTCCCAACATCTCAGATGTCATATTTTCCGTCTGTCTCTTTGTATTTCATTCTGCATTCAATCTTTAGCTCTCTCGTTGAACTTACTTTCTTTTCTGCCATATCAAATAAGTTACTTAACCCTTCCTTTGAATTTCTCACTTTAATATTATACTCTTCCTTTCTACTTAACTGTTTTGCATATCTGCTGGTGCATAGTTTTGGTACTTGCTTATTCTGCCATTATATTCTTTTACTAACTGCTGTAGACTGAGTGTCTGTGTCCCCCCAAATTCATGTGTTGAAACCCTAATCAAGAATGTGATGGTATTTGAAGGTGGGGCCTGTGGGAGGTGATTAGGATTAGATGAGGTCATGAGGGCAGAGCTCTCACAGGGCTCTTACGAAAAGAGGAGGAGACAGAAGATCTCTCTGCATGCATACACCAAGGAAGGCCATGAGATTTTGTAACCAGGAAGACAGCTTTCACCAATACCTTGACCATGTTGGTACCCTATTCTTGAACTCCAGAACTGTGAAAAGTCTCTAGAACTGTGAAAAATACTTGTTTAAGCCACTAAGTCTATGGTAATTTATTATAGTAGCCTGAAATAAGATATGATCTCTGTTCTTTAACATTAATTATTCATATTTTACATTGTGTCTGACAATTTAAACACCTGCAGTTTTCGTGGAACTGATTTGTTGTTTAAGTCTCAGTCATACAGGCTTGTTTCCAATTGTGATTTGTGTATTTCAATTGTGAGCTTATGCTTGTTGAGAATTTTATCTGTGGGAATTCTTTGGGGTCTGGGGTTGAGGTCATTTCTCCAGAGAGCATTTGTTTGCCTCTGTCTAGCATCTGAGAGCACTACAATTTGGAGTACCTTAAATTATTTTCTACTCGAGGTTTTTCAGGCTGTAAAAATAATGTAAAGTCTGATCTCGCATCTGTTATGAAGTTTGCTTTATTGTTAGAAATTCTCAGGCAAGACATTTTTTTCTCTCCACCCATGGTCTAGGCCTAGTCAGGCAGTTTTCCTCACTGTCTTCCTTCATAGGCACTTTTATTTATGTAGTTCACTCTTTGACTTGTCATCTCTTTTGAGTACCAACTTTTTGGAGGATTGTAATTTGACATCTCATCTTTTGGGATCCTTAAGCTTTGTTTTCTCAATCTCACGTTTATCTGTAAAAACCAAGTGATCTGCAGATGCTTTTTGGAAATCCACTGGTGATTTCAATACTTGGTCTCTCTCTGGATTCGCTCTTTTCTTGTCACTTTTTGCCTTTCAGAGTTTCCCCAATTTCTTGCTAGGTTAGATGAATTTTAAAAGATATTTTTAAATCCTGCGTCTTAAAAGATATTATTAGGTAAGAGAATATCTTGCTATAATGCTGGACATAGAATTCCTACATGACTTTTATATTCAAAATTTCTGTGTATTAAAACTGTGATCACTTATAATTTAATGTGCTGTCATATTTATTGAAATTGAATAAACTGTATCCTCTGTTCACTTTTTGGATTACTGGGTAATTCCAAAATTCCGTTTTACGAAATGTTTTTATGCTCATATTAGCTGCTTAATAGGTGTATACATATGTAACGAACCTGCACGTTGTGCACATGTACCCTAAAACTTAAAGTATAATAATAATAAAATTAAAAAAAAAATGAATGAACTCTGAAATATCAGTGTCTTAATGTAGGTGAAATTTATTTCTTACAAAAGTTCTCTTGGTGGTGGTGGAGAGAGGGTGGCAGTTTTCTTTCATGGAGTATTCACAGACAAATCCCTTCACAGATAAAATCCCTTCTTCCATACATGACTTCCAGATGGCAGATGGGGAAGAATTATACTAGAAGTTATTTTGAACCAGGTGTGGAAGTGCTGTACCTAGCTCCTGCCTAGAACACATTGCCTCCTATTCACTTACAGGACTCATATTGGAGAGTTGGGAAATGTAGTCCTTGGTGTGGAAGTCACTTCACAGCGATGGCTCTGGACCTTGGAATGGGAGCCTGAATCTTTGGTAGACAGCTAGTCTGTCCCTACTACAGTCCCCCTCTCTGGCCACCAAGTATCTATCATGTACCCTTCTTTGTATACACACAACACATTTACCCCTTTCCCCAAAGAGAAAACCTGAAATCCATCCCAATTACACATCCAGTGCTAAGTTTAGAATCCCTATGTGACGTGCAGTTTTTTCCATCAGGTCCATATGTGGCTTCTTGTGGCCTGGCAACTCACGTAGTAAAAGATAAGTTAGGTGTCTCTAGGGTGTTTCTTTAGATGTAAGAAGTCTTACATGAACCTCATGAATTAGTCTGCCAATTTTATCACGTATTATCTGGCCCCATTCATATCTAATAGTTTTCTGTAACCTCTTCTTTCTTTACAAAACAACAACAACAACGACAAAAAAATTAAAAACAAAACCCTGTGTTTTACCCCAGTCACTTTTGCTCTCAACTGTTTTGATGCCAGGAATACTCACTCAGCAGTTTTTTTTGAAGTGAGATAAACACTGATGTCTTCTGTGTCATGGGGTCCCTCCACAGGGTTGCTTGCATCCCTGAAGTGTTTTCACTTGGTAGGATAACTCTTTCTGCTTCAAATCTTTCTTATGTACCTGAGTGCACACGTGCTGTGAGTAGAGTTGGGTAAGGACAGGCTCCGGTTCCAGCTGCCACTGTGTGCCTCTGGCCACGTTGCTAACTCTGGTTTGTGATGTGAGAGTCATTCATTTCCCCAGATCCCTTCTCCTTTTTAGGCTCATCTCTTGCAGCACTCCCAATCTTGCTCCAATACATCTTGCCTTTACATGGCACCTCACTTTCTACTGTATGTAAAACAGCATATATAAAAACAGAACAAAACACTCAATTTCTTATGGGAAGAGATGTTACCTAGTTTTCTATACTAATATCTGTCTCAGCTCCTACCCAGGCAGGAGAAACTAGAGCTTTTTCAGTGCTTTACTGTATTTTATGATAGTCATATAAAATATTTTTTCAGAATAATTTTCTTTAAGCCAAAATGTCCCAAATGAATGTATAGCACTGAGAACAAAATAGGAGAATGGTATTTGAAAAAAATACCTTATATCAATTCATAATTTTCCCTTTACGTAGGTGTATCGTCTTTCTATAATAAAACCAGCAGGAGGCATACGGGCATGTGGAGCAGATGAATCAGCCCCTCTGTCCACTTGCCTGGAAGTGTGGCCTTGAAGAAACAGCAGAACTGCTTTGGATAAGACAAAAATTGGGCCCCATGTGGAACTCAACATTAACTTAGGAAAATAGAAACCAGATCGTTTGGGGGTTCAAAAACTGTATTGTGTTGCGTTCTTCACCTTGTATTTAAGATTCTCTTGGATTGGTTTGTAAACTTTGGCTCCACTGGGCTTCTGTAAAGTCAGAGGCATGCTGAGAATTTTGATACCAGGAATGCCACCAGGAGCTTTTGTATTCCAGGATGATATCTGAAGGAAAACAACCTGTCTCGGTGGTTAATTGCTTTTATTTTGGGAGCCACCCTTTTCCTGCCATCTTTTTTCTTTTCTTCTACCCAGAATAATATAAAGATGGCAGATAGGCAAGATGCATAACTTTAAGTTTGCGGAGGGAAAAAAAAAAAAGGCTAATCTTTCCTCAGCCTAAGGGAATTGCTAAGCAATCAGAAGTTTGCTAATGAGCACAAATAGACCATCTATTCTTGAAGATGCGATGAAGAAAAACATCTAAAATAAACTCTGGAGGAGGGAGGAGAGAAGAAATAAGAGATTCACACTTCCCCATTCTCTTCAGATCCAAAATGTTGAGAGAAAAGTGAGAGTACTTGAAAAGTTAAGTTACAGCATGAATGAATTAATTGTTTCAATGAGGGGTGGCTGTTTATTCAATAAAAATATGGCAAAATATAGAAGAGTTCCAAGAAGATAAGAAAGTACTTTATATAAACTTTCCAATAATTTGAAACTTGAAACTGTTTAAGGTGCTATTTTGAAAGTTATAAAGGGAAAAATCTCTTGTTACTATTGAAGAAATTCTAAAATATTATCAAGCCCCAAAAAGAAAAAGTATCTATTTGGTGATAATCAGTGTGAAACTTGATTTATACTCTTCCAAACTTATTTAACAATTCAGTTGATACATTTAAAGTGAAATCTTAAAACGGACTATCAATATTTTGGGGGCAGATATAATATTGTACTGATGGCAGCCATTTATCTAAATCTTGTCTTAAAAATGATAGCTATTTCCCAGCTTTCCAAATCCACAATTATTTAAGGGAAAGAATTCCCGGTGGCTGGCCAGTTGCCTGGTTGAAGAACTAGGATGATGCTACATAAAATAAAGGGCAAACTGAAGGAAACAGGGAGGCTGGGTCCATTTATATCAGTGATATGAGAAAGGGGCACCAGAATTCCATAGGACCAGAGTAGGAGAAAGAGGTCTGAAGAAATGGAATAGTCTTAGAATAAGAGAAAAGCAGACAGGAAAGAATCTCAGAAGTGTTGCCATGAGTTTAAAATTAGGTCCTCTTTCAGGTACTTTGACTTGTATAATAAATGTTGTCATATATTTTCTACATACTCTTGGTTATTCTTTGAATGTAGCAGAATAAACATGCCATGTGGAAGCCTCTCCTATGTTTATGTATATTTATGTAATAGTTCCCATGATGGACACTAGTAATGAAGATCATTGATAATATCATAACCTTTGTAAAAATTTGTCACGAATTACTTAAATACTGAGTGTCCAATAATACTTTGAAAATGATTGTTTTTTTCCTCACTGTCCTCCTGGCCATGAACATTGTTAAATGCAAATGCAGTGAAATGAGTAGGCTTTTGTAATTGTATGTTGAACAATGAGTGAAGGGTAGGAAAGAATTGTTTTTGTATATTTTTCTGTGTTTTGTGTACATGTCTACAACAAATTATATAGCCCAATTTTGGTGTTGAAGAGGCGTGGAAGGAGTAAAAGTTGAGAATATGACTATTATTCTGTTAAGGTATTTTTCGGTTTTCTTAAGGCCTTTGGATTCTGTATTTCTTAGGCACTAAAAATTATGCTACTTGAGCAAGTCTTTGGGAAGGTCTGGGCTTCAGTCCAGGCACCTGCAGGGCTGGCTCATGCAAAACAGAGAAATACAGGCAATTTATCTCTGGCAGTTTCCTTTTCAGCTTCCCTAGTTTCTTGCTGTGCTTCAACCATCAAGGATTATTCTGCCATTTGTAAGTTGTCCTTAGTTCCTATCAGGGGTAAGTGAATATGACCCTGTAGGAATAATTTTTTAAATAGGAGACCCTTAAAAGACTAAAAAGTTTTTACTAAGAAACTTCATTTCCTCTTTCATTCATTCGTTCATCCATCCGTCAATCCATCTGTCCGTCCATCCAATACCTGTATAATGACCAAGTGGTAATGAGTTTATGCTTCTTGAACAGTTAGCACATCCCAGGAACTGTTGTAAGCATTGCATCTGTATTATAAACTAATTTTTACTTTCACGACGACTCTACAAGGCAGGAGCTATTGTCATCATTTTCTAGGTGAGTCAACAGGAGTGAATGTTACATGACTTCCCCAAAGTTCTGCAGTTAGTTAGCAGGTGATAACACTGAACCAGACAGGCTGAATGGGTCCAGGGAACAGTATCATTTTTAATTCTTCGGGTGACTAAATTATGTAGCCAGGACTGAGAAACACTGCTATCAACCAATTGCATCCTACCAATTTCTTTCTTAGAATATGAAGTCAAAGAAGACCATCCACAGAAAAGATGCTTGCCGAACTCCCAGGTTTCTGGCAGAATGAATAATGTGAATAAAATGCATGTTTAGTCCAACAGTCCTTCTTAAGTGGTATATAAATAAATAGTATACAATAATAGATTTTGTATGGTGCAATTGTTTTTATTCAGAAGTGTGTAGATACATAGAAATACAGTATCTTCAAAACAGGAAGTTCCAGGGCTGCCCACTTACTGCTTCCTGTATCAGGCGGCATGAGAGTTACTGAGGATACAAAGATGAGTGAGACACTGCCCTGTAAAGCCATAATTGAGTTCACCTTTATGAGTCCCTGTCTTAATTTTAACACATCATTTCAAAGCCATTTTTGGGGTAAAGGGGAAGGAGTCAGGAGAAGATTAGAAAAATCTCCAATGACATCTTAATTATAAAGGTAGGGGAAGCTTTGTTTTGGAGGGTACTTTAGAACTAAAGTATTTTATGTAATCCTAGCTTTCCTATCTGCTTCTCCAGCTTTTCCAGAAATAATTATTGGTGACCCATGTGCCAGATGCAAAGTTCAGTTTTCAGTTATTTCATATAAATACTTAAAAATACTTAATTTTGAATTTTCACTAAAGGTTTTGCAATCAATATTTCTCAGATTTTTATGAAGCAAATACTAAAATTGCTGCAAACAGATCAATATCCATGAGATCAAGGTTCAAATACACTCAAGTTTATTCCACTATTGAACCTTTCTTCTTCCAGCAAACATTTTTCAGAACACACAAGTAGATGTGTTTGAAAGAGTTTCTGTGGATGGTCTTCTCTGACTTCATATTCTTCCTAAGAAAGAAATTGGTAGGATGCACTTGGTTGATAGCAGTGTTTCTCAGTCCTTGCTATATAATTTAGTCACCTGAAGAATTAAAAATGATACTGTTCCCTGGGCCCATTCAGAGAGTTTCTGATTTAATTGACCTGGGTTAGAGCCCTCGCATCAGACATTTTTACAAACACTACAGGGAATATACATATGTTGAACACTACTGGATTAGAGGGTAAAATGATTTTATTTTCCTCCCCCTATAGCTTTCTTTACTGATCTTCCATTCTTAGAACTTGGTATTAATTAATCAAAACCTATTTTAAAAAATGAATCAAACCCCAAATAAAAATGATTTGTAAGTGATCAGTAATTTTATACTTTGCTCATTTTTTAATATTCAAGGAATAGCTAAATGGCATCATTTAGAATAAAAATCAAATTATAGCACAGCTGTGTTAATTATGAAAACAGATTAAAGCTTTAGTCCTTCTCATTTGTGTTTCTTATTTGGAATCAGGCTTTTATATTTCCTTTTCCTCACACCCCTAGTCCCCTTCCCTCTCTTTCCTTCACTTCCCCTCTCACTCCATTTAACATTTTATTGGGATACAAAAGCTTGACATTACTGTAGTTTCCTCAAGGTCTTTCACAGGTGCCACAAGATACTCTTTGCATTCCTTATGTGTGATAAGGCAAAGTGTAAGGAGTAAGGAAGATTAAAAACAAACTTGAATGATATATACCCCCCACTTTCACATTTAATCTGTGCCTGAAGATATTGTAACCTAAATTACAAAATGTATTATTGTTTCAGGAAAGGCAGCTGTTCAGGTTTACTCTTAGCAAGTTCAAATTGAACTCCATGGACTATGGAACAGGAGAAATTATTTATAATCCATTCAATTGCCAACACTTCCTTTGGGCTGCAAAGAATATATATTTGTATTCCTGTTACACTCTATTGTGCTCTTCTATCTTTCACCATCCCCTAGGACAAGGAGAGGGTTGGAAGAAGAAAAGATGCTTGCTAAACTCCCAGGTTCCTGGCAGAATGAATAATGTGAATAAAATGCATGTTTAGTCCAACAGTCCTTCTTAAGTGGTATATAAATAAATAGTATACAATAATAGATTTTGTGTGGCGCAATTGTTTTTATTCAGAAGTATAGATACATAGAAATACAGTATCTTAAAATCATAGGAAGTTCTTTTATTTATCTCTAGAAACCGTATTAGCACTTACGGAAAAGCAACCAGACTCAGTGTGACTATTATGTAGAGGCCAAATATATGACTTAAACGTGTAATAATTTTCTTCATTACTGCCATGACTACTTTTAAAAAGCAATTTTAATGATTAAATAGTCTGATTATGAACTTTTCCATCTGAGTGACCATGTAGACCTGACTTTATAAAGAAAGTGAAAGTAGGAAACTAGTAAATTGCTCTGCAAAATACCAAGATCCTTGAAAAACTTTCAGCCTCGTTTCTAATGGGGGTCTTCAACTGAAAACTGATATGCATGAAGGTATTAGTTTTACTTTTCTTTTTAAATGTTTAATAATGAAAGTATTGATCTATTTTATAATATCATTTGCTCCTGATGCATTTCGCAATCATCAAACTATAACACTGGAATAGCATGCTTTCCATAAGTGGTTATCACATGACATAGCTAATATTTACCTTTAAAATAACAATTGGCAATTTCTATGATGATGATCCACTGCATTGGATAGCTAATTTTGAGTGGAATCAATAATACAGCAAACTGGTTACTATTTTGGTGGAAAAATTTGCTTTTGTAAGTGATATTTTCAACCTGCCTTCAAAATTGCTGCCAAAGCCATTACTCTTCACCTAATGAGAGACTTTCCTGGACTCTTAATGAATACGGCCATTCTCCAGTGCAGTGTTCAATACTGACTGTGGACCGTGCTGTTTCAGACCTGAATTGAAATTCATCAATGCCTGTCTTGTTGGTGAAATCATTAGGAAGCAATGCATTATTAAAGAGTTTTTCAGACACAGAGGGTTTGGAATTGCTATTGATAACAAATGTTGCTAATGTTTTCCTCCAAAATTGCATGGTGAAAGGCCATGGATCTAAAGCTTCAAGCAGTTTTGAGAGCCTGGAGTGGAATATGTAACTACTTGTGGTAGGTATGAGCTTTGAGTGATAGCTGCTTTTTTTTGTCCGTTAGCTAGAAACATATAGGAGTTCAACCAGCAATGACAGAATCCCCAGGAAAAAATACTGTAATGTTGAATTTCCTTCACACACACAAAAATTTGTAGTGTTAAAGCCTTTTCGCTTAGATGAGCTGTTCTCCAGTGTTTATTGAAGAGTAGTAGGTCCAAAGGTGAACAGATAAATGGAGCTCTTCAGTTGCTGAGTTTGAAGTCTGTTGATTTTATGAGTACCAATAAGGAAAGACAGCATAGCTATAAAAAAGCACAAAGAACTTCAAATGTTATGTTCTATTGTCCAAGACCTGCAATTACTCTACTCCTTGTATTGTCTCTGGATTTTGCACATTTGACCTGATCTTTTCAAAGTTTCTGATTTGGCAATATAATCACCATTTTCATTATCATAGATTTTAGAAATTTATTTTTATATTGAATTTTACTGTGAGAGTGAAGGATTTTATTCAATCACTTAGCTACATTCTGCACTGATATTTGTAGTTAAAATGGCTTTTACCATTCCTAACCACACCTAGCCTGAAAATGATTGTCAGTTAGCTGACTTGGGAGCAGTGAGCACAAACTAGATTTTCTTTATTTATGAGTTGCTTTTTTTAATTTTTAAAAAATTTTAGGTTCAGGGACACAAGTACTGTTTTGTTACATAGGTAAACTTGTGTCATAGGGGCTTGCTGTACAGATTATTTCATCACCCAGGTATTAAACCTAGTACCCATTAGTTATTTTTCCTGATCCTCTCCCTCCTCCATCCTCCACCCTCCACCCTTTTAGAGGCCCCAAAGTGTGTTGTTCCCCTCTATGTGTCCATATGTTCTCATCATTTAGCTCCCACTTATAAGTGAGTACATGTAGTATTTGGTTTTCTGTTCCTGTGTTAGTTTGCTGAGGATAACGGTGTCCCCCCTCCATCCATGTCCCTATAGAGGACATGATCTCTTTTTTATGGCTGCATAGTATTCCATGGTGTATATGTATCACATTTTCTTTATCCAGTCTATCATTGATGGACATTTAGGTTGTTTCATGTCTTTGCTATTGTGAAGGCTTCAATGAACATACATGTGCATGTATCTTTTTTTTTTTTTTTTTTTTTTTTTTGAGACAAAGTCTCGCGCTGTCGCCCAGGCTGGAGTGCAGTGGCGCAATCTCTGCTCACTGCAAGCTCCGCCTCCCGGGTTCACGCCATTCTCCTGCCTCAGCCTCTCTGAGTAGCTGGGACTACAGGCGCCCGCCACTACGCCCGGCTAATTTTTTTTGTATTTTTAGTAGAGACGGGGTTTCACCGTGGTCTCGATCTCCTGACCTCGTGATCCGCCCGCCTCGGCCTCTCAAAGTGCTGGGATTACAAGCGTGAGCCACCGCGCCCGGCCCGCATGTGTCTTTTATAACAGAGTGATTTATATTCTTTTGGGTATATATTCAGAGAAAGGACCTTTCAACAAAAAAGTTTATTAATTACTAAAGTTCCTTTGAGTTAATTTGAAATTCATTTGTTGGAACTCATTAGGATTTTAGCAAGCTCAATGTTTGCTTGGAGGAATCTAATGGAAGGATATATTGAGATTCTGCGTCATGTCTAGACATAAATTAGAAAGCTACAGGTGGGGTGAAATGAGAAGTTGGTAGCATAGTGGCAATTTGTTGAATATATGAGCCTGTCTATGATTCAGATGATTTAGATGTTTTCAGTCTCATACTACTTTAAAAGTAGAATTAGAATAGAAACTGACATTGTTTTTAACATTCATATATGCCAGGTTCTTTTTAAGTACTTTACATGTATTAACTAATTTAGTCCTTTGAAGAATCTCATGAGGTGGGTATAATTACTGCATTCTTTTAAATAAAGGGATTGGGGCATAATGAGAATAAGGAACTTGTCAGGACTTGAAGCCAAGCAGTTGGGCTCCAGAGCCCTCACTCTTTTTTTTTTTTTTTTTTTTTTTTAAAGACAGGATCACACTGTGTCACCCAGGCTACAGTGCAGTGGTGCAATCTCAGCTCACTGTAGCCTCTGCCTCCCAGGTTCAAGTAATTCTCGTACCTCAGCCTCTGGAGTAGCTGGTATTACAGGCATGTGCCACCATGCCCAGCTAATTTTTATATTTTTAGTAAAAACGAGGTTTCACCATGTTGGCCAGGCTGGTCTTGAACTCCTGACCTTAAGTGATTCACCTGCCTTGGCCTCCCAAAGTGCTGGACTTGTAGGTATGAGCCACCGCACCTGGCCCAGGGCCCTCCCTCTTAAACCTATCATCTACAGGGCTATCTAGGTTTGGGAGAGACATAAGAAATATAGTATGAATGAGAAAATGATATTTGAATATCTTATATGAATTAAAATGATATTTAGATAATTTGAAACAACTACAAGCTCACATAACTAGTTTGTGGCAAAATAGAGACTAGAATTCAGGTCTCCTAACGTGTCAATGTGAGACTGGGGACAGAGGCTGGGAATGTGGCTCTAGTGTGTGGCTGTGTTGGCATGAAGCCTTGCTGAAGGTCTAAAAGACCTTAGAACCATGCCCACCTCTGCCACTTTCTAGCTCGGTGAACCAGGATAGCTTAGGCTCCCTGGGATTTGATGAACTTGTCCTAGAACAAAAAGGTCAAACAAAATGATCTCTAAGGCTTTTTCCTTCTAAAATTCAGTGATACAAATTTAGTCCCTGCCCCTCCCCACCAGCACACACACACACAGGTTTAGTATCCCTAATCTGACAATCTGAAATCCTCCCAAATCCAAAACTTTTGGAGTACTGACATGACACCACAAGTAGAAAATTTCGCAGCTGACCTCATGTGACGGGCTGCAGTCAAAATGCTGTAAAAACTTTGTTTCATGCACAAAATTATAAATATTCTATAAAATCACCTTCAGGCTATGTGTATGAGGTGTATATGAGTCAAATGAACTTTGTGTTTAGACTTGGGTCACATCCACAAGGTACCTAATTATGTATAGGCAAATATTCCCAAATCTGAAACACTTCTGGTCCTAAGCATTTTGAATAACGGATTTTCAATTTGTGTATCTCTCTGTGTGTGTGTGTGTGTGTGTGTGTGTGTGTGTGTGTGTGTGTGTGTATTTTGGAACTACCTCCCTTAAGGTTTTACCTGTCATGAGTCATTCATGTAAAAGAGAAACAAGTTTTCTATTGGTGGGAAATTTTTTTTTAAGAAATAAAGAGCAGTTCAGTGGTAGGTAGACATTTGGACCATCAAAGTTTTATTCTCAGTTAATATACTACATCAAAGTTTGATTTAACAAAGGCAAATTATAAATCATCAATAGGACAAAATAGCATTAACTTATTTTTAAAACTTTAAAAGTGAGATTTTTATATGTTACCTTAGTATTTGTATAATATAGCAAATACCCATAGGTTAATATAAAAACACTCTGTTTATTCTTCTTTCTTCAAAGCACCTCCCAGTACCTGAAAAAGTGTAGCGTATTTAGGTATGTACTGTTTACTGTCTGCTCCCTACTAGTGTAAGTTCCCAGAAGGTGTGACTTGTTTTGATCCTATTG
Source organism: Nomascus leucogenys (assembly GCF_006542625.1). NCBI lineage: Eukaryota > Metazoa > Chordata > Mammalia > Primates > Hylobatidae > Nomascus > Nomascus leucogenys. Next base: position 22,064,795 of record NC_044389.1, on the reverse strand, counting down.
TATGTCTATCATCAAGAGCACAGGTCAGGAAACTTTTTCTGTAAAAGGCCAGATACTATTGTAGGCTTGGCAGGTCATACTGTCTTTGCTGCAGCAACTCAACTCTGTTGTAGCATGAGTGTAGACACAGAAAACCCAAGCACTTAGTTGTGGCTGTGTCCCCAAAATTTTATTTACGAAGGCAGATGTTGGTCTGGATTTGGCCTGCAGGTCATAGTTTGCTAACCCCTGATCTGGAGAAGGTCCTCTCCTATAGTGGAAACTCAATAGCTGTTTATTAAGTTAATGAGCTAAAACAGTAATTATTATTCATATAAGAAATGTTTAAAACATTTTATTGCTTTTCCGTGCATCGTTAGCCCACTCTGGACAAAAGTCCCTGCTTGGAAGACATATTACTCTCTGATCCATTCTTTTCTGTAAGATTTCATTTATCTAACATTTGGCCATGTGGCACCAGCTTCCTAAGTTTGGATCAACTTCCTATTTGCCTTCAACAAGTGTCCTTTCTCTTGTTTTTCTTTCTCTTGTTTCCTTGTCCTATCTTAAAACCTATCTTTTTATCAACAGTCTTTTACTGATTTTTTTTCCTCTGACATTTCCACTTTCTAAGCTTGTACTGTCACCCCAAGAATCATGTTCTTGGCTTAAATGATTTCTTTAGCATAGAATTTTGAGCTTTGGAACTATCATATATAACCCTGTGATTCAAATAAATTCAGAGAAACCCTTCAAGATTTTGATTTAGGCTTTATTTTACTTTTAAAAGCCTTGTTAAAATTACAAATTTCTGTTTAGGAAGTAGGAAGAAAAAAGAAATTAAGGATATAGTTTAAAGTTGATAGCTCCTTTAGGAACCTTTAGACTTTTTTTAAATTTAATAAATTGAGCAGAGAATAAGAGAATCTAGAAATCTAAGGATTTTCTATAATGCTTTTTAGTCCAGATTTTCAGTTTTTTAAAAGAGATTTTTATTTGGCCAGAGTAGAAAATAAAATTTAAATACCATGCTGTGTCTGATTCGATTTTCTTCTACTTAGCAAGCTAATAAGTTCACCTGTTACTATTTCATGGATGCTGGCAGAAAATAGAATACTCCTAGATTAGAGACAAAGGACTTTATGGACAAATGGGCATGGCTGTGTTCCAATAAAACTTTATTTATATAAACATGCAGCTGACCGATAGGCCATGGTTTGCACATCCTTTTTGCTGCCAACAATTAGAAAGATGGACAATGGCAACTTTTTCAGGCATGTAAGAATATTGAAATCCACATGGCACTGGTAGGAGTTGATTGTGGCAGCCACATACTACCTTGTTATATTTAGCATTATGTCATATTAAGTATCCTTCAACACAAACTTCTACTTCTGAATATATGTCCCACAGACATTCTTTAACAGATTCATGGGACGCATATCTGAGGCTGTTCATTGCAGCATTGTTTGTGGTGGGGAGAACTGAAGGCAATCAGTTACCAGGGGAGTGGATGCTAAAATGTGGTGGATTTACTAAATGGAGAATCAAGCAGAACTTCTGTGCAATGGGCTAGATGAACAGACAGTTATACGGATGGAGCTTAACAGTTCTGAGTAAATGGTGAAAAACAGAAGAAAATAGAAAATTAACTCCCATTTATAAAAATTAAAATGTACGTACACTGCGCAAAACTACAGTCTTTCAGGAACACATGCAAACAAATGTATACATGTAAACGCATTAGAAAATGTCCATGGAAGAAATTGGGAAATGGCGATTACAAGAAACAAAATGTGAGATAGGACTTTGGGAGACCCATGATGACAGGGTGTTAGGGACTCAGGAGAATGAGACACTCAACCCTGTAATGGAGAGAAAAGGAATAGGAAATGGAAGAAGAGGCAAATCTTCTAAGGAAGTGCCACCAAAAGAAGGCTACTTCAACATTCTGTGAGCGGTGAGCAGCCAAGCTCCCCAGAAGCTCCTTCCCTGGTGAAGGGCTAGGCCCACATTCCTTTTCCAGGATCTTTCCTGTGTGAATTGATGCCATAGGACATCCTCCCTGGCTCCATTCTGGTTCGTGGGTCCAAACCCCACCCTTAACAACTATCTCCATTTTGCTTACCTGGGTCTAAGACCCTTTGTTTCAGGACCTGTTTTTGACTGTTTGCTCATGGCACCTTTAGATTTGACATTTCCAGCTGGGCGCGGTGGCTCACACCTGTAATCCCAGCACTTTGGGAGGCTGAGGCAGGCAGATCAGGAGGTCAGGAGATCGAGATGATCCTGGCCAACATGGTGAAACCCCATCTGTACTAAAAATTCAAAATTAGCTGGATGTGGTGGCACACGCCTCTACTCCCAGCTACTTGGGAGGCTGAGGCAGGAGAATCGCTTGAACGTGGGAGGCGGAGGTTGCAGTGAGCCGAGATTGTGCCACTGCACTCCAGCCTAACGACAGAGCAAAAAAAAAATTTAAAAAATATATTTGATATTTTCATTTTTTGCCTTCACTTGGAATTGTGTGTTTAGTCCTGACTTAATCTATTCCATAGTGGTTGGTCACAATCCTACCTCAACCATAGTGCCTCAAACTAGACCCATGGTAAGGTAGATGGGAAACTCAGAGTTCTGATAAAAAAGAAAAAATTTCCTTGTATTAATGCAAGCTATAAAGAGCTGTCCTAGGCATCCTCTCTACGCCAATCTGTAAGAGAGTCCACTTCTCTAAAATAAGCAAATGAATAAAGTACACAAGATTAGAAATCCTTAGAATTTTTACTTTAAAATTTAAACCCTTACCACAGATAAACTTCTCTAACTGAATAGTTGAAATTTTTTGTGTAAAATTCATTGTAGTTTTGGGGTATGAATAGCCTCATCTTTGCCAATCTATATGCTTTCTATTCAAAGCCCTAATTTTTATAGGTAGACAGAGAACTGGGCAAAATAATTTTCCTAATCATTTTGGAGGCTATAGAATAGTACAGAGAGTGGTATCTCTGAAATGATTTGAGTATTACCCTGTTTCAAAGAAGATAAGATTTGGGGACTTTCTTCAGCCACCTGCTTGGATACTTTACCCCACAACAAAACAGCCTAATATTTGGTGGTACAAATTTACAGAGAAAAATGCATGTTGCTTTCTTTAATGTAGGATCTTCATTTTGATAAACAGACTTGGTGCAATATAGTTTTTAAATAATAGTTTGTCTAATAAGAATCTGATTTTGTTAAAAAATAGATCCATGTTGAATTTCCCACATATTAAAAAAGCAAGGTAGACATTTTTCTCAAATGCATTCCACACACGATACACTTTGTAGGTACTTATAAATCCTTTATCTTAGAGAGTATTTCTTCTCAAGTTTGCTCATTGTTGGAATGACTCCCTGTGTAATTTCCACTTACATTTATATTTTGTTGGCTATAACAATATGTGTTCCATTCAATAAAAAAGTGAAGACCATCTAGAGATGACTCATAATCTTATAGAGGTGGTTTAGTCATAGCTTTTCTAATTCTGTTCAACCACTGGAGCTATTAGCTGTATTTCCTTCTCCCAGTTCCAAACCAAAAACACCCTACTGCCTTAGCATCTGCCAGCATCACCAGGCATCTGGACCAGTGGTAATGGTGTAGCCAGAAGTCACACAGAGTTGTCCAGGTCACTTCCTTGGGCAATCTTATCCTGACCTTGGCACTCAGATCTGTTGGGTGTTGTCCAATAAAAGTTTCCTCTTTTAGTGAGAATTCACTAAGAGTGTCAAAACTTCTTTGCTTTTTGTGGGTATTCTTGGCAGGCAACCCTCTTTCCTCATTTCTACTTGATTTTTCTCAACCTCCTGATTGTGTCAGCAATTGTTGACTTTTTGGTGAGTGTTAGTACCAATTTGACTTCTCTGGATGAAATAGCTGGATACTGATTCTTATTTTACTTTCTGTTATAAAGGTAACTATTTGTCTTCTTGGTGACAAAAGTGATCTGGCTGCCTGCAATGTCATTTTACTTAAGCTGTGCAGAGTGGGTGAACATGATGCAAAAGCATGGTTGTGTTAGGGGGACAGTTCTTGGTCTGCAATCAGTGTATTTTCAAAAGGTTTTTAAAAATTAATTTACAATTTGGGGAAGAAGAAAATGCACTTGACACCTGGGCCTCTAGGAGAATATATTTTATAAAAATAAGTAAATATATATCTTGAGTAATATAAATGCCTTGGCTCTAGTAAATCAGGCGAAAATACTGACTCTTGGATTTATGATGTCTTAGGAGGAGGATTTTTTTAAAAAGAGGATTTTCCTCATTCCAGTCTTTCAAAAGCATAATCCTCTAGATTTAAAGAGATTCACTGCTGTTGGAAAGGGGGTCTGAGCTGTTAAAGGTCTCTTGGGCAGCCAGTATGCTGAAGCCTCTGAGTAGGTATGTGAATCAGCAAGATATGTTTTTCCTTTTAGTTTCAGTGCAGTGGGTAAAGCCTGACAAATAAATCCAACGGGAGTAGGAGATTGGAGATGAACAGTATTTTAGTGAAAAAACTACGAACAAGAGCTGTTAGCTTATTTTTTTGCCACATAAAGTGCAGAACCAAGTACAGTGCTAAGTAAGTATCCTTAAGGCACTTAAATGGTTGATGACTGACTTGCTAGAAAACCATATTCACTCACTTTGGGTGGCCTCTTTTGACTGGGGATCCTTACAATGTTAGCTGTTTAGCCTTGTGTAGCTGTATACTTCTAGCAAGATCACACATGAAACTCATGCTGTAACTCAGATGAGCAGAAGATATATGATGGGTTCTATCTATAAACAATCTGATTTTAAAGATGAATTTCAGCAGTTGATTTGGATAAATGTCCAGTCTTTCTTAGAGAAGAATGCTCATTAGAGTTTCAATCAGGACCTAGGAAGGGAGGAATATGGCCTATGCAATCTCATGATGAGGCAGAAGAACTGAAGTCCATGGATAAAATGCCCTTAGAGTGTCCTCTGGTATCGACGCAATACCTCTATCCACTTTTCCATACGGGCATTTGTAGATGAAACCTGTGGATGATGTAACCACTGATCTGGTCTCTTTCAAATTTGCTTCTGCTGACTACAGGTCCTGAATGTCTGATGCATCCTGTAGCCCACTGGTCCTTCTTCCCTTATCGATCCCTCCTGCAGTGGGCCTTTTTGATGTGCTACTCTTTTTCAGCTCAGAATCCACAACATAAAGGACAGCTGAAGAAAGTGATTCTCAGTGTTTCCAATTGTCTGACCCCATAGCCCTACCAGATTTACTATGACGTGTCTTGCTCGAGGGAGGAAAGGGAAGCCCTGCCCTGCGTCATACCCTCCTTTTGTTACTGAGAGCTGTGACCGCTGACTTTACTTTCCTCCCTCTTCTTTCTCTCTTCTCCAGCTCAAAATGCCTAGGGTCTGGATTAGAATGACCAGCCATGCTGGTTTGCTTAGGACTAAGGTGGTTTTGCTGGATGTAGGACTTTGATTTTCAAAATCTAGAAAGTCTAGGCAAACTGAAAATAATTGGTCACCCTCTTTCTCAATTCCAGCCTATAGAGTGATTCTCAATAGTAAATAGGGATATTTACACACAGAACTCTATGGTCTAAATTCTTTTGATCTTGTTAATGATATTCTGATGAGGGAGCACATCTTTTTGCAAGATTTGCTTCAAAATGCTATTTATAAACATTAGAATCTCACTCTTCTAGAACTCTGTCCCCATACCAGAAGAAGAAAATCTTGAGCCAGCTCTAGAATATATTATACATTTAGGAAAAATAAAGAGAAAATGTGAAAACTATCATTATTATATGAAAAACTCTCCTTTTAAGAATAGAATAAGCTTATCCCATTTAACTGAAAGTGATTTTCACAGTGAATTTCTGACAGCTAAGTTTTAGTGAGCTGTTTCAGGGTTTTGATTCAGCTTTCACTAAGCAATATGTGCATATTTCTTATATATATTCATATAGATGTATAGATATCTACATGTATACGTGTATATGAATAAAAACCATTATTGAAAGTCAACACATGGCTGGGCATGATTGCTCATGCCTGTAATCCTAGCACTTTGGGAGGCCGAGGCAGGTGGATTGCCTGAGCTCAGGAGTTCAAGACCAGCCTGGGCAACAGGGTGAAACCCCATCTCTACTAAAATACAAAAATAAAAAAAGCCAGGCGTGGTGGCGGGCACCTGTAGTCCCAGCTACTCGGGAGGCTGAGGCAGGAGAATCGCTTGAACCCGAGAGGTGGAGGTTGCAATGAGCCAAGATCGCACCACTGCACTCTATAGCCTGAGTGACAGAGTGAGACTCCAGCTCAAATAAAAAAAAAAGTCAACACTCACTTTTAAAATAATATATTCCTTAAAATACTGCCAAATGAGACAAAGTAACCTTTCCAGAATAATACATTTTTTGGATTAGTATTTTATGCATATTAATTTCTCTTGCCAGAACTTGCAACAAATTTCCTGTCATCTCAGTCATAACTCTTCACATTTTAAATTACCGCAAGTGAATAGAGACCTTTTTATTTCTGGTTTATTGTTTTATCTCTTACACCTAGCATGACTCCAGGTCCATGGGAATACTTAATAAACACTTTTTGAATGAGTGACTAAATTCTGAGGTTGCAATGTTTTGTCATTTGTAACTATTTACCTGCAAAAATCAAAATTTTTCTATGCATGCAAAGCCAAAAACTGAAGCAAATGGAAAATGAGGATGATATTAATACTGTAATGTTTGTAATGGCTCTTTGAAGAATTATTTCTATTTTGTTAACTTTTGTTTTCTCAACACAAGAATAGTTTCCATCACTTAGCAAGGGTTCAATAAATATTTTTTGAACTAGTGAAACTGGTGTCCACTGATTGCAAATATTTGTAGTCATCTGTGATGAGTAACGGGACCCATAGATGTACATTTCCTAAGTCCTGGAAGCTGTGACAGTTGTCTTACATGGCAGGGGGAAGTAAGATTGCAGATGGAAATAAGGTTGCTAATAAGATGACCTTGAAATAATTTTTTCTAGATTATCCAGGTGGGCCCAATGTAATAAGAAATGTCCTTAAATGTGGAAAAGGAAGGCAGAAGAATCAGTGATAGAGTGATAGGATGTGAGAAAGATTTGACTAGCATAGCTGGCTTTGAAAAGGGAGGGACAGGGCACAACCCGAGGAATGCAGGCTGATGGAAAAGACAAGAAAGGAATTCTTGCATAGAGCCTGTAGAAGGAAAGCAGCCCCGTGGCACTTTGATTTTAGCCTGGTAAGGCATGCTTTGGACTTAGGACCTCCAGAACTGTAATATAATAAATCTGTGTTGTTTACAGACATGAAGTTTGCAGTTAATTTGTTACAGCAGCAGTGGGACAGGGATATATTATCAAAATAGTAATATATCATTGTTCTCATTTTCTTTGTAATAAGTAAATATTTTAAGTTAGAACTTACAAAGACACTACTTGCACAATACCACTCAGTTTTTATTTTGTGTCCCTCACTAGATTGTAATAAAAGGGTTCTGCTTTTTGCGGTAAAAATGATAATTTTTATATAAAAAAGGCACAATAGAACTAGCTGTTAAAGTTTTAAAATGTTTTCTCCTACTTAGATTCACTAAACATCTTGAGTATCTTAAAAATAACTTCTATAAATTTTTTTTTTTTTTTTTTTTTTTTTTTTTTTTGAGACAGAGACTGTCTCTGTTACCCAGGCTAGAGTGCAGTGGCATGATCTCGGCTCACTGAAACCTCTGCCTCCCAGGTTCACATGATTCTCCTGCCTCAGCCTCCCAAGCAGCTGGGACTACAGGCATGTGCCACAACACCCAGCAATTTTTTTTTTCTTTTTTCTTTTTTTAGTAGAGATGGGGTTTTACCATGTTGCCCAGGTTGGTCGCAAACTCCTGAGCTCAGGCAATCCTCAGCCTCCCAAAGTGCTAGGATTACAGGCAGGAGCCGCTGCGCCCAGCCTAAAATATTTTTTTAATTACAAAAGTAATTACCAAAGTAATGTTCACTGTCGAATATTTGGTGAAGCAAAAAAAAAGACCCTCTAACTCTAGTATCTCTCTCATCCAGATATAACCACTGTTAATATTTTTGTGCATATCCATCTAGCTGTTTTGAAATGTTTATATCTGTAAATTTTTTTTTGCAAAATTGCTATCTTACATATGACTTTAGTCAATTTTTCTTAACATTTCATACTTTTCCATATTATTAAATTTTTTTTATGATATAGTTTTAACACTTGGATAGTATTTCATTACATAAAAGTTACATGATCTACATCTGTAATATTTAGGTGGTTTTGTGAAAATTTTTAGCTTTTATGTGCTTATTGTATAAGCATTCAGATAAATAAAGGAATTCTTATATTGTCTAACCAGAAATAATTACTGTTATCACTCCTTTTATATTCACAAAAATTAAGTGTGTGAATATCTACATTTCTGTTGTCTCAGAATATATAGTTCCTGGCGGCCAGGCGTGGTGGCTTACGCCTGTAATCCCAGCACTTTAGGAGGCCGAGGTGGGTGGATCACGAGGCCAGGAGTTTGAGACCAGCCTGGCCAATATGGTGCAACCCTGTCTCTACGAAAAATATAAAAATTAGCCGGGCATGGTGGTGCACTCCTGTAATCCCAGCTAGTCAGGAGGCTGAGGCAGGAGAATCGCTGGATCCTGGGAGGCAGAGGTTGCAGTGAGCAGAGAGGGCAACTCTGCACTCCAGCCTGGGTGACAGAGCAAGACTCTGTCTCCAAAAAAAAAAAAAAAAAAAAAAAAAAAAGTGTATATTTATGTATATATATTTTTATATATACATATATATTTATAGTTCCTGGCATTTTTAATGACTAGTATTTTATCTTATTAATTTATTGTATCTTAATCCAAAATACTGTTAGCTGTTTAGTTTGTTGGCAGTTTTTTTCTTTTTAGAAACAATACTTATTTTACAAACAAATCTTATTCACATTTAAATTGCTTTCTTGTGATAACTTTAGAAAAGTGAAATTTACATGTAAAGAGGATGTTTAAATTTCAAGGCCTTGGATTGGCATTTAGGAAATGATCCTCAGTAACCTGAACAGATTTTCATTCTGATTAGGAATAAACATATAGATTAATTACCACCTGTCGATGAAATTCAAATCTAATTGTTTTGATTTGCTTCTCCATAAATGTATTATTAAGGTTTGGTTTTTCTTTTTTTTTTTTTTCCACAAACTGACTTCCTATATGCTTTGTCCATTTTATGCTGGGATAGGCGGCAGTTTAGTAATCGATGGCAGCTTTTTACAGACTAGATTGATTTTTTTCATAAATTTACATTTCATCTCTCAATTTTATAATTTTTATTGGAAAGTGAAGCCTTTACATCTTATGTAGCCAAATCTATAAATCTTATTTTTAAAGATTCTTCCTTGGTTAACTTATGCAGAACGAAAGTTTTTGTTCAATACAATGTAAATATTCACAAGTTTTGTTTTTTTGTTTTTTTTTTTTTTTTTTTTTTGAGACGGAGTCTGGCTGTGTCACTGTGTCACCCAAGCTGGAGTGCAGAGGCACAATCTTGGCTCACTGCAAACTCCGCCTCCCTGGTTCACACCATTCTCCTGCCTCAGCCTCCCGAGTAGCTGGGACTACAGGTGCCTGCCACAACGCCTGGCTAATTTTGTTTTGTATTTTTAGTAGAGACGGGGTTTCACTGTGTTAGCCAGGATGGTCTCGATCTCCTGACCTCATGATCTGCCTGCCTCGGCCTCCCAAAGTGCTGGGATTACAGATGTGAGCCACTGCGCCCGGCCTATTCACTAGTTTTTATTGCTAGTGTTTTTGTTTAATTCAACTCATTAACCCAATGTTTTTGTTGTATATGGACTTGTTGAAGGTCTAGCTTATTTTCCCCACATGATTAACTAATTGCCCACTTATTAATTTATCTGCTCAGATTTGTAATGTCACTTTATACTGTAGTGTCACATAATTTCTCATAAATACTAGGGTCTGAAGGGCTCTTTATTCTGTTTTGTTGGCTTAGCTCTTTCCTTGAGCTAGTATTTTATTGTACCCATAAATAATATTTTGAAAATGTTGATAGGCCCTTAAGAAGAACTATATTCAGTGCTTGGAGGACTTAAAATTAGAAATATTAAAGTTTAGTATACATTAAATCATCCTTATTAGTTGTAGTTTTCTAATCCTCTCCGTCTTATTTTTCGCCACTTGGTGTTTGCCTGAGGATGATGTGTCTCATATTCCTGTGTTTCTATCAGCTTTTTAAATGCATTTGCTTTTCATACATTAATGCCATGTTATCTGATATATAGACATTCAGGACATATCATTTTTATAGATTGTACTTTTGTTAATATAAAACAATCCTCTTTATGCCATAATATCTGTGACTTTAATTCAACTTCTTCTGATATGGATATTGTCATACTCTTTATCGTTCTGATATATCTTTGACTTTCCTCTCACTTTTCATTTTCTTTGTATTTTGTCTAAATTGTTTCTTGTAAGTAGTACAGTTTATTTTTTACCCAGTCATCAAATTTGTCTTCTAAAAAGAGAATCTAATTCTTGTGCATGTATAATCCAAAGTAATGTATTTGTCTTTTCTACTTCACTTTATACTCTGAAAATAATTAGTAGCACTTTTTTTGGTCTTTTGTCAAATAGACTGCACTTTCTTGTCAGTCAGTAAGACTACAAGAGAGCACAGTAGCATATTACAACACAAACAGCAAATAAACAGGAGCTCTCACAAGTTAGGTCATAATATGTTCTGGGCCGAAACCTCATTTATGAGCCTATTTGTTAAAAAGCTGGACCTTTGACAAACTGAACACCTAGGTGTTGGTGTGAATTATTTTTCATATCTTTTATTCTATTCCAGTGTCATAGGTATTCATCTAGTGCATCTCTACTGGATTGAGGTACAATCTTTCCTTGCCTCCCTGCCCTTTTCCTGGTATTTACCAATTCAGCACACATGAAACTAGAATTTACAAGGTGCATTTTTGCCAGTGTTCTTCCTAGGTGGAGTCTTGCTACTTTAGAAACACTTTATCCCAGGGTGCATCAGACCACTGTTCATGCCTAATATGTCCAGATACTTCCTAATACTTCGATTTCTCGAAGGTATACCTATGAATTTTAAGAAAAGTACTGGCTCCACCCTTTGGCTGACACATGTCTCGTGTCATGTGAATATACCTCAGTATACAGACTCAGTATTAAACTCAGCTCTGAGGTTGGAAGGAGAGAGAGAGAATATGTGTGTGTGTGTGTGTGTGTGTGTGTAGCTACTAGCTGTGATTCTCATTACAGCTTCCAAAATCTCGTAATTAGTAGACAATCTTTGAAGATTCCAGCAACGGGTGTGCTCTCATTCTATTACTCCTTGCCCCATTATTTAGTGCACTTAAGAAAATATTTTTCTGAATCTCTAAAGGTGTTTTACTGAATAATTCCTAACCAAGGTTCATTTTAGTCTGGGTCTTGGCTTTCTCACTTCGTCGTTATTTCTGGATGACTGGAAGAGCTGTCTTTCCATATTTTCTTCTCCTCCCAGCCCAGTCTGCCTTACACACAGCTGTCAAGATAATGTTCCTAAAGTTTCTAATGGTTTTTATTCAGTGTATCCACTCCAGCTTAGCACAGAAGTCTGCCACCATTTGGTTTCAGCCTTTTTACTTGATCCTTCTCTACTGTAACCAGACTGACCTACTTGCTGTGTTCTAAATATTCTTGTTTTTCTACCTCTATGATTTCAGTTGTTGTCTTTTTTGAGACAGAGTTTTGCTCTTGTCGCCCAGGCTGGAGTGCGATGGCATGATCTCAGCTCACTGCAACCTCCGCCTCCTGGGTGCAAGCAATTCTCTTGCCTCAGCCTCGCAAGTAGCTGGGATTACAGACATGTGCCACCACGCCCAGCTAATTTTGTATTTTTGGTAGAGACGGGTTTTCTCCTTGTTGGTTAGGCTGGTCTTGAACTCCTGACCTCTGGTGATCTGCCTGCTTTGGCCTCCCAAAGTGCTGGGATTACAGATGTTGTCCTCTTTACCTCGAGTATAAGTTCCTTCTTTCTCCTTCGCCTTTGCGGACTATTAACATGTCTATCTAGACTTTGAGGCTGGTCTCTGCAGAGCCTACTTCAGGAAATGTTCTGACTTTCCTGCACGTGATCCTGCTCTCCTTTGCTGTTCGGCAGCCCTCTGTTCTTGTGTGATTCCTGTCTTTCTCCACCTAACATTAGCATCACTTGGTTACTAATCTATTCCCACTTACGGTCTCTATTTTCTGCCCTAGCTCCTGGTACCATTTTACAAATAAGTTACCATTTAGCAGAAATTGGGACATTTGAAAAGTTTTCCCAACTATGAACATTAGTTGCCATGTGATTTTGATAGTCATTTAGCAACTCTGTGCTTCTGCACAATGCCATGTAAAATGGAAAGTGAGACGGAGCTCGTCAATCTACTTCCAAAGGGTGTGATTTTTGCTCTTTGACAGACTTTCATCAAAATGTTAAAATACATTTTCCCTCTTCTACTTTATTAGCTACTGTCTGGTAACCTTTCTGCTTCTTACTAGAGTGGATTTTCCAGAATTTTTCCATTTTCCCATCATTTCATTTTTCCTGTCTGTCCTCTTTAGAAATAGTAGCGTCACTGCAACATAAGAACTTTTGTAAACCTCTTTTTTAGAACTGTGATCCAGTAAAGCTCACAGGTTCTCAAAGATCTTATCATAACCATCGAAGAAATGAATAGTCTAGTCATTAAATTTGAAACTTGACTTTTATGTGAAAAGTCAAATAATTTGCATAAGTAATAGCATTAGAAATAATCTTTTCCTGACTTCATGTAAGTGGAAACATTGGAGTCAAGATGTTACAAAAGGTTATCTCCAGTTCCAGGAAGATGACCCCATACTCATGGGTCACCTACTTCCACTCCTGTAGCCCATGATAAAGTGAGTCTCCATGTTTGATAGAGTTTGAATGACTTGATACTTTCTCTTTTATACTTCCTCCACTTAGGCTCCAAGGAGACACATTTTTTCACAATTTTTTTCCCCCTGTTTGGAAACTTCTGTATGCTTTTTACCTTCCCTTAGTGTGTAAGTTACTTCCCTTTTCCTCTCTAGGTGCAGCCAAAGACTCTTTACAGCATTTTTAGTTCTCAATCCTATTTTCCAATTAAAAAATGATGCAGCAAATGTTCTGATGTATAAACCCTATTGTTTTTCCTTTGGTAACATTCCAACCTTCCTGCAGGTTTCAGAGCTTCCTGTCATCTTAAGGTTTGGGTGTTGGCTATGTGTGTATTTTATCAAAATTCGAACTGGTATCTGTTTAATTTGTAAATGGTGACTTGATAGTAATCATAAATGCTAATATTAACAATTATTTTCTTTGTATGGTTATCGATGAAGGAAGATTTGATTTCAATGTGTATTACTTTAGAAGACTTGATAAATGGTTTCTGATTAAATGTTCTCTCTTCAATGAATGTATTCCCTGTGAAGGGAAGTGAAAATTGAGAAAGGACAGCAATGTTTGCTGTGACAGGTAAGATTTGTTTTAAGTGCTTCCTACGTGTTATCTTAGTTGGTGCCATATGGCATTTTTAAGATAAGATGGAAAGAAAGGAGTTGGGAAATTCTTTTTATAACTACTTCTAGCTGAGTTTTATGAAAATATATTTCTAGCTGAGTTTTATAAAAATATAAAAAGGTAAAACTATAGTGAGTCTGTAATTGCATCAAATAAAATTATTTTTCTTATTCTGGTTTCTATACTTATATAGAATGACAAGACACATTTCTTTTAGAAACAGTTTCAAAAATTTTTCCAAATTAGCTATTTCACTTTGTTCATCAATATTACATAATAATTTGAGATTAGGGAAGTGAACCTTCACTCACTTTATGTACAGAATAACTCTTCTTTGTTCTAATAGTTGTTTGCCCTTTCTGCTTATGTGAAGATATGAGAATTGAGAAACTGAGACCAAAAACCTGTCTGCCTTGAGACTCAACCCTTTGTTTTAACGTTTCTCAGTGTATGGAGACAACTCACATTAGAATCATCTGTGGCATTTGTTGTATGCTTGGGTGGTTGCTGAGATACACTAAACCACAGTCTCTTGGGGTAGTGATCAGGAATCTGACTCAAAATAAGAAAGCAGATTGTAAAACCAGAAGCACCACAGGTTTAGTTTCATTTTAAAAAGGAAATTTCTATGTTCTATTTTCCCCTATGACTAAGGGCACAGGAGGAATTCAGTCTAGATGTGTCTGGAAATTGTGGTAGGATATATTCAAACAGTTTCTATGGATGGAAAAATTAGTTTCCGTATGTCATTGTTCATTTGAAAGGGAAGTGAGAACTATTAACAGTATTAATTGAATGACTTATAGGCTGGGTATTCTATCAAAGTGAATGGCCCAGCCCCAGGGTCATGGGCTGTGGGATGACAATCCTAAGAGCAAGGATATGTAGGTCCCTGGCTCTTTACTTGTCTGCCATTGTTTTGGGACACTGCATAGAATAAAGAACTTGAAGGTGAAGTTAGGGTTAATTTTCAGACCTGGTTCCATCACTTATTTGATCTAGTTTCTGAATCATTTTGTTCATAATCTGTATACATGTCTAAAATGAGGGTAACCACATATTCTCTAAGAATTAGATGATACATGTACGATGCTCAACATCATTTTTGTCTCATTTTAAGCCCTCAATCTTAGAGAAGAACAGGAAAAAGAGACTGTTGATTACAGAAACTGAAGAATTCTGACGAAACAGATGGTATCAACTAACATGATGGAAGTAGACAATCAGTTTATGCAACTCTTTTCATTGCAGCATCTTCAGCAGGTCATCCTCATTTCATCGTAACAATTTAAAGATTAGCAGATAGTCAGAGATGGAAGAGAATCCCTGTTTTCACTCTGATCTCAATTCAGAAAGGTTCATTCTAGGTATACATGTGCCATGGTGGTTTGCTGCACCTATCAGCCTGTCATCTAGGTTTTAAGCTCTGCATGCACTAGGTATTTGTCCTAATGCTCTCCCTCTCTTTGCCCCCCTACCCCCGACAGGCCCTGGTGTATGATGTTCCCCTCCCTGTGTACATGTGTTCTCACTGTTCAACTCCCACTTATGAGTGAGAACATGCGGCGTTTGGTTTTCTGTCCCAGTGTTAGTTTGCTGAGGATGATGGCTTCCAGCTTCATGTCCCTGCAAAAAAACATGAACTCATTCTTTTTTATGGCCGCGTTGTATTCCATGGTGTATATGTGCCACATTTTCTTTATCCAGTCTATCACTGATGGTCATTTGGTTTGGTTCCAAGTCTTTGATATTGTAAATAGTGCTGCAGTAAACATACGTGTTCATGTGTCTTTATAGTAGAATGATTTATAATTCTTTGGGTGTATACCGAGTAATGGGATTGCTGGGTCAAATGGTATTTCTGGTTCTAGATCATTGAGGAATCACCACACTGTCTCCCACAATGGTTGAACTAATTTACACTCCCACCAACGTGTAAAAGCTTTCCTGTTTCTACACCTCCTCACCAGCATCTGTTGTTTCCAGGCTTTTTAATGATAACCATTCTAACTGGTGTGAGATCGTAGCTCATTGTGGTTTTGATTTGCATTTCTCTGATGACCACTGATGATCTTTTTTTCATATGTTTTTAGGCCACATAAATGTCTTCTTTTGAGAGGTGTCTGTTCATATCCTTAGCCCATTTTTTGATGGTGTTTTTTTTCTTGTAAATTTAACTTCCTTGTAGATTCTGGATATTAGCCCTTTGTCAGATGGATAAATTGAAAAACTTTTCTCCCATTATGTAGGTTGCCTGTTCATTCTGATGATATTTTCTTTTCCTGAGCAGAAGCTCTTTAGTTTAATTAGATCCCTTTTGTCAATTTTGTATTTTGTTGCAATTGCTTTTGGTGTTTTAGTCATGAAGTCTTTGCCCATGCCTGTGTCCTGAATAGTATTGCCTGGGTTTTCTTCTAGAGTTTTCATAGTTTTAGGTTTTATGTTTAAGCCTTAATCTATCTTGGTTATTTTTTATATAAGGTGTAAGGAAGGGGTCCAGTTTCAGTTTTCTGCATATGGCTAGCCAGTTTTCCCAACACCATTTATTAAATAGGAAATCCTTTCTTCATTGCATTTGTCAGGTTTGTCGAAGATCAGATAGTTGTAGATGTGTGGTATTATTTCCAAGGCCTCTATTGTGTTCCACTGGTTTGTATACTTGTTTTCGTACCAGTACCAGGCTGTTTTGATTACTGTAGCCCTGTATTATAGTTTGAAGTCAGGTAGCATGATGCCTCCAGCTTTGCTCCTTTTGCTTAGGATTGTTTTGGCTATACAGACTCTTTTTTAGTTTTATATGAAATTTAAGGTAGTTTTTTTTTTCTAGTTCTGTGAAGAAAGTCAGTGGTAGCTTGATAAGAATAGTGTTGAATTTATAAATTACTTTGGGCATTATGGCCATTTTCAAAATATTGATTGCCCTTATCCATGAGGATTGAATGTTTTTCATTTGTTTGTGTCCTCTTACTTCCTTGAGCAGTGGTTTGTAGTTCTCCTTGAAGAGGTCCTTCATGTCACTTGTAAGTTTTATTCCTAGGTATTTTTTTTTCTTTGTAGTAATTGTGAATGGGAGTTTACTCATGATTTGGTTCTCTGCTTGTCTATTATTGGCGTATAGAAATGCTTGTGATTTTTGCACATTGATTTTGTATCCTGAGACTTTACTAAAGTTGCTTATCAGCTCAAGGAGTTTTTGGGCTGAGACAATGGGGTTTTCTAAATATACAATCATGTCATCTGCAAACAGAGACAATTTGACTTCCTCTCTTCCTAATTGAATACCCCTTCTTTCTCTTGCCTGATTGGACTGGCCAGAACTTCCAATACTATGTTGAATAGGAGTGGTGAGAGAGGGCATCCCTGTCTTGTGCCGGTTTTCAAAGGGAATGCTTCCAGTTTTTGCCCATTCAGTATAATATTGGCTGTGGGTTTGTCATAAATAGCTCTTATTATTTTGAGATATATTTCATCAATACCCAGTTTATTGAGAATTTTTAGCATGAAGGGGTGTGGAATTTTATTGAAGGCCTTTTCTACATCTATTAAGATAATCATGTGGTTTTTGTCATTGGTTCTGTTTATGTGATGGATTACGTTTATTGATTTACATATGTTGAACCAGTCCTGCATCCCATGGATAGGCCCTCTTGATCATGGTGGATGTGTTGCTGGATTTGGTTTGCCAGTATTTTATTGAGGATTTTTACATCAATGTTCATCAGGGATATGGGCATGAAATTTTGTTTTTTTGTTGTGTCGCTGCCAGGTTTTGGAATGAGGATGATGCTGGCTTCATACAATGAGTTAGGGAGGAGTCCCTCTTTTTCTATTGTTTGGAATAGTTTCAGAATGAATGGTACCGGCTTCTCTTTCAACCTCTGGTAGAATTCAGCTGTGAATGCATTTGGTCCTGGGCTTTTATTGGTTGATAAGCTATTACTGCCTCAATTTCAGAACTTGTTATTGGTCTAGTCACAGATTTGACTTCTTCCTGGTTTAGTATGTGTCCAGGAATTTATCCATTTCTTCTAGATGTTCTAGTTTATTTGCATAGAGGTATTTATAGTATTCTCTGATGGTAGTTTGTATTTCTGTGGGATCAGTGGTGATATCCCCTTCATCTTTTTTCACTGTGTCTATTTGATTCTTCTCTCTTGTCTTCTGTATTAGTCTTGCTAGTGATCTATTTTATTAATCTTTTCAAAAAACCAGCTCCTGTATTCATTGATTTTTTGAAGATTTTTTTGTGTCTATATCTTTCAGTTCTGTTCTGATCTTAGTTATTTCTTGTTTTCTGCTAGCTTTTGAGTTTGTTTGCCCTTGCTTTTCTAGTTCTTTTAGCTGTGATAGTAGGGCGTCGATTTTAGATCCTTCTCGCTTTCTGATGTGGGCATTTAGTGCTATAAATTTTTCTTTAAACACTGCTTTAGCTGTGTCTCATAAATTTGGGTATGTTGTCTCTTTGTTGTAATTGGTTTCAAAGAACTTCGTTATTTCTGCCTTAATTTCATTATGTACCCAGTGGTTATTCAGGAACAGGCTATTCAGTTTCCATGTAGTTGTGTGGTTTTGAGTGAGGCATGAAGACAAGATTAGAGAAAAAAGATTAGCCTCCAAGAAATATGGGACTATGTGAAATGACCAAACTTATGATTAATTGGGGTCCCTGGAAAGCGACAGGTAGAATGGAACCAAGTTGGAAAACACACTTCAGGATATTATCCAAGAGAACTTCCCCAACATTCAAATTGAGGAAATACAGAGAACCTCACTAAGATACTCCTTAAGAAGAGCAACCTCAAGACACATAATCGTCAGATTCTCCAAGGTTGGACCGAAGAAAAAAATGTTAAGGGCAGCCAGACAGAAAGGTCAGGTTACCTACAAAGGGAAGCCCATCAGACTAACGGTAGATCTCTCTGCAGAAACCCTACAAGCCAGAAGAGAGTGGGGGCCAATATTCAACATTCTTAAAGACAAGAGTTTTCAATCCAGAATTTCATATCCAGCCAAACTAAGTTTCATAAGTGATGGAAAGATAAAATCCTTTACAGGTAAGCAAATGCTGAGGGATTTTTTTCACCACCAGGCCTGCCTTACAAGAGCTCCTGAAGGAAGCACTAAACATGGAAAGGAGAAACTGGTACCAGCCACTGCAAAAACATGCCAAACTGTAAAGACCATTGACACTATGAAGAAACTGCATCAACTAATGTGCAAAATAACCAGCTAGCATCATGACAGGATCAAATTCGCATATAATAATATTAACCTTAAATGTAAATATTCCCTGGATACGGCCTTAGTTACATCCCAAATGTTTTCATATATAGAGTTTTATTATTCTGTTCTAAATATTTCTTATCTTTCTTAGTTTGCTTGGCTATCATAAGAAAATACCATAGCTGGGTGGATTAACCAAGTAAGATGGCAGCAAAGTCACTATCTTGCTGCGTTCTCACATGACACACAGGAGGGATCAAGTGCTGTGGAGTTTGTACTTTGAAGGGCACTAATCCCATCATGAGAGTCCCTCCCTCATGACCCCCATCAACACCTAAGTACCTCCCAAAGGTCCCATCTCTGAATACTATCACAATGGGGGTTAGGGCTTCAACATAGGAATTTTATGGGGATACAATTCAGTCCCCAGTACTATTCTTAGAAATTTTTATTTGACTCATGAACCATTAGAAGTTTCAAAATAATATGTAACCATTTGTTTTTGGTTATATTGATATATACATATATAGCTGTATATATGCATTTATAAATTTTATAAAGCATATGTTAAGCTGATTGTTTTATATCTTTTCTGCTTTTTTTGGTTTGTTTCGTCATTACTGAATGACATGTGTTTAGATTTCCCACTACAAAGGAAAACTTGTCTATAATTTTTGTTGTGGTTCTGTCAGTTTCCATTTTCTATATTTTATGTTATTAGATGTATATATGCTTAAAATTGTTATATTTCCTAGATTATTTGAACAATTATGCATCTTTGCATATGTTAATGGTTATTAATTTTAAGTATATTTTGTTAGCTATATACATAGGTAAACCAGCTTTTTTGTTAATATTTATATTGTTAAAATTTTTCCATTCTAACATCTTATTCTGTGTGTCCTTCGTACTCTACAATTTTTTGGTCATTTTAAACTATGTTTAGATATACATTTTTTTTCTCATTCTATTTCTCCCCCTTTAGTAACATGTAATTTATCTACTCTTTTCCCTTTCTTTTACAATGTTTACTTGAGGTACAAGTACACTTAACTTATTGAAGCCAAACTTTAATCAATATGTTTAATCTTATCCATCCAGATAAAAGACTATGGCACTGATTTATTTATGTATTTTTTTAGAGACAGGGTCTCACTATGTTGCCCAGGCTGGTCTTCGACTCCTGGGGTCAAGTTATCTTCCCACCTTGGCCTTCCGTAGTGCTGAGATTACAGACATGAGCCACCACACCTGGCCAATGTGTGGCACTTTAACTGAGATTGTTAACTATGTTTAGTTATGTCTGGCACTTTAACTATGTGCCATACATATTGTTTAACTATGTTTGGCACTTTAACTGAGATTTGCCTGATCCTGATATATGTCATATTTTGGTCTATATTTTATTTCTATTTTGTTTTTCTTTTAACCCTACTCACCAGAGATTGTTACCATTATTCAGACAATTTTGTTGTGTTGACTTATTCACATGTTTTTCAGTTTCTTATTACATCTCAGGTCCTATGTATAAGGTTTATATTTTTCTACTGCCTATGAAACATCTTTTAGAAAGAGCCTATTGATATTAAACCATTTTAGGGCAGTGTGCTGAAACATGCTGGTTATACTTCTGTTCTTACATGGCCTCCTTGTTTCTGATAAGACTTTTTTTCTTGGTTAGTTAAAATGGGAATTTGGTTTTAGACTCTGTGTGTGTGTGTGTGTGTGTGTGTGTGTGCGCGCGTGTGTGCGCGCGCGTGGGTGCAGGTATTTTCTTCTTGCTGAGCAGTTAGCTTCCCAGATATTTATAATGCAGCTTCCTTAAATGAGTAATACAGATGAATTGACATAGATGTTTTGTGTTTTGAAAATCTTTTATGTTAAATATATCTCAATCCGGAGTATGACACCATTGCACTTTTTATTCTCAATTTGATTTCCTAAAGACATTTTGCTCATGATATCATTATAAAATACACAACTAAGTAATATCTGAAGTGGACTGATATCCCGACTATGATAACATGTATGAAAATAATGATTAAGTAACTTCAAAACATAGATTTTTCTAATTTTATATGTATCAATAGAAACTATTTGACTCCTTAATACCTACAAGATATAAGCTTCTAAAATAAAGTTCTTTTGGTGTGTTTTTGTGCAAAAATCCTGTTAAAAAAGTATTAATGGTTACACCAAAAGCAATCACTAAAATTTTACAACAAATAGGAAAACTGCTTATAATCGAGATATTTTGGCTGCGTCTTTATTTTTATGCTCTGTTCTTTATTCTCCAGGCATTTGGTAGAATGCTACCACAAACTGTAGGAGACAGAGGCAGATGTGATGCTAGTGCAGCCTGTGCTCTGTAGCGAGTCGCAACCTGGGCAGATATTCCGAGTGAGGGTACTTGCCTAGTTTGCCTCTTTGGCCACCAGAATCTCACAATTTTGTTTGGAGTTCATTGTATTGATACATCCAGGTATACTAGTATGAAAAGAAGTTACTTTGCAACTGTGTAAAAACTGATAGATAACAAAATATTACTTGAACTTTCAATCATACATTCTGTAGGTAACTACAGCATGGATACACACATGCATGCACAAATATGAAATTCAGCAAACTTGAAATGATGTGCAAAATGTTACTAGTATTAGCATCTAATATTTCTTCACTACGGAGTTGTTGACACCCTTTGGCAGATATATCTCAGAGAAATATCTTTTATTCTGGTGCAGTTCCTATTATTATTTTTTATTTCAACCTCATTCTATAGTAGCCTCTGTTCCAATTTTGAGTGTGAATGATTAATATTATTAGCAGACATTTCTTAGTTCTCTGCCACGTTTGCTGAAACCAAATGATAAGGCTGTAATTTACTTTATTTCTCTTACTAAGCAGATACCCCGCAGAGTGACGGCTGTGTGTGTTTCCTGCGTGGTTCACCTTTTTCTGGGTGGTGTTGGTTTCTTAGCTTTTAGCATTCAAATCTGCCTGATGGAACTCTTTTCCCAATCTCTTTCTATCACTCTACCAAATGTTCTTCACTCCTAGTCCCTGTCTCAGTTCTTATGATATAAACCTGTACTTTTTCTCAAATAATATCAGTGATTATGTTGTGCTAATTTTATATTCTAAGTGCCTTTTAATTGCTATCATGCTCTTATTATGTTTCTGGCGATAGTCTTCCTATAACTTAGATAAAGGGAAATGGTCATTTCAGAGAGAGCTATTCAAAATGCAATCCTGACCTTATTCCCTGGCTTACCCTTAGAACACCTGATGAAGAGATATTAAAAAAAAAAAAAAGAAACCTAAACACAACAAGTCAGCCCCTGCTTGCTTCTCTGGTGTATTCTACTCTTTCTATCCTCACCAACCTTTGCATTTTATGCTGTCGTGCTTCTAAAATATATATTTTTTTACCTCCTATCAAACTGCCTTTAATTATACGATTTTTTTGTGCTTAGAATGTCCTTTCTGCCCTTTTTCATCTGTCTACTTTCTATTCATCCCTTAAGTCTCAGTTTAAGTATCTTCATCCCTAGGAAACCTTCACATTGAACTAAGCAGCCCTCTGAGTTCCAGGAGTCCCAGCCCTGTATGCATAATGTGAAAATGATCTATTTGTATTTCTTTCTCTTTCTCTAGACAATAAGTCCTTCTGGAACAAGGAATCTCTATTCATTTTTGTATCCAGGCTTTCACACAGTTTATGCTTCATAAAAGCTAAGTCTGTAATTTCTTACACAGATCTAAATTGAATCTTTTAAAAGACTCCAAATATTACCATCCAACAGGATTTCCAAATTTATTCACAGGATAACTTCAAAAGATGAAAATATGCTCCCACTGAGAACATTAAATAGGATATGGTGCGTACCTCAAAGGCAATGCCAAAGGGCAATGTAAAAGAAGTTTTGAATATTGCTTGCATTGGTACAGTAAATATAACATCTCCCTCAGATGAACAGTTTGAAGAAGTAAACAACCATTTGGATATACGTTTGCTAAAAAACATAAAAATCTTATGTTTTAGTATTCATCTTCTAAAAGTAATTGTACCGACTTTCAAGTCTAAGAAGTGTGACTTGGAGTCTGTGACAAAGTAGGGCTCCAATAGAACAAGACCAAATGGAGAAAAGGGCAAATTTAATTATTTAAAAATCCATGAATTATGATCATAATAAAAACCATGAGTGTCCCTGAGGTTGTAATCAGTCTAATATCTATTCTTGAAGCCTTTTCCTTTTCATCTGCCTTTTGTCTTTTGTTCTGTCTTTTGTCCTTTTATATCCCCTCCTGGATATCTATCTATCTATCTTAGCCGTACTGTAACTCCTACTTGAGCAGGTGTGACATGCCCTGCAGCATTTAGACAGAGATTTGTTTAAGAGGACAGGTACACCTGCAGCATGTTATTAAATGAAGACTGAAAAACTAGTGAGAATGTTAATCATCCAACAAATTGTGCATCATTAATTCTTGATGCCAGCTCGATGTAGGAGAACAAAAATCTGTACCTCCTACCAAGTGTGTTGTAAAATTTTTCAAATTTATTTTGATAGATCTGTGTTGCTGTAAAACACACAGGACCTCAAACTCTTAAAAATCAAAAGCATTACAGAGGATGAACTTAATGACAGTAGGGAACATTCTTAGTTTTCTTTTATATTTTACTGGAGTACATACATTTGCTGGTAAGAGGCATTGTTCTCAGTTATCTAAAAAATGAAAATAGGATAAAATATTTGACAAAACTAGAAAAGTTCATATGAACCTATTTTTGCTGACACCTAGAAAACCCTCACTGATGTGAAACAATTGTGCTCACTGCCAGATTTGTAGATTTCTGGTGCTGTTTTGCAGCTGAGTGTTTAGCGGGATAACTGCTGGATCAAAGCACAGCTCCCTTGAGATAGAATGACACACACATTCTGTGTTGCAAAGACACAGGAATTTTGGTGTGTGTGTGTGTGTGTGTAATTGTCCATCTTTAAAGGGACTGAGTTTTCTGAGGCTACTGCTATATGACCCTACATGATTGGTAGTTTGGAAAAATCAGCTAACTGATTAATTTCTATAGATAAAGCAGTTGTGGTGGCTTTTCTGATCTTTAAATCTTTTATCTAGTTGTACTGATTGGGATCGATTACTGAAATTCTCATATAAGACATCTATTATATATTGTGGGATGTATAGAATCATGAGTATGGTAAGTAGTAGGTTTTCTTGGTTAATGTCTTTGTATAAAGAGAAAAGACTGGATTTTAGTAAGAAATACTTCTCATTGACTTTAAGCTGGTTTCCTTAAACCTCATTGCTTAAATGTTCATAGGACTTACACTGTCTGAGGGGTTCAGTTCAGGGTTTTTAATAAGAACTCTTCTCACATGAGAAAACTAAAGTGAAAACAAGGAAATGAAAGCAGATGCACATTACTGCAAAGCATATCTTTCCTTGGTCCTCACTGAAGTTGCCTTAAGGAGAGGCATGGAAGAGGCCACTATGGCAATCAATGAATAAAATCATGTTATTTTAAATGGAAACAAATTGGTATCCCACATGAATGGTTTTCTTTTTCCCTGCAATAAAATCTTGACATATTACGGCAGTATCTTGAGGAGTTTATTTTGGGGATTAAGTACAAATAGCAATGCAAACCTGCAACTATAGTCTAGTGCCCAAAGAGACCACATTTTGTGTTGAAATAATACACAATAGAGAAATAAAGCTGAATGAGTGGAATAAAATCCTTCTTTAAGAAAAATAATCTGTTCTCTGAGTTATTAAAGTTTTCAGCATCCTTGGTTTTTGATGAGCTTATTTAAAATCTATGGGGGGAAAATTAGCAGCTTAAAATGCTGACAGCATGAAAAAAACAGTGAGAAATACTTGATTCTTCAAGGACTCCTTCCTTCATCCCCCAAAAGTTTGATTTTTCCTATTTATCTCCTTTGTCTTTTGATAAAAAGAAGAGAAGCCTTTGAGAGGACAATTTTGAGGTCTTAATCCATACTTCTTTGTGGTTTATCTTTTACATTCAAAACAAACACCTTTAAAAGAATCCTTTTTGGTCTGGGAGAGCTAAATGCTAAGCTTAGGTATCAGCAGCTAATTAGCTTCACATCTGGGGGGGATTATCAATGAACTCTATCTCCTGAATATTTGTTTATGGATTTTTAAAGAAAAAGCTATTTTCAGAAAACTGGAGCCTATGGAGTATTCTTGCATCAAGTCAGTTCAATAGGAAGGGTGGTGTATGTTGGTCCATCTCAAACCTGCCTTACTGTAGATTCAAATAATAAAACTCAGTGTCTGCATTGTAATGAAAGTATGCCATATTGATCTCATGTTAAATGTTGCCTTTCATTTCAACATCTTAATTGGCTTCTACTTTTGAAGAAATTTCACTTTTTGCTTTGCAAATCCTGTGCCAGCTCTAATGTTCTGAAAGCTCGGCATCCCTTTCGTTTGCTTGTTGGTGTCCCTGTGTGCTATCTGGGGCTAGGAAAGTATGCTGCTTGTGTTTTAGAGAACACCCAGAAGTGGTGGATTGCTACACATAAGAACCTGTAATTCTGTCGTGGTGGGACTGCATGCCCTATTACAGACCTGATTATTGCATAGGGTATTACTGTACTGCTTTTTCTACCACCATCACTACCTTTGCCAAGGCTGTTGTCAGTATCTTCATTGCCTCCTGCACATTTTACACTGCTGCTTTGCCAACACCACCACCACCTGTGCCAGTGCTGACTCTCCTACCAGGACCGTTGCTGCAGTTTCCAACGCTGTCACATTCCCTGCCACCCCAGCAGCTGCCTTCACTGGTGCTGTTGCCAACACTGTCATTAGTATCAACCCTGCTGCTGTTCTCTTCTCATACTGAGGGACCTCTCTTCTTTTTCTGACTTTGACAGAGAAGCAAAAATCAACATCAAACTAAACAAACTAGAACAAAATTGCTCCCTGGAGTTCACATAGCCTCATTACTATTGTTCCTACTATTTCTCTGAGCTGGAAACTGAGAATTCAGGGAATCTCAGGATTTTTTAGGTTGGTTGGTTTGTTTGTTTGTTTGTTTGAGACAGCATCTCACTCTGTAACCCAGGCTGGAGTGCAGTGATATGATCTCGGCTTGCTGCATCCTCTGCCTCCCAGGTTCAAGTGATTCTCCTACCTCAACCTCCCAAGTAGCTGGGACTACAGGCACACACCACCATGCCTGGCTAATTTTTGTATTTTTAGTAGAAACAGGGTTTCACCATGTTGGCCAGGCTGGTCTCGAACTTCTGATGTGAAGTGATCCACCTGCCTCAGCTTCCCAAAGAGCTGGGAATTCAGGTGTGAACCACCTCACCTGGCCTAATCTCAGAATTTCTATAATCCTTTTACTAGACTTCGGCCATGCTTTCACACCAGCCTGTGGGAAATTGAGGAGGGTAAGTATGGAAGAGAGACTCAGAAGAATAACCTTACCATCGAGTGAGTACAATTAATCCCACATAAGCTTGAGATACATGTTTATCCAGGAAACAGGGCATTTGATATTCCCTCCACTGATAGAGGTGCAGGAAAAAAAGAACAGGAGGTGGTAGATATCACAACTATGACCAGGAGGGGTTCAGGGAAAATACTATGCGCAGGTAAAACCAATCATTATTGGTGATTGATTTTTGGGAGAAGACTGTGAAATTTAAACTCAAACTGAAGTTTTCAAGTTGTAAAATTGATGGAGATAGTGGGAAATCCAGAAAGAGGAGAAGTAGAGACAGAGTTTAAACCTGTTAGCTTTTTGTTACCAGTGGAACTTAAGGGTAAATAAGAGGAAACAGGAAGTGCATGGAGAGGCTAGGCTGAAGATACGAATTTGGGAAAAATTGACACAGGTGATGGCTATAACCAAGAGTGGGCAAAACCATTTAGGGAAGATAAAAAGGGAAAATCTGAGCAGACAAATGAGGACTTCTGTATTTTTGTGGAATAAGGAAGGACACAAGTGGGCAGAAGAGAAGAGTAAGAATAATAGAGGTAAAGCTGAGATTGTAACATCTTGGAAATTATTAGGGGAGGAGAGAGTTTCAAGAAGAATGGAATGGCCGTTATCAAATCATGTGTAGGCATCAAGAGAGAGAAAGCTGTATTTGATCATTAAAATGTCACAATTCATTCTGAGACTGCCGTTTTACTAAAGCAGTGTTGACCAAACTCCTGTTACAAATAGTTGAAGAGTTGAGTTGACAGATCTTATCCACTTGTATCATATATTACTCTTACAAAAGGTTTCTCAGGGTGCTTCTTCAAGGACATGCTGTAAGGTTATAATCATATGAGTGTGCAAAGATGACAGCCAGAAGTTTTTATTGCAGCATTGTTTGTAACAGAGGAAAATCATATACGTAACTGAAATAACCAATGCAGAGATTTGGTTAAATCCTCATCAGTCAAACAAAATACAACCATTTTAATGAAAAATATTTACTTCAGTTGACGTGGAAAGGCATTTGTGATCAATATTGGTAAATGAAACATACATTTATAGTATATGACTGTATTAGTCTGTTCTCACACTGCTAATAAAGACAAACCTGAGACCTCGTAATTTATCAAGAAAAAGAGGTTTAATGGACTCATAGTTCCATGTGACTGGGGAGGCCTCACAATCATGGCAAAAGGCAAAGGAGGAGCAAAGTCACATCTTACATGGTGGCAGGCAAGAGAGAGTTTGTGCAGGGGAACTCCCCTTTATAAAACCATCAGATCTCAGAGACTTTTTCACCATCAAGAGAACAGCACAGGAAAGACCCATCCCGATGATTCAATTGCCTCCCACCAGGTCCCTCCCATGACACGGAATTGTGGGAGCTACAATTCAAGATGAGATTTGGGTGGGGACACAGCCAAACCATATAAACGACCAATTTCATTAAATATATTTGCATATATATTTTTGGACACCTTAAAATAATGACATTGTTTATTATTGGATGGTAGGATATCAATTGATCTGATTTTTTTCTCTTTAAATTTTCGTATTTTGAAATCTAAATGAAAAACGGCTACCATTTTGTAATTAAAATGGGAATAAATGCAAGAAACGATAGAGAAAATGGTGACTTGACATGACTTCAAGGTCAAGGAAAGGATTTGAGGCTAGAGAATAGGGCATGGGTCTCATAAAGAAGAAAAGGAAAGAAGAACAAGGGGAAAAACTTAAAGATCAAATGAGAGGAATATACCAAATGAGCAAGATTTGAGAAAATGTGCAAAAAGCTAGGATCATACTAGGCTTTATTCCATAGAAGGCAAATTCTGAAGTGGAAGGAGGAAAAAGATAGGATGGCTAAATGTATAGAAAAATGTGTACATAGATAGATTAAAAATTCAGATAGCTCAGGTCAGATGGTCTACTACACCTTTTAAAGAAAAGGTCAAGGTGAAGTCTGAACTAAAGGTAAGAGGATATGCATGGGGAGCTGAGAAAAATGGAGTAATTTTTGAACAATCACAAAAATGTAATAGTGACACAGGGAGGAAAACAATGAGTGAAGAGTGTCAGGAGTCCAGCAGCAATGGTTCAGCCTGAATTTGCAGTGTAAAATTTTGTTTTAATTCCTGTTACGTGTTAATAGGGTTAAAGCCAACCTTCTAATCTGTGTCAGTCTTAGAGTCCATGAAAGTGAAGGAACACTTCTGCACTAATCATGAATGATACTGAGCTGCAATTGATCCAAGCGGTATTTGGGAATTAAAAAAATATGTATTGACAAAGCTAGGTGGAAGCATAGGTACAGTTACTCACGTACAGAAACTATCTGTGTCATCACAAAATGCATTTTCAAGGACATAAACACAGTCCTGATGGCAGGCATTTTATTAGGCCACTAAGTTCTTCAAATTTTCTATAGCTTTAAAAATCAAAGTTGCCTGACCGAGTTTTCTAGCCTTCTAGCTTTTCACATGCTTGCAACACTTTTATTAGCTTGAATTAGGGCTGGCTTTGCCTTATGCATCCGGAAGAGCTGATAGAAAGGTGTTTCTCCTGCTCTTCCTAAGGGATTCAGGTTAGAAGCTTCACACAAGGGCTTTTTCAATATTTCTGAATTATTTGAGAAAAATTAAGCTGATCTAAATATATTGATAGGCAGTTATTCAGCTTGTGGTGCACTTTTTCATTTCCTCTCAGTTTAAATGCACAGAACTGCCTTGGAAGAAGTACTGCATTATGGAAGAGCTAAGACTGATAGTCAAAATTCCATTCTGTATTGTAAATGGAAAGGAGGTAGAGAAGGAAGCATAAAGATTAAAGGAAAGATGGAATGACTTTTTTTCATTCCGTCAAATGACTGTTTATATTGGGCAATACTGCAAGCTTGTAGGTTCAGCTTGAAAGTTTTTCAAATCAGAGGAGCCATTTAATATATAATAGAGAACAGTACAGGCAAGTCATTTATAAAAATGAAAACATTTCATATCTGCTTTTTTTTACAGAACAAGTTTCTCACTTCTGAGACATGGCCTTTTTTTTTTTTTTTTCTGAGATCAGGGAAATATGAACTAGGGGAGCTCCACATCTAACAAATGAAAGACAGCAGAAATACATCAGTTTAGTTTGTTCTGAGAGAGAGATATATATATTTATATAAAGCTATAAATAGGCAATTACAAAGATGTATTTATTTGTATCTATGGCAGTTATCGATCCCTGATTATAATATTCTGCCAATAAGATTATAGGCTAATTCAAAACTCTGACCACTTTAAATCCGAAGCACTTCTAGTTCCTAGCAGCAAATTTGGGCTGCAAATACAAAATACATTTTTTTACACAGGGTGCTCAGTTATTTTAATCAAACTCATTAATAGAGGTGTTACAATAATAAGTCCTGTTTTAATTTTGGTTACTTGATGCCCAGAGTAAACTGACTTTCTCAAGTCACAAGTAAATTTGAGCGGCTAGAATAAACAGTTCCTTTTGGGATGGCAGCATGTCCATCATCACATCCTCTGGTACTTCCTGCCAACTTTTGCATTTTTTCTAAGGATAGTAGTGAAAGAAAAAGAAATAGGACGCAGTAAGGTGGGACAACATGTAAAGATGTTAAAGGGCTTCAGAATTGTAAGAAGGCCCAGGCTCAAGGTGTCCTAGAGCAAGTTAGTTTCTCTGAGGCTCAGTTTTTTTTTTTTTTTTTTTTGTCTGTTATACAGGGTAGCAAGTAGTAACTATGTTAAGATTTTTGTCATTTTTAACTATGTTGAGATTTTTGTTTACTCCTCTCCCATATGAACACAAACCTTTATAGGATGTTATTAAGAAAACTAGTTTGTAAAATTGTAGAATAGTGGCTATCACTATTAAAAGGTGATGTTTTTATCGTTTTAAAGCTTTGAGGGAATTTAATTTTTCCTTAGCATCAAGGCTACCAGACAGCTTTTTTCCCCCCCATTAAAAAAGCCCCTTTCCCAACACTTTGGGAGGCCGAGGCGGGCAGATCGCGAGGTCAGGAGATTGAGACCATCCTGGCTAACACGGTGAAACCCTGTCTCTACTAAAAATACAAAAAATTATCCAGGCGTGGTGGCACATGCTTGTAGTCCCAGCTCCTTGGCAGTCTGAGGCAGGAGAATCGCTTGAACCTGGGAGGCGGAGGTTGCGGTGAGCTGACATCGTGCCACTGCACTCCAGCCTGGGCGACTGAGAGAGACTCCGTCTCAAAAAAAAAAAAAAAAAAAAAAACCTTTGGTGGTAACTGGCTTATGCAGCGGCATTATAAATACAAGCTCTGTGATATATTGTCAGAGGGGTAGCTGTCAGAGGCACTGATGATTCTGGGAATAAATATAGTACTTGTACTGAAGGTTCTTCCACCTTGTTTTCTAAGTTTACGTAATTGGGAAAAGAATCAGTCATTTTTGTTTTTGATTTACCATGATTTATCCCAATACTATTCATTTATGCTTGAAAAATATTTGCTTTTTTCCCTTATAGAACATCAGATATTTTTCAATCAATAGGTTCATTCTTTTATTCAATAAACATTTGTAGAACACCCATTCTCTCTCAGGTACTGTGTTAGACACTGAGATTTAAGGTTTAATTGGAAAGTCAGATGTGTAAACATAAAATGACCACAGCCTGTGGTAACAGCTGTAATATATCTGTAAAAAGACTCTTTAAACCAGGAATATATAATAGACTTAGTCTGAGGAGTTTGAGCAACAGTCATGGATGCAACGACATTTTTCTGGGATTTGAAGACTGAGTTTTTAAAAATTAGAAATGTGAGAATAGTTTCTGAAAAAGTGGAGTATATAAAACATGATATGCATGTCTTGCGGGAACAGAGTTGAGCTGGAGGCCATTATCCTTAGCAAACTAATGCAGAAACAGAAAACCAAACACTGCATGTTCTCACTTACGAGTGGGAGCTAAATGATGAGAACTTATGAACACAAAGAAGGAAACAACAGACATGGGGGCCTACTTGGGGATGGAGGGTGAAAGGTGCAAGGAGGGAGAGAAGCAGAAAAAAATAGAGTTCTAGGCTTAGAATTCTAATTTCTCTCAGAGCACGTTCTTGGGTTAATATGTTACACTTCTCTGTTCCTGTGTTTAGCAACCTGTGCAACTATGAAAAATAACTGATGGTCACACTTTGTATTCTTTCCAACAAATCAAATTATTAAATGATTTACTTGATTGTCATTGTACATAAGAAATGTTTTCATTTATTGTTTTGAAATGCCTTTTATAGTCTAGTGTTACAAAGCGGCCTAATTAACTGAAAAACTATATAATCAGCTCTTTAAAAATCCATAAAGCTAAAACGTAATAAACATAGTAACCCAAGAAATAAAGTATAAATTAATAATATAGAGCAGTGGGAAACTATCTAATAAACATTAGTTTAAAAATAGACATTTCATGTTCCTAGTACTAACAAATACTTTGCCAAATAATACTTCTTTCTTGCTGATAGAGATCTATTTGGACTTATTTCTCTGTTGGAGTAAATGTGAAAAACTGCCAAAATTTTCTAAGTTTTCTCACCTCCACTTTTATCATTGACATTGTGAAAATGTCATTTTCTTCTCCTAATGGGGCAATTCAGGAAAAGCACCACAGCATGGACTCTTTCAGAAGAACGCATTTCCGAGGGTTGGCCAGAGGAGATGGGGATGGGAGGCAAAAATTCCAATAAGCAGGTTTCTTTCAAGTTATATTTATGCTAGTCTCATCAGTGCTTTACTGCAGACAAAAGGTCTTTTCAATCCTTTGGATTTTAAAATAAGGGGGGAAAATTTTATTTTTATATATGTAATATATATATACACACACACATTTATGTATACACACACACACACACACACACACACACACACACACACACTCTGTTTGAAATAGTGCTGTTTCTGCATAAGGAAAGCTGTAGAGGCAGCCAAGCCATCTGCTGGTGCACCAGGGGCCAGGCTCAGCTGCAGAGTGTGAGTGTATCTCTGGGATGATGGCAGAAATGTGCAAGTGGACTTGAAGCAATGCAAGGGACTAGCCCAGGCTTATTCTCTTCCACAGTTTGTTAGGTGCGTATTATGGCCCCTAACTGCATGCTGCCTGTGACCTTTGAAAAGTCACTCCATTCCATTAGGAACTGATAAGTTTTCCACATGCAAGGAGCCCTCCTTTCCCTCTTCAGGGAAACACAAAGTGATTATGATGGCATTTGACTTGCATGCTTTCCTGCTGAGAGAAAAGGGTTTGCGATCCTGGCATGTAGGGAGAGAGGAGGACAAAGTGGGATAAAATATGCCAGAAAGAGCAGTGAAGCAGATCTAATATTTCTCTAAGGGGATGTTGTTATGTATTTTCCAGAGGTGGATTTTAGCTTGGGTGACACAGACGGCTGCCTGGAGTCCTTGGCACTCTCCTCCTGCCACTGACTGGGGAATGCTGTACTCCAGGTGCTGGTAGAAAGCCTCTTCATTTTGGCTCAGGGGACCATGGCGAGGGATGGAGTCTTTCATATCCAATAGCTGCTGATGCGAGTGGTAGGAGTTTGAGCCCAAGAGACATTTCTTTTCAAATTTGTTTCTCATTACTAACTTGCAAGAAGTCATAGATTCTATATCTAAAAATACTTGTTTAAAGCTCAGAGTTGCTGCTCTGTGAGGAAACAATGGAAGTGGGATTTTGAATGTTAGTGGAGAGGAAAGAGGAAGAATCTTATAATTTGTTCTTTTTTAATGCTTTTTCAGAAAAGGGAACAAATTAGAAGCTGTTTTTTTTTCTACTCTCAGAAATAGAGAAAAAAATTAGAAATGTGTCAAAGACTAGGATGTAATTCTTTTATTTCTCTTCATTTCAAGTTACATACATGATACACAGAACACAGAAATGAATTGTGCGGTTGCACGCGAATGCATTGATTTAACAAATGTTTCTGATCATCCACTAAGGGCCAGGCACTAGGTGAGTGGTGAATAAGACACACATGGTCAAGGAACCTATCTATATTTTCTGCAGATACCTTTTCCATTTACAAAATTACCAAGGCAACGTAAATAAAGGTTGTTGGAGGTTGTATTGGGAGAGGTACAGGGTGCAATTGTGGCATTTGGGATGGGGGTTGGGAGTTCTGAACCTCCAGTGGAGTCAGGAAAAGCCTCCTTGAACTGGTGTTTCAGCTGAGCAGAGGGACACTGTTAGGGAGTTAAAGAGGAAGGAGGACAGTGTTCCTGTCAGAGGGAGCATGTATGAAATTTGTGAGCCAAGAGGATGATGCATTCAGAATCTTTGGCATTAAGCCTACTCGGGAAATCGTGGGAGAGGCAATAGATGCTGGCTGAGGTCCCATTAAGGGATTTGGATTTTATCCCAAGGACAATGGGAAGTTGCTAAAGGGATTTAAACGGGTGTGACATGGCTGGGTTTTTATTGAGAGTATCATTCTAGCTACTGTATGGAGAACGATCCAGACTGAGTCTGAGAGGCTGTTACAGTGGCCGAAAAACCAAATGACAGGGGTCTGTGCCAGGTGGCTGTGGTACAAATGAGAAGAGGCAGACAGATTAAGCAGATATTTATAGGCAGAATTGACAAGCATTGGTGCCGTAGGAGGTGGGAATGGAGATGACTTCCAAATGTTCTGGTTGACTCCAAACCCTGCAGACAGCAAATTAGATGGTTT
Source organism: Nomascus leucogenys (assembly GCF_006542625.1). NCBI lineage: Eukaryota > Metazoa > Chordata > Mammalia > Primates > Hylobatidae > Nomascus > Nomascus leucogenys. The sequence goes on along the minus strand of NC_044389.1, from coordinate 22,030,749 downwards.
ACAGTCTTATTCGTTGTTTTGCCTGTACCTGGGATCATGTTCAGATCACCGTATCCATTTCCTCCTTTCTTTCTTGTTTTTTGTTTTGTTTTTTAAGAGATAAGGCCTTGCTCTGATGCCCAGGTTAGAATGCAGTGATGTGATCATAGCTCACTGCAGCCTCAAACTCCTGGGCTCAGGCAGTTCTCCCACTACAGCCTCCTGAGTAGCTAGGACTACAGGTGCCAGCCACTGTGGTCAGCTCATTTCTTTATTTTTTGTTGTAGAATTATAATGAATATAATAATCTGATGCTATATGGTACTTTGCGTATCTTCATATTTAATCTTCACAACATACTTGTTGGTAGCCATATTTTAGAGATAAGGAAGCAGGTTTAGAGAAGTCTTAAGTAACTTGCTGATTTAACTGGTCAGCTGGTACTGAAGGTCAGGTCTCCTTAATTGCAAAGATTTTGTTTTTTCCACCACAAGAAATATATTCACAGCCAGTTCATGTTTGGAAGGATGTATTAAATAACAGAGTCCACATAACCCATTTATATTCATCATCTCATTTATCCTCACCATCTACCTATGAGATAGATATTGCTGTGTTCCTCAATTTACAGATAAGGGAAAATTGGCACAAAGAATTTAAAAATCTTGCTCCAATTTCTGTAATGTGAGGAGACCCTGGAGTTGTGGTTCCCGGTCTCCAGAATTCAGTCTCTTAAAATTACCTAAACTGCCAACAGTAACATGTTGAATAAAGTTGTCATGTTTTATAGACAGAGCTGTGATTCTCTACTGATCATTTCAATACCCATATGATCTAGTAGAGTGCATTGCAAAGAGTTTAGGCAGAAAATGCAGGTGTCCTTTTGTCCACAGCGTGATAGAAAGGTTATATATGTGTGTGTGCGAGTGTGTGAGAGTGTTCATTTGAGAGACAGCTAAATATAATTTGAAAGTTTAACTTTTCGGAGGGCAGTCTTATTTTGTTCATTTTACATGTGGTCAGCGGAATCTCTTGAAAACCCTATATACTGATGACATTGGATGCCATGAGTGTTGAGAAGGAATATATGTACTGATAAGATCAAAACTGAGATAACTTGAGAAAAAGGAAACTTCAGTATATTTATCTTAAAGAGAAACAAAGCATTTCATAAAAATAAATTTGAAATTATACTACGAGTATGACTTGCATGAGTCCAGTAAGGTCATCATTGTTTGAGAATAAATTGCCAATTTAATAACTGGGAAGAGCCTTTGTGTGCTTCCTCAAGCTTCATGCCTAGTGCATCTCCAGAACTGTGGTTAGATGGGAGAGCATGGGCTCCAACTCCTTTTATTATTCTCCTACTAGATCCTTTCTCAAAATCTGGCTTCCAAAATGGGAGAAAGATGGGAAAGGAAATGAATTTATGTAGAGTACAGTTTCTACCTGCAGTCTATTCCCTGTCTCTCGTTCACTCATCTACTCCCCCTTTACCTAGCTGCCCCCTCGTTGATTCTTAGGGAATGATTGCTTTAGCATATGGTTCTGGCAAAGAGACATTCAATAATTCCCCAGGAATAACTTTGCAAGGTGCATTCGCCCATTCTGATGAGCTATAAGAGTAGTTTACTAAATGGCACTTCAGTGTCTCACCTTCTAAAATACCTAGTTTATGGGAAGAGGGATCGGAAGCAGAGATTTTCAACTATTCCTTTGCTTTACCCTTTGTTTCAACTTTATGGCTGGTGAATATAGTGGTATCATATTGTGGCTGCCAATGAAGTGGGATATTGATACAGATCACTGCAATCATAAGACAAATGGTACAGTAGAACTAGCTTATGGATGAACTTCCTTACAGCAGAAACAAATCTGAAAGGACTAAAAACTGTGCCCCTGACCCAACAGAGTAAGAGAGTGTCTTGAAGGGGGGGGTGGTTAGTCTTTTGGGAGTGATTTGGGAGGGTAAGGAGAATTTTTTTCTCTGCTGCCTGCATTTTGTTTCTAGCAACATCAGGGTATGATACATACCATCTTTATGTATTGTAGACATTAATGGAGAAATGACTTATTATTCTTTGACAAAATGTTCTCGCAATAATATAATCTGATGATTGTATCTTGTTAAAATTTTTTTGCTGTTTGCTTGATTTTTTGTTTTTGTTCTGTTTTTTTGTTTTGTGTTTTTAAGAGCTCCTGGTATCCAAACTGCGGGATTTCTTACCTGCATATTCTAAAACAGTTTGCAAGAAAGACAATGGGTTGCAATTAGCTGAAAAGTAGGACACAGGAAGAAATGGAACAGGCACGAAGCAGTCAATTCTTGCCTAACTTTCAGTTTGTTTCTAGAATTACAAAAAGCAATTTATGTAATAGACAAAACTGGCTAACAGGTTTTGACCACAACATGACTTGAAAGAACAGACTGTGACCTCAGCTTAAACTGCATACGAGCACATTCGTTCATACATTTCTGGCTTATAATACTCCCAATACATCTTTACACAGTGTTCTTTCTTTATTTACAAAATCTTTAAAAATATACTGAAGTATAAGATTAAAAATTTATCTTGCTATTACATTCAGATGATACTCTTTATTTCCAAACCTTATCACAGGATCTGTCCTTTACAGATGTTTCTCTTACTTACTCAAATACTTAGATTCTCTTTCCTTAAGTCTCTCTCTCTCTCTGTCTCTCTCACCTCTTTCTTTCTCATCTCTCTCTCTATTTTATCCATCAGTTTATATATCATCTTCCCTTATGTCTTTCTCTGTCCTGTCATGTATTCATAAGGTGATATGTACACACACACACACACACACACTTATAAACAGCAGCCTCACTGCTAATAGAGGCTCTGGTAACAGAATGTGCAATGTCCATCCACATAGGACAATAAATAGTTAAATTAGATTAGTAGTCTTTGGCCCTTAACTTTGAAAGGAAAAGATCACCACGAACTTCTTTACCTTGTCTGGTTAGTTTTCACCCTTCCTTCCCTGGACATCATTATTTTCTTACCCTGTGTTGGGGAAGCCAACTATCAACTCTTTAGTGAGCCCATAGGAAATACTAGATAGGAAATAGGAATGTCTCCACTGCTTCCTTCATCTCAGTACAAATGAAAGGGATGTAGGATGAACATTTGAAAGGGAAGCACATTTAAATGTCAATATATTTTCCATCTCCTTTTAATTATCCCTTTTCTTTCTCCTTCTCCATCTGTCTTTAACACATAAACAGGCATGCTCATTTAAAGTGTTATTTCACTCTAGGAGGTACTTTTTAGGAATATGGAAAATTGCTGAAGGAAGAGAAAAACATTAGCAAACCTACATTCCGATTAACGTTGTCAATGATATGAGTTGCTCTTATTTTGAAAGTGGAAGTGAGAATCTCAAGTGTGAAGTAGAGTTAGATGCTCATATGATTTCCTCATAATTCCTTCTCTTTTAGAGAATATCAGAGAAGAAAAAAAGAAAAATTATGTAAATAAATATAGTAGCATGCAAAATCTACACCTGCCATATATTCAGATCTTACTGTACAGCTTAACCTCTGAATCATAAAGGAAGCAGCAAAACATAGTCTGAATTTTTACAAATGGTGTTAACCCAACTTTGTAAGTATAAGAAAATATTTTTATGCCTGCATACCTAAACTAGGTTTTTCTTACTCTTTGAAGTTATTAACTGATATTTAAAAAAATTTAAATGCTACAAAAGTAGGAACTTGTTTTATTGTCGTTAGCATTCACAGCTTCAAACAATGTATGTAAATTTGAATAAAAATGAGAAGCATATTCTAATACAGTGATATGTACTGTTGCTTGCTATAAGAGGCATATATAATGGAATATTTTCAAGGCTGCTTTTAATTTATTCTCAGTGGAAACTTTTCTCCACTAATTTATCAACGCAGTTTGCCAATTTGAGTTTGGACTTTTTTAGACAAGAAATGCTGTGACTTTTCTCAAGTGTTGGAGGAATAATCTTCTGAGGCACATGATAATAATTATGATTTGTTACTCACTAATGTTACACAAGAGTTTACTTTGTTAACCAAATGAATTTAACCAAAATTTTGAGTACCATTACGATCAGAGATGCAGCCCTCTTTTTGCGGGGGTTATTTTTTAAACTTTTAAATTAAAAAAACAGTTTTAACTTTTAGATGCAGGGGATACATGTGCAGGTTTGTTACATGACAGGCATAATTTTTACCTTTATATTGTTATTTTTCTGTGCTGAGTTTTCTGAATACAGAGATTATATGTATATATATAAGAAAACCAAATTTTCTAATTGCCCAAAATGTGCAATAGAAATCACCCACACAGAGGAAAAAAAAAAACATGAATCAAATATTAAGCCGTTAAACTGTACCTAATAGGTATTTATTCAATGGGCATTATGAGTGTGAGTCGTGCCCCATTTAAAATCTAACTGAAATGATTGCACATTTCATTAGTGAAGATAATTACCAATTTGTTCTTTCCCCCAAAATCATATATATATGAAAAACACCATTAGAAGGTAAACAGTACTTTTAAGGAAGGAAGTAAAGATGATGTATTTAAGTAGGGTCAGTAGAGGAACATTTGTTTCCCCTTTGTCTTTTTTTTTTTTTTTTTTAAGAATTGAAACTTCAAAAAATAATTCCCAATTTTATCCCACAAATTCAATGTGAAATAATTTATTTTTCCAATGCATTCAACATCAGTTTCTTAATGTTAAAAACAAACTCAAGAATACTCAAATGACTTATAAATATGAACATTCAGTATCTCTATTGACACAGAAATGGGATGTCTTCAATCCCTAAATCTCTGATTGGGTAATGAGGAGGAAGATCAGTGTTCTTGTTCTAGTTTTATAACTAACCGGCTGTGCAACTTGGAGGAATAACTGAACCCCTCTGGGCTTCTGCGGTTAATTAAGAGAACTCAAAGATTTATAGGCTCTTTTTCAGCTTAGAACAATTTTATCATTCTGTTGTAAAAACACCAACACATATACATACTCAAGCATATATCAGTGTCCAGTAACTAATTGCCCAGTAATTTCTTGTATGAAGAGCTTTCTATTAATTTCCAAAATAGATGGCATCTGCAAAACATGTTTTTTGGTGGTAGGAGGGGTTTGGATTAATCTCAATCTAATTCTATTCCATTTTTTGAGAATTAAATGTGATTATCTCCTTGATCCAAAATGTAATAATACATTAATACTTATTGAGTGCCTATTTTATATGCCAAATATGGTGTTCTATACGAAGGCTACAATGCTGAGCAGTGCTGACTATGAACCTGGCACTTATAGTCTAGCAAAGAGACAGGTATTAAAGTGTAATTCTATCATTAAACCATAAAGCTTAAGTCATAAATCTTCTCAGTTTAGTCCATCACCAGAAACCACCAAACCAAACACATGCAACAAATAATTTTTTAAAACAAGACATACCTTCGTTCTCATGAACCAAAATGTCCTCAGAGTCCAGAGAATGGTGAAAACATTTCCAGATTCTCGGCTTTGCCTGATGGTATTCTGTTTATATGGCAGCCTTGCTTAATCCTCTTTTCCTTTGTTCCTTAATTTCTAGGCTTCAACCTGTTTAAACAAAAAGTGTAGTTTTATTTCAACTAAGTCTGAAATCCTCTTTCCTGTCCTTGTTCCTCAAATTTGTAACATAAAGCATCATTTTGTTTTGGGTTTTCTATTTTTTTCTGCATACAAGATTTCTGTGAGACCAGTCAACACTTTTCAATATGAATGATTTCTTACAACTCGTCTTCAATGCATTTTTATTCAAAAAGACAATCTTCCCTCTGGAGCCAGGAATGGGGAAAGACAGAGCTGACTGGTGGGTGCCTTTAGGTCACCAGAATAACCATAATAATGGATGTGCAATTACAAACAGAAATTTTAAGTATTGTGAATTTTTTTTTCCAAAAACTTTTCAGGGAAGACTTACCTGAGAAGTGACGAAATCATGGGAAAATTGGAAACTGGTGTGACTGCATCAGCATTTAAGAGAGGGAGGCCGGGCATGGTAGCTCATGCCTTTAATCCCAGCACTTGGGGAGGCCAAAGAGGGCAGATCACCTGAGGTCAGGAGTTTGAGACTAGCCTGGATAACATGGTGAAACCCCATCTCTACTAAAAATACAAAAATTAGTTGGGCATGGTGGCCTGTGCCTGTAATCCAAGCTACTCAGGAAGCTGAGGCAGGAGGATAGCTTGAACCTGGGAGGTGGAGGTTGGTTGCAGTGAGTGGAGATAGCACCACTGCACTCCAGCCTGGGCAACAGAGTGAGACCAAAAAAAAAAAAAAAAAAAAAGGCGGGGGGGGGGGGGAAGAAACATGAGAAGACTTTTCTTAGAAAAATACAAAGTAGTACATAAGGATAATATTTACTCCCACAAAAAAAGATTTTGATAACAAAAACAATATATACTAGAGCGGACAAATTTGCTGTTTTAAAAAAAAATTACCTCTTTGCAAATTTGGTATACACAGAATGGGTAGGAGAATGCACACAAAGGTAGATGTACATAAATTCACGACTGAATTGTTTGTAATAATCCTAAATCTGAAGCTATTACCAGAAAGTTAAAAACAATTAACAATAAAGAAAAAGGCCAATATCCCTTTCAGTTAGTTATCAGAGATTCGGTTTTAAATATGTGCTGACTTTTTAATATGTAAAGTATCTTTAAATTCGAATTGAGTATTTCATATTCATAAATATTGACAATACTTTAGTTACATCAGATCTAAACATGTAGGAAATTATGACTTCTAATGACACGTTTCACTTCTCTTCCCCAGTCCTGTTATCTTTCTATCCCCAATTCCATGTGAAAGTTTCCCATGTTTAGGACTAGTGTTCTCCCCAGTTAGTGAGGCATCCGGAATGGCATAGGGAAAGCACATGTAATTTAGTTTTGATATTCTGTTTTATTCAATTACTTTTTTTACTGATAGGCTTCAAGGATTCAAAATGCCTATTTTACAGTTGCTTATTTTGAGTTAAAAAAGTACCACATGTGAGTTAAAAAGCTTGGATTTTGGTAGTTTTACTATAATTGCCTTTGAAATTTTTAAATTGTTTTTCATTGTATTTTTCTCTTACATGTGTTTTGTATACATAATGAACAGATGCAATCAAAATATTAGAATAAAATTATACAGCAAATGCTTGTGGAATCTGATGTTTTTCCAGTTGATTCAATTTTTGCAAAAAAGTGCACAAACTCCATTATAAATAAGGAGAGATGTGTACCATAGCTGCTAGCATCTGGTTCCTAGAATAATGTCTAGCACTTAGAAAGTATTCAATAAATATCTGTTGAGTAAATGAAAGTCACATCTAGGTTTTCTGTCTCATTCTCTCTCTTGCTTTCTTTTAAAATTGTAGATGTGCATGTGTTATGTGTGAGAATTCCAAAGTGATTTGGAATATTTGTCAAATTGCACACTCTTAGACTGTCTATTTCAGAGCGTTTTATGGCTTTTCCTAAGTGAAAATAACAAAGCAGAAAGTAGAACACTTACTATTTTATTTGCTGAAATACAATAGAAAAAAAAAACACTTCACAACTGAGTGCTTTTAATGGAGACACTGTGCTAAATACAGGGGCTCCTGTGTGGGGAACAGGTAACTCAGGGTTCCCAACTTCTTGGAGCCCTAGGTATATGAACAATGAATGAACAATTACAAGTAAAATAAATGTTATAAGAAAGTGGTTTGCCAGTCAATGACTGGGATACTTGAATGTGTTTCTCAGAAATCTATTGATTTATTGGTCCTCCTTTAAATATTAATGTTACCTTTAAGGGAGTAGTTTTCCAACTTTTTTGAAACCACATGTTTCTTAAAAGCATTTTGAAAAGATCTGTGCCCCTCATTCCTTTATAAGTTGACATTTCAACTTCCCTTTTGTAAATTTAAATATTTGTAAACATGTAATTTTCAGTGTTCTGCTAATATTTGCATTTAAAAATAAATATATTACATCACTTCTTTACATGTCTGGCATTACCTAAAAATACTCTAATTTTTTTTGTTCTTCTTTCTTTTATTTTTTCTAATTGACATATAATTGTACATATTTACGGGGTACATAGTGATGTTTTTATACTTATATAGTAATTAGGTCAAGCTAATTAGAATATTCATCATCTTGAACATTTATCATTTCTTTGTGTTGGGACATTCCGTATCTTCTTTCTAGCTATTTGAAACTGTATCTAATGATTTGACTGCCACCCTTAGCCATTAAAATAAAAGTGAACAAACTATTCTCTGAAATTAAGAAATCCTATACTTTTCATTTTCTCCTTTGAGCTCATAAACTTCCTTCATATTTATCCTAATGTTATGTATTATTAAGTCTTTTATTCATCATTCCAAATTTAAAATGTTCCTTTGACTTAACTACTAAAAAATTAAAGTGGTTTAAGTTATGATTTCAATTGTCTTCAGTACAGAATTGGTCAAAAGAACATAAATATAAGTGTGGATAGGCTATTAAATATTAAAATTAAAAATATTTAAATGCATATCTTAAATGAATGGATACGATTTTTTCAATTAGTTTATAAATCTTTAGCAGAACATGACATATTGCTACATTGAAGGAGGGCTCATAATCAACTATGGTCCTGTTTTTTATTTTTATGGATGTAAGTGCTAAGGAATGGTGGGAATACAAGGAATTTTTGAAAACCACGTCACTCACTACTTTGACTCTTTTCAAGTTATATGCCAAAAATCACATAGCTACTTCTCAGCAAAATGTGTACTTAATAATTTGTCACTGACAGTGCTGATTGGATCCTCCTTCAATTTTGTTAAAAGATGGACACCCTTGCCTTATAGGATATTACCTGTCATTGAAGCGACTCATTTTCTTAACATCCAACACCAAAATTCCAGTATTTCCTCCTAAAGTTTGGTGTCTCCATTTTTACACACCATGATGATGATATTTCTTTCTCTTGTAAAATAGGTAAAGAATGATTATGAATGAGGAGGTAAGAAAGCTGATTCTGAATGAGGTTTTTACCTCAGGGAGTGTTCAGGCAAACCAATTTTTGGGAAGAGTACATATGGTTAGGCAGTTTTGGAAACTGATTTCCTTTAACTGACCATTTCTACATACTATTTAGAAAGTCGTCATATGCCTCATGGGCATTTGTACCCCAGTTAAAGGCAGATTCATTATGTTATCAAGAAAAAAGGACAACTGAATTCAACTATCGACACCTAGTAATAAAATACAGTTACTGGTTTGGTCTTTTATCGACATCACCAATCCATTATTTTTAATGTTAGAACTTGAAGTATAAGGTACATTTTACTTTCTTTATGAGGGTCCTCTTGTGCCTCTTACAAGAAGCAAAATATTTTCAATGGATCAATAGAATACACAGCAAATATAATACATATCCAAAGGCATTATAGTTATAAATTCACTAAATGTGCTGTGAACACGCTGGGATCATTCTGTGGCTCTAAATTAAACAGCTCCATTTATAAGATGAAGACTGCTGTAAAATTGTATTTCCTATAGGAAAAGAATTATGAGATTCTGTGAGTTCTGGTATAAAGGCTGGAGTAAAATGGAATATGCTTTTACCTCTAGAGAGGTCTCACAGATATTGCAGCATCTTAAAGAGAAAAGGAAACATGTTCACATGTTGAAATGATTTCATATTGAAGGGATAAAGAGTGATTAATCTATACCTATATTTATATTAATGGTCTAGTGTTCTTTTACAAAGAATTTCATCCCTAATAATTTGGTCCTGACACAATTTTTTGTCCTCACTATTGAATATGCACGTATTCACTTTACCTCTTAGGAGCTCATTTGCCTTATCTGTCAAATGAGACAGATGGTTTTTAACTTCCCTTCTAGCTTGAATTGTCTTACTGGTGTATAATGTTATGGAAATTTATATTTCAAATAGTAATTAAAGTAAGTTGTGGCTGATTTCTCATATCCCTAGATTTTAATATCATTTGAAACTGAAACCCTTTACTCTACGTCACTATAAAAAAAATTGAGACCAAATCTCTGTTTTCTTGGCTTTATTAAATATTTGATTATAGCTAGCTTCTCATCTGTTTACAACTGCTTTAGTTTATAAATACAATCAAAGATTTTGTAATTACTGTCTAAAATACAGAGAAAAAATAAAATGTATAATGTCAGGATTTCATATGATGTAGGAGTAAATTGACTTAAATTTAGTTGAGATGCGGATAGGATGTGTGTGTTTATACCTCGGATGTAAGAATATAGCCTATGTGTCCAGACCCTCCCTTCCTCCTCAGTCTGGACATGTCTCTAGGACATGTTCCAAAGGGGCTGTCTCCTTAAGACTTTGAGTGGCTTTTTCATGCTAAGGGAATAGATGGACATATTATATGACCTCCAAATGACAAGGCCCTACTTTCAAGGGAAGGGGTGTTTTCAACACAGGCGGTATATTTTCAAGATTGTTTGCCAGCATGCTTCTATAGCACTCATGACAGTCTACTGGAGAGGGCCTTGGAATAAAAGAGTGAGTAAAATCTAAATGGACTGCTTTGTTTACACCTTCCTTCATTTGGAAAGCATTGATACTGGAAACTAGAGAAGAAGCTATCTGTAGTTTTTGTTGCATGATGACCTTCTTGATCTGTCTGCATTACGGTGAAATCAGCACCTTTGTGATTCATTATGGTGATGAGTGCTCTAATCAGCTCTTAGGGTGGGAACGATCCTTATTGACATAGCCTCAGCAACATAGAGAATAAGGAAAAAAAAAATAAAAGACAGCTACCAGGGATTAGTCAAACTCAGACACACCTGAGATATATCGTGGACACTCCTAGAGTTGTGTGTGGAGACAGTTGAAGGACTGCATCATCCAAGACTGTCAAGCCAGAGTGGTACTGTTTTTACTGATGTTTTCCTAAATCAATGATTACCATCACCATGGTATAGCTCAGACTGCTATAAAATTGTTGCCTAGAGTACAGTTGTGTGGCGATTGACAAAGAGCTATAAAGGCACAGACAAAGGTTAAAAGCTCTCTTAATGTAAGTAAGGGACACAACTTAATGCACAGTGTTAGTACCACTCACTCCCAGCTAATTGGCAAGTTGTCGCCTTCCAAGCCCAGATACTTCCTGTGTAGGGTGTAGTGCTGTCAGGGACTTTGAGAAGCTAACTTTGCCCTTTCATTAGGGATATTAAGTCCTCTTGGCCCCTCCGAATTATTTTTGGAGACTTTGGCTGTTTGCCTACAAGCTATAAGAAATTTGTGGGCCGGCTGGATGCGGTGGCTCACGCCTGTAATCCCAGCACTTTGGAAGGCCGAGGCAGGTGGATCCACGAGGTCAGGAGTTCAAGACCAGCCTGGCCAACATAGTGAAACCCTGTCTCTACTAAAAATACAAAAAAAAAAAAAAAAAAAAAAAAAAAAAAAAAAAAAAAGCCAGGCATGGTGGTGGATGCCTGTAATCCCAGCTACTCAGGAGGCTGAGGCAGAGAATTGCTTGAAAACAGGAGGTGGAGGTTGCAGTGAGCCAAGATCACACCACTGCATTCCAGTCTGGGTGACAGAGCAAGACTATCTCAGAAAAAAAAAAAAAAAAAAAAAGACGTTTGTAATAATCTGGGCTCTTTTCTCAGTGCCTCCTGAGGGACTCTAATGTCAATTTCCTGGTGTGACATTCCTTAGCAGGTGGCAATGTCAAACCTACTTGAGATGTATTCTCACACAGTCTCATTAAGTTTCTCTTTTTCTTAATATTTAAAGGTAGAGTCTTCTGTTCCCAGCATCTGCTTTTCTGGGAGGTGTTAATGTATTTTATTTGAGCTCAAGATCCTAACTAAAGAAGTTTCATCAGTGAAAACTGACTAATCTCTCCTGTCCACTTACCTTTACCTTCATTGCAATAGGCCCTAAGAATTCGGTCTTGGAGAAATTGTAAAATTAGTTTATCACTCCATTAATTAAGGCTAGAATGGAATATGTTGGGGGAAAACATTCTATTCCCTCTTCCTCCATTTACTTTGTTTGCTTTGGGCCATAATTTAGATATAGAATATAAATCCATGTACAACAAAAAATTATTTCTTACCTGTGTTAACACCTTTGCTTGCCCCTGTCTAGGTTTATTCACTCTTAAACTAACTTGATGAGTTGAATTAGTAATTCAACAAATATATGGAACATTTTTAATACAATAACAACATTTATCAAGCTATGTGCCAGGCACTCTGCCTCCTTATAGCTAGCTCGTAAGTTAGGCACTTTATTATCCTTATTTTACAGATTAGATGCCTCAAGCTTGGAGCAGTGAAGTTTTGAAACTAGGCAATCTGTTTCTAAGGCTCATACTCTTTAGTTCATAGTGTACTATACTGCTTGCTTTGCTTTCTAGCTAGAAAAAGGAAGCTAATTATATATTTTAGTTGTCCTATTTTGGAAGCTATACTGAGTGTAGGTAAAAACTGAAAACTTTGCTGGTTTCAGCTATGACATTTAAAGAGCTTGGAAGTCATTATTCCTGCCCTTGCAATAAAAACAAAAAAGCTGGACAAGTTGAAAATTTAACAGGTTTTTGTAGAGATTTCAGAGCAATCAGATTGTAAAGCAAAGCAAAGTACCACCATGAAATCTGGAGAGACAGGTGAAACTAGAGAGTCTCAGCTGAGATCTGCTTATCTGGAGCAGAAGATGCTTGAGCAATAAACTGGCAGAAACTTTTAAATGGAAATTTTGGCAAACTGGTGGAGGCTGAGCATGGACTAGCATGAGAGTGATGAAATCCTGGGGGCCACTGTCTTGGGGGAGTCCCCCACAGTGTCAAGGGCTTTGCCTTCAGGAACCCCACCAGGTTCTCCCAGTGAAATATTCCCTGGCAGGAGAAAGGAAAAAATAATCTTTGTAAAATACAAAAAGAGCCTTCTCCATAACAAAGGCTAAAGGAAATTTCACCACTGAAGTCTCTTTCAGCCTTTCAGTTTCACTTAAAGTGGTGGTGGTGTTGGTAGGGAAGGTGGGGATGTGAGGTCAATAAAAGGCAGGGCTTCAAGGAAATAGATTGGAAGTAGTGTAGCCAGAAAAGGATGTGGAGGTCTGCTGCACCACTTTCAACTGTGACATTCACAGCCCAGAATCACAGGCCCACTAAAAGAGTGACAGTTGATTGCAGAATGCTCCCTTTTCCCCACACCTTACCATCTGTGCTCTAGTGTGGTAAGAGTGAATCTTAGTGGAAAGAGCTGTGAGATAGACTCTCTCTAAGGAGGAATACTTAGGAAAGGCCAAGGTCAAGAGAAGACAAAAACTAAGATGCTCTGGCACCTATAGCTGCAGATAAAGATCTCACAGCCCAAATCTTAGCAGATTAACATAAATCCTTACATTCAAGGTGTGTTTATTTTAGTTCTTATTACCTGGTATGTGCTGGCTTTCAATGAAAAATTGCAATGCATGGCAGAAGGCAAGAGACAGCCTGAAGAGACAAAGCAGGCATCAGAACCAATGTCGGATATGACAGAGTTAGTGAAACTATAAAACAAGGAATTTAAAATAACTATAATATGTTAAGGATTCTAATGGTAAAAATAGTCATCACATAAGAAGAGATGAGTAATGTAAGCAGAGTAATTTAAAGTAAAAAAATCAGAACGAAATGCTAGAAATAAAAGCAGTCATACAGGCAATTGTTTTGATGGGTTTATCAATAGATGTAACATGGCTGAAGGGAAAAATCAGCTTGAAAGTTCAGTAGAACTTCAAAAACTGAAAAAATGAAAACAAAAACAAAAACTAGAGCAAAACGTCTAAGAACTGTGGGACTACATCAAGAGGTGTAATAAGATGTGCAAATAGGATACCAGAAATAAGTGAAAAAGAATGGAGCAAATGGACTATTTGAAGTATAATAGTTGAGAACTTTCCGCAATTAATAACAGATACCAAAACGTAGACCTAGGAAACTCGGTAACATTGAGCCAGAAAAATACCAAGAATGTACATATAGTAGGCATATCATATTCAAATTGCAGAGAAGCAAAGGCAAAGAGAAAATCTTGAAAAAAGCCAGAGGAGGGTGGGGTAAATACTTTGTCTAAGAGGAACAAGAATGAGAATTACAATGAACTTCTTATCAGAAACCATGCAAGCAAGAAGTGAGTTTGGTAAAATATTTTAAGTGTTGAAAGAAAAAAGCCCACCAATCTAGGATTCTGTATTCAGCAAAATTATTCTTCAAAAGTTCAGGAGAAATACTTTTTCTGCGAAACAAAAGCTGAGGGAATTCTTTGCCAGCAAATCAGTCTTGTAAGATGTATTAAAAAGTTCTTCAGGCAGAAGCAAAATGTTACGTGTCAGAAACTTGAATACACATAAAATAAGAGTATTGAAGGCCTAAGTAGTAAAGGTAAAATATTTTAATTACTGTATTCTTAATTGACCTAAAATTTATTTAAGGCAGGAATCAATTCTCCAAGAGCACATAATCTTAAATATACCAAAATATATGAGGCAAAAACTAATAGAATTGAAATAGTAGACAAGTCTACTATTTTTATGGGAGACTTCAATGCCCCTCCGTCTGTAATTGATAAATTAAGGAAACAGAAGATCAGTAAAGTTACACATGACCTGAACAGCACTATGAATGAAATTGATCATATATATATATATATATATATAAAAGACTCCAACCTACTGCAGAATATACTCCTCAAGCTCATATGGAACTTCTGTTTTCACCAAAGAAGACCCCATTCTGGGCAATAAAACACATCTTCACACGTTTAAAACAGTAAAAATTACTTGTATGTGTTCTCAGACTACAATGAAATTAAACTAGAAATCAATAATGAAAGATAGTTGAAAACCTCCCAATATTTGGAAATTAAAAAGTACACTTCTAAATAAACCATGAGTAAAGGAGAAGCCACAAGGAAGATTAAAAATATTTTGAACTAAATAAAAATGAAAATACAGCTTATCAAAAGTTTTTGGGAATTAACAAAAACACTGCTTAGAGGAAAATATATAGCATTAAACACATATATTAAAAAGGAAGATCTAAAAATATTAATCTCAGAAAAAGGAAGATCTAAAAATACTAAATTAATCTCAGCACTCGGAGCTAGAGAAAGGAGAGAAAACTGGGCCTATGGCAAACAAAATAAGGATAATAATTAAACCAGAAATCAATGAAATTGCAAAAGGAAAACAGAAAAAGACCAAGAGCTGGTTCTATGAAAAGTTCAATAAGATTTATAAGCCTCCAACCAGGCTAACAAAATAAAAAATAGAGATAACACAAATGATCAATATCAGAAATAAGAGAGGAATCATCAATACTTATTCCATCGATGTTAAAAGAATAATAAAGGAACACTCAACTCTACACCCACAAATTCGATAACTTAGATTAAATGGACCAATTTCATAAAAGACATGTCAAAACTCAGACAAGAAGAAATAGTCAATCTGAATATGATTATATAGATTAAGGAAATTGAATCAGGACTTAACCTTTCCAAAACAGGAAGCCCCAGAACCAGATAGGTACAGTGGTGACTTCTACCAAATATTTAAAAAGGAAAGAATACTAATTCTTCACAATCTTTTTAGAAAGTAGAAGCAGAGGAATATTTTTTGACTCATTCCATAAGGCCAGCATTACCCTAGTATAAAAATCAGATAAACATATTCCAAGGAAAGGAAACTAAAAGGACTACCAGCAGCAATTACTGGTGAAGATGTAGAGCAACAGGAACTGCCATTCATAGTAGGTGGGAATGCAAAATGGTATAGCCATTTTGGAAGACAGTTTTTGTAGTTTCTTTCAGAGCTAAACATAGTCTGCCCATATGATCAAGCAATTTTGCTCCTAAGTATTTATCCAACTGATATGAAAATTTATGTCCATACAAAAATCTGTATGCAAATGTTTATGCAGCTTTATTCATAATCGCCAAAATGTGGAAGCAACCAATGTGTCTATTCAATAGGTGAATGGACAAATACACTGGTACATTCAAAGAACAGAATACAATTCAGCAATAAAGATAAATGAGTTATAAAGCCATGCAAAGACACGTATGAATCTTAACTGATAAGTGAAAGTAGCTGGTGTGAAAGGACTACAGGCTACATTATTCCATTTATATGACATTCCGAAAACAAAAACTACAGAGATGAGAAACAGATCAGTGGTTTCCAGGCTGTGGAGGTGGGAGGAGAGGGTCAATAGGTAAATCACAGTGAATTTTTTTAGGGCAGTGGGGCAGTAAAATTGTTCCATATGATACTGCAATGGTGAATACATGACATTATGCACTTGTCAAAACCCGTAGAATTTAATAGCATATAGAGTGAATCTTAATGTATACCAATTTAAAAAGTCATTTATAAAGCTGAGGAATTCCTGTGTAGAATGCAGAATGTAGCAAAAACAATCTAACTATATTACAAATGTGTTATATAAACCCATTTCACTGAAGTGTAGGGGGCGGGGTGGGGTGGGGAGAGAAAGATGCTGACCTAAATAATCTTGGAAATGATCCAAGTAAGTTTAGTCTATAAAACACAAGCAAAAGAAACTGTACATAAGCACTCTAGCTGCTAAAGTTGTTTCCAATGGGTGTATGAATGAACTATTCTGATACTATACATACATATGTGTGTTGAATAACTAAGTATATGGCAGATGACAGAAGTTGCAGATAAGGGGAGGAGGACAGAATGTGTTATGTGGTAATGGATTAGAGTTGAAGGCAGTATGCACCTGTGGTTAGCCTAACACACATACGGATGGTTACATTACAGATACATTTACAGATATCTGTACATACATGAGTTGGTAAATATATATTTCATTTTGCCAGCCAAATGGGCCTAGAAACAATGACATCCCAGTAGCAACCACCACACTAGTGTTTAGATCTTGGTTACTAATACCATTTTTCATTAAAAGGAACCAGGGATCCCTAGAAAAATGTCTAATTTTAACCCTGGGGCAAGACATTTACAAGATGAACCTAGAGCCTCTTGTAGTGCCAGAAAGTAAGGAAGTTCTCAAAGAAAACCTACAATGATGGAGACATGCCAAAGGAACACAGGAGACAATGAAAGTGTTCCCAATTGCCAAAGATGGAACAATTTGACCTATAAAATAAAAGAGTATTGGAGTTACACCCAAAGTGAAATATCCATGAATCCATATAAAGGATTGTCCAAATAAATCTGGGAGAAAGGATAATGCAGAAGAATTTCGAATAATGTATGTAGCTATTTCATGCTGAAGGAGGTACAACATAAACCCTTCTTAAATGTGGGCTGCACATAATAACTTCTAAATAATAAGCATGGAAGGTGAGGAAAAAAGTAATTTTACAGTGGAGAAACCTGACAAACACTGCCTCATGCAGATGATCAAATTAACATCAGTTATGGTAAGTCACCTCGATAATATTTACCCTTGATAAGAAGTGATGAGAATGGCACTTTACCCTTGTTGATATTTCTCCCAAAAA
The DNA here is from genome assembly GCF_006542625.1 of Nomascus leucogenys. NCBI lineage: Eukaryota > Metazoa > Chordata > Mammalia > Primates > Hylobatidae > Nomascus > Nomascus leucogenys. Next base: position 22,013,196 of record NC_044389.1, on the reverse strand, counting down.
CTTATAACTTTAGTCTAATCCTGAGAAAAACTTGAGATAAGTCTCAGTAGCTGAACATTCTACAAAACACCTGACCACTAGTGCTCTAAACTTTCAAAGTTATCCAGAACAAGGAAGCAATGGAGATGTGACAGCTAAATGTAATTGTGATATCCTGGATGGGATCTTGGAACAGAAAAACGAAATTAGGATAAAATGAAGAAAATCTGAAGGAAGTGTGGACTTTAGTTAATAATGTTGTATCAGTATTAGCTCAATAATTTTGACAAATGTGCCCTAATGTAAGACGCTAATAACAGTAGAAATGCAATACGGGGTGGGGCATATGTAAGGTATGTATACTATCTGCACAGGTTTTTTGGAAATCTAAACTATTCAAGAATAAGAAGTGTATTTGAAAGTTAAAAAAAGACACCTGAAAATTTTTTTTAGGTTTGTGAAAATACAAGCTTTATTCATAAGTCATCTGCCATCTCAATCATCACAATTATGACGTTAATCAAATATCCGAAGTCAGTTAAATAAAGGAAGGTTGCTACCTTAGCAAAACAGTCTGTTTCTTTCCTAATCCATGTGGAGAGAGCATATAAATTTATTATGAATACATTGTGTTACAATTAAGTGCTGTTGCGGTTGATCTTTAAGGATAATAGAGAATATAGATGCATACAATAGAATATATAAATGTCTATTGCCTAGTTGTCACCAGTTAATACTGCAGGAGCTCTAGTGTCTGACAGGCACACGTGAAGCAAAGAAGATTTAAGTTTTCAGGGAATGACTCTTCTGAATGCCATTCTAACCAGATTCCCCCTATCAGTGGTTCTGATGGAGCTTCCTGGGCCTTCACCCAGAACAGATTTCCTTTCATTTATTTATTTAAATATTTGTTCCTTTCTTTTTCTGATGTTCCCATTATAGGTATGTTATTCCTTTTGTAATTGTCCCAAAGTTTTGGGGTATTCTGTTTTTTTTTTTTTTTTTTTTTTTTTTTTCAGTTTTTCTCTTTGCATTTCAATTTTGAAAGTTTCTGTTGACCTATCCTTAAGTTCGCAGATTCTTTCCCCGGGCAGCATTCAGTCTGTTAAAGGCCCATTAAAAGCATTCTTCATCTCTGTTAGTGTTTTTGGGTTCTACCTTTTCCTTTTGATTCTTTCTTAGTTTCCATCTCTCTGCTTACATAACTCATCTGTTCTTACATGTCATTCACTTTTTCCTGTAGTGCCTTTAACATATTAATTGCAGTTATTTTAAATTTCCAGTTTGCTAACTCCAAGATCTCTGTCATATCTGAGTCTGGTTCTGATGCTTGTTTTGTCTTTTCAGACCTTGTTTTTTTTCTTGTAATTTTCTGTTGAAAGGCAGACATAAAGTATCAGGTAAAAGAAACTCATTGTAGATAGGACTTCTGTGTGAGGTTTTATGTTTTCTTGCACATAGTTAGGCTTTATTTACTGTTTGCTGCAGCTGTGATGTCAGAGGCTAAAATTTCCTTCAGTATCCTTGTTTTTGTCTTTCCTGATGTCTTTGGGTTTTTCTAGAGATGCCATAAACAAGATCTGAGGCTTGTTCTTCAAGCTGTAGTTCCATTATTTTATAAGAACCCTACTGACGTGGTGGTAAGATGAGGGGATTGGAAAGTGTTTTTATGTGATTGGTTCTCGGTCTTTTAGTTGAGTTGGGTATTTCTCTTTTCCCACATTGAAGGTCATGGGGTGGGGGTGGAGATGAGGGCTTGAGTTGAATATTTTCCTTTTCCTATTTGGAAAGTGAGAGGGATCTGGAATTGGTTTTCCCCTTTGCCCAGGTTGGTTAGGCTCTGGGAAAATAATTTTCTTTGCGGGTAGGCCTTGTGAAGAACAGAGAGTCTGGTTGTATTTCAGAATTATTACCTTTCCCTTCTTCCTGCTGGAACCAGGAGGGGATTTTTCTATAATTTTCACAGTGTCACAGTGAGGACCTTAGGAAAGGATGGGGAGCCTCCTAACTAGGCTTCCTCAGAATTTTTAACTCTCAAGCTAGTCTGCACAAAGCCTCTTGCAATCTGTCAGTGATGGCTTATGGTGTTCCTGTTGACTCCAGCTTGGGCTTCTGTTGCCGGTAAGTTGTGATTCTATCTGCCTGTCTTTCCTGTTTTCAGAGCAACAGTTTGCCCTGTGACCTCAAATCTCTGACAAATCTCGGGAGAGGTGTTGATTATCAGTGTGTGGGGTTTTTTTTTTTTTTTTTTTTTTCAGTTTTTTTTTTTGTTGTCATGAAAATACGAGTGATAACTTCCAAGCTATCTATGTGTCAGACCAGAAACTGGAATTCTCATTTGTTTTATATATACATGTTTAGAGGCTTTTTTGTTTTCGCTTTAAGTTTTGGGGTTTAAGTTTTCGCTTCAGGCAAAACTAAAAGGTCTTAGTGCTAAAATTTAACGTGTAAAAAAATTTTTGAACATTTAAATTTTGTTTCAGGTTCACCGAGTTTTTAATCTAATGAATGGATCTGTTTTTATAACAGCAGTTGTAGTAGCTTGTGGTCTTTGCCCAATTCAGTGTGTGGTGAAATAATCCCATGTAACAAAAGTCTTTGACGAGAGATATGTCTTTGGCTTTTAAGTCAGTTTTAATATTAAATGAATCCCTATATGTGTCTTGGCAATATCTGAACAACATCTAAAGTAACTATCATGTTATCAAGAAAATAAATTTACATTGTTTAATGTATTCGGCAACAAAATCAATGCAACAGCAATTGTCAGATAATTTGAGCAGTGAATTTATAGAAGTAATTTTAATTTACATCCAGGAATGCAGGCAATTTTTGTCCAGCAATTTACATTTGATTGACTAAGCTTAGGAAACAACAGGAACAACATCCTATGGAATTTCTTTGTAGTAGACAAAAATGGACATTTATAAAATGAAAAGAAACTAGACAAAGGGCTAAGAGTTTTACTACAGTATATTTGCCATGTGAGAGTTAAACCAAGTGAGCACTTTGCTATAATTTAAAAATATAGTGATAAAATTTTACTTGTCTATTATATAATTGTAGCAAATCATTTTGTCTCTAACAAGGAAATGGTGAGGTTTTGTGCCTCAGACTTCCTCACATCTCCCAGAGTCAGTGACGCAGATGCTGATGTGAGATGTCTCTTTTTCAGATGTTTTCCTATTCAGGGCACAATTATTCCTGTCTTGAAATAGAAATTATCTTTTAATGAACTCCATTTAAATTTCTTTTCCCTATTTTTATACTCATCTCATTGAATAACATAATCTCAGAAAAGATTAACTTGTATTATTTTACAGTTGCGTCTCCAACACTGTCTTAATGTAATCTCTTCATATTTTTTTTTTTGGCTATTCATTGGTTTTACACTATTCTTTTCAAGTTTTTACCTGGAAATGTAATAAAAAGGCTCTGCTTACTCTCTTTTCAAGACCATTAAAAACATTTAAAGACTGGCTGAACACCAATCCCTGGGCATTATGCTAGATTCCTTCCTCATGCGATGAACAGTTACTCATGTCTCATTCTTTGTGTTCCTCTTGATAGTTTGGCAGTCCTTTCAGGAGTCATCCAATCAAAGTCAGTGTGAATATATATATATATATATATATATAATTTTTTTTTTTTTGAGGTGGAGTCTCGTTCTGTTGCCCAGGCTGGAGTGCAGTATCATGGTCTCGGCTCACTGCAAGCTCTGCCTCCCGGGTTCATGTCATTCTCCTGCCTCAGCCTCCTGAACACCTGGGACTATAGGCGCCTGCCACCACGCCCGGCTAATTTTTTGTATTTTTAGTAGAGACTGGGTTTCACCATGTAAGCCAAGATGAACTTGATCTCCTGACCTTGTGATTCACCCACCTCAGCCTCCCAAAGTTCTAGGATTACAGGTGTGAGCCACTGCCCTGGGCCCAGATACATTTTTAAATTAAGTTTTTGTAAAGGGCTGTATCAAATGCTTTGCTGAAATCTAATGCCCGTGATATTGATTCTGTAAACCATATTCATAATTTTAAAAAAGTTAACCAATCACATATGTCTAGAATGACTAACATTGAACCTGATTTTCTAACTATTCATAGGAAGCGATACTCAAGAATATCATTTTAGTGTCATGTTTATTACAAATGACTCCATAATGTAACAAAGATGGTTAATGTGGAAACTTCCAGGTACTTAGTTATAAGAAAAAAGTTATTATAAATGAATGAGAGGTTTTTTTAACTGCCAGGTGGGCTTTCAAGGCCCTAGGTGTTTTATTCCTTTAGTTATATGTTTTTCTGAATTAGGCGTCTTCATTTTAAGTAGGTATTGAAATATAATTTTGGAAAATGATGAATTTGGAAACTGGTGAATTTAAATATTCATATAGAACTTTATGTGCCATAGCTATTAAGTTTGTAAATCTATATATTTTAATTATTTGAGTCCTAATTTCTATTATACAACTATCACTGCAATAATTGTATTTTTTTGTTTGTTTTGTTTTTTGAGATGGAGTCTCGCTCTGTCGCCCAGGCTGGAGTGCAGTGGTGCGATCTGGGCTCACAGCAACCTCCACTTCCCAGGTTCAAGCAATTCTCCTGTCTCAGCCTCCTGAGTAGCTGGGACTACAGGCACATGCCACCACGTCCGGCTAATTTTTGTATTTTTAGTAAAGAGAGGGTTTCACCATATTGGTCAGGCTGGTCTCGAACTCCTGACCTCAGGTGATCCACCTGCCTTGGCCTTCCAAAGTGCTGGGATTACAGGTGTGAGCCACCGTGCCTGGCCAGTAGTTGTATTTTTGTAACAACCACCCAGTGAACATGCTATTCTTAGATTGTTAACCAAAGGATTTCTTTTGCCACAAATCAGATTGTATGTTTTACAAATTAACTGTCAAAGCTAATAAAATCTTAGACCATTCAGTTATCAACAATATAAGCCAATATTTTAACCAATTTTTAAAATAAACAATTTAGATCAGGGTTTAGCAAACTACAGCTCACAGGCTGGATCTACTCATACTGATTCATGTTCGTATTGTGTGTGGCAGATTTCTTCCTCTGACAGCAGAGTTGAGTAGTACTACCAGATACCCTAGAGATCTCAAAGCCTAAAATATTACTATTTGGCTTCTTACAGAAAAAAATTTTAGATCTCTGGTTTAGATTAACATTGACTATTATTAATATTTATTATAAATTGATACAAATAAGAGACAACGGTGGACAATGGGATATCTGGGACACATGATTAGAGAAAACACTGCATTGGCTGCTGTGGAATGCATTCGTTTGTAAAGTAATGTTCCCAAGGCCCTACAATTGTACTGATCTTACGCATCTGTGATAGGAAATGGGCTGATATTTACTAACATTGTCTAATTCTGGCACGCATATGAAAAGTCCAATTTGTATAAAACAGTATAAATACAATGTCGTTACTATCAGATGAAGTGATACATATTAGGATGTGTGTCATAAATATGCAACAGAAGTATTAGATGTGCACTGACATCTAAGTAAATATGTAGGACAGATACAGAAACTGTCATATTCAGTCATTTGATGAATATTTATTGAGTGTCTATTAGGTGTGAGCCACTCTTTCTGTCTGAAGATAAAGTATCTGCTCTTATGGAGCATGAGGGAGACTGACCCACAAAGCAAACATATAAATATGTAATATATTGGGATGTTATAAAGAAGTATGAATCATGATAGGCTGGTAGAGGAATGAGAGTGGGCACATAATATTTATATAAATTGGTGAGAAAGGGTAGAGACATTGAGAGAAGGAGGGAGTAAGTCAAGCAGATATGCTTCAGAAAAACGTTTAAGCTTGAGAGAACAGCAATTGCACATGTCCTGAAGCAGTAGTGGTTTAGCTACCTCTGAGGAACAGTAGGAAGCCAGTGGGTTTCAAGGGATGATTAAGGATGCTGCCGGTCAGTGATGCGGTCCTTGTGGGCCTGTGTAAAGATTCTAGAATTGTCTGAGTGAGAAAGAAACCATGGGAGAGTTTGCAGTTGAGGGATGACCTGATATGATTTGAATTTTAACAATGGACTCTGGATGCTGTGTGGAGAATGACCACAGGAGGGTTGTGGAAGTAGGGAAGCTGGTTAGGAGGTAATTACAGTTGTCCAGTCCCCTCCCCTTTCCTACTACCAAATGGTGACTTGGTGGAAGGTGGCAGAGATAGTGGTGGGTCATGAGGATTCTGAATATTTTTTTAATCTCAAGAAAAAATATCTAGAGTTTCTGATAGATTATATATGGGGTGTGTCAGAAAGAAGACTCAAGGATGTCTCCAAGACTTTTGGCCTGAGCACTGGGATGCAGGAGTTGCCATTTACTGAAGTGTAAAATACTGTCGGAAGAACAGGCTTAGCAACAAAATCAAAAGTTTGCTTTTTAAATTCTGGTGTGTAATTGTAACAGAGATGAAATGCAAAGACATTGTCTTGGTGAGTAGGACACTTCAGCAGACATAGATTTTACCTGGGATTCAACATGTTGTCAATTAAATCATACAGTCAGGATATCATGACTCATGAGGATTATCAAAATTTTTTTCTAACATGCAAAGATCAGACTATATTTTTAAAATGAAGGTAAGCAAACATTTATAATATTCTGTCAAAATGGAGCTTTTTCATAGGACTGCATTATTATTGAAATATTTGTCTTTATTCAAAATGGTTTCCTTTTGTGTGTGAACATTTTATGTAGAACCTGTCAAAATCAAGTGTAACAGATTCCATTTTTGGTGAACGCATAAGCCCTTTTTGAACAGATAATTGGCATGTTGCCATATCCGATCTCAGGAGAAAAGATATTTCAGTCTCTTTCCTTCTGGAATCTGCAGTTGAGAAGGAAACAGTAATGGAGAAATGGTGGTTTGACTTTCGGTGAGTTCCTCTTTCTTATCCCTTCAGTCAAACTAGGAATCATCTCTTCTAGGACACCTTACTTAAAAGAATCCAAATAAAGTACATACAAGTTGATGTTCTATGTCCCCATTACCAAATATTGTTTATAGATAGAATCAAGACTGATGATATTTCATGATTAAAAGTTACATTTTTTTGGCTTTGAAATCCCTGGACACACCTCAATATAAATAGACATAATAAGACTAAAGGCTTTGATATAAAAAGCCACCACTCAATGTGTTCTCGTGAAACGGTAGTATATGTTCAGTTCAGTTTGGAAAATAAAGAATTGTTGTTAGGAGAGACATGCCATGTTGTACTTATTATCATTGAATCAGTCAAGCATGATGTCAGTGGCTGCACGAGCAGCAGGAGAATCAATGACTAAAAATCAAGCATCCAGGTCGATGTCACCTCTGCTGTAATCTTGCTGTGTCATGTTTGGTAAGTCACTTCCCCTCTTTGAATCTCTGTTTCCTCATCATTACTCAGAGAATGATTGGGTTTTAATAAGTCATATTTTTTGATTCTTAATATGGCCTTCATTTGTAACATGTTCTCTTTATTCTGGCTGCTATAAAAAAATTACAAACTGGATGGCTTATAAACAATAGAAATTTATTTCTTAGTGTTTTCCCAGTTCCAAAGTTTAAAACCAAGAACCTAGTAGATTTGGTGTCTGTGAGGGCTTGTTTCCTGGTTCGTCGATGGTGCTGTCTTCCTGTGTCTTTATATGGTAGAAAAAGGGCAAGAGAGCTTCTGGGGTCCTGATGATCAGGGCACAAATCCCTTCATGAAGGCTCTGCCTTTATGATCTAATCACCCTCCAAAGGCCCTTACCTTCTAATGCCAGCATCTTAAGGGTTAGGGTTCCAACATATGAATTTTGGGAGACACAAATATTTAGACCACAGCATGTGTTATTATCTCACAATAAGGCTTTGGCATAAAAAGTAAATTGTTCTGATGAGCAGCGTGCATCCCTAGGTCCCAATGTAGATAGTTAATGTTGAAGGGTTCCCCCACGAGAAATGGTTTTCATCAAGGATAAACCAAATTCAAAAATGGAATAGCCACCTTTCAGGGATGGTGAGTTAGAAATGCCACATACATATTCATCGGGTGAGATGTATGGTTAATGACTTTTTAGGAAGACTTGTTTGTTTAAGTCATAGATCATTATAAATCAACTTTGTTTTATGACTCTCTTAGTGGATATTTTACTCTGAAATTTGTAATGTTTTTGTATGGAAGAGGTAGTAAATATTAGTTTGGAGGAATTTAATGATTGCTTTTTTAAAAAACTGAGAATAAGGCCATGTTTCTTGCCTAAATTTAGAAATGAGCATACATTCATGCCCAGAATAATGATGTTTCAGTTGAGGATAGATGGCATATTATGACAGTGGTTCCATAAGATTATGGAGCTGAGAAATTCATATTGCCTAATGGCATAGTAGCTGTGGTACTTGTATTTGTAGCAATGCCAGTGTAAACAATCCTACTTTGCTTTTTATTGTTATTATAGAGTGTACTCTTTCTACATATAAAACAAAAGAGTTAACTGTAGAAGAGCCTTAGGCAGCTCCTTCAGGAGGTAATCCAGAAGAAGGCATTGTTATCATAGGAAATGACAGCTCCAAGAGTGTTATTGTCCCTGAAGCCCTTCCAGTGGAACAAGATGTGGAGGTGGAAGACACTGATATTAATTCTGATCCTTGTAGGCCTACACTATTGTATGTGTTTGTGTCTTAGTTTTTAACAAAACAAAAATTAAAAATAGAGAAAAGCTTATAGAATAAGGATATAAAGAAAGAAATTTTTTGTACGGTTATACAACCATTTGTGTTTTAAGCTAAGTGTTATTACAAAAAAGTCAAAAGTTAGAATTTTCATGTTTATAATAGTTATAGTAAGATAAGGTTAATTTACTATTGAAGAAAGAAAAATGTTTAAAAAATACATTCAGTGTAGCCAAAGTATACAGTGTTAATAAAGTATACAGTGGTGCACAAGAACATCCTAGGTCTTCACACTCACTCACCACTCACTCACTGACTCACCCAGAGCAACTTCCATTCATGGTAAATGCCTTATACAGGTGTACAATTTTCTAAAATCTTTTATTACTATATTTTTACTACTCAGTTTCTACATTTAGATACATAAATGCCTACTATTGTGTTACAACTGCCTATGGTATTCAGTATAGTAACATGTTGTACGGGTTTGTAGTCTAGGAGTAACAGGCTATACCATATATAGCTGCTGACTATATATGGTGTGTAGTAGGCAATACCATCTAGATCTGCGTAAATGCACTCTGATGTTTCTACAATGATGCCATCCTCTAATAACACAATTTTCAGGATGTGCCCCCTTTTTAAGTAATTTATGACTGTAAAAAAGGTATAAAGAAGTTTGGACTAAGCCTGTCTATAGATGCAGCCCGTGTGGATGAATATGAGGCATAGCATGGTTATGTCTGCCTACCAATACTTTCTCCCTGCTTCCCCACTTAGATGATTAGAAACTCTCATATATTCGAGTGAGATTATAAGAGGAGCAGCATTGCTATGCGAAAGGTTCTGTTCCAACATACTTGTGTTTCCCGAGAGTTGAAGGGCTAGGTTATTTTGGAGGTTGGCTTCTGTTTTAGATTTCTCCCACCTGCATATTAACATGGGTGTGGTTGAGAAATAAGCTAGCTCTCTTTGTGTTCTTTGTAAAGGAAAAGGGATGAGATTTGGAGTATCAGTGGAATGGTCATAGCATGGGATAGTGTAAGAAGAATGTAATACTGCATTACAAGGTCAGGAACCAATGGTGGGATACTTAGATAAGGTGTATTAAAAAATGGAGAAAGATTAAGAAAAATATGTAAGGCCAAGTGCAGTGGCTCACGCCTATAATCCCAGCACTTTGGGAGGCCGAGGAGGGCAGATCACGAGGTCAGGAGATCGAGACCATCCTGGCTAACATGGTGTAAACCCTGTCTCTACTGAAAAAAAAAAAAAAAATTAGCTGGGCGTGGTGGGGGGTGCCTGTAGTCCCAGCTACTTGGGAGGCTGAAGCAGGAGAATGGCATGAAGCTGGGAGGCAGAGCTTGCAGTGAGCTGAGATCACACCACTGCACTCCAGCCTGGGGGACAGAGCGGGACTCCATCTCAAAAAAAAAACATACATATATATATATATGTAAATGTGTGCACGTTGAGTACTTTGCCTGCTTCACAGCTTTGTTTCCCATATTCCTGACAAAGGTCTTTGAGTTTGAATTACCCTAAGGCTATTATAATTTCATCCTCCTTGAGGAAAATGAAGGTAATCACTTTAAAAATTTTTGTACATGTTTATGGGGTACAGTGTGATGTTTCAATGCATATATACATAGTATAATGATCAAATCAAAGTAGTTAGTATATCCATTCCCTCAAAAAGTTTATCATTTCTGGTGATAACTTTCAAGGTTTTCTTTTCTAGCTATTTTGACATATATAATACGTTGTTCTTAGCTATAGTCACCCTACTGTGTAATAGAACATCAGAACTTATTCTTCTTATCTGACTATCTTGGTGCCCCTTGACCAACCTCTTTCCATTCTTCCCTCCTTTATACCTTTCACAGCCTCTAGTAACCACTATTATACTGTCTACTTCTACGAGTTCAACTTTTTAGATTTCACATATAAGCGAGATCATGTGGTATTTGTCTTTCTGTACCTGGCCTATTTCACTTAACATTATGTCCTCCAGGTTCATCTATGTTGCCACAAATGACAGGACTTCATTCTTGTTTATAATTGAATTCTATTGTGTGTATACCACATTTTCTTTATGCATTCATCTGTCGATGGACATTTATGTTGATTTTGTCTCTTAGCTATTGAGAATAGTGCTGCAATAAACACAGGCATAAGCATAGCTCTTTGACACAGTAATTTCAGTTCCTTTTGCTATATACCCAGTAGTAAATTTTGGGGGTCATATGGTAGTTCTGCTTTTATTTTTTGGAGGAACTTTAATACTGTTTTCTCATGTGAATTTAGTAAAGTTGCAGGCTACAAAATCAACATACAAAAATTGATAGCATTTCTATACACCAATAGTGAAATATCTGGAAAAGAAATCAGGAAGGCTATCCTATTTATAATAGCTACAAAAAATTAGGAAGAAATTTAACCAAGGAGGTGAAAGATATCTACAATAAGAACTATAAAAAATTGATGAAATAAAGTGAAGACATAAATGGAAATACATCTCATGGATTGGAAAAATTAATATTGCTAAAATATCTGTACAACCCAAGGCAGTCTACAGATTCAATGCAATCCCTATCAAAATATCAATGACATTCTTCACAAAAATAGAAAAAAAAAATCCTAAAACTTGTATGAAACCCCAAAGATCCTGAATAGCCTAAGCCATCCTGAGCAAAAAGGACAAAACTGGAAGCATCATACTATCTGACCTCAAAATATACTACAAAGCTACAGTAACCACCATAACATGGCAATGGCATAAAAATAGACACATAGACCAATAGAATAGAATGAAGAGTCCAGAAGTAAATCTACACATTTAGAGTCCACTGATTTTCCATAAAGGTGCCAAGAAAACACACTGGGGAAAGGACAGTCTCATCAATAAATTGTGCTGGGAAAGCTTGATATCCAGTATCTTGATATTGTGCTGCGAAAGCTTGATAGTTTGCAGACAAACTGGACCTTTAACCTTGACCATATACAAAAATTAACTCAAAATGAATTAGAGACTTAAAGACCTGAAACTATAAAAACTACTAGAAGAAAACATAAGGGAAACACTTCATGACATTGGTCTGGGCAAAGATGTTTTGAATATGATCTCAAAAGCATGGGCAACAAAAGCCAAAATGAACAAGTGGAATTATACCAAACTAAAGAAGCTGCTCAGCAAAGGAAACAATACATAGAGTGAAGAGACAACTTACAGAATGGGAAAAATATTTGTAAACTATGTACTTGACAAGGAGTTAATGTCTAGAATATATAAGGAATACAATAGCAAACCCAAATACTGATTAAAAAGTGATCAAAAGACCTGAATAACCATATCTTAAAAGAACACACACAAATGTCCAGCAGGTATATGACAAAGTGCTCAATATCACTAATCATCAGGGAAATGCAAGTCAAAACCACAGTGAGATATCCCTTCAGTTAGAATGGCTATTATCAAAAAGGCAAAAATTAAAAAATGCTGGTGAGGATGAGAAGAGGGAACTCATACACAGTTGCTGGGAATGTAAATTAGTAAACACTTTTTGGATCCAAATTTGTCTCACATAAAGTACATCAAATGAAACTTGACACTGAGGAAAAAAAATCCTGATTTTAAAATAAATTTAGAGATAGAAATATTAACATTCAATACTATAAAGTAGTCCATTCTGCCTGAACAAATTTACATTTTTATGCAAATCAAAATGCCAAAGGGATTTTTTGGGGTGGGAACTAGTCAAGCTAATTACATTGTTCTTATGGAAAAAAAAAAAAGTAAGCGACAGGACAGTTCTTCACACAGGGTTTAATGCAACATTCATTAGGATGATGCAGAGTGAAATACTTGCGCGTGTGTTGAGGTGTAAAAGCAGCCCAGTGGTTGGACATGTGGGCTCTGGAGGTAGAGGGCCTAGATACACATCTTGCCTTTGCTGTTTACTGGCTTTGGGATCATGGGAAAATTATGTAATATTTCTGGGTTTTGTCCTAAATTTTAATCTGAATATTAAAATAGTATTTATCTTATAGAATTGGCATGGAGATTCAGTGAATTAACACACAGAGAGTGCTTAAACAGTGTGAATTAGCAACAGCATTACTACTTCCATCTCCATCAGCACCCCAACAATGAACAAAACGGAACGTCCAGAAGTAGGCCCAAATGCATGCGGGAGTTTAGTACATAATCCAGGTGTATTGTAAAAAAATAAAGCAAGCATTACTCACCAAATGGGTGCTCAGAAACCTGACCAGCCATCTGGAAAAACATGGTAGCTACACCTTCCTTAAACTAAACAATTCCTGATGGACCCATTACTTAAAGGTCTAAAAACTTAAGATGTACGTTTTCTTAAATTACACATGTACTTACCTATGACTAAGCAATCCAAATCCTAGGTAGTTACCAAAGATAGATAAAAGCACATGTCCTTGCAAAGACTTGTACACAAATAGTCTCAGGAGCTTTATTCATGATAGCCCAAACAGGATACAACACAAGTGTCCATGAACAGGTGGCTGGATAAACTAGTCATGATATATTCATATAGTGAATGAAATACTACTCAACACTAACAGGAATGAACTACTGAACATGCAACAACATGGAGGAATCTCAAAAGTGCGATGCTATGTGAAATAAGCCAGACATAAACGACAACATACTGTACTATTCTATTTATGTGAAAATCTAGAAAAAGCAAAGTACAGGGATTGAAAGCAGGTCAGTGGTGAGCCAGGGATGGGAGAAGGAAGTTGAATGCAAAAGATCATGTGGTTATTTAGGGAGTAATAGAAATGTTTTATATTTTGGTAGTGGTGATTATACAACTGTATGCCTTTGTCAAAACTCCAAACTGTATATCCAGTTGTACACTTAAAATGGGTGAATTTTGGGCTGGGCATGGTGGCTCATGCCTGTAATCCCAGCACTTTGGGAGGCCGAGGTGGGTGGATCACAAGGTCAGGAGTTCAAGACCAGCCTGGCCAAGATGGTGAAACCCCGTCTCTACTAAAAATATGAAAAAAATTAGCCAGGTGTGGTGGTGGGCACCTGTAATCCCAGCTACTTGGGAGGCTGAGGCCGAGAATTGCTTGAACGTGGGAGGCGGAGGTTGCAGTGAGCTGAGATTGTGCCACTGTACTCCAGCCTGGGCGACAGAGCGAGACTCCATCTCAAAGAAAAAGTGGGTGGTGAAATTTATTGTGTGCAAATTATATATTTATAAAGATGATTATATTTTTTAAAATTAAGTCATAAAAGGTATGGCACTTTTAAAGCAGGTCTCTGATTTTCTTCTATACTCCTCCCTTGAAATGATGGAGCTCTGTTCTTTTCCTTGAATCTGGTCTCTGGTTGCCTGGGCAAGATAATATGACCTTAAGAAACTGGCAGCTTCCACTTTCCCTCTTTTGAGACAGTTCCTTTTTGGAACCCAGCCACCAAGCTGAGCCACATGGAAGGATCTCAGCCAACAGGTAGAATCAACTGTCAGATGCATGAGTGAAGAAGCTTTTGAGATGACTCCAGTTCCAGGCACTGATTGTAACTGTGTGAGAGACCCTAAGTGAGAACTACAGCTGAGGCCAGTCTGTTTCCAGAACCGTGAAAGACAGTAATAAATGATGGTTGTTTTAAGCCACAATGTTTTGGAGTGATTTGTTATGCAGTGTCAGATAACTGGTACAAAAGATTTGGCAGAAAATGTGGGATATTTAAATAATTTCTGAATGGGGGAAGCTTTTCTGTCTGTGACATAAAATGTATAAGCCAGGGAAATAAATATTGATAAATATATTAATAAAAATTACAGGAGGAATAAACTTTAGTGACCTATTGCACAGAATGGTGACTATATGAAATAATCATGCATTGTATGTTTTCAAATTGCCAAAAAGAGTAGATTTTAAATGTTTTTACCACAAAAAATATATGTGATGTGTGGATTTATTAATTAGCCTGATTTAGTCATTCCACATTGAAAACATATATCAAAACTCTACATCGTACCCCATAATTACATATATAATCACTTATCAATTTTTAAAAATTTAAAAATTATAAATTTTTCTGTTATAAAAAATATCAGGTCTTTTTTTGTTTCTCAAACTGGGAAAAATGTTCCTTCATACACAACATGGAATTTAGTTGTTTTATTGTATCATGAGCATTTAGAAATCAATGAGACAATCTAGCAAGTGTAGAAAATAGGCATAGAACATAAGTGAAAAATAAATCAATGTGGCTTTTATACACATGCACAGATTGTTATACTTATTTGTAATGCAAACTAATGCTGTAATATTACACCATTTTACCCATGATATTGGTGAAAATAAAAAGATTATCCAAATTCTCAGTGTTGTCTAAAAAGTTTTTAAACATATTTTCCAATATATTCCTGGTGAGTGTGTAAAATGGCTCAATCTTTTTGGAGGTCAGTTTTTTTTTTTTTTTTTTGGAGAGGGAGTCCCACTCTGTCACTCAGGCCGGAGTGCAGTGGTGCAATCTCTGCTCACTGCAACCTCCACCTCCCAAGTTCAAGTGATTCTCCTGCCTCAGCCTCCTAAATAGCTGGGATTACAGGCACCTGCCAGCACGCCCAGCTAATTTTTTTGTATTTTTAGTAGAGAAGGGGTTTCACCATGTTGGCCAGGCCAGTTTCAAACTCCTCACCTCAAGTGATCCACCTGTCTTGGCCTAAAATGCAGAGATACTTTGTGTTAGATAAATAATAGTGGCTTCATGAAATAAAGTTTTTTTTTTTTATGCAAGTTGTAACACTCTGTGCATTAGGCTTAGGTTAGAGAGTCTGTACCATTTAGTCATTCAAGGATCTAGGCTTCTTTTATGTAGATTCTTTGTAGTACTATAAGATTTCAGAGTCCTACTGCATTGCCTGAATTTAGCTGCTAGATGATGGAAGAGAGAGAATGTGTAAGACTGTCCACAGAGTTTATGGCCAGGCCTAGAAGTGACTGTGTGTGTGTGTGTGTGTGTGTGAGAATGTGTGTGCCTGTGTGCTACATTGGTTAAATAGTGCTGGTGAGATGCTGGTGGTTATGTGGGGGTATAGAAGGATTCACTGAAAATGATTAATTAAAGCAAATTGGGGAACTACCTTTACTTTAGAGTTGCAATATTATTCAGTGCTCAGAAAGCTTTTTTATTCCTTTCAAACAACCCTGTCAGATCTTCTCTTTGGATTTATTTTGCATTATCTAGGCAACTTGTACATGGATGTCCTTAGTCTCAGAAGTCTTCTGCTTTAACTATTTCTGCAATTTGGAGGCTTTGCATTTTTAAATAAAAAAGCACAGTAAGATATTACTCTCATTTGTGTTAGAAGAAATAAGAAAAAAATCACAAATAAGAAATGTATTAATATTTCAGGCCAAGATTTTTCATAGAATAAAAAACTGCTTGTGTTTTTCTTGCCCTTCATGTTTCTCAAGAAATAATACACTTGGAAAAGGTACATTGAGATTTCATTTATTTCCATAATTATATTTTCTGATCATTATTAAAACACATTTTGACATCTGTCTCTTAAGAATTGTTTTAATAAGAAACACAATAGTATACATTGAGTATTTGTATTTATTTGAATAAAAAGTTGCTAACATTACAGGTTTTAAAAACTTAATCTTCCCAACTATATTAAAGAAAGCAATCAGAAAAAGTAGATCTGAAGCATCTTTAATCAAACATAATTAGGTGAACCGGTGTAAAATATTTCTTGACACTCCCTTCAATAGTACCTGTGTTCCAGTTACAGATTTTTTTAAACTTCTATACTGCCACACACTCTCATCTTTGTGGCTCTGAATGTGAATATACCGCCTCATATTTCGTACCAGAAAAACAGAACTCCTACTCATGAGCCAATGGCCAGATCAACTGTTTGTTCCTCTGTGGAATTATTGCTGTTCCTTCATACAGATTATTTTTGACAATTAAAAAAATAAATACAAGTAGCTTTTAATAATGACAGCATCTTACAAAATTTCAAAATACCATTTTTCTCCTGCTCAAATAAAATCTCCATTTGTCACCTTTCCTTAGATCCTATTATGACTTGATGTTCATCAGCCCTCCTGGGATCAGCCTCACCCCACAGAGTTGGATTCTTCTCTTTTCCTTCCTGGTCTGCCACTGGCCTTCCAGGTTGCCTTAATGCCCAGATCACTTGGGTTATGCTAAAAGTATGCAACTTGATAAAAAGTTTTCTTTTATCTTGGAAATATTAATAAGCAAACCAACTCTATACATGTTACATAAAACCAGAAAACAGTGATTCTCAATTAAGGCAATGTTAGTAATTATACAGTCTGCTGTACCAGGACATGCATGGGTGTCCTAAATTTTCAGGTATAAGGAAGAGCCAGGATTGAGGAAACATAGAAACTTAGGTAAGAAATAATAAATAGAACAAACTATAATAATGAACAGAGCAAGGTGTAAGTTTTTATATGTATCCATAAGATTAGCAACTGAGAATCTTGGCAGAGTAATAGGACTATATAGGGTGACTATATAATTTATTGCCAAAAGCAGGACACTTTTGAGAGTGAAAGGTTGTGCTATTAACAAGTGCCCTGCAGGATTACAGGCATAAATCAGGACTTTCTGTTGCCAACTAGCCCCAGATGAACATATGGTCACCATAAATTAAGCAGATGATGAAAGAACTAGGCAACAGCAAGTAGATCTGAACAGGTAGATAGAATTCATTTAACCTTAAAGCAAAGGTCATGGGAAATTTTTCAGAGCAAAGTAGGGAAGAGAAACGGGAGCAAGGGCAGCCAATTCTAAGCAAGGTGCATTATTAAGCCAGCTCAGTAGGTGATGGAATTTCAATACCCTGGACAAACTGAGAAATGAGGGAGGCAAAACTTACGCTCTAGAATTACCCTACCAATGAAGTGAGGGAATTGTGGTATTAAGACTCCAACTCTTAAGAGTCATTGAGGGTTGCTCCTGAAGGAGAATTCATCTTGTTTGTTGGAAGCTTTCTGAGATTCTGAGAAAAAAGCCCTCAGGCCCAGAACTGCAGACGCTGGCAGTTGGAAGTCTGTGACAGAGGTATGAGTGTGTCCCCCAAAACACCAGCTATGTATTTCTATTTCTGTGGTCACAGCCTAAAACCAAGTGGCCACGAAGGCTAGTTGTAGCTTGAGAAAGATAAGCTGTCCTAGGTAAAATGATGTTTGCTAATCATATTTGATTGATCAGTATTCCTGGGATGACACAATCTTTGCTTGTTACCTCGTCTTGTCCTAGAAAGTGGTCCTTGTTTTAGGAGAGTTTAAACTAGACTGGTAAACATTTAAAAATATTTCAAAGAAGTTTTAAATTCAAATTTCATAATTATATAACTGAATATGAGGCAGTTTTCTTAGGTGATTCTTTAGAGTTTTAAAAGAGTATTTTTTTTAATGTAGAAAAGCAGGGGATTGGACTAGAAGGAAATATGACAACTGTTTCAAAACACCCACATATTGAGGGGACTACGTGGGAGGCCTGTTGGGAGGCTTTTCTATTACATTTCTAAACTGATAATTTGTTTAATTCTGAGACTACTCTTAAACTCCAGTGAGAATTTGGACATTGTTTTTACTGTAGAAAAGGATTTCAAATGAAATATTTTTTATGGCCGTCTCCAGCATGGTGTTATTTAATGTTACCACAGTATTTGAGACTGTTTTTTCCAGTGTAATTTTTAAAGGAAAATAGTTCTATCGAGTGTAATAAGTGAATTTAGGAATTATGTTCTTTTTTTTTTTTGTTTGCGGTTTTCCTTTTCAAACCAATTTCTTTAGTGCCAGACCAGTGGCATGGGACTTAGAAGGGTATAGGACATATTTGATCAGGAAGAGCTGGGGTCAAGGACCTAGGCAAGCCCAGTACAGTGAGAATATGAATTAGGCACAGACCTCATTGTTGAAACTGAGAATTCAGACATGCAAATAGAATCTAACATTTATTCAAAGGCTATGTAGAAGCTAACAGGAATATGTAATTGTACAGATAAGTCAGCACCAGGTATATGCAGCCAAGGTGGAGAGAATATTTATTATACATGGAGATCCAGATTTATGGTGATTGGCAGGATGGACTCTAGCCTCAGAGCTAGAATACAGAGTTGGTCTCTTGGCCAAGGAAGAGAGTTTAGAAGAAATCATGAGTACAGCTCACAGCTCCAGTTCTATTCTTTCGACCTAGGTACAAGATAGCATGATTGGAAACCATTCCTGGAGCTGGATTTGAGCTCAGTAGTTTGGCAGAGGCCCAAGGACCAGGACTGGAGCACTGGGAAATGTCAGGAAGAGCAAGATGAGTTGATGTTGAATCTTAACTCTGTAAGTATCTAGAGCTTAGGGTAGAGCTAAGTCTGGCTTTATGGATTAAATGTTCCAGCTGAGTGTGAAAGAGAATATAACAGCAGGGAGGCAGACATGCCAGTACATTTGGTTTTAGAATAATTGCCTCAAACAGCATTTCCCTAGGGATGTTTCATGGCTCACTATTCTTATGAGATGCTCTGTGAAAGAAGAGCTTTATTCCTACAATCAGACTGGGAAATGCTACTTATCTTATCCCCTTTTTGAAGAAGCACACTGCACATTGCCATGTTAAAAGTTCTGAGAATTCCTGCAGTAAAGAAAGATTTTTCCATCTGGTACCTGGGATATTGCCATCCTATGGAACCAGACTTCTGTGTAATACACATTGAGAGTGGCTGGATCACGGGACCCTTTTTGCAGTGGCAGTCTTTAAAGGCTGAAAGTAGCTTTGTAAAGCTTTGTAAAGACTTAAATGGGTAAAGGCTAGAAACACTGTATCAATTACATCTTCAAGAAATTGAGATTTGGTAAGTCTATTAAGAGGAAAACAGAGCCTGATTCAAAAACGCTTTTGGGTTGTCATTAAGATAAAGGTCGTCTCGTCAGAGGTAAAAGGAATAGGGCATCCTGGTTTTATTCTTTGCTAATAGAAATCAGGAAACAAAAGATACCAGCTGGATTGCATTGGTGTGGCTTTAACTAGGAGATGAACAGAAATGGAAAGAGGCAGATGTTTCAGGTGCTTCCTATTGCAGCATGTTATCTCTATTCTTTATAAGAACCAGTCTTAAGTCAACTGAGCTGAACACTGGAAGAAGACAATAACTAACGTTGAGCCTGTGTTGGGGTTGTGAATAGGGATATCTGGAGACCTTGATCAGAGAGCACTCTCTGTTAGTGGCATTTATAATATACAATTAAACCGTTAAAATGGGATAGCACATATTCAACTAATATGTCTCTAGCATTAACCTAATATTGTTAAATTTATAGGCTGTTCTTATTAAAATTTTTAAAAACTAATGTTTCCTAGAGACATACTAGAAGAATTGTTACTGACTGATGGGATCATTGGTGTACCACGTAAGATATAAGCTGTTTCTGTTTTGACTGAATTTTTCTTTTTTAAATATAATTTGCATTATTTTGAGGATTCATTATGCTTCAACTTATCTGACTTGCATTAAGAATTTACGAAAATATCAATCTCTAAAATTTTATAATCAAGCCACTGTGGGAGTAGGTATCATGAGTTTGTCCACATATCTATATATCAATTAGATATTTATATTATTTATATTTGCAACAGCATCTCCCTTTCTCTGTATTTACAAAATGAGAGGTTATGTTATAATTTATTTTGACTAGGGAAAAACTCCCCACTTGTTTTGTATTCAACAAAAATGATTTTGGTCTATTAGAGATGTTAATCTAAATAGAGTTATCAATATTACTATTATAAATTCTCTATTATTTATAATCTTGGCCCAATTTTAATAAAGGGATTTTAAGTATATATATGTGGGCCATATATATCAGATATATAGGATATATAAAGATAGATGCATATGCACTTAAATTTTATCAGGTAATTTACAGATTTTATAGTGTTAAATTAGAAAAGAAGCATCCGATTCACCTCATCGAAGGTTATTATTTTTTAATAAAAGCACTGACTGCACTGATGTGCATATTTAGAATTAAATTAACTATTAAATGAGCCCAGGGAGAAGCAGCTTCTTTATTCAATATGGTTTCAAAAATCTTCATATAAGAAAATAGCTAACTTTTGTGGCAGCATCTGAGGTGTAATTCAAGGAAATTGTTCCATAATTCAGAAATCATCCTTGCTTTAAACATGCTTCCAAAATTTGTGTTACAATGAATGTCTCTAAAATCTGAACACTAAATGCTTCCAAAGTTTGCAGCATTCGTGATGTCTTTTATATTCTTCCATTCTTTATGTCCTTTCATTTCTCAGTGCAAACAGAAAAACTAGATCAGTTTACTATCATGGAAAAAAATAAAAGGGCTTTTGGAGCCATAAATTAAGAATTTTTAAGCTTTTGGCAAATGTTAATTAACTGTACCTCCTACCATCTCTGTGAGTAGTCACAGTAAGCATGTCATAACACCCATATTACGGAGAATAAAATTGAATAAACATTTGAAAGGAAAAAGATGGAGTACCTAGCTTCTCTCCCTGTAAATATTTTCACATATACATGGAATAAAGTTGTACTTATTTAATACACTGAATTTTAAGCCTAACCTACTTTTTGCATAAAGCACTTTTATAATACCTGGAGTTCAAAAATTTAAATTTTATTAAATTTTATGGAGCCCATCTTGTTGATAAAACTATAAACCTGTCCGTTAGTTTATGCTTACTAATATTTGACAGCGAGAAGGCAGAGGGCAGAGGTGGTTGACAGCAAGGTGGAAAAGATGGGACAAGTAAAACACAGGCAGAAGATGGTTTGCAGTGAGGTAGAAACATGTATTCAGCAGGGAATCAGAGTAAGAGATGAAACATATTTCTTGCAGTTTGGACAAGGTGGGGAAGGTCAGATGTTGGATGTGGTGATCTTTGCAGTTGGTTGAATGTGAGCAGCCCGGAGTGAGAAAAGAGAAACAGTCAGGGAATATGGCAGAGGTGGTTCCAAAGAACAAGAGTTAAAAGGAGAGCAAAAAGGAGCCAGTAATGAGGGAGAGGGAGGAGAAGGGAAAGGAGAGATTAGTGCAACTGTTAGGATTTCAGAATTTTCTGATTCGTATTGTGTTATATAATTTTATTATCACTCCCACTTCAAGAAAAGACAAAGTAAAGAAAGATCAGTGCCCTCACCTTTTGTTGTTGTTGGGTGGGAGGAGGTTTGATTTATGTTTTTTCATATGACACATCCATGCTGAGGCGGGCCTTGAATTAGTCCAATTGTGAGCATTTTGAATTTGTAAGTTCAGAGAGCCAAAGAAACTCATGCATGAAGTTTCAGCCTGGAGATTAGATTTTCCTCCAACCTCCAAAGCCTTCTCAAATTGTAAGAAATCGAATGACTTCTGAAATGGGAGGTGGGTGGAGAATGACACTTGAGGATTCTGGATTTTTTTTTTTTTTTCTTTGCACGTTCCTCTGGGGAGAGAGCTGCAGTTGTGGGCATGCCATTTAAGTCAGTATCAGAACACCTAATGGAGGTCTCATTCTCAGGAAATGAGATGATCTTGTGGAGAATATAATATCAGCAGAATAGGAGGAAAAAGTGAATTTTAGTTAGAATAGCCTCACTGGACTGTAATAGAGGAAGGAATTCTCAGAGTTGAAAAAATGCCAAGAATTTACTAAGAGTCTCCAGTGTCCCTCACTGGGGATTTTTGTGACCTCAAAGACACAGAGAGCTTTCATTATGTGCCAGAATGCCTGATGGTCCAAGAATTCTTACAGAGCAACAGAGAGAGTTATTGAGAATTTGGTGATGAATGAGGGTAGAATTAAGAATGCAAAAGTTATATCAGTGTGACAGATGCATTAATGGAGGATAGAGATAGGCAAATTTCTCCTCTCCTACTTCAGAACTTACAGGAGCCAGCTTTGGGTTTGGGTTGCAACAATGGCTATTGATTGGATATAGGAAATAAGAGACAGAGAGAGAGAACTCAAAGGTCACTCATATTTTTGAGCATTGCAAATGAGGATAATAGTATCGCCAGTTATAACACACAGAAGACCAGAAAACACTTTGTTGAAGAAGGGTGATTTTGATGTTGGATAGATTGCTTTTGAAATTCTGGTTGGCCTTCAAGGGGGAGCTCTCAAGCAAGTCAAATTTGGAAATTGATGAAAAAAAATTAAAGCTGGAACTCTCATAAATGAGATTCTTGGAGCTAGGTATAAGATGACCAGAGAAGGACTGAGGGACAAAGGTGGAAGAGACCGAACATAAGAACTTTGGGAAGAGCTGCCTTCAGGATACCACTAAGGGAGTGAAAAGAAAAGCTACAGAGTAGGAGAAGATAATTGTAACATGTGTAACTGACAACACATTCTTATCCAAAATATATAAAATACTCCTAGGAATCAATAAGAAAACTGCAGTAAACCCAATAGAGAAAGGGGCAAAAGTCTTCAGCACGTTACAAATGGAATGTTTGTATAATGGATTTGGATCCATTAATTGGATCCAGATGGTCAATTAATATATGAAAAGATATGTGACTTCATTAGCCATCCAGAAAATAAAGATTAAAATTGCCATGAGCTAAAACAGAATGGAAAAAAGAATATACCAAGTGTTAGAAAAGACGTGAAAAAATAGAACTCCCATACAGTATTGTAAATTGTCATAATCACGTTGGAAAACTGTTTTGCTCCCTTTCCTACAGCTGAATATATGCACATCCTATGACCTAGTAGCTGCTTATTGGTATATATTACAAGATAAATGTGTTCATGTTCACCAAAAATCATGTTATGTTTTTAGTGGCACCATTCAAGTTGAAAATTATCCAACTTCCCATAAACAGTAAAATGGGCAAATAATTTTTGATCTATTCATACAATAAAATATTTTACGGCACTGATAATGAACAACTACTGCAACACCTTCTCCTACTAATGTGTCTCAGAAATGTAAGATTGAGGGAAAGAAGTAGGTAGAAAAAAGTATATCTTGTATATATTTTTAAAATTAAACAAAAAACAGGGAAAATAAATCTATGGTGACTTGGTGAAGCTAGTTGCCCTTGAGAGGAAGAGTGACTAAGAAGAAATATGGGAGCAGAAAGAGGCAGATGTTTGTGTTATGCTGCTCTTTTATTTTGTTAAGTCTGTTCTGGTTATTCAGGTGGGTTTGGTTTTGGAAAATCCATTAAGCTCTACTCTTATGATTTGTATAATTTTCTGATGTATGTTTTACTTTAACAAAAAGTTATCGTGTGATTCCCAGCAACATAAACATAAGAATTAGGAAATGGCACATAGAAAAAAAAAATCCTAGTTTTCTTTTAAAAAATGATAGTAGAAAACATTTCTTTTAAAAATGATAGTAGAAAACATGAATTCTCATTCATGCATTCTTTACATAATAAAAACAAATTGAATAAATGTGATATGATTTTCCCCTCCAAACTCTGGGAATGTTTGATGACATTATATGAAAATAGAGTCAGCCTTCTCTATGTGTGAGTTCTGCATTCACAATTTCAACCAACCACAGATTGAAAATATTTGAAAAAATATTGTGTATATACTGAACATGTGCAGACTTTTTTCTTGTCATTATTTTCTAAATAATACAGTATAACTATATAGCATTTACATTGTATTAGGTATTATACATAATAGGCACATATTTAAAGAATATGAGAGGATATGCATAGGTTATATGCAAATACCATGCCATTTTATAACAGGGACTTAAACATCCACAGAGTCTGGTATCTGTGGGAGGTCCTGCAACCAATCCCGCATGGGTACTGAAGGACAACTATACTTGAATACGAAAGCAGGGTATTCCATAGCATGACTCAAAATTCACTTTGTATATTTTTAGGCTATGGTTGACACGTACATTTTATTAAGGAATTTAATGGAAACATTAGGTAATGAACTGGTTAGAGACAGAAGATTAAAATGTGAATTACAGTAGTCCCTCCTTACCACAGGGAATAGGTTCCAAGACTAGTGGCTATCTACAACCACAAATTGGTACCAAGCCCTATACATACTATGTCTTTTTCCTTACATACATACAGACATACATACATACGTGCCTATGATACAGTTTAATTTACAAATTAGGTACCGTAAGAGAGTAACAATAATAACTGATCCATTATAACACTATACTGTAATAAAAGTTGTGTGGGCCGGGCGCGGTGGCTCACGCTTGTAATCCCAGCACTTTGGGAGG
Organism: Nomascus leucogenys; assembly: GCF_006542625.1. Classification (NCBI taxonomy): domain Eukaryota; kingdom Metazoa; phylum Chordata; class Mammalia; order Primates; family Hylobatidae; genus Nomascus; species Nomascus leucogenys. The sequence goes on along the minus strand of NC_044389.1, from coordinate 21,988,255 downwards.
CCGAGGCGGGCGGATCACGAGGTCAGGAGATCGAGACCACTGTGAAACCTCGTCTCTACTAAAAAATACAAAAAAATTAGCCGGGCGTGGTGGCGGGCGCGGTGGCGGGCGCCTGTAGTCCCAGCTACTCGGAGAGGCTGAGGCAGGAGAATGGCGTGAACCCGGGAGGCGGAGCTCGCAGTGAGCCGAGATTGCGCCACTGCACTCCAGCCTGGGCGACAGAGCGAGACTCCGTCTCAAGAAAAAAAAAAAAAAAAAAAAAGAAAAAAAGTTGTGTGAATGTGGTCTTTCTCTCTCTCAAAATATCTTGTGCTGTACCATGGGTAACTGAAACCACAGAAAACAAAACTTCAGATAAAGGGGGGACTATTGTAGAATTTTCTGTGGGCAGTAAAATTTAATTGCAAATTGTTTCTGAATTTACTAGCCCCGTGTAGACATGGTCATGTCACTAGATGCTGCCAGGTTTCCACTACTAACATGCCTTAAAGTAATTCTTGGTTATTTTTGGCGTATAATTCACATATTCAACTTCAGAACCTATGAGATTCCCAGGTTTGTTCCCAAAAACTCTATAGGCACAGATCATAATCCTGGGTTGTCCCTAGCTTGGCCAGGAAAATACTTATAGAAATCCATTTGGAGGATAGGTGCTCTAAGTACCTGAGTTTACATCTCATGAGGAGAATTGCTTTGCACAATCATCTACATCATTGAGTCTCCTTAAGACAATCTGTGTTTCCAGAGCTAAAAGAAACTCACTGTACCAGGTTCCTTCCTCAGATCAGACAAAAGAAGGCTTGGCAAGTAATGAAAAGCATTGCACAGCTTACTTCTTTAATAAAACCCTAGAAGTGGTGAACAAGTTCTTAAAAGAACTATTCCTTGATAGATCCTATTATGGTTTGAGTGTCCCTGCCAAAATTCATGTTGCAGTTTAATTGTCAATGTAATGAAGTTGGGATTGCCAGTGGAAGAGGTGGTTGGGTCATGGGAGTTTGTCCTCATGAATGGATTAATGCAGTTCTCATGAGACTGGGCTAATTCTTCAGGGAATGAATTAGTTGCTACACGAGCAGGATGCTACAAAGCAAGATTGCCTTTATGTTTTTCTGTTCCATTTTGCACACTCCTACTTCCCCTTCTAGTCTCTGCCATGAGTTGAAGCAGCATGAGGCACTCACCAGATAGTCTGCCTGATCTTGGAATTTCCAGACTTCAGAAGTGTAAGCCAAATAAACTTCTTTTTTTAAAAAATTACCCAGTCTCAAGTACTCTATTATAGCAGCAGAAAATGGACTAGGACAGATGAATTAGGTACTATAGCTCTCTTATGATGTAAGTTCCCAGGTTATACATGTTTTAATAATCCAGAATCATATTTAGAGAGAAGAATATCCACTTCTTTCCATGGAAAAGAACCACCTTGTGTGTGTATGTGTGTGTGTGTGTGTGTGTGTATATATATATATACACACATACATACACACACACATACACACACATATATACACGTATACACACACTATATATACACACACATATACACACATACACACACATATATACACACACATATATATATACACATATATATATACACACATATATATATGATCATCTTTATATATTCTCTGATTCACAGGCTTGCACAAACCTGTAAGCCCAAAATTTTTAAGTTGTTTCCCCTTGGGTGAGAATTACTATTTAACCTTTTGGCTTATGTTGTTAATGAATTTTTAAGACATGATAAAAAAATGACAAAAAATAGGCATTAATAAAATTTAAGTAATGCCCACTTCTTAGCTGCCACCCTTTTTAAAGGAAGCAGTATTATTTTCCAGTTGAAAAAATAACATTTTAAGAAATAAAAGAGTGGAATTTTGTCCTCTTTTATAGCTTTGCTATTTAGAAATGATTGTTTTGTTAGTTATGCCTCCTGCTGAATCATTTCTAATGTGTCTGTTCCTTGGTTAGCTCACAGACCTGACAGCCTCATTAGTTCTTGATGGTCTGCTTTCTTGAACGTGGTTACCATCAGCTCCCTATCGGGATTAAAGTAATTTTTATCTCTGAAAATCTGTCTAGCATACACAGATCCTCCTGCAGACATCTATGATTTTCAGTAACTACTTTCATAGCCTGTAGGAGTGGCACGCACAATCACGAACATGACTTTCCTTCCCTCCCTTCCTTCTTCTCCTCCTCTTCCCTCTTTCTTTCTTTGTAATAACCATAGATATTTATATGTTCAAATTAGTCAATTAAGTTAACATTTGCTACTTTGAAGCAACAAAGCAACAGAAAGCCCTAATGATTTTTCTTCCCAATATTCATTTATGCATCCCCTCTACGTCTTTCAAAACAGAGCCTAGATTTTGTTCCTGTATTTGCTTCTCCACACATGCTTCAGAGGAAGTTGCTTAATCTCCACCCCCGAATGGTGGGTACGCTTGTGCTCAAATCAGTTGTTACTGGCCCCATTTCCCTTGCTGGTGATGATTTTAGACATTGGCCAATGAAATCAGAGGTGAGGCCTGCTGGGGAGTTTCTGGGGAATGCTTTTTCATTGCTAAGAAGTGTCTTTTTCTTTTGCATGTTTTTGTGTCTGAATGTTTGGGCAGGGATTGCTGTGGATGTACAGTATTTTCTTTGTGAGAGGAACCAGCCTGAGGATCAAGTTAACCAACTCAGAAGTCAGAGTGGCAAGTTGATGAGGATCTGGTCCTTGATAACATTATTGAGCCACTGAATTAACTGGTCCTATAGTCACCATACTTCTGGACTCTTTTTAATTTGATGTAACAAAATTCGTTTTTACTTAAACTACTTTTCACTGTGTTTCTGCCAATTGCTGGGAAAGCTCGGTTCCATCCCAGTGCTCCTTGCTAGTGTGTCAGCTTGGATGAAGACACGCTCTTTCAGAGCCCCACTCCCCTCCTCTGTGTCTTCTGACAAGTTTGTTGAGAGGATTAAATAACATAATAATAAAAAGAAACATTTATTGGGTCCTTACTGTATTCAGCACTGTGCTAAATGCTTTGCATGTTTCAACTAATTAATGAGCATACAAAGGCTCAGAACTGTGCCCATGCTTGTTGATGAGGGAAAGTAGTTTTTCCTCTTTCTTCCCCATTCATTAATGTATTTGGTTTCATGGAGAGAATAAATGTGGGACATGTTCTTTTTTTAATAATATAATAGTTAGAAAAGAGCTGTTTTGGTCTATTTATATTATATATCACAGTGAATAATATTAGAAAATATATAACTTCTAAATTGGGTAATAAACTAAACTATGACTTGAGAAAAAAATGAGAAAATAATGTTGGGAAGTAGGGGATCAATTTTGGAATGTTTTGAAAACTAGGCAAAGTAGACAGGACCTGATTCAATATAAACTAAGGGACCACTGGAGGTTTTCATTTCAGGAAGTAACATGATAAAAGTGGTGCTTAACGTCAGAGGGTAGATAAAAACTTAAGTTGCATGAATTGATTAGGAAGCTGTATCAATATAATCTGGATAGAAGACGATAAAGTCTAGATTACATTTCTAATCAACTCTCATTTGCTCAAAATTCAAAAAGCAGAAAGCCCCAGTAAAAAACACTTCATACATTTTAGTGCAAGGACTATTGATGTTCCCAATAATTACTGAAAGAATTCAGGATGCTTAAGTGACTTCTATCACAGGGATAGAACAATTTATGTTCAGTCCTCTTTGAAGTTTTGTATATTTTAAGAAATAATCCTATATTATACAAATTTTAACCTACTTGGTATTTATAACAATTATCAGGTAGAATATTAAAACAGGAACACCCCATTTCCTTTCACTGGACAAATGGGGAGTAATTTTGTTATATTTACAAATTAAACGGTCTCTGTACCTGCTGATTTAGAAAACTTACAGGTAATTTACAAAGCATTTTCATACTTCACTTTTTTAAGAAAATATTTTTCTTCTGGGTCTGTTTATTTGATCTAGTGGTAAATATTCCTTGCCATATGAGAGGAGAAAACAGGCCCACATATTTCAGGTGACATTTTCTCTGGTTAGTGGAAAGTAGAATTGTGGATAGAAAATACCTAGAAAAAAGCTATCTGTGTCAGATAACAACAGAGTGGTTTAAAAAAACAAGCCCCAGCAAATCATAGACTGAAAGAACAAAAAAAGAAACAAGAAAGAGATAATGACATGCCACAGAACAGAGGACACCAAGACCAAGGCTGGGCAACTCATTACAAGCACAGACATAAAACCTCCACTGGATACAAGGTCAAAAACAGAATTGTCACTTAGGACCTCAATTTCAGGGAACAAATCATATGTGGCCTAGACGTTGTCATGAAAGGTTATTTCTGGGCTTCTCATCAGATTTTTTATTGTATTTTTTGATTATCTTGGATGTATAAAACAACAATAGAAAACCAGGCAAAATTACTGGCTAAGTATTTAAATATAATAGGATTTAGATTCCAGCATTTTGAATCCTGTTAACCATAAAGTGTAAAAACATTAGAGCTTTTTATACCCCAACACAGACCATTGTAACTGGAGTTTTAAAAGTTATGCAGAATTTAGAAAAAATCACACATTAATAGAAAGATGAACACATTCTCTTTTTATTCTATCTTCCTTTCTTATGTCTTTTATAAGCAAATGTTAAATGATATCCAGGCCTTTTTGATTCCCAGATTTTGGGGGTGAGATCTTTAAATTGTCAAGATGCGTGCTGAGGTCAATAAAAGACTGAAAGACTTTGTTATTTTGGAACACTCTTTTTCTAATTCATTAACCCTAAGTTTAAATGGCATGGCATTCACATTTTTAGAATTTTTTGAATATAATATGCCATTGATCAACCAAATTTTAACCCATTCTGTAAATATTAAGATCCCCTTGCATGTGACAAGCAAGATAAATACTGTCCTATTCTTTTAGAGTTTATAGTAAAGTAATACAATGTTATTAACTAGAGCCACTATGCTAGGCATTAGAACTTTATCATCTTATAACTGAAAGTTTGTACTTTTGACCAACCCCAACCCATTCATCTCCTTCATTATTCCAGCCCCTGGCAACCACCATTCTACTCTTTGCTTCTATGAGTTTGAGGTTTTTAGATTTCACATGTAAGTGAGATCATACAGTATTTATTTTTCTGTGTCTGGCTTATTTCACTTAGCATAATTTCCTCCAGGTTCATTCATGTTGAAAATGGCAGGATTTTCTTCTTTTGTAAGGCTAAATAATATTTCAATGTGTGTGTTTATATACACATTTGCTTATCCATTCTTCTGTCAACAGACACTTAGGTTGTTTCCATATCTTGACTATTGTGATTAATGCTGCAATGGACATAGGGGTGCAGATATTTCCTCAAGGTTCAGATTTTATTTTTTGTGGGGGATATATACACACCCAGAAATAGGATTATTGGGTCACGTGGTCGTTCTATTTTTACTTTATTGAGGAACCTCTATACTATTTTCCATGATGGCTGTAACAATTTACATTCCCACCAACAGTACACGGGGTTCCCTTTCTCCACATCCTTGCTAACACTTGTTATCTCCTAACTTATTGCTATTAGCCATCTTAATAAATGTGACAGAATATTTCATGGTGGTTTTGATGTGCATTTTCATGATGATTACTAATGTTGAGCACCTTTGTATGTATCTCTTGGCCAATTTTATGTCTGCTTTGGAAAAATATCTGCTAAAGTCTTAGTCTTGCTGTGCTACAATGACAAAACTACAGACTGCCTAATTTAGAAAGAAAATAAATTGACTTTTTATGGTTCTGAAAATTGGGAAGTCCAAGTTAAAGGCACCAGCATTTGGTATCTGATGAGGGCTTTCTTGCTGTGTTCTCACGTTGCAGAAGAATAGAAAAGCAAAAAACACCAAATGCCGCGTGAAGTCCTTTTTAAAAAGCCTTACTCTCCTATTCATGAGAGCTCTACCTCCTAAAGTCCCAACCTGTTTATATTATTATATTTGTGATTAAGTTTCAACACATGAATTTTGGACCACATTCAGAACAAAATTATGTTATTTTGTATATTTTGCCATTGAGTTGTGTGAGCTCTTTCCTTGGTTCCTTCCAAGAATTTTGTGGTTTCAGGTCTTACTTTTAAGGCTTTAATCCATTTCTGATTAATTTTTGTGTATGATATAAGAAAAGGGTCCAATTTTATTCATGTGTGCGTGTATATCTAGTCTTCCCACCACCGTTTAATAAAAAGATTATCTTTCTCCATTGTGTATTCATGGTGCCCTTGTCAAAAATTAGTACACCTTATATGCCTGGGTATATTTTTGGGATCTCTGTTCTGTTAGTCTGTGTTTATTTTTATGCCATTACCATATTGTTTTGATTACTATATCTTTGTAATGTAGTTTGAAATTAGGAAGTGTATTGCCTCTAGCTTTATTCTTTCTCAAGATTATTTTGGTTATTTGAGGTCTTTTGTGGTTCCATGCATGTTTTAGAGTTATTTTCTTTTATTTCTGTGAAAAATGCCACTAGAATTTTGATAGGAGTTATATCAAATCTGTAAATTGCTTTGGGTAGTGTGGGTATTTTAACAATATTATTTTTTCCCATTTATGAACAGAGGATATCTTTCCATTTATTTGTGTCTCCCTCAATTTCTTTTTTTGTCTTTTAGTTTTCAGTGCACAGATTTTTTACCTCCTTGGTTAAATTTATTTCTAAGTATGCTGTTATTTTGGATACTGCTATAAATGAGATTGTTTTCTTAATTTTCAGAGAGTTTGTTGTTAATGTATAGAAACAATACTGGTTTTTGTATGTTGATTGATATTGTATCCTGTAACTTTACTGAAGTTATTTGTAAGTCCTGTTGTTTTTATTGGTGGAGTCTTCATAATTTTCTCTCTATAAAATCATGTTATCTGCAGAGACAACTTCTTCCTTTCTGATTTTGATGCCTTTCATTTATTTTTCATTTTAAATATTTTTATTATACTTGAAGTTCTGGGATATTTGTGCAGAACGTGCAGCCTTGTTACATAGGTATACATGTGTCATAGTGGTTTACTGCAGCCACCAACCCGTCATCTACATTAGGTATTTCTCCTAATGCTATCTCTCCCCTTGCTCCTCACCCCAGAACAGGCCCTGGTGTGTGATGTTCCCCTCCCTGTGTCCATATGTTCTCATTGTTCGACTCCCACTTATGAGTAAGAACATGCAGTGTTTGGTTTTCTGTTCCTGTGTTAGCTTGCTGAGAATGATGCTTCCCAGCTTCATCCATGTCCCCGCAAAGGACATGAGCTCATTCTTTTTTTATGGCTGCATAGTATCCCATGGTGTATGTGTGCCACATTTTCTTTATCTAGTCTATCATTGGTATTTTGGCTGGATACAAGTCTTTGCTATTATGAATAGTGCTGCAATAAACATATGTGTTCATGTGTCTTTATAGTAGAATGATTTATAATCCTTTGGGTATATACCCAGTAATGGAATTGCAGGGTGAAATGGTATTTCTAGTTCTAGATCCTTGAGGAATCGCCACACTGTCTTCCACAATGGTTGAACTAACTTACACACCCAGCAACACTGTAAAAACATTCCTATTTCTTCACATCCTCTCCAGCATCTGTTGTTTCCTGACTTCTTAATGACTGCCATTCTAACTGGCATGAGATAAAATCTCATTGTGGTTTTGATGTGCATTTCTCTGATGACCAATGATGATGAGCATTTTTTTCATATTTGTTGGCCACATAAATATCTTATTTTGAAAAGTGTCTATTCATATTCTTCACCCACTTTTTAATGGGGTTGTTTGTTTTTTTCTTGTAAATTTGTTTAAGTTCCTTGTAGATTCTGGATAATAGACCTTTGTCAGATAGGTAGATTGCAAAAATTTTCTCCCACTCTGTAGGTTGCCTGTTCACTCTGATGATAGTTTCTTTGCTGTGCAGATGCTCTTTAGTTTAATTAGATCCCATTTGTCAATTTTAGCTTTTGTTGCAATTGCTTTTGGTGTTTTAGTCATGAAGTCTTCACCCATGCCTATGTCCTGAATGGCATTGCCTAGGTTTTCTTCTAGGGTTTTTATGGTTTTTAGGTCTTACATTTAAATCTTTAATCCATCTTGAGTTAATTTTTGTATGAAGTGTAAAGAAGGGGTCCAGTTTCAGTTTTCTGCATATTGCTAGCATGTTTTCCTAATACCATTTATTAAATAGGGAATGCTTTCCCCATTGCTTGTTTTTGTCAGGTTTATCAAAGATCAGATGGTTGTAAATGTGTGGTTTTATTTCTGAGGCCTCTGTTCTGTTCCATTGGTCTATGTATCTGTTTTGGTAACAGTGCATGCTGTTTTGATTACTGTAGCTTTGTAGTATAGTTTGATGTCAAGTAGCATGATGCCTCCAGCTTTGTTCTTTTTGCTTAGGATTGTCTTGGCTATATCGGCCTTTTTTGGTTCCATATAAACTTTAAAGTAGTTTTTTCTAATTCTGTGAAGAAAGTCAATGGTAGCTTGATGGGAATAGTATTGAATCTATAAATTACTTTGGGCAGTATGATTATTTTCACGATATTGATTCTTTCTGTCCATGAGCATGGAATGCTTTTCCATTTGTTTGTGTCCTTTCTTATTTCCTTGAGCAGTTGTGTGTACTTCTTGAAGAAGTTCTTCACATCCCTTGTAAGTTGTATTCCTAGGTATGTTATTCTCTTTGTAGCAATTGTGAATGGTTTGGCTCTCTGTTTTGTCTATTATTGGTGTATAGGAATGCTTGTCATTTTTGCACACTGATTTTGTATCCTGAGACTTTGCCGAAGTTGCTTATCAGCTTAAGGAGATTTTGGGCTGAGAAGATGGGGTTTTCTAAGTATACAATCATGTCGTCTGCAGAGAAAATTTGAGTTCCTCTCTTCCTTTTTGAGTTTCTCTTTCTCTTGCCTGATTGCCCTGGCCAGAACTTCCAATACTATGTTGAATAGGAGTGGTGAGAGAGGACATCCTTGTTTTGTGCCAGTTTTCATAGGGAAGGCTTTCAGCTTTTGCCCATTCAGTATGATATTGACTCTGGGTTTGTCATAAATAGCTCTTATTATTTTGAGATATGTTCAATCAATACCTAGTTTTTTGAGTGTTTTTAGCATAAAGGGGTGTTGAATTTTATCAAAGTCGTTTTTGCATCTATTGAGATAATCATGTGGTTTTTGTCATTGGTTCTGTTTATGTAATGGATTACATTTATTGATTTGTGTATGTTGAACCAGCCTTGCATCCCAGGGATGAAGCTGATTTTATCATGGTGGATAAGGTTATTAATGTGCTGCTGGATTTGGTTTGTCAGTATTTTATTGAGGATTTTTGCACGGATGTTCATCAGGGATATTGGCATGAAATTTTTGTTGTTGTTGTTGTTGTTGTGTTTCTGCCAGGTTTTGGCATCAGGGTGATGTTAGCCTCATAAAATGAGTTAGAGAGGAGTCCCTCTTTTTAGATTGTTGGAATAGTTTCAGAAAGAATGGTACCAGCTCCTCTTTGTACTTCTGGTAGAATTCGGCTGTGAATCCATCTGGTCCCAGGCTTTTTATGGTTGGTAGGGTATTAATTACTGCCTCAATTTCAGAACTTGTTACTGGTCTATTCAGGGATTCAACTTCTTCCTGGTTTAGTCTTAGGAGGGTGTATATGTCCAGGAATTTATGCATTTCTGCTAGATTTTCTGGTTTATTTGCATAGAGGTGCTTATAGTATTCTCTGATGGTAGTTTATATTTCTGTGGGATCACTGGTGATATATCTCCTTCATCATTTTTATTGTGTCTATTTGATTCTTCTCTCTTTTCTTCTGTATTAGTTTTGCTAGCAGTCTATTTTGTTAATTTTTTCAAAACACCATCTCTTGGATTCATTGGTTTTTTTTGAAGAGATTTTCATTTCTCTAGCTCCTTCATTTCTGCTCTGATCTTAGTTACCTCTTCTCTTCTACTAGCTTTTGAATTTGTTTGCTCTTGCTTCTCTAGTTCTTTGAATTGTGATGTTTAGATTTTTCCTGTTTTCTGATGTGAGCATTTGGTGCTATAAATTTCTCTCTAAACACTGCTTTAGCCTGGTACCCTGTGTCTTTGTTCTCACTGGTTTCAAAGAACTTCTTAATTCTTGCCTTAATTTTGTCATTTACCCAGTAGTCATTCAGGAGCAGGTTGTTCATTTTCCATGTAATTGTGAGATTTTGAGTGTTTCTTAATCCTGAGTTCTAACTTGATTGCACTGTGGTTTGAGAGACTGTTTGTTATGATTTCTGTACTTTTGCATTTGCTGAGGAGTGTTTTACTTCCAATTATGTGCTCAATTTTAGAGTAAGTGCTATGTGGTGCTGAGAAGAATGTATATTCTGTTGATTTGGAGTGGAGAGTTCTGTAGATGTCTATTAGGTCTGCTTGGTCCAGAGCTGAATTCAAGTCCTGAATATCCTTGTTAATTTTGTGCCTCATTGATCTGTCTAATATTGACAGTGGGGTGTTAACGTTTCCCACTATTATTGTGTGGGAGTCTAAGTCTCTTTTTAGGTCTCTAAGAACTTGCTTTATGGATCTGGGTGCTCCTGTATTCAGTGCATGTATATTTAGGATAGTTAGCTCTTCTTGTTTGCATTGATCCCTTCACCATTATGTAATGCCCTTCTTTGTCTTTTTTGATCTTTGTTGGTTTAAAGTCCGTTTTATCAGTGACTAGGATTGCAATCCCTGCTTTTATTTTGCTTTCCATTTGTTTGGTATATCTTCCTCCATGCCTTTATTTTGAACCTATGTGTATCTTTGCACATGACATGGGTCTCCTGAATACAGCGCACAGATGGGTCTTGACTTTTTATCCAATTTGCCAGTCTGTGTCTTTTAACTGGGGCATTTAGCCCATTCACATTTAAGGTTAATATTGTTATGTGTGAATTTGTTACTGTCATTGTGATGCTAACTGGTTATTTTTCCCATTAGTTGATGCAGTTTCTTCATAGTGTCGATGGTCTTTACAGTTTGGTATGTTTTTGCAGTGGCTGGTACCTTCAGGAGCTCTTGGAAGGCAGGCTGGTGGTGAAAAAAATCCCTCAGCATTTGCTTGTCTGTAAAGGATTTATTTTCTCCTTCACTTATGAAGCTTAGATTGGCTGGATATGAAATTCTGGGTTGAAAATTCTTTAAGAGTGTTGTATATTGGCTCCCACCCTCTTCTAGCTTGTAGGGTGTCTGCAGAGAGATCTGCTGTCAGTCTGACGGGCTTCCCTTTGTGGGTGACCCGTCCTTTCTCTCTGGCTGCCTTTAACATTTTTTCCTTCATTTCAACCTTGGTGAATCTGATGATTATGTGTCTTTTGGGTTGCTCTTCTCAAAGAGTTTCTTAGTGGTGTTCCCTGTATTTCCTGAATTTGAATGTTGGCCTGCCTTGCTAGGTTGGAGAAATTCTCCTGGATAATATCCTGAAGTGTGTTTTCCAACTTGGTTCTATTCTCACTGTCAGTTTCATGTATACCAATCAAATGTAGGTTTGGTCTTTTTACATAGTCCCATATTTCTTCAAGGCTTTGTTTATTTCTTTTCATTCTTTTTTCTCTAATCTTGTCTTCGTGCTTTATTTCATTAAGTTGATCTTCAATGTGTGATATCCTTTCTTCTGCTTGATCAATTGGCTATTGATAGTTTTGTATGCTTCACGAAGTTCTTCTGCTGTGTTTTTCAGCTCCATCAGGTCATTTATGTTCTTCTCTAAACTGGTTATTCTAGTTAGCAGTTCCTGTAACCTTTTATTAAGGTTCTTAGCTTCCTTGCATTGGGTTAGAATATGCTCCTTTAGCTTGGAGTAGTTTGTTATTACCCACCTTCTGAAGCCTACTTCTGTCAATTCATCAAACTCATTCTTTGTCCAGTTTTGTTCCTTTGCTGGCGAGGCATTGTGATCCTTTGGAGGAGAAGAGGCATTCTGGTTTTCGGGATTTTCAGCCTTTTTGTGCTGTTTTTTCCTCATCTTCATGGATGTATCTACCTTTGATCTTTGATGTTGGTGTCCTTTGGATGGGGTTTTTGCATGGTCATCTTTTTTGTTGACGTTGATGCTATTGCTTTCTCTTGGTTAGTTTTCCTTCTAACAATCAGGCCCCTCTTCTGAAGGTTTACTGGAGTTTGCTGGAGGTCCACTCCAGACCCTCTTTGCCTGGATATCACCAGGGGAGGCTGCAGAATAGCAAAGATTGCTGCCCGCTCTTTCCTCTGGAAGCTTCGTCCCATAGGCACACCTGCCAGATGCCAACTGGGGCTCTCCTGGATGAGGTTTCTGTCAACCTCTGCTAGGAGGTGTCTCCTCATCAGGAGACACAGGGGTCAGGGACCCACTTGAGGAGGCAGTCTGTCCTTTAGCAGGGCTCAAACGCTGTGTTGTGAGATTCACTCTCTCTTCAGAGCCAGCAGGCAGAAACGGTTAAGTCTGCTCAAGTTGGGCCCACAGCCACCCCTTCCCCCAGGTGCTCTGTCCCAGGGAGAGGGGAGTTTTATCTGTAAGCCCCTGACTGGGGCTGCTGCCTTTCTTTCAGAGATGCCCTGCGCAGAGAGGAGGACTCTAGAGAGGCAGTCTGGTTACAGTGGCTTTGCAGCACTGTGGTGGGCTCCACCCAGTCCAAGCTTCCTGAAGGCTTTGTTTACACTGTGGAGGGAAAACCACCTACTCCAGCCTCAGTAATGGCAGATGCCCCTCCCCCAACCAAGCTTGAGCATCCCAGGTCAACTTCAGACTGCTGTGCTGGCAGGGAGAATTTCAGAAAAGCCGGTGGATCTCAGCTTGCTGGTCTCCATAGTGGTGGGATCCGCTTAGCAAGACCACTTGGCTCCCTGGCTTCAGCCCCTTTTCCAGGGGAGCGAACAGTTCTGTCTCTCTGGGATTCCAGGCACCCAGTATGATCCTTTTAATGTGCTGTTGGATTTGCTTTACTAGAATTTTGTTCATCTTTGCGTCAATCTTCATAAGGAATATTGGCCTATAGTTTCATTATTTTGTTCTTATCTGGCTTTGCTATGAGGGTAATGCTTGTGAGTTTGAAAGTACTCCTTTCTAGTCAATTTTTTGAAAGAGTTTGAGAAAAATTTATATTAGTGTTTTTTTAAATGCTTGGTAGAATTTACTCATGGAGCCATCTGGTCTGAGCTTTCTTTGTTGGGAGATTTTTAACTACTGATTTAATTGCCTTACTCATTAGTGGTCTGTTCAGAATTTCTACTTCTTTATGTTTTTGTCTTGGTGAATTATTTGTCTCTAAGATTTACTCATTCTTCTAGGTTATCCAATTTGTTGGTGTATAATTGTTCATAGCAGTTTCTTAGGATCCTTTGTAAATCTGTGGTATTGATTGTAGAACATCCTTTTTCATTTATGGTTTTATTTATTTGAATCATCTCTCTCGGTTTTTGGATAATCTAGGTAATGCTTTGTTAATTGTGTTTATCTTTTCAAAAAACTAACTCTTAGTTTCATTGATCTTTTTGATCATTTTTCTAGTTTTTATGTCATTTATTTCTGCTCTGATATTTATTATTTCTTTTTTCCTATTCACTTTGGGTTCAGTTTTTTCCTCCAGCTCTCTCTTCAAGATAAAAAGAAAGGTTGTTTGAGATTTTTCTTTTTTAATGTAGGCATTTATTACTCTAAGCTTCCATCTTAAAATTGATATTGTTGCATCCCATAAGTATTGTTATGTTGTGGTTCCCTTTTCATGAGTCTCAAGATAATTCTTGACTTCATTTAAATTTAAAAAAATTTTTATGGGTACATAGTAGGTATATATATTTACTGAGTACATGAGATATTTTGATACAGGCATAGAATGCATAATAATCCCATCAGGGTAAATGGGGGATCCACCACCTCAAGCAGTCATCATTTCTTTGTGTTACAAACAATTCAATAATACCCTTTTAGTTATTTTTAAATGTACACTAAATTATTGTTGACTGTAGTCACCCTGTTGTTCTATAAAATACTAGGTCTTGTTCATTTTATCTAGTTATATTTTTATAACCGTTACTCATCACAGCTCCACCCCCCAACTACCCATCCCACACTCTGGTAACTATCGTTCTACTCTCTATCTCCAAGAGTTCAATTGTTTTAGTTTTCAGCTCCCATAAATAAGTGAAAACGTGATTTTTTTTGTACCCTAGAACTTAAAGTATAATGAAAAATAAATAAATAAAAGAAACATGTGATGTTTGCCTGCCTTATTTCACTTAAGAGAATGATCTCCAGTTCCATCCACGTTGTTGGTAATGACAGGATCTCAGTCTTTTTTTGTGGCTGAATAGTACTCTATTGTGTATATGTACCACATTTTCTTTATTCATTCGTGAGTCAATGGACACTCAGGTTGCTTCCAAATCTTGACTGTTGTGAATAGCATGGAAATAAACATGGGAGTGCAGCTATCTCTTCAATATACTGGTTTTCTTTCTTTTGGGCTTATACTTAGTAGTGGGATTTCTGGAATACATGGAAGTTTTATTTTTAGTTTTTTGAGGAACCTCCAAACTCTTTTCTATAGTGGTTGTACTAATGTACATTTCCACCAACAGTGCCTGAGGGTTCCCTTTTCTCCACATCCTTGCTAGCATTTGTTACTGCCTGTTTTTTAGGTACAAGCCATTTTAACTGGGATGAGATGAAATCTCATTACAGTTTTAGTTTGTATTTTTCTGATAATAAGTGATACTGAATATCTTTTTATATACCTGTTTGCCACGTGTATGCCTTCTTTTTAGAAATGTATATTCAGATTTTTGCCCATCTTAAAATAATATTATTAGATTGTTTTCCCTATAGAGTTGTTTGAACTCTTTATTCTGGTTATTTATCTCTTGTCAGATGGATAATTTACAAATATTTTCTCATATTCTGTGGGTTATCTCTTCACTTTCATTGTTTCCTTTGCTGTGCAGAAGGTTCTTAACATGATATGATCCTATTTGTTCATTGTTGCTTTGATGCTCTGTGCTTGTAGGGTATTAAGAGATCCTTGTCCAGTCCAGTGTCCAGGAGGGCTTACCCAATGTTTTCTTTGAACAGTTTTATAGCTTGAGGTTTTAGATTTAAATATTTCATCCACTTGATTTAATTGCTGTGTATTGTGAGAGATAGGGGTCTAATATCATTCTTCTGCAAATGGATATCCAGTTTTCCCAGCACCATTTACTGAAGAAACTGTCCTTTCCTGAATGTATATTCTTGTCACCTTTGTCAAAATGAGTTCACTCTAGGCATATGAATTTATTTCTGGGTTCTCTATTCTGTTACATTGATTGATGTATCTATATTTATGACAGTGTCATGCTGGTTTGGTCACTATAGCTTTGCAGAATAATTTGAAGTCAGATAATGTGATTCCTCTAATTTTGTTCTTTTTACTCAGGTTAGTTTTGGCTATTCTGAGTCTTTGTGGTTCCATATAAATTTTAGGATTTTTTTTTCTGTTTCTGTGAAGAATATCATTGGTATTTGATTGGGACTACATTGAATCTGTAGATTGCTTTGAGGGTAATATGAACATTTTAACAATATTGATTCTTCCAATCCATGAACACAGAATATCTTTCCATTTTTATGCATCCTTTTCAATTTCCTTTATTAATGTTTTATAGTTTTTATTATAGAGATATTTTACTTCTTTAGTTCCTAGGTATTTTATGTGTAGATATTGTAAATGGGATTACTTTCTTGATTTCATTTTCATATTGTTTACTGTTGGTATATAGAAATGTTACTGGTTTTTATGTGTTGATTTTGTATCCTGCAACTTTACTGAATTTGTGGAATCTTTAGGTTATTCTAAATATAAGATTATATCTTCTACAAACAAGGATAATATGACTTCTTCCTATCTAACTTGGATTCCTTTTATTTTTTTTCTCTTATTACTCTTGCTAGACTTCCATTACTATATTGGATAACAGTGCTGACAGTGGGCATGCTTGCCATGTTTCAAATATTAGTGGAAAGGCTTTCAGTTCTTCCCCATTGAGTATGATATTAGCTGTGTGTCTCTCACACATGACTTCTATTGTGTGAGGTATATTTTTTCTACTCCCAGTTTTCTGAGGGTTTTTATTATGAAGGGATGTTTAATTTTATCAAATGCTCTTTCAGCATTAATTGAAATGATCATATGGCTTTTGTCCTTCATTCTGTTATGATATGTATCACATTAATTAATTTGCATATGTTAAACCATCCTTGCATCCCTGGGATAAATCCCACTTGGTCATGATGAATAATCTTTTTAATGTGTTGTTGAATTCAGTTTGGTAGTATCTTTGTTATGGATTTTACATCTATGTTCATCAGGGGTATCGGACTGTAGTTTTTTTTTTTTTTGATGTGTCTTCATCTGGTTTTGGTATTAGGGTAACACTGGCTTTGTAGAATGAGTTTGGAAGTATTCTCTCTTCCTCTGTGTTTCAGTGTAGTTTGAGTAGGATTGGTATTAGTTCTTTAAATGTTTGATGAAATTCAGCAACGAGGCCATTAGGTCCTGGGCTTTACAGGGAGAATTTTTATTATGGCTTCCATCTCATTATTTGTTACTTGTCTGTTCAGGCTCTGGATTTCTTCATGGTTCAGTCTTGGTAGGTGATAAGTGTATAGACATTTATCCATTTCTTCTAGATTTTTCAGTTCATTAGCATATAGTCTCATAGTAGCCTGTAATGATCCTTTGAATTTTTGTAGTATCAGTTATATCTCCTTTTTTGTCTCTGATTTTATTTATTTGGGTCTTTTCTATTAATTAGTCTGGTTAAAGGTTTGTCAGTTTTGTTGATCTCTTTGAAAAACTAACTTTTCATTTTTTTGATCTTTTGTGTTGTTTTCTTTGTTTCAATTTCATTTACGTTCTGAACTTTTTCGAAGTTCTACTAATTTTGGGTTTGGTTTTCTCTTGCCTTTGTAGTTCTTTTATATGCATTGTTTGTTTATTCAAAGTTTTTTTTTTTTTCTTTTTCAATGTGGGCATTTATAGCTGTAGACTTTCCTGTTAGTACTGCTTTAGTTGTATCTCATAGGTTTTGGTATGTTGTGTTTTCATTATCATTTGTTTCAAGAAATTTCTTAATGTCCTTCTTAATTTTTTAAAATTGACTCCTGGTTTTCAGTAGTATATTGCTTAATTTCCATGTTTTTGTATAGCTTCCAAAATCCTTATTACTGATTTCCAATTTTATTCCACTGTGGTCAGAGAATACAGTTGATATGCTTTCTATTTGAAAAACATTTTAAAGACTTGTTTTGTGGGCTAACATATGGTCTTTCACTGAGAATAAATTATACGATGAGGAGGAGAAGTATGTATCTTCTGCAGCCACTGGATGAAATATTGTCTAAATATTCATCAGGTCCATTGGGGCTATAGTACAGATTAAGTCTGACATTCATTTGATGACTTTCTATCTGGATGATCTGTCCAATGCTGAAAGTGGGGTATTGACCCTCCAACCATTATTGTATTGAGGTTTGTCTCTCTCTTTTGCTTGAATAATACTTGTTTTATAGATATCAGCACTCCAGGGTTGGGTGCATATATATTTACAAGTGTTATATACTCTTGCTAAATTGACCCCATTATCATTATATAACGACCTTCTTTGCCTGTTTTTTGTAGTTTTTATTTTGAAATCTATTTTGTCTAATTTAAGTATGGCAACTCATGCTCTTTCTTGGCTTCATTTGCATGGAATATCTTTTTCCATTCCCTTTATTTTCAGTCTGTTAGTGTGTTTTTGGGAAAAGGGTGTTTCTTGTAGGCAACAGATTGTTAGGTCTTTTTTTTTTTAATCTATTCAACCATTCTGTGTCCCTTGATTGGATAATTTAGTCCATTTACATTCAGTGTAAATGCATTTATTGTAGGACAGGTCTGGTGTTGATAAAATCCCTCATCTTTCATCACTTGAAAGAAAAAAGCTTTTATCCTAGAATAGTATATCCAGTGAAAATGGAGAGAGTCACATGATGTAATTAGCAGGTGGCAAAGCCATCCAGGCTTGTGTTCTTCTCTTCAAGGTGACAAGTTCACCCCCTGCCCTCCCTGGTCCTAGGTGTGTCCAGAGTTGCTCTCTGGGAGCCAAGTGTCTAGAGTCAGAAAACATAGTTTTCTACCTGGTACTCTATTTGGCTGCAGCTTAGCTGGCACCCAAGCCACAAGACAACGTCCTTCCCACTCTTCCCTCCTATTTCCTCAATCAGAGGAGTCTCTCTCCATGGCCACCACTGCCCTAGGCCAATGGCAATTACTTCATGGTTACTGCCAATGTTAATTCAAGGCCCTACAGCTTTTCAGTCAACTTGTGGTGAACGCTTCCAGGCCTACGACTCTCCCTTCATGGCAGTGGGCTTCTCTTTGGCCCAGGGCAGATTAAGAAACACCATCCAAGAGCCAAGGCCTGGAATTAGGGACCTCAAAAGCCAGTTGGTACTCTATCCCACTATGGCCAAGCTGTACCTAAGCTGCAAGACAAAGTCCTTTTTACTCTTCCATTTCCTTTTCTTAGGCAGAAGGAGTTCCTCACCATGGCCACCACAGCTGGGAATGTGCTGGATCACTCTGAAGCCAGCATCTTTCTGAGTCTTACCAAATGCCCACGGCTAGTACTGCTAGGTACCACTACTGATTATTATGGGCCCAAGGACTCTTCAGTCAGCAAGTGATGAATCCTTCCAGGACTGGGGCCTTCTTCTCAAGCAGCAGGTTCTTTTCTGGCCCAAAGTGTGTCTAGAAATATCTGGAAACTAGCGCCTGGAATAGGGACCTCAGGACCCTTTCTGGTGACCTTTCCTACTGTGGCTGAGCTGGTATCCAAGTTGCAAGACAAAGTCCTCTTTACTCTTCCTTCTCTTCTTCTCAAGCAGAGGGAAGAAGTCTCTCTTGGAACTGTGAGCTGCCCTGCTTGGGTTGGGAAAGGGGTGGCACAAGCAATCCTTTGGCTGCCCCAGCTGATGTCTAATTTGGTCATGTGCTCCCCAAGTCTACTGGGTCTGATTCCAGCACAGCACTACCACTTGCCTAAGAATTGCTGTCCTTGTTGCCCAGACTACTTTTCAACTTTATTTAGGACCCCAGAACACTTTAGTCTGCAGCGGTGGGGCTTGTGAGAACTCAGGCTCCAACTGCTGGGATGCATGATTCCCCTCTGGGTAGGGCTGGTCTAAATGTTCCCTTGGTGGATGCCAGCTGAATTCTGCCTTGTGTTACTTTCTGCTGTGATGGAGAAACACTGAGTTCCAATGCAAAGTCCCACAGTTACTGTGCTCTCCCTTCTCCAAATGCACAGATTCTTTCTCTGCACCACATGGCTGCTGCTGAGTGATGGGGAAGGGGTGTCATTGATATTTCAAGACTGTCTTTCCTACTGTCTTCAATGCCTCTTTCAGTGATATGAAGTTAAACCCAAGTAATGTGCTCATTCACCTGATTTTTGGTTCTTATGAGGGTGCTTTTTTTGTGTGTGGATATTTGTTTAATTTGGTGTTCCTGTGGGGAGGATGATTTGTGGAGGCTTCTATTCAGTCATCTTGCTCTGCCTCTTTGACTTCTTGTTTGATTTCTTAGGTTTGTTGTTCAGAGTGTGTTAATTTTCACATATTTGTGAATTTTCCAAAATATATCCTGTTATTAATTTCTAGTTTCATATCATTGTGGTTGGAAAAGATATTTGATATTATTTCAGTCTTATACAAATTTTTAAGGCTTTTTTTTGTATCCCAATATATAATCTATCTTGGAGAATATTCTGTGTGCATTTGAGAAAAATGTACATTCTGCTGCTCTTGTGTGGAATATTCTGTATATATCCATTAGGTTCATTTGGTCTATAGTGTTCAAGTTGTTCAAATCTATTTCCTTATTGATTTTATCTCTGGGTAATCTATCCATTGCTGAAAGTGCAATATTGAAATTTCCTACAATTATTGTATTGCTGTCTATTTCTCCTTTTATTTCCATTAATATTTGCTTTATATATTTAGGTGCTTCCATGTTGGATGCATATATATTTGTAATTATGATAGTCTCTGGATGAATTGACTTATCAAACAGTGACTTTCTTTGTCTCTTGTGACAGGTTTTGACTAAATGTCTATTTCTTTATAGTATAAGTATATCCTGCTCCCACTCTCTTTTGGTCATCATTTGAACAGAATTTTTTTTCATTCCTTCACTGACAATTATGTGTTCCCTTGAGGCTAAAGTGTGTCTCTTGTAGGCAGCATATAATTAAAGCTTTATTTATTTATTTATTCAGCAACCCTGCCTTTTGGTTGGACAATTTAACTCATTTACCTTCAAGGTAATTTTTGATAGGTAAAGACTGCTGCTATGTTGTTAATTGTTTTCTGATCATTTTGTAAATCTTTTGTTCCTTTCTTCCTCTCTTTTTGTTTTTCATTTGTGATTTGGTGATTTTCTGTAGTGATATACTTTTTAAAAGTATATTTAACATATTTTTAAAAGTTAATTTTTAAAAAAATAATAGGTGGGGTTTCATCATGTTGCCCAGGATTGTCTTGAACTTCTGGACTCAAGCAGTCCACTCGCCTTGGCCTTCCAAAGTGCTGGGCTTACAGGAATGAGCCACTGTGCCTGGCCTTGTAGTGACATATTTTCATTCCTTTCTCTTTATCTTTTGGGAATATACTAAAAGTTATTTTCTTTCTGGTTACCATGGAGCTTTCATAAAACATCTTATAGTTATTCTATTTTAAGATGATAACAACTTAATTATAATTGCATATGAAAACTCTACACTTTTACTTCTTGAGGTATTTTTATGATATTGAGGTCTTTACATCTTTTTATATTGAGTATCCATTAACAAATTATTGTAGCTGTAGTTATTTTGAATATGTTGTCTTTTTACTTTTATTAAAGGATTGAAGGTCATATATACAATACAACATAATTACAGTATTAGAGTATTCTGAATTTGGTTATATATTTACCTATACCATTGAGTTTTATACTTTTGTATATTTCATATTGTTGCTTACCATTTTTTTTGTTTCAACTGGAAGAACTGCCTTTAGTATTTCTTCTAAGGCAGATCTAGTGGTGATAATCCCTCAGCTTGTTTGTCTGGAAATGTCTTTATCTCTCCTTCATTTTTAAAGAATAGTTTTGCTGCGTGTAGTATTCTTGGTGGACAGATTTTTTTTTTTTTTTCCTTTCAGCACTTCGACTATATCCTATTTTTTATTATACTGTACATTTACTGCTGAGAAGTTCAGTAGTAGCCTTATGGAGATTCCCTCGTATGTGATGAGTGTCTCTTTCTCCTGCTTCTTTCAAGATTCTCTGTTTGTCTTTGACTTTGGACAATTTGATTATAACATGTCTCAGGATATTCTTCAGTTTGAACATGCTTGGAGTTCTTTGAGCTTTATCAATATGGATGTGCATGTGTCTCCCAAGATTTGGGAAGTTTTCGACCATTATTTCTTTAAATAAACATTCCTCCTTTTTCTTTTCTCTTCTTCTAATTGTTCTAAAAATTGTGTATTTGTTCACTTGATATTGTCCCAGAGGTCATTTATGCTTGCTTTGCTCTTATTCATTCATTTTTCTGTGTGTGTTCCTCTAAATGGCTAATTTTAAACCACCTTTCTCCAAGTTTACTGATTCTTTCTTATATATGTTCAGTTCTGATTTTGAAGCTTTCTATTTTACCTTTTTAGTTCTGTCATTGTATTTTTCAGCCTTAAAATTCCCATTTGGTCATTTTTCATGGGTTTCCTTTCTTAAAGAAACTTCTAATTTTCTTCATGAGTGATTTTTCTTACTCTGTTTAGTTGTCTATATGTGTTCTCTTGTGTAACATGGGAATTCTTTAAAATGATTATTTTGAATTCCTTGTTAGGCAATGCCTAGCTCTCAATTTCTTTGTGGTGGTTACTAGAGTTTATTATAGTTTCATTTGGTGGTGTTATGTTTACCTGATTCATTGTTACCTGTGTAGTGTCTGTGCATGTGAAAGAGAAAACACATTGTCCAGTATTTACAAGCTGTATTGCAGGTAAAGACCTCTTGTTGGGTCCTTGTGATGATGGGATTGTCTCTGGAATTATAGTCAAGTGCAGTTGGAACAAGGACATGTGGCTGCTACTGAGGCTGCAGTGTGGTCTGTGGTTGGTAGGACTGCTGTGAGGTACATGGATAGATGTGATTCCTTCTGGGTCCTGAGGAGAGCTTCCACTGGGTTAGTGGGTGGGTTCTGGGGCAGGCAAGACTGGATTGGGAGTGTACCTGAGAGGGCCTTGGACCATGTCACAGGGGTATTTCTAAGTCTACAGTGAAGATCTAGGTCTGCAGGCCTGCCTCTCGGTCATGGAGGAGCATGCCTCCTGTGAAGTTCCTGGCCAGACATTAGTGTTCAGATCCTGGCTTACCAGGGGTGGAGCCAGGACATAGGGCAGCTTCAAAATCTACAGTTGGGCCAATGTTGGGCCAGGCTGACTCTGGGAGCGCAAATAAGTATCTCATCTGTTGGGTACATGGGCAGGCAGTACTATTTCCAAAACACAGCTAAGAAGGTGTGAAGCTAAGTTATATGGTTATTTTAAGACCCGCTGTAAGACTGAAGTCTCTAGCCTTGCCTTTTGGGGGGCCCAGAAGGGTGTGGGTCCTGCGGTGAAACCCTGGATTGTCAGGAATTCTCCCAGACCCCAGCTAAGAAGGGCTGGGGCCAAGTAATAGGGTTGTTTCAGGATCTACAGCTGGTACAGAATTTGGCTGGCTTGTCATCTGAGGCATGGGTGTGTGTGATTCATACCAGATATCTTGGCAGATGTTTCTAGTGACAAGACCAAAGGCAAGTGTGACTATAGCCAAGTACACAGGGGAGTGAGGTCAGTTCCTTGTCTGTAGCTGAGACTGCCATTGGCAAGCCTGCCACCTGGGTGTGGGCCTATCCTATCAAAACAATCTTCCTCAGTATTGCATTCCACCAGGGATTTGCAACCTCCTGCCAGGCTCCCAAAGCTCCCACAAAGGCACTTTTGTCCATAGATGACTGCCAAGTTAACACTGCTGTGGAGGGATGGGGCATGAATTGGGGACTATCTATTCCAACATCACCTCCTTTTTTTTTTTTTTTTTTTTTTTTTTTTTTTTTTTTTGACGGAGTCTTGCTCTGTGGCCCAGGCTGGAGTGCAGTGGCACAATCTTGGCTCACTGCAACCTCTGCCTCCTGGGTTCACGCCATTCTCCTGCCTCAGCCTCCCAAGTAGGTGGGACTACAGGCGCCTGCCACCACGCCCGGCTAATTTTTGTATTTTTAGTAGAGAGGAAGTTTCACCGTGTTAGCCAGGATGGTCTTGATCTCCTGACCTAGTGATCCACCTACCTCAGCCTCTCAAAGTGCTGGGATCACAGGCATGAGCCACCATGCCCAGCCTCCTCCCTTTCTTGAGAGACTTTTGACCAAGCTCCAAAGACACTGGTTGGGTGTTGCTGTTGTGGGTGGTGGGGGACACGACGTTTAAACGAAAACCCAAATGATGAGTAGAAACTGTCAGATTTGTGACAAGACAGGGAAAGATAAACCTAATTTGGGAGGAAGTCTGTGGGCAGAGATGAGGCTGGATAAGTAAGAACTGTTCTTCATTTGATAGAACATGAACTTCCTGAGATAGCTGGACAGTTTGTTCATGTGTGTCCTGGCGTGCTGCTTCTTCCATATGAGATGAGAGATAAATTTCTAGAATAGACCCTGGCTTGGAATCTAGCTTAGTTCTTTAATGAATAAGATTTGAAGGTAGGTTGGAATTGGTTTCTACACAGGGTCCTCGGAAAAGGAATTGGTATCATTCTGGTAAACAAATCCTTCACCAACATAGGTCCTAAAGGATATTTAACAAGAGGGGCAAGAAAATAGAGTCTGAGTAAATTTCTTTTTTGTTGTTGTTGTTTCATTAGACTAACTACCTGATTTTCTTTAGGGAAGTCTTGATTTCTGTTAATCCTTGGCTTATTAGATGGAATGTTTACCTTGCTCTGCTACCTACTTTCATGGTGTATTTCCCTTCCTGGCAAATTGAAAAGGCTTATGCCAAGACTCGATTTCTAACAAGAAGTTTATTATTCTCAAGGGAACACACTTTGGGGAGAGAAGCATTATATTAAAAAGAATGGATATACTTTCTCATCTTGAAACATACATATGAGCCTCAAGAGGCAAAGTAGCGGTTCCCCAGAAGAGAACTACAGAAACGAAAAAGAATGAGGACTGAGCTCTTTCTCTCTGCGGGTAACCACCATTAATGTATTGGCTGCAATATGGAGCCAGGTTGACATTTTGTTTTAAATATTTTTCTTCTGATGGGTTTAATTTCATTACATTTCCTAGCTCCACCCATGGGTACTACGTTTTATGAAGTCAAAATGAGTCAGTAACCATCTCCCTGTAAACATAGCTTAAACTGACAGACACTAGTGTTGGAAACATTTTCAGTCCTGTGATTGTGGTTTGAGTTTTGGATGTAGCTCACAGTAGATGGGCTTTGGTAGCCAGGTAGATAATAGTATTGTTTATGAATCAATAATGCCTTAGTTTATAAGTCTAGTTTTAGGTCCTTATAAATGTGCTTAAAAAGACAAGATACAGACTATAAAGTTGAAAAAGTTAATAACCCAATTTCAGTTCTACTTGTGTCAGTTATGAGCCACATGATCTTGGAAAAATAGTTTATCTGAGCTTTAGATTTCTTATCACTAAAGTAAATATAATTTTAAAAAAGCAATTGCCGTTTATCTAGCATTCACCATGAGTCTGCTTGTATTCTAAGTGCTTTACAAATATCAACACATTTAATTATAAGAAAATTGTAAGATAATATTTTTATTGATGCAGAGACTGAGGTATCACAAGGTAAATCACTTTCTCAGTGTCACAAGAAGTAAGGGGTAAATGGGAGAGCAGGCAGTCTGGCTCACATCTATGTATGTTTTTAACCACTCTAATGTTAATTATGCCACCTTAGAGGGTTTTATGAGGATAGAGAAAGATAAAAATGTTTTCACTCTTCATTTATTGCTTAACAAAAGTGCACGTGGTTGATACGTGAGGTCTTATCAGGAGTGTGAGCCATTACTTCCTGAGATAGCTGAACAGTTTGTTCATGTGTATCCTGGCCTGTTGCTTCTTCCTTATGAGATGAGAAATAAATTTCTAGAATATACCCTGACCTGGGAATCCAGCATAGTTCTTTAATGAATGAGATTTTAAGGTAGATAGGAATTGGTTTCTACATATGGTCCTGGGAAGAGGAATTGATATCGTTCTGGGATGGTACCATGGTTGAACATGAATGTGTTAGGTCTTAGGCTTTGCCTGAATATATGGCCAACATTTTTTTTCTCAATCAGGTAATTATTTCCTTGGATGGTCTACTAGTTTAAATAGAATGAAAAAGAAAAAAAAGTTGTAATTTAGGATAGCTTATAGAAAGAAAAATGTCAATTCCTTAAAATGGATGTGAAAGAGAAAAAAAAGTGAGGAATTTGATTTATGGACTGAATCTGATTTATGCACTGAATTATCCAGAACAGTCTAATCCCTGGAAAAAAAACAGAAACCTCAGTGACTCAACACAATAAAAGCTTATTTTGCACCATGGTCTGGCATGGGACCTTTGGGGGCATCTCTTCTCCAAGCAGTGACTTTGGAACTCTGGCTCCTTCTATCTGTGGCTCTGCACTCTGCTAGGTCCTTAGAAGAGAAAGAGAATGGGAGCATTTTATAATCCAAACTTACCAGTGGCTTACACTGTTCTGCTCACATTTTGTTTATCAGATCTCAGACACATGCCTCAACCTAAGTATAAGGGAGATGGGGAAATGTAACCCACCTCTGCCAAGGAGAAAAAAAGATATAGTTTAGGGGACTACTTATTAGTCTGCCACAGGAAACTAAGCTCAGTAATCAAAGAACAAAAGATAGCTTAGTTTCTCCGGTAGATCATATTTTTGGCCCTAATTATTTATTCTTTGATTCCCTCTGAGAGATTAGACATTCTCCCCAGTTTCATAAAACTTACAGAGTCCCCAACTGTGGAAGGAATATACTTGCTCTCTCCATTGAAATTAAGCTTGCTATGCTATTTGCTATAGCCAATAAGATGCAAATTATATCACTTTCTGGCAGAAACTTTAAGAGCCGTTGAATTTTTGGCTCCTGCTCCTTTTTCTGTGCCATAAGAACAGCATGTCCCCAAAAGAGCTGGTCCTTCAACCTGTACCCTGGAATGAGAAGACCTGTAGAGCAGAGCCAAACAGAGCTGAATAGAGTAGATTGGAGCTGCAGCAGCTGCAGCTAACCAACAGCCTCCAGTATAAAGCAGGAGTTAGGAAATCAATGCTTGCTCTGAAAAGCCACTGACAATTTAGAGTTATTTCTCATATCAACAAATTGAACTAAAAAGTCTTCATTTGGCATATGAGTAATTCCATTACAGGTAAGAACATTAAAGTTGGAGCAGTGCTGATGAGTAAGAGATACAAACCAATCTTTATTTTTCAGAGCTGACTCTCACAATTGACGTTAGTTTATATTTGAGGTATGTAAAGGCCCTCTACTTATTCTGCAAATAGTCAATCAACTAGCCATGTCATTCTCCTCCAACTGCTTTACTTCTAACTGCAATGAAATTTCTAGCAATAAGGTCACTAAGTAGTCAGAAAATAAACATGTTGCTAATAATGATAATTATGTACAAATTATCATTCTAAGAATATTGTAAATGTTATTAAGGGAGAGTGAGAAGGCCTGGGAGCAGGGATTGGTTACAGACAGTCTTCCAGTAATTTAAGAACAAATATGGCCGGGTGCAGTGGCTCACACCTGTAATCCCAGCACTTTGGGAGGCTGAAGCACGTGTATCACTTGAGGTCAGGAGTTCAAGACCAGCCTGCCCAACATGGAGAAACCTGTTCTCTACTAAAAATACGAAAATTAGCTAAACCTGGTGCATGCCTGTAGTCCCAGCTACTTGGGAGGCTGAGACAGGAGAATCACTTGAACTCAGGAGGCAGAAGCTGCAGTGAGCCAAGACTGCACCATTGTACTGCAGCCTGGGCAACAGATCAAGACTGTGTCTCAAAAATAAACCCCAAACATAGTAAAAGATTGCTGTAATATTTTTGATACCTTGGGATATTAAAAGCAAAGTTTTGAGCGAGTAGAACAAAAATAGTTATGTTTTAATAAAAGAAGGAGAAGTAGGACGTATCAGGGGCATATTGAGGACTAGCAAGCCTGGGTAGAGCTCTGAGGACTGCTGGGGAGGAAATGGCACAAGGACTGGCGGTCTCTGGATTGGGACGGTGGGTAATTAGGAAGCTATTGGGGTATAAGAGGAGTACTTTATCCATAGTTGGCCCTATTTACCATTGTTGACAGATTTTACAAATAGTGTGAACTATATAGTGATAAAACTTGTATGAAAATATCATAAATTCATTGGCTATTGGTTATATAACTGGAATCATTACATTGGTTATATAAATAGATTTGAGATTTGCCATTAGTTTTTTTTCTTTAAAATATTAGGCTATATACTATAATGTAAATTGATGTTTTTCTGGCATATTTGTTTATTAAAATTATGTTGTATAGTGTAATTACATGTTTGGGTATAAACTTGGATAGGGTATAAGGTTTAGATGGGCACTAGGTCATCTTAATGATATCACATTTGGTTTGAAATTGAATGATATTCTGATGTTGGGCAAACTTTAGGTTTGACTCTGGGTGATGTTAGTGGTATGGTTTCTTTTACTGGTTGCAAATAACAGAAAATCCAGCTTGAAGTAGCTTACACGATAAAGAAAATTTGTTGGTCACATCACTGAAAACACTAGAGCCAGGTCAGGTTTCAGGCTTGGTTTAATAATAAACTGGCTTTGCTCAGTTTCTTTGTGATTGTCTCAGCTCTGCCCTGTGTCATGTGTCTGCTGTCATCTTAGGCTGGTATCCTAAGTATGACTGCCAGCAATAATCTGGGCTGCATGCTTCTTCCTTTGCCTTCAGGAGTAGGAGAGTGATTGTTTTTCACACTAAACTAACAAAATTCTTGAACTTTACTCTGATTCTTCCAACCTGAACCTATCATTGTGTCCAGAGTAAGCTCAGGTGCCAGTCAGGTTTTGCTCACTTCTGAAGCAACCACTGTGATAAAATGAAGGAAGTTGGATTCCTTGACTTACGCTACTCAAACTACATGGCTGATACGCAATGGGGAAAGGGTAGTTCGTCAAAGAAAGATTCTTTGGTAGTAGGCAGAGTGGGGATAGTTCTTGGGTAAGCAACTGATGAATGTCCTGTGCAGATGTCATGGACTCTGTTACCAACTCTTATTTCCAGGCTGGTTGAGGGAAGTGGAACAATTCAGGGCTTCAGAGACAAGCCCATCTGCATTCTGGCCTCATTTATGTCACATACTAGTGCATAACCTTTACAACTCTTATAAACATCAATTTTCTTATCTGTAAAAAAGAAATTATCAATATTTTCTTGACCTCTAGACATCAGTGCTTTCCAGATGTGCCATTAGCTAATGAATAGCAGTAATGTAAAATAATAAGATGCATCCCAATTTCAGCAAATGTAAAATATTTTTAACAACAGTGAATCTTGGATCTGAAGATTTGGTAGTGGTATGGCTTGACGTTGAGGTTTATTTTAAAGATTTGCTAATATGGCATGTGGTAGGCAAAAAAGTATTGCATTATTATTCATATTACTTGGGCCTGGTTAGTTATTTTGATGGGGGTTTATCACCTTGGTTTCAGTATTAAATTTTTCTCAAACTGGACATGAGTATTTGGGCAAGCACTTCTGTGCTTTCATGTATGAAATGAATGGTTTGGATTGGATGATCTCTAAGTTCTCCCAGTTTTGTAGCTGTGAATGCTGGCACTGATCCACATTCCTAGAACTAACCTGAAATTTAAGCAGCCTCTGAGATTTAGAGGGCAAATGGCTGAATGATTGGATGAATGGCCTTTTCCTTCTAAATTATGCTCAGTGTTGGCCCACAGACCCATGAAAGCCAAATCACCTCTGTCTGGTTTGCAATATTGCTGGCACCAAGCAACTCACCTTTTAACAAACCTATGTGGAAAACTTCCAGTGCATCTGCCACTCTAATTTATACTTTAGAGGATAAGGCTGTCTGGAAAGACCATGGAAATGACTAAATGTATTCCCATTTGTTCAATTACAGTGTCGCTTTTAGAAAAGTAGTTTTGTTGTTCAAGATTTGAGTATTCACCCTTGTTCCTGGAAGAGGCATATGCTGTCCATAAGACTAGCAACATGGAAGTAGTTGACACTTTGACAACATCTGCAAATTATCCCCTAAACA
Source organism: Nomascus leucogenys (assembly GCF_006542625.1). Lineage (NCBI taxonomy): Eukaryota > Metazoa > Chordata > Mammalia > Primates > Hylobatidae > Nomascus > Nomascus leucogenys. The sequence goes on along the minus strand of NC_044389.1, from coordinate 21,958,807 downwards.
ATTTTTCTAAAGAAGTATAAGTCAAAAAGTCTGCATGTCAAAGACCACACGGCTCTTAAGATTCTGCTTCTCTATTTATAACCGAAATTTCAATGGTAAGAGGGAAACCTGTCCATTTTTTTCTAATCCTTTCCTCATCCCATTTGTTTTAGATGTATGACCACCTTCCTGCTAAAAATGAGATGACTCATCTTATTTCTCCATCTCCTTGTTTATAATGAGCCCTGTTTTCTAGCCATGTAAAGTAAAAGCAAATTAGGCCCTTTGGGAAGTGGAATTAATACTTTTAGGCCAATAATCTCTCAATAAGTATAATCAAGCAGCTATTCACCAAGGATTGTACATAACACAACTTCGTAAGTGTACTGAATAGCTCCTGAAGAGTTAATTCTTCTGGAAAAGGAGAGGGGAAAAAACATATTCAAGATAACTATATCAAGTCTTTGCCAGGCATTTTCACATATATTAATGTATTTATTCCATAACAATACTAGAAAATGTGCAGGATTATCTCTATTTCTGTCTGAGAAAGTGGAATTTCAGATGGAATATGAAACCCAGGGCCAATAAATAAAAAATCATAATTATAAGCATGCAAATTTGGCTACAAAGCTTTTTATCCTCTTCTTAATGCACTGTGATAATCTGAATTTTTATTTTACAAAATTCTGCATTGATCATTGTAATAACAACACTTATTGAATATTTACTCTGGGTCAGGCATTATGCCAAGTACTTTACATGCATTATTTCATTTAGTTCTCATAACAAACCCTTCCCTTTTTTTTATTATACTTTAAGTTTTAGGGTACATGTGCACAACGTGCAGGTTTGTTACCTATGTATACATGTGCCATGTTGGTGTGCTGCACCCATTAACTCATCATTTAACATTAGGTATATCTCCTAATGCTATCCCTCCCCCCTCCCTCTCATCCCACAACAGGCCCCGGTGTGTGATGTTCCCCTTCCTGTGTCCATGTGTTCTCATTGTTCAATTCCCACCTATGAGTGAGAACATGCGGTGACAAACCCTTCACATTATCTTTATTTTGGAGATGAAGAAATAGAGCTAGTAAGGAGCACAGTTTCTATCCTCTTCTCTACACTGTAGCTAGATATTTTTTAAAAAATGAAAATCTGATTATGTCATTCTCTTGGGTGAAATATTTCAGGGGCTTTCCCTTCTCACAAATGTTGTGTGGTTCGACCCCAGCTGGCTCTCCAATCCTGTCTTGCTTCACTTCTTCCCACAGCTCTTTGCACTGCAGCCTCCCTTGCCTTATAGTGGGGTTCCCTCCCCACCACTCTGTCCACTCTATTCACTGGGTTAACTCATTCTTCAATTCTCATAACATTGTTACAGAAATTATCCAGGTCCAACACGGGACCAAGACCTTCTACTTTTATTTTATAGCATTACTCACAGTATAGAACTGTCATTATTTTGATTACTGTAAGATCCATGAAGACAGGGGCTATCTTTGTTTTTATCATTATTCCTAGTGCCAAGCACACTTCTTCACATTTAGAGGATATATAATGTTTGTTAAATAAATAAATGACTAGAACTGAAAGTAATTTTTATTTGACTACAAAGCTCTTATCAATAAGATATATTGATAGAGAAAACATCTATGCACCAGGGTGGTATATGAAGCATTCAACATTTTATTTTCTTTTTCTTAAATCCAGTCATCCTACTCCATTTGAGCAATAAGGAATTTAGGTCATCCATGTCCTAGTTGGGAAGAAAAAATGGTTCCTTGAAGAAACTATAGGACTTAACGTTACAACATTGGTTGTTCACTTCTATAAGCTACAACCAGGTGTAAGAAAGGAAAGACACAGAAAGAAGAATACATTGGCTTAGTGAGATTAGAGAAGGGCCTCTAAGTTAATGGTAAAGTTGGGAGAGTTTGGCCACTACGAGAGTTAGATACCAGTATGGATTGCTCTGCATTCACCTCCAAACACTTGGGAGAAGATGATTAAACATTTTAGGTCTTGAGGATTGAGAAAAGAGGAGAGGATTATTAGTTTACAGACTGTCACAGTTGCCTAGGAAACTGTAAGTATGGCAGAAGAAGACTTGTGTCACTCCAGGCAGAGAGAGTAAAGTAGAGATGACTGGATCGGTGACTAGGCAGATGGGCCTGAATGCAGCCTTAGAGAGAGTGCCCTTAGAGAGAGTGGGGGATGAACATTTAAATATGTTTCTATGGGCCCCAGAAAAGCAGGGATGATACTGAGAATTGGTGGTCTAAAGAAGTCTCGCAGACATGGCACAGAGATGCGTGGAAGCATGGGTTGTTCAAGCTGGATGCCAGATGGGGGACATAACAGTCTCTCTGGATTCCAGCAGAGGAGAGTGCAAACAGATGAATGACAGTGGTGGAGATGAGCATAGCCGTGATGGAATGATTGAACAGCCTGTGATGGAATGATTGGGACTCTCAGTGACAGCAGGCCAGGACAGATCAAAACTAAGAAATATACCCCACCTAACCCACCTTATTCCAGGAAAAGCAGGAGAAAGATTATCTTAAGCTTGGCTGAGTTTAATTCTAGATAATAAAATAGCTTTATCAGGAAGCGGCTAGAGAACGTTTCTTTCTCTCAGGGGAAATGAAGTATGGAGGTAGAAATTATGTTTAATTATAGGGAAAAATATGTATATATAATTTTACATAACTGAATTTGTGATTCTTGAGAAATGGTATCTCCTGCAACTCTATCATACTTTTCTTTTTCAAACATATTTTACAAGAATTAAATGGCCATGGATTTTAGGTTGTATGAAATCAATGTGGCTAAAACATACACTGCCCTTCTCTAATTCCCAAAGGAAATATACTTTGCCTTCAGTTCTCAGAATCAGTAAATCCTGTGATGGTGGTTGCCTTCTTCCATTATATCAATAAGGCAGTAGCCACTGCATAATTCATATGAAGCAAGTTATTCAGCCCTCAAATGTAAATTGCTCACAGAAAAGGAGAAATACCACTTTTTATTATTTTTCCATATAATCTGGTATTATTGCATTGAAGATAAACTGCCTCAAATTCCAATTTACCAAACCAGAATACTCTAATAAAAGCAAGATCTGTCAGGTGGTGAGATTTAGCCTTTTCATTACTTTGAATCACTGGCAAATACAAAAATTTTCTAATATAGTAATGTTTTCATTTCACATTCTGTTCTAAACTATAACTAGGGAAAAGTACAAGACTTCTATATCCAATTTTACCATTTGGGATGTTGTCCATTTTGTTGTTCACTTTTGTTTCCTCAAAACATAAATGACCTTTCGAGAGCAGAGTCTGGATTTCTGATATTTTGTTGAATGTTCCTTGAACATATCTCAGCTTCTTCAAGGAATAAGATGCTTCTTGAGATTGTTTGGCAAAATAGGTACATTATTTTTATGTCAGACAATGATTCCTTGATTCTGTTGTATACTGAGCACGTAATATTAAATGAAGATAATTTTTGCCTTTTTTCTTCCTTCCCCATTAAGAATCCATCTCATTTTTCATTTGAGAGTAACTTAGGATTCTCTCTTCTTCTGTTCTCCTTTTTAAGAGGGGAAGGGAGTGGCATAAAGTAGTTTTATTAAACACTAGAGCATTTGTTCTACATTTCATTTTATTACAATTTCCTCCAACCAGCAATGAGGACAATACATTGTAATACACCATTAATAAACAATAAAGACAATTTAAGTTCAAAAGCTGATAAATGTCCTTTAGATAATGATACTTTTAAGCCTGGGTTATTTGCCATGAGAGTGTCCATTGATCATGTTAACAGGATAATTTCCAAATAGTTGTTGTACAGATGCACTGCCAGATTGGGCATGTTGACTCTTAAAGATTGATCCAGATTTTTATTTCATGTAAATGACTGAGAAGAACAATGATAGTGAAATCAAAATTACTTACACTGTTAAATTTTACCCAATTTTGGCCCCCGAGGAAAGAGATTCATCACCAAAATCAACTGAGACAAGCTTAGAAAAATATGTTTTTAATTTTTTTGTTATGGTTGGTAGAAAACTAGTTGACTTTCTATTTTAAAATGTTAAATGCTAATTCTAATATTTATATTTAATGATTGCATTGAGCAGGAAGTATTTTACAAATTATACAAAGTATAAGGGAGAAGCATCTTATGTGATCGTACACTGTCAGCTAAAAGTGAAAATTAGATATACTCAAAATTATCCCTGAAAACCCTTTACATCTCAGATTTATCAGTCCAGACATCTTTCCTATATTCCAATCTCATATAGTTAACTGCCTGCATCTCCACTTACAAATCTAATAAACAACCGAATCTTACTATTTCCCAAACGAAATCCCTCACTCTACCTTCTCAAATCTGCTCTGCCTTTCCAAACTCATCATGGGAAATCCATTGTTTTCAGTTGTTCAGATCGAAAGCTTGAGTCATCTGAACTCTTACCTTTCTCTCAAACTTCATACGCAATTAGTCAAAAAGTCTCTATGGCTTGACCTTCAAAATATATTTAGAATTTGACCTATTTTCACCAGCTGCACTGGTTACCACTCTGCAGCAGCATCTTTCATTTGGGGTTATTGCAATAGTCTCCTCATTGGCCTTTTGCTTCTGCTCCTTCAGTGTATTGTCAACATTGCAGTTGAAATGATCCTTTTAAAATATGAAAAGAGTAAAGTCATTCTTCTTTCCAAAAATCTGTGATGTCTCTCTGATTCACTCCTAGTAAAAACAGCTTTACTCTGATCTTCAAGACTCTACATGACTTGCCCCCTTTACATTCCCATTAACTCTATTAACTCTCTGACTTCTCTCTCCCTCTCATTTCCCTCTAACCACACAGGGTGTCAAGGTGTCCCTTAAGCAACCCAGGAGTGCCCTTTTCTTAGAACCTTTGCATTGAAAGTTTCTACTATCTGGAAAATTCTTCGTCTGTATAGGTGCATGGGTAACTTTTTTACCTCATTCAAATCTTTGCTCAAAAACCTTCCAATGAGTCTTACCTTACCCTATTTGAAGTTGCAATCTACCCATTTGCCTTGCCCTCTGCCCTGGCTCAGTTGACTAGCTTTACCCTGTTTTACTCTTTTATTTTTTCTTAGCACCTAGAGCTTTTTAACATACTATATAATTTACTTATTTATTATGTTGTCTATCTGTCTTTCCATGTTAGAATATAAGCTCCATAAATGTGAGGATTTTTGCTTTGTTTACTTCCAAGCACATAATAAGGTCTTAAAAGCATGTATTCAATAATCAGAACTGAATTATTGAAAAGTCAAGGGTCAAGATTAATTATTTTATCATATATTTTAGCTTTGGTTTTGCTTTTCCTTGGATATTGGAGAATAAGGTTTAGTTAAAAGGATTGCCCCGGCACCCCACCCCTTCATCTTAATCCAGCCAAGAAATGAATACCTGGATACTTTTCTGTTTGGTCTGTTAGACTGGTCTCTTGCATGGATATTGGTGTCTTCAAGGCAATAGTAGGATGGAAGACCATGACTAAGATGCCATTTTCCATAAGACAAAATACTTGATATTCTCATGATTAAATCAATGAGAAGAGGGATATTACATGTGTGTTATAGCTGAATAAACTCAAAGAGAAGGGGTTTTTCAAAATTAGAAAGATGCCCAAAGGGAGCAAGAAGAACACCATCCTTAAGAGCAAATCTTGAGAAACATGAGATATAATAAACAGTTACCGTTAAAGAGAGCCATGCAGGGTAGAGCCAGGCTTTGGCTAGGACAAGATGTTTTTGAGATTGGACACACATCTCCTGCCATGGTATAGTGACTAATACCAAAGTGGGGGAATTTGCGAAACAAGTGTAAATTGAAAGAAGATATTGTTTCTTCTCTTCAAATGAGAAAGGCCAACTGAGTTTGAGTTTTATCAGGGAAGAAGTCATGGTTTATGCCAGGATGTTGGGTGTAGATCATACTGTAAGGCAGAGAGATTACAATTCTTTAGAGGTGATCATTCTTTACACTTGGAGTCCAAACAGAATATGACATTTGACTGAATAACAGTCTTCAGGTCTCACAAGATATTTTTTGGAGCTTCATGAAGCCTATTTAATTTCTGTCCCTTTTGTTATCTATATATCCAACTGGAACCTGGTATAGGACACATGTCTTCATTGCACCAAATCTCTCTACAGCACTTTGGAAAATGCCACTTTATTTGTAGCTATAATTAAGTTCAAAGGGATATTTTTGTATTAAGACCTGAAGGAAAAGACATTCAAAACTTTAAAAAATAAAATCATACTCTCATTATAAGAAGTAGGCTAACTAGACTACATCAAACATTTATTAGTAGATCAGTACTTGGGAAAAATACTCTTTTTATTTCTTTCCATGCTCTGATGCCTTTGTACATTAAAGAAAAACTTCCTCATTTTCATTCTCTCATCAGAATATCTGTTTTGTATGGAAACTAATCAACCCATGAATATTCCATAAAATATGGAAGCAGGTTATTTAATATTTATTGCTTATGGTGTGTACTAATCATAGGTAATTTTACATTAAAATTAGTTAAATGTTTCAGTTAATAGTGCTCTGTTCCACTTGACAAATTACACATTGGGATTTCATGTATGCCAATATATTAAAAATGATTTGAGGAGCTTCCAGGTTGGTGAACACTTTGAAGTGCTGGGAGGATGGTGCCCCGCTGAGAGAGCACAGAAGGTCAACAATCCCTCTCCCTTGGCCTATACATCTCTTCCATTGAGCTGTTCCTGAATTGTCAACTTTCCACTCTGTGGAACATGACTATTTGGATCATTAGGGAAAGAACCATAACAGAAAAAAATGCAAACACATGCCAGAACTTTTTACTTTAATTATTAAGATTATAGTGCAATCTTTGATACAATGTGTGTTTTATTTGAAAAGAAAATGCGCAATAAAATGAGAATGACACTTTACACCTAAAATAGTTAAGAAGAGATAAATGAAAAGTTCAGGAAAGCTGAGATTTATTTTACTGTAATGTCAAATGTATTTTCTTTATTCTTCCCTTCATTTCGTTGTATTTTATACCAGCTTCCCCTTTTATACGATGCAAGGTATATTTTTTCTATTAAGGTCCTATATACCCAATAGAGAGAAGTGTGATAAACTCCCCTAAAATACTTTGAAATTCTCCCATATGCATAAATTATTATTATTATTAAATTTCCATTTCTGTGGGTTAATAGTAGGTATATATATTTATGGGGTTCAGGAGATGTTTTGATACTGGCATGCAATACGTAATAATTTCATAATGTAAAGTGGGGTATCTATCCCTTCAAGCATTTATCCTTTGTGTTACAATCCAATTGTATTATTTTAGTTATTTTAAACCAGGGGTCCCCAATCCCCAGGCCGCAGATGAGTACTGTCCCTGGTCTGTTAGGAACCAGGTGGCACAGCAGAAGGTCAGCGGAGGGCCAGGTAGCATTACTGCCTGAGCTTCACCTCCTGTCAGATCAGCAGTGGCATTAGATTCTCATAGGAATGAAAACCCTCTTGAGAACTGTGCTTGCTAGGGATCTAGGTTGTATGTGCCTTATGATAATCTAACTAATATCTGATGGTCTGACGTAGAACAGTTTCATCCTAAAACCATCCCCCATGAAACTAGTCCTTGGTGCCAAAAAGGTTAGGGACTGCTGTTTTAAATTATACAAATGAATTATTATTGAATATATTTTATATATTATTGAATATAGTCACCCTTTTGTGTTGTCAAATACTAGGTCTTATTCATTCTTTCTGTTTTTTTTGTACGCATTAACTATTCCCATCTCCCCATCCCACCTCTCCAGTCTCTTGTAACCATCCTTCTACTGTCTATCTCCATGAATTCAATTGTTTTGATTTTTAGATTCTACAAATAAGTGAGAATCAGAAATTATTTTTCTTATAAGTAGCATCCTTGATTATTTAAAAATACTTCTACATTGTGAAAACACAATGAAATTATCTAGATGTACATCAACTAAGTGATATCACAACAAAATATCTTTAAAAATATATATGTCAAAAAGATAGAAAGATTTGCTATCACAGTAGTCTCAATGGCTAATCTAAATACCTACGCAGGAAAACTTATGGTATCTTGTTTCATATAACTGTTTAATTCTGTTTGCAGTGAAGAACTGAGGTGGTTTTAAAATACTGAAATATGTTAATCTCAAAACCATTTACCTTGAAGAAATTTTTTATTGGATTTAATGATTTAGAAGCAAATTGTATACTGTAGGCATGCAATAAACATACATTTTCTATTTTATGGGCATATTTCAGAAAGGGAAGTACCATTTTTATTTTTGAAGTACTTTTTCTGCTGTCAAAAGTAGCCCTGAAAGGTAAGCAAAATAATGAATGAATAATGAAAGCCTCTGGAATTAACTTTTTTTTTCCATTTATTTATTTATTTATTTATTTACAATGTGCAGGTTTGTTACATAGGTATACATATGCCATGTTGGCTTACTGTACTCATTAACTGGTCATTTACATTAGATATTTCTCCTAATGCTATCCCTTCCCCAGCCCCTCACCCGATGACAGACCTGGTGTGTGATGTTCCCCACCCTGTGTCCACGAGTTCTCATTGTGCAATTCCCACCTATGAGTGAGAACATGCAATGTTTTGTTTTCTGTCCTTGTGATAGTTTGCTGAGAATGATGGTTTCCAGCTTCATCCATGTCCCTGCAAAGGACATGAACTCATCCTTTTTTATGGCTGCGTAGTATTCCATGTGGAATGAACTGTTTTTGTATCTTTAAAATGGAGATTGACAATAAAGTAACTAGATCAGTGAGTGTGAGTGTCCTGGTAAACAAAAATTACTTGTAGTAGAGCATGTACTTTAAGTTGTCAGTTAATGATATTGAGGGATTTATAATGGTACAGCCAACGTCTGCCATTGTTATCAGATGCTAGGCATGAGTAGATAAAATGGGTTTAGAGGTGCAGTATATTAATGGTACAGCCAACGTCTGCCATGGTTATCAGATGCTAGGCATGAGTAGATGAAATGGGTTTAGAGGTGCAGTATATGTTAAGAGGGCTAACTGAGCCCTCTTAACATAATATTGTAATGATAGATAATTTTATAATCATCCAAATGTCTGTTAATTTTATTATATTGTTGCCTCAAACAATATCTCTTACAGTGGTTGGAATTATGGCACATAGAGAGCTACAGATGAATTATAGTACTAGTTGATCTAATTAAAAAACAAATCTCTTCCAGCTTTTTCTTAATAATTATGAGCCATGTAACACATGCAGAATCCTTCCTTCTGGTCTTGTGAAGGCATCACAAACTAATCAATGTGCTGATGCTCAGTTGTTTAAAGTACCGAATCTACTTTCAGATACTTCCAGCCCACTGCAGATAGGTTGGGCTATTTGGCTTGTTTTGGCCAATAAGCTGTGAAAAGAAGTGATATCTATTACCTAGACACTAAAGCAGAGAATAGTACCTGAATTGTCAGCTGTCTACTTCCTGGCAGGTCGGAGGAGGTTCCATCATCCAGGTGGTGCAGTTACAGTTTGCTGGAGTCTGTGTCAGCCTATGTCCCATCCCATGCAACTCCTCCCACCCCTGCAATTGGATTTAAGGATGTGTCCTGGCTAACGCAAGTACAATTTACAATAACAACAAAAACAAATGCTGGTAAATGTTAACTAGTAAGAAACACATAGATTCACAATTACTTCAAAAACTTAGATTGCTAGTCTATAGAGAACAGTTTGTGTAAAGGCATGGAGTCATGAAGTGACATGATTGCTAGGGGAACTGCTGCTGGACTGCACTGAATAGAGCATGTAACTGTTGGGGAGTCATGGCAAGGTATTAACTAACTCATAGGTCTACCTGGCTACGCTGTATATGTTTACATTTGTAACAAAATTAACAGAGCCCATATCATTCAAACTCTTAAAGAAAACCTGAATGAGAACTTCAAAACAGTAATCACTCATTGGTTGCGATGATTATTTATAAGAACTTTTCAACCAGCTTTCTACATTACTTCTGACCTCCAGTATAATAGCTTATGACCCTGTAGTGCATAAGGTTACAATGTCCACATAACTATTTCTTCTAGACCAATAATTGTCAATCTTGCCTAGACATAAGAAATCCCTGGAAGTCTATAAAAAATCCAGGATGCCAAAACCACGCTAAAGACTGATTAAATCAGAATATCTGGGAGAGGACCTAGTCATCTGTATTTTGCAGAGATCCTGAGATACAAGATACAGCCAAAGTTGAGAACCACTGTTCTAGAAAGGAGAAATATGCTATTGTATCACATGTGCTTCTTCATCTTTGATATGTATAAAAAATTACAAAAGCCATTATTTCCACCTTAGTAATAACTATCTACTGGCTTATGGATATGTGGTATGTTGTCATTTCTAATGACCAAGTTTCCTTGAATGATTTAACTGCCTTTTCCTTATGAGTGTTATTTGAAAAGAATAGTAATACCTCTGGGGAAATCTTAAAAATTCCAGATTTCAATGTTTCAAGGGCTAGATTAGAGTTTTCCCAGGTTTTGATCCCTTAATTTACTTCCTCAAGGCCTTAGCTAGACAAGGAAAGTGCCATGTGGGAGCTGACATTCAGATAAAATCACTACATGTGTTTGTTTGAAGGTAATTATTGAAGTAAACACAGTTGACATTATTCCAGTGTGCCAGGTGCAGGATATGTGTATGTACAAATGTGTGTGTCTTGGGAACAACAATACATCCTTGGTGTATTAAAGAATTGGTAAAGAAAAATACTTGATATTTACACAGTGGAAAATTTTTTTTGAAGCTTTTGCATCTTTATGAAGTCTTTGCAAAGCCTGAATTTGTTGGCACAAGTAAATTTCATCTGTTGCTCTTAAAGAAAAATTGACTTGCAGTTTATTATTTGGAAAGATATGAGTGAAATAAATTTACATATAGGTGTTTGATATGGTTTGGCTCTGTCTCCCTACCTAAATCTCATCTTGAATTGTAGTTCCCACAATCCCCACATGTTATGGGAGGGAAGTGACTGGATCATGGGGGTGGGTTGCTCTATGCTGTCCTTGTGACTGTGAGTGAGTTCTCATGAGATCTGATGGTTTTATATGTGTTTGTCATTTCCCATGCTGGATCTCATTCTCTCTCTTGCTGCCCTGTGAAGAGGTACCTTCCACCATAATTGTAAGTTTCCTGAGGCTTCCCCAGCCATGCAGAACTGTGAGTCGGTTAAACCTCTTTTCTTTATAAATTACCCAGTCTTGAGTATTTCTTCATAGCAGCCTGAGAAAGGACTAATACAGTATTCATATAAATATGTATTTATATCTATGTAGATAGCATCTCAGACTGTGCACATGACAATACATGTTCTCAAGTAATCAGCTTCACGAACTACTGACATGCACTATGTTCTTATTCCTAACATTCCTTAAACACAGCATATTGTCAGTGAGTAAACCATGAACCTTGCAGCTAGACTATTTGAGTCTGAATCCCAGCCACACCACTTACTAGTTGTATGACTTTGTGAGATTTCCTCAACATCCCTGTGTCTCAATTTCTTTATCCTTAAAGTGGGGAATGATAGTCATAGTACTTACTTTCTTCTTTTTCTTTTCTTTTTTTTTTTTTTTTGAGATGGAGTCTTGCTTTATCGTCAGGCTGGAGTGCAGTGGCACGATCTCTGCTCACTGCAACCTCCGCCTCCCAGGTTCAAGTGATTCTTCTGCCTCAGCCTCCTGAGTAGCTGGGACTACAGGCATGCACCACCATACCCAGCTAATTTTTGTATTTTTAGTAGAGATGGGGTTTCACCATGTTGGCAAGGATGGTCTCGATCTCTTGACCTCGTGATCCACCTGCCTCGGCCTCTAAAAGTGCTGGGATTACAGGCATGAGCCACCATGCCCGGCCAGTACTTATTTTCACAGTATGGTGTGAGGCATAAATAAGGTAATACATTTAAAGTGCTTAGAACAGGGCCTGGCACATAGAGGATGCTAAAAATTTTTTTTCTATTATTCTGAAATAATCTAAAATATTATATAAGACAAGTGCATAATGTATATAAATAACTTCATATTAAAAACTATTGTGTAGATTATATTACTATAAAACCTATTGTGTACATCATATGTAGACAAGAATTCTTAGGTTACCTCTGTCCTCTAAACGCATTTTGTTTATACACACATTGATCCTTAAGCTTCATGCAGTTTTATGATTTTTGCCTCATGGCTTTCACACTGTTGGAAACCCCACAGAATATTTGTATCTGGTGTGTTCCACGAAACCTCCTCTCTGCCTGTTCAGTTTCCTGGTTGCTTCAGTTGTGAAGCGTTGGCGGTTTCCAGTTGAGGATTTATGTTATGATTTGTTGACTCTGGTTATGTTATCTGGTTTTCCTTTACTGTGGTTATATGTCTATTAAGCCTTACTGATTCTGTGGGGAGAGGTGTAGGGATCTTCATCGCACTAGAGGAGCCTGTTATGTGGTCTTCAATTACTGAAGTCTTGGTTGTGTGCTTCTGAAGATTTATCTACATAGATGGTTTGTGGCTAAAAAAGAAAATGATATCTGCCACATATTTGCTTTCTCGTGCTTTTCACTCAAAATTTATCACTTATCAAAATGTACATGCCTCATTCTTTTACAGACCAACTGGTGACTAACTATCCTGAGAGACGTTGCCTTTAAATGAGACCTTTAGATACCATATATCATAATTCAATGAAGCAAACATCTAATTAAATGCTGGGTGTCCTGGCATAGGGATGAAGCCAAAAAATGTAAGGCATTGCTATCAAGCTTTCCTGGTTACCTCTACTAAAAATCTGCCAGTTTATGTGAGGAGACTATTTTGCTCTAAGGTTTTGTACTCATTTTAGAACATTTAGGGTAATGAGCAGAACTTTATGTGTTTTCTGGAATTATTTCAAAAGTATATTTATAAGGGCTTGAACTAGCAATAGAAGAGCCACAGTATGCCAGAGAGCACAGTTTCTGTAAAACAATTCAACTAAGAGACTTTTTAAAAAAAATCATAGGCATTTAATGTGCCATCAGCTGAAAGAAGTCACCCACTAATCTTGTCATTTAACAGTGAGAATTAGGGTAATGCTGCTGGCTTTAACAGAATTATAAATAGGCCATTCCACTAATGGATATTTTATGTCAGCATCTCATTTAGAATTTTAGTCAATTAGAGTTTCTTTTGTTACTTGCTCATAGAAAGTAAAAGGAACATATCAAATATAGAGATTAACTGTGGCTAACTCCAGGTTGTTTCATTTACGCTCAGTGAGAATTTCCTCTGATAGGAAGGGATGAAGCAAGTTAAGGCATTCTCTCTCTATGTGATGCTTTAAAAAAAAGTCAACCTAGTAAGGAGAAATCACAGTTGTTTTTAGCTGGAAAATTCTATCATTTAATTATTTTTTGAGGTAACTGGCTTAAAAAATGTATGAAATGGGGGCATGAGTAAAATGCTAATGTTATGGCATCTAAAAGCCTATATTTTAATTTAGCTTATATCATTTGTATCTTCCAATCAATTTCATGAATTCTCACTAGCCTCAGATTACTCATATATCAGAAAATTATTAATCCCATGTTAAACACTTCCTAAATCTCAGTGTGGTAAACGGTTGGTTGTTTATCAGTTGCAGAATGGTTCAAAGTCCATGGCATTTTTGCCATTGTTTGCTTATACTTGCACCTAAATTACTGTCATCAAATAGGACGGGACTATGAAACAGGTAGTATATCATTAGAAGACAATTCTCCATAGGTCTCATGCATTTCTGCATGTCTTGAGAGTTAAGCACTGACCGCTTTTGTTCCGGGCTATTTCTTCAGTATTCCTATAGTAAACAGCCTTGAAAGATGGAGACAGTATCTCCCTCTGGAGCAAAGAATAGGCATTCTTAGTGTTAACAAGCTTGGTTTCATTAACTTCAGTCCTTTTTCTTCTGTAATACAACCTACTCCATGTGCAGATGTCACCTGAGCCTCTTTATGTCGCTTTGTGGGAATTGGAGCTTGGGGAACCAATGCAAATGCTGACATTCTGGCCACTGCTATTGCTGTAATAAACTACCTTTTGTCTCTGACCCAAGAGACTCATATTCTACCAGCATCCATAGAACTGTAGCAGGCTAACTTGTTAGCTTGTAAGTAGGGTAAAATATCAGACCCTTCACAATTCTTGACCATTCAAAAACCCTCTGCTTGGCTCTTCTCATAATATTCAATTAATATTATTATTTTAGTTTTCTCTTCCACATTCCTTAGTTTGAAATCCAGGATTAGCCAGTTATCCTCACTGAGCCTCAGTTTACTTATCTGCAAAATGAAGATAATTATGGCCTTATCTTATGGCCTATTTGGAGAATTAAATGAAATAATACTTGTAAGAAAATTTTGTGTAAAGCATTGCACTACTTTTAGTAAGTTTAATGATTCATTCTGTAGCTTACATTAAGTTTTCTGTTGTAATGTATTGCTCACTGATACGTTAAAAATGATTATAATAATCTGTCATCAGGACACTCTAAAACATTCTTGTGAAGTTAAAAAAAATAGGGGCAGAATTTTTTCTCTTCCTGTTTCAATTGGAAAATGAAGACAAAGAAATGTTAAAATGGTTTTCTATAGTTTCACAGGTTTTAGGACTCAGGTATCTTAGGAAGCAGACAAAATCCATGCGTGGAAATCTATAGATGCTTCTATCCATGAAACATTATTTTCAAAATTTCCTTAGCATAAATTAGAACATTGAATTGTAACCATGGGAAATTCTCTTAAAAGTGAAAAGCTGACATTACTGGACACTTTCACATAGGAATATATTGTCTTTGATATCTTTATAAAATAGTTAAACATTGTAATTATTAAAAATAGCAAACTGGACTGGATGGACACATACTAAATAATATAGTCAGAAGCAGAATAAAACCCAGTTAACTAACATCCCTTATGGTTTTTACCTTACCTAACCGTAGCTCTGCCATAAGGCATTGCATGTTTCCAAAGGTTCAGGGATGAGTACTGGAAGGTAGGACAGTGAGTCATGAGAGAAAGGAAAAATCCAGGACCCTAGTATGTGTGACTTATCCCAGGGAGTCATTTCTCATGAATCCATTGATGCTGGGTTGATTTTCTATAAGTAATTCCTAATCATGGACATCTTGTTAATAACATTCAATAGATAAGATCTCCCATCATAGCAAATATCATTCCTGTATTTGCTCCAAGGTCCAGTTATCTTCTTGACAGGGAGATTAGATCAGTCATCTTCTTTCTTTTCTTTCCTCCAAGGACTTCCTATGGTATACACAGCAAATCTATCTCAAACCAGATATGTTAACTCTTTTCTCTCCAAGTACGTAGAACTAATCTGGATGTCTTTGTTAAGCCTTTCTGAACATTTTGTATGTATTATCTTGTTTCATCATAGAAATAACTCAGCAAGATTGGGGATACTATTCAATGTTTGCAAAGAGAAAAATGAACTTCAGAGGACCAAATTTTCTCCAAGTTTACATAGATTTAAGCGTTGCAATCAAGACGTGAATTCAGATCTCACTTAAGACATAGTCCATGCATTTTATGTGTATCTTATGCATCTCAAACCTCAGATACTTACCCACATATGTATTATCCATGTATTGGGAAGTTGGTCTTCTATAACCTGTGTCTGGGGGTGATTTAGTTTTCCAAAAGCAGTGACTGCTCTGACAGAAACCATCCTCTGGTTTGAGAGAGTAGGTACTCCAAAATTTTCCAGAGACCCTTCTTTAGTGGAACGGAAATATACAGAAAGTAAGTCTAGTGTTATAGAAATGCTAGATTCTGCCCACACACCTTATTTCACATACCTTTGGACTCACTTGAACTAAAATGGCAGTTACAAAGATATGAAACTCTAAAGTCCTTGTGATCAAGAAAAGAATGACTCGTGAGTACGTAGAGACTAATAGAACTCCACTCGTGTATTCTGACCAAACTGTAAATTCCAATAGCAGACAGAGGTTGAAGGAGATTCTCTTAGGGCCCAAGTGTTTTTCTTGGGTGGTTGCTAAGGGCCTCTTCATCCCCAAGAATGTCTTTGTGTTTCTTTTCCCTTTTCTCTTTTCTAAGCACAAAAAACCCCTCCAACTTTCATCACTTTCCTGTTACGTGTTGAACATGCTAGCTATTATATTTTCTATAGCTCTCATCTTTTCAACAACAGAAAAGTTATAGGCCACCCTATACTCTTTCCCCTACCTTTTCTGAGATGTAGCAACATAAACTGTAAGAAGAAAAGTACTCAGGGGACATGTGTGTCTGTTCATATCTGTGTGTAGGGGAGTAGCAAGTAGAGGATAAATAGCAATTTACAAATTTTGAAAATATGTATTCTGATTATTAAAGTACTTAAAGATATAATCTGAGGGCACTCACAAATAAGTACTTCTTTTACCAGTGGGTTGGAAGTGGTCCTACCTAGTACACTAGAAATTTATTATCTTTATTATTATTATTTTTTTGTAAATCACATTGATTTGATATGGTTTGAAAATATGTCCCTTCCAAATCTCATGTTGAATTGTAATCTCCACTGTTGGAGGTGGGGCCTGGCGGGAGGTGTTTGGTCATGGGGGTGGATCACTCACGGCTTGGTGCTATCCTCAGGATAGTGTGTCAGCACTTGTGATATCTGGTTGTTTAAAAGTGTGTGAAACTCCCCCCCCCCCCCCACTCTCCCTCTCGTTCCTGCTCTAGTCATGTGACATGCCTGCTTCCCCTTTGCCTTCCACCGCAATTGTAAGGTTCCTGAGGCCCTTGCCAGAAACCAAGCAGGTGTTGGTGCCATGCTTGTACAGCCTGCAGAACCGTGAGCCAATTAAACCTCTTTTCTTTATAAATTATTGAGTCTTAGGCATTTCTTTACAGCAATGCAAGAATAGCCTAACACACATAAACTGAACTATTTATGAAAGAGAAATAATATGTTTATAAACACAACATTTATACAGTTCAGTAGTTACTTCCTACTATCCACACTTTATATATAGTGGATGACAACAATTGTGTTAATTATTTCAAATTCATATTTCTTGCTATACTGTAGTTTATTTAATAGTAACTAATAAGCAAATAGAGTTAATAAGATTGCATAAATATAACATGCCAAAATCTAGAATTGTAAGTTTCTCATATTAGTTGTTTATATATTCTTGGTTATTTATAGTTAAGTCCCCATAATACATTCATAGGATGATTCAACTGATTCAAGGAATGAGATAAATAACTTTGAGTCATTTAACTGTTTTTCTTAATCTTTTGGAAAACCAGACAGAAAAGTAACATGAATTTCATGTTAGGTATGTGTGGTTATGACTGGGAATTGATAAGAGAAAGCACTGCATTGCCCTGAGTCATGGTTCCCGAGTCATCTTTGATGGGGATATTGGTGGGTGCCTATGGGTAAATATTTAACTTCTTGGAAGTTAATGACTTAACTTCCAAGTCAGTGTTCTTA
Organism: Nomascus leucogenys; assembly: GCF_006542625.1. Lineage (NCBI taxonomy): Eukaryota > Metazoa > Chordata > Mammalia > Primates > Hylobatidae > Nomascus > Nomascus leucogenys. Next base: position 21,941,221 of record NC_044389.1, on the reverse strand, counting down.
ACTGTGAACTGTGTTAATTTCTCTAAAACGCTCACTTCACTGGGTCACACAGAGGAATAAATGCAGTAATGCCTGGAGTACTGTTCCCTAACTCTTCCAGTGGCTGGTTCCTTTTCATCCTTCAGATCTCAACTCAAAGGCAATGCCTGGGTAAGACCTGCTTTTCTGTTCTCCACCACCCCACATGATGACGCCCCCCCATCATTGACTTTCATTCTCTACCGTATCATCTGTTTATTTCCTTCATAGCACTTACAACTTTCTGAAATTTTCTTTCTTACATTTTTCTTGTTTATTGCCTGCTCCTGCAGAATGTAAGTTTCATGGGGTTAATAAAATTTATCTTTCCTCTTGTATGTCCCAGGATGGTACCTAAGACATGGTGTGATGTGTAGTAGACATCCGACAAAAATACAGAGGCAGAAAATAGGCATGCAAAACGTATAAATTGCAAAGCAAAATGCAAGTTGGCAACCTTGATTTCATGCTCGAAACCATGTCTTCTGTTTTATCTAGATGCATGTATAGTTTTTCCTAGTAAGAAAAATTTTCCCCTGTAAGTTTTGGGGGTGTCAATTTTTTTGTCTTTTAAAAAAAGATCTATGGAAATATCGGCTGGATGAGCAATGGTGAAGACGCAATAACCTTAGCTGTTAAAACAGGAGCCAAATCTGCAATTTGTGAAAGGAAATAACATAGGAATGCCCCTGTTGTGCCCAGCCCAGGCTCTGGAATTGATATGGAAATCTTCTAATTACTAATGTGATTGAACAAGAGCAGATGAGGAGATAAAACTCTGGTCAAAGAGAAGACTTCATCTCCTAGGTTGTAATGAGACACTTTGAATATCCAAGTGTATCTGCTGTGACTTAAACCAGTTAAAGGTACTCTTTCATGGATACCAGCTATTTTTGTGAAAGCTCAAGTTTACCTGAGGAAAATTTACTGTTAATAAGTTTATTCAATACAAGCCACATGGGGAATATCATTTTGACGGGAGAGATAATCCTCAGCCACTTAGCTATCTAAAAATAGAAATACCTTAATTCTTAGATCAGAAAGTATGTACATTTAAAGAAGGGTGGAGGAAAATAAACTTTTTGCTTTGCCTTGAAAGGCAGATTGGATGAATGCCTGCCCTGGGGAGGCAGTAGAGCCCGATATAAATAACATCAGCTCTGGGATCGCAGTAAACAGGTTTTGATCATGGCAAATGGTTAACTCTATGATTTTAACTCCATAAGCCTCAGTTCCCTCATCCATAAGATGGTGGTGATGACAACAGTCATATAGGGTTGTTGTGAAGATTAAGAGGGTATGCACTTGCACACACACACACACAGACACACACACGAGTGATTTCTGACACATGCAAGCACTTTATAATGGTCACTATAAAACTGCTATCTAATCAGTCACTTAGAAAGGGAAATAAAGATCTGATTGTTTGCTTCTGTGGTGGCCCTCTGCTTCTGCAACAGTGGCTCTTTGAAGTAAAATGTTCCCACTGTTCTCTCAGAGCTCTGGAGGAGTAAGAATTACTATAGGACTGTGATATGATGGTGAATAAATTAAGTGACAGGAGACAGTTCTGGAATCACAGAGAAAGGGATCAGGGGCTGCTGAAGTTACACTGTGAGGCTATAGCTTTCAATGGCAATTATTAAATATTACTACCTTTCGGTTCTTCTTCAGAGGAAAACTAGTGCTTTTGAAATACGTTATTTTCACTAAAAGTCTACATTAAAAAATCTTATATTTTGGGTACAATAATGTAAGCACACTATGAGAAAGCCAATTTATATCTTTTGGTTCTTAAATACTTCTTTTTTTATTAAGAGTCTTTAAAAATATTAGCAGTATCATTTTCATATGAATAATTTTAAGTGGCTCAGGTTTGCTAACCATTGTAAAACTCAGGAAGTAGGGGTGTGTGTGTGTGTGTGTGTGTGTGTGTGTGTGTGTACATGTGTGTGTATTCCCTATGGGTAAAGGGCAAGGGCAAGTCATATTCTTCTTAAGTATTTGTTGAAATAAAAGAGAAAATAAAGCTTGGTTTTAATATTTTCTTCATTGTTACAGTCTTATAGTATTTGCTTAGGTAACCCTGTTGCATGAAGACCCAGGTTTTTTCTTCAGGGTATTGCTTCTTTACTGGCTTAAATCACAAAACATGGTGGTTTCTAAGAATTAATTTTGTGAGTCATTATCAATGTACTCTCTAGAAAGCATGAAGCCAAAAAAAGTTTTTATATTTAAAAAGATATCAAAATGATTAAGATTTGGAGGAAAATATAGAAAACCATAGTTAGGAGTCTCATAGAGCTGCTAGTTTAATTCAAATATTCATTAAATATTTATTTATGTTCAACAATGCAGTGGGTTCTTTCCCAGAAAGTGGAGATCTGGAGTTAAGTAAACGAGGTCTCTGTCCCTAAAGGAACTTGGAGAAGGAAAAACCTGGAACCATAGAAATACCATAAAATATTTTCAAATAATTGCTGTTATTATTATCCTGGTGAGTAGCCCAGGTAACCTGGGTAGTTAGATTTATCCGAGGGCTGTCCACATGATCCCTAGACCAATGAATGTTTTGGGATTTTGTCTGCCAAAGCTATTTACAGTGATACATACAGCTCTAAATTGTGTTTTAAAGTTAAATATATAATTATATATGTATGTTTGCATCTATCTATTTTTCTATTTATGTCTTTTTATTTGGGCCTTTGTTCTCTGGCATACTGGGTTTACATTTGCAGGATACATGCTTATATTCTTGTCCAAGGTGTTCCACACTGTTTGGCGGTGGTCTGTGCTCAGAAATCTGGTTAGTAACTTTTCTGGCTTTCCCGCCAGGGATCAGTTGTTTCAGCTAAGCCTTTAATGGATTTTGCTTTAGATCAGCTGCAAACTACAAATGTTGTCTGTTCTGAAGTTGATATGTCTTGTAAGAACTTTATTGATGTAACAAAATTTATTGATAAATACATCTTCCTTCCTAAATTATTTGAATTGTTAGATTTACCAAGTATGGATTGTTTAGCTCTGTGCTTTTCTATGTTTGTTCTTTCTATTCTCTTCAGTAGGATTGCCTTTGCTATTCTTGACCAGCCTCACAAGTTTAATTATTGTGGACATGTTTTTAATATGTAAGGCAGCCATTCTTCTCTCTTATTGATATTCCCACCCCCCAAATTAAAAAAATCCTGTCTTTTTATATTTTCATATTAATTTTAGAATAATTTGGTCAATTTCTAAAAATTACTTATGTCTGTTGGAATTTTATTAGTATCTACATTAATTTGAAAAATACTACATCTTAGTGTTTTTCAAGCTCCTAGAAGTCATTTACGTCTTTTAATAAAGTTCCTTAGTCTTATTCAAATAGGTCTTTACCAAAACAGGGTTTTGAAGGGTAATTTTCTCTAATTGGTACTGGGAACAAACTGTAAAATTACTGGAATTGTTAAGTCTGTGAACTCAGAGCACCCACCCTACCATTTCTGCTGAATACTAATCATCACATTAAAATTAGATTTTAGAGAGTATTTTCATATAAAGCATCTTACTTGATCCTCTCAATCATTGTGAAGTGGATGCTCTCATAATCCCCAGTTTTACAGATTCCTCTGCCCAGGATGCTCTTTTATCCCCATTGATGTATCTTTAAATCTTGTATATCCTTCAAAATCAGTTAAAATATTCCCTCTTCCCCATAGTATTTCTTGATCTCGCCAGCTTACTCAAAGATGCAGTCTTCTCTCTTAAATGCTTTTATCCATGTCTTTCTTAGGAATGTGTAATTTCCATTTTATATGTCTTTCCAAGTCTCTAGATCACTATAGCACCCAGCACAGTGCCTGTCACACAGAGGGCACTCAAGTGGCCGTATTGTTAATAGCTGCCTAGAAGTCCTGGGAGGCTGCAGAAGCAGAATTTTACCAATTCAGGTGCTTTTCCACATGGCTAACACTTCAAACACCCAGACCATCAAGCAGCAACATTCACCTAGTAATGAAATCCACATCTTAGGCTTAGGATACCTATCTCTATTACTGATTTTATTTCATATTTTGTATAATGACCTTGCCATATTAAAAAAAAAACAAGTAATAAGTCCTTCACTGAAAGAATATTAGAAATGTCATATATGCAAAATACTCACTTTAAATCTCCCTTATTTATTTTATTTTTTCCTTTTTCCATGAAATTGCACACTGTGTGCATGCTACTGTGCTAGGTATTTTTTTTTTATAGGAGTGTTTTGTGAAATCCACATCTGTTTACATATATGGTTACCTTTTTTTTTAAATCACCTTCAGAAGTTTAAAAGAGATCTGAGACTCCAATTTGTTTCATTAGAAAGGCAGTAATACAATGTTTTGCATTGTTAAGTCCATGCAACATCTTAAACATACAACAGAGGACATATATACATCTGTTAGTGGACATATAATGCAAATTTATAAGGTATGCTTAGTTAGAAAATGTAATCTTTCAAATGAACCCTCAAAGACTTTGATGGAGTGAACAGATTGGTGCAATATAAGCCCATTTGTATGTAACAAAAAAGAAGCATGCATCCATTTTTTTAGTTTTTATTTGTCAGAATAAAACATTTTGCATTTTGAAGACAGAACCATTATCAAGCATTAAAATGTTTATAGTATTAACGTTCTTAGCTTCCATGGAACTTGCAGAGAAAGAAACATTCATCTTTTCATTCTTAAGGAAATATAAAGGGACATTCATTTGCTTTTGTAAGCATAATAAAATAAAAATATTGAACATAGAGTCCTGACTGGTGGGGGAAATACATGTCACAATTTCGTGTCCCAGTATATTTTTTATTCTGCTGTAACCTTCGATCAACAGCAGTTTCTTTCCTCTCTCTTCAAATGGAAAGAGGTCAACATAAACGTGCCTGTCAAGGATCTGACAGAACAGATTTATTGTGCAAGTTAGATTTTGTTGGAGCATTCTCTCCTTACATTATGCCGTAGGTGCTGGATTTTTTCTGTCTTGAGATATATATATTTTTCTCTTCTGAAAGAATGCAAACATAAAACACATAGGTTATTCCAAGAACTTTGAGATATGGTATACTAGATAAAAAATTATGAGAATATTCTTCACTGCTAGGAGACCCTACAGTGATAATGAAAAAAAAAATGTGAAAAGTGAGACATCTGAGGGCTTAATGGATATATTCAAAAGAAAAATGGAACTCTTGCAAATGAATATTTTTATAGAGACTTTCTATTTCTAGTTTTTAAAAATGGGGCTGTGTCCATTGCATCAAAAGTCTTATGAAAATGGAAGCATTTTTATATACAGGTCAGGGGAAAATACCGCCCTCATGCCTGTTTTTTTTTTTTTACATTCATCACCTAGATGATTCAGGTTAATTATTTCTATGACCTAAATCTTCTAGGAAATGACTTTAATTATCCAGTTAACCTTATATGTGTAACAGAGTTTAAGAAAGGCACAAGACCAGAAGAATTCATATTTTTTCAAGTGTAAATTAAGTTCACCTGTTTATTGACATAATGTGGTTAAAAATAAAAGAAAAAATGATTTCTCAATTTAACTTGAATTAATGGAGGTCCTTGGCTGAAATCAAGGGCCGACATCATCCAATGACCAGGAGACTGTGGGAGAGCTGACCAAGCATATTCTGGTTCAGGACTGTCCCTTCTCCTCTGATTGAGCTTTGAGTCCAGCTGAGTGCTGTATCAACTCCCTAGGACTGCTATAACAAAGTACCACAAACTGGGTGGCTTAAAACAACAACAGAAATTGATTCTTCTACTTCTGGAGGCTAGAAGTCTGGAATACAGGCATTAGCAGGGCCAGGTTTTCTCCAAGAATTTGAGTATTTGAGTAGAATCTTTCCTTGCCTCTTCCTAGCCTCGGTGGTGGCCGTCAATCATAGTTGCTTATTGACTTGTAGTTGCATTACACCAATCTCTGCTTCAGTCACCACATAGTGTTTTCTCTGTGTGTCTGTGTCTTCACATGGTCATCTTCTTATAATGGCACCAATCGTTTTGAGTTAAGGGCTTACTCTAATTTATTATAACCTCATTTTAATTACATCTGCAATAATATTGTTTCAAAAAATGAGATACTGGAGTTAGAAAATCAACATTATCTTTTTATGGACCCAAAAAAACCCATGACAAGTACCCTTCTTTATTATCAGGATGCTGGTCTGCCCAGCATTGCTGAATTCAACAAAGACCTCTGCATTGACAAATGCAATGGCCATTTTGATTCTCCTTAATGCCCTACTTCTTGATGGCATTCATGGGATACTGCTAAGTACACCTACCAACCTGAAATTCTCTCCTCCCTTTGCTGCTTAGCAATGTTCCTATGATGTAGAACTGATAATTATCTACATGATAAGGCATTTTTGGCTGTCAAATGACTACCTCCTATCCTTACGTTATGTCAAGGCATATCTGATGGGACAAACCCATGTTACTCTTTTACTTCCCCATTTTGGTATTTTGTGGTCTTATCTGTGTTTTGCAGGGTATTAATTTTTCATTTTTAGAGTAGACTTTCCTTAGGTGACATTATCCACTTCTATGCCTTGAATTATCACTTCTACGCTAATGATTGCCTCATCCATGTGTCTAAGATCTTACATCTCAGCTGCGTGCTTAAAGTTTCCATGTGGATGTACCCCAGGTACCTTACATTTTTCATGTCTCCCTCAGAGCATGTGTTTCCTTCACAGGCAGAATTTTAGGTATCACTTTAGAATTCTATTTATCTTGTCCATATTCACTTGATTATTAGTTTTCATCCATTCAATTTTTTAAAACAACTCTTGTCTAAACCCTGCTAACCATGTCCAATTACTGCCTCAGTTTAAAACCTGCTTCTTTCCTGGACAGAGGTTCTTCTACTCACAGACATATCCCACTTTAATCAATCTTTTGCACAATGTCTAGGGTGATATTTAAAAACTGCGTTTCTAAACACATCTCTTTCTTGCTTAAAATACATCATCAACATAGTTTATTGATGCATTTTTAACCTCATAGTTTGAAGCCTTTGCCTACTGCTCTGGCCAAGTCCCTTGCACTGCTCCAGCCATGATGACTGTGTGCTGTTCCCTGGATGCAGAATACTATTTTATGCTCTTATGCCTATGCTTCTGAAATGTGCTCTGCTATGAAAAAACTTCCACTATATTTCATCCTGCTAATATATGAATACTTTAATTCTTTTTAAGTGGTGTTTTCTCAAGAAAATATTCATAACTGAAAGAGATCCTCTAGACTATATTCCAATTGAACACTTTTCTAAGAACCTGGATTATTCAAATTGAACTTAATTTTGGTTTTTGTTAATCAACATAAAGATAAAAATTCTCTTTCTGACCATTGCACAATTGATTGGAAAACTCAGTTGCATTAATATAGTTCTTCAGTCCTATTATGATTACAAAATTATTATTAAACAAATACACATGTGGAGGTGAATTAAAGCAGTCCTAGGATTAAGCTGGATTGATAACTGTTCAGCAAGCCTTCCTATTGAGTAGCTATTAAAGCTATTTGGCCTCAAAAATTATTACTTACTCAGAGACAGTTTCATTTCAAATGGAAAAGTGATGTACTGAATGGTAAACAATGGAGTTGATGGAGGCTGTCTGCGGACTGAACTGAAAATCACCTATCAATCACAAATTTTTGGCTGTCATAATGACTGAATTACCTGGGTGAACAATACCATGGTGAAAAAGAACTTGGTTAGGTGGGCTGTCTGACCTCTATGCCATCAATTGTATAACAATCTGATTGATTACTCTGTGACTGGCCTAAACTATCTGGAAAACTATCAATTTTCTGTCATGTCTAATGCTGTCCATATTATAATGCAGGCTATTGCTAAGACTGCATTATATTTAATTCTCCATTACTGGTGAGGAAGGTCACTGTAACTGGTGATACATGAAGCCTTTTCTCATCATGTGAATAGGGGGATTCAGATTTAAACAGTCCTTGAAAAAAGGACTCATTTAATTTAATCAGAGTATCTGCAGTTAAGTGGTAGTAGTTCTCTTAAGTAGTATTTGAAAAACATGTTCTTATCATTTTAGTGTATCCGTTGCTTACACTTTATCATGATGTTGAAAATATCAGATGTTTTGACACCTGCATAATTTGACTTTTAAAGTTGTATTCCTCTGATACATTCTAGAAAATAAGTGTTAATTAAAAAATGAACAAAGTTGCTGCAACTACAGAGTGGGTGATACAGTAAGAATCATGGAGTGCATGGCATGTGCAAGCTACAGCATCTCTAAAAATAGTAACTGGTCTATTGATAATTAATAGAGTGACTATAAAATACTTATTAAAACAGCTTCAGCTATTTGACATCCTGAAGTATACATTTACACATTTGTTTTAACAATGGGAACCCAAACATTGGACACAGGCTAAGAAAAATGCTAATAATAGTCAAGTGCTTTGGTTGACAGATCACTAAAACTAATTTATTCTCACGGGTTGTAAATGAAATATTTAAGATTCACTGGAAATTAACTTACATAATTCTAAAGTCAGGATTTCTTGCAGAGTATGTTAGTAGTAGCAATTCCTTCAGAAACTCTTTGTGGTTGGAATTTTTAACACTTAAGGCATATGGGTATTTTATCTGCCGTAATCTTCAATTTGCGATGCCAACCATCAATTGTGCTAACAGTATACTTCAAAAGAGATCTTTGAGACATAGATTTAAAGAAGATCTGATTACTCTAGGCAAAGAAAACTTATAGGAAAAAGCAGATTTTTGTATTTGAAACTAAGCAATTGTAGAAACCAAAATTTCAAAAATTTTATAGCAAGTGATGGATGCAACCAAAATACAGTTCACTTGAATTATAAGAATTAAAGGGGCAGTTCTGAAAAATTGTGAAACTATTTGAAATCACTGCTTTGGAATTCAATAAACTTAGATTCATTTTTATTTTTTATTAATATTAACTCTAAATTGAATATGACCCAAATGTCCCTCAAAAATAACATGGATCAATAAATTGTGGCATGTTCATATAAGAATGTGGAAGAATACTTCACACACACAATGAAAATAAGCTAAAGTTACAAGCAACAACATAGAAGAATCTTACATGTACTTTTGGGCAAAAGAAGCCTAACAATGTAATACATGTTGCATACTTCCATATGTATGAAGTTTCCATTACGCTAAGCATTAGAAGTTACCATAGATCCCTTTGGGGAAGAAGAAAGGGGTATTGATCAGGAAGAGACACAGTGGAGGTTCCTGGGAGGCATTCTTTCTTGATCTGGGTTGTTGTTACATACACTTATTCACTTTGTGATAACTTCTGAATGATGCGTATAGTTTTCTGTATGCACATTATGCTTTCATAATGTTTTTAAAATTAGATTACCCCAGTTATAATGGCAGTTACTAAAAAGTCACAAAATAACAGATGTTGGCAAAGATGTGGAGAAAAAGGAATTCTTATATACTGCTGGTGGGAATGTAAATTAGTACAGCCTCTGTGGAACAGTGTGGAGACGTCTCAAAGAACTAAGAATAGAATTACCATTTGATCCAGCAGTCCCACTACTGGATACCTACCCAAATGAAAATAAAAGTGTTATGTCAAAAAGACACCTGCACTTGTATGTTTATTACAACACTATTCACAATAACAAAGATATGGAATCAATCTAAGTGTCTATCAATGGATGATTAGATAAGGAAAATGTGGTATGCATACACAATGGAGTACTATTAAGCTATAAAGAGGAATTAAATCATGTCTTTTGCAGTAGTAACAATGATGGAACAGGAGGCCATTATCTTAAGTGAAACAAGTCAGACACAGACAAGCATTGCATGTTCTCACTCATTAGTGGGAGCTAAATACTGTGTACACATGGAAGTAGAGTATGGAATGATAGACAATGGAGACTTAGGTGACAGGGTGGGAAGGGGGTAGATGGTGAGAAGTTACTTAATGATTACAATGTACATTATTTGGGTGATGGATACCCTAAAAGCCCTTCACCACTGTGCAATCTATGCTTGTAACATAATTGTGCCTGTACCTCATAAATTTATACTAGAAGTAAGTAAATAAATTTAATTATTTTTGTTAAAAGAGATAGTTGAAAACTATCACCTTAATTTGGAAGAAAAACAATTTTTAGGGTACATGTGCACAATGATCTAGGGTACATGTGCACAATGTGCAAGTTTGTTACATATGTGTATATGTGCCATGCTGGTTGGTGTGCTGCGCCCATTAACTCATCATTTACATTAGGTATGTCTCCTAATGCTATCCCTCCTCCCTCCCTCTCATCCCATGACAGGCCCCGGTGTGTGATGTTCCCCTTCCTGTGTCCAAGTGTTCTCATTGTTCAATTCCCACCTATGAGTGAGAACATGCAGTATTTGGTTTTCTGTCCTTGGGATAGTTTGCTGAGAATGATGATTTCCAGCTTCATCCCTATTCCTACAAAGGACATGAACTCATCATTTTTTATGGCTGCATAGTATTCCATGGTGTATATGTGCCACATTTTCTTAATCCAGTCTATCATTGATGGACATTTGGGTTGGTTCCAAGTCTTTGCTATTTTGAATAGTGCCGCAATAAATAACAGGCTAGCCATATGTAGAAAGCTGAAACTGGATCCCTTCCTTATATCTTATATTAAAATTAATTCAAGATAGATTAAAGACTTAAATGTTAGACCTAAAACCATAAAAACCCTGGAAGAAAACCTAGGCAATACCATTCAGGACATAGGCATGGGCAAGGACTTCAAGTCTAAAACACCAAAAGCAATGGCAACAAAAGCCAAAATTGACAAATGGGATCTAATTAAACTAAAGAGCTTCTGCACAGCAAAAGAAACTACCATCAGAGTGAACAGGCAACCTACAGAATGGGAGAAAATTTTTGCAAGCTACTCATCTGACAAAGGGCTAATATCCACAATCTACAAAGAACTCAAACAAACTTACAAGAAAAAAACAACCCCATCAAAAAGTGGGCGAAGGATATGAACAGACACTTCTCAAAAGAAGACATTTATGCACCAACAGACACATGAAAACATGCTCATCATTACTGGCCATCAGAAATGCAAATCAAAACCACAATGAGATACCATCTCACACCAGTTAGAATGGTGATCATTAAAAAGTCAGGAAACAACAGGTGCTGGAGAGGATATGGAGAAATAGGAACACTTTTACACTGTTGGTGGGACTGTCAACTAGTTCAACCATTGTGGAAGACAGTGTGGCGATTCCTCAAGGATCTAGAACTAGAAATACCATTTGACCCAGCCATCCCATTACTGGGTATATACCCAAAGGATTATAAATCATGCTGCTATAAAGACAAAAAGCAATATTTTTAACAAGCCAGGCAATGTGTCAGTTTTAAGTAGGTTCCTATCATTTATGATAATAATACTTCTGAAAGAAGAACTGTAAAAGATGATGAAACACGTAATTCAGTATGGTTTAGTGATAACAATTAGTGATTTTTAGTCAAATGATTGGAGTTATTTTTCATGTGCATAAGTTGGTATATACCAATTTTATGTAGCTAATTTTGTATACTTTTTTATTGATGTGTATAAAAGTAGTTTGAAGTACCAAATCAAAAATTTCACTTTTTATCAACACTATTGATACATATATTCGACATAGACATTTTCATTTGTGCCTACATAAGATTAGACAATTGACTGGAAAAAATAATTCAGCCATATCAAGGATATGAAGGATAACATATCAAGTGAATTATTAAAATCCAGGTAATCAATGCTATTATCAATTTTTTAATGTGTCAGTTATGTGGTTTTTTAACAGAAGGAATGAGTATCTGATATGATCTTTCTAGTTCATAGACTATAATATTTTGGAAATGAAAACAATCTTAGGTATTATCTCAAGCTGTGTATTTTACCATAAACTTGATACTCAATACGTGTTAGATGAATTACTGTAAGTAAACTGTTTATAGACAACAATAAGTAGTACAAAATATGATTCTATGTCTCAAGTTTCTCAAACACATGCAGTTCTTTGCTTAATTGCAAATCTTAAAAGTTTTTGTTTATAACTTTGTAAACTGAGTAATAAAAAATTTCATTTTATCACAGGGAAAAAAGCAGCTTCTTAAATTACTGTACTTAAATTTTATTAATTGACTCCAGATTTATGGAATTCTATTTTTATTTTAAATTCTGCTGGAATATGATTGATTTCACTTATATTCTTTAGGAAATCTTAATGGAACAGCATTGTGAAGTGCTTTCAATGGTCATAGATTTTGGTGTAAAAAACTTCCTTTATTTCACTCTGAATTGCTGTTGTTTTGACAACAGATGGTTTTTCTCTTTAAATGTTGGAATGCTTTTTCATTCTACCAGTTCAATTAATTTTAATGGTACCTTTAAGGGCTTGTGGTGCAGTATCAGTGCTGAGAAACTGTACAATTGTAAATAACACAGACGCCTTTCCCTTAAGCATTTACAGCTTTCAGCAGTTAAACTTTTGAGAGTCTATTTGAGGAACTGGACTGGGTATACGGCAGGTCAGAGATGGAGGTGGATATTGGTAGGGAAAACAATTATTAGCTGCTGATATTGTGGGTAGCTGAAATCAAAGGCAAAGCTCAAGGCAGGCAGAGAGGTAAAAATCAGGAGAGGAAATCTGGTTTCTGAAAGAGGGAAATGGAGAAATCAAGCCCTCCCCAAACAAACATGAAAGAAACATTGCAGTGGTATTTGGAAGACCTACTATAGATTTGTGACCTCGGAGTCCAAGGTTCTATTCGGCAATGATAGTGGGGGTGAATGTCTTCAGTAAGTCCCGCTGACCGGTCAAAAAGACCAATACCGTTCTTGCTTTTCCTTTGAGAAACTGATCCTTGGGTGACAAGATTTCATGTTCAATATTTACTGAATAACAAAAAATTCATTCCCCTGACTCCCCATTTCTATCCTGCAGCCAGGGACTAATTTAAGTTGAGCTTTATAAGAATTGAAAAATATTTTGAAAGTCACACTCCTTAAAAAGGAAAAAAAAAATTAGATCCTAAAGCTTTCCACTGTAGGCTGATCAAGTTCATGAGCATTATTTTTGGACAGAATAGAAGTTGGTTGGGTTACGTCTTTTCCTTATCTCCTATGGAATATATTTTTAAGCTTTAGAGTTTCTATTTAGTAATGTGATGACCCAATGATAGTGGTTTGTTAACCAAATTAAGGGGTTTTCTTTCAGTAAAAGTTTAGTGAAGTTCTTTCATGCTAGGCACTTTTCTAGGTGCTACATGACTATGAAATCTTAAATGTATTGACAAGGATGGGTTTTGTTGATATGCCTAGGACATTTATTGTTTAAATTGAAGTATATAGAATTTTAAAAAATCCTTCAAATGTTATTTGTATCCGAAGGTGCAGGCTAAAATGTTTCCATTGATAATGTTCAAAAACCTAGCTATTAACTGTTTTTTGTGTTTGTGCAAATTTGGGTGGGAAATATTTGGTAAGTTTTTTTAGAGCAACATTCGTTCATTCACTCTTTCACTTAACTAGTATTCATTACTTGTGATGTCTGTTGCATTATGCATTGATTATGCAAATGTTAATAAGACATCCTTATCCTGACTCACAAGAAGTTTACATACCAATTTGCATTTCAATATATAAGATTCCTCAACCAAAACTAGAAAGTAATGATGCCTTGTAGTCAGCTCATGAAAACATTGAAAATTGCCAATTGTCACTTAATGGTGACAGTCACTTCATGGTGACAATCATTGGGTATATAGTTCTTGTTCCAGAGATGTTAAATTTAATAAGATCGTGTGTACATGTGTGTCTGTATGAGTGACAGGGAGTAAGAGGTGAAGGGGAAGTTTTAAACTTTATTAGTAATGAAAAAAATTACTTTTCATGAAAAATAAAAACAGCACAGTTATTTTCCTTTTTCAAAATGCGGACTTACAGCAGTGATATGCTAGAGGTGACTTATACTAGGTCATGAAAGTTGGCTTGTGCCGCTAGCAGGAGATGATTATTAAGTTTTCAGGAATTTTGTGATCTGGTTAAATACAGCCATTATTAAAAATTAATAAACTAACAAATAAATTTAAGAAAAGTAATAGATTCAAAATATATCACCCCCTAATTATTTTACTATGTTTTGCTCTTCTCTATGCTCTTGAGTTTATTTACATGTATCTGTATAAAGGAGAAACTATATCATAGTGTTCTCCTGCACATCTCTTTCCGACTCTGCATTCAGTGACATCGGTTTGATAGCTTGAAATCCACCTTGGGAGTATTTACACTTCAAAAATAGACAAGCGCTGCATTTATGTACCCACTTCCAAACTTCAAAAGGCGGTCATCAGAATGACTGTTATGTATAAAAAAGATACGTCTTGGAGAGGGGATGGATAAAAGGCAACCCTTGTACACTGTGGGTAGAAATGTTAATTGACATAGCCATCATGGAAAAAACTATGGAAGTTCCACAAAAAATGAAAAATAGAACTACCCTATGATCTAACAATCCCACTCTGTATACATAACTAAGGGAAATAAAATCAATACCCCAAAGAGAGATCTGCACTTCCATGTTCCTTGTAGCATTATTCACAGTAGCCATGATCTAGATCGAAACAACCTAAGTGTTTGCCAATGGATGAATACATAAAGAAAATGTGGTGTATATACACAGTGGAGCATTAGCCTATAAAAAGAAGGAAATCCAGTCACTTCCAACAACATGGGTGGAGCCAAACGGCATTATGTTAAGTGAAATAAGCCACATACAGCAAGACAAATACTGCGTGATCTCACTTATACATGTAATCTAAAAAAGTCGAACTCATGGAAGCAGAGAGTAGAATGGTGGTTGCCAGGGGCTGAGGTTTTTGGGAATGGGAGATGTTGGTCCAAGGATACAAAGTTTCAGCTATGCAGGATGAATAAGTTCTGAGACCTAATGTACAGCATGCTGACTGGAGTTATTACTGTATTGTGTAGTTAAAATTTGCTGAAAGTAAATCCGAAATGTTCTTGCTATACATACATATATATACCCAAAATAGTACGTTTGTGAGGTGATAGCTATGCTAATTAGCTTGATCCCAGTGATCACTTTACACCTATGTATATATATATAAACATCAAGCCGTATACCTTAAGTATGTAGAATTTTAAATTTTAAATTATACCTCAATAAACCTGGGGAAATAACGCAGTTATTAAATGTTTGCCAGCACACCACTTACTCATATGGAAGACTTACCCTCTGTTTTTGTTTCAAAGGATAGAATCACAACCTCATTAACATTCATTTTCTTTAGTCCACATTTGTCTCTTCTCACCTTGTTGGACTTGAGTGAAGCAGATGGCAAATCTGTGAACTAATTAATCACCTGCTCTTGAAGTTATATTTTGTGTTTAAGAGAGCTAATGTAGGACAAAGATTAGACTAACATTTCCCAGATTAAGCCACAAGCATACAGAATTTACCTTGCTAAAGCCATAGCAATGGAGAGAGCAAGTGAACCCAGAGTAAAACGGGCATAAAAAAGCTTGCTTATTGCCTTGTCAGTGGTGAAACTCCTTGTAAAGACATGGATTAAATGAATATTCATCATAGATAAATATTCATTCAGTGATTGAGCTGGTGCTTTGTCATGATGAGAGCAAGTTAGGAGTCCATCAATAAATTAGCACTTGGGGGACAAATATTTGTCTCTAACAATTCACTGAATACATGTTATAATGGCTCCAAAGTACAGTACATGAGAGCAAACGTATGGTGATATTAAGTTGCTTTTAGATATATTACAGCTAAGTGTCATGTATTATTTTTATGTTATATATACTAAACTCTTTGTCATTGTTACTTCACATTTATTGGGCTGTAATGATTTTTTTTTTCGTTGAGGAAACCTAGAAGACTAAGTGAGCTTAGAATCTTGATGGAAAATTATATATAAAATAAATGTGAAAAAAGAATAAAATGATATTTAAGAAGAAAAAGCATTTTTGTAAAAGATTGTAAGTAGGTGAGAAATTGTTTTTACGGGATTAATATTTAGCTTGGTTCTGCATAAAACTGTGTATACATTTATCTAACTACATCAGAGACTGGCAGGATTTCTATTAAGGGCCAGATAGTAAATATTTTAGGCTTTCTAGGTCATAGAGTCTCTGTTGCAGTGTTTCAACTTTGACACTGTTGTTGGGCAGAAGCAACCAGAGACAATATGTAAATGGAGTGGCTGTGTTCCCATGAACTACCAGGACTGTAGTGTGCCATGCTCGATCTATAGCAATAGAGATTTGGTGATCACTCCAGTCAATTTTCTCAAAACAAAAGTTCTCCTTTAGCACCTGAATTGTTTTATTCCGAGTTTTATTTTGATCATATTATTTGGGAAATTCCCAAACTTTACTCTGTTTGCACTACGGAGATCAACTGTGGCAAAGAAATAAGGGTGCATCTTCACTGTCAGATGGGGACTGAGATAATTATCTAGATATTTTAAACTCCACAATATTTCCTCAATTATCTGCACATACTGTGAAAATATTGTATATCTGGATATGTTCAACCTGTTCATGTAGTTTTCATATTTAGAAGCGTAATGTCAAATTTGTTAGTTATAAGGTAACCATTAGATCTCTTGGATAGGAAATTTGACTGCATTGGCCTAAGGACCTTTATTTTTAAACATGAAATTCTAACAGAAAGTAAGATAAAAGTTTAGAAACTGAGGCAAACATAACCCATACCAGGACACACGCTTCCTCTGTGAAACTGTACTGAGAACAAGCAAACATAACTTAGCCACTAACTCCTGGATGATCACATGTGAATCGACTAAAATAGCTTACTTATCAAGAGTGATGGTTAATTTTATGGATGAACTTGACTGAACCACAGGGTTCCCAGGTATTTTTTCAAGCATTATTCTTGGTGTTTCTGTGAGACTTTTTTGATGAGATTAACATTTAAATTGACAGACTGAGTAAAGTAGATTGCCCTCCTCCGTCATATAGATGGGCCTAATCCAGTCAGTTGAAGGCAGGAAGAGAACAAAAGGCTGCCCCTCCCAAGAGTAAGGGAGAATTTTTCCTGCCTGGAGGCCTTCAAATTAGGGTATCTGTTGTTTTTCCAGACTTCTGAGTCGACAGAAATGCCAGCTCCTCCTGGGTCTCAAGCCTACTGGCCTTTGAACTGGAACCATTCTGTACTCAGACTGGAACTAAACCATTAGCTCTTCCGGGTCTCCAGCTTGCTGACTCACCTTGCGGATCTCAGGATGTGCCAGCCTCCATAATTTAATCCTTATAATAAATTTATTATATAATAATATATATTTGGATGTATTTATATATTAATCTAATAATATTTATTATATAATGAATTTATTATAATATGCAATATATATATTTATATATTATACACACACACATCAAGACTTGTTTCAATACTTGCCACACTGCAGTCACTACTTCAAAGATATTATGTCAGAAACTGCTCAATTCTAACAAATTCCCTGCCTTGAAAGACTCACCTTAAAATCATTCAGGCCAGGCTGTAAACTCTATAAATATATTCCTCTATAAACTTCCTCCTCTGGACAACAGAGGAGATCTATCAAGATCTATGAAGATATTATCTTGAATCTATCAAGATAGTATTCTCCCTTAATGCAATAGGTCTACTAAACATAACTTTGTTCAAAGCTGATTTTTCTGGTGGTTTTGAAGAGGTGATGGTTTCAATTTACTGGAAGTTTATTTGTCTGAATTAGTTACACATTTATCATTATTCAACAAATATTTACCAGGCATTGTGCTTGGTGTCTGGGGCTGCATGCATTATTAACGAGAGGGACCTAGACTTAACGTTTGTGTCCTAACAGAACTTAGATCCTGTGAAATTCCTTATGCTACAAGGATTCTAGGTAGAAAAAAAATGGTTTTCCAGCTAGTCCAAAGGTAGTTGACACAGGTAGTTGACAGTTGCTCTTGAACTTTTTTTTCTATAGGAACTTGTAAGTAAGTAGTGATATACTGACGCATAATAGCACCTGCTTGCCATATGTTAAGAATGTACTAAAATCATTTCTGAGTTCAGTTCTCTTAGGCCATTTTTTTTCTTATTCATTCTTGATCTTGAGCTTTTTTCACCACTCTCCTCCTCTCTACCTTTTACTATACACCTATGAGAGGGAATCTAGGATTTGACTTCACTCATATACAGACCTGTTGACTGTGAGTCTGAAGAGAGCCAGTGGCCTTCACTTGACTCACAATTAAGATACAGACTACAGCCCTTAGATTTATCCAGATGAAATAAATTCTGCTTTGGTTCCAATATATCATGGTTCATTGACACTTCATTCTTGTGACTGTAATAAAGATAAAACAAATCTCACATTAAATCAGTGGCATGCTTTTGTTATTGAGGTAATACAAAAAGGATTCAATCCTTTACTTCATTAAAAATAAGAAACCAATTTCATAGTTATAGTTTATGGAAAAGAAAGCTGACATTTATAATTATCAGAGTAACTGTTTCCACGCAAATGTCCTTTCCATATTTGTTCACAAAAAGATTCTCAGCAGAGTTGATCTCATCATTCATTCACAGAGAATGGTGATGATTATGAAAAGCAGCAGGTGCTGGGGAGGAGACGGCAACTTACTGACACTCCCAATGTATTTATTAAAGAAAGGCAAGTTAAAAAATATATATATAGCTGCGTTTGAAGTGAGAGGCAAACTGCTGAGAGTAAATTTTTGAAAGCACCTACTGTTTTTACACATGTGAATCCAAATCCATAGGTTCAGAACTGCTCAAGTGCAAATAATTGTGCCTATATTTGGTCCTACAGTAGGGCAAATAGCCAACTACGTAGCTAATTAATTATGTTAAGGGACAATTAGTTCAATATACAATTTTTGTTGGGAGGCCTCGTTTTTTTCACATAGTTATTGAGAAACCTCTGGAGATGTGACCAGCTTTTTTCTGCAAATGTTTGGCCTTGCTTCTGAAACAGTCGTGCACAAGCAGCTTAGAGCACCTGTGCTAAAAACCAATGGAAGGCATTCCTTTTTAGAGACTCAAATATAACCAAACATCTAGCTTCATTCTCTCAAAATGAGTGTAACTCATTAGAATAGCAAAAACGTTACTTTTTATTACAAGACTGTGTTAATGCAGTTGCTTTAGTTTGCCATTATTCCTTAATAAGATACAATAAAATCACCATAATGCATGTAAACAACTATCCTCTCTGGGATTAAACTGGATTAATGACATATTTCGTGTTTATAGAAACAAACACCATTAAGCAGCCATTCCTCTTGAGATTTTTCTTAACCAGGAACTAGGTACTTATTTTAGACATGAAAGGAAAACATAGTTAATAATATTGAAAGGTTATTAGTGCAATAGGATACTTACCATCCTTGCACAATGGAGAAAGCAGGTTCATTTAAAAGAGTCATAAAGAAAATTTGCATATTTATATGAAACGTGGGACTGTTGGCTTTCTATCTTTCAAGGTTTAGAGGTATTTTTAATTATGAATTCTGTGATTAGGATCTGACAAAGAAGAAAAGTAATCATTTCTAAATTGAAAATCTGAAGTATCCTTTGTTAACAACTACATTTTTGAACAGCAAGATAGAAAACTCAGATGGTGAGATGGCATTTCCAGCTTAATTAACTTTGGCTTAAAAGTCATAGATAAATAGATTCTCCCCTTACCATCATCCAGATATACCACATGCACCTCTCTCTGCATTATATACATGATTAGAATAAGCAGTATTCTTTAAAATGGACAGGCAGACAATTTCACATATTGCTTTGTGTTCTTTTGCTTATACTCTTCTTATTTTCAAATGAAAATGATTCCTCTTTATTAAAAGCAGATTTGGAAATCAAGAAGTAATAGCTCAGTATATTAGTTTCCCATTGCTGTTGTAACAAACTACCACAAATTTAGTAGCTTAAAACATTATCCTTAGCAAACTAATGCAGGAACAGCAAGCCAAATACCACATGTTCTCACTTATAAGTGGGAGCTAAACGATGAGAACACACGGACACACAGAGGGGACCAATACACACTGTGGCCTATTGGAGGGTGGAGGATGGGAGGAGGGAGAGGATGAGGGAAAATAACTAATGGGTACTATGCTTAATATCTGGGTGATGAAATAATCTGCACAACAGACCCCCATGATACACGTTTACTTAGGTAACAAACCTGCACATGTACCCTTGAACTTAAAAAAAACAAAAAAACAAAACAACTTTCTAAATCTTCTATTTCTGGAGGTCAGACGTCTGAAATGGGTTTGACTGGACTAAATCAAGGCATTGGCAGGATTGCATGCTTTTTGGAGGCTCTAGGGAGAGTCTTTTCCTTGTCTTTTCCAGCTTTGTGAAGCTGCCTGCCTTCCTTGGCCGGTGGCCCTTTCCGTCATTTTCAAAGCCAGCAGTGGCATCACTCGGACCCCTGCTTTTGTCACTACATCACCTTCTCTGATTCTGACATTCCTGACTTGCTCTTACAGGGATCCTGGTAAATGCTGGGTCCACCTGTAAATTCAGGATAATCTTCCCATCTCAAGAACCTTAACTCAGTAAGTTAGCCTATTAAGTCCTTTTTGCCACAGGTTTCAAGAATGAAGAACTTGGGCATCTTGGGGAAAGTAGTATTCTGGCCACCACACTCTAGATGATACTTATTTAGTTTCTGGTTGCTCACTTTATTCACATACGTTTTTTTTTTTTTCCTTCTATTTCTTAGTGCTTTTGTCAGAACATGACATTTATCTTACATGGGGTCTTAGTGGGTTTCAGGTGAATATATCTCTTCTAACGATGAGTAGTATGATTCATTCAGTTATCTCTTCATTTTCATTATTCATTCATGAAGCTGATATTTACTGTCTATTTGGTGCATCCTGCTGGGTAAAAAGAAATGAATCAGTGATGAGTCACATCAGGATTCTTTAGAGGTGGACTAGTCCTTCTTTTTAAATGACTGTAAATTAGTTCTAAGATACAACATAGGATAAAAAACCATTACTCCCTTCCAGTTCCTTTGATTTGTGAAGTTACCAAGGTTACAATGATAAAGGAAAGACAGCCTAAGTAGATGTTAAAACGTCAGGTTAAGAAAATAAACTAACACTTTACCACAAACCTGAAAAAAAAAATCCTTATTAAACATCCGCGTGTTACCTTTTCAGCGCCATCACTGATTGAAAACTCAATTTTTTGAATTAAGTATTTCATGGGAAAAGCAAATAAGATAATCCAGTATGAGGTAGGCCTTCTGATATCAGTAATTTTCAAAAAAATAAAAAGCAATGCTACATGGAAAGAGGAAGGAGTGTATTTTGTGTGCAGCTCAGTACAAGACAAACATTTATTTTAACATTTCATGAACTCTATCCATAAGTTTTATACAGACAATTTTTTTAATATGCTTTGATATGCTGTACAATGCAATAATGTTTTCTAAAGGACCTAATGAATTTTGCAATGTTCTATGTGTGTTGAATTTGATAAATAGAAATCTATGAGAAACTTTGAATCTTAAAGGTGACTGTTCAGTAGTTCTGCAGAAATTCTTTGAGTTTCAATCAAATGTAAACGGATTGAAGCACC
Source organism: Nomascus leucogenys (assembly GCF_006542625.1). Taxonomy (NCBI): domain Eukaryota; kingdom Metazoa; phylum Chordata; class Mammalia; order Primates; family Hylobatidae; genus Nomascus; species Nomascus leucogenys. The sequence continues at coordinate 21,919,471 of NC_044389.1, read as the reverse complement.
TTCTGTGATAAAACTGTGAAGCTCTGCACTTTCTGTTCCTTTCAAGCATGTAGCTTTGTCTTCTAGTAACTCCACTAAAAGCTTCCAGTTCAGTGGATGAACTTCTTCTTTTTCTTCACTAAGAAGAGGTCAAATTCTTTTTTGCCCTCCAATCACCTCTCACCACTTACAAGCACTGTGATGCAAGGTGAGTTATTGAAAATTCTATTTTACCTTGAGATGCTGCAGTTAGTGCTTTCAAGGCTTCTAATCAGAGTTGGCACTTTTCTGTCCCTGCTGATTCTTTAACTGCTGAAATCATTTCTCCTTTATTCTAGGTGTTTAAAGCAGTCTCAGAAAGGTTTCCCCCTGAATCTTCATGTATATTTACATGTTACTGTCTGAGCATATCTTATAATGGGCTGATCTGCAGATTGTTTTTATTTGGTGAAATGGCAAAGATATGAAATAGCTTACTATAAAGTAGTGTAAGCGGATATCATCAAAGATACATACTCAGCACCTAGCTGGCTTAGAGAAAAAAGTGCCACAAGTATGCAAAGTTATTTTATTAGATAACATGTACATAACATGTAAATGTAGGTGTATATGTTTGCATGTGATATATATGTATGTATATGTGTGTGTAAATGCAGTGTTTGCAAATTGCATTTCAGAGTAGCTTCATTTGGCGGATGGACAAAGAAGATTGAGATGGTGTTTATGACTCCACTATTTAAACATTTTGGTTAAACAAATTTCTCTTTTTTTGCAACATAGGTAATTATGACATCAATAATGTTAATTTAGGGGTTTAGTGAGTTTAGCTTAAGATACATATTTGTAAGGAATCCTTACTATTCAAAATAATTGACAACAATTAAGTCTATGGCAATCGGTAGTAATGCTTTAGTTTCGGTTAAAATCATTAAATAGCCTCATGTTTGCTATAAGAAGATGATCACTTGTTCCAGCATAAAAATATTTCAATTCTTTCTAAATCAGCTAAATGTTACATTAATTATTTAACAGATGACACATATGGAGCCAAATTTTAAACAACATTTAGCTGCATTGAATTATAAAATTATGAGGTCATTATTAATCTAAACCCATTCATTTATTCATTCTTTATTAGAAAACTCCTTCCTATAATGCACTTCAAATGCTATCATGGAATTGCAACTATTCTAGGAGATAGGAATAATTTTATGGCTCTGCAGCATTAACTGGATAAAGTTTGCAGTTTCAATTACAGTACAGGCTGAGCTTCCATTTCCATTGTCCTCTACTTTATATTGACTTCCAAATACATTGGAGAAACAAAGCAGAAATTAATATATAAAAGTAACTGAGACATAGAAAAAATGTTGATAAGCAGCCTTGTGTAGACATTCTTTGAATATCTGCCTGAGATATGTCCTTAAACTGTCAAGAATGGTAAGTAAACCAGTAATTTTACTCACTATCTCAGTGCTGAGTTTATTCTGACGAAAACTTCTAGTGATAATTTATATAAGCCTCACTGTGACAAGGTTCATATAAATGTATTACTGTGATTCTAATGTAATCTCATGACTGTGATGTTATTTTAAAGAGAAATTCTGGAACATGTGAGTTCAAAGACATGCTGAAATCTATTCTCTTTTCTTGTGTCATGAGCTCTGGCTTCCAATAAGAGACAGTTATTTAGTTGAAACCTGGGGTTATGGGGTCAATTGTCAGGTTATTTAATAATATATATTTAGGAGATATTTCATAGTATTAAAGGAAGAATAGAATTAAAATCTGAGGATTTTGTTTCTAATCTAGATCTGTCACTTATTGACTTAAATAGTCATGGTATTTGTCTAAGGTTTCATCATTTCTAAATCAAGAGGCTGTACTCAGTGATATCAAAATATTCTTCCAGCCTTTTTTTATGGTTTTTGAATAATTCAGGCACCTATTATCACATACTTGGCAGTAGCTAATAACAGGTTGCCCTGCTTCCAATTTTCTCACCAATTCATCCTGCATGGCACCTTCAGAATAAGCATTGCAAAATATTTTATCTTGCTATTTCCTTCTAAAGTCGTTGAATCCTTGATGACTCTAGGAAAATGTTTAAATTCACCACATTCTCTTATCTGCCAACTTTACTTTTATTACTGAGTTACCTTATATACATCTTCTCTGCTACAGCCAGTTTACCAGAAGGAAAGCAAAGCAAACCAAAAACCAAATAACCAACCAACCAACACAAAAAATAACTTTTCAGCTTTATACCCTGGATCAGAATAACTTTTCTTCTTCTTTCTGCATACTCAGTCTTATTTCTCCTTCACTTGTTTAGCACTTTGATATATAGAAAATGTTTCCGAATCTTCCCAGAATCTAGCCAGTAATTCTTTGAGTGCATAACACTTGGGATCTGTATTGTTCTCTTGACATGTCTTATGAAGACTCTTCTGTTCTTGGCTTAAATTGTAATCTGACCCTCACATATTTGTGGTTTACAGTACTCCCTTCTTATCAGTGATTTCATTTTCTGTAATTTCAGTTACTCGCAGTATAGCACACTAAAATATTTCATGAGACACAAAACATTCACAAAATTTTATTATAGTATGTTGTTATAATTGTTCAATTTTATTATTGTTAATCTCTTACTATGCCTAATTTGTAACTTAAACTTTGTCATACATGGCTATGTATGTATAGGAAAAAATATCACATACATAGGTTTTGGTACTATTTGTGGTTTCTGGCATTCACTGGAGGGTCTTGGAACATATCCCTCAGGTATAAAGGGGAACTACTGTACTTGTTCATATGATCACTCCTTTTCTTCCTAACTAGAATATAGGTGTTTTGAGGAATGAAACAATATATGTACTTCTTTGTTTTATTCTTGGCTCATGCAGTGTTTTTATAAAAAAAATGCCATTCAGTAAATATTTGTCGAAACTATCTACATCTTAGAACTGTTTTGTTTTCATAGAATTAACCTATTTTTGATGCAGAAAATAAAGTTGAATGAAATTCAAGCACACTTTTTTTTTTTCTAGCAAGGTCCTGTGAAGTAAAAAGATGTGGCTAAGAACATGCTAATAAGGATTTACATGTGAGATCTCTGATTAATAATCAAATACTGTTCTATCATTGTGTTCTTATTATTTGAGATTCTATCCATCAGATTATTGTTAACAAGCACTCTGTTTAGTCCGGTGCAACCCAAGTAAAACTGGGTCCTCTGGCTCTTTATTTAAGGCCCATTTAGCACAGCATCATGTCCAAAATAAACACGAAATTTATACAAAACACTGAAAAATAGTGTCTGAATTTCCAAAAGCTGTCTTGAAGATACCGAGAAGTGTTTTCAAGATACATAGCAATAAGATACATAGCAAAACGTTCTAAATTTGTATCCTAAAATATGTTTCTTAGCAAACGTTTCTAAAATTTCTTTGTAAATATCTGAATATTCTTATTCTCTAGGAGTCTTTGGTGATTTTATTCTCTGTTTCTTCTTTTTTCCTGTACTGCATTTTTTATGCATTACCTTGATCAACATCATAAAATCTCCAGAGCAAGTCAACACAAAGACTCCAGAGCAGCATTGGGGAGGGAGAAGCTGTGAATACCTACACTTTAATATCACCATCTGTGTCATCTCTTCTTCCTCATCTCTGTGTTACAGGTGCTAGTATCCCCAAGCTGAAGACAGAAGTGTGAAGGTTAGACTATATTACTCGCCCAGGGTTACTGTTGCAATTAACATCGTTGCACAACAAACCACTCTAGAGCTTAGTCGTATACAACAACTACTTCATTAATCTTACAGATTCTATGAGCAGGACTTTGGATGGAATGTAGCAGGGATCTGATATTTGGGGCTAGGGTGACTGGATGTCTGGGCTATAATCTTTTGGAGACATCTTCACTCACGTGTCTGGCAGCCGATGTTGCTGTTGGCTGACTCTCAGCTCATCTCTTGGCAGTAACACCTACCGGAGGCTTCTCCATGAGCTCCCTTTACATGGAGTAGTTTGGGCTTCCTCACAGCATGGTGGCTGGGTTCCAAGGATAAGCACTAGAAGAAAGCAAAGCAGAAGAATGAGCCATTTTTATGATCAAGCCACAGAACTTACACGTACTACTTTTGTCATAGTCTGTTGATTGAGCAATCATAAAGATCTGTCCAGGTTCAAGGGGAGGAAATATGTACATCACCACTCTGATGGATGAAATTCAAGGTGCATTATATGAAGATCATGAGGGATGAGAAATATTACTGCAGTCAGCTTTTAGAAATACAGTTTTCCATAATCATAGAGGATTGAGCAGCAGAATAGGGCATTTTAAAAACCACTTTATTGAAATCTGATTGGCATACAAAAAGCTGCACATATTCACTTTATATGACTTGATGAGTTTGGAGATAAGTATACACAAGTGAAACTGTCACCACAATATATCCATAAACATATCCATCACTTCCAAAATGTTTCTTCCTACCTTATGAATAAACAATTTTTGGTATGATAAGTTAACATTTAATATACACTGTTAGCACATTTGTAAGCATATAACACAGTATTGTTATTATAGGCACTATGTTGTACAATAGATCTCTGGGAATTATTCATCTTATTATTATTAAAACTTTGTACCCCATGACTGATATCTCTCTGTCTCCCTTAGAGTAGGAATTTGAATCAAGTTTTTTCTGACTCCAATTCCTAGCACTTTTAATCGGTATTCTAAAATCCATTCTTGTAGTGCCAGCAAAAATTCTGTTATAATATAGAATTTTATTCATTACATTTCAGATATCAGTAAATAATTCAAAATGATATGTATTTGCAAAAATGTTGAGTTAAACTAGAAAAATTGGCCAAAAATTATTTTAAATTTAATATTTCTCAAATAATTATGGGTAAGACTTTATCTTCTTTAAAAACCACATATATCTAAAACGGTTGTGGACGTTTGGCTTACATTATGTTACTCTGATATTTTTAAATGAAATGTCAGATATACTTTAGTGCTTAAAACATGAAGCAAGCTTGAGTACATTCAGTTTGGCAGCTTTGCTGTGTTTCCATTGTTACCTATTCACTGGGTCAAATACTGTGGTTAGTGGAGAAGCCTATTAGGAGATTTCTTTGATGCATGTACACATAGGTTACTGATTAATAATAATAGTGTTTATTGGGTACTTACTGTGTGCCATGTTTTTCTAATGGTTTATCATCTTGAATCCTGTTAATAACTTTATGAAAAAGGTACTTTAAAAAAATTTTTATAGATGCAAAAAGCTAAGAAATCTTTTGATAATTTATTCAAGATCCCACAGTTGGGCAGAGGTGGGATTTGAACCCAAGCAATTTGATTCAGATTGCATTTGTAAACCGAGAGCAGCACACATAAACACTATTTTATCTGCTTCTCATGATGTCTGAAATATAAAGGAGTCCCATTTACCTTTTGATTATTTAAACCCCAAATATTTCCAAGATGACAATGATCACCCCTTGCCTATCTTGCCTTAAGGGGTGAGATTGTGCAATATTGTAATGATTCAATGCTCAAGAACATCTCTATGAAGTCACTGTAGTGTAGTAAATATTTGGAATATACAATTTCTTCTGTTACTCATTAAGCTCTATGGGTCATAGTTATCCACATTTTATAAATGAAGAGCAGCTTCAGGGCTAAAATGGGACACAATTTATTACTTTCATTTCACAAAGTAAAGTTAATTGTGCCTTTTCACTTTTGTGTCTATTTCACTTTTTCTTGCCCCTCAGTGCCACTCCCTATAGTACACACACACAAACATGCACTAGCACTCTGAGTGAGGGTAAGAATGAGGGCTAAGGAATGAGATCACAGAGTTGGACTGATTGTTTATTTTAGCTATGCTTTTCAGGCTTCTTAAATTTATACTAATATCAAACAAACTGGTCATGGAAGATTAAAATACAAATAGCCTATGCTCAATTTCAGTTTAATCTGTCAGCTAACCTTTTACATGTTATTGCAGCCTCTGGTGAGTAATGAGTGTTAACATTGGGGTGATTTGAAAACCACTGCTTCCCTGACTTAAACTTCCTGAGAATAAATACAGGATTAATTATAGGCAGTGTTAAATGACAGTATAAAGAAATGGCCTGTAGAATACCACCCCTGAAATGTCAATAAGGTGGTAAATTTCCTTTTCTACATAGTACAATAAAAAAGCTCTCTCTACACCTCATTTTTAATTGACAAGAATCCCTTCTTCATCTACAAGTACTTTTCATTGATTCTAAAATCTATTTCCAAGGATTTAACCATAGAAATTTTTACTTGAACCATGAATGATTAATTTATATCAGGGTATTGTTTTCAGAACATTTTGACGAGCTATTGGCAATCAGGTTAACACAGGTTACCCTAGCAACTCACCACTCACATGTTACTTGCAGACTACACTACTGTCATTTTGAGCTTTTAACTCTGGATATCATGTTGTAGTGCTACCTAGAATGTTGCATATGGTTTTGGTTGCTGCACTGCAAGACAGACACAATAGCACTAAAGAAGGTCCTGGGGAAATAAATGAAAATGGAAAGAAAAAATCTTTGAAATATATATGTACTAAGAAGATCAGACAATGTTTAGAAATAAAAGTGTTAAAAGATATGGTGAATGGGGGAATGTGGTTGAAGTCTAGATGTAAACAGGTAAATCCCCAATGAAAAAGGACATTCTATTTGTGGAGGTAACTTTAGGGATTTTTAAAAAATGGTAGTGAGGTTTGAGGGTCCTGCATCATGTAGTTAAACCCAGAAACTGACTAAAAATATAAATTGATTAAATAATTTTAAGTAACGTTATGAATATTATAAACATAAGTTGTTAAGAGGAAGCCAGTTGGATTCAGGACATGTTTCTAATGTTGTGAGATCAACAGCGTGATGAATGACCATCGTGTTCCATCACAAAACATCTTCTGACGACACTGTCAGAAGGACATGTTTACCCTACATGATACTGCTTATGTCTTTAACTTCATTGACTCCTCCTTTGTTGCTATGGTTTGAATGTTTTTGTATATTCTAAAACTCATGTTGAAATTTAATTGCCAAGGTAACAGTATTGAGTTGGGGCCTTTAAAAGTGATTAAGCCATGAATTAATAAATGCTGTAATAAGAAAAGGCTTACAAGAGTGGGCACTCTTTCTTTGCCCTTTTGCCATGTAAACATGAAGCCTTTCTTCCCTCTAGAGAACATAGTATTCAAGGCACCATCTAGGATCAGAATTACCAAAACTGCATTGATATTGCACTTCCCAGCTTCCAGAACTGTGAGCCAATAAATTTTTATTCTTTGTAAGTTACCCAGTCTATGGTGTTCTGTTATAGTAGCATAAAGGGGAAATTACATTCACTCTTCTCTACATGGTAATATTTACAAATTACCTATAGCCTCATTTATTATCACTGATTCCTTTCTCTTCATAGTCCTGACAAAAGAATGCATAAGATTTTGTAATTGATCCAAAGACCAGTATTATCAAGAAATAGTTCATGGAAATGGCTATAGGCAAGCTCTATTGCCAAATGTAATTCAGTGTCGCATATTTGATCTATATTTATGTCTGTATCTATATTGATATCTATACTTCTATGTCAATATCTATATTTATAACCTCTTAACCATAGTGTCAGGAGATCTATTTCTTTGGCTTATGAAAATAAGTCTTGCTAAATTTATACTAAAGGCTTATATTTTTAATCTGATTTTTTTGCATTTCTTCCTTCTATTGACTCTGGCTCACTGAGTGCCTAGGGTGCATCAAAAGATCAATGTATTGGGACACCTGACATAAGAATCTTCTGAATGTGCCAGCAAGGAGCTAATGATTCAGCAGAAATGCCATGAATGATGAAGCCAGGCTTGCCAGTTGCTGTGCTTTAGTTTTCCTGTTGACCTTGAGTAAGTTCAGAGTCATCAATAGGCAATTTAGCACTTACCTGGTGAGTTCCAAGTGCTCATCTTACCTCACGTGATACAGTAAATTTGGCAAGTGCTCTGTACTAGTAGTTTGGCATTTAAGGAAAATCAAGCTGTAATCATGTTGAGTAGCAAAGGTATTAGGACTGAGAAGCAAATTTTAGGCTTTAATACATAGAAAGAATGTTATGGCTTATCATTTTGAATCCAGTTAATAACTGTATGAAAAAGGCACTATTATTTTTTAATTTTTACAGATGGAAAGACTAAGAAATATTTTGATAATTTATTCAAGATCACACAGCTGGGCAGAGGTGGGATTTGAACTCAAGCAATGATGATGAGACAGACGATGTTGATGGTTGGGTATCCTTGATAGTTGAAAGGGTTTTTGGCCAGAATCTTTTGGAAAAATATTATAATCAGAAGTTGCTGTCTCCTTTCAATTCATCAATGTATTGCTGCAGAGGTTGTGACTAATGCTGCATTCCATCGGAGGATCTTATTCCATAATTTTGTCCTTTAATGTCTGCACCATTTGAAACACTTTGGCACATTTTCATAATATCCACATTGCTAGGTCTGCTTCAGTTTGTTTTTATCTTTCTCTTCCTCTGTAGATGATTCAACAAGGTTTTCCAATTTCTTATATATTTTTAACACTTCTCAATGGCCTTCAGTGTGTTCTTTCATTTCTTCATGAAGCATGTTGGCAAATCTTTCTCCACCAACTTGTCTTGCTGCATAAATGATTTTACTAACTCTTCCACTGATCCCTGGGCAGGCTTTAAAGTCATTCCTTACTTCACTACACCATAAGTTCTTCCAGCAGGCACTTAACAGTTTCTGATTTTAATTCAAAGATTGCAGCTTTGATGAATGTTACTGCCTCAGCAATAGTGAATGATTTCCAACACTGCATTACTTCCAGATTAGGGTCTGTATCAGGTGCTGATCAAATGCAATCACATACCAGGTAGGTGCATATGACCTTGACGATCTTAAGGAGGTCTTGATCAAGGGACTGAAGTGATGAAGTTATCTTTGGAGGTAAAAACACAACCTTGACATTTTCATTTTCATGGCAAACATGTTAAGGATGACCACGTGCATTTTCTAGTATTAATAAGACTTACAGTTCCAACCCTTCCTTGTCCAAGTATTTTTTTTACCTCTGAGATGAGGCATTGGTGAAACCGTTTCATAAATGAGATGGCTGTCATCCAGGCTTTCGGATTATAATACCAGAACCTGAGCAGACAACTTTTGTTATTGTTTTCTAGAGTACATGAGTTATTTACCCTGTACAATATGTGTGGTTTTATCATATGCCTTGCAGCACTGCCTCAAAGTACCAGCGTTAATCTGTCCTTCCATGTCTGGTGCTCTGGTATTTCCTTTGCACTTTTATGAATGTAGGTTCCACTGGGCATCATCTTCTGGAAAGTCCCAGTTTCCTTGCAACTGAAGAATTGCTTTAGATGGTATTCTTCTTCCTTAGTCAACTGCTTCAACACTGCTGGAAATATGGCAGCAGCTTCTTGATTAGAAAATACAGGCTCTCCAGTAGTTTTGATATTTTTCAGTCCAAACCTATTCTTGAATCTATGTAACTATCTCTAACTTGCGTAAATATCTTGGTGTCATTTGCTTCGGGAAATCCCTTGCTGAAGTCTTCATATAGGCTGAATGCTTTCTGACACAATATGTTGCTGTCAATTAGAACACATTTTCTGTTCATGCCTTCCACTCACAAATTTAATGCCTTTTTTTTTTTTCTTTGAGATGAAATCTCTCTCTGTTGCCCGGGCTGGAGTGCAATGGCGCGGTCTGGGCTCACTGCAACCTCTGCCTCCAGGGTTCAAGCGATTCTCCTGCCTCAGCTTCCTGAGTAGCTGGGATTACAGGTGCCCGCCACCACGCCTGGCTGATTTTTGTATTGTTAGTAGAGACAGAGTTTCACCCTGTTGGCTAGGCTGGTCTCAAATGCCTTTTTCCATCTTAACTAAGCACTTATCATGCACTGAGGCTGTAGCTGTAACTTTTGCAGTTTGAAGTGCAACAGCAAAACTAGCAGAAATTTCTTTTTCTCTCCTCAGTTTCACAGATAGAAGATTTGTTCTTACTGTAGGTCTTAGCAACCTTTAGCCTACAATTTTTTTCATTCCTTATTAAGTCAAGAACTTTTAGCCTTTTCATATAACAGAAGCAATTTACATATTTTCTTTGGCATATCTGAATTGCCAGCCTCACTATTCTTGTGCTTTGGGGCCACTACTAAATGAAATCAGGATGACTTGAATACAAGCACTGCAATTCTAATACCGATATAATTGATTTGATGATTGAGATGGCTGCTAAGTAACTAATGGATGGGGAGCATATAGAGCATGGATATGGTGGACAAAGGGGAGAATTCATGTCTGGGCAGGATGGAGAAGAATGATGTGAGATTTCATCATGCTACTCAGAACACTGTTCGATTTAAAATTTATAAATTGTATATTTCTGTAACTTTCTACTTAATGTTTTTGGACTGCAATTGATTGCAGGTAACTGAAACTGTGGAAAGCAAAGCTGTAGATAATGGGGAACTACTGTAGATAGAAGCAAAACAAATACTGAATAAAAATAAGTTCCTGTGATTTAGTCAAAGCATTTCTGATGGGTGTCAGAGAAGACAGTCACATGTTGACAATTGAGGACGAAAGCTGGGCACAGCAGAAAATTATGCTTGCATCTTATGACAGGATATTACATTTGCTTCACTTGCTCCTTATGTCTGAGACATATTGAATGCTCCTTAATATGTCTTTGTTCCCCCAAGCAAGTGTGCCTTGACCCAGTTACAGAACATTTGTGGCAATTTTAGATGAAGGGTTGAGAGAGAGGGTCATGGGATGGAGATAGTAACAGAAAATTTAATTTACTTTGTAGATCTTCATGCTTGTTCCAAGACTTCTGGCATAGTATTGATATAGTTTTGCCTAGCCTGAGTGTTTATTTTAGCTTGAGAAATAGCATTTATTAAAAAATAACAGTTTCACTGGGCTGATCTTTGGTGAAAGATTTTATTTGAAAACAGGGATTAATCTAGTCAAACTTAATTCATAAAGTGCTAAAAAATAAGCAATAGTTATGGATACTGTTCAATTTAATATAAGCAAAAGATGTTATTGGGTTGTGACTTTATGGAAGACCCCTTGTGAGGTGCTTTGGGGAATAAAATACTTTTAATAAAAAAGCAAAAACAAAATCCCATAACTTACTGTTAAAACAATGCTGTTGGCCGGGCGTGGTGGCTCACACCTGTAATCCCAGCACTTTGGGAGGCCGAGGCAGGCGGATCACAAGGTCAGGAGATCGAGACCATCCTGGCTAACACAGTGAAACCCCGTCTCTACTAAAAATACAAAAAAATTATCTGGGCGTGGTGGTGGCCACCTGTAGTCCCAGCTACTTGAGAGGCTGAGGCAGGAGAATGGCGTGACCTGGGAGGCAGAGCTTGCAGTGAGCCGAGATGGCACCACTGCACTCCAGCCTGGGTGACAGATTGAGACTCCGTCTCAAAAAGAAAAAAAAGATCTTGTCTCTCATTTTTTTTTTAATTAAAATGATCTTAAGTAATTCACATTTATCTCCAATCTCCAAATAACTACATGTACATAGAATCTTAACATGGCAGAGAAGATAGAGCCTGTCCATTTTGACTTGGAAGATACTACATACATACACTTACTAAAATTCATACCCGAGCTGAGAAAGCTTCAGGATTGTGCTAAAAAGTGAAAACTAGCACTCAGTTTGGTAGGTAAAAGAAGTTCACTGAAGTTATTTGTTTTTGGGAGGTAGAAAAGTATTTTTCAAACTTTGCTATGCCTAGAATCACCTAAGCTCTTGGTAAAAATGCAGATTCTGATTCAATAGGTCTGAGATGGCACCTGAGTCTGTGTGTCAGACTTCCAGGCAGGGGCAGTGCTGCTGGCCTGAGGACTGTACTTTGCGAAGGAAGGGACTATAGGAAAACTCATCTATGCATATCCTAGGATTAAGTCCTAGTTCCATTTATTAGCTGAATTGCCTTGGGCAACTCTCTGAATCTCTCTGATCTGTAGTTTATCAATAAAACAGAACACAAAACCTATTTAATAGGAAAAGTAGAAACATAACAAAATATAGGTAATTTTTTGTATTACCTCTATGAACCATGTCAATAACTATAAAAGTAAATGCTATTTGAGATTAAATAAAATTATATAGAGCATTATCATTGCTTACTATTTTTGATGGGATGTGGACATTTTTGGCAAGAATCTGTTGAATTCTTCCAGATATAGGAAAAAGTAGAATTATATATTAAATTGGATGGAAATAACTGAGAGCCACAATAGTCATAGACCTTCACCTAGAGCTGTCGTAAAATGTGGACCTGACTAGCAACACAAGCTTCAACTGGGAACTTGTTAGAAATGCAGATAGTCAGGCCCTCCGCGGCCATACTGAATCAGGTGCAGCCCAGCAGTCTGATTCAACAAGCCCTCCAAGTGATTCTGATACATGCTAACATATGAGAACCCTGATGAAGGGAAAGAAATTGCAAACCTATGAGGGTTCTGTGGTTGTGGATTTAGGAAACCAGTTCTGGCTATGTGCCCCAAAGTGACCTGATTCCATTCTCTTAGTCCAGCTCTACATATCAATAAATGGTTCAGCTCAGAAAGTATTAAATATGCATTACTAATGAAACAGCAAGACGTTAAATAATCAGGAGCCCAGGCGAAAGGTGTGACTGGGATGGATGCAGGGCAGAGTTTAATAGAAAAGAATAATAGGAAAATTTGGTAGAATCTACGGGGTCAAGGGAAGCTGATCTGAAGAGAATTAAATCAGTGGCAAGCATCTGAAATATTTAAACTAAAAATTAACAGGCACAATATATTTATTTGTAGTTCTCTGCCATATAAACAGTAATAAAGTATAAATCAATTACTGTTACCCTGGAAAAGGAAGCTTTAAAAAAAATCACAATTTTCTAACAATATTAGAGTGTCAAGAATAATACATACTGAAATATCCATAAATGCAGGAGCCTTCAGTGCACCAGGGGAAAAATAATTCTTAAAAGATCGTAGATGAGTATAGTTACTAGAAGATTCAACTACTGATGCACCTGTAAATTTGAGTCTGTGATATCTGCGTTTTAATCTCTCTCTCTCAAGTTCTTGAAATCTGAGTTTGTCACACACTGCTTTCAATAAGGCATCTACTTATATCTGTCTATCTCCACCCACAAGGCATGACATTTTAAAGAGACATTTCTTAAAATAGAAAAAAGAAAGCCAGTTTTATGAAAGATGATGTAATGTCTCTTGGTTTTCCTAACAGAATGTTTTGCATTTCAACAAGGTCTAGGAAATCAGTGACTATTATTGTATACAAGCAGTGATTTGAGATAAACTATGTAAACCAAATATTTTAAAGTTTTTATGTTTGGTTTGAATCAGGTTAGTGGGGGAGAGAGCGAGGGGGAAGAAAATAAGGGCATATAAACACTATAAACACTGTTTTGTACATAATCAGTGAGTTTTAGAAGGTGATACTGTGTCTCTCTTAAACAGGCATCATAACCATTTTTGCACGTGGCCCAGTGTGAACAACCTAGGCGAGCCATTTGTTCAATCAGTGGAGATACAGACTCAGGTCTGTTCTGTGCAGGTTGAGGCATGGTCACTACTGTTTGCCTATTTCTAATTACTGAAGAGAACTTAAAGCACTGACTATGGCTGTGAGACTAGAAAGAACCAAGTTAAAATTATGCCTTGTATCTTCAGCACAATTTCCCCTTTCTGTAATTTTCCTTGGTGTTATATCTTGCATTTTTCTAGAAGGGAAAAAGAGAGTGAAAGAGCAAAAACCTAATTATTGAATCTCTCTGTCTTCAAACTCTTTTCTGAAACTTGCTGTAAGGATGAGGGGTATTTTTCTGGCCTCATGAAAGGATGCCCTTTCTTCCTTGGCCAACATGAATGAGAATTTTCCTCTTTCTTGTAAAGAAGAGAGACTTCTTATGAATGAGGCTTTTTAGGCAGGGGGAAGGGGGTTGTCTAAAATCTTGTGTTTATACATCAAAAAACAAAAGGCCAGTTTAACTTAAATAATTTATTACTTTATGAGTTTCACTTCACTGCATTAATTTTATACACGACTAGACAATAAGGCCAAAATTCAATGCCTTTATTTTGATTTTTTAAATCTATTTCTAGCATGTTGAATGGCACTAAGTGAATGAATCAACAGTTAAATCAATGAATTCAGTGATTCTTAAAATGACATTTTAGAGTTAGTGGGTGATGGAACTATTTTTTGATAACAATTGTGGCAGACTGGGAGAAATTGAAAATTACATTGTTTGGAGCTGCAATGAATATTGTAGTAAATATTTGTTGAATAAATGTGAATTAAATTGGATTCTAGCCATTGTTTCACCAAAGAGGAAACAAAGCACAAAAGACATTGACTGATTTTTTTTTTTTTTTCGAGATGGAGTCTTGCTCTGTCCCCAGGCTGGAGTGCAGTGGTGCAATCTCTGCTCACTGCAAGCTCCGCCTCCTGGGTTCATGCCATTCTCCTGCCTCAGCCTCCCCAGCAGCTGGGACTACAGGCATCCGCCACCATGCCTGGCTAATTTTTTTGTATTTTTAGTAGAGACGGGGTTTCACTGTGTTAGCCAGGATGGTCTCGATCTCCTGACCTCGTGATCCACCCGCCTCAGTCTCCCAAAGTGTTGGGATTACAGGCGTGAGCCACTGCGCCCGGCCGACATTGACTGATTTTCTGATGGTTCTATGTCTAGTTAGTCAAAGAACTGGTACTAGAATACATTTTTGAAATACCCTTTTTATAGACAATTTCAAATATTTTTTAAAGAGATATTATAACAAACTCCATGTTTTCATCAGCAGCATCAAACATTTTAAATTCATAGCCAGTATTGTTTTATCAATACTCACCCCTACACATTGCTGTCTCCAAATTATTTTTATGAAAATACCAATAAACATATAATTTTATTTGTAAGTATTTCAGTATGTACCTCTAAACGATAGAAGCAAAATATACATGGTAACATAAGGTATCACTGTTACATTTTAATGTCACATCTTGATAATTTCTTAACGTCATTTAATATCCAGTCAATGTTCACATTTCCTTGGTTATCTTATACATTTTTTAACCGTTTAGTTGTTTGGACTGGGATTCAAATAAAGTCCATGCATTGTGATTGCTTATATCTCTTACCTATCTTTTAATCTATAAGTTCTGCCTTCTACACCCCTCTTTCTCTCTCTCTCTCTGTTTTTCAGTGGTTGTTGTTCAGAAAACCAGGTGTATTCGTTAGAATTTTCCAGAGAAACTAAAACAATAGGAGATAGATAGATAATGAGGTGATTTATTATGGGAATTGGTCTATGGAATTATGGAGGCCACAAAGTCCCAAGATATGCTAACTGTAAGCTGCAGACCCAGAAAAGCATATGATACAATTCTTTAGTCTTGGTCTGAAGGTCTGAGGATGCTGAGAGGCATGGGCTGCAGGTGGAGGGAAATGGTATAAATCCTGGAGTTAGAAGAAGGTCCAAGAACCAGGAGCTTCGATGTCCCAGAGTAGGAGAAGATAGATGTCCCAGCTCGTGGAGAGACAGAATTTGCCCTTTCTACCCAATTTTTCTTTTATTTGGGCCTTCAGGGGATTGGAGGATACTTGGCCACATGGGTGAGCGTAGATATTTTTAACTCAGACTACTGATTCAAATTCTAGTCTCTTCCAGAAACACCTACAGTGAAACAACCAGAAATAATGTTTTACCAACTGTCTTGACATCCCATAGCCCAGTTAAGATGACACATAAAGCTAACCATCACACCAGGTAATTTGTTCTGTTTTCCCAAGTCTGGACTTTGCTTATTGTCTAGAATACAATTTTCTAGCATAAAAATTGTCATGTAGACCTATTTTGTTTTTTTTAAAATTTGGATGAATGATACAGATATATTGAAAAATACTTCCATAATGTACGTATTTTAAATTTTGGAAAGTTGTGCACATCATATTTATTTTTTTTGGGAAAAAAATTAGAAAAATCTTCCAAAATAACATCTCAAGAAAGTTTTCCACAGGATTCGTTAAATGACCTTATTAAATTTCTAAAGTGTTTGTTTTTCTTCATTATCTTTGATACTTGGATTAAAACCAATTTTTAATTAATGCAGGAAAATACAAATCAGAACTGTGACAGGAACTTTCATAATGCTTAAGTGTTTCTTTACTGATTAGAGCAAATCCAAAGCAGTTATATTAATTTTTATAATTGTTCAGTTTTTTAATTAACCATTTAGAATATAAACCAAATGGATATTTTTTAAAAACCCAGACACCTAAGATCTTATATAATCAAACTCTAACTACTACTTGCTGGTGACATTTCTGGATCCAAAAACATCATTATTTGACCTCTCTGATTTATATAACTGGTCTATCTTCAGATTTTATCTCTGTAGGCCTCTGGGAATGCTTTTAGAGATTCACAGTGAAAAATCGGAGTCAACTCTTGAATTTCTACTTTATTGCATAAAAACAAGGGGACTATAAAATGTGTTCAAAGTGTATAGGATGGAAATATACAGAAATATAGATCACACATAACTTGAATCAGTTGATTCATCTAAATTATAGTAATATCTAAACAACTGATGTTACATTGAAGATCCCTTTATTTTTATTTTTATTTTTTTGAGACAAAGTCTTGCTCTGATGCCCAGGCTGGAGTGCAGTGGAGCGATCTTGGTTCCCTGCAACCTTTGCCCCCCAGGTAGGAGTGATTCTCCTGCCTCAGCCTCCCAAGTAGCTGCGATTACAGGCGCCTGCCACCAAGCTCAGCTAATTTTTGTATTTTTATTTTTTTTTTTTAGTAGAGACAGGGGTTTTACCATGTTGGCCAGGCTGGGCTCCGACTCCTGACCTCAAGTGATCCGCCTGCCTTGGCCTCCCAAAGTGCTGGGATTACAGGCATGAGCCACTGCGCCCAACCTGAAGATCCATTTAAAAAGTTTTCTCCTTCATTAGAGATTTCCATTCTCCTCTTGCTCTTTTGTTGACCTGAGTTTCCTCTGGACACTTTAACTTCTGCAGTTGTGAAAACAGCTGCATCTTAAACAGAGCCACCAGAGAACTACAGAGGAAGCTACATTTGATTTCTTTTCATGAGACACACTTAAGAGGGAAAGCTGGGTGAAGAGTATATGAGGACTCTGAACTACATTTGCAAATTTTCTGTAAATCTAAAACTATTCCAAAAGAAAATTAGGAAACTTGGGTTTTATTAATTACTTCTAAGTAGCCAAAGGCTCTAGATGGCCGATTTAAGCACTGAAGCTTTAAAAATTACTATAGCAATTTTGAATTTGTTATGTTCCTTTCTGAAATTAAATTATTACTTAATTCTTTTCTAGTGAGTCTGGATTCTTAGTCTTGTCCTGTCTACAGTCTTAAACATGGCAATTCCATTTTCCATAAGACATCCAGAGGCATCTTACTAAATAGCAAAACTTTTTGGACTTCCTTTCAAACATAAAAGATATAACAGACAAACTTCTCTTCCTTCCTCTTTCTCTTCTCTCATCCTGCAGGCTCTTACAGAACATGGATGACCACCATTACACTGTCTATGATGAGTATTGCACTTGACTGCTCACTTGTCATCCTTATAATGTGGTAAATATTATGGACATAGGGGCCATTTGTCACTGTTTTCCCAGCATCTACTATAGTATCCTACATATAAGGAGAAAACAATGAATGATTATGGTTGTTGAATGCAAAACTTATGACATAATTATTGGAATTTACTGAAGAATGTAGGGTTATATTACACGAAATCCTGTGCTTTTCAAACCAGTGGGTTTTCATGTTTTAGTTCTGTACACTGTTCTGTTTGATTGTCATTTGTCACTTCTTGCTCTTCTGTACCTGCCTGTGTATATGCCTGTTGTAGCTATATCTTCTTCTGATTTGATGATTTTCATGTAATTTTTGCTTTCTTCTCGAAAGAATATGAGACTATTCTATTTGTGGCTAGAATTGTTTGATTCTAACTACATTAACATTATATTAAAGAGCTGATTAATTAATGCTGTTTAATTTTGTAATACTATTGGTTTGGTATATCTTCCTTGAATTCTTATTTTCAATCCAATCATCCATTTTTTATATTATTTAATAATAGCTTTATAATAAAGCAATAATTACTTTTCTAGAACAAACTGCTATCATGTACTATAAGCATGAGCTTATAGTTAATTAAATAAACTTAACCATGTCTATTTTAATGTTAAAAGCAAAACAAAACCAACAAAAACTTTAATAATTAACAAAGATAAGTAAAACAGTTTCAGCAGAAACCTCTAGTCTTGTTTATGGAACGATTAGTACATCAAATTATGTTCTGTCAAATAATCAGAATATTTGTGTAATAAGAATTAGAATGATATTTTTTTCTAGAATTCATAACGGCCAATTTTTAAAAAGTGAAACCATGTGAGTGTTGAATATTTTTTTCCTAGCTTATAGATGAGGAAACTGGTACATGAGAAACTAAATATTTGTATTCAACTCCCAATTTTGGCCATTTTTAGTTATAATACCACCCCTTTTTGTTAACTCTGTTTTTAAGGCAATGATTATTTAATTCTCCCCTCCTCATAGATTGTTTTTTTTTAAATAGAAGAACCTCACACTGATGTGCTTTATCACACAATAGATTTAGCTGTGGTTTTCTTGTGAGGGTCTTGTGTTCTTGATGGTGCTATGAGACTGACATTTATCCTCTCAGTTTCCTTGTTAAACATTCTCAGCAGAGTGCCTTGGACTGACAAACTGAAATACATTTTGATTAGGCAACATGAGCAGGAGTGTGGGGAGAGGACTGTATAAATCTGTTTTACTCAACCTTGAAGAAATGTTAAGTGTTAATTCCCTGCATCAAATAAAGTACACCAAGTATATATGCAGTGTTCCTGAGAGCTTCCTAATGAACTGAAAAAACAAACAATCTGAGGTGGGAAGAAATATATTTCATCAACCCCCTGAGCAGCAATGATTTGCCTCAGCTTGTCATACATACTTGATTCTGATTAAAATAAGGCAAATGAACTAGTTTAATCTTTCTTGATAAGAAATTGCGTTTGTCGTTAGTAGAATTTCAAATTTCACATAATATGGAATCTGTATGTTGATTGTTATTATGGAGACTAGCAAGGCACATGAAACTATTGAGCTGAGGAACATATTTTAGTGACTATAACTGGTTTGAGAATTGATTGTTTTTAAGTGACCCAAATGACCATGGTGATGAGATTGGATATGAGAAGCCTGGATAAAGAGGCATTCAAACTTGTAATTAAAATAAAACCTTCCTCAAATTGCTCCACTCTGTTTCAACATTTCTTGTAGTTAGATTAGTAAAACACTATGATGGTGTCTGATGTTTCAAGTAAGAAGGTTCTGCACTGTTGGGGAAAAACAAAGGCAATGCAGTGATTTCTAGAGTAAAAGTCCTGTGCTACAAAAAAGAGACGAAGGGCATTAAGATAAAAAGGGGCAGGGATGAATAAGCAGAGCACAAAGGATTTTTAGGGCAATGCAACTATTCTTTGTGATACTTTAATGATGGCTACATGTCATTATACATTTCTTCAAACCTATGGAATGCAAAACACCAAGAGTGAACACTAAATGTAAACCATGGACTTTGAATGATGATGTTTCAACGTAGACTCATCAACTGTATAAAACAAAACAAAACAAAACAAAACACCAAAACACCATGTACCACTCTGTGGAGGATGTCAATAATAGGGGAGGCTGTGGGTGTGTGGGGACAGGTGCTACATGGAAACTCTGTACCTTCCTCTCAATTTTCTTCCTAAAATTGCTCTAAAAATTAAGCCTATTTAAAATGAACTTATCACTTTTCAGTAGAGCTTCTACAAACAAACAAAAAAGTTGGAGATAGTTCCCAGGCCCCCTTAGTTTTGCTTTCATGCTGTGAATCTGAGTAGAAGGCCATTTGGAAGCTTGTTTACATACTCTAGGGTGGCAATTAACAAAATAGCTTCCCAGGTTGTGAAGCTAGTTGTCTTCTACTGGGTATAGAATAACTTTTGAGAAATGATCTATATATGATTTTGACCAAAACTCTATTCTGCCTACATGATAATAAATTGAGTCGATTTTGTATTTAGTAAAATGCTTTATGTTTCAGAGAGCAAGTTCAACATATAATCTCATATGATCACAAGAACTATGTTAGGTATGAGTATCCTCACTTTATTGATGAGGTTCACAAAGTTTGTCACTTGCTAAATAACTCTAGAACAGAAAACCTGACTTTCTGATTTTAAATCCAGAGGTATTCTACCATTTTGCTGCTTGAATTTTTACCTGATGTCATAAATGGGAGTCACCCTGATGGAGAGCATCTTGTAGCAGTCAGACAAAATATCTACTCCTATATTCTGTTATTGACTCTTGCAACTTGCAAGCAAGTGGCTTTTCCTATTTATGCTAATAGATGGACACATATCATGCATTTCAAACCCCATGTCATACACTGTGATAAAAAAATATTTTAGCCTGGTGCAGTAGGTCATGCCTGTAATCCCAGCACTTTGGGAGGCTGAAGCAGGTGGATTGCTTGAGTCCAGGAGTTCAAGACCAGCCTGGGCAACTTAGCAAAATCCCATCTCTATTCTCACTCTCTCTCTCTCTCTATATATATATCGATATATATAAATATATATATCGATATATATATATAATATGTATATATAAATATATATATCGATATATATATATAAAATATATATATAAATATATATATCGATATATATATATAAAATTTAAAAATTAGCTGAGTGTGGTAGCACATGCCTGTAGTCCCAGGTACTTGAGAGACTGAGATAAGAGAATAGCTTGAGTGTGGGATATTGAGGCTGAAATGAGCTGAGATTGTGCCACTGCACTCCAGTCTGGGCAACAGAGTGAGACCCTGTCTCAAAATCAAAACAAAAAACCCAAATATATATTAATATATAGTGGGGCCTTCTATAATTCCATCCTCTAATTTCATGCTGGGATTGTTTTGTATGTGAGATCAAGTAATTCCCTTCCCTTTGTGTAATTTAGTTATGAAATCATTGATTTCTGGTTATAGATTTTGGAATGTTGAGGATTGTGCTAAAGAAAGACATTTAATGGTTATATAATTTTTATCAGAAGAAGCCAACATGTTTTGTCAGTGGAATAATTTTATTATAATCAATGCTTATTTATTGAGCTATAAATAGCTCATCTTTTTCAGGAGAAATGTGACATTTTATTTTTATGATATATAATATATTATGGTCCATTTGAATTACCTGTTTGTCCCACTCTGCACTACTCCCAAGGTTTAATTCAATTTAGTTAATACCTCTATCTTTAGGAGGGATATTTTATATTATGAAGATACGTATTCTCCCTAAGTTAATAAAGTCTATAGTGTCAATGCAATGTCAATAGCATTTCCAAATAGAATTGTTAAGAATAAAATGTTTAACTGAAATGTATACACAAAAGTGGCTGGAAAAGAGGAGTAATGCAGGCAGAGAATGGTCTTATCCAATGTTGAATTGTATTTTAAAGCTATAGGATCTTTGGCACTGGTGCAGATAGTGACTCCGCAGAGCAGAGTAGTCCAGGAACAGACCCATATGTCTATTTGGGTATGTGAGGTGACATTTCAATTCAATAGCTGAAGTTGAGATAAAAATGGCTCATGTGGACAAATAAAGATGGATCACAGTTCTTATAACAAGTGAGACTTTTGCTTTTCACTTATACTATCTCTTCCTATTTCACATTTTTACTATGTACATGTTTTATTTTTATAGTAAAACTTGTTTATTTTTTAAAAAGCTAATGACCTCGTAATTTGTCTACCTTCTGTTGTGTTAATATCCACTAACTCTGTTGTTACATGAAAATGAGTCATTTGCCCTATGTATTTTGCTCTATGTAAACCTTGACTATTTATTTTTAAACATGGACTTTTATGTTGATTACAACATATTTTGCTTAAAAAATACAAGACAATCAGGTGCTTTTCACAGGTAGTTTTAATCCCCTAATTTCCTTATCTTGCTTCTTGTTGACAGCTCTTGATTCCACTTTAAATCTCTGATTTTATAAAAGTCAGTTCTCTCTTGTGATGCAATACCCGTGACCTTCATTACTGGCAAAGAAGATTCTGCTTACTATTTGATCTGCAGATTTGTGGGTTCCTTATCTGAGCTGAGCTTCTTACAGCTATGACTCTGTTGTCAACGTGGTACAACTTCCACTTCATTAAAATCTGGATGCCACTGGCAGCACTTCAGAACCACTATGTCTTCATCAAATAATGATTTGAAATGAACTTGCGTAACTGAGATTGTTCTAGGAGATCAAGATACCTGAATCCCAGTGGAGAAAAAATTTCCTAGAAATAAAGTATTACCTGCCTGTCTCTTTTGGTGATATAAAGAGGTGCTTTATGTATCTTACATATCTCTAATTTATCCTATAATAGATTTTATATAAAATAGGATAATTTTCTTTAGGGAGGGATGTATGCACATACATATATGTGAATTTATGTATATTTGTATACATATATGTAGTTACACACAAAATATACACACGTCACCTAAAAAGCGATTTTACATTATGTAAGATGCTTAATAATTTTTTTTTTTTTTTTTTTTTTTGAGACAGAGTCTCGCTCTGTCACCAGGCTGGGTTGCTGTGGCACAATCTCGACTCACTGCAACCTCCAACTCCCTGGCTCAAGTGATTCTCCTGCCTCAGCTTCTTGAGTAGCTGGGATTACAGGCACGTGCCACCATGCCCAGCTAATTTTTGTATTTTTAGTAGAGATGGAGTTTTACCATGTTGGCCAGGAGAGTCTCGATCTCCTGACCTCACGATCCACATGCCTCGGCCTCCCAAAGTGCTGGGATTACAGGCGTGAGCCACTGTGCCCAGCCAATAGATATTATAAAAATGGAATACAAAATACACTAGTAGCTTATAGTAGGATTCTGACCACAACTCAATTACTGTTATGCTGGGAATTTACATTGTTGCATTTTAACTACTTAACTCTCACATTTACTATTTCCTCATCATTCTTTCTTGTTTCCTTCATCTAAGCTACCATCTCAGTGGGCTTTTTCAGTTGTAGGAAAGGAAACGGAATAAAAATGCCGCTGGGAAATTTTAACCTTTCTGTAAGACCTCTAGATGACATGAACCTCTAGTGGTGAAAGGCTGACAAAAGGCAAATAAATGTTTCGGACTGAATTGAGGATAAAGGTCCACTGCTTCTAGTAGCTGTAAGCTTCATATGGATTTATCTACCATAGAAAAGCAAATCTACCTTCAAAATCCTTTATAAATATAGATGTATTTTTAAAGCTAAAAGTTTTGTGTTTATTGCTGAATAGCGAAAGAAAAACATCTAAAACTGAATGTCTGGTAAAACAATCTATTTCAAAATATTTAGGAATTATGCAGTTACACGTAGTAATGTATATTTATTCTGTACTTTATGTAATAACAAACAGCACCTATGAAGTGAAATGTAACATTGGACTTTCTAGCTTATTCTAAATATCAATGTGGCTTGCATTTCTATCAATAATTTTAACTGTATAAATGTTATTTTATAAGAATATACTAAATTTTGTACTTGATATTTCTTTACAATTTCCTAGTTGAAAAGATTATCTTCACAAGATTTAAGATTCAAGTGGATAGTATTACAAAAAAGAGTACAAATTATGTAAGTATAATTTGTAACTTTGTGACCAGAACACTGTCTAACACAGATAAGCACTTACTAATTTTGTTTTAACAAGAAAAACCACTCAGATTCCATCCTCCCAGAGGAAGAGAAAAATGATCATCAATGGCAAATGGCATTTGCAGTGAAGCAGCACCAAGAGCCAGCTTCACGCTGGTGAGGGAACCCTGCACCTCCTTCTGGTTTCCAGTGCTCTGCACTAGCAATCCCCAACGTTTTTGGCACCAGGGACCAGTTTTGTGGAAGACAACTTTTCCAAGGAACAGGGTGGGGGGATGGTTTTGGAAAGAAACTGTTTCGCCTCAGATCATCAGGCATTAGATTCTCATAAGGATCACATAATCTAGATCCTTTACATGTGCAGTTCACAATAGGGTTCAAGCTCCAATGAGAATCTAATGCCACTGCTGATCGAACAGTAAGTGAAACTCAGACCGTAATGCTCGCTTGCCTGCCATTCACCTCCTGGTTCCTAACAGGCTACGGACAGGTACTGATCTGCTGCCCTGGGGTTGGAGACCTCTGCTCTACACATTCAGAGAAACTTCTCTAGTAATGAACTGTAGAAATGATCCCTGAAAGTATTGTCTTATTAATTTTTGTTGAATAAATCAATATATCCTTATATTTGTGGTTGAACCGTCAGTGAATAAGTACTTGGCATTTTCACTGCTAAGTATTATATGCTGTTAGGATATAAAAAAAAAAAAAAAATAAAGTGTGGCCCTTCCAGTTCAGAGCAAAACCGTATAGATGTGAAAAGATTTGACGAGGAATAGCTTTTTAAAAATATTAACCAGTATAAATAATAGATGAATTTTACGTTTTTTCTATTTTATTCGCATTCATCATTACATTAGTGGTCATTATTATTTATGTTCATATACATGAATTAGTTCATGTATCAGATGTAGTCTTTGATTTTAAAAGATTCTCATTGGGCCCTACTAGTTGTAATCCTAGATTGTATGTACAAGTGAAAAATAGTATGTGCTATATACCAATAAGTGAAAATAATACTTTCCTGGAAATTCAAAAGTTAGACTTCATAACTGAGGATGCTTGGGGAAAGGCTTAGGCCAGCCCATTCTTAGATGAAGAATATTCAACTTGTAGGGAGAAGAGAAATATATCAAACCTTGGTAGCCTAGAAGTAAAGCAGGCTGAAGAACTTGATTTTTCTATCTTTTTAACTTAAATTTCAAATCTGGATTTGATCACTTTGAAGTGAGCAGAGATCAAGTATTTATATAGCAAGCAAAAGAAATCAAGAGTAGTTTGCCCATGTGCTGAGGACCCCACCTGTGCCAAGTGTTCCTTGGATTAAGGATGGAGGGGAAGAGGTGGTTGTTCGGGCAGTTGCACCCACAATTCAGGACTAATGCACCTTGCTGGGTAAATATCTGAAGAGCGCTAATTATTAGATATGAACTGTGACTATTAATTACCCATGGTGATTAATTACTCATGGTGACCCATATAAAGTTTTAAAACCTACTCAACTACAGCAGCACTTTTTCTCCTTACAGACAGTGTTGCATGGTGGACAGGGTGGATGGAGAGGAGCCACGAGTTTTCCTTTGAACTGTGCTCCTCAATCATTTTTTTTCTAACCCAAAACTTGAGCATCTGACACATGGCCATCAGTGAAAATGAATCTCAGTGGCAGTAGTTTCTAGTAGGAAAGAAATTATACTCTCTCGGGAAAGTGAATCACATTCTGAGGGAGGGGTATGTAGTTTGAAAAAGTTCCTTCCTGCCGGGGGGATTCTGATGCACCATGCCTCCCTCTAATTTAGTAGGAATCCTGCCTTAATTTTGTCCACAGTAACAACAACAAAAAATCCAACATAGGGAGGGTGGAGAACATAAATAAAATCCCTATTGTCATATTCTGAGTTATCCTGAATACTAAAACTGAGATGAGTGTACACATATAAAAAAATAACGGGATGGAGGAAAAACATGACTAAAATGGAAAAGTAAAAGCCTGATCATATATGATCTAACAAATACCAGACTGTGGGAGGTATGTTGGCATTTGTCAGTAATCAGTGTATAGATTACTGAACAAGTCAGTGTGATTTCTGTCATGTATGACAGGTTAATCAAGAAGACTCTATGAGAAATTGGATGATTCTGTGAAGTATATATAAAGATTTTTTATTTATTTGGTGGCACCATTGATTTCTTTAAGACATTCTCAAAATTTTTTGGTTAAATCATATTTGTCTGTTTTGATCATTAAAATATTTTATAAGGATATTTTCCCCTTTTAAAGTTAGGAAAGTGCCAGTAAAAATCATACAAGTATATTTGACAGTAATTCAATAGTTTGTATAACTTCTCGTTCTGCAATAAAGTGGTAATATGCAGATATTGTAGAACTGCCATAGGGAAAAGTTTGTAATACTAGGAGATTTCTGTGCTCATTTGGATTTATCCTGAGGAATAAAATCGAATCATTGTGAAATATCAGACAATTCACTGAATGATTTTATCTTACTATAAGATTCCTCACCAGAGCATTTCATCCAATTCTTGGCTGATGTTATTATTTGAGTGACATTGAGAAGGGAAAGGAAACAAATTCCTTTTTGTATATTTATGGACTAGACAAGACAGGTCTCTGAGAAAAATAAACTTTGAAAACTACAGCTATGTATACATTAAAATGCCAACATTCTGGAAATAACATACCTCACATCGGAGACTTTCTTAAAAGTCTACATCATTTAGCGTGGTGGCGGGCGCCTGTAGTCCCAGCTACTCGGAGAGGCTGAGGCAGGAGAACGACGTGAACCCGGGAGGCGGAGCTTGCAGTGAGCCGAGATTGCGCCACTGCACTACAGCCTGGGTGACAGAGTGAGACTCCGTCTCAAAAAAAAAAAAAAAAAAAAAAAAAAAGCTACATCATTTAAATCTCTAAATATTTATGGTAATTTATTAGTAATTACCACATAGTAAGCTTTCATTTTTATAGTTTTTATTTTGCTTTTTAATCATTCAATTCAGAGCACATTCTGGTTACGGGCACTATTGCATTCATACAGTACAAAGATACTTGATATTTATTAAATATCTCAGAGGTACCATAAAAATTAAGTTCTCTGT
The DNA here is from genome assembly GCF_006542625.1 of Nomascus leucogenys. Lineage (NCBI taxonomy): Eukaryota > Metazoa > Chordata > Mammalia > Primates > Hylobatidae > Nomascus > Nomascus leucogenys. Next base: position 21,892,450 of record NC_044389.1, on the reverse strand, counting down.
GTCATCAAAGAAACAAAACTGTGTTTAAAATAATTGTGTAAAATACGCTTTATTTTTATTTTTTATTTTGAAAATTACAATTTTTATAAGATACTTTACCGGAATTCTCTACTACTTGACTATATCATATAATGCAATACACTATGCTGATTTGAATTACTGTATATGTTCTTATTAGTTACTTTTTAGTCCAAAATGACTTTGATCTTGCAGATTGCTAACAGAACAAAATGTGAGGTATTCACTTTGAAATAAGAGAATGGAGGTTAGTAAGACTAGTGTAGATCTTATAATGAATTGAATAAATATTCATAAAAACTCAATGTTATATTGCATGATTCTAGAAGTGTTTTATATATATAACTAAAAGGAATGTAAGTTTATCATATTCTATGGTGATTTTTTTCCTTTTGAATATATAAAACCTCCTTTACTCATTTCAGAAACAAGGCATAAATGTAATCATATATTTGTGCCATTGAAGATTGGTAACATATCAAGGGGAAAAAAGTCTTGTTAAAACTCATTTTTTTTTTTTTTTTGTGAGACGGAGTCTTGCTCTGTCGCCTAGGCTGGAGTGCGGTGGTGCGATCCCGGCTCACTGCAAGCTCCACCTCCCAGGTTCACACCATTCTTCTGCCTCAGCCCTCCCGAGTAGCTGGGAGTACAGGTGAGAGGTGACAGTCTGCTGGCAGTTCTCACAGCCCTCACTCGCTCTCGGCACCTCCTCTGCCTGGGCTCCCACTTTGGTGGCACTTGAGGAGCCCTTCAGCCCACCGCTGCACTGTGGGGGCCCCCTTCTGGGCTGGCCAAGGCGGGAGCCGGCTTCCTCAACTTGCAGGGAGATGTGGAGGGAGAGGCGCGAGCGGGAACCGGGGCTGTGCGCGGCGCTTGCAGGCCGGCTGGAGTTCCGGGTGGGCGTGGGCTTGGCGGGCCCCTCACTCAGAGCAGCAGGCCATCCCTGCCGGCCCCGGGCAATGAGGGGCTTAGCACCCAGGCCAGCGGCTGTGGAGGGTGTACTGGGTCCCCCAGCAGTGCCAACCTACCGGCACTGTGCTTGATTTCTCACCAGACCTTAGCTGCCTTCCCGCGGGGCAGGACTCAGGACCTGCAGCCCACCGTGCCTGAGCCTCCCACCCACTCCATGGGCTCCTGTGCGGACCGAGCCTCCCCAGCGAGCGCCACCCCCTGCTCCACAGCGCCCAGTCCCATCGACCACCCAAGGGCTGAGGAGTGCGAGCGCGTGGCGCGGGACTGGCAGGCAGCTCCACCTGCAGCCCCAGTGTGGGATCCACTGGGTGAAGCCAGCTGGGCTCCTGAGTCTGGTGGAGATGTGGAGAACCTTTATGTCTAGCTCAGGGATTGTAAACACACCAATCAGCACCCTGTGTCTAGCTCGAAGTTTGTGGATGCACCAATCGACACTCTGTGTCTGGCTGCTCTGGTGGGGCCTTGGAGAACCTTTGTGTCCATACTCTGTATCTAACTGATCTGATGGGGAGGTGGAGGACTTTTATGTCTAGCTCAGGGATGGTAAATGCACCAATCAGCGTCCTGTCAAAACAGACCACTGGGCTCTACCAATCAGCAGGACGTGGCGTGGGTGGGGTCAGATAAGAGAATAAAAGCAGTCTGCCCGAGCCAGCAGTGGCAACCAGCTCCGGTCCTATTCCACACGGTGGAAGCTTTGTTCTTTTGCTCTTTGCAATAAGTCTTGCTACTGCTCACTCTTTGGGTCCACACTGCTTTTATGAGCTGTAACAGTCACCGCGAAGGTCTGCAGCTTCACTCCTGAAGCCAGCGAGACCACGAACCCACCGGGAGGAACGAACAACTCCAGATGCGCCGCTTTAAGAGCTGTAACACTCACCGCCAAGGTCTGCAGCTTCACTCCTGAGCCAGCTAGACCACGAACCCACCAGAAGGAAGAAACTCCGAACACATCGGAACATCAGAAGGAACAAACTCCAGACGCGCCACCACAAGAGCTGTAACACTCACCGCGAGGGTCGGCGGCTTCATTCTTGAAGTCAGACCAAGAACCCACCAATTCCGGACACACAGGTACCCACCACCACTCCCAGCTAACTTTTTTTTTTTTTTTTTGTATTTTTAGTAGAGATGGCGTTTCCCCGTGTTAGCCAGGATGGTCTCGGTCTCCTGACCTAGTGATCTGCCTGCCTGGCTTCCCAAAGTGCTGGGATTGCAGGCATGAGCCACCACGCCCGGCCTTAAAACACATTCTTCAAGGGAACCGTTAATATATCCTTCACACCACATACTAAAATCTGGTTAGCAATAATTGGGTGTGGTTTGTTTGGCAATATCTGGAAGATTAAAAAAATGCTTCATGAAAGTATCTGAAGAACTAGCATTAAATGGATGACTTCACAATGTGGAATGAAAACTATCGACATTTTCTACAAAATTAAACCTAGTTATACACCAGTACATATAAATCACAGCTTTTCTCTCAACTTAGGCTAAATTATGCTTTGGAAACAGGCAACCCTGAAATGTTAGTCGATCAGCATACCAAACTTTATTTCTTGTCTTACTGTTTAACATGGGCTGGCTTTTCCTTTGCTCTATTTCATCTTCTGTCGAGCACCCAGCCTGGCTCCGTAGTTCTCTCTGGGATACTGCTGGTCTCAAGGCAGAGGAGAAAAAAACGGCAAACCATGACCTTTAAACTTTAAGGTTCAGCTCTGAAGAAACACACATCTTTTCTGTGTATTTCATATTTGTGTCTGAGTTAAATAGCTTGGGGATGAATAGTCCTCCCACAGTGAGAGTCAGTGGTGGGGAACAGCAACAAATATTTTAAACAATAATACAATCTAATATATATATTTCTCATTAATCTTCATTAAGGAGTTGATAAGCAATTATTACTCCAGATATGGCTAAATATGATTTAATTCATATTAATATGTAATTTCATTTTTTGAATCTTATGCTTTTACTGCGTAACTGGTACACAGCTGATTAAAACAATTTTTTTTCTTATTGCAGAAAACTCTAGAACCCTATATATGTATAGCTACCCCAAGTGTATTTTGTTCAAGAAATGTTTAATATCACTCATATATTTATGAATATGACAGAGTTCCTATCCCCCCAGAAGCTGAGTTTAGTTGATGAAATAGATAATTAGGCTGAATATTATGATCATAATAAAATGGAAACGTGATTTATTGAATATTATTTTTAAAATATTATAAAATGTGCTTTATGTAGACTTTCTCATTTAATACAACAATACTACCTGATAGATATCAATATTTTTGTTCCTGTTTACAAATGAAGAAACAGGCTTAGGGTTATTAAGTAACATGCCGAAGTTCATGTAGCTATGTGCAACTCGAACTACGTTATCTGCTCTAAAGCCTAAACTCTCTTCAGAGACACTGTCAGCTCCTATTTTTAGTTTTCTAAAAATGTCCTGTTTTCATTCTGTGTGATCCTGAGGTTATTGTCTACTCTGCATTCCGTGTCTGGGTTTTTGACAAGGTTGAGGGCTATTTTCTGTTTTCATTTGATGAGAACCTTCTCTTTTAAGGTCAAAGCTGAAATGTACATTTCATTGGGCAAGACATGGGAGATATATCACCCCCTGTGTATCTTTACTCAGATTTTTCAGTGGTAGCAATTTAGAACTCTTTCACCATTTATCCACTTCAAAGTAGTATTGGCTATTGTTGCATAGAGTGTAATCTACTTGTCTAATAAAACAATTGTATACTTTTCTGTTGGTCTTTGTCAAGCACTCATGCTGTGGATTACTGATCAAAAGTGAAAAACTCAAAACTGCTTTTATAATTCTGATGACTTAAGGGCCATAATAATTGCCTTTATATATATATATATATATATATATTTTTTTTTTTTTTTTTTTTTTTTTTTTTTTGAGACTGAGCCTTGCTCTGTCGCCCAGGCTGGAGTGCAGTGGCACGATCTCAGCTCGCTGCAAGCTCCGCCTCCCGGGTTCACGCCATTCTCCTGCCTCAGCCTCTCCGAGTAGCTGGGACTACAGGCGCCCGCCACCACGCCCGGCTAATTTTTTTTGTATTTTTAATAGAGACGGGGTTTCACCGTGGTCTCGATCTCCTGACCTCGTGATCTGCCCGCCTCGGCCTCCCAAAGTGCTGGGATTACAAGCGTGAGCCACCACGCCCGGCCTTATATATTTTTTAAAAGTTGAAGTATATTTTTCTATCTAATTATAGAGAGTAAATTAGGAGGTAGCTACAAGAAGCCAAATCTTAAATATATGAAAGTTTTTGTTTTAATATATAAGAGCTTTTTGCCAGAAAAAATGAACACTTTTGGAGGTGGAGAGTTTTTTTTTTTGTCTGTTTTGTCATTGTAGATGTCAAGTAGCATCTAGGTATCTACATTGTAGAGATATCTTAGACATAATTCTAGCATTAGACAAAACTCAAAAGATATTGACAGTCTTTGCTTGCAGACTCTGTTTTTCATTCCTGAAGCACAACTCAGATCCCATGCCCTTACTCTCCTAAGGCAAATTTACTTACCAAACACAAATGAATGATGGAGATTTTAATGAAGATTTCTTGGGATGAGAAAGGAGAAAATGTATGTTACCAGCCACATAGCAAGGAACTTTATGAAATTTTCATTACATACTTTGTTTTTCCAAATCCTTTCCTCAGCTTTCATCTGCCAGGGTGTTTTCAGCTCTCTGTGCCTTCCATCCTTATTCAGGCTCCTTAATTTTCATGGATCTCATTCTTCTCAACTGATTGTCAACAAATATTCTCTGCAAGACTCTATCCCCCTTTTGAAATCAGAGCAATATAGCTCTTTATTTCTCCAATCATGTATATTTCTAGTCTCTTCACCCTGCTGTACTAACAAAGCACTCACTGGCTAACTATATCTACTCTTTCTTGAACTCGGGAATTATTAAAAATAACTATAACTTTCTTCATGATATGAATACATATATGCATACTTACATATATCTTGAGATTAGAATGTCTTAAACATTGATGAAGATACCATTTGGATTAAGAAGACTGCAAGTACAAAAATCATTATTTCTGCTGTCAATAAGCTTAAAATTTTGCATATATATATTATTTTTTGTATTTGGACTGCATAATGCATGCATAGAGGGAAACCAGAGATTTGACACTAGCATTCCATTGTCATGTTGTCACAAATATAGCATATATTTTTTAAAATTAGTTAAGATGTACCTTGCTTTTTTTTTTTTTTCATGTGCAATATAACCAAAGTTCCTGGAAGTCACAAATAAAAATGCATGTAGAGAAAATTGGACTCCTTTTTCTCTTGTTTGTATTTAACACAGGATAACATCGCTCTTACTACATCCTTTGTGGTAACAAGTTCCTGGTATTTTGGTAGCTGCTGAAGCTGCCTCACTTTTTCCTTACTTTTTCCTTCTTTTCTCCCTCTGTTCTTCCAAAGTTCTTAATTGAAGGACAACCTGCAAGGCCACAGATAAATGGTTTCTGTAAGTAATTGATACTCCAAGAATTCTGAATTGCACAGATGAGTTAGACACCCCAAGGAAAGAAAAAAACTTTCCAGAAAGTGAGAGAAAATGAAATGTTTAGAGAGAAAGAGTATATGAGTTGGATTTCAAGGGAAAAAGTGAAGATAGAAGCTTCTGCCTTCCCTCTTGCTCTTTCAAGCTCTTTTAAATATACATTAACAATTCTTGGTTTTACCTTATAAAATTGGGGCGAAGTCGTAGCCATTTAAAAAAAAAAACACAATTTCCTTTGAAAAGCAGTGCCACTTTTAATTTTAAAACATCTCATGTTTGTGTTTATATGAAGTATTGAATGTATCCTACAGTTTCTTACGAATCTTGTAAATCTACCAGTGTGATGTTTTTCTACCTCAAGATTCATGAGGTAATGTGTAAAAAAGCATAATGAAGTAGTTTTATTAAAACAGGAAAGTATTATGATATTTGCAAAGTGACAGAATTAAAAAATAATAACATGACTTCTAAAACCTAGATGTCCTCTCATTTGTTTCATATTTCATGAAATGAAAATACCCCAGAAATGCCATGGGATAATGTTCTATCCCCTGAAAACTATCATATATGACCTTCGTACAATAGATGTATAATCTTCATTCTTTAATTTTTAGTATATCCACAATTGTATTATTTTGCTCTCTTACATACAGATTTATTTTATTTTCCATTGTAGAAACTTAGCTTCTCAGCCTTTAGGCATTTTGGGAACATGTGGTTTCATTAAACTCTGTTTATTATAAATCTGTTCATGGTAGTCAGTATTTTTGTTACCTTGTGACATTTTCATTTTCTTTTCTAATTAGATGGTAAACTGTTCAAAATCTAAATAAAAACTCATACAAAATACTAGCATTGTAGCTTTTTTTTTTTTTTAAACCAGGGGTGAGGTGCTAAATAAATTATTAATTTGTTTAGGACATACAAGTGAGTTCAGTAAACTTAAAAATAAACTGGAGGGGTTGATGTTGATAGTAAATAACAGCACTAAGCAATCTTAATTTTATAAAACTTAAGGAAATAAAGTACACCCTTTTAATTCTTTAGTAACTTACATTGCTACAAAATTGTTTGTAATGAGTTAGGGAATCCCAGTACAGATTCTTAGAACATTTTAGGATTAGAGAAGAGATTTTGTCTGCAATAAGGAATGTTTCATGTTAGTGTTTTATGGTATTTTTATATTGTAAATTCACTGCTTTTAGTGTTTTTTAAAGGCAATGCAAATATTAACAGTTAAATATAGATTTCATGGTTAATTTCTTCAGTAAAACATCAGTGTCCCAAACTCTGAGGGACTGAAATATTTTGGGTAAATTTATTTTCTATGTATTTGAGGCTTAGTAATTATGATGATATCTAAAACTGTTATATGCATTTCAGTCTATTTGACACATGATTAAATTTTGAATTCTTTTTCATTTTGGAGTATATTGAACATAAATTGATATTTAATTTGAGTCTTAAACACACTGCAAACATTCCACTTTATTTGGTACTTTTGGAGCTTTTAGATATAAATCTAGATTGGCTTAGGCCTGTGAACCCACTGGTGAGGGCTTGATACCGTCTCTGGCTTTAAATCTTTGTAAGTAATTGTTTAACATAAAAATTATTGAAACTTTTTTTTAGTGATTGACTCTGCTAGGTAGACTGAGCAGATATCATAGAAATGAATCTGTTTTAACTAAATTAGAAAATACTAAGAAATTATGTATATTTGCATTCAGAGTGCCTGCCACATAATATGTGTTACAATAATTTGTTAACAAAATAAGCACATGAATGCATCAGTAAAACAAACCTATTATGTAGAAATACTTTAACCATTTTTCTTCCTTGCCATTTTCAAGTTATTTATAGGTATTTCTTTTAGGTAATTGCTGTAATTTTTTTATACATACATTTTGCCTTTTATTAAAAGCATATTGCTTTGCTATGTTGCTTATTTTTAAACTACAATAGGAGGGTATGTGATTATTATACAGTTTTATAGTTTATTCTGTTGTGCATTTATTCATTTATTCAGAATGCATTATTTTCTACATGCCTGACCCTTTGCTAGGAGGAAAAGATAAAAAGATAAATAAGACATACCCTCAATTAATGAGGGAAACAGAAATTTACATATTTTAAAACAATCTGTAATATACATGTTATGTAAAACATAGAGTATGTTTTGGGGTATCAGAGGAAGAGTTTCTTTATGGAATAGGGAGTCTGAGGAAGATGAGTAGAAATTTCCTAGAAAAAATGGAAGACAAAGAATAAATCCCAGCTTCTGAGGACTGAGTGAGCACAAACATGGAGATAAGCAGAAAAGTGGACATGATGGACCCTGTAAAGAATCAAGTCTAAGTTTGAAGGAGGTAGCATAAATATAAGAGGCTTGAAAGAGGTAAAGATACCCCGGAGTTCCAAGAGAATATTGGAGAAGGGAGCCCTAGTGGAGACTTTTCTCTTTCCATAAACTATGGACCCAGGGTGTTCGGAGAGATTTGCCTCAGACATAGCCTAGGAGAATGACATGAAATGTTCTGTAGAATACTGGAGAGGTTCTGTTCTTCCAGCTTTATCATATTTCTGTATCTTCTAATTACAAAATTTAATGAAATTTTAATCTTTTGATATAAATTCAAAAGGAGTTATATACATTGCAAAGAGAGCTCTCCCCAACCCTTCCCTCTTTCTTGTATAGTTTGACATTCCTCTCAGTCTTCACATGAATTCAAATTCTGGTGTTCATCTAAGTTGGCAAGAGCATGGGAAGCAAGGGAGTGTGCAGGTGGAATGGTGGTAGGGGCACTGTTTTTCACAATTACATGTTAATATGCTTTGTCTTGTTAGCTTTGGAGGATTTACATCACTGTGGAGCATTTATGTTGGAGCATTTGTATCTCATTGCAGCTTTACAATTACCTTTAACTCTTATTGTTTTTCTTGCTTCCTGCTGGGAACCTACTGTGAAATACAGTTGACTCTTTAGCTGCATGAGTTTGAACTAGGCTGGTCCACTTTTAGGTAGATTTTATTCCACCTCTGCCATCTCAGAGAGCAAGACCAATCCCTCTTCTTCCTTCTTATCCTCAGCCTACTCAACGCAAAGACAATGAGGATAAAGACTTTTATGATAATTCACTTCCTCTTGATAAATAATATATTTTCTCTTCCTTACAATTTTCTTAACACTTTCTTTAGCTTACTTTATTATAAGAATATATTATATACTACATACACAAAATGTGTGTTAATTGACTGTTTATGTTATTGGTAAGTCAACAGTAAGCTATCAGTAAAGTTTTTGGAAAGTCAAAATTGTATGCGAGTATTTTACTGCACTGGGAGTGGTGGGGCTCGGTGCCCCCAGCCCTTGCATTTTTCAAGGGCCAACTGTTAGTGTCTAATGAAATACTGAAAACTACTTGTTACAATAATGAATTAATACATAGATGAATACATGAAATAATACTGTTTATTTTCCAAGTCCTGGAAAATTTTAGACTAGAACATAAACTTCTAATTCCCTGCCCACTTTTATTCTCACTCTAGTTATGTTTTCTTTATTTTTTCTTTTGCAATTGTGAGCAGTTTATTATTTTCTATACTTTGGAACAACTTGTAAATTATCCCCATTCTTTTCCTGGAGTTTCTGATATTCTCTTTATTTTTTTAATTTATTTAAGCTCTTGGATACATGTGCAGAACGTGCAGGTTTGTTACATAGGTATACACATGCCATGGTGGTTTGCTGCACCCATCAACCCATCATCTGCACTAGATATTTCTCCTAATGCTATCCCTCCCCTAGCCCCCCACCTCCCGACAGGCCTGGTGTGTGATGTTCCCCTCCCTGTGTCCATGGGTTCTCATTGTTCAGCTCCCACTTAAGAGTGAGAACATGCAGTGTTTGGTTTTCTGTTCCTGTGTTAGTTTGCTGAGAATGATGGTTTCCAGCTTCATCCATGTCCCTACAAAGGACATGAATTCATCCTTTTTTATGGCTATATCATATTCCATGGTGTATATGTGCCACATTTTCTTTATCCAGTCTGTCATTGATGGGCATTTGGGTTGGTTCCAAGTCTTTGCTATTGTGAATAGTGCTGCAATAAACATGGGTGTGCATGTGTCTTTATAGTAGAATGATTTATAATCCCTTGGGTATATACCCAGTAACGGGATTGCTGGGTCAAATGGTATTTCTGGTTCTAGATCTTCGAGGAATCGCCACAATGTCTTCCACAATGGTTGAACTAATTTACACTCCCACCAACAGTGTAAAAGCATTCCTATTTCTCCATATCCTCTCCAGCATCTGTTGTTTCCTGGCTTTTTAATGATCACCATTCTGACTGGCATGAGATGGTATCTCATTGTGGTTTTGATTTGCATTTCTCTAATAACCAGTGATGGTGAGCTTTTTTTCATATGTTTATTGGGTGCATAAATGTCTTCTTTTGAGAAATTTTCATATTCTTTACTCACTTTTTGAGGCTTTTTTTTTTTTTTGTAAATTTAAGTTTCTTTTAGATTCTGGATATTAGCCCTTTGTCAGATGGATAGATTGCAAAAATTTTCTCCCATTTTGTAGGTTGTCTGTTCACTCTGATGATAGTTTATTTTGCTGTGCAGAAGCTCTTTAGTTTAATTAGATCCCATTTGTCAATTTTGGCCATTGTTGCTATTGCTTTTGGTATTTTAGTCATGAAGTCTTTGCCCATGCCTATATATTCTTTGTGAAATTATCAGCTTGTTTATACATTTCTGAATATGAGTGAATCTAGGTACCCTTACATGCCTAGAAAACATTTAGTTTTCTTCTCTGTAAACTATTCATGTCCTTTATATATTCTTCAAATTCTTTCTCTCCCTCTTTTTTTTCTTTTGCATTTCTCACTTTATGGACTTTAAAAGTTTATACGTTAAGGAACTTAATCTTCTGCCACATATATTTTCCTAGTTCGTGTTTAGTATTTTGAATTTTCTTATGATATTTTTACTTTTGTGGAATGAAATTTGTCAATCTTTTCTTTTGTAGCTTCTAGATGTTAAAGCCTGACTATATTGAAGGTAGGCTCTTCAAAAGACAACTAGAAAAAATATATTAATCAAGTGAAGTTAACCTAATTAGTTGAATTAATGCAGTAAGGCAGAATGCTAACTTGACAGAGTAAAGTAGTATCTCAAAATGTGGAAACTAGGGCAGAATAATTTATAGGGAGTGCCAGAATGGGTGAATTAAGGTGGGTCATTCAGGAGGAGATTTGCCTGAGATTGGGCAAAGTATATGACAAAAAATTGCTTTGGATTGATGGGCATTTTAAAATGAGGATCTTAAAGTGAGCCTTGGGAAACAAGCTGTCGGTCTTGATAAGTAAGTTCACAGTCTTATCTTTTGGGAACTCTTATTTCCTGGAGAAAGAAGCTAAGATATTTTTGCCTGGTCTAAATATTGTTTAGTACAGTAACAGTAAATTATGTCTATATTGTTTAATACAAGGATAGAGAATTATGTTAGGTTCGCTTCTCAGTTATAAAGAAATTCTCCTGTAATATCTTTATTACTTTTATAATTATTTTTTATACCTGACTCTTTCCTGTTAATATTAATGTAGTTTATTTTGGTGAATTGTGTAAGATTTGTATATCTATCTTTGTTTTTGCAAAATGGCTACCTGGTATCTCGGTACTATTTATTGAATAATTTCATGTTTCTTCAATGATTTAAAATATCATCTTTATGAAATATGATTTTTTTCTACATATTTGGCTCTTTCTCTATTTTTACTTCTATTTCACTGATCTGCCTTTGCACGCATTACTATGCCACTATTTAAATTATGAAAGCTTTGTATGTTTTGAAATTTGCAAGCAGTCATTCTGTCTCATTACACTTTCTTTTCAGAGATTATTCTGGCTATTCCTAGCGCTTTATTTTTCCACATGAACTTTGGGATCAGCTGTTATTTTAAACGAAATTTTAGAATAGAATTAAAATATTCTCTAATATTTTTTAAGAAAAATGTTACTTGATATTTGTTGTGGAAATGGGTTAGTTTAGAAATCAGCTTAGAAGAAATTGTTTAATTTTTCACAAGGAAAGACAGCATCTAAGACCTTATATACTCTTCAGAGTGCCTTGATATGTTCTTTATATAATACTGGCGTAATTCCTTAAAACTTTAAATCTAGCTTTAATGCCTTTTAATTTTGGCATAAAAATGAGGGCTTCTCTATAGCTATAGCTGTATATTCAAATTCATTATGATTTCACTAATTGAAACTATTAAATTTATGTCAATTTTTTTATCCTACTGTGGTTAGTAATTCTCTCATTGCTCATGTAGTTTTTCACTTTACACTTTTGATTTTCAAGAAGCACCATTGTTTCATCAGCAAATAGTGTTTTACATCTCTTCACTTCACATGCCTTTATTTTCTTGTCTAATTAAATTGGCTAGTACCTTAAATACAACACTAAATAACAACAATGATAGTGGGCATTGACTTGTTCTCAACTACTTTAGGAATGAGTCTAGATTTTTCTCATTAAGCGTAAAACTGACTTTTAGGCACCATGTCAGTGTTTTATAAAGTTAATAATTTTTGTATTCCTGTTTCAGTATCTTGTAACTTGACCAAGTAATGTCTTCAGCAGAAAGTTTCAGGTATATTTTCTCTCCTGTGTGTCTTTTTTAATATTACTGGATTCGAATCATCTTTTATTTCATAGTACTATTTTTGAAGTATAAGTTGTAATTTTTTTTATCTTCTGTGCATTTGGTTATATTTGAGAACTCCAAGAATATCTATATTGAGTTGGTTTTACATATCTTTTACATAGCTTTTTTTCTATTTCTTTTAATTATTCTTTATTTGCTTAATTTTTTCAGTTATGACAATTTTGTGCTTTCTTCAGCATTTATTCTTTATGCAAATTCCAGTTATCTTTATTACTGTGAATTTGTTTTCTTCAATTTCTTTCTGAAGTTATCAGTTCACATCTCTTCTCCTATTCATTATTTCCATACTGAGTTCCTGCATTCAAGTTTTGTCATCTCCATTTATTAATAATTGCTTATTTTTTAATGGAATAATGTAGTCACAGGTTTAATCTGCATTGTAGTACATTTTTTCTCTTCTATGTTTCTCCATTGTAGATGATTTTGCTACTTTTAAAATAGTTTTCTTATATAGTATCTTTGTACGAAATCTGTAACATGATTTCTATGGATTTCCCTTTCATAGCTTTTTGAAGGAGGTTCCTTTGGGGACAAGGGGGATAGATTTGTACTCTTTACTCTAAGCTTCCCTTCTCCCCTTACCCAGATGACACAGAGACAGACTTATTCCTGCATATATGGTTGTATTTTGTGTGCGTGTGTCTGTATTGTGTGAAGCTCCACCTCTTGTTGTTCTCTCAGGCACACCAGGTATGGGAAAGCTCTTGTTGACATTCTTTTCTTCTTTCTACATTAGAGCGTACAAAACCCATTCTCTGAACTAAAAATAGATTAGAGTCAAAGTGATATGGGACTTCTGAACCTAAAGCTCAAAAAAAGGTTGCAGTTTCTGCTCTTTCTATGGAACTCTGCCACCACCATGTGAAGATGCTAACTTAGCTTCCTTGAGGGTGAGAGACCGTGGGAGAGAGAGGTCCAGCTGAAAATCAGCACTAATTGCCAATCAAGTGCTTGGAGCTATTTTAGACCATTCAGTTGCAATTGAGCTGCCAAGGGATTGATAGGAATGACCCCAGGTGAGACCAGTAGAGCATCTGCCCCTTTGAGTTCAGTCTAAATTGCTGATCCATAGAATTGTGAACAAATAAATGCTGGTTGCTTTTAGCCACTGTATTTTGGAGTTGTTGTTATAGAGCAATAGAAAGCTGATGCAGTAGTTTAGTATATTTAATAAATATTTCACTGCATCTATGCTGTATGTTATCAAATATGAGACTAGCTCATGCATTATTACAATTTTTAAATAATGGAGTATACTACATTTTAGAGTAAAGTTTTTATTGATGTGCTGAAAATTAGCCCTTTGATAGTGCATAAAATAAGACTTGTTACGGCATTCAGAATTGCTCTATCTTAAATCAGCATTTCAGCGTTCTAAATTATTGCTCTCACTCCAGTCATTTGGTTGGAGCCCTGTGACAATATACATAAATGTGTCAAAAATTTAACAGCTTATCTAATACATTTCATATTTGATTAAAAACCTATTCTAAGATTATAAAATAAATTTCATATTTACCAGTTGGTAAACATATCAGTGACATATATCAAGTTTTAACTTGTCTCTAGAAGGCTTTCAGTCATTTCAAACAGCAAGATCTTATGTTGATTTCTAGATAGTATTTCTTTGAAGAGTGTAGGGTTTGTAGTGGGTAAATAAAGAAAAATTTGAGTTGTAGGGCTAATATCAGGAAATTATGAAAAAGAAAGCAAGCCTTTAACATATCTCCTTCACATGTTAGATTTATTTTAAAATTGGTTGTTTTTTTGTTAAGAAAATTATTTTTAACGATTATTTATGGTTTTATGTGTAGCGTAGATAAATAAAAATTGCATTCATTTTTAGTGTGAATTTGAAGAGTTTTAGCTAAGGTATATACCATGTAGCCATGACTGTAATCAAGATATAGAACATTACAATCACTTTAGGCGTTAATCTCCACCACTTATCCTTGGCCTTAGACAACCATTTATCTATACTCTATCACAATCTACTATAATATCTTTCTTAGAGTTCCATATAAATGGAATCGTATAGTCTTTACTCTGTGTTTTTGACTTCTTTGCACATAATGTTTTACAGAATCATTTGTGGTGTTGTGTGTATCCGTAGTTTGTTACTTTTTACTGTTAAGTAATATTCCATTGCATGAATATACAGATTGTTTATCCATTCCCCTGTTGATGAGCATTTGAATTGCTTCCCACTTTTGGCTACTATGAGTAAAGCTGCTGTGAATATTTGTGTACAACTCTTTGTATGTAGATAGGTTTTCATCTCTTTTGGGTAAATACCTAGGAATTGGAATGTGTAACATTATAAAATACTGCCAAGATGTCTTCCAAAGTGGTTTTGCTGTTTTAAATTGCTGCAAGCAATGTATGAGAATTCTACTTGCTGTACACCCTTTCCAACAAATACCATATACACTTGGCATTTGTCGGTCTTTTAAACTGTATTCTGTCTGGTGCATGTGCAGTGACATCACATTGTGGTTTAAATTTGCAATTCTCTGATGACTAATAGTGTTGAATATCTTATTTATGTTCTCTTGGACACTTTATCTTATGTTGCAAAGTGTCTATTGAACTGTTTTACTCTGTTTACATGTCAATCTTATTATTTTTGATTTGTAAGATATTTTTCTATATTCTGGATAGATACCTGTAGAATATTTTACTGATACCTGTAGAATATAGTAATATTCTCCTCAGTAACTTATCTTTTTATATTCTTAGCAGTGTTTAAGGAAGAGCTGAAGTTCTACATTTTAAAAAGTCAGTTTTTTCAATGATTTTCATGTATGGTTTGTGCTTTCTGTGCCGTATTTAAAATATTTTTGGTTATCTCCAAGGTTGCAAAAATTTACTCCTATGTTTTCTTTTATATATTTTTTAATAGTTTCAGCTTTAAGATCTAGATCTGTGATTTTGAGATAATTTTAGTGTATTATGTGTGGTAAAAATTGAGGTGTATTAATTTTTTATATGGTCATGTAGTTGTTGAAGACCATTTATCTGAAAATACTCCTGCATTGAATTCCCTTGTCCATTTAGCTGAAAAATCAATTGAATGTACATCTACAGATCTGTTTCCACATTCACTATTAGCACAAGATTTTTAAAATGAGAGTAAGACCTCTGTTTTAGTTTTAATCCATAAAGCAACCTGGATTAGCTCTTAACATTTTAATTTAGTCACATTGAGGGACTGATTAGCTAAGGGAATGACAACGGAACACGAGACATTGTAAAGATCTAAATATTGTGATGGGGCAGCCTCAGTAATTAATGAAGGTGTGGAACATGTATGCATTGAACATTGGCCAGCAGGAGAAGGGTATTCCATAAAAAATGTTTGTCCACGTCCTTTGCCCACTTTTTAATGGGGTTGTTTTATTCTTGTAAATTTGTTTAAGTTCCTCGTAGATTCTGGATATTAGACCTTTGTCAGACGGACAGATTGCAAAAATTTTCTCGCACTCTGTAAGTTGCCTGTTTGCTCTGATGATAGTTTCTGTTGCTGTGCAGAAGCTCTTTAGTTTAATTAGATCCCACTTGTCAATTTTTGCTTTTGTTGCAATTGCTTTTGGCAATTTCATCATTAAATCTTTGCCTTTGCCTATGCCCTGAATGGTATTGCCTAGATTTTCTTCTAGGGTTTTTATAGTTTTGGGTTTTACATTTAAGTCTTTAATCCATCTTGAGTTAATTTTTGCATAAGGTGCAAGGAAGGGGCCCAGTTTCAATTTTCTGCATATTGCTAGCTGCTTCTCCCAATACCATTTATTAAATAGGGAATCCTTCCCCCATTGTTGTTTTTGTCAGGTTTGTCAAAGAGCGGATGGTTGTAGATGTGTGGCTTTATTTCTGAGTTCTCTATTCCATTCCATTGGTATATACACCTGTTTATGTACCAGTACCCTGCTGTTTGGTAAACAAACTTCTCAAAAGAAGGCATACATGTGCCCCCAAAAATATGAAAAAAAGTCCAACATCACTGATCATTAGAGAAATGCAAATCAAAACGACAATGAGATACCATCTCATGCCAGTCAGAATGGTGATTATTAAAAAGTCAAGAAACAACAGATGCTGGCAAGGTTGTAGAGAAATAGGAGCACTTTTACACTGTTGATGGGAATGTAAATTGGTTCAACCATTGTGGAAGACAGTGTGGCTATTCCTCAAAGACCTAGAGCCAGAAATACCATCTGATCCAGCAGTACCATTATTGAGTATATATCCAAAGGAATGCTATTATAAAGATACACATACACGTATGTTCATTGCAGCACCATTCACAATAGCAAATACATGGAATCAACCCAAATGCCCATCAGTGATAGACTGGATAAAGAAAACATGGTACATGTACATCATGAAATGCTATGCAGCCGTAAAACGGAGTGAGAACATGTTGTTTGCAGGGACATGGACGAAGCCGGAAGCCATTATCCTCAGCAAACTAACGCAGGAACAGAAAACCAAACACTTCATGTTCTCACTTACAAGTGGGAGCTGAATAATGATAACACATGGACACAGAAAGGGGAACAACACACACTGGGGCCTGTTGGGGGAGGCTGGTTGGTGGGGAGCATCACGAAAAATAGCTAATGCGTGCCGGGCTTAATACCTAGGCGATGGGTTGATAGATGGAGCAAACCACCACCATACATGTTTACCTGTGTAACAAACCTGCACATCTTGCACCTGTACCCCGGAACTTAAAATCTTTTAGCAAAAATAAATAAATTAATTAATAAAAAATAAAAAACAATAAAAATAATTGTCTAAGACTAGATTCTTAAACATGTATTTTAAATAATGAATAGATTCATAGATGAATAAATGTGGGAAGGTGGAATGACAAATTTTGTCTTTATAGATTACCACTATTTATTTCTACTTAGGTTTAGGTTTTCAACAGGTTTCATTCTAAAGAGCTATTTTGTGCAGTGTCAATAACTACAAATTTAGATTTCATCTGGTGAAAGTTTCTCATTGTACATATTAAGCAGAAATTTCAGCCACCAGGGAGATAATGTTCAAGGTACATAGTGACCAAAGGAAAAGTTTGATTCAGATCTTTGAATTTTTTGTGTATGGTTTGTGCTGTTTCCTTTACACTAACAGTTTTATTCCAAATACCAAAGAATATAATGCTTTTAAATAAATAATTGAATCCATAGGCTAAAAAGGAGTTTAAAAATCTCTGAAGAAAATCTAAAAAAAAAAAATGTCAAGGGGAAAAATGTCAAGGGGAATTAATGCTTTACTGGTTGTTAAGTCTACCTCTTTCTTCTATCAGTTTGGGTTTATATAATGCTTAGCAATCTTGTGGTAGTATTTCTGGGTATAATGCCTAATTGCCTAGTTCCCACATCAAGCAAGAGAGATACAGACACAATCCCAAGAAATTAGACACCTTCCCTATCTTTTAACAGGGCTGTTCCTGTAGAAATCACCTACTTGTTGTAGTGATAGGAAAGGAAGAAGTTGTAAATAGTTTGTTGTTTCTTTCTAACTTTTAACCGAATATAAACTGTTAAGTTGGTTGTTTCCTTCTATCTTTTGACTGAGTATAAATTATCTTTACTGACAAATTCCTCCTGTGGATGTGGAGTTAAGGCTGCTTTTTGCAAACTGAATTACATAATCAATGCATAATGAATCAGAACAGAGATATTAAAAATCAGCTTTAGAAAACATAATGGCTTTAAGGCCAAAGCTAGACTTGAGACTAAAGTAATTTGAAGGCAATAATCTATTTAAAGAGTGAATGTGTTTGTCATTCAGGAGAAGCATTGGCTAGCAGTGGAAGAATAGGCAAAGAAAGTTAGGGATGTAGACACATGCAGAGCTCATCCCAGAGGTGCCTAAAAAGAGAATGTTGTCATCTGCAGGAGTGATGTATCTTATTTGGGTGTCTGGTATAACCCTGTGTAGGGAAGGATACTTTAGGTTGTCTGATGCCATTAAACATATGCTTTTTATGGTCCGCTTCTCTTGGTCTGATTCTGTGCTCATCAAGTAATCTTAAATTGATACTTTGGTTTTTTAGAAGCACACTTAGGTTGACAGTATACTGACCACAGGATATTAGTTTCTGGTTCTATTAGTCATTAACATTCTAAAAGTAATTAAGTAAAATGTCACTTTAATTTTATAACTTAAACTCAAATTTATTTAGATCGAGTTTGCATCCATGAATCCAACAGCAGCTAGGGAGATGAATATCTGTTAGTCTACAAGGGAGAAATAGGGACAGGGTAAAAAGAAACTCTACTTTGTGAAGGATAAATTATGACATCATGTCGTATGTTGTGTAGTCAGCCAAGAAGGATTCCATCTGTGAAGGGACATTGAGAGCTGTAATATTTGGAATCCAGATTTAAATTATTCTTATCTGTGTTATAATTCACTTACACAATCTTCTGATGTTCAATATGGAGCTTTTCTGGATGTGCATTGGAAAGAAGGGAACATAATTTGTTCACCTTTGTAGCAAAATGGATTAAATTCAGCTGCAGAAGAGTAGTGGATTAGTTATGAGTATAAGAAGGGCCAAGAGAGAAGACTGGAGCAGCTATCTGGAATACCTTACTATCATTAGGTATAGATTTTCCAGGTAACACAGCAAAAGGACTAGTGCCCTTTCATCTTCAATAAGATAGTCCAATAAAAAGAGGTGTTGGATATATTGTTTCATTATTTCTATTTATGTAGCAGTTGTCTTTTAGGAACTAGGTTGAATAGGTAGTCACACAGAGTTGCTTAAAATAATCTCAGGTAGCATTTATATCCTTCTATAAAAATACAGTTACAAGTAAAAATGCTTATATGGTTAAAATAGAAGCACAGATGATTTTTTTTTTCCTCAGGAGTGTCATTTGATGTGTGGAAAAAAAATCAGAGTTGTCAACTGACATCGGTGATAGTCCTTTGTCACTACTCAGGTTCAAATAGATATATTTTGAACTTAGATTTTAAAACATACAGTTATGAAAAATGATATTTCAACAGGATAATCTTCAGTGATTTTTGATAATGATAAAGTCTGACAAAGTATTTCTATTTAAATACACTCTGTGAAGTAACATAGAGTCTCGCTAACATAGTATAGGGACCTGTTATTCTCTCACTAAGCAGAATTTAAGCTTCTAGTGAGTGCTTCCTTTTGATAGAGTAAAAAGTTACATATCTGTAGACGGATGAGGTAATTCTTCTCTACTCAGTTAAAAAAGAGGAAAGAATGTATATCTTATTCTATTTGCTCATTGCAGATGAAATCAGGCATTCTACTATCTCTTTAATAATGTATAGACTGTACAATGTCGTGGATTCTGAGGCAGTGTTTGGTAAATTAATGAAAGTGTAAGCTTTAGCTCTACTTCTGTAAAAAATTAAATGTGGAATTCAATAGAGTGTGTCTAGACTGAACAGAGCATTAAATTAAATTTGTACTTCATTTTGGCTTAAGAAAATAAAGAAATTATTGGTGGAGCATAGAATATGGATTATTCATAGAACTGGAGCAAATTATTAGTTTTCGATGGCAGGCTTATTCATACTTAAAAGAATGCTTGGATATTATGTAAGCCAGAAGTTTTTAGCTTAAGCATATAGCAAGAGCAAAAATATATTAAGGCCAAAAGATTGAAAATTGTATTTTGTATTTACTTTCTATTTGGATGGAGAAAATCTACACATAAAAGTAATTATAATATAGATTCTCCATGGAAAACATAGATCAATGAATGTGGAAAGGATTTAAGGAGAAATCTGCTGTGCCCCTTAGAAAACCTTCAAATACTAAGGCTTCTTCCACTGGAGGTTTTTAACTGTGTAAGTCAGGCCATCCTGGTGTAAACATCTATAAAACTGGAGAAAACTTATGAAACATCTGTTTGAAGTGTAGAAACAACAGTCAGCACAGGATTGTGACCCTAAAAGGAAGCAAACATGGTGGACTCTACTAATGCCCTGGCTTTCTGACAAGATGAAACATCTAGGCTTCAGTGCAGGGAGAAGTGGCCAAACAGATGAGGAGGTCTTGCTGAATTGAGGAGCTCAGGGAGGCCATGGCACATGGTATTTGTAGGGTGGAGTGTCAGAGAATTCAGATCTACATAGAGAAAGAGCTCCAAAAGTTAGCAAGTTGGACTGTCAAATCTTTGTGTAGAGGGAAATTAAAGACAAGCAAATAATAATTGCTAGACAGTCACAGCTTACACGAGTGGGAGACATCGGCATTCCTATCAGCCGGAGTCAAGAGACATTTCTGAATATCCCAGGCATTTGGTGAAAAACCTGTAAAGGTCTCACATAGTAGTAGCAGGGCTAAATTTGCTATGAAGTAAAGGTTACTGTAGACCCCACTGAGAAAACTTAAATGACAAGCCTTAAAAAGATTAAGCTGATTTGCATGTAACTGTAACGTAGTGTCAGGAGCTCTGAAGGGTCTGAGTAAAGTTTTACCCTGCTTGGATGTTAACAAGTTAGCTTCATGGAAGCTGGCAGGAGACACAAGACTTTTGGAGATAAAGGATAGTTTTTCACTTGCAGCAATAAGTAGTACCCAGGGTATCGTTATTTTTTTGTGTTCCTTCCCCGAGTCCCAATTCCCACAGGCAATGCAGAGAAGACTGGATGATACCTCCCCACATAGTAGTTTCTTTACAGGAAAGAAACCCAGACCTAAAGGAATTTAAATCTTTTATAATGAGAAATATTTTGATTATTACCTTTATTATACTGGGCAATGAAAATACCTTACCTTTACTCCAGAGGGAGGCAGTACTTCTAGTTTTCCAAGGTAGGTTACTATTAAAATATCCTTATAGTACACAAACAGAGGAAATCAGTGACTTGCTCACAATATATGTAGGAACGTGAGAGACTCAGGGAGAATAGTCTTCGAGCAATATCTACCATTTTGTCTTCTGGTAAATTTTCCTATGAGTAAAACCCTGTTGGCCACTCTGATTAATGTAGCTGATGCAGTCTAGGACCAAATACAGTCTATCTCATGGAGCATTTAATTAAATTAATTAAATTTAATTAAAGCAATAAATGGTACTTTCCACAGCAGGATGATGCTAACCTGCAGTTTTGACCTCAATATTGCCCCTAAACAGCTCAATAAATCACCATAAACCATTAGAGTCTACGTTAGAGAGCAAGATGACCTTCTTTTGAGGATCTGTGTCAATCTTTCCTCTTTACCTGAGAAATTAATCCACATAGATTTATTAATAATTGCACATCTACTGGTTGGCCTGCAAGGAGGAAGTCTAGGGCAATTCTATCCACAACTAACTTGTGTAAGTTGTTAGTAAATCAAGGCTAACATGAATGCCTCCCTAAGCCCAAGGTGGTGTTATTGATCACTTACATCGAGACCATGGAAGGATTTAACTGTGTAGGACTGGCTATCATGGTGTCAGAGGATCAGAGGGAAAAAGGGTTTTTTTTTTTTTTTTTTTTTTTTTTAAACTGGAATTCGTATGTCTCTCATACAGTGGGTCACTGTAGAGGAAGAATTTGTAGCATATTGTACTCAGTCAAGTGGACATTATCCTTAGGTTCTATTACTATCCAATAAGAAAATCCAGGTAGCTGAACTAGAGTTAAGTTTAAATCTTATAAGCTCCCTTTTGGCTGGGCTGCCACTAGGAGGATATTCCAATGAGGTCAACTGGGGTAGCTGTTAGAAGAAACAAAGATGCGTTATGATTTTTGAATTGGGTCTATTTTATATTTCATTCCGATTATTAGCCAGAATATGACAAAAAATGTATGAAGGCTGATCTAAGGCCATAGAAATGAAGATAGGGAAAACATCTGGAGGTGTTAGCAGGTAATTTGTGTAGGAGATTGCAGGATGTTTGGCCATCCCTTGCTGTTTCCTATAAACTTCTTGGTAAGGTTAGAGGGAATAGCATTAAATTTGGTAGAGCCATCTGGTGGGGGATAGCAGAACCAACTTAAATTTAATATGTTTGCAACCATTTGGGAATACTGTACCAGAACATTTTCCATGCAGAATGTTTTTTTTTCTGTCAACATTTAACTGCCTGAAAAAATGAACTTTAACACCTTCAAAAGAGACAAAAATATCCTGTCTGACTATTCATAATGTACAGCTTCCAATAAAAATTTACAGATATGAGTAATTGCTATAAAATGTGATTCATAATTAAGAAAAAATCTATTACAGTAAACAGATCTAGTAATAACAGAGTTGATGGAATTATCAATCTATAACTTTAAAACAAACTTAAAATGCAATAGTTAAAAATTTTTAAGAAGTCAGTGTTTGAAAATAACAGCTGATTAGAAACTGCAGAAGAAAGGATTAATGAACTTGAAAACACAGCAATAGGAACTATCTAAACTCAAGCAAAGAGGGGGAATAATTGAAAAAATAAACAGAAGCCAAGTAGTCTGTGTGACAATATCAACTAGTCTTACATGCATGTAATTAGATCGCCTGAGAGGGGAGAGAGAAGAGACAGAAAAACATATTTAAAGAAACAGTGGCCAACATTTTCTTAAATTTGTGAGAATTTTAAACCCCTAAATCTGCGCTTCCCAAAGAATCTCAAGCAGCACAAACACTAAGAAAATTATACTAAGGTTCATCCTACTCAAAGTGCTAGAAATCAGTAAGCAGAAGGAAAATTTTTTAAAGTAGTTAGAAGTAAAAAAACCATTATGGAACCAAGATTTAAAAAAAAATGCAGACTGCACTTCAGAAAAACTGCAAGTTAAAAAACAATGTAATCATATCTTTATAGAAAGAAAAAAATACTATTCTAGAATTCTATATCTCATGGAAAGAGTATTCAAATAAGAAGTCAAAAGCTTTTGTACACAAAATCTGAGAAAATTCATTTTTAACAGAAGTATACTTGAAACAACATTAAAAGGACCTCAGGTTGAAGACAAATGATACCAGTTGGACACTTAGAGTTACGCAAAATAATAAAAAGCACTGGAAATGGTTAATTAAAATCCTTTAAAAGATAATTGAATAGTTAAAGTAAAAACAACAGTGTAACATTTATAAAAGTAAAGATTGTGGTAACAGTATCACAAAGGAGAAAAGAAGCAAAATTGAAGTATTCTGTCTTACAGTATATGAGAAATAGTATATTCTTTCAAGGTAGAATGTGATCAGTTACATATGGCGACTCTTAGAACAACTGAAAATAATTAAAAGGTGAATAAGCTTTTGGCTGAGGTAAAATTGAATGCTGAAGGACACTTAATTCAGAAGGTGGCAGGAAAATGGGAGAGGGGAAGGAAAAACCACATATGACAAAGAGAAACAGAAGATGGTAGATTTCAACTATTTAATAATTACATGAAATAAATGGCCTATATATAACATATATATAAATTATTTATTTTCCCATGGTCTGTACTATTTATATAGTATATATACTATATCTATTTATATAGATATATATATATATAAATAGATTTATATAGTATATATATACTATATATATACTATATCTATTTATATAGTATATATACTATATAAATAGATTTATATAGTATATAAATTTATATAGTATAGTAATTTATATAGTATAGTAATAAATTTATATAGTATATATACTATATAAATAGATATAGTATATATTTTATATATACTATATATTAAATATATACTATATCTATTTATATAGTATATTTTTATATATACTATATATTAAATATATACTATATATTTATATAATACTATATATTAAATATATACTATATATTTATATAGTATATATTTTATATATACTATATGTAATATACTATATATTTATATAGTATATATTTTATATATACTATATATTAAAAATATACTATATATTTATATAGTATATTTTATATATACTATATATATATACTATATATAGTATATATTTTATATTACTATATATAATATATATATATATATATTTTATATTACTATATATATATATATATTTATATATATATTTTATATTATATATTATATACTATATATTTATATAGTATATATTTTATATGTACTATATGTAATATACTATATATTTATATAGTATATATTTTATATGTACTATATGTAATATACTATATATTTATATAGTATATATTTTATATGTACTATATGTAATATACTATATATTTATATAGTATATTTTTATATATACTATATAAAATATACTATATTTATATAATACTATATATTAAATATATACTATATATAATACTATATATTAAATATATACTATATATATTTATATAGTATATACTTTATATATACTATATATATAAAATATATACTATATATTTAGTATATATTTTATATATACTATATATATTAAATATATACTATATATTTAGTATATATTTTATATATACTATATATTAAATATATATACTATATATATATAGTATATATATATATATATATTAAATATATATATTATATATAGTATATATTTTATATATATATACTATATATATTAAATATATACTATATATTTAGTATATATTTTATATATACTATATATTTAGTATATATTTTATATATATACTATATATTAAATATATACAATATATAGTATATATTTTATATATATACTATATATTAAATATATACTATATATTTAGTATATATTTTATATATAATATATTAAATATATACTATATATTTATATATATAGTATATATAAAATATATAGTATATATTTTATATATAGTATATATATTTAATATATATATATAAAATTTATATATATAAAATATATACTACATATTTAGTATATATATATTTAGTACTATATATGTAGTATATATTTTATATATATTATATATATAAAATATATATATAAAATTATATATATAAAATATATACTACATATACAGTACTAAATATATATATACTAAATATGTATAGTATTATAGTATACTATACATACTATACATATTTAGTATATATATATTTAGTACTGTATATGTAGTATATATTTTATATATATTATATATAAAATATATACTACATATTTAGTATATATATATTTAGTACTATATATTTAGTATGTATTATATATGTTATATATATAAAATATATACTACATATTTAGTATATATTTTATATATACTATATATTAAATATATACTATATGTTTATATAGTATATACTTTATATATATTAAAATTTATGTATTTATATAATATATATATTATATAAAAATTCTCGATCCCAATTTTGTTCGCAACATTCAAAGCATTGTAAGGAACCAGTTGAACAGAAGCCTTCTCTCCCTCAGGCTGATTAGCGTGTTGACTTTGGCTACATTAATGTCATAGAACTTCTTCACAGCTTGTTTGATCTGGTGCCTGTTGGCTTTATCATTCATAATGAACACAAGTGTGTTGTCTTTCTTCTTCATGGCTAATTCAATGATCAGGGGGACTTGGTAATGGCATAGTGGTCAAGCTTGTTTTTCCTGGGGGCACTTCTCCAAGGATATTTAGGGTTCCTCCCAAGCCATAGTGTCTTGGGCCACTGGAAGGTAGGTGATGTGCAGATCTTTTTTTGTGCGGCTGTGAATATTTTTTGAGTACTGCCTTTTTGGCTTTCAAAGGCTTTGCTTCAGCCTGAGCTTTGGGAGGGGCAGGAACTTCCTTCTTCACCTTTGGCACCATCTTGTGAAAAACTGCCCTAGATATTTCAGTTCAAAGTCAGAGACTTTCAGAATAAAGACAAGATCTAACTACTTACTACTGAAAAATATGCAATTTAAATATAAAAACATATAAGTGGAAATTTTAAAAGATGGAAAAATATGTATCATGTTGATATGACAGTGATCTCACCAGGAGTAAAAAGAGGTTTCATAATGATGAAAGAGTCACTTTATCAAGAAGACATAAAGTCTTAAGTGTGTATTTTCCTGATAACAGAGCTACAAAACTATATAGAAACAGTAGTAATTCTAAATAAAACCCAATAGAACTGAAAGAAGAAACAAGACAAATTTACAATGATAATTGAAAATTTCAACACTCATCTTTTTCTGTTATTGATAGAGCTAGTATTGTAAAGTAAGAATACGGAAGATTTGAATAACACTATCCACCACCGTGATTAAAGTCATATATCAATATAAAGTATATATTATATATATATATATATGAAGAGAGCACAATAAAACCAATAATAGAGAAATAATTATTTTCAAATGCACATTAAATATGACAACTGATGACATATTGGGTTATAAGACATGTATCAATTTATTTAGAATTACTGAGATCACACACTGAATGGTGTCTGCCCAAATGGAATTTATCAGAAATAAATAACTGAAAGATATCTGGAAAATCACCAAATACTTGAAAATTATGGAATACAATTTCAAGCAACCTAAAGCTCAGATAAGGAACCAAAAGGTATATTAGATAATAGAATTGAATGCTAATGAAAATACAACATATAGAAGGCCAAGAAAAAGTTAAAGTCATTCTTGAACACAAATTTATAGTTCTAAATACTTATGTTAAAAGATGAGTAAGGTCTAAAATTGTTGACTTAACCATCTAGCTTAAAAAGTTGAAAAAAGGACAAATTAAACCCAAAATATGTAGAAAAACAAAAGAAATTAATGAAATAGAAAATAAAGGAGAAAAAGCAACAAAACTAAAATCTGGTTATTGGAAAGAAATTTAAAATAGATAAGAGCTAAACTGGTAAGGAAAACAGATGACACAAATTATTCATATCAGGAATAAAGGAATACTTGACCACAGATCATAGAAACATTAAATGGAAAATGAGACTAGCATGAGCAATTAACTGTATGCCAATAGACTACATAATTCAGACTCAATGGACAAACTCTGCAAAGGGACACATAATTGACCTGATGCAGGAAGAAATAGGATATTGGAAAAAGCCTATTATTAGTTTACCAGGGGTGCCATAACAAAGTACCACAGATTGGGTGGCTTAAACTGAAATTTATTTCACAAATCTGTAGGCTAGAAGTACGAGATGAAGATGTCAATAGAATTGGTTTCTTCTAAGGCCTTTCTTTTTGGCTTATTTCTTTTGGCTTTTTTCCCTCTATGTTCACATGGTCTTTCCTCTGTGGACATCTGTATCCTAAACTCCTCTTTTTGTAAGGACACCAGTCGTATTGAATTAAGGTCTACACATATGAGCTCATTTACATTAATTGCGTCCTTAAAGGCCCTGTTTCCAAGTACTTCACATTCTGAAGTACTAGGGGTTGGTGCTTCAATGTATGAATTTTGAGGAATACATTTCAGCCCATAACACTCTATATCTTTTAAATAAATCAGGTTTGTGAACAAAAACTTTCCCACAAAAAAGTCCAGTCCAGATGACTTCATTCATAAATTCTATTAAGAATTAAAGAAATCAATAATAACCACTCTATACAAACATTTGAAAAAAAAAATAGAAGGAGAGAGCTACATCCTATCTTGTTTCATGAGGCCACTATAACCCTGGTGCAAAACTCAGACAAAAACATTACAGAAAAAATAGATATAATAACCTTTTAGCAATAGATAAATTGAACTCAGCAATATGTAAAGAAGGTAATACATTATGACCAAATGGGGTTTATCCTAGTAATGCTAAGTTGGTTGTATATTTGAAAATCAATATAATTTATCTTATTAAGAGAATAAAGAGAAAACCCACATAATCATTTCAATCTTTTCAGAAAAAAACGAAAAATTAGGAGCCATTTCCAGATTGTAAAAAGTCTCCACAAATTCAGAATACAAGTAATCTTCTTTATACTGGTAATCTACAAGAATCCTAAACTAACAGCATAATTCATGGTGAAAATTTGAACACTTTTTCAAGATTAGAAACAAAGCAAGTAGGTGAACAGTCACTACCTGTATCCTAAATTACATAAGGTGTCCTGGCCAATTATAAGGCAATGAATAGATATTAAGGCACACAGATTTTAAATGAAAAGATAAGTGTTTTACTTGAAGACATGATCATGTACATAGAAAACAACCAAAGGATCCATAAAATAGCTATTATAACAAATAGGTGAATTTAACAAAGTTGCAGAATATAAGACTAATATAAAAAAGCAATTGTATTTCTATGTACTAGCAACAAGTAACCCAAAACTGAAATTTAAAATACCATTTCTGAGAGAATAAAAACACATGAAAGAATACTACATTTTAACAAAATATATGCATGACATTTACACTGAAAACTATAACATTGCTGGAAGAAATTAAATATCTAAATAACTGGAGAAACACAGTACTTGTGGATCTTAAGACTCGATATTATTGAAATATAAATGTTACCAAAATTGACTTATTGAATCAGTGCAGACTCTATAGGCTTTAATTTTGTTGGCATGTACAAGTGAATTCTAAAGTTTATGTGGAAATTAAAAGGACCTTAAGTAGTTGCTAATTTAGAAAAACATTAGATTTACACTACATAGTTTTAAGACTTACTATAAAGCTACAGTAATAAAGACTTTTGCCACAAAGAGATATATATAACATACACACACACACACATATATATAAGATATAATCTATCTCAATAGAACTTAGATATGTATATGGATGTGTGTGTGTATATATATATATATATATATATATGTATATATATATATATATATATATATATATATATATATATATGGTCAATTGAGATATTACAAATTTCTTAAGGTAATTTAATAAAGATGGGATTAGGCTGGGTGTGGTAGCTCAGGCCTTTAATCCTAGCACTTTGGGAAACCAAGGCAGGTGAATTGCTTGAGC
The DNA here is from genome assembly GCF_006542625.1 of Nomascus leucogenys. Taxonomy (NCBI): domain Eukaryota; kingdom Metazoa; phylum Chordata; class Mammalia; order Primates; family Hylobatidae; genus Nomascus; species Nomascus leucogenys. Next base: position 21,863,326 of record NC_044389.1, on the reverse strand, counting down.
TGAGGAGTTCAAGACCAGCTTGGGCAACATGGTGAAACACTGTCTCTACAAAAAATATCAAAAAATTAGTACAGGTGGCTGTACCTGTGGTCCCAGCTACTTCGAGGGCTGAGGCAGAAGGATCGCTTGAATCCAGGAGGTCAAGGCTTGAGTGAGCTGACATTGCACCACTGAACTCCAGCCTGGGTGACAACGTGAGACTCCATCTCAAAAAAAAAAATTATATATGTATATAAAATAAAGATAGGATTGTCTTAACTACAAATGGTGCATGAACATCTGGAAATCTTAAACCTCAAATACCACACATAATACACAATGATTGAACCATAGGCCTTAGCATAAAAACTAAATATATAATTCTTGAAAACATAGGCATTTTCCACAACCTTGGGACAGGCAAACATTTTTTAGGCAAGACAGTAAAATCAAAACCAAAGAGGAAATAATGGACAAATTGAACTTTATGAAAGTAAACAAACTCTGCTCTTTGAAAAGCATCTTCAAGAAAGTGAAAAGGTGAGCCACAGGCTGGGAGAAGATAATTGTAAATGATTTATGTATGAATTAGGATTTTTATCTAAAATATGTTAAGTACTTCTGAAACTCATTAATAAGACAAACAACTTAAAAACAAGCAAAATATTTAAACAATTTCCCAAAGACAACATACAAATGGCAAAGCTGTATATGCAAAGCTGCCAGACATCACAATTTTCAGGAAGATGCAAATTAAAATTATAATGCAATGCTGCTACATAGTTACAAGAACATTGTAAGAATGGGAGGCAACTGCAACTCTCATCCATTGCAGATGGGAATGTATGATGGTACAATCGCTTTGAAATACATTATGGCATTGTTTTATAAGGTTATCTAAACACACGTTGTAAGACTCAGCAATTTCTCATTCTCAAAAGGAATTGAGAAATGTCTTTACAAATACATGTACGTAAAAGTTCATAGCAATTTTTTTCTTAATTTCAAAACCTGGACACAGCCCAAATATCTACCAACAAGTGAATGGCTTAACACATTTTGGTATATTCATATGATGAGATACTAAAAAACAAAAAGACCGCTGATACATATAATAACATGGATGGGTCTCGAAACCATTATGCTCAGTAAAGGAAGCTAGACACAAAAGACTAAATTCTGTATGATTTTATTTATATAAAATTCTAAAACGGTAAAACTATGGTATCAGAATGCAGATCAGTGTTTCCTTGGAGCTGGAGATGGGATATGGGATTAATAGCAAAAGGGCCATAGGTGACTTTCTGGGGTGACTGAAATGTTCTTATTGCCATTGCATTGTAAAAATATAGATATAGTTTTAAAAACATTAAATTGTATACAAAATCAGTACACTCTAGTTGTATATAAATTACATCTTAAGTTGATTTAAAACAAAAAGATTTAAGATACTTGGGGTTAAGACAACAATTGCCTTGTCTCGATCTGTTCAAAGTTTTTATAGATAAGATTGTACTTTTTCACTTATTTGAATTTAGAGTTGGCCAAGATTATTGTTGGCTAAGGAAATGTGAGCATAGATCATGGTATTACTTCTGATTGGAAGATTTTAAACCCATTAAGGAAAGGTTTAAAGGGATACCAGGAAATTATGGGGGTGAAAATTAATCTATATCTTGATTGTGGTGGTGGCTATGGAACTGTTTCTTTTATCAGAACTATTAGTGGATTGTACTGTATATAAATTATATTTCAAGCAACTTTTCAAAAACAATTACAACCCAGAAGTATTTCTAAGTAGCCAAAATATTGTTTAAACATACCCATTTGTAATGTTATGAAAGTTTTTTATTGTGAAAGCTCACGTACATTTAACACTAAAAATTTAATTAGCTTATACAAATAAGATTTTACATATGCTGACCATCGGGATGTGACTATAAAGATGCATTTGGTTGACTTGGCGGCTCTCTCTCATTACATCTCCTTGTCGACTATAATGAATCTAAGAATTATGGGGAATAGTCAGGGAACAGAAAGAAGCCAACAGACATATCTAAGAATAGAAATCATGACGAAAATCGTATAAATAGATTGCACTCTCTAAAGGAAGTCATGTACTCATATATACAGTAATGCTATTAGGCTAGTAGTGTTCTATTGTATGAATATACCACTGTTTAATGCATTCAACAATTGATGGACAGAATATTTATAATTACATGTGTATGATTTTAAGGAACATTTGTTTTATAAAAAATAATTTATAAATTTGTTTTTTGGCATAATGTCAGATCCAGAGCAAGAAAAATACAGTGGATTTAAGATAGATGGGTACGTGATGTAAGGAAATTTGTAGTATTTAGAACAGAAAAGTGTGTCAAGTTCTAGTCTGTTCTTCCACAGACCAAGAATCATTGACCTATTAGTTGTTAAATGGTGGTAAAGCACAGTGGTCAAAAGCATAGACCCCCAAGTCAGACCCCCTGAGTTCCAATCCATTTCTACTACTTATTTACTTATTATCACTTACTTATTTACATTAATCAACCTCTCTTTCTCATGCCTAAAATAGACAAATGGTCCCTACATCATAGCCGTGTTATGAGGATTGAATTAACACTTGTGAAGAATTTAGAACAGTGTCTACTAGCCACCAGTTATCTGTTATTATTTCTTTTCTCACATTCCTGCAAATATACATTTCAAATCAGCACTACTCTTCTCAAGCCTGCCTCTTTGCACAGTTCGCCACTTTGCACAGTGGCCTGGGGTCATTCTAGCCAACTGGCCAAGGAATCAGTAAAGCATGGCCTTGCTCATTGCAAATTTGTTTATCTTTAGGACTCTGTTAATGAGGTTCTAGCTCGATGAACTTGGAGTCAGATTATACCCTGTCAAAGGCCATTTTTTGGTGCATTCTAAATTAGCAACTGACTAATTTATTGGGTATTCCATATTCACAAAAATAGCAATTTCAAACCTGATGAAATGTAAATGTTTTATGGTCTATTTTATATTAAAAGTTGGCAAGTTTGGGGTAAGGTTGGGTCCTAGAAAACAATGATATTTTCTATATGACTCATAGGGGCAAACTGCCAGGAAAAATAGATTTTAACTTTTATTAACTTTTGCTCAGCCTTTGATTCTAGGGACAGAAAGTGTTATGGGCTAAGTTTAATTGGCTCAACATAAACTTTTGACAATCGATGTTCATATGGAGCCTGAATTGTAACAGCTACCTGAGAGTCGCACTGGCTGTGCCTGTGATATTTTCATCAGTTAGTGATTTTCAGTGACATAAAAGGGGGACATTTTCCCTTAAAATATTTCCCTTAGTAAGTCAATACTATTTTATAAATGAATTAAACATTCATAGTGAATAAAAAGAGACAGATCCTCGTATTTCTGACAACATTGAGGAAGAAAATTAGAATTATAACTGAGACTTGAAATAAGAAAGACAAAAATCAGGGAAAACATTAACCTTTATAAACTATGCTAGATGTCTTCCTGCAGACTAGGGGAAAAGAATTCCTCATTCCTAGCTCAGAGGACTTCCCTAAAAGACAATTTAAGCACTCGTTAATGAACAAAGTTCTTGTGAAAGTTCATCTCTAAAACATCTGATGACTCTGACAAGATTTGATTTCTTTTTATAGTCAAAGGCTATAATATGAGATAGAGATATGTTCATATCATTACAGGCATCCAGACCTTCTTTAAGATTACAGTGACATATAATGAAACCTATAATTACCTTTATAAAAATTTTGTCCTGTTGGCTCAGTTCAGAGATTGCTCTGTCATTAAAAGAGGACACAGTTCTTTTTAGTGATATAGAAATGAAGCCTTTCTTTACCCCCTAATTCTCAGCATGAACTGGTCATTTCTTCTTTTAAAACCATCAACTGTATGGGAATTTTGGTGAATGCCAGATCCAACTTCCTCTGTCTTCTAAGAGGAATAGAAAGCCTTTCTCAAAAATTCTGTGTTTCAGACCTGAGTGATAGGTTGCCCTTCATTTGTGGACCAGCACATGACCCACTCCAAGGTGTAACTTGGGTTATCAGATTTTGTTTGTCTTTCTTGTTGGAATAGAGTCAGGCAACTTGAACCCAGGAAAGCCCTCACAACTGATTTGGAATAACTTAATTAGTGGTGAGAAGTCAGACTTCTCTTAATCCTATTGAAGTCAGAATAGACTTACATTAAGAAAAATAGACAATGTCAGGAAGCTCACTTACAGCCCTTAAAATATGGCTATCAGGGCCAGGCGTGGTGGCTCACGCCTGTAACCCCAGCACTTTGGGAGGCCAAGGTGGGTGGATCATGAGGTCTAGAGATCGAGACCATCCTGGCCAACATGGTGAAACCCCGTCTCTACTAAAAATACAAAAATTAGCTGGGTGTGGTGGCATGCGCCTGTAGTCCCAGCTACTCAGGAGGCTGAGGCAGGAGAATCGCTTGAACCCAGGAGGCGGAGGTTGCAGTGAGCCGAGATTGAGCCACTGCACTCCAACCTGGCGACAGAGTGAGACTCCAACTTGGGGGGCGTGGGGGGAAGGGCTATCAGAAATGTAAGTTAGTAAAAAAAGTTAAATAAGAATTCTCCACTTTCTACCCTTGGAATAATTGAGCATTCTTGCTCTCCCTGACTGTCTTGGCATGTAATTGTTAATCTTGTGAGGTTTAATTACCCAGGTCCAGCAACTAATATATACTAAACCTTCTTAGATTGCAAACTTACAAGTAAATCCTTCTAGAACTGCTCTCATATTGCAACATTATTAATACTTCTCTTTTCTACCTTATTATTTTCATATATAAATCCCCTACAACTTTTTTTTTTTAAACTATTCCCACAGCTGAGTCTGTGGCATTTTTCTCTCTCTTGACTAATTTGTCTGTTTCTGGGCTGTTCTGAGGCTCCTGTGTCTTCTTTAAGGCTACTCCTTAGAGAAGGAACCTTCTAACTGGGTTAGGTCCTTGGAAATTAAAGCGGAACAAAGAGTGTACCCAGGTTCACAACACACTCAATTGTTTGTGGCCTTTTGGTCATAGCCACTTGATTACTCCACAAACTTTACTCTCCATACTACTCAAGTCAAAGAAGCAACATGAAACATGATCAATAAAACCTTTAAAATGTTTATGAAAATATAAAAAACTCCATTAAACTATATTGGTTTACTTCAAATTTAGTGTCATTAATCCATTTCAAATAATTTTACATTATTACATAGTTAACACCTAGTGTGTATGCCTACTTTCCTGATGTCAGCTTTGTAAAGAGCATTAGCGAGTTCTGGATCCCCACTGGTGCCCTCCTCAAAGTCTTTTACTAAATTTAACTCAGTGTCCTAAGATTTCATTTAGAATACAAATACAGACTTACACCAGGCACAGTGGCTCACGCCTGTAATCCCAGCACTTTGGGAGGCCGAGGCGGGTGGATCACAAGGTCAAGAGATCGAGACCATCCTGGCCAACACAGTGAAACCCCATCTTTCCTTAAAAAAAAGTACAGACTTTCTAGAGACATGAAAGTCCTTCATTCAGAAGAGGCAAATTTTATTTTAATCACTATAAACATTCTCAATAAGTGCTCCTGTCTTATAATATTGTAATAATAACACTAATGCTGCCAACTAATGAGAGTTTACTTAGCACCTCTATCCAAAATCACTCACCATAAGCCAAGACTACCCAAGACCTGCACTGTATGCGTGGAAACCCCTTTTCTTTTTAAAAAAGCAGAGACTGAAGTTTTTTCATGAATATGAGCCACTTGTAAATGGTTATACACTAGTGTATAGAATAAATGTGTCTCCAATGACTGAGACTATGTGTAAAAATGCGAGTGTATTAGTTTCCTACAGCTGCCTTAAAAATTATTACCTTGCTAGCTTATTACTTTGTTGGCTTAATTATTATCTTGTTGGCTTAAAACAACAGAAATTTATTCTCTCTCAGTTTAGGGAGCTAGAAGTCTGAAATCAAGGTATTGGCAGGATTGGTGCCTTCTGGAGGCTGCAAGGGAGAAACTGCCTCGTACCTTTCTCCTAGCTTCTGGCTATTCCTGGCAGTCTGTGACATTCCTTGGCTTGTAGCTGCAGGACTGTAAACTCTGCCTCTGTTGTCACAGGGCCTGCTTCCCTGAGTGTCCTTTGTGTCTCTGTGTCCAAATCTCCAACTCTTTTCTCTTATAAAGATACTAGGCATTGGTTTTGAGACTCACCTTAACCCAGTGTGACCTTAATTTAACTTGATTACATCTGCAAAGACCATATTTTCAAATAAAGTTACGTTCACAGGGATGGGGGTAAGGGCTTGTACATAATTTTGGGGGCACACAATTCAACCCACTACAGAGAGGATAGACAAAAAATATGTCAAATAATTCAATGGAGCTGCAAATCAAAGTAACTTCTTGTTATGAGATGGACTTGAACATTTTGGTTAATTACCTAATAAATTAAAAATCTAAACATCATTTCATAGATAATTTGCAGTCATATTATCAGTAGTGTTTTTGTTGGTATCCATTCCTAGACACAGGTGGCTCAATCTGGAAGAAATGATAATAAAAGCCAAATTATCATTTTTAATGAGACTCAAGCTTTAAATACAAAACATTTGGGCTCAAGGGATTATTATGTTTATAATTACAGTTAAAAGCTTGTTGGCTTTTTTTTTTTAACCAGTACAATATTTTTCAAGGATGTCTTCAGAAAAATGATACTACTCTGAGAGTAAATAGCCAACATTTCCAATTTGCTCTAGAACATCAGTTCCAACAGAATAATTTTTGAGAATAGTTACTGCCAGTCTGATCTAGATCAGATTGTTTAGGGCTGATTTTTGTCCTAAAGGTTAGCAGATTATTAGAGAACTTACTTAACCACCTTTTCCTGTTGATGGGCTCTTTCAGTCTTCCTGTATATTTCCATAAAAAGACATTCCATCCATTATGGGTTGAATTGTGCCCTCCCAAAAGGTGTTAGAGGTCACCTGTGACTGTAACCTTATTTAGAAATAGTCTTTGCAGATGGTTGGGTTTAGATGAGGTTATGTAGGTGAGGCCTAATCCAATATGACTAGTGTCCTTACAGACAGGAGAAATTTGTGTGCAGAGACAGACAAATATAGAGAAAAAGATGACAAGACACAGGGAAAATGCCATGTAATTTACAAGCCAAGGAATTCCTGAGGTTACCAGAAGCTAGAAGAGGGGCGTGGAGATTCTCCCTCACAGTCCTCAGAAGGAGCAGAAGGAACCAACCCTGCTGACACAATAATTTCAGACTTCTTGCCTCCAAAATGTGAGAGAGTAAATGTTTGTTGTTTAAGCTACCCAGTTTGTGGTACTTTGTTACCACAGCCCTAGGAAACTAATATACTACCTCTCTTATTATCACTTCTAGTTAGGTGAGTCTGACCAGGTCAAATATATATATATTTTTGAGACATAGTCTCACTCTGTCACCCAGGCTGGAGTGCAGTGGCAGGATCTTGGCTTACTGTGAACTCTGCCTCCCAGGTCAAGTGATTCTCGTGCCTCAGCCAGCAGAGTAGCTAGGATTACTGGCATGCACCACCATGCCCAACTAATTTTTGTAGTTTTACTAGAGACAGTGTTTCAGCATGTTGGCCAGGCTGGTTTTAAACTCCTGACCTCAAGTGATCCGCCCACCTCGGCCTACCAAAGTGCTGGAATTACAGGCATGAGACACCGCACCTGGCCAGGTCAAATACATTTATATGTGTATGTGTTTGTCTATGTGCATATTTATATTTCAGTTGTAACATTCGAATATCATTTGTATGTTTCTTGCCTTGTTCTTACTTACCTAGGAACTCTTTTGATGCAATAGTAAACATAAAAAGACCATATTACTTACAGGCCTAATTCTAGACAAAGGCTCACAAATGCTGTCAGTCATAGCTTCCTGCTCCATGACTGCTGAAAAATTTTCTGAGACTTTTTGAGATATTGCATGCAAACCAATGAAAGTTAACTAAGCCAAGTATATTCAAGGGGAATTTAAATTAGTCACAATACAGTAGATATATTTTAAGAATATAAGAGTGAATTTGTTGAGGACAATATTTGATTCTATAATGACCCTCCTCCAGGGAATAATGTGTAGACTGCTTTCCTGAAAAATTTTTCTTGTTCATTTCTAACAAAGATGATATTCCTAAAAATTCAGCTTACTGCTGTCTATATTTTATCTTCTTGCTCACACAAAAAGCTACTGGTAAAATTTAGTCACTAATTAACATTACTTTCTTTCTTTTTTTTTTTTTTGCCAGAGACTATAGTATAAAATAGTCATACGTGTACTGTTTCTATAAATGTGTAATATGTATATTCTATATGATTCTAAAGAAAGACATGAATTGACTTGTACTGAATATAAAATATTGACCATATTCTATTTTAATAATGTAGCAAAGTCTCCTGTAGAACTACAGCTGCAAAGCTTTTGCTTATAAAACAATTCCTGATGTGTGGTTAGGTTATTTTCTATTTCATGATAAAATCTGGCTGTAGTATCACAATCTAGGAGTTTCTTTAACATGTAGCTGGACATAATATCTAATTATTACTTCCTATAAGGGTTAAAAATAACTACAAGAAAACATGGCTCAGTATCTTCTTGGGGAACATTATTACATCTCAGCCTAATTTGTGGCAAATAATGACCATTATAATAAGGTCACCTTACTAAGATATTTTTTTCCCAAATGAAGGCTTTCTTGGAGAATTTAGTAGGAAGTGGTCCTGTATAAATCTAGGCATTCTATCAATGTTTTAGGAAAATTATTCTTATGGGTGAGTTAGTCATTTTTTTGCCCCTTTCAAACTTTGTTAAGCTAAAATTAATCTCTAAATAGTGACCTCTATATTATTTTAAATTTGTGCAAATGATGCTTTTTTTTTCCTTTTTTTCCTAGGAAGTTTCTTATTCTTTGCAGGTATTTCTTCAGTTTAACTTTGAAGTTATAATATTCTAACTTCAAGTACTTTTTAGTTCTCTTGATTCTCACTAGCAACGGTATTCCTATCCTTGAATTTAAATGGCTACCAAGAAGCAAGTAAATAAGTTGGCTTCATAACAAGATGTGTTAGGATTCTCATGTTCTGATCCTAGTTCACTTGCTCTACTTCATTTCTTATCTCTCCCCCATAGGTAATTGATGTCTAGTTATTCTGAAATACTTGCCTATATTTGCAGGCCATTGGCTTTTAAGAATATTACTGTTTTTTTCTGAAACTTGCATCAGCTGCCCTCATCACTTGCTCCATATTCCCACAATAATTTTTCTGGCTAGCTTTTGCATATCATTTTATCTGAGTCAACACTTCATCTAGAAAATTATAATTACTCCTTCCCCCTGGTCTGGATTACGTGTGTGTTCTCCCATGATTATAGCAATCATATAAATTGTCATACCATCTGGGACACTTTTGAGAGTCAAAGTGGGTACAGACCAGATGGGGCACTGGGAAATAGGCATAAACAGATTTCCTTAGGTAAACTGGGAGGGGTGATCACCCTACAGTGTATTTATTCTGGGGTAGGATTATAATTATTTTTATGTTTTTCTCTGTACTGCTAGCTTCCTATGGATAGTAATCATGTGTTTTAATTCTGGGCCCCAATGTTTGGTCTTTCATAAGTGATTGTTGAAATGACACAGGAGTAAATGAAATTAGTTAATAAGTGAATATAAGAAAAAGGGGCTGGAAGAGAAAAAATTTAAAGTTCGTTTAAATAATAAAGAAACAAATCTTGCAGTGGCTATGAAAATGCATCATAGCCACTACAATGCAGGGAGCAAAATTTCCTGAGCTTCCCAGCTACTGCCCTTCTGGATCCACCCTGACCTCTGAACCTTGCTTCTCACGTTGCTCCTGGCCAGTGACAGCACAGCAGGGAGCTCACGCAGGCCTGCTGTAGCATGAACACTGTTCATATTTATTCATTCACCCACTTAATAGGCAACTTTGGTTTGAGCACTCCCTGTAGACCTGGCCAAAATTTTCTTAGCACAGCATTACACTCTGTGATTTTTTTTCTATCCAATTATTCTTCCCTCCCTTTTTTCTTCACAGGGGTCAGACCTGTGTCTTATGTGACAGTCTGATGGCCGTCCCCACTTGTTTTGTTGTGGCTGTGTTCTCCTCCCTTTTCCCGCCACAGGCATTTCCTCCAGTAAAGCCTATGTAGATTGTGATAGGCTGAATAGTAGCTCTCCAAAGATGTCTATGTCCTCATTCTCAAAACTTGTGAGTAAGTTATCTTACATGACAAAAGGGGCTTTGCAGATGTGGTTGCATATGGGGAGAAAGAGATCATTGTAGATTATCTGGGGAGACTCAGTGTATTCAAATGGGTCCTTAGGGAGGCAGAAGGGTCAGAGAGAGAGAAATGGCATATGGACAAGCAGAGGAAGAGAAGGAGATGTGACAATGGAAGAAGAAGTTGGAGTGATGCAGCCAGGGAACAAGGAATTCGGGCAGCCTCTAGAAGCTGGAAAAGGCAAGGAATGGATTCTTCCATAGAACCTCCCAAAGGAAGACAGCCTTTTTAATTTGAGGGAGTAAGATCTGCTTCAGATTTCTGACCTCTGGAACTGTAAAATGAGAAGTTTGTGTTGTTTTAAGCCACTAAATTTGTGGTAATCTCTTCCAGCAGCAATAAAAAAGTGACATAAATCCACACTAATTCTATTTTGAATCTACTTCTCAGCAGACCCAAACTAATGCAACTGTAAGTGTTTAATCTTTCAGTTTCAGATGAAAAAATACAAGTATTGATTTAAGGGATATTCATAAAATTATTTCATTGGTTTGTCACTTTTGAAAGTCTTTTAATTTTTAAATAAAGTTCATGAATGGAATAAAGTTCCAAAGAGAAGATAATCTCTAACTACAAATGACAGCCTAAATCATTTAGAAATATTACATACAGTATCTGTTGTTGAGGAAAGATGTTTCAGACACATATACATGGATAAAATATTAAGAAATCATCCTAAGTAATGGATGATGCCAGTTACAGGGAGAAAACAATAATCTAAATCTTTGTCATGAAATATAGTGTAGAGTTTTATCTATGTTTATTAGACTGAAAAGCGTTAAGTTCTAGGAAGGTTATATTTGTCCATAAATATAGAGAGACAGAATAGGAGATAGTGCCTGCTAACCGTTTAGCCTGTATGCCTGCAATGTGTACAGTACAGCATTGAGCCTATTCTACAATGCTATCATTGTTCAAATTCATGACTTTACTCCATTATGCAATATTTAAAATGTTATATTCTTCACAATACTCTTTGTCATTATTAGCCAAATCCAAGATTAATTGGTTTATTGGTTTTTCAGATTTCCTCAGAGGTTTAAGAATCAAACTTTCTGTTAATCCAAACAAGAGGCTATAAAATATGTTATCTTCATAGCTTTCATCAGTTTGAACTTGGTATATTTTAGCTTGTTGTCTGCTCAGGTTAGAATGCTGGTATTCCATTGCATTCTGTGGAGTGTACCTGTTACTCTGGTAGTCTGAATTGAATTAACTAATCATTAATGGCTCATATTGTCTGAGAAATTGCAATTTAAATTGATGGGGATTAATAAGATTAATCTTTTCTTTAAATGAAAGAAACAAACTCCAGGAAAACTAGAATTACAGTCAGAGTATTTGCAAAGCGTTTTAGCTCAATTTCTCATAAGACATAATGCTAATGAAGTAAAGTTCACTTTTCCAAATAGCATTTTGATATCCCTGTACTTTTCTACTACCTGACCACAATTTAAATCTGATGTGGTACCTGCATATTCCATCTCACAAAGGGAATTAGGAGAAAGGAACAATGGACAGATTGATTCAGCTCCACCCCACTATTAATTAACTCATTAATTATTTGTTTATTTGGTGTTCCCATTTCTAAACAACTTCTTTGAGCATTTATGTTTGAGAATATTTATGCCAGGCACAGACAAAAAAAGCTGTACTTCCTTCCCTCAACTGTTCCACAACTGAATGAGGGTTGCAGAGTTAAGTCAATACATTATGACAAAAGTATGGGGAGGTAGAAGCCTAGAGAAGAGTGTTAAAATCTGATCAACCATGTGCACTTGAAAAACCCTCTTGAACAAAGTTGTGCCTCGGCAGAGAGGTGGATGAATAATGAGAAAGTCAAGTGAAGGAAGCAGACAGAGAAGGGTCCATTTACACATAAGGAACAGAATATGCAAGGTGAGAAAAATCATGCTGCATTTTAGAAAGTACTTTGACATTGCTATTGCTATAAGTGATATAACAATGGCAAGAGGTGAAAAAAAGTGATAGACAGAAATTTAGTGTTCTCAGGACTGTTAGATGTTCCTTTTGTTCCCTTCTAGCACACACACACAAAATCTTTCATTATATGTTATTTATTAACTCTAAATTTCTTGATAATCTTCCAATTTTACTTGCTATTTCCTACCCTATTATTTTGTTTTGGAAGACAATTTAGTTCATATTCATTTCCTGCTTTGTGGATTCTCTCTTGGTACAGCTCTTGAAACTATTTTTTTTCTTTGCCTGAGTTTTGAGTTGTGACTTCTGATTTGTCTCACTCTCCAGTGTGCAATACTGGCACTGCCCACTTCTCTGTTCTCCCAGGTCTGAGAACCCAGCCTGGATGCTTGTGGTAAAATGAGGCTAGAAAACAGAGGGGAGTCTGAGAGGCTGGTGAACCATGCTTAATTTACTCAAGACCATGATATGAGATTCTAATTTTATTATGATTACCTTGGTAATACTACCTGGCACAGTCAGGAATGGTGGAGCTGGAATGAAGGCAAGCAGAGCAATGAAGAAGCCAAAGCAGAAATTAAGTGAAGAAATAATCATGGTAAGAGTGAGGAAAGTAAAGAGAGGATGGATTTAATAGTGGGACTAATAAGATTTCTCACAAATTTAGTTTGTATAATTTTCTAGCTTGGGAGTCTGAGTGGATATTGATATGATTACCTAAGCTAGAAAACATAAATAGAAAAAAAAGCAGATTTCAGAAGAAAGGTGGTGCCTTCCTTTTGTCAGTAATTTGAATTTGAATTGCTGGGGATATCTAGAATGGAATTGAATATATGGCTCTGGAACTCATGAAATCAGACTTAAAATATGGATTTGGGTATGATCAGTGAGGAGGTGGTGGTGAAGATGTTGTCATAAACAATACTGATAGAGTTAATAACTAACATATAACAATTACTGTATGCCAGGCACTGTTCTATTTTATACATGTTAACTAATGAAATTATCACAATTCAGTGAGGCAGGGCCTATTTTAACATCCCGATTTTATAGGTGGGGAAACTTAGACACAGAGATGTTAGTTAACTTGCACAAATTGTATTTAGATGTGGAGGAGCTGGCATTCAAACCCAGCCTGTCTAGATGTAGGCTCTGCTCCCTTGACCATTACACTACACTGTCAGTAGAAACAGAATATAAGCTAAGTCTTTGGATATCAGATATCTGAAGATCTGGAGAAACACCAATATTGTGAGTTGATGAGGAAAGAAGAAACCATAAAGGAAACTGAGAATGAACAGGAAGTAAGCAGAGGTAACCAGCAGAAATTTTTTATGGAAATGAATGAAAGAAAGTGCTGCAAGAAGGAAGTGATTAACAGTATGAAATATTGGAGGAAAACAAGTAAGTTGCAGCTGAAAAGCCTTGTCAAAGTTTGCATTTAATACTGTGGTCTTTGCCTTGGGAAGTGCACAATCTTTTTTTTTTTCCAATGATGAAAAAAAGGTAATGTAAACAAACAGAAAACAGTGACTCTTAAAAAAAAAATTACTTTTATTATTGTAGATGAGATGTTCATTAGAGCTGTTCCCAAATGCTTTTTTTTTTTTCCTCTTTCTGGACACTAGATAGAATGTCACTTCTCTGCTATCTTTGAGGTAGATGGAGCCATATGAGTTTCTATGGACATTGAATAATAAGTAGGAATGATTTCAGTCAGTTCTACATTTAACTGCCTGTGCAAATTTCAGTGTTCCCTTTCTCTCCCTTGGCAAGCCTGGAACCAGGAAAGAGCTTCCATTAGTCTGGGCATTAAGTTAGTGCCCCACCCCATTTCATCCTGTACTACACATGTAAGGTGAGGTGTTGTATATCAGGTCACTATAATCCAGATAATCATGACTCATCAGTGGATCAATGATGTCATCACTTCCATGGTTTTTTGGTTTATTTGAATTCCGATACTAATAATAAACCTGTGTTGGAGAATACATTACATCAGAGAATGAGTATATATGATTCATATGGTCTTGGATACTAATGTTAACTATAGATATATTTGACTAATAAAAATATTCAAGGAATTAATTTAAAACAATAATAGACATATTTCTGAGTTAAGTTTTTTTATTCTAAAGTTTATAAATTGAGGTATATAGAATATCAATGTATTAGTCTGTTTTCACATTGCTGATAAAGACATACCCAAGATTGGGAAGAAAAATAGGTTTAACGGACTTACAGTTCCACATGGCTGGGGAGGCCTCACAGTCATGGCGGAAGGCAAGGAGGAGCAAGTCACATCTTATGTGGATGGCAGCAGGCAAAGAGAGAGCTTGTGCAGGGAAACTTTCATATTTTAAAACCATCAGATCTCATGAGACTCATTCCTATCACAAGAACAATGCAGGAAAGCCCCACCCCAGATAATTCAATCACCTCCCACTAGGTTCCTCCCATGACACGTGGGAATTGTGGGAGTTAAAATTCAAGATGAGATTTGGGTGGGGACACAGCCAAACTATGTCATTCCACTCCTGGCCCCTCCCAAATCTCATGTCCTCACATTGTAAAACCAGTCATGCATTTCCAACAATTCCTTAAAGTCTTAACTCATTTTAGCATTAACTCAAAAGTCCATAGTCCAATGTGTCATCTGAGACAAGGCAAGTTTCTTCTGCCTATAAGCCTGTAAAATCAAAAGCAAGTTAGTTACTTCCTAGATACAATGGGGGTACAGGCACTGGGTAAATACGGTCTTTCCAAATGGGAGAAATTGGCCAGAACAAAGGGATTACAGGCCCCATGCAAGTCTGAAACCCAGCAGGGCAGTCAAATCTTAAAGCTTCAAAATGATCTCCTTTGACTCTATGTCTCACATTTAGGTGACGCTGATGCAAGAGGTGGGTTCTCATGGTCTTGGGTAGCTCCACCCCTGTGGCTTTTCAGGGTACAGCCTCCCTCCTGGCTGCTTCATGGGCTGGCATTGAGTGTTTGCAGCTTTTCCAGGTGCACAGTGCAAGCTGCTGGTGGATCTACCATTCTGGGGTTTGGAGGACAGTGGCCCTCTTCTCACAGCTCCATTAGGTGGCTCCCAGTGACTCCTTGTTTCCCTTCTGCACTGTCCTAGTAGAGGTGCTTTATGAGAGCCCCGCCCCTGCAGCAAACTTCTGCCTGGACGTCCAGGCATTTCCATACATCCTCTGAAATGTAGGTGGAGGTTTCCAAACCTCAATTGTTGACTTCTGTTCACCTGCAGGCTCAATACCATGTGGAAGTTTCCAAGGCTTGGGGCTTGCACCCTCTGAAGCCACGGCCCAAGCCGTACCTTGGCCCTTTTTAGTCATGGCTGGAGTGGCTGGGACACAGGGCACCAAGTCCCCAGATTGCACACAGCAGACGGACCCTAGGCCTGGCCCATGAAACAATTTTTTCCACTTAGGCCTCTGAGCCTCTGGAAGGGACTGCCATGAAGACCTCTGACATGCCCTGGAGACATTTTCCCCCTTGTCTTTGGGATTAACATTTGGCTTCTCATTACTTATGGAAATCTATGCAGCCAATTTGAATTTCTCCTCAGAAAATGAGATTTTATTTTCTATCACATTGTCAAGCTGCAAATTTTCCAAACTTTTATGCTCTTGTTTCCCTTTTAAAACTGAATGCCTTTAACAGCACCCAAGTTACCTTTTGATTGCTTTGCTGCTTAGAAATTTCTCCTGACAGATACCCTAAATCATCTTTCCCAAGTTCAAAGTTCCATAAATCTCTAGGGCAAGGGCAAAATACTGTGATCTCTTTGTTAAAACATAACAAGAGTCACCTTTGATCCAGTTCCCAACAAGTTCCTCATCTTCATCTGAGACCACCTCTGCCTGGATTTCATTGTCCATAACATTATCAGGATTTTGGTCAAAGCCATTCTACAAGTCTCTAGGGAGTTCCAAATTTTCCTGTCTTCTTCTGAGCCCTCCAAACTGTTCCAACCTCTGCATGTTACCCAGTTCCAAAGTTGCTTCCACATTTTCAGATATCTTTACAGCAATGCCCCACTCTACTGGTACCAATTTACTGTATTAGTCCACTTTCACAGTGCTGATAAAGACATACCCAAGACCAGAAAGAAAAATAGGTTTAATGGACTTACAGTTCCACATGGCTGGGGAGGCCTCACAGTCATGGCAGAAGGCAAGGAGGAGCAAGTCACATCTTATGTGAATGGCGGTGCAAAGAGAGTGCTTGTGCAGGAAAACTCCCATTTTTTAAAACCATCAGATCTCGTGAGTCTCATTCCTATCACAAGAACAGCACAGGAAAGACACACCCACATAATTCAATCACCTCCCACTGGGTTCCTCCCATGACACATGGGAATTGTGGGAGTTACAATTCAAGATAAGATTTGGGAGGGGACACAGCCAAACCATATCAATCAGGTATATGGAATATGACATACAGTCATGTACTACATAATGATATTTCAGTCTATGACGGACAACATATATGGTGATGTTCCCAGGAGAGTATAATGGGGAGCTGAAAAATTCTTATGTAATGACACTGTAACCATTGTAATGTTGTAGTGCAACACATAATTCATTTTTTATGGTGTTACTGGTGTAAACAAACCTGTGATGCGAGTTGTTTAAGAAGTAAAGAAAAATATATTAAAAAGCTTATAGGATAAGGATAGAAAACATTTTTGTACAACTGTATAATGTGTTTGAATTTTAAGCTAGTGTTATTGCAAAATAGTTGAAAAACTTTTTAAAAATTTTAAACTTTATGAAGTAAAAACATTACAGTAGCCTAAGGTTAATTTATTATTGAAGAAAAAATATTTTTTATAAATTTGGTGTATCCTAACTCTAAAGTGTTTATAAAGTCTACAGTGGTGCACAGTAATGTCCTAGGCCCTCACATTCACTCAACATTCACTCACTGACTCACCCTGAGCAACTCCTAGTCCTGGAAGCTCTGTTTGTGGTAAATGTCCTATACAGGTGGACTTTTTTTTTTTTTTTACCTTTAATACTATATGTTTACTGTAACTTTTCTGTGTTTAAATATGTTAGCTACACAAATACTATTGTGTTACAATTGCCTTCAGTATTCTGCGTAGTAATATGCTGTACCGGTGTGTAGCCTAGAAGCAATAGGCTATTCTATATATCCTAGGTGTGTGTAGTAGAATATACTATCTTGGTTTGTGTAAGTATATTCTATGATGCTTGCACAATGAAATTTTCAAATAACACATTTCTCAGAATGTATCTCCATTGTTAATTGACACATGACTATATAAAATATAATAATGGTAGTCAAACTTTTTTATAAAGCTCAATTTACAACTTTAAAAATTCTATTGGGAACTTAAAATAAATGTGATAAAATAACCACTCTCTTGTGATGTGAATGTCTTGATTGATAAGTAAAAATGTTTCACTGTAATTCCTACAATCATATAAAATTCTACTAAGTAATGTATAAAAATATCTTTGTTTTCTGCTTGAGACTTATATAGAGATTTTAATTTACAAAATACCATTGATATATTATTTTACTTAGTCAACCAACATGTGGTATTTTATTAGTTATTTTAATAAATGAGGAAACTGAGGATAGACATTTACATGTTTTGTTTAGAGAGACAAATTGTGTCATTTAAATGAATACCATATAAAGTATTATTCTCTATAAAAATTACATGCTACTATGTGGATACATTAATCACTCTAGCATTACCATTCAATGGATCTTGCCATCACGGGGAAAGGGCCACAAAATATCCTGTCATGTGTGTAATAAAATAGTTGGTATTTATAATTGATAAACCTAGGCAGATGGGGTTTTAAAATGTGTGTGTGTGTGTGTGTGTGTGTGTGTGTGTGTGTGTGTGATTACACAGGTAATAAAGTACAAAACCATTAAAATAAGGAGTTGTGTTTTTAAAATAATTTTTTACTCTGTATCACTCTTCTCCCAATGTTGCTTCCAAGAGTTTACTTTTAAATGAGCATCCGATATGAAGTCCGAGGAGCATGAATGTTTAATTTTATCAATTCCTTTTTTGAGTCTTTTTTTTCCTGGGATCTTGATTTTTCTGGATTCACACTTCTTTGAGAAATCTATTGACGTTTTCCACCTGTGAAAGTGTGAAAAAGAGAGAAAGAGTTAGTTGGCAGTTGTGAATGTCTGGTGAAAGAAGTAGTCTAAGTGGTTGTTTGGCAGATTTTAAAAGGGAAATATGGAGAAAACAGTGTAACAAATTAAATTTCTATAAATGGAACCTCTTTATTAACTAAAGGTAAAGTTAGAGTTAAAGTTTGAGCAATCTCAAGGACAGGAAAAAAAAAAATCTTTGGTCTATAAATAAATTCATGGCAAGACATGTGTCCACACAGGGCTCTCAGGTTTTCAGGGACCAGGCTGGTGGGGAGGAGTAACAACTGCAGAGTAATGGGAATAGAGGGTAACTGAAAATGAGAGTACACAGTGATTTATAATAAAGAATATTATAGGTCCTCCAGGTAGTGAGATTACTCTCACAAGTTTGTTCTTAGTGAGGCATACAGCAGGAAAGCAAACAGTCCAATGATTCCTACACCATTATAGGGAGGGAACACTTTAAGATTAGGAGCCGTGTCTTATGCATCTATGTAATTCCATTCCTGGTTCCTAAGTAAAGGGTGAAAGTACATGTTTGATTATTTGACTATTAGAACACATCTACTTTAATAAACTGGTAACTTAGTGATACCAAAGAAATGGAGGAGGAATAAACATTTTACTCAAATGTATTGCTATTTAGAGTTGTCATATTTATAAAACAAAAATAACAGGATACATAGGAAAATTGGAATTTTAGATAAACTTCAAATTTTTTTTAGAATAAATATATCCCAAATATTGCCTCCTGTGTTTAATTTGGCAAACCAAATAGTATCAAATTTCTCAACACCACCTTGCCCCTTGTATATTTGGCTACATTTAATGTCTGGTTTGTTTCTTCTAAACATTCTTAATTAGAACTGGTTAATGGATTGAAGCTGTAACTTTAAGTTTGAATTTTGTCAACAAAAAATACATTTACATTTTATTATATCTTTTCTCTATGATATAAAATGTAGTAATACTTTGAGGCCTGTACCATTAAAAAATGATAAGATCTACACTTTTGAGGACAATGTAAATTGACATCCTATTGCAATTTTTATGGAATCAAACTAAGTTCACTGAATACAAATAGTAATATCAAAATTACATGAATCATATCTTATATTATCCTACTCAAGCTGACAAAGGGGATTTATAGATTCAGCTGCCGTTCCTTTATTCAGGCATTTATTCAGCTCTCTTTTTACAAATATAAGTACCTACTCTCATCATTTTTATCATTTACCTCTGAAAGCTGAAACTGGTTGGACTGTATTTTCCTGCAACTAGAGTATAAACAGGATTTTCTAATAGAACTTGGAAATATGCGCTCATTGTAAGTTTTATTATTTCTCTGGTTTCTTCCTGTAGAGTGAATTGGTTTAGGAACCTCTAGGTTACAAGAATCATGGCTTATACGTCTTTATGTTTTTAGAACTTTAGTTATAGAAGGCATTCTGAAAGTATATTGTTGATAATGATGAATAAAACAACTGATTCCCTCAATAAATGACTAAGACCATTTCTTATTTTTTTAGCCTTTTATGTTTTGACATATTCTAAAAGTAGTTATCTTCCTTACATGCACACACAGATACATGTAAGCAAAGTATATGTGTAGTGCAGTTTTAAAGTTTAAACCCTTTACATGTAATGTCATGAAGGAGCTCAAGTGTGCTTATTTCTTATTAAATATTTACTTTTGAAGGTTTTATTTTTAAAACTCTGTTTTAACATCATTTTCATGACAGAGTAACAATTTATGGTTTTGACTAATAGCTAGGTAATATTCCCTATTTCTCATGAGTTAGGAAAATTGGGCTGCATATAATAGTAATATCAAAACAGTGTGTTAAATTATTTTTTAAAAAAACATTTATTATTCTACATAACAGAAACAGTATCAGTGTTGGTTCAGTAGCTCCGTGACATCCTTCTGCACTGCCATCATCAAAGCATTGGGCTTTGCTCTCAGGTTTGTTGCTTCATGATTACAAGGTGACTGCTACAGAGCTAAATATCACATCCTCCCTTCACCAAGTCCAAGGCTTATGTAAGCAATGGGGTTAGAATGGCTAAAGAGTTCTGTAAATGTTTCTGTTTTAATCAGAAAGCAAAATATTTCCCAAATGTTTTCCAGCAGATTTTCTTTCCCTGCGGAATAGATTTGGGGATCATGTTTTGCTTTCTGACCTTTGAGAAGCCCACCACCTCAGTTTTTTAGGTTCCATTAGACTGCCTGTCATTCATCCCAACAGTGAGGTTTAACTCTTGCCTTTGTGCTTGCAGACTTTAGAAAAATGAGACTATGATGGAAAAGTCTCATTCTAAGTATTGGTAGATATTTCTTTAGTTCTTGAATTTCTGTGTTTGTGTTGGTTTAATTTTGAATGAAGTGAAAGTGTGAGAACATTGTTATGAGCTGAACTTGTATCATGCTAATGAATCAAACTGAATTACACAATTTTATTTATCTGACATTTCATGCTTATGATCTAATGATATAAAATAGGTTAATAATTGAGACCAACATTAGGATTATAAAGAAAAGATCTTTACAATCTTAAATACAAAGTTTTTCTTAAAAAATACACATTTAGCACTTAAAATGTAATACCTGAAATTATGAAACTACTAGAAGCAAACATTGGGGAAATGTTTCAGGACATTGGTCTGGGCAAATTTTTTTTTTTGGGTAAGACCTCAAAAAGTACAGGCAACAAAAGCAAAAATAGACAAATAAGATTATATCAAGCTAAAAAGCTTCTGTACAGAAAGGGAAAGAACCAACAAAGTGAAGAGACAACCTACAAAATAAGAAAACATATTTTCAAACTCTCCATTTGATAAAGGATTAATAAGCAGAATATATAAGGGACTCAATAGCAAAAAACAAATAATTCAATTGAAAAATGAGCCAATGATCTGAATAGACATTTATCGAAAGAAGACATACAAAGGGCCAACAGACAGGAAAAAGTGTTCAACATTACTAATCATCAGGAAATGCAAATCAAAACTACGTGAAGATATCTTCTCACCCAAGTTAAAATGTTCATTATCAAAAAGGTAAAAAACAAACAAACAAACAAAAAAACCTGCTGGAGGGGATCCAGAGAATGGGGAATGCCAGTACACTGGTAGTGAGACTGTAAATTAGTACAGCTACTATGGAAAACAGTGTGGTGTTTCCTCACAAAAACTAAAAGTGTAACTACCACGTAATCTTAGTAATTTCACAGCTTGGTATATATCTTAAAAAAGGTAATATACCTAAGAGATATTTGCATACTCATGTTTATTGCAGCACTATTCATAACAGTGAAAATATGAAATCAACCTAAGTGTTTGTCAGTAGACACGTGAATAAAGAAAATGTCTATATACACAAGGCAATACTATCCAGCCATAGAAAGAAAATAAAATCTGTCATTTGCGGCAACATGGGTGGAACTGGAAGTCATTATGTTAAGCGAAATAAGCCAGACATAGACAAATATCCTATATTTTTACTCACATGTAGGAGCAATGAAAGCTGATCTCATAGAGACAGAGAGTGGAATGCTGGTTACCAGAGGCTGGGGAGGGTAGAGGGCAGGGGATGAAGGGAGGTTGGTTAATGGGCACAAAAACACAATTAGATAGAAGAAATAACTTCTAGTGCTTGATAGCACAGGATCGTGGCTATAGTTAATAATTTATCATATATTTCAAAATAGCTAGAAAAAAATGATTTGAAATGCTCCCAACACAAAGAAATGATAAATGCTTGAGGTGATGAATAGCTTAATTGTATTGTATACGTGTATCAGATGATCACATGTACCCCATAATATGTATAATATGTATCAGTAAAAAATGTGGCTTTATTTTTTGCGATTTTTAAATGCAGATTTTTTCTTTTAATTTGGTTTTATGTTCTTGTATTGGGTGTTGACAAGAGTAGAAATGAGAAGGAGGTGGCTTAGTGAAGGTTGGTATAGAGGAGGAAATGGTTTCTAAAAAATTTCTAGCAAGAACTCTTTTTGCTGGGTTTGGAAAAAAATAACGATGTTGCCATTATATTTACCTGAAGTTAGGTGATTGACCCTTCAACATTGTGTACCAGAGCCTTAAATTATTACCAGAGCCAAGGAAATCTGTATTTGGCAAGAGGAGAGGTATTGTCTAGTGGGTGCCAGGATAAGAAAACTGAATAATTATCTTCGTAAGACACCATGGAAAACAAGTCAAAATTTAGACAGGCATGACAAAGTGAGAAAACTCATGTAAAATGAATTCTAGAAGTCATTTTAGGATGTAAGAGACAGTTATACAACAGAAGACAGATTAGCAGCCCAAACATATAGGTAGATAAGGAATTGAGTGGTGTCACCAGTTTTCCAAATGTTAATGTAATTCTCATGCAAAGACTGTGGGTGTATGAGAAAATTGATAGCTATAACTCAGTTTTGAGTAGATATGCATATTCTGGAGGTTGTAAGGAATAGGCTTTGTTCTAAAAATATAAACTGAAGCAAAATAATTGTAATTATTTCCCAACGTAAATGTGCATCAAATCATATTGTACACTTTGAATATATATATAATTTTTGTCAATTATATTATACCTCAATAATACTGGGGAAGAAGAAGGAACTTCAATAGGAAAAAATAATATAAAAGCAAATGTAGGATGAAGATTTCTTTCCTTCCCATCTCTTTATTTTCATATCCTAATTATTTTCTGGAATCAGAAACAGAAACAAAATGAAGAGGTGACTTAGATTCTGGAGTATGTCATATGATATTGTTATAGAAGTAACTACAATCTTATCAAGTTGCTCAAGTTTACAAAATCAAGTAGCACTAATATTCTCTAACAAAATATAATAGAATTCAAAAGGAAGCATTTGAGTTAAATGTATAGTAATATATAACATGGAAATATAAATCAGATTTTGCTTTTATGGAAATGTTATGTCAATATATTTATAAGAACTAGATGCCTATGTTTGGCCTGATAATTCGTTATGGACTTGGTGAAATAAAAGAGCTGATGACTTCTGCTGTGAAGAGGCTTACAGCTGGGGAGGAGAGATGCAGTCAGTTGACAGCTCTGAAGTGACCTGTTAAGTTGTAAAGCACAAGTTCTGGCTTCTATAAACTCAGTTTCCTGTGTGTAGGCCTTGCTCTGAAAGGTTCCATTTAGACTGTAAATTACATTATTCTTGAAAGGAAGGCAGAGTATCAAGTATATTAATCTCTCAGAAAGCATCTTGGGCCTATGCATGATGAACAATAATGGAGTAAGTAGAAAGGCACAAGCGATATATTATCTGAAAATTTCTAAAAGCCAGAGGGAGAAACAGGCTAGAGGTGTGGTTGTATGTTTTAAGAGGGCAGATTTTGATGGCTTTAGAAAAACATTGGTAAAGACTCTAGATAAGCTCTTAAGACTAAAATTTTAATAAATATATTACAAATTAATTAGATGAGAGAAAGGAGACATTTGGTGAAACTCATTTAACAGAATAAATAATTTCTTTGCATAGCGATGTCATGAAATATTCAAGAGGTGACATTTGGGTGGCTCTAATATATATTCTAAAAATGATATCATTAAGGTAAAGGCTAAATTTTTAAGTGGAAAGAAGCTTATAAAAATGTTAAAAGCAATAAAATAGATTAAAAAATTTTTCACTACCAAAGAGAAAATAAGGACAAACAAGACCGTGGCTAGAAATAATAACAGCATATGAAGAGTTGATAGTGAGAAAGGATACCTACTAAACTCTTAGGTTGCTTCAGTTTGTTCTATTGTGGCAACTGATTGTCAAATTGTTAAGGCCAGGAGTATTATTGATAAGATGAAAATAAGGTCCAAAATAGTTGAGAAGAGTGGGAGGACATACAGAACTTTATGTGGACTCATTTCTTCGAAAGGGAGTGGGTGCTATCATCAAGCACACAGAGAATGTGCAGATGAAATTGGTGAACTGCTATCAGTTATTTTGGTGGGATGGTGATAAATAAAAGGAGCTCCAGATTAGAGATGGATCACAGTTTTACTGGCTCAAGTATGTGTGTAAACTTTCCATAAAGACTGAGTGAAATATAGAGTTGTTAAAGATAATTTGTGAGTTTTCAAAAAAAGTATAGATTTCTTATTTAAAAATGGCAGTCTGAGTTCAAATAATACATTTCTTTGTTTTTGAAATCTTTAGTAAAATGACGAGAGGGATATATTAAAAGAGTAGACTCAATATTACTGTTAGACCATAATGTAGGGTGTCATCTACATGTAAGAAACTTTGAGGAATTCTTCAATATGCAGTGCAGGAAGGTTCACACTGAGGGAAATATCAAACATGCATAATTGATAATGTGTAAAAAGGAAAGTTCTCCTAGAGGAACACCCTAGAATAAACCTAACAATTCTGCCTAGTAAGGGAGGGAGGAAAGAAAGTACATATAAGGGAAGGTCAGGACAAAAATAATTGAGCAATTATCCATCCTGCTAAGATCTGTAGACATGTACCAACTGGTGGAGCCCACAGGTGAGAAACCGACATTACCTAAGTAAAGTGATGGCACTCTACATTAGGTAAAAAAGGTAAAATTATGCATTATAGCTGCTTCCACTTTAGCTGCTTCTCCAGAATACTGCATCTTCATTAGTTAAGTTTAAACTGCAGTAATCTGTTTTTTTCCCTTGTTCTTTCGTCTGGACCTGAAATCTTTGATTAGAGACCACACATTCTCAAGTGTACACCTGGGAAGTACACTGTTTCTTGATATAAGACAAAAATTTAAAAAAAAAACCCTTAGTCTGTAAGATAAGCAGTGAAAAAAAAATGTTGAATGTCTAAAAATATTGAATGCTTCACAATATTGGCAAGTTTTAAGAAATAAACTTGTTTCTCTTTTATAGAAGTGAAGACGATGAGGCAGTGACAACTTCAGCTATGGATGCTTGGGGATACTATTTCTTCTGTCAGCTAGGATAGTTCAATTTACATTCAGGATTATTAACATAAACAAACTGGAAAGCTGGAGAGGCCAGAATTAGAAATGATTTTCTTCTGTTGTTTGGTACCAGCAAGTCTCTGTTATGGTCTTTAGAGACAGTTATAAGTACTCATTCTGGGAACATAGCTTTCCAGAACTAATTGCTGTAGAACCAGAAATGGCATGTTTTCTAAGCTTTTGGCATGACAGGTCAGTGCTATGATCTTTACAGTGTAAGCATGGCATGGAACCAATTCAGTTACTGAGTTGCTAAAGAACTACACCCATTCCAGTGAGAGGCAGCTCAGGATGTAGCTACTAAAAACAATTAATTCTGCCTGGTATCAAGAGCTCCACCAAAAGTGGGCAGAAAGAAAATATTTGGGAGCAGAAATTGTGGGCTTTATTTAGGCTTTATTTTGTTTATTCTATTCTTTTTTTTTATTATTATACTTTAGGTTTTAGGGTACATGTGCACAATGTGCAGGTTTGTTACATATGTATCCATGTGCCATGTTGATTTCCTGCACCCATTAACTCGTCATTTAGCATTAGGTATATCTCCTAATGCTGTCCCTCCCCCCTCCCCCAACCCCACAACAGGCCCCGATGTGTGATGTTCCCCTTCCTGTGTCCATGAGTTCTCATTGTTCAATTCCCACCTATGAGTGAGAACATGTGGTGTTTGGTTTTTTGTCCTTGCAATAGTTTACTGAGAATGATGTTTTCCAGTTTCATCCATGTCCCTACAAAGGACATGAACTCATCATTTTTTATGGCTGCATAGTATTCCATGGTGTATATGTGCCACATTTTCTTAATCCAGTCTATCGTTGTTGGACATTTGGGTTGGTTCCAAGTCTTTGCTATTGTGAATAGTGCCGCAATAAACATACGTGTGCATGTGTCTTTATAGCAGCATGATTTATAGTCCTTTGGGTATATACCCAGTAATGGGATGGCTGGGTCAAATGGTATTTCTAGTTCTAGATCCCTGAGGAATCGCCACACTGACTTCCACAATGGTTGAACTAGTTGACAGTCCCACCAACTGTGTAAAAGTGTTCCTATTTCTCCACATCCTCTCCAGCACCTCTTGTTTCCTGATTTTTTTAATGATGGCCATTCTAACTGGTGTGAGATGGTATCTCACCGTGGTTTTGATTTGCATTTCTCTGATGGCCAGTGATGGATGAGCATTTCTTCATGTGTTTTTTGGCTGCATAAATGTCTTCTTTTGAGAAGTGTCTGTTCATGTCCTTTGCCCACTTTTTGATGGGGTTGTTTGTTTTTTTCTTGTATATTTGTTTGAGTTCATTGTAGATTCTGGATATTAGTCCTTTGTCAGATGAGTAGGTTGCAAAAATTTTCTCCCATTCTGTAGGTTGCCTGTTCACTCTGATGGTAGTTTCTTTTGCTGTGCAGAAGCTCTTTAGTTGAATTAGATCCCATTTGTCAATTTTGGCTTTTGTTGCCATTGCTTTTGGTGTTTTAGACATGAAGTCCTTGCCCATGCCTATGTCCTGAATGGTATTGCCTAGGTTTTCTTGTAGGATTTTAGTGGTTTTATGTCTAACATGTAAGTCTTTAATCCATCTTGAATTAATTTTTGTATAAGGTGTAAGGAAGGGATCCAGTTTCAGCTTTCTACATATGGCTAGCCAGTTTTCCCAGCACCATTTATTAAATAGGGAATCCTTTCCCCATTGCTTGTTTTTGTCAGGTTTGTCAAAGATCAGATAGTTGTAGATATGCGGCATCATTTCTGAGGGCTCTGTTCTGTTCCATTGGTCTATATCTCTGTTGTGGTACCAGTACCATGCTGTTTTGGTTACTGTAGCCTTGTAGTATAGTTTGAAGTCAGGTAGCGTGATGCCTCCAGCTTTGCTCTTTTGGCTTAGGATTGACTTGGCAATGCGGGCTCTTTTTTGGTTCCATATGAATTTTAAAGTCGTTTTTTTCCAATTCTGTGCAGAAAGTCATTGGTAGCTTGATGGGGATGGCATTGAATCTATAAATTACCTTGGGCAGTATGGCCATTTTCACGTTATTGATTCTTCCAACCCATGAGCATGGAATGTACTTCCATTTGTTTGTATCCTCTTTTATTTCATTGAGCAGTGGTTTGTAGTTCTCCTTGAAGAGGTCCTTCACATCCCTTGCAAGTTGGATTCCTAGGTATTTTATTCTCTTTGAAGCAATTGTGAATGGGAGTTCACTCATGATTTGGCTCTCTGTTTGTCTGTGATTGGTGTACAAGAATGCTTGTGATTTTTGCACATTGATTTTGTATCCTGAGACTTTGCTGAAGTTGCTTATCAGCTTAAGGAGATTTTGGGCTGAGACAATGGGGTTTTCTAGATATACAATCATGTCATCTGCAAACAGGGACAATTTGACTTCCTCTTGTCCTAATTGAATACCCTTTATTTCCTTCTCCTGCCTGATTGCTCTGGCCAGAACTTCCAGCACTATGTTGAATAGGAGCGGTGAGAGAGGGCATCCCTGTCTTGTGCCAGTTTTCAGAGGGAATGCTTCCAGTTTTTGCCCATTCAGTATGATATTGGCTGTGGGTTTGTCATAGATAGCTCTTATTATTTTGAGATACATCCCATCAATACCTAATTTATTGAGAGTTTTTAGCATGAAGGGTTGTTGAATTTTGTCAAAGGCCTTTTCTGCATCTATTGAGATAATCATGTGGTTTTTGTCTTTGGTTCTGTTTATATGCTGGATTACATTTATTGATTTGCGTATGTTGAACCAGCCTTGCATCCCAGGGATGAAGCCCACTTGATTATGGTGGATAAGCTTTTTCATGTGCTGCTGGATTCGGTTTGCCAGTATTTTATTGAGGATTTTTTCATCAAAGTTCATCAAGGATATTGGTCTGAAATTCTCTTTTTTGGTTATGTCTCTGCCAGGCTTTGGTATCAGGACAATGCTGGCTTCATAAAATGTGTTAGGGAGGATTCCCCCTTTTTCTATCAATTGGAATAGTTTCAGAAGGAATGGTACCAGTTCCTCCTTGTACCTCTGGTAGAATTCGGCTGTGAATCCATCAGGTCCTGGACTCTTTTTGGTTGGTAAGCTATTGATTATTGCCACAATTTCAGAGCCTGTTATTGGTCTATTCACAGATTCAACTTCCTCCTGATTTAGTCTTGGGAGGGTGTATTTGTCGAGGAATTTATCCATTTCTTCTAGATTTTGTAGTTTATTTGCATAGAGGTGTTTGTATTATTATCTGATGGTAGATTATATTTCTGTGGGATCGGTGGTGATATCCCCTTTTTCATTTTTTATTGCATCTATTTGATTCTTCTCTCTTTTCTTCTTTATTAGTCTTGCTAGTGGTCTATCAATTTTGTTGATCTTTTCAAAAAACCAGCTCCTGGATTCATTAATTTTTTTTTTTTTTTTTTTTTTTTTTTTTTTGGAGACGGAGTCTTGCTCTGTCCCCCAGGCTGGAGTGCAGTGGCGCGATCTCGGCTCACTGCAAGCTCCGCCTCCCGGGGTTCACGCCATTCTCCTGCCTCAGCCTCCCGAGTAGCTGGGACTACAGGTGCCCGCCAACATGCCCGGCTAATTTTTTGTATTTTTAGTAGAGACGGGGTTTCACCCTGTTAGCCAGGATGGTCTCGATCTCCTGACCTCGTGATCCGCCCGCCTCAGCCTCCCAAAGTGCTGGGATTACAGGCTTGAGCCACCGCGCCTGGCCGATTCATTAATTTTTTGAAGGGTTTTTTGTGTCTCTATTTCCTTCAGTTCTGCTCTGATTTTCGTTATTTCTAGCCTTCTGCTAGCTTTTGAATGTGTTTGCTCTTGCTTTTCTAGTTCTTTTAATTGTGATGTTAGGGTGTCAATTTTGGATCTTTCCTGCTTTCTCTTGTGGGCATTTAGTGCTATAAATTTCCCTCTACACACTGCTTTGAACGTGTCCCAGAGATTGTGGTATGTTGTGTCTTTGTTCTCGTTGGTTTCAAAGACCATCTTTATTTCTGCCTTCATTTCATTATGTACCCAATAGTCATTCAGGAGCAGGTTGTTCAGTTTCCATGTAGTTGAGGGGTTTTGAGTGAGTTTCTTAATCCTGAGTTCTAGTTTGATTGCACTGTGGTCTGAGAGACAGTTTGTTATAATTTCTGTTCTTTTACATTTGCTGAGGAGAGCTTTACTTCCAACTATGTGGTCAATTTTGGAATAGGTGTGGTGTGGTGCTGAAAAAAATGTATATTCTGTTGATTTGGGGTGGAGAGTTCTGTAGATGTCTATTAGGTCCACTTTGTGCAGAGCTGAGTTCAATTCCTGGATATCCTTGTTAACTTTCTGTCTCGTTGATCTGTCTAATGTTGACAGTGGAGTGTTAAAATCTCCCATTATTATTGTGTGGGAGTTTAAGTCCCTTTGTAGGTCACTGAGGACTTGCTTTATGAATCTGGGTGCTCCTGTGTTGGGTGCATATATATTTAGGATAGTTAGCTCTTCTTGTTGAATTGATCCCTTTACCATTATGTAATGGCCTTCTTTGTCTCTTTTGATCTTTGTTGGTTTAAAGTCTATTTTATCAGAGACTAGGATTGCAACCCCTGCCTTTTTTTGTTTTCCATTTGCTTGATCGATCTTCCTCCATCCCTTTATTTTGAGTCTATGTGTGTCACTGCACGTGAGATGGGTTTCCTGAATACAGCACACTGATGGGTCCTGACTCCTTATCCAGTTTTCCAGTCTGTGTCTTTTAATTGGAGTATTTAGCCCATTTACATTTAACGTTAATATTGTTATGTGTGAAACTGATCCTGTCATTATGATGTTATTTGGTTATTTTGCTCGTTAGTTGATGCAGTTTCTTCCTAGCCTCGATGGTCTTTACAATTTGGCATGTTTTTGCAGTGGCTGGTACAGGTTGTTCCTTTCCATGTTTAGTGCTTCCTTGAGGAGCTCTTTTAGGGCAGGCCTGGTGGTGACAAAATCACTCAGCGTTTGCTTGTCTGTAAAGTATTTTATGTCTCCTTCACTTATGAAGCTTAGTTTGGCTGGATATGAAATTCTGGGTTGAAAATTCTTTTCTTTAAGAATGTTGAATATCGGCCCCCACTCTCTTCTGGCTTGTAGAGTTTCTGCCGAGAGATCAGCTGTTAGTCTGATGGGCTTCCCTTTGTGGGTAACCCGACCTTTCTCTCTGGCTGCCCTTAACATTTTTTCCTTCATTTCAACTTTGGTGAATCTGACAATTATGTGTCTTGGATTTGCTCTTCTCGAGGAGTATCTTTGTGGCGTTCTCTGTATTTCCTGAATCTGAATGTTGGCCTGCCTTGCTAGATTGGGGAAGTTCTCCTGGATAATATCTTGCAGAGTGTTTTCCAACTTGGTTCCATTCTCCCCATCATTTTCAGGTACACCAATCAGATGTAGGTTTGTTCTTTTCACATAGTCCCAAATTTCTTGGAGGCTTTGTTCATTTCTTTTTATTCTTTGTTCTCTAAACTTCCCTTCTCGCTTCATGTCATTCATTTCATCTTCCATCAGCGATACCCTTTCTTCCAGTTGATCACATCTGGTACTGAGGCTTCTGCAATCTTTGCGTAGTTCTCGAAACTTGGCTTTCAGCTCCATCAGCTCCTTTAAGCCCTTCTCTCCATTGGTTATTCTAGTTATCCATTCTTCTAATTTTTTTTCAAAGTTTTTAACTTCTTTGCTATTGCTTTGAATTTCCTCCCGTAGCTCAGAGTAGTTTGATCGTCTGAAGCCTTCTTCTCTCAACTTGTCAAAGTCATCCTCCATCCAGCTTTGTTCCGTTGCTGGTGAGGAACTGCGTTCCTTTGGAGGAGGAGAGGTGCTCTGCTTTTTAGAGTTTCCAGTTTTTCTGCTGGTTTTTCCCCATCTTTGTGGTTTTATCTACTTTTGGTCTTTGATGATGGTGATGTACAGATGGGTTTTTGGTGTGGATGTCCTTTCTGTTTTTTAGTTTTCCTTCTACCAGACAGGACCCTCAGCTGCAGGTCTGTTGGAGTTTACTAGAGGTCCACTCCAGACCCTGTTTGGCTGGGTGTAAGCAGCGGTGGCTGCAGAACAGCGGATTTTCGTGAGACCACAAATTCAGCTGTCTGATAGTTCCTCTGGAAGTTTTGTGTCAGAGGAGTACCCGGCCGAGTGAGGTGGCAGTCTATCCCTACTGGGGGGGTGCCTCCCAGTTAGGCTGCTCGGGGGTGAGGGACCCACTTTAGGCAGTCTGTCCGTTCTCAGATCTCCAGCTGCGTGCTGGGAGAACCACTACTCTCTTCAAAGCTGTCAGTCAGACAGGGACATTTAAGTCTGTGGAGGTTCCTGCTGACTTTTTGTTTGTCTGTGCCCTGCCCCCAGAGGTGGAGCCTACAGAGGCAGGCAGGCCTCCTTGAGCTGTGGTGGGCTCCACCCAGTTCGAGCTTCCTGGCTGCTTTGTTTACCTAAACAAGCCTGGGCATTGGCAGGTGCCCCTCCCCCAGCCTCGCTGCCGCCTTGCAGCTTGATCTCAGACTGCTGTGCTAGCAATCAGCGAGACTCCATGGGCATAGGACCCTCCGAGCCAGGTGCGGGACACAATCTCCTAGTGTGCCGTTTTCCAGGCCCGTTGGAAAAGTGCAGTATTAGGGTGGGACTGACCCGATATTCCAGGTGCCGTCTGTTACCCCTTTCTTTGACTAGGAAAGGGAACTCCCTGACCCCTTGCACTTCCTGAGTGAGGCAATGCCTCGCCCTGCTTCGGCTCGCGCACAGTGGGCTTCACTGACTGTCCTGCACCCACTGTTTGGCACTCCCTAGTGAGATGAAACCGGTACCTCAAACAGAAATGCAGAAATCACCCATCTTCTGTGTAGCTCAGGCTGGGAGCTGGAGACCAGAGCTGTTCCTATTTGGCCATCTTGGCTCCACCCCTCTGTTTATTCTATTCTTGTATCACTATTGTCTGCTAGGTATGTAGGCAGCACATAACTTATCACTCAGTTCATATCAGTTTATGTGGTTTTTGTTTGTTTGTTTGTTTTTTGTTTTTTATTGTAGAGACAAGGTCTTGCTCTGTCACCCAGCCTGGAATGCAGTGGCACAATCACAGCTCACTGAAGCCTTTTACAACTAGGCTCAAGTGACCCTGCCATCTCAGCCTCCTGAGTAGCTAGTAGCTAAGACTATAGGTGCATGCCACCATACCCTGAAGATTTTATTTTTGTAGAGACAGGATCTCACTATGTTGCCAAGGCTGGTCTCAAACACCTGGCTTTAATCTGCCTTGGCTTCCCAAGGTGGTGGGATTACAGGTGCAACCACCACATCCAGCCTATAGGTCTTT
The DNA here is from genome assembly GCF_006542625.1 of Nomascus leucogenys. Taxonomy (NCBI): domain Eukaryota; kingdom Metazoa; phylum Chordata; class Mammalia; order Primates; family Hylobatidae; genus Nomascus; species Nomascus leucogenys. Next base: position 21,830,557 of record NC_044389.1, on the reverse strand, counting down.
GATTTGGGAGGAAATAAACTCCAGGAGAAAATACAGAAGCCTCATTCTATACCTGGTCCTGAATTACATGATGAGATTGTAACCAAACCCAGGTTCAACCGCTCATGGCTCCAAAGCCAGACTAGAAAGACAAGAGGTGATGAGAGGAAAAGCAGGTTTATTCAGGAGCCAGCAAACTGAGGAGATGGCAAACTAGTGTCACAGACTATCTCAGGTTCCTCAGGCTGGCCAAAGGGGTTTTAAAGGAAAAGGGACTTGGGAAACTATGTGCAGGTCAGCTTGTCTTGTCTCAATGATTATCTTAAGAATAGGCCATCTGGTGGTCTGACTGGCATCAGCTAAACTGCAGCCAGATTATAGGTTAACTGATTATAGATTAACATTTACTTCCAGGGGTACGCTGGGGAATGTTTTACAACCTTGGTTTTATCTCAGGTTTCCTGAATATTTAAGCAAACACATGGGCACTGTAAAAGAAAAAACTACTATTTACTTCTATAAGGGAGTAACTGCTTCAGTTGCAAGACTTTGGACCTTAAGCCTGAACCTGATGTGGCAATGGCATGAGGCTTTTGGGGTTTGGGGAGGGGATGAATATGTTTTGCAAGTGGAGAAAATGCAGATTGTGTCCAGAGGGTAGACTATGGCAGATTAATGGTGACATTCTTTGGTATTCCTCTCATTAAAATATGGATCTTGTGTCTCCTCTCCTTCATCTGATCCAGGCTGGGCTAAGACTGTGTCACCAGTACTGTATGGTGAACTGATTCTAGGTCAGTTCCAGGTCTAGCTTTTAAGAGTTCTGGAAGTTTCTGTGTCTTTCCTCTTGGGACCCTGAGCTGTTATGTAACCAGTTCAACTATCCTGCTATAGAGACCCTGCAGAGAAGCCCTGAGACTACACAGAAAGGGAGAAGAACCTGGCTGAGCCCTGCCTTCCAACTGTCTTTGCCCAGTCTAGAATGCAGTCCTGGGAAAATCTACATGCAGCTAGGGTAGAGTAATGACTGCTATAGACAGAATGTTTGTGTCCCCCAAATTCACATGTTGAAGCCCCAATCCCTGATGTATTTCGAGGCAGAGCATTTGGGAGGTAATTAGGTCATGACAACACCATCCATGTAAATGGGAATAATGCCTTTATAAGAAGAAACACAAGAAAATGATCACTCTCTCCCCCATGTGAGGATACAGAAAAAAAGGTGATCCTCTGAAAACCAGGAGCGGGGGGCCTTCACCAGATACCAAATCTCCTGGCACCTTAATCTTGGACTTCTCAGCCTTTGAGACTATAATAGGGAAATGTTTGTTGTGTAAGCCACCCAGGCTATGGTATTTTGTTGAATAAGACAATGACTCTACAAGATTTCTCACCTTCACCCTAACCTCACCATAACCATCCCAGTTGGACTAAAGGCATAACAGTTAAGCCTAATGTGTTCAGAAAAGAATTTGAGGGAATATTGATGGTGTTTTCATTCTGATTTCTTTGGGGGCAGTATTTTCCTTAACACTCCCTGGCTTTTCTTCACCTCACACTCTAATTGGAAATTTTGGTGAGACAAACTTGGTTTGTGTGGTTCACCCTTTTCTGCCTCTCATTATTTTGTATAACAGCTGCCTGTAGGGAGCACACAATTGGTTGCTTCTCTGTACCATGAGTGGGAGACCTCAGTTTGTTCTTCTAGTTGAGAATTCTAATCCTGGGATTCTGTGTTGAAACCCATTGCTGGTACATGAATAAGCCACATCCTCTTCTTCAGCTTTTATCACTTATGAAGCTGACGTTTTGATCTCTAATTGCTTGATTTATTATGTGTTTCTCTCAATTGATCCTAAACTTTTGAGGAGAAAAGGGTGTTATTTATTGGCAGCTTCAAACTGAAATATCTACATGCTTTTGTCAGGGCCCACCTGCTTAAATACTAAAGTCAAAATAAATAAAGATACATGAGGAAGGTGGGGTTTAGAAACAGCATATGAGAAAAAGACATAGATCTTTCATTTATTTAAATTATGTGCTCTCAGTAATTCTGTTGCAATTTTAGTCTATTAGTAGAAGTAAATCATCTAGAAAATATTATTTGTGCTGGTCAGTTCATAGTGGAACTAGTTTTGTTAAACTCACAGGTGGTATACTCTAAGGGGTGATTGGTTAAATGAACAGATTTAAAAGAAAGTGACTTGGATAATGAAAGATAAACATTTTGGCTATTGAAGAATGATTGAAAAAGTTAGAGATGCTTAGCTTTGAGAAGGGCTGACTCATGGGGATATGAAAATTTTCTTCTGATACTGCAGGTTTGTCATGTGAAAGAAGAATAGACCTTGTTCACGCAGCCCCTGACTATGTTTGCAAGTTTCAAGGAAGCAGATCTGGCTCAAATCTCTCATTTTTCATAAAATGAGAAGAGTATCCTTGGGAGATGGTGAAAGATCTCCAGAGGTTTTTAAGCATTGATAGAGCAACTGTTTGCAAGCAATATTCTAGAGGACATTCAAGTACCAGATAGCCACTAGGAAATCTCTAAAATCTCTTCAAACCCTGAACTTTTTAATCTTTTAATTCTATGATTTAGACCCTGTGATACAGTCTAGGGTGCTGTGGAAATGCAGGCATAGCACCTATCAAGATAGTGAGTATTGCTAATGGAGGTTTCCTCAGCTATCCAAAGGAGAGGACTCACAGTGGAACATTACCTTTGACATCCACCCCAGTCTAAGCCTCAGTTCTGCATAGCAGGAAACATGATTTTATCATTCTGTCAGGGTTTATCAGATTCAAAAGAGCTTACGCACTCAAATGAAGTTGACGTGAGACTGATATATGAAACCTGAATGCCAGTTTATTCATTTATGAATAGAAATGAACCTGTTAATGGAATTTATATTCCATTCCTCTGGCCAAAATTTCTCCTTGTATACACATTACGATAGAAGCCAAATTAAGATAAGACTGTTGTTTGGTGAGCATGGGATAGAAGGAAATGAGATAACTCTAGAAAGTTAATGTTTGATCATTCACACCATCAGCTTGATTATCCTTCTGTAGAATAGTGATATAAACTGCCTCCTGGATATAGCAGGTCTTCTTGTATTATTGCAGCCTTTCCGTTAGTCTGCATTTACTGGAACTGCCTGTGCTTCTCATTCAGCTATTCTTTTTCCTAGGCTTCCTGGAATGAGCAATTGCTTTTAACTTTCCTTAATGGTTAAGAATACAGGCTGTCTGTGTACTGACCCAGGCTCTAACACTTACTGCTGAGGTTTCTTGGGCAAGTTGCTTAACCTTTTTATTGTTGCCATATCTGTAAACGCATAATAATAGGGTCCATCTCTCAGGATTGTTGTAATGATTAACTGAGAGAATATGTATAAAAGAGCTTTGAATAATTCTTGCCACACATTAAGCACTCAAATATTAGTGATCATTATTATTAACATTATTATTATTACTGAAATTTCAGCCAAGTTACAGTTAAGTGATTTTGTTCTGAGGGACATAGGGTTTATTTTGCAAAAATATTTTGTGTTTTTGTGGACATTTTGATTTAGTTTCGCATGATAAAGTTACTGGCTTTATTTCAGTATTCTTGAAGGGCACTTCACTATTTCTTATCCACCTACACATATACCAACATCAGGTGTACAGGTAGTCAGAGAAAGAGAAAATATTACTGTAGGCTGTAATTTGTCAAGGGAAATTGCAAGACTAAATAAATGTTAAATTTATGGCAGAATTGGAAAATATCAAACAAGTCATGTAAAGTGTATCAAATGTTTTTTTTTTTAAAGCATTTTGAACAGAACAAAAGATAAAATTTTATGACATTGAATTTTTCTTTAAACAGTAATGCTATATCTGGAAATATTTTAGTTGGAAAGTGAAGTTCCTTTGGTGATCAATTCTCATTTAGCCCAACTGATTAAATAAATATCAAATTAAACAAAAATCCAATAAAGAGTTTCTATAACCAGATTATTTTATATTCTACCTGATAGGTGAGACACTGGCCACTGACTTTGCCAACTTATTTGCCTATAGGTGTGATCCTCCCATCTAATGTGAGTGGCATGACTACTTATTTACTATGCCATATATATATAGGATATATATATGAATATATATAGGATATATATTCAATACATAAGTTAGTCCTGGCTTTTGACAAGAGAGAGAACCAAAAGAGATGCAAGAAATAAAAGAAATTCTATTTGGAGTGAAGTTGAATTCTGTTTTTTTTTTAGAAGCAGGAATTTGGTTAATACAGAGTAGTAGTCAGATTACAGAAGTCTTAGTCTTAGATATTTCTTAGGACTCATCTTCTGTATTCATTTCCTAGGGCTTCCACAACCAGTTGCAAACTGGGTGGCTTAAAACACGAGAAACTTACTGTCTCATAGTTCAGGAGGCCAGAGATCTGAAATCAAAGTGTTGGCAGGGTTGGTTTCTTTTGGAGGGCCAGAGGGAGAAACTCCTATGCATCTTTAATATTTTCTGGTGGTTGCCCAAAATCATTGGTATTCCTTGACATTTCAATCTCTGCCTCATCCTCACATCACCTTCTTCTCTTTGTCTCCCCTCTGTGTGTCACTGTGGCCTCTTTGTTTCTTACAAGGACACCAGTCATTGGATTTAGGACCTCCTCTACATCCTGGATGAGTTCATCTCAAGATCCTTAACTAATTTTTTTTTTTTTTTTTTTTTTTGGAGATGGAGTCTCACTCTGTCGCCCAGGCTGGAGTGCAGCGGCATGATCTCGGCTCTCTGCAACTTCTGCCTCCTGGGTTAAAGTGATTCTCCTGCCTTAGCCTCCTGAGTAGCAGGGATTACAGACATGTGCCACCACGCTGAGCTAATTTTTGCATTTTTAGTAGAGGTGGGGTTTTGCCATGTTGGCCACACTGGTCTCAAATCCCTGATCTCAGGTGATCCACCCACCTCGGCCTCCCAAAGTGCTAGGATTACAGACATGAGCCACCATGCCCAGCTGATCCTTAACTAATTTTATCTGCAGAACCCTATTTCCAAATAAGGAGCATGTTTATGTTTTGGCAGGAAAATAGAAGTCACATTTTATTAGGTTCCAAGGCTTTCCAGTTGCACATGGATTTCCTGGCAGGGGCTGGTGGGGGTGCTATACAACCCATTACATTGTCCACTGTACAGATGGGACTAAGGAAAATTTGAGTGCAGACAGGAGTAGGTATTTTGGTAGAAAGTTTAATACTGATGATTTCTATATTTTTTGGGAAATAAGTTCATCAAATAAGCCTAAAAAGCATGTAGATTTCAGTATAGTTGACAGAAGGCTGGAAATAGTTGATGTGAAGAATGGAAGAGATTTGACTGACAAGATATATTACAATTGAGGTTTGTAATCATAAATTTAGAGTGACACTCATCTGTTACTCTAAACTTGAACATAAGGTTACTGGTATGGCCTGCGGACCCCTCCATGATCCTAACACAAGTAACACCTTCAACTTTTTCTGTTTTATTTTCAGATACAGCCACACATAGTTATTGCTGTTCCATAGTATTTCCTATAAGGCATGCCCTTAGCCTTTTTTTTTTGTCAATTTCTTTTCTTTCTATTGAGAATTTATCCCAGAAGATCTCTCATGTATAGTTATCTCACACAAGCGATTTTTAAATTAGTTACTTCTTTTTCCATGTTTCCACAGAATGGCTTATTTATATTTAGTTTATTTCTTTCTTGCATCTCTTAGTTAGTAGTCTACATGTCTGTCACACCAGATAGACTGTAAGACCTAATAAGGGAAGGATTTGATCACATTGGCTTTTAGATATCTCTTGCATCTAGTCCATTGCGTTGCACAAAATGGAAAGATGATAAATGTTTTTAAAATTGAGTTGGTGACAGCTTGCTATTATATTTATGTTTTACAGTTCATACAGGATGATAAATCTACTGACACAAAATTGTTACAGTTATTTGTTTTTGTAGTAAAAGAGATAGATTAATAACGAGCTATATCTTCTATCTTGCCAACTATTCTTCGATCATATGGCTGGCCAGGTTTGACAGTCCAAACTAATAGTCTTGAAACACAACTGGCTTATATATGAATTTAATTTGTGCCTTATTACTGTAATAATATTTTCAAGACATCCGTTGCTAGCAATATTGTCTCCAAAGATTGGCATTGCTTATTATTATGAATACATTGTTGCATTTTTTCTAAATAGCTGCTAAATGAAAGGCCATATTTTTAACTTAAGCCTATATCCATACACTTGAAATCACTTACTGAATGCTCTCTTTGTATAATACCCACTTCTGCGTTGTGGGGAGGAGTACAGCAGTGAGTGTAATACATGAATCCTGGCCTCTGGGGGTTTATGTTCTTAAATACATACAATGGCAAAGACTGATATCACAGGGATTATGTATGTACCAAATGACATAAAGAGATTCTTTCACGATGACTCTAAAAATGTTGAACTTACAGGAGTAGAGAGTAGAATGGTGGTTACCAGAGGCTGAAGGTGGGGGTGGGGAATGGGGAGAAGTTGATGAAAGTATAACAAGTTTCCATTAGAAAAAAGAAATAAGCTTTCAAGATCTATTGCACAGCCCGGTGAACAGAGGTAATCATAATGTATTGCATATTTGAAAATATTAAAAGACCAGATTTTAAATGTTCTCACTACAAAAGAAAAATATTTGGGGTGATAGATATGTTAATTAGCATGATTTAATCATCCTACAATGTGTACATATATTAAAACATCACATTGCATTCCATAAATATATAGAATTATTATATGTTAATGAAAAATTTTACTTATCTTAATTTATCAAGATGTACCCTACATGTCATTATTCCTGGAAGGCAGATTCTGGTTTCTATTTGTATTGACCCAACCATCATATGCCATCTCCAGATTTTTTAGTTTCTAGCAAACTAAATGTATTGATAAAGGCATCTGTAGCTACTTAAAAGTGGAATACACACACACACACAAACACACATACTTTTCTTCATTCTTCATTTGGAATTCGCTCATAAGGGAAAATGTTCAATTAAACAAAACTTGTAGACAACTAAGAAAAATTCTAAGAAAAGCAACCATTTTTCTTATAGGACAATTAAAAACCTAAACATTATCTCATTAAATGAATGTGTTAAATTTAGAAATAGATTCCATTTGTTATTTGGGAAATAGTTGCATCTGGATATTAATGTTTAATGGCTAATGAATAAGAACCTAAAACCTATTAAAAGCATTCTTTTGAGACCTGAATTATTATGTAAAACAAAAGTAAGCAGAAAGCTTAGGTAATATTTAGTGTGCTTGATAGTATTCTCTTGAAAATAGTAAAAGGCAATTTCTATCGCAAAATGTGTTCATTCACAAATGTTTTCTCAGGGCCGAGCAAAGTCTTGGTCTCACAGAATTTAACTGTGAATAGTCTCAGAATTTTCCTACCTCCCGAGAGCCTGCATTCTAGTGGCAGAAGATGGTGTAATTACAGACTACATAAATGCTCTCAGTAAAATAAGTATGATTATGTAGTTGAATGTAATGAGGAGGCCTAATCTGATAGGATTGTCGTTTAGCCACAAGCCAAGACCTAAAGGTTGAGAGAGAGCCAGCCATGCAAAGAATTAGGGAAAAACAATCCTGTCGTAAAGTAGCTTTCTCTGCTTCACAGTAGAGTTTATTCAGCCAGATCCAGAAATGTACATGCAAAAGTGTATTTATGTTCTTATTAGAAAGTAGAAATCACATTTCATTACATACCTATCCTTACTTGGTATGAACACATTTTTTCAAATGATAATATGCTTAATAAGGTGAAAAATATGCATTTTTAAATGAAGAGTAATTTGCATTAAAATAAAATGGAGCTTGTAGAGTTCAGTTGCCTATAATCTCACCAAGACATTCTAACATGTACTTTTATTGAGTCTCAGTGTGTTACAGCATGACTGCATTAAGCAGCACACCCTCAATGAAGAAAAAAGGAAACCTTTGAAAAACACATCCAGAAAGATGCTTTATGTAAATGTAATGACAATACAAAGTAAGTTAATGATGGAATTTGGAAAAGAATATTCACCGAAAATAGTTTTTTCTTAATTATGCATTTTTCCATATTTTGTACTTCTGAATATTGTATTGGGCCAACATTGCACGATGTGAGTTTTAGTTTCAACTATGTTCTTCAGTCTCTCCACCACAATAGAATTATTTAGAAAAATGAGAAAATAATTATGGTAGCTGTGATTGAGTTTCTGAGAAAGTATCTGCCCAGTATTTCTCATTATGACATTTTGTGATATACTTCTGGACAAGACGGTGAAATACAGGCTGGGTAATGGTTAATACCATTAGGCAGATATAACTGATTAAATCACCATACATCAGATTTATATTTATTACATTATTGTCTCTTTTGAGAGCTATTTAAAAATTGTTGCAATTCTCAGAGACACAGAGTTATCTAATTATTTTTGAACACATAGATATTTGGTTCCTTTCATTTTAAGACATACAACGTATATAGAGAGTGTTTGCAATGTTCAAGGCATCTTTGTACAATATTTCAAGTTAATATAATCTATTATATAATTTAATATTCACAACAAATGGATGAGTATTTTGCTAAACCACTAGATTCTGGTAATCTCCCCACAGCTGTATTTGTGGATTTTTTTTTTTTTTTAATAAATACAAAGGTTTAAGGAGGAACAGTCCACTTTGAATTAATTCCTTATATAGCTTCTGAAGACATGCCTCTGAATTCTTCCTTCTTGATGTGACTTAGATACATTTTCTAACCTCTTAAGTAAATATTTTCTTTTTAAAAAATGTTTATTTTTTATTTTGCTTTAAGTTCCAGGATACATGTGCAGAATGTGCAGGTTTGTTACATAGGTATACATGTGCCATTGTGGTTTGCCACACCTATCAACCGATCATCTAGGTTTTAAGCCCCACATGCATTAGGTATTTGTCTTAATGCTCTGCCTCCCCTTGGGCCCCACCACCTGACAGGCCGTGTTGTGTGATGTTCCCCTCCATGTGTCCATGTGTTCTCATTGTTCAACTCCCATTTATGAATGAGAACATGTGGTGTTAGGTTTTCTGTTCTTGTGTTAGTTTGCTGAGGATGATGGCTTCCAGCTTCATCCATATCCCTGCAGAGGACATGGTCTCATTCTATTTTATGGCTGCATAGTACTTCATAGTGTATATGTGCCACATTTTCTTTATCCAGTCTATCATTGATGGGTATTTGGGTTGGTTCCAAGACTTGGCTATTGTAAATAGTGTTGTAATAAACATACGTGTGCATGTGTCTTTATAGTAGAATGATTTATAATCCTTTAGGTATATACGCAGTAATGGGATTGCTGGGTCAATGTAAATGGTATATGTACAATTGTATATGTATATGTACAATATATATGTATTGTATACAATTGTATATGTATATGTACAATGTAAAATGTAAATGTAAAACCCAAAACCACTAAAACCCTAGAAGACAACCTAGGCAATACCATTCACAACATAGGTATGGGCATAGACTTCATGACTAAAACACCAAAAGCAATTGCAACAAAAGCCAGAATTGGCAAATGGGATCTAATTAAACTAAAGAGCTTCTGCACAGCAAAAGAAATTATCTTCAGAGTGAACAGGCAACCTACAGAGTGGCAGAAATTTTTTGCAGTCTACCCATCTGACAAAGATCTAATATCCAGAATCTACAAGGAACTTAAACAAATTTACAAGAAAAAAACAACCCCATCAAAAAGTGGGCAAAGGATATGAACAGACACTTCTCAAAAGAAGATATTTATGAGGCCAAAAAACATAGGGAAAAAAAAAAGCTCATCATCACTGGTCATTAGGGAAATGCAAATCAAAACCAAAATGAGATACCATCTCACGCCTGTTAAAATGGCAATTATTAAAAAGTCAGGAAACAATAGATGCTGGTGAGGCTGTGGAGAAACAGCAATACTTTTACACTGTTGGTGGGAGTGTAAATTAGTTCAACCATTGTGGAAGACAATGTGGCAATTCCTGAAGAATCTAGAACCAGAAATAACACTTAAGTAAATATTTTCACTTTAAAAATATGGATGTTAATCTCAACCATATAAGCTTTTAAAAAGTTTACGATAAAATCTATGTAATATGTATAGAACAATTATTACAATGCTGATTATGATAAATAAAATACGTGAAACAACTATTACAATGCTTAACTCATAACAGTTTGTAGTTTCCATTTTCTGTTGATGACATTGATGATGATACTGAAGGGGAGCAAAATGTGATGATATCATAAATTCTTCCCACCTATACAGTCTCTTAGTACAGCATCTGAAATAGCCTTTGGTTTTGTCTGCTCTTCTGTTATCATAGCCAAGTAAAAAGTGCTATGTAAAGTTTAGGTATGTTAATGATAACAAAGCATCCTTTTTACTTAGCTACCTATGTGCTTTTAACATATTAATCTGAACCACATCACCTTACTCATAGACCATGTTTTCTTTGAAAAACGATTCCAATCTCACTTTTTAGAGAAAAGAGTACTTAACATTGGTGTAAGCAATTCTGGCTCCAATGCATTCTCTCTGACAGTGGTCTTTGGAAATTAAGTGAATAATAATGAGAATAGCTTATAAAATGAACCCAGCACCTCTTGCCTCATGATGTGTCTGTAATTGAATGTCAAATGAAGACAGTACAAAAATATGAGACTAACAGTCATCCTCAAAAGGTAAACAGTTAAAGCATATTTATAAGCAAGAACACTATCTAAATTTATAAACAGGTTTTTTTTTAATACACTTGAAATAGAACTTACAAGATAGATGCTTTTAAATCTTTTATTGAGATAGACAAAATATATCTGGCTGTTGACAGGTGAGAGAAAATTATTTGCAAATAAAGCAAGCCTATACAGTGGGTTGTGGGTATATGGTGATTTAAGAAATATGAAAGGCCTATCAAATCAAAAGATGCAGTACTACACTGTCTAATACACTGGCCATTAAGCACATGTGGCTATTAAGCATTTGGAATATGCTAGAACAAACTGAGATGTGCTATGCCTGTGAAAAACATGCTGAATTTCAAAGACAATAAAAATAGAAAATATCTAATATATAGTATTTTATATTCATTTTGTGATAAAAATTTAAAATATATTGAGTTAAATATATCACTAAAATTCATATCACTTGTTTCTTTTTTATTTTTTTCTTTGTGGATGTTAGAAAATTTAAAATCCCACATGTAAATTACATTTTGATTCTATTGAACAATGCTGGACTAGAGTCTAGGAATTGTGCTTGCCACTAACAAGCCCCTTGTCCTGGCCTCCATGACTTAAGAGTACAGGTCTAGTTGACTTCTAACACTCATTCACCTCCCAAATGTTCCATGATTCAAGTGTAAGTCTGGCTTCATGCCCTTATAGCATAGAGAAGTACGGTCCTTAGCCAATGTTTTATTCTACTTGCCTATTTGTTTTCTTGTCCAGGAATAGTTTGCCTACATGGTCCAAACTTGTATATTTTAACAGAATTTGCCTTGTAAAAAACCAGTTGCATAGATTAATAAAAATGTATTCTTATTATTTCTTCACTTTGAAATTGTTATACCCAGCCAAAGGTAAAATTTTTCACTTAAATCTTGTTATTCATGCCACAGGATTAATGTCAGGTAGCACTAGTAATGACAGTCAAATATTGCAAAAACAATTCCATCAAAACTGTCTTTTGTATTTGATATTTAAGCCATTAATAAGAAAGATACTTTCTTTGTAGGCCATAGTAAAAAACTTGGAGTGTAAGTGCTTTATGAACCGAAGGCCTGCCTTTTTAATTCCTGATAGATTTTAGTTAATAAAAATCTGTGATTAAGGCAGTCATTGAATGTGTATAGGCTTTGTGCAATGGGCAGAAAAAAATCAACAGCTTATATTACCCTCTAGCAATGAAGTTCAAATATAGTTAATAGATTCCTTAAGTAGATAATAATAAAAGGAATATTACATGGACTAAGCACATACCTGCATAATGTGAATTCCGCTGCTTATTCAATGTCATTATTTGAAAGAAAAAGTCAAGAAGATAAATGGAAACAATTAGATGAACTAAATTATTTGGAAGAAAAATGTTTCTATTAAGTTCCCTTATAACCCTACTTCTTTACTTCTTTTTTTTTTTTTTAACTTTTTGGTAATAAATGAGTGAATGTGATCCCTGAAGCATCTATTGATCATTGAGGGTGTCAGTATGTGCATACTGAAATCATACTAATTAAACATGGTCTAATTTGGTGCATAAAAATACTATAGTGTATGCATGCTCTCATTTTAGGAAAATGCCTTTCTCAATGAAGTTGCAAGGGACTGGATTAAATTTACTAGGAAAAAGCAGATTCTGAGACAGAGTTTAGTGTGCAGGATATTTATTAGGGAGTGCCTTTGGGATAAATCCCTATGGTTAAGAGGGTAAGAGGGCAGAATTTGACAGAGAGAGAAGCCAGCTAAAATGCAGTCCTGACAACACTCTCAGCTGGACCCGTGGGAAGCTCTCATACTAAAATAGCCTTTTAGAGATACCTATGCTAGGCCGGAGTGGCTGGGCCTTTCTATGCCTGTGTCAATACTCATTGGATGTGGGCCACCCCAGAAGGGCATGACTTTGGGTAAAGTGGCTGTCTGTTACTGAGGACATCCCTGAAGGTGCTGACAGCTGAAGGCTGTCCGCTGACAGTATTCTCAGTTATTGGGCCCACCAATTATTATATAATTTACAACAAAGTCTGTGACATCTAGTTCTTCATGACATTTATGTATTCACTTATATAATAAACTTATATTGAGTGCCCTGTATATGCCAAGCATCATGCTGTTTTTTCAGGATACACAGAAAAAAAGTGGAGTCTCTGAACTTCCAATCCTGGCAGTTCAGGTTACTAATACTAGTTCTCCTATTTCAATAATTCTCGGATTCCACTAGAACTTCTGATCGATTGAGGCTACTATCACCTCATGATGCATCATACCTTTAGTGTCCTCTTTCCTTCCCAACCCAGCATATATTCTATGATTCATCATTATAAATCACTCCATCAGTTCCCTTGCTCCTCCCTCCCTCTCTTGTACTCAGCTAACAAAACCGGAGATCTGGCTAAATTTATCATTGCAGAGTCTCACCAAAGCAATTAGAAATGACTGGGGAAAAGATTCACACATGCGCACATGCACACACTTACGCTGACTCATCTCCCTTTAAATCCATGATTGTGAACTTCAAATGAGCCCTCAGTGCTACCGGGCACTTGTTTCTATTTATTGTATACTATATTATTCATAAGCTATACTGTATTTCCTTAATAACTTTATTCCCTCACTGACCCGGATGAATAATTTCGATCACGTGCTGGTAAAAGTTTCAATACTGGCTCTTCAGGGGGAAGAAACTTTGATATGTAATGCTTGCTGATTTCTGTATTGTAAATATTGCCACTAAGTTTGGTTTATAGTTATCAATGTGACATCACTGAAGGTGGAGTTGGGAAGAGATGAGTACTCTCAGCTCTCCTGAGCTCAAAGTAGTCAGTTCCAGCATACACTGAGTGTAACTTACAACATTTTTTTTTCCTCTTCAAGCCTAAAATTTCCCCTCTTCCTCACTTTCAGAGGATGACCTGCCTTCTTTTCCACTGAGAATGTAGAAGCAACTTGAAGAAAACTTCTATACGCTTGCACTACCAAATCTACCAGTTTAACTGTGACTGCTTTTTCCCCATACACCCAGCTTCCCACCTACTGCCATGATGAAGAGATCTCTCCTCATGGTTAAAGCTAACCACACTTGTGCCTTGGATCCCACCCACTCTCTCCTGTTTAATGGCTTTGCTCCTGTAGTGTTTCATCTCGCCCTGCATCATTATTGCTTTCCATTTTACTGTTTTATTGTCATCATTGTACACATATGCTGTTACCTCCTATTGAAAAGTAATACTGCTAACCCAACAGCCCTAGAGCTAACTAACCCACCATATCTCTTTCCCTTGGAGAGCAAAACTTAAGAGCAGGTTTACCCATTTTTTCTAGTTTTCCTACTCCCAATTTTTAAAAAAGTTTTCAGTTCTGGGGTATATGTGCGGGATGTGCAGGTTCGTTACATAAGTAAATGTGTGTCATGGTGATTTGTTGCACCTATCAACACATCACCTAGGTATTAAGTACCATATGCATTAGCTATTTTTCCTAATGTTCTCTCTGCCCCCAACCCACCCCCCAACAGGCCCAAGTGTGTGTTGTTCCCCTCCCTGTGTCCATGTGTTCTCATTGTTCAGCTCCCACTTATAAGTGTACTATTCCCAATTTATTTTGAACCCTCTCCAGTCAATTTGAACCCTCAACACCTTTTAATCCTTTGCCCATTACAATGAATGTATTAACTATGTAACATACTGTCCCAAATAACTGAACCAGTCTTAACCTCTCAGTAGAGGTTGGAATATCCCAATAACATATGCAAAGATGATGAGTCAAGTTTGGCACCTGTTAAATCCAAAGTTACAATGAAATATCCAACTAGACATATTAAGTATGAAATTATATATGGCTCGTTTAATTCTCTCTGTAAACCAGTTGGTGTATTACTTAGATATTTTATAGATGAGACTGATATATAGAAGGATTAAGTAATATTTATTATTTATTATTTTTATTTATTTATTTTTTTTTGAGACAGAGTCTCGCTCTGTTGCCCAGGCTGGAGTGCAGTGGCGCAATCTCGGCTCACTGCAAGCTCCATCTCCTGGGTTCATGCCATTCTCCTGCCTCAGCCTCCCGAGTAGCTGGGACTACAGGTGCCCACCACCACGCCCGGCTAATTTTTTAATATTTTTAGTAGAGACGGTTTCACCATGTTAGCCCGGATGGTCTCGATCTCCTGACCTCATGGTCTGCCCACCTCGGCCTCCCAAAGTGCTAGGATTACAGGCTTGAGTCACTGTGCCCAGCCAGGATTAAGTAATTTTCTTAACTTCATATGAATAGTAAGTGGTAGAGCAGGAATCTGAACCCAGGTAATCTCTCTAAAGTCAGGGGTTTTTCTTCACTTCTCCTTGAAATTGCTTTCTTCACTTCTTGAAATTACTCTTTTCAAGTTCACCACTGGCTTTTATAGGTCATTCTGGTGACTAAATTCTCAGTTCTCTCCTACCTTGATCTTTCAGCATTGACCTTTGAACAGCTGGTCACTTTTCCCTTCTTTACTAGATCACTGCAAGAACCTTCAAACCTTTCTCTCCTGCCTCCTTCCATGACCTATTGCATTCTCCACTCCACAAGACAGCCAAAGTATTATCTTTAAACATGTCAGGTAATGTTTTTTCCGTATTCTCTGATTTCCCATTTTACTCAGACTAAAATCCAAATTGCATAACAATGGACAACCAGGAACTTAATGGTTTGGCCTCATCTCATATTACTCTTCCTTGTACTTACTCAGCTCTAGCTGGGCAGGTATCCTTGCTATCCCTTAAATATGTCAAGCACTCTCCTATCTGCAAGTTTTTCACTTGCCATTTTCCCCTTCACTTGTTAGATGCCTTCACTGGCTTTGGTATCCACACAACCCACCCTCCCAGTTCATTTGAGTTGCTACTCATAAGACACCTTCTTTGTGAGGCCTTCCTGACCACCCTGGCTAAAATCACACTTTCTCCCCTGTCTTTTGTTGTCACATTACCATCTTTGTTTCTTGATGGTATTCATTTCTCCTGATTTTATATCATATAGATTTTGTTTATTGCCATATCCTTATTGACTTTTGATGGCAGAAACTTTGATTGGATTACTGCTCCATTCTCAGCATCTGTTTATTCCACACACTAAGTACTCAATAGATATTTGTTTAATGAATGAGAAATGAAGTACATAGCTCAGGAATGTGTTGGTCCCAATATTTACAAACTTTTATATTAGGGCTTTTATTCCTCAAGAGATCTAGTTGTTAAACATGTAGCACCACACTACTGATAACAAAATAAGTAGGAAAATACAAGCATGAGGTGGGGTATTGTAATATAAGGGAAGAACACCTAACATGGAATTGAGATGGAGAGGAGTTGGAGTTTTCCTATGGGATATTTTTGGAGAGAATGTTAAAGGGTAAGCACAAGTTAGTAAGATGATAAGCAAAGTAAATAAAGGGCCTAACAGGCAAAAGAAATATCAAAGATTTTTTATGGTGTCATACTCATTTATCATGGTTTCTGAATAAAACAGAATTAGCAGGAAGAGTTGATGTTTTAGAGGGATGACAGTAAAATCATGAAGGATTGTGTGTGCTAAAAGTCACGAAGAGATGTAAATATACTTAATTAGGACCTCAATTTTGTAATCTTCAAACAATCACTTATTATGGTTATGACTGCCCCTATGAAACCTTTCAGAAAGCTTTATTATAGAGGACAAGGCAGGATAAAAGGAACTGATGTTTTAATCCCAAATTCCAGCATGGTATCATGGTGAGCTAAAGTGGACCAAATGAGAACAACTAAACATTTCTTAGAAATGGGGAAAGGATTCCCTCTTTAATAAATGGTACTGGGAAAACTGGCTAGCCGTATGTAGAAAGCTGAAACTGGATCCCTTCCTTACACCTTATACAAAAATTAATTCAAGATGGATTAAAGACTTACATGTTAGACCTAAAACCATAAAAACCCTAGAAGAAAACCTAAGCAATACCATTCAGGACATAGGCATGGGTAAGGACTTCATGTCTAAAACACCAAAAGCAATGGCAACAAAAGCCAAAATTGACAAATGAAATCTATTTAAACTGAAGAGCTGCACAGCAAAAGAAACTACCATCAGAGTGAACAGGCAACCTACAGAATGGGAGAAAATTTTTGCAATCTACTCATCTGACAAAGGGCTAATATCCAGAATCTACAATGAACTTAAAGAAATTTACAAGAAAAAATCAAACAACCCCATCAACAAGTGGGTGAAGGATATGAACAGACACTTCTCAAAAGACATTTATGCAGCCAAAAAACACATGAAAAAATGCTCATCATCACTGGCCATCAGAGAAATGCAAATCAAAACCACAATGAGATAACATCTCACACCAGTTAGAATGGCCATCATTAAAAAGTCAGGAAACAACAGGTGCTGGAGGGGATGTGGAGAAATAGGAACACTTTTACACTGTTGGTGGGTCTGTAAACTAGTTCAACCATTGTGGAAGACAGTGTGGTGGCGATTCCTCAAATATCTAGAACTAGAAATACCATTTGACCCAGCCGTCCCATTACTGGGTATATACATGCTGCTATAAAGACACATGCACACATCTGTTTACTGTGGCACTATCCACAATAGCAAAGATTTGGAACTGACCCAAATGTCCATCAATGATAGACTGGATTAAGAAAATGTGGCACATATACACCATGGAATGCTATGCAGCCATAAAAAAGGATGAGTTCATGTCCTTTGTAGGGACATGGATGAAGCTGGAAACCACCATTCTCAGCAAACTATTGCAAGGACAGAAAACCAAATACCGCATGTTCTCACTCATAGGTGGGAATTGTACAATGAGGACACTCAGACATAGGATGGGGAACATCACACACCAGGGCCTGTTGTGGGGTTGGGGGAAGGGGGAGGGACAGCATTAAATGACGAGTTAATGGGTGCAGCACACCAACATGGCACATGTATACATATGTAACAAACCTGCACGTTGTACACATGTACCCTAGAACTTAGAGTATTAAAAAAAAAAGCATTTCTTGGTACATCTTTATATAAGCAAATTGAATAGTCATTTTGGTATTTTACTTTAAGGCCCATTAGTAAGCACATTCCTTATATATTTCCTAGACGTCAAGAAGAATTTAGAAAAGATTAATTTAAAAAAATCTTTTCAATAAAAGAAAGATTATTTCTTCCTAAGGTTTTGCAAATCCTTAGGAAGGAAGGATCAACTTTCCAAGTAAATGGGAATAAAATCCCTTAAAGAGGGATGTAAAAGAAGACAAATCTTAAGAGAATTTGAGTTCAAAAGACAAAATAGTATCAAGAGAGCTGAAGCCAAAGAAAGAGAAATTATTCTGAGGTCTCAACACCTTTTAATCCTTTGCCCATTACAATGAATGTATTAACTATGTAACACACTGTCCCAAATAACTGAACCAGTCTTAACCTCTCAGTAGAGGTTGGAATATCCCAATAATATATGCAAAGATGATGAGTCAAGTTTGCCACCTGTTAAATCCAAAGTTACAATGAAATATCCAACTGGAAATATTCAGTATGAAATTACATATGGCTCATTTAATTCTCTCTGTAAACCATTTGGTGTATTGCTTAGTTTATAGATGAGACTGATATATAGAAGGATTAAGTAATTTTCTTAAGTTCATATGAATAGTAAGTGGTGGAGCAGGAATCTGAACCCAGGTAATCTCTCTAAACACACACACACACACATACACACACACCAACCACACACACACACACGTGAAACACAATTGGGTTCAAGATTGGAATTTGGAGCTCATTCACATATAAAGGCTATCTTAGACCAGTTGTGTTTCCATAACAAAATACCCGAGATTGGGTAAATTATAAATTATTTACCATAGTTCTGGAGGCTGTGAAGTCCGAGATCAAGATACCAGCAGGTTGGGTGTCTTGTGAGGGCCCATCTCTGCTTCCAAGATGGGACCTTGTTGCTGTATCCTCTGGAGGGAATGAACACTGTGTCCTCACATGGTGAAAGGAAAAAGGGCAAAAAAGGCTGAAAACTATGTGAAGCCTCCTTAATAAGACCTTAATCTCATCCATGAAGGAGAAGCCCTCATGACCTATTTACCTCCTAAAGGTCCCCATTTGTTAATTCAATTGCATTAGGGATTAAGTTTCAACATGTCTTTTCAGGGGTATACAAACATTAAGCATAGCACAGGATAAATGAAATTTAGGATGAGGAATGAATTACCCAGAAAAAGTGTAAAATAAGAAAATGAGGCATGAGAAAGTTCCCTGAGGAACACCAACATTTGTGGAATAATTTGAGCAACAGGAATACATAAAAGAGTCTTAGGAAAAGCCAGACAAGTAGAAAAATAAAGAATCTGAATTTAGAGAAGCTAAGAAAAGGACAGATTTTCAGAAACAAAATGAATGGCCAACAGTATACAATATTACTGATGTCAATGAGATAAGGCCTGGAACAGATTTCTGTAGTCAGCCATGAGGCTGGGCTCTTTGTGTAAGCAAAGTCATCACAGTGGTGGGAAAAGGAACCACAGTTCAATGAATCAGATTTTAACAAATTGAAGGCATGAGGAAAGTAATTCTTTGAAGAAGTTTAACCACAAAAGTTAAAGATAGGTCAAATATTTGAAGGGAGATACAATTTCAAGGGACAGCTCATTTTATTTTTATGATCTAGAGATGAGCACATTTAAATATTGCTGGCATGGATATAGAGAGGGAGAGGTTGGAATATTAAAAACAAAACCAAATGATCAATGAATGAAACCTTGAAGAGTCAGAAACAAATTAATCAGAGTGGAAGGGATAAACCCCGGTGTTTCTGATACTGAGGAGGCAAGTCAGGTCATCTTACATTGCACTGATTTTCTTACAATGAGCTTAAAAACATAGTAATCAGTACTATTGGGAAGTTAATCTCAGACATTTTGGAGTCCTCTTCTCTTGAGAAGGGAGGCAACTTTGTCCTTTAGTCCCTGTTTAGGTCAGCTTGTTTTTCACAGTTTTCCTAAATGATTAACCTGAACCAGAATTCTCCCAGCCATTTCCTCTGATTACCTAAAAAGGCTCATATCTCAGTTCCCAAAATACATGTAACATTTGTGCTTATTCTCAGATCCCCCGCAATCCACCCAGGGTGAGCACATAAAATGATCTCGAAGCAGTATATAAATACACAGGGGTTAGTAGAATGAGCAGCTTCTACTTGGGAAGGATGAAGAGAAATGTGTCCATAAGGAAAGTTCAGCTTTTTATTAGGTACTGAAGAGACAGAGGTGATACCAAGGTGGGGAGGAGAGGTTGGTTACTATACATTGAGGGATTCACAGGAAACTAGAAAGTTTTGGGAAAGAAAGAAGCAATGAGAATTTGAGCCAGCTGCAAAAAAAATACAGAAGAATATGGAAGAAGTTAGGTAACTTAGGGGTGACCAAGAATAACACTTGACATGAGGGGTCCCAAAGAATTTCAAACATTTATCCTGTCCTTCTTTTGGTATATAAAAGCTAATTGTCAATACTTCTGAAATTCCAAAATGTCTTAAAGGTGGCTCCACTTACCTGGCAACCTTACTATTTATTTATTTTATTTATTTATTTATTTATTTATTTATTTATTTATGGTTTGTAAGTACTAAGGCAGATTATGTTCTCCAGTGGGAGGGCATGCCAAAAATACAGCTTAAAAAGTGAATCAAAGACCACTAAGGGACCGGGTTATGTCTCTTGTTGAAAGTAGCACAACACAAATACAAGTTAGGTCTTTGGGTACATATGTTTCGGAAAGAACGTTAAGAGATTTGTTATATTATATCCTGTTTCCTCTGTGACTAAAGATGCCAAGATTATCTGGTGAGAGTGAGGGGAAGTAGTAGGAAAGGAGTGTGAAGAAATTCTAAAATAATCCCTCTTACTGAAGAAAAATGTGATCAGGAGAGAGTGATTTTAGAAAAATATGGTCAGCATTTATGTCCTGGGGAAGTTTACAAATTTGTGGAGGCACTGAATTACCTGCTTTGTTATTTTCTCCAACATCACTCAGTAGTTTGTATTTAACAAACCACCCTGGTTGGGGTTTTGCCAGGAATATGTGGAGCAGAAGGAAGATGGAAATTGAAGATATTGGCATGGATAGGACTGATGTTCCTGATTCTAAAAAGGAAAAGATAATGAAGATAGAAGGACACCTACATTTATGGAGAAAATGAAGGAATCCAGGACTCAAAGAGTTAGCGAGGGCTGGGGGTTGAGGGTCAGGAGATAACCTTGACCAGGCATTCTGGAAGTATGGCATGGGTCTCAAAGTAACAGGCGTTTTAACCAAGAATAGAGATAAAATAATCTGGAAACAGTACCTAAATACACAGGGTTTAGTAGAATGAGCAGCTTCCACTTGGCAGGTATAAAGAGGAATATGTGTCCATAAGGGAAGTTCAGCTTTTAATTAGGTGCTGAAGAGACAGAAGTGATACCAAGGTAGAGAGGAGAGGTTGGTTGCCATACACTGAGGGATTCACAGGACACTAGAGAAAGGTTTGGGAAAAGAAGCAGCAATGAGAATTTGAGCCAGGTAAAAAAAAAAAGTACAGAAGAATATGGAGGAAGTTAGGTAACTTATGGATGACCAAGAATAATTTGACATGAGGGGTCCAAAAAGAATTAATCTTCACAATCTTCTGGTATTTGAGACAGTGCAGAAAATAGTTTGAGTTTGGAGGAAGGAGGGAAGGCTTTTCTCTCTCATAGGACAGCTGCTTTTTGATGGGATTTAGTTTTCGAAGAATTCTAATTTATGTCTAATTAATTCCATAGGCCCTGGAATTACCTGCTTTTCCATTTTCTCAGTCTATGTTGGGCATATCAGGAGTCTTCAGCAATATAGGTCTGTCTTTCTTGCTAGGTTATGCCTACTTCAGTTGTGTTCTTGGATTTTGCTGCATGCTGGAAATAGCATAGTTGCTTTTCAGAAAGTTTGTTCTGTTTATTTTGATCCCAGTAGAAATATCATTGAATTTATGAGTGGTCAAAATAATTGGTAGCTGCTTTATAATATGGTTTTGAAAATGCTGAAAAGTTCCTTCTGTGCACCTAGTTTCCCTGCTACCTAACTCCCTCTGTATTAGTCCGCTCTTACACTGCTATAAAGATACCACCTGAGACCAGGTAATTTATATATAAAAAAAAGTTTAACTGACTCATAGTTCTGTATGGCTGGGGAGGCCTCAGGAAACTTACAGTCATGGTTGGAGGCGAAGGGGAAGCAAGGCATGTCTTATGTGACAGCAGGAGAGAGCACACAGGGGAAACTGCCGGCCACTTACAGACAACTAGATCTCATGAGAACTCCCTCAGTATCATGAGAACAGCGTGAGGGAAATTGCCCCCATGATCAAATCGCCTCCCACCAGGTCTCTCGCTTGACACGTGGGGATTGCAATTCAAGATGAGATTTGGGTGGGAACACAGAGCCAAACCGTATAATCCTCTAAACATTTCAATATTCATTGGTGCTATGGTTTGAATGTGTCTCCCAAAGTTTATGTGTTGGAAACCTAATCCTCAATGTAGCAGTGTTGAGAGGTGAGACTTTAAGAGGTGGTGAGGTCCTGAGGATTCTGTTCTCATGAATGGATTAATACCATTATGGCAGGAGTGAGTTTGTTTTTGAGGGAATAGGGCCCTATGAAGAATGAGTTTGGCCCCTTCTCTCATTCTCTCATACTCATGTGATATTTTCTGCCATGTTGTGAAGCAGCAAGAAGGCACTCACCAGATGCATCCTCTTGATCTTGGACTTCCCAGCCTCCAGAACTGCGAGAAATAAATTTCTGTTACTTATAAATTACCCAATCACAAGTATTCTGTTATAGCAGCACAAAATAGACTAAGACCATTGGAGAGTACTTTTTAAATTCCTTTTAAATATCCAAATTTACCATGGGAAAAGAGCAATAAGTGTAGTCTTACTGGGCATTCACACTTTAATTGGTGACATCATTACATCTTTTTCTGAGATAGAGTATGTCTTTTGGAAATGCTAAGGAACATGGGAATGAAAGAGGAATAATGTGCAGAAATAGTATACACCGGATATTAAAGAGAAATTCAATTAGATAACAAAGAGTAGCATAGTTCTTTGCGTAAGGCTCTTTTTTAAATGTTCTGCAAATATTAACACATTCATTCCTCATAACAATCATATGAGGTAGATACTATTATTATCATTCCCATATTACAGATGAGGAAAATGAAGCATAGAGCAATTAAGGAACTTATCCAAGACTGCACAGCTGAGTGGGCTGGAGTCTATCTTAGGCTAATTGAGAAGCTGCTGAACATAATGGTTAACTAATGCCATTCCCAGCATATTCACTCATTCTGATGGTTAATCAGTCTTGGGCTTCTAAGCAATGTATAAGGGATGATGCAGAGGACTATTTAAAAGAACCAATAGCATCTGCATAATTTAGAAGAGAATTGAGAGTGATAAAACTGTCAGTGCCCTCTCCTGTGGTGATTATGCAAGGCAGAGAAACTCAATTACATCCAATCAAATGTCAAACTCTAACTGTAGTATGGAGTTTTTATTAGTAGTAGTGAAGGCAGAAAAGTACACATTAGATTTCTGAATATGAAATTAATGAGACACATAAAATAAAAACTTAAGCAGGAAATTTTCAAGCCTGTTTTCTAATTACTTTCCTCATTGTGTTTAACATTGTATATTTTTACAATATACAATGTGATGGAATCTGTAGCCTTGTAATATGCTGAATGGCTTGGGAAGATCCCACCTGGAATCAATAGTGTTCTCAGATCATTTATAAAGTAATTTAAACAGTGGTATTTAATCTAAACAGCCTATTACATTTAGTCTCATATATAAACAGATTTAATTATTAAAGCATTGTAAAGTAACTTATTATATGATAAATATGCAATCTCACATCAGTTGAGAAAGAAGAAATTAGCCAATATATGATTCTGGGACAATTAGCCTAAAGTGATCCAAGTAGGATCTCTACCTAATTCTACACACCAAGATAAAGTTTATATTTAACTACAGCTTTCCAAATGTCATCAAAGAACTTAGCATATGAAAACAATGGAGTTTGAATTGGTCCCCAGGGCTCAACTCAGGGACATAGGTTATCCTATCACTTCTTTTTTTAAAATTTTATTTTATTTTATTATTATTATACTTTAAGTTTTAGGGTACATGTGCACAACGTGCAGGTTTGTTACATATGTATACATGTGCCATGTTGGTGTGCTGCACCCATTAACTTGTCATTTAGCATTAAGTATATCTCCTAATGCTATCCCTCCCCCCTCCCCCCACCCCACAACAGTCCCTGGTGTGTGATGTTCCCCTTCCTGTGTCCATGTGTTCTCATTGTTCAATTCCCACCTATGAGTGAGAACATGCAGTGTTTGGTTTTTTGTCCTTGCGATAGTTTGCTGAGAAAGATGGTTTCCAGATTCATCCATGTCCCTACAAAGGACATGAACTCATCATTTTTTTATGGCTGCATAGTATTCCATGGTGTATATGTGCCACATTTTCTTAATCCAGTCTATCGTTGTTGGATATTTAGGTTGGTTCCAAGTCTTTGCTATTGTGAAAGTATCATAAAGCATCATTATGACCACTGGTCTTGAATGGTGGTAAATGACCACTGCTGTCACATTAGAGAGCAAACAATGACACCTGAAATAATGTCATAACACAGTTATTTGGGCCTGTATAAAGATTAATTGTTGAAGAATCTATATTGGAAATTCTGGCAGTCAGCAGTCTACCATATGAAGGATTAATTCATGAATTACTCTCTCACAGAATTCCAAGTAAGTTCTGACCCCTTACTAATTTGGTCATTGCAATTGGTATCAAAGGAAGTATGACTTCATTTTGACTTGAAGGCTTATATAATGATTTAGAGTGAACAGCTTAAAGATCAATTTGGAGTTAAATTCAAGCTCCATCACTTATTAGCTGTATGTCCCTAAGTTTCCAAACTTCTAAAAATGTTTAAAAATTTGGGTCTCTATTTAAATAGATGTTCAGTCATTCTCTTGATAAATCTAAGTATTATCTTTAAAAAATCAGTCTCCTTTCCTTTTTTCTTCTGACATTCACTAGGGGAAATAGAATTTCAATGTGGTTTTAAAAATATTATTATGTTTGAGAATAGAGGGCAACATAACCCTGTTGATGACTGCATGAGAAACAGGCTATCTCTGTACCACCTTCATGCCCCATACAGACTCTACCTTTCCTCCAATACTTGTCTTGTTGGGATGATATTGCTTTTCCCCAAGCAAGCATAAGCACTGCATCTTCCAACCATGCCTTTGGGTCTCTTGTGTCATATCCTTGCTTGTCAGTCAGTACTTAGATCCCTCCTTGTCCTTACCAGAAGCACTTCAGTTCTTCCCATAATCTGATGTTTTGCTCCAGACCTTGATTTCTTTATGCCCTCAGTCCTCTGCCTTTCCTTGTACCATCAAGATTAATTATTTCACAGAATAATTAACAGTGGATTTATTGACTTCCCTTCAGGGCAAACATTTTCATCATTTAGCCTAATGGCTAAATCACAAAATTTAGACCACCTTTAATATATTTGGGTACAAAAACTTAGTGTGGGTTTTTCAGCTTTATCCATAGTTACCTTGTTATGCTCAAATAATAACTTTCATTTGCTAACTAAATGTCAGATATGATGTTATATGTTCACATACATGAGGCCTATCCTAATGAACACCCTGTTTGTGACTACTGTCCTCATTTTAAAAGTGGTGGAACTAAGGCTAAGAGTTTCAATAATTTGCCTAAGATTATATGTTTATTAATGTCAGGGTGAGAATTCAAACCAAGATAAATTTTACTTGAAAATCCATTACTTCTCCACTTAGAAAAATGCATTCTTATTTTTTCCCTCACTTAACTAGAATACATGTGGGAATTTTTTAAGTATCAAGCACTTTTACAAGCTTTACTTAGCTCTAAGTAGGAATCAATTATTAATATTCTGTTTTGCATAAAGAGAAAGTAAAATGAAATAGCTAGGTTTATTTGACCAAATTGCTTTGATTATTTCTCTGATTTTATTGATCGCATGAACCAGATAAATAGTAAGTCTAGTTATAAGAAAACATGAATTTTCTTTACATTGATTAATGAAATCAAAACTCAAAGAAATCCACTTATAAAAAGAGTTTTAATCATAGAGAATGTTGAAAACTTGATCATCATTGGATTATTGAAAAAGTTTTTGAATATGACAGTATATAAATCATATTTGTCCCATGTATATTAAAGCGTCTTTCTTCTGCAATTATTAATGATAACATATTCTAAATATTGGTGTCAGTGATATGTGCCATTCTCTGAAATGTGTAGAGAAAATGTTCTAACCATAGTGTATCCAGAATAAATTTGAAAATCTACAGTTTCAAATATATTTGATGTTTTATAGTAATTTTTTACATTTATTTTTACAATATATTCCTAATTAGAAATTTTAAAATCTTCTGACCTTTAAGACTGCTGAGTACAGCAATGTGAATGCCATTATATTTTAAATAATGTTTAAAGGATTGGAACAAAGTTATATTTGTCACAGTTGAAAATATTCCAATGTAATCTCTTTTGATTTATGAACCCAAAGTTCTCTGGAGAATTTTTTAAGTCAGAGTAATGCTATGAGTGTTCAAATTTGCTTTTAGATTTCTGATTCACATAAAGATTTGTAATGTCACAATTTGACAACTTTTATTTTGATCTACCATCACAGAAGATATTCTGATTTGGTATGTGCTATTATAAATGCGAACACACTACTAAGTGGGCAATTTATGTGCTCTGTAAAGCAAGGGCAAATTCCAGTGTGAAAAGAAGAAAAGAGGATGTTTACAAATTATACCTTCATACTCTAACAACAGGATTTTGATCATGAAATGCCCACTTTTAAGTTATCTTCAGATGAGCCTGCAATTTCACAGTAAATCCTCAATGTACTTTTAAATAAATTTTTAGAAAAGGTGGTTGATGCTTTTTCCATTGAAGACCCTGATAGGAAGGGTGCTAATCCCCAAAATGTTTTCCCACCCAATTACTGGAACCCAGTTTCATTATTTCATAGTAGAGAATAGATGGATTTTTTAGGTCTTTTCCTTTTTTTGTTTTATATTCCAGCATGGTTAGAGCCCACAGACAATATTTATAAATATATTAATCTTTCTTGAGGTACCTGAGCATGATGAATGTGAAAGCATGTTCATAGAAAAGAAATATGTGCTGTACAGGAGAAAATGTGAATAAACACCATCCGGATGTTCAAGAATAAGCTCTGACCAAAACAATAGTTACTTGGGTGACTTCCTTGAGACATATTATCTTCAAAGGCAAGTAAAACCCATCAGAGAATAGGGTAATATGCAAATAGCATGCATGGCATCTGGACTCCAGATTGGGAATGAAATCACTCTGATGACAGTGAAAGAAGATTTAACTTCAGTATGACTTGCCCAAAACTATAGGTGGAATTTTCTATCCTACGTTCCACATATAACTTTTGGTTATTTAAAAAAAAAATTCCATAACGGTGTCAAAAGCCAAACCTCGATCTTATTTTTTCTCATATTTAGTATTGTTTTCTTCAATAAAGAGATTTGTTGAACATAAGACTGTCCAGTGCTCTCCTTCTCACCTCATGGAAGTATGGAAGTAGGAGACAAAAAAGAAGTGTTATATCTTAACAGATGAAAACCACTAGTGTTTTCCAGGGAGGGTTCGATCAATGGCCCCCTGCCCAGTACATCTCAGCTACAGAAGGTCTGAAACCTTCACACTGTCTCCTCCTTTAAATTAAAGCTTTGAAAGACCATGTTCAACTGTGAAGAGTATTAATTCAGAAGTGACATTTAAAGCTACTGAGACAGTAACACTTTTTATAAAATTTGTCAGATTACCCCCTTAAAGGCCTTAAGTAAATGAAATGAGGATTGGAAAGCTTGAATGAAAAAGGAGACAGTTTATACTCACAGTCTCTTATTATTTTAGATCTTTCACTTCCCTACTCTAAACTCATGGTTCAACAACTTCTAATTTTATCATTTTCTCAAACACACTCACCTTTTAAAAATGAGCCTCTAACTTCTTCTAGACCATCTGTCTTTTTATTCTGCTTGAATTTCTCCCAAAACACTCTCACAAATAGCCTCAACTCCTTTTGTCTCTAGCCCTTCCATACTAGCCAAATTAGACATTTTTAATCTATCCTCTGCCCTCTCTGATACTTTATTGGGATGCCTCTAAATGTTTTGAGAACATCCCCAAGACCTGTGGATGTAGTTAATTTGTGGTTTCTAATATAAATTATAGTTAATTTGTGCTTTCTAATTCCACCTGGACACTCCAGCCCACTCTGCAATCCTATTTATTTATTTATTTATCTATCTGAGACGGGGTCTCACTCTGTCACCAAGGCTGGAGTGCAGTGGTGAGATCTCGGCTCACTGCAAGCTCCCACTCCTGGGTTCACACCATTCTCCTGCCTCAGACTCCCGAGTAGCTGGGACTACAGGCGCCTGCCACCACGCCCGGCTAATTTTGTTTTTTGTATTTTTAATAGAGACGGGGTTTCACTGTGTTAGCCAGGATGGTCTCCACTCCTGACCTCATGATCCTCTCACCTCAGCCTCCCAAAGTGCTGGGATTACAGGCATGAAGCACTGTGTCCGGCCAATCCTCATAACCTTTATGGCTAGCTTCCTGTCCTAAAGCTCATAGAGAATATTTCAACTTATAATCACTTTTCTCATCATCCTTACCTCAATTGTTCTCACTTTCAGTGTATGTTCTTGTACTTCATAAAGGACCTTTTCAATCACCTTCATTTATTTTACTTCACTTTAACCTTCAAACTTATTTACATCTGCTCCCGTCTTTATCTCCTTTCTTTAGTTTTCATGGAAAAGAGCCCTTCTTTACTCCCTAAGAAAAATCTCTTTACTTACATTCTAGTTTATATGCCTACCTATATCCTCAGAGATTTTTACTCCATGATCCATCTTGTCCTTCCTACATTTTAAAACTTTTTTTTTAACCTCTAGGCTTCTCCTTTTGAGTGACTGAGTAGCTACCATCCAAATACAGCCTGCCTCAAAGTTGATCAACTCTAGTTATTAACAAATTCCTCTCTTTCACAATCAAGTACTTGTTAAGAGAGCCTATCTCACCATCTACATTTTTCGATGTCCATTTAAATGTATGGCAATTTGGCTTCTGCTCTTATTACTCCATTAAAACTGCTTTTTCAGTCTCAGTAGTGACTTGCTCATGGCGACTTCTTGGTTTTTATCTTACATGACCTCCTCAGGGCATTTGGCCTTATGATCATAATCTTCTCATTAAAATAGATTTTATTTTACTAGTTATTTGTGATTACTCAGTTAATAACCATGCAACTAATGAGGAACTTGGTAGAAATGCTTGTCTTTTCTCTCCATTACACTGAAATCAATGCAATCTCAAATATTGTTTGTTATACTCTGATACTAAACCTTTCACATAAAGGCATACCTTGGAGATCTTGTGGGTTTAGTTCCAGACCACGGCAATAAAGCAAATATCACAATAAAGGAATCACTCTTTTTTTGTTTGTCAGTGCATATAAAGTTATGTTTACAGTATACTGGAGTCTATTAAGTGTGCAATAGAATTATGTCTAAAACACAAGGTACATGTCTTAATGTAAAAATGCTTCATTGCTTTAAAATGCGAATCATCTAGCCTTCAATGAGTCGTAATCTCCTTGCTGGTGGAGTATCTTGCCTCAATGTTGATGGCTGCTGATTGATCAGAGTAGTGGTTGCTAAAGGTTGGAGTGGCTGTGGCAATTTCCTAGGATAAGGTAACAAGGAAATGTGCCACATCAATGGACTCTCCTTTCATAAAATATTTTTCTATAGAAAAGCTGTTTGATACCACTTTATCCACAGTATAACTTCTTTTAAGATTAGCTTCACTTTCCTCGAATCCTGCTACTCTTTATCAGCTAGGTTTGTATAATATTCTAAATTATTTGTTGTTATTTCAACAATGTTCACAGCATTTTTACCAAGAGTAGGTTCCAACTCAAGAAACCACTTTTTCATCCATTAGAAACAATTCCTTATCTGTTCAAATTTTATCATGAAGTTGCACCAATTCAGTCACATATTTAGACTCCACTTCTAATTCTAGTTTTCTTGCTATTTTCGCCACATCTCAAGTTGATTCCTCCAGTCAAATCTTGAACCTCTCAAAGTCATCTGTAAGGGTTAAAATCAGATTCTTAATAACTGCTGTTATTGGCAATATTTTGACCTTCTTTGATGAATCATGAATGTTCTTAATGCCACCTAGAATGGTGAATCCTTTCCAGAAAATTATCAATTTTCTTTGCTCAGATTCAGCAGAGGAATCACTATTGATAAAAGAAAAACTTCAGCCAAATTAAATTTAAAGGAGTTTAATTGAGCAATGAATGATTCCTGAATCTGGCAGCCCCCAGAATCACAGTAGATTCAGACTCCAGCGCAGCCGTGTGGTGGAAGATTTATAGACAACAACAACAACAACAACAACAACAACAGAAAGGGGGGCGGGAAATGATGTACAGAAATCGGAAGTGAGGTACAGAATGGCTGGACTGGTTATAGCTCAGCGTATGCCTTATTTGAACACAATTGGAACATTCAGCAGCATACGAGTGGTGAAGTATAGCTGCTGGGATTGGCCAAGACTTAGATATTGTTACAGGTGCATACTAACTTAGGTTAGATTTTCAATTTTGTTTACTTATTAAGCTAGTTTACAGTTCATCCATAAAGACTCAAATATAGAAATACAGAGTCCTCAGGACATATTTAGTTTGCTTTAACATTATATATGGTAGTTATAGATTTGCAAAATATATTTCTTACATAATAAGACTTGAAATTAAAAATTACTTTTTGATTCATGAGCTGTAGAATAGATGTTGTGTTACCAGGCATTAAAACAACATTAGTCTCTCTGTATGTGCGCATCAGAGCTTTGGATGACCAGGTGCATTGTCAGTTAACAGTAATATTTTGAAAGGAATCTTTTTTTTTTTTTTTAGCAGGAGGTCTCAACAGTGGACATAAAATATTCAGTAAATCATACTATAAATGGATGTGCCATCATTCAGGCTTTGTAGTTCCATCTATAGAGCACAGGCAGAGTAGATTTAACATAATTCTTATGAGCCCTAGGATTTAAAAGATGGTAAACGAGCATTAGCTTCAACCTAAAGTCACCAGCTACATTATCCCCTATCAAGAGTCAGGTTGTCCTTTGGAGCTTTGAATCCAGACATTGCCTTCTCCTCTCTAGCTATGAAAGTTTTAAATGGCATCTTCTTCCAATGTAAGGCTGTTTCATCTACATTGAAAATCTGTTGTTCAGTGTAGTCACATTCATCAACAATCTTAGCCAAATCTTCTGGATAACTTGCTATAGCTCCTGCATCAGCGTTCGCAGCTTCACTTTGAAATTTTTAAAGGAGGTGGCTTCTTAAACCCCGTGAATTAACCTCTGCCAGCTTCTACTTTTTCTTATGTAGCTTCCTCACCTCTCCAGCATTCACAGAATTGAAGAGAGTTAGGGCCTTGCTCTGGATTGGGGATTACCTTAAGGGAATGTTGTGGCTGGTTTGATCTTCTTTCCAGACCATTAAACCTTTTTTCATGTCAAAAATAGGCTGTTTTGCTTTCTTATTATTTGTGCATTGACTGAAGTAGCACTTTCAATTTTCTCTAATAACTTTCCTTTCTGTTTAAGACTTGGGTAACTGTTTGGCACAAGAAGCCTAGCATTCAGTCTAGTTTAGCTTTGGATGTGCCTTCGCACTAAGCTTAATAATTTCTAGCTTGTAATTCAATATGAGAGACACATAACTCTTCCTTTTGCTTGAACCTTGGAGGCTACTGCAGAGCTATTAGTTAGCTTAAGTTCAATTTTGTGTTTCAGGGTCTAGGGAGGCTCAAAGAGAGGGAGAGAGACAGTGAAACTGGCAGTTGGTGAAGCAGCCAGAAGACACATAACATTTATGAATTAAGTTCATTCACTGTCTTATATGGGTGCAATTGTTGGCTTTCTAAAATAATTATAATAGTAACATCAAAGATCAGTGATTATGAATTACTCTAAAAGATATAACAATAATGAAAAAGTTCAGATTATTTCAAGAGTTACCAAAATGTGACAGAGACACAAAGTGAGCACATGCTGCTAAAATACTGGCTCTGAAACCTTCAGTTTGTGAAAAAGTCGATATCTATGAAGTGCAATAAAGTGAAGTACAATAAAATGAGGTGTGCCTGTACATCCCTGCCTGTTCATCACCAATATTACTTTCTTAGATAAAACTATCACTGTCATTTTTGTTAGCTTACTCAAATAGTCTATTAACTGTTCTTCTACTTGAAAAATAGAACCTGACTTATATTATTCTATAAATGTGTGCTGATTTGTTTAAAAACACCAACCTAATCATGTTTATCTTTAATTTAAACCACTAATATTGCTTATGTAGTGGTTCCCAAATATTGGCCTGATGATCTTTTGTAGTAGACACTGTTGATTTTCTGACCAACAGCAATATCTCATATCCTTATGTTAACAGAAATATGACTTTTTTTTTTGGATATTGGGTGCCCATCTATTTCACTGAAGCTCAGGCCTCTCCTTAGTATTAAAGGATGGATATTGATTAGCAGTCATAGTAAGTCTATTGCCCACAACATGAATGTTTTAAGAGTGACTATCAAATGCAATTTTTAACAGTGAAACATAGGGAAGTATCTGTTTGTTGGCAGAGGCATCTCTGTGATAGTTTTCCTTTCCCATAATAAGAGAGATTCAGGGATGAAAAGAGAATTCTTTTTCTTTGGGCACTGTGGTATGAATATATAATGCTTAGGGCTACTGAACTCATTTCAGCAGTAGCTAACACATCGTAACATGCAAAGCATAAACCAAAAATAATCTGAATCCTTCTTGACAGCATTGAGTCCCTAAATTATTAAACAATGGAGCTATTCTATCTTGGAAATACTTAATATGTGAGATAATACAGTTCCCTTTAAAGTCACTTCTTTAAGTTTTTTTGTTGCCTGTAGCCCAAAGCGTCCTAACTGATAACATTTGTATCAGAATTATCTGGAAGCTTATTAAAATTATGTACTCCAAGGTTATTCTGATTCAATAAATCTGGAGATTGGGCTCAGCAATTTACAGAATGGCAATCACTAAAAAATCAGGAAACAACAGGTGCTGTAGAGGATGTGGAGAAATAGGAACACTTTTACACTGTTGGTGGGACTGTAAACTAGTTCAACCATTGTGGAAGTCAGTGTGGTGATTCCTCAGGGATCTAGAACTAGAAATACCATTTGACCCAGCCATCCCCTTACTGGGTATATACCCAAAGGATTATAAATCATGCTGCTATAAAGACACATGCACACGTATGTTTATAGTGGCATTATTCACAATAGCAAAGACTTGGAACCAACCTAAATGTCCAACAACGATAGACTGGATTAAGAAAATGTGGCACATATACACCATGGAATACTATGCAGCCATAAAAATGATGAGTTCATGTCCTTTGTAGGGACATGGATGAAACTAAAAACTATCATTCTCAGCAAACTATCGCAAGGACAAAAAACCAAACACCGCATGTTCTCACTCATAGGTGGGAATTGAACAATGAGAACACATGGACACAGGAAGGGGAACATCATGCACCAGGGACTGTTGTGGGGAGGGGGGAGGGATAGCATTAGGAGATATACCTAATGCTAAATGACGAGTTAACGGGTGCAGCACACCAACATGGCACATGTATACATATGTAACAAACCTGCACGTTGTGCACATGTACCCTAAAACTTAAAGTAATAATAATAAAATTAAAAAGAAAAAAAATTTGCCAGGAAATTTTCATGAGCAGGTATGGTTTGGGAAC
The DNA here is from genome assembly GCF_006542625.1 of Nomascus leucogenys. NCBI lineage: Eukaryota > Metazoa > Chordata > Mammalia > Primates > Hylobatidae > Nomascus > Nomascus leucogenys. Next base: position 21,796,688 of record NC_044389.1, on the reverse strand, counting down.
CATTATAGAAAAAAAACTTTCAATAACTTTTTATGTGGCTAATACTTTCTAAGATATGACCCTTTCAGATCTCCCAATCCTCTCTAACCTCATTTTTTGCTACTATGTAAAATGCAAGTTAGGCTGAATTACCTGAAGTTCACATTTAGCCTTTCTTTATCCTCTGTTTCTTTTCTGGAATTTTTTTTTCTCTTTCCTCATTGGTAAACTTCTACATTTTTAAAAACTCACCTTGGCCCTTTTCTTCTTTATGATTTCTACACATAAATGCAGTTTATAACTGTTTTTGTGTTACAATTTTATCCAGAAACAATGTTTTTATTATTTTATGTAGATACCCATAATCTAATTGTGTTTACTTACTGTATTTTCTATATTAGGTTCAGAGTTTCTTCAGAGACAAGGTGATGTTCTATTTTAATTTAGCCTTATTTTAGTCCTAGTTAATTAATTACATAGAGAAGTATTTGTTAAAAGTTTATGGGGTTGAATGAAAAAGAAACTGGAGCCCTTTCTACATGTGAAAGAATATGTCAGAAAATGGTGGTGAAATGATAGTATCTTAACAAATCCTTGGCAACCAGAAAATAGCTGGAACATACAGTTACTCTTTGATTAACTCATGTTCATAAAAAATTATTGATGGAAAATAATTTTTAGATGAAACAAAATAGATACTATGATATATATCATATATAATATTTAAATTCACTCTAGTAAAAGGTTATTTGGCTATGAAGTTTTATAACTGAAATTAACAATGAGAATCCTTAAAAAATCATAGTTCAATGTCATCCATTTATGACACTAGTATGCTGGACAAGTTATCCTGACCAACTTTTTCTGCAAGAGACCTAAATTTATAGAAAAACTATAAAAATTCATTGTTAAGTACCTCAGTGGGCTGCCAAGACTGTAAGAAATATGAATCCAGATAAATATTAAGTCAGTTGAGGAACCTAGAGTAGTAAACAGGGCACCAAAGGCAGTTTAGCCTTGAATGCAGTTAACACATCTGATGAAACTGAACATCACTCTTCAAGGTTCTCAGAGCTTACAGGAAAAGAAAGAAAGTAACATGCCCACTGAAGGACAATACTCTAGTAAGAGACCCTCTGTAATAAGCAGAATAGTGGCCCCACTCAAAGATATCTAAGTCTTAACTTCTGGAGCCTTTGAGTAAGTTACATTACATGATGAAAGGGAATTAAGGTTGCCAATTAATTGGTCTTAGAGAGACATTCCTGGATCATCCAGGTGAACCCAATATAATCATAAGGGTGCATTAATGTAGAAGAAGGAGGCAGAGGAGTCAAGGTTAGAGTGATGCGCTGTAAGGAAGACTGTACCAGCCATTTCTGGCTTTGAAGATGGAAGGGGCCACATGCCAAGGAATCTGGGCAGCTGAAAATGACAAGGAAATGAATTCTCCCCTAGAATCTCTATAAAGGAATCCAGCTCTTTGGATACTTTGATTCTAGTTAGATTAGATGCATTTTAGACTCTGGAACCGCAGATGTACGATAATAAACATATATTATCTTGATTACAAAATTTGGAGAAATTTGTTACAGTAGTCATGGGAAACTAATATACTCACTTTGACCTCAATGACAATTATAACATGAATATAAAGGATCTTTTCAAAATAAGTGTCTCAGTCAGTTTGCAAGGCTGCTATAACAGAACACCACCAACGAGGTGGCTTAAACAAAAAAAAATTATTTCTCAAATTCTGGAGACCTGGTGGTCCAAAATCAAGATGCCAGCAGATTCGGTATCTGCTGAGGGCACTCTTCCTGTTTGCAGAGAACTGTCTTGTTTTATCCTGACATGGTAGACAGCTGAGTGACAACAATTCTGTGTCTTTTTTTTTTTTTAAATAAGGGCTGTACTTCCATTCATAAGAGCTCTGCCCTTATGACTTAAATACCACCAAATGTCCCCACATCCAAATATCATCATATCGGGGGTTAAGATTCCAACCCATGAATTTTAGGGGGACACAAACATTCAGTTTGTGACAGTAAGCTCATCCTTACTGTCAGCTTACTGCCACCCTTAAGAATTAAGCAAGCCTACTTACTGGTGTGAATCAATGAATGAGAACAATAATCTCCCCATATATTTGGTACCAACTCCACCACCCTCAATAAATAGATCATGCTGCATGGGTATCTGGTCCTAAAATCTTAAAACTAAAAAGTTAATTTTAATTGGATGTGTTACTGTGTGGCAAAAGCAAATACATATTTCCTCTGGAAGAAACCACCTTAACACTAAACCTCAAAGAAATCTCAAAGATAAAGTTTCAAGAAATATGGGCTCACTGTCAAATCTCACAAAAATAAACAGCAAAACAGATAGTCATGCAAAGAAGTAAGCAGGAAAGTAGGCAGAAGAATGAGGCCCATAAAGTAGCATGATACAGGAATTGTAAGACATAATAATGAGTAGGTTAGAATATTACAAGAAATAGGTGAAAGCATTGAATCCTGAGGAATGAGCAAGATGATATGCTGAAGAAAAACCAGTTGTTATTGTAGATGAAAAAAAAAGTAATTGAAAACTCAATGAGTTAGGTTAAGAGTACTTATGATAGAATTTATGAACTGAAAAAGATTTAAAGAATGTATCCATTATTCAGCACAGAGAGATCATAGAATGAAAATATTAAAGAAATATTAGGAGAAATGGTACTCTTTCAGACCACAGTGGAATAAAATTGGAAATCAACTCCAAAAAGAACCCTCAAAACCATGCAAATACGTGAAAATTAAATAACCTACTCCTGAATGATCATTGGGTCAACAATGAAATCAAGATGGAAATTTAAAAAATTCTTTGAACTAAACAATAATAGTGACAAAAACTATCAAAATCTCTGGGATACTGCAAAAACAGTGCTAAGAGGAAAGTTCATAGCATTAAATGCCTACATCAAAAAGTCTGAAAGAGCACAAGTAGACAATCTAAGGTCACACCTCAAGGACCTAGAGATACAAGAACAAATCAAACTCAAAACCCAGCAGAAAAAAAAGAAATAACAAAGATCAGAGCAGAACTAAATGAAATTGAAACAAAAAAATAAAAAATATAAATGAAACAAAAAGCTGGTTCTTAGAAAAGATAAGTAAAATTGATAGACCATTAGTGAGATTAACCAAGAAAAGAAGAGAGAAGATCCAAATAAGTTCAATTAGAAATGAAACAGGAGATATTACAACTGATACCACAGAAATAACAAAAGATCGTTCAAGGTTACTATGAACGCCTTTATGCACAAAAACCTAGAAAACATAGAGGAGATGGATAAATTTCTGGAAAGATACAACTCTTCTAAATTAAACCAGGAAGAAATAGCAACTCTGAACAGACCAATAACAGCAAAGAATTGTTACCAATCCTATTGACACTATTCCAAAATAGAGAAATAGGGAATCCTCCGTAAATCATTCCATGAAGCTAGTATCACCCTAATACCAGAGCCAGGAAAGGACATAATATAAAAAGAAAACTACAGACCAATGTTCCTGATGAACATAGCTGCAAAATTCTCAACAAAATACTAGCTAAGTGAATCCAACAGCATATCAAAAATATAATCCGCCATGGTCAAGTGGGTATCATATCAGGGATGCAGGGATCACCTGCAAGAAAATAAATGTGATACACCATATAAACATAATTAAAACAAAAATAACATGATCATCTCAATAGATGCAGAAAAAGCATTTGACAAAATCCAGTATCCCTTTATGATTAAAACCCTCAGCAAAATCTGCATAGAAGGGACATACCTTAAGATAATAAAAGTTACCTATGACAAATTCACAGCCAACATTATACCAAATGGGGAAAAGTTGAAAACATCTCCCTGAGAACTGAAACAAAACAAGGATGTCCACTCTCACCAATTCTATTCAACATAGTATTGAAGTCCTAGCCAGAGCAATCAGACAAGAGAAAGAAATAAAGGGCATCCACACTGGGAATAAGGAAATCAAACTTGTTGTTTGCTGATGACATGATTGTTTACCTAGAAAACCCTAAAGACACATCCAGAAAGCTCCTCGAACTGGTAAATGAATTCAGCAAAGTTTCAGATTACAGAATTAATGTACACAAGTCAGTAGCTCTGCTATACATCAACAGCAACCAAGCTGAGAATCAAATCAAGAACTCAACCCTTTTTACAATAGCTGCAGAAGAAAAAAAAAGACAGGAATATACTTAACTAAGAGGTGAAAGCCCTCTAAAAGGAAGACTACAAAACACTGCTGAAAGAAATCATAGATGACACCAACAAATGGAAACACATCCCATGCTCATAAATGGGTAGAATTAATATTGTGAAAATGAACATACTGCCAAAAGCAACGTGCAAATTCAATGCAATTCCCATCAAAATACCACCATTATTATTCACAAAATGTAAAAACATCCTAAAATTCATATGGAACCAAAAAAGAGCACACATAGCCAAAGCAAGCTTAAGCAAAACAACTCTGGAGACACCGCATTACATGACTTCATACTATAAGGCCATAGTCACCAAAACAGCATGGTACTGGTATAAAAATAGGCATATAGGCCAAAGGAACAGAATATAGAACCCGGAAATAAAATCAAATACTTACAGTCAACTTGATCTTCAACAATGCAAAGAAAAACATAAAGTGGGGGAAAAGGACAGCCTATTCAACACATGGTGCTGGGATAATTGGCTAGCCACATGTAGAAGAATGAAACTGGATCCACATCTCTCACCATATAAGAAAATCAACTCAGGATGGATCAAAGACTTAAATATAAGACCTGAAACCATAAAAATTCTAGACCATAACATTGGAAAAACCCTTCTAGACATTGGCTTAGGCTAAGACTTCATGACAACCCAAAAACAAATACAACAAAAACGAAGATAAATCGATGGGATTTAATTAAACAAAAGCTTCTGCACAGCAAAAGAAACAATCAGCAGAGTAAGCAGACAACCCATAGAGTGGGAGACAATCTTTGCAGTGTATACATCTGACAAAGGACTAATATCCAGAATCTACAAGGGACTCAAGCAAATTAGCAAGGACAAAACAATCCCATCAAAAAGTGGGCTATGGACATGAATAGACAATTTGCAAAAGAAGATATACAAATGGCCAACAAACATGAAAAAATGCTCCACATTACTAATTATCAGGGAAATGCAAATCAAAACCCCAATGCAATACCATCTCACTCCTGCAAGAATGACCATAATCAAAAAATAATAGATATTGGCATGGATGTGGTGAAAAACTGTGGATGGGAATGTAAACTAGTATCACCACTATGGAAAACAATGTGGAGATGGCTTAAAGAAATAAAAGTAGTTCTATCTTCTGATCCAGCAATCCCACTCCTGGCTATCTACCCAGAGGAAAAGAAGTCATTATGTGGAAAAGATACTTGCACATGCATGTTTATAGCAGCACATTTTGCAATTGCAAAAATATGAAACCAGCCCAAATACCCATCAATCAATAAGTAGATAAAGAAAATGTGATATATACATTAATATATATACCATGTATATGGTTTGGCTGTGATCCCACCCAAATCTCATCTTGAATTGTATTAAAAATTCCCATAATACCCATGTGCCATGGGAGAGACATGATGGGAGGTAATTTAGTCATGGGAGAGGTTACTCTCATGGTGTTCTTGTGATAGTGAGTTCTCAAGAGATCTAATGATTTTATAAGGGGCTTTTCCCACTTTTGCTAGGCACTTCTCCTTCCTGCCACCATGTGAAGAAGGGCGTTTGCTTCCCCTTCCACAACGATCATAAGTTTCCTGAGGCATCTGCAGACATGCTGAACTGTCAGTCAATTAAACCTCTTTCCTTTATAAATTACCCAGCTTCATGTATGTCTTTATTAGCATTGTGGGAATGGACTAATACACCATGCAATACTACTCAGCCATAAAAAGGTACAAAATAATGGCATTCACAGCAACCTGGATGGAATTGGAGACCATAGTTCTAACTGAAGTAATTCAGGAATGGAAAACCAAACATTGTATGTTCTCACTCATAGGTGGAAGCTAAGATATGAGGATGCAAAAGCATAAGAATGATACAGTGAACTTTGAGGACTTAGGGGGAATGATAGAAGGGTGCTGAGGAATAGAACACTACACATTGGGTACAACATATACTGCTCAGGTGATGAGTGCACCAAAATCTCAGAAATCACCACTAAAGAACTTATTCCTGTAACCAAACACCACCTGTCTCCCAAAAATCTATTAAAATAATAATGAGATAAAATAGAATATCTCAAAAAAGAAGAAAAAAATATTAAGAGAAACGGAACAAGGTTTAATTATGTATGCAGCATACTATGTAGTACAAAAAATTGTTGACAATTTACCACATTCAAAGGTTTTTGATAGATTTTATGGTAGCTACAAAGACATACAAGTCTGGATCCCAGCTTTCAGAGAACTTTCATAAGGACTAGAATACAAACTTTTGTTACATCTAAGAGCAATATTACTTTTAAATAAAACTGGAGGCCGGGCGCGGTGGCTTACGCTTGTAATCCCAGCACTTTGGGAGGCCGAGGCGGGCGGATCACGAGGTCAGGAGATCGAGACCACGGTGAAACCCCGTCTCTACTAAAAATACAAAAAATTAGCCGGGCGTGGTGGCGGGCGCCTGTAGTCCCAGCTACTCGGAGAGGCTGAGGCAGGAGAATGGCGTGAACCCGGGAGGCGGAGCTGGCAGTGAGCCGAGATTGCGCCACTGCACTCCAGCCTGGGCGACAGAGCAAGACTCCGTCTCAAAAAAAAAAAAATAAATAAATAAAAAAAAATAAAACTGGAAGTAAGATAGTGATGCCATTAACCAATCCATTTTAAGGGATAAATTGGATTTCAAACATCATTTATCAGTGTGTAACTTGTATATATGCCAAATAATTTTCTCATCTATCATTTTTTGGTACATTTTTTGCAATTTTGGTGTTATTTCTATCATTTCAAAAATGGTGAGAGAATTTATGAAAGATATTATGAGAGAATTTATGAACTGAAAAAGAGATTTAAAGAATGTATCCATTATTAAGCACATAGAGATTATAGAATGGAAATATTAAAGAAATAGTAGGTGAAATAGTATTCTCTCAGACCACAGTGAAATAAAATTAGAAACCCCAAAAAGAACCCTAAAATCATGCAAATACATGGAAATTAAATAACCTGCTCCTGAATGATCACTCGGTGAGCAACGAAATCAAGATGAAAATTAAAAAATTTCCATCTTGGAATTTGGAAAGCATATGCAGAAAATTGAAACTGGACCACCTCTTTACACCTTATACAAAAATTAACTCAAAATGGGTTAAAGACTTAAATGTAAAACCCAAAACTATAAAAACCCTAGAAGAAAATCTAGGCAATACCATTCAGGACACAGACATGGGCAAAGATTTCATGACAAAATGTCAAAAGTAATTGCAACAAAAACAAAAATTAACAAATGGGTTCTAATTAAACTATATAGCTTATGAACAGCAAAAGAAACTATCATCAGAGTGAATAGACAACTAAATAGCTTGTACATAGCAAAAGAAACTATCATCGGAGTGAATAGACAACTTACAAGATGGGAGAAAATTTTTGCAATCTATCCATCTGATTAAGGTCTAATATCCAGAGTCTACAAGGAACTTAAACAAATTTACAAGAAAAAACAACCCCATTAAAAAGTGGGCAAAAGACATGAACAGACACTTCTCAAAAGAAGACATTTATGTGGCTGATGAATGTATGGAAAAAAGCTTAACATCACTGATATTAGAGAAGTGCAAATCAAAACCACACTGAGATACCATCTCACACCAGTAAGAATGGCTATTTTTAAAAAGCCAAGCAACAACAGATGGTGGCAAGGCTATGGAAAAATTGGAATGCTTTTACACTGTTGGTGGGAATGTAAATTAGTTCAACCATTGTGGAAGACAGTGTGGCGATTTCTCAAAGACCTAGAACCAAAAATACCATTACTGGGTACATACCCAGAGGAATATTAATCATTGTATCATAAAGATAAATGCACACGTATGTTAATTGCAGCACTATTCATAATATCAAAGACATAAATTCAACCCAAATGCCCATCAATGATAGACTGGATAAGGAAAATGTGGTACATATACACCATGAAATACTATGCAGCCATAAAAATGAGAAAAATCATGTCCTTTGCAGGGACATGGATGAAGCTGGAAGCCATTATCCTCAGCAAACTAGTGTAGGAACAGAAAACCAAACACCACATGTTCTCACTTATAAGTGGGAGTTGGACAATGAGAACACATGGACACAGGGAGGGGAACAATACACACTAGGGTCTGTTGTGGGGGCTGAGGGGAGAGAGCATCAGAAAAATAGCTAATGCATGTTGGGCTTACCACCTAGTTGATTGGTTGGGAGGTGTGACAAACCACCATGGCACTCGTTTACATATGTAACAAACCTGAACATCCTGCACATGTATTTGGGAACTTACAATAAAATAAAATGGTGTGCAAGGACAAAGGGAAGATGTAAACTCAAATAGCCATTATAATGCATAATTGCATTAACCACTGAATTTATTGACCAAATCAAATACTTTGAATTATACATATATCTATGATACCCATGCTATTTTTTCCTATTTTCATGTGTAAAAAAGACCATCATTAAACCTTTTGTACTTCTTATCACTTTTGATATATTCTCAGGGCTACTGATATAGTTAAAAATAAATATAGTACATTTAACTAGTTCAAGATTAATATGCTTTATTCAATTTTCATGGTAATTTGTGTGGCATGTGGATGGAATTGTCATAGGAGATGATAAAGTATACACTGAGTGTACATTCAGCAAGTTAAATAGAATTTTAGTTGATTATGTATTATATCATTCAAAATCTCTCTGCATGATGTTTTTGCTGCATATTGCATTCATACCATGTATTTAAATTTATCCTTCATTTAATTAAAAGTAATCATAACATACTTGCAGAATAACACAGAGCAGATTAGCTGTGCTTGATGCTGCTTTCCAACTTACAGTGTATCCCATAGGGCACTCTTGCACAACAGTGCACATTCCCTGACCATTCTTCTGAGAATCTAGAATGAATTAGTTTGCCTCTACTCCCATAGCTTCTTTTGAACAACACTTGCATACCTCTCAAAAAGAATTGCGATTTCTCTTTTATTTCTCTCTGCTACTAACTTGTGAGTTGTTCAATGACAGGAGTTATTTATGTTTGAACTCTTCATAGCTTAGTAAACTGGTAGATAGAACAACATATCTTAATATTTAAATCAGCTTTATTTACAAAACATTATCCTAAGAATTATAATTCAGTAAAGCTTTAACTTGGGTAAAAGTATAAGTACTAAATGTAAACCATTTTCTAAGTAAAATAAGATATAATTCAAAGTTACTTTTGAAGAGAGGTAAACATGTATCAAATTTCTTGCTGTGATCATGGATGTTTAATAGCAGATTTGTTTGAAGGTTGAAGCAATCTTGAAGCTCATATACTATTGTTTTCAGGATAAGGAAGTGATGGGGAACATTGTTATTGTATTCTAACACAGTTGTATTACTATAAAATATCCTTCTTAATCTGTGGCAACACTTCTTGTATGTAAGTTTACTTTATGTAGTATTAATATATCTGCACTTTGTTATGATTAGTTGTTGCATACTTTATCTTCTCCAGCCTTTTTCATCTATATCCTTATTTTTCTTTATGACTCTTATAATCCCTACACTTTAATTGCAGTATTTAGTCTGTTTACATTTAATATGATTAGTAGTATACGTAGATTTAAGTCTACGCTCTTTCAGTTTGTTCTCTACTTGGTTATTTATTTTCTTGGTGCCTCCTTTTCTCACTTCCTTTGAAATAATTGGATATGTTTGTATTCTAGTTTATTCTTCCACTATCTCTTTTCCTATTTATTCTTGTATTACATTCTTAGTGGTTATTAAAGATATTAAGATTTATCATGGCCCACTTTGAATTAGTATTGAATTATTCTGCTTCACAACCAACATAAAAACTGTGTAGCATCACCATTCTTGTTCTTTGTGCTACTGTTGGCATATAATTCAGTCCTACATTTGCTGTACATACCACATATAATATATGCGTTACCAAGTCAATATTGTTTTAAATAAAAATTTTAAATAATAATTTATATTGATCCATTTATTATCAATTTCTGGTTTATTTTATTCCTTTTTCTATCTGGGCTCTTTTCTCAGATTTTTTATGACAGTAGAACATTCTTTAGGAGCTCTAATAGTATAGCTATCTGGTGGCAAATTATTTCTGCTTTTATTTGTCTGAAAGTTTCTTTAATTGCTCTCAAATTTGAAAGATATTTTCATTGAGTATAGAATTCAAGATGAACATTTTTTTTCGCAGCATTTTAAAATTGTAATTCTCTTTACTTTTAGCTTTTGTTCTTGCCATCTTGAACATAATGCTCTCTCTTCCTGGCTACTCTTAAATTTCTTTATTTTTGTATTTCAGATGTGGTGTTTCCATGAGTCTATTTTTGTTGGTTGGTTGTTTTATCCTACATGGGGGAAGGGGTCACTGAGCTTCTTGAATATATGGGTTGATTACTTTCTTTAATTTTGGAAAACTGGAAAAATCATAGCCATGATCTTAATATTTTTTTTCCTTCCCTATGCTCTGTTTTTTCTCTGAATCTGTGGCTCCAATGTAAACATATGTTGAATACAGAAACACATACACAAACACAAATACTTGGCTCTTTTCTGGTTTTTATTCTGTACTTCCAGTTAAATAATTTCTATTAGCTTCTCTTTGGGTTTCTTCACCCTGCTAATTCCATTGTCTGGGTCTAGGTCATTGTTGGATCTACTTCTGTTAACAGTTTTTGCTCTTGATTACGGGTAGCATTTTCCTGTTCTTTCATAGGTCTCATAAATTTTTATTGTTTGCTATTGATTGTCGTTGATTGTCCATGAAAGAACAATAGCAAATGAAGTAGATAATATTCAGAAATATCTTGTGCTTTTGTCAGGTAGCTGGAGTGAAAACGTATCTTTTTGATCTAATGGTGAGTTGAGCTAAATCTGGTTTGAGTTAATGATTTTCAGTTCACCTTTGGTTTTTTTTTATTAACATGTTTTTTAATTACTCTGTGTGATGGATAATTTTTTTTATTATTATACTTTAGGTTTTAGGGTACATGTGCACAATGTGCAGGTTTGTTACATATGTATCCATGTGCCGTTTTGGTTTGCTGCACCCATTAACTCGTCATTTAGCATTAGGTATATCTCCTAATGCTGTCCCTCCCCCCTCCCCCTACCCCACAACAATCCCCAGAGTGTGATGTTCCCCTTCCTGTGTCCATGAGTTCTCATTGTTCAATTCCCACCTATGAGTGAGAACATGTGGTGTTTGGTTTTTTGTCCTTGCAATAGTTTACTGAGAATGATGTTTTCCAGTTTCATCCATGTCCCTACAAAGGACATGAACTCATCATTTTTTATGGCTGCATAGTATTCCATGGTGTATATGTGCCACATTTTCTTAATCCAGTCTATCGTTGGTGGACATTTGGGTTGGTTCCAAGTCTTTGCTATTGTGAATAGTGCCGCAATAAACATACGTGTGCATGTGTCTTTATAGCAGCATGATTTATAGTCCTTTGGGTATATACCCAGTAATGGGATGGCTGGGTCAAATGGTATTTCTAGTTCTAGATCCCTGAGGAATCACCACACTGACTTCCACAATGGTTGAACTAGTTGACAGTCCCACCAACAGTGTAAAAGTGTTCCTATTTCTCCACATCCTCTCCAGCACCTGTTGTTTCCTGACTTTTTAATGATGGCCATTCTAACTGGTGTGAGATGGTATCTCATTGTGGTTTTGATTTGCATTTTTCTGATGGCCAGTGATGATGAGCATTTTTGCATGTTTTTTGGCTGCATAAATGTCTTCTTTTGAGAAGTGTCTGTTCATGTCCTTCTCCCACTTTGTGATGGGGTTGTTTGTTTTTTTCTTGTAAATTTGTTTGAGTTCATTGTAGATTCTGGATATTAGCCCTTTGTCAGATGAGTAGGTTGCAAAAATTTTCTCCCATTCTGTAGGTTGCCTGTTCACTCTGATGGTAGTTTCTTTTGCTGTGCAGAAGCTCTTTAGTTGAATTAGATCCCATTTGTCAATTTTGGCTTTTGTTGCCATTGCTTTTGGTGTTTTAGACATGAAGTCCTTGCCCATGCCTATGTCCTGAATGGTATTGCCTAGGTTTTCTTTTAGGGTTTTTATGGTTTTAGGTCTAACATGTAAGTCTTTAGTCCATCTTCACCTTTGGTTTTAAACGTCTCAGAGGTAGGATTAGGCTGCCTCCACTTGCACCATAAGACTATAAGATTTCCTTCTGTCCAATTCTTCTCTTGGTATCCTTCAATTTCACTTATTCCATAAATGTCTTGTGGAGTAAAATTAGTGAAAATAGAAGACAAACTCTGAAATTTCTTCAGATTGTTAGTCATCATACCAGAAAATGCATAGCTATTAAAATTCTACTTCCTCCCTTTATAAGCAAAAGTTTTCTGTTTAAAGATGGCTAACTCCTTCTGGATGCACAGTCAGATTTAGCAATATCTCATGCTTAATAGTAGCCTCCGTTGCTCTAAAAGATATCATCTCTTACTGTAGTTCTTTGCATCCACAGTTCTTCAGTGGCTTGATGCTGGCGAGGCACTGGAGAAAAGGGAATGCTTATACACTGATGGTAGGAATGTAAATTAGTTCAGCCCCCGTGAAAAGGAGTTTGGAGATTTCTCAAAAAACTTAAAACTAAACTACCATTTAACTCAGCATTCTCATTACTGGGTATATATCCAAAAGACAATACATTATTTTACCAAAAAGACTCATGGGTTTATGTGTTCATTGCAGTACTATTCACAACAGCAAAGACATGGAATCGACCTAGATGCCCAGCAATGATAAACTGGAAAAAGAAAATATGGTATATGTATGCCATGGAATACTACACAGCCATGAAAAATAACTAAATGGTATCCTTTGCAGCAACATGGATGCAGCTGAAGACCATAGTCCTAAGTGAATCAACACAGGAGCAGGAGACTAAATACTCTATGTTCTCACTTATAAGTGGAAGCTGAACATTGAGCACATATGGGCATAAAGATGAGAATGATAGACACTGGGGACTACTAGATGGGGAAAGGAAGGAGGGAGGAGGTAAATTGAAAAACTTCCTATTTGGTACTATGCTCCCTGTCTGGGTGATGGGAGTGATCATACCTCAGTGTTACCCAATATGCCCATATAACAAACATGCACATATACCCCCTGAATCTAAAATAAAAGTTGAATCTATGTTTATAAAATTAAAAAATAAAGCTTACAACTTAAAACATACATAATTCTTTATTTTATCTAGCATTCTTTCTGAATTTAATTCAGAAGTGATAATCTTGTGTTCATGTCTGTATCCAAACTAAATGCCAAACTCTTAATGTCACACAGATGCTCCCTGACTTTCGGTGGGGTTGCATCTTTGAACATTATGTATCCTCTTCTTAGCTACTTTTAAGTTCCTTTAGTTTTGATTTTCAGACTGTGATATGCCCATAAGGTCTGTTGCTGTTGGTTGTTGAACCCATAGTAAGTTGGAAATGCATTTTATACACTCCTACTGAACATCATAGCTTAGCCTAACCTACCTTAAATGTACTCAGAACAGTTGCATTAACCAAAAATTGGGCAAGTTCATCCAACACAAAGTATATTTTATAGTAAAGTGTTGAAAATCTCATGCAATTTACTGAATACTGTACTGAATGTGAAAAACACAATGGTTGTATGAGTACTCTTCTACTGAATGTGTCACTTTCAGCACCATTGTAAAGTTGAAAAATTTTAAGTTGAACTGTTGCAAGTAAGGGACCATCTGTATTTTTAAAATGACCTAAATTAGTAAAACTCTGACAATTAAATTAGCTTAGTAAACTTCTATAAAACATTTTATGTACTTCTTCAACTTTATTTTAGGTTCAAGGAATACATGTGCAGGTTTGTTACACGGGTAAATTGTATGTCGCTGAGGTTTTATGCATGATAATCTTGTCAACCAAGTAATGAGGATAGTATCCAGCAGGAGGTTGTCTGTCTGTCTGTCTGTCTTTCTTCTTCTTTCTTTCTTTCTTTTTCTTTCTTTCTTTCTTTCTTTCTTTCTTTCTCTCTCTCTCTCTCTCTCTCTCTCTCCCTCTCCTCTCCTCCTTTCCTTCTTTCCTCCTGTCCTCTCCTCTCTTTTTTTTTTTTCGGAGTCTCGCTGTGTCCCCTAGGCTGGAGTGCATTGGCTCGATCTCCGCTCACTGCAAGCTCTGCCTCCTGGGTTTATGCCATTCTCCTGCCTCAGCCTCCTGAGTAACTGGGACTACAGGCACCCCCCACAACGCCCGGCCAATTGTATTTTTAGTAGAGACGGGATTTCACCGTGTTAGCCAGGATGATCTCGATCTCCTGACCTCGTGATCTGCCCGCCTCGGCCTCCCAAAATGCTGGGATTACAGGCGTGAGCCACGTGCCTAGCCTCCAGCAGGTAGTTCTTCAACCTACACTCCCCTCCCGTTTTCTGCAGTAGTCCCCTGTGTTTATTGTTGCTATCTTTATGTCCATGTTTAATCAAATGTTTGGCTCCCCCTTATAAATAAGAATATGCAGTATTTGGTTTTCTGTTCCTGCATTAATTTGCTTAGGATTACGCTCTCCAGCTGCATCTATGTTGCTGCAAAAAGCATGATTTCTTTCCTTTTTACAGCTGCATGGTATTCTGTGGCATATATTTACCATAGTTGCTTTATCCAGTCCACTGGGCATCTAGGTTGATTCCATGTCTTTGCTATTGTGAATAGTGCTGCATTGAACATACGAACATATGCATCTTTTTTCTAGAACAATTTATTTTGCTTTGAGTATATACTCAATAGTAGGGTTGCTGGATAGAATGGTGGTTCTGTTAATGATCACTGACTTTGTATCAATCACTCTTCTAGGTTCAGGAAATATATAAATTAACAAAATACTCTTGTCAATACCCTCTAATACCTACAATCCATACATTCTAGTGGACCAAAATATTGATTTTTGAAATAGCCACTCAGCATGTTTAAATTATTTGATCTTGAGACAGAAATATTTTTGCACAAGTTTCACAATGGATCTGCCATTTTCAGTTGTTATTATTTTAAAAATGTTGATTGAACCAGAAATTATATGATTCTTAAATGAACTATTTCAGTGATCAAAATTCCTAAGCCATAAATTCTCTTATTTAAATATTATTTGTTACCTATAAATTCAATATATGAAGAGATAAAGGCTGAGATGCCCTGGTTATAGTAGATCTGGGGTATCTGAAACCTTACTTGCCTAGCTTCCCATTTATGCTCTCTTAATTCTTCCTTCTTGAAGGCTGCTTCTGAAGAAACTCCAAGGATCCCCTCTGCTCTCTAGCGATCTGAAAAGCACAAATTGAAAATCATTTAAGTAGATCATCCATGCAGGCAAGGGATTTTTCTGTTGCCTTTTTTTATTACCATTTTCTTCAAATTTCTGAGACAAATTAAATGCTTAGATGAAGTTAATGGTTGGTTTGAAATTAACTGCTGATATATATATTGGGTATACAGAATTATTTAATAGTTCTTTGGGGTTTTCCTCAAGCTCCACTTCATTGAATTATAGAATCTCAGGAGTTAGAAATAGCCTTAGAGATAATTTAGCATAACCTCCCACTCAATGAAAGGCGTCTTTCTACAACATCCCTGACAGATGGTCATTTAGCTTCTGCTTGAGCACTTCTACTCACTGGAGTTCATTACTTTCTGAAACTGTTTCATGTTGAACAGCTTTAATGATTAGAAATTTCTTTGTTATACTGATCCAAAACATGCATCATGGTGATTTCTAATAATTGACAAAATTATTCCCCAGTTTTCTTAATCTCTTGTCTACCTGACCTGATTCATAGTAATATATTTATATTCTTCAATATGCATTCTAATATAGCAATATTTATTTTTTCATTCTTATTGGAGAATTGTGGATAATGTATTGACTTCAGAAAATATACATGTGTAATCAATATACAGGTAGACTACTGTGAGAGCCACCTTAGAGGGCTGTTTTTGGAAGCTCAGGATCCAACAAATCTAACACCCAAGACCCATGATTAGCTCTTCATGGGTAGTTGAGGTCTTTCAGGGGGGTTTCTTTTTGGTTAGTTACCTATCTTAATCTTTTTGGTTCATATCTCTTATGGGGAGAGAGGTAGGGAGGGACATTGAAAATATCCTATCAAACCTCTGTTTATAATTGTGCTCACTATCTTATAAATAAGACAAGTAAATTTTTCTAAAACTTCAGAAGTTTTCTTGATAATTATATAGTCATTTAAGGGTTAATGAATTCTCTAAAGTTTAGCCAGTTATCCATATTAATGGTATCTAAAAATTGAGAATGCCACAAAAATTTCAGACATCTGACTTTTTAAAAATTAGAATTTTTTGGCAGTGTGTAAAACTCTGTTACAGCTCACGCCTGTAACCCCAGCACCTTGGGAGGCCGAGGCAGGCAGATCATTTGAGGTCAGGAGTTCCAGACCAGCCTGGCCAACATGGTGAAACCTTGCTCTACTAAAAAATACAAAAATTAGCTGGGCCTGATGATGCACACTTATAATCCTAGCTACTTGGGAGGCTGAGGCAGGAGAATTGCTTGAATTTGGAAGGCGGAGGTTGCAGTGAGCCAAGATGGCGCTACTGCACTCCGGCCTGGGTGACTTGTGACTGGGTAACAGAGACTGTTAAAAAAAAAAAAAAAAAAAGCCAGTGCAGTGGCTCACACCTGTAATCCAAGCACTTTGGGAGGCCAAGGCAGGTGGATTATCTGAGGTCAGGAGTTCGAGACCAGCCTGGCTAACATGGTGAAACCCTGTCTCTAGTAAAAATACAAAATTAGCCAGGTATCGTGGCAGGAGCCTATAGTCCCAGCTCCTCAGGAGACTGAGACAGGAGAAGCACTTGGATCCAGGAGGTAGAGGCTGTAGTGAGCTGAGATCATGCCGCTGCACTCCAGCCTGGGCGAGACAGAGTGAGACTCCATCTCAAAAAAAAAAAAAAAAAAAGAAAAAAAAGAATTTCTTCACGTAAAATGTCCTCTTTCATTTCTAAAAATTCAAAGTGTAGTTATTGTCTGTGAATTTGTGTAAGTCCTAATATTTTCTTAAGACTTTTCCTAACTTGTAATTTCCAGGGACCTCAGCTTCTTCACATTCACATTCCCACCATATTTGTAGTCTGAGTGACCACTTGTTGAGTACTTAATGGTTTACCAGGCTTTTGGTCAAGTACAGTGAATAAAAAGATAAAAACACGGTCTTCAAACAAATTAAGGGAGGCACACCAATAAGACAATAAAAATTATGACAGGATGGAAAATGCTATAATAGAAATAAGCACAGGGCTGTGAGGGAGAGACAAAGGACACAGCGTTTTTGTGTACATTTTTGGCAGATGGGGAGTAATCTAGTGAAACGGTGCCAGAAAAAAAGTCTTTTGTGCCAAAGGGCAAGTAGAAAATTTCTCATTGTATTATAACCATTATATTTACTTTAAAATATTATCTACTCATCTGACAAAGGGCTAATATCCAGAATCGACAACTCAAACAAATTTAAAAGAAAAAAATCAACCCCATCAAGAAGTAGACAAAGGATATGAACAGACACTTCTCAAAAGAAGACATTGTTGCAGCCAGCAGACACATGAAAAAATGCTCATCATCACTGGCCATCAGAGAAATGCAAATCAAAACCACAATGAGATACCATCTCATACTAGTTAGAATGGCGATCATTAAAAAGTCAGGAAACAACAGGTGCTGGAGAGGATGTGGAGAAATAGGAACACTTTTACGCTGTTGGTGGGACTGTAAACTAGTTCAACCATTGTGGAAGACAGTGTGGTGGCGATTCCTCAAGGATCTAGAACTAGAAATACCATTTGACCCAGCCATCCCATTACTGGGTATATACCCAAAGGATTATAAATCATGCTGCTATAGACACATGCACACGTATGTTTATTGCAGCACTATTCACAATAGCAAAGACTTGGAACCAACCCAGATGTCCATCAGTGATAGAGTGCATTGAGAAAATGTGGCACATATATACCATGGAATACGATACAGCCATAAAAAATGATGAGTTCATGTCCTTTGTAGGGACATGGATGAAGCTGGAAACCATCATTCTCAGCAAACTATCAGAAGGACAAAAAACCAAACACTGCATGTTCTCACTCATAGGTGGGAATTGTACAATGAGAACACATGGACACAGGAAGGGAAACACCACACACTGGGGCCTGTCATGGGGTGGGTGGAGGGGGGAGGGATAGCATTAGGAGATATACCTAATGTAAATGATGAGTTAATGGGTGCAGCACACCATCATGGCACATGTATACATATGTAACAAACCTGCACTTTGTGCACATGTACCCTAGAACTTAAAGTATAACTAAAAAAAAATTATTGCTGGCAGTAGATTAATGGTAATAGTAATTAAAGATCTTCTGTCCCCAGTATGAGTAAAATTTATAGATTATCTTATCTTCAGGTGTTTTCAAGCTATGTTTGCAAACATGTTAAGCACTGAGTATGTCATTGAAAAGATAAACTTTTAAGTCCCTTCCAAAGATAAGCAACTGTAATTTTCCTATTCTCTATTAAGTTAGAATCTTATATTGATCTTTCTAGTGTTTGATTTAGAGTATTATACCCTCCAGAGACTTTTTAAAGTTATACTGAAAGATTGTTATTTGGTCCAACTTTTTCTAGCTGTTGCTAAAGTTTGGTTGTTCTATCTTTAAATGTTTTATATTTTATTTTATGACCAAGGCAATTTTTATCTTTCTTGTTGATGTTTATACTTCTCCAATATTTATAATGGGTTATCACAATTTTAGATGTTCTTTACCCAAGGTGTATATATTTAAGGATTTAATCTAATTCATAAATTATTTATTCTTCTCAAAGTCATTTTTGCTTTGCCTCTGAATTTCCTCTAGGTCTTTTCCAACATCCTGGTTTTGAGATACCCAGCTGAATGTATTTCAGCTCATTTACACACATATGTATTTTATATATTGCTTCCTGCCCTGTAGCTCTTTGTTTTGGTTATGTTTGTTCCTAAACTATGGGAAGGGTTATGTAGCTGCCCAGTAAACAACCAAAGGCAGGCATGCATTTTCTAAGACAGACAGTGACAAACAAACCCTTTGCTTACTCTGAATCCCAGGTTAATATTACAAAACCAAGTAATATCCAATATAAGAAATTTAAAAATTAAATTACAGCCACTAGCTAGCTCATGCATAATCAAATCATTATGCAGAAAGATTTCATATTGTATTCACTGGAGCTCTCAAACAAGCTTTATTTGATATCAAACTATATTTTCACAAATATTTGTTGTTCTCATTTGACCAAATAAAATGTGAAAGTTGAGCTCAAACGTTGTTTATAATAGAATGACCTCTACTTGGGAATGCCCCTTCAAACAACAGATTTAAAATTTAAAACATGTTTGCCAACATTTGAAATTCCCAAAAGCTCGGATTAATTACCAAATGCTCCTGCAAGCTCAGCAGCCATAGCACCCTGAGCTCCACAGACCTTATTTTGTACAGAATTGGCATGTTTTGAACTTTATGAACTCTTTGTAGATTTCTTCTTCATGGCATTCTTGCTCCTTTACGAAAAGTTCATTTTGCAATCAGTAAATGTTAGTTTAGGTCTATCATCCACACACTATAAGAAAGTACTAGAAATTACCAAACAAATTTGGCCAACATAAATGAATTGCATAATTCATTTATACATGAATTTCTTTAAAAGGAATTATATTCATAATTAGGCTTGTTCATTCACCCAATCTCACAATAATTAACATCGACTAATTTTTCATAATAAACATTTATGAATTCCTAAGAGTTTAGAAATGTACTTATCCTCAGTGATGGGTAAAATTCAGTCCTAATACTCATTATGAGTCAAATATACTCATATATTATATACTTCAATATGAGTCCTAAGCTCAAATTTGTGTACATCACAATGCAAGTGTTAGGTGCTGGAACAAAGGTTTGTACAAGTTGCCAAGTGAGCACTGAAGGGGAACCCCCACTAGTTCCTGAAAACGAGGACAAATTAAGGAACACTTTACAAAGAAGTCAAGATTAGAGCTGATATTAAAGAATAAATGAAGCACTGAGAAGATTAAGGATGGACTATGCCAAATGAAGAGGTAGGGAGGGAAGAAGACCACGTGGAACGATCAGCATGTGCCCAGTGCTCTGTAAAAGGTTAGTACAGTAACCAATCGTAGGTAATTTGATATGGTTTGAACTGAGGGTTTATACTGAAGAGTGGCAAGAGTTGAAGCTAGTAAGTGGGCAGAAGTTAAGTAATATAGGATTTTAAGTTTTATACTGAGAAGAGTAATTTTTATTTAATCCATGCCAGCATCAATGACATGTTTTTAAAGCAGTAATAGTCTTTAGTAGATGGTGCTCAGTTTATCCTAGGGAGCTACCTACCTTCTCTACCTTCCTTTCTATCCTCTTTGCCTCCTCCCACTATCTCTTTTCTCTCCTATCCCTTCTTCCTTATCTACTCCCTTTCTTTCTACATATTCTCCATTCTCTCTTATTATCCTTCTCATCCACTTCCTAATTTTCTCCTGCCTTCATGGGTTAATTTATAGTGCTTTGATTTTCTCTATCAAATCTGATATTTTAAACACTTCACATTATGCCATCATACCTTTTGAGTTTATCAGCTTCAACTATTTTTTTAACCCAGACAGTTTAAAATAAAAACTAGTTATGTAGCCATTCTAAGATAGAAGTTCTAATATAGAAGTTCCTCCATCTATAACTAAAACACAGTGGAAAACAGATTATTCATCCAGACTCACTATTTGAAAATACGGAAACAAGAAGAAAATGTTCTTTTATTAAAGTACATGCTATATTTTCTCTGACTTTAGGCAAATGACTAAAAACAACTTTCAATAGTATTAGAATATATAGCTCATATCTTCTAGCACACTTCCCTAATACATGGTGATTTTAGTGCTAAATCTTTTCTTTTATGTGGTGTCTTAATCTGTTTTGTGTTGCTATAGAATACCATAGACTGGATGATTTATAAAGAAAAACAGTTCTTTCTTACAGTTCTGGAGACTGACAAGCCCAATGTCAAGGGTCTACATCTTGTGAGGGCCTTCTTGCTGTGTCATTCTATAATGGGAGGCAAAGGGGTAACAGAATGAGAGAAGGTAAAAGAGATATGTATATAGAGAGAGGAGAGATGGGGAAGGGAGACAAACTCATTCTTTTATCATGAACCCATGCCTGCAGTTACTAACCTCCCTCACAGGGATAATGGCATTAAATCCATTAATGAAGGCAAAGCCTTCATAACCTAGTCTTATGGTTAGGTTAAGATCTCACTTCTCAACACTGTTGCATTAGGGATTAAGTTTCCAACACATGAACTTCAGGGGAAATATTCCGATCATAGAATACCTCCTCCGGAGCCCCCACATTCATATTCTTTTTACATGCAAAATACATTTATTTCATCCCAATAGCAACCCTACTCCCATGGCTCCAGTAGGCATTACTCTAGTAGGGGTTCTTTGTGGTGGCTGTGTCCCTGTGACAAATATCTGCCTGGGCTCCCAGGCTGTCTATGACATCTTTCAAAATCTATGTGCAGGCTGACATAACCCCACAGCTTTGGCACTCTGTGCATCTGCAGAATTAGCACCATATGAACACTGCCAAGGATTACTGCTTGCATGGCCACACCTGGGCCATCTTGAACCATAGCTGGGGCAGGTGAGCTGTGGCACTGTGCTGGAATGCAGGGAGTACAGTCCCAAGGCAACCCCAGGAAATGAATGCTGAGATCCCATGGTTGCCTCTCTGGAAATCTTGCCTCCAAGGTCCTAGCTTGTCTGAGATTTGTGAAATACCTTCAGAGTTATTCTCCCATCATCCCGATGAATAGAACCTGCCTTTTTTCTATCCCTTTTCATCTCTTTAGCAAATGGTTCCTTTGCCACATCCTTAGTATTCTCTCCCAAACACACTTAAATTTTTTTTTTTTTACTTGGACAGGCTGAAAGTTTTCAAAATATTTCCACTCTGTTTCCTTTTAATAATCATGTCTCATTTTTCTGATTTTACTATAAGTGGCTAGAAGAAGTCATGCAGCACCTTGAATACTTTGCTGCTTGGATATATCTTCTCTCAGATATCCTAGTTCATCACTCTTAAGTTCTGCCTTCCATAAGTCCTAGGACTTGGACACAATTCTGCCAAGTTCATTGCAACTCTATGTAAAGACATACTTTACTCCAGTTTCCAACACTTTGTTTCCATTTCCATCTGAGACCTCATTAGAATGGCATTTACTGTCTATTATTTCTGCCACCATTCTAATCACAATCATTAAGTAATGTCTAAGTTCCAAAATTTTCCTACAGCTCCTCTTTACTTCTGAGCCCTCACTAGAACTGTCCTTAATACTTCATTTACAGCAACCTAGGTTTTTTCCTAGCCTACTTCTCCAAATTCTTCCGTCTTCTACCCATCACCCAGTTCCAAAGCTTTCACATTTTTAGGTTCCTCAGTTTAGATCCCCGACTTCTTGGGATCAATTTTCTGTTTTAGCGTGTTTTGTGTTGTTATGACAATACCACAGACTGGGTAATTTATAAAGAAATAAATTTGTTTTCAAACAGTTCTTATTTTTATAGAGACAGGGTCTTGCTCTGTTGCCCAGGCTGGAATGCAGTGTTATAATCATAGCTCACTGCAGTCTTAGTCCCTTGGGCTCAAGCAGTCCTTCTGCCTCAGTCTCCTGAGTATGCCTGGCTAAATTTTATTTTTATAGAGATAGGGTCTCACTATATTGAAGAAATGTATTTCTTACAGTTCTGAAGGATAGGAAATCCAAGGTCGAGGGACTTACATCTGGCAAGGGCTTTCTGGCTGTGTCATCCTATTGTGGAAGGCAGAAGGGCAGGAGAATGTGTGTGTGCACATGCATGGGGGGGGGGGCGAGAGAGAGAGAGAAAAGAGAGAGAAAGAGGGCTCAAATTAGAGCCCACATGACCTAATCATAACTTTTACAGGTCCCCCCTCTCAACACTGTTGCATTGAGGATTAAGTTTCCAACATGTGAACTTTGAGGGACACATTCAAACTATAGCATGGTAGTCTTTTGGAATTCACACATTTAAATGCATCAGTGATTCACCAAATATTTTACATACTATCAATAAATGTGCTTGAAATTATATTTCTGTATTATACACAGTTTCCACCAGTATATATTTTTGGATAGAAGGTTATTCAACTAAAGGATTAAAGAGAAACGTTAGAATTATTTCTGTTAGAATAAATCAATATGTGTTCAAAGACCATCTCAAGTACTCAGTGAAGATTTAATGGGGAATTTGGACAGGAAAATTTCAAGGTTGGAAAAGGTGAACATAATGGCTGGGAAACTAAGATGTTATTTTTTGAAAGACTGTGTGAATTTCAATTATGTATTATGAACTCAGTTATTTAATTCTGCCCTCTAATTCAACCTGATGTCAGATTTTATACAGATAAATGCCATTATGATTTTATTATTCAACAACCATATATTTTAAGATGGCTCCCCTCCAATTATTATTGCTGAGTCTTAAACTAGGTTCCTTGGCACGTTTGAACCCAGATATTTTATTTTTAAAGTCTTTAATGAAGTTGCCTGTTAGTGCGACAACAGTGCCTGATAGGAACAGAATAATGTCTAAATATTGATTGTTGTGTCTTTCACAGCTTTTGATGTACTTCCATTTAATTCAGTTTAAAGAAATTAGGAGCTACAAACTGGCAGATGAAGAGAGCACATTTAACTTTTTAAACATAACTCAGCTTATTTATGTATAATATTAAAAATGAGAACATATGCAAATACCATTTATGGTGTTGGTTTGTACAGCTATTGGTATTATATGCATAATATAGGTACATTTGAGAATTCTATGTTTTTTACAATAAAATTTTATCTTCAAGACTCAGTACTGAGTGAATAGAGAAACAAAGTATAATACGCATAGTTGTCCTGAAGTCTGAATACATTCATTAGCC
Organism: Nomascus leucogenys; assembly: GCF_006542625.1. NCBI lineage: Eukaryota > Metazoa > Chordata > Mammalia > Primates > Hylobatidae > Nomascus > Nomascus leucogenys. The sequence goes on along the minus strand of NC_044389.1, from coordinate 21,772,334 downwards.
AATTTCTGTTAAGCAATTACTAGCTCTATCCTTGGTGTCTTAATCAGTTCAGACTGCGGTAATAAAAATTCCATAGACTGGATGTCTTAAACAACAAACATTTATTTCTCATAGTTCTGAAACATGGAAAGTCTGAGATCAAAGCACTTATAGATCCAGTGTCTGGTGAGGGCCCTCTTGCTGGTTTGCAGATGGCTGTGTTTTTATTATATCTTCCCATGCCAGACAGAGAGATCATCTCTCTTGTGGCTCTTGTAAGTGTTCTAATCCCATGTATGAGGAGGGCGTTCCCCTCATGACCTAATTACCTCCCAAAGGCTCTCCTTCCAAATATCACACTGGAAATTAGGGCTTCAACATACATATTTTGGGGAAAACATTCAGTCAATAACCCTTAAATTCATAGAATTATGTAATCTAAAATGGTTTATTGGCTCAGATAAAGGAAAAGCATATTAAACATTGCTGGTATATACAAACTTCCATATAGAATGATTTAGGCATTGCATAACAAAAAGAAAATCAACACAGAAGAACTGAAACATATATTCTAGAGTAGGTATAGAAGCCTCTGTTTCTTCATGTATGAATTGTTATTTAGGGGATCAAACTTGAGTATTTGGGCATTCAATTTTTTGAATTACTTATTTTTAAAGTAATTCAAATATAACACAAAACTTAAATCAAATAGTACCCAAAGATGTATGATGAAAGGCAAAGGTATTTCTAACGACTTCTGCCTTTGGCACTATGGTAGATTAACTAGCTGAAAAACCTTCTGTTTTTTATTTTTCTATTATTAAAAGCTAGAAAATCTGGATAAAAAACACACTTATAGTAGAATATTTAAGCTTATAGAAAAGTAGGGAAAATTCCCTGGAGAGAAAAAATAAAGTAGACATGAGAAGTTGACTCTGAATTTTAGGAGCATTAGATGAATTCAGCAGAAATTTAGATATTAATAGCTGTGCAGAGGACAGAAGAGACAAAGCTTTGGTCAAGTAGAAAGTAGGAAGTTGGAAGTAAAATATCTGCATAGGGCTGGTAATTTCCAAGCTCTTCATGACAAAAGAAATTAAGACCTCTACTCAGAGAAAAACAAACGTAGAAAGAAGAAAGTCTAAGTAAATGGGGGAACATATTAATATTATGTTTGTGGATTAGAACACCAAATAATTTCAATATGTTATTTCTTTACAAATTTTCTATAGTTTCACTTCAATCCTTAATTTGCGATGAGATTGTTTTTTTTTAATATTAACAAGTAGATTCTATAATTTATTATATGTGGAAATTTAATAGGCTATGCATAGCTGATAATCTTGAATACTGTGAATAAAGGAGACTTTAATATATTCTTGATATATTAAGAATTATTATAAATATATAGTATTATAATTAAGAAAGTGAGACTTTTAATAGGCCATACAGATAGAAGAACAGAAGAATGGAAGTCCAGAAATAAATGCATGCATATGTAGAAACTTAATGACCAAAGTAGCCATATAGAAGAGTAGTGAAAAAGTGGTCTTTTAAAAAGTGATGATATATTAATTGGACATCCATATGCAAAAAAAAAAAGAATCTTCACTTCTACCCCACACCATATTTAAAATTATAAAATTAATAAACACACATACATATCCTATTAGAGTGTGTATCTCAAATTCAAAGCTAAGTGTATGTCTTTTAGATGCAATAGAAAATGTTATAAATTTACAAGGCAAACATTTCTGAAATAGGACATCATTAGCACTGATTATGAAGGAAACGATTGGTAAGTTGGCCTACATTTATATTAACAGCTTGATATGGTTTGGCTGTGTCCCCACCCAAATCTCATCTTGAATTGTAGTTCCCATAATACTCACATGGGCAGGTAATTAAATCATGGGGACAGTTACCCCCATGCTGCTCTTCTCGTGATAGTGAGTTCTCATGAGATCTGATGGTTTTATCAGGGACTTTTCCTCCTTTGCCTGGCACTTCTCTCTCCTGCTGCCATTTGAAGAAGGACATGTTTGCTTCCCCTTCCACCATGATTGTAAGTTTCCTGAGGCTTCCCCAGTCATGCAAAACTGAGTCAATTAAACCTTTTTTCTTTATAAATTACCCAGTTTCAGGTATGTCTTTAATAGCAGCATGAGAATGGACTAATACATAGCTTCTCTTCATCTAATGGCACCATTAAAAAGTAAAAAGGGCAACCAATTTGGGTGTTGTTGCTACTGAAAAACAAATAAATATGTGTCATTAACTTAGGAAGACAACATATATCAGAGACTTTATAGACGTTGATTCATGTCACTGAGTGACAACTCTTATGTAAAATAATTACCTCTAGCAATATGGGAGGCAGCCTATGTAGGTAATGAATTTCTGATTGTGAGGTAAAGTTAAAAGCAGAATATTGCTAGTTTCTCTTATTTGCTATTGGCTGTATTTAACACGGTATCATGAGAAAAATGAAATTTGAAGGAATTGGTTAATTTTCAAGAAGTAATGAAAAGGATACAAAATACTCAGAAATCTGAGGATTTAAGAGGCTTAAAAAAAGCAACTACTTCTTAAACCTAACCAGTAAGAGGGTGTAAGAAAGACTTGAGAAAATTTTGAGTGACCTTGGCTCAGCATTGTGACAAAGACCAAATTAAGAGTACAGTTTTCACACTTACTGTTAATTACCCTCATTGAATTATTGTGCCTCAAGGAAAAATTCAAGTTAAGAGAATGTGGTCAAGTAAAAGTTTTTAATTAGATAAAACGATTCAGGGAAAAGCTCAAGGTTGTATTAGGTTGGTGCAAAAGTAATTGTGGCTTTTGCCATTAATTTCAATGGGAAAAACTGCAATAATTTGTGTACCTACCTAATAGTTCTTCCACTGAAGCCCAAAATTTCAAAGTAATGTATCATTAATTTGAGAGAATGGCACGAGGGCAAGAGGGAAAAGAAATATAGCTATTTTGGTGCATATGTCAAGAAGCTGGAATTCTGAATGTGATTATTGGAAGTAGATTGGAATCAGGTAGATATAAAGACAAATTTTTGGAAGGGTTGTATTTCCAAAATGAACTAGGAATTGGAAACTCACGTGTAGTTCCCCAAGTATTTCCCACACATTCATAAAAAAATCCTATTTATTTTTTAGGAACACTTATTTCACATACTTAGTTAAGGCATGTAAGAAAATGAAGTGTAAGTGGGGTTGTTAGGCAGAGAGTCTGAAAATTCCCAAACACAAATTAGATAAACAAATAAGAAGAGATGTAAAATACAATGATGGTGCAAGGTATAAGAACTGGACTAAAATCCAGTGGCTATAGAGTTTAATCTTTATGCTCTAGCATTAAATTTTATGCCTCTGTGTTCTTGGCTAAGAATCTTTCTATGCCACATTACCCTTGCTGGCAATGATGTAATAAAAATATTTATGTTAACAATTTCAGAATTTTGTTTTGAGAATAAAATGGAAGGGAATATTTTTGAAAATGTTATAGAGTGATATAAAAAATTGAGTCACACAGGATATCAGACATCTGCAGTATCTATCAAGCTGTTACATGATGTGACTTGCTGGAATACCCACCTTATTTGGATTCTGTAAGATATGTGTACCTAATTATTTTACAATTTAGACACTAAGACTTTTAACAAAAAACATTTTTTAACAGTTTCTAGATGAAATTATTTTTAACACCGAAGCTAGATACATTTATAATACAAAAAAGAGATGATCAGACCATTCATTGTCTTTCTAGATCATGTTAAATTTTAATTGTGGCAGATCAAATAAGTAATTAAGGACAAAAGCAAAATAAATAAAATTGGAGTTCTTTTTAAAAGATAAACATCCAAGGAAAGCTCAATAGAAAAATGTTGTCGTTTAAAGTGAATTTACATTCTGGGCACAGCAAATTCTAATTTTTTAAACCACAGACTAAGTGAAGCATAAGAAGTGAATGTGCATATTTTCCCTAATGCTTCGTTGTATTCTAGGGCTCCTTCTAAGGTCAAAACCACTGTAAGCAATGCCACGTCAATTAAAACTGTCTACAAATTGAAGTTCACTTTGGCTTTCATTCAGTTACTTTGAATAATTGGGAATGCCTGAAAGGGTCAGTCATCTGCAATAATCTGAAATGGGGGCCAATTTCCCAAGTTTGGCTTCTGATTAAAAATAGAGGTGATGCTGTCTTGACACAATTAAAAAGACAACAAAAATTTATTTCTTGCCCATGCACTAAGGATATATGAGCTGGCTGGGGGTTCTCTTAGGTTTCATCACAGCCCTCACTCTGGGATCCAGAATAAGGTGTCAGCTACTATCTGAATATTGGCAGAAACCACGGCTAAGGGAGAAAAGAAATGATCAAAGCATGAACTGGAAATTATAGTGTCTGCCAGATGTGACACCTAGTCATTTCTGCCCTCTTTTCACTGACCACAGCAACTTACATAACTATGTCTGAGAAATAAAGCCAAGATGGTTAAGCCTCCTGCAGAAAGGATAAACAATGAAATATGTTATGTTCAATATATCTGGGTGTTTACAGGGGATATTAAGCACATACATTCCAAATGATTATTTCTGTGAATAGAATATATATATTTTACTAAAGCATAAGCACTTGATGTTGTTTCTCCACGTCCTAAATTTTCTCAGTATCTTGCAAATGTTTGAGTTTTTTAAGTTAAAAATAAATCAGCATTTCAACAATCTATGGACTAAAACATAATTTTGTTCATAAACAATTTTTGTGCTGCTGCTCCTTATTCTCATGAGATTCTGATTAAGTAATTAGAAAACATTACAAGTGCAAAGGGCTGGGTTGGGGATGTCTCATTTTCACCAGAAACTGGTGCCTTTAAAAGTGTTCACTTCTTAACACTGATGCATTAGTGTTGGCACAGACTAGAATCCCTACAGCATGGGCTGGCAGGCAATGCCAATTTGGGATAGCTTGAAAATGTCATTAGAGAGCTACTGTATGAAAGCTGAAAGTAAGAAAGAGAATTCAGATGTCAGTGTGCAAAAATAAGTGTGGGTTTTATTAAAGTCAACATCTGAAAATTAAAGATAATTTGTGTATGTGTGTGTGTATGTGTATGTACATATATATGTATAAAATCTCGCTCTGTCACCAGGCTAGAGTGCAGTGCAGTGGCATGATCTCAGCTCACTGCAACCTCCACCTCCTGGGTTCAAGTGATTCTCCTGCCTCAGCCTCCCGAGTAGCTGGGACTACAGATGTGCACCATCACGCCCAGCTAATTTTTGTCTTTTAGTAGAGATGTGGTTTCACCATGTTGGCCAGGATGGTCTCGATCTCTTGGCCTCATGATCCATCCGCCTTGGCCTCCCAAAGTGCTGGGATTACAGGCGTGAGCCACAGCACCTGGCCAATTTGTATATATTTTCATGGTATGTTATTCACTGTATAAAATGTTCATTCATCTTGTATAATCACCATAGATTAAACTTTGTATCAACAGAACCTGATTCATTCAAATCAAATATTTTAAAAATTTAATGGCTTTAATCTGGATTCTCACTTTAATATTAATATTCTGCTTTGTGTTTATTTTGACATACTTTATGCATTTTCAATCTCCCTGTACATTTTTATCGTTTTTCTTGTACATAGCATATATTTTAACCTTATTTGAGAAACTTCATCTTTTACAAAGGGAATTTAAGTAATTCATATTTATTTAAATAAATAACTTTTGGCATTACTTCTATTATAATAGGTAATAATTGATATATTTCATGGTTCCTTTCCTTTTTTCTATTATGCTTTATAAACTATGCTTACTTTTTGGCTCTGTAGTTATTTGCAAATTGGAATATTTAAAGATAATTTATATTAGATAACATTTTAAATATTCTAAAATTGTTTTTTCCTTCCTTAGCACTTCTAATCTTAGATTGGTTTTCCTTTATTGGCAATTTCATTTTTCTAATTGTTCTAGTCATAAATCTTTGAGTCATCTTTGGCTCGTATCCTTCTTTCACACACCACATATAATCTGTAATGAGTTCCCATTGGCTCTAACTTTATATTTAGCACAAAATCCAACCACTTTTTGTCACCTCCTTTGTTAGGACCTTGGTCCAGGGATAGGAGAATAAACTTTTACCAACTGTGAAGAGTTATAAAGTATCATGGAGATATTTTCAATCTACCATAGTTTATAAGGTTTTTTTGTTTCAAAATGTATTTAGTCTAATATTAACAAAGCACAATAGACTTTGAAAAAATGTTTCTTGTTAATACTTGCCTGGTCTTGTTTTGATCATTTTTCAATCTTTATTTGTCCTTTTGGTTTCCATAGCATATCATTTAGGTTTGCTAAAATATGTATCCAAATTATACTTGTTAAAAGTCTTTTATTTCTTATATTTTAAGTGTGTTAATTTTTTGAACACTCTTTCTTATTTTTTTCCTGTGAACTAGTTTGGATGTTGGGACATTACTCTCATTCTGCTGTTATAGTATATGCTATACCTCTGTTGCTTAGATTCACTGGTAATTCTAATCTGTGATTGGATTGGACAGAATTGCAGGATAAGTGTTTGTTTTTTTCTGGGATTCAGCTGTCATGTTTTCTAGTAAAAAGTACCGGAAACTGTAGATAAGTGTGTTCTCAGGCAGTGTTAAAGAATTTTTCTTTTATCTAGGAGAAAAATATAACCAAAAATTTCTGTTTTATATTTATTGGCTGTTACTCATTTCCAGTTATTTAAATCATACTATTGGTAATACTATTATCAATAAAAATATAGTATTATCTCCAATAGACATTTTTGAACATTAATTGATTTAATTATATTTTATAACTATACATTACATTTTATCATATTAAATGAAAGTTTTCAATAATACAAAATATCATTATGTAAAACATTTTCTCTTTGATTTTTTTAAAAGTAATTTTATTAAAAATGTTTCTTCACTAGATTTGACTACTTAAAATAGTCTTACTTTTGAGGTTGAACATATTTTTGCCCTTGTTTCTGTCTACATTTTTAATGCTGCCAGGAATTTTAGGCAAAATATTTTCTTAAATTTTAAGACAGTGGGCAAGTGTTATTTTTACAGTCAGAACTATTTTTGAATTTTTGTTGTTTTAGTTTTCTTAAATTAAACCTATGTTTCTGGCTGGGCATGGTGGCTCACGCCTGTAAACCCAGCATTTTGAGGGGCCGAGGCGGGTGGGTCACCTGAGGTCAAGAGTTTGAGACCAGCCTGGCCAACATGGCAAAACCCTGTCTCTACTAAAAATACAGAAAGTAGCCAGGCGTGGTGGTGGGTGCTTGTAATCTCAGCTATTAGGCAGGCTGAGGCATGAGAAACACTTGAACCCAGGAGGCAGAGGTTACAGTGAGCCGAGATCGATTGCGCCACTGCACTCCAGCCTGGGGGACAGAGTGAGACTCTGTCTCAAAAAAAAATAAAAATAGAAAAACCCTATGTTTCTTAATTTATAAGCAATGACTACACTAAAGTAAACAATTGTGGTAGCAAAGCTAAATCTGAGAGCATGAGCTATGACAAAATTGTCTCATTTAGCAGAGACATTAGCCATAGACACTAACAAAATACTAGGGTAAGAACAGCAAACTGGACATCATTTAATATTTTCTCTTGAATATTACTGAAATAAATCACATTATTTTTTTTCCTCAAAATACACTTGAATATATTCTTTGTTAGATATTAATCAATATTAATAACCGTGAAGGCTTGTTTAATGAGTAGGCACGAGGAGATCACATGTCATGGAAGAGTGGTTAAAATGAGGTCAACGCTTTATTTTCTGAGGACATGATTGGGGTGGATTAACAAATGTGTATATTTACTTTGGCTGGGGCACAGCAGGGTCTGGGAGTTTACCTCCTTTGGAGAGGCATAGAAGCAGCCAGTGGCTGACTGAAATTGAGATCAAGCAAGTAGCTTGCTTTCCTCTCCTCTTGACACTTATGGGAGATATTAAAGCGTAGCCTCTGGCTTTGACCTTCACAAGGATAGAGGAAACACATGCGATGTAAAGAAAGCTAGGCAATCCAGACCTTCCAGCATCAGCCACAGGGTCTCTATACATGGCTCCATGCCTTTTCTGCTTCCTGAGTTGGTCCTTTAAGGATCAGCCACTGCCTTAAGCCACTAAGCAGTGCAGGAAAGATAAAGGGGCTCCCGCCCATTTTGACCACAGTTGATTCATAAATCAATTAATCTGCTCAAGTAATTGAGAGTTAACTGTATTTACGTATCTCTATTATACTGTTAGGCTTCCAAATATTCTTATTAAAATGTTGGTCTAATAAACTCCACCCTGACTAACTTCAAAACACACACACACACACACACACACACACACACACACACACACACACACAAGCACTGACTTCATTATCAGCAAACTACAGGCTTTACTTGAGTCCCTGGAGCAGGTGACAATTTGATTTTTAAGTGTCTTACTGATACTTTGCATTGATGTAGTACCATTCAAACCAAATCTCGAAGTGCTCTACAAAACATTAATTAATGAGAGCTCATAATATCCCATAGAGGACTGGTACATTTTTCAAGCTACCCTTTCAGAGATGAAATTTCCGGGGGTTAAGAGGCTTAATAAAAGTCACACTTCAAAACATTTTTACAGCTATGAAATGAGTTCAGAATTTGAAACTATCAATTTATATCACTATCAACCAGGACTCATTTCCTCTTACTGTGTGTCAATAACCAGTAATTGACATTTTTTTTTTAGGTTTTTAAAGCAAAAGTAGCATAATTCAGAAAGCAAAATGGCCAATGTTTCAGAAAGCCTTTCTAAATAGATGTGCTAGTGGCTATAAGATTCTATGCTAGTGTTGATACAGAAATAGTTGAACTTTAAAAGTGGGGGTGTTTACTATAAAAGACGCCAACTATTTGGGAAGAACACATTATTGGGAGATAAAAAGGTTAAATTTGGCAATTTGGCATTGAATAGCAATTTAAAAGTTCAAAACTAACATTTTGAGATATTAGTTGTGATGAAGTTTTAAAGAGCACCTGCAATATGGTAGTTAGATCACAAGCTTTGATGTTAAATAAAATTGAATACAACTTTAGGCTCTGCTATTTAATTGCTGTGAGACTTTGAGAAAATTACTGAATCCTTCTGAGCTTCAATTTTCTCATTTGTAAAATGGAGACTCAGTTAATGCACGCACACACACACACACACACACAAATGTATGAAGAGGAATGCCAAACTTTTTACTTATCACAAATATACTTCATTTCTCTGAGCAGTGAATCAGGAAAAAATTAACTGGAATTATTTTCCTCTCTAAATTTAATTTTCTGAATATATAATTCATGCAAATGGTATAAAATTTAAAATTTAAATACTTTTAAAAATGTATCTCCCTTCCTTTTTTCCCAGCCATCTAGATACTCTCCAAGAGAAACCTCAAAATTACATTCAAAATGTATATTTCCAATGGTTGCTATGAATTTAGACATATTTTATTTACACATTTGTTCATGCCACAAAGATTATTATACCTAATACATGTTGTTAGGATACTTAAGGTTGATTATCACTTATATCTTAGAAACCATTTTATGTATGTTTAGATACATTATTCTTAATAGCTGCATTTTTTAGTGAATGATTTATTAACCAGTATCATACTGATCAGTAAATTCTTTCCCAGGTCTTCGCTATTATGACTGGTTTGGAATTTACAGTAACTATTGTGCAACATAAAATATGTACAAAGATATATTTATGTATATTTGCTATAATTATTTATCTTACATGTAGGACAAATATAGCAAAATCGCTGTGTCAAAGTTGTATGTATACTTAATTTTGATAGATATTGCTAAATTGTGTTACATAGAAGTTGTCAAATTTGCCAGTCCCACCAGTTTCTCCTAATGATACAATGATAGAGGCAGGAGGCAGATTAATTCTAAGCAGACAGGGGCGTGTCCCTGGCAAAACGCCACCTGCAAGCCTAAAAGCCTGAAACCTGCAGCCCAACATGAGAACTTTTATCCCTGTTTTCCTGCTTGAATGTTGCTTTTTCCTAAACTACCCATGGCACCTCTCCGCCGCCCCCCATCCCATGCCACTAAGAAATCCAGACTCAGCTGGCAGAGCGGAGAAGCAGCTGGATGTCAGGAATAAGTGGCTGGGCATCAGGGAGAGGCAACTTGACTTCTGAAGACAGAGGCAGGGAGGCAGTTTGACTTTACAGGAGAGTAACCTTCCCTTCACATCCTCTTTCCCACTCCCCTCCCTGCTGAGAGCCGCTTTCATCACTCAATAAAATTCTCCACATTCACCATCCTTCAGTTAGTCCATGTGACCTCATTCCTTTTGGGCACCGGACAAGAATTCAGGATGCACCGGGTATGGGTACCCAGAAAGGCTGTCGCACTGGCCCTCTGCCCTCACTGTATAAAGATAAAGAAATTTAAGCTCAAATAACTGAAGTACTTCTACATGGCTATATAGCAAGTAAACAAAAGAAAATAGAAATTAATCAAGATACCTACCCTTAAAATCCAAGTTTTTTCATTACTTTAAGTTGCTCTAATCAACCAAAGTGAAATGATCTCATACTTCAGGTACCTTCTCTTTTTATAACACACAAAAATGTTGAATTAACTACATTCTCATTCCACATAGTGACATAATATTGAACTATCTATGTGACTGAAATTTGCAGCAACATTTAGTTATAATATTTTTGTCTTAACTTCAGATTCTGTATTATTCAAATAAAGTGCAAAATTTTTCCATTTCCTGGAAATACGTTTATTTGGTATAAATAACTTCCAAAATGTCTCTTGTCTGTGATGAGTTGATTGGAGATACAAAGATTGCCTAATTTATTTAAGGCATAGATTCTGTTTTTGAAACACCAATATGTGGGCACATATGGTTTTTTTCCAGGCTATTGTATATTTTCTAGACAGTGAAAATAGCATATCATAGAGAAGAGATGTTTAAAGACCATCAGTTCAGGTGCAAAAGTTTTATATACTGGGTCTTTTTCACTCTTTCTTTGTATTTGGCAGAAAAAGTAGAAGTGTTACTTTTTTTTTATTTTATTATTATACTTTAGGTTTTAGGGTACATGTGCACAATGTGCAGGTTTGTTACATATGTATCCATGTGTCATGTTGGTTTGCTGCACCCATTAACTCGTCATTTAGCATTAGGTATATCTCCCAATGCTGTCCCTCCCCCCTCCCCCCACCCCACAACAGTCCCCAGAGTGTGATGTTCCCCTTCCTGTGTCCTTGAGTTCTCATTGTTCAATTCCCACCTATGAGTGAGAACATGTGGTGTTTGGTTTTTTGTCCTTGCAATAGTTTACTGAGAATGATGTTTTCCAGTTTCACCCATGTCCCTACAAAGGACATGAACTCATCATTTTTTTATGGCTGCGTAGTATTCCATGGTGTATATGTGCCACGTTTTCTTAATCCAGTCTATCGTTGTTGGACATTTGGGTTGGTTCCAAGTCTTTGCTATTGTGAATAGTGCCGCAATAAACATACATGTGCATGTGTCTTTATAGCAGCATGATTCATAATCCTTTGGGTATATACCCAGTAATGGGATGGCTGGGTCAAATGGTATTTCTAGTTCTAGATCCCTGAGGAATTGCCATACTGACTTCCACAATGGTTGAACTAGTTGACAGTCCCACCAACAGTGTAAAAGTGTTCCTATTTCTCCACATCCTCTCCAGCACCTGTTGTTTCCTGACTTTTTAATGATGACCATTCTAACTGGTGTGAGATGGTATCTCACTGTGGTTTTGATTTGCATTTCTCTGATGGCCAGTGATGGATGAGCATTTCTTCATGTGTTTTTTGGCTGCATAAATGTCTTCTTTTGAGAAGTGTCTGTTCATGTCGTTTGCCCACTTTTTGATGGGGTTGTTTGTTTTTTTCTTGTAAATTTGTTTGAGTTCATTGTAGATTCTGGATATTAGCCCTTTGTCAGATGAGTAGATTGCAAAAATTTTCTCCCATTCTGTAGGTTGCCTGTTCACTCTGAGGGTAGTTTCTTTTGCTGTGCAGAAGCTCTTTAGTTGAATTAGATCCCATTTGTCAATTTTGGCTTTTGTTGCCATTGCTTTTGGTGTTTTAGACATGAAGTCCTTGCCCACGCCTATGTCCTGAATGGTATTGCCTAGGGTTTCTTCTGGGGTTTTTATGGTTTTAGGTCTAACATTTAAGTCTTTAATCCATCTTGAATTAATTTTTGTATAAGGTGTAAGGAAGGGATCCAGTTTCAGTTTTCTACATATGGCTAGCCAGTTTTCCCACCACCATTTATTAAATAGGGAATCCTTTCCCTATTGCTTGTTTTTGTCAGGTTTGTCAAAGATCAGATAGTTGTAGATATGTGGCATTTATTTCTGAGGGCTCTGTTCTGTTCCATTGATCTATGTCTCTGTTGTGTGCTGTGCCTGCCTGAGGCCACATCTTTCTACATACACTTTAGGCAGGCAGATCACCTGAAGTCAGGAGTTTGAGACCAGCCTGGCCAACATGTTGAAACCCCATCTCTACTAAAAATACAAAAAAATTAGCCAGGTTCTCTGGTGCATGCCTGTAATCCCAGCTACTCAAGAGGCTGAAGCAGGAGAATTGCTGGAACCCGGGAGGCAGAGGCTGCAGTGAGCTGAGATCACGTCACTCAACTCCAGCCTGGAGGACAGAGTGAGACTCTGTCTCAAAAAATATAAAATAAAATGCACATTTGTTCTTTTCAAGGAAGTATCTTTGTCAACATCTGTAGAAAACTTTAATGAAAAGTACCCAGTGATTATGTGGACTTCATTTGTACAGAAAACTGCCAGGAACCCAGAAACACAGCTGCTTTCTTAATGTTATCAAAAGTAAGAGTCACAGTGTCTGCATTTACCTGCCCCCCGACAAGAAACACACACTTCTGTCGATCTAGAAAGGTATTTATATTTTGAAGACCCACAAGAAATATTTTTGGGAATAAAGTTTGGACTAGCTACCTATATATTACAGATCTGTTTTAAAATTTACAACATAAATAAATAGATATTACCCTGTCCAAAACAAAAATTGCACTGACAAAAGATTGACATACTCAACAAGACCACACCCAAACAAAGGCCTTGAAACGTTGTATGTACAAGCTTTTGAGAAGAATGCAGCAGAAAAATTAGCTTTAACAAGATAGAAACACAAACATATTTAATTTTAACTAGATAGAGGTCATTTGAATGTATTGAATAGTTGTTGTTATTATTTTTAACAGCAAAGAAATAGCTGAATTTTATTTAAGACCTAACTATGCTTCCAAAATACATGCAATTCTACCTGGTGCTTAAATGGTTCTTTTTCACCATCAATAGCTTGTAACCTAAACAATACCAAATTTAAAATCTACATATCTACCATTCCATATCTAGAATGAGGTGCCAGGGTGGGAAAAGCATAACCCTTACTATTGTAATAGTAAGGCAGACTAGCTCCCCATGCTAGCCATCCTTGTATGCTGAGCCTGTGAATTTACCAGGAGCTGTTCTGCAGAAGACACCCCTCACTCTCTGCTAGCTAATTTATGAAGCTCGTTCTTCCAAATTAAGGCCAAGATTTTTCTTACTACCCATAGCAATCTCTCTTGTATTTTCTATGGCATGAAGACTCATTTATTCATCCTGACTTAATATCAACACCTCGTTGTCTTCCAGGCTAGAGTGTCAACTTCTTAGGTGCCAGACCTCATCTTACATTCTTTGTACTATGCTGAATCTAGGAAATTCTGGGCACGTAAATAGCCAACAGGTGGATAAGACACCGGTTGTATGTAGATCTTTTGTCAGTGCTATTTTTGTTTTGGACAGGGTAATATCTATTTATGTTGTAAATATTAAAACAGATCTGTAATATATAGGTAGCTAGTTCAAACTTTATTTCCTTACTGTGGTTTGAAAAGTTATTCTGGTTTAGAAGAGTCACAAGTAGAAAGGGACTGGATTCTGTAAGAGTCTTTTACATATTTGTAATAATGCCTGAAATGAAATTGTATTTTAAGATGAAATTATGAAATATTTACAAGTGACTATTATTTGCTGTAGGTAGAGTACCTTTGTTTCAATTATTCTGCCATGAAAGAAGCAAGATTAATAACTAGGTAAGTGTCCTGTGAAATGTTTTAAACTTACAAATATGTCCTATTTAAAATTGATTACCTTCATAATTGTTAATTGATCAAAGCATTCATATTAAATAAGGTCTATAGAAACTTTTTGTTGTAGTCAGAGTAAGGAACTCAGTTAGAGGCTCCCAAATGAAATTACTAATAAGCCCATAGACAAATTATTGTAACTGAACACTTATCTTCGAAGCTGAGAATTGAAAGATAAGTTATTTGAGGACAAGAGATACAATTTATAAAATTACCATAATTGACAGGTTCTGAGGTCCTCTAAGTCCCCTTTTCAGACAAAGGGCATTTATTTTGTTATCATTATTGTTGAAGACATCTTTCTCTCTGAAGCCCTTGAATCTACTTTCTTTCTTTCTTTCTCCCTGCCTCCCTCCCTCCTTCCCTACCTCCATCTGTCCGTCCCTTCCTCCCTTCTTCCCTTCCTCCCTTCATATTATTCTGATCTTCTGACGAGGAGAAAAACAAATAGACTATGCATCCCCAGCTCTTACATTATTAGGACACAATTTTTATTTTTTCAGGGTTTTTTTTTTTGAAAAATTTTAAAAGGAGAGTACGAAGATTAATCAAAATTATTATCTATTGACTAGGCTGCAATCAAGGAATTATCCAAGCTGTACTTAGAAGAGTCCAAGCTTTCTCACATTCAGTGGTCTCAAATTAGCAGCAGCAGCATCATCACCTGGAAACTTGTTAGAAACACAATTTCCTGGGTCTCACTCCAGAACTCCTGATTTAAAAATTCTGCAGGTACAGCTCAGGAGTCTGTGTTTTCACAAGTCCTCTAGGTAATACTAAATGTATTTTAGAATCCAGTAATTTATTTCTGGGCAGAATAAGGGACATGGAAAGCCTCATTCAAAACCATTTTTTCTCACAAAAGTATATAAAAATATGTTGAAAATGCAAATAGTATGGCTGATTGTAGAGGGAAATTCATACAATTTTGCTAGTTCAGATCTGATTCTTCTATTTTGTTCCACATGATTGAGGTGATTCTACTTACCCCTTAACGGGACTAAAGATAATATGTTGCCATATTAATTAGAGTTTGACAGTGATCAACATTTATTAAAGAGCACAGAACAATATTCAAATAATTTATGCTTCTATAAAGGTATCTTTAGAATCTGGGGTGGAAAAGTTTGAGAAGGGACGAGTCATGGCAGAATTTTTTTTTAATCTTTAGGTAATTAATTTAGAAGGGGAATCGTACATAAGCATTTCCAAATTGTATTGAAATATGAACACAACTTCACTTTCTTTCTTCCAGTAACATTTCCTAGTCGTTTCTCTAAATTCCGTTTCTGTTATGGAATGCTCTTTGATTTGCAGACATGTATTATGTATAACCAAGAATAGAGGCTTTCAGAAATTGTTGACTCTAACAAATAAACTTAAAAGTTCTTAACATATGGTTGTTGTTGATTGGATTTATCTATCATAACAAGAAACTAAGATAAGGTTTCATTCAGCAAAAACACTGTGAAGTATCACTTTATGGAAAGCCATTAGCTAAGACTAAAGTATGAAGTAACATGAGAAATGCAAATAACAGCAATATAATTAAACTGTCAAATGTGATAGCAAAATTTATGTGAAAATGCATGTAGCCTCAGTGTTCTTTCCTCACCCCCTTCCCTCCCCCAGTTTTTAAGGCAACATCAAAATAGTTACTTCTGAGAATATTTATCACCTGTCAAGAGAAAAGAGTAGAGACTATGTGGCTGTGCATCCCTGAAGGAAAATGTTCATTTCAAAGCACCATTGATGTAAATATTGCCTCTTTTCTATTTTGCTGAATGGGTTGTTACCCTGATAAATTTAATTGTGTTAGAAACATAATTATCTAAAAGCCACTGGCATTAAAAACACCAGTACACTTCTGTAATAGAATTACAGATGTGGGATCATCTTTAATATGGGGGACATGAGTCTTAATATGACTATTGCTTTTTTTTTTTCTTTTTTTTTGAGACGGAGTCTCACTCTGTCTCCCAGGCTGGAGTGCAGTGGTGGGATTTTGGCTCACTGCAAGCTTCGCCTTCCAGGTTCATGCCATTCTCCCGCCTCAGCCTCCAGAGTAAGTGGGATTACAGGCGCCCGCCACCACGCCTGGCTAATCTTTTTTAGTTTTTAGTAGATACGGGGTTTCACTGTGTTAGCCAGGATGGTCTTGATCTCTTGACCTCGTGATCTGCCCGCCTTGGCCTCCTAAAGTGCTGGGATTACAGGTGTGAGCCACTGCGCCTGGCACAACTATTGCTTTTCATGGGAGGAAATAATAGCACAATAACAACAACAACAAAAATGTTTCAGAAGAAGTTTGATATGGTTGATGGGACAAAGTGGTAAGAGATTCTTGCAGATGAATATTGCTATTTCTGCTAAGCTGTTAAAAACTTGAGACATGTCTAAATCTTCATTGTCACACACACACACACACACACACACACACACACACACACACACACACACAAAATTTCCTCCCATCGGTTTTCATTTGGTTGTGTTTACTGTACACTGAGATTTAAAAAATATATATGAAGTGGCAAAATACCTCTGCAAACAAGCAAAACAAGTACAACAAAAAAATTACCAAATTACATTATATGTGTAACTGAACTAATAGGAAGTGTAAATATTCTGAAAAGAGGGAATTCTTAATTAATAGGAATTAAATATTGTTTGTCCAAGGAAAGAGATGTCAGAGATGAAATGGGTAGCTTGAATAATAATAGATGGAGGAGAGAGAAAATGAATGTGCTGTGACTATGTTCTCTATTTAAAAATACAATTTTTTTCTTTCCTTTTTTTATTATTATACTTTAGGTTTTAGGGTACATGTGTGCAATGTGCAGGTTTGTTACATATGTATCCATGTGCCATGTTGGTGTGCTGCACCCATTAACTCGTCATTTAGCATTAGGTATATCTCCTAATGCTGTCCCTCCCCCCTCCCCCCACCCCACAACAGGCCCCGATGTGTGATGTTCCCATTCCTGTGTCCAGGAGTTCTCATTGTTTAATTCCCACCTATGAGTGAGAACATGTGGTGTTTGGTTTTTTGTCCTTGCAATAGTTTACTGAGAATGATGTTTTCCAGTTTCATCCATGTCCCTACAAAGGACATGAACTCATCATTTTTTATGGATGCATAGTATTCCATAGTGTATATGTGCCACATTTTCTTAATCCAGTCTATCGTTGTTGGACATTTGGGTTGGTTCCAAGTCTTTGCTATTGTGAATAGTGCCGCAATAAACATACGTGTGCATGTGTCTTTATAGCAGCATGATTTATAGTCCTTTGGGTATATACCCAGTAATGGGATGGCTGGGTCAAATGGTATTTCTAGTTCTAGATCCCTGAGGAATCGCCACACTGACTTCCACAATGGTTGAACTAGTTGACAGTCCCACCAACAGTGTAAAAGTGTTCCTATTTCTCCACATCCTCTCCAGCACCTGTTGTTTCCTGACTTTTTAATGATGGCCATTCTAACTGGTGTGAGATGGTATCTCATTGTGGTTTTGATTTGCATTTTTCTGATGGCCAGTGATGATGAGCATTTTTGCATGTTTTTTGGCTGCATAAATGTCTTCTTTTGAGAAGTGTCTGTTCATGTCCTTCGCCCACTTTTCGATGGGGTTGTTTGTTTTTTTCTTGTAAATTTGTTTGAGTTCATTGTAGATTCTGGATATTAGCCCTTTGTCAGATGAGTAGGTTGTGAAAATTTTCTCCCATTTTGTAGGTTGCCTGTTCACTCTGATGGTAGTTTCTTTTGCTGTGCAGAAGCTCTTTAGTTGAATTAGATACCATTTGTCAATTTTGGCTTTTGTTGCCATTGCTTTTGGTGTTTTAGACATGAAGTCTTTGCCCATGCCTGTCCTGAATGGTATTGCCTAGGTTTTCTTCTAGGGTTTTTGTGGTTTCAGGTCTAACATGTAAGTCTTTAATCCATCTTGAATTAATTTTAGTATAAGGTGTAAGGAAGGGATCCAGTTTCAGCTTTCTACATATGGCTAGCCAGTTTTCCCAGCACCATTTATTAAACAGGGAATTCTTTCCCCATTTCTTGTTTTTGTCAGGTTTGTCAAAGATCAGATGGTTGTAGATATGCGGCATTATTTCTGAGGGCTCTGTTCTGTTCCATTGGTCTATATCTCTGTTTTGGTACCAGTACCATGCTGTTTTGGTTACTGTAGCCTTGTAGTATAGTTTGAAGTCAGGTAGCATGATGTCTCCAGCTTTGTTCTTTTGGCTTAGGATTGACTTGGCGATGAGGGCTCTTTTTTGGTTCCATATGAACTTTAAAGTAGTTTTTTCCAATTCTGTGAAGAAAGTCATAGGTAGCTTGATGGGGATGGCATTGAATCTGTAAATTACTTTGGGCAGTATGGCCATTTTCACAATATTGATTCTTCCAACCCATGAGCATGGAATGTTCTTCCATTTGTTTGTATCTTCTTTTATTTCATTGAGCACTGGTTTGTAGTTCTCCTTGAAGAGGTCCTTCACATCCCTTGCAAGTTGGATTCCTAGGTATTTTATTCTCTTTGAAGCAATTGTGAATGGGAGTTCACTCATGATTTGGCTCTCTGTTTGTCTGTGATTGGTGTACAAAAATGCTTGTGAATTTTGTACATTGATTTTGTATCCTGAGACTTTGCTGTAGTTGCTAATCAGCTTAAGGAGATTTTTGGCTGAGACAATGGGGTTTTCTAGATATACAATCATGTCATCTGCAAACAGGGACAATTTGACTTCCTCTTGTCCTAATTGAATACCCTTTATTTCCTTCTCCTGCCTGATTGCCCTGGCCAGAACTTCCAGCACTATGTTGAATAGGAGTGGTGAGAGAGGGCATCCCTGTCTTATGCCAGATTTCAAAGGGAATGCTTCCAGTTTTTGTCCATTCAGTATCGTATTGGCTGTGGGTTTGTCATAGATAGCTCTTATTATTTTGAGATACGTCCCATCAATACCTAATTTATTGAGAGTTTTTAGCATGAAGGGTTGTTGAATTTTGTCAAAGGCCTTTTCTGCATCTATTGAGATAATCATGTGGTTTTTGTCTTTGGTTCTGTTTATATGCTGGATTACATTTATTGATTTGCATATGTTGAACCAGCCTTGCATCCCAGGGATGAAGCCCACTCGATCATGGTGCATAAGCTTTTTGATGTGCTGCTGGATTCAGTTTACCAGTATTTTATTGAGGATTTTTGCATCAATGTTCATCAAGGATATTGGTCTGAAATTCTCTTTTTTTGTTGTGTCTCTGCCAGGCTTTGGTATCAGGACGATGCTGGCCTCATAAAATGTGTTAGGGAGGATTCCCTCTTTTTCTATCGATTGGAATAGTTTCAGAAGGAATGGTACCAGTTCCTCCTTGTACCTCTGGTAGAATTCGGCTGTGAATCCATCCAGGACGGACTCTTTTTGGTTGGTAAGCTATTGATTATTGCCACAATTTCAGAGCCTGTTATTGGTCTATTCAGAGATTTCACTTCTTCCTGGTTTAGTCTTGGGAGGGTGTATTTGTCGAGGAATTTATCCATTTCTTCTAGATTTTGTAGTTTATTTGCATAGAGGTGTTTGTAGTATTCTCTGATGGTAGATTGTATTTCTGTGGGATTGGTGGTGATATCCCCTTTTTCATTTTTTATTGCATCTATTTGATTCTTCTTTCTTTTCTTCTTTATTAGTCTTGCTAGTGGTCTATCCAGCTCCTGGATTCATTAATTTTTTGAAGGGTTTTTTGTGTCTCTATTTCCTTCAGTTCTGCTCTGATTTTAGTTATTTCTAGCCTTCTGCTAGCTTTTGCATATGTTTGCTCTTGCTTTTCTAGTTCTTTTAATTTTGATGTTAGGGTGTCAATTTTGGCTCTTTCCTGCTTTCTCTTGTGGGCATTTAGTGCTATAAGTTTCCCTCTACACACTGCTTTGAATGTGTCCCAGAGATTCTGGTATGTTGTGTCTTTGTTCTCGTTGGTTTCAAAGACCATCTTTATTTCTGCCTTCATTTCATTATTTACCCAGTAGTCATTCAGGAGCAGGTTGTTCAGTTTCCATGTAGTTGAGGGGTTTTGAGTGAGTTTCTTAATCCTGAGTTCTAGTTTGATTGCACTGTGGTCTGAGAGACAGTTTGTTATAAATTCTGTTCTTTTACATTTGCTGAGGAGAGCTTTACTTCCAACTATGTGGTCAATTTTGGAATAGGTGTGGTGTGGTGCTGAAAAAAATGTATATTCTGTTGATTTGGGGTGGAGAGTTCTGTAGATGTCTATTAGGTCCACTTTGTTCAGAGCTGAGTTCAATTCCTGGATATCCTTGTTAACTTTCTGTCTCGTTGATCTGTCTAATGTTGAAAGTGGGGTGTTAAAATCTCCCATTATTATTGTGTGGGAGTTTAAGTCTCTTTGTAGGTCACTCAGGACTTGCTTTATGAATCCGGGTGCTCCTGTATTGGGTGCATATATATTTAGGATAGTTAGCTCTTCTTGTTGAATTGATCCCTTTACCATTATGTAATGGCCTTCTTTGTCTCTTTTGATCTTTGTTGGTTTAAAGTCTATTTTATCAGAGACTAGGATTGCAACCCCTGCCTTTTTTTGTTTTCCATTTGCTTGATAGATCTTCCTCCATCCCTTTATTTTGAGCCTATGTGTGTCTCCGCACGTGAGATGGGTTTCCTGAATACAGCACACTGATGGGTCTTGACTCTTTATCCAATTTGCCAGTCTGTGTCTTTTAATTGGAGCATTTAGCCCATTTACATTTAAAGTTAATATTGTTATGTGTGAATTTGATCGTGTCATTATGATGTTAGTTGGTTATTTTGCTCGTTAGTTGATGCAGTTTCTTCCTAGCCTTGATGGTCTTTACAATTTGGCATGTTTTTGCAGTGGCTGGTACAGGTTGTTCCTTTCCATGTTTAGTGCTTCCTTCAGGAGCTGTTTTAGGACAGGCCTGGTGGTGACAAAATCACTCAGCATTTGCTTGTCTGTAAAGTATTTTATTTCTCCTTCAGTTGTGAAACTTAGTTTGGCTGGATATGAAATTCTGGGTTGAAAATTCTTTTCTTTAAGAATCTTGAATATCGGCCCCCACTCTCTTCTGGCTTGTAGAGTTTCTGCAGAAAGATCAGCTGTTAGTCTGATGGGCTTCCCTTTGTGGGTAACCCAATCTTTCTCTCTGGCCACTCTTAACATTTTTTCCTTCATTTCAACTTTGGTGAATCTGACAATTATGTGCCTTGGAGTTGCTCTTCTCGAGGAGTATCTTTGTGGCGTTCTCTGTATTTTCTGAATCTGAATGTTGGCCTGCCTTGCTATATTGGGGAAGTTCTCCTGGATAATATCTTGCAGACTGTTTTCCAACTTGGTTCCATTCTCCCCGTCACTTTCAGGTACACCAATCAGATGTAGGTTTGGTCTTTTCACATAGTCCCATATTTCTTGGAGGCTTTGTTCGTTTCTTTTTATTCTTTTTTCTCTAAACTTCCCTTCTCACTTCATTTCATTCATTTCATCTTCCATCACTGATACCCTTTCTTCCAGTTGATCGCATTGGCTACCGAGGCTTCTGCAATCCTTGCATAGTTCTCAAAACTTGGCTTTCAGCTCCATCAGCTCCTTTAAGCCCTTCTCTGCATTGGTTAGTCTGGTTATCCATTTGTCCAATTTTTTTTCAAAGTTTTTAACTTCTTTGCCATTGTTTTGAATTTCCTCCCATAGCTCAGAGTAGTTTGATCATCTGAAGCCTTCTTCTCTCAACTCGTCGAAGTCATTCTCCGTCCAGCTTTGTTCCGTTGCTGGTGAGGAACTGCATTCCTTTGGATGAGGAGAGGTGCTCTGCTTTTTAGAGTTTCCAGTTTTTCTGCTCTGTTTTTTCCCCATCTTTGTGGTTTTATCTACTTTTGGTCTTTGATGTTGGTGATGTACAGATGGGTTTTTGGTGTGGATGTCCTTTCTGTTTGTTAGTTTTCCTTCTACCAGACAGGACCCTCAGCTGCAGGTCTGTTGGAGTTTGCTGGAGGTCCACTCCAGACCCTGTTTGGCTCGGTGTCAGCAGCGGTGGCTGCAGAACAGCGGATTTTCGTGAGACTACAAATTCAGCTGTCTTATAGTTCCTCTGGAAGTTTTGTCTCAGAGGAGTACCTGGCTGAGTGAGGTGTCAGTCTGTCCCTACTGGGGGGGTGCCTCCCAGTTAGGCTGCTCGGGCGTCAGGGACCCACTTTAGGAGGCAGTCTGCCCGTCCTCAGATCTCCAGCTGCGTGCTGGGAGACCCACTACTCTCTTCAAAGCTGTCAGACAGGGACATTTAAGTCTGCAGAGGTTCCTGCTGACTTTTTGTTTGTCTGTGCCCTGCCCCCAGAGGTGGAGCCTACAGAGGCAGGCAGGCCTCCTTGAGCTGTGGTGGGCTCCACCCAGTTTGAGCTTCCTGGCTGCTTTGTTTACCTGAGCAATGGCGGGGCATTGGGCAATGGCGGGCGCCCCCCCCACCAGCCTTGCTCCCACCTTGCAGTTTGATCTCAGACTGCTGTGCTAGCAATCAGCGAGACTCCGTGGGCATAGGACCCTGCAAGCCAGGTGTGGGACACAATCTCCTGGTGTGCCGTTTTCCGAGCCCATTGGAAAAGCGCAGTATTAGGGCCGGACTGACCCGATTTTCCAGGTGCCGTCTGTTACCCCTTTCTTTGAGTAGGAAAGGGAACTCCCTGACCCCTTGCACTTCCAGAGTGAGGCAATGCCTCGCCCTGCTTCAACTCGCACACAGTGCACTGCACAGACTGTCCTGCACCCACTGTTTGGCACTCCCTAGTAGGATGAACCCGGTACCTCAAATGGAAATGCAGAAATCACCGGTCTTCTGTGTCACTCACGCTGGGAGCTGCAGACCGGAGCTGTTCCTATTCGGCCATCTTGGCTCTAAAAATACAATTTTCAACTTATTTTCAAAATACAAATAAGATTTTCCAAGAGAAAATCTTATTTCAGTAAGCTATCAACTGTTTTTATGAAATGAATACAAAAATCTATGCTTGAAACTCAGCTTTGTCATGTGCTCTTATGACTTGGTTTCAACTGTTCAGTAATTAAAACCTCCAAATAATGGCAATTTTTACAAAGAATATTGTGAATATTTTACAAATAATTATTGTGAAGTATAAGATACTGTATATATCTCTTATATATGAAAGTGCACATATAGGGGCCGGGTGCGGTGGCTCATGCCTGTAATCCCAGCACTTTGGGAGGCCGAGGCAGGTGGATCACGAGGTCAGGAGATCGAGACGATCCTGGCTAAAATGGTGAAACCCCGTCTCTACTAAAAATACAAAAAATTAGCCGGGCGTGGTGGTGGGCGGCTGTAGTCCCAGCTACTCAGGAGGCTGAGGTGGGAGAATGGTCTGAACCCGGGAGGTGGAGCTTGCAGTGAGCCGAGATTGCGCCGCTGCACTCCAGCCTGGGCCACAGAGTGAGACTCCGTCTCAAAAAAAAAAAAGAGTGCACATATAAATTACTATTATCTCCAGGCTTTAGAAGAAAATATTTTTCAGTATTTCTAGATATGAAAAATGCCTCTAATGCCACCATAGGATGAGAGTCTAGGAGATGGACTTTAAGTTGTGGCTGTTACACTGACCCAGATCACATATGTTTATTAATTCAATGTAGAAGATCAATTATACTGCAGTTTTCAGAAGTATTAATATATGTTTATTTTTCTTAACAAAAACTGATGACCTAAAAAAAGGGAGGGAAGGCAAAAGAGAGAGAGTGACATGGTTTTGCTGTGTCCCCACCCAAATCTCATCTTGAATTGTAACTCTTCCATTTCCCATGTGTTGCGAGAGGAACACGGAGGGGGGTGATTGAATTATGGGGGCGGGTCTTTCCTTCACTGTTCTTGTGATAGTGAATGAGTCTGATGAAATCTGATGGTTTTTAAAAGAGGAGTCCCCCTGCAAAAACTCTTTTTGCCTGCTGCCATTCACATAAGATGTGACTTGCTCCTCCTTGCCTTCTGCCATGATTGTGAGGTTTCCCCAGCCATGTGGAACTGTAAGCTCAATTAAACTTCTTTCTTTTGTAAATTTCCCAGTCTCAGATATGTCTTTATCAGCAGCATGAAAGTGGACTAATACGGAGAGAAAACGAGAAAGAGAGAAAAACAGAAAGAAAGGAAGAGAAAAGATTGATTTTTAATTTTCCATTATGATATAAAAACCTCAGCTTACTCAAACCTAGGGATCATCCTTGTTTCTTTTTTTCTCAGCTGCATTTTATTTCCCTCACACCCCACTTCTATTTCATAATTATTCTGTCTAAGAAACCACCCCAAAAGACAGTGGCTTAGTACACATACACCTATTCCCAGGTTATGCTGTGAAAGTAATTTCTGTGGTTCCAACTGGATGTCTTTAATTTTTCCCAGGAAATTTGTCACGAGTTGTCTTTTATTTCTGTCAGGAAAATTGTCACAGAACCTTTATTATAAAGCGAGGGGTGACAAGAATCCTTATCGTGTGCTTTCCCATATTTTCCCCAAATTCATGTTGACTTTATTCTGACCAACACATTGTTGCTTAATATGAAAGGACTGGGGATTGGAAAAAGAGTCCAGTATCTGAATCAGTACATTCAGCCCACTGAGGACATCTTCATCCTGCCACATCACTCCTGCAGCTTACAGATGTATAGCTTCCCTTCTCTACTAGGAATTAAAGGAGAAGTTTGTATCCTGTGAACAAAGTGTGCAGCTGCATGTGTGAGCATACCTTGCCCCCTCCCCACCACACACAGATGTAACGAGAGGTTGTGTTAATTCACATATCCAAATAAGTCTTCATAATATTTACAGTGGTTCTGTGGCTCAGCATTGGGATTAATAATATAGTTAATTTTGGGGCTTTATAATATTTTAGATCCCACCTTTGCTGCACACGTATTTTCAATGTCAGTAGCACAGAGACATCCACATGCTAATTTGAAGAGGTTTGTTAATTTAGGTTTGTTTATTCTGGAAACTCTACTAAAAATGAAATTTTAGTGTACTTATAAAACATACTACTTTTTCCCTTCAAAGTGATATAAGACCCAGTAAAACCTGGGTAATAAGCTTCAGCAACTAATGATATTGGTAGAGGCTTTTGAAATGCATATTAGGTGATAATATTCCATCTCTCACTGTTACGGTATTATTATGATCCTAAAACTAGTAACACTGTTGAAGTGAAATCCATATAAAATAACAAAATTCTTAGAACTTTTAGGCAGTGTGTTTGACATTTTCTTACAAAAAGTCAATCCAGTTTCTGTGCTCTTGGTTCATTTTGTTTGTCTTCTAAGTGAGTCAGGATCAATAGGATCACTATGTTTATCTATTCAAATCTGAGGTATTGACTTGGAAATAGACAATTTCATTATCCTCATGGGCATGATTTTCCTATTGGTGTCATTGATACTAACTGAGCCTCTTGGGATTTCTACTGAAAGGTTATGATAGCCTGTGTTCAACTCAGTGAGAGTTTACTGAATTCCTCCAATCATGCCTAGAGGTACTGCATACAAATATGTGGTAATACTATCAGTGTTAAGGAGTAATGTGAATGAAAGGGTTACAAAATGAACTCCAGGATTATACAGAGCTATGCAGGACACACTACAGCAGACGAGATCAGATGGCACACTGTGCTTGGGGTTCATGCACAATTTTCAAAACAGCAGGGCTTTGTCCTCAGCTCTTCAATTCTGGCAGGCTTGTGAACTCTTCATCAAGATGGGAAATACAATCTTTTTGCTCCTTCTGAAAATGTGAAAATCTTCTGAAGCAGAGTTTGCCCCACAAGGGCAGTGCAAACAGTAAAGAAGAGAAGTGAAGGAATTTAGTCAAGCGGTTTGCAAAATCTTATATGAAGTATTATTTGGGAGATTGATTTATGAGTTTATGGGACTACAGGAGAGTCATTAGAAGATTTTGTAAAAAATTAAATTGAGTTTCAGTAAGTTTAGCAATAACCCATTAGATAAATCATATAATTCTTAAAAATCTTTTATGTAATGAGAGAATGTTTTTTTGTCACGATTATGTTTTTATTGTAGAAGACTACCTTAATAGTGTGTTTAGAAAAGCAAAAACAAAAAGCAAAAACAATTTATAGAGAAATCTATCTACATCAAGATAATACCTATGGACAACAACAAAGTGTGTCTTGCTGGATGTGTCTTCAGTTCTTAATGTCACGTGGTTTCCTTTGGCGGCCTCCAAGTCACAGCCTATACTCTCATTAAATTCAGAATTGTGAAAGTAGTGAATTTATCCCTTTTTCACATATTTCAACATCAAGTCTATTGTTTATTACTCCTTAATTCTCTTTGCAAATACAGTGAAATTTTATATTTTAGATTAGAGATTTGGAAATAGTAAATTTAGTGGCTTGCCCACTTGATAATTCAAACAATTATTTTTATTTGTATTATTTGAGTGTCATTTTCAAGGCAATGGAGCTCTGCGTATGAAGAGAACAAATCTAAACTTCAAGAATAATGCATTTTATATATTTTACTGTTCCAATTTCAAATTTTAAATATGCTACTTTTTCTATCAATATGCTTCTGGAACTATGTATGAACTTTCTGCTACTGATTACTTGGTAGCTATTTATTATTTATGTGGCCTTGGTATAGTTCTGTATACTTGTGTGAAGTTGGAATTGTAAAAGTACTCACTAGATTTGGGTTTGTGAGAATTACCAGAATAATTCATGTAAAGTGCATTTGCAAAATTTATTCAGTATGTTATCAAGAATTTAGCCTTTACTAGCATTTTTATTACACTTTATACTCTTATAAATTTGTTCATACATACTTTCTTGTTTGAGCTTCTTATGACCTTGAAGTAGACAAGAGTGAATATGACTATCCTAATTTCAGAGTGAAAGAACTGTTTAATTTCTTTATTTCTAGAGGATCTGAGTCCTCTTATAAGAATAGGTTCAATAAAACAAAAGTTATAGCAACATTATCTGATTTTCAAAATTGCAGAATTAATTTGTGGCAATCCTAGGACAAGGCCTCAGGTATCTGGAGTGCCAGACTAACTTTTTGCTCTATCACTGTCCCTTATAGACATGATTCTCAAATTATGTAATTGCATTCTCTCCTAAAATCATGAGAAAAGTTGTATAACTGTAAGAAATTTTGATAAAAAATTCTTAAGAAAAATTTCCTCATTTTTACTTTAGTCCCAGTAAGTACTTGGAAAACATTTTTGGATCAAATTTCCTTAACTGAGCATTAGTGATTGACTTTGAGGTGAAGAAAGGAAAAAAACATTAAAGCGTCTTGATTGACTATATGCTAGACAAAACTGTATTCCCAATTTGCCTATAATATTCGTTTTTCTTCAAAAATGCTGATAAACTGACTTAACTCGGTCAAATATTGTCAACATGGGCAATAATTTTTAAGGAAAATCCATATCTTAGTGTGGTTTCTGTATTTTTAGAAAGCATACAACTTTACAGTGCACAGGCAAGGATTTAGTGCTAACATCATGTACAGTGGCGAACCTGATACAAGACCCATAAAACACAGATTCTTTTAAAATCTATTTTTTCTTGGCAAGGGAGAGGTTTTCCCCCATTCCCTGGCAGTTCCCTCAATGTAACATAAGAAGCTCTGCAAATTGCTAATTAGGAAAACAGGATTAATAATATAGGTAGTCAATTTTCATTACCTGTTTTGCTAGCTACTCTTCTGTGTAGCAGTCTTAGCGCCTGGGAGATATAAAATAGTAAATGTCAAAGATACAGGGAAAACAGGGTATAGTCCCAGTTTAAAATAAGCATCTCACTTTAAGAAGAAATTTCCCTAAATTTCATGATAGAAGATTTATGAAAAAGTAGACTATAAAGGATATGAGAGTGTTCTAAACAGATTTCAAGAACTGAAAGTGTAAGTGAGCAGGACATGTGGTATATAGATAGGAAATACTTTCATTCATTTTCTTTTGGATCATTTTACCCATTTGATGGCTTTTTTTTTTTTTTCACTTGGGCAGACCCAATGGCTTTATAGGGTTTGGGATTTGAAGAGGGAAGATCATTTACAGATAACCAACAATTCTCTGATTACTTGTAGTTCTATTAAAAATTTCCAATATACTATCATATAGTTTAGCATAAAAATAAAACCCTTCTTACTTCACTTAAAGCTTTTTCCTCTCCCTAGCTCAGGCCTGTTGCAGGCTATAAAGTTGTCATGAAAAAGGTAAGCATGGTAGATTCCTGTCCATCTTCCCATCTGACATTTCTGCTGCTCTGTCTCTGTGCATTGGGCTAATTGAGCCTTCTCCAGGATTTCAAATAAGGAAAAGGAGGAGACACAGGAGGCAAGAAATGGTCTCCATTAACTCGAACCCATCTGTCATTGGTTAGTTTCCTCTGGCTATGGTATTGGTACTTTTTTGTTCTCTCTCTCTCTGTCTCTTCTCATCCTCTCCATAAAATTATCTTCACTGGAGATCTCACATCTGCAGTTCCTTTGGTGCAGTTGCTTTGGACAAGTTCCTCTGACTGGTCACTTAACACATTGCCCTTGGCACTGGGACACCTGATAGATGTCTCTCTGATTTCTTTTGGGATGTGTTTGTGTGTTTGTCCCTCAATCAAGCCCCCTGGAGAATGATGCAATATAGTGCTAAGCTAGCTTATTCTCTCTTTTCATGCCCCTCACTTTCTTATCACCCATATGAGAAATGGGCATTTTTTGCTCCTACAAATTCTGGGGCAGAAAGACTTTGCCTTTTATTACTTTACGATGAGAAAAAGAGACTTGTGGCCATCTGTCATCTCTTTTACAAAGTCGCTGTTACAAGGCTTTTCCTGTGTTTGAACTTAGCCTACTAAATGAATAGGAGAAAAGTTCATTTGCCTTACATACATTTGGAGGGACTAATGTTTTGTATATGAGAAAAAGAAAATAGAAGTGCTTTCTAGTATGAAAGTTTTTATTATTAGGTTTATCTGAAAAACAAAATTCTCACTATAGAAAAGAGCCAGGAATTTTATGGTTCCCTTTGCAATTATTCAATCCCTCATGTTACAGACCTTCAATTCCAAAGGACAAAATTTGCCAAATGTCTTTCACTGAATGTTCCCAATAGTATTTTCTGTATCATTCATGTCACTGTTCATGGGAGGAAAAGGTTATGAGACTTGTTGCCTTGTGTGCTCCAAAGGTGAAGCATGAGATGCTCTAAGGCATGTCCACCAAGGTTCCAATTAGACTGAATTTGGATAGATGAGATGGTATGCGGGGCAGGAAAAAAAAATGTTCAACAGGTATCATTTAAATAAACGCTAGAAACTGGAGAGGATGACTCCTAAAAATTGCCATCCAAAAATATTCTTTTAAATAAAAATACAAATTTTGAGAGTTCTTTGTGTTTTTGAGTTAAAAAACTAATATATATATATAGTGTATATATATGTGTATATATATTTATATATGTGTGTGTATATATATATATAGTTTGTTTGTTTTGTTTTTTGAGAAGGATTCTTGCTCTGTCACCCAGGCTGGAGTGCAGTAGTGTGACCTTGGCTCATTGCAACTTCCACCTCCCAGGTTCAAGCAATTCTCCTGCCTCAGCCTCCTGAGTAGCTGGAATTACAGGTGCCCACCATCACACCTGGCTAATTTTTATATTTTTAGTAGAGACAGAGTTTCACCATGTTGGTCAGCTGGTTTCGAACTGCTGACCTCGTGATCCGCCCGCCTCAGCCTCCCAAAGTGCTGGGATTACAGGCGTGAGACACTGCGCCTGGCCAGACTAATGATACATTAATGAATTTTAATTATTTTCTTCTCAATGAACACCAATGAAGTAGATAATAAAGAACACTAAAGGTAGATGCAGAGCATGACCAACAATAGGACTATGAATATCTGGAATCTTGTAAGTCTGGTTTTAAATTCTGGTTTAACTAAATACAAACCAAGCAAGCCACTTAAACTATAGGACTCTTATCTATCTTATTTATAAGACAGGTGGAATAAGATTAATTCGTTAGGTTGTGGTAAAAATGAAATAAGAATAATGCAAAATGCTTGGAATAGTGTAAGTGTTAAACAAATGATAGCTATCATCATTATCATCACTATTTTTTTGTCATTTTCATTTTATTTATTATTTATAAAACAGCTTTACTGAGGAACAATTGATATACAAAGAACTTCACATATTCAATGTGTACCATTGGATAAGTTTAGACAGTGCAAACCCTGTGCCTTTTGCCATCATTTTTATCTTGAGCAAACTACTTTCAAGAGCCTTTTGTTGGCCATACAGTGGTTTCAAGACCTATATCTGCAGAAAAGATATTTTTCAAAGGTAATTAAATTCATATTTCAAGTGTTTTTTTTTAAATTTTATTCTAAGTTCTGGAATACCTGTGGAGGATATACAGATTTGTTACATAGGTAAAAATGTGCCATGGTAGTTTGCTGCACCTATCAATCCATCACATAGGTATTAAGCCTAGCATGCATTAGCTATTTTTCCTGATGCTCTCTCTGCCCCAGCCCCCACCTGCTGACAGGCCCCAGTGTGTGTTGTTCCCCTTCCTCTGTCCACATGTTCTCATTGTTCAGCTCCCACTTATAAGTGAGAAAATTTGGTGTTTGGTTTCCTGTTCCTGTGTTAGTTTGCTGAGGATAATGGCTTTCAGATGCATCCATGTCCTTGCAAAGGACATGATCTCATTCCTTTTTATGGCTACATAATATTCCATGGTATATATGTACCACATTTTCTTTATCCAGTCTATCACTGATGGGCAATTGGGTTGATTCCATGTTTTTGCTATTGTGAATAGTGCTGCAGTCAACATATATGTGCATGTATCTTTATAAGGGAATGATTTATATTCCTTTGAGCATATGCCCAGTAATAGGATTGCTGGGCCAAATGGTATTTCTGGTTCTGGGTCTTTGAGGAATTGTCACACTGTCTTCCACAATGGTTGACCTAATTTACATTTCCATGAACAGTGTAAAGGCATTCCTATTTCTCCATAGCCTCGCCAGCATCTGTTGTTTCTTGACTTTTTAATGATCGCCATTCTGACTGGTGTGAGATAGTATCTCATTGTGATTTTGATTTGCATTTCTCTAATAATCAGGTATGTGGAACTTTTTTTCATATGTTCTGGGAAAGCTGGCTAGCCATATGCAGAAAACACACATAATGAAAAGACACATAATGTCTTCTTTTGAGAACTGTCTGTTCATATACTTTGCCCACTTTTTAATGGGGTTGTTTTTTTTTTCTTGTAAGTTTGTTTAAGTTCCTTGTAGATTCTAGATATTAGACCTTTGTCAGATGGATGGATTGCAAAAATTTTATCCCATTCTGTACGTTGTTCACTCTGATGATAGTTTCTTTTGCTGTGCAGAAGCTCTTTAGTCAGATCCCATTTGTCAAGTTTTGCTTCTGTTGCAATTGCTTTCGACGTTTTTGTTATGAAATATTTGCCTGTGCCTATGTCCTGAATGGTATTGTCTAGCTCTTCTTCTAGGGTTTTTATAATTTTGGGTTTTAGATTTAAATCTTTATTCCATCTTGAGTTAATTTTTGTATAAGGTGTAAGGAAGGGGTCCAGTTTCAATTTTCTGCATATGGCTAGCCAGCTTTCCCAGAAATATTTATTAAAAAGGGAATCCTGGTTTTTAGAATTTTCAGGTTTTCTGTTCTGTTTCTTCCCCATCTTTGTGGTTTTATCTACCTTTGGTGTTTGATGATGGTGATGTACAGATGGGGTTTTATTGTGGAGTGCCTCTCCCCCTCCAAAGGAATGCAGCTCCTTGCCAGTAATGGAACAAAGCTGGATGGAAAATGACTTTGACGAGCTGAGAGAAGAAGGCTTCAACGATCAAACTTCTCTGAGCTAAAGGAGGAAGTTTGAACCCATCACAAAGAAGCTAAAAACCTTGAAAAAAATTTAGACGAATGGCTAACTAGAATAACCAATATAGAGAAGTCCTTAAATGACCTGATGGAGCTGAAAACCATGACACTAGAACTACGTGATGAACAGGCTTCAGTAGCCGATTCAATCAACTGGAAGAAAGGGTACCAGTGATTGAAGATCAAATGAATGAAATGAAGCGAGAAAAGAAGTTTAGAGAAAAAAGAGTAAAAAGAAATGAACAAAGCCTCCAAGAAATATGGGACTATGTGAAAAGACCAAATCTACGTCTGATTGGTGTACCTGAAAGTGACGAGGAGAATGGAACCAAGTTGGAAAACACTCTGCAGGACATTACCCAGGAGAACTTCCCCAAATATTGTGAAGGTGACAAGATCTGTCTTCACTGTCCCATTTCTGAACCTGTAACTCAGAGATACCATAAGAATAATAAAATGGTTTAGACCATTCAATTTTAGAGTGGCTTGTTACACAGTGACAGGTACTGTAAACACCAGAAAATAGCAAATTGAGTGATAGCAGCCAAAATTTATTGGTTATATTATTCCAAAATAATATAACATTATCTATCATAGAAGAATATATATACAACTTAGAATTGTATGCAGTCAATACATTTGCAAATAAAGACTTGTAAAAAATTATAAAAGAGTATTCCAAAAACATTATTTGCCCTTTTAAAGTAAAATAAAAACACCATAAGCCTTCTCTTAACTCTGTAATAGTGTTGATTTAAACATATTAAAAAAAATTTCAGCTAATCACTTGAAAAATGGTTGGTCTATAAAGTCACATGAAATTATTTTGTTTCACAATTTGCTTTTTATTCTCCCTGTTGCATTGATTTTGAAAAGCTTGCAGAGGACAGACTTTAGATATAAAGTAAACTGAAGTATTTCCTCTTTCCTATTCAACATAGTGTTGGAAGTTCTGGTAGGGCAATCAGCCAGGAGAAAGTAATAAAGGATATTCAATTAGGAAAAGAGGAAGTCAAATTGTCCCTGTTTGCAGATGACATGATTGTATATCTAGAAAACCCCATGGTCTTAGCCCAAAATGTCCTTAAGCTGATAAGCAACTTCAGCAAAGTCTCAGGATACAAAATCAATGTGCAAAAACCACAAGCATCCTTATACACCAATAACAGACAAACAGAGAGCCAAATCATGAGTGAACTCCCATTCACAATGGCTTCAAAGAGAATAAAATACCTAGGAATCCAACTTACAAGGGATGTGAAGGACCTCTTCAAGAAGAACTAAAAACCACTGCTCAATGAAATAAAAGAGGACACAAACAAATGGAAGAACATTCCATGCTCATGGATAGGAAGAATCAATATCGTGAAAATGGCCATACTGCCCAAGGTAATTTGTAGATTCAGTGCCATCCCCATCAAGCTACCAGTGACTTTCTTCACAGAATTGGAAAAAACTACTTTAAAGTTCATATGGAACCAAAAAAGAGCCTGCATTGCCAAGTCAATCCTAAGCCAAAAGAACAAAGCTGGAGGCATCACGCTACCTGACTTCAAACTATACTACAAGGCTACAGTAACCAAAAAAGCATGGTACTGGTACCAAAACAGAGATATAGACCAACGGAACAGAACAGAGCCCTCAGAAATAATACCACACATCTACAACCATCCGATCTTTGACAAAAACAAGAAATGGGGAATAAATGGTGCTGGGAAAACTGGCTAGCCATATGTAGAAAGCTGAAACTGGATCCCTTCCTTACACCTTATACAAAATTTAATTCAAGATGGATTAAAGACTTAAATGTTAGACCTAAAACCATGAAAACCCTAGAAGAAAACCTAGGCAATACATTAGGACATAGGCATGGGCAAGGACTTCATGTCTAAAACACCAAAAGCAATGGCAACAAAAGCCAAAATTGACAAATGGGATCTAATTCAACTAAAGAGCTTCTGCACAGCAAAAGAAGCTACCATCACAGTGAACAGGCAACCTACAGAATGGGAGAAAATTTTTGCAATCTACTCATCTGACAAAGGGCTAATATCTAGAATCTACAAAGAACTCAAACAAATTTAAAAGAAAAAAACAACCCCATCAAAAGTGGGCAAAGGACATGAACAGACACTTCTCAAAAGAAGACATTTATGCAGCCAAAAACACGTGAAAAAATGCTCATCATCACTGGCCATCAGAGAAATGCAAATCAAAACCACAATGAGATACCATCTCATACCAGTTACAATGGCCATCATTATAAAGTCAGGAAACAACAAATGCTGGAGAAGATGTGGAGAAATAGGAACACTTTTACACTGTTGGTGGGACTGTCAACTAGTTCAACCACTGTGGAAGTCAGTGTGGCAATTCCTCAAGGATCTAGAACTAGAAATACCATTTGACCCAGCCATCCCATTACTGGGTATATACCCAAAGGATTATAAATCATGCTGCTATGAAGACACATGCACACATATGTTTATTGCGGCATTATTCACAATAGCAAAGACTTGGAACCAACCCAAATGTCCATCAATGATAGACTGGATTAAGAAAATGTGGCACATATACACCATGGAATACTATGCAGCCATAAAAAAGGAAGAGTTCATGTCCTTTGTAGGGACATGGGTGAAGCTGGAAACCATCATTCTCAGCAAACTATCGTAAGGACAGAAAACCAAACACTGCATGTTCTCACTCATAGGTGGGAATTGAACAATGAGAACACTTGGACACAGGATGGAGAACATCACATACCGGGGACTGTTGTGGGGTGGGGGGAGTGGGGAGGGATAGCATTATGAGATATACCTAATGTAAATGATGAGTTAATGGGTGCAGGACACCAACATGCACATGTATACATATGTAACAAACCTGCACGTTGTGTACATGTACCCTAGAACTTAAAGTATAATAAAAATAAAAAATAAATAAATAAAAAGGGAATCCTTTCCCCATTGCTTGTTTCTGTCAGGTTTGTTAAAGATCAGATGGTTGTATATGTGTGGTCTTATTTCTGAGATCTCTATTCTGTTCCATTGGTCTATGTGTCTGTTTTTATACCAGTACCATGATGTTTTGGTTACTGTAGCCTTGTAGTATTGTTTGAAGGTGGGTATCATGATGCCTCCAGCTTTGTCCTTTGTGCTTAGGATTCTCTTGGCTCTATGGGCTCTTTTGTGGTTCCACATGAATTTTAAAGTAGTTTTTTCTAATTCTGTGAGGAATATCAATGGTAGTTTAATGGGAATAGCACTGAATCTGTAAATTGCTTTGGGCAATATGGCCATTTTCATGATATTGATTCTTCCTATCCATGAGCATGGAGTGTTTTTCTGGAAAATTTGTTTGTGTCCTTTCTGAGTTCCTTGAGCAGTGGTTTATAGTTCTCCATGAAGAGATTCTTCTCTCTGCTTGTTAGCTGTATTCCTCGGTATTTTATTCTCTTTATAGCAGTTGTGAATGGGAGTTCATTCATGGTTTGGCTCTCTACTTGTCTATTGTTGGTGTATAGGAATACTTGTGATTTTTGCACATTGATTTTGTATCCTGAAATTTGCTAAAGTTACTTATCTGCTTAAGAAGATTTGGGGCTGAGACAATGTGGTTTTCTAGACATAGAATTATGTCATCTGCAAACAGAGACAGTTTGACTTCCTCTCTTCCTATTTGAATACTCTTTGTTTATTTCTCTTGCCTGATTTCCCTGGCCAGAACTTCCCATACTATGTTGAATAGGAGTCGCGAGAGAGGGCATCCTTGTCTTGTGCCAGTTTTCAAGGGGAATGCTTCCAGCTTTTGCCCATTCACTATGATATTGGTTGTGAGTTTATCATAAATGGCTCTTTTTATTTTGAGGTAAGTTGCATCAATATCTAGTTTATTGAAAGTTTTTAACATGAAGGGCTGTTAAATTTTATCAAACGCCTTTTCTGTGTCTGTTGAAATAATCATTTGGCTTTCGTCTTTAGTTCTGTTAATGTGATGAGTTACATTTATTGATTTGCATATATTGAACCAGCCTTGTATTCTGGTGACGAAGCTGACTTGATCATGGTGGATAAGCTTTTTGATGTACTGCTGGATTTGGTTTGCTAGTATTTTATTGAGGATTTTTACATTGAAGTTCACCAGGGATATTGGCCTGAAGTTTCCATTTTTTGTTGTATTTCTGCCAGGTTTGGGTATCAGAATGATGCTGGCCTCATAAAATGAGTTACAGAGAAGTGTCTCCTTTTCAGTTGTGTGAAATAGTTTCAGAAGAAATGGTACCAGCTCCTCTTTGTACCTCTGGTAGAATTCAGCTGTAAATCCATCTCTTCCTGGGCTTTTGTTGGTTAGTAGGCTATTTATTACCAGCTAAATTTCAGAATTTGTTATTGGTTTATTCAGGGATTCAACTTATTCCTGGTCTAGTTTTGGGAGGGTGTATGTATCCAGGAATTTATCCATTTCTTCTAGATTTTCTAGTTTATTTGCATAGACGTGTTTATGGTATTCTCTGATGGCTGTTTTTATTTCTGTGGGGTCAAAGGACATCACCATTATTTTAAAAGTTCACTAAAAATAACTTTCTGAGTTGCATCTGATCTATCTATCTAATCATCTTCAATATTGATAATAATATTTAGCATCAAAGTTGTACACATTTAAAAACTAGAAGCCAAGCAGTAGCTGTCTGGAGAATTAAATTGTCTAAGAAATTATTAAAGAATACTAAACAATAGTTTAAGTAATTATGATTTCTAAAAATAATAGCAGAAAGAACAATTTTATGAGAAAGTATAATAATGTGAAAACTCTTCATTTAACAAAAAACAGGCATTTCAGTTTTTTAAAATAAATTGCGAGAACTAGTGTCAATTTTTATGTAGAGACCACTCATCTTTTCCTGATACATTAAAGGATTTAGTGACCAGAAATAACTAGTCATTAGTTACATTCAGCTCCATTGATTTACAATCTTCAAAACAGCAGCTTCAGCAGAATGAAGACGAATTCAAGAATTAGACAATTAACATTACTCTTTGGCTAATTCTGATTAGACTTCACACACTTTTTTTTTCTATCGTACAAAAGTTTTTGAGGTTGAATAATAAAATTAAAAAAAATTGTTAATATACTTTAAAAATAATAGCTGTAATATTAGACATTAAAATAGAAAATCATGATACATTTCTGAAGTGTCCTTTGTGGTCAACTAGTCTCTTCAACCAAATGTACTCATACTTTATAATTATAAGCAGTAGCCCTATTTTGGAAAAAAGAATTCATTTTCTGAAAGCATGATGAATTCAGGAGAACAAAAACAAAAAGTAAAGATTCTAATGCTGAACATGAAGAACTTGTACTTAATCTTACTGGAATTAGTTGTGAAATAATTATACACAGAAGAAACCTGTTGAACCATGTGTCTATAATTATCTTTTGACCATAAAATATTGGGTAGTTTTGTTCCCTTAAACATATCCCTTTGATATGAAAATGAACAGACAAATGTGCTATGGTTACACCAAGAGCATGTGAATTCAGTTGCCAAGTTTCCTTTAGATAATGTATTCTTTGCCCAAATAATATTTTTAATTATTATTTGCCCAAATGTTAAGACAAGAGTGATTTAAGAGTTTATTACTTGATTTTCTGAAAATTTTTTCACGCAGTCTAGATAGAATGAATAATTGAAAGTTAATAGTTTGGGCCAGTTGCAGTGGCTCACGCCTGTAATCCCAGCAGTTTGGGAGGCCGAGGTGGGTGGATCATCTGATGTCAGGTGTTTGAGAACAGCCTGGCCAGCAGAGCGAAACCCCCATCTCTACTAAAAATACAAAAATTAGCCAGGCATGCTGGTGCACACCTGTAATCCCAGCTACTGGGGAGGCTGAGGCATGAGAATCGCTTGAATCTGGGAGGTGGAGGTTGTAGTGAGCCGAGATTGTGCCACTGCACTCTAGCTTCGATGATGAGTGAGACTCCGTCTCCAAACCAAAACAAAACCAAAACAAACAACAACAACAACAGCAAAACAGAGTTAATAGTTTGAAAGATGTGGGACATTTGGTGATGGATTCTATTTTCCTTCAATAAGTGACTCCCACATTGACCAGTGAAACAAAAAGACTAGATGATTATTGGATTATTTAGAAAGGCACCAGCACTTGGTAGTTTTATACATGCAAAACTCTGTCAGAATTTGTCACATTGTCCACTTCAATTATAGTTCAATAAAGTTATGAAAAAAGTATGAAAAAAATCAAGTGTGAAATAAAAAAGATTGAGGACTATATGAAAGCTGTGCCTTCTTCCCCAATACAAGATAAGTTATAACTTAGGCTGAAAGAAGAGAAGTTTGGAAGAAGCAAGTATGTAAGAGGTCTCTTAACTGCTTTCCTTGTCTCTAGTAATTGCCGGGAGTAGGCTGGCAAGAAAGTGAGGAAAAGGAAATGGAACTGACCTATTTGTCCCATAGAACTGGTGGTTATAGTTTTTTTGAATAAACATAGAAATTCATCCTGCCAGTCTTGAAACTTGAGAAAATAAAACTGAGTTTCTTTCTCAAGAAACCAATAATCAGTCTTCCCAGATAGTATGAAGTGAATGAAATTTACTAGATAACTGCATCTGGACAATTAGACATCAGACCTCTCATGGATCATGATTGCTTAACTAACCATTTGTTTTTCTGTTGAACCAACTTTTCTTTTTTACCCCTCCCTAATTCCTGTTTGCCTGTGTATAGTTACATTTCTGCTATGTAAGCCCCTAATTTTAGTCAGGTAGATGGATTTCAGACTGATCTCTCATCTCCTTGGCTGCAACAACCTGGTTCAAGCCTTCTTCCCTGATGATACTCATTGTATCAGTGATTGACTTTCCATGTAGTGAGTAGCAGGACCTATAACAAATCCCTGGTGTTTAGGTAACAGACTTTGGTCCCCTGACTAGGAATGCATTCATTGTTGCTCCACTGTCATGCCCAGGAGAGTTTTAGAAGCCCCCCTAAGTAGCTGCCTGAACCTTTTTTGGTAGGAGGTGAGTTTCAGTCTCTCTCTGGTTTCCCCGCTGCAGGCCTCAAACACATTCCTGATTTCCTAGGAAGAATAGCCTTTGAAATTTGACATCTGCCTCCAGATAAGTGAGTGTCCTATGTGGGCCCAGACAGCAGGATCTGTTCCTCTCAATTTGGGAAATTTTTGAAGAAATTTCCATTGTAGATTACACAAGTTCAACTGAGTGAGAGAGGGAAGCACCCTGACTGTTTCGATTTGGACACTGTTGGGGGCTTGTTTGTAATTGTTGTGTGTATGTCTGAGCAAGTGATTGTCTTTTGTGGGTGCCAGACTGAGGGATTGGTTCCTCTCAATTTGGGAAATTCCTAAGGAATTTTCAGGTTAATTGAGTCCAACCGAAGGAGAGAGGAAGCACCCCAGCTGTTTCCATTTGGACACTCTTGGTCTTGTTTGTTGCTGCGGCAGTAGGATTGTGTTTTGGTGATTGTTTGTGTGTTTGTTGATAGAGTCATGGGAAATCAGGATTCGATATGCTGATATTCCTTTGTAGTATTGTTGACCCCAATATTCTTTGCAATCTGGAGAGGTTTGGCCTCTTCATGGACCTCATTTTGCTGTTGAATGGGAAAGCAGGGTGGAGTTTTATGTATCCCAGCTTTTACGCTTCTGTTCTGAACAGGGTCAGGCCTGGTTACTACATGATGTGCTCCTGTGGTACTGTTTGGCTCCGGTGTTCATTGGAGCCTGGAGTGGTTTGGCCTTTAAAAATCAAAATGCCATGGAAACTGCTTTACCCAAAATTTTGGTTCACAGCTTTCACTGGATTACTTATCGGGGCAAAGTTTAGCCATGTGAATATGTTCACAGACTGGCGAGTTTGTATCAGTCTATGAACTGTAACTGTAACTCACAGCTAGAGTTCCAAAGAAAAAGCTATTGGATCTCGTGTGTGTGTGTGTGTGTGTGTGTGTGTCCATGCTTATATGTGTTTGTGTGTGTGTACATTTATTATGTTACATATTGTGTCTACCAAATTGGGTTATGAATAAAAAAGCACTCATAAATTGAGTAAATAAGTATAAAATATTTTTCAAGTTCATGTGACTTAAGTCAATCTTTAATAACCAAGCTGTCTTTAAAATTATTGGTAAGATAAAAATATAAATGTCTTCTGAAATGTTAGAATACATTTTTATTTGGGTTTTATATTTGTCTCTCCTAGATATTTGAGGTGTCAGGTTTTGGCATACAAGGTAATAAAATTATAAAGCCAGTCAAAAGAAAATGATCTTTGTATTATTTTATTCTGATTAATGAGACTAATTTAATGTTGTTACTTTAACAAAAACAGCTGACTCTTCTGAGTTATTAGCAAAAAAGACCTGGCATTTAACTTAAGGTTCTTACTTAGGTGAGTACCTCATACTCCTGGTTGTAAAAATAGTTAACAAGGAAATAATTTTACATAATGACTAGCCGTGTCTAATATCTCCATTTTCAGAAGTAATCTAGATAAACTTAAAAATGAAAGAATTGAGTACTTTTCAATGGGAATAGATGTTGTAGGTAAACTTTATGTAACTTAAAATCTTAAAATTATTTATGATGCTTCTTGGATGTCTGGGTCATTTCCAATTAAGAAAGGGTTATGATATGGGGAAATATGTTTCTAAAAATTGTGGAATGTTCTCATCTATAAAATGCTAATCTCTGATTGCTAAGAATTTTTTGCTTCTTAGGTTTTCATTGAAATTTAAGATTATTAAAAATAAGAATTCTAGTTAATATATAATTCTGTATATAAAGTGTGCCAAAGAAGATATGTTCTTATTGAGAAAAAAATAATTTTATCCAATTCAGAAGTTATCTAAAGGTTGTTCCAAATTATGGACTATGGTAAAATTTTGTCCTAAGGTAAAATGATTGGCTATTTTTTCTAAAAAAAAAAAAAAAAAAAAAAAAAAAAAAAAAAAAAAAAAAAGAAAATTTAAGACAAAAGAGAAAGTTGCAAGCATGTTATAGATATTTGTGTAAGTCACATGTAATATTTTTCCCCTTTTCGCTGTATGTCTGTCTTCATACATACGGAGAGAAAATAGAAAGTTGAAAAGGCTTAGGTAGTAAAATAGTTTTTAAAACTTGATAGAAAATTAGAGAAATTTGCCTAATTAACATTGCTCATAGTTAAAGCCCTTAGTTTTCATGAGGGTAAAATAAGAAATATTGTAAAGAAATACATTGGCAGTTTTGCAATTCTATTTTAATACAGTTAAGCATGAGGCCAGATTTAACATGGAGCCAAATTTCACATACATGCTTGCACTGCTTCACACTATATTTGCTATTCTGCATAGATTGTACTTGCACTAAAGTGCTTAGTGATCATGTGACTACAGTGAATTTCTTAATTCCCCAGAATGTATAGTGGTATTGGTGGACTTAAAGACATTAATTTGTATACTAGGAATGAAATATCTATCATATGCTTTTTAGGCTCTGAGTAACATTGTAGCCTCCAAGGTAAACTGAGTAGGAGAATATTTGAGGTTTTGTTTCCTGTTTGTTGTTTTTGCTTCTAATTTTCATTTATTTGCCATTTGTTCTCTCCTGAGTTTTACTTATATATACATATACAAAATCATTGATGTTTTTAAGTTTCTCATGGAAGGCTTGTCTTTAGTTCTATGAAGAGTCATTCTGTTTCATGTGCATTTCCAAAAGTTCATCATTTGCTCTCCTTATCTAAAGTTCCTAAGATACCACTGTTAAGCCTGCAAAAACTTATAGAACACACCAGCCATTTAAAATTTGATTGGTTTTTCTTACCCCAGATGATCAACAGAGCTGCAAGAGCTTTAAGGTTCCTGGCAAAAAATAAATAAATAAAAGACTTATTTTTATAAGCTCTTAGCAAAAATAGTACCATATATATTTTGTCATTTGGAAAAGTAGGTGAGAATAAAAAAGTTTAAATAGTGTTTATTTCCAAGACAACTCAATAATTTTAAGTTGGTTTCAGACCTTTTCCTTTAGGTAATGAGGAAAAACTGTGATATGGGTACAAAGTTTTAATGTTCAGGAAAGATTAGCTTTGTCCTTAAGAAAATTATATTAATTGGAATTTCTGTCAAATAACTTAGTTGTGTTTGTTATTAAAATGAAGTTACATTCATTTGGATTAAGTAGTAATAAAAAATGTGAGACTTTCTAGTGATTTTGTTTCAAGATCTCTAGGGTGTCTATTTTTCTGGCCGGAAACCTCTGTGGCTGTGGCACCATTGCCCAAGTTCTTGTCCTGTGTCCAGGAAGCAT
This sequence comes from Nomascus leucogenys, assembly GCF_006542625.1. Taxonomy (NCBI): domain Eukaryota; kingdom Metazoa; phylum Chordata; class Mammalia; order Primates; family Hylobatidae; genus Nomascus; species Nomascus leucogenys. The sequence goes on along the minus strand of NC_044389.1, from coordinate 21,729,786 downwards.
GAGGTATGCAGACAAGGGATGGGTGAGGAAGAAGAGTTTTATTTAGTTTTAGAACAGCTAAGAAGAGTGGGTATCTCCTCTCTGAAGGCAAGTCATCCTGTGGAGTGTTCAGCTCTCAGCAGAGAGGAGGCCCTGGAGAGGGTAGCTCCTCTCTGCAGGCAAGTCATTCAGACGTTTCTGCAGGTCTTTGAAGCTTTCAGCCAAGAAGTTAGACCCTCTCTGCTGGCAGGTTGGCTCTGCAGCTCTCAATGGAGACGGTAAGCTGGTCATCTCATCGTCTCCAGCTGTCAGCAGAGAGGGTACCCGTCTCTGCAGTTGGTCTTCTATCCCATCCTCTCTCTGCCCTCACCCCTCTGCCTTCTTCATCCTCTGGCCATCCCCTGCCCTGCTTTGACTGAGCCCAGAGCTTTTTTGGACCTCAGAGGGGAAGAAGTGCTTGTGATTGGTTCATGGACAGCCACGGTGGCCAGAAGAGGCACCATGGGCCTCCCTCCCATCTGTGGGACTGGCAGCCTGGACCCCAGCCTTCAGGCCCTCCCTGACATGAAGGTGGGGCCTTACTGGCCCACTTCTGCCCAGAAATCCATCTGCCTCCAGAGCTGCCATTCATAGCCCCAGGGCTTGGCCCCAACCCCTGCTCAAGATCAGAGCAGGCACCAGGAGTGGAAAGAGGCCAGGCAGTGGGAGCAGACACCACCAAACATGCAGGGACTGGGGGACTTCTTCCTGAGGCCCCTGAGGGTGCAGGCTGCAGAAACGCTATGGTCCTGTGCCTGGGAGGGTGGCCACAGCTGCATCCGGGAACTCTTGCCCTGCCAACTCGGAGGAGGCTGGGCTCCTGCTTGTCCCCAGCTCTTGCCTGCTTCCTGGAGTGGGAGGCCCAGGTCTGCAGCCAGGGGAGCAGGGCTGCAGCTGTACCCAGGAAGGCAGATCCTACCTGTTCCCAGGTTCCCCAAGAGCACAAGGAGGCTCAGGATCCATAGCTGCAGTTTGGAAGGCTGTAGCACTCCCGGGGGGTGCAGGCCTCCTACTTGCTCTATAGAGCAGGAGGCCTGGGTCTGCTGTTGCATTTTGGGTGACTAGTGGCTTGGGGAGCTCCCATCCCAACTCAGAAGGGGCAGGACTCCCACTGGCTCCATGGAGTGTGCAGTCCCAGCCATACTTCCCTGCTGCAGCCGGCATGATGGTAGCAGCCACTGCCATTAATTTTTCATCCTAAGCCATTTATTACTCATGGGCCTTCATGTGTGTACTTGACAACAAAATATGCACAAGTATTACACTGGTTTGAAGATTCTAGTGGCAAAAGTTATCTAATCAGTTTTCAGTATTGTATCTAAGAACCAATCTTATAAATATGTGATGGTGCTCTTTTAAATAGCTTAAATTATTGTATGCTTGTTTTACTTTGTCCTCGTTTTGTTGTATATAATTTAAGTAAGTGAAAGGAAATTGTTTATCCTCATACTGAGTTTCCAAAACTGATACTTGCATTTAACATTTATTTTGCTGATGGAGAAAAAAGTTAGTTGTTTTTCTCTGAAAAGTTTGGCACAGGACCTATCACATTTTTGATGCTTTTGGTTGCAGTTCTGTCATTAGAATGCTAGCAATTAGACATATGCAATGAGTAACCTTCCTTTAATACCGTGGTTTGAAATGCTGCAGGCAGTATGTACTAGACACCAAATCAGCTTTTTCATTAGTGACATGTTAGAGAGAATGATAGGATTTTTCAGTATAAATATTCTATTAACAAATCCTTTTGTTGTTTAGTTACAGAGCTTTCACTCCAGCATCTGAAAAAGGCACCAACTCCTGCTAAATCTTGAGAACTGACACGTTGAAGCCTTATCTTCAGACTCTGGAAAAGGTGATGATTAAAATAAACTACTTTATTAAGACATAATGCTAGAGATTAAAACTATTCAATCCCTCTAGGCCCAGGGACTATAGCAGAAGAGGTGGGTTCATGAAATTGTAAGGGCCAATTTTAAGGGATAAGATTAGTTGAGAAGTTTTTCTATAAATTTAAAAATTAATATCGAAAGCACACTGATGAAAGGCCAGCATCTAGGCTCATGTGTTGAAATAACAGGGTTTTCTTAGAACATTTATTTGTTCTTTAAAAGAAAATTGTAAAAGGTAATAGAGGTTTATGAAAATCGTACCTTATGGTCAAACTGATTAAAATTAGACAGATTTGTTTATAGGTTTTATTAAAATTAGCTTTCACATTAATAATATATATACAAAGGAAAATTTGTTTTTTTGAACAAAATTTTAATGTAAGTGATAATAAAAGATTTTTCTTTATCTCATGAGTAAAAATACAGAAGAAAAAGAAGAGGGTGAGGGAGAGACAAATTCAGTAGGCCTCATGCTGTCTTTATTAATGAAACTGAGTTTCCTCTCTATAAAAGTGTAAACGTTTCTGTTTTATCATTTTGGCTAAATGAATGACTATTTTATAGTAACCTGTGATCCTATTTGGTGATATCAAGTGCCTTAAACCTTTGATTTTTGCCAGAATTTTCAACAGTAAAATTTAGAGTTCTGAATTCAGTCTTTTTGACCTCAAACTAACTTTTATGGGTATTGCCATCCCCCAAAGTCCAAGAGAGATATATTATGCTTATCTGGTATGTTAGAACTACAAAGAAAGCATTGTAAAATGTGAGGTGGTCTTTAACATTCTTTGGGTTATATTCCTATATGTGTTCCAGGATTTTATGACATTTCTGAAATTCTGATATGTCTTAATATATGTTGTCAGTAATGATTATGATTATTATGTTAAATTATTGTATGTCACAGAAACAACCAAATTTTCTTGTCAACTTGATATGCTTAGGCTTTGTTTCCCCACCCAAATCTCATCTTGAATTGTAATCCCAGGTGTTTAGGGAGAGACCTGGTGGGAAGTGGTCGGATCGTGGGGGTGGTTTCCCTCATGCTGTTCTCATGGTAGTAAGTGAATTCTCATGAGATCTGATGGTTTTATAAATGGTAGTTTTTCCTGTGCTGACACACACTTGCGCTCTCTCACCTGCTGCCATGTAAAATGTGCCTCTTCCCCTTCTGCCATGATTAAGTTTCCTGAGGTCTCCCCAGCCATGCAGAACTGTGAGTCAATTAAACCTCTTTCCTTTATAAATTACCCACTCTCAGGTAATATCTTTACAGCATTGTGAGAATGTACTAATACACAACTGCATCTTTACTTATAACTGTCCTAGGACTTTTATCATCCACAATTGTTCTTTTGTGTTGATTCTTCTCAAAAAGTGACTTATAATCAGCTATAGTCCAGGGCTTGCTTCTTCAGGGGAGTTCATGAAAAGGTCTCTAGAATGCAGGTTTCTGATAACCTTAAAGGTTGTGCCATGAGATTAGAGAGAAAACTTTCAGGACTCTAATTGAAAGGCTGATGTGTTTATAAAGATGCCTAATAAAATATGAAGCAGAGCAGAAGTTGATTGCATGGACTGAACTAATGAAGAACTGAAATAATTTTTTTGGCTTTTTTCTTGTTTGAAATGTTGCTGATTCTTTTTGCTTTGCTTTTCAGAGGCTGGATCATATTTTTCTTTTGAGCTATTTATAGACTTTAATGATTGAGTATTGAGTAGAGTATACTCTTGTAAACAGAAGTTGAGGCCTATTTCTCTTTCCCTCTGCCTAATATCTAGAATTTGTAAACTATTTATGAATATTATTCATGGCAATGTATTTGTTCACATATGTTTAATAAGAACTTGTTTTCTTTTATAATGGGATGCAGTTGGGGGAACTGGTTTTCTTCCTAAGGCTTTAACTGAAATGGCCTTGTGAGAGGTTCCAGCAAAGACAGTTTAGGACAACCTATATGGACAATGATTCTTGTTGCAGTTTGTATAGGTAATCAGGCCAAGTATATGGGACTAAAGCTTATTCGGCAGGTGAGCTGGTCTTGTTGTGATTTGTCTTTGGTGGCAGTAGGGTACTGGAGAGAGAAAGATTGTGTTTCAAAATAAAACTATAGTAATAGATTAACCTTTGTTTCCTGGGTGGCCACGTGGACAGCCATGGCATGGAGCTGCCCACAACAGCCCTCCTCAGCATGAAGCAGCTAAAAGATTGCCAGGTGGATTCCTCATGATTGAGGAGTTGAAAAATAGAAAGGTATGGGTGAATTAAAACTCACCTAATTGTCCCACAGAACTGATGTTTATAGCTTCTGTTGAATACACATAGAAATGGATTCTCTCAGTCTTGAAACTTGAGAAACTTCCTTTGTCTTATTCAAGTTTCTTTCTCAGGAAACCAACCTTCAGGCCTTCTAGATAGTATCATGGAATTGAAGTTTACTAGGTCATTGCATCTGGACAATAAGATGCTAGACCCTTCACCCATCATGATTACCTATCTGACCACTTGCTTTGTGTTGACCAAATTATCTTTCCTACCCTTTCCTAATTCTTGTTTTTCTACATGTAGTTACATTTCTGTTTTATAATGCCCTAGTTTTAGTCAGTCAGGGAGATGAATTTGAGACTGAACTCCCATCTACTGGGCTGCAGCACCTGAATAAAACCTTCTTCGCTGGCAGTACTTGTTGTTTCAGTGATTGGCTTTCTGTGTAGCAAGCAGCAGGACCCAGACCAAATCCGTGATGTTTCAGTAATAGAAAGAAAAAAAGAATTCATTTAAGTTGCAGGGACTGAAAGAGTATAATACCCTGGGATTTTGTTTTCTGGCTAGAGTTTGAAAACAGAAGCCTTATTACGTGTTCAGCAACCCTAATATAAGGGAAAGAACAAGTATATTGGAAGCATAATTCTCCTAGAAGTTTCCTTGGACCCTGAGAAGGGCGTAGATTAGACATAAACATTTCTGTGTGCCCAGTAATGAGGAAGAAGTAAGTTGGTAGAAGTAAAATGGTAGACAGATCAGATAATGAGCATGTATGCATGAGCACTGTTAGAACATCAGAGTGATGGCTCTTTTGAAGGATCTGTGAGAAGTCTAAAGGTGTGATTACACAACTGATTGCTATTTGTTAGTGCCAACACCAGATATCAGGAGAATAGAGTATAAGTGCTATGATTGGCCACTTCAAAACAACTAAAAATGATATGAGCTCCATAGTCACTGCCACTTACCTGCATGAGTGATGGTCTGTAAACTTCAGCTCTCAACTTGGAGAGGAAGGAGAAAATCTTTAAATTGAGGAATGGGTTTCAAAATTAAAAAAAATATATATAATCCATTGAGACTTGGATTTTTCTTTTTAAATTCTAAATGAGCTTTTTACTTTTGTATCTAAAAACACACAAATTTTTGCTGCTGAGGTGAATTTCATTTAGGAAAATAAAGACAGAATCATTCCTGAATTCTGTAAACAATTGTAACTAAAAAAGGATGCCTACTACCAATATTTTTATCTTGGAAGAACTTATTGGAGAGAAGAAAAAGCAAAGAAAGAAAGGAGAAAAATAAAAGAAGCAAGAAAGCAAACAAAAGAATCCCTGCAGCTACAGACACCAAAAGAGTAATTTTTAAAAACTGTGTCTGTATTAAGCTATATATCTTAACACTGTTATATTGTTATATTCTGTCTTTCCTTGCTATGTTTATAGTTTCAGTTATATGAAACTATATTTGAAACAAAATCATATACTATAATTTGTTTGTAATAAAGAGTGAAACGAGAGAATAATGTATATTTTCATTTTACATGCTCTATCAGTAATAAAACCAGGAAAGGAATGAGTACATTATATGAAAGGATTTACATGGGAAATATATTATTCTTATTTCAAAATTCTTTTGGAATTAAGCTAAATATTTTTCAAGTAATAGTATTGATAATAAATCCTGTTTTTAACTTTTGTATTTATATGTATATGCTAAGCTGCATGGGTTCATATATATTTTTCTCTCAGTATCTATAGACACACACAAATAAAGATAATATACTTTTTTAAAGTTTATATTATAAAATATTGTATTTAAGTCTTTCCTTAATAGGCTTGGTCCAAAATCTAGTATTCTCTTGAGGCTTTATTTTTTTATATCAGCTAAATAAAAATATAATATACATTAATACAAGGAATTAACATAATAGGCCTTTAATAGGTCTATACCAGAGTTTGAATTCGATGGTAATCATTTTTTTAATTGAAGATGAGAAATTAGCTCTTTATGCGTCCTATTATGCTGACATTTTCTTCACATGACCCTAGATTAGTTCCCTTGAAATTCCCAGCTCCTATGTTTTGCCATTATTCAGTATATGAAGCTTGAAAGCAGCTTAGTATTCTCTTAAATCATTCTGTCACTTGAGATCCACCCCTAATTCCTCACATTTTACTCATTAATGTGCAGCCTTTCTAGTGTAATAAGTCCTAGGGAAATTCACACTCAAATGTTCCCTTTTCTATGTTTCTCTCACTTATTGGAAAAGTTTTTTGAAATTTGCCATTTAAATAGGTAGCAAAATTTAAAACGAGAGCTATTGAAATGTTGACAATGACTAAAATTTTGTTTAAAATACTTATATCAAAAATTCTTTTTACCTGTTTCCCAGTTAGAAAAAAGTGAAATGAGTATTTTTCTAACTTCAGTAAGTTCATCACACTATTACAAAATTTAAATTATCAAAATCTGTCCCCAAAGCACATTATCAATATTAGTATTTTTCCCTGCTAGACATTTTCCCCTCCTTCTGATGACTAAGAAAAACTACATTGATTATCACAAACAAATATTTAAATATGATTTTAAATTTCTCTACCAGTATTATTCATTTGCTTAGTGGGATCTGAACAGATTTTTTCTAACAGCAGGAATATATTTGGTCAAAATATGACCAAATACATACTTAAAACATCGAAAGTGTAAAAAAAAAATAAGCTGGAGAGTTACTTGGTTGTTATGACTAGAGAAATAGATTAGAAAAGATTTGATTTTGTATGAGTGGTGTTATACTCTAATATCATTCCCTAGAGATCTTCCAGCTTTGCCTTGACTCTCCTCTTTACCTAGAACACTTAGGTATTTCTATGATTTTATTGGGAGCACATCAAGGGCAGGAGATATTTTAAGCATTTCTGTGTTTGGCTCATAATAGGTGTTCCATAAATGTTGAGTGATGACTAAACAGACTCTTGAGTGCAGAGAGGCTGAGTGATTACCAAAGGGTCAAGATCTAGAGGTCTCAGGATAGGTTGTTGATCTGGGATGGAGAAGGATTTGGGTCACTGAAGGCAAAGCACTTCATCATTTTGCTTGAGGTTGGTGCAGGTTTTAGAATTGAATAGTAAAAATGGGAGGATAGAAAGAGAATGTTATATATGCTTTTTACTCTGCTAGACCATTAATGAGTAGTATTTTAATTACAATTTACAACCTTATTGAATAATGATAATAATCTCTAACTTACACAGGAGCAAATGAAATGACAAGACGTGACCAGAATAATATTAGTGAAAGGGTCTTTCAGGCTGTGTTTATTCTTCTTTCATTAGATAGTGCTTCTGCTTCTCAGTCCACTAGCAAGTGACAAAAGACTTTTCCTCGTGAAAAATTTTTAGCATCACTGATACAATATAATTACTTATAGTTATATACTGCTTACTATTTGTAAACCATTTTTATAAAGCTTTCATATACATTATCTCAAATTATATAACAACTCTATGAGGCTCAAAGGACAATTATTTCCATTTTATATATGATACAAAAGTAAGTTGTAAAATAATAAAATAATTGATAAGTTTACATGCTGATAGTAGAATGTATTGAATTCAAATTAATATTCTAGTTCTAAATCCATTGTTCCCTTAACATCATATGAAGATCATTACAGTAATTAAAGAGTACTGTTAGTTACATATTCTCTATTAAATATCTTCATCTTGGAAATGATCTCCTAGCATAATCTTATGCATAATTCCTGACTTTGTTGTATTTCCTCCTTATCTCCTCTTCTTTGTCCTCAGATATATTATCTATTATAGCTCAATATCTTGGCTAATACCATTAATGGAGGCAGCTATTAGAATATTTATTAAGTTACTATTGTTTTGCTTAAATGAAGATTTATGCCTTCCATTGTGAAATGTCATTTTGTGAGTCTAAATAATTGCCAAAGTTTACAAAAGTGTGTACATACATAATAAACACTATACGTTTAAGAGCTAAGCTAATTGACAGAAATAAGTGACTGTATTTCACTAGAGACCTCTTAGGAAAAAATAATCAGAGATGACGTGAACATAGTTAATGTCCAATTTGTTTCTAGTATTTAACTATTAACCTTAAGTGCATAGGCAGTGATGTGAGTTACTTAAATCAAAAGGAGGAAGTGAAATAAAATCATGAAAGGTTAAAGGTGTAATATTCATATTTACATGTTTTATAGACAGCCAATTATATGTCAGGTTGTGGGGATAGATAATCATTTAAGCTTTATAATATCTTTAAAACATAAAACAAATTTCTTTAAAATATAGATACTTTAATATTTTGCAAATAATGAAACTTAATCCCATTGAAGTGATATGACTTTCCCAAGGCCTTCTAAGTAGTCAATGGTAGAGCCACTCTCCCAACCTAGGCTTTCTGGTTAGCAAGATTATTTTCATTGTACTACATCATATTTTATCATATAATGGAAAGGCATAATAGGTGAGGTATTTTTTTCTTATTCATCAACAATTTGGGACAATTCATGAGCCTGAATATTTCTCTCTTTCACTCTTGTCTTGATTATAAACTCTTGTCTGTTCTTTACTTTGTTGCATGAGAGTTAATACACCCAAATGAGGAAAAGTTTACTTTCCTTGTACCTTTAGCCATAAAGTATTCTTTGATATTTCATAAGACTACATTCTTATAAAGCTAAATTATACCAAATGGAGAAAACAAATTTATTTTGTCTGTTGCAGAAGAATTTACAGTAAATAGTGATGAAATTACCACATCTGTCAACTGGCTGCTGAGTATATATGTGAGATATTCATGCCATTTTCCCTCCTAAAGTAGTATTTCCCATTGATTTATGGCTAAGTATATGACTAATAAGAAACCACCAAATGAAAACATCTGAGCTGATAATTTAAGAAAATATTCAAAGTGAAAATAAAGTCACCAAAGCTTCACAATTAATGTAGTCATGGCTGGATAATTTTTAAGTAGCGAACACGCACACATTTTATTGTTTTATATGAGGTGATGCGGGATATATAATACTGGGTGAGCTCTGCACCAGTGAAATAGAGGCTTCTGGGAGAAAGACACATCTCACACCTCAGGGGATTTTTGCAAATTGAAATTCGTGCTTTTTTTTTTTTTGTCAGAGAATTCTGGTCCTAAAGGTTTATCTTTGTCAGATATATCCCATAAATGATTTTATATCTTGATTTTTAGTTCAGCTTCCTACAGACAAATTAAAGGAATATTTGCATCAAATTATTTATTTTCTTATTTTTATCCTTTTAACATTTAGAACAATTCCGAAGCTAATATCAAGAAACTTTTTTTAATAAACTGAGGTGAATATGCTTTTACCCACTGGTGATCAGCAAGAAAAGGCCCTCTCTTTGTAATTCTTGGCTTGAATAATTCATTTTAGTATTTCTGTTTCTATCCTTCAGGAAATATTTATAACAAGCTTGCTGCACTTAGTAGCACTTCACATAGCTAATTACTGATATTACCATAGAAGCTGAAATTAAATTTGAAGCAGTAAACAACTTCTTATACAAGTATTTTTCCTATGTTAAAGAATTCTGAAAGTATTCTGAACTTGAAATCTAACCTAGGTCTTTGTAGGAGGAATGATGGGAGAACAATACACATTTATAATTAAAGCTGGAAAAGTAGCTTAAATAAAAGGGAAAACATTTTGAGCTCTGATATTTATCTTCAAAATTACATTGGTGATTAGAAGTTTATTTCCTTTGAATACATTTCCATCAATGGAAAGGACAAAGGAAGAAAAGAGCAGTGGAAAGAAGATATGTTAATGAATTAGACTTCTTAAAAAAGTGTTCACTATATGCAAAATCATTCTGCTAATGCTTTATGATCTGGCTCTTATCTGAACCTCTTTATGAAATGATAGTAATGTGTTATACAGCAATTGAATCTCAAATTATTTTGTGGCTGAAAATATCCTCCTTCTCTCTGTTTTTGCATAGCTCCAGAGCTTTCAAACTTCAAGTGCTTAAGCTCCAACTCTTCCATTATCCATTTTGCTCCTCTCTCTCTCTCAAATCCCTGTTGAGGATCATCCCCATGTGCTGGCAGTTTCCTCCAGTTCCTGTGATCATTTCCCTGTGATCATTTCAGGTGATTTAATGACTGGACAAATAAAGATAATTATTTGATAATGCATTATTTCTCAGATAACATTTCCAATTAAATAGTAATTTTAGTGGGAATTTTAACAAGTGGAATTAGTGAGAAATGCACTTGCCACTCAAAATATACTGCAGGAAGCTGACAATGTTGTATAAACAGTCTTGTAGTTTAAAAATATTGACATGTTAATAAACAATATAATAACACATAATTGGGGTAAATTTCAAAGTAAGCAAGGTTCTATCATGACAAACTTTCCCCTCCTTCTAGATATCTGCTCCTGGCAATACTCTTCTTAGGCCATCTAGTCCCCCTCTGCACAGTTGATGTCCCCTGATAATACCCACTTATTGTAGACTGCCCCATGTAGACATTTTTTCCTCAGCTGCCTTCCTATCCTCAAGTTCACGGTCTGGTCGCTGCTGTATTCCAAGGCAGTGAAAAAAGACTTGTTGAATGGATGAAGGCTGTCATTGTTTTATACAATTGGATCAGTGTAGGTCAAAGCAAGAGAGCAAGGCTAGGTGAGATTTAGTGATTGGTAGGAAATGGTTGTCATAGGAAATTATGCCTGAATGAGAGACAGTCAAGTTCAGGTAATTCATTATCAGTTGGATTGCTGAAAGGCAAGGAAAATATGCAAGCAAGGACATGTGTAGTAATAAAGATGTCTTTTCTGTATCATTTTAATAACTTGTGATGGCATCCTTTATAGCATTTATTACACTTCAGTAGAATTACTGAATTTCTTATCTATCTCCTTCAAGGGGCACTGAATTCCTTGAGTTCATGGATAGTGCCTTTGGTCTTTGTATTCTCAGTGTTCACATATAATGTCAAGTAAATACATGCATGTTCAATAATTATAAGTGAATTATTGTTTTAGAATTTAGAAAGATTTCTCTGCCAGAGAGGTTCTTTTATTCTGTACTGTGAGACATTCCTTTGTCCTCTACTTGGAAACTTGACTTAGTAAGGCTTAAATGTTCATAATTTATACAATCATCAATCATACTATGTGTGTGTTGAGGGTGAGGTACCCTAGAGAAAAAAGTGACTCAATTCACATTTTGTAATATGTTAAATCAGAAAAGGAAATTAGGGATTTGCCTTGAGCCTGGTTTTTCTGTTCCTCCAATAACTTTATAGTCAGGTAATACCTTGTGTTACATAACTTTCTGCTTAAAATAGTTAGAGTGAAGAATTGAAAATGGAGAGTAATTATGATCTGCTGGGATTGGATTCAATAGTAAAAATTATAGTCTGCCAAAGTGACCCCTTGTATTTTCCTCCTTGTGTTCTCTACCTCCTCACTCCCATTCACTTAGAATCAGGTAACTCATGTCATATAAAATACTAATTTTGTTAATTCAAATAAATCCTTTTAAATTTTAGATTAGGATAATTTCTTCTATATATATTTTTTATTTCCAGCAACAATGTACTGCCTGCAATATAGTGACCGTAAGGGAATTGATAAGGCCTTTTAGATTATCTTCTTAACTAAAGTTAGTATTGGGTTTCAAGAATTAAGAGCATAATATTTCTTCTGCAATTTAAAAGTGTTACTCTAAAAGAGAGAATTTAGTCCTGGAGAAAGAAAAACTCTTTTGGAGTCAGTGCTTCTAATATTACGCTATGTTGCTTAGTCACCATTCTACTTTTTTATCCTTGTGTAAGGAAAACCATACCACGACTGGCATTGTAGAGAAAAGAAACCAAAAAGTAATGGCCAAGGCAACTTTTTGAATATTTTAGAAATTAAATGATGAAGACAATAGGCAAATTATTAGTTTATTAAAATTCCTTTACAAAACTTAAACTCAGATTTTGAAAATTTTTTAAAGTTGGATGTATTTGATCTACTTACCGAAAATTTAAAAACTTCACATGAAGATTATAACTAGAGTATGTAATTGAGTGTTTCCTGGCAATGTTGGATGAAGACATTTATACTGGAAATCCTACAAAGTATTTTTCTGTCCCCTAATAATACTATTGTGTTATTTATGTAAGAGCCATGATCGAGTAGGGACTAAATTTATAGTTAATATATTTTGATAGGGATACACTTTCCTAATCAATTTAAGATTCTCAGTTCCTGAAACATATAGATATGTTTTCTTATGCTTTTTGACCCATTAGGGATTTCAGCAGCAAAAAAAATTCAGTCTCTGAAAAATATACTGTTCTTAATTGGTGTGTAAAGTGCTACATCTATACTCAACTCTACAAAGTGGAGGAGTAGTTTTGCCTAAAATGGAGTATAATGAAAGTTAAAGAAAATTTCAAATGAGTGTATAATTCTGCTTTTATCAGAAAAGACAAAAACTTCAGACTATGTGTCAGGATAAAACACAAGGGGAAACACTGTGCTTTAAAAAAGTTCGAGTCTCACTTTACAAATCACTGAATATCAGATTTTTTCTGGGAGATGTAAAAGATATTTCATCTAAGTGCATTGGGTATTGGAGAAACAATGAACTGAATGAGTTTTATTCAACTTGTTACAACATGTTGGTGCCCTGGGAGATTCTTCTAGTTCGATAAGAATGCATTAAAATATATCTGGATGGAGAGCAGAAAAATCAGAGGTAACTAAAAATCCATTTCTAGTGATTTTGGAACTCAGAAGGCTACTGTTTCTGCTTTCTCTCCCTTCTTTACTTCCTTCACCTCCAAATCTCTTCAACATTTAATCAGGACATTTCATTTATTACAAATACTCTAGATTTGATAGTTTGTTAATATTATATTGATTATCAAAGTATCTTTTTGTATCTTCATAAAACTGGAGGTTTGTTATGTCAGAAAATTGTGTCTCTATATAGCAACGTATTATCACATGTGAAAACATGAGTTTGTAGCACAATTAATAGGTTATTTTCTTTGTTACTGCATTTTCTCATGGGTGATCTTGCTCTAAGTATTTCCCATTTAGTATTACAACTTTCCATCTTTAAAAAGTAATTGTGTTGAAAGAATTCAGGTAATTTGTACTTTAAAAAAGAATATCTTTTTCAAATGTCATATAATAAAGCATGAAATATTAAATACCTTGTTTAATTACATTTCTGATTAAATTTCTTCAGATTATCTACTATATGGCACACAAATATAAAATGTCTGTAATTAAAATAGGTTACTGTTAATGTTAAAAGGATGCCTGCCTGTTTTTTAAAAAATATATTGAATAATTTTAGCAAATGAGGTACTAAGTGTTCCAGATGTGTGTCTACATATTCCCCCACTCCCTGTCATCCCTCCATATCCATGGGTGATTGATTCCAGGACATTCCCTGTGAATACCAAAATCCATGGGTGCTCAGGTCCTTTATATAAAATGACGTAGTATTTGCATATAACATAAGCATATCCTCCATATCTTTTAAATCATTTCTAAATTACTTATAATACCTCATACAATTTAAATGCCATGTAAATATTTGATATACTGTATTATTTGTATTATTTTTTATGGTTTTATTTTTATTTTTTTTTCCAAATATTTTTGATGAGAATCTGCAAATGTGGAAGGTATTATTCCATTTTCATGCTGCTTATAAAGACATACCTGAGACTGGGCAATTTACAAAAGAAAGAAGTTTAATGGACTTACAGTTCCATGTGACTGGGGAGGCCCCACAATCATGGTGGATGGCAAGGAGAAGCAAGTCACATCTTACATGGATGGCAGCAGGCAAAGAGAGAGAGCTTGTTTAAAAAACTCACATTTTTAAAACCGTCAGATCTAGTGAGACTTATTCACTATCATGAGAACAGCATAGGAAAGACCTGCCCCCATGATTCAGTTAGCTCCTACCTGCACTCTCCCACAACAGGTGAAATTATGGGAGCTACAAGATGAGATTTGTGTGGGGACAAAGAGCCAAACCGTATCACGTAGCCTATGGATGCTGAGCAGGAAGGCCAATAGGCATGTGTTTGTATTTTTCTGGTATTTTCTATCTTTTGTGCTTTACCCACATGTAGTTATTTTTTAGCCATTAATTGCCACATATTGTCTTTTATCAGGCTGGAAGCTTATCATGGGCCTGGATCTTGTGCTATTCAAATGTTTTCACTGATGGCTACAACTGTATTTGGCACATAGAAGTAAGTAAATGAATGCCAAAGGAAAGAATCAGTTTGTGCTCCTACATAGTGTAACAGATACTGAGAATTGACTTGCCTAGTGTGCATTGAGGAAAAGTAACATGACTGTGTCGTATAAGTGGAAATGTGACCTTTTGGAAGCATGATGGCCATGACATTCTATTTTTGTGGGAAAGCTTTGGTAAATTTCTGTTACCCAGTTCCAAATGTTATATGTCCAGAGCAACAGGAGTAGACCGGTGGTGTTCTGAATTGTGCTTGGACACAAGGCTAGCCAGTATTTATGGCTGTTAGTATACAAGTTCAATTTTCTGGCCCTTTCAGAGATTCCGAAAGCTACTTGATATGTTTTCATAGACAGGTTTCGGCTTAATTAGCCCAGTTGGATTCTGTTGTTTGCAAATATGAACACTAATCAATAATCAGAAAGAGTGCAGAAATGTGATTACAGCAAATCTCTAGATCACTCTAAAGTATGAACTATTTTTCTCTTAATTGGAAGATGGGGAAGATGATAGAAATGTGGATGAATGAATGTGTTTTATTTTTGCATAAATTCTGCCAAACAGGTTTCTGTTCTAAAGTGCATAAATGCAGTTACTTTGTTCATTTGACATATTTTAATCACAGAATATAAATAGTAATGCCTCATATTGTCTGCATTTCTAACATTTCTTTAGTGCTTTCACATTATTTCATTTTATAACTATAATAGCCCTAAGAAGTAGGTATTGCCCATGACTTCCATGCTAATAAGAGGAAAATTCAGAAGTAGATGAGAGTGTCTCATTTTTAATTCATGCTCTATCTGAAGGTTTTTCTCTGCATGCTTACTTAGGCTATGATTGGCATTAAATATGTGGATGGCCACACAGCAGTGATACATACTTTTGTTTCTACATTTATTTAAGGCTCATAAATAGTGACTGTCTGGATGCTTTCAGCTTGAATGACAGGTAGCCTCTATACATTGATGACATTATGAACTAGATATATGTCAAGTCATCTCTAATATGTGGAAGGAGTGATAGCTAAAACTAAACCTATTTAGTTTTCAGTTTAGAAACATCTAGTAATAAAATTTTCAATTCTCAATATTATATTTCTTAAAGATTAAAAATATATTATCTAATTATTTTCATTTAGACCAATTTTATTTTAAAATGGTTAAGAGAAATGGTTTTTAAATCTTGTTTGTTCATATAGTCTCAGAAAAGGACTGAATTCATTTCCCACTAACAGTGTCCTTAAAAGAGATGATGATCTGATGTAAAACCTCCATTAATAATATTTGCACTCATCATTGCTATGAAATCATCATAATAAAATACATGTATGGTAATAGACTTCTGTGCTCACCGTGCATTATGGTATTCCATGATAAGTTGACAAGAGCTTTTCCTAAATTCTAAGCTCTAACTTTGCAAAAATGTTTCTGTAACTTATGAATATGCTATGTAATAAATTATAAAAAGTAAAAAATAGAATGTGAAAATATTTTAGTTTCCAGTAATACTTAGAGGTCATATATTTTCATAAATCACAGTGTATTTTATGACTAGTTGAGGTAATATTTGGAAAGCATGCTAGTGATTACTCTTAATTTCTTAAGATTTTACATTTAAAACTAGCTTTGATCTGAATGGCATGGATTTTTTCCCAGAAAAAACGCATTTGATGGTACTGATGTCATGTGTTTAAGTTTCTAGCTTATATTTCTGAATAATTGGTTTCTCAGGTTAGTAAGAGGCATTCAGAAACACATTAATATTCTCACGTCACTAAGATGTGAATGATGCATTGTAATGGTAATTTCACAAACGATGCCCCAGAGTTTTCAAAGAGCTAATGCCATCCAGATAGTAATTAATAACATCCCAAAAAATGTGCAATATTTCACTGGATTATAAAGTGCTTAAAAATAAAA
Source organism: Nomascus leucogenys (assembly GCF_006542625.1). Lineage (NCBI taxonomy): Eukaryota > Metazoa > Chordata > Mammalia > Primates > Hylobatidae > Nomascus > Nomascus leucogenys. The sequence continues at coordinate 21,713,393 of NC_044389.1, read as the reverse complement.
TTACTTCTGGGAAACAATATGGAAAAATGTACTGTTTATAAAAACATGCCCAAAGTTAGCAATGCTGAATTGGCATCATGTTAAAAATATTTTTTTAATCTGTAGATATTGACACTGAATTTTTCATTATTGATGGGAGTTTAATCCTTTTCCAGAGACTTGTTGAAACTTTTAATGGATAACAAAAGAATTATCTTTACACATGGTAGTATATGACATAGGTGATAAAGGAGGCTTGGTGTGCTCATGGGTATTGATTAGATTGGGCTATCAGTTGGGTATTTCAGAGCACTGAAAGTTGATGTTCCATGGCAAATTTTAATTTTTAAAATGTTTTGTTTTTACATTGGTTTTAAATAACTGAATATGAATGTTTATATCATACCACATAAATTAAAGCTTTATAATTATAGTGAGAGAAGCATTTTAAAGATGTGCAATTGTATTGACCATTATATTGGGGATAAATCTTTATCGATCGTATTATTGAAATATATTAGTCCTGATGAGATTGATTTTTTTTAAGGGAAGAACAACATTAAAATAAGGCAATGCTAACTGGCTCAGAGCTTGACTAGTATATAGAATACTGTGAAATGGGGATGATAATGTGAGTCATTGCTTACTCTGTTGGTTATACAGAAAAATCAAATAACAAACAAAATCAAAGAAGGTGTTTGTCCTGTAGGCATATTAATTAGGGACAGAATAGTAAGAATATTTTGAGGACCATCATACATACTGGACTTACAAGTTCACCGCTTCTCCCCTCATCCTGTTGCATACCTAAAACACATCCATCTGCTACTTGGTTCACTGATTTCTAAAAATTAAATTTAAATGCGTATTTATTTTCTTGGTTAAAATCTTTCTTCTTCTTCCTGTGTGGATATCACTGGTGAAAACAAGCACATTTACTCTATTAGGCATTTTTACCTACACTTTCACGAATATATTAGACACCTAAGAGATGATGATGTGATGCAGGAGGCCACTGATTCTGCTGTGAAAATGGATGCTACTGGAGGAAACTACGTGAATGATTTGGGGGTTGAGGGAGAAAAACAATGAAGAAGGAATATCGTGGGTGACAAGGAATTAATTCACATGTCTGCTTAGGACTGAGTAGGAGGGACAAATGTCTGGGTATTCATTGTAGGGTAAATGAGAAGGACATCCCACCTGACACCTCCATTAAAATGATATGTAGACTCAAAGTGCTTAATAAAACAAGGCTATGATAACTACAAGAAATAGTAAATGAATCAAAAGAAAAAAGAAAAATGTGTAAGAAAACAAACATATTACCTTTTAAATATCTCATTAACTTATTTATTAGTTATTAGACAGTGGTAAAAGCCATATAAATCAGAATTAAGATGGAAAATAAAAGAGTAATAAAAAGTATTTCTGAATAAATAGTCAAGTATTTGATTTAATCCTTGGTTTCTCCTTTTTACTTTTATGTTCTTTTAAAATTTAAAGAGATAGTGAAAAATGAAATAATCAATATAGTTAAGATCTTCTGACTCTTTGAGGCATTTTTAAGAAAAACTTCTGATTCATCAAAACATTCTGAAAGAATGGGAGCTACAGCTCTGGTTTCTGCTTTTACACTAACTTTTAAGGAATTCATTGTAAATCCATAACTTTGCTCAGACCCAGTTACATTTGTTGAAGGCAAATGATAATCATATTTGTTGAAGACAAATTTCGTTAAATATTCATTGTTCACCTATTCTTTTCTTTCACAACTTATCTTTTCTTTCACAATTTCTTCAATTTTTTTTTAACTTCCTTTTTTTAAGTTCTCAATATTCTCGTATTCTTTTTTAGGACATGGATTACAGTTATGTTCATATGAACTACAATTTATATAATAAAAAAAAAAAAAAAAAAAAAAAAAAAAAAAAAAAAAAAAAAAATACTGAAACAAACTGTTCTAACCTTCAACACAGTATTTCGTGACAAAACTTGTTGTTTGAATTCTTAACATTTTGACCATTCTACATTTTTTTAGTGATTATTATTACATGTGTTCTGTTAGGTTCTGTGAAAAATAAAAAAATATGAACATAGTAGAGTACAGTAATATGCTACATCTGGGTTTTTTGGCTGTTATTGAGATATTTCTCTTTAAGTTCTAACTCTAGATATAAAGGCATCTATTTAAAGAAGGTAACTTCTCTATGTCTAACTCTAGATATAAAGGTATTCTATTTAAAGAAGAATACATGGAAGTTGTGGTTACTGGGGACTAATTGCCTTCAAGAATGTAGTAAGTAGTCGAAGCAAGTAATGATACCAAATAAGCAGTTCTACAATTTTTGCAAGTATGATTAGCATGTGATAGGAATATACATATTTAAAGCTGACTATGTCATTCCTTTTCTCAAGCCTTTTGCTGTGATTATTTTTAATGTCACTTGAAATTCACTTGGCTTGCTCTTCTACTAGCTCAGGAAGAAGTTTGAAAATGTTTAATAAAGTTTCTTACTTTAGATCTCTCAAGAATATGTACTAATTAGATTTGTGTCATAAAAAAAGCAGAAAATGTTATAACGCATCACAAAATAATTAACGCCTTTTATTATTTGAAAAACAGCATATGTTGAGATTTTAGACAACTATCTATTGGCATAAAGAAGTAAAGTCACCCACAAAAAATGACCAGTTTATGGCCAAACTGATTGTATTTAGGAAAGCAGATTTATCTTGTTGCTAGGTCAGAAGTGTGAATTATTCTTCCCAAGTCATTTTTTGTCTCAGAATGTTGCAAGTGGCTGATTTTAAGGGGTTTATATATAGCTCTTGGCTGAGAGTTACATCCCAAGGATTTGGAGTTGAAATTTAAAGAGACTTGACACTGATTTCTTTAAGAGACACCATTCAATATTAGTGAGACCAGGAAGCACCATTTATTAAAAGATAACCAAATTGTTGATTTTCTGTATATAACTGTGATATATAAACACTCTGGAATATCAAAAAAATCATTTTTTTGTTTTTAAAATTTAAATTAGATTTAAGAAATATTTATTACATTCCTAGTATAGTGTAGGCACCGTGTCAAATCTTCTTTTTTTATTTTTATTTAGTTTTTATTTTTATTTATTTTTATTTTTTTGAGACCGAGTCATGCTCTGTTGCCCAGGCTGGAGAGCATTGGCTCAATCTCGGCTCACTGAAAGCTCCGCCTCCCGGGTTCACGCCATTCTCCTGCCTCAGCCTCCCAAGTAGCTGGGACTATAGGCGCCCGCCACCACGCCTGGCTAATTTTCTTGTATTTTTAGTAGAGACAGGGTTTCACTGTGTTAGCCAGAATGGTCTCCATCTCCTGACCTCGTGATCCACCTGCCTTGGCCTCCCCAAGTGCTGGGATTACAGGTGTGAGCCACTGCGCCCGACCCCATGTCAAATCTTAAGTCAATCAAAATATTTATTAAAAGACTATGCCGGGCACGGTGGCTCATGCCTGTAAACCCAACACTTTGGGAGGCCGAGGTGGGTGGATCACCTGAGGTCAAGAGTTTGAGACCAGTCTGGACAACATGGCGACACCCCAGCTCTACTAGTACCCTAAAACTTAAAGTATAATAATAATAAAATAAAATGAAATACAAAAATTGGCTGGGTGTGGTGGCACATGCCTGTAATCCTAGCTACTCGGGAGGCTGAAGCAGGAGAATCCCTAGAACCCAGGAGACGGAGGCTGCCGTGAGCCGAGATCGCACCACTGCACTCCAGCCTGGGCGACAGAGGGAGACTCCATCTCAAAAAATAAACAACAGCAGCAACAACAACAACAACAACAAAACTACCGGTTAACTGTAGGCATTGTATCCACACTGAGACTACAACAGCAAATTTGACAGTTTTTAGATTTATGAAGCTTAAATAAAATAAAGCAATTTGAAATTATGGTAAATAATTTAAAGCCAAACAAAAAAATGATGAGAAAGTAAAACGAGTTTATAAGAGAAGGTTTCCTTGGGAGATGGTATTTAAACTGATATGAAATATGAGAAATAGAATCTTGAACATTCCAGCGGGCATAGCATGTAAAACCACCTTGAGGAACTGAAACAAAGCCAGCATGGGGAGCAGATGACTGAGAAGCAGGATGGCCAGGATTGGATTTGAGAGGCAGGAAGGCAGGGAGCAGCAGCTGCAGGGTTCAGACTTATTACAGGTTACAGACCTTTATATAAAACTGCCTTCTCTATGTTTCCCCTTAGATATCCTCTAGGCTCCTTAAGCTCAAAATGCCTGACCCTATGCTTCTCCTTCTTTGTTCCTTATATCTGAAAATAAAATCTTGATCTACCTGGGGATGTCAGCACAACACATTCTTGGAAGTTCTCTTTATTATATCCCCTGAGGGGATATGTTTTGTTCTTCTTTGCTAACAACTCTGGACGCTGTCCTCTACTCACCCTGCCCTCTTTCATCATATTCAGTCATGGACACCAGCAATTGCTTAACTAGTTGTTGTGGTCACCTCACGGAGGGCAGCATCAACCACCCATTCAAAATTTGGTTTGAATGCAGACTAATGATACCATACATGCACCAAGAGGAGATGAGAAGAGTTAAAAAATGAGGCCTTCTAAGGAGGGCAGGGCAGCCTCCCAAGTGGGTATAAAAATGGCTTGAGAAAACAGAGAAGGGAAACTGTGTTACATTGTCATGTTCTTGCATGATTTGGGTTCCTTGCTGACACCAAGAGAATGAACGTGGGCTTTCTTTTCAGCTTGCCCGGATGTTAGGGAAAAGGAGGCGATGGAAGGGTGAGACTTGAAAGTTGTGAGTGGTCAAACATAAAATATAGAATCAAATACTTTATTACACTAGTCTTTATGACTCTAGTATTGATTCCCTAAATCTATTCTCCATGCTTCAATCTGTGACTATTCTAAAATTTAGATGATCTCATATCTTTTCTTCACTTATAATTTCATTGTCATAAATACAAGTCCAAGTTCCTTAATGTGGCATCTGAGGTCCTTCGTTGCTTGTCTTCTCACATTTTCAAGTTTTTTCTTAATATTCCTACCTTCACATTCCATTTTCCAGCCACACTGGTTAGCTGGAGAACCATAACATGCCTTGCTCCCACACTTCTAGATTTTTGTTTGCTTTTTTCCCAATGTCTGAAATACTGTTTTCTCCTCTACTCCCATATGTTTCTTTATTAATTTCAGTTTTATGAAGTATAATTTACATAAATAAAATTTTTAGCCTTTAAAAATGTGCAGTTCATTGAAGTCTGGCAAATGCCTATAGTAATATAATTACTATCTCAAAATAGAGAATGCATCACCAACCCCAAAAAGTTCCTTTGTACCACTTTACAGTCACACTATCCCTTTATACCCAGACCCTATAGATCTGTTTCTTTAGTTTTGTCTTTTCATGATCTTATAAATGGAATTATAAGTTAGGTGGCACTTTGCTTCTGTTTTTTTCCACCAACATAAGACTTTTTGATATTCATCCTTATATTTGAATATTTTGGTTGTTTATTTCCTTTTTATTGCTGAATTAGTACTTCATTGCATGGCCATAGCATAATTTATTTATCCATTTCCCGGTTGACAGACCTATGGATTACTTCCAGTGTTGGGCAATTATAAATATGTTTGCTATAAACATTGCTATACAGGTCTTTGTGTGTGTACACAAGGGTTTATTTCTCTTAGAAAAATATGTAGGAATGAAATTTCATATTCTATGGAAACACTATGTTTAAATTTAAAAGAAACTTCAAGACGGTTGTGCCATTTTGAATTCCGACCAGTAATCTATGAATCTCCACTCTCAAATACTCATCTTGGTATTTGTCAAGTTCTAAAAATTATCCATTCTAATAGGTGTATAGTTATCTCATTGCATAGTTTTAAGTAATTAATGATGATGAACATCTCTTCACGTGTGTTTATTTGCCACTCATGTATCTCTGATGAAGAAACTTCCCACATCTTTTTGACCATTTTTAAAATTGGGTTGATGGACTTTTAGTATTGAATTTAATGGTAAGAGTTCTTTATATGCTTGGAAAGGTCCTTTTGATCAGATATGTGCTTTGCAAATATTTTCTCCCTGTCTGGGGCAGATAATAACTTTGTTTCTACCCTTCTCCCAGCAGCAGTGGTCTTTTGCCTGGATCCTCTGCCCCACCCAGCATCAGAAACCTATTGGTTCTAGTCCTCTACAAAGGGCAGCAGATTATTCTCTGGGACCATAGTACATAGGTTTTCCTACCTTTCCACTAGTGGCTTATGGCTTTTGCTTATATTCAAGAAGGATCCATGAAATGTTAGGGATTATGTGGTTTTGTGCCATGGAGGTATGGGGGCATGCCCAAGTCCCCTGTCATACCTGACATCTTTCTCATGAGCACTAGTGAAGTGCTAAGGGGGGCTAGGGAATGAGTGCAGACAACTCACGTATCTGGGCTCCAAGAATCTAAATTCAGTCTAGCCTATACTTGACATTTATAAATTGTTTAAAAATTAATATTTTTCTTCTTTCCTGTTTTCATGGAGGCTGCTTCTTCCTCTTTGACCATGCTAAAAGTAAAACAGTAAAAGAGTTCGTATATCCTACCTCTGCTCAGAGCAAGATCTCATCTTAGTCCACAGTCCTACCTGCCGCCATCTTTTGGGATTCAGTTGACAAGTTGCTTGATGTTGCATTCTTGGTGTCATTGCCAGGTCTTTTGTTTTTGTTTTTGATGTGTTATGACACAAGAGTCCTGTTGTTGGTGGAAGAGTGGTTAGCTAAGCAGATTATGTTGCTCAGAAAATCCTATGGTTATAAGAGCGTAAGGATAGATCGTAAAGGGAAACATGCATTGTTTTTGTCTATATAGATATCTGTGGGTTGTTTTTTGTTTTTGTTTGTTTGTTTTTTGAGACAGAGTCTCATTCTGTCACCTAGGCTTGAGTGCAATGGCGTGGTCTCGGCTCATTGCAACCTCTGCCTTCTGGGTTCAAGCGATTCTCCTGCCTCAGCATCCCAAGTAGCTGGGATTACAGGTGCCCACAACCACACCCAGCTAATTTTTGTATTTTCTGTAGAGATGGGGTTTCTTCATGTTGGCCAGGCTGGTCTCGAACTCGTGATCCGCCCGCCTCAGCCTCCCAAAGTGCTGGGATTACAGACTTGAGCCACTGCACCTGACATCAAGATGTCTTGATGCACATTTTTATGTACTGCTAATAAAATATTGGGATTATTTATAAGGGTCTTTGTTTAATGCCAAATCTTTATGTTATTCAGGTAAATTTAATGTTTTAAATGCTAAAAAATGTCAGACTTCAGCACTATATGATTCATCCATGTAACCAAAACCACTTGTACCCGAAAGCTATTGAAAAATAATTACTTGCAATTTACTTGCTACTAATTTAAACTCCAGTGACTGAAAGATAGGAAAAATAAAATGCCTAGTGGAACAGTTTATTCTGTGATATCTCTGGAATTTAGTAATTATTGCACCAACCAAATAAACTTATATTGAAAATTGAATTTTCATATTACATTTATATTGCATTATATATATTGAATTTATAGTTAGTAAAGTGCATATATATAATTATAGTCATAAATTCATTAAAATGATACATTGGGTTAATTTCCCACTGAGATCTGGTAGAAAGAAATGTATTCTAAATAGTGAATCAAAAGTTTATTAAAAAATTCATCAACAGTTTACTTGTTACTGTTTTCTTATGATGTGAATCTTGAATGTATCTTGAATCACTCTGCTTCTAAGAATGAAGTCAGTTAGTAAAATGTCTGACAATATTGAATGGTTTTGAAGGATTTATCTTATAAATTGTCAATCTTATACTGGAAGTTAGCCTCAAGCAAATGTAATTGTATTCACACAGATCTATTCCTTTGTTTACAAAGATATAATGACCAAATAGACTATATCAACTTAGACACAAGGAGGAAAGTCAAATTACACATAAAGAGCTAACACATTTGACCTAGAAGAGAACATACATCATTAATTATTTCTGAAAATAAAAATAGCCAAAGAAGCTATATAGCACCCTAAGCTGAAACGTCAGGTTGTCAGGACCCCTATGGAAACTCTCTTGTCATTCCAACAACTACCTTCTACTTATACCAGGACCTGGTTCATCCTTTGTGGATGGAAAGTGCGGGTCAGACTTGAGCAATCGACAGCTACACTTTGATGTCCCATGCCATTCTCCACCCATTCCAGCACTCCCTGACTAAAAGAACATTCCAAAGTGGGCTTCGTTATGCCAACTCTGGTTCCCTTCAGCATCTATGATATTAAACTGTGAGGTAGAGAGAAAACATTCTTTCTGAATTTAGGTGGAAACAATTTATTTATACAAACACACAGGTCCACAAGCACGTCTGCCCCCACTCTGCCATACAGATAATACATATCTCCAGAAGAAAAGCACTAATTGTGCATAAGCGCACAGCCTTAGAGAGCTTCAGCTGGGATATGCACAGAGCACTGCTAATAGACAAAATAATTTTGTGTGGTATGACCAACATTCTAATTTTAATAGTTGTATATTTATTTTAGTTTGGAAATAAATATAACAGGATATTTATGGTGAATCCACAGAAGGATCATTGGTGGAGGAATCATTGATAAGTGATTGAGAGAGAGCTCACAGAAAATCTACAGGTACTGAGATGTTGGAGACTGAGTTGGAGTGAAGGCATACCATCTACCAGAGTGTGCAGAGGTAGCTGCCATGTTATGCTAGGAGAAGACCACTATGTTAGTGGAGACAAGGATGTGTCTATGGACAGTAGTGTTGAAGAAGCACCATCAAAGACTATGGCTATAGGTTTTAGATATATGTTAGGCAACATTTTTTCATTTGTCTGAGGGCTGAATTGAGGGACACACAATAGCTTACCACTTTTTTTGTGTGTGAAACAAATGTTGAGATCAGACATACTCTTCTACCATTTTTGAACCCCCACCAACTGTTCCACAGGAAAAAGGTATTAAAGAGGTACACTGGAGCAATTCTCTATTCCAACACATTCCCTCTTTGCTGCTACAAAATAAATGTAGGAAACAACTCACAGAAGAAGGGAAGTTCAGTGCCTCTGGGCTTCATTTTTGTACAGTGCGTTCCTATGGATCCAATCTTGTGATCTTGTCCTACTGCAAAGATCACAGGATTTGGTCTTATGGGGAGAGAGCCAGAGTGTTAGGTGTTGGAACCAATATATTTGGTTGTGCTGGAATTCCCAATGCTTACTCAAAGTCTCCTTCTGGTTCCACACTCTGACAAGATGAGAGCAAAGTGCCCTGGGTGATCCCAAGACTCAGGCACTATGAATCTGTACTTACATATACCATCCCCTAGTCTAAATCAGGGCTGTGTTTCTTGTCTAACCAAGAATCTATTCTCCATACCTCACCTTGCTCCAGCATGTAGTGATGGAGTGCAGTGAGGCAGCCAAATAGAGGCCCTGCTCAGGTGGCATCTTGTAGTGTGTTTGTATGACCTGGCCAGTGAAAGGCATTCCCATCGGAAGAAGAGAGAGTCTCACTTGACCATAAACTCAGACATGTAAGAGGCTCTAGTACAGAGTTGGAAAGACTTTAGTGATTTGCTAAGTGAGGGCAATAGGAGTACGAGAAACAACTGTGGGAAGATCAGATTTGTGGCTCAAATCCAGTAATTCTTTAAGGTTAGACTGTTGGTTTAGATCAAAATTTAAAAATAAAATAATCTTAATAATATGGAACTATCTTTTATATGTTTAGTAAAACTAAGAATATTCAAACAAATATAAATTCATTGCTGGTTATATCAGTTGCATTCTTATTGGAAAACTTTTAAGAAATTGCTTTATTACTTGAGTTTCATTTTTAATTTTTTTGAAATGCAATAACATTACTTTCTTTTCAGTATATTTATATTAATAGCTATCTTCTATTTATTTTAAATGCTACCAGTTTTCCCTTTGTAATAGTAATATTTAGTTTGTCTTAAAATAAATTTGTTCAAATATAAAATTTTAATTAAATACAAACATTAATTAAATACCAATAAAGTCAGACTAGGATATGGCAAAAATCATGAAGGTTGTTTGAGAATTACAGGCAATCTGAAAAACACTGGCTTTAGAGGGAGATAAGTTTAAATACGAGGTAGCGTGAGCAAAATTCTACACACATTTGGAAGAGCACATTACCTGGTGATGCAGGGTAGGTCATTATTAGGTGCCCACGTCTCTCTGAGTAAGACAAAGCGAGCATCCTCCCATTGAAATTTACACAAGAAGGCAGATGTTGCACACGACCACGTCTCTGTGCCTTGAGCGAAATCTCATTCTTAGTTAGGGCATCTTCAAACTATTCTTCCAAAAGGTGTTGGAGAAAGAGTCACTGGATAAATTGGGGAGTTTCTTTGAAGGAGTCTGCAATTTAAAGTGAGCAGAGTATCAACTTTGAAATTAATAGCTTTGGGCTGAATTTCAGAACTCCAGCTTTATGTCAACTGTGAGGGAACTTAGGAAACATTAAACACTCTGCTTCATATGTATAAAATTAGAATAGTAATCCTAAAGGAAGTAAGGAATATTAAATGAGAATATGTATGTATATGCATGCGATATATATATATATATATATACACACACATATGTGTGTGTGTGTGTGTGTGTGTATGAAATATATTTCTTGGGGGAAAAAAAGAAAGGATTTCTTCCTCTTTTGATTAAAGGGAGCTAGATGGAGTGATCATAAACTTTCTTTCAGTATGGAAAGTTTGACCCTACCACCCTTAAGGCTGAACATGACCTAAGACAAAGGTGAATATGATATGATGGAAATCCTTGCTAGAGAGACACAATATGTTGAGAGCTGTTTGCGTTCCAGCCAGGTGGATTCAGGCAAGGGTAATGTAGCAATGTTGAAGGGAAGCAGGAGCAGATAAAGTGACCCACATGATATATCTTTAAGCCAAACCTCTTTGGATGAGGGATGGAAGATGAGGATATTACATAGCTTGAGGGAAAATTGGAAAGAAAAGGATGATGACTGTACCCTATATAATACACTAGGACAAGTCCATAAACATGCCCGTTGTCATCTTGAGTTTGGTAATATAGCAGTGGTGTCTAGGTAGATGAGACTGATGAGACTGAGATGGTTTTCCTGTGACCTGCATATGTCAGACAGGAGGGGCAGAATTTCTCCACGCACCAGTGATCAGCTACTGCAGTGCTGGAGTCAGTATGAAGAGGCTGCCTTGCTTGACTTTGTGACTAAAGGCAAATGCCAGCCATTATGGGCTTGACTAGAGTGGTCTTCATTCTAGTGAATGACCTACTGTGTGACCACAATACATTAACTGTCACCATTTCTGGAACTAGACAAGGGCAACCAATTTAACAACAGCCATTGGGATTTCAGAAGACACACAAGAATTCAAAAATTCAAGACTCACTTTTTCGCATTACTCGAGGTCATGTAAGTGACCCTCCTGGCATACATTCAGATGCCATGTCTGAGAAGGTGAGGGAGAAGGAAAGCAAGTTAGAAAATAAAGGTTATTTATGAAAAGAAGACTTTAAAAAAACAAGCTATTTAAAATAGCACTGAGAATTCGATGAACTTCAAATAGACTGACTTAGAATATAGAATTTTTAAATGTGCAGATGCTGAGATACTAGTAATTGGCAAGTTTAAGTTTCTTCTCTGGCCGGGCGCGGTGGCTCACGCCTATAATACCAGCACTTTGGGAGGCTGAGGTGGGCGGATCACGAGGTCAGGAGATCGAGACCATCCTGGCTAACAAGGTGAAACCCCATCTCTATTAAAAATACAAAAAATTAGCCGGGCGTGGTGGTGGGCGCCTGTAGTCCCAGCTACTCGGGAGGCTGAGGCAGGAGAATGGCGTGAACCTGGGAGGCAGAGCTTGCAGTGAGCCGAGACCACACCACTGCACTCCAGCCTGGGCGACAGAGTGAGACTCCGTCTCAAAAAAAAAAAAAAAAAAAAAAAAAAAAAAAAAAAAAAAAAAAAAAAAGTTTCTTCTCTTCCAAAGGGAAATAATTATGAGAAAAAGGATAATCAGATTATAACTGATCAGATCAGATCAGTTATGGAAAAATATAGCTGCTACATTTTCCTTGCTAATCTGAGTAATAGTTTGATTAAATTCTGTCTATGTCTCACATATATCACAATGCTAGACCTATAACAATAAGATATTAATTATTCTACTCTATACCATGCTAAAGGAATCAAATGAAGATATTCTAATAAAAAGCTAAACTATGTCCACAACACAGGTCATAAAGTCATGCTATCTTATATATCTTACTTAACAGCATTGATACGTGTGTAGCCATAAGATTTTATGAGGTGGAGAATAATAGTAACATGGGTGTTAACACTTTCTCTGTAAATTTCAGAACGCCAATGGACCTTCCATACTGACAAGCAATCCTACCGTGTTTCTCTGGTTATTTCTTGGGAAAGGCAACTTCTTGTAGAAATGAAGCTGAAAGGATACGATTTCTCTGCAACAATCTGTCACCCATTTGCAGAGAGCAGACCTAAAAATAGGGCTACTAGGATAAGAATCCAAGAAAAATCAGATGCCCTGGTGACAACTGTTGAGCCGCTAATGAAGCTTTGTGTAAAGCTAGCTCTGTAATGGGACTTTTCAATCATGTGAAATACTATATTTCATTTATTGATATGCTGGCTTAGGTTAGGTATCCTGTCACTTTTCCTGAAGGACATCTGATAATAATAAAAAAAAAAAAGATCCATGGCCAGAGCAAAGGGTACACAGTGTTGGTTGAGTAAGATACCAAAATTGAGTTTAGGTTAAACAGCATTAAGTCTAATATTCCCCCAAAGGATCCTATGAAGATGGAATCTTGAAGGCTAGGGAAAGGAATCATAGGTGGTCTGGACATTAGTCCTGTCCTTTATCATCTCCTTCAGATTTCTGTAAGTTTTAGAGCATATTGAAGTTCATAATTTTAAAAGAATAAATGAATCCTATTTGAGGAAATTTATGAAAATTAAGCTGCCTGAGTTTCACTCACCTGTTGTACTTTGCCAAAAACATAAAAAACATAAACATCCCCATTCACACTTAAGTATTAATAATGTTTAAATTTACTGTTTACTTTTTATAAAAGTATGTTTTTCTTTCTTAATTCCATTATACTCAATCCTTTTATGTTTGCTTTTTTCCCTAACATGGCCTGCAAAAAGTGCTTGGCTGTAAGATTTATTGTGTGTTTGTTTCAGAATCCTTTGTGATGATTTTCAAGCAATCACTCTTGAATGAAGTAGAGGATGCAGCCATATGCTATACGTTCAGTATTTCCCCATTAAGTTAGGAAACAGAATGGCATTCTAGTGTCCTTCATCCTTTCCTCCATGTTGGCATTATGTGATTCCATCCTAGGAGATTTAATGAGAATGCTAATTCAAGAGAATGCTTCCAATTAAGCGTTTGAAAACTAAGAAAGCAATATAAGACACAAACTCTTTTGAAAGTCAACTTTTATTTCTTCACTTCTTATTTTATCCTTTTTACCATTGGCTACTTTATGAATGCCTATGGCTTTACCCATCATTGAGAAATGACATAAAATTACATCTCTATCCCAGTATTCTCCTGTAAGTCTCAAATTGGTACAATCAGCCATTAATTTTTCTCTCCTTTTAAGTGTTTAAAAAGTAATCCAAACTCAGCTTGTCTCAAATTGAACCTATTTTCATCCTCTTCTGTGATGGACAGCCTCCTAAGGTTTTTGTTAAATAGCTCAGGAAATTAAAAGATGTCTGTGCTGAATCCCCCCTACCCCATATTTAATCCATTAAAGCTCAATTTTACCACCCATATATCTTTCAAATCTGTTTAGTTCTCTCTATTCCCATGGTAGCTAGGGTTATGTTGGTAATACAAATCTAGTCATCTGACCACCATCCCCATGCCCCACACAGAACATGCTTAAAATATCAAATGTCATGTCACTGTTACTAGGACAAAGGTCACTAACCTTAAAATTGCCTAAAAGATAATTCATGTGTAGACCTGCCCTATGTGACACGGTGGCTAGTAGGCATACGTGGTAATAGAATTGGGACTAGTCCAAATTGAGATTTGCTATGTGTGTATTTCAGAAACTCCGTATGAAAAAAGAAGCATGTAAAATATCCTATTAATATTTTTATACTGATTATATGCTAAAATGGTAATATTTTACAAATATTGGGTTAAATAAAATAAATTCTTAAAATTAATTTAACCTGTTTCTTTTTACATTTTAATCTAGCTAATGGAAAATTTAAAATGATGTAAATTTCTGGCATGATATTTTTATTAGACAGAGCTGGTCTAAAATAGAATTATGCTCCCATATGCTTTCTGTTCTCCAATTTTACTGTACTTCTTTCAGTGCCTATAAAGTGCTACACTTGGGCTTTTCATGTACTTTCTTTTGTCTGGAGCACTTCTTTTACTTCAACTCTATGCAACGATCTTCCTATCACCATATGTACTTTTTCTTGAGATCTCAGTTAAATCATCACAGACTCAGGAAAGATTCTCCTAATATCTCTGAGTGGGTTAAATTCCTAGATTATAGAACCAGGTGTTTCTCTGTCATATAGCTCACAGTAAAAATTTTATATATTTTTTGCGTAACTCTTTGTTAAGTTTTAGATTCTCAATAGCATAGACCATCTCTGGTTTTGATCACCGTTATATGCTCAGCAACTAAAGCAGTATCTGCTATGTGCTAAGAGATTAATAAATATTTAGGAAATTTTTAAAAAATGAATGTCTATTGATTTAAAAATACGGGAAACCATCATTATATATTCATAATCACCATTCAGTTACAGATTCTGAATGCCTCTGGCCAGACATATAATGTTGAAACTTAGAAAGAAACCTCTTTGGATACTTTAGATGACTATGTAGAAAACACTCACTCCTACTTCCCTCCACACTCTCACCCTACTGTGGTCAGAACAGAGTATACTTCTGGTATCCTAGACTTGAACATCAGCACATGACTTGATTTCTTCAAAGGGAAATTAGGAGGTAAGAGAAGAAGAGACTTGAATTGTGTCTGCACAGGGGGCTTCTCTTTACACCTCCACCAATACCATGTGGACGATCTTTGGAAGAAAGTTGCTGCCCCTTCAGCCTGAGCCTAATGCCCAGTGCAACTCATAGCTTCAGCCCAGTCTAGATCAGCTGAACATGAGCAAGGACAAATTGTTGTTTTAAGGCACTGAGCTTGGAGGTGGTTGGTTACACAGCAATAACCAATTATTACAGTTCCCATATCAGGGCCCTAAATGTACTTTTAATAAGGAAAGATACAATATTTTGAATGGTGGAATTTTTGAAGTGGACCATTAGATTTTTTTTTTTATTATACTTTCAGTTTTAGGGTACATGTGCACAACGTGCAGGTTTGTTACATATGTATACATGTGCCATGTTGGTGTGCTGCACCCATTAACTTGTCATTTAACATTAGGTGTATCTCCTAATGCTATCCGTCCCCCCTCCCCCCACCCCACAACAGGCCCCGATGTGTGATATTCCCCTTCCTGTGCCCATGTGTTCTCATTGTTCAATTCCCACCTATGAGCAAGAACATGCGGTGTTTGGTTTTTTGTCCTTGCAATAGTTTGTTGAGAGTGATGGTTTCCAGCTTCATCCGTGTCCCTACAAAGGACATGAACTCATCATTTTTTATGGCTGCATAGTATGCCGTGGTGTATATGTGCCACATTTTCTTAATCCAGTCTATCGTTGTTGGACATTTGGTCTGGTTCCAAGTCTTTGCTATTGAGAATAGTGCTGCAGTAAACATACGTGTGCATGTGTCTTTATAGCAGCATGATTTATAATCCTTTGGGTATATACCCAGTAATGGGATGGCTGGGTCAAATGGTATTTCTAGTTCTAGATCGCTGAGGAATCACCACACTGACTTCCACAATGGTTGAACTAGTTTACAGTCCCACCAACAGTGTAAAAGTGTTCCTGTTTCTTCACATCTTCTCCAGCACCTGTTGTTTCCTGACTTTTTAATGATGGCCATTCTAACTGGTGTGAGATGGTATCTCATGGTGGATTTGATTTGCATTTCTCTGATGGCCAGTGATGATGAGCATTTTTTCATGTGTCTGTTGGCTGCATAAATGTCTTCTTTTGAGAAGTGTCTGTTCATGTCCTTCACCCACTTGTTGATGGGGTTGTTTGTTTTTTTCTTGTAAATTTGTTTGAGTTCATTATAGATTCTGGATATTAGCCCTTTGTCAGATGAGTAGGTTGCAAAAATTTTCTCCCATTCTGTAGGTTGCCTGTTCACTCTGATGGTAGTTTCTTTTGCTGGGCAGAAGATCTTTAGTTTAATTAGATCCCATTTGTCAATTTTGGCTTTTGTTGCCATTGCTTTTGGTGTTTTAGACATGAAGTCCTTGCCCATGCCTATGTCCTGAATGGTATTGCCTAGGTTTTCTTCTAGGTCTTTTATGGTCTTAGGTCTAGCATTTAAGTCTTTAATCTATCTTGAATTAATTTTTGTATAAGGTGTAAGGAAGGGATCCAGTTTCAGCTTTCTACATATGGCTAGCCAGTTTTCCCAGCACCATTTATTAAACAGGGAATACTTTCCCCATTGCTTGTTTTTGTCAGGTTTGTCAAAGATCAGATGGTTGTAGATATGTGGCATTATTTCTGAGGGCTCTGTTCTGTTCCATTGGTCTATATCTCTGTTTTGGTACCAGTACCATGCTGTTTTGGTTACTGTAGCCTTGTAGTATAGTTTGAAGTCAGGTAGCGTGATGCCTCCAGCTTTGTTCTTTTGGCTTAGAATTGACTTGGCAATGTGGGCTCTTTTTTGGTTCCATATGAACTTTAAAGTAGTTTTTTCCAATTCTGTGAAGAAAGTCATTGGTAGCTTGATGGGGATGGCATTGAATCTATAAATTACCTTGGGCAGTATGGCCATTTTCACGATATTGATTCTTCCTACCCATGAGCATGGAATGTTCTTCCATTTGTTTATGTCCTCTTTCATTTTGTTGTGCAGTGGTTTTTAGTTCTCCTTGAAGAGGTCCTTCACATCCCTTGTAAGGTGGGTTCCTATTGCATATTTACATTAAGCACCATCTTAAGAGCTTAACAATGGGTGGGTTTAAAAAAAAATAAACAATATTTTGATATGGGTAGTATTATGCCCATTTAATAAGTGAAGAAAATGAAGCTGTATGTGTTTAAATAGGTTCTCTCATGTCACAGTTTATACATAAGGAATTTCATATTCTGGTCCATTGCTTGTAGAGCCCACATTGCTGACATCTCTTGCAAGCTGCATCTGTATACCTGGGTTAATCTTGTGCAATTTTGTGAATTGTTTATCACCTTCCCAAAGATAATCGAGAAGAGAACTGTGAGAAGTAGAAGTGTGTTTCTTTTGACTTGTGTTAATGGAAGGCAGACTAAAAATATATTGAAACCTAATTGAAAATTTAAACTAAGTGAAAGGCAGAGAAAAGCATTTTCTCTTCACCTTGGAACAAATATCTTATCTGGCTCAAGGCCAAGCTAATAGTCCTAAGATTTATAAATGATTTTTAGACTTCAAGAGTTTCAAGAAATCTAAGAGATACATGACTCTTTCTATAGATGAGCATTTTATATACATAAAGAGTATACAATATATTCAAAGGCTTTAAAATTCATCTAAGTGAAACCAATTATTTAAATGCATTGTGTTCAAATAGGTGTTACATGTTACATTTTGTCCATCATTTGGACACCTCTTATAAGACGTTAAAGCCTGAAAGACACACTGAACGTGGTCATTATCTCTGTGAATCACAGAATACTAATATAATATATTCTAGGATATTAGTAATTTGGATTTGAAATTCTTTGGACTTAATCCTTGCGACATATATTTTAAGGCATTATCTCTAGTTTAATCTCATCTAAATTAAGGTTGTACGTATATAGTAAATAGTGTATATTTATAGTTCCATAATGATATTATAATACTGAAGGATACTAAGTAACATAAATATATATGCATATATATTTATTTTATATATATATATATATATCCTTGTTTATCTCTAAAATAAAATCCCATAGAAAGTCATCAACAAACATAGCATAAATTACAAAGAAAATACTAAGCCCTCCACTAACTGAATGGACCCCCTGTTGACCCATGAGATCCCAGAGAAACCTTAAACACTGAGTTCCTGGCTACGATGGGAAGGGAGGTCAGTCACGTTTTGTTATACCATCTCCCTTTTGGAGTTTAGACACAACTGACCACAGTTAATGTTAAAATGTAGATAAAAGACTGACAAAACAGACTCTTTGTGGAAATAAGGTATCATATTATAAACAAAACTTAAGGCCATGCAAGGCAGCGGTAAGTCACACTTGTAGGATGTCAGTCTTGCTAAACAGGTCATTTTGATCCAGTATATTGTGGCTGAATCTGACATAACATTCTTACCTCAACTTAAACATTCCTTTCTGCTGACTCCAAGTTTTAGACAGAGCCTTACTCCTTTAACCAATTACAAATGAAATAATCTCTGAATCCATCCAAAACCTGTAAGCCCTGCTTCAAGATATTTCACCTTTTCAAGCCAAACCAATGTCTAACCTCCATGTATTGATTTGTGTCTTTACCTGTAACTTCTGCCTCCCTGAAATATATAAAAAACCAAACTGTAACCTGACCAACTTGGGACCACTTACACAGACTTTTTGAGTTTGTCTTTTCCCCAGGCTGTGATCACTCAGATTGGCTCAGAATAAACCTCTTTAGAATATTTTACATAGTTTTTCCATGAACAATAAAAAGTAAAGAAGACATAATTTCTGGTGTATAAGATGAAGACAAATAGCCAAGCAAAGACTAATTTGAAACTTACAAGAGAAACGTAGGGGGAAAAGAGAATAGCACAAACAGCATGAGCACAGTTAGGACATAACAGTTTGGGGTGGTGGGAGAAATTTTCCTGGAGTGATCTGAGTTTTAAGATTAAAGCAATGCATGCCATACTCCACACAAACATTGAAAAGGTCCATTATCTGATAATTATCCAGAGAAGGGACTCTTGGTAACAGTAGGGTGGTTCTGAAGCAGATGGAACAATAAATGCAAAAGACCAGATATAGGAGTGAATGGATAATTTGAGAGAGAGAGAGAGAATAAATTAATATGTTAATAGGCTGGACCGTAGTACACAAAAGGATAATTTGTAATAGATGAGGCTGTAGAGTAATATATGTCACATTAATAAGTGTCCTTTTAATCCTAAAGGCAATGAGAAATCTTAGGAGGTCTTTAATCAAGAAGAGAAATTTGATATATTTTAGAAAGTATATTATGGCTACAATGAACAAAAAAATGTAGTGGACTTCTGGCTTCCCTGTAGTATGCTGAAGGCTGAAGCATATCACGATGTTAAAACAACAAGAAAAAATATCTGACATTCTCAAGATTCATAATTTTTCTTGAGCCTATTAGAGAACTGAGGTCATAGGACAACTAATTGATGTGGAATCTAAGAAAAGACAATCATTTCTAAGAAGAAAAGGGAAGCAACCACTTGTTTAACTGGGGAAGATGCTATTGGACACTGGTAAGAAAAATTCAGCTGAACCTTTTAACAAATATTGAAAGCTGATTGGATGCTAAGAGAATAAAAAACCCCTGAGGTCAAGACACAAGGGGAATTTGCATGGAGTCAGAGGTTCTTTTTCTCAGGCCTTACAAAAAAAGATTGGCAAAATTTCTGAGAAAGTTTCCCTCATGGTACAGACTAGGGTGTTGGAACAATAGCCACTGTAATAAAGGTAGGAAATCTCACCTAGATCCTTTCTACCTATCTCTCCAAAAGAAGAAAATACTGAAACTCCTGAGGGAAGGGTCAACATTATTGTCCTTAGGGCACCCCTGAAAACTGTTTTCAGCTAGGTAAAGGGAAGGCTAAAAAAATCCTCTACTGCTGGAACAGTGGCAAGAAATTGTGCTGGAACTAAACCTACAGCTCTGGGTAAGGCAGGACCACTGAGCAGCCCCATTCCTAAGATCCGTGGACACAGTCCTGGGACTGAGGTTGAATTAGGAAAAGAGAGAACACTCACCTTTCTGCATCTCAGTAACTACAAGGTTTGTGTACCAGGTAACAGTAGTCTGCAGGACAAGTAGCAAGGAGAGAGGCAATAGGATGTGATATAGTTTGTATATTTGTCCTTGCCCAAGTCTCATGTTCGACTGTAATTCCCAGTGTTGGAAGTAAGACTGGTGGGAGGTGATTGGATCGTGGGGGTGGATTTCTCATGAATGGTTTAGTACCATTGCACTGGTGCGGTCCTCCCAATAGTGAGTGAATTCTCAGAAGACCTGGTCATTTAAAGATATGTGGAACCCCACTTCCACTCTCTCTCGCTTGCTCTTGCTTTTGCCATGTGATGTGCCTCCTCCCCCTTCACCTTCTACAATGATTGTAAGCTTCCTGAAGCCTCCCTAGAAGCTGAGCAGATGCCAGCACGGTGCTGCATATAAAGCTTGAAGAACTGTGAGCAAATTAATCCTCTTTACTTTATAAATTACTCAGTCTCAGGTCTTTCTTTACTTCAATGCAAGAATGGCCTAATACAGTATGGAAAGTGATCCTTTCTTGATTCATTTAGTATAAATCATAGAAATGAATCTGGAGTCTAGTTCAACTCCTACCCATTTGCGGAGTGTGTGTGTGTGTATGTGTATATATATATATATACACATACACACACACACACGCACGTGTAAAATGTGAGTGTGTGTATACACAATTTTCTCAGCTTTTCCATACCTATAGCAAAACATGCTTTCAACGACAACAAAAATAAGGCATACAAGAAATCAAGAAAAAAGACTTGTAAGAGACATGGCAGACTGAAGGAACTAGATCCAGATATAACATAGATGGTAGAGTTTATCAGACAGAAAAGCTAAAATAAATATCATTAATATGCTACATTGTCTAGTGGAAAAGTGGACTATATACATGACCAGATAAGTAATTTCAGCAGACAGGTAAAAAGTATAAGGAAGGATCAAAGGAAATGCTAGAAAACCGAAAACAGGGTAATAAAGCAGAACCGCTTGAAAAGGTTAATTTGTAAACTTGACACGGTCAAGGAAGGAATCAGTGAAATTGAAAAGTGATCAGAGAATTTATCCAAATTCAAATGCAAGGAGAAAATTAAAAAAGAGAGAAAATAGAACATTCAAGAGGTACTGGACAATATCAAACAGTCTAACATAGGTATAAATAGAATTCCAGAAAGAAAACTGGGCAGGAAAAATATTTGAAATAATGGTTGACAAGTTTCCAGAACTGACAGCCATAAAACTACAATGGGCCAAGAAAACATAAAGCTGAATAAAAACCAAACCAAACCAAAACACAATACACAAAAGCCATAGATATATGATATTTAAACTTTTAAAAGATAAAGAGAAAAACCTTAATGTATTCAGAAGAAAAGAACCACCATGTAAACAGGGAAAAAAGATACAAATCATAGCAGTTTTCAACAAAAATGTCAAGCCTGATGATAATACAGTGATATCTTTAATGTGCTGAAACAAAAAATAGTATATGTCAACAAGAATTCCATACCAAGTGAAGATAATTTTTAATAACAAAAAAGAAATACAGATTTTTTTTAGAAAACAAAAACTGAGACAATGCATTATCAGAAGTTCTGCATTACAATAAATGTTAAAGAAAGTTCTCTAGGCAGAAAGAATACAATACCAGAGTGAAATGTGGGCCTACAAGAAGAAATGACAAGTACTGGAAATGTAATAAATAAAGATAAGTATGCATGCCTTTTCAAAAATATATAATTGCTCTATAACATAACTGTGTAAACACACAGTGTCTTGTGTATTAGTAGCATATATGAAGGCAAAATGTGTTACAAAACAAGCATTAAGGATAGAAAGGAAGAATTCTAAGTATAATCTTCTAAGATTATTATAAGTGAAGCAATATTATATTATTTGTGGTACATACTAATGAATTAAAGATGTATAGTACAAAATGTGGGGAGGTCATTACATTTTTTAAAAGCCATAAAAACTTAACCAATAGTGTAGGTAAAGCAGAATCATAAAATATATTTAATAGAAAGGAATAAAAAAAGCCTTTTTTAAAAGAGAGTGAACAAAGAGAAAATTAGAAAGTTTATTTAATCATTTGAAAATTACAACAAATTTATAAGGTTTAAACACACCAATTAAAGGAATTGTGAGATTGGCTAAAAAGTAAAAAACAAAAACAAAAAACAACTATAGTTTTTAGAAAATAATCACTGTAAATAAAAAGGCAGGGATACGCTGAAGATAAAAAGATGGGAAAAAAGTAATCAAAGCATATAGTCTTCAAAAGGAAGTTGGAGAAGTTTCAATAAAACATCACAAAGTAGATTTCAAATCAAGTAATATTGGCAAGAATAATGAAGAATACTACATAATGACAAAAGAGTCAATTTACAAGAAGATATAAAGTCATAAATGTGTGTATACCTAACAAAAGTGCTTCAAACACATTAATTGAAAACTGATAGGACTTAAAGTAGAAATAGACAAAACCAGGAGTATAGTATAGGGTTCAACATTCTTCTTTCAGTAACTGATAGAAGTAAACAAGAAATAAGAATACTTGAACACAATGAAAAGTATGACTTCTGTAGGAATTTTAGTAGAAACATGCAAGTTGAATCTAGAATTTATACGGAAAGCCAAAGAAAATAAACCATCCAACACAATTTTGAAATAGAGGAATAAACTCTGACATCTCATAGTATCCGATTTCTAACCTACTAAATCTAGAATAGTCAAGTGGTTCTGGAGACAGGGAAAATATATAGATTAATGTAACAGAATCGAGTTCTGACATAGACCTACACATATGCAGTCAACTGATTTTCAACAAAGGTGCAATGACCACTCAAGGGAAAATAATTTTTTAATATATTATGCTAAAGAAATTGGGTATCCCTTAAAAAATATTGTCGGTTGGGCACGGTGGCTCACGCCTGTAATGCCAGCACTTTGGGAGGCTGAGGTGGGCAGATCACCTGAGGTCAGGAGTTCAAGATCAGCCTGACCAACATGGAGAAACCCTGTCTCTACTAAAAATACAAATTAGGTGGTTGTGGTTGTGCATGCCTGTAATTCCAGCTACTTGGGAGGCTAAGGCAGGAGAATTGCTTGAACCCGGGAGGCGGAGTTGCGGTGAGCTGAGATCACTCCAGCCCTGGCAACAAGAGTGAAACTCTGTCTCAAAAAAACAAAAACAAAAGCATTGTGACTGATCTTTTGCGCCTGATGAAGATTAATGCATCGTAGACCTAAATGTAAACCTAAAACTATAAAATTTCCAGAAAAAAAACACTGGAGAAAATCTTTGTGATCATGAGTTAGGAAAATATTTCTCAGACAAGGTACTAAAAGCATGATTTATAATAGAAAAAAATGACAAATTGAACTTCATTAAATCTGAGAACTAGTTTTTGAAAGACACCATAAAGAGAATGAAAACTATAAGATAAAAATGAGAGAAAATATTTGAAAATCACATATCTGATAAAGGATTTGTGTCTAGAATATACTATTACCCAAAGTCAGTAGTTTAGTGTTCACTTTTGCTGTTGCACATTTTGTAGGTATAATAACGTATATCCACCATTATAATATCATACAGAATATTTTTTTTTCAGAGACAGGGTCTTGCACTGTCACCCATGCTAAATACAGTGGCATGATTGTGGCTCACTGCAGCCTCAAACTCCTGGGCTCAAGTACTTCTCCAACCTCAGCCTCCCTTCAGGCACATGCCATCATGCCTGGCTACATTTTTTAATTTATTATAAAGATGGAGTCTCACTATGTTGCCCAGACTCATCTTGAACTCTCATACAGAGTGTTTGTTTGTTTGTTTTGAGATGGAGTCTCACTCTGTCACCCAGGCTGGAGTACAGTATTGTGATCTTGACTCACTGAAATCTCTCCCTCCCAGGTACAAGCAATTCTTGTGCCTCAGCCTCCCAAGTAGCTGGGACTACAAGCATGTGCCACCACACCCAGCTATTTTTTTGTATTTTTAGTAGAGACAGGGTTTCATCATGTTGGCCAGGCTGGTCTCCAACTCCTGACCTCATGTAATCTGCCCACTGCGGCCTCCCAAAGTGCTGGGATTATAGGCGTGAGCCACCACACCCAGCATCCCATACAGAGTATTTGTTATGCCCTAAAAATCTACTATGTTCTGCCTATTCATCACTCCCTCTCCCCAATCCCTGCCAATCACTTATCTTTTTTACTGTTTCCTTTGTTTTGCCTTTTCCAACATGTTATATATTTGAAAATGTACAGTACAATGCCTTTTTGAGTTGGCTTTTTTCACTAAGTGATATGCATTTAAGAATTCTCCATGTTTTTTAATGGCTCATTTCTTTTTAGCACTGAATAATATTCCATTGTCTGGATGTACCACAGCTTATTTAACTACTTACCTGTGGAATGACATTTTGTTTGCTTCAAGGCTTTGACAATTGTGAATAAAGCTGCTATAAACATCTCGTGCAAGATTTTGTGTGGACATAAATTTTCAGCTCCTTTGTGTAAATACCGAGGAATATAACTGCTAGATCATATGGTAATAGTAAGTTTAGTTTTGCAATAAACTGCCAAACTGCTTTCCAAAGTGGCTGTGCCATTTTTCATTCTCACCAGCAAGAAATGAGGGTCAGCATTGCTCCATATCATTGCCAGAATTTCATGTTTCCAGTGTTCTGGATTTTGGCCATCCTAATGGATGTATGGTGGGATCCTATATTTAATTTGCATTTCCCTTATAACATATGATTTGAGAATAATTTTATGTGCTTACTTACCATCTGTATATCTCCTTTTGTGAGGTATCTGTTAAAGTAGTTGACTCACTTTCTTAATTGGGTTGTTTGTTTTCTTATTGTTAAGCATTATATTTTCAATATGTTAAATTTTGCCTAAATGCTTCTTTCATAATATTTAAAGGTTTGTTCAGAAGAAGGTTCTGTGGGGAGAGAGAGAGAGAGAGGGAGAGGAAGAGAACACAAAAGAAAGAAGCTTGATCAGTAGTATGCTTTAAAAAATTAATTTTTCCTAAAGCAGAGTCAGAAAATAATACTAAAAGGAAATGGGAATATGCAAAAAGTAAAAGAACAGCTGGTTTTTCTATTGTTGAGACTACATGGTAAACTTTTCCTTTTGTTTTTGGAGGGTAATATGATTAATAATATTTAAACATACTGTCACAGGATCCTTAGGGTATCACTTCACCAGCCAGAAATCTTTGTGACTGGCAGTGTCTCTGCTTAAGTTTTGCTTGTGCCTGCTGGGCTCATTCCACCCACTCGACCCAACAGGCTGCACTTGGCTCACTACCGGCCTGGATCCCATGCCTACCAAGGGCAAGCCAGGCTTGGAATGGCAAGGGGTGTATGAGTGAATGAACACAAGATCTGGCCACTGTGCACAGCCAGGCACGCTGGCAGCTGTGGCAGGGCAGGCAGCTCCAGGTGCTGGCACAGATGTTGGCTCCCTCTGAGGCTGTATCTGGACCAGACAAATCGCAAGTGGCTTCTGCATGTGATTGCTAAAAAGCAACTGGATGAGGGGAACATGGTGGTGCCCAAAATCTCAGAGACACCAGGAACTGCAGAGCCCCAAAAAGGGTGTTATAGCTTGTCACTCCCTGGCTCAGGGAGCCCTGAGTTCTGGGCTCCCAGAAGAGCCATAGCTCTTGTCTCCTTCTCATTGCCTGCAGCCAGTGACCTGGAGGGCATGTTTCACGGGGTTGTGTTTCAGCCTGTTTTTGTTATAGCTCTTTTAGTCCCACCACCCCACTCTGGCCCATGGCTTCTGGGCTGGCCTGGCTCAACACTGTTTCCCATCATGTCGGGTAGCTACCCAGTGCTGGCAGAGAGCAGGAGGGATATAGTGTTACAGCCCCCTTAGCTCCCACCTGCAGCTCAGCAAGCCAGCCAGGAAAGTGTTACAACCCCTTTAGCTCCCACCATTTGGCAGGTCCCCAGTTCTTGTCCCACGTCCAGGAAGAATGAGGCTATATAGACAACTGGTGGGTAAGTAAGTAGGAGAGGAGATTTATCTAGTTTCAGAACAGCTGTCAGTGGAGAGGAGACCCAAAGTGGATAGCTCCTATGTGTAGGCATGTTGTCCTGAGGAGTGTCTGAGTCTGGCTGAATCCAGGGGTTTTTGTGGGCTTAGAATGGAGGAAGTGCATGCTCACTGGGCCATGGGCAGGAATGGAGAAAGCACCACTTGACTGGGCAAAAGGAAACAAGGAAGTTCTCACTCCAGCTCGTGGACTTCACCCAGAACTGGTAGCCCGGCCCCCAGGCTTTAGGCTGTCCCTGGCTTGAAGGTGGGGTTCACCAGGGACCTGTCTCTTCCCACCTAGAAAACTATCTGTGTCCCACTGCCATCAATACCACATAAAATGTAATTGTTGAATATTCAAAACAACAATGTTGGGTTTTTGGTTGGAAGCCAGTTTAAACCTAAAAAGCACAAATAGGTAGTAAAATATTGCATGCCATAACCTTAGGTATCATATGCAAATAATCTTTTATAATTTTATTTTTTTCACCCTCCAGCAAATAATTTTGTAATGATCTGAGGTCATTCATCCAGATACCAGGAACTGGCACTAATATTCACATGCCTAAATATTGGGGTTAGCACAAGAATTTCTTTCTGACTTGCAATTTCACTTTTAAAATGAAACTTTTCTTCCTAAATACTTTCTTGTTTTCTTTAGGATGATTGCCATGAGGCATCATAGGATTGCTTTCTTGACTCTTTAACCTTCTTATAGAACCTAAAACCTAAAACCTGCAGAGTCCGCAGTGTACCTTTCTTACTGAAATGCTACTGCTTAGAGGGCTTTAGCAGCTGGACCTAAAACCTAATGATCAGACAAAATAAGATCACAGCCTACCTGAAGGGGCAAATAGTGAAAATTTATTAAAAAGTTTAGAGCAGAAATGAAAAGAAGTGGGGTCCACTTGGAAGAGGGCCAAGCAGGTGACTTGAGAGATTCAAGTGCCTGGTTTGACCTTTGGCTTGGGGTCTTATACTTTGGCATGCCTCCTGGGTTGCATCCCTTTTCGCCTTATTCTTCTCTTGTGGTGGGCTGTCCACATGCACAGTGGCCTGATAGCACTTGGGATGGGACACATGCACAGTGTGTTCTCTGAAATTGTGCACATACTCATTTAAGGCATTTTCCCCTTACCAGTCAAGTGTTCCCAGAGAAAGGTCATATACTATATGCCAGTTAAACTCTGCCATTTTGCCTCTTAGTATGCATGCTTGAGTCCACTTGCCCAACTCCTGAGATCTTATCAGGAAGCTAATTATTACCAGTGTCAAGTGTTTTCTATCTATTGGGAGACTGCCTTTCCCTGACACTGGCTGTGACCAGTTATTATTTTAGAGACAGTTCTAAATAAACCACCTGACCATCACCTCATGGTCACCTGACATTCCTGGTGGTCATGGGGCCTTCTTCTGCCCTGCTTATGTCTGAGTAACTACCTACTGTAACACTTCAGGAAAACAGAAAGACAGTAACATGTATTGTACAAACAGCATTTATGCAAGTTAAATATACACAAAAACAATACATTTTATTCCTAGATAAGATAGCTACAAAGATAAGAATGCTACATACCACTCTCACAATTTTCTCACAAGGAAATTTCTTGTGGGCCTCAAGGTCTTTACTCTAAAACAATTATGTTGAATTTTACCTTGGTAGTGTAAGCTGATAATTTATCTTCACAAGTAAAGCAGGACAAAGGATGAACAGAATTGAGTCATCCCCCTGCTCACTTGAGACAAATGCATATTGAAATACTTCCTCTTTCTTATTGTTTATATAAAAATGCAGATTCACTGAGCCAGACTAAGGCATTAGTGAGTATTCCTCTGCCTCCCTCTCACATGTAAATTATGTATCTAGTAAAAAGCTGATCAAAGATTCAAAAGAAAGCAACAGTTTGCCTCTCATCTATCTATTACCTGGAAGCTCCCCTTTGAGTTGTTCTGCGTTTCAGACACAACTGACGTACATCTTACACATATTGATTGATGTCTCATGTCTCCTTAAAATGCATAAAACCAGCTATCCCATGACCACCTTGGGTACATGTCATCAAGATCTCCTGAGACTGTGTCATGGTTGCATCCTTAGCCTTAATAAAATAAACTTTCTAAATTGATCGAAACCTGTTTTAGATACTTTTGTTTCACAAAGGGCACAGAATTAGAGAAGAAAAAAAAAACTTGCAGTTTCAAAGACATACTCTTAAGAATACTTCCTGTTTTTCAAAACCACTTTGTCTTACATTTCACTGATTTCATCAGATGACTTCCATCAGCATCCATAAACTAGTATTGAGACCATTCCAGATTAATGTTGAAGAGAAGTAAAATATTTTACCCCAAAGTATATTTCTTTGAAATATTTTGAAGTAGCTGCCACTTGGCCAACCTGACAAAAGTGGCCTTGCAAAGCTGTCTTAAGTGAGGGAAGTTTGCATCTGTAGAGAATCTCTATTAATGCAGCCATACCCCCTACCTCCCTTTCTATGCCTTTCTGAGGATCCAGGAGACTCTGACACCTTTTAAGGTTCAAAAAGAAATATTTACCCTATATGCTCTCTCAGCGAAGCTTCACCAACATCTTAAGGCTACCTTTGCTAGCCAAGCTTCTTCCTTTCTCTCTCTCTTAAATTGCCTTGCCACTAAAGCTGACTTACTTGTATCTGGCCATGCTTTTGAGTCTGTATTATTTACTGTGGCCTCAGGATAATATATAAGTTTCTGTATGTCATTGGGCACTTGGGTTTTTATTCTGAGGCACCCTTGTATACATGTGAAATAAATTTGTATGTTTTTTCTCTTATCAATCAATCTGCCTCATGTCAGTGATGGTTAGCAAATCTTTAGGGGGCCAAGAGCTTATGAACCTCACAGTATAGTGGAACAAGCCAGGCGATTATCAAAACTGTTCTTCCCTTCTGGATGGTGCAGTGAAGAGAAACCAGGAAGCTGATCTGCTGGCAAAGGGGTAAAAATTTCTTACCTGCCAGGCTCCTGGCCTGTCTTTCTCATTGCACTCCAGCTGAGTGGATGGTAAAAATTACTGTCTCATCTGCAAGGTTTTGATTAATGTGACAAAAGGATTTGTATGACTAATCTTGTGTTGTAATGACTCTGGTGTACTTTTGGTACTTTGGAATATGAATATTTATATTGTTTGGCCCCTTTTTGTCTCAGAAAAGGCCTTTTGTTGTTGCCATTTTCCTTTGTCTTTTGTGTAATTCTATTGTAAAGAGGAGTACCATAGGGTGGAAGATGGACCTAGAACCCCTACATGCCGCTGTTCTAGCCAGCCTTGCAGACTGCTCAGTTTTGGTTTTTTGTTTGTTTGTTTGTTTTGAGATGGAGTCTCACCATGTCACCAGGCTGGAGTACAGTGGTGCAATCTTGGCTCAGTGCAACCTCTGCCTCCCAGGTTCAAGTGATTCTCCCACCTCAGCCCCCCGAGTAGCTGGGATTATAGGCAAGCACCACCATGCCCAGCTAATTTTTATATTTTTAGTAGAGACCGGGTTTCACCATGTTGGCCAGGATGGTCTCGCTCTCCTGACTTCGTGATCCGCCTGCCTCAGCCTCCCAAAGTCCTGGGATTACAGGCATGAGCCCCCATGCCCGGCCGACTGCTCAGTTTTTTGCAGTTCTTACTAGACCAATGTCTATTAAGACAAATGCTGTGGGTCCCTGACATAAAAACTAGATGAGGTTTCCCTTTCATGTTGTTTTATGTGTTGGAAGCTTGACTTTCTGACTCTGTGGGTGTACTCTTTCTTAGTCTCCACTATCCAGAGGGTGTGAATTTTTCGGTTTATGTATGAAAGAACTGGGAGTCTGAGACACATAATATTTTAAGGAGCACACTTTTCATACTGAACATGTCAAGCGATTAGAGGAGTTTTGTTTTAAAAGGCCCGACATCTGTGGGTCTTTTTTCATCTTTTACTATCTGAAGTTTACTTCTGACAATAAATTTTTGGGCATTGTGGGTATGTCTCCTCTATGCCCTCTCTAGGTATATGATAAAAGCATGGAAAACTACCACTGAGGCTTTAAAAAGACTTTTGGATTGAGTCACTATTGGAATAAATTATACCATTGAAAATTCTAGTTGTCAATGGCCAAAAGATAGAAAATATTTTAGGGATCTCTTATTCTAGACAATTGATGGGAAGGTTAAATTCTTAAAAAGACATATAATAGTGGCATGGCTAGCCTTCCGAATTCTCTTGAGGAAAAAATGGCCATGGTTAAGTCAAACCTTAGTTAAGGCATATGGGTTTCATTTGGGAGGCTATGTTTGGTAAAGAAGTTCAAAAGGCAGAAAGATCATATGCTTGTCCTTGCTAAAATCTAGTAATAAGGGATTGAAAGAATTTTTAAAGAGCTCTATAGTCAAAATATGACTTAATTAAAATGGACTATTTAGGACATGTATACACACACACGTGTATACACACACACACATATATATCATATAAAATTACATATGACATATATAATTTTAGGCCTCTGTTCTCACTCTAAAAACTTCTCAGTCAACTGAACTCTGTTTAACTGTCTACTTGTGCTTGTTTCTCTTTCTGCTTGCCACACTCTATGCCATATGTGGGACCTAAAAAAACAAACAAAAAAAACGAAATGAATTTCTAACAGCCTGAGATTCCTTGGGAAAAACTGAAAAGGTGTCAGGCCCCTATGATTGAGAGGAGCCTCTATTTTTCCTCATGGAATCCCAAGATTTGTAAGCAGACAGGTTCCACTCAGGTCTAAAAACTCCTCTCCTTTTTATTGCATTATCTAATCTTTCTGGCTTTTGGGGATATCAGAAAGTACTTTACATTTTGAGAAAATTTTAGACCTTGGTATATGTAATAGCTAGGTACTAGATATACTTTCAGAGATGGCTAGTGGTAGTTGCTTACAGTAAATAATTATTACTCTAAGGGCTACTCTTTGCATGTTTTAGACAAGAAAGTATGCAGTTTAAATGCTTAGAAAAATGTCTTTGAAACATAGTGCACTGTAAAAGCATGTGGTCTGGTTCTGTGGCAGTTCTCTCTCTTTGGGGACTCAAGATTCAGTGTGGGTCTGCTCTGAGCTCAGTGGTCCAGTTAAAAGTTGGAGGCTAAATTAAATACCTATGTAAATAAAATTGCTTTTATAAAATTCTATGGTAGACAGAATTCTATGATTTTGTGTTGCCTTGGTATCCATTTTTAATCTTCCTCTAACACACCCAAGCTTTTTCTCTCTTTCTTTGGTTTGAGACATAAATTTGCAACCCTGTTTTCTCCAAACCTCAGTGAGGGCATTGACCATGGCCTTGTGAGGCAGATAAACTTTAACCTTTTCACAATTTAATCCAACCGTCCTTTAAACTAGTGAGTTTATCTGTCTCGTGGCTAAAATTTAAAAATCAAAACTAGAAAGGCCTTATTTTGGTGTATGTCTTTATGTATACATCAGTATATGTCTATGTACTGTATACATGGGTATCAACTTGACTTACTCATAAATTAAGTAAATAAGCCAAAGTGCTTTTCAAGTTCACGTTATTTTATTAATTTTTGGTAAATAAAGATAGTATTTAAATTATTGGTAAGATAAAGTAGAAACAGCTTCAGAATTTAGACATTTGGTCTGGATTAGTCACTGTCTCTACTAGATGTTTTAAGATATAAAACTTTGCTTCTGACACTTGCTTAACTTATCTATAAACTTATGTCCTTAGATTTGAGCCTTTAGAATACAATGAAGACTAGCTCCAGGCATTGTCTTTTGCCCTTGGCTCTGCAGCTGGTACATAATTAAAATTGCTTACCTCCTAGGTTTCTCACTAGGAATAGGAGTTACTAACTCTTAAGTTAACATTACAATTATGTATGTAATTAAAACTACTAGACACATACAAAGTGTATTAAAGAGGTAGGATTTGTTTTTGGTAAGAAAATGTTAGAAGAAGATGTGGGAGTGTGGTTCTTTTTAAGAGAAAGTAATTTTATCTAGAGGTGTTTAAGGATTGTTTTAAGATAAAGAATAATAGGACAAAATTAAAGTTTCAAGCAAGTTGTAGAAGCTTTGTGGAGGACTGACCTTGTCAAAGGAATTCTGTATGTGAGCAGGCTGGTTAAAATTTAAAGAGGATTATTTCATTTTTCTATAAATTAAACTTTAAGTAAAAAGCACACTGATGCAGGGCCATAATCTAGGCCCCTGGATTGAAATAACTGGATTTTCTTGGAGCATTGATCTGCTGTTTTATAGAAAATTATGAAAAGGTATAAAAGGTTTGTAGAAATCTTACAAATCTTAGAAATCAGTTGAAATCTTATGACTCAACTGATTAAAATTGAATTTATTTATAAGGATTTATTAAAAATTAGCTTTGGCATTAATAATACACTATAGAAGGCAAAATTTGGTTTTCTCTTGAATAAGCTGTAATATTGAGAGACAGTGAAAGATTTTTGTTGACCTTTTCGGTAAGCTGCAAAAGGAAAAAAAAAGAGGAGAGAAAGGGAAATGGATTTAGTTGGCCTTATGCTGCTTTTATTTGGTCTTACTCTTTTGGAAAGTGAATCTCCTCTATATAAAAAAGTAAGGTTTTTCCTTAATTGAAATTTTTGAGTTATCATCTTGGTTAAATGGAAGACTTATTTTATATTACCTGTTATTCTATTTTGTGATATGAAGTGTTTAAAACCATTGATATTTGAGAAACTTTCTAAAATCAAATTCTAAATTCAGTCTCTTGGACCTCATTTGTTTTTAGATATAAAGTCCCCTGAAGTCCAAGAAAGACATATTGGGCTTATATGATATGTTAAAATTAGACAGAAAGCAAATGGGAAATGTTTGACTTTCTGTGGGATATATATATATATATATTTTTTTTTTCTTTTTTTATGGAACAGTGCAACCTGACCCATCAGAGACATAAATTCCCAAGTGTTTTAAATTTGTTTTCCCCATCAGAATGGTACATGGCAGATAGTAGAATTCAGCACCAGGTTGTGGCTGTTGATGCAGAGCCAGCCACAGGCTGGGCTCCCGCCATTCTGGGTGGGCCTGGCGGCCTAGGCAGCCTGGGGTGCGCTAGAGGCAGGCTCCATATCCACGGACTACCCCGGACATGAGGCTCCTAAGCTCCGAAAGGGATCCTAGGCCAGGGCTGGGTGGGAGTCTTGGGCCCTTGGTTTCTTAAGGGATCTCAGGGCATCTAAATCTCCTACCCATGAGTGTCTTATCCCCTGACTTCTGCACAGGGAAATCAATGGACCCAAGCGCCCTAGGTTAATTGAGGTTTGAGTGCCAGTAACCACCCATAACAAGGTTTGTATGTTACAAAATTGCATGTGATTCCTATGACTCTGATATGCCTTAGTATGCATTATCAGTAGTAATTATAATTACTGTGTTAAATTGTTATATGCTACATAAACAACCAAATTTTCTTGTCAGTTGTGTCTTTGACCATGGCCACTCTAAGACTTCTGTCATCTACTATTGTTGTTTTACTCTGATCCTTATCAAAAGATGGTTTATAATCAGCTATTGGAATCTGATGGATATGCTTGAATGCAGGTTTCCAATAACTTTGGAGATTTTGCCATTGGAATAGAGAGAAAAACTTCCCAGACTCTAATGGAGAGCTATTCATGAGGATTGCTGGCCCAATCATGAGCAGAGCAGGAGTTAACTGCGTGGACTGAACTAATAGATGACTGAAATAATCTTTCAATGACCCTTTTATTTGAAACATTGATTTTTTTTAGCTTTGTTTTTACAAGTCAAGAAAACTTTTTACTTTTAAGCTATTTACAGCTTTTAACATTTGGGTAAAGTATATTCTTATGACCAAAATTTGAAGCATATTTCTTTCTTTCTACCTAATTTCTCCAGAACTTGGAAAAACTGGTATTCTTAATTTATGGCAATGTAGTTATTTGCATAAGTTCAGTAAGAATCTGTTTTCTACTGTAACAGGTCACAATTGAAGGTGCCAGTTATGTTACCAAGGCTTTGACTAGAATGGCATGTTTTCAGTATGAGGAAGCTGCTTTGAGGAACTGAAATTGACTTTATAGAGCTGATAAAATCCCATTGTTAAATCTGGCCTCATACCTTATCCTTTACTTACTCATGGCAAGTAAAGAATCTTACTTTCTGACAGGCCCAGGAGCCTCAAGTTACCTTAGGTCCTCCAAAAGAGGAATTCTCCCAATTTATGCAGATATCTGCAAGGATAGATAAATCGTTGGCTGGGCTTGAGGCTTCTAAAAGATATAATTTTGGATTCATTATGGAAAAAAAAAATGTTCCAGCAAAGCCAATTTAAAAAATAGCCTAGATGGCAAATAATTATTCTTGTTGCACTTTGTGCAAATAATTAGGCCAGGTATAACAGAATTAAAACTTATTTTGCAAATTGGTCCGACTATGATTTTGTGTTTAGCAAAATTGGAGAATTAGAGAAAAATTGTGTTTCAAAAGAAACTATGTACACTTGTAATTAGATTCTAGTCTTGGCCATTGGTATTCAGTTTTTATTATTTTCTACAATTTGAACTGAATCCTGAATTTTTTTCCTGGCTACAAGTCTCCAAACTAATGTTTTCAATTTCTTTTCTCTCCCATTTTTCTGACTTGAAAGACCTAGAAATTAAAACTGCTTCTCTTAAAGCTCTGCAAATGTAAGCTAGATAAACTTTGGGAGAAAATAACAGAACTTATATATAAACAACCTTTTTGCCTGTGTGCTGATTAAGGGCTTCTCAGAAAGTGCATTTGAAGGCCTGGTTTAAACTGCAGTCCAGAAGAATCTGTTAGATTGCCACTGCAATCTGAAGATGCCTCAGAGACTCTAGAAAAACTAGTGTATAGACTGCTCCAGACATTAACTTTTGTTTATACTTCTGTTTCTGTAGAAATGTGTCTTATTAGAGATATGATTGTTTGCATCATATGCAGAGGCCTAGCCCATCTGCAGTGTTACCTCCTGGAATGGGACACAGCTGTTTAACTGATCTATTCTCAGGACTAAGAGACTGAGTAAAGAAGATATGGGATGATATATTTAAATTGGGTCCTTTCTATTGATCCCAATTTGTCATTCTACTCCTTTGTCTAACTCTATCTCACATCCTGTAACCCAAATCTCTCCCAAGCTATCACCTTGGCTTCTGATATGTTAAACTTCTTTAAAGTGTCAAAGTGAGGACTGGAGGCAATTAAAATATTTTATTCCAAAATATATTTCTTTGACATATTTTGAAGTAGCTGCAACTTGATCATCCTATATTTCTTTGACATATTTTGAAGTAGCTGCAACTTGGTCATCCTGATAGAAGTATATTTGCAAAGTTCTGTTAAGTGGGGGAAATTTGCATCTGTAGAGACTACTAATGTAGCCACCCCCACTTTCCCTTTCTATGTCTTTCCCAGGATCCAAGAGACATTGAGAGTCTGAGACCTTTTAAAGTCCAGGGGGGAAAAACACATTTACTGCTTTTTTTTTTTTTTTTTTTTTTTTTGCTTTGTGTAACTCTTCATCTCTATGATGAGGCCAACTTTGCTAGCCAAGCTTCTTCTTTCTTTCAAGCCCTCTTAACCTGTCTTGCCACTAAACCTGTCTTACCTGTTTCTGGCAATGGTCTTCAGTCTGCATCATTTACTGGGGCCTTAGGATGGTATATATGTTTCTGTAACTCATTGGAAAGTTGGATCTTCACTCTGAAGCCTCCCATGTATACAGATTAAGTAAAGCTGTATGTCTTTTCTTCTATTGATCTGCCTCATGTCAGTGATTTTTAATGAATCATTAGGGGGTCAAGAGCCTAAGAACCCCACAATGTGTCTCCACTAAACTGTGTTAAACTATTCAAAATAAATAACTGAGTGAAAAAAAGATAATACACAAAATATTTTAGACTAGTTGTATAAGGGTGCAAAGGAATAAAATTGGAAATTAAAACAAAAAATAAATTCAATGAGGGAGAATTAGCACAGCCAGTGATATAATGTACCATAAATCAAAAGGAATAAGTAATTGGATCTGTAAATTTGGTGTAAAATGGACAACAGACTAGGAATTCAGAAAATCAACTTCACGAGTTATCTCTTTTTCTTCACCCTGCACCCACCCCCACAGAATTTTTCATTATTAAGCAAAAAACTAATTTTTGGAAGATACACCCCAGAAAATTAGCCCAAACAATAGGGCAAGAAATAAAAGACTGGAAAAGGTTCATTAATCAAAGAATTATAAGAGAAAATGTTTCTGAGAGAACCTGTCAGAATAAAAGTTTTTATTAGTTGATGAAAGAGATTAATTCAGAAATGGACACATAAATAGTCTTGCAAATGTTATGACTTCTAACATCATTTTAAAACTAATAGGAGCAGGTAGAACATAATGGCCAAATAGAAGCGTCCAATGATTATCCTCCCTGCAGGAATACCAAATTTGACTACTATCTACATAAAAAAGCACCTTCATAAGGACCAAAAATCAGGTATATGTTCATATTACCTGAATTGAACTTCATATTGCTAAAAGAAGCACTGAAGAGGGTAGGGAAGACAATCTTGAATTACCAACGTTACTCCCCCATCCCTTGGCAACAGCAGTGTGGCATGAAGAGAGAATCTGTGCACTTGGGGAGGAGGAGAGTGCAGCAATTGTGGGAATTTGTATTGAAACTTAGTGCTGCCAACACTGGGCAGAACTCAGTCCATGCCCACAGGGGGACGTTTATACCTGCCATAGCCAGAGGGGAATCACTCATCCCAGAAGCTGGAACTTGAGTTCTGGCAAGCATCAACACTATGGGCTAAAGTGCTCTGGAATCCTAAATAAATATGAAAAGGCTATCTGGGTCTGGCAGGAACTGCAACTTCTAGGCATGTCCTAGTGCTGTGCTGGACTTGGAGCCAGTGGATTTGGGGGGCACCTGACCTAGTGAGAAGCCAGCTGGGGCAGCTAAAGGAGGGACTGTGTCATTCCTCTCCCAACCCCAGATCCAAAACAGAATGCTTCCCTTTGCTTGAGGAGAGGGATGAGTAAAGAGGACTTGTTTTGCAACTTGCATACAAGCTCAACCACATTAGAATAGGGCAACAGACAGAGTTTTGAGGCTTCCATTCCAGGCTCTAGTTCACAGATGACATTTCTAAATATACCCTGGGTCAGAAAGGAACCCAGTGCCTTGAAGGGAACCACCCACTCCTGGCAGAATTCATTACCTGCTGGCTAAAGAACTCTTGGACCCTGCATAATCAGCAATGGTAACCAGGCAGCATATGCTATGATTTTTGAGTGGGACTTTGAGATGTGCTAGCTTCAGGTGTGACACAGCATCTTCACAGCTGTGATGGATATGATGAGAGACTCCTTCAGCTTGAGAAAAGGAGAGGAAAGAATAAAGGAGATTTTGTCTTGCAGCTTAGGTATCAGCTCTTTTACAGTAGGGAAGAACACCAAGTAGGTTCTTGGGATCTTAGATTCTAGGCCTCGGCTCTTGGATGGCATTTCTAGACCTACACTAGGCCAGAGAGCCCAGCCCTGAAGAGTGAGTCTCAGGCCTAGCAGCATTAAAAATAAGCTAACTAAAGAGCCCTTGGGCCCTAAGTGAATATTGGTGATACCTGGCTGCACTCCTGTTGGCCTGTGGTAGTGGTGGACATGGTAGAAACTCCTTTAGCTGGGGAAAGGGGAGCAAAGAGCAGAAAGGACTTTGTCTTGTGGTTTTAGTGCCACCTTAGCTGCAATAGAATAGAACATCTAGTATATTTCTAAGTTTTCCAGCTTTAAGCCTTGCCAACTGGGCAGCGTTTCTAGACTTTCCTGGGGCCCAGTGGAACTCACTGCCCTGAAAGGAAGAACACGGGACTGGCTAGTGTCACCACCTGCTGATTGTTGAGCCCTAGGACCTTGAGCAAACATAGATGGTAGCCAGGTACTGGTTACAGCTGGCCTGGGGCAAGACCTAGTGATGTGCTGATTTCTGGTCTGACCCTGTGCAGTCCCGGTGGTGGTGGCCATAAGAGTACTTATTTCATCCCTTTTGTGGCTCCAGGCAGCTCAGTACACACACACACGCACACACACACACACACACCACACCACACACACACACACACACACAGACAGAGAGAGAGACACTCCATTTGTTTGGTAGATAGTAAGAGAAGAGAACAAGAGTCTCTGCCTGGCAATCCAGAGAATCTTCCAGATCTAATTCAAGACTACCAAGGTGTTACCTCTACAAGTCTGCAAGAAATACAGAGTTATTGGGCTTTAGGTGCTCTCTATACAGCTGTAGTGATCAAAAATTTAGATCACAACACCCAAGTCCCTTCAAATACCTGGAAAGCCTTCACAGAAGGATGAGTACAAACAAGCTCAGACTGCAAAGACTGCAGTAAATACCTAACTCTTTAACACCCAGACACTGAAACAAATACGCAAGCATCAAGACCATCAGGAAAACATGACCTCACCAAGTGACCTAAATGAGGCGCCAGAGATCAATCCCAGAGAGATAGAGATATGTGACCTTTAAGACAGAGAAGTCAAAAATAACTGTTTTGAGAAACAAAAAAAAAGAAATTCAAGGCAACGCAAAGAAGGAATTGAGATGCCTATCAGATAAATTTATCGAAGACATTGAAATATTTAAAAAGAATCAAGCAGAAATTCTGGAGCTGAAAAATGTAATTGACATACTGAAGAATGCTTCAGAGTATCTTAATAGCAGAATTGTCTAACAGAAGAAAGAACTAGTGAGCTTGAAGACTGCCTATTTAAAAATACATAATAAGGGAGGAAAAGAAAGAAAAACAACGAATAAAGCATGCTTACAAGATCTAGAAAATAGCCTCAAAAGGGCAAATCTAAGAGTTAATGTAAATCAAAAAAGAGCAGGAGTAACTATACTTGTATCAGACTAAATGTGAGGACAACAACTATAAAAAGATAAAGAATGTCATTATATAATCATAACAGGGTCAATTCAGCTGGACAATATGACAATTGTAAATATATATATATGCACCCAACACTGGATCACCCACATATGTGTACACACACACATATATACACACACACACACATATATATGTATGGGTGATAAATGAAATATGAAATATATATGTATGTATATATATGTGAGTGTGTGTGTGTATATATATATATATATGTAAGGCACATATGATTAGAGCTTAGATCCCAATACAGTAATGGCTGGAGACTGCAACACCCCACTTTCAGCATTGGACAGATCTTCCAGAAAAAAAATCAACAACAAAAAAATTGGACTTATTCTATACTATAGATCAAATGGACCTAATAGATATTTACAGAACATATCATATGATAGCTTCATAGTACACATTCTTTTCCTTAGCACATGGATGATTCTCATGGATAGACCACATATTAGTCCACAAAACAAGTCTTAAAATAGTCAAACAAACTGAAATAATATCAAGTATCTCCTCTGACCACAATAAAATAAACCCAGAAATCAGTAAGATAAATTTTGGAAATTATAAAAACGAGGAAATTAAACAATGTGCTCCTTAATGACTAATGGGTCCATGAGAAGATTATGAAGGAAATTGAAAATTTCTTGAAACAAATAATGGAAATACGACACCTTAAAACATATGGGATATAGCAAAAACAGTACTAAGAGGGAAGTTTATAGCTATGAGTACCTAAATCAAAAAAGAAGAAATTCTTCAAATAAACAGCCTAACAATGCATCTTGAAGAACTAGAAAAGCAAGAGCAAACCAAACCCAAAGGTAGAAAAAGAAAAGAAATAATAAAGATTAGAGCAAAAATAAATGAAATTAAAATGAAGAAAACAGGCTGGCATGGTGGCTCATGCCTGTAATTCCAGCACTTTGAGAGGCTGAAGTAGGTGGATTGCTTGAGGCCAGGAGTTCCAGACCAGCCTGGCCAACATGGCAAAAACCTATCTCTATTAAAAATACAAAAATTAGAGGGGTATGGTATGCATGCCTGTAGTCCTAACTACACCGGGAGGCTGAGACACAAGAATCACTTGAACCCGGGAGGCAGAGGTTGCACTGAGCTGAGATTGTGCCACTGCACTCCAGCCTTGGGCGACACTGGGGTGACAGAGCAAGACTTTTGCTGAAAAAAGAAGAAGAAAATACAAGAGTCATGAAAAGTTGGTTTTTTGAAAAGATGGTCAGACTAACGAAGAAAAAGTGAGAGAAGACACAAATAAAATCAGAGATGTAAAAAGAGACATTACAATTGATACCAAAGAAATTCTAAGGATCATTACAGACTACTATGAACAACTATATGCCAATATATCAGGAAACCTAGAATAAATAGACAAATTCTTAGACACGTACAACTTAACAAGATTGAGCCATAAATAAATCCAAAACCTGAACAGAGCAATTTCAAGTAATGAGATAGAAAAACATAATAAATATTCGCCCAGTAAAGAAAAGCCTGGGACCTGTTAGTTTCACTGACGAATTATACCAAACATTTAATGAAGAGCTAATATCAATCCTACTCAAATTATTTTGAAACATAGAGGAGGAGGGGATACTTCCAAACTTTATTCTATGAGGCCAGTATTACCTTGATACAAAAATCAGACAA
Organism: Nomascus leucogenys; assembly: GCF_006542625.1. Classification (NCBI taxonomy): domain Eukaryota; kingdom Metazoa; phylum Chordata; class Mammalia; order Primates; family Hylobatidae; genus Nomascus; species Nomascus leucogenys. The sequence goes on along the minus strand of NC_044389.1, from coordinate 21,672,467 downwards.
TGGCACATCCAAAAAAGAAAACAACAGGTCAATATCTGTGATTATCACTGATGCAAAAACCCTCAACAAAATACTAGTAAACAAAATTCAACAATACATTAAAAAGATCATTCATCATGACCAAGTGAGATTTATCCCAGTGATGCAAGAATGGTTCAACATATGCGAATGAATCAATGTGATACATCAGATCAACATAATGCAGGACAAAAGCCATATGACCATTTCGATTGAGGCTGAAAAAGCATTTGATAAAACTTAATATCCTTTTATTTCAAAAACCTCCAAAACTGGGTATGGAAGGAACATACCTCAACATAGTAAAAGCTATATAAAACAGACCCGTACCTAGTATCGTACTGAATGGGGTAAGCTGAAAGCCTTTCTTCTAAGATCTGGAACATGACAAGGATGCCCACTTTCACCACTGTTATTCATCATAGGACTGGCAATTCCAGAGAAAGAAATAAAAGGCATCCAAATTGGAAAGAAAGACATCAAACTGTCCATGTTTACAGACAATATAATCTTATATTTGGAAAAACCTAAAGACTCCACTGAAAAACTACTAGAATTGATAAACAAATTCAGTAAAGCAGCAGAATACAAAGTCAACATACAAAAATCAGTAACTTTTTTTTTTTTTTTGAGACAGAGTTTCACTGTTGTTGCCCAGGCTGTAGTGCAATGGCTCAATTTTGGCTCGCTGCAACCTCTGCCTCCTAGGTTAAAGCAATTCTCCTGCCTCAGCCTCCTGAGTAGCTGGGATTGCAGACATGCGCCACCATGGCCATCTAATTTTGTATTTTTAGTAGAGATGGGGTTTCACCATGTTGTCAGGGTGGTCTCAAACTCCTGACTTCAAGTGATCCACCCACCTCAGCCTCCCAAAGTGCTGGGATTACAGATGTGAGACACTGCACCCAGCCAAAAATCAGTAGCATTTCTATATGCCAAAAGCAAACAATCTGGAAAAAAAAAGTAATCCCATTTACAATTGCTACAAATAAAATGAAATAGCTGGAATTTACTTAACCAAAGAAGTGAAAGGTCTCTATAATATAAACTATAAAACATTGGTGACAGAAATTGAAGAGAAAACAGAAAATGGAAATATATTCCATGTTCATGGATTGGAAGAATTGATATTGTTAAAATATCCATACTACCCAAAGCAATCTATAGATTCAATGCAATATCTATCAAAATCCCAATGGCATTCTTCACAGAAATAGAAAAAATAATCCTAAAATGTATATGGAATCACAAGAGATTCAAAATAACCAAAGCTATCCTGAGAAGAAAGAACCAAAGTGGAAGAATCACATGACCTGTCTTCAAATTATACTACAGAGCCATAGTAACCAAAACAGCATGATACTGGCATAAAAACAGACATAAAGACCAATGAAACTGAAGAGAGAACCAAGAAACAAGTTCATGCATCTACAGGAAACTCATTTTTGGCAAAGGGGCCATAACATACTGTGAGGTAGGGACAATATCTTAAATAAATGGTGCTGAGAAAACTGGATATCCATATGCAGAAGAATTAAACTAGACCCCTATTTCTCACCATATACAAAAATTAAAATGGATGAAAGACTTAAATCTAATACGTGAAACTGTGAAACTACTAAAAGTAATCACTGGGGAAACAGTCCAAGACATCAGTCTGGACCAAGATTTTCTTGAGTACTATTCCACAAGCTGAGGCAGCCAAAGCAAAAATGGACAAATGGCATCGCATCAAGTTAAAAAGCTTCTGCACAGCAAAGGAACAATCAAATAACGAGGAGACAACTTATAGAATGGCAGATAATGTTTGCAAACTATCTATCTGACAAGAGATTAATAACCAGAACATATAAGGAATCCAAACAATTCTATAGGAAAAACATCTGATAACCCAATTAGGAAATGGGCAAACTATCTGCCTAGACATTTATCAGAAGGAGACATACAAATGGCAAACAGATATGTGGGATGGTGCTTAATGTCAGGGATCATCAGAGTAATGCAAATCAAACTACAATAACATATTATTTCAGCCCAGTTAAAATGGCTTTTATCCAAAAGATAGACAAAAAAAAAATGCTGGTGAGGATTTGGAGAAAACGGAACCCTTGTCACTGAGGGTGGGAATGTAAATTAGTACAACCACTATGGATAATGGTTTGGAGGTTCCTGAAAAAACTAAAAATGGAGCTATTATATGAACCAGCAGTCCTACTGCTTGGCATATACTCAAAGAAATCAATATATAAAAGAGATATTAGGACTCTCATATTTATTGCAGAACTATTCATAATAGCCAAGATTTGGTAGCAACTTAAGTGTCCATCAGCAGACAAATGGATAAAGAAAATGTGGTATCTATACATGATAGAGTACTATTCAGCCACAAAAAAATGGGATCCTGTCATTTGCAACAACATGGATAAAAATGGAAATCATTATCTCAAGTGAAATATGCCAGGCACAGAAAGACAAACATCACATGTTCTCACTTATTTGTGGGAGCTAAAAATTAAAATAATTGAACTTATGGAGATAGAGAGCAGAAGGGTGGTTATGAGAGACTTGGGAGGGTAGTGGAGGTAAGAGGGGATGTGGGGATGTTCAATAGGTACAAAAAATACAAAGAATGAATAAGATCTTATATTTGATAGTATAACTGGGTGACTATAGTCAATAATAATTTAATTGTACCTTTAAAAATAGCTAAAAATTGTAATTGGATTGTTTGTAACACAAAGGCTAAATGCTTCAGGTGATGGGTACCCTATTTATCCTGATGTGATTTTTTTTACACATTATATGCCTTATCAAAATATCCCATATGCCCCATAAATATAGACACCTATTATGCACCCACATAAATCAAAAGTAAAAAAATTAAAAAATAATGAAACATATTACAATAGAAAATAGAATTACATCAGCTATGGGCTTTTGCTCTGAAATGTTAGAAACCAGAAGATTTTTTTCAAATTTGACAGAATTACAAAAATAAGAGTTTATATTCTTGGAATCCTATTATGAGAGAAGCAGTTGTAAGACAATTTGGAAATGTAATGATTGAGTATTTTTACCAAGTATTAATATATATTTGGGGAAAAATACTCAAGTTCTGCCAAATGAAAATGGAAAAAAAAATAGCAAAACAAATTTACTAAATAAAGCACTGGTCATTTTAAAACAGACAAAATGAGAAAATCCTTGAAATCATGACCCAGAGAAAAAGAGCGAGAGAGGGCAAAAAGTACACAATATTAGTTGTTATATAAAAATGTAATCATCGATGGTATGAATAGGACAGTGTGTCTTCTTTTCCGTGCTTCCAGGGATATGAGGATGTACTAAATAAGTGAGCTTAGTCTCTCTGCCACAGCATTTAAGAATGCTCAAAGAGACATGGAAGCAGAAACAGTTTCCTTTTGGTGCCTCATTTGGAGAGTAGCTCTCGACCTGCTACTGTATGAACAGTCTTCAAGCGCGGAGCCCAAAGTGTGTGCTTCTCACCAGAATTCTACTGCGTAGATAGCTCTAGGAGCTAGACCTTAAACCTAATAGTGAGAGAAAATAAAATCACAATACATGTGAAGGGATAGCTAGAGAAAGTCCTCCTTAGACAGAGAAAGTCACTAACACTTCTAGCAGTCTTACTGGAAGGGATACAGGAGAATCAAACCTAAAAATGAAAGACAAAACACAAAAAAGCTTCCTAGAAGTATAAAACATAATTTTCAAACTAATAATGGTGAGAATAAAAGTCACTTTTGAGGCCCAAATCAGTGGCCTGGAAAATCATGTGAAAGCAGTATTTGAAACTAAGCATTGAACCTTAAAATTATGGATATCAAAAGGGAGAGATAAAGATAGGAGGAGATAGCTAGTATACCTATGATATAAAAGCTGGGAGTTTTAGTGGACAAAAATGAAACTTATGGAAAAAAGCTGTAAGTAAATATGAGAAGAATATTAACATAGAATGAGACTTAAGTCTGAATACTGAAAAAGTTTATCAAGTTCACAAAATAATTAAAGAAAAAGGTGTATATTCTAAAAAATTCTTAAAATTTTTCTTAATTAAGACAAATAAAATTACCTAAATAAATAGAGAGATTACTGTGTTCATGGATCAGAAAACTCAACATTGTTAAGAGATAAATTCTCTCGAAGTTGATCCATAGAATACATGGACCTTTAATCAAAATTGCATTAGGTTTTAAAAGAAATTGGTGAACTGATTCTAATATTTATATAGAAATGAAGAAAATAATTCACAATTGCCAAAACAACTTTGAAAAAGAGCAAATCTGGAGGATTAACACTATCTGAAATCAAGAATTTCTGAACAGGTACAGCAATTAAGGCATTGTGGTGGGACATTGGCATATACAAATAGATCAGTGGAACAGAATAGACTATACAGAACTAACCCCACACATACATGGATAACTGATTTTCCACAGAGGTACAGAAGCAACTCAGTAAAGAAAAGAAAGTCTTTTTGACCAATGGTGCTGGAACAATTAGAAATCAATATGTAAAAAGAAAAAATGTGTTTCATACACTATATACAAAAAAATCAATGCAAAATGGATGATACATACAAATATAAAACCAAAAATTATGAAAATTGTGGAAGAATAGATTGTAGAAAACCTTTGTGAACTTGAATTAGATGAAGATTTGTTAGCTATAACACCAAATGAATGATATATAAAATTATGAGTTGATAAGTTAGATTTCATTAAAATTAAAAACTTATCTGTAAAGACATTGTTAAGAGAATGAAAAAAAACAAAGGCTGTGAGAAATATTTATAAATCGCATATCTGATAAGGTACTTGTATCCCAAATATTTAAAAACTCTCAAAGCTCAGTTAAAGAAACAAAAACAAAACAAGCAGAATAAAAAAAGAATGGATGAAAGGTTTGAATAACACAGAAGATACACAGAAGCCAAATAAGCCTATGGAAAGTTGCTCAATATCATTAGTCATTAGGGAAATGCAAATTAAAACCACAATGAGATACCACTGCACACCTATTAGAGTGGCTAAAATGAAAAAGATTTTGCCAAATGTTGACAGGACTTGGAGAAAGTAGAATTTTCTTACACTGCTGATGGGGATGTAAAAGGTACAACACAGTGGTAAACAGTGGAGAGACACACCCACTTTTTAAATACTCCAGGAAGCAACTTGTGTTACTTCTGCTCACCTTCTGTAGGTGAAGGGTTTGAGGCTGTGAGCCTAGGGCACAAAATTTAAGAGGCACTCACTCTCAGGGTTATTTAAGTGCAGGGTCAGCACTTAAAATACCTAGAGAAGAAGTACATCCTTAAATTTTGCTTCCTAAACCTCACACTTGCCTCACCCTGGTGCTTTCTCTGAACAGGGACATATGAGAATGCAAGAGGGGCTGGGAAACATAACTCTCAAATAAGCAGCTTCCTCTCAGTGGCAGTGCCTCATTACGGATATAAGAGCATACATTTTGATGAATGGTTTGTTATTTTTCAATAGTTGGGAAAATAATATCCCTGTTTTTTCCCCAGTAGTTTGAGAGGTCTTTGAAGAAAACTTTATTAGTCAGGGTTCTCCAGAGAAACAGAAATAATAGGAGAGAGAGAGAGAGAGAAAGAGAGAAAGAGATACGTAAGAGGGCATTTGTTATGGGAATTGGCTCATGCAATAATGGAGGCCAAAAATTCACAGTATACTCTGTCTGCAAACAGAGAACCAGGAAAGGCAGTGGTCTAATTCAGTCTGAGTCCAGAGGCCTGAGAATCAGTGGAGCTGGTGGTGTAACTCTCCATTTGAGGCCAAAGTCCTGAAAACTGAGAGTTCGCTGGTATAAGTCCTAGAGCCTGAACCCTGAGAACTAGGAGCTCCAATATCTCAAAAAAGAAGTTGGATGTCCCAGCTCAAGAAGAGGGAATGATTTGCTCTTTCTCTGCTTTTATGTCCTATCTGGGCTCAGGTACAAATTGGTGAGAGTGGATATTTATTCAGTCTACTGATTCTAATGCTAATGTCTTCTATAAATACTCTCACAGACATTCCTAGAATGTTCTATTAGCTATCTATCTGAGTATCCCTTAGCCTAGTCAAACTGACACATAAAATGAACCATCTCAAAACAGCTGTGTAGCATTCATAATGTTATCCCCAGGGCCCAGGATAGTAATCATTGAAAGAAAAAAAAAATTCCTGGGGAAAAGACAGAGATAGTAAGAGAGGACAGTGGGGAGGAGGCTTTCATACTATCATAATATTGACAAACTGAATTGCAATGTAGAAAAATTATTAATGATAAATTAATGCAATTACATGTATAAAAATACTCTTTTAAAATCATTTGATTCTTACAAAAATCCTGACAGGAAGAAAGAGCAAATATTTTATCATAATTTTACAAATAGGAAAATTGAGATCTAGTGAGGAATAGTCCTTTTTCTGTCAGAATCTATGACTGTTAAACATTTCTTTGATTTAATGTCTCTGTATAATTATGTATTTTAAAAATTACAGTAATTTATATCTTTTACATATGATTATAGTGAAAAGTAGCCCAACTTACCTTTATACCTGGAAATACTCTGTTATTAAATATTTTGAATATTATCCTTTATCATCAAATAAGTTTCACTATCATACAATTTTCGTTTTTTTATTTTGAGACAGAGTCTTGCTCTGTTGCCCAGGCTGGTGTGCAGTGGTGCAACCTCAGCTCACCACAGCCTCTGCCTCCCCAGTTCAAGCATTCTCCTGCCTCAGCCTCCCGAGTAACTGGGACTATAGGCGCACACCACCATGCCCTGCTAATTTTGGTATTTTTAGTAGAGACAGGGTTTCACTATGTTGGCCAGGCTGGTCTCAAACTCCTGAGCCAGGTGATCCACCCACCTCAGCCTCCCAAAGTGCTGGGATTACAGGCATGTGCCACTGCACCCGGCCCAATTTTTTTAATAATAGATATTTATTTGTATTATCATTACACCTAGGATTTCTCCTAGTACTATATTGCTTCAGTTTTTTCCAAATATTAAAAACAAGTCTAACTTTACTTGTTTGGTTATGAAATAATTTAGATAGATATAACATTTGCATAACAATTAAATTAGTTCTATCATTTAAATAATCAGCTTCTTTTAGTGTCCTATATAATGCAGAAACATATTAATTTAAAAGACAAGTGGCAGGTTCCTTAGCATCCTGTTGAATGTACCTCATCTGTTCTACACCAAAGATGATTATGAACATTCCAAGCCTTCTATATGTCAGGACATTCCTGTGTCTCTTTTAGTCATATCAATTTTAACATAAGGCTTTCATTTGTTTGAATTTTCATGCATGTTTCCTCATGATTTAGAATAATAGGCCTACTGGAAAAATACATATATGTGCATATGTTATGAAAAATACATAATATAGACTTCATTATTCAAAACACAATTTATATAAACTATGCCATGGATTATGGAGCTATAATGTAATGAATGTTTATTTCTCCCCCAAATTCATATGTTGAAATATTAACCCCGATGATGGTATTAGGAGGTGGGGCCTTTGAGAGGTGATTGAGTTATGAGGGTGGAGCTCTCATGAATGAGATTAGTGCCCTTATAAAAGGTTCTGGAGAGATTCCCTCACCGTTTTCACCATGTGAGGACAGAGAAAAGATAACCACATATATATATATATGTATATAGACTTCATATACATATATTTATATATAGGAAATATATATATATAGGAAATATATATATTTCCTATATATAATATATATTATATTATATATATATTTCCTATATATTATATATATAAAAAAAAAAAAAAAAAAAAAAAAAAAAAAAAAAAAAAAAATATATATATTATATTATATATATTTCCTATATATTATATATTTATATTATATATATATTTCCTATATATTATATATTTATATTATATATATATTTCCTATCTATATATAGAAATATATATAGAAATATATATTCCTATATATTTCCTAGGAAATGGGCCCTTACTAGGCACTGAAGCTGCCAGCACCTTGATCTTGGACTTCCCAGCCTCCAGAACTCTCAGAAATAAATTTCTATTGTTTATAAGCCAGACAGTCCACGGCAGTTTGTTACAACAGACCAAATGGACTAAGAAATGGGCTTTTCATACGAAATCTTTTAGCAGTAATTTGAAATCATTCTAGCAACTTTTGTACCCTATGGTGAATTTAATTGTCATTGTCTTCTCCAGTAATTTAATCACCAGTAGGACACAATCTTCTAAGAATCTTGATTGAAAGCCTGCCTATTTTCTTAGCTAGAGTCTAGTAACCAAAAAGTATTTGCAGAGTATCTTAGGAAAAGACCAACAGGAGTGTCATTTTGGAAAACACTTGGTAAAAGAAGTGACTTCATAAATGCTAAATGAAAGTCTATGTACTTCACTATATAAATAATTATTTAGAATTGAACTGCTGAAGTGAAGGGAAGAAAAATCTTGAATACATACATAATCTCTAAAACATATTCCTCTATGCAGGACCTTTTCATAGAGATATTTGCGGTGACTACACATTAAAAGTGATTGTGTGTGTGTGCATGTGTGTGCATGCACACATAAGTGTATAATGTATAATTACATATTGGACTTTTGTAAGTATATATACTTGTAAGAGAAAAGATGTTTTGTTAAGCACTACTATACAGATATGTAAATAAATAAAAATATAATACTGAAAAGTTTAATTTTTAAATAACAGAATATAAATATGACTAAATGGGTAATAAGAATATAAGATGGCCTAGGATAAGTGCCAAATTTGTGGTGTGGAAACAAGTTGTGCAAGAAGGAGCTTTAAGAAGGAAGGCAGCATTCCCTATAGCGCAGAGCAGTTAGAAGGGAGGCTGGGTTAGGCCCCATAAAGATTTCTGCACATGGGAAATCAGAGAAGGGAAGAAGCAACAGAGTGGCCACCGAGTACGTAGTCGGTAAAGAATGCCAGAGGGACGACCTCTGGCAACATCAGCAAGGCTATGTGGTAAGCAAGAGGTTTGCACAGGTGGTAAAGTGAGCCATGACACACTGTGGTCCAGTAGGATATCATCTGAATTCAAAGGTCAGAAGATTCAATCAGCACACTGGCAATACTGTCTTCCCATTCCGAGCTCTTTGAACATACCACTGTGGCAACAAAAAAGCCAGCAAGGATTACAGCACCTATGCCAGAGTTTTCTCTGAAACACCTATGTGCTTTGTTGGTGACTGGTCTTCCCAGCTCTTACATCCTCCTTAGCATTGCTCTGTGCTCTAGATTTGGCATGTTTTTATGGCTCTTGCCACTATTGGTGACTGACTTTAACTCCTCTACTTATTTACGTCTCCTTCCTGCATGGTCTGAGAAAGAGGAATCCTTGCTGGCCCTGGGCTCATGGCACAGACTTCTCACTATCAGGCCCCATGGGACGGGAATCCATAATACCAGGCACACAATGATAGTCTATTCAACATTAGGTGTCTAAAACTGTAAATAATCAGGAGTAAGGAAACTATGAAATCTCTCATCAACTTTATTTTTGCCTTTATTTTTAAAAGACAAACGACGAAACAGAGAAGAATTGTTTTCCGTTTTTTAAAAAGCAACCCAGTGCCATCCTCTGCCTCTATTTTATTTTTCATTCTCTCATCTTCTGCTACTCCAGACTATGCTGCTGACAAGACTACCTACTTACCACAGCTCATGTTCTCTGCTTGCTCCCATTCCAAGCCATTTCACAAATCCTCACCTCTCTCCAAATAGCTTTCTCAATCTTCTTTCCAAAAATATGTCACTAGCTTCTCCAAGAACTTACTGACTCCTCTCCTTTCCCTGACAGTTTCTGAAAACCCTTCCAAAAAAGTTTGCCTGGCACTCCAGTCATTCCAGCAAACACTTTTACTGACACTGTGCCAGATTTCCAAAGTGTCCTCTCCTCTGCCTTCTTCTTGTCTAAAGTGTATCCATTCATCCAGTTGCAATACCAGCTGACATTTATCTTCATGGACCTGACCACCCTAGCCTGAAGTTAGCACTCCCTTTCCTGAACTTTTGTAAAATTTATTGTCTGAATAATTCATCTGGCAATGAATCATATTATGCCTTGTGACATCTCTTTTATAATTGTTTGTTGCTGTTATTTAAGCTTTTTTCCCCTTCTTCACATGATTATATGTATTGTCTTTCCTCACAAAACAGCACCTACATGTTTTATATTCTCGACTGTTCCTAGCTCACAGCACTAAAATGTACACATTTAGTAAATATCTATTGATCTGAGTTGATTTGTATTTTATTGAAACTTATATGAAGTCTCTCTCATTATTCTGCATTTTTACTATTTTTTTTTTTTTTTTTGAGACAGGGCTCTTGTAGCCCGGGCTGGAGTGCAGTGGTGCAATCTTGCCTCAGTGCAGCCTCAGCCTTCTGGGTTCAAGCAATCCTTCCACCTTAGCCTCCCAAGTAGCTGGGACTACAGGCATGTGCCACAACACCTGGCTAAGTTTTGTATTTCTGGTAGGGATGAGGTTTTGCCATGTTACCCAGGCTTGTCTTGAACTCCTGAGCTAAAGCGATCCACCTGCCTCGGCCTGCTGAAGTGCTGGGATTACAGTTCATTTTTCCATTTTATCTTATTTAAGGGGTTATAGGTGATTAGTCCGGTCCCTCAAAGACCTATTTCTGCTTCAGCCTATTTTATTTATGAGTGGAAGGATTTTCAGCAGTTAGAAGGGAGGGTCAGAATGAACACAGTCAGAATATTAATGAGAACAATGTATCTTAGTGTAGTTGAATCATAGAACAAGGTAAAAGGAGGTAAGAAGATAGTGATGAGGTCATTTAATTAGTAATCTAATGAAAATCTACTTAAAATGCATATACACAAAGGTTCCAACAAAAATTTAAAAGTATTAATAATTTTAAAAATAAAGATTCTAATATTCAAAGTTGCATAGTTTCTGTCACAGTTAATAGAGTTTCAGTTTGTATAGTATGAATGAAACAAAACCAAAACCTGTCATTCTAATGTTTTTTCATATTGGTCAAGGGATTGTCAGTCATAGAAGTGTTGTAGACATGGTGAATATCAAATCTAGCATAACATCCTTGAGAATGAGATTGAGATAAATGGGGAGAATGGCTGCACAGTTAGATTGCTTCATAGTAGGTGATAAAATGTACCCAAAGTGCTTACTGATGAATCAGTGCCAGGCTGGATGAAGGATTCTGGAGATTTTATGTAAGTGTCCTTCATAGTCTTTGCACTGGTCAACATTTATTCAAGGACTTTGGCATTGTGAAAGAAGGTTTATGATTATCCAGTAGCAAGAAGAGATTGGGTTAAACAGTTGGTACCTGGGGCATAATTTACAGGAGGAAATAAGAAGATAGAAGACAGATGATAGAGAGAGAGAGAGATGAAACCTTGCACCTAGCTTCCATTATGAATTTCACAGACATAGGCTTATTAAAGGAGGGTATGGTGAGGCTACATATAAACAAACATAGGATTTTAGTTGACTTAAGTTCTGTATAAACTGGAGTATTATCTTGAGTTGTAGGTGCTACATTTAAAATTTTTGTTTGGCTTAATTTTGTTTTAATTAGATTTTATTTAGGGGAAATCCATTAAAATATTGAAGGTACTTAAAACTAGTTGGATGGGAGATAAGAAAGGAAGTGGGATTGTGGGTTATTAATCTTTAAAAGGAGAATACTTTGTAAGATTGAACTGGCTGCCTTCAGATATTTGAAAAATTGCCACAGCAAAGAGCAATTACATTCATTGTGCTACAGCACTGGAAGGCAGAGCAAGAATCAATGAACAGATGTTATGAGGAGATGGATTTTGGTTAAATGTAAGGAAGAACTAACATTTAGAGCCAAAATCAGGTAAGCTAGCCACTGTTAGCTTTTATGTGCCCTGAGAAATATCATCTGGGGAATCCTTTTAACAGAAACCTATTAGATTAAATAGTCCTTCAGATCCCTTTCCCATTTGAGGCTAATTCTAAGACCATTTTCATTTTCAAGTGCATGTTGGATGGTATCATCTTTTAATTACTAGTCTTACTGTATGAAAATACAGAAAACCCATCACACACATAGGAAGGGTGTCCTTCCTGTGTATCATGGAAACTCCTTACAGATGACGTGAGAAATGTACCTAATTTGAGATTTTACTTTAAAATTGCTTCTATGTCTTTCCTTTCTGAAGTATCTATTTTTAGTATTTATAATTACCTATTAAAAATATAAGGAGACTAAAATAACAAGACCACGTATCTGAATTACATCTTCAGAAAAATTTTCTGTTAGATTATAAGGCTCTGATTTCCCAGTATTTCATTGACATCTTAATTTCACGGAATATTACTATAACTTGGCTTCTTAAATGTTAGCTGTCTTTTTAAGTGCTCCTACTGTGTCTCAGGGCCTCTTTACCTCACACTATTATTTTCCTAGTAACGGTTTTATTCAGTTCTTCCCTCAATAATTTACCTTCTGTATAACTACCTTGCTGATTGCCATTTAAATATTACTTCATAATAAATCACCCCAAAACGAGTGGCTTAATACGACTACTTAGTATTTCTCATGAGTCTACCAGTTGGCCAGGCTGTTCTAGTGATCAGGGTTGGTCTGAGCGAGATTCATTTATGTGTCTTCGGTCAGTTAAGGACCAGCTAGTTGACTTTATCTTGGCTGGGCTGATCACATGTAAGGTGTTTCACCTCGGCAGCTATGCTGACTTGGCTCTGTTCCATGTGGTCTTCCATTCTTCAGCAGGCTGATTAGGGCTCATCCTCGTGGAGGTATTAGAGTTCCAATAAAGACCGTGGAAGTGTGGAATTCTGCTGTGATTTAGCTCAGAACAAGTACACTGTCACTTCCTTTGCCTTTTATTGACTACAGCAAATCAAAAGGCCAGCCCATACTCAAGGTTCCACCTCTTGAAGAATGAAATAGCAATGTTGCATTGCAAAGAGTGTAGTTATGCAAGGAGTAGAAACTTTGGGCTATATTTGCAAGCAATCTACTGTAGAGATACCTTGAGAATATGCTAAGAACTAATAATTAATAATTTAATTCTTAAAGATTCCCAGAGACAGCCAAATGCATATCTTGAATCAAATCTAAACTTTGCAACCTGAGTTCAAGGACTTCAGTATTTTTACTTAGCCTTTTTTAACAACTCACAGCAATGGGAACATTCTGACTCTAGAAAAGTGGCATGGTTTCCTAGGAAGAGTTGGAGCTGTGGCCTCAGAGAAAAACTGATTATAACTAACTAGACATTATAGTCTATAATCTATAATTTGCACCTTTGTCTTTCTCCTTTCTTTTCTTATTTCTGCTGTATGTCTGGTTTACTGAATTGAACTGTGTGGCAGGAAAACTATGATGGCCCCTGTGGTTTCTGCCCCTAGGTATTCATGGTTTTGTATGATTGGCTCCTCTCTGATTAACTTGCTTTTAGCCAATAGAATGCAGCAACATTGATGAATATCACTTCCATAATTGGGTTACAAAAGATTCTGACTTCGATATTGCCGGAAGACTTGCTGTACCTTCTCAGCTTGCACAATTGATAAAGCAAACTGATGTCTTGGAGAATTTCAGGTATCAAAGACCTAAGGATAACTTCTGGCCAACAGTCAGTAAAGAACTGAGGTCCTGAACTCAACAGCCCATTAAGAACTGAATCCTGTAGACAATCATTTGAACTTAGAGGCAGTTTCTTCTCCAGTTGACCCCTAAGATGACTACAGCTCAGCTAATATCTTGGCTGAGTGACCCTGAAACAGAGGATCCAGTTAAGCTGTGCTGAGATTCCTGACCCATAAATGCTCTGAGATAATAAATGTGTGTTTTAATCTGCTAAATTTTGGAGTTGTTATGAAGCAAATAAATTAATACAGATTGCAAGTATTTTGTGTAAGAAAACTTTTATTTTAATGAGGAGAAGCAAGTGAGTCTGTCACTCACTTAACTTTTAAATTTTCTAAGTCTGTGGCTAAAATTTGTATAAACATACCTATTTTCTAACATTGTTGGGAAAATTAAATGAGGTAACAAATGAACTGTACTGAGTATAAAGTAGTGCAATGAATTTCATCTCCCTTTCTCTTTTCTCTTTACAGTGTCTGTTTTTGTCATTTTCTTTTAACATTTCTCTTTTACATTCCATATTTTCAATATATTTGAATGATGAAATTAACTAAAAAAAGATTAAAGATGCAAGTAAAGGGTTATGAAGTAAATGACTTCTTTTCTGTCTGAGTAATTTTTTGAAGGATGGCAAATATTTGTCTTCCCTTAGCACACCCCATAGGAAAGTATCAGCATACATGCTTTTGCTTCAGGCTTGACTTTCTAGAGCCCACCGGAAAACCTGCTGTTCATTCCAAGGGATGACATTGGTAGAGACAAGCAAGGAAGAAGAATTGACTTGTTAGCTCCTGCTCCCACTGGTCTAGGTTTTGCCCTGTGGTGCGTTAACTCATGCACACCTTGGCTTGCAAGACGTGTATGGTACCATGGGAATTGTGTTGCTTCTGAGGCTAGGAACCAACAGAGAAAACCTCAGGGCAGCAGGTGAAAGATGAGAGGTCTGGGCATGAGATCAGGCAGTCTTAGATTATATCTATATAAAGGAAGACTGAAGCAATGCCAGATGAGATTGCCTCATATGCACCTTGGATTAGAAACAGAGACAGGAGAGCTGAGAAGACCCACAGTATCGCAATGCACATTTAGATAAAGAGGAGTAAACAGAGTTTAGGAGGAGACTTTCTCTGTAAAGGATATTCAGGCACTCCAGTCGCATATGAGAGGAGACAAGGTTGAATTGTATAATAACTGTGAAGACAAAGATAGGATTCTGCTACAGATTAGGTAAAAAGTGAAAAATAAAATGCCATCCCCATCAAGCTACCAACGACTTTCTTCACGGAATTGGAAAAAACTACGTTAAAGTTCATATGGAACCAAAAAAGAGCCCACATTGCCAAGTCAATCCTAAGCCAAAAGAACAAAACTGGAGGCATCATGCTACCTGACTTCAAACTCTACTACAAGGCTACAGTAACCAAAACAGCATAGTACTGGTACCAAAACAGAGATATAGACCAATGGAACAGAACAGAGCCCTCAGAAATAATGCCACATATCTACAACCATCTGATCTTTGACAAACCTGACAAAAACAAGAAATGGGAAAAGGATTCCCTATTTAATAAATGGTGCTGGGAAAACTGGCTAGCCATAAGTAGAAAGCTGAAACTGGATCTCTTCCTTACACCTTATACAAAATTTAATTCAAGATGGATTAACGACTTACATGTTAGACCTAAAACCATAAAAACCCTAGAAGAAAACCTAGGCAATACCATTCAGGACATAGGCATGGGCAAGGACTTCATGTCTAAAACACCAAAGCAATGGCAACAAAAGCCAAAATTGACAAATGGGATCTAATTAAACTAAAGAGCTTCTGCACAGCGAAAGAAACTACCATCAGAGTGAACAGGCAACCTACAGAATGGGAGAAAATTTTTGCAATCTACTCATCTGACAAAGGGCTAATATCCAGAATCTACAAAGAACTTAAACAAATTTAAAAGAAAAAAACAACCCCATCAAAGAGTGGGCAAAGGATATGAACAGACACTTCTCAAAAGAAGACATTTATGCTGGCAACAGACACATGAAAAAATGCTCATCATCACTGGCCATCAGAGAAATGCAAATCAAAACCACAATGAGATACCATCTCACACCAGTTAGAATGGCCATCATGGAAAAGTCAGGAAACAACAGGTGCTGGAGAGGATGTGGAGAAATAGGAACACTTTTACACTGTTGGTGGGACTGTAAACTAGTTCAACCATTGTGGAAGTCGGTGTGGCGATTCCTCAGGGATCTAGAACTAGAAATACCATTTGACCCAGCAATCCCATTACTGGGTATATACCCAAAGGATTATAAATCATGCTGCTATAAAGACACATGCACATGTCTGTTTATTGCAGCACTATTCACAATAGCAAAAACTTGGAACCAAGCCAAATGTCCAACAATGATAGACTGGATTAAGAAAATGTGGCACATATACACCATGGAATACTATGCAGCCATAAAAAATGATGAGTTCATGTCCTTTGTAGGGACATGGATGAAGCTGGAAACCATCATTCTCAGCAAACTATCGCAAGGACAAGAAACCAAACACCGCATGTTCTAATAGGTGGAAATTGAACAATGAGAACACATGGACACAGGAAGGGGAACATCACACACTGTGGCCTGTTGTGGGGTGGGGGGAGAGGGGAGGGATAGCATTAGGAGATATACCTAATGTTAAATGATGAGTTAATGGGTGCAGCACACCAACATGGCACATGTATACATATGTAACTAACCTGCACGTTGTGCACATGTACCCTAAAACTTAAAGTATAATAAAAAAAAAAGATTAAGCATTATATAACTTTGAATTCCAATTATGAGATGCCTGTGTAATGTGGAAATTAAAATTATAATGAAATATCCAACATTTATTAGGTGCTAAAAAAGAAAAGTTGATATCAATCATCACTAAGATTGGGGGATAAAGCAATGTAAGAAGTACAAAAACCACATACCCTAAAAAATGCGGAAACACTGCATGTGGGGGAGAAAAACATCTTGGAAGAGGAGGAAAATTTGACGCAAATCTGGAAAATAATACAAAATTAAATATACATAGCATTCTCAGTTAAAATTAATGAGGGGCATAACTGCTACTAATATCTGAAGGGTGTTAACAGGAAGAAGAGAACATAATTACTTAGCACCATACCAGTAAACATAATTAGGAATAATCGTATGCAATTAAGAAAAGAAAAATTTAGTCACAACATCATGAAAGTTCCTCTGTGCTGGTGAAATCTATTAAACTATGGCATCGTTTTCCAAAGCAATAGGGAGGAGTGCTGTTCCCTGAAGCACACACTATAAATGATACTATAAATTGCAAAAGGAACACCTCATAGTGTCAATAGGAAAAAGAGCTGTAGAAGTCTGAATAGATCTGTTTCACTGATTTTTGTGTTTCTTTGAATTGGGGTCTTGGAGAAGAAAATAAAGTCCTAGGATTTCTGTTCTTAACTGATGTTGTTATTTGCTGTGCATGACCTTACTGTTTTGTGTACATATGAAAACCAAGCACTGGTTGAACAGCTGATCACAACGCTGTATCCATCTCGGTTTAAGGCTTTAAGGTCTTTCCTGTACTTCTAAGGTGAAAACTGACAATGGAAGTAGTACTGTTAGGGCACTTAGAATGTTTAGTATTCTTTTCTTCCATCTTAAACATCTTGGTGAACTCCTTTTAAAAATAGATGGGGATTAAGTAGCGATCTGTTGCTGGATAAGGGAAGGGCAAATGAGGGTGACTGCTGTCAGCTTTAAGATTCCAAAGTGGTTACTGCAAAAGTGGCAAAAGAATACAGGAATCAAAGGCCTATTAGAGAGACCTCGGGTTGTTAAATGGAGAACTAATGGTAGAGAGAAAAGGGTAAAGGGAATTAAATGGTAATTTTTTTACCATCTACTCTTAAAAAATGCCAATGGTCCAATTCAGTCTTGATGCTTTAATAACTCATAAGACATTTAGGCTTTTGCAGCGAGTGTGCACATTTAAAGAACAGTAGTGGGCTGCAATGTAAATATTCTTTGACTGATTAGTATGAAAATGGTCCTTCCTCCTCGCTTCCCTTTGTGATGCTGACAAGAAAGTGACCTGATAGATACATGAATTATGTATTTTCAGAAGACAGATCTGCTGAAAATTGAAGAAGGGAATGCTTATTTTATATTGTTTTGTGCTTTCCCTACAGTGGATATCTGCTTAAATCGGTTGTGGTTAATTTATGAGGGCTGCCATCTCTCTGCTTAATCTTCAGGACACAGAAATTTGTTCTTCATACTTTTTTACCTACAGATATTTTAGCATATTTCTGGGAAGCTAGCTGATCTGTGTCTCTTCACAGTTGTAAAAATGATCAGAGTTGGTATAATCTGGGTAAAATAAAAAAGGGGTATATCCTATGCAAGTGTCTTTCCATTCTGGCATGCCAAAGTGTTTAAATTCCTTATCTTACATTCAGTTACACCCTCTTAATATCCATATAATTTGTAACTAATAATAGTATTCATCTCAGGATTTTGTACAGATTAAGTTGGATAATTTGATCATATAAAATGCTTAGCATAGTGTCTGGTAACAGTAAAGATTCAATTATTTTATTATTGTTATGAGGCTTACGATTATGATTATGACTACGATTAATAAATTATTGGCACAAGGTGACAATCTCACAATGATTTTTGTTGTTGTTGTTGGTTTTCTGAGACAGAGTTTTGCTCTGTTGCCCAGGCTGGAGTGCAGTGGTGAAATCTCAGCTTACTGCAACCTCCATCTCCTGGGTTCAAACAATTCTTGTGCTTCAGCCTCCCTAGTAGTTGGGACTACAGGCATGTACTACCATGCCCGGCTAATTTTTGTATTTTTAGTAGTGATAGGGTTTCACCATGTTGGCCAGGCTGGTCTCAAATTCCTGGCCTCAAGCTATCCACCCACCTCGGCCTCCCAACGTGCTGGGATTACAGGCATGAGCTACCGTGCCTGGCCAACTCACAGTGTTTTAATGCACAGCCATAACTGACTTGGGACTTCTTTATCAGAGATTAAGACCCTGAGAAACAGGAGACAAGGTAGGAAAATTTTCATGAGGATTTGAAAAAGCAACCTAGATGGCTCTGAAGCTATATTCCTACCCACTTTGCTGAGTGAGCCAAGAATGGGTTCAACTTGATGAGGTAGCTCAACAAAACCTAGGCCAATTTCAGCTACTGGCTTCCCTGGCTGGCTCTACCTTGTGAACAAGGCCATTTCCTATTGCTACTTTGTAGTATGAAAGTTCGACCACCTCTCTCCCTACCATACACACCTGTTCCTCTAAATACATAGAGCATTACAGGTTTGGGATCTTTCTCTTTGGGATTGTTGGCCATGGTGTTTACAGACCATCTATGCCCAGGCTAGCTGTAGGGGGTAATGAGAGCTTAGGGGATCACACATATTTCACTCTTTCTCTGCTTGTAGGTTTTGCCCTGGTAAGCCCTGTATCTGTAACACATGCAGTGTAGATCCATGGATGCTTTGTAGAACAGATTGGGGTGGGAATATATTTCCTTAAGCAAGAAGTATAGGTTCTTGGGCAACTCAAATGCCTTGTTCTCTGTAGAAAGAGTGGATGATTGAAAGAACTCAGAAATTCGAAGTTATTAATAGCATAAAATTCACCGTTTTACCTAGCTGTTGTTACAAATAACATTAGTGTTGATACAATAGCAATTTCCAAGGAAAATTGATGTATGAAATGTCAATTCAACTTATTTCTCTTTTCCTCTGATCTCAGTGTCCTGATGTAGTCTGCTAATTTCCATCCTTTTTAGTTCAGTTGTCAGTCAAAGAGGACATTAAAAAGTTGGATTAATAATAGTTCTTCTCATCAAAACGTTATTATGGTCATTTAAAATGTTACCCATGGAGGCATATATTACTGTTATCTATTTCTAATTAGAAATTAATTATCTACCACTAATTAGAAATGAAGCACAGAGTATTAAATGAGAGTTTCAATAGAATGAAGTCATACTAAATGAGAAATCACAAAATATCAAAAGAAGTCCCCCTCAAAAAATGTTTAAATGGAAAATAAAAAGAATCAAGATGATCTAAAATGCATTAGAGAAAGCATGTTAGAGAGAGGGAAGAAATCTTTATTTCAAAAAATCACTAAAACAGAAAATATAGAGAGGAGTAAAACCACTTCCGTCTGACATTGAAGAATGCCCATCTCTTAACAGCAAGTATTAAAAATAAGTAGGTCATAAAGATGAGAATGTAAAATGCTATGATATTGGCTCCTTATCTTTAAATGAAATTCTAATTTGACTCTAGCACAAGGAAAGGGAACGAATATGGTATGTTTTCCCATGCGAGCTGTCAGAATGATGAAACTGAATACTCTCTAAATCAGCTTTTCCATGGACAGCTGGTTCATCATCATCAGTATGTATATCCTTATTAATATCTAGGCCACTCAACTCTGTAAGAACTAGATGGCTGCTCTTTGAAATTTAGTACTATTCCAATCAATTACAAAAGTCTGTACACAAATATTATGCTATAATAATCAAAGAAGTAGTATTGTTCTTATTGGCTCTTCTACAGAGGAAAAAATATTTTGCTACACCATTCTGCTTTAAAAACATTCTAAAGATTTTTTAATAGTAGAGTATATGCCTTTCAATTTAGATGCCTGCATGCGTGTGTATTTCTTATTTCCTTAGCTCCATGAAGAGCTCAACATATTGTGTGAGTTGGAATGCTTTGTCAACTGGCTGAAGTGGCCTGCCAGGGAGCAGAGGTTCTTTAATTTTAAAATGAACTGGATTAAAATAATTGGCCATAAGATTTGAGTCCTGTTCCTTAGTCGTATTTCTTGTAGTCATTACCAGCCTATATTTGGAAGTACAGAAATCACATAAAAGGAGATTAAGTGATCAATTTCAACATTGATTCTAAATGTAGAAATTGAGGCAAAGACAATTAAGTGAATTACCAATGGAGACAAGCAGAACTAGGCCAAGAATTTGGATCAAAAGCTCAGAACACTTCTCTAGTACCAACAGCATTTATGAACAGAAAAATTTTTTCTGATGGCCCTTATCAACATCCCCATATGATTTAACAAATGTTGGTATATAATGTCTGCTAACTGGACTCCAATTATATTCTGTGGCTTAGAAACAATATAATTGTTTATTTCTCTCTCCCTCTTTTCTTCCTTCTTTTTATCTTTCTTTCTTTCCTTTATTTTTCATCTTTTTTTTTCCTCACCTAAATGATCATTTGGGTTATTTGAATAATAGGCTGTGCCTCAGGTGTGTGTTCTTCTGATAAAATACAAAATCGGAGGGATTTTTCTCATCTAAATGCTTTTTAAGTCTTATTTCCTATTCTTGGACTATAGAAACATTTAATTATTCACCTCCTAAATTTCCCCAATTTCTGGACTGTATTTACTTGCATCTCTGTTATCAAACCAGGAACTCTACCCTGGAAACATTTCTTTGTTGCAATACCTAGATACAAGAAGCAGGAAGTAAACAAAACAAGTAACACTCTTGCTCTTTTTAATTACCTCCCAAAGTATGTAATTTGTCTGCATTCAGAGTTATCAGAGTTTTACCTAATGTTTTGACACAGCACATCAGTGCTCTCTAACTTTCCAACCTGCTGAATCTATTTTCTTGTAGATCTTGACTTGTCACTTCCCAACTCTGTCAACAGCTGTGCTTATGCATTCAGGTTTTGGTTGTTGCAGCATCCCAATTCAAGTTTTCAATATCTGTACTACATATTTGCTTCAAAAGTTTCAAATAACTCAAACATGATATTGTATCTCATAAAATAATCAAAACTAGTTTGTTGGAGGTGCCAAAGTAAAAATTGCATGAGACAAAGTTAAACACACCAGGAAGACTATTCAAAACTATTGTAATGGGTTAGAGAGAGACTGAACTTAACTCTTCCAGAACAAATGGCAGGAGGGGTTTTTAAATGCTAGGGTAAGCTACTGAAAAGCTACTGGAGATTCTTAGTAGGAAGGTTGGTTAATGGGATATGTTGAGCATACTGAGTTATTCCTGAGTTTGCAAATGTTCTTCTCTGATTAGGCCATCTGTGTTTGCTAATTGGCTGCCCATGAAGTTAGGCTCCTACACTCCCACAGAGACTGGGAGATAGAAGTGCTATCTCTTTCTGTCTTTATATTCAAGGAGATGATTCCCACATCCTTGGAAAAGACAATTTTTAGGTCATAAAACTGGCAGGAAGCTGGGAAGGTTTACATACATTTCAAAGGGATCAAGAAAATGTATAATTGCAAGTTTTTCAAGGTAAATGTTCTAAATGGAAGAAGGTCAGGGACTTGTAGTCAGGAAGAACACTTTCTAAAGTTTAGCATAGGCGAGGGAAACGTTAAAAGTGTCTTGGACAGGGTAAGAAGAGGGATGTTTGCCACCCACAGTTGTCCAGGAATCCAGGCTGATGGAATCTATGCCATACTTAACATAGGCTTGCAAAATCAAGCTTCATCACCAGCTGAAGGAGAAAGAGCAGAAATTATGATACATGTAAATATTTATTGGCCAGAACTAGCAATGGTGGACATCACTTCTGCTCACAATCTGTTTGCAAGAATTCCATTTCGTTGTTCTGTTTTCAAGAGCAGCTAGCAGTTGTGGTCTTGCTCTAATCTAAGGGAGGAGAGAATTGTATGTTGGTGAACAGCTAGATGTTCTGCCGCAGCCAAGTGTTTACCAGGCTCAATTCCAAACTAACAACTAAATATATGATATTTTTAAAATACAATGGCAACAACCTGGACAGCAAGTATCAGTGTCTTCACTGAGTGAAGGAGTACTAAGATTTACAGTGTTATTTCTCTGATCTCTCATAATAACTAATAAGTGCTCAAAATTATTTTGTGTAAAAGCTTTATGACTAAATAGTTCATGATTGACACCTTTGTGCTACACACATACACACACACACAACTCTGAGGGGGAGAATGTATATATGTGTGATGGTGATGTTAGGAAAGTGAAAGAGCATGAGAGAGTTGCAGTTTTCCATTTAATTACTTGTTCCTTGTAGTAGATGACTACATGGTACAATATAAGAAGCACTGGAATTAATCCCATATTCTGTTATATTTTTCCTCAATTCTTCCCCAACAAAATTCAACCTTTCTAAATGCTTCTGTCACCTCTCCCCTAGATCTCTCTCTCCCCTATTCTATCCTGATAGTTTCAAATTACCCCAACTTTATTCAAATGGTACTTTTAAAAAAACTTAGAGTAATAAACCTTCAGGAAAGTAAGCATTATATACAAAAGCAGAAAGAGTATTATTTTTGGAGCATGAATATGTAATCAAGAAGACAGAATTAAGGATCAAAGAAAGAGAAAGCTGTAAATTCGATGAAAAGAATACTGAAAGAATACCGTATCTCCAGTAAGTTAAAAATTTGAAGATGTTAATAAATACAATGTTTTCAGGATTTTGTAATCTCTTAAACAAAGTTGGAAGATGTTAAGACACTTAAAGGAAGAAAAACGATATTCTTTCCAGTTTTCCCTATTGAACTTCATGTTATGCTTATTTTATGTAATAGACTGCGGTGCATGATATCAAAGAGTATGAAAGCCCTTTCTAAAAGACACGGTGGTTTTCTGCTGCAGAGTGTGGATATACTATACAACTCAAGATAATGTCTGCTTTTGATTCCAGGAGAGTGCAAATTTTCTATCTCTAGGACTGATTTTATGTATCTTCAGAGAAATTGACCTAAACTGCTAAGAACAAACAAGGGGAAGCTTTTTTCCATTTAAATCAGAGGCTATATATACATACACATACACTTTATCAGTTATTTATAAATCCTTCTATGGAATGCGGGTTTGCTTTTAGTGATAATATGGACTATATTCATATAATTCCCATTCAATAAAACATTATGAAGATATGTTTCAATGGAAATTTAAGAAAAGATTAAATATCAATAAAATATCAGCAATAATACATGGTCTAGAACTACAGTATAAAAATATTTTACATAGAAATTATGACTTTGATTTTGTAAATATTTGTGTGTGTATATGTGTATTTTTTTTTGCCATAGTAATTATTGATCAAGCCCTGTTGTAAATAATAAAAAAGAGGCCAGAACATTGAAAATCTTCATGGAGCTTTTATTCTAGTCCACATGTAATTATATGTCTGTAGTTTTAAAGATACACATCTATTTAAGAGACAGAGCATTAAATTTGGTAATTGATCATGTGTGTATTTTTTGTCTTATAAAAACTACACTAAAATGAAAATGATTTAAAAAAAATGACATTCACCGACAGGGATAAAAACTAACAGGGAACATAGCAAAGGAGTTTAAAACATCAACAATATATTCCAACAGGGTAGAGGAGTAGTATGTAAAGGAAGCAAAATCATACGCTTTTATTGTCAGAGGTTAGACATGAGGATCTAGCAAGTGGGGAAGCTGTTCCTGAATAGTTCTCAAAGTACTCTGTGCTTAGAGATACCAGGCACTGAAGCAAGCACAAGGGAGGGGAGGCACTGGAAGCAGGTGACTGCTAGAGAGTCTGCAAAGGAAACCTTGAATCCCCAGCACCCTCCCTTCTTCATGCAGCCAAGTGACTACCTCACTTGGGACCTAATTAAATTAAACAGCTTCTACACATCAAGAGAAGCTATCAAGGAAGTAAACAGGCAGCTTACAGAGTGGGAGAAAATATTCACAAACTATGCATCTGACAAAGGTCTAATATCCAGAATCTATAAGGAACTTAATTCAATAAGCAAAACCAAATAGCCCCATTAAAAAGTGGACAGGCCGTGCGTGGTGGTTCATGCCTGTAATGCCAACACCTTGGGAGGCTGAGGAGGATAGATCACGAGGTCAGGAGTTCGAGACCACCCTGGCCATGATGGTGAAACCCCGTCTCTACTAAAAATACAAAAATTAGCCAGGCTTGGTGGCGGGCACCTGTAATTCCAGCTACTTGGGAGGCTGAGGCAGGAGAATTGCTTGAACCCAGGAGGCAGAGGTTGCAGTGAACTGAGATCATGCACTGCATTCTAGCCTGGGCAACAGAACAAGACTCCATCTCAAAAAAAAAAAAAAAGTGGATAAAGGACACAAGCAGACACTTTTTTTTTTTTTTTTTTTTGAGACGGAGTCTCGCTCCTTCACCCGGCTGGAGTGCAGTGGCTCAATCTCGGCTCACTGCAGGCTCCGCCCCCCCGGGGTTCACGCCATTCTCCTGCCTCAGCCTCCCGCGTAGCTGGGACTACAGGCGCCCGTCACCTCGCCCGGCTAATTTTTTTTTGTATTTTTAGTAGAGACGGGGTTTCACCGTGTTAGCCAGGATGGTCTCGATCTCCTGACCTCGTGATCCGCCTGCCTCGGCCTCCCAAAGTGCTGGGATTACCGGCGTGAGCCACCACGCCCGGCCGCAGACACTTCTTAAAAGAAGACATACAAGCAGCTAAGAAACACGAGAAAAGATGCTCATCATCATAATTCATCAGTGAAATGTAAATTAAAACCACAATGAAATACCATCTCACACAAGTCAGTATATGGCTTTTGTTAAAAAGTCAAAAAATAACAATGTTGGTGAGGTTGCAAAGAAAAGGGGACACGTGCACTATTGGTGTGAATGTAAATGAATCCAGCCAATATGGAGAGCAGTTTGGAGATTTCTTAAAGACCCATGACTTGAACTACCATTCGACCCAGCAATCCCATTACTGGGTATACACCAAAGGGAGATAAATCATTCTACCAAAAGGACACATGTACCTGTATGTTCATTACAGCACTATTAGCACTATTCAAAACAATAGCAAAAACATGGAATCAACTCAAATGCTCATCAACAATGGATTGGATAAAGAAAATGTGGTATTTATACATAATAGGATACTACACATCCATAAAAAAGAACAAAATCATGTCCTTTGCAGCAACATGGAAACAGCTGGAGGCCATTAAGTGAATTAATGCAGTAACAGCAAACCAAATATGGCATGTTTTAACTAATGAGTGGGAGCTAAACATTGGGTACTCATGGATATGAAGATGGGAACAATAGACACTGGGGGACTACTTGCTGGAGGAGGGGCACAGAGGAACGGACAAGAGCTGAAAACTACCTTTTGGGTACATGCTCAATACCAGGGTGATGGGTTCATGCATACACTTAACCTCAGCATCATGCAATATATCTTTTAACAATACTGAACGTGTACCCTCTGATTCTCAAATAAAAGTGGAACAAGAAAAAAGTGTCACTTTTATATTCTTTCTCGACTGTCATTTGCCAATTAAACTAGAAGTTAAGAATCAATTTTTATCCCAGGCATTTACCTTATTAATTAGAATAGAGAGATACCTGCAAAAAATTATTTTTTAAAGTTGAGGATGCTTTGCCTCTTTAGAGTTCTTCAGACCTATTGTGAAGGTTTATGGAATACAGTGAAACTTCAAAAACAGCTCTCCCTGATTTTAAAGTGCAGAGGGCAAGATAATATCAGATTAACAAATACTTTGGGAAACAGCCTGGGCAATAAAGCAGGACCCCATCTCTACCAGAAAACAAAAATTAGCCAGGCATGGTGATGAGCATCTGTAATCCTAGCTACTTAGGAGGCTCAGAGAGGAGGATGGCTTGAGCCCAGGAGTTTGAGGTTACAGTGAGCTATGATCACAGCATTGTACTCCAGCCTAGGTGACAGAGCAAGACCCCGTCTTAAAAACAAACAAACAAAAAACCCCATAAAACAAAACAACAATAACAACAACAAAAACTGGTTATTTAAATAAATGTGGTTATATATTTTTATTTAAAGGATTTTTTCTATTGTATGTATTTAATTATTTCTCTGAACAGTCTATTAATAAAATGCAAATGATGGATTTCTTCTTCCATTAGTTTCTTCTTTCCCCTATCCCCTGAGGCAAGTAGTGTGTTATTAGTTAAAAATATTTTGATTAAAGAAGCAGTTTTCATGGAAACTTCCATAAAGGTTGTCACTGAAAAAAACAGCTTGCATTTCCAAAAAGTACAAATAATCTCCTGCTAAGTAGTTCATGTCCCAATTATGACAGAATGGGCCTAGTTTTCAAAGTTTAAATGCTTAACCCTTATTTTTTCCAATTTTGTTTTACATTAGAAAACATTTTGTAACTTATTACTGTGAAAGAGAAGCTCTTAGTTTTAGCCTTTTGGACATTTTAATTGGCACTCATCTTATTCATAACTGTCATAACCTCACACTATCATAACCTTATCTAATGAGAGATTTTCTAGTTGAGTCATTACCTTGTCTGAGCATATAACATAATTTAACAGCTTGAGAGCCTCCTTCACTAAGACTCTATGACAAAAAGCTGTCATGTCAATGAAAACAAACTCTTCTGCATATGATGGCTCAAAGACAGTAATGGGATGGTATGTCCTATTCTTTTTAGCTTCATTTAAAATAAAAGCCACAATCTAGCAGATGGTTAATAACAGGATCCTCAATTGTTCTGCAGAGAGACATGAAATAGAAGATGCTGCTTTGATCTATCAAAACTTTTGTTTCTGATCACAGCTTCAAATACAACCTTAGGCTTTTTTCAAATTGTATAGAATTTCTGTTTGTAAAAGGCTTTCATTTAGCACATTGCTACTATTTTATTAATTCCAAAGTTTCATTGGTAATATTGAATAAGTTAAGATGTGATTTTATTCTTTGACTTATTTTTCCCATATTTCTTTCTATAACCTAATTTTATACATAATACATATTTTTCTTTTATAATGCATTTTAAAGAGTGATATTTTGCATAGGTACCCATACATCATTCACCAAATTTTTTTTCTTGTAATCCATTTCCCCCTTAGACTTTGTATACATGATTAAAATTGAAATACACTGACCCACTTTTGGAATTCTTCAAGAATGCTATAAAATAATTGACACCATCTATCTTCCAACTAAATGTGCTTTTTCAGAAGTTTATATGTTTAGCTAAATTTAGGTGGAAGTATCTGAGGCAGATCTGAAACTCACCCTAGCTGAGGGCAGATCCGGGAAACTGACCTTTGGTTGTCATGTAGCATGAATATCCTGAAGCTATTACGGGTTTTTGGTGAGAAAGAGGAATAGGATGAGTTATGTAGCCAAAGCTCAAGGATATTCAGGAGAAAAGAGGGAATAAAACTTTGTGAGGCTGGTAGGGGTAGTATTTCCACAAACTTCACAAACACCTGATTTTCACTCTGATCAGATGTATCACCATGGGACTTTGGCCTACTGATTTTAGATTCACAGCGATATTTAAACAACTAGAGCACTCCCCTAAATTGTATGAGTTTAATAAAACCTCTGGGAACAAATTGATGTGAATTTGTAATGCAAGTGGAGGAGAAGAAGAAACGTATCTGTTATCTATTTTCTATCTATCTCTATCTATCTATCTATCTATCTATCTATCTATCTATCTATCTATCTATCTATCTATCTATCTGGGTGTTTTTGTTACCTATGTTCGCTTTGCCTTTACTGTGATATAAAAGGCACTCAGATGACCAACATTTACCCTTTCGGATTTTTTCCTTATGTGTTTCCTTGCATATTTCCTTTCCTGCTCCTTTTAGTTCTTTAGTATCAGATAAGTAGTATTTGTCTTAGTAAACCACTTTTGATTTATTTCTGGTGGTAAAAATAAGTAAAAGGTAAATAAATCTTACAGTTAATGTAAGAGAGTAACAAACAAAACTCCTTTCATTTCATGGAATCACAATAAATTAACATATTTCTATTTTGCAAATGGCCCAGAAATAGAGTTTTTTCATGTTCATCTATTTACTTATGGTTTTTGAAACAGAATGCATTAGTGATTCAGTGTATTTTAAGTATGAGCCACTCTTCTCTGCTTTCCTCTCCACTTTATTCATCCCCCCTCCTTCTATAGCCATATCTTGACCAATATTTCCTTAGATGAGCCATAAAGAAACTTATGGTTGTTAGAGGCTCCCATGATGTGTATTTACCTTTCCACAAATAGAATGGGCAGAAATTATTGTCAGTATTTGGTTGCTAAGTGGATGCACAAAAAAATAACAGGAAGAAATGCCCTTTTGAATACTCCACAAGTGATGAATCAGGGGATAGCTGTGTAGTTAACTGAAGATCGGATACCTCTTTAGTATCCGACTGAAGATACCTACATTCAGGGAATTCAAGTCAGTGAATGACCTCAGTGTTTTAATTCCTTTTGTCAAGAACATTTCTGTTTTGAGATGGATGCCATGAGTTATCTAAAGTGCTGATAAGCATTCATTTTATTAATACCAGTTTACACTTGCCCTAATTGTATAATTATAAAAGCCCTTAAAAATATACTGGCCAATGTCAATGTTCCTTTGAGGGAATACTTTGATTATTAGTATTCTAGTACTTTTGTAATAATTTTAATTTTTTATTTTTGTACTGATTTCATATTCACGTTGTATGAATTTAGTTAATGGATCTTCTCTGGGTATGTTAACAAGTAAGGATATCTTATGTTAAAAGGTAAAGAACTGATATCATAATATGGTAAATTTATCAAGGTTATAAGTGCTAATGTAAGAGGTCAGCTGACCACCTACTACATTTGTAATAATCTCAACATGACCATGTGGGCTCATGTATAAGTATTTATAATTTTAGAGAAATTTAAAATGTAATCAAATTATAGTAATGCAGTTGACCCTTGAACAACACAATGCAGATCTACTTACATGTGGATTTTCTTCTACCTCTGACTCCCACGAGACAGGAAGATCAACTCCTCATCTCTCACCTCCTTCTCAGCCTACTCAATATGAAGACCTTGCTGATGATTCACTTCCACTAAATAAATAGTAAATATATTTTCTCCTCCTTATGATTTCCTTTTTCTTTTACTTTTTTTTTTTTTTTTGACATGGAGTTTTGCTCTTTTGCCCAGGCTGGAGTGCAGTGGCGTGATCTCGGCTTGCTGCAAGCTCCGCCTCCCGGGTTCAAGCCATTCTCCTGCCTCAGCCTCCTGAGTAGCTGGGACTACAGGCGCCCGCCACCACGCCTGGCTAATTTTTGTATTTTTAGTAGAGACGGATTTTCACCATGTTGGCTAGGTTGGTCTCGAACTCCTGACCTCATAATCCTCCCACCTTGGCCTCCCAAAGTGCTAGGATTACAGGCGTGAGCCACCATGCCCTGCCCCCTTATAATTTTCTTAATACCGTTTTTCTGTAGTTTACGTTATTGTGAGAATACAGTATATAATACATATAACATACAACATGTGTGTTAATAAAGTGCTATGTTATCGGTAAGGCATCTTGTCAAGAGTGACCTATTAGTAATTACGTTTTTTTTTTGGGGGGGGTCAAAATTTATACAAGGATTTTTTATTGTGCAGGGTATTAGCAGTCCATTCCCTGTGTTGTTCAAGAGTCAACCGTTACTGTATTTCTATGGCTCTTGCTCGTACTTGCTATCTGTAGGTTCTGAGAATGAAAGTGCAAAATTCTCCTATACAGTGCATTCCCATATTATTTAGGCATTTTCACTGGGTGTATGTAATGAGCTTCAAAACAAATTATAATGGCTACTATTTTTGGTCCATTTATTTTTCCTTTTGCATTCTTCAGTCCTACCTCAGGCCCTCTTTGGAGATGCTGGACAATTAAAATCATTTGAGCACTCTTGTGGACATCTTGAATTTATTGATATTATCATTTTCACTCTACTACTCCTTTCTCTTTGCTCTTCTTTTCTAACTTAGTTTCCATGATTTGTGATGGTTATTCCCTCTTATTACTACTAGTAGTTATTCCTTTGCCAATATTCTCAAATGTTTTCCCATTCTCCTCTGCAATCAGCAGCCCTGCAGGAACCCAACCGCCACCATCTCTGTGCTTGCACTGGTGTTGCTGAGTATTGTTGAAGAGAAACGAAACACCCACTCACGCTGACGTCATCATAAATGCAGAATCATCAGCTTTGAAACAGGACTAAATTTTTTAAATAAATTTACTTTCCTGCCAAATCATGTTCTTTTATAACTCATCAAACTTTGTATTCTTTATGTTTCTGTGATTTCACCTGATGAAATTTCCTTTATTTTATTGGTAAAATAGAACCTCTCATCTTTAAAAGCTTTTCCCTTGCTGTCACTAAATCTATGTATCTGTAAGCACCTGAGTCCATCTTCTTCCATGGTCTTAAAGAAAAGTGTCCCTATCTTAAAGGCCAAAATATCCTCATTGATTCTAACCAAATCTCATTTTTTCCTTTTAAAGGCCTCAATTATTGCCATTATTTCCACTTTCTCTTGCATCATCTTTTTCCCCCTCTCAAATAAATTGTCCTCAGAGTCCATATATGCTCCAGGATCCACCAATTTAAAATTCATTTTCTTTTTTTTTTTTTGAGACAGAGTCTTGCTCTGTCGCCCAGGCTGGAGTGCAGTGGCGCAATCTCGGCTCACTGCAAGCTCCGCCTCCCGGGTTCAGGCCATTCTCCTGCCTCAGCCTCTCCGAGTAGCTGGGACTACAGGCGCCCGCCACCACGCCCGGCTAATTTTTTGTATTTTTAGTAGAGACGGGGTTTCACCATGGTCTCGATCTCCTGACCTCGTGATCTGCCCGCCTCGGCCTCCCAAAGTGCTGGGATTACAAGTGTGAGCCACCGTGCCCAGCCTTAAAATTCATTTTCTTAACAATAGATCCTGACTTCATATATTAACCCCTTTTTTTTGATACAGGGTCTTGCTCTATTGCTCAGGCTGGAGTTCAGTGGCATGATCATAACTCACTACAGCCTGGAACTCATGGGCTGAAGAAATCCTGCTTCAGCTTCTGGAGTAGCTGGGACTACAGGCATGCATCAATATGGCTGGCTAATTTTTTGTTTTCTTTTTTTTTTTTTTTTTTTTGTTTTCTGTAGAATGGGGTTGCCTGTTGCCTGGGCTGCTATTCCCCACATTTTGTGAAAAAGAGTTGTTTGTATTTGCCGTCTCTGCTTCCTCACATTCCCTTATGATGTATCTCCATTCATCTCTAACTCCTTGTCCAATCTTGCACTGGTCCAGGTAACAAGGACCTCTTACTGCCAAAGCCAACAAGTTACAACAAATTTAGTGGGTGAAATGACACAGAATTATGCTTTTACAGTTCTAGAGGTCAAAAGTGCAAAATGAGCCTAACAGGAATAAAATCAAAGTGTCAGCAATTTTTTTTCTTCTGGAGGCTCTTACATGTGACTGAGAACATGAGGTATGTTTCTTTCTGTACCTGACTTATTTTACTTAACATAAGGCTCACCATGCTCATTCATGTGGCCACAAACAACCAGATTTTCTTCTTTTTATGGCTGAATAGTATTCCATTGTGCATGGAATAGCACAATTTCTCTATGTATTCATCCACGAATGGACTTTTAGTTTGATTACCTATCTCAGCTATTGTGAATAGTGCCGAAGTAAATGCAGAGGTGCATATATCCTTTTGACATATTGGTTTTATTTCCTTAGGATAAATACTCAACATTGAGATTGCTGGATCATAGAGTAGTTCTATTTTTAGTTTTTTCGTGGAATTTCCATATTGTTTTTCATAGTGGCTCTGCTAATTTAAATTTCCATCAGCAGTATATTGGAGTTCACTTTCCTTCCATCTTCATCAGCATTTGTTATTTCTTACTTTTCTATAGTGTCCATTCTTACTGGGGTGAGATGATTTTTCACTGTGGTTTTGACTTGTATTTCCCTGATCATTAAGCATGTTGAGCATTTTTTTTCAAATACTTCTTGTCCATTTGTATGTCTTCTTTTCAAAAATGTCTATTCAGATCACTTGTACAGTTTTAATCTTTTTTTTTGCTATTGAATTGTTTATATATTCTGGATATTAATCCCTTGTTGAGCGAATATTTTAAATATTTTCTCCCATTCTGTATGCTGCCTCTACACTATATCGTTGCTTCTTTGCTGTGCAGAAGCTTTTTACCTTCATGTAATCCCACTGGTCAATTTTCGCCTTTGTTGCCTGTGCTTTTGAGGTCTTATTCATAAAATCTTTTCCCAGACCAATGTGCTGAAGCATTTTTCCCTATGTTTTCTTCTCGTATTTTCAAAGTGTCAGTCTTACATTTAAATCTTCAATCTGTTTTGCGTTGATTTTGTATGTGGTGAAAGATAGGGGTCTACTTTCATTGTTTTGCACATGGAAATCCAGTTTTCCAACATTATTTAGTGAAGATAATATTCTTTCCACAATGTTTGTTCTTGGTGTCTTTGTCAAAAATTAGTTGGACGTAAATATATGGATTTGTTTTTTGTTTCTCTATTCTGTTTTATTGGTCTATGTGTCTATTTTTATACGACTATCATGCTGTCTTGGTTACTATAGGTTTGTAGTGTATTTTGAAGTCAGGTAGTGTGATGCCTCCAACTTTGTTCTTTTTCCTAAAGACTGCTTTGGCTATTTGGCGTCTTTTGTTTTTCCACACAAGTTTTATTTTATTTTTCTATTTTTTGTGAAGATTAACACTGAATATTAACACTGATATTTTCAGAGAGATTGCATTCAATCTGTAGGTTGCTTTGCCTAGTATGGTCATTTTGGCAATATTAAATCTCATAATCCATAAACACGGGATAACTTTCTATTTATTTATGTTACAGTTTTTAGTACAAAGATCTTTCACCTTCTTGATTAAATGTACTCCCATGTATTTTATTATTTTTGACAGTATTGTGAATGGGCTTGATTACTTAATTTCTTTTTAAATTTGTTGTTTGTATAAAGAAATTCTAGTACTTTTTTTGTTGATTTTATACCTTGAAACTTTACTGAATATTTATCAGTTTTCTTCTTTTTTTTTTTTTTTTTTTTTTGAGACGGAGTCTCGCTCTGTCGCCCAGGCTGGAGTCTGGAGTGCAGTGGCGCGATCTTGCCTCACTACAAGCTCTGCCTCCCGAGTTCACGCCATTCTCCTGCCTCAGTCTCCCAAGTAGCTGGGACTACAGGTGCCTATTTATCAGTTTTAATGTTTTTTTCATGGAATTTTTCAGTTTTTCTATGTATAAGATCATGTCAAAGGCAAAAAGATACAATTCGCCTTACCCTTTTACAAATCGGAAGCCCTGTATTTCTTTCTTTTGCCTAATTGCTCTGGCTAGGACTTCCAGTACTATGTGAAGTTAGATTGGCAAAGTGTGCATCTTTGTCTTATTCCACTGTATAGAGGCAAAGCTTTCTACTTTTCACTGTTGAGTATGATGTAAGCTGTGGGTTTGTCATATATGGCCTTTATTGTGTTGTGGCATGTTCCTTCTATAGCTAATTTGTTGAGAGTTTTTATCTCAACAAATGGATGAATGGATGTTGAATTTTATGGATTGCTTTTTCTACATCTGTTGAGATGATCATTTTCTTAAAATCATTCATTCTGTTGATGTAATACTTTATTTATGAAGATGGGCTAGATTTAGTCCCGGGCTGTGAATGGAAAAGTAGTGAAGCCAGTAATGAGAAATAAAAAAGGAAAGCCAAGAGGGTGTCATCTAACAGAAATCAGGGGAAAGAAAGCAGTTAAAGTGGGGAGTAGCTAATTTTAAATACAATAAGAGAAGATGTTAAGACTTTCATGTCAGTCTGACATTCTTTACCTAATACTAGACTTTAAATCAATTACATTACATTCAAGAGTAAATCAATTATTTTGCCTACCCTTTACGCAGAATTGGAAACTTAATTATTCCTAAACTTCCAATTTATAATCTTGTTACTTTCTCCTTGATTCTTACATGCCATTTAAAAATTGTTTGCACTCTTTTTTAGTAATCTGTTTTTCTTGTAATTTTTCAAACACATTTCCAATATCTATTTAGAGGGGACTTGTATTTTAACTTGGAGTTAACAGAATGTCTTCTTTCGCCCATTGACAGCTCCTGGCAAGTCCTGAAATAATGTAAAAAGCAAGATATTTTGCAATATTTTAAGTTATTATTTATCATTTAGGTATGTAGAGCCTCCTGGGCTACCCAGCTCTTCAGAGTTGGCCTGGGGGACCCTATGCACAATGTCATTTGCTTAGGTCCAATTCAAGAACATGTAACATTCCCAACATTACAAATATATATGGTTTCTTCTGTACACAAGCTTAATTATTATAGACTTCTTCTGTAAAGAAATGGCATGGGCAGCAACATGTCTTTGGATACTCCACATTAGTTTGAATGTTATTCCTTCTTTAGGACTTCAGGGTTCAGATATTTTGTCAAATTATCATTGGTTCCTCCTGTCTTCCAACTGTTATTAATGTTGTACTCCACAAGTATACATCTTCATCTCATTTTTAAACTTATTTCTCTTATTTTCCTAACTAAAAAATACTTAAATGATTATTCTGTCTTAATTCTTCTGTTTAAAAGGTCTGTTGTTAGATTGACAGTAGAAGGTCCATGCATAGCATATTTTCTGAGCCTTTGCTTATCAGTGAATGTAGTTCCAATGCTTTCACAGCAAATAATAGCTTTACTAAGTATACATATTTTTTACTATATTATTTTCTCTCTTTTAAGCATTATTCTTTTTTTAAATGGAGATAGGGTTAGGTTCTAAAAGCCTGATATTCCTTCTTTTCTAAATAACCCATTTTTCCCCTCTCCATGGATGCCTGTAAAAATTTATTCTTTAAACATGCAACCTAAATTATTGTGTTTACATTAAGTTTTCTTTCAGCTCAATGATTTTTTTCTTTATATATTTGTGATTTTCTGGTTTTCACTTTTCTGCTTATAAATTGCCTATTTTTGCTGACTCATTTTAATTTTATTGTCTATTTTACTCTACATAACTGACTCAATTTTCTATGGTGAGAGTTTAATTATTTAAAAATTCACAGAAGCAGATTAAGATCTATTTTAAGATTATTTTAAGATTTTTGGCTCTTTGCAATCTCTGCTTCTTTAAGTTAGCTTTCTTTTTATATCAGTTTATATGCCAGTTTACTTTCCATTTAATATTTATATTCTCTCTTATAGTCCAGCCTTTTATTGTATATTCTCCTGATAACATATGTAAATGATCCAACGTCCTTTCTTAATTTTTAGTATTAAACATTTTAAAACATTATTACTTTCCCTATATGTAGGATCACAGGAAATTTTTATGTCCCCCACCACTTTGATTTCCTCTTTAGTCACCCTTGAATGAAGAGAGACCAGACCTATCCTTTCAATGGACTGTAAGACACTCTTGGTTATCCTCACTGTCTGTTCGAGTGTTAACATAATATTTCTTCAGCTTTTCAGATATACATCAGGTTTGTACTTAAACCTCTGTTTTAGTTAAAGTGAAGGCTCTCATGCTGAAATACAAACCCTAAAATACAGTTTTTTAAATAATATAAAATTGTAGTGCTTCTCACATAACATTTTGGAAGGTAGTTATTCAGGCTGACAGGGGCTTTCCCTGATGGGACCATTCTGGAAACTCAGTTCCATCCACCTTTTTATCTCAAAATGTATTTTTCTCATCCTTGAAGTCAATGCTGGGCCACTATCTCATCATGTTCCAGTCTGAGAGAAGGGGAAAGAAAGGAAAGGAAAGTTAGGTAATTTTCTTTTAAGATAGTTACTCAGAAGTTATAGGCATCATTTCCACTCATATATCATTGTTGAGAGCTTAATTACCATCTTCACCATTAGCTGAAAGAGAGACTGTCCAATTCAGACAGGCAACTGTATGCCCTGTTAACACTGTTACTGTGAAAGAAAGAGAAATGGACTTGGATGGCCCCAAACCCTAATGGTTCTGCTCACAATTCTTGCTTTTTTTTTTTTTTTCTAAGAAAGTCTTCCCAGATAATATGTATCAGCAGCTATTCTCTTTTTCTTAAAAGCACTGCAGTAAATGTTTCCCTAAGCTCTACCTATCACTTTCTCAACTTATTGTTGACTTCACATTTCAGAATGTGATGCCTTACTTTCTATCCCCTTACACCATGCCCTGTCTCATTGTAGTCCCTGAATGTGCATAAAAAGGAAAGGCTGCTAGAATGAAATTGCCTTGGGCCCATCAAAGAATAACTGAAAAATCTGCAGTGAGAACAATGAAAGGTGGCAAAAGGGTGAAAGGGGACATCTGCTTTTGTATGTTGAATGACAGCAAAATGACACTACACAATATGGCTAGAGATATTACAGGTCAGAAGGAAGAAAAAAATAGCCTTTTTTTGTACTAGAGGTAAAAACAAATTTTGCAATCACTGGGGAAAATAACCAGATTAAAACTTCATAACTTAATGTTAATATCTTGAGATTCTTTTTTCACACCATTTCTCCAAGTAGGGAAATGTTACCTGATCAGCCACTCAGCAATTACTGTTCCCAGCCTTAGAAGGTATTTGCCACAATATTCTTTCAGAGTTACACATTTTGTTTATGCAACTGTTGTAGCTATGGTTAGTCTCTTTTCCCAGGAGGTGGTTTTCAGAGATGAGATTGTGCTTACTTTGTCAGTCTACATGGCAGAGAGCTGCGTATTTTAGGGGAAAAAAAAATCACAGAAATTTCTGTGTTTTGTGCTTAGAGAAATAGTCTGAGTTTTACAATGCTATTTATATTACTATGCTAGGTGGTGTGGGAGATAGAGAGATATTATATAAAGTGCAATAATAACATAAGGGACTGATTTTGTTTTTCTCCGCAAACACATCAGTAAATATATGGTGACATTAAAGAGCTTCTGTCTACAAAGTAGTTGCCTATGGAGAATTTAGTACAGAAAATTACAATACAGTAATACTGTTATTTTAAAAATAACATTTAGAACTCCTCTTTGGGATTGTTTTTTGCATAAGAAGCATATAACTATTCTCTGATGGTAACTTATCTTTTGGGGGAAGTAGCAATGGATTTAATTTTGGTAAGTTGCCAAAACCATTCTTTCCACATTTGTTAAATGTGATATGCAAGCTAATATTAATAGTTACACATGAGATGACAGCAATATGGAGGAAATTACTTAAGTAAATGCAAAAAGGAAAACCTCATTAATTGATGCTCCAGGCTAGGAAAACAAAACATGTTAAATATATCAATTATTCCTAATACGTTAATTAATGTAAAAATACATTCAAAGCAATGCTATTTTTTAAATATGAAAATTATTTAACAAAATTTATCTGGTAAATAAACTGCCAAGGTATACTTTGAAGAAAAAGAACAATGATTAGAATCTAATTCTAATTAATAGAAAATTTTATATAAACATATATTAATCAAAATATTTTGATAGAGTTGTAAATATAAACAAATTTGATTAAACAGAATGAAGAGTTTGGAAATAGACTCAAGTATGTATGAAAAAATATATGATAATTAGAATTATAGAAAAAGATTTTAGATTTCTATTTCATACTACTTAAAAGTAAATCTCGAAGGGTTCCATTTTTGAGCTTTTAATTATTATCTAGTAAAATTTTTCTTTGAAAACCTTTGCGTGTTTATGTAAGAATTAAAAAGCTTTTATTATTCCAAGATTATATTCTTCCATATTTTCCTAGTAGTTTTATAGTTTTCAAATCATTATGTCTCCTGTGTGAACAGTGTAATACAATTAAAAATGAAATCATAGAATTGAAAGAAAATTAATAACATGTGCAAATAGAAGCAACATACCTATTACAGAAAATTAACTTTCATGACACTAAGAGATATCCTATAAAAGGAAAAGAAAAATAAATTATAGAAAAAAATCAGTCTAGATTATATCTTTATTTTTTATTCAAGTTAAATATTTTCCTATTAACTGTATATTCAAGTTCTAGATTATACTTTTTAAAAATAAATAACTTAGAAAAAACGGGAATAAGTTTCTATTGCCATAATAGAAAATTTCATCTCTATATTGAATCTACTCTTACTTAAATATAAAATATAAACTGCACGTTTTTAAGTGTATAATTTGTGGCGTTTTAATGTGCATACGCTCATGGAATCATCACAGTCAAAATGCTGAACATATCACCCCAAAACATTTCATCAAACTATTTCGTAATTCCTCACTCTCATCCCACACTCTGACCTTCCTTTAAACAACTACAATCTGTTTTCTGTCAAAATAGATTAATTTAAATTTTCTAAACTTTTAAATAATTGCTGTTATACACTGACCTTTTTGGCTTGTGCCTGGCTTCTTTCATTCAGCATATTTATTTTAAGATTCATCTATTTCATTTCATATGTAAACAAAAATGTCTTTTTATTGCTAAATAGTATCCCATCGTATAGATATGCTGAAACTTGATTATTCGTATACTAGCTGGTGGACATTAAGTTGTTAGCAGTTAGGAGATACTATAATTAAAACTGCTA
Organism: Nomascus leucogenys; assembly: GCF_006542625.1. Taxonomy (NCBI): domain Eukaryota; kingdom Metazoa; phylum Chordata; class Mammalia; order Primates; family Hylobatidae; genus Nomascus; species Nomascus leucogenys. The sequence continues at coordinate 21,633,306 of NC_044389.1, read as the reverse complement.
TGAACATTTGTGTCCAATAGTTGTTTGTATGAACATATGCTTTCCATTCTCTTGGGTAATTACCTACGACTGAAATGGCCAGATCATATGGCAGGTGTATGGCTTAACCTTAAAGAGACTACCAATCTGTTTTCCAAGGTAAAGTAATTATGCCATTTTACAATGTTTCCAACAGTCTATGAGAATATCAGTTCCTTAATTACCTCATCAGTGACTTGAATGGTAATGTTTTTAATTGACTACTGGATTGATTCTACTATGTATATCGTGGGAGCTCATTGTGGTTTGAATTTGCATTTTTCTAATGTCTAATGAGGATCTTTGTGCTTATTTGCCTCTTGTATATCTTCTGTGATGTGTCTGTTTAAATCTTTTGTCTGTTTTCCCCACATGGGTTTTTTTAAATTCTTGAGTATTTAGAGTTCTCTTAACAAGCTTCTGCTTGTTTTTTTAGTTTATTGTGTCTTTTGAAGAGCAGAATGTTTCCATTTTTATAAACTCTAATTTATAAATTCGTTCCTTTAAGGATTGTATTTTGATGTCATATCTAAGTAAACTTGCCTGTTCCAAGAATGAATATTTCCACTATATTATCTTCTAGAAATATTAGAGTGTTCATGTTATATTTAGACATAAAATTCATCTTCAACTAATTTTTGTATTTGGTGCAAAGTATGGATCAGAATTTCCAGCTTTTTTTCTTTTGCATATTGATATCCAGTTGTTCTAGCACCAACCATCTGTTGAAAAAATTGTACTTTATTTTGTGAATTATCTTTGAAACTACGTAAAAGTAATCAGTTATCTGTTTGTGTCTCTTGATCAATTTGTCTATCAGAATGCAAACACTAAATATTGTTTTTGTTATTTTTCTTGAGTTTTGTTTTTTCTTGGCTGTTTGTCTATTCTAGGTTCTTTGCAATTCCTCATAAATTTTAGAATCAGTTTGTCAGTTTATTTTTTAAAATTTGCTGAGTTTTGGGTTAGTACTGCATTGAGTCAAAGATTAATAAAGGAAAATTTGACATTTTACTAATATTAAATTTTCCAACCCATGAATGAGGTATATGTCTCTTTTTAGTTAGGCCTTTAGGTATTCTTAGCAATATTTTATAGTGGTCAATGTATTAATTTCACAAATCTTTTTTTCATATTTATTTTAATGAATCTTATTTTTTGATGCCATGTAATTGATTCTTTATCAGTTTCAATAGTTAGTTGCTAGTATATAGAAATAAAATTAATGATTATGTGTTAGTCTTGTATCCTCAAGCCTTGCTAAACAAACACATTAATTTTGTTAATATTTTAAATTTCATTTTACTTTGGTAGACATGATTATGTCATCTGCAAATAAAGAGCCTTTTACAGCTTTCCTATGCAAATATCTTTTATTTGTTTTATTTTTGTTTTTTTTTTTTTGGCACTGGCTGTTACCTCCAGTATAGTGATGCACAGAAATGGTAAGAGCAGTCCTGATCTTAGTGGCAAAACATGCAGTCTTTTACCATTGTTTGTAGTATAAGCTGTTGGTTTGTTGCAAAAGTTCTTTATCTAAACTCAGGGCATTACAGTCTATTTCTAGTTTGCTGAGAGGTTTTATTAGGAATGGATGTTTGAACTCATCAAAGGCTTTTTTCTTAATATGATATATAATATCAATTGATCTTTTAATGTTAGACTAAACTTGCAGTCTTGAAATAAATATTACTTAGTCATCATATTATCCTTTTAATATATTTTGGATTATATGTGCTACATTCTATCAAGCATTAAAGCACAGTTCTAAACTCTTGTTTTCTTCTAATGCCTTTGTCTGTGTTTGTTATCAGGGTTATGACATTCTCACAGAGTAAGTTGAAGATTATTTGCTCCTCTTTAATTTTCTGCGAGAATCTTTATAGAATTGCTATTATTCTTTAAAAGTTTGATTGAATTCACCAGTATATCCTTATGGGTTTTAAGTTATATTTGTGGGAAGCTTTGAACTAGATTTAATTTCTATAGTATATATAGCAATACACATGTGATCTATTTCTTTTCGAATGATCTTTGGTAGTTTCTGTTTTTCAGGGTATTTGTTTATTCCATCTAAGTTGAATTTACTGACAAAACATTCATAATGTTTCCTTATATCCTTTATTATATCTGTGGAATTTCAATCTGTATTGGTCTCAACTCTTTTATTCTTGATATTAATAGTTCATTTTTCCCTCTAGTCTGACTAGATAATGATCAATTATTCTGATTTTCTCAAAGAACCATATTTTCAAAATTTATTTTTCACTTTTTTTGTCTATGTCATTGATTTGTGCTTTAACATTATTATTATTATTATTATTGTTTACTTTGGGAATAAATTGCTTTTTTCTAGTGTCTTAGGGTGAAAGCTACTATTTTTGATTTTGAGATGTGTGTTCTTTCCTAATATAGACATTTTATTCTGTAAAATTCTCTCTAAATACTACTTTATAGGCAACTAACAAATATATCTATGCTGTGTTTTCATTTTTATTCAGCTTAAAATACTTTATAATTTCCTTTGTGTTTTTCTTTGCCATAAAAATTATTTAAAGATATGTTATTTAGTTTCCAAATATCTAGATATCTTTCAGATAGCATTTTAATAGTTACTTCTAATTTAAATCCATTGTGGTGAGAGAACATACTTTTCATGACTTTAATCTGTATAAAATTTTTGAGATTTATTTTAGTTCCCAAATGGAATACCTTGGCAAAAGTTCTCTGATACTTGAAAAGAATGAGTATTCTGCTGTTGTTGGTGTGGCATTCTATAAATGTCAATTAGATTCAGTTGGTTGATAATGTGGTACAAATATTCCCCAATTTGAAAATATTGTGTCTGTTTGTTCTGTTTAGTATTGAACCTCTAACTGTAGTTATGGATTAGTCTATTTCTCCTTGCTGTTCTACCACTTTTTGCTTCATATATTTTAAACTCTATTATTAGTGCAAAAAATACTTGAGATTTTATGTCCTCTTGGTGAGTTGACCTCTTTATAAAATGCCCCTTTCTAATTTCCATTAATTATCTTGGTTTTACAATATACAATATCTGATATTAATATAGCAACTCCAGTTTTAGCATGGTATATCTTTTTCTGTCCTTTTACTTTTAACATCTTTATGTTTGCACATTTAATATGGGCTTCAATTAGATAGCATCATAGAGATAGCTCTTGAATTTTTATCCAGTCTGACAATCTCCACCATTTAATTGGGATGTTTAGACCATTTACATTTAATGTGATTATTGACACATCTAGGCAGAGCTCCTCAGGGTCCTTTCTTTGTTGAACAGGATGTGCTTTATATTTGGATTATGAATAATCGACTATGTGAGAGAAAGTTGGGTTTTAGAAAACCCAGGCAAAAACTTCCAGCAATTTCTTTAATAACCCCATACTCTTTAATTCAATCTAATAGTCAAGCCAGGTTATGTGATAAGATATACCAGGTAAAAGTCATCAGTTCATACATTTCTTCAAAAATGTAGCCAAATAGTCCTGAATGCCTCCAAGGAGTTTCAAACTTGAAACAGCATATTATAAGTCACCAGCTAGTCAATATAAGACTAGAAGTATCCCAACAGACAAACGCAGAGCTCCCAGGTCTTTTCCATTTCAGACATTAGGAGCAAAACATATATGCTTTCAAAATAAAGTAATATGTTAGTTGCAGCTAATTTGTAGATAACTTTTTTCACTCATAGGATTTTTATTTGAGACTTTATAGAAAGTATATATATATATGTATCGTAAGAGCATATATCTATAGCTATCTACTATACATAGATTTTGCCAACTATGGTTGGCGAAAACAGCAACTCTTCTGAGTCCTGAAAGACATATAGTGAATGTTTTGCTTCAGCACTCTAGAAAACTTGAACTCTTTCTTCATAACCAAGGAACACTTCTGGGTTTCACCTGAGGTTCCCCTTTTTATGCTGTACCTGGAAACTCTCTTCAGGCATTCACTAGGGAAAATCATAGTCACTTCATTACTTAATTTCTTCCATGAATCACTGTACTATGCTCTCTGTTCAAAGTTTGAAGTCTGTTTTTTTTTTTTTTAATATATTTTGTTTAGTTTTATTGTTGTGTACGGTGGGAAGGTAAAACATATGCCAATTGCCCCATCTTTGCCAGAGTGAAAATCCACATTCCAGTCTTCTTATGCTTACTGTTTACATGGTATATCTTTTTTACCTCATCATTCAATTGTATCCTGTTTGTTTTCTTATATTTAATAAGTATCTCTAGTAATCAGTATATAATTGTGTCTCTTACATTATTTTGACAATCCTTGTCTTTCAATTAGGGTGTTTATATCATTAGCAATTTAATTATTGATAAGTTTGGATTGTCATCCATAATTTACTATTTTCTCTATTTGTACCATTTTCCTGCATTTCTCCGTTTCTCCTTCCCTTTGATATTTTAGTTGATTTAATATTTTTAGAGTTCCAAGCAACTTAACATTTGGCCTTTAGCTATACCATTTTACCCTTTTTATTTTATATTGATTGCTCTTTCATTCTTATTTTGTTCACCAATCTAGTAATTTGTATGCAAATTTTTACAGCTTTCTTCTCAAATACACAAGCATTATTGTAAAGATGCAAGAATTGTAAAAACTCAGGCAAATACGACACCACCAAAAGACACCAACAAAGCTTCAGCAATGGACCAAGAAAGATTGAAGACCTATAAAATATCTGACAGATAATTATTTTAAAAAGTAGAACAATTATCTTTTTTTTAAACTTAACCGGTTTTTAAAAAACGTTTAAGTTCAGGGGCACAAGTTCTTTAAGTTATTTTTCAAAAGAAGACAATCACAGGGCTAATAAGAGGTATACAAAAAATGCTCAATATCACTAATCATAAGGTAAATGCAAATCAAAACTACAATGAAATATCATCTCAATCCAGTTAAAATAGCTATTACCAAAAAGTCGAAAATTACAGATGCTAGTAAGGATGAGGAGAAAGGGCAATGCTGGTACACTGTTGGTGGGAATGTAAATTAGTACAGCCACTATGGAAAATAGCATGAGATTCCTCAAAACACTAAAAATAAATTTTCCATATTACCCAGCAGTCCCACCACTGAGTATATAGCCAAAAGAAAGAAAAAGCAATATATGCAAGATATGTGAAGACTCCTATGTTTATTGCAGCATTTTTCACAATACCAAAGAAATCTAATCAACTTAAGTGTCCATCAGTGGATAAATGGATAAAGAAAATGAGATATATATTATATATGTACATAAAATGTGCATAATTCAGCCACAAAAAGAATAAAATATGGTCATTTGAGGCAACATGAATGGAACTGGATGACATTATGTTAAGTGAAAGAAGCCAGGCACAAAAAGACAAATATTGCATGTTCTCATTCATATAAAATCTAAAACCGTTGATCTCGTGGAGGTAAAGAGGTAGAGAGTAGAATGATAGCTACCAGAGGCTGGGAAGCATAGGGGCATGAAAATAGAACTGAGAGTTTTGTTTAAGCAGTTAGATTAAAAAGAACAAGTTCTAGTGTTCAATAGCACAATACGGCAACTATAGTTAACAATAATTTATTGTATATTTCACAATAGTGAGAAAAGAAGATTTGGGATGCTCTCAACCCAAAGAAATGATGAATGTTTGAGATAATTGTTATAACAGTTACCCTAATTAGATTATTATGCATTGTATGTATGTTTTAAAATATCACAGTCACCCCATAAATTTGTGCAATTTTTACATGTCAATAAAAGTTCAGTGAAATTTGTTATTACGAAAATGCCACTACTTCATATTAAGTCATGGACCTTGAATTTTCTTTTCTAATGAAGGGACTAGATTTATGATGGTACGTTCACACATTTTCCTTCAAGTCTTACTGAGATCAAGGACATAATTTTCATGAATTTACTTGTTATGTTGAACCATTTCTTGGATAGATTGTCCTGATATGATCTGGAAACATCCTGTTGCATATGTGTTTTGGTACATTTATTCACTGAATCTCTGTTATAGGTCTGCATTTGTCTTTTCTGTTTACCACTAGAAGTTGCTTTTTCACAGGTGAGGCTAAAATGACCATACGTGCTTCTTTGATTTCACCTTTTGAAATAATTTAACCATCACTGATATAGCATCATTAATTATAGCAGTAAAGGGGTGTAATGTGAAGTACAGTATTTATTCAGTAGCACTAAAAGAAAACTCAGATTGAATTAGTGAAATGACAGTGGCTATTTGTAGCATAAGTTACATTTATAGGATGCTCTGAATTACAAACAGTAGCTGTTTAAAATCATATTTATCTTTCAATTTTTCTTATTCTGCTAACTTTAGGTAAATAAAATACTTGTTTAATTTTTGATTCAAAATAACAGTTGATTCCTCTTGTTAGAATTAGCTTCTCATTTATTAGAAACTTTGGCAATTTTCAACAGCGTTACAAAATCGGTCCATAGATACATGTGTGAGATGCCAAATATTTAATTTGTTAAAGCTCACAGAATCATGGAAGTTTTATAACTGGACAGGGCATTTGACACCAAAGCCAAACTCTTCATTTTTTTATAAGGGCTAAAGGAGATAAACTGTCCAAACTAGCTAATAATGAAAATTCTACCACAGAGAAGTGTGCATTAATTTAAAAGCTTTTCCAGCATAGTCTGTTATTAATTCTGTAGAAAACAGCAGGGTAGAATATCTGTAAAAGTTTTAACAACTTTTTTTAATCAGCATACTTTCTTAAAATAAAATTAATATCTAATTAACAAACTTTAGCAGTTCAGAATATCAATGAAACTTTATATTTAAATAATTCAGTTTTCATTTCTTAGCATTTTAGGCTTCATTGAAGCATAGCAGTGAAAGGATTTTCTATATTTATGGTGTGTGCTTTTCTGTCTCCAGGTTGCATTTGCTTCTGCTCTGAATTTCCACATTTTTGTTTGTCTTAAAGCTATTCTTTTAATACTCATTTAACATATTGAACCTAATAATAGAGGCATGTGGATCTATGCTTGAGTAAAGACAATGGAATGGAGCTCATAGCTGACATTTAATTTTATTCCAATCATTTTACAAATAAAGTAGTAAAACTTCTAAGTAAGTATAAAAGTTGGCAAACATACCTATATAAAACATGCACTTGTTATCTATCATGCCATGATATGCTTTCTTTTAGAATTAAAATTTTAATTAACTATCATGTATTATAAAAATATAGATAACAATAATGATATGGAAGCCCCTTTTCTAGTTATTTGACACTGTTATTTTGATATTCATGTACCCTTTATTATTAGTTTTGAATACCTACCAATTTACAATGCTATTTGAACTTGGAGAGATATTTTTATAAGTCCAATTAATTTTGGCTAAGTGTATACTCTATTTTTTCAAGGATTCCTAATCAATTTTTGTTTTAAAAAGGAATCAACTGATGATTTAGTCTCTGGGACGTATCATGCTGAGGTGGAGAATGCACTACTGGAGTAGTGTTTCTACTCAAACAGAATCATTTATTCACAAAGACTCATTATTACAAGTAATCGAAGGCAACAATGCCTTAATTGTTTTGAAAATACAGTTTCTTTCTCCTAAAAATGTGATTTCTGTAACTGTTTTAAGGAATATATTTTCACAATCTCACAGACATTTTCAAGTCTGATCAAACAGACTACTAAATCTGTCCATTTCCAGTCATTGATGGATGGTGTCTGTGTGTGTGTGTGTGTCTGTGTGTGTGTGTGTTAGAGTAAAGGGTTGTACACAATGAGGAGAGATAATTTTTTTACAACTTTATTATTTTTCTAAATTTAGTTTTCTGCACTTTTTACCTTTTAAGCTATTGTATTGGATTACTTTAAATTTAGATTGTTAAAATAAATTCAGTTTATTAATTTATAAATACAAGAATTTTGCAGAATTGTCCTTAATTTTATATATTGCTTCTTTTCTACTTGTAATTTTACTGATTTCTAATTATACTTATTTGTATATTTTCTTGAATATATTCTTCAGAAGTTTATTTTCTCCTTAATCTTGAAAATATATGCCTTAGTTAAAAGAAGATACAGTGTGAATGGTGATAAAAAAAATATTGTTTCATATAATATTGTGATTTGACATCTGAAACTATTAAATGTAAAATTTCCTTTGGGTTATAACTTAACTATTTCAAATATTAATGTATGCTGAGTTCTTTCTTTTCTTTGAAGGAATTCCATAATATTTGATACACTTACATAGGTTGTTTACTGGGTGTGGGTTTTTTTTTTTTTTTTTTTTTTTTGAGATGGAGTCTCACTCTGTCACCCAGGCTGGAATGCAGTGGCGTGATCTCAGTTCACTGCAACCTCCACCTCCCAGGTTCATGCCATTCTCCTGCCTCAGCCTCCCGAGTAGCTGGGACTACAGGCACCCGCCACCACGCCTGGCTAATTTTTTGTATTTTTAGTAGAGACGGGATTTCACCGTGTTAGCCAGGATGGTCTTGATCTCCTGACCTCGTGATCCACCCTCCTCGGCCTCCCAAAGTGCTGGGATTACAGGCGTGAGCCACCACGCCCGGCCTGTTTACTGAGTTTTTTACTTTTCCCATCAGTGAACAAAGCAGCTCTTTCTGGTATATAAAATCACAACACAGCAGTTTGGGACAGCAAAGGAAATCTACCATAGTTACATGAAACCACATAGGGGTTTAGGTAGACTGAATGTCATTACCCAAGGTGGAATATTCCCAGCCTGGCAACACTAATATCTATAATCCTGAAAATTCTCTGTGATCTGGAATGGATTCAATTGGTTGTCTCTAGTTCGCCCTCTTTAAACTTGCTTGTTCAATTCTAAGGTGCCATATTATAATGTTAAAAATTATTCAGAATAAAAATACTTTTTGTTCTCACAAAGTATTTGCTACAAAAATCCAGAGCAAATAATGGAGGCATGAGATATCATTTTTCAATTTCTAAAGCAATTTTTCAGGAGAAAATATAACTTGGTGGTTTGAGTCATATTTACCACAAGCTAATAGGACTTTTAGAATATATAAACTAATTTTTTTTTTTTTTTTTTGAGACAGAGTCTTGCTCTGTCACTCAAGCTGGGGTGCAGTGGCATGATCTCGGCTCACTGCAACCTCCGCCTCCCTCCTTCAAGCAATTCTCCTGCCTCAGCCTCCCGAGTAGCTAGGATTACAGGCACCTGCCACCAAACTCAGCTAATTTTTGTATTTTTAGTAGAGACAGTATTTCACCATGTTGGCCAGGCTGGTCTGGAACGCCTGACCTCGTGATCCCTCCTCGGCCTCCCAAAGTACTGGAATTACAGGTGTGAGCCACTGCACCCGGCCTATATAATTAATGTTTTTAAGTGTATGAATACTTTCGAATATTTTTCAGAGGGGTAATTAAAATGATATTGATGCTCTTAGAGTACAAACACTGTGATTCAGTAGCAGATAGAGTGCCATGGTACTTTCTTCCGACACAGCTCATGATAGCAATTCGATATGCAGTTATTTTATTTTGGAATGGAAAAGGCTGCCAACTTAAAAGAAAATCTCATTTCAATGTTGGAGAATTAAGTATGCTGGGGGCTCTTATTACAGTGATAGCTGGAAAATATTAACGTTACAATTTTGATGAAATGTCATAAAAATGGCTACTCTTGATCCAATTTTAACAGATACGTCTAAGATACAGAGTACCATTTTCCTCTTATTGACAAGGAGAAGTGAGCAACCTCTCAATAGGCAAGCGTAGTCTTACATGTTTATAACTCATATTCTGATGAGAAAAGATGAATTATAGCAGAAGTAAGAGTGAGGTTACACAACAAGGACATTATGACTAAATTTCCCTTTTATTCAGGAAATTCTGAGGTGTTGTGTACCCTTGAAGTTTTTATTTGTCCCCTGTTATTTCTAGGTTCAATTCTTGTTCTAGTTAGCTAGTCTGCTTTATTCTTTCTGCTCTCAAGTCTTTGCAAAGGGAATAAAAGCAGTTGTGATATAATGCAGAGGATTTCAGACTCTCATTCAAGCAAGAGAAACCGTTTCTTTTTCTCTCCTAAATGAAGCTTATTTAAAATGCAATATAAACCATAGTGAAATAAGAACCCAAGTCATCCTCTGCTTAGCCTTCCCTTTCTGCTTTCCATAGCCTTTTATGAACCCTTAAAAGGGAATCAGTTGTCCCTAGTAATCAAGTATTTTGGTTTATTTTAAAGCAGAATCCTTTCCTGCAGCTAATTGCACTATTTAAATATACTTTTGAAAAGATTTATTCATTAACCTTTATCTATTCACATAGATACGTTGGGGGAGGGTCATACATTTTGTGTAAAATAAAGTGTGGCACTATAGCTAAACAAATATGACACATTTTATGAGGAATTTATTTATACCATACCAACTGGCTATTTGGAAATGTCTGCCTTTGAGTGAATATGAACAGAGAATTGAAATGCCATTTCAGTCTGCAGTTTCACCTTTACCATTAGGGATCTCTAGTTATGACAAATAGAGGCACCTTGCTAGGTCAGATTGATTGACAGTTGGAGACATCACTACTTAAAACTGTGTCATCCATATATTCCTCTCTAATGCATAGCATGATGATAACGGACTTAAAACCATCCTATTTCATGTAACCACTGGAAGTGAGCTTCAATATGTATTTCTACTTTGTATGATTTCAATAAATTGTATATACCATCAATAAAGAGCATATTTTAATTTTTAGGCAGTGAAACATACTGCTATGATAACATATTGTCAAAATAAATTTGCAGTGAAAAATCAAAATCAGAATTAATAATATTGTATCAAGGATTCAAACTCTAAAATGACATTTTCATTTGGAGTTGAGATGGAATCTTGGGGTTTGGTATTATCTCATGCATGTGTTCTATTTAGAAGTATGGAATAGGTAGACAAATTTAATAAAGCAATGACCCTAGAATTGAAACCTTTGATGAATGACATTTGAGATTTATTACCTATCCCCTCTTCTTTTTGATCCACATTCACTTCTCTTCTGCCATTTTTAAAGTGATGTCCCCATTTATAGAGCAAATAGAACAGATTTGATTTGGCCTTTTTCTATGTTAAGTGATTTCATATCAAGACTGATGAAATGTCATTAATCATCAGAGAAATGCAAATCAAAGCAACAATGAAGTAGCATCTCACACCTGTCAGATGGCTATTATTAAAAGATAAAAAAAAAAAAAAGATGCTGGGCTGTGTGCAGTGGCTCACGCTTGTAATCCCAGCACTTTGGGAGGCCAAAACGGGCAGATCACGAGGTCAGGAGATCAAGACCATCTTGGCTAACACAGTGAAACCCCGTCTCTACTAAAAATACAAAAAATTAGCCGGGCGTGGTGGCGGGCGCCTGTAGTCTCAGCTACTCGGGAGGCTGAGGCAGGAGAAGGGCATGAACCCGGGAGGCGGAGGTTGCAGTGAGCCGAGATCGCGCCACTGCACTCCAGCCTGGGTGACAGAGTGAGACTCCGTCTCAGAAAAAAAAAAAAAAAAAATCAGATGCCGGTGAGGCTGTGGAGAAGAGAATGCCTATATACTCTTGATGGGAATGCAAATTAGTTAAGTCACTGTGGAAAGCAGTTTCAAGATTTCTCAAAGAACTAAGAGCTGAACTACCATTTGTCTCAGCAATTCCATGACTGGATATATACCCGAAAGAAAACAAATCATTCTACCTAAAAGACATATGCATTTGTGTGTTTATTACAGCACTAGTCACAATAGCAAAGACATGAAATCAAGGTACCTAGGTACCCATCAGCAGTGGACTGGATAAAGAAAGTATGATACATATACACCATGGAATAGTATGCAGCCATAAAAAAGGACAAATGATGTCCTTTGCAGCAACATGCATGCAGCTGGAGGCCATTATCCTAAGTGAATTAATGCAGAAACAGAAAACGAAATATCACATGTTTTAACTTGTAAGTGGGAGCTAAACATTGGGTACTCATGGACATGAAAGTGGCAACATTAGAAACCGGGGACAACTAGTGGTGGGATTAGAGGCAAGAACTGAAAAACCAATTCATGCGTCCTATACTCAGTACGGTGACAGAATCATTGATACCCCAAACCTCAGCATCGCACAATAGAGCCAGGCACTAAGCCTGTACATGTGCCCCCTGAATTTAAAATAAAAGTTAAAAAAAGAAAGGAAAAGAAACATTGTCTTATTCCCTTGCATGTAGAGAAAATCTCATGTCTGCCTTACATTTAGAGAAGATTGTAAACCCCTAGCGGAAATGAAAACTTCTGTGTATTAATCATCTCAAATATCTAATAAAATGACACATATATAAACAAAAAAGACAGATGAGTTTCTGACAATTTATTCTTAGCTTGAGTGGTTTCATTAATTACATATCCAACACTGAAAAGAAGATAAGATATCTGGGAAAACAACATGATATTTGTTTTAAAAACTCATCTCAATATTTTGACCAATGGAAAACATGTCATCAGCTTCATTGACACTAACCAGATTCTTATAATAATGATCTAAACTATAGTGTACTGCTTTGTTTAGTTTGCTAATTTTAATTGAAATGGAAATTCTGTGTTAGTATACTCATTTTTTTTACATTAGATTTTGATTTGTGTGTGTTCTAATTTTTTTTTTTTTACTCTATGAGGATAAATGTGTGTGTATTTGGACATGCTATGGTTTACACACACTCCTTCAAATAAATAGTTGGACGTTTGGAAAATTTCCATGCAACACTAAATCCATTATTTGTTGGTATTGGTAGTACTGATGTTTTATGAAAATAACTTTGACTTATATTAACATGTTTGATATGTACTTTGTGCAGAATATACTTATATTTCTTAAATTTGAATTACATTTAGTTACACAGTATCATCAGAAATTTAGGTAAGCTTATTATTTTAGACGTTTTAATGCAGAATATTTGTTGTTTTCTTATAATTTAAGTTTCAAAAGAAAGGTATAAAGAATACAGAGACATTATTATTTTTATTTATCTTTTACATGAAGGAGATTTCTTGGAGTTTCCTCTTTGTTTATGGAGTTGCAAAGTTTTGATTTTTAAAAAATTTATCAACATCTATCTGGGATGTTACATTTGGAAGACTGGAAATATGACGGTCTGTTTAGTCTTTTGGTTAGTTTGTTTTTTGCTTTACCATTCAATAAATTGAGAACTCACCACATTTCAAGGGACTAATTTTTTCCAAATAAGTGTATTGAATCTGCTGCTAGAGAGACCAGCGGATGTGAACACTTCACTGAGCCTGTGGGGAGCAGCTCCCTGCTGAGCCTTTATAGAAGAACAACTGTTTAAAGAAGAATGGAAAGTAGAACAGACACAAAGTTAAAAGACAAATGTGCAGACTCCTGCTTTTAATGGTATTCAAGGGTTTAGCAAGCCATTAACTTTAGTGCTGTGGAATTGCTGAAAGTAAGATTTAAAAATAAAAACTTGTGGTTATCTAGGGACTGAGTAACTGAGGGATCCAGTTTGCTATTGGAGGGGACCTCCAAGCATGGAAGGTCAGAGTCAAGTGAAAAGAAATATGGAAATGGTAATTTATTCCCCTTCTAAAACTAGTGGCTATTGCAAACAATGAGGATAAGTAGGCTGGTAAATCATTGGTCTTCAAATATTTAAGAAGACACATTGTCAATCTTTATAGCCATCTCAAATTTTATTTAATAAAGAAGATTGTCTTCGTAGAAATAAACTATCAGCAGTTATTAAAGGTGAAAAATTGTGAACATTATTGGAGATTTGATTATCAATCACTGGGGAAAATACCCCATGAAATACCATATATTATGCTGCAAAGTACCTATTTCTGGTACACTCCGCATCCTGAAGAATGACTAAGCTTGGTGTCTAATTCATGAGTACCTCCTCTGGCTTATTTTATCTTTCATTCTCCATCTCTCCCTTGTAAATTTTCAAACAGCACACAGAGCCAGAAATCTTGTTCTTTTGAAGATGAGACATCTAATTCTAATACTAGGGTTGCCGTCAAATTTTCTTCTTATCAGGTATGCCCTTAGTATTTTTAATTTCTAAAACATGGAAAGAGATCTGATTTTCCTTTAATAAAAAGTAAATTTAAATCTGCTATTCATAAAGCACAGGAAGAAATCATATCTAGGTTTGATTAATTAGCGATGAAGACGATTTGTGATAAATCTTTGCCTGTAATTCTTCATGTAAAAAAATTGACTTGAAGCCAAGTTATCAGCAAGAATTCAATGCTCTTTACTGTTGTACTTATTTGAAGCTAAGTCTTGGATTGAAGCCACTGATGAAAAAGCTGTTGTACATGGCTCATGAGGGAAGGGTGTACTGCAGACAATAGGGACACTTGGATCCTATCATGAAGGTGAACGTGAAGTCACGGGACAGAAATGAAGAAAATGGACTTAATGCCTGCTAGGTGTCTGATATTTTCATAAACACTAACCCTCTTAATCCAAATTAAATGCCTCTCAAACACTAAGAAAACAATATCACATGTGACTCATAATAGCCTAAAATATGTATTCTGGAGTCAGACTGACTACTTCAGTTTGGATCTATTCTATCCTAGTAGTTATGTGAGGTTGAGCAAAATACTTATGTGCCTATTTCCTCCTTTGTGAAATAGTAACTATAAGGTTTATATGTGTTAAAGTAGTTAATACTTCTAGGGCTTTTAGAAGAATGCCAAACTAATAAGTGATAAGCAAGTATTTGCTACTATTATAAATAGAGAATACAGATTTAATATCACAAAGCACTGCCTCATATCTTATAACTTTAAAAAGATGCTATCCAGTCATATTTTGCAAGCAAATGTAGCTAATGTAAGATTAATGAGAATCAATAAAATATTTATTTTGAGTAAAATGTTATTTGTAAAATTATTTTCAGCATTACAAAATAATGTATTTGTGATTAAACTAATTATCAGCAAGGCATGATATTGATGAAACACCTAAACAACTGAATTTTCAATTGCATTCTTAGTTTTCAATTGCATTCTTACATGGTATTCAGTTTGCTGCATGGTATGCTGAGTTTCAGGTTATTCAGATCCCTAAAAGGGAGAGGGAAATGGACAGCTTTGCCGTATCATTGTTTTCCAGGTATTCTGGCTTTGTACAGATAAAACTCAGGAACTCATATTATTAAACATTTCTAAAGATTGAATGAATATCAATGGGCTAGAACACGAAGTTAAAAAAATAACCTATATGAGAAAAGATTGTCGATGAATTTCAGAAAGTCTTAAGGCAATAATGCTGCTTCCTTTAGGCATTAACAGAACAAGGAGTTAACCATGGAATAGGTACAAATTATAAAGCCATATTTATATATCCTGTGGAAGAGTCACCATTTTATAAGTAGTTTCAATTCTGTAAGAAATTGTGATATATTCTACAGTTAAGTGCCTTTGAATACTAGTGAATATTTCTGTTTTGTGAAGCTACTCTCTTATATCATTCAAACATTTATTTTCACATGTCAGGTTTATATGTTTTTATTTGAAGGCAATTCTTATGTTTTGAGGCCAATGCGTTATTTCTAAAATGGGTCAAGAATGACAACAACTACAATTAACTTGAAAGATCTTCTACTTTCGATGTTGAATAGCTGCTGACATGTGATTTCATAGATAGGCTTTATTTTAAATATGGGAATGTATGGCTTTGTAGTAGATGATAACAGAATCTTACATTTCATAAGCAACTTCTTTTACCATTTATAGTGGAATAGTAAGTAGGCAAAGACTTGTAATTACATTTCTTCAGCATATCTGATATTTAGCACATTTGAACATTTATAACTTGCTCCTTTAATTATTCTGTAATATTGTTGTGGGGTAGAGGGAGGGGGGAGGGACAGCCTTAGGAGATATACCTAATGCTAAATGACGAGTTAATGGGTGCAGCACACCAACATGGCACATGGATACATATGTAACAAACCTGCACATTGTGCACATGTACCCTAAAACTTAAAGTATAATAATAATAATAAAAAAATAAAAAAATAAATTTTTAACTACATAAAAACAGATTATTTTAATAACAATAATGTATGAATTGATATTTTTCTTAGCTGTATAGTAGAAAAAAAAAGATGGTTTAAAACCTTTAAAGAAAACTTATAATTAGATTTAATATTCTTTTACTTGTGCACAAGTAATTACATTCATTAAAGTTTTAATTTCAAGCAATATTGCCTAGATAAGAGTAAGTAAACATCTCCTTTTAATATCTGTTTGTATACTAAACATTATTTGCCTTTTACCCTTCATGCAATCTGCATTCAATTATAATTACTTTTTTATATTTATTGCTCACCCTTATTGTAATAATGCTGCATGTACTACAAAATCATATGTAGAGTTGCTAGAGGATGTAAAATTTTTGTTTACATATAAAATAAGCTCTACATTCATTTAAATTAATGGACTTTCAATTTGACAAGGACTGTGTCTTTGATAAAACATTTCAATTAATGTCCCTTGTGATAAAAAAGCTTCAGCTACCTTGAGGTAGCTGAACTAGATAAAAGTTTACATATAATTTACCAAATTCAATCAACATTTTTTGCTAATATACAGATAATTCTTGATGTATAATTCCTTACATTCTACTTTAAAATTCCTAAAGTCCATGGAGTTGAGGCTTAGTGATGAGCCCAAGCAAACATGATTCATGTTTATAAATGACGGTGGCTCAAATTTTTTAACATTTTAAATGTTCAACATTTATAAAGAAAGGAATTACATATTTTAAATTTTCTTCTGGAATCTTTGTGTTGTCTCTGACACTGACATCATTATTATATAGTCAGGCAGTCTTCAATCTCACATATATGTGAAGAAAGAAGAGCAATACAACATGTGATAAAAAGATGTGATAAAAAGAGATTCAGAGAGGGGAGGGACCTCCAATAATATTAATAATGAATGTTGGGTATCTCCTGTAGTGATAATAATAATATAGGGGAAACACAATTAGAAAAACTAAAACAGGAGACTAGAGGTTAAGTTCCCTGAAGCTGCTCAAGCAAATCAGTTCATACTAATTGAATTTTTTCATCCAATACTGATTTTATTTCTATTATCAAGTTGTAACTTCAGATCATCTTTAAAGCAGATATCTTCATTTTGCTACTTTTTAAAATGTGATAATTACAGTAATCATTGCAACAGTCTTAATCATGTGACAGTCTAAATAAAATGTTAGAGTAATTTATCATATTTACCACATTTCTCTAGTTATCATATTACCATTATTTTGCTTTTATACTGTTAAACCTACAGAGTATGAGTAGTTTAAGTCAACTGACCTAAGAATTTAATCTTCTCTAATACAAGCAATGGTAGCTTTCAGTTGAGTAGTGTGTTTTTGTTGTCACTTTCACATGATTTTGAATACAAAAATGGAAAAAGCCATTTGTAATATATCAGTAGTTGGGCCATTTTTAAATGAAAAAGATAAATCAGATGATGTGATTATAACCCAGAAATTAATGTAAGTTTTCTTCCAGGCAGGAGGCAGTGACACTTTGTAAATAAAAGAGATGAGGAAATAATATGGTTTGGCTCTGTGTCCCCACTCAAATATCATGTTAAATTGTAACCCTCAGGTGTTGAGGGAGGAACTTGGTGGAAGGTGATTGGATCATGTGGATGGTTCCCCCCTGCTGTTCTTGTGCCAGTGAGTGAGTTCTCACTAGAGCTTATGGATTTTTAAGTGTTTGGCAGTTCCCCCTTCACTCTTTTTCTCTCTCCTGCCACCTTGTGAAGAAGGTGCCGACTTCCCCTTTACCTTCTGCCGTTATTATAAGTTTCATGAGGCCTCCTCAGCTATGCAGAACTGTGAGTCAGTTAAACCTCTCTTATTTATAAATTACCCAGTCTCGGGTAGAATCTTTATAGCAGTGTGAAAACGGACTAATACAGGAAGAAAAAAAAATAAGTCAAAACCTTAGAGAAGAGTTTGCTATGCATATAAAATACCTTATTATTTCCCTTTTTTCTATTTAGTCTATAATGTTTGAACAGATAAATTCAAAATATTCAATGACCCAAACTTATAGCCACATCTATATTTTAGATATTGCAGAAAATCTTATAGATTTTAAAGAGTTGGATCTGATGGCCACAACTTGGTAATGCAGAGGAAGTTACAGAATACTACTACTGCCTGAGACATCATGTGACAGAACCTAGTGGGGAAAAATAAGTAAACAAAAATTGTCTGCTACTTAAGCTCTTATGAAGGATGTGAAGAACTTACAGAAGCCTGGGGTTTGAGTAGCAAAGAAAACTGACATCATCAAAATTCATTTGGCTACTTACATGGTTTGGCTGTGTCCCCACTCAAATCTTATCTTGGATTGTACTCCCATAATTCCTACATGTTGTGGGAGGGACCTGGTGGGAGATAATTTGAATCATGGGGGCGGTTCCCCCATACTGTTCTCATGGTAGTAAATAATTCATCTGATGGTTTTATCAGGAGTTTCCATTTTGCATCTTCTCATTTTCTCTTGCTGCCGCCATGTAAAAAATGCCTTTCACCTCCCAGCATAATTCTGAGTCCTCCCCAGCCATGTGGAACTGTAAGTCTAGTTAAACCTCTTTTTCTTCCCAGCCTTGGTTATGTCTTTATCAGCAGTGTGAAAATGGACTAACACAATAAATTGGTACCAGTAGAGTGGGGCATTGCTGAAAAGATACCCAAAAATGTGAAAGCAACTTTGGGTAACAGGCAGAGGTTGGAATAGTTTGGAGGGCTCAGAAGAAGGCACGAAAATGTGGGAAAGTTTGGAAGTTCCTAGAGACTTGTTGAATGGCTTTGACCATAAGCCTGATAGGAATATGGACAATAAAGTCCAGGCTGAGGTGGTCTCAGATGGAGATGAAAACTTGTTGGGAACTGGAACAAAGGCAACTCTTGTTACGTTTTAGCAAACAGACTGGTGGTATTTTGCCCCAGCCTAGAGATCTGTGGAACTTTGAACTTGAGAGATGATTTAGAGTATCTAGTGGAAGAAATTTCTAGGCAGCAAAGCATTCAAGATGTGACTTGGGTGCTGTTGAAGGCATTCAGTTTTATAGGTGAATCAGAGCATAAAAGTTCAGAAAATTTGCAACCTGACAATGTGATAGAAAAGTGAAACACATTTTCTGAGGAAAAATTCAAGCCAGCTGAAGAAATTTGCATAAGTAATGAGGAGCCAAATGTTAATTCCCAAGGCAATGGGGAAAATGTTTCCAGGGCATGTCAGAGGTCTCCACAGCAGCCCCTCCCATCACAGGCCTGGAGGCCTAGGAGGAAATGGTTTCAGGGGCTAGGTCCAGGGTCCTTGTGTTGTGTGCAGCCTAGGGACTCGGTGCCCTGTTTCCCAGCTGCTCCAGCCATGGCTGAAAGGGGCCAATGTAGAGCTTGGGTCATGGCTTCAAAGGGTGCAAGCCTCAAGCCTTGGTGGCTTCCATGTGATGTTGAGCGTGCCAGTGCACAGAAGTCAAGAACTGGGATTTGGAAACCTCCACCTAGATTTCAGAAGATGTATGGAAATGCCTGGATGCCCAGGCAGAAGTTTGCTGCAGGGGTGGGCTGCTCTGCTCATGGAGAACCTCTGCTAGGGCATTGTGGAAGGGAAGTGTGAGGTTGGAGGCCCCACACAGAGTCCCTACTGAGGCACTTCCTACTGGAGCTGTGAGAAGAGGGTCACTGTCTTCCAGACCCCAGAATGTTAGATCCACTGACAGCCTGCACTGTTTCCCTGGAAAAGCCACAGATACTCAATGCCAGCCCATGAAAGCAGCTGAGAGAAAGGCTGTACCTTTCAAAGCCACAGGGGCGGAGCTGCCCAAGACCATGGGAAACAACCTCCTGCATCAGTGTGACCTGGATGTGAGGCCTGGAGCCAAAGGAAATCATTTTGGAGCTTTAAAATTTGACTGCCCCACTGGAATTTAGACTTCCATGGGCCCCTTTGTTTTAGCCGATTTCTCTCATTTTGAATGGCTATATTTACCAAATACCTGTACCCCCATTTTACCTAGGAAGTAACTAGCTTGTGTTTGATTTTATAGGCTCATAGAGGGAAGGGACTTGAGACTTTGGACTGTGGACTTTTGGGTTAATGATGAAATGTGTTAGACTTTGGGGGACTGTTGGGAAGGCATGATTGGTTTTGAAATGTGAGGACATGAAATCTGGAGCGGCCAGGGCAGGAGTGATAATGGTTTTGCTGTGTCCCTACTCAAATCTCATCTTGACATGTACTCCCATAATTCCCACATGTTGTGGCAGGAAGCCAGTGGGAGATAATTTGAATCATGGGGGCAGTTTCCCCCATATTGTTCTCATGGTGATGAATAAGTCTCATGAGATCTGATGGTTTTATCAGGGGTTTCCGCCTTTGCATCTTCCTCATTTTCTCTTGCCACCCCCTTGTAAGAAGTGCCTTTCACCTCCCAGCATAGTTCTGAGGCCTCCCCAGCCATGTGGAACTGTAAGTCCAATTCTTTCATTTATTTATTTATTTATTTTGAGATAGAGTCTCACTGTGTCACCCAGGCTGGAGTGCAGTCTGGGTTCAAGTGGGTTCAAGTAGTGGGACTACAAGCATGTGCCACCATGCCTGGTTAAGTTTTGTACCTTTAGTAGAGACGGGGTTTCACCTTGTTGGCCAGGCTGGTCTTGAACTCCTGATCTCAAGTGATTTGCCTTCCTCGGCCTCCCAAAGTGCTGGGATTACAGATGTGGGCTGCCATGCCTGGCCTGTAAATCCAATTAAACCTCTTTTTCTCCCCAGTCTTGGGTATGTCTTTATCAGTGAAATGGACGTGAAAATGGACTAATACACCTACTTAATATTTATTTTATTCTTTTATAATTAAATTATTTCCAGAGTGCCCTAAATACCATATTTTAACTAGGCAAGGGAAAAAGTTAAAATGCTCACTAACACAATTCTAGATAGTCAGTGTTAGAAGATATAAATATAGCTGGCACAGGTTTATAAAAACAGATTAGAATGTGGTGAAGAAAAGAATACTGTTATAAAATAATGGGTTCTCTTATGTAAAAAAGGATGAGTTAAATGCAACTAAAAGATGGCAGCGATGAATTTCATATTAAATACATAGTGTTTGGAGTGATAGAGCATCGAGGTAAGTATATGTAGTAGGTTGTTAGAAAATGGAGCTTAGAAGAGCTATCAGTGTTATATCTGCTCATTGATCTCTATGATTCTCTTTATCTATATAAGCAGATACATATCATCACATACGCAACCAACGTAAGTGGCATATCTACAGGAAAATGTGGGAATATATGTACAAGCATGTATAAATGTGGATATGTGTATGTTTGTTTGCAGCAATATGTCGTATGAACAAGATAAAGGTGAAGCTGCAAAATTTGTGGTGATCCCTGAAGAAGAGATATAGACAAAGACATGAATAAAACAGACTTGTAGCACATTTATATTTAAGGAGGGTAAGGGACAAATGAAGTAAGAGTGGAGGTGACTGATGATATAGGAGGAAAGGTAATATACTGTAGCGGCCTCGTCCCATGGAAGCCCAAGGAAGAGAAATTTTCAAAAAAGCTAAATGTGCCAAACGCTGCACAGAGGCCAGGATGAATGAGTGAAGGAAAGCTTTTAGTTTTAGAAAGTGGGAGATCAATGGAGCCTTCATAGCAGCTGTTAGAATAGATTATTGAGAGTTGAATTACGGAGCATTAAGACACAGGGACTGTGAGAAATGTGGGTAGCTGGTATGAATTACTAAATGTAAAAGTTTGCCAGTGAATGAAGAGACTGAAACAAGATGTCTTTAATTTTTTTCTCAATTTCTTATATTTAAAATATTTTGAGATTTATATTTCAGAGAAAATACAGACTTAGAGTAACCACCAATCTGAGAACGTCAAATAAATTGTAGAAAGTCATACAGAGAATTCTGGAGCTATATTCTAGCTTGACCTTGTTGTGTAGTTACTTGTTAATGTGGGTGTAGAAAGTTCACAACCATCTCAAGGCTTGGAGTTCTCAAGCATTAAATACGTCCCATTTTTATCAAGGAATTTTTATAGAAATTAATTCCATACATAAAGTTGAGCTTTAACATGAACTTCGTTGATAACAAAGAAATATATTCATCAGGTAGATTCTAAAATTTTAGGAATTTGTGGTGAAAATAAGGAAACGAGGATATGAATAAAGGGGATATTCTTAAATTAGGGAGGGCATGACTGCATTATAGGCAATAAGAAAGATCCCTCAATGTGGAAACAATTGTAGCTTCAAGACCTAGATTGAATTTTGGTTGATTGGCCGGATGTGGTGGCTCATACCTATAATCCCAGCACTTTGGGAGTCCAAGACGGGCAGATCACTTGAGGCCAGGAGCTCCAGACCAGCCTGGGCAATTTGACAACACCCTGTCTTTACTGAAAATTAAAAAAAAAAAAAAAAAATAGCTGAGCATGGTAACGTGCTTCTGTAATCCCAGCTACTCTGGAGGCTGAGGCTCAAAAATTGCTTGAACTCAGGAGGTGGAGGTTGCAGTGAGCCAAGATCACACCACTGTACTCCAGCCTGAGCAACAGAGCGAGACTGTCCCCCAAAACAAAACAAAAACAAAAAATAATTTTAGTTGATTAATGCCATTGAGAAAGCAAGAAGGATGGGATTTGCAGCATATGTTAAGAATTAGTACAACTTCCATTATATTAATTTATGTTATTTGTTTTGGAAAAAATATATCTGGAAAATATAGCTGGTGACTAGACAACATCAGTGACTCAGAGGTAGGATTGAGACAGGCATTCAGGCTGCTTAATCTTGGATTTCCAGTGTTACATGAATACAACGTTAAACTGTTGGTGCAAAATTTTATCGAGGTCATGGCAGCCCTTTCATTTTAATTCAATCCTAATGATTTAAACTGGCTGATCTATACAGTGACTGTTGTATAGATAGTATAGTTAATATTCTACTGTTTAGAAAGTATTAAGACATGGTTAGAGTTGGATGGAATTACTAAAGAGAAAAATGAAATCAGGGATAATCTTTCCTTAGAAACAAGGATAAACATGAATTATCTATTTGTTAAAAATTTTCAAAAGTGTATTTACTAAAAAGATAACACTTGTTAAAAGTGTCTAATAATTATTCACTTTCATATTAACAAAAGGGAGGCATAACTGATAATGATTTAGAGTGGAGACAATGTAGAAATTCCCTTTAATCATAAGCTTATGAATCACCTTCTACTCATCCAGCACAAAAAGTGCTAATAAGCAATAACGTGGATAGACTTAAAGTTCAGTTGTGTCTGCCCTTTGGAGATATTAATCATAAAAGAGAAAGAAAACACTGAGGAAGATTTAAAAAAGTAATGTGGTGGCCAGTTATGGGTGTTCTCTTGGCTAATCATGACTTCATTGCTTTTTTAAAAAAGAAATTATTATTTAATCATTCATTTAAACTCAGTCAATATTTGTTGGTTAATCACATATCTATTTCTAAATCTCTATATATGCCAATATGTACTAATATTTACTAAACCTATATCCACTAATGTTTACTGTTTACTATATTTTATAGCATTAATTTTTTTTCTCAACTGATTCTATTTTTCCCCTTATAAAGTTTTCTTCAGCTTAGGCTAAGCAGAGGTATTGCAACTGAGAGAAATACTTGACTTTTATAGTTATAGCAAACTGGCAAAGACCAATTCAGAGCATTGATTTTTACTTGGATGGGACCTATTTTACACGACCGTAAACTGAAAACCAATTTTGTTAAGGATTTTCATTGGATTTTGTTATCTCTTCGTGTAGTTTCTAATAGAGGTACATATTAGTAAGTTTACCTTTTACTTTTTATTCTGCTTATAATGTTTTTCAAAATTTGTAAAGCCTATTAGTACTCATTTTAAAATTATAAGTATTACTGGAACCAGAAGAATAATGGGTTTTATCTTGGTTATCATATTTTCAACTGGTTATCATAGTCACAAAAAAATCAGTTTTATTGACGATTGTCTTAACCGTATTATGTATCATTCAGTTTTACATGGTTAAAATTTTTTAAATGTTACTCCTGCATATTGAGTATGAACATTTCAAATGAAGTCCTACTGCTCTTAGTATTAAATTTTGATAAAGAATGTATCAGTTATAGAAATAGGTTTTATGACACATCAATTAAAAGGAAGTCTATTTTAAACTATATCCCCTTATCTGCATTATTAACAAAATTATTCGCAAGAGAATTAATGAGTTCCCTAGGGACAAAGCTATGAATCATAAAATGCACCACACTTCTTAAAATTTCCCACAATTACAATGTTGCCAAAATCATGGGATAGGTAGCTATTCATTGTAGTTTGTTAAATTCTAACTAAATTTCATTAGTCTCCTTGATGTTTCCATTTTCTTACATCTCATTTAAATCTCCACCAACTGCATTCTGACCTCCAGCACAATCATTCCCCTGAAATACCTCACTGAAGTTCCAATGGTTTCCTTATTGCTAAATCCAATAGAAAACGTTTCATTCCTCTATTTTTAGATGTTAATTTATATTTAACTTTTTTTCCATGTCTTAAACTTTCTATCCTTCTTTTAGCTAGCAGTGTCTCCTGAGCTAATACCCTCAGGGGACAGTATGTAGCATGACTGAAAAGAGAAATATAGCCTTTACCTCCAAAATCTTGTCTTACACATATTTGAGAGATATAAGGAAATGGATCCCTAGGAGAGACACTGTTATTTGGAGAGGTTGATGGGAAATATTTTGCTTCACCTTTGCAGGTGGAGAAGGAGAGATAGGTCTGTGGGTTCCAACAGCCCCCAGAAAAGAGGTAACCTGTAGCCATGTTTTCAGCAACACCATGGGGGATCAGGAACACTTTGAATAGGAAAGATTGTTTGGCATGTCTTGCAGATTTATCAATTTGTAGTGTTGCAAAATAATCTTATTTCCCAAGTATGGCCCCAAGGTAGCAAAAATCCACCATACCTGCATAGAACATGTGAAAAGGTAAGGCACTGTAGGAACACAAGACTCATTAAAGGTGCCATGATCACTGCGCTTTACCATTGAATCTTGGAACTGGAGGATATTAAAACCCGATTTTTTTTTTTTTTTTTTGAGACAAAGTCGCACTCTGTCACCTAGACTGGAGTGCAATGGCACAATCTCGGCTCACTTCAGTCTCTGCCACCTGGACTCAAATGATTATCCTGCCTCAGCCTCCCAAGTAGCTGGGACTACAGGCACATGCCACCATGCCTGACTAATTTTCTGTATTTTCGTATAGATGAGGTTTCACTATGTTACTCAGGCTGGTATATAAGTCCTGGGCTCAAGCAATCTTCCTGCCTTGGCATCCCAAAATGCTGGGATTACAGGTGTGAGCCACCATGCCCAGCCAGAAGCCCTAATCTTTAATGTGATAATAATTGCAGATGGGGCCTTTAGGGTTAGATGCAGTAATGAGAATGGATCCTCAAGAAGGGATTAGTGTCTTCATAATAAGAGACATCTGGGAGCCCTCTGCAATCTCTTCTCTACCACTGGACTGCGTAAAGAAAAGGCCCTGTGAGCATACAGCAATATGGCAGCTGCCTACATCCTCAGAGAAGAATGAGACCTACATTACCAGTGCCTTGATCTTAGACTTCTTTTCCTTCAGAACAGTAAGAAATATATTTTTGTTGTTTAAGCCACTCAGTCTATGGTATTTTATTATGATAGCTGGGTAGACTAATGCATCAGGTGAATGAAGTACACTAATATTTATAAACAAATTCTCCTGGGAAATGTAATTAAAATGGAGATATAATATTTCTGTAATTTGGAGGATACTATTTCCATGTTGTTTAACATTTTCTTGTGGTATGTCATTACATCTCCATATTCAACTGAGTCCTTGCAATAGGACCCATGCACTCAAGCTGAAGACTGAACATATTCTAATAGATAATCTTAGTTTTCACTTGTATCTTTTTAAAAACATTTTTGATATTTAGGCTTAGGAAAATAACACAATCATGTACCACATAATGACATTGCAGCCAGTGATAGAACATAAGTACAATGGTGGTCGTCTAGTAAGCTAAGGTTAATTTATTATTGAAGAAAGAAAAATATTTTTACAAATTTAGTTTATCCTAAGTATAGAGTGTTCATAAAGTCTGCAGTAGTGTACAGTAATGTCCGAGGCCTTCACATTCACTCACCACTCACTCCCTTACACAGAGCAACTTCGTGTCCTGCAAGCTCCATTTATGGTAATTACCCTATACAGGTATAGCATAAAATATTTTATACTATATTTTTCCATACCTCTTCTATGTTTAGATATGTTTATATACACAAATATATGAGTTACAATTGCTTATAATATTCAGTACAATGACATGCTGTACAGGCTTATAGCCTGGAAACAATAGGCTACACCATATAGCCTAGGTGTAGTAGGCTAAATAATGAAGTTTGGTTGTTTGTCCCCTCCAAATCTCATGTTGAAATGTAATCGCCAATGTTGGAGGTGGGGCCTGGTGGGGGGTGTTTGGGACATGGGGGCAGATCCCTTATGAATGGCTTGGTGCTGTCCTCACGCTAGTGAATGAGTTCTCATGAGATTGGGTTGTTTAAAAGTGTGTGGAAACTTCCACCTCCCTCTCTTGCTTCCACTCTTGCTGTGTGACATGCCGGCTCTCCATTGCTCACCATCATGATTGTAAGCTCCCTGAGGCCTGCACGAGAAGTAGATGCTGAGACCACACTTCCTGCACAGCCTGCAGAACTGTGGGCCATTTAAACCTCTTTTATTTGTAAATTACCCAGGCTCAGATATTTCTTTATAGTGTTGCAAGAATAGCCTAAGACACTAAACCATCTAGGTTTGTGAAAGTGCACTCTATGATGTTCACACAATGAACATCATAGAATTGCTTAATGACTTGTTTCTCAGAAAGTATTTCTGTTTTTAAGCAGAAATGACTTTTGCTCATTTAGGAAAATGTGGCAAATTAAAAAGAAATGAAAGCTTCCATAATTCCTCTACTAAAATGTGTGTATTTCAGTTGAGATTTTTAAAAATCACCCATTGTCATTAATATAAATATTACTAAAATAATAAACATCTGATAAATATTTACTATGTTGCACACTTTTCTATGTGATCTACTCATATAAATTCAATGATTGCTCACGACAAACTATAGGGAGATTATATTGCTATTCCTGATTTTACAAATGTATAATCTGAGACCCCTAAAGTTTAAATAACTTGCCCAAGATTATGCAGTATGGAATGGGAAAGTAATTGAATATAGGTAGCCTGGGTCTAGAACCTGCACTTTGATCTACCCTATAGATGTGGCTTAGACATGGATATAGATGGAAAGGTTATTGCAGAAGCTCATGTAGAGTAGGTGCTTTTATTATATGTTTGTACTGTAAAGATCATACTTTAATAAACATTCCGTTTATTCTACTAATTTGCATATGAATTTTTATTAAAAATAATTAATAGAGCTGAGACCATACTATTCATCAAATATATGAACAATAATTTTAAATTAACGTTGTGTCAAAATATTTTTTCTTAATACTATAATAATCTGAAACAAGTCATTTTTACTCCTTTAAAACATCACGTTCTCTTCTCCCAGTAGTGCTCTTACCTCAGATGTGCAAATGGCAGCCTCCTTTCTACTCTTCTGGTCCCCAGTCTATTGTCAGCTTCACTGAGAGGCCTCCCAGCTTCAAGACACTCTCATTTTGTTTACCTCATTTTGTTTTCCTCCTAGCATTTATCAGTGTTTGAATGTATTTGTCGAATTGATTAATGTGTTTTTCCTTTCTCTAGAATCTAAGCTCTATGAGAGCAGATTTTATTTTATTTTATTTTTTATTTTATTTTGTATCCCTAGTGCCTAGAACAGGGCTCATTAACACAGAAGGTACCCGATAAATATATTTTAATTGACTAAATGAATCTTGTGCTCTTTGTCAAGCCAATTTAATGCCAGTAAAAGTGCTATTTCCTATCTCTCAGCTTTTTTTCAATGCTATTTTATCTTCACCAAATGTGTTTTAGCATGTCTTAAATTGGAAACTCTTACCTCTTCTTTAAAAATCTTGAGTGTTTCTATAGCGTCATGGTCACAACTTTATTAGAAGGCTATGCTATATACTAAAATTGTGAGTTCTTGTAGTTCCCCTGCTGGCTTCTGTGTTCATGTGGAGTATGTGGTGAATGGAATAAAGGCCCAGCTTTTAGGTCTCTAGGAAGGTGCTTTAATCCCTAGTGCCTAACACATTTACTATATTTCTATTTAAAGATCAATGAGCCACACTGTGCTAAAAGGAGGATTGGACTAGGAACAGATGGCGAGAATTTTAATTTTATACATAGTTTTTTTGAGATTCAGCTGATATGACATATTAATGAACAGGCTATAGGGTATAAGAAAAACGGAAGTATCTAGGGTGACTTCTAGCTTTCATTCTAGGTGTTCAGTGAATAGTGCCACTTGCTGAAAGGAGTAAATCTTGGGGGCTAGCAGGTATGTGAATAGAAAAATATATAATTCTGTTTGGCAGGGTCAACTGTGAGACATCTATTTGACTTCTGTGTGAAGACTTTGAGTAGTAAGCAGTTGTATAGTATTGTATATGAGAGTTTTGCACTCAACAGAAAGGTTAAGGACAGAGATGTGAATTCAGTGTCTTCAGATGACAAGCATAGGGAACATTAAAATCCATGAGATAGCATGAGGTCATCTTGGGAGAGAAAAAATACAGAAAAGCTCTTTGGTGAGGTTCTAAGCTCTCAAGCATTTATGCATTTAAAGGTTAAGTGGAGAAGGTGGAAGAGTCATTACTTGAGACAAACAGAATTGCCAGTGATGTTTGGGGAGAGGATGTGAAGAAATTAGGTAATATTTTCCTATTGGCTTCAAAAAGTTAACAGTCTCAAATGGAGCTCCCTTTCAAATCACAAATAGTTTAGAAAATATAATCAAACATTTGCAAATAGTGCTAACTTGTGGACTTGTGAACATAAATTATTTCATATTCTTCTCTCATTAGTATTCAACAATGTAGTTTTCCAAATAGAGAAGTTCCACAATCTTATTCACCTGAATTTTAATTGGTAAAGTCATTTTCAGATATTTTTAAAATTCTACATTTTACAGTAGAATACAACATTGCTCTTCAGTGAGTAATTAAATTAGGGCAATACTAATATATTTTTTCATACAATAAAAAAATCTGTCTTTCCACTAAAAAAGCCCTGGATGCTGCATGCTCCTCACTTGTTTTCCAGGCCATCACTTTTCCTTTTTATAGCTTTTAGTGCTCTCCTTATTCTTAGCTAAAATTGTGTCATGTCTATCAAGTGTAATTTCCATATCTTTAACTTCCCACTTCTGTAATCAGTCTCCTGTGAATTTTTCAATTTCAATTGAGGTCATTGTGGTCTGGATCACATCCAATTTTCTACAAATGTCTCCTGAATCATTTCCATGTACGTCTGACATGTTGAATACTCCAGTTCTTTGTTATCTAACGGGAAAAAAATCTTTAGTGATAATACAGCTTTTTTTGTTTACAAAAATTTTATGACGAATTCAAAATTATGAATGAATTAGCCTACTCTTGGGTTATTTTTTAATGTTTTACTTCTTAATAACAATGAAGTATTAGATGCACAGTAGAAAATGTTCAAGCTCTGTAGAGCAAAGTAACTTTTAATTATTTAGAAATAAATCATTATAATCCTGTTTTATGTATTGTTGTGGACCTAATTCCTATAATTAAAGTTTATAAATATCAGCCTTCATTCAACTCCAAATACCCTTGCAAGCCTGATGTAAAATCTCAAAATTAATAGTCAGAAGCATTTTATTATTTTTCCAAAGAAACAAGGTATAATATTAATATTTTGGAATGCTTTTTGGAAATTGTAGTCATAAAGGCAATTAAATTAAGCAATCTTGTCTCAGGGTATTATGTCAAGTAGCAAATCTCTTGAATCAATTTATTAAGGATTGTATACCTGGAGGGAATATTTAAACTGTTGAATTAGTTTTCTCAAAGGATCTATAGGAAAGTCAAATAAGTGTCTTTTTATTTATAAATCAAAAGCTTTAAACAGGATTTTATTCTTTTTTTATCCAACAGAATTTCTGATTTACAGAGATTTTATAGCGGATTAAGAAACATAGTGTTAAGAGAAATCATAGGCATGAAACTTAATATCTCACAGACTTTAAGATTTTGGCTTTATGTTAAATATATACAATTTGGTGGGAAACTAAATGACTGCCAAATACTTTTTAAATCAAGATCTGATATACACAGATTGAAAATTGTCAGATGTTATTTTAGGATTGTATTTTCCAAGATTAATTTAAAGTGAGAATAAAGTTGATATTGTAGCATTTTTAAGAGACAATTATCATTGAGGGATTGTAACATATAACTAGATCTTGAAATCTATCTGGGCCATGTTGAATATAAATTAAGTAACTCTTAAATGAAAGGAAGTAATTGGTTTTTCTCATCATTGTATTGCCAGTACCCAACACAGAATCCAGCACATGGAAAATACACGAAATATGTACAAATTTGTTGAATAAAGAGAAAAAGTCACACTATATTTATATTTGCTCTCTGAAAAGTCATCTCAAAGGCCTCCAGCAACTTCAACATTACCTTTTTTTTTTTTTTTTGAAATGGAGTCTCGCTCTGTCTCCCAGGCTGGAGTGGTGCAGTGGCGTGATCTCGGCTCACTGCAAACTCCGCCTCTTGGGTTCACACCATTCTCCTGCCTCAGCCTCCCGAGTAGCTGGGACTACAGGCGCCCACCACCACGCCCAGCTAATTTTTTGTAGTTTTGATAGAGACGGGGTTTCACCGTGTTAGCCAGCATGGTCTCAATCTCCTGACATTGTGATCTGCCTGCCTTGGCCTTGCAACATTACTTTTAACATGGCTCGCCATACTCTTTGAGAGGCCCTAATGCCCCATCCATCTTTACTTACTAGCGGTTCCAACCCAATCACTACAAACAGCCAGAGTCCAGTCCCAAGTAGGAATTGGAACTCATGATCCATTGAAACAACGATGAGTCTAGATTTATAATGCTGAATAATCAACCCTATCGACCTCAATCATTACGAAATGTCCATGTTTCCCAGGGCATGGTCCATCACCTGGACTTTTAGCCCCCTGTGGTTCTATTCATGCTGTAAACTGACCTGATTCCACACCCTCCCTAGCCTCTCTAAACTACAAAAGTGCTTTCCAGAAACTAAAATTTTCTTATATCTTTCAGTCATTCTTTGGACAATCCCTTCACTCTCCATGAGTTACTTAGCCTAAGGTTTGTAGAGACTCCCCTTGCTTGTAATTGCCCCCAGCCCCATGCTACCACCTACTTCCCAGCAAGCTCCTGCTCCTTTACTGCACATGCAACCGTGATTTATCTTCATTGATCATTTTCTCTGAAGTTATCTTTAGTTCTTTTGCTCTATATCTGTATTCCCTTCTCCACTTCTTTTTTTTTGCATTCCTTTAAATCAGGGCTTCAGTCATTGCCACATCTGAAGTTCTACCCATGCTCTACAACTACCCTCAAAACTATCTGACTCAATTGATCACTCTCTTTCCTGAAAAAGGAATGAAACAGTGCCTTGCTCATTTTTCCAGGCTGGAGTGCAGTGGCACAAACAGCCTCAACCTCCTGGGATCAAGTGATCCTCCCACCTCAGCCTCCCAATTGGCTGGGACTACAGGTGAACACTACCATGCCCAGGCAAGTTTTGAAATTTTTGTAGAGACAGGGGTCTCCCTATGTTGGCCAGACTGATCTGGAACTTCTGGGCTCAAGCAATCCACCTCCCCTGATCTCCCTATGTGCTGGTATTACAGGCATGAGCCACCAGCCTGGCCCCCTGAAGCTTTTCTTAACTTTGCTCTGAGACTCCTGTTTTTCTCTTACTTTACTGATAGTGTATCCACTATTTGTTAATGGTATTTTCATCTCTTCCTACATGTTTAGCATTATAATGTCTCATGACTGAGAACTGAGGCTTCATCTTGTTTCCATTTCAATCTATTCTCTAAGCCAAGTCATTTAGCCCCATAGTTTTAAATATCACTTAAAGGTTAATGATTCCTAAATTTATATCTCAGGTCGAAGTTGTTTTCCTGAACCCCAAATTCGTATATTCCGTTGTGAAGTTGATATCTACATTTGATTGTCTAATAAACAATTTGAATACAGCAGGCCCAATACTAGTTTGTAGATACACCATTCCTCAACTCTTATTCCCATTTTAATAATGAATTACCATGCACCCTGTTGCTCAAGAAAAAAATCCTTAGAGAAAATTATGAGTCCCCTCTTTTTCTCAGTCCTTATATCTAATCCACAGCTACTTCTACCAATTATTTTTTTCAAAATCTTTCCCAAATCTTTTTATTTTTTTACCACTTCTGTAATTACCATACTTTTCAATGTTATCATCATGAATTGTTTGGAATATTACCAAGGGCACTTTATTAAACTCACGGCTTGCATTCTCACATGAATTTATTTAGCACTAGGCAGTCAGAATGATGCCTTTGAAGTGTAAGTGGTTTAACACTTGCCATGATTTTGTATCATATATATATTAGAGTTCTAAATCCTTGCAATGCTTAGAAGGTCTTGTGCAAGTAACCTGGCTCAGGCTCTTTATTCTACTGTAATCTTCAACTTCGTCCCTGGCTTACATCATTTCAGGCAGATGTCCTCCAGTCCTCTCTTGTATCTCCAACAAATCAATCACACTCCCATGGAAGGGGCTGTCATGGGAAAAAGTCTTATCCTTAATGTCTCCATGAATCATCCCCTCAGTTTATTCTGATGCATGGAAACCTCTTCCTCTTCCTCCTCTTCTTCTTCTTTCTTCTCTTTCCTCCTTCCTCCTCCTTCTTCCTTCCTCCCCCTCTCCTCCCCCTCTCCTCCCCCTCTCCTCCCCCTCCCCCTCCCTCCTCCTCCTCCTCTTCCTCCTCCTCCTCCTCCTCTTCTTCTTCTTCTTCTTCTTCTTCTTCTTCTTCTTCTTCTTCTTCTTCTTCCTCTTCTTCCTCTTCTTCTTCCTCCTCCTCCTCCTTCTTCTTCTTTTCTTCTTCTTTTGTTTGAGACAGAATTTCACTCTTGTCACCCATGCTGGAGTACAATGGCACGATCTTGGCTCACTGCAACCTCTACCTCCCGGATTCAAGTGATTCTTCTGCCTCAGTCTCCAGAGTAGCTGGGATTAGAGGTGCATGCCCCCATGCCCAGCTAATTTTTGTATTTTTAGTAGAGGCAAGGTTTCACCATGTTGGCCAGGCTGATTTCGAACTCCTGACCTTATGATCCACCCTCTTCGGCCTCACAAAGTGTTGGGTTTATATCTGTGAGCCACCGTTCCCATGCTGGAACCTTCTTATCTGAGCATTCTAACTAAAATTGTATCACCTATCACTACATATTGCTCACTTACTTTCATTTTATTTTTTATTATCACCCTTCATGGATTTGATTTGTCCTTTGCTGTAACCCCTACACCAAAAATAGTGCCTGCTATAAAGGAACTCAATATTTGATAAAATACTAAGTATTAGTAAATGAAAATAGTTTTCATGTGACACATAGAATATTTTGTTTCTATGAATCACATGCTGAATTATTTTTAGCATAAGTTTTTTTTTGAAATATAGTGTTTGGCTGGTGGTGTAGGGGAGACACAAAATAATTCAAACCATATGCAGTGTGTCTCTTCAGTATCAATATCTACAAATCATTAGATTAATAAAATATTCATTTTAATTGTTAATTAAATAATCTTATTAGAAAATAAATCCCAAAATTTTTAAATAACTCCTTGTGACTATTGCACAATATACTATTGTTTTATCAAATTGCTTAATCAAATGTATACAAACAGTAGTCTCTTTGACCCTACTAAACCCTAAATAGGTACAATATTTTCTGGGCATACTTTTGTGCTTAGAAAGGCTGGACCAAAGGCTATAGATATGAGACATTGCCTTATTTTTTTGTTTCATTTCCAAGGATTCAAACTAATAAATAATTGTGTAAATAAAAATGTTTTACAGACTAGAAGAGAAATAGAACACTGAAAAGAAATATTTTGGTCTTATGTAGATAACTAGGAAGAAGCAACCACATCATCACACACTATAGATTTTACAATTGGCTCATGAATCCAACAGCCACGTGGCAAATTGCATGTTGTTCACATTGAAATAATTTACCTCCACCTATATAATGTTTTTTTCTTTGTTATGCAAAGATAGCCAATGCTTTTTTGACCCAGTTATTTTAAAGTGTCTGGTCTTCAGATCATCTTGCTATCTAAAATGCAAATGCAATGATCTTCCTTGCATTTTTGTTTACATTTTATAAAATATAATGATATCTTATAAAACATGTATTCATCTAATGAAGAAAATGAAGTTTATACCCAAATAAATGAGAACAGAAATAATGTGGCCATTGTTTTGGATCAAAATCGTTATCTCTTTTGAACCAATACATAATTTAGCTGAAAGTAATATAATTTGAACATTTATTATGGAAATTTTAGAAAGTCAGGTTTTATGTCAGACATTGTGATAAAACTGATTTTCTTTCATTTGAAGTCCAGAAATGTAATTTAATGAGTGCTTAGTTTTCCATAGCTGCCTTAACAAATTCTCACAAATGTAGCGGCCTAACACAGATTTATTAGCTCAGTTCTGAATATGAGAAGTTCTGGCATGAGAAGTCCGACATGGGATTTCGCAGGGCGAAAATGAAGGTGTCCACAGGGCTGCTTTCCTTACAGGAGGCTTTGTGGAGAAATTTGCCTTCAGGCACATTCAGGTTATCTGTAGTTCAGTTCCTGCAGTTCTGAAACTGAGTTACCAGTTTGTTTGCTGGATGTTAAAAAGAGGATCCGACAGGCTGCCCATATTCCTTCTCATGCTTTCTATGAGCTCCTAGAGGCCTCTTTCTGGGCTTTGCACAAGAGCCCTTAAAACTCAAAGCTAGTAACAGTGTATCTGGTTTCTCTCACACTTTGAATATTTCTGACTTCTCCCTCAGCTTCATTTCTCTCTTTTCTTCTATTGCATGGTTCTGATTTCAGGTGGAGAATGTCCTTAGCTTTAAGGTTTTAGTATTTAGATTGAGTTTATCTGAATAATTGAAGATATTCCCCCTATTGTGAATTCCATTGATATTGTTTGGATATTTGTCCCCTCCAAATCTCATGTTGAAATGCAACCCCCAATGGTGGAGATGGGGCCTAATGGGAGGTATTTGGGTCGTGGGGCTGGATCCTTCATGAAAATCTTGGTGCCATCCTCACAATAATGAGTGAATTATCACTCTAGTTCACAGAACTGGTTATTAAACAGAGCTTAGCATCAACTTCTCTCTCTCTTGCTCCCTTTCCAACCCTGTGACACAATGACTCCTCTTCCCCTTCTGCCAAGATTGAAAGCTTCCTGAGGTCCTCACCAGAAGCAGATGCTGGTTACATGCTTCTTGTAGAGCCTGCAGAACCATGAGACAAACCAGTTACTTACCAAATTACCCACTCTCAGATATTACTTTATAGCAATGCCAAACAGTTTAATACATCCATAACCTTAATTTCATCTACAAAAGCCCTTTCACAAATTAGTGTTTAATTGAATAAACAAAAGATGAGAATTTGGAGGAGACATCTTTAAAATTCTGCCTCCTACAATGAGTTTTTATTTCAAACCTAAAGCTCAGGTTTCATAGCTTATTGAAGTAATACAGTGAGGAAATAGATTATACAGTCTGCTAAATTTTAAAAAATAGAGGCAGACATGTTTATCCCATGATTTTCTCTCTGATGATTTGGCAACATGAAGGACTTAACAATATGAAGTCTGTTGAGTTACATTGAAACTACTATTTTTTTTAATAATATGACATAGTAACTTCATGAGAAATTAATTTTATTTTCTCCTTTCCCTTGGCTTTCTTTTTTTCTCTGCATTCTTCTTCTGTCTTCTTTTTTTTCCTCCTTTCCCTCCATCTCCTTCTTCTCCTCCTCTTCTGCTTTATTTTTCTTCTTATCCTTCTTCCTTTTACTCTTCATCTTCTCATTATTCTTCTCCCTTTCCAATGAATTGTTATTTAAAATATTTTTTTCTTGGCATATTTTGAATCCCTTGCATGCACACTTTATGTGATTTTCACAGTATTTATTGTGAGGTAGACATATTTGGTGCTATTGCTACCATCTTAGTATAATAAAATGTGAATAATTTTAAATTATTTTACTAAGCCCACATGTATTGTAAGTAACTGAAAAGTCTGTAAAAATGTGTGCTTTCTTGTCTTGCAGCATTCTGTCCACTCTGTCATTCTACTCCAACAAAACTTGGTCTTTGAAGGGTAAATATTAAAATATGTCAATTATGTGATTAAATGCCTAGACACATAAATTTTGCTGAATTATATAAATATATACAACAAAGCCCTGAAGAAGCTTAAAATTTAGAGATATGACTGGAGCATGAGACATAAAAAGTGAACATTATATAGTTAAAGTGTTAATGACATTGTACAAACTTTAAATTGCCATAGGAACTCCTTCCTAGAACTCAGTAGCAAAAAACAAATATCATGATTTTAAAATGAGCAAAGGACTTCACAGACATTTCTCCAAAGAAGGCATACAAATATCCAACAAGTGTCTGAAAAAATGCTTAACATCATTAATTAGCACAGAAATGAAAATTAAAGCTATAAAAAGAGATCACCTCTCATCTCTCAGAATGATTATTGTAAAACATAACCAAAAGATAAGTATTGAAAAAGATGTGGAGAAATTGGAACTTATGTACATTGTTGGTGGGGATGTAAAATGATGTAACAGCTATGGAAAACAAAATGGAAGTCCTCAAAAAATTAAAACAATTAAAAAAAAAAGAATTACCGTATGATCCAGCGATCCAACATCTGGGTATATATATGCATAGGAAGTAAAATCACTACTTCAAAGAGGTACCTGCACTCTCATGTTCATTGTAGTGTTATTCACAATAGCCAAGATACACATACATAGATATATATATGTGTGTGTATATATATATATATATACACACACATATATATATCTATGTATGTGTATATATATGTGTGTGTATATATATATACATATATATCTATATATATATCTATATATGTGTGTATATATATACATATATATCTATATATATCTATATATGTGTATATATATACATATATAGATATATATGTGTGTATATACATATGTATACACACATATATATCTATATATGTGTATATATGTATACACATATATAGATATATTTATACATATATGCACATATATAGATATATGTGTATCACAATGGAATATTATTCAGACTTAATAAAGAAAGAATTTCTACCATTTGCAACAACATGGATGACCCTAGATAACATTATGCTAAGTAAAATAAGTCAGTCACAGAAGGACAGATACTGCCTAATTTCACTTATATGAGCTTGCACACTTTAATAAAGCAATTAACCATGATGGAGATTTCGGCATGGCAGGCATTGAGGATGGCCTCTAGCCAACAGCCATCAAGTAACAAATGCCCCTCAGTCTAACAGCCCTCAAGGAACTGAATCCTGCTAACAACAGCAAATATTTCCCCTGTCAAGCCTTCAGATGTGACCCTAGCTCTGGCCAAACTTGGTTGCAGACTGTGAAAGACCTGAAGCAGAGGCAATAATCAAATTTGTGCCCAGATCCCCAAATCACAGAGACCATGAAATAATAAATGCATGTCATTTAAGAGAGTAAAATAACTAAACCTAACTAAATAAGTAAATAAAATTAAATGCTATAGTTCAGAGAAAGTAAATGTTTTCTGTAGAAGAATATTTGGATTAAATTAATTGAGGTGAGACAGATCTTTAAGCATATGTGGAAGAGTGAAAGAAACTAAATAAAGCAGATGTTGGAAAAGTGGAAAGGAAGTTAGAAAGAGAATATGAGAACAATATAAATAGACAATAAAGTTAAAGAGAGACATGTAAAATCTCAAATCTCTTCAAATTATTTTGCTTGCTGTTAGTAAGTAGTCAAATTGAATCATTAACTTTGTACCGATTCCATCTCATCCCACGTGTAGTATAGATGTTGTGTCATAAAGTAGTTATACAATAGCGTGAAGAAAAGGGTAGAAATGGGCATGGTTATATTGGAAACTGGATAAACTTCAAATATTCTTTTGCTCTGTACCCTGAATTGTCCATATTACAGCTTGTGACCTAAGTCATTTCTCTTTACCAAGATAGAGCTCAATATTACTAAAACAAGTATAGTGTAACTTTTTTCTTACCTGTTTCAATCATTAATGTTAGAGGGACATCATAATGAAAAAAAAATCAGCAAACAAACAAACAAAACACCTTGCCTTGCACTTTGGTGTGGAATATACAACTCAAAAGATAACTAAAGTGTAAAGTGTCTGCGTTTTGAAAGATGAGAAACTTTTACCACAAATTCTACAAGATCTATCGTAATTCATGTTAGTATTTAACATCTATTAAAATGCTGCTTTACAAATCTAAGTATTAACTCTATTATTTACTCTTGGATCATCTTTGATGAGAAAGAAAAGTTTATCTTTTTACTTAGGAGAACATACATCTAAAGTTTGCTAACCCTAAATATTTCTTCTCTGCACAAAACAGTATATTTTGTCTAATATGTCTACATTTATTTTTATCTTTTGATTTTATTTGACTATATCCTCACTCATCATATCATTTTAAAAAGATATTTTTTAAATTGAGATATAATTTGCATACAAAAAGGACATGGATTTAGAGATTTGTCAAATATATGTAATTGGGTTACCAATAGCTCAACCAAAATAAAGAATTTTTCTAAGACACTGTTTTCTCATAACCTGTATAATTAATGACCATTCCCCTATTTTTTTATCAGAATAGATTAGTTTTGCCTTTTCTAGAGAATCATCTAAATGATATATTGTAGTTTGTCCTCCTTTGTGTGTGGGTTATTGTGCTCAATGTAGTTGTGTTAGGCTATTCTGGCATTGCTATAAAGAAATACCAAAGACTGGGTATTTTATAAGAAGAAGAGGTTTATTTGTCTCACAATTTTGCAGGCTGTACAGGAAGCAAGGCACTGGCATCTGCTCAGCTTCTAGGGAGGCTCAGGAAGCTTTTACTCATGGTGGAAGGCAAAGTGGGAGCTTGCATGTCACGTGACAAAAGCAGGAGCTAGAAGGAATGGAGGGGTGAGGTGTCACACACTTCACCAGATCTTGTGAGTTCTTACTATTGCAAGGATACCACCAAGTCATGAGGAATCCACGCAGTTGACCAAAATATCTCCCACCAGGTCCCATCTCCAACATTGAGGATTAAATTTCAACATGAGATTTGGGTAGGGACAATTACACAAACAATATCTTTATGCCCCTGGCCCTCCCAAGTCTCATGTTTTTCTCACATTGCAAAATACAATCATGCCTTTCTGATAGTTCTCCAGAGTCTTAACTCTTTCCAGTGTTAACTCAAAAATCCAGTCCAAAATCTCATCAGAGGCAAGGCAAGCCCCTTCCACCTATGTGCCTATAAAATAAAAAACAAGTTATTTACTTCCAAGATATAATGGGGGTATTGACATTGGATAAACATTCCCATTCCCAAAGGGAGAAATTGGATGAAAGAGAGGGTTTATGGGCCCCATTCAAGTTTGAAACCTAGCAGGGTAGTCATTAAATCTCAAAGCTCCAAAATACTCTCCTTTGACTCCATGTCACACTTCCAGGTCACACTGATGTAGGGGTTGGGTTCCCATGGCCTTAGGCGGCTCTGCCTCTATGGCTTTACAGGGTTCAAATCCCTTACTGCTATCTGAGTGGCACTGGCTTTTTCAGATCCAGGGTGCAAACTGCTAGTGGATTTATCATTCTGGGGTCTGGAGGATAGTGGCCCCCTTTTCACAGCTCCACTAGGTGGTGCCCCAGTTGGGACTCTGTCTGGGGCCTCCAACTCAACATTTTCCCTCCACACTGCTCTAATAGACATTATCTGTGAGAATTCGACTCCTACAGTAGGCTTCTGCCTGGGCACACGTATATACTTGTAAATCTACACAGAGGCTGCCAAGTCTCTACCACTCTCCTACTTTGGGTATCTTCAGGTCTAACACCATGTGGAAGCTGCCAAGGCTTATGGTTTGAACCCTAAAGAGCTGTGGCCCAGGCTGCACCTGAGGTCCTCTGAACTGAGGCTAGAGCTGGAGCAGCCTGGATGTGGGGAGCAGTGTCCTGAGGGTGTGAAGGGCAGTGAGGCCCTGGGCCTGGTCTCTGAAAGAATTTAGTATTCCTGGGCCTCTGGGCCTGTGATTGGGAGGGACTGCCTAGAAGATCTCTGAAATGCTTTTGAGGCCTTTTTTTCATAGTCTTGGCTATTAACACTTTGCTCCTTTTTAGTTATGTACATTTCTCTAGCAAGTGGTTGATCCACAGCCTGCTTGGATTCTTCCCCTGAAATTAAGCTCTTCCTTTCTGCTACATGGCCAGGCTGCAAATTTTCCAAACTTTAATGCTCTGCTTCCTGTTTAAATATAAGTTTCAACTTTAAGTCATTTATTATTTGCTCCCACATCTGTGCATAGGTTGTTAGAAGAAGCCAGGTCACATCTTGAATACTTTGCTGTTTGTCTTCCACCAGATACCCTAAATCATCACTTTGAAGTCCAAACTTCCACAGATCCCCTGAGCATGAACAGAATGCATCCAAGGTTTTTGCTTAGGCGTAACATGTATGACGTTTACTCCAGTTCCCATTAAGTTTCTCATTTTCATCTGAGAACTTGTCAGCCTGGACTTTATTGTCTATATCACTGTCAGCATTTTGGCCACAACCATCTAACCAGTTTCTAAAAAGTTTCAAACTTTACAAACTAGTTTGTAAAAATCATAGTATTCTAGGGTCTCATTTCCTTTTCATTAGAGATATTGTTGTAGAGACTGGTACTTGCCTACCTTACATAATTTATCTTTTTACTTAAATAAAATAGATTTCATTCTAAGTAGAGATGACTCCAATTAAGAGCCTAAATTTTGTAGACTTCTTTGCAGATAGGACTGACCAATGATAAATAAGGAGAAGTTGTGCCTTACAGCATCATAAACGAGACAGACTCAGTGGTTTATATATTTTTAATTTCCTTGTATTTTTGCCTGGAATATTGACATAATGCCTAGAGCTTCCATAACCATCTCTGACCATGAGGTTAAATAGGGAATCTAACAATAAAGATAATGGATCCCTAAAGGCCATGAAATTGATACAACAATTCTAAGTTGCTTCTCCCAGGACTTTTTGGACATAAATAAGACAAAAATAAGATAATAAAATAAAATAAAGTAAATCTCTACCTTTCTTAAACCATTTACTTGGATTTTCAGTCACACACACCTAAACATCATCCTAACTTAAATATCTATTAACGGACAAACAAGTAGTGTTTGGTTCCTGCACACATCAAAAACAGCTAATTAGAATTAAACAAAACTTTAAGACAATGATTAATGGTGTCTCTTATTATAAGATTTACCTGCTCTTCCCTAATCGTTACACATGCAGACACAATTCCTTTTTTAATTTTTTTTACAGGAAGAGCTAGAAAAATGACTATTTATATGACACATATCTCTGCTGCAGTCTAACCTCTTTGCACATCTACCATCTTGGCAGCTATTAAATATTTGTTTGCAATGTTGTCAACCATTAGTCTAGCTGATGTTGAAGGCATACAACAATGGGATACGTAGGTGTCCATGATGTCTCCACCCCACTATTTTGGCTTTATTTCCCTTCCCACCCAGAATTCTGGTTTCCTAGCTCCTTGTTTCAAAACTCCCTGGAAAGCCTCAGAGGCCCCAGTACTAGAATTGACAAAAGCAATCTGAACGTCTAACTCTAGCCATTTAAAATTGTACCTTATTTTCAGTTCAGAGTTATAAACAGCTTGGAGTAAATGGAGAAGCGGATTTAAGCCACTAACTTCTTTATTTCTCAACATTTT
Source organism: Nomascus leucogenys (assembly GCF_006542625.1). Lineage (NCBI taxonomy): Eukaryota > Metazoa > Chordata > Mammalia > Primates > Hylobatidae > Nomascus > Nomascus leucogenys. The sequence continues at coordinate 21,591,026 of NC_044389.1, read as the reverse complement.
GTGATCTTTTCACAAGGATGTCACAGCTTCTGATAACATCTGGTTTCCCTGTGATTCCCCGCCATCTCCCTAAAATCAACTTACCACTTTTGTCAATTGTGTTTGAATTTCTTCAGCACAGTCACAAAACCAAAGTCAAGTGCTGTCTGCAATACAGTCAAGTGTAGTTGGTCAATAGATTCAAGTGTAGTAGGTGTGTGTGTGTCTGTGTGTGTGTGTATGTGTGTGTGTTTCTTAAGATGATATCTTTGTATTTTTAAGGTTTTGGTTTTGTATGAATGGAATTTTTAATTACATTTCATCAATTAATTATTGCTTTCATTCTCATAAAAATTCAGTATATTCTTTTTTTAATCTAATGAGCTTTATTCTATTGACTAACTGATTTATTGATCAATTTTTCTGTTTCTCCTGATTTTCTTGGGAGACAAGCCTACTAAATGCAAATAATTGGAATCTCTTTCTTTATTTCTAACAATTCTCTTATTGTATTAGGAGAATTTCCAAAGGCAGATTACAATTACAAATATGATTCTGCTGATTATTTTAATGGAAAATTTTTAAACAATACACAAATAAGAACATTTATTAATACAATTATTGAAGTAGATAGAATACAGAAGGTACAGGGAACACACAAAAATAGAACAACTAAAGTGAACAACGAAACCTGAGAAAATGAAGTCATCACAGTTTTAAATGATTTAATGGCATCTGTATTCTCTCTGCTTGAAAAAATTCTTATATGTGCTATCAGAAGGAGTTAATCCTTATTTTTTCCAAAAACACTTACCTGTTAGTTACGGGAAATTTGCTTCCCATATCTAATAATCCCTTCGATTCTGATTTTCATTTCTACATTAGCAGTTGTCACATACTTTTGTTTTACATTTTTCTAAATACTTGTATGCTATGACTGGACTAGAAAGTACTCAGAATTAAAAACAATACCCTATAATTTAATATTCATTACAGAATCTAGCTTAGTGCTCTGTATGTAGTATACTTCACACATATGTTTTTTTCCGAGACAGAACCCTGTGTTTAAGGTTTATTTTACAAAATTCAAACAAGTGGCACATTATCATAATCATGATTTTTAGGAGCATCCTTTTGTCAAAATATGTTAGTAAGCTCATTTTCTGTGACTCTAAGTGGTTCTTCAAAGTTCAGCAAAAACAGAGCCATGAAAAAAGTAGAAATAGTACAAACTACTTTGAGGACTGTTTCCCTTTTATAAAAATATCTGTTTTAGAAACCTAATTTGCAAATGTGAGTAAATTATAGATTTTTGAGTATTGCACAATATATTTAAAATAACATGCTCATATCTGGAATTTCTTCTACAACATTTATTAACTATCAGGGTAGATTTTTATGTAAAACTGTTCATTGTATCCAGTAATTTGACTCTGAGCAATACATACAGAAAAGTATCTTCTAAGGAGAAGATATATGTTTTTATCCAGAAGGCATTTACCTTTATTGAAGTAGACTTCAGATTCCAGAAGAAATAGACTAAGAAAACAGGTCTTTCTTGCACATGGGTGTGTTCTTCCTGTCTTTTGATCTAGGGATTGTAGTCTGTAGATCTAACCTTCTCATAATGCTTCTGAAAGTAAATAGATACTGGAAGTAGCAAGCCACTTAATGTTAAATAAATGAGACATGGAGCATATTGCTCTCCCTTGCACAAAAGACTCAGGTAGAGAAGAGTATAAAACCTGCATAAATTCTTGGGAGTTAGAAGAAATCTGTAAACTGCCTTTAATTGGCTTGATGACATTAGACATCTTCTTGGCAAACTGAACTATTTTATGCATGAGGCATTCACGCTCCAATTGAAGTGGCTTATCCAAGTTAATATTGGAAAGGGTCAAGCAGAGCCATGATTGATGTAAACCTCAGTCCCCTGTTGTCAATTCAGAGCACTTTTGTTATAGGAAGTCCACATGATACTATTACTACTGCTAATCATAATTACCACTTGCTGAAAAATTTCAGGAGTTAAGTAGTTTACATATATTATTCATTGAATTTTCAAAACAACCCTTGACTGGCATACTGATACGTCATATTATAAATGAAAAAAATTGATTCTAGGTAATTTTAGTTACCATTTTCAAAGGTCACATAGCTAAGTAAAAAAGTTAAATTATAGTCACAAGAAAACAAAATAACTAAATTTTTTATTTATCATCTGAAGTTTAGAATTTAAATGTATCTGAATTTGGAAATTGAAATATTACTCATTTAATTTGCAAATTTCTCTTACCTGTATAAATAATAAATAAAGTTTAAAAAATACATTTATTTTGTGACAAAATACTGCATTTTATGCATAACGTTATCAGTCACATGAGGTCAACAGGAACAGAATGTCATTTGGAGTTAGCTCTATGGGAATACCATTTCTAAATTTATACATGCTGTAGCTCAGTGATTATAAGCAGGCAAGCCACAGAAGGACATTCTGTCTCCCTCATCAAAAGCTCACAACAAACTTTCAGCATATGGAAGCATTTCTGCACTAAAAGTTATTCTGAGAGGGAAACACATGATTTATAAATACTGTCAAATAAAATATGCATTTCCAAATGCTAGTAATATAACAAAATATATCCTATAGTTTAGAAACAGTACCCTTCCACCACTTCTTACAATGATATTCTGAGGCAATGAATGTACTTTGCAATCAAACCAATTTAGGTACAAATCAGACTGTACTGTTTAAGATCTGTTTGATCTAAGGTGGGTTACTTGACCTCTCTCAATCCTTTTACTTATCTGTAAAATGTAAATAACAGTAACTACTATATAGGTTTGTTGTAAGGACTAAATTAGATCATAACTGTAAAGCAATTAGCTCAATGCCTGATGTTCTCTACTCAGAGAAGGTTCTCATCTTTCTTTTTCTCTCTGAAACTATTAAAATATTTCTTATAAAAATATATGTGAAATCCATAATGAAGAATGTACTGTACAAGTCCCTGTTTCCAGGTTCCTCAGTATGAAAATTGATATTCTGCTGTTTATTGTCACCATTAACAACACAAAAGGCACTATAATCAACAGTCATATCTCACCTATCAGATTGGTGCAAACCCAAAAGGTATCTGACAACATCTCTGTTGGTGGATTGTCAGGAAAGAGGCACTTTCATAGAGTGTAAGTGGGATGTAAATTGCAAATCTCTGTGGAGGACAATTGGACACCTTCTGAAAATACTTAGAAGTTCATATATTATTGGACCTATTCTATTTTTGACCCCCCAATAATTTATATTAAAGCTATGTTTGCATGTCTATGAAGTGACACGTTCAAGTTCATTCATGCGGCAATGGTTGAATTACCAAACAATTGGAAAACAGCACAATATTCATTAACAAGGATGCATATATATGTATGACATAAATATATAATATAGCATATATTAATCTTCTATATATAAATATATATCAAAAATAGTAACAGCTTTGTGTACAATAATAGTGTGTATGCATTGTTTAAATAAGATTAAAAATAACTTTTATTTGCATTTTGTTGATAATACATAAAGGGACTCTGGAAGGATACCTAAGAAATAACAGTGGCAGATAAGGGTGGCAAAAACTTTTCACTTTTTGCCATCATAATTTTTGATGAATTTGATTATAAATATATACAATTTAAAGACTAACCAAATGTAGGGAATCAATAGAAGTCACTAATCTTTATTTATAGATATATAATTTATGAAATAAGTAATTTTGGAAACCCAAAAACAACATGTTCTCAACTGCTCAATATTATATTCCAAAAGTACTTTTGTAGGAGTTGTTAGAAACTTGGAAGACATTTTCTCGGAAGAAAAATATCATAGATCATAATTAAGATTTCTGGTCAATTCATAAAAGCTGATAATCTATCTGGGCAAATCCACTCATAGAACCATAAACCTTAACAACTACTTATATCATTATTTAGATGGAAGGTATTTTTCATATTCTAATTGCAATATCTGGGGACATGTCTTTTTACCTCAACCCTAAGTTAGGAAATCCATCTCTATCCCATTCCAATAATTTTGTTCAGGGAACAAAATTCCTTCCTTCCAGTAAAGGCACTAATGAGAGCAGAGATCAAGTGTATATGTACCATAGGGGAGGAAACAGAGGCTAAATCGTTTCCTACTGATACTCTTAATTTTAGGCTTGATGGGTGTTTCCAGAATGTTCCTGTGGGTGGGAGACTTTCCATCAAAAACTATGATTATAAAAATGTTAGTAGATCCCAGAGAGTAAGAGTTAAAGGTTTAAAATACGAACACTCTTTTAGTAACAGCGGGCCCAGCTTTCCCTCAGAAAGGCGGCAGGATTGCTTGCAGGTAAAGTGCTCCTAAGAAAGGGCTTACCCGGGGTAATTGAATCTATTTTAGAAGTTTCCATCTATTTTATTATTACTCAGAACTTGGGTCAAGTAAAACAATTTTATTATAGGTAACTGAAATCTGCTATTTTCCATTGAAGAAACATACTGAGACAATTAAATAGATGTATAAAATAGCCAAGAAACAATTGAAAATGAAAAAAAAAAATTACACCAAAGACTATGGAAAACAGCCTTCTTGGTTGCCAAATAGTTTTAAGTGTTATGGAATAAAGCACATCAGAAGCATTTCCTTTATAATGAACAGCTGCTAGCTGAAATCAAACCTTGTGTGTACACAGAAAGCATTTTCCATAGTCCTTGTGGGTAGAATAATAGTCAAAACGTTTCTAATAATTGAAATGAAGTAGACTGTACAGTTCCCAACTGTGGCAATAAAAACATTATGGAAAATTGCATCACTCACACCAGCTGAGACATGTAGCAATTGTTTTTATGGACATTATGCTTATAAGCTTGGAGATAAACTGAAAGCAGGGTCCTAACCTAGACCTCTCTTTAAGATTTAACATATACAAGTAAATTAACCTATTGAAAATTCCTCATTTGTTTAAACTGATTTGCTTAAGAAGTTACAAAAGGCTTTATTAAAGAGCATTCTGTAAGGTATAAGTTATTACATAGATTATATAATTCTTTATCCTGTGGCCACATTTCCAAATATAGTTACGAAGGGGAAGAACCTACTATCACAATTTAATATGTACAACTGGGGGCAGAGATATATTTACACATATATGAAAGTACTGTTGAAGTATTATTCAGAGGAACTAAGCTTGTGAGACTTATTCTGCATGTAGAGTTTTTATATGACTTATTCTGGATTTAGTTACGCAAAATATTTAAAAGATCTTGTTTCTTTTTTTCATTCTTATTGATTTTTTTTTTGAAACTTCAACATTGGAGGTAACTCAGGTTTTTAGTACTACTGATACTGAAGAATTACCTGTTAAAGCCCTGTGCTGTAATGAATAAGGAAGGCATGGTCCTCATCTAAGAGAGCCGGCAATATAGCTCTGAAAACAATGAAAACTCTATTGGATAACTGAAAGAAATGTATAGAATGCTCCATAGGACCAAAATCAGGAGGACCTTACTTATCAAGGCAATTTCTAGTGACATTGGTCTTTGAGTAGTAAAATTGGCAGTGAATAAAAAAGAAACAAATTTTTAAAAAAGCAAAACATAACTAATTAGTAACAAGAAGTCTTGAGTTCTCATCCTGTTCAACAATTAATATTTCTGTTGTTGAGATATTGCATGTAATCTCACTAAATTTCAGTAGCCCTTGTTAATGTAAAAAAGGAGAAGACCATTAACATGAGGCTGTTTCTATACTTTGATTTCCTACATAACAAACAACAATGTGACTTAAGAGTGTAATGTTTGTAATATATAGCCAGATCTCAGTTGATGACAAACAGCCAAGCTTCAGCCAATAACAGGCAGCCAACGGATAGACCATGCCCAAATAAGCAAATGACTGATTACATGGAGTCCAAATAAGGCAAATGACTAGCTGTAGCCAATCTGGTGATTCCTCTACTTTGCCTCTGTCTTCAAACTATAAAGCCTCGCTGCTCCTGTTGCTGGGCGGAGCTCTCTGAACCTCTTCTGGTTCTGAATGTTGTCCAATTAATGACTCATTCTTTGCTTAAATAAACTCTGTTAAATGTAATTTGTCTAGTTTTTTTAAAAATATAATGTAGTGATTACAATAGATATGTATAATCTTCTAATGTAACTTATAATTCTCCAATACTAGAATTTTAGGAAGTGAAATCTTTTGAAGGGGATTAGAAGACACCACAGGTGTCTTCTTCAATAATGTCAAATGGGTAGCAACTTTTTGTGCTTAAGGAAGACTTCATTCAGAACAAACTCTACTCAGAATGGTGGAAACCAACTCTCCTAGCTCAACATTAACTCCTGCTCTCATGAGTCATTGTGCTCACTATTACTGTGATTTTCAGGCTATATTCCTTTTATCTTTAGGTAGGCATTTCAGAATCTCATTTTGGGAGGACATTTATAAGTTGAAAACATATCCCATAAGTTTCACTTATAAAGCTCTTCTTCACTTCCCTTCACTCTGACCTGTGAGTTACTCTCTTGAGGTAGGGTGTGCTAGATATTCTACTTAGGCCACCCCAAATCTACCCTTGTCCTACTTGTTCTGTACTTTGGAAAGCCAACTTCTAAGGACAGAGTTAAACAGGCTCTCTATTCTGTGTTTATGGTTAGGCTTTGCGGACATTGAGAGAACATCAGAGGACAGAACTCACCAAGAGGTAGGGTAACTATTTCCTTAGTTTTTCCTCAGTGAGGTGGAGTTTGGCAGTGTCTGGCATTATTTCCATACTTGAGGGTCTCTCCTATATAGCTATGGCTCTTTTTGGGTGTGGTACATGTACAAAGAAGAGACAGTGTGAAGACCAGGGAGAAGATAGCCATCTACAGGCCAAGGAGCAAAATCTAGAATGGAGCCTTCCTTCATGGCCCTCAAAGGAACCAACTTTGCCCACATTCTGATCTCAGATTTCTGGCCACCAGACCCATGAGAAAATAAATGTATTTTGTCGAAGCCATGCAGTATGTGGTACTTTACACTGGAGTCCTAGTAAACCAATAGACAATCTCCTTCTCCTAGCCCCGTTAGCCCTAAGGATGCTAACTGCTTTTTGTCTTTGTTATTTTTTCTTTTTTTTAATATTCACGTGAATTTGTAAATATTCTCTTTCTTATGCTTTCTTCAATTACTCATTTTCAGTGTACCATTTCTTCCTGTAGGTATCTTGACTGAAATATAAAAATAATTTCAAAACACAGTTGTTTTTACTCTTCTTTAGTACTTTTATCTCTAGTTCCATTTTTTCGTATCTAGGCCCTTCACATTCTCTTTACCTCCCCCACCAAAAAGTAGCTTCTAGGAAAATATCTAAAGTGTATGACTCATAGTAGATACTACTTTCAGCATACCAATTATTAAACAATGACATAAATAACAAATAGCAGTGTCATAGCATTCCAGTTAATCAGTGGTGGAAGATGAGTTGGAAAATGGCTTCTTTCTAGAACCACTGATAATAAAACTCCAATTCTCTCAGCATTTCTCATTTCTCTTTCCTGAATCCTAAAGTACAATAAGTCAACTCAAAAGGAAGAAAGCAAACAAATAGATAATACAGGCACATAGAAAAGAGATCCAAGTAAATAGACTATAGTCAGGTATGAATGGCTATGAGCAGAGAGTTAAATAAAGCACAAGAACAAAATATTTTATGATGCTCTAATATGTAAAAGGCACAACATTAGCTTTCCGAAGACAAAAGACTTAAGTGGTAAATGAATGAAAATCCCATTTTAAAATTCTTGACATGGATTGTCTGTATTTTGAAATTGAGGTATAAATTCTACAGCTGGATTGTCAGGTTACTTGAAGAAGACAAAATAGAATAGACAAAAATTGGTTGAAATCCATTTAAGCAATATGAGCAATTGTGTTGGAAGAACACTTCCTATCTTTTGATCAAACAAAAATAGCCTTATTACTCTCAAAATAGTATGCTATGGAGTTCTCCAAGGTTTATTTTTGAAAAAGATTTATAAAGAATGAAAGAAGATAAAACTCCATTATGTCTAAGGCCTTTCAGCTCAAAAATAAGGTGTCGTTTTTTAAACTAATCTAGAAAGGTATTGTTGAAACTGAAGATGAGAGAGGCTAATTCTCTATATGGAAGAGTGTTGAACAACAATCATAACATACAGTCTGTGCATATTTGAATGTTCTGAGAGAATGTACTATAACCTAAGATTACTGAACAGATTTAGTAGAGGGCTCAAAATACCTGAGCATAAATTTACAATAAGAAAGTCCAACTGTAAAATCTTTTTACTTAGAAAAGTTTTCGACATGAATTGGTTACGGTTTCTCCCTCTTTTTAAAAAAAATTTATTGAAGAAATTAAGTATTATTCAAAACAAGAAGTCATAAATTTCTTATAATATTTCTTAAAATAATTTATCCATTTTATTCTTTTGCGGCTTATGGATAAACACTATGACGTATTTAATGCTCAACTTGAGTGAGTGTCTTAGTTCTTTAGGGCTGTTATGACAAATTGCCATAGGCTGGGTGACTTATAAACAATACGAATTTATTTCTCACAGTTCTGGAGGCTCAAGTCTGAGATCAGGGTGCAAATACGACTGGGTCTTGTGAGGGCTCTGTTCTGGGTTGCAGACTGATAATTTCTCCCTGTGCCCTTACATAGAGGACGGGGCAAGAGTTTCTCTGTCGTACCTTATATAAGGAAATTAATCCCATTAGTGAGCCTTCATGATGTAATGATTTCCCAAAGGCTATATCTCCTAATACCATCAGCTTGGAGGTTAAAATTTCAACATAGTATAAGATGACACAAATACTCAGACATAGCAGAGAGTAGATGACGTTATGTTACCCAAACACCAAAGGTTCAGTCTGGGTCCTGCTGCTCACCGCACACAGAAAGCCAATGACTGAGATGAGTATTGCCAAGGAATAAGGCTTTAATCAGGTACTGCAGATGAGGAGATGGATGATCAGTCTCAAATCCATCTCCCTGACCAACAAAGATGAAGGGTTTATATAGCATGGAAGAAATTAACTGTGTGTGGGAAAACAGAAACAGGAGGGGTAAGGAAGCAACCATGATAAGTGAGTGGCCTGGCCACTTATTGCCAGGATGTAATGATCTAGTGAGTTTTAGTTCTTTGATACTTGATACTCTTTTTGAGAGGCATGGGAGTCCTTTCTTGAGGAAAGAACTCAGGTTAAACAAATATAAGCTTCAAGCTTTATGACCAGAAAGGTCAACTTCTATGTTTACAAAAATAAAAATAAAAACAAAACAAAAACTGTGTGTGGGACTATTGGATCGATTTCAGTTTCACAAACACCAATTCCAACTTTTGAGTAACAGTAAAAATAAACACATAGAAATTGCACTGTCAAGCATTCTGCATTTTTTGTTTGTTTGTTTTTTTAGGTAGAGTCTCACTCTGTCACCCAGGCTGGAGTGCAATGGCGTGATTTTGACTCACTGCAGCCTCTGTCTCCTGGGTTCAAGCGATTCTGCTGCCTCAGCCTCCCAAGTAGCTGGGATTACAGGCATGCACCACCAAGCCTGGCTAATTTTTGTATTTTTAGTAGAGACAGGGTCTCACCATGTTGGCCAGGCTGGTCTTGAACTCGTGATCTCAAATGATCTGCCTGCCTCAGCTTCCCAAATTGCTGGGATTACAGGTATGAGCCACCACTCCCAGACCTGAATTTTCTTATAGGTAAAGTAGGCGCGTGAAGTATGTATGTGAGTGTTACGGCTAATGAAGTAAGAAATAATGATGACAAGAGCAGAAAACAAAATAAAATAGTGATAGAGAAAATCAACAGTTAAAAACAGAAGAAGGAAGAGAGATACTACAAGACAAGAGGAGAAGGCAGCCTAGGAGGGTGGGGGAAAACCACAATAAGAGGTAGGAGGTAGAGGAGGAGGAGGTGAGAGGGTAAGTAGAGGAATGTGATTTAGGAGATTATATGTGGGGTGTAAAACAGGCAGAGATGGAATATAAAAGTATTCCACAGGTAGTTTAAAGTATTCTCCTTTATAAATGGGATAGTAGGTAAGCAAGTGTTTATTTTGTTATTACAATTTATAACTTATTATTATGGTACATATAATCTTATTTGGCTCTTAAATTACATAATAAAAATCTAGTAAAAATCAGAGGGTTTCCAGTTCAGGCCATGACTGATCAGTGAATATTGAAATTACTCTCCTGTAGTAAACAGGAAAAAATGAAACAAAATATATGAAGTAATCAGCTCTAGGCACCAGGCAACACAGGCGTGATCAGTGAAAGAAGGAAACCTCTGTATTTTCCACTTGCTGCAAATTCACCCTGGATTTCTACTCAGAGCTATGGGGAGATGAAGCCCAGGTATCAGTGATCTTACTGGGCAGAAAAAAAAAGGAAACTGGACTTTCTAGGGTAGTAGGAGCAAGTGAAAAAAGAGTGCTAGAAATCTGCACAGGGATACCTTGAATGTTGGCCAAATATTAGGCTGTGCCTGTGCATAGAGACTTTTAGGCTTTTGTGTACAATTACATATGTGTGGATAAAATATAACTTTGAAAAAGAAATGTAAAAATTTTTTTTTGAAAAAACTTTACAAAGATATAGTAATAAAAATGAAATAAAGTATTGATTTATTAGCAGGAAAAGCAATGTTTAGACGTAAAGTTCTCTCCACAGTAATCTGTAAATCTAATTAAATCCTCATTAGTATCTTAGAAAGTTTTTTTTTAATTTGACAAACTAATTCTAAATTTTATTAGAAGGCTAAATACATCTAAAAATACAAGAACTGTTTTTGGATCAAAGTAATGTTGGAGTGACTTGTACTACTAGAATAACAAAACATGCTACAATATTGTGACAATTAAAATATTAGCCAGGCACAGTGGTGTGCACCTGTAACCCAGTTAGTGGGGAGGCTGAGCAGGAAAGGTCACTGGAGCCCAGGAGTTCAAGGCTATGGAGTTGTATGATCTTGTGATCATACATGTGAATAGCCACTGCACTTCACTCTGGGCAACATAGTTAGAAACCTATCTCTAAATAAATAAAATAAAATAAAAATAATACACAATGGAAATAAGTCACTGATTGTTGACAATATGGGATTGAGAATCGAAAATGATTTTGAAACTTTAGTTGAATAATTAAGGTAACATTAATTGCAGTATACTAATATAGCAATACATCAATACATAGTTATTACATCTTTACTATGTGATATACATTGAAATAGTGCTATTTCAGAAAAAAAGTCACTTTCCAAAGGAGCTCAAAAAGCATAGAGACACAGCTACACAATTTTCAAGACTATTTTCTGAATTCCAGGTAAACACATTTTCACTTTTAAAAATTAGATTATCCAACTCTCTGGGTAATTGTTATCATTTAACAGTCATTGCTTACTGAATCCAGTATTTATCTCCTTAGGAACATGCTTTTTCTATGTGAAAACCCTGACTTCTTGGCCATTCTTGGCCTCAGGAATTCATATTCTATCTCCCTCCTTTCTGTTTTCTTCACCCTTCTTGATTATTTCTACACATTCACTGGAAGTCTATCTCGTTTGCAGTTGGGGAAGTCGCCGAGAGTTATTACTTGGAATGTAACATGAGGTTAAATCAAGTTCACCATAGGTGGTTTTGTAGTTTTATTCTGCACAAAATGCAAGAGCTACTGTAATAAATAGGGGCTGAAGTTCAGCTCAAGTCCCAGTCCAGGCCTTGCTACAGGACAGTGTGTGTGTCCAGAAGGGAAACATGTTCTCTTTGCACAAATACCCAATCTAGCAAAATCATGTTCTTGAGTTCAAATCCAGCCAGATTGGTGATTCCAGATCATGGATCAAAGAAGAAATATAAATTGACAGTGCAGACATTTTAGAGGTCAATTTAAAATATGAAAATCCATGATAATCAGCTATAGCAGTGATTAAAGAAAATGGCATAGCCATAAAAACTTATGTATATAAAACTTTATTAAAGTTTAAAATTCAAAAATTAAGAAAAAGAACAATGCTAGCCAAAGTAAATAAGAAGGAAGCAAATAATAACAATGAAGAACATTAATGAGAATGAAAACAGAGATGCCTTAGCCTCCATCAAAAAAAAAATTAAAAGCTGATTTTTCAGAAGTAAAAAGAGAAGGGATAAAGTACTGCTTAGCCAAATTAGGAAGAAAGGAAGAATGTGAAGCTGTGCAAAATGAGACATGGCAAAGGCCAAATACCATCAAAAGAGGGTTTCTTTTCAATCTTGTCATAAGGGAAATGTTTTTTCCCAATTTTTATTTGAAAAATTTTAAAGCAACAGAATAAAAGAAGAGTAGATTAAAAACTCACATACATTTCTCCTAAATTCACCAGTGGATTATAATATCACATATGTTGTTACTCTTTCATATGTGAATCTATACATATTTTTAATGTAATTAAAACTTACCATAACTCTTCACCTTCTAAAAAGTTCAGCATATATTGCCTAAGTAAACAAATCTTACTGTATTAATATAGTCATATACCAAAAATTTCACTTTGATTCAATATATTCAATTTACCTGATTACATTTTAAATGTTCTTTAAAGAATTTTGCTCTTATTGCTTTGTTTCTGGTTCTAGAACCAAATGAACATTCGTACATTGAATTTGGTGGTCAGTCATGTCCATTTCATTTCCTTTATTAAAGAACAGTTGTTCTTTCTATACATGTTTGATGTATAATTATATGAGTGCCTTTCATTGATATTGGCATTTTTGAGGAACCCGGACAAGTTTTCTTGTGAAATGTCCTATATTATTGCATACTGTTTTCTCATGGATAGCTTTCGTTAAATGCTTTTGGAAAGCATCAGAAGACACATATCATTTTATTTGTAGTAATTCTAAGTTTGGTCACTTATTTAATAAAGATTAAGAGTCTATTTTGAACAACTCCGTGAAAATATTAAAAAAAAACCCGAAATGAAATGAGTATGTACTAGAAAAAAGCATATAGAAATAGAATTTACTTGGTCACATTGAAGATCATGAAGTTGACTGATTAGCATGGGATAAACACAGAAACTTTTCAAAGGGCTGCTCCTAAAACTACTAGTCAAGTTTCCTAAGAAAATTTTGCCAAATCTTTAAAAAGCATAAAATGCTAATGCTTTCCTATTGCTCTAGAATAGAGAAAATAAAGGAAATCCTCTAAAGTTTTTAAAATCGATACACACACATGCAACTAGTGACCAATTTCAATCTATATTTTGCAGAAATGCTAAAACATTAACACATAACATTCAAAAATATTTTTTTTTAAATATGTTGAAGTGAGATTGACTCCAGGAACCTAAAAATATGTTAATAGTATAAAATCTATTGTTATATGATCTATCATTTAATAAATGCATTGGTATAAATTATATGGCTATTTTGTAGATGAGGATAGTACGTATAATTCAATACTTTTTTACCAAAGCCTGAATAAAACAGATTTTATATATTCTTCCCTAAAGTAGAATATATCTTTCTTCTTGCTAACTATCTGCCCCAAACCCAGTATCCAACTTAGTGTGATTATATTGGAGGCAGTTTTGTAATGTCAGGATCAAAAAGAATGCCCACTATTACTACAATTATTTAATATTTTACTGTCAGATTTAGCCAGTGCAGTTGGACAAGACTAAGAAACTAGATGCATGAATATAATTTAGAGGAAAAGGAAAAACTATTTCTACTTGCAAAGTAGAACATGTGGTACCCGAGAGTTCACAGTGTGGTAGGCTAAATTATGACCCCCATACAGTCCACAGCCTGATCACTGGAATGCCTGAATATGGGAACTTTGCCTGGCAAAAGGACTTTGCAGATGTGATGGAATTAAGGCTCTTGGGATGAGGAGATCATCTTAGATAATCTGTATGTGTTTCCTGTAATCACAAGGGTCCTTATCAGAGGGATGCAGGAAGAGTCCGTCAGATAGAAGGTGATATGACGAGGAAGCAGAAGGACAGATAGGAAGAAATTCGCAAATGCTGCATTGCTGGCTTGAAGATGGACAAAGGGAGCAATGAGCCAAAGGACAAGCAAGGCCTGTAGAAGCTAAAATAGACAAGAAATCAGATTTTTCCCTAGAGCCTCCAGAAGGAGCCAATCCTGTCAATACCTTGACTTTAGTCCAATAAAATTGATTTCAAACTTCTTGCCACTAGAACTATAATAGCAAATACTTGTGGTAGTTTAAGCCACTGATTTTATGGCAATTTGTTACAGTATTAAGAGGAAACTAATATACAGACAATCTACCAAGAAACTTCTACAACAATATACCATCCTTAAAAGTAACAGAATACAAAATTAACCTCAGAAATAGGTAGTTTTCATGCATGCAAACTATATCCAGACAAAAGGCATGTTAAAAATGAAAGCACTATTTCCTATAACAACACAAAAGAGAAAATACATAGAAGTAAAAATCGTAAACACTGTGCAAAACCTCTATGAGGAAGTCTTTAAAACACTACTTGAGAGCTCCTAAGTGGACTTAAAACAAATAGAAGTTTGGGAAGGTGTTCCTTTAGGGAGCAGGGGTGCATGCGTGGGTTCTTCAGAGAATGCTCTGGCGATCCGATTAATTCTCAGGCACTTTCTGTGGTGTGCACTGGACTTGTATGGGAACATATTCTTACCATGTCCCTGGAGGGAATACACAACGCCCACCTGGCCTTCTCTCTCTTTCTGCTCCACCATAACTTTTTCTAATACATTTTTCATGTTTTGACAGTTCCAGGTACTTGAAAGACCACATCCACTGACTCAGGAATTCTAATACTGGAAATTATCACAGCATGTGAATGTGTGGGGATATGTGTATGTGTGTGTGTTGGGGGTGAGTGTTGTGTTGGTTCTGCCCAAATGATACATCTCAGTAAGTCCTGTGGGGTAGGAGCTGTGCCCAAGGCTAATAATTCACTAGACATAGAATGCATTACTTAATTCCTTTTGTTTTCAGCTGTGAATTCTAGTTGTAAATTTTGGGAACCAAAATGATATCACCATTGCCTTAAACCATTACCACACACATACACATACAAACATCCACAAATACAACCCTAATAAACCTTTATCAAAATTTTATAAAAGGAAACAAGCTTGCAGAGGTTACGTAAGTTTTTCAAGGTAAAATATTCAACACGTGACAGGGTTAGAATTTAGCTCCAGTCTATCAGAAGCAAAAGCTCATGTTACACTCTTCAAACCATGATACCTCCACTTACTATGTCCTTCCCAAATGATATCAATATGAAATAATATTTTTAATACCATTCTATTATTTTTGCTATCATATTATACCATGTTGAAAAATTCATATTTTTACTTACTTTCATTGTGCTTTTGTTCTTTTTTCATCTATCATGTTCCTTTTTTTAGGCTCTTAGAACTTCATGCTTAAAAAGAGAGCTCAAGAGATCATATGTAAGAGAAGGGGGTGGAGGGAGTGAGAATGAGCTCTCTTAAATATTCCAGTATTAGGAAGCTCTGATTTTCATGATTTTAGGAGAGATTTTAAAAATGGAAGGAAAAAAATGAAAGAGAATTCAGAGAAAAATGTGGCCTTGGATAAAAGGTAGAATAAGATTATAGAACCAAGAGAGGAAGCAAGAATTTCATGAAGGTAAAGATAATCAATGCTGCCTAAAGATACATTAAGGTCAAACAGATTGAAGGCACAAATATAGTTGTAATAACAATGTGAGGTATCTTGAGTTAATAATATTATCTACATTTTCTCTGTTGATTTTAGAATACCTTCCAAGTCCATTTTGCCAACTACCTTCTGTATATTTTGTGTACTTTGTTACTAAGATTTCCTGCAAAATCATTTAAAGATTTCTCAAGGGTGGCCTTATACTTAATTGGGTTTGTAATAGAGACACTGAAAAATAAACAAGTTGAAGTTGTTAAGATCTCATTAAAAAGTTCCTTTTTAAACCAATTATTGAATTTTGTGATGCCAATTTTCTAAAACATTTATATTATGATTTATACTCATAAGGTTTTGCTGTTAGAGATACACCAAATTATAAAGAGAAGAGTTAATCTTCATAACCTTGTGAATAAATGCATATGACAGTTTGAAAGTTACACTTCTTAAGATTATATAGTATCCTCATTGATTGTTACAGTGTTTTGCAGAAGGAATAGAGAGAGAATTACCATTCCACATTCTTTGGAGTATCTAAAGGTCATTATCTTCCAATGTTAAAGTGGCTTATTTTAAGTCTTAATTCATGAATGTTGTCTGCTGAGAGTAAGGCTGTTCAGGAGTAAGTTACAAGACATGAATATATGAGTTGCTGAGTTGGTAAAGAGGGCAAGATATAAATTCAGGTTCGCTAAAATTTGTTCGAGCAGTGAAAATACTAGCTTTGCTGTAGAAAACTAAATGCGTTTTCTTTTCTACATAAACTGATAAGCTTCCTTTTTGGTAATATGACAGATCTTTGAACCAGATGGCACACTTTTTGCCGAGCATGTTCTAAGGTCTTGCCTAAGTTGCAGAACAAAAGAGAACAAATTGTGGGAAGATTTAAATAGTAAAAAAAATCCAATGTTTCTTTTGGCTTGATTAAAATAATATGTTAAAGCTGGGCATGGTGGCTCATGCCTGTAATCCCAACACTTAGAGAGGCTGAAGCAGGAGGATCTCTTGAGCCTGGGAGTTCAAGACCAGCCTGGGCAACATAACAAGACCTCATCTCTATTAAAAAAAATAAAAATAAAATATACAATGACTTTTCTTCAAGTAAAATGTATTCCTTTTGTTTTACATCTTTATTGAGATATACTTCACACACTATAAAATTACCCATTTAAATTTGTACAAGTCAGTGGTTGGGGATATATTCACAGGGTTGTACAACCATCACAAGTAAGTTCAGAAGGTTTGAATCTCCCCACAAAGAAGCTCTATGCCTATTAGAAGTCACTCATTACCCACTTCCCACCATTATAGGCAATCTCTGATCTACTTTCTATCTATAAATTTGTTTATTCTGGACATTCCATATAAATGGAATCAGATAATGTATGGTCCTCAGTGACTTGAGTTTTCAATCAGCATAATGTTTTCAAGGATCATGCTGTAGCTTGTATCGGCACTTTATTCCTTTTTAATGCCTAATAATATTCATTGTGTGGTATACTACATTTTGTTTATCTCTTCATGAGTTGATGGAGATTTGGATTGTTTCCATTCTTTTGGCTATGATGAATAATGCTGCTGTGAAGAACTTGTGTACACATTTTTGTGTAAATATATGTTTTCATTTTTCTTGAATATAGACCAGAGAGTGGAATTGTTAGGTCATATGGTTATCCTATGTTTAACATTTTGAGGAACTGCCCAACTGTGTTTCAATGTGGCTGTACTGGGAAACAAACAAACAAAAAAAACCCCAGCACTTCTGATAGTCGAAAAATAATTCTGCAGTCTACAAGATAAGTCAGCAGAGTTTAGTGGAAATTAAACAGGGAAAGGGCAGAATCTGGATCTAGTCCCAGCTCTGCCACTAATTAGTTGTTTGACCTTAAGCAACTCATTTACATTCTCCAAGTCCAAGTTTCTTCATTTGTAAAATGAGTGTGTTTCTTCAAACAAGCACAACTCTTGAATACAATTATAGCTACTTTACTTGGGTTTTCCATCGTCTCTTTAAAACTGCTTTGAGGCCTAATTTTTTCCTTGCTGAATAAAACACTTCGGCAAAGCCCATGACATTTCTGACTCCTATTAGGCATTATGAAGGCTTCTGATTCTCGAAGTCACAAAACATAGTCTTACTTGAGTAACAAAATTGCCCATTGTCACATGTAATAAAAACTCTGAACCTAATGTTAATTAGAGGCTTTCTCAAGACCCAGCTTAAATCAGGAATGCTATTGTTAGTGACCCCTCAAGAGTTGGCGTGTCAAAGCCATAAGAGGAAGAGGAGCAGAAAGACTTTGTCATGGACAGTATAGATGATCTGGCTTGGACACACTCTAGACTTGGCAGAAGTTTTAGATGATTTTATCCCTGTACTAGCTTGCTAAGGCTGCTGTAATAAAATACCACAAACTGGGTAGCTTAAACCACAGAAATTTATTCTCTCACAATTCAAGAGGTTAGAAGTCAGAGATCAAAGTGCAGAATTGGTTTCTTCACAGGCACTGAGAGGGAGAATCTGTTCTAGGCTTCTCTCCAAGGTTCTGTTGGGTTTTTGGTGATCATTGGCATTCCTTGTCTTGTAGATATATCATTATAATCGCTGCCTGTGAAGACCTTCAACTTCACCTGGCATTCTAGCATGTGCGTCTCTGTGTCTAAATTTCCTCTTTCTTATAAGCACACCAGTCATACTTGATTAGAACACTCAGACTCAGTGGCCTCATTTTAATTTGATCATGTCTGTAAAGACCCTATTTCCAAATGAGATCACATTCTGAGGTACTAGGAGTTAAAATTCCAGTAGATTTTTTTTCTTGGAGGTGGGGGACACAATTCAACCCATAACAACTCCAAAATAATCTCTCTTCCTTGGGATAGTACTATTCATCTGTAACCCTTGCATGTGACTTCCTAGTGCCACCCAAGAGGCACCTCCACCCAGTGGCTTTGGGCTTGGCCACACAGTTTACTTTGAACATTGGAAAGGGAAGATGTTGAAGTTCTCAGTGGATGCTTAACAGAGCATGTGTGCCACAGCTCACCCCCTCAAGGGTCTACTGTCTGCTATGAGGACAGCACACCCTCAAGATTTCTTCTCTTCCAATCTGGATTCTGGAATGAAATGACACGTGGATAGTAGACCTTCTGAAATCTTAGAGCTGATCAAAGCTGAAGTTAAAGTACTGTATACCCATCATATAACAAGAACAAGACACACATTTTTTTATTATAAATCATTGAGATTTGGGAGCTGTTTGTTGCCATGGCAAAAGTGACACAGAGGGCTTTTATTTGTTTTTGGTGACACCTCATCCCTGAGACCTTTCACTTGTTCCACCTGATTCAAGTGATGCATCTCTGGCTTGTTGTTGACAATGAGTTCTTATTGATTTGGTTATATCACTAGTCTCCATTCCAGGTCTGATCACTGCATCAGGCAGTCATCTTTGATGGATAGTGTCAAAGACGACAGGAATATTCCCTGACACTAGCATCCTACTCTTTCTGGCCTACCCTTAGTCCAAGGAAAATGCCCACACATTCTTTGCTAGGACAAACTTTGGAAGTTCAGATTCTTCAAAGCAGCCAGTTCCTTCTTGACTCATCCATTAGCAGGGAGCCAGCCACTTCCTTGCTCTCCAGGTTTTTTAGGTAAGAGTCAGGCACTAGACTACTAGGTGTCCCCAAACTTTATGAAATACATGTTAAATGGGCCAGTGTTTTGCATGTTGTGCACAAGTCTGTGGCAGTCATGTATGCAGCTCAAATCTTCAGGCTAACCTACTGTGAGGAGCATAGCTGACTGACAGTCCCTTCTGCTGCCTCTTCAATTACAATGTTTGCATCAAGGCTCCTCTTACTCTGGTTGCTCTCACGTAATGACTAAGCACAGTAGGGTACTACTGCTAGTCCATTTCTACCTGATAGAGATTACTTGTAATTAGAGTTGCAGATAAAATGCAGGATACCAATTAATTTTGACTATAGGTCAACAGTAAGTAATTTTTTTGTGTAAGTATATGTACAATATTTGGGGAACCCTTCTAGTAAAAATTATTTTTTGTTGATTTCAAAATCAAATTGAACTGGTTATCCTATATAATTATTTGCTAAAACTACCCATAATGACAATGGTTGCTTGAGTTCATCCCACCGTCCTTGCTGAAAATTACTAGAAATGCACTAGTATGAGGCTCTTCTGTCCAATCCTTCTTTACCTCTACTGTTTTACGAGTGTAAGAACTGCATGATGGCTTGGATATTTGCTCTGCCAATTCCTGCTTGTTTCCCCTTATCCTTGGCTGGCATTTCCCCCCAAAAAACTCTTGTACCTCTAAGCCCATTGTATTAGTTCATTCTCACACTGCTATGAAGACATACCTGAGACTGGGAACTTTATAGAAAAGAGGATGAATTGACTTACAGTTCTGCAGGCTGTAAAGGAAGCATGGCTAGGAGGCCTCAGGAAATGTGCAATCATGATGGAATGTGAAGGGGAAGTAAGCACGACTTACCTTGGTGAAGCAGGAGAGAGAGGGAGAAAAAGAGAAAAGGGAGGTGCCACACACTTTTTTTTTTTTTTTTTTTTTTTTTGAGATGGAGTCTTGCTCTGTCGCTCAGGCTGGAGTGCAGTGGCGCAATCTCTGCTCACTTCAAGCTCCTCCTCCCGGATTCATGCCATTCTCCTGCCTCAGCCTCATGAGTAGCTGGGACTACAGGTGCCCGCCACCATGCCCGGCTAATTTTTTGTATTTTTTTTTTTTTGGTAGAGACGGGGTTTCACCTTGTTAGCCAGGATGGTCTGAGGTACCACATACTTTTAAACAATCAGATCTCATGAAAGCTCACTCATTGTCACCATAACAGGAAAGAGGAAAGCATCCCCATGATTCAGTCACCTCCCACCAGGTCCCTCTCCTGAGACATGGGGATTACAATTTGAGATGAGATTTGGGTGGGGACACAGAGCCAAACCGTATGAATGCACCCCTGGCTCCTTTGAAATCTCATGTCCTTCTCACATTTCAAAACCAACCATGCTTTCCCAACAGTCCCGCAAAGTCTTAACTCATTCCAGCATTAACTTAAAAGTCCAAGTCCAACGTCTCATCTGAGACAATGCAAGTCCCTTCTGCCTAAGAGCCTGTAAAATCAAAAGCTATTTAATGACTTCTAAGATACAATGGGGGTACTGGCATTGGGTAAATGCTCCTGTTGCAAAATGGAGAAATTGGCCAAAATCAAGGGGCTACATGCCCCCATGCAAGTCTGAAAATCAGCAGGACAGTCATTAAACCTTAAAGCTTCAAAATAATCTCCTGTGACTCCATGTTTCACGTCCAAGGCATCCTAATGCAAGAGGTAGGCTCCCACGGCCTTGGGCAGCCCCACCCCTGTGGCTCTGCAAGGTGCAGGTACAGCCCCTGCAGCTGCTTTCATGGGTTGGCATTGAGCATCCATGGCTTTTCCAGGCACATGGTGCAAGCTGTCAGTGGATCTATAATTCTGAAATCTGGAGGATGGTGGCCTTCTTCTCAGAGCTCCACTAGGCAGTACCCCAGTGGGGACTCTATGTGGGGGCTCCAACCCCACATTTCCCCTTTGCACTGCTCTAGCAGAGGTTCTCCATGAGGGCTTTGACCCTGCAACAGACATCTGCCTGGACATCCAGGTGTTTTCATACATCCTCTGAAATCTAGGCAGGGGCTCCCAAGCTTCAACTCTTGCCTTCTGTGCACCTGCAGGCTCAACACCACATGGGAGCTGCCAAGGTTTGGGGCTTGGACCCTCTGAAGCCATGGCCTGATCTGTACCTTGGCCCCTGTTAGCCACAGTATGAGCTGGAGAGGCTGGGACACAGGGCCTTATGTCCCAAGGCTGCACAGAGCAGCAGGGCCTTAGGCCTAGCACATGAAACTATTTTTCCCTCCTAGAGCTCCAGGCCTATGATGGGAGGAGCTGCGAAGAAGGTCTCTGAAATGCTCTGGAGACATTTTCCCCATTGTCATGGATTAACATTCAGCTCCTCTTCACTTATGCAAATTTCTGCAGCAGGCTTAATTTCTTCACCAAAAATGGGGTTTTCTTTTCTACCACATGGCCAGGCTGTAAATTTTCCAAACTTTTATTCTCTGCTTCCCTTTTAAATGTAAGTTACAATTTCAGATAATCTCTTTCTTCACGCATGTGAGCATACACTTTTAGAAATAGCCAGGTTATCTCTTGAACACTTTACTGCTTAGAAATGTCTTCTGCCAGACACCGTAAATCATCTCTCTCAAGTTCAAAGTTCCATAGATCTCTAGGTCAAGGGCAGAAATGCCACCAGTCTTTTTGCTAAAGCAGAGCAGGAGTGACCTTTACTCCAGTTCCCAATAAGTTCTTCATCTTCAACTGAGACCACCTCATCCTGGAATTCATCATCACTATTAGCATTTTGGTCACAACAATTCAACAAGTCCATAGGAAGTTCCAAACTTTCCCACATCTTTCTGTGTTCTTCTGAGCCCTCTAAATTGTTCCAACCTCTGCCTGTTACCCAGTTCCAAACTCAATTACACATTTTCAGGTATCTTTATAACTGTGCCCCACTTTCCTGGTACTAATTTTCTGTATTTGTTCATTCTCACACTGCTATAAAGACATACCTGAGACTGGGTAATTTATAAAGAAATGAGGTTTAATTTACTAACAGTTCTGTAGGCTTAACAGGAAGCATGATTAGGAGGCCTCAGGAAATTTACAATCATGGCGAAGGGGAAGCAGGCATATCTCACCATGAAGAAACAGGAGAGAGAAACAGAGAGAGAGAGAGAGAGAGAGAGAGAGAGAATGGAGAAATGATCAGATCTCATTAGAACTCACTCACTAACATGAGAACAGCAAAAGGAAAATCTATCCCCATGATCCAATCACCTCCCACCAGGCCCCTCCCCTGATATGGGGGGTAACAATTTGAGATGATATTTGGATAGGGACACAGAGCCAAACCTTATCACCCATCTTGACATCTGCTTCTCAGGGTACATGAACTGACACATAGTCCTTTAGAATCTGATAAAATCTATATCTTTATCACCACTGAAAATTCTATTTTAATTTTGCTATGTGGATATTGTACTAGATGATTGCTAAAGTCCTTCCAGCTTCTACTTTATAACTACCTTCCAACTTTATAATTCTAAGTTTCTTCTTAGGTAGAGAGAGATTACGTTTTTAAAAATAACTCAATTTTCCTGTATAAAAATGAAAGTAAGACTTAACTTGTTCAGGACTGATTTCCTGTTGCTTTAGGCCTCCTCTAACATGCTATCAAAATTGGCTTTACCAAAATACTCTAAATGATAGTAAAATGAGGTAAGAAATCAGATCACCTTTCCATTTATCATAAAAGCTGCAACCTGCAGACCATACTCCAGCTAGTGCTCCCAACTTTGATTACTAAAATGGTAGAATTGGGTCAGATAACAAGTTTCTGTTATGTTGGATAGCTGCGGTCTCCTGGCTTGAACCCCAGCCTACCAATAAAGCTAGAAGAAGAAACAGGCTCTTCTCCAATCATATAACTAAAAAATCTCCACTACCAATGGCCAGGTTCCTTTCCTAGAATCTATATCCAGTCCTACTAAATACTAGTTTATTGGGCCATATTGAGGTGGGTGATGGTGTGAAGACACACCTTCTACTTTTTCAGTTTCTATTGATTTTTTCCAATAAATGCTGTTCAGCAAACAAAATGTGTTCTTTATGGCCATTGTCTTTCTGTTATTGAAATAGCTACTATGGCCAAGGCATTTTTTTTTTTTTTTTGAGACTGAATCTCACACTGTCATCTGGGCTGGAGTGCAGTGGCTCAATCTTGGCTCACTGCAACCTCAGCCTCCTGGTTCACGCGATTCTCCTGCCTCAGCCTCTTGAGTAGTAGGGATTACTGGCACACACCACCACACGTGGCTAATTTTTTGTATTTTTAGTAGAGAGAAGGCTTCACTATGTTGGCCAGATTGGTCTCGAACTCCTGACCTCATGATCCGCCTGCCTCAGCCTCCCAAAGTGTTGGGATTACAGGCGTGAGCCACCGTGCCTGACTGGCCAAGGCATTTTTATTGGTGTCCAGCATGAAATGCTGGTAACAAATCAAGGGACCAGAAATTAGTCTACCTTGGGGGTAACAAATCAAGGGACCAGAAATTAGTCTACCTTGGGAGTGGGAAATATTTACATGTGGTGGTGTGGTATGGCTGAGATGGCCTGATGCTTCTGTTGTGCTACACAGTTCAGTTAAATGGAAACCATGAAGAAGGGGCACTAAACCCCATAAACCATGTGAACTGCATCATCCCTGACTCTCTAATTAAGGAAATAACCTCAATAAAACCAAGTTAATCAGTGGATCTACCACCTAGGATTTTCCTATAAAACTATTATTATAATTGTTATTATTTTAGGAAAGAAATGTAATGAAAAGGATATTGTACCTAATCCTACTTTAATCAACTAACCATTTAGTGCATAAGGTAGAAAGAATACTAGGAAAAATATGAGCCATCTGAAGGATGGAGATGAGGAAAGCCCAAAAGTGTGCACCATACATATCAGATTAGGATACCAACACACATGGTGTGATGGGGTGGCCTCTAAGGAGCTGTCTCCTGGGACCCTATTATTGGACATTGGGAAAGTATAAAAGACCCTATTGCTGCCTCACTCAAATCTTTTACCAGATCAGTGCCTCCAGCCTTCTACTGCTTGGATGTTGGCTATTAACATCTCATAGTTATATTCTGTTCCTGATAATTGTTCTTGACTAAAGGAAATTACTCACCCAGACATGTCAGAGTAAAGCCTTTCCTCAGAGACAGCTGATAGCCAGTTTTTAATAGATACTGGATACAAATAGTCACCCCTCTTTCCTCAGGTTGAGACAGCTCTCTAGTGTCAGTCATACTCCAGAAAGCCCTGTTCAATCAGGCTAGACTTAAGCTGAGCCCATTTCTTTGCCTAGTTTCTTCCTCAGTTCAATCCTATTAGCTGCTCCTGTACTGGATTCAGTTGACAGCAATCACTCCATAAATCATTTGCTCAAGAATCCTTGTCTCAGGCTCTGCTTCTAGCGAAACTGACTTATGGAAGAAGGGCTAAATGCTCTCACAGAAGATAAGTAATAATATAGTGAAACAAGGGAGAAGGTCAGTGATTTGCCAAGTCATGCTGTTGTTGGATCCAGGCCCACGTTCTCACTAGGATTGAAGTTGCTATTTCCCCAATCATAAAATGTAAACAAACATTTCCATGTTCAAGGGCCTGAGTTCCTCTCTATGAATGTGATATCCGACAAGCCCTGCTACATTCCTCTATGATCTTCTGAACCTTGTTGCATAATGAGAAACCACACACCTTATCTTGTTCCTGGGTCTTGGATTTTCCTCTAATACATACTGACCCAGAAAGTCTGATGATAATCATATCTTACGTGTCTTTGTTTGGGCAACAGAAAATACCCCCTATAGTTACTAAGGAAAGGATAAAAAATTGAAAGAAAGTAACTGTGTGACTTCTCTCTTTACATCCGAATTATTTGAGTGGATAGAAAGATTTTGTAGATTAAATTATTCATATTTCAATCACTCTCAATAACTTGTTCACTTTAATGTAAAATCTCTCTCTTCAATTTTTTTGGCTCTGCACTCTTTTTATTTTTATTTTTTGGCTCTATATTATCAGTTTGTCACACGCTGCTTGGGAAGTAATATTCAGGTGCTATTATTCTCAGTAAACAAATGAGAAAATGGAAGTGGAATTTAAATCATGATTTATGATTTCCCTGGAGTGGAAAGCATGGGTCTAGATATAGAAGTATAACTTTAGTTAGAATAATTGCAACCTATAATTTTGGATTGAGCCTCACTAATTAGGATTTGTGGACTCCTGTGTGGTAGAGATATTTTAATATGCTTTGTCAAAATACTATCATATTTCTACCAAATAACTCCCAAAACCTCTTAGGCTTTAATTAGCTACTGCAGTTTATCAATAAGAAATGAAAGAAGTCAGAGGTAAGTGGAAGACATTTTACAGACCCAGGATTAGAATGAGAGAAGATAGCACCTTGAGATGAGAAGGCGAGAAGCGCCTTACAGTTTGGAAAAAAAAAAAATCCAAAGGAAGTTTAACAATGCTTTCCAAGATATATTTCAGTGTTATACAGGTGCATTAGTCCATTTTCATGCTGCAGATGAAGACATACCTGAGACTGGGCAATTTACAGAAGAAAGATGTTTATTGGACTTACAGTTCCACATGGATGGGGAGGCCTCACAATCATGGCAGAAGGAAAGGAGGAGCAAGTCATATCTTATGTGGATGGCAGCAGGCAAAGAGAGAGCTTGTGCATGGAGACTCTCCTTTTTAAACCCATCAGATCTCATGAGACTTATTCATTATCAGGAGACAGCACAGGAAAGACTTGTCCCCATGATTCAATTACCTCCCACCAGATCTCTCCCATGACATGTGAGAATTCAAGATGAGATTTGGGTGGGGACACAGCCAAACCATATCAACAGTTCATGGTCATAATATGTTATCTAAGTCACTGTCATAATAGTTTTTTGAAAGAATCTAGAATCCCTTATAGTCTAATAATATTATACTCATCACTGCAAAAGGAAGATGGTATCTTACAGTTATGATGGACCCCATGGCAGGTGGAGATTTTTTCAGCAGATTACACATCCTGGCTTAATCACCAACTAGATTACAGGAAACTGACTACATATCTTTGTGTCAGAAGTTGCGTCTTCCACAATATGGGAAAAATGATGGTATAGACTTCAGAGTGTTGTCAAATGGAATTAATATAATGAAACTTCAGGCACATAGTAATAGATCAATAAATTATACATGTTTTTATGTTTCTTTTTGCTTTTTATTCCTTTCACTTACCTAGTCTTTTAGCTTTTATCAAAATGTTTACACCACACTTGGTTATTTTGAAATATTTTGCCAAAACAATGGTGAATGCTTAGTGCTTACCACCATTTTACTTCTTTCCTACCATATTCTTTTCAAATATTAAAAAAAAATAGTTACTCTGGACATCCAGACTACCGTATCCTAATCAACAATATAAACTCCTATAAGCAGGGGAAAAGAAACTAAGATTCTCTGAACAACTATTATGAGTTATTTCCAAAGTGAAATGCTTTATTTTATTTTGTTGTTTTCTAATTATAAACATATCTATGAAAGAGTTTGGCAAATACAAACAAATTTGAAGAAAAAAAGTAAGTCCTCCATAGCCCCACTGATCTGTATATCCATTTTCAGAGTTAGAACTAGAAATACCATTTGACCCAGCCATCCCATTACTGGGTATATACCCAAAGGACTATAAATCATGCTGCTATAAAGACACATGCACACATGTTTATTGCGGCACTATTCACAATAGCAAAGTCTTGGAACCAACTCAAATGTCCAACAACGATAGACTGGATTAAGAAAATGTGGCACATATACACCATGGAATACTATGCAGCCATAAAAAATGATGAGTTCATGTCCTTTGTAGGGACATGGATGAAACTGGAAAACATCATTCTCAGTAAACTATCGCAAGGACAAAAAACCAAACACCGCATGGTCTCACTCATAGGTGGGAATTGAACAATGAGAACTCATGGACACAGGAAGGGGAGCATCACACTCCAGGGACTGTTGTGGGGTGGGGGGAGGGGGGAGGGATAGCATTAGGAGACATACATAATGCTAAATGACAAGTTAATGGGTGCAGCAAACCAACATGGCACATGGATACATATGTAACAAACCTGCACATTGTGCACATGTACCCTAAATCCTAAAGTATGAGAATAATAAAAAAACAAAAAAAACAAAGATTTACTTTAAATTTTTAAAAGTAATATTGTCCTAATTATTAGAATAATCTGTTTCATTTCATTTACTGAATGTGTATGCTGTTAAAATTACTATATAATTAGCAATTCTTTCTCTGCTTGATCTACCAGTATAATTACCTTAAATTTTAGATGTTGCTCCTGTTTTGCTACTCAGTTTTTTAGTTAAAGAATTTCACCTATTTATTCTCTTTGTGATTACTGACATATTTGGGCCTGTTTCTTTTAATCTATTTGCTACTATCTATTTGACTTCTCTCCCCCAGCCTTCTCCTTAATTATTCTTTGCTTCTCATACTTTTTCCTCTCTTCTTCTTTTAGGTTGATTGGGCTTCCCTTTTATGTCTTTTTTTTTTTTTTTTTTTTTTTTTTACTACTACCACTAGTTGGTATACTTGGTAGGTATACTTGGTTTCTAATATTTTAAATGTTACCCAAGTGATTTAAATGTGTCTATTTTACTTAACACTGTATAAATTTAATCAATATTTTATCCCCCTCATGAATAATTTTATTTGCCAATTCCATTCATCATATAATATTTTGTAGTACTTCTCTTTTAACTTTATCCCCCAAATTAGACATTATTTTTACTGTTATTCATTTAATATTTTAAATATTCATATTTATCATTTACTTTTGTGATCATTTTTTCTTTTATTACAGACTTTGCATCTGGGGTAATTTTCCTTCTTTACTAAATACATCCTTTATAAGGAGTTCCTTGGTGTGGATCTGTTGGCAGCAAGTTCTTGAAGACTCTTCTAAAAATATTCTTATTTAGCTCTTATTTTTGAAAGACAACTTTTCTCAGTGTAGACTTCTAGGTTGATAGTATATTCTATTCTCTTAGTTCACTAAAGATAATATTTCATAATTTTTCAATTTCCAAAAGTTATTTGTTTGTCTATTTGTTATTCTTTTTCTTTGGAGTAATCTTTTCTTTATGGCTGCATTTTGAGATACGTCCCATCAATACCTAATTTATTGAGAGATTTTAGCATGAAGCGTTGTTGAATTTTGTCAAAGGCCTTTTCTGCATCTATTGAGATAATCATGTGGTTTTTGTCTTTGGTTCTGTTTATATGCTGGATTACATTTATTGATTTGCGTATGTTGAACCAGCCTTGCATCCCAGGGATGAAGCCCACTTGATCATGGTGGATAAGGTTTCTGATGTGCTGCTGGATTCGGTTTTCCAGTATTTTATTGAGGATTTTTGCATCAATGTTCATCAAGGATATTGGTCTGAAATTCTCTTTTTTGGTTGTGTCTCTTCCAGGCTTTGGTATCAGGATGATGCTGGCCTCATAAAATGTGTTAGGGAGGATTCCCTCTTTTTCTATTGATTAGAATAGTTTCAGAAGGAATGGTTGGTACCAGTTCCTCCTTGTATCTCTGGTAGAATTTGGCTGTGAATCCATCAGGTCCTGGATTCCTTTTGGTTGGTAAGCTATTGATTATTGCCACAATTTCAGAGCCTGTTATTGGCTGCATTTAAGTTCTTCCTTTGATTTTTGACCATTTCACTACTGTGTCTCCAGGTGTGAAATTTTTGAGCTTTCTGAATCTAGGAATGCATTTTAAATCATTTTTTGAAAGTTTTCTGCCATTATATATTTCATTTTGCCTCTTCCCAATACTCTCTGCTATTTACTCTGAAAATGTAATTAGCCTATATTAGGCCTTTCCAACCTACCCTTGAAGAGTCTTGTCTTTTCTCATAGTCCCCTATGTTTTTTTGCTGCATCAGTCTTCCAGCTCACCATCTCCTAAGTTATGCCCTAACCTTAGGATTAAACAATTATTTTAATTTGTATTTTTAATTTTAATTTTTTCCTTATATAATTTTTGTATCACTCTAATTTACATAGAAGCTTTTACTTTGTAATGCTTCAGCTTATTGTGTTATTTTAAAATCTAATAAGTGTATTATACTTATTTTCAAGCCCATTTCTGGTAATTTCAATATCTTTGGTCTGCAGTTTTGTTTCCATAGACCATTTCTTGCTCTTGTCCATGTGAAATCTTGCTCATGGCAGCCTCTTCTCTACTACTTTTGAAATTAATGTGAGATTGTGGATTCATGCTTCTTGGACCTTAGTTTTTGAGACTATTTTGAGCCCTGAGTTTAAGGTGATTTTATCCAGGAAGGGTATGGATTTACTTCTGATAGGCTTCCAGGGGGGAAACATTAATGTAAGATCAATTTACAAAATATTTGCCTCAAGATTTTACAGCTCATTCATTTTATAGTTAGTAAGATGAATTGTAGTCACAATCCCTGAAATATAAATTTCTTCTTAGGAGTTTTCAGGAATACTTTAATTTCTGATTTTTGCTCTTCAAGTCCAGGCTGAGAAAACAGAGGGTATTCCTGTACTCTCCCTTCGCAAAAGACATACAGAATTGTCTTACGGTTTTCAATCATTATCTGACAGAACCTTCAGATCATGTTGGTTTTATGCAGGCGTCTCTAATTAGACCTCCTAATATATTTGGTACTAAGGCTTTAACTCCTTCACCTCTAATTTCATATATGGTCCCATAAGACCAAGGTTCTAGGAATGCCACAGATCCACTGAATAGAGAAAATGGGGGACAGAAGATTGGATAGCAGGATTTTTTGTTGTTGCTTATTCTTTGCCTGGCTGCAGTTCTAGGAGACCTGCTGCATTCTATGTTAAACACTCCTTCTGCGTGGCCCTTTTTCCATCGTCTTAAGCTATTGTTAGTCTTCCCTAATACCATTACCTCTTTTTGCCCCTTTCGACCCAGAAGTGAAAATACTGTACCACTGTTGTTATTTTCTGGATTTTTCACAGCCCTTTCTGATTCCCCAAACCTGTCCAAGTTTGATAATTAGTATTTCTATTAAATCTTCTACCTCTGAGTACTTCACATATTTTCTGCTATGACCCTGATTATTACATTATTAATGTTCCAATTCTTTTAGTTGAAGGAAGTGAGACTCAGAAAATCTAAGTGTATTTGAAGGAGAGAAATGTGGTGGTTTGAATTGTTTTAATCTGGTTCAGCTGGGATCTATGTTGCCTGGCGTTCTCTTCCCAGAGTGGTTCCAGGTTTGAGTTGGCTGGATGAAAACGTTCACATCACTTGGAAAGAAAAAGTGGAGCAGAGCCTACTATTCCCTGAAGTTTGTGGTCAGATGTAGCAAGGGACAAATGCAGAGGTGCCTGCCCGGTCATGCTTGTCCCTGCTCTCTTCTGTGTCATGCTGCTCTTTTTTCTGACTAATGACTCCTTTGACAAATAGTGGTTGCAGGCCTAACACAAGATGCTTTACTGAAAAGTCATAGTATTTGATGGAAAGAGGCAAAAGCTAGCATCTTTACTGGATAATGCTTGTGATGAAAGTCCATGTGGAACACCAGTTTAGGTCCAACTATCACAGCCATTCCAATTATTTTAGCCGAGGCCAGAGACCTGTGACCTCCAGTCCCAGTCAAGGCCTTCAGATGACTGCAGCCATATGAGTGTCTCCAGGCAAGATCAACAGAGGAAACACATCCTCAAATCTTGAGAAATAATGCATTATTGTTGTTTTAAGCCACTAAGTTTGGAGATTTTTTTAATGCAGCACATAGAAATGAATACACATAAGTAGAGCATTGCAATAGTAACAATTTTGAAAAGCTTAAAATATATGACATTGCCTTTGGAAAATGATGATAGGAAGAATCTACAAGGGAGTCAAAAAAGCTTCTACTGGAGACTAATAAAGCCCTGAGAAAAGCCATCAGAGGCTTGAGAAAAGGAAATCTTTTCTCCAGCAGAAAATTTGGCAAATGTTGGCAGAAAAATTGGCAAAATATTGCCTGTGGCAACTCGGAAGATAGAAGCTAGTAAGAACTGTTGGATCTGTCTAAGGAAGCTTTCAGGGAGAGTGTTGATAATGCCAATTGGCTTCTTTTAGTGTCATCTGGTCAGATATGGGAAGAAAGGGATAATCTAAAAATAGAATTGTACTGTTTTCAAACAGAGCTTTGAGGAAATAATGAGGACCAATTTTTTTTTGGTTGGAAAAATAAATCATCTCTTCTCCTTAGTCTCCTCAGTCAGCGTAACTTGATTAAAGTGAGACCTAATGCTACAATTGAAATAAAGGTATATCTATAATACCTTTTGTTAAGACTTTTGAAAAATGTGAAATGGTGTCAAGTAAACATTCTTATCTAGAGCAAAAGCATTCTAAAAATCACAAGAGTGTTTTCAAAGTGCCCTCACATGCCCCGAAATAACATTGGATATAATTCCAAGTAGGTAACAGGGCTAATCCCAAGTGGTACTAATATAAGAGCTACCAGATTTCCATCACAACCTTTTAGTCTGGTTTGTTATGAAATGCTAGGTAACTAATGCAAGCTACTCTTCATAATTATATGTAACTGGAAGTGGGATTTAATCTTCATTCAATAGTCTTTTAGAATAATAAAATTAATGTGACCCCCAAACTCAATTTTAGAACTACAAACAGATCTTTTTAGGGTAAGTCTTCTTGGGACAATCCCACTCTCCAAAGGGCTTACAATGTCAATGCTGGTCACTTTTCTTCAGTATTGTAACATGAATCACTTTTGAGAGAATGAGATTCACAGCCACTATCAGAAGCCAGGGACCTGGTATAAGTGAGTATGCTACCCATGCTACTTCCAAATCTGGAAGAGGCATTTTCTCATTCAAACAGTAAACTCAAATTTTCCACCTTTAGATAGCAGCATCATCTCCACCTAACACCAAGCTGCTGGCCCTGCCTGACTGCTGGGTGTTAGATTTAGGCAAGTCTCCTCTAACTCTGCCCGGAATCAAGGTCACCTTGCTCTCTGAGGGACTACTGCATGATGCAGGGTGCGTGTAGGCTTGGAGTCACATGTGACTGGCAGGCTGCCATCTTGGAAACCCTCCCCACTCAGTGCTGCCAATCTCCATGTTAGTGCTGCCAAGGTGCTGAAACTGATGGTTTCTGTTGAAGAGAGACAGTCACCCTGTTTTACGTCAACCCTGACCACAGATGCAGTGATGACATTCCTGGTTTAATAGTGGTTCCTCATGGGGCACCAGGGTAAAAAAAAAAAAAAATGAAGAAAAAAAAAACTTCCTTCTTAAACTTACTAATCGTTGCCTTCCACCAAGCCATGCTAATTAGAATCTACATATAAAAATTGTTTGCCCTCACAAACACAACCGTTGTTTATGAAGCAGATCTGGAGTAACAAAGTAGCTTAAAGCAAGAGAGATGCCCAGCGTCTACAACAGACTCTTTCCTGAACCAGCCCCTCTCTAACTAGCACTGGCCATATCTAGGTTTCTCTTGCCATACGGTGAGTACCTGCCTGGGGCCCTGAGTATCTAGTTTAACTGCTGAACATAGGTTGTGCCATTTCAACCTGACATATTACAATCTAATACTATTGAACTCTAAAAGGGGCAAAATTGGAGTTTTTTTTCTTTTTCTCAAATGACACATTGGTGTATGTGAAAATGTACTCTTCCCAAACAATGCTTGTGTTCCACATCTCAGGACGGTAACAATAATGTGGTAAGTGGAAAGGAAACAAAAAGTGGCAAAAAAATTATTTCTAGCAGATGAGCTATCAGTCTCAAAATTGATTCATTATTTCACACCACCTGGAGTGATTGTCAAGTCTCCTTTAAGTGTTTTATGCTCTTTATGGGCTTAAGATTTTCTTTCTATATCTAAAGTATGATAAAAAGAGATACTTAAAGGATATTTTAAAGGTGGAAAAGAAGCTGTAAGCATTTTCTTTCATAAAACCTAGAGAGGACTACTCTGTTTCTGAACTGTCAATCTAACATCTACTAAAACATTTTGGCATCCATTTCCCTCAGAGTTGTCAAATGTGTCATTGATGATAGTTTTGCATCATAGAAGGGAAAGGGGATATTAAGAGCTTAATTCTCAACACTTGTCAGTTAGTGGTGTCACCGATGGCTTAAGGAAGAGGAAGTCTAATTTCTGGGAACGTGTCACCTGAGGTCTTGCAGGGTGATGGAGTGTGTGAAGAGGGAAAGGGAATGAGTATTTATTGAAGGTTTATTATGCATTTAGTGCTTCCATATTTCAAATTCTCCCCAAGTCTGTGACACCAAACTTGTTGTCTTCCAGTTTCAAAAGAGAGAACTGTTGCCCAAAAAGGTCAAGTAAATTTCCAAAGGTCCCATACCCCTTAGAGTACCCTGGGATGGGGGTTCAGGATGAGCTAACTCTAGAGGCTATGCTCTCCTCGCTGAATCATACTACTTAGTACATGTGTGGAGACATGTGTATAATGAGAGGACATGAATATGCTATTTCTCTTCATAAAGCCATAAATAAATAGCAAGCATGGTAATCAAGATTATAAGAAAAT
This sequence comes from Nomascus leucogenys, assembly GCF_006542625.1. NCBI lineage: Eukaryota > Metazoa > Chordata > Mammalia > Primates > Hylobatidae > Nomascus > Nomascus leucogenys. The sequence continues at coordinate 21,556,979 of NC_044389.1, read as the reverse complement.
GAATAGGTGGCCCAAATCCCTAAATGATGATATTATGTGTTACAAAATATTAAATATTATAACAGTTTAAGCTATTATGGGGAGTACTGCTGCTGCCAGCAAGACTATCATTTTATCCCCAACAGGAAATTATTTTTAAAAATGTGATGTGTTTATTTTAAAGCCCCTGGGCATATGTACAAGAACACAAACAACATTTACATATCTATTATCTATTAACTGACACTGCATTTGCCAGGCATTTGACACAATTAAGCAAATGCTTGACTGAACAGATGGGTCTTATAAGGATCCCTAAGGGCATGTCTACATTAACTATGCCAAGGGTGGTTAATGCACCCATTTGGCATCTGCATGCATTTTCCCATCAGCAAATACACTACTGCTTTGCATGGTTGCAAATGGGTCCATTTTTGTCCCAGAGGACAAAACATAAATGGATTGAGCTATTTCTGGTTTGTTCTACCTTTGCCTTTTTTTCTTTTGAAATGTATTCCTAACAATAGATTACATCCTGTAGTTGTTTCTTGTTTTCATTTTCTTCAAAATGGCCCATGCCTTTATTTGTTTTACTAGTGGCATCAGGGAAATAGAATACTTTTCTTAGGCAAGACACACAGCGTTTGGATTTTATGTCTTAGTTTGTATAGCTTCTAATGGCAGGTTATAATAGCTAGAAGAGGGGAAAAGAAAAGAAAACCAACTTCTCTCTTAATAGTGTTAAAAAAGAATTTAACATTATAATACCTGACAAGAAAACTATGGGTCTTTCATCGACTATTTTATAGTGTCTGAAATAAAGAGACCGTTCCTTCATGTGACATCCTATATGCTTAAATCAAGTCAGTATTATAGACTCTGTTTACTCTCTGTTGGCTATACATACATGTCTCTTGGAAGTGACCATTTAACATGTCAAGTAAACTTTTCTTGCCTCGACTGAGTCTTCAGGACTTCCTTCAAAATTTCTCCTGAAAGGAGTGTAGTTCAGGAATTGGTCTGGGGGTAATTGACTCTTTAGCAGTTTGTCCATCAAAGAGAAAGAGCTGCAATGGGAAACAAAATGTGAGTGGTGTTACGTGTAAGTAATATGTAATACGCAACACAGCAATGACTGTATTCTTTGAATTTTGCATTGGTCTATAGCTATGTCAACAATGCTTGGCAAAATGGGTTCTGTGACATCCTTTATAGCAAATGGAGATTAGCACTAAAAGGAAAGCAACCATGAAAGTACATTGCATGATGCAGGTCATTATGTAGGCGTATAAAATTTTAACAAAATGAATAGCTCAACATCATTTCAGCCTTGTAAGGCAGAAAATATATCCAATGAATTAAATTATTTAATAGTCTTGTTAAATCAGGCATTAGGAATGGGAATTAATTTACTTCTATTCTCTCTTCATAAAAAGACTCTTTTAGCAGTGTTTCATCAAAATACATATTTGATTTGTTGAGTGGGAGATAATCTTATACTAGGCAAATCCCCTCTTATAACTTTTCTTTCCAAAGCCTATGTTTTTGTTTCTTCTGATTACTAGAAAGAAAAAAAAGAAAGAAGAAAAAGAAAGATTAAATCCTTTGAGGATACTAATATGTAAATATGAACCTGAGGATTTTAGGTTGATATTTGACTTCACTGACTGCACTGCCTACGTTCTTAGTTGTCAGTACAGTGAAAAAAATGTATTTCATGTGCACATTTTAAATTTATGTTAGTGTGTTACCATGTGAAAGAGGGGCAAGATTAATTCAGAATTATTTCGTTATTTCTACTTATTGTCCACATTCTATTTCCTATTTTGTGAAGATGTTAGGTTAAGGACTTGGCATTGCTTATTCTAGAGTAAAAAGAGATCTTCAAGTTTTCCTGCTACAGCACAACAGTTTGAGAAGTCAGAGGCTTCTACAGTTTGTAACTCAGTCAGTTAAATTGCTAGGTATTTGTAGTCCTCGATTTAAAATTGACTGTATTAAAACACAGTATTTTTTTATTTGCCTAGTATAATGCTACTCTGAGTCCTAGATGAACTTGGATTTTAAATACTTGTTAAATTAGTTAATACCTAAAACATAAGATATTGAATAAGTATTATATACTCATATAAACATCCAATTTGACAACTAGAACTTGAGCAGTACAGTTAATTATTATATACCTCCCCATACATTAATTAAAATATTATATGAATTGAAGCATGTATCATCTCTCTAGAAGTTGTTACCAATTTCATGTCTATTCTTCCAGGCTCCCCCCCATCTGTGTCTGTGTGTGTGTGTGTGTGTGTGTCCTTGATATTTCACAAATAGTATCATACAGTAAAGGGCATTTTGATTTTTTCTTAACAATATATCACAGATATAATATCCTCTGTCTCTCTCTCTCTCTCTCTCTCACACACACACACACACACACATACACACATACTTATATTTATTTTGAAATAAATGTTGTACTGCTCATTCTTGTCTATATTTCTTTGTCCATGTGTGCTAACTATTTTTATAAGATGTATTTGTAGAAAGGATGTAACGCTGGCACTACATTAGGTTGCATCACTTTCAAGTTATTTGGCCTGGAACAGGCCTGTATGAACTATTCTTGAAGACTAAATGAAATTCATATTCTCTTGGTTTATCCTGAAACAGGTAGTAAAGAATGGCTATTGTTCTGTTAAGTTCAGTGTAGTTTATTGAAATTTGAGGCCTATTCACAAAATAATGAAAATCAAGCTAACAGCTCTTTTTAAAAAATCTCACTTGATTGCTGTAGGCTGAGTCTGGAACTCCATGAAAATTAATCCATGGAGTTTCAGTAGCTAGTCCAGGCAGAGCTGTCAATGCAAATGTCCAGAACAAGCCGGCACTGTGGCCCTAAAGACTACCCAGAGACACAGGCTTTCTGTTATCTGACCTTCCTTCTGCCCTGAAAATACATCAGTGTCAGTCATGGCCCGGGAGGTAAAGACAGAGCATCCTTGAACTTAATCTAGCAAATCACACCCAACAGAATGTCGACTTGCCTTGCAGGGATCAGACTGACTGAAAATTTGCGTTTGCTATCTTCTGATGTTTCTCCTTTTCTACGTCTTCTAATTTATACAATTCTGTATTTCATGTTTAATGAGCTCTTGGCAGAGGTGATATAATACAAAATCACAAACATCAATTTTCTCTCAGTGGTTATATTATTATAAATTAGTAATATGACACTGTACCTGAACTAGATTTATTTTTATTGACTTGTTTTCTTGTTCCGTGGGTAACATGGACAAATATATGATGCAAAGCACCAAATTGGCTACAGCAAATTCTCTCCTGTTATCTGTTTTACCAGACAGGCTCAACCACAGATTCTCCCCCCTATTGGAATTATCATGAAAAAAACGAAGCAGTTTATTTTTCTTAAGGCAAAGTGTTTATCATGAGAATCATCAGCGTATACAGCCTAGTAAGGAGTATCCATCATTGTTTGTCATGGATGGACAGATGGCAGTTGGTCATATATAAATCTTAGGAGTGGCTTTGGCAAGTTTAGATCAGTGTCTCAAAGAAATCCAGACCTGGCCCTGTAAAATTAAACTATGAGCAGAGTTTCTCTGGCAGTCAGCTACAAGACTGCTTTTTTTAAATTTTTTATCTTCTACACACACATGCACACAGAGAGAGAGAGAGAGAGAGAGAGAGAAGAGTGCATGTTACTTAAGAATTCATGAAAATATTCTTGATTGATCTTTAAGATAGTTGTACTCTGAATCTGGCCTTAAAAATAGTTCCTACATCTACTTTAATTCTGATAAAGCTTTTACTTTTCCCAAGGCTAGTTTTAGGGGAAAATCACTGTGTTGTGGAAACTGCAAAAATTGCTTCTTTTAATGCTCAAGTTTGTGATAAAAATAAATGTCTTCTTGAATGGAGTCTGCAGCTTTATTTGCAGGTTATATTTTGGAGACATTTTATGCTTCTGTACTGGTTAAGTTCTATAGAACCAGAGGAGTTGCATAGAGTGAAGATGCTTAGATTTCTCTCCCTTAAGAATTCAGAAGCCGCTGACAGAAGGCAAGAATTTTGTCTTTTGTAGCTCTCTGCATCTCGATGAAAGATACATCTTACCTTCTTTCACAAAGTGAGAAATTGTAGATTTTTCAAGATAATGGCATAAAAGCTACCATAGCTATCTAATTTTAAAATTGTCAATTTAGTCCTGTTTTCATAAATCACAATTTGACCTTTTTAGTTTATAAACACATAGAAAATTACATGAAATAAGAAAATAAAATTGTTTCATTTGTTATCTAACTTTTCTTAGATTAGGAGGAAGAAACAGGATTATGGAGACCTGAATAAAGTCTACTTATTCTTAAGATTAAATCTTAATTTTCTGTATGAATCTGGGCAGTCATAGATTCTCTCTATAGACATTCTTTCTCCCTCCTTGAAAGTTTAAGCCAAATACTCAGTAAGAAATTTCATCCAAATAAAGCAGCCGGTGGAAGAATTGGAGCATAATTAAAAGTAGTATAAGGAGATATAATTTATTATATTTTCAAAATGATAGTTTCTAATCTGCAATTAATTTCTAGTCTTTTTTTTTTTTTTTACAATTGTCTATACTTGAGCCTTTTGGAAAACTGATCTATATCCTTTTAAAGGGTTGATGATTTCTACCTCAATATGTGATATTTGAAAGACCACTAAATTTAATGTGTTTTAACATCACCTTCCAAAAACAGTTATGTTACTTTGTCCTGTTAAGTTTTTAATGTCTATATTTAATAATATTATCCCGAATGTCAACATAAGGTTTCTAGAGCAGAGCAAGTTACTATTTATTTAGAGCACATTATAACTGCACCAACTTACTCCCCTTTACCCAAATTCTTATTCTGGAGTGGTGATACTGACATAGGAGGAGGGACTCGACTCTGGAGGTGGGGCTCAGACACTGAAACAAATTGAGGACTAGCTGAAACAGGGCCAGGGCAGAAGCAACTTTCCATAAGAAATACCCACCAGTGTGCCACGACAGCTTACCATTGCCATGGCAACATCCAGGAGTTATGACCCCTTTTCATGACAATCACCTGACAACCCAAAAGTTACTACCCCTTCCCTAGAAATTTCTGCATAAACCACCCATTAATCTGCATGTAATTAAAAGTGGGTATAAATATGACTGCAAAACTGCCCTGAGCTGCAACTGTCTGCCTATGGGGTAGCCCTGCTCTGCTGGAGCAGTCACAGAGCTGTAACCCTGCCAGAGCTGTAACACTGTCTCTTCAACAAAGCCGTTTTCTTCTGCTTCTGGCTTGCCCTTGAATTCTTTCCTGGGTAAAGCCAGGAACCCTTATGGGCTAAGCCCCACTTTGGAGCTTGCCTGCCCTACATTAGCATGTTGAGAACCAGATGTGATCCCCCACACAGTGGGGTCTGTTCAAGGTGAGGAGCCAGCAAAATAAAAGTGGGCAGAAAAGAGAGGCAGCTGTGCCCCCTTCTCACCCACATTTTTTTTGAGAGAGAGATACGTGGAGACATAATGAGAAGGATTTTGGTTCTTCACTCAGAAAAGTGAATAAACTTCTTCAGTAGGAGAAAATGACTAGTGTCTTTAGCTTTACAATCCAACAATTGTCTTCATGGTCCCAGGACTTATCTTCCTTGAAATGTAAACATATTCCCCCAGGAGGTAAATCTCTCTGTAATGCTCACTATCCAGTCATAAGTTCCAGGCTTATGTTTCTTTTTTTGGCACAGGTCCCAAGTTTCAGTAAAACTTTCTTAGAAATCCCTAACAATTCAGAAACATAAAAAATAGTTTTCTCTACAGCACTGCATCTTCTAGGTGGTCATTTTTTGTATCTGTTTGTCTAGCATATTTTGGAACAGTTTTTAAAGCTCTTTTCACTCATATAGGAGTATGACAGATCAGACATCATAGTGGTCATGGCTATCAAATGTGTTGAATAATTGCATAATTAGCTAAAATCAAGGGGTTGAACAATAATGCTCATAGGGTATTGGTTGATGGCAAGAGACCATCAAGTGTCAGCAGTTGGTCCTAGCTACTTCAGCATTTTCATCACTGAATTAAGCAAACGGTTTTTGTCTGCATAATCATCTTGAGAGTGATTGGTTTGAAAAGTGGCAGAAGAAGAACGGCCTGAGCTATCATTTCAGAACACAGTCCCAGCCTGAGAGATCATTTTGAATAATAGTGTGGACATTTACTTTTAAGAACTATCTACTATCATCACATATCATGGGTAAGAAAAGGAGACAAATTAAGTGCTGTGAGAAATTAACATTTGTTCTATTGGCATGTTTTCCACAGTGAGGCCAATGACTGACCAGAATGTAAGTTCCATAAGGATGGAACTATTCTCTTTTAAATGATTTATTCTCATTGCCCACCAAGAATACTTTGTGTGTAGTAGGATACTAATAAATATATATTACATGAATGAGTAAATAAATAAACAGTAGAAGAAGAAACTCAGGCAAAGTGACAAAGACTCTAGTATTGTTTGAAGGATGCTGGTGCTTTGACATTACTATTTTTATTATTGTTTGTATTTAACACTTTTGACTTTTCTTATTACAATTGTTTTCTTCATTTTTTCATATATATTCTCAATATCCTTTTAATCTCTATATTGCTCCTCCTCTTACTTTAATGAATTACAACTACTGCACTCAATTCTTAAAATACGATGTACCCAGTAATGAGATTGCTGGGTCAAATGGCATTTCTGGTTCTAGTTCCTTGAGGAATCACCACACTGTCTTCCACAATGGCTGAACTAATTTGCACTCTCACTAACAGTGTAAAAGTGTTCCTATTTTTCCACATCCCCTCTAGCTTACCCAAAAGAATATAAATCATTCTACTATAAAGACACATGGACACGTATGTTTATTGCAGCACTGTTCACAATAGCAAAGACTTGGAGCCAACCCAAATGCCCATCAATGATAGACCAGATAAAGAAAACGTGGCACATATACACCATGCAATACTATGCAGTCTTAAAAAGGATGATTCATGTTCTTTGCAGGGGCGTGGATGAAGCTGGAAACCATCATTCTCAGCAAACTAACACAGGAACAGAAAACCAAACATCACATGTTCTCAGTCATGAGTGGGAGTTGAACAATGAGAACACATGGACACAGGGAGGGGAATATCACACACCAGGGCCTGTCGAGGGGTGGGGGGCTAGGGGAGGGATAGAATTAGGAGAAATACCTAATGTAGATGATGGGTTGATGGGTGCAGCAAACCACCATGGCACATGTATACCTATGTAACAAACCTGCATGTTCTGCACATGTATCCCAGAACTTAAAAGTATTATATATATATAATGTATATATACAAATATATATGTATATATATATCAGGCTAATTGTAACTACAAAAAAAAATATGATGTACCCAAAGGCTTGGTCTTTGGCACTTTTCTCTCTCTTTACCTTTTCCCTGTATTATGTCATCCTAGTCCCTGGGTTTATTTGTTTATTTTTTGTAAAATATTTTATTTATTATTTATATTCTAATATTTTTACTTATATACATTTATTGGGTACATGTGTCTTTTTGTTACATGCATAGAAGGCAGAATGGTGAAAGTCTGGCTTTACCCACCCACATACTTTAAAAACTATCCACATACTTTAAAAACTCTAGCCTTAGCATTGACATTCTTGCAAGTTGGTCCTTAGCCCTTTGTACTCAGACTGTGAAATGCTGAATTTATCATCTTTGTTTCCCAGTATACTCCTTGTCTTATATTTCTTCTTTTGTGACTGTAACCAATCTCTACCTCACTGCACAGGCCCAAAACAATTTCACTTCCATACTCTTCTTTCTCTTAGAGTCTATTTTTCAAAATCACTCATCCCCTACTTTCCAGTGCCCCAGCACTTTGTTATTTCAGATCCATCTAATTGAACTATTTTGTCTAGTTTTTCCTACCTTTCTTCTCCACACTTCTGCTAAAGGGATCATTCTAAAACCCAAGTATAATGACACATATCTAATTAAAATTTGAATTATTAAATTTAATTAATAAACTTAGCTTTCAAGATATTACTCAGATCTTGCTACTCTGAACTACATCTTCTTTGAAGTCCTCAGATGTTACTCTCCTTACACATTCTTTATGTCTGTCAGTAATTCATGTATTAATTTATTAAGTAATCAAACATTCCTTTTTCTCATTAAGCAACATTTAAATGAGAACCTAGTATGATCCAGTGAATTTAGCTGGGAGATGGGGTTACAGCATGGAACAAAACAATCAGTCTGTTTCTTCAAGGAGTTTGCAGTTTAGTGAGGAAGATTATAGATAAATAAGTCAAATAATTAGAAATGTAATAAGGGACATAAAGAAGAATTATACAGTACCTATAATAGGAGTCCTTGATAAAGTCTGTGAAGTAAGGCGTACTTTCCCTGTAGAAATAAAGCGTGTTCTAAGCCTGAGGCAGGAAGAAATTACGGTGCTTCCACAGAGGAGAGAAAAGGGAAAAGTGGCAACTGGCCATCCATGTCATACTCTACCGTATCTCCCTTTTCTCATTTTTTTGTGTGTACTTCATCTTTCGATACTTATTCAATATGCCACCACCTCCTCTACAGCCACTGACTTTGATTTTTACCTCCTTCATTTGTGCTTTTAAATCACCTGTTAAGACTTCTCTCATAAAATGTATGTTGCATTTGCTGGAATGAACTACCTGTGTTCTTGAGTTTCAGCACAGAGCTTGGCACATCACATAGTGGAAGTTAACAAATCTTTGTTGGTTGAAAGAATGAATGAATGAATGAGAACTGAGCAGAAGATTAAGATGTAGTAAACGTGGGCACTGTGTACAATTACATACAGTTCTGTGATTATAAAAATGTGTCTGTTTTTCATACATTTTGAAGTGAGTGACAAAATATGGTACAAAAATTAATTGATGTTAGAATTGGACATGCCTATAGTTTAAACAGTGTATCTGTCTGTCAATCTCCCTGTCAGGTTGATAAAGATTTAAGTTTCCTAAATGTGCAGAATCTCTCTGAGAATTGAATGGAACGGAAGCATGATTATCATTCCTTCACGGAACTCTACAGAAACCAAAGAAAGTCTTATACAGATCTGTAGGGATTATATTATTTCAAATATAGTTTTGTTCAGCATCTTAGAGACCAACTGCTGAGAAAGAAAGTGCTCAGTAAGAAGAAATCTGTCTCCTAATCAAATTGCTCTGCCACCATTGTTAACTTTAAAGGGTAGAGTACACACACACACACACACACACACACACACACACACACAGACGCACACGTTCTTTATCTCGCACTGACTTGCCCTACATTTTGAACTCTTTAAATTTGGAATTTCCTTAGTATCTGTAGTGGCTTACTTCACATACATTAATAAATCCTATTGATAGTCTGTATGCATCCTTTACATGAATTTCTTATACATAAATAGTAGTTTAATTTATATTTAAGACTCACTGACCATGTGGTGTATTTAAGCAGGGCTATGTGTTGTAACCAATCATGGACCACTCTAAAAACATTTTATAAAAGCACTACAAGGTCCCAGCATAGCAGAAACCAAGGAAAAAACACCATCTCACTGCACAGTTTCAATTTATACTTTCTAGGCTTTACAAATGAAAGTTTAAAAGTTTTATTTAAAGATGTATATTTCAACTTGTAAGTGCATTTATCTCCTTTATGCTATGTGTGTGGGGTTGCAGTGTAAACAATCACACATGACATAATTCTTTTAGACTTTAGAGTTGTATTGAATAGTTTGCATCTCTAAAGGGAACACCAGCCATTGATGAGGTCTGCACAGCTGCAGCCTATTCAAACTACAAAGAAAAGTTTTATTGGTACAACTTTGGATTATCTGTTTAAATACAATGCAGATGACTATTGGTATCGTAATACTGCTATTCTACTGTAACACTATTTCCCTATTCCACTATACCACTAATAGTGGTCTCAAACCACTCAATTGGGAAGAGGGGTATTAAAAACTCGTTGGGGCAGTGAATTGGCATCACATGTACTGGGTTCAATTCAGTTAAAGCTAATTTGATTTTTAAAAAACTTAAATTTCTTATAGTTCTGTATACATATATGTGTGCAATATACACAGATATATAGAAATGTGTCTTTCAAGATTAATTAAAATGAGTCATTCTACTAGACTAGAGGAATGCACACAGATATATCTTTATAGTCCTACTTTTACTTCTATTTTTCCTCTCATTAATGGTAGATAGCATTTATTGAGCACCTGCTCTGCTCAATTACACTTTATACTTATTATCAAAGTTAATTCTCACAATAATTCCATAAGATGGATCATTCTGTGTTCCTTTATAAATGTATATTAGGATGCGAGAACATTTTGGCAAATTGCCAAGTTACATATTTATGCAGTAAAATGTGAGCCTAGGTTTTGAACTCAGTTTTTCACGTGTCACAAAACCAGAAATCTTGTTACTATGTACAATGTGGTCTAATAGTACTTAACAGTTAGATGTTAGTATAAAAGTTATTTTCTTTCTGGCAGGCACCATTTTATATGCCATCTTAAGTCTTATCATTAAAATTACCACTTAGGATGAGTATTGATATTCCTTTTCTTTTAATAGATGAGAAAACTGAAGTTACATCAAGTCAAGCAAATTACTCACACAGATTGGTAAGTGGCATACTTGGGATTCAAACCAGATCTATCCAATTCTAAACACTGGGCTCTTTCAGATACATCACACATTGGATGATTTTTTAGTACTTCCTATATTTCTAGCAACTATGCTAGTCCTTTAAGGATAATGTGGTGTATCTACTGTACACATTTCTGTTTTCTTGAAAATAATCTAGTAAAAATAACAATCTATTGATGACATTAGTAATAAACCTTACTTAATTTGAATCTCAGGGTGCCGTCAGAAAACAAAGGCAAGGGGATTTGATTTTGTCTAACAGTGTATGCAAGAGCTTCTTTGATGAAGCTGTAGTTAATATAGATTCTGAAACGTGTTTAAACTAGCCTTGCAGAATGGAAGGAAGGAAATCTATTCACTGTATATAGAGAAAAAAATGTCCATTGTGGGGCTTTGAAAACATCTAGCTTAGCTAGCGTTTATGTAGCAAGGGAAAAGTGGTAAGAAGCAACCACAGAGAAGGAAACTGGGAACCAATTATTCAGGGTGTTTATAGGTCATGCTCACAATTTGAACTTTATTTTAAGAGCAATAGAAATGGATAAGCTTTTGTCTCTGCATTTTAAAAACACAGATATGTCTAAACCATAGAGAATGGATTGTGGAAAAACAAAGTTGATGACTGGAATTACAATGAAACTAACAATTATTCTAGAATTCCAGAAGAACACGAATGGTTCCTTGAACTGGTATGGTATGGTAGCAGTGGATATGCCTTTAAATTGATAGATTAAATCTCTTTCTCATTCAATAATTATTTACCAAGAGTTGACTATGTACTGGGCATTATTCCAGGTGCTTGGAATATAGAAGTACATAGACAAAATCTCATTTTTATGACTTTTATTCTAGGTAATGTAGGAAGCCATCATCATTTGTGCAGATGAGTGACATTTTTACAGAATCATTCTGAGTGTTGTTTATGGAATAGGGAAGTACGTATAGAAACAGGAAGAGAGTTATAAACACAGGCAGAGACCTTGGTGGCAGTATGGTGAGAAGTTGGCATATTTTGGATTGGTGATTCATGGTACATTGAGGAGTAAGTGAGGCAAAGAGATGCCAAAGATGACTCCTAAGACTGCCATGGTCAGGTGGGTAGATATTGGTGTCATTTACTAAATGAAAAATTGAATCTACAAAAGACTAATTTCAGAGAGGAAAACAATGAAATTTCTTTAACTTTGAAGTTCCAATATAATATTCAAAAATGGATTTTCAGGAAATATTTGGTTTTTATGATTTGTATTTCAGAAGAGTGCTTGGGACAAGCAATGAGATTTATGTTAGGTGCCATGCCATTGGGACTTGCTATGGTCTGAGTGTCCCCTCCAAACTTCATGTTGAAATTTTGTTACCAAATTTAATTGCCTCTTCAGTATGAAGAAGTGGGACCATAAAGAGATGATTAGGCCATGAAGGATCCGCTCTCATGAATGGATTAATGGCATTATCATGGGAGTGGCTTCATTGTAAAAGGGTGGGTTCAGCCCTTGCTCTCACTCTTGCCCTATCTTTGCCCTTCTGCCTCCCACCTTCCTTTATGGGGTGATGTAGAAAGAAGGCCCTTGCCAGATGCCAGACTCTGGATCTTGAACTTCCCATCCTCCATAACTGTGAGGAAATAACTTCCTGTTTTTAAAAATTACCCAGTCTGTGTTATTCTGTTACAGCATCACAAAATGGACTAAAACAGGACGGTATTTGAAACCACCATATAATCCTTGGGGTGTTCATTACATAGCACAATGGGGACAAAGTTAAGACTGATTCGTAAGAAATGTCTAAGCTTGAGGATCAGGTATAAAAAGGACACATATTTTTAAAATTATTATTATTGAGTTGTATGAGCTTTTTATATATTTATATATTCTAAATGCAAGCCCTTATCAGATATATGGCATGCCAAACTTCTCTCTCAGTTTGTGTATTTTCTTTTCACTTTCTTAATGGTATTTTTTCCTGTGATCATTTTTAAAAAGGATCTATGAGTGTACTAGGCAATTGAGAATTCATGGATTACTCCTAAGCTAGTCCAGTGCAATCCACGTAGTTAACTATTTATTCCTGATGTGGTAACAAACTGATGCTCATACAAATAAAGTTGCATTTACAAAATACACAAAGTAAACAGCACTGAAACTATTGCAGGGCCTTTGTATCTCCAAAATTTGATTACAGTAGCTCTGTGGGGTCACAAATGGGTACTTCACATGAACTGAGGAGTAGACTACCTCATGTCCTTTTTCCTTGGCCTCCTTATCATTATGTACTGCTCAGAATTCAATGGAGGGAGGATGGACTACATCACTGTCAAATGCTGCTAGTGTCCTCTATGAAAAGTGGCTTCTCTACCTACAATGTTGTCTCTCAATTTTTCTTTACTATTTAATGGAGAAATGAGGCAAATGCCTTAATAGCTTGATTATGTCAAGCTCAGTCTCAGCTAGGTCTCAAGTAGGAGTACAATTGCTACACTAAGTACATTATTCAAAGTGATTTGAGAAACTAGTGAAGCATTATAAATAAGAATATCACAACAAATATTAATAGCCTCCATGAGAAGAAAGTTTGCAGTCTCCACTTCTCACACCATTGTTCAGAGTCTGAGAAAAAAGAACTTGAAAGTCAACATTTGAACATTCTTAGTAAAGTATCAACCCTGGACTCACTCAAGAGATAGCAATTTTGGTTCAGCTTGTCACTAAATTGTTTTAGGAATTTATGCAGGTGGCTTACATGTTTGTTTCAGTCTGCTCTCCTGTAAAGTAGCAGTCATGATTTTTCTAGTGAGAAGTGTTGGGACTTGGCACAAATGCCTGGAATGCCAGAGATTTGGACAATGAAATGAGTTGTGCTTGAAAGCAGGAACAGCCTTCTCTATGTGCATTAATTTATTTCTATTTATCGGCTCACCGCCCAACAGGAAATATGTCCTTCATGCTTAACAGATGCTATTGATATTGCTCTTACTAAGGTCTTGGCGTAACAAGAAGGTGCTCTGAAACCATCTTCGTTTGTTTGTTTTTAATCTGAAATTTTGGTTTCAGTAAGCTTGTTTAGAATGCGTTTCACGATGAGTTAATATGATTCAGTTCTAAATTTATAAAGCACTACCCAAACACCAAGTTAGTGAAAACATAAATATACTGTAACCGTCAAAACCCAAACATGTGTAATTTCTTTTCCTACATCCTTTCTTATCCCGCCCAAATTCATTTCCCACACTTTTTTCAGCACAATCTTTCTGAACTAGAAGTCTGGTCACGTCAGATTTTAATATCACCCAAGAATTTCCCATTGGCTGCTTGATACAGCCGTGGCTCCTCCATATGGCAGGCACAAGCCCCTCAAATCAGCAACTATCTCTCTCTCCAGGCCTTTTTCTGGCTACTCTGAGCCACACGTCTAATATACCAGCATTGAGAAACTGTTATTTATCCTTCCCCCCGCCCCCCAACTCTATTTCTTTCTCTGTGCTGGCTTTTCTCTGTGGAATGCCTTTTCTTTTTGCCTCATTGATGGCTTCTTATATTTTAAGACTTAACTCCAGGCTTATTTCCTCCTGGGCCTCTTTTCTGAGTAAAACATGCTGAGTTTGATGCCCTGCTTTTGTGTTCACGTGATGCCCTATATGTGTCTCTAACTTTGCACTTACTCTGTTGTATTTAACTTCTGTCTCTCTGCACTGTGAGTTCTTTGAGGGCAGAGGCAGTCTTAATCCCCTTTGTTCCCTCAGCTCCAAACATTGTTCCCACAAACATACCTGGCGTTTTTTTAAGCACTTTATCTACATTTTGCCGGCTAATTTTCACAGTATCACGATAAAGCTGGTATTGGCATTTTAACTTTATTTATGAAGAAACTGAGATTTTGAGAGAAAAAGCAATTGCCCAGGCTCATAAAGCTATCGCATGGCAAAGCCTGCTCTCCTCTGTCTCATTTCTGAGCCAGAACACTTAGCAGATCTTTGTTCTACTTCTTCTCAAATATCATTTCAAACTAATTGGTGAAGTACTTTCTCAGTGATTTCACTAGTTTTACCTATAGCGATGCTCCTTCGCGATCTGAAACTAAGTCTTTCTGGATTCTATTTTAACTTTAAATCACCTGGGCCTTCTCTTTTCTTCATTTCTTAATGGATATCAGTATGGAATCTCTACTTCCTCCAGCTATTGTCATTTACCTCTCCCTCTGATTAGTCTAATTTATCAGTGATCAAAATTGTCAAATCTGATAGCTCTTTTCAAGACAGCTTTGAACATACACGTGACAGTTCCTTTGCCAGCAATACCATTTTCCTTCCATTATTCTAGAAAAATCTTCACACAACTCAAATACCACCTTTTCCATCTTGTATATTGTATTAGAAAATTAGTTTTGATATTACTGTTTTAGTTATAACTATAGGTTAATATTGCTTAGAAAGTGTACTTAAATGAGAACTCAGAGGTAGATATCAGTTACCTCTTATAGAAGAGACAGTAAAAAAAGGCTCAAATCTGAAGTTTGTTTGTTATCACTAATCAGGTTGTTCAAAGAAAAAACAGATGCCAAAGAGAACTGAATTCAAATGTTCGGTATTCTGGTAAATCAACTGTGAAGACCTATAGCTTTCTTATGGTTCCATCCTTGTGTTGATAACACTACTTGATAGGTGATACTTGTGTGTTGTTGACAGTATGTCAATATTACATTAATTTCTTGAAAAACAAGTTTCATTGAATAATCTAGGGAAAGGTATACCCATGTTTATGCCGTAGGGCTATTGTTAGAATTAAAGTAGATACAATACAGAAAACATCTAACACTATTCCTGCCTCATACAATGAGTATCCTCAATGGAAGTCTATTCTCTAGTAAGAAAGTGGATACATATGTAACAAACCTGCACATTGTGCACATGTACCCTAAAACTTAAAGTATAATAATGATAATAATAATAATAGTAATAATAAAAAGAAAGTGCCCTTATCCAGAAATCTTTCTCTTTCATTTTCATTATGAGAGAAACTATATTTCTCGACCCAAATCACCATTTTCTTATTGCCTATGTTATCTTTGGTAAATAATAACCTACAGAAAAAGTTGTTTTGAGAAGTTGAGAAGTTGTTTTGTAGTCAGAAGATTAAGTGATTCACATATTGTTCTACCCAGGAAATGATGCATAATATTAATATTAATAATTTTGATTACTGTTTATCTGTGTATTTAAATTTATTTCACCTAAACAGCAGACTTATGAAAAAGTTGAAAATGCAATTGGAAATGCTGTAGTTCATCATTGATAATTGAGTATTGAATCGCACACCTTCTTTTTACCTCTGTCAAGTTTTTCAAAGAGATTGTCCCCACCTTGTACCCTATTTCTGGTACTGTTTACTTGTTCTACATTCCTGTGTCTTTTTTTTGTCTTTGTAGTTTTCTTTCCTGGCTCCATAGCAACGGACATCTTGTGCTGAGTCCTGAATCTCATTTCAAGGGTCCTGTTTCTTGCCCAGCACCTTGAATCACTGCATAATTCTGGCTGTCAGATTTTCAGTTGCCTAGTTCAGACTGTTTGAACAAGCCTATTATTGTGAATTGATCTTTTTGATTGTGACTACTCTCTGCACAATTTTTACCTGACTGAGGTGACTTTTGCTTTTCATTTTCAGGGGCAAGCTTAATTCCACTCAGTCTATTATTGTGCACTGGCACATGGATGCATGTGTGTGAACACACACACATGAGTACACAAATCTGCCTGCATTCCCACCAAGTCTGGCCACACAAACTTGTATTACTTTTTACACAGTAGCAGATGTCAGTACTTAATATTACTAAATCTAGATCCTTGCAGTGTAATACAAGCTTTTTAAATGCAAGTATGTTTTTTACATAAAGACTTTTTTTGTATTTACTTATGGAAACTCTTGATGAGCGATAAATGCACATGGTACCTAAGAATCTGGACTCAGGGACAAGGCTTTTCACATTCATGTCCCAGCTCTATTACTTACAAGTTCTGATAGCTTAGCTAGATTATATAATTTTTCTATACCGTAGCTTCATCATCTCTAAAACGAGGATGCTATATCTCTGTCATCATTAAATGA
This sequence comes from Nomascus leucogenys, assembly GCF_006542625.1. NCBI lineage: Eukaryota > Metazoa > Chordata > Mammalia > Primates > Hylobatidae > Nomascus > Nomascus leucogenys. The sequence continues at coordinate 21,540,135 of NC_044389.1, read as the reverse complement.
GTTAATGAATGCAAAGTTTAGAATGCTGTGTGGCGCACAATAAATGTTCAATAAGTATAAGCTATTTTATTATTATATATTTATGCAAATGATCTTGCTCAAATTAAATTTTAACCTTGAAAAGATAATTCACATTGTTATAGCAATATTTAATCTTTAGATTTGACATAATCAAACAGCAATATAGACTTGGAAGTATTACCGCATGGTTCTTGGAATCCAACGGAATTAATAAATTGGCTTCAGGGAGTTTATAAACCAAATTGAGAAAAACAAAGATTATTACCTTTATTTCTGCTACTTAGAAACCATCTTTAAAAAATATTTGCAAATATGTTATGAAGTCATTATTTCTTCATGGTGGTACAATATACTGTATTAAATGGTTATATACGTATCATTATAATACCTCTAGAAAATGTGCATTGATAGGAGTTAAAAATATGATTAATTTTTAATTTTTTTATATTGCACCAATCCCAGTTTGCAAAATGTCTAAGAGGGAACAAAAAATTGTCTATATTATTTGATTTAACTTTTGCTATAGAAGCTACCATTAATCTTGTACAGAAAGACACTAATGAACTCATACTGCAAAAATAAAATGCTAAAATGGACAAATCAAAACAAAACAGAGGTAATCACATAGCAATTATATCGTTTGCATTCAAAATCCAACTGGGCGGAAACAGTGACCTTCTAGTTTTTAACAATTAGGTGTATATTGATGACGTCAAAGAATTCCTTTTTAAAAAAAATCTACTATTGAAATATTAAAAGGCTGTTGACATTTTCAAAATAGTGTCAAGATCCTTTGCTAATCAAATAACAATGGGAAAAGTCATGTACTTTGTAGTATGATAGACAATTTTCAGGGCCTGCACACATTGAAACTATCTATCTATCTATCTATCTATCTATCTATCTATCTATCTATCTATCTATCTGTCTATCTTTGTATCTATATCTCTGTTTCCCTTTTTCTCTATATATATTTTTTGGAGGGATGTAGGAGGCGTCCTCAGCACTCCCATTGCTGAGAAATTGCTGCTGCTATATCTTTATTGATAGTTGGTATTATCTTTTATTTTTTTCCTGAAGTTGGAATAAAATATTCTAGTATTTTATTAATATATATTTTTCCTTATCAGCCAATTTCTTGTACATGTTATTTTCTACTAATATATTTGGCTGTTTGGCTTTTCCTTATGGATATGTAATTCTTTATATATTCAAGAGAGCAATTCAATATCAATTATATGTTGCATATGTCTTATTCGAGTTTGTAGTTTCTGTTATTATGTCTTTGGGGGATCATTTAATCAACATAAGTTCTTAATTTTAATATAGTAAAATTTATTAATCTTTTTCTTCATTAATTTTTGTGCTTTGAGAAATTATTCTTTCTAAACAAATCTCTTTCTATCCCAATTCCATAAATATATTTTCTTATATTAGGTTAGTGCAAAAGTTTTTGCCATTTGATTAAAAAAAAGGCAAAACCACAATTACTTTTGCACCAACCTAAATATTTTATTCTAAAAGTAGAGGTTTTTCTTTCACATTTAAAGATTTAATTTATTTGAGATTGATTTCTACTGGGCTGTATGATTGGCGTCTAATTCTTTTATTTTTCCAATACGAATAACCAATAATTTCAGTACCATTTACTGAAAAATTCAAAAGTTCCCAAAGTACAATAATGCAAGCTGAGTCATGAATAAAATTTCCATCAATGTGTGGATTTCATTATGGTCTTTTTATTCTCTTCTAGTAGTTTATGTTTTTATGTAGCTGTACCAACATTGCACTACCTTTATTCCTGCTTAATTATAAATCCTGATATTTGGTAAAGCAAATTCTCCCACTTAGGTCGTCTATCTTGGATGTACTTGGTCCTTTGTTACTCCATGTCAATTTTAGATTTGTAATGATTGTCATGTTTTACCAAATAAACAAACACACAGCTTTTATATATTAATTGCCATTGCACTATATCTAGTTGAGAAGAGTGGGTATAATTAAAATATTGGCTGGCATTATTTATACAAATATTTCATATATCTATTGTCATAGTGTATGATGCTAGTGTACAGAAGTGTAATTGAAGCTGTATATGCTGATTATGTAACTCAAAAACAAAGTAAATTTATTCACTAATTCTAATATTGTATGTTGCTTGTAATTTTTTTATGTAAACAATCATATTGTGTCATTCTTTCCAGTCATTTTAGTTACTTTTTCTCTTATCCTTGACTAAAAATTTTTAGAACACGGCTTAATAAAGTTTCTTATTTCAAAGGAACATCTTCAATGTTCACTATTAAATTCTGTTTGTGTGTGTGTATGTTATGTATTTGTATATGTATATACATACATACATATATATGGTTGCTAAAGTTCTCCTTCATTTATTATTTTTCCTTTAGTTTATTTTAATTCTATTAGAATGTGAGATAGGCGTCTAATTCCATTTTATCCAGATTCTGTTTGATCAAATATTCGGTATTCTGTTTTTGTGTGGGTTTTAAAATTTTTTTTTATGTTTTGCTTTAACCTGTTAATCTGCTAATGAGTAGATTACACTAAGTGCTTGTTTTAACAACCAATGTGGATACATTCAAACTTGTCTTGAATTGACCTTTATAAATTTTGATGAAGTCAGACTATTTATAACTTACTTTGCATTTTTTATCTACAGTGTGAATAAGACACTGATAGTTTTAATTCCTTAAGTCTATGATTTAGTAGTTTTGGTTTCAAAGTTATACTGGCCCCACACAATGAAATGAGTTCTGGAGGTTGGGTGTGGTGGCTCATGCTTATAATCCCACCGCTTTGGTAGGCTGAGGCAGGTGGATCACTTGAGGTCAAGAGTTTGAGACCAGCCTGGCCAACATGGTGAAACACCGTCTCTACCAAAAATACATAAATTAGCCGAGCGTGGTGGTGGGCACCTGCAATTGCAGCTACTAGGGATGCTGAGGCAGGAGAATTGCTTGAACCCGAGAGGTGAAGGTTGAAGAGGGCCAAGATCGCACCACTGAACTCCAGCCTGAGCAACAGAACAAGATTCTGTCTCAAAAAAAAAAAAAGTTATCTTTTCCTATTATCTGAAAGTGGTTTTGTAAAGTTGGAATTTTTTTTTTCCCCTTAATCTTTGGTAACTCACCAGAGAAAACATTTTGGCCTGAGACTTTAATTGTGAGATTTTTGACAATTCGATTTCTTTAAAAGTAATAGGAATATCCAGCCTTTCTCATTTTTCTGTGTCTCATTTATTTAATTATGTTGGGTAATTGTCTTCTGTGATAAAGGGAGTCAAATTTATCTTCAATTCTACAATTTCTTTAGCCTGTGTAGTCATGACTCTTTTTCATTCTGAATATTATTTAACGTGATTTTTTTTAACAAATTTGTAACTATGTGGATGCTCTTCATTGTATGATTACTTTAATTTTCCTCTCCTTTATCCTTTCCTTCACTTTTTTTTTTTCTGGCCTGGCGGGGAGGTGTGGCTGATTATACAGGTGTTTTGTTGTTGTTGTTGTTGTTTTGTTTTTCTTGTCAGATTCTCATTTTAGAGATTTAATTTATTAATTTTAATCATTGTTTTAGTTTATAATTTCCTCTTATATAACATACCTTCTATCTAAAGTCACATTTATTCTATCCGAAGTGGGTCATCTAATATTACCTTTAATAAAATGTTTGTGGAAAACACTTGCTTCAATACATATTTGCTGGCTCTAAATGCCCGCAGTATAAAAGTTATTACTTTACTATATTTAGCATCCCTTTTCCCCAAGTGTCCAGCATCCAGTACCAAGTCATGTATTCAGCTAATTTTAATTTATCTGGCTGATTTTATGTAGTTCCTTCAGAATCTTTGTAGAGTTTTTATTTTTATTTTCTAATTGCTAGAAGTTTTACTTAGTACTTTAAAAATCAGCTTAGTTATTTGTGATAGTTTCTTGCCCCTAACTCATACTTTCAAGTTCTTAACTTATTTTAGCATATTGAACTATCTTTTAATTTTCTGTATCTAAAAATGTTATCTAAATTATTTGCAGAGGTTCTGCCTACTTTTTAAAATTTTATAAAATTTTAAAGTATCACATACATATAAAAGGCACAAATATTATAAGTATGCAGAAAGCTGAGTTTTCACAAACTGAATTCATGCTTATAACCAGTACCCTGATGAACAAATCGGGCATTACTAGCACCACAGAACCCTCTTGTACCCTCTTCTGGGCACTATCCAGTCTTTTATTAAGGAGATTATTTTCTTCAATGTTATACCGAAGGTCAATTTTGTCTATTTTTTATACAGTAATAACTATTTTGTTTCTGATTATTTTCACCCTTTTTATTTCACAAGATTCTTCTATTTTGTTTGCTGCAGTTGTGGCCCATTCATTTCCTTCGCTGAAGAATCTTTTAAGTGTCTGTAGAATTCTGTTCTGCTGATGGGCATTTGCATAGTTTCTAGTTTGTGGCTATTCCAAACGCATTGCTATTTGTACATGCATATCTTCATTTTTTACGGGTATGCCCTAGAAGAGGAATTACTGGGACATAGGACATATACATGCTCAGCTTTAATACATACTTCCAGTTTTCCAGGGCTTAAACCAATGCACACTTTCACCAGTGTCATAGGAAAGTTCCAGTTGCTGCACAACCTCACAAATATTTACTGTTTCCCATCATTTAATGTTATTGTTTTTAAAATCAGCTTTTTAATTTTAGAATTTTTTTGATTGTAAGTAATTAGGATTATAGTCATGATTTATACATACTTCTCTGTCAGATTTCTTAAAGTTGTTTTCAGCAAGAAGGGCAGCAGGGAATCTAGTTCTGGCCAGGCAGGGAATTCTAGCAGAATGTAGTTCTGCTAGAAATAGAAGTTTAAATTCATTCTTCAATTCACTTCAATACAGCCTCAAACCCACCACAGTCTTGTTGTCCAATCCAGTGAAATGCCTTTCTTCTCCTATCTTAGACTTTACCTAACAGCAGCTTTTGCCAAAGTCATTTAGTCTTTCATTTTGAAATACTTTTATCCCTTATCTTTCATCATTTTCTTTTCTTTTTCCACTGGACACTCCTTGACTGACTCTTTCTATTTCTTCCATTTCTACAATCAGATCACTAAAATTTGGTTTGTATCATTCCTCACATGTTCAATATTTCATCCTGCTCCACATTTTTAAATAGTTTCTACGGTAATGACTCTCAAACATCTGTATCAAGCACAGATCTCTTTGCTGAACTTCATATCTTTTATCCTAGTGCTTGCAACATTCTCACTTGAATATTTCATAAACTTCTCAAAATTATTATATCCAAAAAGGGAACTCTTGATTTTTTCTGGTTTTCCAGGTTAGGACTTTATATGCACTTTCTCTCTTTTAGGAAAACTCCTTGGTGCTTTTTTATCCTCATGTCTCATCTAAGATATTGCCTGCAAAGATTGGCTTTTCCCTACTTAAATAGCTTCCAAATCTATGAACTCTATTTTATTACTATGCTTGTATTTTTTTGAGCAGTTTTCACAGCCTGCTTTATTTTCATTATATATTGTCTTGCATGTTTCTAAGTAAGCTCTATGGAAACAAAATTCACATATGTCTTCATCATTGCTGTATCCTTAGCAGTTGTCACAATCACAATCAATAGCACTCGTAAATACTTCTAAAATGTTTGTTGGGTGAATGCTACTCCTGGAGGTTTTTAAGTCTTCTAGAGGATATAATAAAGTGTCAATGTCTTAATGACTTGGACAGCAGAAAAAAAGAAAGAAAACTGCAGATTCTACTGAATATGATTTTGTTAATGATCTCAATTCTTACAAATGCGTTCCTTATCATGTCATGACTATTTCAAAGACCTAGGTCTGGTTGATGATGACCTGTTATTTAAAATACATAGCAATTGGTATGACTTGAATTCAACTCAAGGAATATTGAAAAAAATTTAATATTGCCTTGTAAAAGTCTATGCTGGAAAATAAGAGCTGTGATGAGGGCATGGATTCCACTTATTAATAAATACTCTTATGAGAAAACATTTTTCTTGTGTATTTCCATCAAAAATGATTTTAGAATGGACTGAATGTCAATGACAATATGTACATTGCCAGGTCAAAGACAAATTCAAAATATCCTTTTTGCATTCACAAGAAGTATTTTGTTGAAATTTAGTGTTTGAGCAGAATTGAAGATTACTTATTAATTTACTAACATATTTGCAATTTACTTAATTTTTTTCAAGGTTGTTGTTCTTTAACCTGTATAATAAACAGCGATAGCCAGTCATTGTAAAAATTGGTTTTAAATTTTAGTTGATGTAGAAAATATTCTTCCAATGAAATAAAATAATTTTATTTCAATTTGCATTTTTCTGAAAGAAGAAAGGATAAGTGGATTGAAGATGAAGTGGATTTGCAATTTTTTAAAAAACGTGACTATCAGAGATATCTGTCAATCAAAAAAAGAATGGATACTACTATTATTAAACCACCACAGTGTATTTAGTCTTGCTTTTTACTATTAACTTTGCTATATATCAGCACATTTTTTGCAGTCAGAAAATTGCCTTCAACCATTAAACATATTTTTTTCCTCTGTGCCTGGTTCTGTGGGGAAGAAAGACAACGACAGTTGTTCTTCCATCTACTTTTGGAGGTACTAATGTCAAAGTTAGCTAAAGAATGGTGAAACACTAAGGCATCTTCAATAATCAATATTTGTATGTTAAATGCAAATTGAAATTATTTGTATTTTCTCTAAAACAATTATTTTAATCATAAATCAGCTGGCAAATTCAACAATAATTTTAATCCCTTATTTACAAAGATTCTTTATTTTAATAAAATTTCATTGTTTATGAAAATTCTCAGACGAGTTCATGTAACCACATTTAATGCCTCACAATGCTTTGCTCAAATTGGCTACTTCTTTGTAAGATGTTGGCAAGCCACTATATAAACAGCATGTCCATGCAGGCATTCAGAGGATGAAGATAATAAAATTCTGGTTTAACGTACTAATTAGAAATCTATTGGGGCTTTCCAATTCAATTGTAATAGTCTAGCTGATAGGTCATACAGACAGAGTGTGCATATTTACATTAAAATACTTTCTATTATTATATTTCTATGCAATGATTTCACTGAGCCCACTGATTTCCAAGCTCAAATGAGAACCTAAAACAAGATTAAATGAAGAAAGTGTGGTGTTAATATAAAAAATTATAAGAATTTAAATAAAAATTAAATTATTGCTATATTGTTGCCAGTTCCTTCTACATTATTGTGTTAATCATGAAGTAATTTGCAATAATTATCATTTTATTCCATTTTAATATGACAACACCATGTGCAAAATTGTCTTTGTAATTCAACAGTGATTAAAAAGATTATTATTTTCAAAACTCCAAATTTTTCAAAGAAAATTATGGCAAAATTGTTGATGTTTTTTATTCTCACAAAAGGGTAATTTAGTCACTCACTAAAACAGCAAAAACTCATCATTTATGCATCCCTGGCTAATATGACCATCTTGTTGTCTATTTTTCTTTTTTTATATAATGATATGAATTCTGAGAATTTGATGCGTAAATGGACTCATCAGGTCCATCAAATGGCAAAGGATGTGACTAAAACCTCTTAGAACTCTGCCTTCATTTCTGAGAGCTACTCCCAAATAATTCACTGAACCTTATGTTCAGTGCCCCCAAACATGAGCATGCACTTGCACACATGTACACATATACATTGAAGTTTTTTCTTTGGCATGCAAAAATGTCTTATATAGTCTTATATATATGTCATAGTCTTTTAAAACAAATATGATGATTTAGAATTAGGTTTAATGATGTGTGACAATAACAGAAATCAGATCAATTTATTTTTAGCAACTTATTTTCTAGGATAAATAGAAAAAGACAAAAATATTTGTGGGAAAGGGTGTATAATGTCGCACAATGAAATGAAGTTCAGGATTTTAGAGTAGAAAGAGAATTTAGAGATATTCTAGACCTGTCTTTTCATTTTAAAAATGAGGAAATGTGGTCTACAGAAGTCAACTGATTTACTGAAGAATAGATAGTTATCTAAACGACCACCTGGCTTTTAGTTTCATATTATTTTAAAAATTGTTTCCCTCCTATGATTTATACATTTTTTTATAGCTTGTGATGGTTAATTTTATGTGTCAACATGATCATGCTAAGGGATTCCCACACAGCTTCCCACACAGCTGGTAAAACATTATTTCTGGCTGGACACGGTGGCTCACGCCTGTAATCCCAGCATTTTGGGAGGCTGAGGCAGGAGGATCACTTGAGGTCAGGAGTTCGAGACCAGCCTGGCTAACTTGGTGAAACCCTGTCTCTACTAAAAATACAAAAAATTAGCCAGATACTCGGCAGGCTGAGGCAGGAGAATTTATTGAACCCAGGAGGCAGAGGTTGCAGTAAGCTGAGATCATGCCATTGTACTCCAGCCTGGGCAACAAGAGCAAAACTCGTCTCAAAAAAAACAAAACAAAACAAAGGAAAATACAACATTATTACTAGGTATGTCTGTGAGGGTTTTTCCAGAAGAGATTAGCATTAGAATCAGTAGTCTGAGTGAACATCTGTCCTCACCAACCTGGGCATGAATTATTCAATTCAGTTAGGGCACAAATAGAACAAAAAGGTGGGGGATGAAAAAAATTCTCTGTCTCTTCCTGAACTGGGACATCCATCTTCTGAATTACACCACTGGCTTTCCTGAGTCTCCAGCTTGCAGATGGCAGATGATAGGACTTTTCAACTTCCACAATCATTTGAGTCCTTCCTTCTAATAAATTTTGCATACACACACACACACACACACACACAAACACACACACACAAACACACACACACACATGCTATTGGCTCTGCTTCTCTAGGGAACACTAATACCTAGCACTAACTCCAAATATTATGTCCACTCATTCATCCATCTATTCATTCATTGATTCTGTGCCTATTTCTATTAGAATATAAGCTCTATGAGGGCAGAATCTTGATCACTGTATTCTCATGGCTTGAACAGTGTTCGGCAAAAATCTGTGTATCTGTGTTCAATAAATGAATGTTGAATGAATGAATTAATTCATGACCACAACTTGCCATTTATGCCTTAAATGATTGTATTCCAACTTCTGTCCAAACCACTCTAGAGATAGCACTCTGGCAAAGTTTACAGTTAAGCTTTATTTCAAAATGTAAATATATTTTCTTAGATCTTTTCCCTAATCTTTGCATTATGTATTTCTTTTGAACTACAATTTGCATGCAATGTAAATGCATGGGTTTTAACTATCTCTGAGTGACTTCTATAACCAACTCATTCAAAGTACAGAGCACTTCCATTACCTTAGCAGTTTTCCTTTTGCTTATTTTCAATCATTCTCCCTGAAAAGTAACCACTGCTGTGATATCTTTTATCATAAAGTAGTTCCATTTGTTCTTGAACTTTATTTAAATTAAATCATAGAGTAGTATACTTTTTTATCTGAATTATTGTAATCACATCAATATTTTTTGAGCTATATCTATAGTGTGTCATGCTTCTGTCATTTTTCCCTTTTATTGCAGTGTAATATATCATTGCATGAATATACCAAAATTTATTTATTCATTCTCCTGTTCATGGACACCTGGAGTCTTTTGAATCTTGTGCTATGCACATTCTAATACAAATCTTTTGTGTATATTGTATATGTTTCTATTTGGAGTTGTGGGCAAATGTATAAACAAAGAGTTGCTGGAGTATAAAGTAGTCTTTATTTGTTTGTTTTTATTTTTTCTAATATTTGCGTTTTATTGCTGGAATTCTCAACTGATCTTCATGGGATGCAATGGAGAAAGAAACGTGTTCTAATAACATATCTTCAGGGTTAGTTTATAAGGGTGTTTGCTTGTCAAAATCTTCCATTCACTAAAATAAAACAGTCTGTGATGCATCTGAAAAAAGGCATGCCTACATTTTCTCTAATTACTGGGTATCTTAACTTGTCTTAAAATGGCCTGATAGAGAATCATGTTCCTGTTACATATTCTCAAGGTGAGCTTACAACAGTAATTTTTTTCAAACATTTTCATTCATTCAAACACAACAGGTTGTGATGAATCTTTAACATGGCATGCTTACATTTGCTTTTTTTTGCCTCGTATGTAAATTCATGGCACATGAACCAATATAGAAAGGAACATGTTCTAACGACATATTATCAATGTTTGCTTACAAAGGTTTTTCTCTGCCAAGCACTTCCATTCACTGAAAGATATGAGTTTATGATGCATCTTAAAGAAAGCCTGCTTACATTTGCCTTTTATAGCTTTAATATATAAACCTGTGTAATATGAACAAATGGAGGAAAAAAACATGTTCTAATAATGTATTCACAATGTTTGCTTGCACATCTTTTCTCTGAAAAAGTTTTCCATTCACTATTACAAAACAGTTTATTATGCTTTATTATGCATTTCAAAAATATATTTTATGATGGATTCAAGGGGTACACGTGCAGACTTTGTTACATGGATATATTGCTTAATGGTAAGGTTTGAGCTTCTAGTATACGCAACACCCAAAAAGTGAACATTGTACCTAATAGGTAGTTTTTCAACCCTCAACCCCCTCCCAACTTCCCTTCTTTTGCTGTCCCCAGTGTCTATTATTTCTCTATGTTTATGTGTACCCATTGTTTAGCTCCGACCTATCAGTGAGAACATGGGGTATGGTATTTGATTTTCTATTTCTGAGTTATTTCACTTACGATAATGGCCTTCAGCGCCACTCATGTTGCAGCAAAGGACATGATTTCCTTCCTTTAATAACTGCATAGTATTCCATGAAATATATATAATACATATATTCATATATCACATATATAATATATGATACATATGTGATATGCAATACATCTATATGTATAGGTAACACATATATTTTATATAATACATATTAATTATACATAGGTATTATATATTTTATAACATAATTTGTATTATATAATAGATATGTATTATATATTTTTATATATGAAATATATGTATTATATATTTTATATGTATTTCATGGAATACTATAATACTATACCATACTATGATACTATGCTATACTAAAATATATGTATAGGATACATATATTTCAAATATATATTTCATATTTCATACATATATGAAATATATGTATCCTATATACCACATTTTAAAAACTCAATATTCTGTTGATGGAAATGTAGGTTGATTTTGTGACTTGGTTGTTAGGAATAGTGTTGCAATAAACATACAGGTGTAGATGTCTTTTTTATGTAAAGATTTCTTTTGCTTTGGGTAGATACCCAGTAGTGGGATTGGGGCATCAAATGACAGTTCTATTTTTAGCTCTTTGCGGAATCTCCATGTTGCTTTCCATAGGGGTTATATTGATTTGTATTCCCATCAACAGTGTATAAGGATGTACCTTTTCCTACATCCTCACCAACATCTCACATTTTTTGTCTTTAATAATAGCAATTCAGACTGGTGAGAGATGGTATCTCGTTGTGGTTTTAATTTGCATTTCCCTTATGATTAGTGATGATGAGCAGTTTTTGATATGTTTTTTGGACACTTGTATGTCTTCTTTTGCGAAATGTCTGTTCATGTCTTTTGCCCACTTTTTAATAGGGTTATTTGTTTTATTCTTGTTGGGTTGTTTAAGAAACAACTTTTCATTTTGTTGATCCTTTGTACCCTTTTTGGGCTCTCAATCTCATTTAATTCTGCTTTGCTCCAATCTTTGTTAATACTTTTTTTTTGGGGGGGGGGTCTGGTTTGGGGTTTGGTTTCTTCTTCTTTTTTTTTTTTTTTTTTTTTTTTTGAGGTGGAGTCTGGCTCTTTTGCCCAGGCTGGAGAGTGCAGTGGCGTGATCTTGGCTCACTGCAAGCTGCGCCTCCGGGGTTCACGCCGTTCTCCTGCTTCAGCCTCCTGAGTAGCTGGGACTACAGGCGCCTGCCACCACGCCCAGCTAATTTTTTGTATTTTTTGGTAGAGACAGGATTTCACCGTGTTAGCCAGGATGGTCTCGATCTCCTGACCTCATGATCCGGCCGCCTCGGCCTCCCAAAGTGCTGGGATTACAAGCGTGAGCCACCGCGCCCAGCCTATTCTTGTTTTTCTAGTTCTTTGAGGTGTGACATTAGGTTGTTAATTTGAGATTTTTCTATCTTGATGTTGGCATTTGACACTAACCATTTTTCTTTTACTACTGCTTTTGCTGTATCCCAGAGAGTTTGGTATGATGTATCTCTATTTTTATTCATTTGAAACAAATTTTTATTTCTTCCTTAATTTTCTTGTTTACCCAAAAATTATTCAGGAGCAGCTATTTATTTTCCATGTATTTGTGTAGTTTTCAGATTTCCTTTTGGTTGTGATTTTTAATTTTATTCCACTGTGGTCTGAAAAGATGCTTGATATGATTTTCATTTTTTTGAATTTATTGCTACTTACTTTATGGTAAAGTATATGGTCTCTTTTGGAGAATGCTTTATGTGCAGATTAGAAAAATCTATAATCCATGGTTGTTGGGTGGAATGTTCTGTAAGTGTTTATTCAGTCCATTTAGTTCAATCCAATTTAAGTACAGTGTTTTTTTGTTGATTTTCTGCTTGGATGATCTGTCTAGCACTGTCATTGGGGTACTGAAGTTCCCTACCTCAATTATTGTATTGCTCTCTATCTCTTCTTAGCTCTAGTAGTATTTGTTTAATGAATCTCAATGCTCTGGTGTTTGGTGCATATATATTTAGGATAGTGATATCTTCTTGTTTAATTGAGCCCCTTGTAATTACATAATTTCCTTCTTTGTCTTTTTTTCACTGTTGTTGATTTCAGATCTTTTTTATCTGATATATGTATGGCTACTCATACTCATTTTTGTTTTCTGCTTTCAAGCTATATCTTTTACCACCTCTTTACTCTGAGCCTTGAGACCCATTAGGTATGTTTCTTTTAGACAGCAGATGACTACATCATGTCTTTTAATGTTGTTTGCCAATCTATATGTATTAAATTAAAACATTTAGGCCATTCATATTCAAGGTTAATATTAATATATGGACTTTTATACCTGTCATAATGTTGTTAGCTAGTTGAATTCTAGTCTCAACTATGTAATTACTTTGTGGAATTTGTGAGCTTTGTACTTACGTGTACTTATGTGTGCTTTTTTAGGATGGTGAGTATTGTGTTTTCCTTTCCATCTCAGGAACTCATTTGAGCATTTCTTGTATGTTCATTCCAATAGTGACAAACTCTCTTAGCATTTTTTGGGAAATAATTTATTTTGCTTTCATTTATGAAGCTTAATTTGACAAGATATCAAATTCTTGGCTGGAATTTTGTTTCAAGAAGGCTTTAAATTAATCCCCAATCTTTTCTAACTTATAAGGTTTCTGCTGTTAAGTCCACTGTTTAATGGGATTTCCTTTATAGATAATTTGATGCTTCTCTCTAGCTGCTTTTAACATTTTTTTCTTTCACATTGACCTTGGAAAGTCTGATGACTATATGATTTGGTAATATTCTTCTTGTAAAGTATCTTCCAGGTGTTCTCTGAACTTTTTGTATCTGCATTTCTACATCTGCAGCAAGATTAGGTAAATTTTTCTGAATTATTCCTTCAAATATGTTTCTCAAACTTTTTACTTTCTCTTCTTCTTCCTCAGGAATACCTATAATCTGTAGGTGAAGTCACTTTACATAATTCCATATTTCTCAAAGGCTTTGTTCATTTTTAAATTTCATTTTTTTCTTTATTTTTGTCTGGGTTAATACCAAACAGTGGTCTTCAAGTTCTGTAATTTTTTCTTCCATTTAGTCTGGAGTATTATTAAATCTTTCAGCTGTATTTCAAAAGTCCCTCAGTGAATTTTAGTGTCAGAAGTTCTGTTTGTTATTGTCTTAAAAACTATCTATTTTTTCATGTTTCAGGTTTTTTTTTTTTCTGATTTGTTTGTATTGGTTTGCAACCTTATTTCGGATCTCATTAAGCCTTCTTACAGTCTATATTTTGAATTCTTTATCTGTCATTTTAGAATTTTCATTGTGCTTAGAATCCATTGCCAGAGAGCTAGTCTGTTCCTTTGGTGGGTGGTGTAACAAAACACCGTTTCTTCACGGTGCCAGAGTTCTTACACTGGTTCCTTCTCATCTAGATAAATTGACACTTCTTATTTTTGAATTTATTTTCATTTCAGTGGTATTTTTTACCCTTTGAGGGTATGACTGTAGTACATGTTGCTTAGGGTGTTTTGGCTTTGCTTTTATAGCCGGGTAATCTTCTGACAGCAGGTTTTATATTGGGTCGAGCTCTTCAAGCTCCAGGCCAGTAGGTGGCACTTACTGGTAAGAGCTAGCTGTGGCAAAAGCAGATGAGTATGTACTTGATCCTTTTTACTGGGATGTGCTCACTGTCATTTTGGGCAACAGACTGGTCTGTGGAATGCCCAGTTCCCTGAGTTCCCTGTTCAGCTATTTGGTGCGGGCACACAGAGTTGATCACAGCTGGACAACTAAGCTCTTCCACAACTACCTCAATGACCAGTGCAGGCATCAGCCCTAAGAGGGTGGCTGGGGGAGCTCCTAGTGAAATGCACCAAGCTCTCTACAGATGGGGAGGTGGCTGCACCAACCCCTGTCCTAGAGAGGCAGGAATACAATCTGTTTCCCTATCACACCCTTGACCCAGGGTTCATGACTTCCAGTTCAGACACATACCATCATCCATCTCCAGTGTAGGTGAGAGCCACAGAAAACACCTGCCTTCTGGCTCTCTGTGAGGTGTCTTTGGCATGGAGCCTCTTCACTCAGCCCAGTACAGACATCTTTGTGTCTCACTTGTTCTCTGATGTGGGATCACTGCTGCTGCATGTAGAGATAAGGAGGAGCTCCACCTTTCAACACCTGCAGGTGGGTGTCAGCTGTGTGGTGTTGGCTGGTTGGGTTGGCCTGATAGTGGACCCCTGAGAGAGTGCTCAGATGCTAGCAGTAGTGGACTGGGCCAGACAAACCCCCAATCCCCAGGTCCCTATATGGTCCATTGGACAATGGTGTCCCAGTCCAGGAGGGAATGGACCAGTAACAGGCTGTTCCCAACTCCACTGGGAGTTGCCCTCAGGCCCCCAGGGTTCAGGTGCTGGTTGTGGTAGGGAGGGGTGTGCTGGTCTCAAGGTCACCAACCATGCTTTCAGGTAGGTGTAATCAGAATGCTCAGGCAGCAGCAGAATGCTTAGGCAGTGGGAGCCCCAGGGCCGATCATGGGCTCATGGGAGCTGGGCTTTCAGAAGGACTCCCAGCCTCAGTTTAAATGATCATGCAGGAGCAGGGCAACTGTACTGTGGGCCTGTCAGTGGGGAAGGCAGATCCCCTCAGTGGGAGCAGTGGAGACAAGCAGCTGTTGGGTGCGTGTCTTACTTGCACCTCCATCCCACAGGAGCAGTGGGGATATCCTTCATGGAGGTGTGTGAAGGTGCCCTGTCTCCCACTACTCCCCTGGCCCAGCAGCAACACGGTGGTGGCAGCAGCAATGGCAGAGGTAGCCTAAGGAGAGAATACAGGCCTCTAGGGCTTGGGTTCTCAGAAGGGCACTGGGCTATAGCCAAAATCTTCAGGTGTGGGCAAGGTGACTATGCTCCAGGACTAATTCTGGGGAGGGCAGACCCCCTCAGTAGGATCTGTGGAGGCTGGAGCTGTGAGTCCCTTGGCATACTTGTGCTTCCCTCCTGCAGAAGCTGTAGTGTATTCTGCTATTGGAGTACATGAAGGTGCTGTCTTTTTGGTTCCTCCGTGGCCCAGTGGTAGCAACGGTGGCAG
The DNA here is from genome assembly GCF_006542625.1 of Nomascus leucogenys. NCBI lineage: Eukaryota > Metazoa > Chordata > Mammalia > Primates > Hylobatidae > Nomascus > Nomascus leucogenys. The sequence continues at coordinate 21,524,229 of NC_044389.1, read as the reverse complement.
GAGCACTGACTGCAGTGGGAGCTCCAGGATAGACTGTAGGCCCCTGGGACCTGGACTCTCAGAAGAATGCTGAGCTGCAGCCAAATGCTCAGATGGGGGCAGGGTGGGGGCCGGCTGTGCTGTGGACTTGATGCCAGGGAAGGTAGACTCTGTCTAGTGGGACGAGCAGAGGCAGCAGAGCCATGGAAGTGCACTGTCTGCCTGCTCCTCTTCTTGCAGCAGCAGCAGCAGCATTATCCATCTTTGGAGTGTGTGAAAGTGCTTCCTCTCCCCATTCCTTTCTTGGTAATGGCAGTGGTGGTGGCAGCTGGCTCTGGGCTGTAGCTGCTCAGGGATCAAAATCCTGTGGGACTCCACATGCACTCAAGCAGTGCCTCTGCAGAGTCTCCAGGCAACTCCCTCTGTTAGCCTAGAGGTCCAGGGGCACTTAGGGAGGTCTCTCATGACTAGAATTGTAAAGGTCTTCGGCAGAAGTGTGAAACCCCAGGAGTCTCTCACCTAGTCATCCCTTCCCCATGTGAGGGAGCCTCTCTTGGATCCTCGCTGCTCCCAGCCCAGCAGGCTGCCCAGCTCTGCTCTCCTCTGCTTTCTGTGATTCCTGTCACTTCTCTGTTGAATTCCAATGTCCTCTCAGAGATGATCTACCTGAAGTCTTAATATTTACTCACTATTTGGATTCCTCTCCATGAGGGCAGTACACACTAGCTGCTTCTAGTCAACTTGCACCCGAAGTAGTTTTATATTTAAATTGAAAAGATATTACCACAGAGTTTTCCAGAAAGATTGTATCATTTTACTACCACACGAACAACAGTGTGGGAGTTATTCCATATTTTCTCTATTTCCTTTAAAAGCCTTTTCATTTTGGCCATTTGATTTGGTGTTTAGGGGCATCTGGTAATTGTTTTAATTTGTATTACTGTAATGACAAATGCTGGAGAGCAACTTTTCTTTTGCTTATTGTTATTCCCCACGCTTCCATATTTGGCCTGTACTCTGCATATTTTCCATGGCTTTAAAAACATCACAGCATAAGTATTTATTGCATCCAAATATCCTTCTTTTATCTCACTTCTTAACTTTCTATTAGTTATCACAATCGTCTCTTGGATACCTCTGTTGGATTTATGGTCCCTCAGATTTCTCCCTCTCTCTGGGACCAGAATCAGTGTCAAATAACCAGAAACTATTCTTGTGATTTCTGTTCTGTGGAATGGAACCTTTGATTATTAACCACTGCCAAGACACATTTCAAAATTTCTGTGCTTTAAGGAGACAGGTGTGGGTTGGGAGGCATGTGTGGGATTTCTCTTTTGTCACAGAGGTGTCTTAGTCTATGTCTTACTTCCTTGATTCCATTATAATTTTTTTCCAGGAGCATGAAATTCTAGACTCTTGCAGTCAGAGAAGATTGCAAATTCTAAGAAAACAAGCTGTACTCAATTTGTTAACTGTGATTTCAACCAGCAGTGCATAATGACACCTTCTCCATATATTGCAGAATCCTATTTCTGTACTACTCCTAATTAGATACCTGTTGTGTTTCATTCATATCTGTAATCATTTCCTATAGTAGGTACTCAATAGGTATTTCTTAATATATTAATTTGTTTAATTAATTCATTTACTTCATTAATATTAAATATTTATTGAGTATATTGTATATATTGTATAGATACTTGTACTGTAACAATGGGAAAAAAGGCAAAAATCTCTAATGGAATAAACATGATTTTATATATATACCTGCATATATAACTGAACTTTAGCTTATTGGATTGCTTCTAATTTTTCAGTCATGCTGTCCGGAGTGTTTCTCTCTCTAATCACAACTTCCTCTGAATCTTGGATTTGTCCAACTCTCATGGCCATTATAAGCATGTTGTGCCTAAACATTTGCCTAAAGAGATACTTTTTGCCCCCCAATATTCCATAATGATAATTTCTACCATATTAAGCCATATGCATGTGATATTGCTAAATCCTAGTGATAGAATAAACATAAAATAATTGCTTTTACAATTGGATTTCTCACAACTTGCATTTTAAATATTGTTTTCCAATTGTTTTGTGATCTATACAATAATATTTGAAAAACAAAACAGCATAAAACATTTAGAAATATGTTAGGCCACTTTGAAAATGGATAATAGCCCTTTAAAATATATATTTTGATATAGCATAATTTGTATGAGATTATATTTTGTAACAACACAGGTTAAAGAAACAGAGTTTTTCTAATTTAAAAATAAGTTCTGTAAGGTTGATGACAGAAAATGGTAAGGCTAGTTGGAAAGTCACGTAATCAATAATCAAACATAGTCACTCCTTTAGAGTGAGGCAGCTTTAGACCTTTACAAGTTTAGCAGAATCATTTTTTTTTTCCTACCACAAGATCCTTTGCTACAATGACTTGCCATTGCTTTTAAAAGAAGGAATAAGAGGCTGGGTGTGGTATCTCATGTCTGTAATCCTAGCCCTTTGGGAGGCCAAGGTGGGTGGATCACTTGAGGCGAGGAGTTCCAGACCAGCCTGGCCAATATGGTGAAATGCTGTCTCTGCTAAAAGTACAAAAATTAGCTGGGTATGGTGGCAGGCACCTGTTGTCCCAGCTTGGGACGACAAGTCCCAACAACTACTTGGGAGGCTGAGGCATGAGAATCGCTGAAACCTGGGAAGCGGAGGTTGCAGTGAGCTGAGATCGCACCACTGCACTCCAGCCTGGGCAACACAGCAAGGCTCTGTCTAAAGAAATAAAAAGGAAAAGGAACACCAGTACAATTTTTTAAGGTAAAAAAAAGAAGTATAATAGTAACTAATATTAGTCAAACACTTCTAGTACATTAAGAAAATTTCATGCTTTTCTTACTTTGCTAGTGGTTTAGAGAATGGGATTTTCTTTCCTCTGCTGTTTCTTAACTGTGTGACTTTGGGCAGGTTTCATTGGTAAAGTGGGGCTAATTATGCTTTTAAAGAATAATTTTGATGCTTCTATTGAATGCCTGCAAGGCACAGTGCTATACACATAGTTGGCACTCAGTAATTTTTTAGTTTCTTTTGTCATGAACTATAGTGAAGTAGGGTATTACTTGTCCTTATTGTAGATGAAAAGACTGAAGTTCAGATACATTAGGTAATGGAAGCAAGCATATACAACTGTTAGGTAATAGAGTTGAAATTTACTCTAAATATGTCCACTCCTCAAAGCTGCCTTCAATTACTAAAATGAAATCATTTTTTTTTCTACCTAATGTGAAAGGTGGAAATACTCATAGAGGAATAGGAAGACATTTAGATTTAACTAGTCTTGTTTGATATGGTTAAGTTCTTGGTGACCAGAGAATTCAAACCTGGTCTAACATTAAAACACTCAGAGTCTGAAAATAAGCTTGCCATTGATAAATTTTGATATATGAATTGTGCATATACCCAGACATACATATATATTTAATGTGGGTCTCCATATGTGAGTAACAACTTAATTTCTTTCGTTATATTTATAAAAAAATTTTTCCACATCATCTTGAAGTTGGAATATAAAGTTCACTTAGTTACTCATATATTATTAATTGTATTGTAGACTGATAACTTCAGAAACTATGTTTTTATCCCTTAAATCTTTTAATTTCAGTTAAATTGATTAATTTTCAGAATGCATTGTGTGTCTTATTTATAATATATCAAATGTTAATAATTTTTCTCCACAGGTTATCACAAGCATTTTAGAGATCTCTTTTGGTTTTAACCCATATCAAGAAAAGGAAGTATATTATGCCACTATTTGCTACCAATTTTTAATAGAAAATATGAGTAAGAATCCTCATCAATCTTCCTGTCCCGACAGTTCATTGTAATACTTTTCTATTTGGTTCATGAGTGGTCCCATGTATTCATTTTTAAATTGCAATTTGGATGCTTCATATTCAATCATTTTGATAGCATATATTTTGTTCCCTTTTGGAGATTAAAGAACACATGTCTTGACTCAGTTTGAAGCAAATAATCCTCTTAATAAGAAGATGACCTCAGCCACAGTGTTTCTTTGATTCTTTTGGGCACAAGTGTGTTTATTAGAAATGAGTCAGTGGTAGCAGGAAGAGTTGATACCCAATTTAATTACATTTCCTTGAAATAATAGAAGTGGGTAACTGATACATTATATTTCTCAACTATACAGTAAGAAGAGTTCGGTATTATTAGTAAGAATTTAAGATAGTGTAAGTAATAGTTTAACTTGCATTAGATGTATTTTTCTAGGTTTACTTTTAATTGAAGTATGATAAGAATAACATTCTTTCAGAATTTGTCTGATGTGTTTAAAACTTCTTCAGAAAATGAGAATGATTTCGTTAAAACTACAAAGAATTTAATACAGAACAAATAGAGTGGCATCTTATTTTAACCCTAATTAGAAGAATAATCTTGAAACATTTTGAAAGTCTGAAGGTGACCCCTTTATGAGCTTTTTATACATGGCTTAAATAGGTGCTAAAATAATTATCCTTTCATATGTCCAAATCTTATGTATATTCTGAATTACATTTAGATTGCATTAGAGGAAGTAATCTAAGGTTTAATATCAGCTATGAGAGTTTTTTCATATTAAAACCTGTTAGAATATATCTGACTCTCTACCCCTAATTTGACTTTGTCAACATTGATAGACCCTCTATACTATGGCCATGGAACCAAAATTTTGGGCAGTTAGTACAAAGTCTATTTCTCTGTCATACCGCCACTCAAATTCTAAGTATATAATTCCATGAAATGAGTTACTTCCCTTTCTGATTAAATGGTCTAGGAAAGATTTTATAATCTCTAAATGATCCACACTTGATATAAATGTAAATACTCCCTGATACAGGAATATTTAAATAAACTATGGTATAATTATTCTATGGCATATGATGCAGTATTAACAATAATGTATTAAATTTCTAAGTTTTAAGATGAATATAGAGAATATATTATTATGTTAACAATTTGTAGAACAATAAAACATCATCTTTTTATTTAAAAAAGCAATATTCAACAAAAATACAAAGCCGTGTGTATATGTATAAATGTTTGAAAAATTCTTATTTTATTTTTATTTTATTTTATTTTGAGACAGGGTCTTACTGTTTCCCAGGATGGAGTGCATCAGCACAATCACAGCTCACCGGAGCCTTGACCACCCAGGCTCAAGCAGTCCTCCTACCTTAGCCTCCTGAGTAGCTGGGACTATAGGCATGCCTCATCATGCCAAGCTCACTTTTTAAAATTTTTTGTTGAGATAGGGTTTCACTTTGTTGCCCATGCTGGTCTTCAACTCCTGGGCTCAAGCGATCATCCTGCCTCTCAAAGTGCTGGGATTACAGGTGTAAGCCTTTCGTTCGTTCATTTTTTTTTTTTTTTCTTGTTGTTGTTGTTGTTTGTTTGTTTGTTTTTGGATAATGAATACTTCTGATTAGAGAGGTGGATTTTGAGAAAAGAGCATGAGAAATTTTGTTTTTTTCCCTCTAAACTTTCATGTTAGTTTTTATAGTAAATTCACCCAAAAATATTATTTGCGTTTAGTAACTTACACATTTGTCATGAAAGATACCATATTGTACACAACCCCTTGCCATCTTTCCAGTACTTCCTTAATATCCCTCTCTCAAACAATTTGTTTCACCTATTACATTGTTAAATAGTTTTACCTCCTTTTCAAAAACCTTGTAACCTGACAATCTCACCAATCCCGTAAAGACTCAGCTAACAAACAGAGGCAAGTCCTGTAACTTTTGAGACCATCCATGAAGAGACTAAACCTCCTCCGATGGATGAGGATGGAAGGGAAACCCACTTAAAAATTATATCTTTACTTCAATATACATAGAAGTTCGATACATTTTCTAGATCAAGGTGAAGTTATTTTAGTGTATATTGACAGGGATTTCTTCAATAATCAGTTGGGCCTGATTATTGTCAGGCCCAACTATTTATTCACAACTATATTGTAAGCATACTGAAGAATTCTTGGCCCATGATAGATTGGTAATAAATATCTCATAATAAATTTCTGAAGGACTTAAACTGCCCCTTCTTTTGTGTCAAGATATTTATTTTCAGATCAAACACTCTCTGTGAGGTGCCTCACCTATTAACTAATTAGGCACCCAGAGCTTTCCACATAGTACAGTTCCTGAACCATGGTAGTGCCTTTAACTATATAGTACATGAATTAATGAATTGATGGACAAATAGATGGAGAATAGATTGATGAATGTTTCTTATAACCAAAGCATTATATTACTCTCTTTAAAACCAATGTAAAACTATCAAAAAGAATGCTTCTGGTGACAAGTGACTAACCTCATGTGATATTTATTTCAACCTTCTTACTAATTGAAGCAAAATTAATTTGTTTTATTAGAACATATTTTTGGTAAAAAATCTTATTCTCCTATAATATTGACAAAAATAGTATTTCTCTTGATGTATAATGATGATGGCAGCTATGGCTTATTTCACTGTTGAATAAGGCTCACTAGAGAAATTATCATTGAAGTTGCTCATACATTTCTGTTACTTTTGAATCTTAGAAAATACTGGGACTACAATGTAGAAAAGTTACTTTTTCAGCAAAGATCTTGTACGTTTTATAAAAGAGTGGAAGAAATAATATTTTGAAAATTTATTGAAGTTTTTTTAAATTATTGTTTTGCCTTTTATCATAGGGGACCTATAACTTCTTTACTTTCAAAGGCACACGTGTCTCTAAGGAATTACTGGATGGTTACTGGATAGTTTGAAATTGCAAAATTTAGTTTTCAGGAACTTGGAATCTGCATAGACAAACTCTGGAAAGTTTGACTTTGGTGAAACTATTCACATTTTTTTTAACCCCTAAAAAATATAAAGCCATGACCTAAGGGACATTTAATTTCATTATAATCTCGAAAAAGATTATGATTAGGAATCCAGATATAGTGGATGGGAAATCTCTTCCAGAAAATGAGGAGGAATACCTGAATAACTCTTAGATACTGTATACTATGGGAAGAAGAAAGGAATTGGAGATAGGATAAGCAGGAGGTAACGCTTGTCAATAATTGCCTATCTTTCTCTAGTAGGATCCTCCATGGCTAGAACTGTTAGACACATTGAAGGGAAAACCAGATGCAGAAGTGTTTCATCTCACTTGCTCTTTGTGGTTTTTTTTTGTTTTTTTTTTGTTTTTTTTTTTTTTTGACAGAATCTCACTCTGTCGCCCAGCCTGAAGTGCAGTGGCAAGATCTTGGCTCACTGCAACCTCTGCCTCCCGGGTTCAAGCGATTCTCCTGCCTCAGCCTCCCAAGTAGCAGGGATTACAGGTGCCTGCCACCACACCCGGCTAATTTCTTTTGTATTTTAGTAGAGACGGGGTTTCACCATGTTGGCCAGCCTGGTTTCGAACTCCTTACCTCAAGCTATCTGCCCACCTTGGCCCCCCAAAATGCTAGGATTACAGGTGTGAGCCACCACGCCCCACCCGCTTGCTCCTTTGAACCCTGGGAGAAGATGATTGTACAAGGAGTAATTTAGCAAAACACAGTGTGTGGAGGTACTGAATACATCTGCAGTGGTGGGAAATGATCATCCAGATGAAACTTAATCACTTCCACATGACATTGAAGAGACTAAAAAGTTTCTGCTAATTTAATGTGAAGCTGCAAAGGAGAGATTATATTGAATGTTACTGCGAATCTGGCTAAAGAACTTTCACAATGTTGCCGAAGAGGGCACACAATGGCCTTGCAATCAAATTCCTCAAGGCAGATTGTCTAGCATAGAAAGTCACAATCAAACCTCAAAGCATACTAGAAATGCTGAGACCAAAGCAGACTAACCAAAGCAGACCGAGTTTTTCAGCTACACACTTTAGGAGCAGAAACCTATACAATTCCCAGAGATAGAAGTATGCTAACCACACTTCAGGGAACACCAGCTGGCCCTCTCCTCGAAAACAGAACAGCCACAGCAGAGTCCAACAAATTGTCCCCCGGAGACGGAAATTGTACAAAAGGGTAGACGGAGAGTGGAATCTGATTCCGATCATTTCACATTCTTTTTATATATCTTTAAATGAGAATATATGTTAAAGCTGGGAGAAGCTGAGATATGGTTAAATAATAAATGTATACACTGGGATAATTAGGTCACTTACAAAAATGAACTACTACTTCCTTACACATCTGAGTAGGACTATAAGAAAATTTCCAATTCTACTTCAAAAATGATAAAAATGTTACTTTAAATACGTATTTGGCTTTTACATTCATAGTTTGTTGTCTGTTTACGTGTTTAAGTGGACCCTAAATAAAACCCTGTGGATAAGAAAATTAAAATTCTTTCAAGTAAATTTAGTAATTTTAAAACAGAACAAAAGAGATAGAAAAATCTTTTTATGATAGAAATTCTAGTGAATATTATATATGATAAATTTAAAGAAAATAATTATGGTTTCATATATATTTAAATGTATAGCAGCAAAACTACAGTTTTAAATGTAATCAAAATCTTATAAAATTACATTGTTTTAATTAATAACTTAAAGATTGAGTTTTGCTCTGTGATTTTGCTATCTATGCTTGAGGCAATCAAGCACAACGGAAAACACACACTGTGTAGCTAAAGCAAATGAGTCCGTGTTTTACTAGTTATGTGAACTTGGCCATTGATTACACTTTTGTTCTTCAATTTCCCCATATGTACAATGGTAACAGTACCTACCTCACTGAACTATTTTGTGGGCTAAAATTAGAAATTATTCTAAGCTAAGCAACGTGATTGGAATCATGCCTGGCATATTGAATGTCTTGTCTGGGACTTGACTTTGCTATCTTCAACCAGTGGCCAGCAGAAAGAATCCTTAGAAAACATTAAATAATGCAAATTTCTGAAATATTAATGTCAAAATCAAATATATTTAAATATTATCTTTCTCATTTCTAACCCTAGAAATGTTTAAGATTACAATTTTGTATGTATAATCACCAGGCCCATGCATCATTCTTCTAATTAAAATTCTCCCTCTGCATGCTTTTAGCTGTGATTTTTGAAGCAGCTTATAAAAATAAAAAGTCACAAATATTTTCGATAAGCTGTGATACGTGTATCCCAGAATTGTTGTTAAGTGTTTCTTGGAATTTCTCAAGAAGTTTGTGAAATATTTCCATGCATATAGTGTTAATTAAAAGGTAATATAAAAGTATCTTTAGCTCAGAGGCTTTACAAATATGGTTTCATAGTAATGGACAGAATCTGGAAACTGATAGCCATAAAGGCTTATTTCAGCATAAGGGAGCTTAGATCTCTCTGATAATTAAAAGTCAACAAATTCACATTAAAAAAATTATGCAGCAGAGACTGCTTGATTTTGTTGGTAAAGAAATGCTTTCCTTCAACAGGCCTGCTATGTTTGGTTAAAATATCTTAAAAATTTTTTGTATTTTTAATTTTATTACACTTTGAAAGCTTCCACTTCTGCTAAGGAAGAAGAGAATATAAGAGAACATCATTCTCACTGTCAATCAGGGAAGTAAGATAACTTACAAAATTCTAGATTCTTAAAAATCCTCCAAGAGCTGAGGCCATGAAAAAGCATAAATAAGCAAAACCCAGTAAGTGAGAAGCCTTTCTAGGAGTTAAGAGACCCAAAGCTGCTTTTAACAGTGGTAGAGCGCAGGGAGGAGGAAAAAAGCCTCCACTGATGAGGGTAAGAAAAAGACGATTTAGAATTTCTAGGGGGTACTAGCCATAGAGTCTGTACCCAAACACCAGCTCTTTCCCAGGGGCCATCAATGCCCAGGTGGAATTCTGGGGTCAGGGCAAGAAGCTCTCCCTGCCTGGGTAGTCCAGCCCTCATGGCAGCAGCTACCTAGACTGGCATAAGAGCAGGAGAACTCACAGTGACCTGCGTTGAGATGCAGCCATGCGTGGCGAGCTGAGGGCAGGGCTGTAGAGAGAGAAAACTTCGGAGGCACACTGCACACCAAAAGGGTACATGGCAGAGGCTACTACAGCTGGGCTGGGGCAGGAGTGCTGAGAAAAATTCCTCAGTTAGAGGCACAAGGGTTTCTGCTGAATCCTAGGGCAGACAGAGAAATGAGAACAATCCTTTAGGTAGTCTGAGATTCCACTGTGTAGTAAGAGCGACTGCTGGTGGCTAGGCAAGGAGCAGAGGAGCTGAGAGAGATATAACCTGAGGTGCAGGCATGCAGGAGTGCCCATGGCTGAAATGGAACTGGAGAATGGAGAAAGGTCCTTCAGGCTCTCTAGGTCTGAGTACAAGAATGTGGCCTTCTGTAGTGGGGGGCGGAGGAGGGGGCGGTAAGGAAGATAGATGGAGACTCCTAAATACACACTTGACGTGTAGGTTCTCTGGGCCTGCTGCAGTCTGAGGACACAGCAGGAAAGCTGAGAACACCTCCTCAGACACTCAGTTATTGAACCTTGCTGAAGGCGCTAATGCATTATTATCTCTGAATGCATTTGGAGCCAGTGATAAACTAAATCACCGTAAGCAAAAGGAAGTCTAGATTCAGCTCCTTTAACAGATTAGATTGACTCAGCCATATTCACTAGCAGCTTTAAAGGAGAGTTTTGTTTTGGGGGGTGCAACTAAAATTTTCTTCAGTCTCTCTCTCATGATTGCCCATTAATCTATTAACTCATTAATCCCTTAATCCATGAATGGATTAGTCAATTCATGAGGGCAAATCCTATCTGCTCCTATCACTTCTTAAAGATTTCACCTTTCAATATTGCATGGACCAATTCTGAGCCAAGAACCGTCATTAGTATTGGTGATAACACAATTTGAAGACAAAATTGTCTCCCTCAGTGGAATTGACACCTAGGTTAATTGTATTTTGTGTGTTGTAAAATTCTCATTTATTTGTAAAAAAATATATTTTAATGATTTTTAGGATTTTAAAATAAGTTATTCATTGACTATTAAAATTTTGTAACTATGCTACATTGATTATATTTTTTTAGGGTGGAAAGATATTAATCACTTGAACATCTTCATATTCTCCCTATTTTTCTGGATATTTATCTATTCATCTTTGAATGTTCTTTCTGACATGTACCCAACATAACCACAAGGTTCATGTCAGGAGAAAAAGTATGCACACACACACACATACACACACACACACACATATACACAATGTTATGGATTTCTACACAGAAATGCTGGATTTATCTTTTCAGTCTCTCCCTCTAGTAGAATTTCTTTCACACACAGTGCTGTAGCTTATCCTGTCTTTTGAGAGTTGACCTATCTCATCTCTCAAAATTTTAACGAAAAAGTAAAGCAAAAAGTGAATTTAATGCACCTGTAGGTTACTGGAGCAATTTTGTTCCATATTGTGCATAAATGTACACTATATGTAAAATGTGCAATTAAGAATTCTAAACATAATAAGCTTTGAGAACTAGAAAATAAACATAAAAATAAAATGAAATTTTACATACTGATGAATTCCCCCGTGAAATTCTGATTTCTTTGTTAATGAACTATTCTTTCTTATATAAATTGTATTTTTATTACGTTTTCAACTATACTTTTTTTCTCAAACAAGTACGAATTAAATAGAAACAGACAAATAGAAGTGGGCTGTTATACTCTTGGAAATTACCTAAATATTCAAAACAACAAATAAATTATTAATAAATGAATCTTTAGCTCACATATTTCCCAATTTGTGAACAGATTAACCTCTGTGTGTTGGCTCAAATCTCAATTCAGTCTCCAAAGACTTGGCCATTTGATTTGGGCCTGTCTCATGTGTGAGGTTCAGGGATTAGGATGAGATTTTGTAGCTTGCTCAAATGTCAGTTCAGCTCTCAAAGCTTATGCTATATGGACTTGAGTTTGTGCAAATAATTTGTGATTTACACACTAGGCTGGGAATTTTATGACATTCTACACAGAAATGCTGAATTTGTCTTTTCAGTGTCTCCCTACTGTAGGATTTCTTTCACACACAGTGCTCTGGCCTATCCTGTCTTTTTTCCATTTTTCTTTTTTTTTTAAATTATACTTTAAGTTTTAGGGTACATGTGCACAACGTGCAGGTTAGTTACATATGTATACATGTGCTATGTCGGTGTGCTGCACCCAGTAACTCGTCATTTAACATTAGGTATATCTCCTAATGCTATCCCTCCCCTCTCCCCCCACCCCACAACAGGCCCTGGTGTGTGATGTTCCCCTTCCTGTTTCCATGTGTTCTCATTGTTCAATTCCCACCTATGAGTGAGAACATGCGATGTTTGGTTTTTTGTCCTTGCAATAGTTTGCTGAGAATGATGGTTTCCAGCTTCATCCATGTCCCTGCAAAGGACATGAACTCATCATTTTTTATGGCTGCATAGTATTCCATGGTGTATATGTGCCACATTTTCTTAATCCGGTCTATCATTGTTGGACATTTGGCTTGGTTCCAAATCTTTGCTATTGTGAATAGTGCTGCAATAAACATATGTGTGCATGTGTCTTTATAGCAGCATGATTTATAATCCTTTGGGTATATACCCAGTAATGGGATGGCTGGGTCAAATGGTATTTCTAGTTCTAGATCCCTGAGGAATCCCCACACTGTCTTCCACAATGGTTGAACTAGTTTACAGTCCCACCAACAGTGTAAAAGTGTTCCTATTTCTCCACATCCTCTCCAACATCTCTTGTTTCCTGACTTTTTAATGATTGCCATTCTAACTGGTGTGAGATGGTATCTCACTGTGGTTTTGATTTGCATTTCTCTTATGGCCAGTGATGATGAGCATTTTTTCATGTGTCTTTTGGCTGTCCAAAAGCAATGGCAACAAAAGCCAAAATTGACAAATGGGATCTAATTAAACTAAAGAGCTTCTGCACAGCAAAAGAAACTGCCATCAGAGTGAACAGGCAACCTACAGAATGGGAGAAAATTTTTGCAACCTACTCATCTGACAAAGGGCTAATATCCAGAATCTACAAGGAACTCCGACAAATTTAACAGAAAAAAACAAACAACCCCATCAAAAAGTGGGCGAAGGATATGAACAATTCTCCATTTTTCTTTTGCACAGATTCAAACTATATGTCAAAGTTTTAGCTGCAAATATTGAGCCACTGTGTGCCTGGTATTCACCTGGAGTGCAAATGAAACAGGAAATGTTCCCTTGTCCGCCTCGCAGGGCACGCGATGCGGGGGGGCGTGGCTGGCTTCTTAGGTGCCCTGCTGCTCAAAACCCCTAGAGGGAGCAGGCAGATGGGCAGGTCATGGGGAGGGTGGGCTCTGACCCCACTGCAGCCTCTAGGGGTGACTGTTTACAGCTCCTGAGGCCAGTGGGCGTGTGTTACAGTGTGCTCTTTCAGTTTTGCCATCTGCAAGGCGGCTTGTGTTATCAGCTCAGTTACACCCTCTGCCTGATCACAAGGACAGAGGGCTTTCTGTATCCTGGATCCTTGCCTTAGTGTACTGGAAAAATCGGATCATACGTGGGCTTGGAGAATGTGTGCAAGGTATTTTATTGAGTGTTGGTAGCTCTCAGTGAGGTGGACGGGGAGGCAAGAAGGGGGATGGAGTGGGAAGGTAGTTTTCCCTTGGAGTGGGCTGCCCCACGGCTGGTTTCTCCTCTGACCGGCCCCAGCCAAACTCCGCATCATTCAGCTGGTGGATGGCCTGCTGGCGTCTGCCGGTGCCGGTCGGTGTGCCCTTCCACCGGTGTATTCCTCTCGACGTCCAGCCGCTTATGTGTTCCTCTGGTGTGTGTCTCTCAATGTCCACCCACTCGTGTTTCTACCCACTAGGGCGTCGGGGATTTATAGGCACAGGATGGGGGCGTGGAGGGCCAGAGTGGTCTTGGAAAACGGAAGATTTGGGCACGAGAACAGAAATGCCTGTCCTCACCTAGGTCCGAAGGCACAGGCCAAGGAGTGGACCCCTAGCCAGGGACCCACCCTTCTCTACCCAGCACTTACCTGGCCCCCTCCCATGTGGCAAAGCTAAGTGACAAGAAGAAACAAAAATAAAAACAGAAAATGCCCCTGTGACTGGATTGCTTCTCCAGGTTGTGAAGATGGCTATCTCCATGACCCAGGAGCCTTTGTTTACTTTTCAGGGTTCTCAAGTGGTTTTTTGTTTTGTTTTCTTTGTAATTTATCCAAATTTTTGAATTATAATCAGTAAGCGGGGTGGATCTTAGAAGCTTACATCATCATAGGCAGAATCGGTATTCCCATATGTCATACAGTTTTGAAAATTACATATTTCCTTTCTATAGTGAGACATTGAAGCTATTATCACCTACATTTTGGAAGATAATGTGTTTGTAGCAATCTTTAAGTTGCACGTGATCAGTCAGTGGATGGTATAAGCTTCTGAACCTGTACTGGATTCAGTACTAACTTGAATACACATGGCTATTAATTGCCACCAATTAGGTTGGTATGCCTTATGGCTGCCCAGCTGTTTGGCAGAAAGTAAGGTTGGGAAATCAACTTTCATGTTTGCTATTTAAAACTACCCATATCCATTATTTTTGATTTTGAGCAGCTGCTATCTGTTCTCAAAATTGAAGAAACACATCTGTCTAAGTAAGCTGCTACATTTGAACAATAAAAAATATTTCTGTTAAACATTTAAAATATTAAATCTTCTTGTTGCTACAGCTCTATCAGGCACTCTCATCCAACTTACTTCTTTAACTAGAAAATAATTTTACTCAAATTTCATGCACTCTTATGCTTAGTAATTTATTACTAAGAGAAGGCAAAGAGCATACAATTATCTATTAATTTTCTAATTTTTAGGTGGTAACTGCCATAGCCACATACATACTAATGTTTAGATTTCATTAAAAAATGGTTTTATCTCCTTGCTGATGGCAGTAGGTCTGGCATCCTGAACATGGAACCTGTTGTTAAAACAGTTTGAATCAGCAAAATATTTTAAAACACACAGCAGTTATACTTAGTATTGATTGAATTATTCATGTTCATTCCCAGGATGAAGATGGGAAGAGAATCATGGCATCAATAAATACAGGATGTGATTCTATGTTAGTAATCCTCTGAAGATCATCCTGTAAGTTTGAAGCAATTTTCTGATTAATTCTGCCTCTATTTATCTGTTATATCCCTTGTGTTAGGTAAATTGACAAGTAATTTATTTTAGTTTAATGCTATAACACCATACGTTGACTTCTCTTCTTATTCAGATAAATTTTATCTTCATTTATTTTATAGTTTATTGATGCTCATGCTCTTAAATTGAATATATCATATATAAACATTTATAATTTTTGGAATCAAAATGGCACTTGCCATTTTTGTTTCCCAGGATGAGATGATGAAATGGAGGAATTATCTTTTTTTCTATGAAAGCAACACCATTTTCATAAAAAGAAATTTTAAAAATAGAAATGGTTTAAACCTACAAATAAGCTTTAGAGTTAACTGCAAAAAGAGAAATGAAATGAAGATGGAATGTGTAACTAAAAAGGAAGCACAACTTAAAGAATTGCAAAATTCTCAGTTTAGTCATGTGAGGAATCAAGTCATATTTGGAAGAGAATACAAAAGGTGTGGCCAAATAAAGTTTAATAAGGTGATTAGTATGGACAGAAGGAAGCCAGATGCTATCCAACAAGACAATGAAAGAATGACCTCAAGGGCATTTTTGAAATCATTGAGGCTGCCACTTCCATCGGCTCAGAATGCCATGGCTTTGAGGGCAAAACAGTTTCAAGGAAGGGGACTAAGGCACACCTGGAACTGCAGGGATGACTTCTCAGGGCCACCTCAAGTCTCTGTTCCCTAAATTGTGTTGCAGCACTTCTTTGCCACCCCAGCTGTGGCTCAAGTTAGCCCAGGCATGGCTTGGGCTGCCCTTCTCAAAGGCAGTACAAGTAGTAAACCTTGGCAGGGTCCATGTGGTGATAACCTTGCATATTAGCAGAGTGCAAGAGCTGTGGAGGCATGACTACCTCCACCTAGATTTCAGATGATGTGTCAGAGAGTCTTGGGACCCAGGCACAGAACTGCCACAGGAACATGGCTGCTGCAGAGTCCCCACTAGGGCAATGCCCAGTGAAGCCATGAGGACAGCTTCACCACTAAGACCTCAGAGCTGTACAGCAACCAACATGGAACTCCAGCCTGGGAGAGTGACAGACACTAGACTTCAACCCTGGAGAGCTCTGGTGTGGGCTTTGCCCCACAAAGCTATGAAGGCAGGATCCCCGGGAGCCCTGGAGGTCTAACCACCATGCCAGTGTGTGAAAGCAGGACATGGAATCAAAGATTATTCTCAATAATTAAGATTTAATGTTGTTTGCCGTGTTTGGCTTGGATTCATTTGGGACATATTACCCCTGTCTTCTTGCCTATTTCTTCCTTTGGGAATAGGAATGTCTATTCTATGTCTGTCCCACCTTTGTATTTTGGTAGCACATAATTGTTTAATTTCAAATGCTCACAGCTGAAGGGGAATTTGCTTCAGGATGAATCATACCTTCAGTCTCACCTGTATCTGGTGGAGAAGATAATTAGGTGAAACTCTGGACTTTAAACTTTGGAGTTGATGCTGGAATAAATTAAGATTTTTGAGGCTATTTGGATGAAATGAATTTATATTGCATATGAGAAGGACATATATTTGGGGGGCAGAATGTTGTGGTTTGAATATGCTCCCTCTCAAATTCATGTTATCGAAGCCTAATCCCCATTGTGGCAGTATGGGGAGGTGGTGCCTTTTTGGAAGTGATTTATGTCATGAGGGCTCCAGTCTCATCAATAAATTAGTGTCTTGTAAAAGGGATACAAGGAATAACTCAGGCCCTTATTGCCCTTCTGTTTTTTTGTTCTACATGAGGGTACAACATTCTTTCTCTCCAAAGGAAGCGGAAACAGAGAAACATGGCCCTCACTAGCCAGTGTTTTCATCTTAGGCTTCTCAGCCTCCAGAACCACGAGGAAATAGATTTTTACCGTTTATAAATTACCCAGGGTGATATTTTATTGTAGCAATACAAAGAGACTAAGACAGCTCCTGTGCCCATTTTAAAATTTGGTTATGTGTGTGTTTCACTACTGAATTGTATGAGTGCTAAGTCCATTTTCTGTTACTACAATAGAATATTACAGACTGTGTAATTTATAAAGAAAAGAAATGTATTTCTCATAGTTCTGGAAAATCCAAGAGCATGGTGCTGACTTCTGGTGAAGACCTTCTCGCTGGGTTAGTTAGCCCATGGAGAACAGGCAGAAGGCCACACAAGCACACAAGGCACAGAAGGAAATGAGCTGAACTCCTCCTTTCTATTAGGAATCCATTCCTGGCATACCTAACCCGCTCCTGAGGTAATGGCATTAATCCCTTAATGAGGAAGGAAACTTCATGGCCTAATTACCTCTTAAGGCCCTGCCTCTCAACACCACCACAATGGCAACCAAGTTTCCAACAACTAAATTTTGGGGAAATATGTTCAAACCATAGCAAATTCCTTACGTATTTTGGGTATTTTGTATATTAAATTCATAGCAGATGTATAGTTTTCAAACAGTTTCTCTTAATCTATAGATTGTCTTTTCTTTCTTTTCTATTTTTTATTTTTTTTGTTTCCTTTGTAGAAGCTTTTTAGTTTAATGTAATCCCACTTATGTAGTTTTGCTTTTGTTTTCTGTGCTTTTGGTGCCATATAAAAAATTAGTACCAGGACCAAGGGCAAGGAAATATTTCCTATGTTTTCTCCTAGGAGTTTAATGGTCTCAGGTCTTAAATTTAATTCTCTAAGTTGTTTTCTGTGTATGGTATAAAATAAAGATCCCACTCATTGTTTTTCATGTGAATATCCAGTTTTTCCAACACCATTTGGAGACTAATAACCACATTGTGTATTCTTTGTGCCCTTCTCAAAAATTAGTGGGCTTTTTATGTGTGAGTTTATTTGTTGGCTCTTCATTTTGTTCCATTGGTCTGTGTGACTGTTTTTAAGCCAGCACCATAATATTTTGAATACAATAGCTTTGTAATATAATTTGAAATCAGGAAATCAATTCCTTTAACTTTTTTCATTTTTCTTAAGATTGCTTTGGCTGTCTGCGTTTTTGTGTGTGTGTGTGTGTGTGTGTGTGTGTGTGTGTCATTTCATACACAGTTTAGAGGTTTTTTTCCTAATTTGGTAAAAGATGCCTTTGAAATTTTGATAGGGATTTTATTGAATGTATAATTCACTTTTGGTAGTATGGCCTTTTTTCAGTATTAATTCTTCCAATTCATAAATATGGGATATAATTCTCTTGATTTGTATCTTTTCCAATTTCTTTCATCACTGTATTATATCATACAAATCTTTCACCTTCTTGGTTAGCTTTATTCCTAAATATTTTATTGATTTTGGTGCTATTGTAAATAGGATTATTTTCTTCATTTTCTTTGGAAATTTTGTTGATGTAAAAATCACAACTGATTTTTGAATATTAATTCTGTATCCTACAGCTTTACTAAATTTGCTTATTAGTTAGCAGTTTTTAATGGGGTCTTATAGGTTTTCTACAAATAGAATCATGTCATCTGCAAAAAATAAAGATAATTTTACTTTTTTCTTTCTATTAATTTCTCATGTCTAATTTCTCTGGCTAGGAATTTCAGTACAATGTTACACAAAAGTGGCAAGAGTAGGCACTTGCCTTGTATCAGATTATAGAGGCAAAGTTTTCAGTTATTCCTAATGGATTATGAGGTTACCTATAAGCTTTTTATGAATGGTCTTCATTGTATTGAAGTAAGTTCCTTTGATAACCAATTTTGTTTAGAATTTTTATCATGCATATATGTTGAACTTTGTCATTGTCAAATGTTTTGTCTACATTTATTTTATGATAGAAAAATGTAATCAATTTATGTTTAAAGTAATTATTAATAGGTAAGGACTTACTACTGCCATTTTGTTGTTTTCTGACTGTTTTGTAGTTTAATCTTTGTTTTATTCTTTCTCTCTTGTCTTCTTTTTAATGTGATTAATTTTTTGTAATGGTATGCTTTAATTCCTTTATCTTTTTTGTATGTGGTACAGGCTTTTGCCTTTGTATGTTGTGGTTACTATGAGGCTTACATGAAGTATCTTTTAGTTACGATATTCTGTTTTAAGTTGATAACAATCTGACTTTTACTGCATACAAAACCCTACATTTTAACTTCCCCTCCACAAACTTTTATGTTATTGATGGCGCAATTTACCTTTTACATATTTTCCATTGCCAAATTATTATAGCTAGTTCTTTTGAATACATTTGTCTTTTTAATACTAGAGTTAAAAGTTTTTCATGCACCATCATTAGAGCATTTGAATATTCTGAATTTGAATACAGTTTTATCATTTTAGTGAGTTTCATACTTTCATATGCATTGTTAGTATCCTTTTGTTTCAACTTGGAGAACTTCTTTATCATTGCTTGTAAGACAGATCTAATTGTGATGAACTATCATAGCTGATTTGTCTGAGAGAATAGAATTACATATTCACTAAGATAGACTCATATTTGGTCATAAAATAGATCTTCATAAATCTAAAAGGATTGAAAACCTGTGACTATGTTTTCTAACCAAAAACAAAATTCAATTAGAAATCAGCAATAAAACATCTAGGAAAATCCAAATATTTAGAAACTAGATGATGCATACATATTTAAACAATTCACAAGTCAAAGATGGAATAAAAAGTGATATTGGCAATTTTTTTAAGTGAATATCAAAAAAACTCACACTTCAAAATTCATCAAATACAGGCAAAGAAAGCAATTAACGAAGGGAAAGTTTAAATACCATCTTGAATACTTTTAAAGCCAGTGACTTAAGGATCTATATTAAGAAGCTGGTAAAAGAAAAGCAAAATGAGCCCAAATAAGTAAGAGGAAGGAAATAATAATGACAACAACAGAAATCAGTTTTTAAAAAGCAGATGAACAATAGAGAAATTTAACAAACACAAAAATGTGTTCTTTAAAAAGATCAACAAAATTTACACATTCCTCTAAACACTGACCAGCAATAAAGGAAGAGAACACAAATCAATAATACTATAAATAAAAAACAAGGTTATCACAACAGAAAGAATACTTACAGTGTCATTATAAAAATAGTTTTGACCTCAAGGGCTGGGTATTTTTAGGTGTGATACACCCAGAGTATTTTTAGTCTTTATTTTGTCACATTACTGGTTTTAAAATTACCTTTTTTATATCTTCTAAAAAATATTATTTTCGGATCAAATGAATCAACATTTATCTTGATGTTTGGAATGTTTATGGCCATTTTTCTTTCTACAGGCTGATTCAGTATGTGTCTTAATTTGAATGTTATTTTACAACTCCCAACTGTCCACTTTAAATAATTTTCTAGTTTAAAATATGAACAATGTACATTCAAATCATTTACTTTTGCCCTAAATAAATGAAAACACCTATTTGAGAATAGTATTAACATTAAAGTAGGATTAAGCTTTTGGAATGCCTCATCTCCTCTCTATTATATTCACTCATTTAATTACTTCTGAGACCTATCAAAAACTAAGATGCTTCTAAAATCTTAATATTTTTTCTGAGAGATAAAACTATTAAGAATCTCTATCTTTTCTCCCTCTCTAGAAAACTTCAATAGTCTATACCCAGATGTAAATGTCATGGATTTTCTTTTTACTCTCTTCTTCAAGCAAAAGACAAACCTCTTAAAAAAGATTAATACTGGCAAATTAAGGTATCGCCATTAGGAAATAAATAGAATTATTTTTAGTTTATACATGTGTTTGCAGATCAGTGTTTGGAGACTGTTTGGTGAAGTCAAACCCTTTAATTTTAAAAGCAAACATTTGTTGAATCAGTCAATCTTTAAACATTCTACTATGTCTATGATCTTTTCATTGTATAACAAATTATAGCTCCTTTTTTGTCTGCTTACGGCTCCTCCATGATACTGTGGAAACAGCCCAAATTGCTTCTAACCCCAAAGATAAAAGTTCAGATTGTCCCATCTTGTACTCTTTTTTTTGAAGATGAAACCAACCCTGTTACCCTATCCACAGATGACTGGGGCAATTATTTCTGAAGCTGTCAAGGTAATTACATATCAGCTAGCCAAAAGAAAGATACCAACCATGTCAAATCTGTGAAGCGCATACTTCCATATGTGTTAGCCCATGGCGAGTGATGCAACTATAAATTGTAAGTGCAGAAAGAGAGTCTGCAATTTAAGAATACTCCTGGCTGGGCGCAGTGGCTTACTCCTGTAATCCCAGCACTTTGGGAGGCCGAGGCGGGTGAATCACGAGGTCAGGAGTTCGAGACCAGCCTGACCAAGATGGTGAATCCCCATCTCTACTATAATACAAAAAATTAGCCAGGCATGGTGGTGCACACCTGTAATTCCAGCTACCCAGGAGCCTGAGGCAGGAGAATCACTTGAACCTGGGAGGCAGAGGTTGAAGTGAGCCAAGATCATGCCATTGCACTCCATCCTGGGCAATAGAGCAAGACTCCATCTCAAAAAAAGAGAATACTCCCTTGCACATTAACTTTATATTTTTGCTCTCTAGGATGCAAACAATAAATCTCAGAGCATCTCAAACCCAAGGAGTCTGGGTGAGTGAGAAGGCTACTTTCTATATTACCTTTGTGTTACTTTATTCTTTTAAGCCAGAATTCCTAGAGGTATTATTATTTTCTTATATTTGATAAACTTTGGATTATCTATCCATCTCACAGTAGCTTTCTCACTTGTGTAGAATTGTTTCTAGCCTACAACAATGTGTTTTACCTGAAGTCAAAATTTGACTTAATAATTGTGTTTATATTAAAAATTATAAGTTTATCATTGTTATTAAAACTGAAGTCACAATCAGAAATCCTTGGAATAATTAAAAACATCTGAGGCTAAGAGGCCTTATAAGAAACTCAGATTCTGATACCCCAACTGAATTGCATGAGGAATCTAGGTAGATAGATAAGAGTAATTGAACAGGTGCCAACAAGTAAATAATGTTGCAAGAAAACATTGATAAAATACTTATATGATATATATGGCAGTAACTGTGTTAAATGCTTTATTTTCAATTGATGTAATCACCACAGTATAATCTGGAAGTGGTTCTATTTTCACTTGAAAGAGGCATATCAACTTTCCCACAGTTATAATTACAATAACATTGAAACAAGTATGCTAATCCTCATGTGGACTGACTTCAAAGTTTATAATTCCAAAGCCTGTTTTAATATGTCCATGCATTATTTTCATCAAAAGCAACTGAGGAGCTCATTAAACATACAGATTCCTAGGATCCACATCAGACATTAAGAATTTGAATCTCTGAGTTCCATTTAGGAAGTATAAATACTTAATAGATAATGAGAATTCTAGATGATTGTGTTATAAGATTCATAGTAAGATACATAGGTTCTAGATAATGAGGCATGAAATCAAAGCCAAGGAGGGAAGCTTAAATGGAAACAGCTGGATAAGCCTGAGAAATAAAAAACAAGTGATATGTTTGTTTGAGTGTGGCTCCACAAGGGAATCACTTGGAGAACTTTTAAAAATCTCCATGTCTTAACTCTACTCCAGACCCATGACATCAGGGTCCTTCACATCCGTACTTCAAAACAATTCCCAGATGATTTTTAATAAGAAATCAGGTTGTTCATTAACACAAAACTAAAACTAATTTTGGAAGGATTTCTCCTATTAAATGTGACAACTGAACAAATTAAAACAGCCTCTCTGATCTCTGTTATATGTAAGAGCAGATCATTGGAGGTCTTCAGAGAGTGTCATCTGACTATTCTTATTTATGGCAGTTTGCCAAGCATGTGTAACCTACACACATATCTAATAATCTTATTGGTGTTTGGCAACATAATAGTTAATAATGATCAACTTTGTTTTCTATCTGAGTTTTGAGTTTATAAGAATAAATGATTTTAATTCATGTTACCTCACAAAGATTCCCATTGTAATTGCTTATCATTGCTCAAATTCCTGATAAATAATATACTTTACACCTGAAAATTTAAATTATAACCAAAAGTTGATACAAGAATTTTAAGAGGAGCTAAGCTTAATTACCATAGCAAAACCACTCCATGCTTTCAAATCAATTTATATGCCTAGATCTAGGAAATACACTAAAATGTTCCCTTTCCTTTCCCTGGAATTTATAAACAACATTTATAATTTAGTTAAAAAAATTCTGTATCTCTGTTATGATGGAGGGTAGTGAAAGTAGGAAAAAGTAAACTAAAGTAGCAAAATATACTTTAGAAATGAGTTTATTTAGAAACTCGCTAGTAAGGCATATGAAATAAGTAAACAACATATTACCAATGGTTCAAAATAATTTGGCTCTACCATACTTGAAATTCTGATGTATATTCAGTTTCATTGATTCCTTCTTAGAAAACTGCTAGAACTCTTAAGAAAATAAAAATGCTCTTTTAGATAAATATATCTTTACCTACCTAATGTGACATGATTATTACTGGAAGAATATAATACCCTTCCTTTTTACTTCAATAACTTGGTATATTTTAACTTTATTTTTCTAAATGTATTTTATTACCTGAAATTGGCTGCAATTACTATATTTAGAAAGTAGGTAATAAAACAATGTGGCATCTTAAACTATTGATATTTTAAAATAACTAGAATCTAGAAAACTCATACATTTTTATACTTTATTAACTATTGTAACATCATTGGACCTGTTCATAGAATGGCTGCGTCTAGAGACTCCCTAGAGAAAAATTTTTGTCTCTAGACAATCATTATCATCGCAGAGAGACTACTCATAACAAATGCTTTTCTAAATTTAATTGGTAACTTTGCTATTGATATAGATCAAGGACCAACAATACCAAAGTTATCTGCTGACTTGCATTTTTTTTTCCAGAGAGATATGAAATTCTCTGTGATTAAACTGCAGCTGAAATTGCTTTCACATAAATACTTAGTAGTTTATTTTGCAATGGTAAAAGTAGTAACCTCATATTTTCAAAGTTGAAGATGATATCAAAAATAACTTTTAAAATCTGTAAACAGAAAAGTTTAAGGACAGCTTTTAAAAACTGGGTTTGAAAAAGCAAATAAATAAACACTCGAAATAATTCTTACTAGGAAAATATTTATCAGTTAAGATACCCAAATATTTTTATCTATATTCCATAATGCTACTTTATAGTTTGGATTCCCTTGGCTAATCTTCAAAATAAATCAACCACTGCTTGGCTTCTTCAGTATTCTGCACATTGCATATTTTCAACTGATATTAGTTCTTTGGATGAATTCCAAGAGAAATAAGGCATTATTAATTGATCTATCTATAACCGATTTAGCAGTGCGTTTTTAGTGTTCAATCTATCATTATTTAAGAATGCATACTTTGCTAGAATACACAAATGTATAACTGTTTTTTTAATCATTTGCAACCTGATACTCAGGTGTCCTAGTTTTGTAGGGTCCTTAACTTTTGATAAGTAGGGACCTGGCCTTAGGAGACCATTGACTCTGATTTGTGACTCAATGAACTTAAACTGTCAAATTGAAATTAATGTGTAATTGAAACTAGTTATATTGGTTGTTAAATGGCCTGGGTGAGCCTACCCCAACAAAAACTTATTTTAAATACATTCAAGCATACATAAAATGTAGATCATATTTATTCTTATATGCCAGGAACAAGTGTAAATGCATTTTTTACGGTAATCACACCATAACATAATGATGCAAGTAATTAATTTTGCTCTTATTTTCATTTTATTTTAGTCTATATATATGGATATGTAATGGTTAATGCATTGTAATAGTAGAAAATGTTAAAAGTATAAAAAGATATACAGAAAAAACGATCTCCCACGTTTGTCTCCCATTTACCCATTTCCTATCTGCATCTACGCCTTGAGCCTAGGACTTTTTGAGGGAATGACTCCTTAAGAATAGTTTATGCTCCTTTGGAAATATGTGTTTAGATTTTTCTATCTCTATATATGAGATTTATAAAATGTATCTCTTTATTTTTGGTGTTTTCATTTTTATTTCTTTTTTATTTCTTTCTTTTAAAAATTATACCAACAATGGAAATTTTTTGGTTTCCAAATTTCCAAATGGAAGGAGGATTTTTCTTTCTAATATTGTCTTCAATTTCTCATTTCATTAAATAGTGTTCAGAAAAGCTTTGTACTACTTCTAATTTTTTGGAATTATTGTATATACTTCATGCTGTAAAGTCAATTTTCGTAACTATTGAATGAAAATCTAGAAAGATAAACTTTTTTCAGGTTCTAAATTTTGATATTAATCAATCAGATATATCCAGTTAATTATATTTATTACCACTTCCACATCTTGTTTTTGTTGTATTCATCACTCATGAGCTAAAAGTCTTTAACTTTTACCAATGAATTTTTTGTCTTTTTTTCCTTCATGAATGAGACAAAAAATTACTTTTTAGTTATATTTTCTTTTTGAATACCAGTGACATTACATACTATCATATATGCTTACAAAGATTACACCTATTTTTGAGATGGAGTCCCACTCTGTCGCCCAGGCTGGAGTGCAGTGGTAGGATCTTGGCTCACTGCAACCTCTGCCTGCCTCGGCCTCCCAAGTAGCTGGGACTACAGGCATGAGCCACCATGCCCAGCTAATTTGTATCTTTTTTTTTTTTTTTTTTTTTTGAGACGGAGTTTCACTCTTGTTGCCCTGGCTGGAGTGCAAAGGCACCATCTCGGCTCACCGCAACCTCCGCCTTCCGGGTTCAAGCGATTCTCCTGCCTCAGCCTCCCAAGTAGCTGGGATTACAGGCATGCGCCACCACGCCCAGATTAATTTGTATTTTTAGTATAGACAGGGTTTCTCCATGTTGGTCAGGCTAGTCTTGACCTCTTGACCTCAAGTGATCTGTCCGCCCCGGCCTCCCAAAGTGCTGGGATAACAGGAGTGAGCCACCGCACCAGAAAATTACACCTATTCTATGATAAAGTAATTGCCCCTGCTTTATCAGTTTTCGATTCCACGTAAGAAACCATATCAACCTTTATTTATTGTAAGATTCTGTGCACAGGCAGTTTTAGCTGGTTTCAACCAGGGAAGGGCTTTTGCTGGTCTCAGATGGTGTCACTCATGCTTCTGCCCTTAGGTGCCAGATTGCCTTGAGACTGGCTGCTGTAGGAGGGCCTCACGTGGAGTTCTGGTGTCTTGTGTCTCCTCTCTAGGATTGGGAGTTGTCCAGTAGGCCAGCTCACTTCTTCATCAGACAATGTGCAGAAGTGTTCAAAGACTCATACATCTTTATAATGAGTGTTCTAATAGATTGGAGCTAGCATTACGTTACTTTTGCACGGTTGTCTTGTCCCAAACATGTCTGAAGACCATTTCAGAATGAAGGGAAAGGGATATAGACTCCACTGTTTAATGGGAGTACCTTCAAAGTCACATTGCAAAATACATGTCTCTAGAAAAGGGTGAAGGCTTATGACCAATTTTATATCAACCCACAACTATTTTCCTTGTGCTTACATTGGCCTACCATTACTTTGCTCATTTTGTTTTTTTAATTCAAACTTTCTTACTTCCAGGATTCTTCCTTAGGGGAGGGAGCACAGTAGTCCTTCCCTTACTGCAGGGGGATATGTTCCAAGATCCTTGGCCAAGGTCTAAAACCATGGATAGTATCAAACCCTATATATACTACGTTTTTTTTCCTATATCTACATATTTGTGATTAAATTTAATTTATAAATTAGGCAAAGTAAGAGATGATTAACAAAAATAACTAATAATTAATTAGAACAATTAAGTAAAATAAGGGTTACTTGAACACAAGCACTGCAATGCCACAACAGTCATTCTGTAAACTGAGACAGCTACTAAGTGACTAATGGGCAGGTAGTAGACAGTGTGGATCTGCTGGACAAAGGGAAAATTCATGTCCTGGGAGGAATGGAGAAGACAGCACAAAATTTTACCATCCTATTCAGAACAGTGCACAATTTAACAAAGGAGTTGTTTATTTCTGGTATTTTCCATTTAATGTTTTTGGACTGCAGTTAACCATAGGTAACTGAAACTGGAATGTGAAACTGTGATTCAGGAGGGACTACTTTCTTTTACATACAGAGTGGACTTAACTTTGTGACTCAAAGTAAATATTAATATTTCTCTCGTTTGTAAATACAAGAATAAAGCCCCTTACATTTGTCCATATGACAGATATTGATGTCTGTATTTGTTATTTTGTTTTGTCATCTTTTAAGGGTTTGTTAGGCGTTGCAAAAAGTCTTTCCTAATAGTTCATTTAGTCCACTACCTCTTAAGCTAGTTATCTATTTACTCTCTACAGGAGCAATTGTAAAATTATGTTATGTTTTCAATAATATTTTATTTCTAGTTTTAAATTTACTTTCCAAAATTTTAATTTGTACTGTGAATATTTTCATAATGCATTGAATGATTTGTTAGTTTTAAATAACATTTCTTTAGTCTAAATTGTTGTAGGTAAAGAGTCATTATACTATTATTACAATCTTCTTCTCTCAAATTTTATTAGTTGTACTATTTCTATAGGGTTAAAACATATACTGTTTATATTTTTTCTTGATAACACTAACTTCCATGCTTGCTTTAGTCTTGTTTCTAGAATTAAATATAGGTATACTTCAGCTATTGTGGGTTTGGTTCTAGACCACCATAATAAAGCAAATAATGTAATAAAGCCATTCAGATAATTTTTTGGCTTCCCAATGCATATTAAATTTATGTTTACACAGTGCTGGAGTCTATTAAGTGTGCAATAGAATTATGCCTAAAAATCGGCTGGGCGCCCTGGCTCACACCTGTAATCCCAGCACTTTGGGAGGCCAAGGCAAGTGGATCATGAGTTCAGGAGATCGGGACCATCCTGGCTAACATGGTAAAACTCTGTCTCTACTAAAAATACAAAAAATTAGCTGGGCGTGGTGGCGGGCACCTGAAGTCCCAGCTACTTGGGAGACAGGAGAATGGCGTGAACCTGGGAGGCGGAGCTTGCAGCGAGCTAAGATCGCACCACTGCACTCCAGCCTGGGTGACAGAGCGAGACTCCATCTCAAAAAAAAAAAAAAAAAAAGAAAAAATAATTATGCCTAATAATCAATATACATACCTTATTAAAAGTATTTTATTGCTGAAAAATGCTAATGATCATCTGAGCCTTCAGCAAGTCATAATCTTTTTGTAGGTGGAAGAACTGCCTCAATATTGATAGCTGCTGACTAGGGCAGTAATGGCGGAAAATTAAGATGTCTGTGGGCATTTCTTAAAATAAGACAGCAATGAATTTTGCTGCATCAATTGACACTTCCTTTCATGAAAGATCTCCTTGTAATATTTCATGCTGTTTGATAACATTGTCCACACAGTAGAACTTTGAAAACTGGAATAAATCCTCTCAAAACCTGCTGCTGCTTTATCAGCTAAGTTTATGTAGTATTTCAAATCCTTTGTTGTCACTTCAACGATGTTCACAACATCTTCACCAGAAGTATACTGCAGGTCAACAAACTATTTTCTTTGCTTATTTATAGAAGCAATTTTCATCTGTTCAAGTTTTATCATGAGATTGCAGCAATTCAGCCGCCTCTTCAGGCTTCACTTTTAACTGTAATTCTCTTGCTGTTTTCACCAAATCTGCAGTGACTTCCTCCACTGAAGTCCTGAACCCCTCAAATTCATCCATGAGGGTTTGAATCAACTTCTATCAAACTTCCATTGATGTAGATATTTTGGCCACCTGCCAATGAGTCAGAAGTGTTCTTAATGGCATTTAGAATGGTGAATGTTTTCCAGAAGGTTATCCATTTGCTTTGCTTAGATCCATTAGAAGAATCACTATCTGTGGCAATTATAGTTTTATGAAATGTATTTTTTAACTAATAATACTTGGAAGTTGATATGATCCATAGGTTCTTGATCCATGGGCTGCAGAATGGATGTTGTGTTAGCAGGCATAAAAACACAATTCATCTCCCGGTACATCTCAGTTAGAGCTCTTGTGTAACCAGGTAAATTGTTAATGAGCAGTAATATTTTGAAAGGATTTTTTTTTTTTTTTTCTGAGCCATAGGCCTCAAGAGTGGGCTAACGATGTTCAGTAAACCATGCTGTAAACAGATGTGCTGTCATCCAGACTTTCTTGTTCTATGTATAGAGCACAGGCAGAATAGATTTAGCATTAATTCTTAAGGGTTCTAGGATTTTCAGAATAGTAAATAAGGATTGGCTTCAATTTGTTATAAAATCCCCAGCTGCATTAACTCCTAATAAGAGAGCCTGTCTTGGAAGCTTTGAAGTCAGGCACTGACCTCTCCTGTCTAGCTGTGAATGTCCTAGATGACATCTCATTCCAAAACAAGGCTATTTGTCTATGTTGAAAATCTGTTGTGTAGCATAGCCACCTCTATCAATTATCCTAGCTAGAGCTTATGGATAACTTGTTGCAGCTTCTACATCAGCACTGGTAGCTTTACATTGCACTTTCATGTTATGAATACACCTTCTTTTCTTAAACTTTATTAATCAACCTCTGCTAGCTTCAGGCTTTTCTTCTGCAGCTTCCTCACCTCTATCAGCCATCATTAATTAAAGATAGTTAGAGGCTTATTCTGGAGGTGGTTTTGGCTTACAAGAATGTTGTGGATTGTATGATCTTCTATACAGACCACTAAAACTTTCTCCGTATCAGCAACAAGGCTGTTTCACTTTCTTATCATTCATTTGTTCAGTGAAATAGCACTTTCAATTTACTTCAAGAATTTTCCCTTTGCATTGACAACTTGAATAACTGGTGCAAGAGGCCTACCTCTCAACCTGTTTTGGCTTTCAACTCGCCTTCCTCACTAAGCTTAATTATGCGTAGCTTTTAATTTGAACTGAGACACTTGCGACTTTTCCTTTCACTTTAATGCATAGAGGGCTTAGAGGCCATTGTAGGATTATTAACTGGCCTAATTCCAATGTTGTTATGTCTTGGGGAATAGGGAGGTTGAAAGAGAGGGCAAGATATGGGGGTGCTGGCCTGTGAAGAAGTCAGAACGCATGCGTTTATTGATTGTTTGCTCTCTTATATGGATGCTGTTCGTAGCACTCCAAAAACAATTACTGTAACATCAAAAATCACTGACCATAGATCACCATTACAGTTATAATAAAAATGAAAATATTTGAAATATTTCAGGAATTTCCAAAATTGTGGCCCAGAGACTAAGTGAACACATGGAAAATAGGTACCAAATAGACTCTGTGGTCTCAAGGTTGTCACAAACGTTCAATATGTAAAAATCACAGTATCTGTGAGGTGCAATGAAGCAAAGCACAGTAAAAGGAAATATATACGTATATTTAATGCGTATTATTAGCGCTTACGTAATATGTTTCTTCATTATCTTGTGTTGTCTAAAATTTCTACTCTTTTAATTTCTTGGTGAATTATGCAAATATTTTTGCATTTGTGCATATTATAGTGTTTGGCTTTTGTCTTTATTCCTAAAATATGTTTTCTTGGGTTATAGTTTACTTTGCTTGTGGCTATAGAAGTGTTTTTCACCTATGTTCTAGTGTTAAAGGGAGAAATATAAGACTAGAGTGCTTTTTGTCTGTAGAATTGGTTTTGTTTTCCTGCTTGGATACTAAAAACTCTTAATTTATATTTAAAATACAAAACCTTTAATAGAGCATCTTCCTGTTAACTATTAAAGCTCAAAATTCCCTATTATATTGTGTTCCCTTTCTTTATGTGGAGTTCAGTTATCTTTTATTTTAGGTAAATGTATTGAATTATAGCTTTATTTTTTAATTTGGATCTCTGTTTCTTGCATATGGAGCTTTTCCTTTGTCTGTTGTTTCCCTGCTATATTTTTTAGCTCTTTATTTTAAATTTCTATTTATCCTTTTTCTTTCTTTGATTCTGTGATTCTCTTTGTTTCTATCTTCTTTTTTTGTTATTTCACTCCTTTCCTATTTCTATTTGTATATGCTTTGCTCTGATTTCCACAGTGACAATTATCTTTCCTTTTTTTTTCAATTTGATGTTTCTGTGACTATTTTAACTGTATTTATTGCCTTAGATCTCTCAGATTATATTTTATTGGCTTTTGTTTTCTTACCATCTCTTGCCCGAGTTCCAATAGTTTTGTTTTGTTATGTTTAAGTACACAATTACTTTGTTAAATTATATTTGTTTATCACACAATTCTTATTAACCACACTTCTTTTCTTTTTTTTTTTTTTTTTGAGCCGGAGTTTTGCTCGTTTCCCAGGCTGGAGTGCAATGGCGCGATCTCGGCTCATTGCAACCTCCGCCTCCCGGGTTCAAGCGATTCTCCTGCTTCAGCCTCAGGAGTAGCTGGGATTACAGGCATGCGCCACCACGCCCAGCTAATTTTGTATTTTTTGTAGAGACGGGGTTTCAACATGTTGATCAGGCTGGTGGCAAACTCCTGACCTTGTGATCTGCCCGCCTTTGCCTCCCAAAGTGCTGGGATTACTGGAGTGAGCCATCACGTCCGGCCAACCACACTTATTTTTTGACTATTTTTTGGTGAGTGTTCTTTAAATAAGTAAAGTTTTCTGATTTCTCCTTTATTTTTCTTATACTATCCTTCTAACTATGCTGTGTCACTACATTTTTCTTACTCATATTTGACCGTGTAAATTTTTCTGATTCAGCCATTTTCCAAGTTTTCTTTAGAGAAAGAATATTTTCTCCCAGGCTGTCTGGTGTGCACAACCCATAGTATCTCTTCTCATTTGCTGCCTTAAATGCAGATGACATCAGTCAAATATCCCTTATCCTATTTCCTTTTACAATTGACTTATTTCCAAGCTCCTCTCAAATTATAAAGATGACTCTATCTACTCAGTTTCTACATCTTTTATTACAAAAAATAAATAAATATTTTTCACGAGGGTCTTCCCTGTGCCTTTAGTATGTGTATTTTTGTTGCATTTTTTTTCTTATTTGATTCATTCTTAGCTCTCTTTTCTTAATCTCCTTTCAGATTGCTTTTATTAACCTCACTTAACTGTGACACATTAAAATTGCAGAGTGCATAGGTTGACTATCACCTAGTTCCACAAAGTAACTAGAATAATGTACATATTCCCCAAAATATACTTTTGTATATTTTTGACTTTTTGCTACATTTATTTGCATTATACAAGTATCAAAAACATGAGTTTTGCATCAAGTTCCTATTGAAAATCAAGAAATGTACTATTCATAATCTTTGTTTTATAAATGAGGAAATTAGAGCATATAGTATTTAAGCCATATGCAACCAATTAAGCAATCAGTAAGGAGTAGAGCTAGGTTTCCACTCAGAGAATCTGGCCCCAGAAACCATACTCAGGAACGTATACAGTATTTCTGATAAATTTAAATATTCTAGTTCTAGGTTAACGAGTATACTAATTAAAGCAAAATATTTTCCCCAGATGAAGTGGAAGATATGCACACAAAACCGTAATTAATTTTCTCATTGCTCTTACCTGGAGGTTGAACTAATACTCAGTCGTTGAATGCTACACACATATACAGACAATACGTATATACACACATAAACACACGTACACATAGTATAGCATTAAAATGTATATATGACTAGATGAATATAAATAAGTATTTTAATGTATATTTTAAATAAATATAAATAATTGTTGATGATCTTAAACTGAAACAGGTGTGTGTATCTTTTGGAAATGCATGAACATTGCTAAGTGTTTCCAAATGGAGTACTTTTTTTTTTTTTTGAGATGGAGTCTTGCTCTGTCGTCTGGGCTGGAGTGCAGTGGCACGATCTCGGCTCACTGCAAGCTCCGTCTCCCAGGTTCACGCCATTCTCCTGCCTCAGCCTCCCGAGTAGCTGGGACTACAGGCGCCCGCCACCACGCCCGGCTAATTTTTTTGTATTTTTAGTAGAGACGGGGTTTCACTGTGTTAGCCAGGATAGTCTGGATCTCCTGACCTCGTGATCCTCCCGCCTCGGCCTCCCAAAGTGCTGGGATTATAGGCGTGAGCCACCCGCCCGGCCCAAAGGAAGTACATTTTTTTTACTCAGGTATAATTTTGTACCCTTAATAATATCCTATTTTTAAAAATATTGCTCATATATTTATTAAACAAAAATTGTCACTAAAGTTTTTTTATCTGTTTTGTATGTTCTATATGTTATATTCTCCCTCTGTTCTATTATGCAATTTAGTTTTCAAATTTTCTCTTCTATGTGCTCTAAAAAGGGGATTGAGATTTCTGTCACAAGTTTATGCTATTTTTTTTTTTTTAAATTCGTTCTTTTTTACTCTTTACATTTATAGCTACTAGGAGAATGTGTTTCCATTTATTGCCTCTGATATTCAAGAATACAACTTTTGTTTATTTCACTTTATTGTTACCTCTTTCTTCTTTCTATTTAGCTTTATTTCTTCTGAATGGATATCACGTGTGAGTTCTGTGACACAACTTTACATTTATTTATGTCCTACATCTCACTCTGCTATGACATTTTATTCTCATAGGCTTTGCAGTAGAACTCATCCTCACCTTCCAACACAGAATAAGTAAGTTGAGAACTATTTTATATTTTTAAGATTAAAAGGAATTTAGTATTTTGAAGTTTTTTAAACCTCTTATACTCATATTTCTTATTTTACTTACTATAGTTAAATATATAGTGGAGTAACGACAAATTTGAAGGGATTCATTTAACATAAATTCCTCTTTCATATGTTAGATTGAATAATCTTCATACAACTTGAATAAATATTAAACAATTGACTGGCTTTTGTTAGTTCATTGTACACGCTAAACGTTTTTTGAGATGTTTTCATTGTTGGTTGATGTAGTCATCATTCCTAAAAATGTAACATCTACTAGCAACATTGGTTTATTTATTATTCTCCTTGCTTCTATGGTCTCACATATAAATTGGGAAATATTTTTATTTTCAAAGTCAACAAAATTATAATTTATGACAATTTTAATACCTATGTTTGAGTCATTACAAAAGTAATTATTTATTTATTTATTTTTTATTTATTTTTTATAAATTTTTATTTTTTTATAAATTTATTTATTTATTTATTGAAAATGTCACAAATGCCATTACTGAGACAATTTTATATATATATATATATATATAAAATTCAATCTGTGTGTAGAATATATATATTCAATATATATTCAATTTGTGTGTAGAATATTATTTGGAGATTAGGATCACAGAAGTGTTAGAAATTGCACTGAGCTAATTTATACATACTTAATGGTAAGTGATTTTTTTATATGAGAAACTCCTAGATATTAGAGCTGAGAAAGAAAGGATAGAATCTTCACCAGAGACATATGATGCATCAGAGATAGCCATTCATAAAAAGGGAGTTTTGAATTACATTTCTAAGTTAAAGAAAATACTCAAGATCATCTTCACTTAGTGGTGAGCAACTTGTATTTTCCTTATGAGAGTAAATCCATTAAGAATAATAATGATTATGGACCAAATTTTGTTTTATATGTAAATATTTATTTATTTAAAAATTAGTTATCTAAAATTGATATATGCATTATTTTATTCCCAATTACTTAAGAATTTATGTCCTGTGGTAATTGTGGTCGTGGTAAGTGAAGTTTTGCTATTATTTCAGGAACCATATGATTATCATGCATTGCCATTCCTGGCTGTAACACCAGGCTTTAGTACATATTTTTTAAATGAAAAAATATATTCTCAGTCAGAATATGGTTTACCTTTCTTTGGCTATATTATTAGTTGATCAGTTAAAATAACTTGTTCCTTAATATAATTTTAAAATAGATTTTTTTTTTCACAAAAGTGAAGATGTAAATTTTAAACTTAATTTTGGGATTAAGAGGATTATTCACCTTGATTGGGATTTATCTCTGGGATGCAAGGCTGGATAAACATATGCAAATTAATAAATGTGATTCATCATATTAACAGAATAAGGATAAAACCGTATGATCTCCTCAATAGATGCAATAAAGAGCTTTCAATAAAATTCAACATCTTTCCATAATAAACACTCTCAGCAAATTAGGTACAGAAGGAATGTTTCTCAACACAATCAAGCCCAGATATTACAAGCCCATAGCTAAAATGATACTCATCAGTGACAAAATGAGTCTTTTTTTTTTTTTTTTTCTAAAATCAGGAGCAAGACAAGGGTGCCCACTCTCACCACTTCTATTGACATAGTACTGGAGTTCCTAGCAAGAGTAAATAGTCAAGAAAAAAAAAAATAAAAGCATCCAATAGTAAAGAAAAAATGAACCTGTCTCTGTTTGCTGATGACATATTATATACAAAATCTTAAAGACTCCACAAAAAAACTGTTAAAATTGATAAAGAATTTAAGTAAAGTTCCAGGAGACAAAATAAACTGACAAAATTAGTAGTGTTTCTATACGTTAACAGTGAACTATCTGAAAAAGAAATTACCAAAATAATCCCATTTACATTAGTATCAAAAAATTACTTAGGAATAAATTCAACCAAGGACATGAGAGATGTGTATACTTAAAACTACAAAATATTGAGAAGGAAATTGAAGAAGACACAACTAAATGGAAAGAAATCCTATAGTCATGGATTGAAAGAATTACTATTGTTAAAATTTCCATACTATATAAAGTGATTTGTAGATTCAATGTAGTGTTTATCAAAATTCCCAAGTCTTTGTTAACAGCAATAGAAAAACAAAACTCAAAATGTGTATGGAACTATAAAGACCCTAAATAGCTAAAGTTACCTTAACCAAAAAGAACAAAGTTGTAGGCATTATACATTACACAGATTTTAAAATACATTACAAAGCTATAGTAACCCAAACAGTGTGGTACTGTCATAAAAAAGGCACATCAACCAATGGATTAGAATAGAGAGCTGCAAAATAAATCTGCACACCTACAGTCAATTGACTTCTGACAAAGGTGCCAAGAACACACAATGGGGAAAAGACATTTCTTTTCAGTAAATGGTGCTGAGAACCCCTTAAGATTCAAATCAAAATGGATTAAAAACTTAGATGGAAGACTTAATAATGTAAAACTACTAGAAGAAACATGAGAGAAAACTCCTGACACATGTCTGGGCAGTGATTTCTTGGGTATAACCCCAAAAGCACAGGCAACAAGAACAAAAATAGACAAATGGGATTGAATCAAACAAAACAGTTGCTCTAAGCAAAGGAAACCATTAAAAAAGTAAAATATAACACACAGATTGGAAAAAAAATTGCAAATCACAAATCAAATAAGTAACATTCAAAATATATAAGGAACTCAGACTACTCAATAATAAGAAAACAACCCTCTTAAAAAATGGGCAAAGTCCCTGACTGGACATTTCTTATAAGAAGACATACAAAGGCCAGCAGATATTAGGTTGGTGCAAAAGTAATTTTGGTATATATTATGTTTAACATCTCTAATATCTAATATCTAATCTAATAGAAATGCAGATTAAAATCACAATGAAGTGTCATCTCGTACGTGTTAGATTAGCAATTATCAAAAAAAATTAAAGATAACACATATTGGTGAGGATATAAAGAGAACACTTGTACACTATCAGGGAGATATTCTGTGACAATAATCAAACATTGATCAACATATAGCAAGAAGCAGAATGTGTGGATAAAGCAATAGTTTAAACAATTCAAATTATATGATAAATATCCCCATGTTTGTCCATTGACTCCTAGCAAAGGAGTAGTCCAAAACTCTTCACAGGCCTAGTTAAAATAAAACATAAATTTTAAAACACAGTTTACTTCCAACTGTATTCAAAATGGGAACACTCTAATTTATTTTAAAAGATAAGATAATTTTGTTATGCACAAGTCTTACTAGAAAAACGAGATAACTATAGGTCAATCTCATCTGTCGACAAACATGCAAAAACCTTAAAGGTATTTCAGCAGAATAATAATGAAAAAAACAGTGTAGGAAAATCTCTTTAGGACTAAATAGATACCAGGATGGAATAAAACATTAGAATATATATGGATGCCCTAAATTAATGGATCAAATTCATAGAATTTGTGCCACATAGGAAATATATACACATATTAATAGATCTAAAAAATTCATCAGTAAAATTCAACAACATTAATTTAAAATTTAAAATAAGTCATCGAAAGGAATCCCCTAACCCTGATAAGTCTAGTATCCACCTCAATCAGGCACCATGCTTTCTGGCAAATCTTTAGAATCATTCCCGTTATATTCTCACCATCAGTGAATGAATGTTCCCATTGTTCCAGAAATTTGACAAATATTTTTTAGCAGTAGTGAACTTTCCTTTTTTTTCAATCTGATAAATGTAGAATTCTCTTTCTTAGAATTTTATTTTGCATTTTCTGTTTATACATTATATTAGGAATCTTTTCATAAGTCTATTTGCCTTGATTTGATTTATCTTTTGTGAAATACTGGTTCACAATTTTTGTAATTTTTCTGTTTTTTTCTTATGAGTTTATTATATACTTATATGGTTAGACATACATATATGTACATGAATATATTTTTATTTTCTCCCTACTTTCTCTCTCCAATCAATCCCATCTCTTTCCAATTTGTTGCAGATGTAATTTCCATATTGTAATTATACTTTTGACACTAACAGTAGTGTAATTATACTTTTGATACTAATACATCTTTTGAGAAGCAGTCTTATAAAATTTTAAAATAGTGGAATTTATCACTATTTTCCATTTTAGTTTGCATGTTTTGTGTTTTACATAAATAATAATTCATTATGCACATAATGATACAGTGACTGAGAATTCTAAGCCAGTCAAACTGGCTTGAGTCCTCACTCATCCTGTTCATCAAAAGAAAGATTACTTGAATAGGGCTGACCTAAACAGGTGAGTCCTTAAAATAGATTGAGTCCTTCCTGAAATTATAGAGAATGGAAGTGTGGGGACGCTTAGGCCTATGGAGGGGTCCTTAAGTTAGATGATTTAAAGTAGGAGACGGCCTATGAAGGGGATCAGGGAGGGAAACCCTGAAAGTGGTTCAATTGCTAGCAAGACAATGGGGATTTCAGTTCTACAGGCGTGAGGAAATTGATTCTTCCAACAACTTGAAGGGTCCTGGGGTAGTTCTTTCCTGTTTGATACTCCAGATGAAGACACAGCCAGACAACACATTGATTTTCAGCCTCGTGAGTCCCTACACAGAAAACTCATCTAAAGTGTTCTGCCTTCCCGACCCACAGAAACAGATAATAAACTGGTGTTGTTTTAAGCTGATAAATTGGTGGTTATTCGGCAATGGAAAGTAAATACCTCCTCTGTGACTTACTTCTTCACTTGTAAAATGAGGATAATATTAGTATCTTCCTCATAAAGTAGATTATTGAGAAGATCGAAAAAGTAAATCAATATAAACTTTGGAAGTGCCAAGTAGTGCACAATGCTTGATTGAGTAAACACTATATAAATAATATATTTTATTATGAAGAAGATAATCCTCCATGTTTTATTCTAAAGCTTTGAAGTTTTTTTACGTTAAGTTTATAATCCACTTGATAATAATTTCTGTGTAGTATCTGAGGTGGAGACCGACCTACCTTCCTTCCTTCCTTCCTTCCTTCCTTCCTTCCTTCCTTCCTTCCTTCCTTCCTTCCTTCCTTCCATTCTTCTTTCCTTCCTTTCTGAAATGGAGAAGCGATAGTGCAGGTGCAGGTTCTATTGGATGTAAATTCCATTTTTTATTCATTGACCTAAAGTACCATCTCTTTCATATGTAAAGTATTTATGTATGAGGGCTGCTTCTCTACTCTGTCTTGTGTTCCGTTGATTTGTTTCTTATTTCTTATAGCAATAACTCAGCTATTAACACAAGTTTTATTATCTGAAAGGAAAAATATTAACACCTTACCCTTCATCAAATTTTCTCCCTTTTAATTTTTCTTTTGGAAGAACAAGATACATGTATTAACTTGTGTTAGTTAAGCTAATGTAACTGTATGAATAAAATATGTTTTACATGTATATACATCAGGGTAACCATCATCCCGACCAAGAGATAGAATAGCTTCGATACTTGTGTTCCATATGCACATTCCAAGCTTGTAAAACCCCTTCCCATCACAGAGGTAGCCATTATTTACATTTCTAAAGCATGAATTTGTTTTGCTTGTTTTTGAACTTTGTATAAATAGGATTATATATATTTAGTTTTGTTTGCATGTTTGTAGTATTTTACTTGATACAATATTTTCGAAATCTATTGATTTCTGTGTGTAGCAGGAATTATTTCAAGTTGTTGTGTGATAGTTCATTGTGTGACTATATGACAGTTTGTTAATCAGTTTTCCTGGTAATAAGTATTTAGTTTGTTTCCAGTTTTTTACTATCTAAATAATGCCTCCGTGAACATTCTCATACAGATATTTATATTGGTTTATGCACTCATTTACTGTGAATATATACAGAAAATGAGGAATCACTGGATCATAAAATAGGCATATGTTTAATTAGAAATTTCTAAACAGTTGTTCAAAATTGTAGCATAATTTTACACTCTTAGTAGTAATGTATGAACATTCCAATTTCTTTACACTTACATAAATATTTAGTATAGGAAATAATTTTATCTTTAACAGTTCTATTTTGTTTTAGTCAGTTGTTCTCTCCTTACAGATGTTAATTGACCTTTTCTTGAGAGCAAGTTTTCGTATACTTATTGGCCATTTTTTAGTATCTTTTTGATGAAACGTCTCTTTAGATACTTCGCTTCATTTTTAATTGGGTGCTTTGCCTTTTTCTTACTGACTTGTGATTTGTTGAACATATATGCATATATATTCATATATATAATTTATGAATATATGAATTATACAGTTTATAAATTTATATTGCTTATAAATTATATATAAAAGCATGTTATATATAATTTATAGTGCTACAAATGATGTTACTGCAATAAAGGCTTTCATGCAAAAAACTTTAGAAAGCCCTTGATACATTTACTAAGCATGTATTGAGTGTATAACGACTGATGACATAAACATTTGTTGAGCACTGGCTGCCAGGCACTGGGCTAGATACTGAGAATACAGCAGTGAAGAACATAAGCCTGGTATAAGCTTTGATCTCAGGGAACATGAGATAACAGACAGTAAAAAAACAAACAAAAAATTTAATACTCAATTGAAATTAGCATATGTGCTCAAACAAACAAAAACATATAGACTGTTCTTAGAGTGATTGTAACAGGTTAATGTATCCTAATTAAGGAGGTCAGGGCACGTGACCCTGAAGAAGGGCAGTTTAAGTTGAGGTCTTAAGTGTGATCTCGACTTAAAAAAATATGGCACAGCACACAAGATTTTTATACTATAATGGAAAAGGCAAATACTAAACACATAGTTACAATACGGTATGATTAAATGTTAGGATAGTAGGAATACATGTATTATGCAAACACATAGAAGGAGCAGATAACTTAATTTGATAAGAAATCTTATTGGGGAAATGATACCACAACTATTCTTAAAAGGATTTCAAACATTTTGAAGATAATTTCTGACGGTTGAAATTTTACTCTTATCTTACATTTTTACTATGCTGATTTATTTCCTCTTTATTTAGGAAATCTCATGGTACTTAAACTTTAGGGGTCTAATATTATCTTTATGGTATATTAATACCTAACAACAAAAAATATTAAGCCCTTGGCTCAAGCACCTGGACTGAATTTAATGGATTTTGTGAGGGTGAACTTTCAACTCGATAGACCAGTGTCCCTTTGTAATAGACCATGGTAAAGCAATATAAACTGACATAAATTTTATGAAATAGATTGATTTACTTTACAGTTTTAACATAATTTATAGCATATTTGTGTCAGTCCTAACACTGATTTTTGAACAATTACAGCATTCTTATAAATAAGAGCCCCTATCTGAATGCCACCATTCCCCAAAGAAACTGTACACTCATATGACATGCAATCTAAATTCGTACCTCAATTAATCACTCGGGTAATGCAGAGCTATTACCTTTTTTTCACACAAGGATGCATCATTAAAAACAGCCTCAATTTTCTTTTTTGATGTGTAACATGATTAATTGCAGTCTTGTGACTTGAAAAGGCAAATTATTTGCTGTTATGGAAATTGACATTTTTGGAGTTTTAAGGCTGTGCTCTTGCCCTTCATCTGCAAATTATTCAATTCAATAATATAAACTGAGAGTAGCTTTCAAAGAGGCCTTTCCTCCCTACTAAACATGTTTTACATCTAAATAGCACTTGTTTCTGAAAGTAATATTTTCATTATGTGAGATTTCAAGTTATAAATGTATTTTTATCTTATCATGTACCAGAATGGAGTTAAAGTAAAGCTAATATTAAATGAAGAGAATCTTCATGTTCAAAGTGAATAATACTACCTCCTCAATTTAACAACACTTTGAAATTATCAAATACTATTCTAACTTATTGAATGGTAAGATATTTTGTTCCAGGCCTATGCAGTAAGTTTAACTTTGGGGGGAATAAATAAAATACATTTTCTTAAATTTTAAATATCTGCTATTCAATTTAAACCAGTAAATTATAACAAGCTTGAGACACAATTATGATTCCTTTGGTTAGTTCTTTTTTTTTTTTTTGAGACGGAGTCTCGCTCTGCGCTCTGTCGCCCAGGCTGGAGTGCAGTGGCGCAATCTTGACTCACTGCAAGCTCCGCCTCCAGGATTCACGCCATTCTCCTGCCTCAGCCTCTCCGAGTAGCTGGGACTACAGGCGCCCGCCACTGAGCCCGGCCAATTTTTTTGTATTTTTAGTAGAGACGGGGTTTCACCGTGGTCTTGATCTCCTGACCTCGTGATCCGCCCGCCTCGGCCTCCCAAAGTGCTGGGATTACAAGCGTGAGCCACCGCGCTGGGCTCCTTTGGTTACTTCTATTTTCAGTATGCATTACTTGAATTTTGACAGCTGATACTATTTTACTATTTAAAGAAAGGTTATGTATAAAGTCCTTCTGCTGTTTATAAACCATTTGCTTTTATTACTCAATGGCAAATAATTACTTATTATGCCAAAATCAGTGCTGATGTTTTATATTAGTTTTGTTTGAGTTAGCTACAAATGATGAGTAAATATTTGGAAACATCATTCAAGAAAATTGATCAGAATGAAAGTACCATTCTGCTTACCATATTTAGATGTACGTGACCAACACATAAATAAAGATATCAGCTGCAGGAACCCACAAGAAAAATATTTTTAATTCTGACTTCAGCAAACAGAGGGACATCTTAAAGTGTTAGACCAGAAGATACCACCAAGGAAGGAATGTTTAAAGTGGAACGATACATTTCCAACAGAACATAAACAACAAGATACTTACTATTCAGTCCAGACT
This sequence comes from Nomascus leucogenys, assembly GCF_006542625.1. NCBI lineage: Eukaryota > Metazoa > Chordata > Mammalia > Primates > Hylobatidae > Nomascus > Nomascus leucogenys. Next base: position 21,481,745 of record NC_044389.1, on the reverse strand, counting down.
GAAATGTGTAATGAAAATAGTTGGATATTAAAGAATTCAAGAATGAGAGGCATCAGCAAGGAGGAGTCTTTTATTATTGAAGTAAGATAAATGCGTTTTTTATCAAAATAAATTATCACTGAGGAAAGCAGAGAAAACAATCTGTGATCCACTGTAGCCAGCAAAAGGCTTCCACAATTAGAAAAATATGAAAATGATGCATGCAAGTTAGATGGGTTCACTAAATGACAAGATCTCAGAGGAGAAAAATAAATAAAGATGAGGAAATATTCATTTTTACACGGGGACGTTATCAATTTTTGATAAAGAGGCCACACTTGGAGACAATATATAACAATTTTGTTTGCAAGTAGAGACTGGCATTCACCTGCTGACATCCAAATCCATGCTTATCCACTTACAGTCCTGAGATTTTTTTTCTAGTAAGTCCAGTGTATATATAAGACACCTTTCCTTGTAAAATAGGGTCACATATGTCTAAGTTATGTGTGTACCATGAATCTGTGAGGATATATACCTAGTCCATATTATATACCCAGATTTTGACATATGTTAGGCATTCAATGCATATTTGTTTAGTGAATAATAAATGGGTTATATTTGTAAGTTTTCAGTAAATAATTTTATATTTACACCTACTGAATTTTAGTTGTTCTATGTATTTGTTCTTTTGTTCCCAAATTCACTTAATCTATTAATCTAGCACACCATTACAGTCTTAGCTCCCATTTTGTATATATATAGAATCTATCTACTCATAATTCCTTGAATATAATTTACACTGTTAGTTTTTGCTTTAGCTCAACAAAAGTGTCCTCCTTTCTTCTCATTCTGCCTAAAAATTTCTATTTATCTTTCAAATAAAATCTCACATACTTTTCCAACTGTCACTGAACACTTACTTTTCAATAATGATAATCATAATATTAAGATTGGATATGAAAGCATTTTAACCTACAATACCTTCCTCTTACTTCACATTACTTCTAATCATCATCTTCTTTAAGAAAAATCAATTATGTGAAGCATGTGCTGAAAACAGAATTTCCTGTTTGTTTGTATTTGTTCTTGGTCTTTTCTTCCATAGCATTTACTGCCATATGATAGTAGATACGAATTTTTTTCTAGTATTTATTTTTGCCTCCCACCCTGTCCTGTAAGTTCCAACAGGATAGAAATCTTGTATTGTTTACTCCAAATGCTTAGAAAAAATGCCTGACATATTCCCAACATACAGCAAATACTTAATAAAAAATGGTCTGAACATTCCTGCCTAAAGAGCCTGTGTTTCATCAATGAGAGCCTTAAATGCAATTAGATGCTTAAATATTGCCACACTGTGTTTGCAATGGGGACCTAACTGTTATCATATCCACTGTTACTGCTGATGTAGGACATAATTCATTCTTTCAATAAGCACTCTTTTTTAAAAAAGAAAGTCCAGAGTGAAACATTATTACATTATAAAACCGCTTGATTCTAGATGTAAAATGGAATCTGGTTTTATGCCACAGTGTTTGACTCTTTAAACCTGTAAAGTGAGAGTCATTCATATATTATTCATATTGCTGTTTTTTAAAGCAGACTTCTTTTTATGACTTTTTGTCAATGATCATTTGCAGGTAGTCACTCTAAATTCTAATTTATCAAAATTTTGCATAAACTATAATACAGGAGTGATAGGTAATTCCATATTTCCATTGTAAGATAATTCAAGAAAATATGAGCACATATTGTATTATAGGGCCCTAATTTTGAAGAGTGGTTCAACGATGTGAGTGTGGTGATGTAATATTCGCCATTACTCTAAGTGTAATTATAAGATGATAATTTTTCTCTTCATCCAAACTGAGGTAGAAGTGCATTGTAAGTAAAATTTTTATTTTATAAAGAAAGATGAACTGCCAGGCATGGTAGCTTATGCCTGTAATCCCAGCACTTTGGGAGGCCGAGGCATGCAGATCACCTGAGGTCAGGAGTTCAAGACCAGCCTGGCCAACATGGTGAAACCCTGTCTCTACTAAAAATACAAAAATTAGTTGGGCATGGTGGTGCACACCTGTAATCCCAGCTACTTGGGAGGTTGAGGCAGAAGAATGGCTTGAACCCGGGAGGCGGAGGTTGCAGTGGGCCAAGATGGCACCACTGCACTCCAGCCTGGGCCACCGAGCGAGACTGCATCTCAAAAAAAAAAAAAAAAAAAAAAAGAACAAGAAAATCAGGAAGTGTATAATCAAGGATACAGTGTAGGTTGTTGATATTTCTTACCATTGTATGAACAACTTTAAATCATCGTATAGTCTAAATTAACCATGAATCAGTAGAAACATTTAAAAATCTAGGGTCCTTTACTGAAGTGTATTTTTAGGCTGTTGTCATTTCAAATACACACTCAAAAATCAGGATGCTGTGGAGACTTTAAAAAATATTTGTGTTCTTCTAGCTAGGACATCGTACATGCCAGAATGTTCTTTGAAACTTACCAGGAAAATTTCAATCTCTTGCGTGTGTTTATAAATACCTTATTATTCTAACACAGCGTTCTGGCATTGCTTAGTCTCTCTTCCTCAGATAATTGAGGCAATTAATAAGTTAATATTATCCCTATGCTAACTTATGTATGAAGTAGAAAAGATTCTCTAAAGTTAACAATTTAAAACAATAATTTATATTGACTTTGATTAGATTACAGGACCATTTAGTAACTGCCATTTCAAAAGTACTGGCAATTTTTAAAGGCCTTAATGGAAATAGAGCTAAAAGAACAGTCTTTTTTTTTTGTAATTATGACAAATAAAATTTCTATTTGTAATCAACCTAATATAAATTCAACACACAATTAAGATTTAGGAATGTGTAACACCCCAAGGCTCTTAATTTTCAAAAGTCACAAAACTATGTTTCCTCAAACGGTTTGACATTATTTAAAAATTGGATTCTATCTTATTCTCTTGAGGAAATGTTTGGGTAGTTAGAAGTTTTGACATAATTAATTTCTGAATATTTCACATTTATCTTTCAGATTTTCCTGACATTAATGTATCCTTTTGAGTATGTTATCATATCTCTTAACATTTCTGTTTCAGCCTTGACCTGAGACTTTTTTTTTTTTTTTTTAATCTTGAGATAATTCTTGGCTTTGTCAAGGCTACCGGTGACAAAAGCATTAGCAAGCAGGTAAGTTCTGACCTTTTTTGTACCTTAAGTTATTCTTTGCTCATTATTTTACTTCTCTTTTCTTTTTGGTGGTTTGTTTTACAAAATTCAGATATTTCTACTTTCAGCAATAGACTCTGCAGGAGTCTTTCAGTTTCTCAAAATCTATTGTGATAATTTATGGAGGTGTTTTACAACACACATACATAAAATACTGTGTGGTTTTATATGTCTTAATGTGCACTGACTTTGCTATAAAATGTGTTTAACTTTTATCATTAGCTACAGCAGTGTATCTCATAACATTCAATAGCCATGCATAAAACATCTGATGATTATGCTGTTTGAAATCTAGCTTCAAAGATTGCAATTTAAGTAATTAGAAAATTGGTGGGATATTTTTCTTGCATGTCATTAAAATTTTTTTTCTCCAAACTACAAAAACACATTTCTGAAAAGTACTGTAATTGATTGCCACCAACACATACCAAGTGTCACTTCTGATTCTATTAAAACAGAGATTTCTGTTAGTCACTGTAATAAAATATTCTTATGTTCAGATTCTGTGCAAATGCAATGTTTACTTTGATAGAATAAGACAAGTGATATCAGTATATTGTCTATTGGATCTGATGTGTAATAACTCAGATGAAAGCTTGGCTCACATACCATGCTGCAGAAAAATGACAACTAAATTTGGAGAGTCTTGGGTTTTATGAAAAATTCTATCAATAACATGAGTTAGCTTGGAAGTGGATTTTCCTCTAATCTCAGATGAGATTGTAACAGGTTGATAGTTTGATTTAATTCTAATGAGACCCTGAACAGAGGACCCAGTTAATCTGTGGCAGATTGGGGACCCACAAACCTGAAATTATAAATTTGTATCGTTGTAAGATGCTAAGTTTATTCTAGCAATTAAAAAAACAACCTAATGAGGGAACCAAGTATTTCCTCTGTTCCTCGTGTTATGGATTTGATTAGACTTCTCATTATGCTTGACAGTTGTATAGCTGTAATCAGTTACTTAATTTATAAGACCGATTTTAATAATTTTGAAAGTAAAAATTAAGAGGAAGGACCACAAATTCTTTTGTCAAAGAAGAATATTGAACAAATTAATTCACATGTCCAATAGATATATAGAGGAAGACTATGGCAAATATTGCCTACTTTGTGGTCCAATTCCAAAGCCACACATATCACCTCGTAAGCAATGGTTGGGTCTTCCCTTTACATTTGTATTATGAAAGGATCTAATCGAAGTATCTAGAAGGCAGATATTGATTGTAAATTTCAGGATAGTAGTTTTTAGCCTCAAAATAGTCATAAAATTTTATGTTGCTTGATTTCTTATATCAGTTCTGGAAAAGTATAAGATATCTTTTCAAATAGTCCTTGTTTCACTTTCTTTCCTCTCCGTCTGGTACTACAATTGTTTCTGGGAAGATTGCAGTGCATCTCCTCAATGACTTTCTGTTGTTTTCATACTTTTTTTACCACATTTTTGTCTGTCTCTTTGTACTTCATTCTCATTATGTCCTTCCACTTATTTACCACCTAATTCTTTCATTCAGCTGTAAATCCATACATTAAGCCCTTAATTTCAGTTATTGTATTTTTTAGTTTCACTTTCCAATTGATTTAGTTTCCATTCTGTGGCCAAGATTATAATTCTGTTTTTCATATTTCTGAACTGATTAAATGTAACCTTTTTTATTTTTTTTTGAGACAGAGTCTCTCTCTGTCCCCCAGGCTGGAGGCAGTGGCACAATCTTGGCCCACTGCAACCTCCGCCTCCTGGGTTCAAGCAATTCTGTGCCTCAGCCTCCCGAGTAGCTGGGACTACAGGTGTGCATCACTATGACCAGCTAATTTTTGTGTTTTTAGTAGAGACAGGGTTTCACCATGTTGGCCAGGCTGCTCTAGAACTCCTGGCCTCAAGTGATCTGCCCACCTGGGCCTCCCAAAGTGCTGGGATTACAAGGGTGAGCCACTGCAGCAGACCTGATTAAACATAACATTTTTAAATCGATATTTAATGGCTTCATTATTTGGATTACCTGTGGGTCTATTTCTATTCTCCATTATTTCTCTTATGTTTGCATAATCTTATCTTGTTTTCATATGTATGTGCTTCTTTTTTTTTTTACTAAATGTCAACTTTTATGAATAAATAGAGGCATCAAATTGTGTTATCTCCATCAATAGAAAATTTTCATTTTCATAAACTGGATCACCATAATCCAACTGTAGAGATTAAAATAAATCAAAGCTGGATTTACTTTCCATATTGACATGTCTGATTTTGGTTGACCCTGAAGCTGTAGTATCACTTGTAGCTACCCAACCTAAAAGCCTGCGTAGAAAGGTTACCAATCTATCAACATACATTTTGGCAGGCTATGAGCCGCAATTTGGATCTCCCTACTCAGACGAGGCTATTCATCTCTTGAAACTTTTCTCTGAGTCTTCCTCTTTCAGCTGTCTCTTTTTGAATTGACAGAGAACCCTATGAAAAATGCATTACAAATCTTATATGATGTCTCTGACATTCCTCATACTTCTATATTGGATCATAAGAGATATATTTTTGCAGATTTTTACAGATTTTCTGGTTATTATAAAAAAGATTATGATTTTAATTGCTTAGTCTGTCGTCAGAGCAAAACTGGTCTAGTTTACACATGCTGTCTCTCTCACCCTCATGTATACCTACATATGCACTTATTTTATGCTTTTATGCCTATGAGATATCTTTAATCATTGGTTAAATGAAAGTCCATAAGGTTACTTTTTGATATTTACCTAAGTGGTAGGTTATGCCAAGCATTTGTGATAGAATTATAAAATCTCGTAGTTGCTTATTTGAAATCTCTACTCTTTCTACACATTTCAGAGTCTTGAGATAGCTGGAATAAATTTAAAATGGATGGAACCCATTGAATTAGAAATCCTGGAGTTAATAATGGTTGATTACTATGTCCAAAGTTTATTTGCAGCTTAGAGTGCATCTTGATTTAGCATTTACTTACTTATTTTTCAGTATTTTCTCTTAGTTTATTTCCCGTTATAGACATTTTGCATTACAAATTAAATTTGGTGTACAACACCTATTGGGAAGAAAGGCAAGAATTTCATTTTTTAATAATTTAGCAAAATAATAGAATGTTTTGAATATTTACATTATCCAATAGAAAATAATGTTTATTCAATTTTTGTAGACCCAAATATGTGATCAATAGCTCTCTATAACAGTGGTGTTTTCTCAAACAAGTTTTGAAAGTAAAAACAAAAATGTGCATTCTTACAACAAACCCTTAGAATTCTAAAAAAACTCTCAAAACTTTATTGACAATCAACAATTAAATCATATCTCTAATAGGATCCTCTTATTTCAACAAGATTGTTTAGAAACATTTTTTAAAAGAGTTTGCTGACAACAACAATATTGAGGAGATGAAAGGGAAAATTCTGTATGATGTTATAATTTTATAACTATAGGCATTTGCAATATATTCTTTTTGTAGAAATTTGAGTTGATATACTTTGGGATTTCTGACAGACCAAACCATTCCAAGAATCATCTTTTGCTAATAACTTTAGCATGTAGAATTTATATGTTCATAAATATTCATATATCTAAAACACATTTTTTCCAGGAATTATTCAGTGAAATTATATTTCCTAAAACGTTAATACTAAAATTATTTCTGAGATGCAGTAAAGAGCTATTTCTAATTTTATAGCAAATAATTCTCATTTAACATATAATTTTTAAAATCCTTATATTGTAGCTCAGAACACAATAATACATATATAGGATATATTTTATTTAAAAATACAGAAGAAAAACCATGGTATTTTAGCATTATTTTAAATGTAAATTGATGTGTTTTTGTTGAACACCTTAAATTGAGTAATAACATTCAAAGTGGTTTTTCTTTATTATTTTATTGTTGGTCTATGAGACCAGATGGGAAGTTTGTTTTGTTTGTTGTGTTTTCAGCTTTTAGGCTATATGATGGTGATTTAAATATATATATATATATATATATATATATATATACACACACACACACACATATAAAAACATTAATAAATCTTATTATTGTAAGTTTGCAGTGTAGATTGATTTGATAATATAGTGTATAAAAATGATTTTTGGCTGGGCGCAGTGGCTCATGCCTGTAATCCCAACACTTTGGGAGGCTGAGGCCGGCAGATCACCTGAGGTCAGGAGTTGGAAACCAGCCTGGCCAACATGGTGAAACCCTGTCTCTACTAAACATACAAAACTTAGCCGGGTGTGGTGGCCCACACCTATAATCCCCTACTCGGGAGGCTAAGACACAAGAATCGCTTGATCCCAGGAGGCGGATGTTGCAGTGAACCGAGGTCACGCCACTGCACTCCAGCCTGGGTGACAGTGAGACTCCATCTTAAAAAAAAGAAAAAAAATTCCCTAAAATGGACCCTCCTTTATCACTCAGAAAAGTCATCATCTTGCAACAGCAACATTTTGTTTACAGAATATTATGTATATTTCAAAAAAACAAAACACTGACACAATAACTATCTTTATAAGTGATAGGAGTGTTGTCAGCATCAGAGTGAGCAAATTCTGTCTTAATATTCAAGGTCATTTTGGGCTGAGGGAATACGGGCATTAGACAGATTCATTCAGCAAAAATATTTTTGCTTCTCTGATTCAGGCAAAGATAAGAACTGAAACATGATTATAGTTTGGATCATTTGTATTTTATTCAAATAAACACACCTTTTTCTCCTGAAAATAGGCTAATTTCAAAAAACAATTTTAGTATAGTTATAGGTAATTTACTCAGTTACTATTGAGTTAATATACACAGGATAACATGTTGATCCTTAGGGATGGATTATATTTCTCTAGTATGTAGTTTAGACTTACAATGTCTTCCTTCAATCATCTTCCAAACTAAGTGCTTTTGATCAGAAAATGAACTGGTGACAGTATGTATAGCAATGTATTGATGCAAATACATCACTCGTGGGAAAGCAAGTCGTGGTAGAGCAAAGATAGAACCTTGTAATGCTATATACTTAGAAAATAAAGCATATTCATTGTTACTGGTGTTATCTATGACCTGAAATTTATAGTTTATAGAATAATATTCCCTCTACTTTGTTCCTATTTTACTAAAGAATATTAATTAGGGACCAAAACATCTTCAAATTGTCTGGAAACAAATTAAAGGTCACAGGTTGTATATATATAATCTTATTTTCTAAGAATTCAAGATTAGTTGTATTTGTTATTTGGAAACCCTTTCTAGGAATGTTTTAATGAAAATGATAGCTATGAAATAAATATTTATGTGAATTAAAAATGTTTATATTTGACTATCAGTAACTTCCTTTCAGATCAGAAAACCTACTGTGAACCATCTTATCTTCCCTTTGAGAAGCTGTTTCTTAAATGGATTCATGTTATCCTGTGAACTTCGCTCAGCAGCATTGTAAACATTACCGTTAGTTTAAACAGAAAATGCCATTAGAAAAATATTAACAAAAGTGAGGATGATTCTGGTGGTATTATGTTACATAGTTGTGTTAATGGAAAGAAAAACTGGAAAACAGAAGTACATATAGAAAAAAATCAATCAACCATGAAAAGATAAATTTGAAATTTCCCAAATATTTTATGCCATTAGATTGCTTAGAAATCTTATTCATTGGAAAAGTAGGATTTTTGTTAAAAGAAGTGGGTATGTTCTGATTGACTTTATTTCAAAGTATTATTATATTCTATGTACTTATATACTAAAACTAATATAAAATTTGCACTTGTGTGAAATTAGGTACATACAAAACTAGCTGCTTTTCCACTTAGAGTGACATTAATTTTTAACAATTTTATTTGGATATAATTGATATACAAAGAACAGCACACATTTAATATATACAATTGATGCATTTGGACATATGTAAACATCCATGATACCATCATCACAATAAAGATAATAGACCTATCAACACCTCACAAAGTTTCTTTGTGTCCCCTGTTGGGTTTTTTTTGGTTTTTTTTTTTTTTTGTAGTAAGAAAACTTACCATGAGATCTACTCTCTTGACAAATTTTAAAGTGCAAAACACCACATTTCTAACTATAGGCACTATGTTTAGAGTAGATCTCTAGAGCTTTTTCTTCACGTATTAACTGTCAATGTATAACCATTGAACAACTTCCCACTTCTCCCACTGCACAGCAACTGTCAACCACTGTTGTATTCTCTGCTTCTGTATTCAAGCTTCTGTGAGTTTGACTATTATATAAGACTTATATATACCTGGAATGCAGTATTTGTCCTTCTGTGACTGGTGTATTTCACTTAGTATAATGTCCCTCAAGTCATTCACGTTGTCACATTTGGCAGGTTATCATTTTTAAGGCTGAAAAATATTCCATTATATATGTATACCATTGTTTCTTTATCCCTTCATCTGTTGATGGGCATTTAGGTTGATTTCATATCTTGGCAATTGTGAATAATGCTTCAATAAACATGGTAGTGCAAATATGGCTTCAAGATACTGATTCCAATTATTTTGGATATATATTTAAAAATGGGATTGCTGAATCATATAGAAGTTACATTTTTAGTTATCTGAGGAGTCTTCACACTGTTTTCCATAGTTGCTGCACAATTTTACATCGTCACTAACAGTGTACAGGGTTCCAATTTCTCCACATTCTCAGTAACACTATCTTTTTTTAAATAAATTAATGGCTCACCTGACAAGTGTGAGGTGACTTTTTTTTGTAGTTTGATTTGCAGTTCCTGAATCATTAGTAATGTTGAGTGTCTTTTTATGTACCTGCCGGCCATTTATATGCCTTCTTTGCACTTTGCAGAAATATCTATTCAAGTTCCTTGTGTTTGTTTTTTTCGTTGCATTTGTTTGTTTGTTTGAGATGGAGTCTCCTTCTGTCACTCAGGCTACATTCCAGTGGTGTGATCTCTGCTCACTGCAACCTCCACCTACCAGGTTTAAGTGATTCTCCTACCTCAGCCTCCTGAGTAGCTGGTATTACAGGTGCCCACCACCATACCTGGCTAATTTTTGTATTTTTAGTAGAGATGGGGTTTCACCATGTTGGCCAGGCTTTAATCTATTTTGAATTGGTTTTGCGTATGGTGTAAAATAAGGGTCCAATTTCATTTGTTTGCATGTGGATACCTCTTTTTTTTATTATACTTTAAGTTCTGGGATACACGTACAGAACCTGCAGGTTTGTTACATAGATATACATGTGTCATGGTGGTTTGCTGCACAAATCAACCCATCATGTACATTAGGTATTTCTAGTAATGCTATCCCTTTTCAGCCCCCCACCTGCTGACAGGCCCCGGTGCATGATGTTCCCCTCCCTGTGTCCATGAGTTCTTATTGTTCAACTCCCACTTATGAGTGAGAACATGCAGTGTTTGGTTTTCTGTTTCTGTGTTAGTTTGCTGAGAATGATGGTTTCCAACTTCATCCCAGTCCCTGCAAAGGACATGAACTCATCATTTTTTATGGCTGCATAGTATTCCATGGTGTATATGTGCCACATTTTCTTTATCCAATCTATCATTGATGGGCATTTGGGTTTGTTCCAAGTCTTTGCTATTGTGAATAGTGCTGCAATAAACATACGTGTCCATTTGTATTTATAGTAGGATGATTTATAATCCTTTGGGTATATGCTCAGTAATGGGATTTTGCTGGGTGTAATGGTATTTCTGGTTCAAGATCGTTAAGGAATTGCCACACTGTCTTCCACAATGGTTGAACTAATTTACACTCCCACCAACAGTGTAAAAGTGTTCCTATTTCTCCACAGCCTCTCCAGCATCTGTCGTTTCCTGACTTTTAATTATTGCCATTCAAACTGGCATGAGATGGTATCTCATTTTGGTTTTGATTTGCATTGCTCTAATAACCAGTGATAATGAGCTTTTTTTTCATGTTTTTTGGCTGCATAAATGTCTTCTTTTGAAAAGTGTCTTTTCATAGTCTTTACCCACTTTTTGATTTTTTTTTCTTGTAAATTTGTTCAAGTTCCTTTTAGATTCTGGATATTAGCCCTTTGTCAGATGGATAGATTGCAAAAATTTTCCCCCATTCTGTAGGTTGCCTGTTCACTCTGATGATAGTTTCTTTTGCTGTGCAGAAGCTCTTTAGTTTAATTAGATCCCATTTGTCAATTTTGGCTTTTGTTGCCATTGCTTTTGGTGTTTTAGTCATGAAGTCTTTGCCCATGCCTATGTCCTGAATGGTATTGCCTAGGTTTTCTTCTAGGGCTTTTATGATTTTGGTCTTAGGTTTAAGTCTTTAACCTGAAAACTAACAAACAGAAAGGAATAGCATCAACATCAACAAAAAGGACATCCACACAAAAACCCCATCTGAAGGTCACCAGCATCAAAGACCAAAGGTAGGTAAATCCATGAACATGAGGGAAAACCAGTGCAAAAAGGCTGAAAACTCCATGATACCTGATTTTCTTCATGCCATTTGTTGAAGAGAGTATCCATTCCCACTGTGTATTCTTGGCATCTGTATCACAGGTCAGTTGTCCATGTATATGGGTTTATTTTTGGGCTCTCCATTCTGTTCTGTTTGTTTATATGTTTGTCTTTATGCCTGTACCATACTGTTTTATTACTATAGCTCCATAATATATTTTGAAATCAGAAAGTGTGATACCTTCAGCTTTGTTCCTCTGTCTCAAGATTTCTGTGGCTGATTTGGATCTTTTGTAGTTCCATATGAACTTCAAATTGCTTTTATATTTTGAAAAAATGCCATTGGGAATATGATGGCAGTAAATTTAAATCTGTAGATTACTTTGTTTAGTAAGGATACCTGATCAATATTGTCATTCAATCCATGAACATGGAGGAATTTTTTTATTTATTTGTGCCTTTAATTTTTTTATCAGTGTTTTATAGTTATCAAGAAGCAAGTATTTCACTTTCTTGGTCAAGTTTATTATCAAGCATTTTATTCTTTCTGATGCCATTGTACATGGGATTGTTTTCTTAATTTCCTTTTCAGATGCTTTACTTTTAGTGAATAGAAATGCAATGGATTTGTGTATGTTGATTTGGTATCCTGAAACCTTACTGAATTTGTTTATTTGTTCTAAGTTTTTATTTGAGGAATCTTTAGGGTGGTTCAACGTCATATACAAATTAGTAAATGCAGTATACACATTAACAGAATGAAGGATAAAAATAACAAGATAATGTAAATAAATACAAAAAAAGTATTTGACAACATTCAATACCTTTTCATGATAAAAACACACAACAGCTAGGTTTAGAAGGCAAGTACATCAACATAATAAAGTTCATGTATGGCAAGCCCACAACAAACATCATCCTCAATGGAGAAAATGTGAAAGCTTTTCCTATAAGATAAGGAATAAGATGAGGATGCTTACCTTCACCTCTTCTATTCAGCATAGTGCTACAGAAGCCCTAGGAAGAGCAATTAGGCAAGAAAAATAAATGAAAGGCATAAAAACCAGAAAGGATGAGATAACATTTTCTCTGTTTGCAGAATACATGAGCCTATATGTAAAAAAGATTGTGATTTGGCCTGGCACGGTGGCTCACGCCTGTAATCCCAGCACTTTGGGAGGCCAAGGTGGGGGGATCACGAGGTCAGGAGATGGAGACCATCCTGGCTAACACGGTGAAACCCCATCTCTACTAAAAATACAAAAAAAAAAAAAAAATTAGCCGGGTGTGGTGGCGGGCACCTGTAGTCCCAGCTACTCAGGAGGCTGAGGCAGGAGAATGGTATGAACCCGGGAGGTGGAGCTTGCAGTGAGCTGAGATCACGCCACTGCACTCCAGCCTGGGTGACAGAGCAAGACTCCGTCTTCATAATAATAATAATAATAATAATAATAATAGGATTGCCATTTAAGCAAAAGAGATGACATTCTGAAACTTCTACTCATTATACCAGAAAGCATTGAATTTTGATTTATTCATTAAATCTTTCTTTTATTTGTAGAGGAGGTATTTATCTCCAACTATCTGTGCTGGACTCTGTGGCAGGCAAGGAAGATGCAGGCTCATGGATGAATATAATAAATATGTAACCCCAAGGGTCTTACATCTTTTTCAAAGAATTGGACATATAGAGAAATAAAAACATAATATACATTACTAAATACAACCTGGAAATGTTATTCATACAGTTTAATCTGAGAGGAGGGCCATTTAATTGATCTATGACCGCCAAGAAAAGCTTACTAATAGAGATATGGCTTGAGAGGACTAGTAAACTTATTCCACAAGAGGGCACACCTTGTGAAAGTTATGGAGTCTGGAAAAACGTAGTGAGAACAGCAGCCAATATGAGGTTGCTCAAGTGGGATCTGGGAATGGTGGGAAATGAGAGCAGGCTGATATGTGGTCAGGGAGAGGTGTCTTTTGTGACACACTAAGGATCAGGAACCATAGACTATAAACTGATAGAGCCTGTTTTTTTATGCCTCAAGCAAAATGTCAGGTAAAATTCAAAACTTCTGACACAACTTCATGCAACATAGAGACTATGAAAATCGCTGAAGGATTTTAAAACAATGAGTGACATGGGTCAATCGGCTATTCAGACAGATCATTCTGGAAGTTATCATGAAGGATAGCTTGAGGAAAGTAAGACAAAAGGCAGAAGCACTAGAGTCTGTTGGCATTCCCTAGAAATATAGATCTTAGCCATGAAAGTGTTACAGTGACTCTTAATATTACTGCAATTATTATTAATAGCTACATTTATGTATGTTCAGTATATGTTAGGCACTGTGTTAATAGGTTAATATATTATATCATAATAATGCCAAGAGCAAACCTATGAAGATTATATTAATATTCACCATGTTAGTCCAGACCCTTAGCAAAGCAGACACCAAGAAAGGGCCATATCTGCAAAGATTTTTCACTGCTACCACAAGCAAAATGCTTGTGTAAGAGAAAATAGGGAGGGTTCCAGAGGAGGATGAGAAAGACCATGATGTAAGATTAATCCAGAGGGAAGTAAAGGAGAGGGAAGGATGAGTGGCAGTGACTTAGATGGCAGCGGAGTCTAATGAAGCTTTGTCAAGGACAGCAGGGAGTTTGGCCCAAAGTCAGCAGTTGTAAGTGTCCCTTCTATCCCAAGAACAAGCCTCGCTCAATATTTCTGCCCTGCTTTGATACCTGCTGGGAGCAGCCCCCAGCAAGCATGGCCTCAAAGAGAATGTGGCAATGGGTTCTAGAGCATGGTGACTAGAGCCCTTCTTCAGTTATACATTCCCTACTTGGAGGCCTGTGAGAATCATTCTCTTAGCAAGAACCAGCTACATAATATGTGGAGCCTAGTGCAGAATGACAACGTGAAACCCTTTGTTAAAAATTTTTAAATATTTCAATATGACAACAACAGAGTGTTAAACTGTGGGCCCTCCTAAGCACGTGGCTGTGTGTGGCTGCACAGGGTGGCATACCCATGAAGTCAGCACCGCTCATAGCTACCGCAGCCTAGATGAAAAACAAATGTTAAACTCTCAACATTGAAAAGCTAAGAAACTGTTGTCATTTTACAAATGCAAGTATTTGCACACTGAAATATCATTTTCCTGCACCTATTTTAAGAACAGTTTTTTAAAGGTGGGATAAGTTGGAAAGACTTGAACAGTTGAAATTGATTGAACTTGGTGAATTATTTTTGTACAGGTTGAGGGATTTTTTTATGTGTGCATGAAGGATGTGAGAGGGGATTCTTGCTGAACATAAATTGGTACCTACAGCAGAGATAGATAATTCAGGAAAAGAAACAGGTTGGAGGCATGGGTCCTGAGAATACTTTTGGACATGCTGATTTTGAAGTGCATTGGGACGTCTAACTCAAGATCTGAAGGACACAGCTGGGTGCATGAGTCAGAAGTTTGGGTGAGAGGCCTGGGCAGAAATGAAAAATGTGTACAATCAGCACATTACCAGTTTATTGACCCATCTGAAATAAGTGATGTACAAATCCAAAATGGTTTTATTTTTATCCAATTATTTCCTTTGAGAAAGAAAAGCAACCCCTCAGCTGTCAGCTGAGAGCTGACCTTGCACTAACAGCTAGGCCATGGCATTTTCCTGACGAACTAAACCATTTCACAGAACACCAATATCAGACAAGGTCATTCTGTGACAATGATGGAGTGAGCTAAAAACAAGCCCCCTCCATAATCATGACTGAGCACAGACAGATATAACACCGTCCATACCACAAAAATGGCCAAACATCCCCCTCTCCAGACCAGCATGAGTTCCTGCTTCTCTGTGATAGATTACAACTTTTGCCCTGCTTTGTGTTCTCTGCCTCCTTTTTATTTTCTTTTCTTCTTCTTCTTCTTTTTTTAAAGAGACACAGACTTGCTCTGTCATCCAGGCTGGAGTGCACAATAGTGGCATGATCATAGTTCACTACAGCCTGCAACCTAAGCAATCTTCCTGCCTCAGCCTCCCAAGTAGCTAGGACTGTAGATGTGTGCCGCTGATATCAGCTAATCTTTCTTTCTTCTCCCTCTCTATTTCTCTCTTTTTCTCTTTCTCTCCCTTCCTCCCTTCCTTCCTTCCTTCCTTCCTTCCTTCCTTCCTTCCTTCCTTCCTTCCTTTTTCTTCTTTCTTTCTTTCTTTCTTTCTTTCTTTCTTTCTTTCTTTCTTTCTTTCTTTCTTTCTCTTTCTTTCTTTCTTTCTTTCTCTCTCTCTCTCTCTCTTTCTTTCCGTCCTTCCTTCCTTCCTTCCTCTCTTCCTTCCTTCCTCCCATCTTTCCTTCTTTCTTTCTTTTTTTTCTTTCTTTCTTTCTTTCTTTCTTCTTTCTGTTTTTTTCCTTCTTTTTGTTTTTTCTTTCTTTCTATTTTTTGAGATAGGGTCTTGCTATGTTACCCACGCTGGTCTCAAACTCCTGGGCTCAAGTGATTCTCCTGCCTCAGCCTCCCAAAATGCTGGTATTGCAGGAAGAAGCCACCACACCCCAGCATCTGCCTCCTTAAAAAATTGTTAAGATTCCCTATCACAGAACAGTTTGCACTATGTGACATCTAATACAGAGCAAAACTATGCTGTTCCTGACATGTGAAGCATTTGCAGGTGGTGCATCCTACAGCCTCGTGCTCTTGGTGTATTGTTACTGGCAAGTGCTGCTATTGTTTAGGTTCCAATAATATGCTTCAGTTATAGTGATCTTCCAGTTGGCCCAAAGCAAATTTCTTCATGGGCCATAATGTGAGAAAGTGCTTTTACTGGTGCTCCTCCTGTCCATTCTATCATCATATCCCTTCCATTGTTGAATCACTCTGCTCTGATGGCAGAGGAGGCAGATCAGCTGACCTGCTACATAATAAATGGAGTAGAAGATGCCACTGTTACCTCCTTATTAAAATATCTCTGTGTGTGCCTTCATACACCACATTTTGAAGAATGGAGTCCCTTTGTTGATATTAATAGTGATAGAAGAAAAATTTGTATTTTCACTACTTGGGAAAAGGAAGGGATAAATGCAATCACACCACAGATGCTCAGTAGCCCTTTAGCCATATTTATCAAAATTAAATAAACTTAAAAATTCAGTTTCTCAAAACACGGACACAGTGAGGAGAACAACACACACTATGGCCTGTTGAGGGTGGGAGGAGGGGGAGGGAGAGCATCATGATAAATAGCTAATGAATGCGGGGCTTAATACTTAGGTGATGGGTTGACAGGTGCAGCAAACCACCATGGCACACGTTTACATATGTAACAAACCTGCAAGTCCTGTACAAGTATCCCGGAACTTAAAATAAAATAAAATTTAAAAAAAATTCAGTTTCTCAGTCTCACTAGTTATATTTCAAATGTTCAATAGCCATTTGTGGCTAGTGGCTACTGCACTGAATACCTCATGTATAAAACTTTTCCATTATCACAGAAAATTTTATTGGATAAACTTCCTTAGAGAAAATGATGTACTGGATTGATAGAATAGAATAGCAGAGAAAGTAAAATAGTGTAGTCATTTAACAATTGCTGTGTAACAGATTATAATAAATATAGGAGCTTAAACCACACATATTTGCCCTATAACAAATTATCATAAATTTAAGAGCTTAAAACGACACACATTTGTTATCTCACACTTTATATGGGTCAGAGGTCTGAGTATGGTTTAACTGAATCCCCTCCTCAGGGTCCCACAGGCTGCAATCAAAGTGGTGATCAATCTGCATTCTCACCTGGGATTTAGGATCATTTTTCAACCTCATCCAGATGATTGACACAATTAAGTTCCTTGCAGTCATCATTCTGTTTCCAACTATCAGCCAGGGTCTGTTCTCAGCTCCTAGAATCCATCTGTATTTCCTCACCCCATGGTTCCATAGGCAGTTCACAAAATTGCATTATTCCAGGGCACCAGAAGCATGTCTCTGACTTCTCCTGTAGCAGCTAGAGAAAAAATTCTGCTTACAAGGAGTTCATTTGACTAGATCAGGTCCAGTCAGGTTAATCTTCATTTTGCCATATGTTTAACCATGGACATGATGTCTTATGTCTACAGGTTTCTTCCAAACCCAGTGGGATTACACGGTGTATTTATACCAAGAGAAAATAATCTTAAGGCCAGTTCAGAATCCATAATTAGCTTTTTCATGCTTGAAGGAGTACCTTGGCCCTAAAGCATTGATGCTTTCTTTATGATATGAAATAGCTGAATCTAGATTCAGATCTTATTTAGCAGATTCATAATGGGAAATGTCCCTTCAATGTTTTTTAAAGGCACGAAAGTCCTTAAAAATCAGTAAGAGAGATTACCTCACATTTGAAGAGTAAAGAGAGAGAAACATTAATCCACAACATCAGCAGATATTTAAGGGATGGATGAAGGTAGTGAAGTAAATAAAGGATAGTCAGAGAATTGGAAGACAGGTAGAGAATGGTTCTCTGTCTTGTCAAAGAAATCAAAGGAACAAAATGTTTTAAGGTAGAGAATCTTTGTAACACAGTCAAATGAAGGAAAAAGTTTGGATTTTTAGAAGAACCATTAGCTTTGTCAGTGAGTTAACAGAGTGGTAAGTACAATCGTGTGATGGAGGCAAGATATATTTTAAAAAGAGGAAGCAGGGACAAATCTGTACATTGACTATTTGAATGAGGATGTGGTAGGAGATAAGGGAAAACAAGATCAAAATATTTTGTACGGTTTTGTATTCAACTTTGCTGCTTCTTCCTTTTTAGTCTAAGAAAGACTTGCGATTATTTATAGCCATTGGGAAAGGAGCCAGTAAATAATTAATAGGTTTGAAAATCCACGAGAGGAAGGGCATAATTAATACAGTAGGAATCTACAAGAAAAAAGGAAAGATACAATGAAGGATGACAGTGTAAATAAAACTCATCCTGGGATTCTTGCAGAAAGGGCAAAAAGATGGCTGTAAAAATACAAAGAAATGCATCTTTAAAGTGAGTGGACAGGGTATTGAAGGAGAAAGTACTCTAGTACTTTTAGTTTGCTAAATGAAACAAATTCAAAGATGCAACACCATTAATTGGGAGCAAGAATTCCAGGCAATGAGTAAGACACCTTATTAACCTAATCAGGAGGTTAATAAAATGCATTGAAATCATGAGATGATAAAAGCTAAATTAAAGAAGTGGTAGATGGGACCAATGTACAGCTGGGATTAGGGATCAAAGTTTTTATTGGCATCAGTTTACACACTTATGTAATGTTCCAAAGCAACAGTTGATCAAGTTGTATATATTAAAGAATGGAGTCTAACTGTAGTTTTGAGAAAGTGTTTATGCTTTGCTAGCACGTGTAGGATTTTAGACAGTAGGGTTATAGAGAACAGAAATCCCTATCTGTTTACTCTATTGTGTGAACAATGTAAAGCAAGGAAAAAAAAAGAGTCAAGGCTAGGACTGGTCACAGTTAGAAAATACAAAGTTAGAAAAATTGGGCAAAAGTCAGGTGTGAAGAGACAACCTTGAATTTATCAAAGATGAGAACATTACTTACTTTTTTTTTATTATAGTACTTTAAGTTTTAGGGTACATGTGCACAATGTGCAGGTTTGTTACCTACTTTTGTAGTAGTTTTTGTTAAGAAATTTTATGTAAAGAGTTTTATTTGTTTATGTTATATTCGATCCATACCATGTTTTTATTTTTAACTAAATAGCAATCTAGTTTCTTTCCTAATATGACTATAAAATCTGAAGAATTACTAAATATTCATTAAAATGTTCCCAAGGAACTGAGATAATGTGTAAATTATCTATGCTTATATGACCTTGAATATGAAGAAGCAGTTTTAAAAAATGCAAGGATAATAGTGTTTCTTTGCCAAATGAATAATTAAGAATTTTTTTAAAATGCCATTTTGTAGAGATGAAGTGCTGGTTCATAGTATCAGTTTCTTCTTCGAATGGTCAATCTGGGAGGGCTTTGAGAAAGGGAGGAGCCAGAGAGTGTGAATAAATTAGCAAGCTTCCAAAATCATTAAATCCTGCCTTTTCTTTATACAATGGCTTTCATACATTTTAAACCTGTATTTTATGTAGGGTCATCATTACAATTTTAGTGAAAACTCATAAAAATAGTGTATTTAGAAAATAGACACTGCAGTTAAAAAACAATATTAAAATATATTACAAATAACAAATTCTCATCCCAACTGGATAGTAGCATATTGAGAAAGCATGTTAACTCGTGGTATTGAAGAACAGTTTTATGGAAATTCCTAATGAAAAGCAAAATGGCTACATTTTATCTTGACTGTGGGGGCTTCATAAATGATAGTCATTTTGTAGTTTAGTGAACTGATGTCAAAGGACAACAGCAAATAAATTAAAGAAAATCAAAATAAGATAATCTGGTTTCCAGAATATAAGTATCTATTGCTAACATGAAAGGAAGCATCTCTTATTCAAAAGCACATCAGCTTAATTTCGCATGATTGTTTTCTTTTCTAAACCAAGATGCACTTGACTTACTTTTCCACAACGAAAGCATATTTTGTTTGCAGTTATAGCAACCTCTATATTTTTATGCTGATATCACAAATTTTCAAATAAAATATGATTTTTTTCCAGCATCCTACATTTTATGGATGCATAATCTTTGTTCAAAATTAAATCCAACTGACAGATTTACATTATATTTAATGGAATGTACAATGTTGACTTTTGAATTCAAAAATAAATATACATAAATATTCCCTTATTTCCTAAATATGTTTATTTAGTGGTAACAGAAACTTTCTCAAGAATGGAATCAACACAGCAAACAACTGAAACAAATCTGGACAAGATTCTGTTTTCTAGCACAATTATTACAGGGGCTTTTACTTAAAAAAGTGCATATTTATTTTCTTGGCACAACATTATATTATAAAATGACTAGATTTTTAACATGCATGTTAAAGAACCAACCTGTATAAAAGGGTTACAACACTATAATTAAGTGAAAAACTCTAGGGCCTCATCCCGTCTGTAATTCAACTCAAGAGTGAATTTTTTTTACCCATTTTTGATTTTGGTACTCCTGATACCACCATGATAAGAAATTTGAAGCTTATCCCTCTTTTTTATTTGTAATTTTTAGAGTCTCCTAATCTCCTTATGAAAGATAACATTTTTCTCACAGCATCTCAACTTTTACCCATTACCAAGCAGCTCATACAAATCCTTTAACTGGTTGCCATCAAGATTTTACTATAGTCAAATCTGCATTTTTTTGATGAATCAATTTGTAGAGTATTTTGATCATTCTAGATGAGGAAAATAGTACTACTTTGGTTTTTCCAACTTTTTCCCCTCCATTCTCCCAATTCTTTCAGCTATATTCTTTTATTTTCACAATGTTTACGTTTTTTTTTAAGTCTTTTGTAGTGCCTACCTATTCTTTTGTGTTACTTGTAGGTTAATTTTATAAATTAAAAGCAAAATAATAGTGTTTATAACATAAAGTAATTCCGACAGTAGATACAAATGGATTGTCTGATCCATAGAGAAAATGTATTCTAGTATGGCTGAACATATTTGTTTCTGTGGGACAAATAATTTTCACGCAGAATGAGGTGGTGTTTGAACAAGACCATTTTATGCATCAGTACAACAAGAGAGTCAATCCTCAGGTTAAACTTTACACCACACTCTGTGACATCAGTCTATATAATGCACCATTTAATGCAGCACAAACTGAATAAAGTAGAAGTTGAACAAATATTTGTAAGCAAAGGGTAACAATGATTTGATAATTTTTAGGATATAATGGTTTGTGATTTGAGACAGTATTGTAAAAAATAATTATAATAATAACCGTTACATTCATCTTGCACTGCAATACAGTGAATTAGCTGTAATTAACAGTTCTCCATTCCTTCAGTGGAAGGGTTATGATAAATTCAGATTCCTATAGGAAAGATGATATCCTTCTCAATCCTCAAAGTGGCACTATAACTTGTCACAGGGCCTGTGTTTTCATATACTGAGCAGTTGGCTTTCTGAGACAATTACTGTAATAAACATTTACCACCAAAACGTAGTGAGAAGTTAGTGTGTTCTTTCACTCTTAAAAGTTGCTCTCATGCTAAAGGTAGTAAAGGATAAAGATCTTCCCCTGGAAAGCAGACACCTGTTTGTTCATCAGCGCTTTCTGGTTCAGGTGCGATTCTCCATGAAAGCAATCAGTGTCCTTTTCTTGTTGCTCTGGTTCAAAATTGTCTCTGAAAAGCCTACTGAGAAAGTTTGTTAATTTCCTCATGCTTCAGTTCCCTCATCTGCAAAATCAGGATAATAATAAACTTACATTGGATGATTGGTCTAATGATTTAATATGTTAGTACATGTAATGTGCTTTATTAGCATTGTAAGTTTTATTAAAATTCTGTATTAATTAAATATCATTATTATGTTTTCTATTATATCAATACTGTATCCTTTTAATATTTGATAAATTTATTGAATTTTGTACATATTTTTTTCCTGAAAATTTTCAATCTTTTTAAATTTAAGATGGCATATTATAATTACAGACATAAAGCCTTTACATCAGATCAAATTAGTAAATATAGATAACATTTCATTGGTTCCTCTTGAAGAACAACGGTTAATATTTGAGGTTTTATTCCTCATATGTAACTTCCAGAAAGCCCAGTAAGTTATGTGAGTTATATAAATGCTGGTAACGTTTGTTTGCTTCATTTACTCTATTTATCTTACTTTTCCATAAAATGAGATAGCTATACTCCTTGGAGCTTATATATATTTCCAAATTTCTATTTCTCTGGTTTCTCAAGAGAAATATTTTTAAAAATCTAGCCACTCAATGTGTTTCTGGCTTTTTTCCAGTCAATAATCTGTTGGCATCTCACTTTTAAATTTAAGTGTAATTTCTCTGTAAGTCAATCTGCATTTTTTAGACCCAAGAAATCACATTTTTTTAAAAGACATATAATAGCTGTTTTATTTTATGAATTTTCAGATTATAATGCTTAACTATTTTTATTAACTTATTTTGGAAATTGTACAAAATAATAATAAGGATACAATCTCACTAACTAGAAATAGCTACAATTAGCATTTTGGTAAAGTTAATTTTTGTCCTGTTTATTAGTATTTTTAGTGTGTTAAACCTATATTGGTTATCAATATGCTTTTATCAATTATCACTCTGAACATGAGCATTTTATTTCTCTAGGTTATTTTTTTTAAGTTTTACATAACATAGCAATTACTAAAGATGTTTGATTCCATTGCATGGAAAATCTCATCATTTTTGTTATATTTTTAGACAGTTTCCAAAACTTTTTTTTTTTAATTGAGAACTATAATGACATGGTTTGGCTGTCTCTGCACCCAAAATCTCATCTTGGATTGTAATCCCCATATCCCCATGTGTCAAGGGCAGAACCAGGTGGAGGTAATTGGATCATGGGGGCATTTCCCCTATGCTATTCTCCTGATAGTGAGTGAGTCTCACAAAATCTGATGATTCTATAAAGGTTGGCATTTCCCTGCTTTTACTTCTCCTTCCCGTCACCCTGTGAAGAAGGTACCTTTCTTCCCCTTTGCCTTCCTCCATGATTGTAAGTTTCCTGAGGCCTTCCCAGCCATGTGGAACTGGAGTTAATTAAAACGGTTTCCTTTATAAATTACCCAGTCTCAGTATTTCCTTATAGCAATGTGAGAATAGACTAATACACATACATACTCAAGCATAGTAGGAGTTTTCATAGATTGTATTTCGATGATCAGATCCGTGCATGTGTTAATTAATGTTTATTTAGCTTAGCAAAAGGTGTGTAGAATCATTCATTCAGAACATGCCAAGACAGCAAGAAAAGAATGTGAAGCAATCAGTACCAGTTTAGGAGAGTTACTCTGGTCTTATTTACCCCGTGGAAAGGTATTTGCCTCCACACCTAGACGTTGCTCAGAATATATGTTATATATTCTGACATACCCACAAATGCACACTTTAATAAATATTAAAGTGATTAAGACACTTTAGTACATAACTCATTCAACTTATCAGGATGTATTGCTCTATGCTATATGTATATGCTTGGCTAATAGCTTTGGTTGCCATTGTGATGTTAGTAGTCCTTCAATAACAATAATATTTTTAAAATTATGACTTAATGTTATTAAATATAAAATATTTCATATAATGAACAAAGAAATCGGAATAATAGAAAAAACATCCATTGATTTACAATTCGCCTTTGAAAAATAATGCATAATAATATTCCTCCTCCCTCTAGAGAGACAACACAATTAAGATATTTTGGAATTTACAATTATTGTAGACCTCTATGTACATTTACTATAGAAATTTAGTGAATATTAATACCTTTGATGTCTACAGTAGTTATCAAACTTTTCTTTATTTATTGGCATTTTTTAGACCTTGCCGAAGTTTGAGGAAAATATGTGAAACATACTATTTCAATTTTTCCTCAAGCTTTATTTCTATTTATTTTATTTCTACACTTGTATTTCATGAATATGTTTACAGAACATCCATGACATTTCCCCATTTGTGGCCTGTTAAATTAATAGCCAAAATTATGAAAAATGGGACATTTCTTACTTATTTTCATATATTAGATGAGAAAAGTCAGAATTTCAGAAGTTATAGAACTTCCACAAGTCTCATAATTAATAAATTGTACAATTGGGACTTGTGCTTAAATTTTTCTGCTTGAAATCTCTTGCACTTACCAACGGACTGTTGTTTCTTATTAGATTATAGTTATTTATGTATTACTCTATAGCTTACTGTGTCTTTTAAGGAAGACTGACATTTCATACAATCTTATATTCCTGTGCTGAATATTGCCTGGTTTGAATAGGTATTTCATAAATGTTACTTCCTTCCATCTGCTATTCATATAAATGAATGACCTTCTTATGCTTTATGTTCAAAGGCTAAAGAAACGAATAATGCTATTAATCAGAATAGGACAGTCGGGTCGCTCAAGAGTCCAACATCGCTTGATAGTAGATGTAGAATGTGTTGTCTGATTTGAGTTGGCAGACACTATACATCTTTTTTTTTTTTTTTATTATACTTTAGGTTTTAGGGTACATGTGCACAATGTGCAGGTTTGTTACATATGTATCCATGTGCCATGTTGATTTCCTGCACCCATTAACTCATCATTTAGCATTAGGTATATCTCCTAATGCTGTCCCTCCCCCCTCCCCCCACCCCACAACAGTCCCCAGAATGTGATGTTCCCCTTCCTGTGTCCATGAGTTCTCATTGTTCAATTCCCACCTATGAGTGAGAACATGCGGTGTTTGGTTTTTTGTCCTTGCGATAGTTTACTGAGAATGATGTTTTCCAGTTTCATCCATGTCCCCACAAAGGACACGAACTCATCATTTTTTATGGCTGCATAGTATTCCATGGTGTATATGTGCCACATTTTCTTAATCCAGTCTATCGTTGTTGGACATTTGGGTTGGTTCCAACTCTTTGCTATTGTGAATAGTGCCGCTATAAACATACGTGTGCATGGGCAGACACTATACATCTTAACAGAGTCTAACTCTTTGGAATGGGAGGAAAAACTGTACAGCCATTTTTAAGACACATTTTACAAATTTCAGATATGAAACATAAGAATTAGTCTTTAAAAATTATTTTATGAAAAAGAAAAATCAAAAAGAACAAAAATCTACTATATAGAACCAAATCATAAGCTATGTCTGCATGATAAAAACATCAGTCAGAATATGAAACATTGCATTTATAATAAGAGTTGAATTATTCAACCAAAAGCCAGACAGGGAAAGACTCGAAACTTTATCTTTTAGAATAGAGACTAATCAAGAGTGAGAGACTGTTTAAAAACATTTAGAGTCTTCACCCAAAAAAGTAACTGAGAATAGAAAGAAACTTAACTGTGTGAGATGAAAAGAAGGATGAATAGAATTATGTAAAAATAGATGGATACCGAATGGATATTTATCTAAGTACTTTTAACTAATAGATAATATTAAAAATATTTATTTTATGTAAATATAGAGTTTAATTTTATTTATACAATTTTACTGAAAATGTGGAAGGTCATTATGAAATAATAATGACTATAAAATATTATGTAAATTAATTGTACTTTAATAATGTAGATGTTAGAGAGGTTATATAACTTGCCCAATTTGCCCAAATGTTAAATGGTGGATCAAGGATTTAAACATTGAAACTTGACCCTAAAACCTGGGCTCATAATTGGTAGATTAATTACTACAAGTCTTTCTCTGTATAGCCATTTTTTAAAAAATTTGGTCAAACATCTAATTATGTACACAGTGCATGATATGGATTGGCTGTGTCCCCACCCAAATCTCAACTTGAATTGTATCTCCCAGGATTCTCACTTGTTGTGGGATGGACCCAGCGGGAGGAAATTGAATCATGTGGGCACTTCTTTCCCGTGCTATTCTTATGATAGTGAATAAGTCTCACCAGATCTGATGGGTTTATCAGGGCTTCCTCTTTTGCTTCTTCCTCATTTTCTCTTGCTGCTGCTATGTAAGAAGTGCTTTTTGCCTCCCACCATGTTTCTGAGGCCTCTCCAGCCATGTGGAACTGTAAGTCCAATTAAACCTCTTTTTCTCTCTGTCTGGGGTATGTCTTTATCAGGAGCATGAAAATGGACTCATACAGTGCACAAGTGTCTACCAAGCTGCAGCAGATTTACAAGAGAGTAATTAATCCACCTTATTTGGACCACTTCATATCCTCAATCTTAATGCAGAAACCATCACATGTATGCCTTTTGCCAAGTCAATTTTCTATTATACAGTTATGGGACATGGTAAGCCTGCAGCATATATAAGAAAGTAATTATATAACATTTTACGTACATTATCTAGAAAGCAATTTCGCGTTTGTTCTGAGAGAACAAAACTGTAGCTTTTTCTTTTTTTATATGGCAAATATCAAATCAGCAAATGCCATACTTGTTAGATGAAGAAACTTAAATATCTAAATCTCTTTTATGATATAATTTGGATATTTTTCATGTTAATGCATATTTTCTATTGCGTGACAAGGAAAAAATGACACAGAGGCTGGGAACAAAGTAATATTATTTAAAAGATCAAGTTATGTGGATTCTTAATGATCATCTAGTTTATTTTAAGTTACTAGACTGGACCTAACCTAAACTAATTAATGAGCAAAAACGTTAGGGTTGCTGTTACCTGAAGCTGTGTATGGAAGAATCTATAAATCCCTTTTCCTAATGTCTGGTTTGTTAGCAGCCACTGTCATATCAGTGAAAAGCACCAAGAAGTATTTAATTACGTGGCTACCTCTGGACATTGGAAACGATACAGAGTTTGACTGTGGCTAGTACTCTATAATGAAAGTATTAGCATCTTTCTGCAGTGACATAAAAGCAGCCATGGTTTTAACAACCCTTACATCTTCTCTACTTAGGCATTGCCTATTCCTGCAATTAGGGAACAAGTTATTCTGCCTGTGCTGATAGATTCCTCATGCTAAATAAATGTCTGGTACTTTAGGGAAGGGAAATCAGGAAAAATATTAATCTAAAAGCACAAACTCTCACTTTCACATGTAATTCTGATAGTGACCATGCCATTAACCCTTATATGGTCTGGGTGTTTAGGTGCTTCATATATTAAGCCCCAGGCTGAGAATATTAGGAGGTGGGACCTTTGGGAAGTGATTAGGTTATGAGGGCAGAGCCCTCATGAATGGGATTAGTACCCTTATAAAAGTGGCCCCAGAGACCTCTCATCCCTTTGGCCATGTGAGGCTAGAGTAAGAAGATGACTGTATAAGAGGAAGTTTAGTCTCACCAGACACTGAGTCTGATAGCACCTTAATCTTGGACTTACCAGCCCACTTCCAGAACTGTAAGAAATAAAGTTCTGTTGTTTATAAGCTTTATAAGCTGCCAACATTATGGTATTTTGTTATATCAGACCAGATGGACAAACTAAATCCCACCAGAGAACTTTAAACCGTATCTTAAAGCCCTAGTATAACTCTCCCTAAATGTAAAGATAAAAGGGTTTTAACATATGAGATCCTATTTGTCATATAACCCTAATGTGAGTTACCGAATATTCAGTCAAAATATGTTGGAGAAATTGAACGACCATAGTTTAAACACTATGAATATATATAAATTCTTCATTATAAAAATATTTACATTTAATGGCTTTGTTGAAACCTAGAAAGACTTATGTGTACCCACACATACACACACACACACACACACACACACACACATAGTTTCACTAA
This sequence comes from Nomascus leucogenys, assembly GCF_006542625.1. Taxonomy (NCBI): domain Eukaryota; kingdom Metazoa; phylum Chordata; class Mammalia; order Primates; family Hylobatidae; genus Nomascus; species Nomascus leucogenys. The sequence goes on along the minus strand of NC_044389.1, from coordinate 21,453,746 downwards.
ATTAATTTAAAACTAGTCCTAATTACTGAAAATATCAAAATCATAAATGAATGAATTCATGTTGAAAGCATTTTTATGAGTAATTATAACAATATTATTTAATCTTCTAGGATATTGGAAATAAATATCATAGATCCTTGAGGTTAATTCATTTTGTGAAATATCTTGACTCCATAAAGTGAAGAGTATCATTATCTCTATTAAGAGAAGAATAAAATAAAACAGAAAAATCAACTTAGTTGCATGAGGTTGACTATGTAATGTGAATCGCAGAACCTTATGCAATTTAAGAACTAGAAAACCACTTGGAGAGCAATGAATGCCTATCAACTAATTCAAGGTGAATTCCTAGAGAAACAGTTGATGCCATTACATAAAAGCCAATGAGTACATCACTGTGGTTCATACTTGTTTAGTCTGGTCATATCAGTGCTTTTCAAATTTAGGTGTCCATCAGAATCACTTGGAGGGCTAATTAACACCGGACCCTACCCCAAAGTGTCTGATTGAGTAGATTCAGGACATCACCCGAGAACTTAGCAGTATTAAGTGTTTTCCAGGTGATAGTAATACTGCTGGCCAGAGGACAGCACTTTTATTTTTTCATTTTTTTTCTTATTTTTTATTTTTATAGATACAGGAGATACATGTGCAGGTTTGTTATATGGATATATTGCCTAGTGGCGGGGTTTGGGTTTCTAGTGTATCTATCACTCAAATAGAAAACATTCTACCCAACAAGTAATTTTTTAACCCTGACCCTCCTACCACCTTCCCCCGTTTTGGCAACCCCAGTGTCTATTATTTCCTTCTGTATGTCCATATATACTCATTGTTTAGCCTTCACTTATAAGTGAGGACATTAAGTTTTTGATTTTCTGTTTCTGAGTTATTTCACATAGGATAATAACCTGCAACTCCATCAATTTTGCTGCAAAAGATATTATTTTTATATGACTATGTAGTATTCCAGGGTGTATATATACCACATTTTAATCTAATCATTCACTTCTAGACTCATAGGTTGATTCCATGACTTTACTGTTGTGAATAGTGCTGCAACAAATATACAAGTGCAGATGTGTTTTTGGTATGACAGTTTCTTTTCCTTTGAGTAGATGCTCAGAAGTGGGATTCCTGGGTCAAATAATAGTTCTATTTCTAGTTCTTTATGAAATCTCCATACTGTTTTCCATAGATGTTGTACTAATTTATGGTCTCAAAAAAAGTATATGAACATTACCTTTTCTTCACATCTGTTGTTTTTGACTTTTTAATAATAGTCATTCTGACTAGAGTGAGATCATATCTCACTGTGTTTTTAACTTGCATTGCATTTCTCTGGTAATTAGTAGTGTTGATTATTTTTTCATATGTTTGTGGGCCACTTGCATGTCTTTTTTAGAGAACTGTCTGTTCAGGTTCTTTGTCCAGTTTTGAATGTAGTAATTTTCTTGTGTGTGTGTTGTCATTAAGTTCTTGTAGATTCTAATATTGGTCCTTTGTCATATGCATAGTTTGCAAATATCTTCTCCCATTCTATAGGTTGTCATTTACTCTGCTGGTTATTTCTTTTGCTGTGCAGAAGTTTTTTAGTTAAAGTAACTCTCATTTGTTTATTTTTGTTTGTTTGTTTCAGTTGCATTTGCTTTTGAAGACTTAGTCACAAGTTATTTGCCTAGGCCAATGTCCGGAAGAGTTTGTACTAGGTTCTCTTCTAGAATGTTTATAGTTTCAGGGCTTACATTTAAATCTTTAATCAATTTTGAGTTAATTTTTGTATATGCTGAGTTATAGGGATCCAGTTTCTTTCTTCGACATATCGTTAGCCAGTTTGTCCAGCACCGTTTATTGAAGGGGGTGTCCTTTTCCCATTGTGCATTTTTGTCAACTTTATCAAAGATCTGTTGGTTGTAGGCATGTGGCTTCATTTCTGATCAGTGCATCTATTTTCATACAAGTACCATGTTATTTTGATTACCATAGCCTTGTGGTATAATTTGAAGTTAGGTAACATGAGACCTCTAACTTTGCTCTCTCTTTGCTTAGGTTTGCTTTGTCTTTTCCGGCTCATTTTTGATTCCATATTAATTTTAGAATTATTTTTCTAATTCTGTGGAAAACGACGTTGGTAATTTGATAGGAGTTGCATTGAATCTCTGCATATTGCTTTTGGCAGCATGGTCACTTTAATGATGTTTATACTTCCAATCCATTAACATGGGATGTTTTCCTGCTTCCCTTTCCTTCCCTTGCCTTCCCTTCCCTTCCCTCTCCTCCCCTCCCCTCCCCTCCCCTCCCCTCCCCTCCCCTTCCCTTCCGTTTTTTTTTTTTTTTTACAAGGTCATACACTGTTGCCCAGGCTGGAGTGCAGTGGCATGATCATGTCTCACTGCAGCCTCAACCTCTCAGGCTCAAATGCTCCAATCACCTCAGCATCCTGAGTAGCTAGAATCACAGGTATGTACCACCACACCTGGATAATTTTTAAAATTTTTAATAGAGATGTCTCACCATGTAGAGGATCTCAGTACATTGCTCAGGCTTGTCTCAGACTCTTGGGATCAAGCAGTCCTCCTGCCTCAACCTTCCAATGTGTTGGGATTACAGGCGTGAGCCTCATGCCTGGCATTTTTCCATTTGTTTGTGTCATCTATGATTTATTGTATTAGTGATTTGTAGTTCTTGTCATAGAGATCTTTTGCCTCCTTGGTTAACTGTTTTCCTGGGTATTTTATTTTCGTGTGTGTCTATTGTAAATGTGATTAATTTATTGATTTAGTTTTCAGTTTGAACTTTATTGGTGTATAGTAATGCTACCATTATTTTGTTGTGTCTATTGTAAATGTGATTGGGTTATTGATTTAGTTTTCAGCTTGAACATTATTGGTATATAGAAATGCTACTGATTTTTGTGCACTGTTTTTGTATCCTGAAACTTTACTGAAGTCATTTATAAAGTCTAGGAGTCTTTTGGAGAAGTCTTTGGGGTTTTCTAGATATAAGATTATGTCATCAGGGAAGAAAGATAATTTGACTTTCTCTTTCATAATTTGGTAGCTTTTATTTATTTGTCTTCCTTTATTCCTCTGGCTGGGCCTAAGGACTGCATTTTTAGGACCACTGGTCAAAATTATTCTCTTCAAATTTCCAGGAGAGCAGAAAACACACAGAATTTGTTTAATATGCTAATCTCATAGCTTTTCCCCTGTACAGTCTCTTTTATTAAGTGTGGGTTATCCTACCAATTTATATTTTTTTCCAAACACTCCTAGTGATTCTTATGATGAAATAAGATTTTAGAAACAAATCTAAATACCTGGATGGAGAAGAGGAGAATAATGAAATGATTCACCCTATTTATTACAACTCCATATACCTGAAGCCACTGAAGCACAGATGGTAATACTTTTACGGTGCTGGCACCTTTACAAATTGGACCATCCTCATTTATCTCATAGGCTTGCATTTCTGTCATAGTAGGGCTGTGGATTATTATTTGAAATGCGTGGATAAAAATTACTTAGGAATTCGGTCCTTGAACACTGAGCAATCAAAACAACGGCTGTAACTGTTACTCATCTTTGAAGACAGAAGGTTCATGTTTTGGAAAAGGATGATTAACTTCGATGTTTTTAATTAGAACTGTCTTTAGTCAATAAATTGGGATTTTTATCAAGAGAATACATGTATTTCTTAGTGCAATTTTATTATAAGATACTCTTTAAATAAGCATTACCTACAATTGTTTAAAATATTTTCAGATTTCACACATCTTTCTCTATCAATAGAACACCTTTAAAAATATTCTAATGCCATGCACCTGCATAGTCTCATTCATAAATATCAAGATTCTTATGTATTATTTTGCTTCCGATATGGATTGACATAAGTGTATGATAAACAATGATCATTTTGAAAATAACTCAAAGTTCAAAAGTAAAACTCTACCTACATATTATGTAACATGAAAGCATATTTTATTTCTTCTTGATATGTTAGAACTGAATGCCAATTGAGGAAGAAATTACTGCCCCAAAACTCTCACAAAAATACAATAAGGTAGAGGATTTAAAATTGATTTTAGAAGACTTACGGATCACAAACTGAAAGGAATAATGTACAGTGTCACTAAATATTTCCTCTATCAAAAAGCTTAAAATATATATTATTTATATTTCCTCTTAGAGAAACTGCTGAACTTCATGATTCTAACAGATGCTGTGTAATTCTTGTATTTTTGTCATTCCTAAACTTCATAATCTGCAGTGCCTAAGGCAATATCAACGTGGGCAAATGGCAAATCTAATTAGATATGACTCTAATACAACGTTGCACAAGGTAAACTGAGTGTATTTTCTGTGTAAATGTAATATTTCCACAGCTCCTACAAGAATAAGTAGGCCCCAATATAATATAATACAATTTTTCAATGAAACAAATGTTAGTTTCTGAAGGAATTTTTCATAATTCTCAGGAATGTCATTAGAGTCAGCAGACAGTTTCAAATAAGGGTGAATATCCATTTCAAGTAAAATAGCAGAATTGCAAAACTAGAGAAAAAACTCTGAAAAGCCCATAAATTTAAAAATATAACCTAGAGCAGTTTAAATAGAAGATATTTTTTTTTTTTTTTTTTTTTTTTTTTTTTGAGACGGAGTCTCGCTCTGTCGCCCAGGCTGGAGTGCAGTGGTGCAATCTCGGCTCACTGCAAGCTCCGCCTCCCGGGTTCACGCCATTCTCCTGCCTCAGCCTCTCCGAGTAGCTGGGGCTACAGGCTAAATAGAAGATATTTTATATACATGTGAATGTTTCAGACATAGTAGAGGTTTATTTATTGATATTTTAAAACCAATAGAAACTTGGCAAAAATGCTTACATGTCAAATTAATGCATCTGAGAATGTGACCTCTAAAAAATTAGAACAAAATAATGAATAAAAATGAAAAGTTAAATATTTGAATGAATAATATTACTAAGCACCTGAAACATAACCCTTGATATACTAAATCTTATTTGATAGATTTTCACTAAAACACAAGAGTTTTGTTGCCTACATAAACAGTATATAATGAATGCCATTCATAAGAATGTTTCATTATGACCATTTTGTAGACATGTTAAGAATGTTTCTCTGGACAGAGTATACAAGACTAGTATAGTCTAGGATTAAGTGAGAAAATAAAAGAGTAATTGAATTAAAATTTATCTTCAGCCATAATGGAGTTTTTGGCACTGAAAACTGGACAAAATATGTTAAAATATATTAAATTTTTACTCAAGCAGAATAGAACTGCAATGTCTCAGAATAGAGAAACTCACAAAGTGATGGCCATGATTACTCTGTTTTCTGCTTATGGACAAACTGCAACACAGAGAGGTGGAACCTGAGCACAGAATGGTGGTTAGACTAAGCTCGGGAGGCAAAAATCAAAATTACAGGATAGCTGTATATTTGGGGTATTTTTCCTTCACATAAGCAATAATTAGGACATTTTATACATCATCTATTAATATCCTACACAACTAATATTTTTGGAAATTTACAGTGGAAAATGCTGGTATGTGATCATCTTTCTGGATGGATTGTAATTTCACAGGATGCCCCATTGTTAAGCAGTGGGGCTTCTCTATTGTCCTCTAAGGAGCAATTTCCTCCTCTGTGTATGGAAGTCTGTGTCTGCTTTGAATGCCACTGCATCTTCTGTGATCATAACTAGTAGTCCTCTCCCAAACTCAGATTAATCAAGTTCAAATTATCTCTATTTTTGGATCTCTAAGAATGAGCTACTTATATTATTATTATCAATTTTCTTCTATTTATTGATAATTCTTCTTCTTATTTTTGAACTGATTTGAGACTGGAAATTTGTGAACTTCTGAACATTTTTAATTGCACAATCAGCCACTGTTTACCATGGCTATCCTCCTAAACCTGCCTTAATTCCAGGGTATATGTCTAATGGCACACCCTGTTATTTGTGTAACTTGACAAAAATAGCATATCTGAGTCAAGAATCCCAAGATTTTACCACTCTTTCTCTTAGCTACTTTATTTATTTATTTATTTATTTATTTATTTATTTATTTTTACTAATACTGTATGCTTCATGAATATTTTCCATATAAATTAATCATGGACACCAGATTTAACACAGGCCCTTCTGTTTTCATTTTCTATTACTTCTCTCTTTTACCTTTATTCCTCTCATTATTCATTCCTTCTGTTTAAGTTTCAGATGGTCATTTTTGAAATAGGTTTTACTTATGTGTAATAGATAAAGATTAGTTTTTTGCTAAGTGACTGATAGAGAGAATGGCAATGATTAACCTTGGAAACCACTCAGTCTAGGAAAGAGATATTCCTGATTGTGGCCATGAGGTATGAATGGAATCCAGAAGTGTATGCTGTCATTACAGAGCTTGTCAGAGGTATAAACATGCTGGACATCCACAACTCGACACCCTCAATTGCCCTCTGCTTCCTCTTACTTCCCCTCTTACAACTGCTTCCTTCCATCTACTGTCATAGGTCCTCATTGCCCCGTTGGAAATCTCCTTTAGCCCTTGAATCTTAAGTATGGCAGTGTTAAAAGTGAAAAACTACTCATTTAGATAGTTTTACAAGATAACTCAGAAGAAGGTGGATAAATTTTAGAATGCCTTATAATAATGTAGTTATTAAGTCTAGTTATGAAACAGAGATATGAAAAATCAGTACAGCAACCAATAGCAACTGCTATTCAGTCAGAACCTCCTTCATACTAAAGTGCAAGATGGCTTCTACTCAAGGAAACTAGTTCTAAATAGTCTGGCACAAACTTTGATCAATTTTGTATGAAAGCTTTTTCATATTTTCTCTGTTTTGCATCAGCACTCTGACCATTAAAGTTCACGATATATTATTCTATAAAGCAAATTTCTATTTTGGAGTTTTCCTCAAATTTTCTAATTTTATTTTTAAGTCTATACTTACTCTGCTCCTGTTTTCCTTACTAAAACACATAGAACTGTACAAAGAATTAGGGGCAAGAGTAAAATTATTTGGATCATCTCTGTCTTTCAGCCAATATTATTGTCTGTTGTTGGTAAAAGATGTAGGATATGGGTTGACATATATTGGGATAGACCATAGGACTAATACATACTATTAAATAGAATAGGCTTAGCCAGAAACAGCCCTCAGAATTTGTTGGTCAGGGCACAATCAGTGATCCATAGTTTGGACACTGAAGGATTACAGAATATGACCAAAACATTAAAATAGGCCGTCCATGAAGGGGAAATACAAAGAGAAATGCTAAGAAATGTGGATCAGAAACCTGAGCACTGCCATGAAGCTCTTCTAATGCAGTAGCCTCAGAATGCAGAAACAAAAGGGTACTTAAAAAGAAAGAAAATGAAAAGGATGCAATTCCTCCCACATTCGTTGGCTCATGTGGTCTCTTTTCAGTCCTCTAGCTAGAAAGAGGAGGCTTTCTTTTAGAGTTTTTGCCGTGTTCGCCCCTGATGCAGTTCTGAGAATTGGCACCCCCTTTATGTCAAAATAGTAAGATAAAAGTGAGAAAAAGAGTTGTGAAACTCAAAACTTTATGGGTCATTATTTTATATTTCACTTTCTTCCATCATCTGCCTGTTGTCAGCTTTTCATAGTCCTCTGGTAGATGTTCTTCATGTTATACTCTGATATTTTAGTCGTAATAACTGTGAGAAACAGGCTCTAGGGATCTTTCTCCTGGCAAGGCTGCCAATCCCAATATGAATGTATCAAATACAATAGATTTGCATAGACCAGCAATACAAATAAGAATATAAACTCATTTTGGTTTAATGACTTGGGAAAAACTAAATGGAGAAAAATAAAACTAAATTTGGAAAGCATGCCTTATATAAATATGAACTCCAGATGAAATAAGACCTAATTGTGATTTACAAATCTGAAAATAGAATGAATAATAAGGGTGATATCATTGTGTCATAGGGTAGGAAAGTATTTCTATATATCCCGAAAGTACAATCCCTAAACTAGCAACCAAGAAAAAAAAAAGAATATATCAAAACTAAGAATTTTTTAAAAGTAAAACAAAGCACATTATGGACAGAAATATCAGAAAGTAGCACTTTGATAAAATACTCTTATTGTGTAAAACTGAGAATGAATGAGAATATACAAGGGACTCCTGAAAAGTAACTAGAAAAATACTGGAACCACAATAGACAGGCAAAGAATATAACAGACAAGTTTCAGAAGAGAAACCCCAGAATGTGAAAAATCATATCAAGAGATGGTGAAATTCATTTATAATCAGAGCAAAGCAGAGTAAAATAATAATAGATTTTACTTACGCTTATTAGACTAGCAAAGATTAAAAATGTGATGAATTAAATAGTAGGAATTTTCATGCACTGATGGAGCCGCTCTCCTGGAAAGTAACCTGGCAGTATTTATTTAAATTAAGAATATGCATGATTTATTTCATTACTCAGTATGTATTTCAAAGTAATTCTAACACTGGTCCACAAAAGGGCCCATTAAAGGGTATTCTATATGGCATTCTTTGTGACATTGGAAGTTGCAGTCAATCAGTCCACTTTTAGAAGAGTATATGAGGTATACATAGAATATATGAAAAGTGTCTTATGAGGTGACTGGAAGAAATGTATTCAATGTACTCATATAATATGATTGAAGCATAGAAATATATTTGAGAAAAAATAAGGTATATGTTTTACACATACATCTAAATATATATATAATATATATAAAAAACCATATACACAAATTTGAAATTTAACACATTTCAAAATAACACACATAAATATAAAGTAATATATTCAACATATTAGAACTATTGCCATTGGGCTCATGAGGAGCATGGGAAAGGAAGTGACACAGAATAAATAAATACACCCAGAAATATCTTAATAACATAAGCTACACATCATTTTATGGTTTCTCTTGCATTCTGAAACATAATTAGCTCAACCTTCAGTACTGAAGATTTATAAATGCACAACAACAACAAACACACTTGTCATATGAGTGTATAGTATTTTGGAGGAGAGAGGGTAATAATAGATGTTTACTTGACTTAGGGAACTCCTGTTAATCTTTCCTAAAGCATCTTTGATCTGTGTTTTGAATAAAAGAAAAAAATATCATCATTGATGTAAGAAAATTTTCCAAAAAGAAATGTCTGAATGAATGATATAGTAGTTTTATTTCTTTTTTTGTAGCCTCTCCATATTTCAGCAATAAATTGATGGCTGGTGTAATGCTGGTTGGACCAGGTGAATAAGAAATAGCAACAATTCTAGATGTATTGTTAAGTCATTTGTTTGAATGAAGGTGGGAAATAAATCCAACAAAGGTTCAGAGACTTGCCACCATAGTAAGCTTTCTGTAGATCCAGTGGTGAGGGGCTTGTGAGGATACTTTTCCTATGTGAGGAAGGAATTATTTTTCTCTTGCCTTTCTGTGGGCTAGTGAACATTGGTGGGGGTCAGTCTTGGTTTATTAACAGTATTTTTGACTGTATCTCTTTGTATACTTCCCATCACAGTTGCTTTGTATATTATTCACATGTGACTTACAACATTCTATCAGTAACATTTACCATGTCAAGTGAAATGTGGAGACTTAATTTCTATTTAGGTACCTTTATTTTTCCTGAGACACTATCACTGTCTCAGATAGTGTTAAAAATCTTTGTTTCAATCATCAAATATAATTATAAAACTAAAGAGGAAAATATAGTGTGTTATAAGTATTCATATTTCCAAACTTTCTATCATCTTTTTTCCTTCCTTGATGTTCTAAGTTAACTTTTGTATCATATCATTCCTGAATAAAGAGCATTCTTTAGCCAATCCTTAAAATTAGGACTCCCAGGGACAAATTAGTTTAGCTTTCCTTAACTGTAGAATGTAATTGCCACCTATGACAAGCCCAAGTCCAATATGAGACTCAACAGTGAAAAACAAAAAGCTTCTTCTAACATCAAAAACAAAACCAGAATGCCCACTTTCTCTACTTCTATTCAGTCAGGTACTGGAAGTCCTAGTGAGAGCAATTTGGCAGGAAAAAGAAATAAGAGGCATCCAAATTGGAAAGAAAGAAACAAAATTATCTGTTTGCAGATTATATAAACATATAGTAAAAATCCTTAAAACTCCACAAAAAACTTAGAATAAACAAATTTAGTAAATTTTCAGGATGCAAAATAAACATACAAAGTCAGTTGTATTTTTATATGCTAACAATGAAGTATCAGAAAATGAGATATTAAAAATTCCATTTACAATAGCATCAAAAAGAATAATATACTTAGGAATAAACTTAACCAAGGAGAAGAAAGACTTGTTCATTAGTTTATTTTTATCACTTCTATTTTTCTGTTAAAGTTTTCTAATTTTTTCATTTATTTCAAGAAAACTTGCAATTGAATTTTGAAGCATTTTTTATGATGACTGCTTTAAAGTTGTGGTCAGATAATTCCAATATCTGATTTGTCTTCTTGTGTTAGTTGATTTCCTTTTCTCATTTAAACTGTAATGTTTTTGATTACTAGATATCATAAGTGATTGCTTATTGTGTCCTAGACATGTTTTTGGTTATGTTTAGAGACTCTGGATCCTATTTAAACATTTTATTTTGGGGAGAAGTCACACCTTTTAGGTTAGTATGTAGGTATTGGCCTGCTTTGCTCTGATGTATTTCCAATGGCAGGTTTATTTTTACTATTTGCAATGTTAGTTTGGTCTGCTTGGTTTATCTGGTGCTGCCGATGCTCTTGCTGGTACTGCTGATACTGCCTGGGAAGGTAGAATGCATTTCCCCTGATCAGGCTGCTTGGTGACTCTAGGTAGGGAGGGGTATGGAGAGGTACCATTATCAGTGCCCTCTGACTTCACCATGTCCCTGGGCATGTGAAGAGGCTCTCGTGCCCTTGGAAAAAAAAAAAAAAGAGGTTGTCTGGATCGTGCCGTTAGTTACTGTTGGGTCTCTTTTGTCTTTTGCCTATTCCACTAACTTGTTAGGTATTTCTGGGAGAGTGAGGAGTTTCTCGAGCACATAGGGTGAAGAGGCTTCCTGGGCCAGGCCATTTGTTGTAACTGGATCCCTTTTTCTAGTTCCAAAAGACCTCTCCGTATTTTTGAATGAGGGAGGAGAGTCTCAGAACATAAGGATGAATAAACCCACACCCACAGTTATAGGAAATCCAATGAAGGCTAAGTAAAAAACATGAAGAAAACTATACCTAGTCTCATAAAAATAACTTCCTCAAAATCAAGGAGAAAATTTTTAAATGTGAAAAACTGGCTCTATTAGTTTTCCAGGGTTGCATTAATGAAGTACCACAGTCTGGGTGACTTAAACAATAGAAACTAATTTTTTCATAGTTCTGAAAAATAAAAGTCTGAGTTCAAGGTGTCAGCAGAAGTGATCTCATTCTGAGGCCCTTTTCCTTGGCCTATAGATGGCTGTATTCTCTCTGTCTTCACATGGCCCTGTCTGTGTATTTCTGCTCCCAAATTTCTTCTTATAAGGATATCAGTCATACTGGATTAGAACCCATCGTGATCACCTCATTTAACCTTAATTAGTTCTTTAAAGATACTCCCTCCAAATACAGTCACCTTTTTAGGTACTGGGACCTAAAATATCAACATATGAATTTTTAAGACACAATTCAACACATACACAAGGAGAACACAATCCAAAGGCAAAGGACATGTTATACAGAAAGGGAGAAAAGGCAGAGGGAGATATCGCTTGTCAGAAACAAGGTAAGCAAAGATGCAGAGGAGAAGCACTGGAGAAGCACCCTTAAAAAACTGAAAGCAAAAAGACAAAACAAAAGCCATCACCATAAAATTCTATGCCTACCACAAGTATCATTTAAAATTGAAACAACAGAAATTTTTTTTTCAGAAATAAAAGAACTGAAATAATTTATCACCAGGAGATCCACATTAAGAAATGCTAACATCTTTCAGGCTGAAGAAAAATAATGAAAGGTGGAAGTGTTGATATATATATAATGAAGTAGAGTGAACCAGAATGACATAATAGGATACACACACACACACACACACACACACACACACATATATATACACAAACACACATATGCATATGAGTTTATCATATAATTTAAATCTTTTTAAAAAGTAAATAACTGCAGGCTGAAAAAAATATATTCTGGGATTTATAACAAATTAAAAAGTAAAGGTATTTCAGTAATATCAATAGTGACAGGAGACAGACAAATTCCTAGGCAGACAGGGACAGGTCCCTGGTGAAACCTGACCTTCAAGCCAAAGACAGCCTGAAGCCTAAAATCCTAACTGCCAGTTCTGGATAGAGTCCATGACTGGAGTGAGAACTTCCATTCCTGCCTTATCCTCTCTTTCTCAATTTGTTCCTTCTGGATGATGCCTTTTATCCAAATGAATTGTGCATTTTCCAAAGACTGCCCATGGACCAATCAGCATTCATTTCCCCATTGTAAGCTCATAAAAACCCTGGACTCAACCACACAGACTGCTACCCACTTTTGTGTCCCCTCTCAAAACTGAGAGTCTTCCTTCTGTTGCTCAATAAAATTCTTCTCTGCCTTACTCACTCTCTGGTGTCCACGCACCTTATTCCTCTTGGTTGTAGGACACAAACCTGAAATCTGCCGAGCTCTGGGCGGTGGGAATAAAAGAGAGCTGTAACATGCTCCTGTCCACCAGCCTATGGGAGATAGAGAGCTGTAACATGCTCCCATTCACTGAAATACAGGAGACAGAGAGCTGTAGCATGTTCCTGCTCACTGAGCTATGGAAGTAAGAACGGTGACATCTCTTGGGGGCTCAGACCTCAGGACTCCCCAAGCAAAAGCTGCAACATTCCTTGGGGCTTTGCAATTGCTGGCATCTCCAAGTTTTTAGGCACCACCAGGCTCCTCTTGGCTAGACACCAGTGCCCAATGCAGAAGCTGCTTGTAGCATGCCCGGTCCAGCTGCAGGCTGAGTACCAAGCCACTGCAGGTGCAAGATCTGAGCAAGTGCAAGCTCAGTTCAGCCTGCGGGGCTGAGCAGGCAGAGCAAACCCAGCCACAGAGATTTCCAGCTGGTGAAGCAGCACCAAAGGAATCCTGTAACAATAACATAAAGGTGGACAGGAGGAGAAATGGAAATATGAGTTTCTTTACTATAGGTAAATATAGACCTACCATATGATCCAGATATTTCACCTCTAGGTATTTATCCAAGATAAACAAAAACATATGTCAAAAAGATTTGTACATGAACATGTATGTTCATATCATCTTTATTTGCAGTAGGATAAAACAATACCTAGAAACAACCCAAATGTCCAACAAAATATGAATGAATATAGCAATACAATGGAATACTACTCAATCATAAAAATAATTAACTATGGATTTATAAGATGCCAAAGACAAATCTCAATGTTTCAAAATAATTAAGGGGAGTGAAATAATTGAGACACAATCATAATCTCTAATTGCATTCATGTAAAAGTCTGGAAAATCCAAACCAATATATAGTGAAGAAAAGCTGATAGTGGTTGGAAAAACGGATGGGTAAAGGCTGAAAGGAGGAATTAAATAGGCAAGATAAAACTTCCATGGGCAATGGATATATTTGGCAATGGATAATAGTTTCATGGACATATGCCAAAAGGCATAAATCCAGCACTTTAAATAAGTAGAGCTCATAAAAACATAGTAGTTTGCTTTCAAAAAAAAAATGGAGACTTATTTACCCACAATTGTCACTTGTACCAAATCAGCATATTTAAATATTATTTTTAAAATAATCTCAGCCTCTGATAAGTTTACAAATTCTTAATCACAAGCATCTGTGTACAGGTATTTAGGTGGATAATGCAGCTCATATGATATATTTATTAAGCCCAGTGAGCAATGTTAACAACAATTATACTCTTCATTTTAATAGAATGTTTATGTTTGATGTTTAAATAATTTCATTATCAAGATGAATAATAGGATTGACTTTGACAACTTTCTTAATTACTGATTTTGACAGGAAGCCAACGCTAATTAGAATTTCATTTTTTAAAACTGAATACACTGTTTGTAATCAGCCAAACATCCCTCAATTAAATCAGAGTTCTAATATTGCCCAAGTTGTCATTTTAATTACAGCATAATATATGTAGAAAATAAGTATGTATTTTAATTTTAAAATGTGACTTTTAAATGAACTAATTTATAGATGAATTTTTGGTAGTCTATTGCAATTTCTGCTATATGTGATAGAGATGTAAAAATCATTTTAGCATTTAAATTTCTAAAAATTAAACTTTTCTAATTGTATTTGAAATAAAAAAGTTTTTCTTTCTATGGGAGTAGGACATTACAATATGCACTACAAAAACCAAAAGCTTTTGTTGTGATCCTCTACGTCTGACCCGTGGGTCACAAGTTGACAATGTTTCCAATTTTCACCCCTCCTCCTGCCAATTTGTAGACCCTAGGGTTCCTAGTTCATTTCAAATGGTTGAGTCTGGGCTTCATTTTTGAAGGAACTACTCATTTCAATCTGTTCTCTTCGTCCATGCCAACAATTAGTTGACATTTCTCTTCCTCATGATGAAACTGAGAATCAGAGTAGCTCTTCTTGGGGGCCTCCAACAATTGTAAATAACCCTTTCTTTCCAGGAGTCCGTTTGTGTGCCATTGGGATTATATTTCTTATATTAGAAGCTGGGTATTAAGTTGCCTCCCCACCAAAAACTAGTGACTTTCACCTTAGGGTTGGTTGTAAGACTCCTTCTAGTGTTTAAGGAAATACTATGGTGGTTCTGGAAGCTATTCAGATTAGGCAGTGTTGGAATTGTCCTTCTTGTTGCCCATGGTGGTGTCCAGGCAATCTTTAATGTATCCCGCTGTACCTGTATTAATGCTTTGGACTTGGTAGAAAAGTCAATACAAAAACTACAGTAGAATGCCACCTGACTTTCTAAGGTAGACACTGTTAGCTTTATGGGGTTTATTCAACTGGGAATATGGAGGACAGTGCTGAAGTCAATAATTCATTTGGCCGTTAGGGGGTTCTGTTAATAGTAGCTTTAGTTAAATGCTGCATAACACAAATTAAACTGATTTAGCCCTAGCCCCTGTCAGTCATATTAATCAGAGTCAAAGTGGCAGGCAGAGGGTACACTTGTGAGAAAATTCATCAGTAGTTAAATGGTATAGAAATGAGTGTTGGGTATTAATGGGAGACAATTTTCTATGAGTCTTTCTCATTTGTTCATGACTTTATCATACTGTGTTTTTGGACCATCTTTTCAGTTATATTTGTATAGCAAACAGCACTGGAAGATACAGTGGGTCATTCCAGGGTGGAGGATGCATGGATTTCCTGAGAAGTTTAATAAAGATATGTCATTCCAAGGCAAAGATTAGGAGGTTTGCAAGCACCCTGATCTGAAAGATTGGTGGTTTTTCATACTGTGCCCTGAGTAATAAAGTTCCTTATAAGTGACCTAGGAGTCTCATGTTCTTTGCCAGAATTATGAAACTTTGTCAGGGTAACTATTTATTTTGCAAGCAGGGTAAAAATTTCAAACAGTTTACATGTCTTAGCAACCTTCCCACAGTGTGTAATCAAAGCATTAATTCCTGAGGCCAGATTGGTGATTCTTTACACAAGGAAACAAAAGTTACTGGAAAGCAGTCATAGCTACTTATGTTTAATTGTACATTTGTTGTGTCAGACCATGGAAACACTAACCCCTGTGGATCCAGAGTCTTTTTCGTAAATCCAAAGTTCTTGATATGTTTGACATTTTCATTTCCTGTATATACAGTCACTCTAACAAATAGCCATAAGTCCCCTGGGGGAAGGATGCAGGGAATCATCACAGTGTTTGTTTACTGTGACTTTGTAGGTCCTTTTCTCTGGGGACCTGGTCATCTTTTGAGTCAATCAATTTAAGGTATGAAAACTCAGATCTGAATTGGCATAAAGCTTCTGACTTTAAGTTGAGGTGTCTATCAATTGTACAGTCTCTTCCTTTACATAGATTAAGCAAACCCTTTGCCAATTTCTTCTCTATCTTGTCTCTATGGAAACCATATTACATTTACCATCCCTGGGTATCTCTAAAGGTTAGTCACCTGCCTGTGACTAAGATCTTGCTATTCCTTGCAACAGTTGCAGACAGCTTGCTTGGATAGTTAGGCACTATCATTATCACCTCCTTTATGTCATGCCCTTTGCTATCTGGATGGTCACTTCTGTATTAGTATCTCCTTCCAAGTTGCCTGCAGACAACATCCTCCACTTCTCAATAATTCCAGTACCTTTCTCACCCAGGTATCTCCTACCAACTATGATTTGTCTTCAGTAAATCATTGTCAGTTGGAAGGCTCTTGATGTTACGTGGTATCCACTGAAACATGTTCAGTTTTGTACAGCTTTTTTTGAATATTTCTTCAACTTGCCACAATAGTTCTATTATTTCTGTTTCCTTAGGGTGGATCATTACTTTCTCTAAGCTTCACAGGGATTTGCTAGCAGCATAATGATGCTATCTTCTGGCGTCCTTATCAGGATGTTTATTTTCTTATCACAGGAGATTGCTTCCATGTTTATAAAATTCACCAAATTTTATGTTCTGCCTCTCTTGTTCTAGCTCTTACCAGATCCATTCTCTCCCAGCTCATACATGTGGACTTACTCCTACAGGTCTTTAACAATATAGTACCATTCCTCCTTCAGGTAACATAGCTATTTATCAAGTTACATTGTGAACAATCCTATTTGTTGATCTTCTGGCCATGAGGGGGAGCAGAGACTTATGCTGGGGGAGGCATGCTGTCTTGAGAGGCAGAGGAGTGGGCTGCTTCTGAAGATCCTGTGAGGGAAACAAGTCTAGGTTTTCAAAATTTTCAAGTGCATCTACCCCAGTTTCTCAAGTTCATGTCTCACGATCCCAGTCCTTCCAAATCAAAACCCTTACAATGGGATAAGCAGACTTGCTGTGTTTGAAAGTTTAATCTTATCTTTCTCTCCATTGCTGTGAAGGTAGATTGTGATAGAATGTGCAAGTCTTATGTTAACCTGGAATTAAAGAGATACAATTTAAAATAGGGGCAGGAGATACAAGTCAGGGTCTCTCTACTCACTAATAGGAACTGTGGGAGATGGAGTTTGAGCTTAGGCTTCTGAGGGAGGTGTCTGGTAATTAGATTCCAAGATGAATAGGGTTATAGCAAATAAATTTGGCTCATCTCCAGATATTGTAGATGTAAAATTTAAGCAGGTGAGAGCAGCGTTTATTTAGATTTTATTAGTAATTTGAAGAAGAGGGAAATACTTCAGTGTCACTGATGAAGGCCAATTTGTCAGAGACTGGGCTACTCATTCTAGTAATTTGTTCCAAAATAAAGAGAAACAGTGAGATACAATTAGAGCACCAGCCAGTTTCCAAACATTGGACCAGCAGGAACAGAGCAGGAGCTCTTCTATTTCTTTGTGGCTCCATTCCTCTTCTCTTCCCTAACTGCCTGCAGATCGTTTTTTCTTTCTTTCTTTCTCTTTTTTCTCTTTTAGCTTCTTTGTTTCTGCAGTATGCTTTGATGGCTAAAACATTTAGTTCACAAGACATATAGAATAAAAAAAGTATAGCTACATTACATAGAAATTATGAGTGATTAATATTGGTCAGGTGAAGAATTAAAAACCATTATCTCTAATTCCTACAGAACTTCAATTTAGAAAATTGAATTTTTGTTGTTGTTGTTGTATCCAGATGGTATCTCATTGGTTTGGGGAGAAGAATAGATTAGGCAGCAAGTGCCTAGCTGAACACCTATGAAAAACTGATGTAGGGCAAAAGTAGAACCAAGGCTAATAATCATTCACTTACTAGCATGGAAAAATCTGCTCCACATCAAGGAGAATGATGGCTATGAATATTTTTACTGAAACATATTATCAGTAGAAGAAAGTAGATATGGACAATAGAAGAAGATATACGTGAGAGAATGCCAGAGACTCTACAGGAATGATAATTTAATTGATAGTTTACTTATTAACATATTTAAGATAATTCAGTGGAATTAATTCCTTATTTGATCAAGAGGAGGATGTGAATATCAATGCTTTAAGATGAAAGAGATGTATGTTTAAACAATATTAGCAATTAAACAAAATGTTCATATTAAAACCAATAGAGTTAGAAGTATATTTCCTTTATTCTTTTATTGACTTTCCCTCAGGAATAAAGTAAGAACCATAAAGTCAGTAATTGCATGAACATTTCTATTTAATATCATAGGGGCTGTTGAATTCTCAGCAACTGGATTACCTTTCTGAAACTTGGAGAATAATATGGATATAAAGATGATTGTTTTCTCCTTATTGAGTATACACAAACTAACAATGTATTACTAACTTAGATGACTATTCTCATAAAGCAATTTCCTTTGAACTTTTTTTGTAGTCAAAGCATTTCCCAATAATAGGATCTTAGAATCTGATACAAATTTGGAAAAAGATTGTATGGCATTTTGGAAAATTATAAACTTTCAGAAATAAGTCAGAGTCAATTATTTGGGAAGATAGCATCTTATTACAGAAGGAAATGAACATTTCACATTATGGAAACATAGAAAGTAACTCAAAAAGGATGCGTGTCATGCACTATTAGCAATAATAAGTCTCTGGCAAATGCCTTTATATAGAACCTAGTCCTGATGACGGAATTACAAATATACAAACCTCTCTCTAGAGGGAATTAATGTAGAGTTCTATGAAAGCAACATCTGCTCAGTGTCAAGAGCAGGGTTCCAGTGTGGCTGGATCACAGCCATCCAGAAGGACAGCAGATTATGAGGCCTGAGAAGAATCCTATGGCCAGAACATGTACGGCATTTTGGAACACAGTAAAGATTTCTGATTTTACATGAAGTGTAAAGATTGATTGTAGACACTGAAGAGTCACCTCCAATCTGCATTTTGAAATGATTACTTAGCTTGTTGTATTGATAATAGATTGTAGGGGAAATACACTGTAAAATGTAAAAAGGGAGACCAATATGGTAGCTACTACATAGTCAGAAAAGTGACAATGGTGGCATGGATTAAGATAGGAAAAGTGGAATTGTTGACAAGTGATCAGACCTGGCCTATATTCTAAAGCCATATGACCAGATATTCTGTTGCATTATAAAAAAGAGCAGTTAGGATGCTTCCAAGATCTTTGTCCTGAGCAACTGTGTGATTGAGATTAACAAATAATGAAATAAAGAATTTGGGGATGGGATATGATGGGGTTGGGATATCAAGATTTCTGTTTTGGATGTGAATGCTTAGTGAAAAGATATATGAGCCTATGGCTTGGGGAAATATTAGAATAAGATAAAAATTTGGATTCAGCAAGATATATGTGATATTAGAAGTAATAGGATTATACCAATGATGGAAGCATTATTGATTCCAGGCAAATCACAGTATTAGAATGTAGTAGTGACGAGAATAATTTCTAAGACTGAGCTTTAAAGCACTCTACCTTGAAAGGCTGGTCTGGAAGAGGAGAGGATCCAGCAGAAATCACAGGAGGAAGCCACAGGAAGCCAATGCAAACCCCACAACTCTCTATTGTATAGTATAGAAACTATTTTAGAGTGTCATTGAATAGACACTATTGAATATTGTCTTTACCTTCACATGTTTATTATAATGTTCATTATATATTCAGCTGTTCACATTCTTAATATGTACATTAAAATATAAATTCTTTGATGGTAGGGAGCATGTCTCTTTAGCTCACCGCTTTATAGGGTCTCATTCCTACTGTAGTGTCCAGCATACCTAGGTACTAAAAAATAATTGTCTTGCTTTTTCACAACGGGTTTGCCGCCAGAACAGAGGTGTCATGAAAACTACCCCTAAAAGCCAAAGTGGGAAAGGAAAAGACTCATATCAACATTGTCATCATCGGACACGTAGATTTGGGCAAGTTTACCACTACTGGCCATCTGATCTACAAATGCGGTGGCATCGACAAAAAAAATCATGGAGAAATTTGAGAAGGAGCCTGCTGAGATGGGAAAGGGCTCCTTCAAGTATGCCTGGGTCTTGGATAAACTGAAAGCTGAGCGTGAACGTGGTATCACCATTGATATCTCCTTGTGGAAATTTGAGACCAGTAAGTAGTACGTGACTATCATTAATGCCCCAGGACACAGAGACTTCATCAAAACCATGATTACAGGGACATCTCAGGCTGACTCTGCTGTCCTGATTGTTGCTGCTGGTGTTGGCGAATTTGAAGGTGGCATCTCCAGGAATGGGCAGACCCAAGAGCATGCCCTTCTGGCTTACACACTGGGGGTGAAACAACTAATTGTTGGTGTTAACAAAATTGATTCCACTGAGCCACCCTACAGCTAGAAGAGATATGAGGCAATCAATTCCGCACCTTCATTAAGAAAATTGGCTACAACCCCGACACAATAGTATTTGTGCCAATTTCTGGTTGGAATGGTGACAACATGTTGGAGCCAACTGCTAACATACCTTGGTTCAAGGGATGGAAAGTCACCCGTAAGGATGGCCATGTCAGTGGAACCATGCTGCTTGAGGCTCTGGACTACATCCTACCACCAAGTCGTCCAACTGACAAGCCCTTGTGCCTGCCTCCCCAGGATGTCTACAAAATTGGTGGTATTGGTACTGTTCCTGTTGGCCAAGTGGAGACTGGTGTTCTCAAACCTGCTATGGTGGTCACCTTTGCTCCAGTCAACATTACAACCGAAGTAAAATCTGTCAAAATGCACCACGAAGCTTTGAGTGAAGCTCTTCCTGGGGACAGCGTGGGCTTCAATGTCAACAATGTGTCTGTCAAGGATGTTTGTTGTGGCAATGCTGTTGGTGACAGCAAAAATGACCCACCAGTGGAAGCAGCTGGCTTCACTGCTTAGGTGATTATCCTGAACCATCCAGGCCAAATCATCGTTGGCTGTGCCCGTGCACTGTATAGCCACATGGTTCACATTGCGTGCAAGTTTGCTGAGCTGAAGGAAAAGATTGATCGCCGTGCTGGTACAAAGCTGGAAGATGGCCCTAAATTCTCGAAGTCTGGTGATGCTGCCAGCATTGATACGGTTCCTGGCAAGCACATTTGTGTTGAAGGATTCTCAGACTATCCACCGCTGGGTGGCTTTGCTGTTCATGATATGAGACAGACAATTGCTGTGGGTGTCATCAAAGGAGTGGACAAGAAGGCTGCTGGAGATGGCAAAGTCACTTAGTCTGCCCAGAAGGCTCAGAAAGCTAAATGAATATTATCCCTAATACCAGCCACCCTGGGTTTAATCAGTGGTGGAAGAATGGTCTCAGGGCTGTTTGTTTAAACTGGCCATTTAAGTTTAATAGTAGAAGACTGGTTAATAACAACGCATCGTAAAATCTTCAGAAGGAAAGGAAAATGTTTTGAGGACCACTTTGATTCTCTTTTTTGCGTGTGGCAGTTTGAAGTTACTAGTTTTTAAAATCAGTACTTTTTTTTTTCTTTTTTTTAAATTATACTTTAAGTTCTGGGATACATGTGCAGAAAAGTGCAGGTTTTTTCCATAGGTATACACATACTTATTTATTTATTTATTTATTTATTTATTTATTTATTTATTTATTTTGAGACGGAGTCTCCCTCTGTCGCCCAGGCAGGAAGCGCAGTGGTGCCATCTCGGCTCACCGCAAGCTCCGTCTCCTGGGTTCACGCCATTCTCCTGCCTCAGCCTCCCGAGTGGCTGGGACTACAGGCGCCCGCCACCATGCCCGGCTAATTTTTTGTATTTTTAGTAGAGACGGGGTTTCACTGTGATCTCGATCTCCTGACCTCGTGATCCGCCTGCCTCGGCCTCCCAAAGTGCTGGGATTACAAGCGTGAGCCACCGTGCCTGGCCCATGCCCGGCTAATTTTTTGTATTTTTAGTAGAGAGGGGACTTCACTGTGTTAGCCAGGATGGTCTCCATCTCCTGACCTCATGATCTGCCTGCCTTAGCCTCCCACAGCGCCGGGATTACAGGCGTGAGCCACCGCGCCCGGCCAGGTATGCATGTACTTTTAATGGAAACGACTTGACCAAAAATCTGTCACAGAATTTTGAGACTCACTAAGAATGTTTAATGAGAAAAAAAAAATCCAATGATTAAATAAAATAGATACTTAGTAGGGTTTTTCATAAAAATATTTTTGTTTGTAATTTGAAAGCTTTTAATATTTAACTTTTTTTACAATGAATGTGAATATTTTATGTTAAAATATTTGTTCACACCTCCATTGCTTTCTTCAGTTCCATGTATTTTTTGGTATTTAAAATTTTATGTACATTTATTATTTTCCATATATTTTTATTTTGTCTTGCTGAATTGTATTTATTTTAAAAATTTACACAAATAGCTGTTATATTGGGACTTTATAAGTATTCTCTTTTTCATAGAGTTTTAATTATTTTACATTTATATAATTAATGTTTCTGGAGTACATCCTGAAGGTAAATGTGTTGTGAGAAGAAAAATGTAGTTTCTCTTTTCCTGTCAAATAAAAACCCCTGTCACCTTTGATACTTCTTTCTTCCAAGGTATGTATGAGTTTGAGACCTCTGATAACATTTTCAGAGGAAAATTATTTCATAAAGGAATAGATTTGAAAGCATGTAAGAATGTTACAAATCTTTGTGTTAGTGCCTAAGCTAAAAAGCTTCCCAAATGAAGATGCTTTTGTTCGTTGATGTTCATTGGTTTGTGGTTGTTTCAACTTAGATTGACAGTTGTATACTGTCTGTGTGTGTGTGTATATATATAAAATATGTATATAAATATACATTGTCATTATCCGTTTTTGTTATTTTAATTTCAAGGATGCAAATATCAAAATTAAGCAATATATTTTCAGAATATTTGATATATGTAAAAGATAGTGGCAGAAAAATTATGTTGATAATTTTAAAGCCATCTTTGTTCATTTTAGAGAAAAACTGTATTCTGCTTTAAAATATATCCAGAAGTTTTCAACATTCAATGGAAGAACATATAATTAAATATGATTTAGACTGTTTTAAACAATTCGTTTATAAGTATTGTTACTATAAAGTTTATAAATTAATGATTCAATTTAATGTGAACATCCTTTGACTGTGTCAGAGTTGGGATACTACAAAATTCAGTTTATAATAATTTATGCAGTGTATGAAAAACACAAGTCATCTTTGCTTATTAGTAGGTCATTTTTCACTTTTTTAGATGAGCAAGAATAGCTTTAATGGATTTCCAAAATGCATAGTTGTTAGAGAAGCAAATTAGGTCATGATAAATAAATGAGGATTCTGATACTCTTACGTTTTCAAAGATACAGATAACTCCTTACGCAGGGTTTTTAGGGGAAATGCAGCTGTTGATGAGTATTTTTTGGAAGATGTTATTACATAATTACCGCAATTATTAAAAGCCAAACAACCTAATAGTTAAGAGCCTAAAATCAAGGATGAGATAGCCTTTGTTCCGTTCCCAGTTCTGTCATTAGTTAGCTGCATAATTTGCAAAAATTACTGTGTCTCTGTTTCCTCATCTTTACGGATCAGGAAATAATAGTATCAGTTGATAGTGTTGATGTTGGGATTAAATTATTTTGTATGAGGGCCTTTAAATAGAACTGTATGAGATTTTGCTACTATTATAATTGAGATCAAATATTGAAATAATTTATGAAGAAGAAAAAAGATGTATTCACATGTAGATTCCATTTGGAAGAAATAACAAATTTCCTTTAATTGGTAGTATGACTAAAAATTTATTTCAAAGTTGCTGAAAACATAAATTGGTTAGAGTCTACAGTGTCATAGTGTTTGCTTTTTAAAATGTTAAGATTAAATCATATTGTTGATACTTTATTTTTTTCTAATTAATATTTTATATGAAGTGTTCTTCTATTAAATGGGTTGATGTCTTCACCATAAAATATGAATAGAATAGCTATCTTGTCATTTCTTTTTTTCCTTCCTTTTAGTTTTTAATGTTTATGGGTATATAGTAGATATATATATTTATGGGAAACATGGGATATTTTGATAGCTATACACTGTGTAATAATCACATCATGATAAATGGGATATGCATCAACTCAAGCATTCATAATTTCTTAGTGTTACAAACATTCCCATGGTAGCCTCTCAGTTATTTTAAAGTGTACAACAAATTTAGCGACTGTTTTCCTATCACTATAGCCACGCTGTTTTCCTATCAAATACTAGGTCTTATTCATTGTATCTAACTATATTTTTGTACCTATTAACCAAACCTCAAGCAGAGTCCTATAAATTTTTGTCCTATCCCAACTGATTTTTGAGTACTTTCTCATTTTTGCCATAGCAAGGTATTTCATGCTAATCTTTTATCATCCATACTCTACCCCCTTGGAAGAGCAATTTCTTCAAGAAGCTTTATTTCCTATAAGAAGAGAATAATATTTAGAAATCTAGATCTGGTATTTGTATTTTCTTTGCTACTGGGATGTCAATTCGTCTAGGCCATCTCAGCAGACATGTAATTACATGTTTTTAAATGTTTTATTGACACGTACTCTTCGTTCATATTTATAGGGTATGGGTGGTATTTTGATACATGCAGAGAGTGTGTAATCATCAAGTCAGGGTATTTAGGCTATTCATCACCTCCAGCATTTATCATAGTTTTGTGTTGTGAATATTTCAAATCCTCTCTTCTAGATACTTTGAAATGTACAATATATTGTTGTTAACTTCAGTCACCCTACTGTGCTATTGAACATTGGAACTTATTCCTCCTATCTAATTATATATTTGTGCTCATTAGCCTGCCTCACTTCATCCCCCAAACTTCCCCCCAACACACCCTTCCCAGATTCTGGTATCTATTGTTCTACTATCTACCTCCAAGAGATCAACTTGTTTAGCTCCCACATGTGAGTGAGAACATGTGATATTTGTCTTCCTGTGCCCTGTTTATTTCACTTAACACTATTTAAATATATGTATTAAACACCATAGATTACATAGTAAAATTATCCAATAGTATGAAGATTCATTTCAGAAGTTTACTTTTTCCATATTTTTAATTTCTTTGTCCAACAATGAGAAACATATCCCCCATTAGCTATAATATTTTTATTTAATATTATAATACACATGAAGTACATGATTCAGATTCTCTAACCCATACTACTATGAGAAATTAATCTGCTATCTAGACTTAAACATAAGTTTACAGTTCTTTGATTGTTAACCTAAAGCACGAGCAATCTTCAAGCTACGGTATTACATTTGCTGATTTCTGTTGGTCAAGGGAAGGCAAGGCAAATCCAATGTAAATGGGAAGGAAATTTCACAAGTGCATGGATACAGAGAAGTGTGATGCATTGAGTGGAGGTATTACTGCAACAATCTAGCACAATGTGTTGCTGTACCCAGTGAATATATAGTCACCCCTTCCTAAGATACCTAAAGTTTTACTTAATCATGGCATCAGTCTTACCATACATGATTTTGTGAGTACATCAAGTCTGGATGTAGGTGAGGCACTTCTGAGGTAGCTACTTGATATGGTTTGGCTCTGTGTTCCTGCCCAAATCTCACATTGAATTGTAATCCCCACCTGTCAGGGGAGGGACCTGTGGGAGGTGACAGGATCATGGTGGGTGGTTTCCCCTATGCTGTTCTCATGATAGTGAGTGAATTCTCATGAGATCTGATGGTTTAAAAGTGTGTGGCAGTTTTTCCCCTCTCATTCTCTCTCTCTCCTGCTCCTTCTCGGTAAGACGTGCCTTGCTTCCCTTTTGCCTTCTGCCATGATTGTAAGTTTCCTGAGGCCTCCCCAGTCATGCGGAACTGTGAGTCAATTAAACCTCTTTTCTTTATAAATTATCCAGTCTCAGGTGGTTCTTTATAGCAGTATGAAAATGAAATAATACACTACTCTTTATTTAATGACCCATGAAGTAAAAAGTCAAGTTATCCAGCCCACATATGACCAAACAATGATCTCGCTCTGAGGTAAGGAGGATTTTAAGATGGCCCCTAAGATTCCACATCCTGGTATACATGCCCTAAATAATCCACTCTCATTTCATGTAAATTGGACCTATGATTATGATAAGCTATGTCTCTTATGAATAAGTTATTCATCAATTAACTTTTAGTTAACCAAAAGGAATGTTACCCTGAGTGGATCTGCTCTAAACAGGTGAAACTTTTAAATGACAGTGATGCATTGAAGAGACACACTCCTGCTGGCCTAGAAGGAAGCAAACTACATTTGTAAAGAAGACTATGTGGTAAGAAATTATAATTTGCCTCTTGGAGTGAGGCCTTTCATTTTATGACCATGAGACACTGAATTCTGCCAACAAACAGTGATCGTGGAAGAGACAGCTGAGCCTCAGAAGAAACCCCAGCCCCAGCCAACACTTGAGTTTAGCCTGGTGAGACTCTGAGCAGAGGCCTCAGCTAGGTGGACACCCAGACTCCTAACCCATGGACAGTGTGAGATAATAAATTGTTTTGTGTTAGGGCGATGGGTCTGTGGTAATTAGCCCAGCTTTCTCTGTCATATTTTATTCTACCTTCGGGCCTTCCTTCATTTTTTATGACGTGGTTCATATTTTCAGGAAAGCAACCCTCTGAGTCTACAGTATGCATTTCAAAAATGGGGCCAGAGGCCTCATTTAATTTGAATTTCCTCCGTCCCTTAGAGTCCAAGCTGGAAGGAGTTTTAGTATGACATTTATTTAAATAACTTTGTTTTTTCAGTGAATTTGGGGAGGATTCATTCTATGCTCCAAAAGTCACATCCATAATTCATTTTATGACAAACTTCTCTCCTTTAAGAGTGTCAGTTTAATGTGTGACAATATTCGTATCATTTTTTAGGAGCCAGTTTGTTAAGCTGGGAAGATCTATCAGGCATAGCCTTAAATGGTTTTGAGGCTTGAAGAAAAGGCCTTACTCTGACATCCTTGCTTTAACCTTTAGCTTGAGACCACTTATAAGTTCCAGAGATATGCTGTAAGACATAGTGCCTATAGTTAACATATGGTATTGTGCACTTAATTTGTTAAGAGGGTATGCATATCTCATGCTAAATGTTCTGACCACAAAACATACACAAAGAACATTTTGAGGTGATAGTGGTATTTTTTATTTACCTTGGTTATGGTGATGGCATGAGTTTATGCATATGTCCAAACTCATCAACTTCTATATATTAAATATATGCAGATATTTGTATATTGGTCATACTCAAATAAAGACGTTTTGAAAATCATTGCCAGGTTGAGAGACTGAGGATGAAAAGCTTTATTTTCCAAACCAACAAGTCATTGAGTAGCTAAAATAAGCCACATGTTACTTTGCATTTCTGCCAGAACATATCTTTAGTCAGATACACCAGTCATTAGGTACAGTTACTGTCATCCGAGGTCCTACTACAGGAATTATGTTGGCCAATTGTTCTGCCTTTACACACATGGGTTCTCACCATCCCAGCCTCCAATAGTGGTTTCCCCACAGCTCTGACAGAGATAGTAACAGTATGTTGCAATTCCACAGCCTCAGACTTTGGGTCTCCTCCCTGCTTTTCTTCTCGAATATCAATCTCCTTGCTTTTCTTCCAGCCTCCATCTGCCAGCTGACCTCAAAGCAAAGTCACATGTTCTAACTTTTTGTTATGACAGCACACCAAGTTACTATTTCTGTTTCAGATTTGCATTTGTAATTACACACATACACATAACATACACACACCAAAATTTAGTGGCAGAAAACACGGACAACATTATTGTCTTGTGATTCTATGAGTCAGCAATTTGAGCTGGACTCAATTGGGTGTTTCTATTGTTGCTCTCTACAAGAGGCTCTCACATGGCTGCAGTCATGTGGTGGCTCATTTGAGGCTCGATGGCCTGAGATGGCCACACTTCCATAGTAGGTGGTTAATGTTAGATGTTATCTGAGTAAAATGTCTACAGCTTATTAGCCTGGGCTTCTTCACCTGTTGGAAATGTTTTTAGGGAGTAAGTCCCAATGCAAAAAGAGTTTTTTTAATATCTATTTTTGTGTTACATTTGATTTTGTTCTATTGGACAAAGCAAGTCACATGGTCAAACTCAGGTTCAATGGGGAGGTGACTAGACAGGACATACATCGATAGATATAGAAAGGGTCATTGGGGCCACTACTCTGACAGCTTTCAGAGTCTGGAAATAAATAGGAATACTCTTTAATGGTAAGATGATGAGTTGAAAATGCTATGGCTCCTAGTAACACTATATAAAATTTCTGGTACCATGCCTGGATTTGTTATTTGTGTCTTTCAATGCAAATTGGACCATCTGGTTACTCTCATGGAGGTCACCTTTGCTACAAAATATTTTTTTCTAGACCACCACCAAGTCTGATCTAATTTTTATCCTGTTTTCCTATTGGTTTGCATTACTGAGGTCCAGCAATTATATCATTTGATTCCATGTGAATTTCTAGAGGTACTCTCATTCTTTTGTAGAACACTTTATTCCAAGGATGTCCTGATGTAACTTTTTTCTGTTCCCTCAGGTGCAGAGTGCTTTTTCCACCAAAGAAGAGACATTGTACTCTTTGGGGTTATATTAATGACTGTGACTATCTTCCCCCAAATAATTTATATTCTCTTTAGAAAGAAAGATTTCTGAGCAACTTCATGTGATAATAAACCTAATTTAACTTTAAGAATAATATTTTCGAATAAGTAGGCTTGAAAGTATCCTTTCCTATTTCTGCCATGATTTCCTAATAAAAATTCTGAGCTACTGACCTACTTATAAGAATTAACTTGTAACATAAATCAGTCCAATCAATTCATGTCCTCAGTTTATCTCAAACTAAGTCAGAATAAAGGAGCCACTTTTGTCTTTAGTAATGTAGATATTAGAAAATAATCCTTGAAATTCCACTAGTCATATGTTCTCCACACTGAGTGATGATGAGAGTTTGAGCACATAGAAAAATAATGAAGATAATATAGAGAAAAGAAAATTCTAATGACTTTGGAGTTATTTATTCTGTTCAATTCCAGGGGTTACTATTTTTTTCTAGATACATTTTCTAATAATTACACTTTTATGTATTTGTAAATGTATTTTTCTCTGTTACTTGCAATGAACATTGTTCTTGATTAATATAAAAGCCCAATAAAATCATTAATTCCAGGGATAAAGAATTCCACTAGAGAGATTATAGCAAGAAAAGTTTAATTATAATTATATATTACCTAAAACTAATCACATTTTTATGGTATATAAAAGGTTTATGTTTTCACATGATACATTCATTCTCAATTCATACCCTTTTTGCAGAATTCACCTCTCTGTCCTCCTCAATGCCATCTGTCTTTTGTCTGGTCTCTCTCATGTTAGTCACGAAGTCTGCTTAGAAGGATTTGTGTCTTACTTTGATATAGGTTCTATACTCAATGCTAGGGAACAATCATTGGCAAGATGTGTTTCCTTTACTCAAAGAGGTTTTATTGGTCTATGTTTAGAAAAGAGACATACAGTCATTAAAGGGAAATTCTTGGGGTTATAGGAATCTTCAATATCTTTATTGAGAAATACAGATATATACATTTATCAAAACTCATAAAATGATTAATGAATTTGTAGTATTTTATTGTGTATAAATTATGCCTCAATAAAAGTTCATTCTAATGTGCTGCAATAATAAGAATAAATGATAAAGAAGCATATGTTTGCTGATGACAGTTTTGCACCAATTCCTTTTTATTTTTACTTTTCCTCCCTTTAGGTTTCTTACTATGGCCTTCGATAAATCCTAACTCCAGGCTTAAATTTGATCAAATATTCTTCTAGTGGGCCATGAGGCTATTGAGTGTCACAACGAAAGATTTCCATTTAATTTCATAATATGCCTGATAATAAGGAAAAAATATATTAAAAATGAAAACTAGGAAAAGATGTAAAGTCTGAGTAATTTTGGGAGATAATACAGGAAACAATTGATAAATAGTAAATTGAGACTGAGGAAATAAGAGTCAGAAAAACTATACAGGTTAAACTTCATTCTGTAAGTGTTTAAACTTTAGCTTAGGCAGTCTGCATTTTTGTTTTCGATCTATTTTATAGATAAACCTTTGAAAATTTATCATGATCTTTCCTTTAATAAAATAAGTAGAACTCAGAATAAAATAAAGTAACTCCAAGTTAAAACGAGAGCGATTTAACCACCATCTGGAGAAGTGACCCTGTCTATGACCTCCACAGTCACACTTTACTATGCTCCACGCTCTTTGATGTGGAGCTAGAACCTCAAACCAAGAAGTGATTTATATGCAGAAAAAAATTATATCCACACATCTCTAGGGAACCATCTTCATTTATTAATTCACTGTGCATGTTTCTTTAATAAGAAGTTCAATAAAATAGGTGTACAATACTTACATATTTATTTTCCAAATAATTTTTAGATGCAGATTTCAACTTTCTAATTTGTAGCAAGATATAAGTGCCAGAACTTAGATTTTAACTTTAGTTATTAAAGTATTGTTGACATCTTCAACACTATCTCTTAAAAGTACCTTATATTTTATTATAATATTTCTCTAGCATGGTTTTTGAACTTATATTCATTTACATATTATTATTACTTCAAAAAAGCCATATGCAGGGCTTGCTGCAACTTTCAAAATGTTATATATGTGGAAATATATATTTTTTAAATGGCTGCATTGAATTGGCAAACCCAGGCTTTCCTGTTCTCATTTGCCAATGCCAGCCTTTGCTTTAAGCAACCAAATGTCTAAGGCTGTCAAAATTAGAACAATGACAAGGCAAATGAATCTGGATTTTCAGTTCACCCTAGACAGCAACAGCAACTGCTTTTGGAAACATTTTATAGATTTAGGTGTGTAAGAATAGATCTTGAAAGATGCTTTTCTTCTTCATAAGAAATAATCCTGAAGTTGAAACTTGTCCCCAAAGAACTGATGCTTTCAATATTTCCTTTCCTATATACTTTAGGATAAAATAAATTTGAATAAAACAATATTATCTGTAAATTATTATCAAATAATCACCATACAGCTTCCATTTCCTTGTTTTTAATTTCTACTTGGAAACTTTTTGAACTTATTTGAGAAGTGTCTCATATTTTAATTGAACTCACAAAATGCAGATATTAAGTAATTGATTTATCAAATTTGCTTATGCAATTACTGTTAGAATTTTTCAAAGTAATTTACTTGAAATATCTTAAGAAAAATGCAAAGTAATATAATAAAAACAGACCAGAAGACGTCTCTCAAATTATTATTATATGGGAAAGAATAGATTTTCTTTTTTTTTTATTATACTTTAAGTTTTAGGGTACGCAGGTCTGTTACATATGTATACATGTGCCATGTTGGTGTGCTGCACCCATTAACTCGTCATTTAACATTAGGTATATCTCCTAATGCTATCCCTCCCCTAGCCCCCTACCCCACAATAGGCCCCAGTGTGTGATGTTCCCCTTCCTGTGACCATGTGTTCTCATTGTTCAATTCCCAACTATGAGTGAGAACATGCGGTGTTTGGTTTTTTGTCCTTTCGATAGTTTGCTGAGAATGATGGTTTCCAGCTTCATCCATGTCCCTATAAAGGACATGAACTCATCATTTTCTGTGGCTGAGTAGTATTCCACAGTGTATATGTACTACATTTTCTTAATCCAGTCTATCATTGTTGGACATTTGGGTTGGTTTCAAGTCTTTGCTATTGTGAATAGTGCATGTGTCTTTATAGCAGCATGATTTATAGTCCTTTGGGTATATACCCAGTAATGGGGTGGCTGGGTCAAATGGTATTTCTAGTTCTAGATCCCTGAGGAATCACCACACTGACTTCCACAATGGTTGAAGTAATTTACAGTCCCACCAACAGCATAAAAGTGTTCCTATTTCTCCACATCCTCTCCAGCGCCTGTTGTTTCCTGACTTTTTAATGATCGCCATTCTAACTGGTGTGAGATGGTATCTCAGTTTGGTTTTGATTTGCATTTCTCTGATGGCCAGTGATGATGAGCATTTTTTCATGTGTCTTTTGGCCTCATAAATGTCTTCTTTTGAGAAGTGTCTGTTCATATCCTTTGCCCACTTTTTGATGGGGTTGTTTTTTTTTTCTTGTAAATTTGTTTGAGTTCTTTGTAGATTCTGGATATTAGTCCTTTGTCAGATGAGTAGCTTGCAAAAATTTTCTCCCATTCTGTAGGTTGCCTGTTCACTCTGATGGTAGTTTCTTTTGCTGTGCAGAAGCTCTTTAGTTAATTAGATCCCATTTGTCAATTTTGGCTTTTGTTGTCATTGCTTTTGGTGTTCTAGACATGAAATCCTTGCCCATGCCTATGTCCTGAATGATATTGCCTAGGTTTTCTTCTAGGGTTTTTATGGTTTTAGGTCTAACATTTAAGTCTTTAATCCATCTTGAATTAATTTTTGTATAAGGTGTAAGGAGGAGATCCAGTTTCAGCTTTCTACATATGGCTAGCCAGTTTTCCCAGCACCATTTATTAAACAGGGAATCCTTTCCCCATTTCTTGTTTTTGTCAGGTTTGTCAAAGATCAGATAGTTGTAGATATGCGGCATTATTTCTGAGGGCTCTGTTCTGTTCCATTGGTCTATATCTCTGTTTTGGTACCATTACCATGCTGTTTTGGTTAGTGTAGCCTTGTAGTAGAGTTTGAAGTCAAGTAGCATGATGCCTCCAGCTTTGTTCTTTTGGCTTAGGATTGACTTGGCGATGCGGGCTCTTTTTTGGTTCCATATGAACTTTACAGTAGTTTTTTCCAATTCTGTGAAGAAAGTCATTGGTAGCTTGATGGGAATGGCATTGAATCTATAAATTACCTTGGGCAGTATGGCCATTTTCATGATATTGATTCTTCCTACCCATAAGCATTGAATGTTCTTCTATTTGTTTGTGTCCTCTTTTATTTCATTGAGCAGTGGTTTGTAGTTCTCCTTGAAGAGGTCCTTCACATCCCTTGTAAGTTGTATTCCCAGGTATTTTGTTCTCTTTGAAGCCATTGTGAATGGGAGTTCACTCATGATTTGGCTCTCTGTTTGTCTGTTATTGGTGTATAAGAATGCTTGTGATTTTTGCACATTGATTTTGTATCCTGAGACTTTGCTGAAGTTGCTTATCAGCTTAAGGACATTTTGGGCTGAAATGATGGGGTTTTCTAGATATACAATCATGTCATCTGCAAACAGGGACAGTTTGACTTCCTCTTTTCCTAATTGAATACCCTTTATTTCTTTCTCCTGCCTGATTGCCCTGGCCAGAACTTCCAACACTATGTTGAATAGGAAAGAGTAAATACTTCAGTTTACTTTATATCTAAAGTCTGTCCTCTGCAAGCTTTTCAAAATCAATGCAACAGGGAGAATAAAAAGCAAATTGTGAAACAAAATAATTTCATGTGACTTTATAGACCAACCATTTTTCAAGTGATTGGCTGAAATATTTTTTAATATGTTTAAATCAACATATTACAGAGTTAAGAGAAGGCTTATGGTGTTTTTATTTAAAAGGGCAAATAATGTTTTTGGAATACTCTTTTATAATTTTTTACAAGTCTTTATTTGCAAATGTATTGACTGCATACAATTCTAAGTTGTATATATATTCTTCTATGATAGATAATGTTATATTATTTTGGAATAATATAACCAACAAATTTTGCCTGCTATCACTCAATTTGCTGTTTTCTGGTGTTTACAGTACCTGTCACTGTGTAACAAGCCACTCTAAAATTGAATGGTCTAAACCATTTTTTTATTCTTATGGTATCTCTGAGTTACAGATTCAGAAATGGGACAGTGAAGACAGATCTTGTCACCTTCACAATATTTGGGGGCTCAGCTGTAATTGCTGGTTAAAATACTTGCAGCTGGGCAATTCAATTTCATGTGGCTTGTTTTACTTACATGTTTGGCTCCTACTGGGATGGCTGAGGACAGGCGGTGTTGACTGGGGTATTCCAGCAAATAATGTGGATGCTGAAGAGTATATATGACAAAGTTTCATTATTCAGCTTCTACAGTTTTGCTGGAATACTTTCTCTGGGAATACTTCCTCTTGGAGCCCTGAGACTGCCATACTGGGAGGCCACATACAGGCACTCCAGTCAGTAGTCCCTGCTGTACCCATTCTACAACCATCCCAGCTGATGATCCAAAGCACCATAGTGGATGTATCTTCAAAATAAAATGAAATCATCTATAACTGATAACGATATCTGAACAAATTGTGTGTGTGTATAGTTATTGAAAAGATACTTCAAAAACTCAAGTCCTATGTTAATTATTGTGAATTATGTTAAAGCCATTAAAACATTGCCTATAATTCAATAATTGTGATAGTTATTCCTTTTGATAAAGCAGATTATTACTAAAATTGTGAAACTATCGGGGGAAATTCAGCCAGATATTGGGCGAAATTTACCCCTGATATTTCACGTAGGTTCTTTTCTATATTCCTTAAGTGTCAGCCAGTCTGAGAAATAAAGGGACAGAGTACAAAAGTGAGAAATTTTAAAGCTGGGTGTCTGGGGGAGACATCACATGTTGGCAGGTTCCGTGATGCCCCCTGAGCCATATAACCAGCAAGGTTTTATTAGTGATTTTCAAAAGGGGAGGGAGTGTACATATAGGGTTTGGGTCACAGAGATCACATGCTTCACAAGGTAATAAGATATCATAAGGCAAATGGAGGCAGGGCAAGATCACAGGACCACAGGACCGGGGTGAAATTAAAATTGCTAATGAAGTTTCGGGCATGCATTGTCATTGATAACATCTTGTCAGGAGACAGGGTTTGAGAGCAGACAACTGGTCTGACCAAAATTTATTAGGTGGGAATTTCCTCGTCCTAATAAGCCTGGGAGTGCTATGGGAGGCTGGGGCTTATTTCATCCCTATAGCTTGACCATAAAAGATGGCCACCCACCAAAGCGGCCATTTCAGGGGCCTACCCTCAGGGAGGCATTCTCTTTCTCAGAGATGTTCCTTGCTGAGAAAAATAATTCAGCGATATTTCTCCCATTTGCTTTTGAAAGAAGAGAAATATGGCTCTGTTCCGCCTGGCTCACCAGCGGTCAGAGTTTAAGGTTATCTCTCTTGTTCCCTGAACATTGCTCTTATCCTGTTCTTTTTTCAAGGTGCCCAGATTTCATATTGTTCAAACACACATGCTCTACAATTTGTGCAGTTAATCATCACAGGGTCCTGAGGCGACATACATCCTCCTCAGCTTACAAGATGACAGGATTAAGAGATTAAAGTAAAGACAGGCATAGGAAATCACAAGGGTATTGATTGGGGAAGTGATAAGTGTCCATAACATCTTCACAATTTATGTTCAGAGATTGCAGTAAAGGCAGGCACAAGAAATTATAAAAGTATTAATTTGGGGAACTAATAAATGTCCATGCAATCTTCACAATTTATGTTCTTCTGCCATGGCTACAGCCGGTCCCTTCGTTCGGGGTCCCTGACTTCCTGCAACAGAAACTACTAATTTTTTAAATTTTATATTTTGTCCAAAAAATAATTAACAATCTTTTTGTATTTTATGCTGTCTACCTTAATTATTTGTGTGGCTTAGACATTGCACTATTTTAGTATTGTTATTCTTTCTTCTTTCCAAATAGATATTATTCTGTTTCCTCTTTATCTTTCTTTTTAATTTTTGCCAGATAGAAAAGTTTTCTATGGAATTTCTTTTTGAAGAAAATATCGGTTCTTTCAACTTCTCTTAAAAGGTATTTTTTTAGTTTTTTTTCATTCTACAAATATCATTTTCATTTAAATACAAAATTTCCTTTTTGACAGGTAGCAGCTGAATATTTTAAATAAGAAAGATATATGTATGGTATGGCTTCTCTGATGCTAAACTCAGGGATGAGGAGGTGCAACGCATGTCACATTTCTGCAAAACCTGATGATGGCAAACAGAAGCAAGGTAGATGGTGTCCAAGATTCTCTTTTAGGAAGTGTTCAGATATGGCATCTCATAAGTGTAGACAGGTTTTATTTGATATGTTAATTGATAACTTATAGAAATAATGCTTATAAGCTCATTCTAAAAATGAAAATCACATGAAATAGTCCCAAAAAAGCCACAAAATGAAATGACCCCATTAGTTAGAAGAGAAACAAAGGATTCTTCAGAAAATGAGTGATTTTAATAAATTCCTAGAAAAAAGAGATTAAGAGGACAATAATGAACGAAACAAAGCCATTCATAGCCTGAAATATGCTAATGAGGGGGCAGCAATGAGGGAAAAAACAAAAACGGAAACAAAAATTAATCTACACAATAAACCTTGAGTCTTCCTTTTTGAAATTTGGAGGTAAAATGAGAGCCAGGAGAGGGAAGTGGGCCTTAAAATAGGTCACTTGACTAAAGATATGTACATGGAAAGCTAAGTCAGGATGATCCTTTTTCTCATTAAACTTTAATATTTGTCTTTAGCAGTTCTTGCATATTTTTGACATTTTCCATATTAAAGTGAAAATCTCTTATTTCTTACCTTTCTGGTATGGAACTATGCTATATCTTCTTAGCATATAATCACTCTTCTCTGTGTTTGTGTGTGTGTTTGTGTGCATATGTGTGGGCTCTCTCTCTCACACACACACATACATGCACACAAACACATACAGTCCCCATTATTCCCAATTATGGGAATACTGACTGTTCATGGCTCATAAGCCTCAGAGGCAGAGAACTGCCTCAACCAAGTTTATGTCCTTTGGATTGGGCAGTGCATAGCTCATAATTAGCTGATATGGAGGTACAAAGGCATGACCTTCTTCTTTCAATTCAGGACAACTCTGCCCACCCTCAATGTTCCCCATGTTTGGATGTGCTTCATTTGAATCCTTAGTACTTTTCATTCCCTCTTTGCTCAGTCCTCATCTCCTGGAAAAGATATCACTCAAGAGCACTCCACAATATTCCCTTTAAAAACAGGATATTCTTATTCTTTTTTTTTTTTTTTTTCTCCTAAGGCGATTCTGGGAATATTGCCTCAGAGCCACTGGGGTCTCAAAGATCCTTTCAGAGGATTTGCAAGGTCAAAATATTTTCACAGCAATAGTAATCTCTTATATGCTCCTTTCACTCTTAACTTTCCAACTTATACTCCCATGTGGAGTTTTCCAGAAGGTACCTGAATTCATGCTTGTATGCACTTGTGTTTTCTGAAATGTTTAAGTTAGTAGATTTATAGTATAACTATGTGATTTTTCAAAGATTAAACTCAGTTTGTTAACAGTATTTCAACTATGATCTATCTATCATCTATCATCTATCTATGTAATCAGTTATCTATCCAATTATACCTGTTGCAATCCCTGTAAAATCATTATTATCCAATAAATTATTATTTTGTAATTCTAAAATTTCTCTTATTGTCCTGTTTCATCATAGTATTTCTTATACTTTTTAAAAAATGTCAAAAATCTTGTCTAAAATTTATCACTTTAGTAATCATTTATTCAACAATAAAATTCATTTTATTTTGGATGAATTAGGATGAATTATTAGTTTAATAAAATATTAGAAAAAATACTTTCTCAACATATAGCCGTACCACTTACATCTAAAAATGCTAGAAAAAAAAAGATGAACTGATATAACACAGAATTGTCTGATGTATGGAAGGGAAATGCTGAAAAACTTCTAATAGAAACAAAATTATTGACAAGATAGCTTTTCTTGTCATTGTAAATATTAATAATTTCCATGATTGTTTCTTATAAAACAGAATGCATTCAAATAATATATGGTGCTAGCTAAGTTTCAATGTCACATCAAATCCAATCATTCAGTATTTAAAAATTTAAAAAAGAAAAATGATAAATATAGATGTGATATGCTCTTAAATAACCAAAAATTTTGATGGGAATTGCATTAAATTTTTTTAGATTGCTTTTGGCAATATGGTCATTTTCACAATATTGATGCTACCCATCTATGAGCATGGAAGGGTTTATCCATTTGTTTGTGTCATCTGTGATTTCTTTCAGCAATGTTTTGTAGTTTTCCTTGTAGAGGTCTTTCACCTTCTTGGTTAGGTATATTTCTAAGTAGTTTCTTCTTCTTATATATATATTTTGCAGCTATTGTAAAGGGGTTGAGTTCTTGATTTGATTATCAGCTTGGTCACTATTTGTGTATAGAAGAGCTACTGATTGGTGTACATTAATTTTGTATCCAGAAACTCTGCTGAATTCTTTTATCAGTTCTAGGAGCTTTCTGGAGGACTCTTTAGGTAAATGATCATATCATCAGCAATCAGTGACAGTTTGACTTCCTCTTTACCTATTTGGATGCCCTCTCTTTCTTCTGTCTGATTGCTCTGGCTGGGACTTCCAGTACTATGTTGAAGAGGAGTGGTGAGAGTGGGCATTCTTGTCTTGTTCCAGTTCTCAGAAGGAATGCTTTCAACTTTTCCCCATTCAGTATTATATTGGCTGTGGGTTTGTCATAGATGGCTTTTATTAAATTGAAGTATATCTCTTGTATGCCTATTTTGCTGAGAGTTTTAATCATAAAGAGATGTTAGATTTTGTCAAATGCTTTTTCTTTCCCATCAACACACCACCATAATTCTTCATAGAATTAGAAAAAAAACACTTCTAAAATTAATATGGAATCAAAAGAACCCTCATAGTCAAAGCAAGACTAAGCCAAAAGAACAAATCTGAAGGCATCACATTACCTGATTTCAAACTATACTATAAGGCCACAGTAACCCAAACAGCATGGTAGTAGTATAAAAACAGTCACAAAGACCAATGGAACAGAATAGATAATCCAGAAATAAACCCAAATACTTACAGCTGACTGATCTTTGACAACGTAAACAAAAATATAAAGTGGATAAATGACACCCATTTCAACAAATGATGTTGGGATAATTGGCTAGCCACATATAGGAGAATGAAACTCAATCCTCATCTCTCGCCTTAAAAAAATATCAACTCAAGATGGATTAAAGACTTAAACGTAAGACCTGAAGCTATAAATATTCTAAAGGTAATATTGGAAAAAACCCTTCTAGACATTGGCTTAGGCAAGGATTTCATGACAAAAACCCGAAAGCAAAAGTAATAAAAACAAAGATAAATTGCTGGGACTTAAATACATGTAAGAGCTTTTGCACAGCAAAAGGAACAGTAAGTGGAGTAAACAGACAACCCAAAGAATGGGAAAAAATCTTTACAATCTATACACCTGACAAAGGACTAATATCCAGAATCTACAATGAACTCAAACATATCAACAAGAAAAAAACAATCCCATCAAAGAGTGAGCTAAGGACATCAATAGACAATTCTCAAAAGAAGATATGCAGGCTGGGCGCAGTGGGTCACGCCTGTAATCCCAGAACTTTGGGAGGCCAAGGCAGGCAGATCATGAGGTCAAGAGATCAAGACCAGTCTGGCCGCCATGGTAAAACCCTGTCTCTACTAAAAATGAAAAAATTATCTGGGCATGGTGGCACACACCTGTAGTCCCAGCTACTCAGGAGGCTAAGGCAGGAGAATTGCTTGAACCAGGAGGTGGAGGTTGCAGTGAACCGAGATCACACCACTGCACTCCAGCCTGGCGACAGAGCAAGACTCCATCTGAAAACAGCAACAACAACAACAAAAAAAAGAAAAAAAGAAGAAGATATGCAAATTGCCAACAAACATATGAAAAAATGCTCAACATGACTAATGATCAGGGAAATGCAAATCAAAACCACAGTGAGATACAACCTTGCTCCTGCAAGAATGGCCATAATAATTAAAAAAAAATAGTAGATGTCGGCATGGAGCAGGGAACACTTCTACACTGCTGGTGGGAATGCAAACTAGTACAAACACTATGGAAAACAGTGTGGAGATTTCTTAAACAACTAAAAGTAGAACTACTATTTGATGCAGCAGTCCCACTACTGGGTGTCTACTCAGAGGAAAAAAAGTCATTATACAAAAAAGATACTTGCACACGCATGTTTATAGCAGCACAATTCACAATTGCAAAAACGTGGAACCAACCCTAATGCCCATCAATCAATGAGTGGATGAAGACACTGTGAGATACATATATATGTGTGTGTGTGTGTGTGTGTGTGTATGGGTATATATATATGTATATACAATGGAATACTACTCAGCCATAAAAATGCATGAATTAATGGCATTCATAGCCACCTGGATAAGACTGGAGAATATTATCCTAAGTGAAGTAACTCAGGAATGGAAAACCAAACATCATATGTTCTCAGTCATAAGTGGGAGCTAATCTATGAGGATGCAAAGGCCTAAGAATGACACAATGGACTTTGGGAACTTGGGGGAAAAGAGTGGGAAGGGAGTGAGGGATAAAAGAATACAAATAGGGATCAGTGTATACTACTCAGGGGATGGGTGCACCACACTCTCACAAATCACCACTAAAGGACTTACTAATTTAACCAAACACCACCTGCTCCCCAATAACTTATGGAAATAAAAAATTAAAATAAATTTAAAAACCCCAACAATTGTTTGTTACATATTTTCAACTACAAATTAAGGAGCCAGAAAAGCAGCTCAGAGAGTAAGTTGTCATTGGCTAGAGAAGCAACAAAATAGTTGAGAAACTATAACTTATTCCTTAGTTGACACAACTGAAACACTGCTGAATGAAAGTATCAGTAAAGCAAATCACAGCACTGCCACCACTTTTCAGTATTACAGTAGCTTGTCAATTTAAAGACTTAGCTGCAAACGGCAAGTTAATATTTGATCTATGGATAGATTTACAAATATGGCTGAACTTGCTGTTTTGCTTGCTTCTTTCCATTCAGTGTCAGTCCCAAATTATCACTGAAGAAAACATATATGTGTATTGGTGTGGGTGGGGCGTGGAATGCTGAGCAACAAGAACAACTAAAGACTGCTGACGTAATCAAATGTTAAGTAGGTTTTTAATCTCCTGATTTATCCTAGGACCACTCTGTTAAGATTTGCTCTGATGGTGATAAAGCAATAGTGGTTAAAACTGTTGATTCCTTTACACAAGACAGTGACACTGAACTGTATTAGGAGTCATTGTATTTCTTACTGCCACACATTGGCTGATTAAAAAGAAAAAAAAATCTAGTTTCACTTAAGAATGTCCCAAAAGAAAGTGAACATTACTACATTTTATTAAATTTAGACACTTGTTAGCATATGCCTATTTTTAATATGCCTTCTGAGATTTAATTGCCATAGCATGAACTGCACATATTTAGAGCAGGCAGTTTAATAACTTTTGACATATATAAACCATCATAAAACCATTACTGCAATAAAGATAATGAGCAAATCTATCAGCCCCAAAACTGTCCCCATGCTCTTAAGTAATCACTCTCACCTTTCCAAGATACCTGTCCCTTTCCCTGTCCCCTGGCAACCAATGTTTTCTTCATTATAGTTTGCATTTTCTACAATTTCATGTAAATGTAATTTTATAGTATATACTTTTACCTTTTCTTACATGCAGAGTTATTTTTATATTCATTCATGTTGTTGTGTGTGTCAACATTTCATTCAGTTTTATTGCTGAGTATTCTTCCGTTGTATAATTATTTTACATTTTGTATATCCAGACACCTGTAATGGGCATTTGATAATTTAATTTTTTCTTTTACAAATAAAGCTGTTATGAAAGTTTATAAACACAATTTGATTGGCCATATGCTTTTAATTTTTCCTGAGTAATACCTAGGAGTAGAATGGCTGGATCACATAGAAGGTGTATGGTTAACATTTTAGGAAACTGCCAAACTGTTTTTCCAGGGAATTGTATAGTTTTACAATCCCATGAATAATGTGTAAGAGTTCCAATGCCTCTGCATCTTCACCAACACTTGGAAGTTCTTTAAAAATTAGACATTCAAGTAGGTGTTTAGGGGTTTCTCATATTGCACTTTTAATTTGCACATTGCTAATGAAGAATGTTGATGTTGAGTATCTTTGCATGTGCTCATTTGCCATCTGTATATCTTCACCAGTGAAGTAAATGCCCAAATCACTGTCTATTTTTTATATGGTGATTTTGTTTCTTATTGAGGTTTGAGAGCTCTTAATTTATTTTATATATAAATCTTTCATCAAATGGGTGACTTGAAATCATTTTCTCTCAGTGTCTGGACTTTTTATCTTATTTATGATGTATTTTGAAAAATAGAATTTTTAAAATTTTGATGAAGACAAGTTTATCATTTCTCTTCTTTAAGAAACTGCCACTTGATGGCAAAGAACATGAACAGACACTTTTCAAAAGAAGAGATACACACAGCCAACAAGCATATAAGAAGTGCTCAACAGCACTAATCATTAGAGAAATGCAAATCAAAACCACAATGAGATACCATCTTGTATCAGTCAGAATGGATATTATTAAAAAGTTAAAAAGTGACAGATGCTGATGAGGCTGTGGAGAAAAGGGAACGCTTATACACTGCTGGTGGGAACATAAATTGTTTCAGCCATTGCGGAAAGCTATGTGATGATTTCTCTAAGAACCTAAAACACAAGCATCACCTAACTCAGCAATCCCAGTATTGGGTATATATTTTAAGGAATATAAATTGTTCTTCCATAAAGACACATAAACATGCATGCTTACTGCACCACTATTCACAATAGCAAAGACATGGAATCAACCTTAATGCCCATCAACAGTAGACTAGACTAAAAAAAAAATGTGGTGCATATACACTATAGAATACTACATAACCATAAAAAAGAACAACATCGTGTCCTTTGCAGCAGCATGGATGGGGCTGAGGGCCACAATCCTATGCGAATTAATGGAGAAACAGAAAACCAAATACCACTTATAGAGGAGGCCATTATCCTGGGCAAATTAACACAGGAAACAAAAATCAAATATCACATGTTCTCACTTATAAGTTGGAGCTAAACATTAAATACAAACATGGATGCAAAACAGGGAATGGAACGACAGATGTTGAGGCCTAACTGAGGGTGGAAGGTGGGAGAGGGGAGAGGATTGAAAAACTACCTGTTGGGTACTATACTTATTATCTGGGTGACAAAATAATCTGTACACCAAACCCTCACGACATGTAATCTACCTATATAAAAAACCTGCACATGTACCCCTGAACTTAAAATAAAAGTTAAAAAGAAAAACCCTGCTACTTGATATACTTTGGTATATAGCATCAAAAAATAATATCTAAAATTATATAAAAAGACTATTAAAATACTATAAGAGTTTCTTTATACACTTCAAACACAGCAAAATTTTAAATGTGGAAGCAGATACAAAAAGTCAGCTGTCTTCTATTAAGCTAGATGTTAAAGATACTTCCAAAAATGTAACCTAATGCCAATCTTCTCACTATTTCTTTGGAAAATATAGTTCTTTTATAAAATATATCTTAATACATGGCAGGCTTATTATTGTCATTTTAAATAAAGACATACATATTTTTTAAATTTTCTCAGTTCAAATTACCAATATGGTAAATATATATATATATATATAAATATATATATTTCATATAAATAATATTTCTTAGTCTCAATAATTTTCAAATGTGTAAAGGATATTAAAATCAATAAGTTCAAGAAACACTAACTTAAAACCACATGGGATAGAGATATCATTGTTTCCTTTCTACTCATAAGGAAATTATCAGATAAGTGAAGGAATTTGTCTA
This sequence comes from Nomascus leucogenys, assembly GCF_006542625.1. NCBI lineage: Eukaryota > Metazoa > Chordata > Mammalia > Primates > Hylobatidae > Nomascus > Nomascus leucogenys. Next base: position 21,409,910 of record NC_044389.1, on the reverse strand, counting down.
TTGTCTTTCATCTAGAATGAGCTAGAGCTTGGATTTTGACCAAGACTTTGATGTAGAGAATAGTTTTAGCATGTACTAAAAAATTAAAGATATAAAGAGAAGGAAAAATAGATTAAAAAAGAAATGGTATATTAAAATCTGATACAGAGGGAGAAGGGGAATAATAATATTAAATTATTAGACTAATTTTTGAGTGAAAGGAGCTTTCAGGAAAGGTCTGTACTTTCTCATCCTAGCCTATTCTTCAGTAATTTCTGGAAGATTTTATTTTTATTGTTTTGGTTTTAATATTGATTTTGGAATTATTTTTCACTTTATTGTATGTTATTTCTACGTTTCTCTGTCAAGGTTTCATTGAGAGAAGTTAAGACGGGATAATTTGCTTGAAGCTACTGATGGCTTGAGGAAATTTAATGGGCCTTTTTCTTTACTGATGTTCTGTTATTTATTTTCTTCCATCAGTTTCTTTTTCCTTTAAGCGTTATTCTTTCATCTGGCACATTAAGCGCTCTTAGTTTTCTGAGGGCTTGCTACAGCAATTGTCTGGAAAATTTCAAATTCCTTCTCTAAGCTTCACTTTTCAATGTTATTTCTTTTCCTGATGACTTTAAATCTTGTTCTATTGTCTCAATATCCTTTCTTAGCTTGGGTATTAATAACTTGTCATTAATAATTTGTTAGGGAAAACTGATAAAATGATTTCTGCCTCCTGCTAATGCACGTATTTTGATACAAATTTTAGGTAATTTACATTTCTGAAATGAATGTGATTTTTGGATGTCATTATAATTGCCATAAATCTTGGCATTTACTAGTAGATTCTATCATTCATTATGCTTATTTTTTGGTAAAATTTTTATTAAATTTAAAATCTATCTTTTTAAAAATGTGTGCTGAATTCTTAATGAATGCCAGACAGTGATCAAACATTGAAGACACAATAGTAAAAGCAGCAGACTTTGATAGAGCTTACATTCAAATAATCATAGACAAAAACAATTAAATTAAACAAATAAAAATTTGTTTAAAAAATTAAACAAATAAAAATTTGTTTAAAAAATTAAACAAATACTATTATTGTAGCTAGTCATAATTATCATCTCATCAGAAAAGTAAAACAGAAAAGGTTAAGTGGCTAAATGACAGTAAGCTATTCTTTTGTAGACAGGGCAAAAAAGGTCTTTCTGGGGAATTTTAACTGAAAAGTAAACAGGGTGAAGGAGCCAGTTGAAGGGGAGAAAATCTTCCTAATCAGAGATCAGAGTGCATAGGTCTATTTGCAAAACTAACTTGGATGCTCAAAGGCAAAAGGAAACTCATCTTGCCAGATTACAATTGCTAGAGTCAGGGGATAAATTCAATAGACGTATAACAGCTAGATCATATACAGGCTGACCAAAATAAGAAATGTGGACTGTACTCTAAGTGCAATGGGAAGCCATGAGAGAGTTTAGAGAAAAAGTGACATGATTTAATTTGAAGCTGTAAGGATTGCTCAGCTTCTTTGTGGACAATAGACTGTAAAAAGGGAAGAGGAAGATCAGGAAGATCATTTAGGAGTGTAAATCAAAAGTATCTGAGATAGATCTCGATCAATTTAGAAAGTTTATTTTGCCATGGTTGAGGACATGCCCATGACACAGCCTCAGGAGGTCCTAATGACATGTGCCCAAGTTTGATGGGGCACAGCTTGGTATTATACAGTTTAAGGAGACCTGAGGCATCAATCAACCCATGTAAAATGTACATTGATTTGGTCTGGAAAGGTGGGACAACTCAAAGAAGGGACTTCCAGGTCATAGGTAGATTCGAAGATTTTCTGATTGGCAATTGATTGAGTTATTTTGAATAAAAAGGAATGTCTCGATTATGATAAGGGGTTGTGGAGACCAAGTTTTTATCACGCAGATGAAACCTCCAGGTAGCAGGCTCCAGAGATAATAGATTACATTTACAATTGTCAATGTTTCTTACCAGATTTAAAGAGTCTGTTGTAAAGTAATTCCAAAAGGGAGGAGGGTATAATGATGCGTGTCTGGCTCCCCCTTCCCATCATGGCCTGAACTAGTTTTTCAGGTTAACTTTGGAATGCCCTTGTTGAGAGGAGTCTTCAGATGGTGAGAGGGCTTAGGATTTTATTTTTGGTTTGCAGAGGGATAACTTCACTCCAGAGAAGATCTGCTGTTAGCTTGAATTAGGTTAGAAATAAGGAGAGCACAGTAGTGGAAATCAGGATATATTTTGCTCAAAGAAGCTTGTTGAGAATTGATTCAGACTGGCAACATAGGGTTTTGGCCCTATGTATCTAGAGGAATGGTAATGCCATTAAATGGGATGGGAGAACTGGAGTTGCAGGTATTGAAAGCGGTGTTTGTTGTTTAATCTATTAAGGCAGGCATGACTATAGCAAGTACATTCAGAATTTACCCATGTAATCAATTTAAAATGAAGAAAAAGCAATACACTTCCAAGTATGCTCATGTGAGCATCTGCTAATTTTTATGGTATGTTGACATAACTTGCAATTTATGATAAATTATTTCACTTCTTTAAGATTCGGTTTTTGGTTAATTTTCAGTAAAATACACAACTATCAGAATATAAGTTTTTTTATGATTATTACATTTCATTTCTCACCCTTTAATGAAATTAACTTATTTCCCTTAAGAAAGATTAGACCATTTAGAATTTAAAATTCATTCAATGACACATTTTTTGCAATATTAAGCTTAAGCTTCAAGATATATTTGATTCCTCAGTGAGCGGGTGTGACCATTTTAAATGTACTTATCACTTGAAAACATTCCACGTTTTCTTTTTATTTTTAATATAGTTACCATGGCAACTATAGCTGTTTCTTGATATTTTGCCTCAAAAAAAGAGCCATGTCATTTTAGACAGATGTGGTGGGGAACAGCATTTCTCAATCTCTCTACATCTTTTTCTCTTTATTATGATGATGATGTAATGATAATTTTAAAATTCTGACTATATAATGTCAACTTTTCTTGCTCTTGGGTTTATGGCATGTCTTTGTTCTATTTGCTTCATGTTGCTATAATGTAAATATTAAATAACTACCTGATTTTATCATTTAAGCAATAGTCATTCTATTAGAGTTGCGTGGTGTGAAAATTGACTACCAGTGTGAGCTAGAACCTTGGATCAAACTACATAATGAGTAGTTATACAAATTATTTGCAAAGCCTGTAACAATGGTGACAATTGTTGCTAAAATGCTCTGAATATTTAAGAGTTGAACTGTGTAATATGCTGTATATACAAGTCTAAACTTTTAAACTTTAAAATTTGTGTCCTGTTGCAAGATTTCCATTTTATCTGAATAATTTTCTATTTAAGCTAATTTTAGCTAAGTTTTAAAACCTTTTTTTAACAGAAAACGTGTTACACAAGACACCTGCTATTTGATTATTCAGTATCTGTCTTACCTTTTAAGACTGAAACTTGATTTTCTTTAGAGTGGCATTAGACCAGCTTGTTTAGGAGAGAAAGATTGCTAAGCTATAAGAGGCTGAGTTGTGAGTACTTCTAGGAAATATTCATAAAAGATCTTAACCCAACTTTGAGGTGCACTTTTCTGCTATTTTCCTCTTCATCTTACATATGTTCTATGTCAATGGCCTCATGCCTCAGCAGCAACATTGGGCCATGTGGTCCTTTGAGCCTAGAAACCTTGGGCTAAAGATGGCCAGAAATAAAGATAACAGACTGATCTCCTTGTGTAACTCTGGAGCCCACATGGCAGCTCTGTACTACCTACCTCTGGATTTGATGGGATATATATATTATATGTATAATATAAGCCTTTGTGGATTAAGTCATAAAGATTTCTGTTATTAGGTTTACACAAAAGTAATTGCGATTTTTGTCATTACTTGTAACATATGTTGGCAAATATAAATTGTGTACCTTGTATAATAAATCCAGTTGTTTAGTGTATATGAGTTTTTATATTCAGCATCCGGTGTTAATGTTAATAACTGTGAGGCTAGCTTTATTTTTATTCTGTATGAGCTACCTTGAATATTTTCATTAAACCCTAATAGCTCTATGAAGCATATTATTATCTCAATTGTGGAGATGAAAAGAACAAAGCAATAGAGTGGTTAAGGATTTTTTTCCCGGTCATATGTCTTCTGGAATACTGAGTTGTCATTTGAATCCACCTAGCTTGACTAGTGGCCACATTCTCACCGAATGGTTTTACCTAATGCTGTTATGGATTAAATGTGTTCCCTAAATTGTATGTGTTGGAAATGTAATCCCCAAATTTCAATGTTGATTGGAAACGAGGCCTTTGGGAGGTAATTATTATTAGATAAGGACATCAGGGTGAGGTGCCCATGGTAGGACTGATGGCTTTATAAGAAAGGAAAGAGAGACATTGGATGACATACATGTTCTTGCTCTCTTGCCATCTGATGTCTTCTGCCCTTTAATGACACACCAAATAACAGCCTCTTGATCTTGAACTTCTCAGCCTCCCAAACTATAAGAAAAGAAATTATTTTCCTTATAAATTACCCAGTCTGTGATATTCTGCTGTGGCAAAGAAAATGGATTAAGATGTATGCCTTCTGGACAGTTTTAGATTTGATTGGAATTCAGTCCCAAAATGAAGTTTGTAAAAGAGTATTTTCCTGCTGAAGATAAGTAGCTAAAAATTAAATTAATAAGATCGCAATGATATGTAATGTTACTTAACAGCTTATTATTTTATTAACTAGTTCCACAAACTTTTTTTATTGTTTAAAGTATAGTGATTGAAGAAAAGAAGCTGGTGAAAGAAAAATAAAAGAAAGTTTCTTCTCTTAATAGAGTTACCATTAATTGTCTACAGATGAAAATAGCCAAGCAAAATTCAGTTGCAAGAAGATTAAAACTAAAGAAAAATAATAATAACATTTTAAATCAAGAGATAAAATTTTAGAAACTCCTCTGACCATCTATGAGATTTAGGAAAATGGGTCCTATGGTGTCAGAAATATTAACATTTCTTGAGTGAACGCAGTCTACTAGAAGATAGACTAAGTTCAGTATAGAAGTTTTTAATTCAGACAACAACATTATGCCTAGGTGCAATGCTGCCTTCATTTATAGATGGAGACATTGAGAACTAAAGGGATACTTCTTGTATTCAAATGCAGATTCCATAAGAATAGAAATATTCTCTTGTTTCATGCTATATTGCTTATCCTAAAATAGTATTGGCCACATGGTAAATATTCAGTATCATCAGCTGTAAATAAAATCACATACCTGAGAAGAGATGGAGTTGCCTGAAAAACTCTGGCTTGTCTAACTCTAAATGCAACTTTTTTTTTTTTTTTTTTTTTTTTGAGACATAGTCTCGCACTGTCGCCCAGGCTGGAGTGCAGTGACACAATCTCAGCTCACTGCAAGCTCTGCCCCCCGGTTTCACACCATTCTCCTGCCTCAGCCTCCCAAGTAGTTGGGACTACAGGCGCCCACCACCACGCCCGGCTAATTTATTGTATTTTCAATAGAGACAGGGTTTCACCGTGTTAGCCAGGATGGTCTTGATCTCCTGACCTCGTGATCTGCCCATCTCGGCCTCCCAAAGTGCTGGGATTACAGGCGTGAGCCACCACGCCCGGCCTGTACAATGCAACTTCTAAATCACTATTCAATAGTTAAATTTGAGAGAAGTTAAAAATAGGATTCAGGAGAGACAGTTTAAAAATAGATACTAGTATAATAGATAATTATCATGCCTAGATACTTCTTCTTGAGTAGGAACCCTTGACAATTAAAAGAAAGCCAGGAATTTTAATGCCAAGTTAATGTTGAACAAATTATGCACACACATACATAACTTAGTCCAAAGGTATAGACAGTGATGCACACACACACACACACACACACTCATACATATCTGCAGAGTTTTTGTGTTATTGTTCTAAAATAATTGAAAGAGGATAAATATGAAGATTACCTTTTAAACTTGTGTTTCACCTGTGTCTGTGCCTTTTTCGCATCTGTTAACAGAGGGTCCATACCACGAGGATGACTTATAGCTACATATCATTAAGCCCAAACCTTTTTCTTGAGTACCTGGCTTGCAATTTAATGTAAAATTTATTGATTTTTAACTGAATATAAAAGTAGTAGTAATAATAGCTAATCCAAGAATGCACTTACTTTGTGCTTTTTCTCATTCTCCAAACTGGCTCTGACAATCTATTGCTACAATGCATATATTGAAGCATTTGGTCAAACTGATTATCTAAATATCATTCTAATTATGTGTGTATGTGTGTGTGAGAGGAAGAGTTGATGTAAGGTTTACATGTGAATGTTATGTGTGAATGTGCACAAAAGATGGTTGAATCAAACAGATAATTAGAGATAATTGACTTAAAATACTTATGCATTTGCTAATATATTTAACAAATATTGAGCGACATGTTCTATATATATAGAGAGAAAATTTTCGATACTTAGACAAACTAAATCTTTCTTCTGATTGCCTTGTTAAAATAGAAAAAAAAATCAATTATTCCTAGCATTTCTTTTTCTTTTTTTCTTTTTTTTCTTTTTTCTTTTTTTTATTTCAATAGGTTTCTGGGGAACCCAGGCAGTGTTTGATTACATTAGTAAGTTCTTTAGTGGTGATTTCTGATATTTTGGTGCACCCATCACCTGAGCTGTGTACACTGTACCCAATGTGTAGTCTTTTATCTCTTATTCTCGCCCACCTTCTCTCCCAAGTCTCCAAAGTCCATTGAACCATTCTTACGCCTTTGCATCCTCATAGCTTAGCTCCCACTTACAAATGAGAAAATATGTTTGGCTTTTCCATTCCTGAGTTTCTTCACTTTCAGTAATGATCTCCATTTCCAACCAGGTTGCTGCAAATGAAAAAAAAAAAAAAAAAAGATGTTGGTGTGGATGTAGTGAATGGGGAATGTTTCTACACTGCTGGTGGGAATGTAAACTAGTACAATCACCATGGAAAACAGTGTGGAGATTCCTTAAAGAACTAAAAGTAGAACTACCATTTGATCCAGCAATCCTACTGGGTATCTACCCAGAGGAAAAGAAGTCACCATAAGAAAAAGATACTTGCACACGCATGTTGATAGCAGCACAATTTGCAATTACAAAAATATGAACTACCCCAAATGCCCATCAATCAGCAAGTGGATAAAGAAAATGTAGTATATATATATATATATATATATATATATATATATATATATATATCATGGAATACTACTCAGCCGTAAAAAGGAACATTTGTTTTTCTTTTTTCACTCTATAAGGAGCTCTGTTACGCATTAATTTCCTAATCATCACTCCATGAAATTTTGATACCACAGATATACCTAACATTTCCTTACATACTATATGCATATCTGTGCTTTACGAATAAAAAGAATAGACATTTTTCACTCCTCTCTAGATCAGTTTCCACATTTTTGGAAATGATATCTCTCCCATTAAGAATACATAAAATAAATAATCATTTGTATACTCCTATTAGTAAGAACTTCATAAAAACCAAATAAATATATTTCTGTAGACCTTGATGAAATGTAATTTATTGTTTAATTGTTTTATTTGGACTGAACTTTGAAGGGTTTTTAAAATTTGTGCACAAAGTGTTTGGTACTGCTCCCTCCAGGAAGTGGAGCATAATTATCTTTCCCTTACATGTGGGCTGAATTTTGTAACCTGCCTCTGACAAACATAATATAGTAGAAGTGACAGTGTATGTTATGAGAATGGGTCATAAGAGGCATTGCAGCATCATACTGACTCTTTCTTTCAGACCACTGGCATGGGGGAAAGACAGTATCCATGTTGTGAGAACACTCAAGAGGCTCAATATGAAGGCCCAAATGGCAAGGGACTGAGGCAGAGTACTAACAACCAAGTGAGCCATGTTGGAATCAAATCCTCAAGTGTCAATCAAACCTTCAAATTACTGCAGCCACCGCCAATATCTCAAATGAAATTTTTTGAAAACCTCCTAGTCAGAACCAGCCAGATAAGACTTCCAGAGAACTACTTCCAAAATTCTGACCCACAGAAACTATGAGAATAAAAGTTTGTGCCTTTAAACTGTTAGATTTTGTGGCAAACTTTATATGTATAACCAAAATTGATGTCCAATAAACTCTGTTTATTTTGCACATATTTGATTTTGCACATATTTGATTTTCTTTTGGCATATTGTTTTTATTGTGATTCTACTAGATTGAGTTATTACATTTAAATATCACCAACCAATCACCTCTTCTAATATTCTAAAATTTCATGTTAAAGAATTCTGCAAATACCATAGGTTTTTAAGCTATGTTAATAATTGAAATTAACATTATATTTGCATTTTATTTAAAACTTAAAAACATTTTAACATGCATTACTATGTTTGAAGCTTAAACAATGCTCAAAGATGCATTAATTATATATCCTACTTTGTGAAGGAAGAAAAATAGGCAGGGCTATTAAATACTGTATTGCCAGAGTCACACAGCAGGTGACACTGTGCCAGGTCTTTGATTAAAAAATAGTGCTCTTTTCAGTTACTCTTTTGCCTACTAATGGTTTCTAAAATATGACGTGTGAAGATGAAAGAAATAGATGGGATGATTATATTGCCAATAATAAAGAAGTATATATCTGAGACTAGCTCTGCTGGATAAAATATATATTTTTAGTATGATTATTTTAAGTCATTATCAAATTAGTATCTATATTATGTTAAACACTATGAAATGAATAATTAATTTATTGGAAGTACAGCATTCATTTTTGACCAAAGGTTCCATTATAAGAAGACACTGAGAAATTTTCATTTTAAAATGGTGAGAAGCAAGCTGCCCTCACTCTCTAATACAGAAAGCCAAAAACAAATATACAGCACTGGCATTTCCACAAGCAACAACCCAGGACTCAAACATGAGGATGAGACAGATCCTGGGGCCATAGAGAAGTGAAAAAACTCTGAATAGATGCTTTGAGAACTGGACTTCTACATCCACCGTGAACCTACCCCAATTCTGCTCAGCAATAAGCGCATGAAAAATACTACCCCAACTCAGGGTTTCTACACTGAAAAAAAGTGGAATTGAAATGGTCAGCCAGATACTGCACCATCTTGGGTTCCCTAGAAGGAGACCGCTTTTTGCCTTAACCCATAAGAAGGATTTTGACTGCCTGAAGGGAGAAATATGTTTAAAGACAGGCAGAGACAAAGGGGGAAGATGGGAATACCATCCTCAGCTCTAGAAACTCTGCCCTGTAACGCAGTCAGATGAGATGTCAAATCAGAGTGGCTGTTCAGCAGCCAGGTCTCTTGGGTATGAACCCCTAACCAAGCTTCCCACACTGCTGGGATGATTCCCTTGGGCCGCTCTGTTTCAGGACAGGCGGCACACTATGATCATTAATTGAAGATGAGATGAACCTGGGCTTAAGGTACCACCTGGAGCCAAAAAAAGAGGCAATGACCTAGCAATAAAGGTTTGCTAAGCGGCCAGGAGCGGTGGCTCACGCCTGTAATCCCAGCATTTTGGGGAGGCAAGGTGGGTGGATCATGAGGTCAGGAGATCGAGACCATATTGGCTAACACAGTGAAACCCCATCTCTACTAAAAAAAAAAAAAAAAAAAAAAAAAAAAAATTAGCAGGGTGTGGTGACAGGCTCCTGTAGTCCCGGCTACTCGGGAGGCTGAGGCAGAAGAATGGCGTGAACCCAGGAGGCGGAGCTTGCAGTGAGCAGAGATCGTGCCACTGCACTCCAGCCTGGGCGACAGAGCAAGACTCCCTCAAAAAAACAAAACAAAACAAAACAAAAAAAACAAGCTGGACAGAGAAAACTAGAATAAATAACTCATCTTTCAGTGCAAAGAGATAGACATATATCCACATGAAACAAGAGCAAAAAGGGAACCCTGATAACCCCCAAAAAGCGAAGCAAAATTTTAGTAAGTGACCCTAATGAGATGGTGATTTGTGAGCTCTCTGAGCAAAAATTTAAAATAACAGTTTTAAGCAAACTCAGTGATTTCCAGTATAACACAGAAAAGAAATTCAGAAGTTTATCAGAGAAATTAAACAGATTGAAATAATAATCAAACAGAAATCTGAGAAATTAGAAATGCATTTGTTGAACTGAAGAACCCATTAGAGACTCTCAACAGGAGAATGGGTCTTACTGAGGAGTCAGTGACCTCTAAGGCCAGCTATTTGAAAATACAAAGTCAAAGGAAAAAAACGACAAAACGAATGAAAATAAGACAGCCTACGAGATACAGAAAATAACCTCAAAAGACTAAATCTGAGTTATCAGTGCTCAAAAGGGAATCAAACAAGAGCAAGTGGTAGTAAGTTTTTTCAAGGAAAGAATAACAGAAAACTTACTTGGGATAGATATACACATCTAGGTACAGGAAGATCTGAGAGCACCAAACAGATTCAACTCAAATAAGAATACCATAAGACACTGAATAATCAGACTGTCAAAGGTCAAGGACAAAGAGAGAATCCTAAAAGCAGCAAGAGAAGAAAAGCAAATAACATATAAAGGAGTTCCAATCCATCTGGCAGCAGATTTCACAATGGAAATCTTACAGCCCAGGAGAGAGTGGAATGACATGTTCAAAAGCTCAAAGAAGAAAACTGACATCAAAGAATATTGCATTCAGCAAAATTATCCTTCAGATATGAAGGAGAAATAAAGTTTTTCCAAGACAATCAAAAACTGAGAAAATTTACCATCACCAGACCCATTACAAGAAATACTAAAGGGAGTTTTTCAATCTGAAAGAACTGTAAAAAAAAAACTAATATGCAAAAAGAAAATTTTGCAATGTATAAAACACAATGGTAAGTTTAAGTGTAGAGACAAACCCAGAATACTCTATTGTTGTAATTGTGGTGTGTATTCCACTCATAACTCTAGTATGAAGTTTAGAAGACAAATATATCAAAAACCATAGTAGGTTACAGCAACTTGTTAAGAGATAGATAACATATAAATATGTAAATAGAGACTAGTAACACAAAATATGAGTCACATAAAGTGTGTGTGTATATATATATACACTTTATATATAAGTATATATATACACACTTTATATATAAGTATATATATATGCACTTTATATACTTTATATATATTTGTATTTTTACCTTTATATCTATTCTTAATTATAATCTAAGACAAATTTTGATCTAATTGAAATAACGTATCATATCTATGAGATGTTTTTGTAAGCCTCATGGCAACAACAATGCAAAAACCTATAATAGATTCAAAAAATCAATAAATGAAAACGTAACCAGAGAAAATCACTTAACCACAAAGAAATACAGGAAGAAAGGGGCCGGGCGTGGTGGCTCACGACTGTAATCCCAGCACTTTGGGAGGCAGAGGCGGGCAGATCATGAGAACAGGAGATGGAGACCACCCTGGCTAACACGGTGAAACCCCGTCTGTACTAAATATACAAAAAGTTATCCAGGCGTGGTGGCAGGAGCCTGTAGTCCCAGGTACTCAGGAAGCTGAGGCAGGAGAATGGCGGGAACCCGGGGGGCGGAGCTTGCAGTGAGCTGAGATCCTGCCACTGCACTCCAGTCTGGGCGACAGAGCGAGACTCCGTCTCGAAAAAAAGAAAAAAAAAAATACAGGATGAAAGGAAAAAAGAAAGAGAGGAGTAGAAATCTCAAATAAACCAGAATGCAAGCAACAAAATGGCAGTAGTGAGATCTTACTTATCAATAATGATGCAGAATGTAAATGATCGGAATACCCTAAGTCAAAGCCGTGAAGTAGCTAAACAGATAAAGAAACATGACCCAACCATATTCTGGCTTCAAGAAAACCAATTCACCCCTAAAAACACGCATAGACTGAAAATGAAGGGATGAAAAAAATAGTCCATGCTACTGGAAACCAAAAAAGAGCAGGAGCAGCTATACATATATTGAATAAAATAGACTACAAAATTAATATTCCAGAAAGAGACAAATAAGGTTAGAAAATGGTGATAAAGGAGTCAATTCGTTAGGAGGTTATAATAATTACAAATATTTATACACCCAACATCAGAGCTTCCAAGTACATAAAGCGAAGAATAATAGATCTAAAGGGAGAGATAGAGTGTAATGCAATAATATTAGGGGATTTTAATACCTCACTCTCAATAATGGACAGATCATTCAGACAGAAAATGAACAAGGAAACAGTGCATTTAAACTACACAATATATCTAATAGGCTTAACTGATATTTACAGAACATTTCACCCAATTGCTGCGGAATGCACATTCTTTTCATCATCACATGGAACATTTTCTAGAATAGACCATATATCAGGCCATAAAACAAGACTAAGCAAATTCAAAAAATAGAAATTATATCTAGTGCCTTTTCTCACCAAAATGGAATAAAACTAGAAACCAGTTACAAGAAGAACCTTGATAAATAAGTTAATATATGGAAATTAAACAACATGCCCCTGAATGACTAAAGGGTGAATAAAAAAATTAAGAAGAAAACTTCTTAAAATAGATGAAAAAAAGAAATGCAACATACCAAAACCTATGTGTTATAGCAAAAGCCGTGCAGTAAGAAGTAAGTTTATAGCAATAAACAACTATATCAAGTACGTAGAAAGACCTTCAAATAAAAAACTTAATAATGTACCTTAACCATTAGAAATACAAAAACAAAAAAAAATCCAAAATTAGCAGAAGGGAAGATAATAAATATCTGAGCAGAAATAAGTGAAATTGAGACTGGCATCAATACAGAAGCTTAATGAAACAAAAAGTTGGTTTTTTGAAAAGGTAAACAACATTGACAAAACTTTAGCTAAACTAAGAACAAAGAGAAAAGAACCAAATAAATAAAATCAGAAATGAAAAAGGACACATACCTGAGACCTCAAAAATATGAAGAGTTTTCAGAGACTATTCTGAATAACTATATACAAACAAATTAGATAACCTAGAAGAAATAAGTTCCTGGAAACATACAACCTATATAGATTGAACCCTCAAGAAACTGAAAACTTCAACAAACTCATAATGAGTAACAAGATCTAAACTGTAGTAAAAAAAAAAAAAAAAAAAAAAAAGCTTCTCATAAAAGTAAATCTCAGGACCTGATGGCTTCACTGCTGAATTTAACCCATCATTTAAAGAACTAATACCAATCCTACTCAACTCAACAATAAATTCAAGAGAAGAGAATATTTCCAAACTCATTCTATGAAGTCATTACCACGATACCAAAACCAGACAAGAATACAACAAAAAAGAAAACTACAGGCCAATAACATTGATGAACACAGATGCAAATTCCTCAGCAAAATACTAGGAAACCAAATTCAACAACACATTAAAAAGACAATTCACCATGATCAAGTGAGATTTAGTCCAGGAATACAAGAATAGTTAAACATATACCAATCTGCAAATGTGACATTCCACATTAAGAGAATTAAGAACAAAAATCATATTATTATTTCAACAGGTAGACAAAACCCAGTTGATATGAGTTAACATTGCTTTAATAAAAAACCCTAATCAAAACAGTTATAGAAGAAACATACCTCAAAATAATAAAGTCCATACATGACAAACCCACAGCTAATATTCTGAGCAGGGAAAAACTAAAGTCCCTTCTTCTAAGGACTGGAACAAGACAGGATACCCACTTTCCCCATTTTTATTTCATGTAACACAGAAAGTCCTGGTTAGAAAAATTAGGCAAGAGAAAGAAATAACAGGCATCTAATTTGAAAGGAAGAAACCAAATTAGTCTTGTTTGCAGATGACATGGTCTTAAAACTGAAGACTATCACAAATTTTTTAGAATTGAGAAATGAGTTTACTAATGTTTCAGGATACAAAATCAACATACAAAAATCAGTAACATTTATATACATCAACAATAAATAATCTGAAAAGGAAACCAATAAATCAATCCCTTTAGCAACAAAAATATAAAGTATCTAGGAATCCTTCTAATTAAAGGAGTGAAACATCTCTACAAGAAAAACTATAAAATTCTAATGAAAGAAATAGAAGGGAACACAAAAAAGTTGGAAAGATAGTCCATGCTCAAGGGTTAGAAAAATTAATGTTCAGATGACAATATTACCAAAAGCAATTTACAGATTTCATGCAACATACATTTATGGAACTTAAATATTGTAGAAATGTATTTGACTAAGAGAATTTACTCAATAAATTTGTGCTGGTAATATAAAGGAAGTGTCTGATAAATAATGGTAAAAATGACAATAGGGTTAAGTATATCAGAGAAGACCTGCAAAAATAAAAAATGTGAAGAAGGAGAGGATAATTACTAAAGATGCAGCAATAAAAGAGATTCTTTGATAAACAGTGGTAGGGAAGTTGGAAAAGATGGGGAATTTGTAATTAGTTCCTAAATACGCCCTCCTTGCCTGCATTCCTTGACTCTTACTTCAGAAACAAGGGGAAGAAAAAAGAATGAGTAAAGAGATCTGAGCATGTTGTGGTAAAAATACATGAAAAACTAGGCTCATTATAAAAGCAGGGTGTCCCTTCATAGCTGAGTGTGGGAGTGTGGAATTCAACTTTATCCATGGATTATAGATGAAGTCATAATGAATAAATTATTTTAGAAATGTAGTAAGTCCCTTGCCTTTTGATAAAAGCCTGGTAATTTTCTTATTTTATACCTTTTTTTTTTGTTCCTTTGAAGGTTAAATTATTTGGAAGAAATTGAAAGTCATTCCCCTTTACCCCAGAGTAAATGCAAATAGTTCAATTGCATCTGCCTATTCAAAGCAGTTTAAGAATTGCTAAACTTCTGAAAAGCACAGGGAACAAGCTCATCAGCCAAATTTCTCTTTCTAGTATTATATTCAGATTGGTTTTATAAATTTTGAAAAATTAAATTGAAATCAATAAAAATCCCATGGGCCATGTATTGTTATGTTTACTTTCTATGTTTGTGACAATAACTTATCTCCAAGGCACCACAAACCACTGTGTGTTCATGCTGTACTAAGTATTCCCTTGTGATATCTGCTACTGGGTGCAATTTGTCCTCTTAGAATAGCAGATTTCTGAGAAGCTATCACAATGCACAAAGGACATTCAGATTCCTTTTGCAAGGTTAAGTGACATTTAATTTGCATTTGCACTCCAAGGCTTTTTTGTATGCCGGTGAGCATTCTGAAACTTCTAGAATCTTTTAAAAAGAGAAATTCTTGTTCAAGCCTTTCATCAACCTCTCCATTATCATTATAGTAGGGAGTAAAATATACACTTTAGCTCAGAATTTTCTGTTCGGGGTAACTGGCATTAGATTGTTTTTTCTTCGTTTTACCTATCAAAAGCTATATTTGTTCATTCTCCTACTCCTTTGTCCCACCTCCTTCTGTATTAAATTATTAAGAGTTTGTCTCAATAGCTGTGTTAAGTATTAGTAACATTGCAGGAAATATAACTGACAATAGCTCCTCTTTTCATGAAGTTGACAAGCTGGATGATAAATTTAAATCATGAGATTTTAATTGAGATTGTGTACTGAATGTATTATGAAGCATATAACAGGGTGCCTAGTGTAATTCAGGGTACTTGTTTGCAAAACAGAAACGTTTTTACTTAAGTAGAAAAGAAATTTCTTTCTTTTTTTAAAACTTTTAAGTTCAGGGGTACATACATAGGTTTGTTATATAGGTAAACTCATTTCATGCGGGTTTGTTGTACAGATAATTTTGTCATCCAGGTATTAAGCCTAGTACCCATCAGTTATTTTTCTGGATCCTCTCCCTTCTCCCAGCCTCCACCCTCCAGTAGGCACCATTATCCGTTGTTGCCCTCTTTGTGTCTATGTGTTCTCATCATTTAGCTCCCACTTATAAGTGAGAACATGCAATATTTGTTTTTCTGTTCCTGCGTTAGTTTTCTTGGGGTAATGGCTTCCTGCTTCATACATGTTCTTGCAAAAGACATGATCACATTCTTTTTTTATGGCTGCATAGTGTTCCATGGTGTGTATGTACCACATTTTCTATATTCAGTCCACCACTGATGGACGTTTAGGTTGATTCCATATGGTTACTATTGTGAATATGGCTTCAATGAACATACATGCTCATGTGTCTTTATTATACACCTTTACAACCATTTACATTCTTTTGGTATGTACCCAGTAATGGGATTTCTTGGCCCAGTGGTAGTTCTGTTTTTAGCTCTTTGAGGAATCACCACACTGCTTTCCACAATGGTTGAACTAATTTACACTTCTAACAACAGTATATAAGCGTTCCTTTTTCTTTGCAACTTCACCAGCACCTGTTATTTTCTGACTTTTTAATAATAGCCATTCTGTCTGGTATAAGATGGTAACTCATTGTGGATTTGACTTGCATTTTTCCAACAATCAGTGATGTTGAGTTTTTTTTTTTTTTTTCATATGCTTCTTGGTTGTAGGTATGTCTTATTTGGAAAACTCTCTGTTAATGTCTTTTGCCCATATTTAATGGGATTTTTTTTGCTTGTAAATTTGTTAAAGTTTCTTATAGATACTGGATATTAAACCTTTGTCAGATGCATAGTTTGCAAATATTTTTCCCATTCTGTAGGTTGTCTGTTTCTTAATAGTTTCTTTTCCAGTGAAGAAGCTCTTTAGTTTAATTAGATCCCATTTGTTTATTTTTGCTTTTGTTGCAAATGCTTTTGGTATCTTCATTATGAAATCTTTGTCCTTTCTTATGTCCAGAATGGTATTGCCTTCCAGGCTGTTTTCCAGGGTTTTTATAGTTTGGGGTTTTACTTTTAAGTCTTTAATCCATTTTGAGTTGATTTTTGTATATGGTGTATGGAAGAGGTCCAGTTTCCATCTTCTGCATATGGCTATCCAGTTATTTTGGCACCATTTATTGAATAGAGATTTCTTTCCACATTGCTTCTTTTTGTCAGCTTTGTCAAAGATCAGATGATGGTAGGTGTACAGTCTTATGTCTGAGCTCTCTGTTTTGTTCCATGGGCCAACGTGTCAGCTTTTATTCCAGTACCATGCTGTTTTTGTTACAATAGCCCCATAGTATAGTTTGAAGTTGAGTAATGTGATGCCTTCAGATTTGTTTTTTTGTTTGTCTGTTTGTTTTTTGTATTTTTCTTGTTTTTGTTTTTGCTTAGAATTGACTTGCCTATTCAGCCTCTTTTTTGATTCCACATGAATTTTAAAGATATTTTTTCCAGGTCTGTGAAGAATGACATTGGTAGTTTGATAGGAATAGTGTTGAATCTATAAATTGCTTTGGGTAGTATGGTCACTTTAATGATGTACAATCTTCCTATCCATGAGCATGGAATATTATTTCCATTCATTTGTTCTCTGATTTATTTGACAGTATTTTGTAGTTCTTTTTGTAGAGATCGCCCACCTCCCTGGTTAGCTGTATTCCTAGGTGTTTTACTCTTTTTGTGGCAATAGTGAATGGGATTGAATTCCTGACTTGGCTCTTGGCTTGATTCTTGGTAGTGTACAGGAATGCTAGTGATTTTTGTACATTGATTTTGTGTCTTGACTTCACTGAAATTATTTATCAGATCAAGGAGATTTTGGGCAGAGACTATGGGGTTTTCTAGATATAGAATCATGTCATCTGCAAACAGGGATAATTTGACTTTGAATGTTTTTTATTTATTTCTATTGCCTGATTGCTCTGGCCAGGACTTCCAATACTATGTTGAATAGGAGTGATGATAGAGGGCATCCTTGTCTTGTGTTGGATCGGTTTTCAAGGGGAATCTTTCAAGCTTTTGCCCATTCAGTGTGATGTTGGCTGTAGGTTTGTCATAGACGGCTCTCATTGTTCTGGGATATGTTCCTTCAATACCTAGTTTATTGAGAATTTTTAACATGAAGGCTGTTGAATTTTATCAGAAGCCATTTCTGGGATAATTACCTGAGTTTTGTCTTTAGTTCTGTTTATGTGATGAATCACAATAATTGATTTGCATGTTTAATCAACCTCGCATCACAAAGATAAAGCCTACTTGATCATGGTAGATAAACTTTTTGATATGCTGCTGAATTCAGTCTGCCAATGTTTTGTTGCAGATTTTTGCATCTATATTTATCAAGGATATTGGCCTGAAGTTTTCTTTTTTTTGTTGTGTCTCTGCCAGGTTTTGGTATCTGGGTGATGCTGGCCTCATAGAATGAGTTATGGAAGTTTTCTCTTCTCAATTTTTTGGAATAGTTTCAGCAAGAATAATACCAACCCTTCTTTGTACATCCGGTATCATTTTTTTCTGTGAATTCATCTGGTCCTAGGCTTTTCTTGGTTGGTAGGTCATTTATTACTCATTTAATTTCAGAGCTTGTTATTGGTTTGTTCAGGGATTCAATCTTCTTTCTTTTTCTTTCTTTCTTTTTCTTTTCTCTTTCTCTTTCTTTCTTTCTTTTCTTCCTTTCCTTTCCTTCCTTTCCTCTCCTCTCCTCTCCTCTCCTCTCCTCTCCTTTCCTCTTCTTTTCTTTTCTTTTCTTTTTTTTTTTGATGGAATCTTGCTCTGTTGCCCAGGCTGGAGTGCAGTGGCATGATCTCAGGTTCACTGGAACCTCTGCCTCCTGAGTTCAAGCAATCCTCCCGCCTCAGGCTCCCGAGTAGCTGGGATTACAAGTGTGTGCCACCATACCTGGATAATTTTTGTATTTTTAGTAGAAATGGGGTTTCACCATGTGGGCCAGGCTGTTTTTGAACTCCTGACCTCAAGTGATCCACTCGTCTCTGCCTCCCAATGTACTGGGATTACAGGCATGAGCCACCACACCTGGCCGGTCAATTTCTTCTTTGTTCCATTTTGGTATGGTGTATTTATCCAGGAATTTTTCCATTTCCTCTAGATTTTCTAGTTTGTATGCATATAGGTGTTCATAACATTCTCTGATGATTATTTGTATTTCTGTGGGGTCAGTGGTAACATCTCCTTTGTTGTTTCTAATTGTGTTTATTTGGATCTTCTCTCTTCTTTATTTGTCTAGTGAGCAGTCTATTTCACTAATATTTTTAAAAAACAAACTCTCGTGTTATTTGATCTTTTGATCTTTTGATCAAATAAGATCAAAATAGCTTTTTGATATAAAATTATATAAAATTATATCAGTTACAAATAAGTTAGTTTAACTCATCACTAAGAAGATATTTTCTTGTGTCTTAATCTCCTTTTAGTTGAACTTTGATTTTTTGTTATTTCTTGTCTTCTACTACCATTGGCATTGGTTTGCTCTTGGTTCTCTAGTTCTTTTAGTTGTGATGTTAGGTTGTTAAATTGAGCTTTTTAAAACTTTTTTATGTGGGTGTTTAGTGCTATATGTTTCCCTCTTAATACTGCCTTAGCCATGTCCCAGAGATTCTGGGATGTTGTATCTTTGCTCTCATTAGTTTCCAAGAACTTCTTGATTTCTGCCTGAATTTCATTATTTACCTAAAAGTCCTTAAGGAGCAGGTTATTCAATTTGCATGGAATTGTATGGTTTTGAGCTACTTTCTTAGTCTTGAATTCCATTTTAAGTGTGCGGTAGTCTGAGGGAATTTCTTTTGGAAGGTATTTAGTAGCTCAGAGAATCTAAGGGAAACCTGCAGAACCAGGCTCAAATAGGAATCAAGGAGGGAAGGCATAGCCAATATTCAGCCACTAGGACTGGTTTCTAAGGATGCTTACATTGTCTTGACTCTGAAGGTGCCAATTAAAGTTATCTAAAGGGTTCTATAACATTGAATCACTACATTGAAATTCAAAGTCCTGTAGCAGGTATATTTTTATTTATTTACCAAATACGCTGCTGACCATGTGCTACTGGCTCTTCTAAGTTCTTTACATATTTTAATTAAAACTCATAATAACCCAAGAAGCTAGAGAGTGTTATTATGTCCATTTTATCCCCACTGTATATTTGAAGAAGATGAGGCAGAAGATAAAAGTAACTTTGCCAAGATCATACATCCACAAAGTGGCAAAGCCTCTCGGTATGCTGCTACCCTACTAGACAGCCATTTGTCGTCTGGTGGATAAGTTCAAGGAGCAGGAATTTCTGGCTACTTTACTTGTTTTTAGTGAGAGATGGCATCCTGCTTCCCATGTATCTTTGGAGTCTCTCATGTTGGGAATTTGGATAATGGTCAGCTAAATAAAAAATATTAATTACCCAGCTTGAAATATTGGGAGATGGCATCTGGAGGAGTTCTTGTGTCTCTCAGTAGTTAGTTAAGTGTGTGTCTCCTGCCTCTATAGGCACCCACTTTAATTATTTAGTGTTTATTCAGTTCTCCTGTGTGCCTCATATTTCACACTGGGAAGAGCATTCTCTAGATGAGAGAAGCTCCCTTTATATGTAACGCGTGTGCCCACAACTTAAATAGCATTATAATCTCCTTCATAATTACCTGCCCCCTTGTTTTTCACATTTAAAAAAAAAGAAGGAATGATGTTACTGGATGAGAAAAATCATATTCTTTTATTCTTGACTTAGCTAGGAAATGCAGTTTTAATGTTTTTATGTATGTAATAATACTTGCTAATACAATACAAATAGGAAGCATTACTTTTAAATAAGTAAAAAATAAAAAATGCACCTCCATAAGATGAGGAATTGAGATAAAACTAAAGTCATAAAACAAGATAATAGAAAAAATATCACTTATATATATATATGTATATATATACATATTTTAAACTCATCACTTTGAAGAAAAGTAATGTCAGACTGAATAAAAAGTTATTTTTAATGAGAAATATCAAGAATAGTACCTGGGCTAATGTATTAAGCCTTCAGTAAATATTTGCTGAATGGACAAACTGTTTCCGTTTAAAATTTAGGTAATAGGAGACAGTAACTCCCAAATAAAAAGATTATATAATATTGATTAGAAAAGGTCAAATAAAATTATGATGGAAATTAGTAATGAAAACTGGCATAACAATGTTAATTTCAGACAAACTAGAAAGCAAGGTAAAATTGAAACTTTTAAAAATTGTAAAATGGACATTAAAAATATATAGTTGGAAATATTTAGGCTTCAAATTACATGACATCAAATATAAAGGGAAAGCTGTTGTTCTCTAGTTGGTTCCTTAGAACTCTCTGTCAATTTAAAACATTTTAATATTGCTTATCATAGGCCTGGCAAAATGTATATACTAAAAATCACTGAATTATTATCATTACTTTTATCACTGCTATTATTACCATTTTATAATCTTTAAGTATTAAAAATATCAGTTAAGAACATTAAAATAGCAAAAAAGTCAATGTATTAAGATTAAATAATAATTTGACAAAATATCTGA
This sequence comes from Nomascus leucogenys, assembly GCF_006542625.1. NCBI lineage: Eukaryota > Metazoa > Chordata > Mammalia > Primates > Hylobatidae > Nomascus > Nomascus leucogenys. The sequence continues at coordinate 21,388,558 of NC_044389.1, read as the reverse complement.
ATATCTGAATTTGTGGAAGAGACAGTTGGTTTTCTACCCTACTACCCTTTACTTTTTTCTTACTCATGTTATACCCTTTGGAGGATATTTCCCAGTAATCACTGCAGGTAAGTTTGGTCATGTGACTATTATTTCGTACATAAGGTATAAGTTGAACCTTTGAATTCTTTGTGGATGACTCCATAAAAGAGAGGGGAAGAGTGTTCTAGGTAGCTGGGAGCTGGGATGCTCACATTTACTGTCATACTGAATCCCTGGAATAAAGGTATGATAGATGGATATTCAGCAACTCAATTTGGGCCATGCAGACAGAAACATGAGTCTGGAAGCCACATGGTAAGTATTGTGGAGGAAAAAAATAGAAGCTTAATTCTTGGTATAAATCCTGAACTTCAAATTACAGACTTGTTGGCATGAAAAAGAAAGCAACTTTTATCTCCTTTAATTCACCATTGTTTCTCAGCCCTCTTAATAGCAGCTGATTATAATTCCTAAAGAAAACAGTATATTATAAAAATATCAACGAAATAACTAGGCAAAAACACATAAAGTTTAGTAGATTTTTTTGTATCAGCAATACCAGTTATAATAGGCAAGGAAAAAATGGCCCATTCAGAAAAGTAACATAATTCTTAAAATACATTGAAAGAAATATTATGAGAATTATGCAGTGCTTACATGAATATTACCATAACATTTACTCAGATTTGCACAAACGAAAAAGGATATTATGTTAGTGGTGAGGACAAAAGAACATTGTAAATCTATGTAGAGATATAATGTTTTCCTAACAGAATTTCTTTTGGAACTGAAAAAAAATGATTCTTTGGTGTATATGTGCCACATTTTCTTTATCCAATCTATCGTTTATGGGCATTTGAGTTGGTTCCAGCAAACCGCCATGGCATGTGTATACCTATGTAACAAACCTGCATGTTCTGCACATGTATCCCAGAACTTAAAGTACAATACAAAAAAATGTTTTCCTAAGAATGTAAAACAAACTTGTGGCTTCTGCATTGCAGAGCATTCCAGAGTAGCCACAGCAAGTAATGAAAGTAAACCTTCCGCTGTATACACTTTAAATTTTAGTATTTGTACATGAATTATGTATTCAAAAAGAAATAATTATTAAATACATACATCAAAAAAAGAAAATGATCCTTAAATTATCTTGAATGACAAATAATCAAACATAAAGAACTGAAGTATAAGATTAACTATCTCCTGACATATATATACATATATATACACATATATATGTGTGTGTATATATATATATATATATACACACAATGAAGTCCTATTTAGCCTTTTTAAAAAAAGGAAATCATTTCGTTTGCAACAACATGGATAAATTTGGAGGACATTATGTTCAGTGAAATAAGCCAGGCACAGAAAGACAAATATTGCATGATCTCACTTATATGTGGAATCTAAAAAAGGTGAACTCATAGAAGAGAGAGTAGAATGGTGGTTGCCAGGAGCTGTTTGGAGGTAGGGGAAGGGTATTGGAAAGATGTTCACCTAAGGATACAAAATTTCAGTTAGACAAGAGGAATAAATTCAGGAGGCCTATTGTACAACATGATAACTACTACTATTAATAATAATGTATTCTTAAAAGTTGCTAAGAGAGTAGATTTTACATGTTCTCACCAGGAAGGAAAAAGTGTGAGGCAATGCATATGTTAATTAGCTTGATTTAGCCATTCTACAATGTGTACATATTTCAAATAACGATTTGCTTGATAAATGAATGCAATTTTTGTCAATTCAAAATATAAATAATTAAATTTATATAAAGTTTTAAAAGCTCTATTAAAATAATACAGTTCAAATTATCTTAATAATTATTAACTGGCTAGTAAGTTTTATGTATTCAAATACTTATTTTTAAATATACTTAGTATTTGGTATCTTGTCCATGATTGAATTAATTCAATAAATAATCTCTTGAGAGAGCAAATGTTTGAGAATCTATAATCAAAATCTGTCATAAATATCACTATGTCAGACTCAGAACCACATAGTTTAGAAAATAAAATATTTTAGTAAGCTATTTTAATAATTAAAAAACATTTAATACATTTTGTTAAATTCCAAATTTTGACTCACAATGATACATGATAATGCTTTTATGATTGATTTCTGTAATATTTTAAATAAAAGCTTCAGTAGACAGCATAATTCAGGTAAATTTTATAATCTGTCAGTTGTCAGTGTCCACATTTATAAAATAACGTGTGATGTTTATTTATCATTGAGTGTGCTTGAAGTGATCGTATCAGGGTCATATCTTTCAAACTTGAGGACATCTGAGTGTATGCATATGATGTTGCTTGATTAAAATGAAATTGAATTAAGCTTTAATTTCTTCTTTCCCCTTTCCAGCATTTTTTTATGTTTTGTTTTTATGTGGAGAATCCATGTGCTATTTGAAAATCTTACACAAAGCCTGGGCTTACCAAGTGAAACTAGTGACCCTGCATCTTCCTTCTTCTTGGCCATAGTGCTTCAAGAGTGACCTAAATTGATCCAATCAGATTGAATCTCAAAAGTTTACTTCACCAAAATTCCTTCTCTCACTTGGATATAAAGGGAACTAGCTGGAGGAGGAAGGAGGAGAAACCCAAGAAAACCAGAAAACCAGGAATAAAGCCTGGGATCAGATGATGTCATGCCTGTCTTTTCAAACTGTGTGCATAAATAACACCAGTAGTAGGTTTTCAGCATTATTTAACTTCTACCAATCGTATCTGTGGTTGAAGGATACTTGATTTAGGTTTTTTTGTAACCTGTAACTGAAAAAAATTAATTGAACTTGAACACTTGGAAAATAATACACAGACCTAAGTGTATAAAGTGACAAGAGATAGTTTATTAAAGGATCAAAGACCTCAGCCTCATTTCCTTGGTAGAGCTAATAAACAGGCAGATCTAGGCAGTTAGAATGAAACACCAGATAGTCTCTGGGAGAATAAAACCATTGAGCATTACAGCAAGAGGAAGATGCCAGCCTGAAAAGTAATGCAAACTTCACTGACAGAGAAGGAAGAGGGGTTATGGATAATTTGGAACAAAAAGAATATTTACCTGATTTTTACGTTTGTGGGTTAGAACTTGCTATCTATTGTTTTACACAAGAAACAAGCATATAACAGATTTATCTGACACAGTCTAGGCCATATAATAAGTAGATCCAAGCCAGGTGATCGGGCATAGCTTTGTGTTTCTACTACCATTTGATAACAAAATATGATTGAAGACAGTAATATCTGACACTGGTATGGATGGGACAGGTAAAGGTTTGAGGTTTTCTTGCTGGTTTTTATCAAGTCTTGGTTTACTACTGAATAACAAACATCTCTCTAAGTTAGCTGGTTAGCAAATGAAAGAAGTTGCAATAATCTATTTAAAGAGCATATCACAGTACAGCTTCCCTCTTGTATACTTTTAAAATTTCACACAATGCCCCATAAGCCAGATTAGAAAGTGTGGTTAGCCAAGGGTTAGATAACCATCTGACTCCCACTTTTGAATGAGAACAAAGACCTGAGGAGAGATGGTCTCACTGACCCCAAATTCTACTGAGATCCAGAGATCTAAGCCAGCTGCGGTCCCTGTGGCACCCTCACTCTCTCCCAAATATGCCTATGACATTGGAGGACTGTTATGCAGCATAACTGGCTTACCGTAAACAAGCATATGCTCAAAGGTTTAATGGTGTGGACTTTAGTTTCATCTTGGCAATTAGCTTTTGTGATTATGTAAGTCTCTTAAACACAGAACCAATTTTATCTTTTGAAATGAGAATAATAAAAACAATAATGTCAGATTGTTTTGAGAATTAGTTAATGCATATAGAAAGCCCAGTAAAGGGCCAGAAAGAGAAGAGAATTTCAATTAAAGATAGTTACTAATTCTTTTCTCTACTTAGTAATTATTCCCCAAGATCAGTGAGTATAGTTTCACAAACCACTTCATATTTTCATGCTCATTGGCAAGAGAAATCTAATGAAAATCATACCCAGTGGTTTTATTATTTTATTACTGCTTAGTTGACGGAGATATTTGCGAGAAAATATATCACAATGTATGGTGGATTTCCACCAGGTATAATGATGATATTAACACTGAACTGTCAGAGAAGTGAATCAGGATAATTTGCTTTGCGATAAACTCTGAAATATCTAAAAGACTCTATAATTCCTAAGTATATAGATAAAACAAAGACTGTGTTCCTAACAATATGTTTCTAAAATTTAAAAAATCGTGTTGGAAATATGCTGTATTTGAAGAAACTAAATAAATATAAAATATTTTACCAATTGTGACATCAAAGTAAACATAATTAAAATATATAGAAAACTCAGAAATATATAATACAGGCTTTATTATGAATAGATTATAAAAATTGGCAAGGGAAATAAACAGATGGCTTATGAAAGAAATGTATAGGACTAAACAAAAACAAAAAGTGCAATGTTAGCAATACACTCTAATTTTTTTTGCATATAAAATTGTTAGAAGCATTAAAAGTCTGTATTTTCCTCAATTCTGGAAAGATTAATTATTTCTTATTTATTTCTGGGCATTTAAGTAGAAGGGTGTCTCTCGAGCAAAATCTGGTAGATTTTAAATAATTCATATTTCCACTTATAAGACCATGATGAAATATTTAAAGGAGGAGGAAAAGTATATATGTATATTTCTTACTTTATTATTTATAATTACAAAATATTAAAACCATAAAAGTGTTTTACATAAAATGATTAACTGAATTATGTTATACACACCTGATAGAATGTTAGCCATTTACAACATTTTGAAACATAGTATTTAGAAGGAAAACAAAGCTGGTATAATAATTAATAAAAAGGCAATATTCAAAGGTTTCTTAATGTTCATTGTGTGTGTGTGTGTGTGTGTGTGTGTGTGCCGTTACAAAACCACACCTGCGTCTACTATATTTTAGATCATTAGTCTAGACCAAGCATAATAATTCTATCACCCTTGCTACTAACTTACTTAGGAACTGTGATGTCACTCAAATCTGAATGAGGATACTTGAAGGAGAATCTTCTGTGGAGCTTTGGTGAATGTTTCCCTTACTCCCAAGGGAGACCTTTAGATGCATTGCATGTGATTTCCAGCACTTGTCTTATTATCTCATGACAATAAAACCAACATTGTGGATTGCAGACTCTCTGGATGAACAGACTTTGGGGCTCACCTACCTATGTATCTACTGTTTTCTTCACCTTCATTATTTAAATTAATCTTTAATTATTAATTAATTTTTAATTTTAATGAGTTTTTTCAGTGTGTCTAAATTAATACTATTTTACCACTCACAATCACTCACATAAGAATTCATCTCTGCAGAAAAAATGTTAAACGAAAAAGTCCCCAAAACTACCTATATTCCAAATTCAATTATACATGTGGAGATGGGCTCTTTTGCCAATACTTGAAATTTTCATTATTTATTGAGACACTTCACTCTTTACTCAATATTTTTTACTCAAATTTCTTTCCCCTTCCAGAAAAGTTACTTTTCCATGGATATATTCTATTGGTTTCCATTTTATGATTTTTTTTCTCCTTTTCAGTATTTGTCTTCTTGTGTCTAACACCTTCTCACTTTTCTGTCAGGACATGTCCTTTGTCCTTTTAAACTTTAAGATGTAGTTTAGATTTTTTTCTAAAGGAAGATATTGAGTGGTATTATGGTCTTCAGTAAGGTTAGCTATGACTCTATTTACAAACCACAGAGACAAATAAAGCTGTAATATATTGAGAAAACAGAGAATGAATTCACAGACGAAGGGGCAGAACCCAGTTAGATATAGGGAATGATATGCAACCAGGGCACTATTCCCTCTTTTCTCTGGTCCTTTTCATGCTTCTACTATATTCCTAACTTTCATTACAGAAAAGCTTCTTTTCCACTCTCAGGTTCCATGGCACAGAGTATCAACCCTACAAGAAAAGCTGAAAAAAATACAAATTCAGGACAACCTGAAGTGGAATTTGCAAAAATGTGTTACAATTGTTGATGGTAAAAATATGTGTAGAATGGAAAACGGCTTAGTTGAACATGTTTACAACTCTAATAAAATTATAAATTTTACAGTTATAGGTTTTCATTATATTATTTATCAGAAGATACTTTATAGAATATTTGAATGTATCATGTATTATCCAACTGTGTCAACAGTGAACTTCTTTCCCTATTATAGACTTAATGATCTTCTGTTTCATGTATTTATATCAGAAATCAAAGCTGAAAATCTTGATTTTTCTCTACTACATAGTAATTCAATGTGGTAGTAGTAATACTTAGTAATACTTAGCAGTATAATACATAAGTAATATATAGTAATAATAAAATATAGTCATACTTAGCAGTATCAAGTTTTATTGTAATTTTTTAAATTAAGAGCCAATATTAAAATTTTCTGAATGAGAATATCACCTTCAATTACTACTATATATCACTGAATGTCTCTGAAAATGTTTTTGCTACAGACTGCATCTTATTTTTAATGAATTCAACCTAAAACTACAATAATACTTCTATTAGTATCATAGTCTCTGATAAAGTCATTTTGTGTAGTTTGAATCACAAACTATATCAAGCTAATTTATAGACTTCAGATACATCAGAAGTTAAAAGTAGAAGCAAGATCTCTCTTCCCACACAAATTAGCAGCAGTTATATTTTTTGAACTTGAATTACAATTCCAGCATTATTTTGTGTAACACAATGCAAACACAAATGAAATTTCCATATTTCAAAATGAAATGAACTGTGCATTTAAGGGACTTCCAAATAAATGTCAGTTGAAAGTAAGAAATACGCAATAAACTGACATGCTAAAAGGCTAATATCAATTGAACAATATGAGCTCTACAAATGCCTTTTAAATGATTAATATATTCAACACAAATTATGTGCTTAAGGACTGATATTGACATTTGGCAGTAGTTATTTCATAGAAAACCTTTAAAAACATGAAATATGGAACATTTTTTGTAAAATAGCATTAGTGAATAGTCATTTGCAATTAATTTTGGTAAGAGTATATGCTAACTTTGAACACAATTAAACGAAATGCTTTCTTTCCTTCAAAAATGATTTTATCCTTCTCATTGGTAGATCCGCATTGAGTAAAAAAGTACTCAATTATTAGCAATATATCTTGAATTTTAGAAATAAAAGTTGCGGATTTTTTCTTTTTCTATAAATAGCTACATAATATCCTAAATTTTGTCTCTTGGCCCAAAAGGCCTAAAATATTTTCTCTCTAGATTTTTAGTGACAAAGTTTGCTGAGCCCTGATTCAAACACAAAATATCAATTTTGGAAGCGTTATGTTTAAAGGGATTTCTAGTGATATTTTTTCTTGTATAATCTGAATTCCAAAGATTAATTTTTTGTGACTGGGCAAACTGCATCTGTGTATGCTTTAAAAAAATTTTGATTATTATTCCAAAATGCCTGGTATGAAAACGTTCTGTATGATTTAAAAATCACTGACATTATTATATGTATTTTCAATATTTACTGAAGAAACAAAAAAGAGTTCATAAAATAATAATCATACATAAAATATAATAAAAATTAAAAACTTCAAATTTTGTTCAATTGTGAGATACTATTTTGTTAAATGGTGAGAAAGAAAAATCAGTAAAATCTCCTTTGGAATTTGCTCTTACACATCTGTGTAAATAAAATTTCTTATTGATAACTGAACATCAAGAATTTTAGAGAGCACTATTTAATATTTTGATCAAGAATTTTAGGTGGCCATTTTAACTGCAAAAGTCTATATAAATTATTGTTAAGTATTTTATTAACATTTTGTATAAACTATTTTCAACACATTTAACATGTAATATATTGTCATTAATTTGTTTTTATTCTGTGTAATTACTTTGTGTAAAATGAATTCAAGTTTTAAAAATAAGCCCATAAATACACTTCAAAACTCGCTTCAATTTAGCCAAATGTGTTATACAAGTATGAATTTGTTTTGCAGTGTAAAATGGAAAAGTTAGGATGCCCAGACCAAATTGATCAGGACTTAACAAGGTATTTAGTATTGTGGTTTTTAAAAACTAACAATAAATATACCGTGGCAAGTACAATTAGCAGAGCTCCAAGCAGCTGAAAGAGAAATAAGGAAGATTTCTATATTTCTGTATACTGAGAGGCAGTGGTTTCCCAGATATATTTTAAGTATAAAAAATGTAGAAAATATATGTGTCTGAGGTGAAGCAGTGCAGAAGGAATTTAGGTCCAATAGGTCAAGTCTGAATTTAAAACCAATTTTTTTTGTTAGTTTTCTGCCTCAATAATCTATCTCATGCTATCAGTGAGGTGTTGAAGTCCTCCGTTCTTATTATGTGGGTGTGTGAGTCTTTTTGTAGATCTAGAAGTTCTCGTTATTTGAAACTGGGTATTGCAATGTTGGGTGAATATATATCTGGGATAGTTGAGTCTTCTCATTGAATTGAACGCTTTATCATTATGTAATGGCATTCTTTGTCATTTTTAAACTACTGTTGGCTTAAAGTCTGCTTTATCTAATATAAGAATAATGACCTCCACTCTTTTTTGTTTTCCGTTTGCTTGATAGATTTTTCTCCATCACTTTACGTTGAGCCTACTGGTGCCATTAAATGTAAGATGGGGCTTCTGAAGAACATATTTGTATTTGTATGTTGACCTCTTAGTGTCATAGAGGAAATTCTCATGGATATTTCCTCAAATATGTTTTCCAAGTTACTTCTTCTCTCTTCTTGTCTCTCAGGAATGTCAATGAATCATAGGTTTGGTCACCATACATAACCATATTTCTTAGAGGCTTTGTTTATTGTTTTAAATTCTTTTTTTCTGACTGGGTTGGTTCAAAGTACTAGTCTTTGAGCTCTGAAAATTTTTTCCCCTGCTTGATCTAGTGTGTTGTTAAGACTTCTATCTATATTTTGAAATTCCTTTAGTAAATATGCACTCTGTGTTCTTTTGGTGCAGTATTTTATATACACAATTTAAGTTAGTATCTAAATGTGTTTAATTATTATAGTATCTTACTGATTTTGTTTTGGTTGTTTATTTGTTTGCTCTATAAGGTAGGATAAAGATGTTAAAAACCTTCCAGATTATTGACAGTGGGTGTATTTCTCCCTTCCATTGTGTGGAATTTTCTTAACTTATATTGAAGCTATGTTACTAGCTGTATACATGCTTGAGATTATACATTTGTTCCTCTTGAATTGATTATTTAATCACTTTATTTATTATTTTGTTGTATTTGTTTTCTTGTTCCTCTTAATATATAAAATATATTTATTTTATTATTCCTCACATTAATTTATAATTATTACCTTTTGATTCTAATAATTCTTACCTTCAAATAGTCAAAGGTCTCTTTTTAGTATGCAATCACATTTTATATATTTTTTGTTCATTTGCTTTTCTGTGTTATGCTATTTTCGTTTAAAATGATTATAAATATACTTATTAAATTTAATTTTGTTATTTGATTTCTATTTGTTTCTTCTGTTCTTTTTTTTGATTTTCCATCTTGCCATTATTTGAATAATCAAGTGTTCATATTAAAATAATAATCTTAATATTTTAAGTATGTTACATTGTATATACTTAATTAATTTATATACATTTTATGTTTATGTATATAAATAACAATTATTTTAATGTCTCTGCCAAATAGATTTGAAATATGAACCATCTATAGATTTAAAATATGAACTATCTGTGAATTTGTTTCTAATGCCTCCTTTTTCAATTGGTCTTAAGTCATTTGGTTTTTTTTTCTGAACATGAAAAATTGCAGTTGCTGTAGAAGATGATATTTTCTTATAATAGAAGTTCTCTTTTTTTATAAAGGATAATAGCTCTCGTTTTTCTTCTTGAGTTTCTTGTAGTCTCACCCTTCAGGGTTGCATAGTTAAGAAATTAGGCAATAACTTATAGAAATGTTTACCTAGATTTTGGGGCTCCTTCTCTGCAGTGTCTCCTTTTTTGGTTTTGCCTCTCACAACCAGCCTTAAACCTGACAATTTTCTCCTCAGCAAAGCAATATACTTTCTCCACCTCTTTTGTTCTATTTTCTTGTGAAAGGATTTGGATTATATTCTTTTGAAAAGTCCACAGTCAATATGTAACTAACTTCCTGTTCCTCGAAAGTTTGCCTGTATTGCTTGTTTTGTTTGTTGCTGTTTTATATAATTTATTTAGTTTTATAGTCGTTTTAACTTTTCTCATTGTAAAAAGAGGCTACATAATCACCGATACGAGATTTATTGGGAGAATTAAATGGATTCATACACATAAAGCACCCGAAAAATTTATAGAGCGTAGTTGGAATGGTTAATTTTAGGTGCCACTTGACTGGGATATGTGATGCCCAAATACGTGGTACAACATTATTTTTATGTGTCCATGAGGATACCTCCAGAAGAAATTAGCATTTTAATCAGTAGACTGAGTAAAGAAGAGCACCCTCTCCTTGTGGATAGGCATCACCCAATGTATTGAGGGTCAGAACAGAACCAAAAGTTAGAGGAAGGAGCTCTCTTTTCTTGAGATAGGACACTTATTGTCTTCTACTTTTGTTCATCAGTGCTTTTGTTCCTCAGGCCTTCAGGCTTCAAATTGAACCGTGACTTACTGGGTACTCTGGTTCTCACGATATTGGATTTAGATTGGCAACACGCCACTGACTCTCCTGGGACCCCAGCTTGCAGATGGTAGATCATAAAACTTCTCAGCCTCTATAATTGCATGAGCCAATCCCTCATAATAAAACTTCTGATTTACGTATCTCTATGTTTATTTCTCTATTATCTATCATCAGTCTATCCATTCATTTACCTGTCTATCCATCCACTTATTGATCTATCTATCTATCATCATCATCATCATTATTATCTATCTTATTGGTGCTGTTTCTGGAAAAACTCTGAATAATACAATTGAAAAATCCCAATACATTATAACGACTGCTATCTTTCTTTTTCTTTTGTATTATGCTCCTCTTAAATGGCTCTTAATTACCCCAGGCTTCTGTTATTCCAATTGTTTATAAATTAGGTGGCAAAAACACCAAGGTTATTCAGCTTGGGGAGGCTGCGTGTTTCCATCTTGGATCAATAGTTCTGGGACAAGCAAGCTACCATCTTGCAAGCAGCCTAGTGGAGAGGTCAGTGTGAACAGGAACTAATGTTTCCAAGCAACAACCAGAAAGAGCTTGAGGTCTGAATGTAAACAAGCTTGGCAGTGGATTCTCTCTCAGTTGACTCAGGAACTGACTGCAACCCTGGCTGACACCTTGACTACAGTTACAGTGAGACTCTTAGCTAGAACCACCAAGTAAAGCTACTCCAGAATTCCTGACCCAAAATATGTGAAAAAATAATACTGTTGTTAGTAACTAAGTTTTGAGATGGTTTTTTTCATAAGCAATAGATAATGACCACATTTTCCTGGTTATGGATATATTATTATGTTTTCTCTTATGCTGAATATTGATATTCTTGTCTATATTCACTCTGGTAAGACATACATCTATACAAAACAAATACATGTTTGGAAAATGGGAAAGTAAATCTGTACAGCGGACTGATTTTTTTTTTTTTGCTTAATTTCTTTGTTGAAATGTTATTATTTTACACTTACTGGTTTTAGAAATACCATGTTGTTCTAGCCCCAGCAGAACTGAAAGATTGTTCTAGCAAGCCAGTCTACACAATTTCCTTTTATTTTGAAGTATTTTACTGGGTTATTTTACTACAGTCAGAAAAAGAATAAGAAAACCAAGATGAAGAGGATGAGGAAGATGAAGAAGAACAGGAAGAGAGTAAGAAAAAGGAAAAAGAAGGAGGAAGAAAACTGAGGTAGAATTGAGTTACTTTTAGGCCTTGGTACAGAATTATACAGGGATTTTTTTTGTACAATGTGTGTGCTATTTCCCTTTTATAAAACACAAACACACATCTTAACCACTTTAAATCTTTCTTTTTAATTAAATAAGCTGTACGATCTGGAATCCTACAGGACAATTACAAGTAGTAGCCAATATAAAGAGTTCCATAGCAAGCAGTTTGGAAAAAAGAGTCCCTATATGTAACCTACCAGCTGGGTCCTGAAAAAAAAAAAAAAAAAAAAAAGCACTGTGAAGTATGAGATTTATGCAAAGCTCTAAAACATTTGGAAATTATAATTCCAGGAGACCAAACGAATGATTGTAAAGGAATTACCAGGTTCAGAAATTTAAACAGGATATTTCAAGGAAACACCTATTATCTAAGCTATTCGTCTTATTTCATGTTCCCCTGGGATTTGTGTTGGTTCAGCGACATTTGGTATTTGAAGATTGGAAAATGTGTGTAGTGTATGTGTGTATGTATGTGTGTGGTTCTAGTGTGTATATGTGTATCTCTGTGTTCTGTATTCATTACACAGTAGTGTTCATAGTCATATAAAATATTCAGCCCTCTATATTAGTATTCTATACATTAGGACTGATAGAGCTGCAGTCATTAATTCCTCACTAATATATTGTAGTTAATAATTAAATGTTTACAAAAGTTTAAAATCATAGCTCAAATCATTTATTACTGGTTTAATTGTATTTAAATTTTTACAAGAAGAAATTCATATTCCCCAATACCCTTAGACATGTTCCTTTTACAAAATTCATTTAGAATAAAAAAATACTTTTCAGGCCAGTGAATACATTATTTCTTCAAAAATGAATATACTCAAACAAAATGGGTATTGGCGTAAACATCTTAATATTTTTGTAGTGATAAAGCCGAGTTACTCTTTTATTGTGTTCCATAATATAAAGAGGCAGTTTTTAAAATCTCATTCTAAGAAGTTAACTTTCACTACTTAATTGAATTTGTGATGTGACAAACTGAATATTCCATCAAATGGTCTCTAAATTACATTGACGACTTTCTGTTAAGAATGAAGGGTTTTTACACTAATCAATAATGTAGTACTTCTCCTTTCAGTGAAATCGTTTTATCTTCTCTGATTAATAGGACGATATTTAATAAGATACACATAATCAGGGTATTTGGAGTTGACAGAGCCTTTAAGAAGATAGCAGTAGAGGTGCTTAATGTAAAATTTAATTTTTTAAAGAGAGAGAAAAAATAAAAATCTCCCATGTTAAACCTAACTTGATTATCTTGGTAATAGGCTCTTAAACCAGAACAATAATAAATAAAAGGCATTGCTTAATGCAGGGTTCCCTCCTACCCTTAGGATTGGGTGTATTCTGAATGTGGTGCCTGAACATTCATTTACTTTATTTTAGTGAGGTTCATTCGTATCATTGACTTTTTTTTTCTTCTGCAAAAATAGCTGATTCATTGATTAAACTGTAAGCTCCTGAAGTCAGGGGCATTTTCCTACCTTTCTCAGCATTTTAGTACATAGAATAATTTCTGTCATAAAAGAAGCTGTAGATGTTGTTTCCCTAATTGAATTAGCACTTAAGATCTACGCTTAACTATTTTATTTTTGGTGTATATTTTTGTGTAAAATGCAGAGGGCTTATGTGAATTGAGTTTTTGGATAGATTTGATTTAAAGAAACAATGTCTTTCTGACCAATAATCAGATAGATGATTTGTAAATAATGGATTATTTGCTGTCTTCTGGATTTGTCAAAAATTCATATTGTCACTCTGATGACATTCAACTGTCATCATAACACTAGAATTACAGTTACTCAGACAGTTTGAAAAAGAGTGAGACTTGAGTAAATTCTAATACCTTACTTGGCTCAACTTAACCAATGGGTGAATAAGTTATTGACATAATTTTTCTGATTCAAACCTTGCTACTTGGCTGTATGACTAAAGACAAATATTTCACTTTAAGTTCAGAATCACATAAAAATACTAGAGTTAATTTAATATATTTAATTCTCTTTCCACTTAATTTTTTATGACAATAAATAATGGTGAAACTGATCATTTAAAAGAATTACAGGAAAACTTGTTGATAGAAGCTCTCAAAGTTAAGATATAGAAGATTAACATGGGCCATATATCTGAAATTGAAATTTATTAAGGCTGATGACTTAAACTAGTAATGAAAATAGTTTTGTAGATAAAAAAAGGCTTTGGCAGAGCAAATATATGTTTGTCAAGAAGGTAATGGAAATACATTTTATTTGTGTCAGAATAATGACACATTCCTCCCTAAAAATTAATTGAAGACACAGCGTAAGACAATCTATTTTAATTATTTGATTTTTATTCCTTTTTAAGATTTTTGAGCTCAGATGATACAAACCCATAACTATTCTGTATAAATTAATCTTGGGATAGAATATCTCTTGTCTTTATGGGTAGCATATCAACATTTGAAACATTGCCTCTTTCAGAACCTAAATGTTACATTGATATTTCAGAAACTATCCTTTGTTTCACAGGTAGTAATGCTATCCTCACAATGTATTTAATGCTGATACTCGTGACTTATTTATACATTTCTTCTAAAAAAGAAAAAAATCGTCTGAGTTCATTATGCACACAAAACATTAAAGATCTGCAGAAATTAATTTTAGGACATTATAATCTTATTAAATGCTTAACTAGAGGAGTAAACAATATTTTATTTAATCAAAATGATTTTATTACTAAGAAAAAGTTTCAAAACAGCTCTCTTTTCTCTTAATACCTAATAAGGCTGGCACATATTTCTACGTTTAAAAATATTTTTGTATACTATATCTTTGACATTTTAGGTTTTTATGTAAGCACTACCATATGGCCTAAATATTAACTCATTTCACTTATAAATGTTGTAATTTGTTGTGACTGAGGTCCAAATTCTGATTTGCTAATTGTCTTGGAGGACCTTTCTTCATAAGAGAAAAAAATATGTGTCTTTGGAAAATAAGTGTGTTTCTAAAATTTTAAAATTTCTATATTTTTAATACAAATACTATAGTCCTGAGATTAGAAAGGTTTTCTCTGGGTGCTCTGCTAGGGCGTGAAAAATACTTCTGGCATCTACTACTTCTTTCTACTATTCTTACTCTTCTATAGTGTTTCTTACCTTCTGACATTGTGACATGTCATGTCATATACAGTCATGCGTTGCTTAACAACGAAGACACATTCGGAGAAATAAGTCTTTAGGAGATTTTTGTCACTCAGCAAACATCATAGAGTTTCTTTCCACAAACCTAAATAGTGTGGCCTAGTACACACATAGGCTATATGGTATATCCTATTGCTTCTTGGCTACAAGTGGTTAAAGCATTTTACTGCAACTGAATACTGTAGGCAACTGTAACAAAATGATATCTGTGTATCTAAATCTTTGTATCTATGTATTTAAATCTTTCTTTTTAATTAAATAAGCTGTACGATCTGGAATCCTACAGGACAATTACAAGTAGTAGCCAATATAAAGAGTTCCATGGCAAGCAGTTTGGAAAAAAGAGTCCCTATATGTAACCTACCAGCTGGGTCCTGAAAAAAAAAAAAAGCACTGTGAAGTATGAGATTTAGTCTGTGTGTGATCTGTCATTGACCAAAACATCATTATGTGATGCAAGACTGTACTTTAAATTTCTAACCATTTTTTTAAATTTTACTTTAAGTTCTGTGATAAATGTGCTGAATGTGCAGGTTTGTTACATAGGCACACTTGTGCCATGGTGTTGGCTGCATCTATCAACCCCGTATCAAAACATAGCAATAAAAGTTGTTATGATTCTGATAGTATAACATACAATTTTTTGTTTCTTTTAAAATTTATTATTTAACTTTCAATGCTGCCATTTTAAATTAGTACAAACTACCCAATAATACTTTAGCTGGGCATTAATGTATATATTAGTGTATTATCACAAATAAAACATCTGTGTGAACCACCCAAGTCAATCAATTGAATATTAGAAACATCTCCAAGCCCTGTTTATGTCCCATCTCAGTCACCTCTTCTTATCCTACCAAATGTGCTAACATGCTTTTTTTTTTTTAATATAGAAATCCTTTCCTCACTTTTCTTAAGTAAAGTAATAATGAAAGCTGTATGAATGCTATATCCTTCTCGGCCCTTAAGATGCATAGAATAACCTGGTGGTCTTCATAAAATGTAGATTCTAGTTTAGATAATCCAGATTTGGGCCTGAGATTCTATGTTTCTTAATGCTCCCAGGTGATCTTAATGTTCCTCTTCCAGGCACCATATTCTGACGGTCAATTTGCTAGAATAAAACATCAATGTGCCCTTTACTATTGATATCATTAACTTCTACTTGTCTAGTTTTGCTTTTTTTATTGTAAACAAATGAGTTTAAGAATGGTTTTCCAGAAGATGGCTTACTTTGATGTATGTTTTCTTCCATGTTTTGAAGACTTTTTACCTCTGTATTTATTAATGGAGTGACTAAACTAAAGGCAATAGGCAACTTAAATAAGCCTTACTTGCACTCATCTGAATGAAGATTTCACTGTGCCCTGGTCTCCTAAGCAGTATGCTGGAATACACTAATCAGTTCCCAAAAAAGGGAGAGCAACAGGTTCTGCTCTTGAGGGACCATAAATGTAAATAGCTATTGTAATTAAGGCCCTCTTTTAAGGAGCCCAAGAAAGTTCCCGCTGTCACTCCAAAATCTCAACACCTGCTTTGTGGGTCTGGATAAGTTTGAATCTGGCACATCTAGAAATTTCAATGAGAGAAAACAATTAGTTCAAATGATACTTCCAATAAAATCCAAACACCTGGCAGCGATAAAACTAGAGTTTTTCTTTCTCAAGAGAATGAGAAAATTAAGACTGTCATTGGGGAAGCAGCAGGAAATACTTTAATTTGCTGTGAATTTCTTTCTTTCTCCCCTTATTTTGGTGAATTAAAGAGCGGTCCAAGAAAATCACGCTCGGTCTTTCTCTGCCTGAATTTTAAAAAGGAATTTAAGGGAAAGTGAGGTGAGACAGTCAACAGCATTTACTATTTTGGAAGACGAGCCAAGTTTCATATTGTTAGTAATATGGAACTCACTTGAGTATCTTCCACAGATCTCATTCTTTTTAACAACTATGTAGTTGTTTATTTGAGTTATTCTCTCTACTACGTAGGTGGCTATAATTTCAGGGGTTTTGCAGCTATTAACATCACGTCTTCAATGCTTTTGCTAGTATATCCCACGGCTGTGGCAGTGGAATTGGTTAAACGCATACACGTATTTTAAATGCTGAGTGATGTTAATAAATTGACTTGATAACATAGGAGGAAATTTTAAATGCTGAGTGACGTTACATTGACTTGATAACATAGAAGGAAACAACACACACTGGGGCCCATGGGAGAGTGGAGGTTGGCAGGAGGAAGAGGATAGGGAAAAAGCAACAAAAATAAATAATGGGTGCTAGGCTTAATATCTGCGTGATAAAATAATCTCTACAACACACCCCTATAACACAAGTTTACCTATGTAACAAACCTACACATGTGCCCATGAGCTTAATATAAAGGTTAAAAAATTAAAAATAATTTGCACTAATTTTTAAATTCACACCAAGATTTTATGAACAGGGACTCTACTGTGGACACCAGAAACATCTGTAATAGCTGAACAATGATTTGCCATTGTGATTTGGGTCTGCATCTCTTTCATTATGAACCAGGCTAAAGCTTCTTCTATACATGTACAACTCATTTATATTTTTCCTTGTGTTTATTATGCCCATTATCTGTTTCATTTTTCTGTTATTGTGTGTCTCATGAATTATGATGTTTTATTTTATGGCTTCGACTTTTTTTCTGTTTAACTCTTGTTATGTGGACATGTTAAACTTACTCTAGTTATCAAATATTCTCTAATAATTTTGTAGTTCTCTGCAAAATATTGCCTAACATATATTGTAATTATGACATTTTAAAAAGAAAAGCATAACAATTAAGATTGAACCTATTTTCTAGGACCCACACAATTTTTCTGTGTGTATACTAAAATGTTGGTATATTTGGAATTTATTTCGTTGTTAGGTCTGGTTCGTTCTTTTCTTTCTTTCTCTTCTTTCCTTCTTTCTTTCTTTCTTTCTTTCTTCTTTCTTTCTTTCTTTCTTTCTTTATTTTTCCTTCCTTCCCTTCTTTCCAAGATTATGTTAATCTGTCAAAACATTATTTGTCTCTGAAAAGATATGCCATGTTCATATACCATAAATTGTTGTATGTATCTCTATCTATATTTAGGCTATCTAACCTGCTTTGTTAGTGTCTTTATAGTCCAGTACTAAACACTTTATTTTACTGTAGTCCAACAGTATATTTTCATAAAGGCAAGGCTACTTCTTTCTATAATTATTCTCTTTAAAGATTTTTCCTAGTATTTTTGCTAGTTTATTGTTGTTTTCTTAGAAATTAAAATCAACTTATAGGATTCCAAAACAAAACAGATAAAAACTTGAGTATTTTTATTGCAATTGCATTAAATTTATATGTGAATTTTTCTCAAATTTGCATCTTCACAATGTTGAACCATTTTAAGACAAAGTATGAGTCTGCATATGTACATGATTGATGTAAAATTTAAACAATTTTCTCATAAAGGAGCTATCTACCTATTTATTAAGTACATTTCTAAGCTTTTTTATCATTGTATGTAAGTAACCTATTGAGTTTTGCATATTAATTTTTAACCAACTGACATAAATTTCAGCTGTTTCTACTATTACATGAATTTAATAAGAAGGAATAAATCTATTACCATTTTGTTATAACTTTTCATGAGGATAGGATTATATAATAACATATGCATCTTATATAAATATACTTTAAATATGTACATACATATGTGCATGTCACACTATTGTAGTTAAAGTTTTGGAAGTAATTTGTATTGAATTTTATTGCTTATTATTTGAATAAAACCTTTAGTTTGATTATATATAATATACATAATTTGATTATAGATATGCATATATAAAAGCACTCACACATATAAATTTTTACATATGTATGTGTTTGTGTATGTATAAGTACACACACATATATAAATCTAGTATTCTTTGTAAAAGTATTTGCAAGTAGTCAATGCTGAACTTTATTAAAGGCTATTTCTGTTTCTCTGGTATTTGTTAAGGAGCCTTATTTTTTGCCTATTAATATATTCAGTCATGTATATGAATATAAAATATGTTTGAATGCTATTTATTGTTATGTTAATCTTGCTTAGTATAACCGGAATGAATCTATTTTCTGTGATGTAATTTATATTTTTGTATTGATAGCTAAAGTGAGTTGGTATGCAGCTGCCCTTATTTTGTACTCCTTACTTGAATTAGGGAATCAATATTGTGGCGCTGGTTTCGTAACTGTGATGGCTCTTTCCTCCTCCCTTCCCTTCCCCTCCCCTCCCCTCCCCTCCCCTCCCTTCTCCTCTCCTCTCCTCTCTTTTCTTTGTTTGAGATGGAGTTTCGCTCTTGTAGTCCAGGCTGTAGTCCGAAGGCGCAATCTCAGTTCACTGCAACCTCCGCCTCCCGGGTTTAAGCAATTCTCCAGTCTCAGCTTCCCAAGTAGCTGGGATTACAGGCATGTGCCACCACCCCCAGCTAATTTTGTATTTTTAGTAGAGACCAGGTTTCACCATGTTGGTCTGACTGATCTCAAATTCCTGACCTCAGGTGATCCACCGGCCTCAGCCTTGCAAAGTGCTGGGATTACAGACATGAGTCACCGCGCCCAGCACGGCTTTCTTATTTCCATTAAATTCTGCAATTAGGAATTTAGAATTGATGCAATCTGTCTTTAAATTAACTGATAATATTCTTCTGTGATTCCTTCCGCAAATAATTCTTCAGATAGGTAAATTGGGTGAATTAATAATCAACATTTTGTATGAGAATTATTTGCCTACATTTTCTATCTCTTTTAGTGTCATTTTTAAAAGTAATTGATATTTTTCTAGAAAGTCTTTTTTGTTATGCAAGTTTTCAAAACATACATGATAGACTGCCTAAATTCTGGGAGCAAAAGCTGCATAAAATACCTTCCAGGAATGTGGACCATCAAATACAGCTATGTGTATAGGGAAATTTAGAAAGACAGCACGTATACCTAGGACAAGTCACATGCACAGATAAGACTTGAGAAGACTTGAGTTTTCACTACTGACTGACCTCTAGTTTCAGTGTAACCACTGTTAGGTGTTGGAGATGTGTCTTGGCACAAAGCCAATCTGCAAAGACTGGAAGAAGACTCTTGCACAATATATAAAAAGTCAACTAAAATTTAATCAACAACCTAAATATAAGTGTAAACATGATAAAATTCTCAGAGGAAAACAGAAAATCCTTGTGATCTTGCTTTGACAATGGATTCTTACAAAGGGCATCAAAAGCATGAATAACAAAGGAAAACAATAGATAGATTAATTCATCAAAATAAAAAAAATGCATCAATAGACATTATTAACAAAATGAAAAGACAACCTACAGAATGTGAGAAAATATTGGAAATTATATACCTGAGAGTGGTCTAGTATTCAGAATCTAAAAAGGACACTTATCAACAACAAAATGACAAACAAGCCAATTTTAAAATAGGTAAGGACTTGGACAGACACATCTTTAAAGATATACAAATGTTCAATGAACTCATGAAAAGATGCTCTGCATCATTAGTCATTAGGCAACTGCAAACCAAAAGTACAGTGAAATACCATTTCCCACCCACTGGAAACTAACAAGTCTAGGCAGGAATGTGGAGAAGAAATTGGAATGCTGATCATCGTTAGTGGGAATGTAAAATAGGTCAGCCTCTGTGGAAAATAATTTGGTGATTCCTCAAAAAACTACCATGTTACCAGCAATTCCATGACTAGGTACATACACAAAATAATTGAAAACAGATATTCAAATAGAATATTGAATATGAATGTTCATAGCAGCACTATTGAAAACTGACAAAAGTGGAAACAACACAAAGGTGCATGAATGGATGAAAGGATAAACAAATTGTGGTATATACACACAACAGAACATTACTCAACCATAAAAAGGAATGACAGCGATACATACTAAAATGTGGATATCCCTTAAAATTACTATGCTAAATGAAACAAACCAAACGTTAGAGGTGACATTTTCTATGATTCTATTTACATAAAATATCCAGAATAGATACATCCATAAAGACAAAACACAGATTGGGAGTTGCCAGGTAATAGAGGAAGGGGAAACAGGGAGTGACTTTATAATAAATAGGGGGTTTTATTTTGGAGTGATGAACACATTTTGGAACTAGATAGAGGTGGTTCTACAACAGCACGATATTATTATTGTACTAAATGCCACTTATTTGTCAGTTTAAAAGGTTAAATTTACATTATGTGATTTTTACATAAAGTTTTAACTTACAGACATTGGTAAAATTGTATCCTGTCCTAGGCCGGGTGTGGTGGCTCAGGCCTGTAATCCCAGCACTTTAGGAGGCCGAAGTGGGTGGATCATGAGGTCAAGAGATCCAGACCATCCTGGCCAATATGGTGAAACCCCGTCTCTACTAAAAATACAAAAATTAGCCGGGTGTGGTGGCACATACCTGTAGTCCCAGCTACTTGGGAGGCTGAGGCAGGAGAATCCATTAAACCCGGGAGGCGGAGATTGCAGTGAGCCGAGATTGCGCCACTGTACTCCAGACTGGAGACACTGTGAGACTCCGTATCAAAAAAAAAAAAAAAAAATTCCTGTCGTATTCCTCTAATTTTTATGATTAATTTAAGCCTTCACTGCATTATTATTATAAACATTTATCTATTTTTCTTATTTTCACTTTCAGGAATGTATTAAAGTTTTATTTGCTTCTTATTCAGGGATAATTCTAGTAAATACCATAAAAATATATAATTTAATGTTTAGATTAAAAGTTGAACTCTAGAGAGAATATTTTCTTATTGAAATTATAGAACCATTTACTCCATGTTTGTTGTTATATTAAAGTCAATTGATTTATTATACTAAAGGCAATCTTAAACTTTTTTAAAGAAAATATTTTTTTCTTATTTGGAAGTGTAATTTAATGTATATGATTAAAAATCAGTCCTTTAATCATTATCTACATTAGATAAATAACCATAATAATCTATTTTCAATTCCTTTATATTAATACATTTAAAGTAATAAGCTTTCACATTTAGAAATATTTATCTACTTAGCAATTCTTGCAATTTCATTTTTATTATTTTCTTCTTTTGAATTAAAGTGAAATATAAGTCATAGTTCATGAATATTAAAATGCTTTTCATAAAGGCAATTTTTCAGCCTATTTATATGCCATTTGTTTGTATGCAGTAATTGAGCATATTTTTACCAAATATCATTTTACATTACTTTAGCTAATTGATTTTGGGTGTTTTCTTCCCCATTATTATCATATTTTTCTCTATTGCTTGAATAATTTATAGGGATCACATACACATTTTATATGAAAATATAGTTACAGCCTACCTCTACCTACACCACATACAAATACACATACACACTTCGCTATTGGTTCAGCTTTTTATAATCCAGTCAATCTGAAATGGATACTAGCACATAGAATGTTTAGATAAGAAGGAAAATCAGCTCAGAGTACAAATAAGTAGAAGATTTCTAGAAAAATAATTGGCAGCATAGTACAAGAAAAATTACATTAGCCATACTTCTTAATTTAGTATTTTCTAAATAACTGTACCAATGGGGGAATCTGAAATATCCATCATAATTTATATATGTATATGCTTGTGCCACATTGTTTATAAACGGAGAAATTGTAAGAAATTTATAGACCTACCAATAGGTAAATAAGAAAAAAGATCACAATACTTTAATTTGATCTAAATATTTATAAACACAACTAATTTCTTTCCCCACCACCCCTATTACAAGCACACACTTTATCAGCATTTATACTTGGTACACTGCCATAATCTCTTGAGTGGTCTGTACCTTCACTCAGGTAAGTCTCTGGTAAGACAATGATTAGACCAAACCAATATAAACAACAAGCCATGATAAGTTTATTATTTCATCAGGACAGACATACTTTGTTGTAACATTTGACAGAGATAAAATTTTACATTTCATGCACTTATTAGGTTAACGCATGCCTGCACACATTGCAATCTCTGTAAAATCAGGATTTTTGTCTGTTCTTCTTTATAATTGCTTCCTCAATGTGTACTTCATATATGTGAGCACTCAATAAATAAATTTTATAAATTTGGTCACTTTGTAAAATGGTTAAAAGTATGGATAAACAAACAATAGTAAATTATGGTGGCATTAATAAAACTATAAACTTAGAATCATTTTGGAAAAGTGGAAGTCTCTTGATATAATTGTACTTTTAAAAGGAATACATTTTTAACCTACTTTTTGATGAAAAATATGTTACAATATGCAAGTTAAAGAAAAAGACTAGAAGAAAGTATTTTATGAGAATTTTATTAATATAAGACGTGACTATTCTGTAAAAACGTAGGAAAAATACTCTATTAAAATTAAATAATATTTTAAGTACTGTTCCTAAAAAGCTTTAAAAGATAAACCGATTTTATTTTAATTAAGAAACCAGGAGACAACAAGATTTTAGAATGGAAGTGTGGGATACGTCTAATATGGAGTCATAAGTTATAGGGAGGAGTTACAGTAGCCTTGCATTAAAAAAATGTATTTGCCCCCTAACTAAAACTTTGGAAGAAATATTTTAATATTTCAAGAAATAGAGGAAATTTTCCCACCCACAGTCTTTCACTGTTAGCCCGATCAGCACAGAGCACACAGAAAAATCACAGAACATGTCTTGTGAGGAAGCAATAAGGACACACTATTCAAGCTCACCTTTCCAACTCTGATGAAAAAGCAAGTGATGGTAAGTTGGGCTTATCATCACTTTCCTTATAAAATTCAATTGAAATAACTACAAATACACACCAAGAGAAAGACATTTAGCCATTACTATTGACTTTTTCATAAACATCACTTCTTGCACTCATCACAGTCATTCTTCTCGTAAATGCAAATGATAACTTATAGATATTTTGTGCTATTCACTAAAATTTAGATGTTTAAACTTGCTAAGGCCAAGGGTCTATATTGCTGTAATAAAAAACTCACTTTTTTATAGTTTATTGTTTATGTCTTCATACCATTGCTTAAAGTAAAACACAGGCCGGGCACGGTGGCTCACGCCTCTAATTCCAGCACTTTGGGAGGCCGAGGTGGGCGGATCACGAGGTCACGAGATCGAGACCATCTTGGCCAACCTGGCGAAACCCCGTCTCTACTAAAAAATACAAAAATTAGCCGGGCCTGGTGACAGGTGCCTGTAATTCCAGCTACTCAGTAGGCTGAGGCAGGAGAATCGCTTGAACCTGGGAGGCGGAGGTTCCAGTGAGCTGAGATTGCACCACTGCACTCCAGCCTGGGCGACAGAGTGAGACTCCATCTCAAAAAAATATATAAAAATGCAAATAAAGTAAAACACAGAAGTAATAAAATTAATTTTAAAATGTCTTTAACTCAGGTTTTTATTATATAATGTTTTCAGGGAATATTATTTGAATTTTAAAAAGTTGAAATGACCCAACCAGAATATCATTCTCTTCTGATGAAGATATTTATGTAGTTTCCTATGTGTGTGACTACAAGGTGTCTGCTGTAATCAAATCATCATTGATGGGAATGATATGCTGAATCAGTGTTGCAGTAATGATTAAAGTGCTATTTCTACTTCTTATAAATCATAATAGAGAAAATGGAGTCATATTTTTCATACGCACATGTAACAAAAGATCATGGTTTGTCAGAACCTATGCTAAATGAAATTTTACTGAAATAGATTTCACACCCATTAAAGCTAGGGAGCATGTCAAATCATTCTGGACACATGTGCTGCTATACTTACATTAGTTTGAAATGTTTTGAGACTAGAACAAACAAAAAACTGCCACTCTGTCATCTCCTGATTATCATAATTACATTACAAAACAAAGATCTTATTTGTCATCCTAATTAGTTGCAGGAAAAAATGAAGTTATGTCATTTGATGAAAATCTATGCCAAAATGTTCTGTGAAATTTAGTAGTATTCTCAATTTGCAGGCACATAAAATTGCTATCATTGTCATTATGATGTTTCTCATACCCTAAGTTGTCAACAATTTTGCTTTGTTACAAGATAAAACAGATAGATCAACTTAAAAATTTATCTTGATGTTATCGAACCATTATTTCAAACACTTAACTCGGATAGAGGACCTAAAAACCTCTGAGTTCAAGGTCATCACAGAGTAAAGAATCCAGAGCAGCTGAAAATTGAATCAAAGCTAAACACTTTGCAAGAAGCATGGTGAATGTTAAGAGGAATTAAACTAAAAATGATATTTGCTATAGTTTCTTTTATGAAGTGAATAGGCAGTAAAGTATTTGGGAAATGCTGCTGGTAAAAGGTATGAAGGACCACGGTCTTCTCTTAGGCTACCCTTTAGGTGCCTAGAATTTCCCAGGCTCTCCTAGTAGAAGGTCCTGGCATACTGTGGATTATTTTTTAAGGGCTGGGTTTTGGTTCACAGATGTTTATCTGCTCTTCTCATTCTCTTTATGAAAATGTTAGTCTTGCTTTTATATATTTTCAGTTCTTTGCCACTATATCCTCCATATTGCAATGACAGGAAAGCTTGAGGAAGACAGGGCAAATCTGCATAGACAACAGTAATAAGAGTCATAATGTTGTACATTTGGTTACCTTCTTATTTATTAAAGCCCTGAAAGGCTTTAATGACTAAGCCTAATAGGAATCTAGAGGTTATCAAGAATGATGACTTGGGATTTTTCAGTCCGTTTCAATGCAAATAAGCAATGCAAAGTTATAAAATGGGAAAGGGGTAGAGATGAGTGAGTGGGTGCAGCCTCTGGAGTGAACATAGTTTTTTATAGAGATGAGTCAATATGTGATGGTCAATCAGCTTTCAAAGAATGAGGAATCATTTAAGTACTCAGAGTAATAAGCTTTTTGCCATCCATATGACTAAACAGATGGAGGAGTAATGCTTTATGTCACCTGTTTCTTACTGTCTCATTTGATTAACTGAAGGCCTGGCAATGGGTAGAATTGAGGACCGCGATCGGAACATGCTCGAAGATAAACCAGAAGACAGATTCAATTCAGGCTTATCTCTTGTTACTCATTGTCTATTCTTGTGTATATATATATATAATTTTGCTCCTTCATAAAAGGAACATGTAACACATCGCTATTGGAGTTTACTCTAAAGGTCATCTATTGATCAGCCATAGCATCAGAGTGGATCATGGGGTAGGGAAATAACAACATCAGAAAACATTTCTGCTATTTAATTGTATGGCTAGGGGAGAAATGTAATGAAATGATATAATGATGATTAAAGCTGGAAGATATTCAGAACTGAAAAATTGCCTGCAAGATATGTAGTATAAAAACATGTCCCAGTGTCAGTGCATTCTTTCTAGTCACTAGTCATCTGAATGGTAACTCAATAGGTGGATCAATATATTGCTTGATTTAAGGAAATAATGATTTAGTTAAAAGTGACACAAAAGCATTAATTCCAATGTGGCCCAACTATAAAATACATTCATTGAATCTGGAGAAGACATAGATCTCATCATGGGCTCCCTCAGTCCCACACATAAATGTTTTGCATTTTGATATCTCAATTAAATCATAAGGCTTAACAGAGTGACTGTTTCCCCACTTAGTGTGGCTAAAATGTTCCTTTGTGATCAGATAAGTATATTTACTGTTCTGACACATCATATATTAACATATCTCCTAAGGGAAGAGAGAGGGTATCTTTTGAGAGATAAAGCAGAAGTTCTGCATTTCATTCCTTTGAATTGGAAAAAGTTGGGTTAAGTTACCATCCCTGAACCAATAACTACTACCAAGGAGTTACATTATTTGATTAGCTTAATTCACATAGTGGATGGGGGCAAGTTTGGTGCTATCAAATTTTATGGCTGAGGATAGGAGAGTACCAATGGGGAAACAAAGGGTAGAAGGAAAGGAAAATTATTGGTGCCTGTAAAAAGAGCATAAGAGTTAATCTAAAGTACCCCCCATATCTGAAACAATTTTACCAACCTTAAAATTAATAATAGATAGTGTTAGATTATTACCCAGATAATAAAATAAATATCCATGACTCCATACTGGTAGAAATAAAAAATGAATAATATAAATGAAGAGAAGGCACAATTTTTTAGAAAATAATTCCAATTAATAAATATATACAGAATAAAGAAAATATAAAATCACCATTAGAACTCTGTAGCAATATTTCCTGCAGGAAAGAATCAACATTGTGCAATAGAACAGTGAGCATAAGTTAGAGAAAAAAGGGAATATGTGCATCTTCTCAAAACATCTCCACCCAACCAGATATTTATTAATTACTGATATGGTTTGGGTGTGTTCCCACCCAAATCTCATCTTGAATTGTAGGTCCCACAGTTCCCATATGTTGTGGGAGGAACCTGGTGGAAATTAATTGATCATGGGGGTGGGTCTTTCCCATGCTGTTCTCACGATAGTGAATTGATCTCACAAGATCCAATGGTTGTATAAAGGGGCGTTTCCCTGCATAAGCTCTCTCCTCTTGTCTGCCGCCATGTGAGATGCATTTTCACCTTCCACCATGATAGTGATGCCTCCCTAGCCATGTGGAACTGTGAGTCCATTAAACCTTTTTCTTTTATAAGAAGCCCAGTCTTGGGTATGTCTTTTTCAGCAGCATGAAAATGGACTAATACAAAGGGAATAGTAGTTACAATATGATGGAGAAAGCTGACACTCAACATCTCAACTAAGTGATCAAAGTTTGCATTATCCAGAAAATGACTTAACATCATTTCCCTTTGGCCTCATGTACTGAGAAAGACACATTACTTTTGTGGTATTCTACCCAATAATGCATGACTTCAATATAGTTATGAAAATATTGTCAAACTAAAATTGACAGAAATTCTAAAACAACTGGATAGTACTCTTTAAAAAGTTTTAAGTCTGTAATAAGCAAGGAAAGACTGAGGAATGGTTACATATTCAGGGAGTCTAAGAAGACATGACAACCAAATGCTTTGTGAAATCTTGAATTGTTTCTGACTTTAGCTGAAATAATCAGCTAACCATTTCAGCCATGAGAGGCATTTAGATGATTCTCAACTCACTGGACAAGTTAGTTCTGGATAATGGAATCAGCTTAGGCTTTCTCCTTGTGGGACAATGTGCAATGTGTAAGTCTATAATACATCATGATACATCATGCAGTACCTAAACAAAAGCCTCAAGCTAATGTAAAGGTTAATACTAGACCTTTTGGAGAAATCCACCTGGCTTTCTAAGGTAGATTTTAAAAGTTTAAAACATTTGTTCAAAAACTGACATTTGTATTCAGGAACCTGGAGGTACAGTGAGGTCAATACTTCAGAATGACTTTCTATTGCTCCTTGAAATTCTGTTGATAGTAGCCTTAATTATATACTGTATAAGGAAACATAAGTGGATATGTTTCAAGATTTCGTTGGTCAGATTAAGTTGAGTGGCCAATGAAGTGGCATATTTATGGAAATATTTACCAGAAAACAAGACAGTGTAGATACAAGAAGTAGATATTGTTGCACAAAAATTCTTCATGGTCGGTTACATCTCCAAACTTGTGAGCAGAGACACTTGCTGCCTTTGTTCCAGACTATCTTTCTAAGGATGATTTTATAACAAGCAGCCTTGACATACAGAGATAGTGTCTGTCTTCAAAACAAAGGACGAGTTTGTTTACTATCCAATGTAATAAATATAATATCTCCCCTAGAGCCAGGGTTAGGCAGGCTTACTACCCATTATAAAATATGTGGGCCGCTAAGCTTGTGTGTCTTTTCCTATCATACATCTTACTGAGGCTTGGGGAAACTCTCTAAAAGTGCTGACACTCTGACCTCTTCTCTTGCTGTGAGAATAATGCAGTCCTTTTTCTCTGACCAAGGAGAGTGATATATATTCTTCAATTTTCCAAATAATTGAGGCAGACTAACTTGCTAGCTTACAGTATGGTAAAAACTCAGACCTCTCACAGTTGTTGACACCAAATATAACCTATTATTTCCTATAAACAAAAAGAGGAGGCCATATTTACTGTAATAGATAGAATATGTCAATAGTCAAGAGCAAATTGAGGGCTCTAAATGTTATAAATAAGGCAAATATAAAGCAGACACTAAATTTCAGTAGGAGGCATGTACAGTTTTCTAGGGATAACATGTAACCTGCCTTCTCCTCTCACATCTTTATTTAAACAGCTCTCACTTACGCTAATGTTGAGCTTCTAATTGTTAAATAAACAATTTTCCATTCCTGCATTACTGTACCTTTCTGCTTCATGAGATATTTTGATCATGCCATTCTACTTAAAAATTTCCCTTGCCCTCTGCAACATTTCATCTTCTAATTCTACTCATATTTTTTTCTGATTATTCATCCCTTATTAAAAGGGTATGTCTTATCTTCCAAAAAGTGCTTATTTCTCTAGGATCTGCCCCTAGGATCTGCCCAACATGAAAGTTTATCCACTTTTTATTGATTTAACATATCTAGCATATGCTTTTACTCATAAACTGATCTACATATATATACCTGTAGCTTATACCATTTTTCTGAGTTGCAGCTGGCTGCTGAAAACCTCTTCCAGAAAACTTCATATGTTCAAAATTGAACTTGCAATTTCCATATTTTAAACATCTTTTTTTCATTATTATTATTTTTGTCTGTTTCATCAGTTAGCAGCCTGATCCAGTCACCTGAAAGTTATCTTGTATTCTCTTATTCTTTTTTAGTTCCCATATCTTATCAACGATAGTCCTTCAGAGCTTTCTCAAATTGCCCCTGTCCTCTCCATTCTTATTACTATTGCTCTTGATATAGCTCTCATCTATTGCTCTCTGTGCTTGTTTTGTGGTGCTCAAAATTAGCTTCTCTATTGCTGCCAGAATTGTCCTCTTTGCAGGTGCCCATAGGATAAAATAAAAAATAGCCATGAATTCAGGAACATCTGTGAACCGTCCCCTATCTCGTTTTCACTTCGTTTTCTACCACTTCCTAATTACTGAGCTCTATGGACAAGAAATATTAATAGTAAACTATGACTTTCTACTTCTGCCCCTACAAACACACATAGACAAAACCCTCTACCACAGGACTATGGTATTGCATTCCCCTGGAGTGCTCATGTGCCTGATGTGTTTCTGTTCTTTCAAAGTTTCCAGAAAAAAAAAAAAAAGTTCTTCCTTTAAAAATCAGGACTATCTTTACTTTTTCAGAAAACTTTTTTCAGTTTCAGTAGTTCACCAGGTCTATTATTTGGTATTAAATCACTTCTTTTTGGTACATTCATAGGGTGTTTTTAATTCATCTTATTAAAACTATACAGTGATTTGGGGCATCTATATTTCTTTCTGCCCTCCTAAATTTGTGAATTCCTTGAGGTCAGGTGAAGTCATGCCTTATTCATCTTTTCTGTTGTGTTGTGTTTTGTTTTTGTTTTTGTCTTATAGAACGACTGGTCCAATTTCAGCAATTTGAGAAACAGTAAATAGAATGAACAAATACCAGTGGTACCATATCTATATCCATATCCATATCTACCTATGGGTACACACATACATACATATAAAATCTGCTCCTCTATAAGTGAAAATTAACTAGACCATTTTGGCTGCATGGAAGCAGTATTTTTTAAACAATCCCCTAGCTATCTCTGGATTGCCCTTTAGCAGAGGCAACAGAATTAAGTGTCTATATTTAGCAAACTGGCTCAAGAGCCTGTATGAAGCTACTTGAAACTCGTTTCCAAGTCATTTATTTTAACAACCACAGTATTTCTTAAAGCCAATCCTGCCTTACTGCTTTCCTTCTAACCAAATGTAGGCTTTGAATTAAGAAAAATATAACGTAACTTTTATCTCGGGGCATGAGTTATTTAACAAAGGATTTATGTATTCATTTTTACTTTTTTGACTTAATATTACTATAATAATTCAAAACACGTATAGTATTGAATGCGTACATTAAATATGGTATGGATATTGGTAATAAAAATATCTTGTACCTTTCAGACATTATTGCAACATATGTACTATTTCCAGTATGTAACAGATATTTATCAATTCATCAAAACCAAAGTAAAAGAATCTACCTTCCAGAAATAACTATTTCATCATAACTTCTGGCATGCCAAAAAACTCATGTTATCAGATATCTATAAATAAATACACACAATGTACAATTTATATGTTTCTACATGAAAACATGTCTTAAAAATCCATACAGATTTTAGCCACCCTTCTAACACCACTTGGGGACAGCAAAATTATGGTCACAATTTAAAATGTTACTTGTCTTTTTAAAACAAGCATTATGTAAGTTTTGTTTTCTCAAAAAGCTCAAATCCAGTGAAATAAACATCTACATTCACTGACTTTTACAGTACATGCACATCTTTGCCCTAGCCTCTTAAAAAGCTCAGACTCAGGCTAATTGCTGTGATAGAACAAAGATGACAATATTTTAACATGAAGAGTATTTTTGAAAATCATAATAAATTATAAAGAGTTACTTTAAATTTATAATTCAACTAGACTTCTCTGTAGATATATGTCTTATACATTCCTATTTATTTAAAAAGGTAATACATACAGATCATTTAGAGATTAATAACTACTGCTAGGCTAAAAAATAGCAGTTCACTGTCTAATCGTTCTTGAATATAAATTCCTGCTCTTTACATAATAGTCAAATCTGCTTTCTAGTAGAAATATAATTCAAGTAAACAGTGCATATTTGATTTAAGCCACCTTACAGTTAAATTCACTCATGACACATTGGATCATAACCACTAATACGTCAAAACGGTTTTTAAAAAATCATCCTTATGTAAAGAAGAAAATAAACTTTGTAAACTTGTACATTTAAAATAACTAATGTACTGCAGCTGCTCTTTGGTTTGGCATGGTTTCAGGTACTGAATATTCAAGTAAATTTGTTCCCAGGTAAGCTAAGTCTCCAGTCTAATTTGTTTTTAATGGCAATGGCAAGACCTGAACTTCAACTTTCTTTTTCTTTTTTTTCTTTTATTATTATTATTATTATACTTTAAGTTTTAGGGTACATGTGCACAACGTGCAGGTTTGTTACATATGTATACATGTGCCATGTTGCTGTGCTGTACCCATTAACTCGTCATTTAACATTAGGTATATCTCCTAATGCTATCCCTCCCCCCTCCCCCCACCCCACAACAGTCCCCGGTGTGTGACGTTCCCCTTCCTGTGTCCATGTGTTCTTATTGTTCAATTCCCACCTATGAGTGAGAACATGCCGTGTTTGCTTTTTTGTCCTTGAGGTAGCTTGCTGAGAATGATGGTTTCCAGCTTCATTCATGTCCGTACAAAGGACATGAACTCATCATTTTCACAAATGTTCAAATGTTTGAAGGACCAAAGATAGTACTTATAAGATTTGATGGAGCTTAATTTTGATTTTTTCACCCGAATAGTTGATAGCAATAATCAATACCAGTTGAGATACCAAAGAGGCAGCTTTTCCCTGATTCCCACACCACTTGTAGGCCCTTGCTAGAATGGTCATTAATATGTATGAATCAGTTCAGCTAAATATTATTTAGAATGGGGCAAAATGCTGGTTGTATATTAAATCAAAGATAATTTAAAGGCTTTAACTGAAAATTTCAGAAAATATGTTTTCTGTGCTATTAAAGATGCTGTTAAATAACAAAAATTAGAATTGTTAGTATCCATATAAATTTTCACTCCAAAAACACAAGCTTAAAAACTTGTCATAAATAAAGTACATCTAGGGCAAATGGTAGCTGAAAGTGAATAATATTCAAATTACCATTGCTTGTACTGTATAAAGAAAACTGCCTTTTTAAATTGGGTGTTTGCTACTTTATAATTACTATTTTATACTTTTCAACATTTTTAATAACTGTTTTTATTTTTGGCTGTAACAGAAGGATTCAGATACCTAAATTTCATTTAAAATATGGAACACTTTGGTCTAATTCATCAAAAGCTTAGTTGTAAGCATTAATACAACCATGTAGTGTAGCAAGTACTCAAGGCTTAAAGGGAACTTGGCAGTATAAGAAGTATTTTGGGTTCTCTCTGCTTTTTTATAACTTTTTTTGTTGAACTTTCAGAGGTATGTACATTGGCAGAGAAACGCAAAGGTACATGTGCTGGAGAAATACTAGACAAAGTAGGAAGAGGTGTAAGTGCCCAGAAGAAAAGCTAAGAGGAATATTGTAATCTGTTAAAAAAATAGTTTGAGCTTTAACGATAGTTAGAATAAAGCATGCTGTTGACTTGACTTTCAAATTTCAGGGTAGGTAATGACTAAAAGTTACTTTGAAACTTTTTACCGTAATCCTGTAACAGCTTAAACAGTGACTTAAAATGTAACTTAAACTAGGCAAAACAAAATTTTAGAATAAGTTTTCCTCCTGGCTGTCAGTTAGAAACTCTAACCTGAGTGGTCATTTTACACTCCCAGTCTCTGAGAAGTGGATTCTACTCTTAGATGCACAATCTTAAGTCTGACTTCCTAACAGCAACCCCTTTCTGACTAGACATATTTCTCCTGTTTCCTTTTAAATCTAATCGAAGTGACAGGAGTTGTTGCATTAACTCCAAAGAAAAGTACAGAATAAACAATGTAGAAATGTTACTCCTCATTTATATCTTTTAGTCAGACACACACACACTCCAAAATAATTGATTGCTTCCAGTTAGTGGGTGGAGATGAATCTCAGCAGAATCTGTGAGTACTACAGGTTGGAGTTTCCTGTCTGTAAAATGGGACTGCAGGGGAGGGAGTGCTGTGAATGAGTTGGACTGGATGACTTCTAACATTCTGTAATGCCTAATTTTGCAAAATCCCTTTTCATTCACCCAATAATTTTTATTTATTTATTTATTTATCGAGACAGAATCTGACTCTGTCCGACAGGCGGGAGTGCAGTGGTGTGGTCTTGGCTCACTGCAGTCTCTGCCTCCCGGGTTTGGATGATTCTTTTGCTTCAGCCTCCCAAGTGGCTGGGATTGCAAGCTCACGCCACCACGCCTGGCTAATTTTTACATTTTTGGTAGAGATGAGGTTTCACCGTATTGGCCAGGCTGGTCTCGAACTCCTGACTCAAATAATCCACCTGCCTCAGCCTCCCAAGGTGCTGGGATTGCAGGCGTGATCCACCATGCCCAGCCCCAATCAATATTTTGGAGTACCTTCTATATGCTAAACAGTACACTAGGGATAGCTCTATCATTTCCTAGCACAGCATAAATTTTATGGTTGCTACTGTAGGTTTATAATTTGTAAGATTGGTCTAATTTCCATCAGCCATACTAATATTAGATTTTAAAAGGAGGTAACCTTTTTTCTCTTTGAATCAAAGGAATGAGTTAGTTCTGAAAACAGTTTGGAACACTGTAGTATGGATTTTTCTACCTTTGTCTCAACTCCTTATTCTTAACAATTTTGATTCTAGAAAACTAGAATGAGAGTTAAGAGATACCAATTATTGCCAGGTACGGTGGCTTATGCCTGTAGTCCCAGAACTTTGGGAAGCCAAGGCTGGCGGATAGCCTGAGGTTGGGGATTTGAGACTAGCCTGGCCAAGGTGGCGAAGCCCAGTCTCTACTAAAAATACAAAAACAAAAAAACGAACAAACCGTCCAGGCATGGTGGTACACGCCTGTGGTCCCAGCTGCTCTGGAGGCGGAGGCAGGTAAATGCTTGAACCCGGGAGGCAGAGGTTGCAGTGGGCTGGGATCGCGCCACTGTACTCCAGCCTGGACAACAAGAGTGAAGCGCTGTCTCAAAAAAAAAAAAAAAAAATCAATTACCAACTAAATACATAACTTCAGTTTGGCGGTTTGCATATTTTAAGGAGATAAATGTTTAAACATAATTGACTACTTTCAGAAATGTTCTCCTGGTAGTTTTTGTGAGTATTTCTACATTCAGATCAAAAGATTTGCATACACCTGACCAACAGCTGAGAAAACTTTATTTTTTTCTTCACTATTATGCACTTTCGTGGTATTACAGTCTTTCTCAGTTCATTTTTAATACATTTAACTCTTTTTGAGAACTTTCCTCCACAACATATACCTATTTTTTGATTTTTCAGTTTTAGAAATTGTATATTACATTCTTATTTTAAAAGATGGGGATTTCTTGCCTTTTGTAACTACTTTCACACTGAACTTCTCTTCTAATATTCCCATTTTAGTGTTATCATTTTATTCAAGCAATGTTCTGCATTTATATTATGACGGTTATATAAATAGCAAAGCTTAGCTGTGCAGAAACATAAGACTACAGTGCATTTCTTACATGACATTTGGTTTTATAAACTTTAGTAAACCATTGTCTTAGCTTTTTTCACTTGAAAACACAATTCAAAATTTTTTATCTCATTCTCTTTTAGCTGGTTGTCATCTAAGCTCACTGCACATCTGCTTCCCAGGGATACACCTTCATTATAATCTGGTAATTCCTTTAATGAAGTCTAACCTTTACAAAAAAGTGGTGCAAAAACATAAATGCACATATTTATGAATATTTACATATAATACTAAACAACCATATGCGGTGAGACTGCAGATGAGGAAACAGATTTCCTGAACTCTAGAATACCCCATCATGATATACCATAGTCACTTTTCCCAGCATAACTATAGGTTAGTGCAAATGTAATTGGGGTTTTTGCCATTGAAAGTACTTTGATAGTAGTTAACTAATCCAACACCAAGAATATAGTTGTTGAACTATGTAGGAGAAAAATGATGCAGTTTCTTCTGTTTTAAAATGTATTATAAGAGCAATGCATGAGAAGGTCTTAATCCTATTTACATTTATAAAACTTCCCCTTTGAATATCCCTGGGAATAAGTAGTGAAAACTTAAAGTAAGTATTAAGCCAGTGAATGGAAAAAAAAAAAAAAACCCTAGACTTTTGTTACCACATATGTTTCTATAATACTAATTAGCTAATCCAAGTAGATATATCGAGAAATTATGTCAATATAACATAGAGTTTTTATTTTTTAATATAAATTTTTTCTGTGCTAGTAGAACAAGGATAGTAGAAATAATAACTTTAGGCAGGAAAGAATATCTTTTCCATTTGTCTGATACACAAATAAGCACTTTTTAGTTCTAAGAAAGTTAAAATGACTGCAGGGAATTTCTACTTCTGAGAAGTTGAAGTATGTACTTTTCACTATTCTTCCCACTAGGAACAACTAAAACCCCTGCAAATTATGTACTTTTCACTATTCTTCCCACTAGGAACAACTAAAACCCCTGCAAATTACGTATAAAACAAGTTTAAGAGGACTTTGAGAGATGAAGAAAAGCAGGCAGACCAGCCAGGGACCTTGCAGCCTGAAGAAGGACAGGGAGGTAAGATCCCTGGGTTTCCTTTTGTTCTCATATAACCCAGTCTTGGAACAGAAGTCAGCAACATAGAAATGCCAATAGGCACAGGCAAAATAAAGTCTCAACAAAATCCACTCTATCTAGAGAAGGAGCAGTCTAGCAAGACAGAAAATCTTTTGGACAATAACAGGTCCACTCTAGCAAAACTCCACAGCAGAAACTGCGGGACTACCTCCATTCATGCTGGCAAAGCCCAGGTGGTGAGCCTGGACTTCCACCCTTCCCAGGCTACACCAAGGCACCCAACTCTGAGGTTCAGAGGAGGCCAAAAAGAGATCCAGAGTTTTCCTCTCCACTGGTTGCTTACAAGCCTTTCCCCATTGCAATCCCAGTGGAAACAAGAGGGAAAACAGGCTACCTCACCAACCTGACGGTAACGAAGTGCCACTCTAATTTCCTGTGGAGTGGTGGGTGTCAGAGGATGAAGAGTAGAGAGTCGTGATGTTCATCATTGCTCAATGGTATCAGCCTCCAAGCTATTGATTCCATAGATTACCTATACTTTCAGAAGGAAATAGACAAAACTATTAAACCTTCCTTATTCCTTACCATTACAACTTTGATTCTGCTTGCTATGGGGCCACGCTCAGATTAAAAGTAATGATTTTCATCTTTGCCTTATAAACTTTGTTAACTCTAGTTAACTGATATAAGTTAATTCTTGAAATATTTATATTTCATCTGAAAAATTCTGGCAATATTTGAGTTCATATCTTTTTACTTGTGATAAAAATCTCGGTCACCTTGGGGATAGAACTTCCAAAGTGCCAGATCGGCTTTTTATCTCCTGATAGGTTAAGACTGTAGAGTTCTGTGAATTATTCATTTGAAGGAGTTTTTATGTTTCTTTTAATGTGCTTCTTATATTGGAAAAAATTCATGACCCAATAATTGAGGTAGTGTCTGGTTTGTGTTGCAATATGCAAATAGCAAAATGGAAAATAATACTCCAGCCTGGTAACGTGTGTGATGTATGTGGTGATGGTGAATGGTAGGGGTTGTGTCTATGTGCTGATCTGGGAAAACTGCTAGAGGAATAATAGAGTCACTAAATTTGAGCAACATGAAAGTGTAAAATCAGAATCAAGTAGGCTGAGATCAAAGTTAGCAGTGACTGGCAAGGAAATGAAAGAAATTAAAGCGATACACCAAATAAATGTGAAAAATGCTGAGACCAGCTCGGTCAGGGAGACCCTAACCCAGCAGCGCTAGAGGAATTAAAGACACACACACACAGAAATATAGAGGTGTGAAGTGGGAAATCAGGGGTCTCACAGCCTTCAGAGCTGAGAGCCCCAAACAGAGATTTACCCACATGTTTATTAACCGCAAACCAGTCATTATAATTGTTTCTATAGATATTAAATTAACTAAAAGTATCCCTTAAGGGAAACGAAGGGATGGGCTGAATTAAAAGAATAGGTTGGGCTAGTTAACTGCAGCAGGAACATGCTCTTAAGACACAGATCGAGGCCGGGCGCGGTGGCTCACGCTTGTAATCCCAGCACTTTGGGGGGCCGAGGCGGGCGGATCACGAGATCAAGAGATCCAGATCACGGTGAAACCCCGTCTCTACTAAAAATACAAAAAAATTAGCCGGGCGTGGTGGCGGGCGCCTGTAGTCCCAGCTACTTGGAGAGGCTGAGGCAGGAGAATGACGTGAACCCGGGAGGCGGAGCTTGCAGTGAGCCGAGATTGCGCCACTGCCCTCCAGCCTGGGCAACAGAGCGAGACTCCGTCTCAAAAAAAAAAAAAAAAAAAAAAAAAAAAAAAAGACACAGATCGCTCATGCCATTGTTTATGGCTTAAGAATGCGTTTAAGTGGTTTTCTGCCATGGGCAGGCCAGGTGTTCCTTGCCCTCATTCTCGTAAACCCACAACCTTCCAGCTCGGGTGTTAGGGCCATTATGAACATGTTACAGTGCTGCAGAGATTTTGTTTATGGCCAGTCTTGGGGCCAGTTTATGGCTGGATTTTGGGGGGCTTGCTCCCAACAGAAAAATAACTTAGTTGTCTGTATGTTTGCTTGTTGCAATTCTCTCCATCCTTGGCAAGATTCATTTATATTTGTACAACTTCTGTTTTAGTGCTAAAGTGTCAAAACTCAGCCAGGCGTGGTGGCTCACGCCTGTAATTTCAGCACTTTGGGAGGCCGAGGCGGGTTAATCCCAGCTACTCTGGAGGCTGAGGCAGGAGAATCGCTTGAACCTGGGAGGCAGAGGTTACAGTAAGCCAAGATCGTGCCTCTGAACTCTCTCTCAAAAACAAAACAAAACAAACAAACAATAAACAGTCAAACTCAGAGTTCATATGTTTCCACTACGCTCTGTTTTATTAGTTAGATACTTATCTTTCATGCTACTAGTCACTATAATAAGTTCCCAGTAGTTAAAATATCAACATCTCTGGTCTCTTATCTCGAAATGGTACAGTCCCCGTTTAATAAGGATAAAATCCATTCTCTACTTAACACATTTTAATTTAGTGCTAAAATATTTTTTTAAAGCCTTGAAACAGATTTGTAACATAAATATATTCACAACTACATGTAACAAGAAATTACTTTTACTTTATCATCTTCTGGAAATTCAAAAACTTGGGACTTCATAAGCCTTGACGGTTTGCATGTTCTTATAAAGGAATGCCTATTATTTCTTCAGAAGAAGATATTACACATAAAATGAGACAGCAATTAAGGAGAACAATTTCCTGAATGAGAATGTTCTATCTTCTTTTGCCAAATTACATTTGGAGGTCTTCTGGTATTGACATAAACTGTAATGTTCTTTGGAGCAATTCAGGCATAACTATGGAATCAGAGGGTGGAGACAATGAAGTTATAGGTGTAGAGATATATTATCACAACATATGAGATAATTTGGAGTAACTTAGGCACTTAATCCAAGTAATAATTCACTCTTTCAGCTTATTTCTATTTTACTTTATATTCTCCTATTTTGAGAGAGGACAAAATGATTTCTTTGCAAGGAATCAGTACTTCTGCGTTTTGATCTTGATTCTTCTACTTTCTATCTTTATAGACATGGCAAACTTTCAAATGACTCTCTAATATTGTGGTTATAGTCTAGTGTAATACCTGTGTGAAATGAATTGAGAAGATGAACATATATTTATATGAAAAATACACACAAAATATTACACTTACTGATATCACAAGGACACAATTTGGTTATAGGTAGCAATCAGCTATTCCATTATCAGTGAAATAAGGGAAAATAGGGAGATCTTAAGTCTTATCTCACCAATACTAACTTTGTATAAACCAATGACAATTTTCTTACTAAGTTTTTACATTACTTTTTCACCTGTGTGTAAGAATAATGTCTGGCTTGCCTCGAACTCCTGACCTCAAGTGATCTGCCTGCCTCAGCTCCCCAAAGTGCTGGGATTATAGGCATGAGCCACCACAGCCAGCTGATACATTTTTACGTGGGACTTCTGATCTCGGGTTTTGATAGTAGAACGTTAGAGATAGGTGATTCATCTTCACTGTCAACCCATTAATGCTCGGGAAAATACGCTAAGGTTTATTCCTGTATTTCTCTTGTACTCTCATTGACTATTTTTACTCTCCTTGAAGAGCTTGCTTTAGTATCTTTCCAGTGGAGGTTCTGTGGGTTAAAACAAAATAAAATAAGTTGTCGTTTTCTTCTGAAAATGTCTATTCAGTCTCAGTACTCAATGACATTTTTGCTTGATTTAGAATTCTAGAAAAGACTTTTTCTTTATTTCTATTTTTACATTTCAGCATCTTTTAAATGTTTTTCAGTTGTTTATAGACCATTGTCAATTTTGTTGAAAAGTCAGCTGTCTTCTTTTGCTGCTTTGAAGGTACTATGCTTCTTTCCTCTTGCTGCTTTTGGGATTATTATTATTATTGCTATTATAATTTAATTAAAATGGGTCATGGTGGAATTTTCAAATTGGTATTTTTTGCCTTGTTATTGTATTTCCACTGCATGTGATTCTCTCAGCTTATTGAAAATTTGATGTCTTTTAAGGATTTCTCTTTTTTTTTTTTGCTGGTTAACTGTTCAGCTATTGTTTATGTCCCATTCTTTGTATTCTCTAATTCTGGAGTTCTGGTTGAACATATGATAAATAATCCTTTGTGCTCGCATGACTCAGACACTTCTTTCTGTATTGTCTTTCTCTTAATTCTCTCTGCTTTATTTTGATATTGGATATCGACTATCTTCAAGCTCATTAATCTTTTCTGTTGTATCTAATACACTTTTGAAACCATCTACTGAGGTATTCATAGCAGGTATTTCATTTTTCAATCCTAGAATACCAACTTTATTCTGTTTTCTGGAGTCTAATATTTATTAAAAATTTCTACACCTTTATTTCTATAATTCTCCTCTTTTATTTTCTTGAACATATTAAACACAGCTATTTTGAAATTTGGTCATAATTTACATTTTTATTTTTTTCACCTTGATTTTTGGCTATACAGCCTGAAAGGGAGAAAAAAGAATCATGGGATTATAATAGAGAAACCTATTCCTGGTGATAAAATTTTGGGATGCCTGAAACATTATTATTCCTGATTGTATGAGTCCTTTTTCACCCTGCTGATAAAGACATATCTGAGACTGGGAAGAAAAAGAGGTTTAATTGGACTTTCAGTTCCACATGGCTGGGAAGGCCTCAGAATCACGGTGGGAGGAGAAAGGCACTTCTTACATGGTGGCAGCAAGAGAAAATGGGGAAGAAGCAAAAGTGGAAACCCCTGATAAACCCATCAGATCTCATGAGACTTATTTACTATCATCAGAATAGCACAGGAAAGACCAGACCCCATGATTCAATTACCTCCTCCTGTGTCCCTCCCACAACACGTGGGAATTCTGGGAGATAAATTTCAAGTTGAAATTTGCGTGGGGACTCAGCCAATCCATATCATTTCAACCTGACTCCTCCGTATTTCATGGCCTCACATTTCAAAACCAATCATGTCTTCTCAACAGTCCCCCAAAGTCTTAACTTATTTCAGCATTAACCTAAAAGTCCACAGCCCAAAGTCTCATCTGAGACAAGCCAAGTCCCTTTAGCCTAAGAGCCTGTAAAATCAGAAGCAAGTTAGTTATTTCCTAAATACAATGGCGATACAGGTATTGAGTAAATACAGCCGTTCCAAATGGGCGAAATTGGCCAAAACAAAGGGGCTGCAGGGCCCATGCAAGTCTGAAATCCGGCAGGGAAGTCAAATCTTAAAGCTCCAGAATGATCTCCTTTGACTCCAGATCTCACATCCAGGTCATGCTGATGTAGGAGGTGGGTTCCCATGGTCTTGGGCAGCTGTACCCCATGGCTTTGTACAGCCTCCCTCCCAGCTGCTTTCACCAGCTGGCCTTGAGTGTCTGTGGCTTTTCCAGGCACATGGTGTTGGTGGATGTAGCATTCTGGGGTCAGGAGGATGGTGGCCCTCTTCTCACAGCTCCACTAGGTGGTGCCCCAGTAGGAACTCTTTGTGGGGGTTCTGACCCTATGTTTCCCTTCCATGTTGCCTTAGTAGAGGTTTTCTATGAGGGCCCCACCCCTGCATCAAACTTTTGCCTGAGCATCCAGGCATTTCCATAAATCTTCTGAAATCTAGGCAGAGGTTCCCAAACCTCAATTTTTGACTTCTCTGCACTCTCAGGCTCAGCAACAAATGGAAGCTGCCAAGACTTGGGGCTTCCACCCTCTGAAGCCACAGCCCGGGCTCCCTGTTGGCCCCTTTCAGCCATGGCTAGAGCAGCAGGGACACAGAGCACGAAGTCCCTAGGCTGCACACAACACAGGGACCCTGGGCTCAGCCGTGAAACCACTTCTTCCTCCTGGGCCTCTGGGCCTGTGATGGGAGGGGCTGCTGTGAGAACCTCTGACATGCCCTGGAGACATTTTCCCCATGGTCTTCGGGATTAACATTAGATTCCTTGCTACTTACACATATTTCTGCAGCCATCTTGAATTTCTCCCCAGAAAATGGATTTTTCTTTTCTATAGCATAGTCAGGCTGCAAATTGTCTGAAAGTTTATGCTCTGTTTCTCTTTTAAAACTGAATGCCTCTAACAACACCCAAGTCACCTCTTGAATGCTTTGCTGCTTAGAAATTTCTTCCACCAGATACCCTAAGTCACCTTTCTCATGTTCAAATTGCCACAAATCTCTAGGGCAGGGGAAAAATGCCACAATTCTCTTTGCTAAAACATAACCAGAGTCATCTTTGCTCCAGTTCCCGAGAAGTTCCTCATATTCACCTGAGACAACCTCAGCCTGGATCTTATTTTCCGTATCACTATCAGCATTTTGGGCAAAGCCATTCAACAAGTCTCTAGGAAGTTCCAAACTTTCCCACATTTTCCTGTCTTCTTCTGAGTCCTCAAAACTGTTCCAATCTCTGCCTGTTACTCAGTTGCAAGATTGCTTCCACATTTTTGGGTATCTTTTCAGCAATGCCCCACCTTACTGGTACCAATTTACTGTATTAGTCTGTTTTCATGCTGCTGGTAAATACATACTTGAGATTGGAAAGAAAAAGAAGTTTAATTGGACTTACAGATCCACATGGCTGAGGAGGCCTCAGAATCATGGCGAGAGGTGAAAGACACTTCTTACATGGTAGAAACAAAAGAAAATGAGGAAGAAGAAAAAGCAGAAACCCCTGATAAACCCATCAGCTCTCGTGAGACTTATTCACTAGCAGGAGAATAGCATGGGAAAGACCGGCCCCCATGATTCAATTACCTCCTACTGGGTCCCTTCCACAACACGTGGGAATTCTGGAAGATACAATTCAAGTTGATATTTCAGTGGGGACATAGCCAAACCATATCACTGGTCTTTTCACTTATGTGAGCAAAAATATTAGCCTTATATTGACTATATATAAATGCATTTGGATTGTTGTGTTCTGACATCTGTAACTAACAAATGTGTATTAAGGATAAACAGATGTTGAAGATAAAGTGAGTAGGAAGATCCAAGTTACTTTAGTGAATATTGCTAGAATTCTGTGGCATGTTCTATCACTGAATATGGAGAGGTAGGGTCAGGACAAAATGTGTTACTTTCTCACCTCAGGTTTTAAGAAAATCATGCAGAGAGCACAATAATACAAAAGGATTCCCTGGAGTGTGAGGCACACAATGGGCTCTAATTCATATATCAATGATCTATATATAGATCTGTGACTATAGACCTGATGTCAGAGCAGAAGAATGCCTTTTCCATCTACGAGATACAACTTGTAAATTTTGCTCTAAAACACTAGTATTACAAGAGCTTTTCCCTAAGATAGGCGTCAGTCTAACAAAAAGCAGAAATTTTTGACAAGGTTATGGGGAACATAATGTCCCATTTTATCACTGAGAAAGAGAGACATCACAAATTCGTGTTTATGTTACAGGCAATTGACTATAGCTACATGACCTAGATTTAATATTATCTTCTAACATTAAAACAAAAATTGTTTTTTCTTTTACTTCCCCTAGAATATGCCTATACACCCCCTCCCTAGTTAACTTATCTGTATTATAAATGTAGGTGTTATCTCTTTCATAGGAGAAGCTACGGTTATAGATCACTTTGTCCCCATAACTTTTTGGAATTTAAACTATAAATATGATAATCCTGTAAATCTGTTTAGTGTCCTGGAACATAGAAAATGTTTCCAGTTTCTTTTGCATGAAAGGTTTGAAATTCAATTCTTTCTTTTTTGTTTTTTCTGGCTGTCGAGGTATCAAATTATAATTTTATCAGGTTCTAAAGATGGAATTTAACCATAACTGGCACTTAGCTGAGTATGAAAGGAAAATTGCAGAAGGCAGATATATGGCCTGTAGTTTCTAAGT
Source organism: Nomascus leucogenys (assembly GCF_006542625.1). Taxonomy (NCBI): domain Eukaryota; kingdom Metazoa; phylum Chordata; class Mammalia; order Primates; family Hylobatidae; genus Nomascus; species Nomascus leucogenys. The sequence continues at coordinate 21,344,091 of NC_044389.1, read as the reverse complement.
TTACCAAAAATTTGTTTAGTGGTCCACTTTTAAGTTTGCTATTATAGAGAAGAAATATATTTCTGCAGAAGCCTGCCAATGAAAGAAGTTCGTATTTTTACAATTTCATACCTTTTTTTTTTATTATTACACTTTAGGTTTTAGGGTACATGTGCACAATGTGCAGGTTTGTTACATATATATCCATGTGCCATGTTGATTTCCTGCACCCATTAACTCGTCATTTAGCAGTAGGTATATCTCCTAATGCTGTCCCTCTCCCCTCCCCCCACCCCACAACAGTCCCCAGAGTGTGATGTTCCCCTTCCTGTGTCCATGAGTTCTCATTGTTCAATTCCCACCTATGAGTGAGAACATGCGGTGTTTGGTTTTTTGTCCTTGCGATAGTTTACTGAGAATGATGTTTTCCAGTTTCATCCATGTCCCTACAAAGGACACGAACTCATCATTTCTTATGGCTTCATAGTATTCCATGGTGTATATGTGCCACATTTTCTTAATCCAGTCTATTGTTGTTGGACATTTGGGTTGGTTCCAACTCTTTGCTATTGTGAATAGTGCCGCAATAAACATACGTGTGCATGTGTCTTTATAGCAGCATGATTTATAGTCCTTTGGGTATATACCCAGTAATGGGATGGCTGGGTCAAATGGTATTTCTAGTTCTAGATCCCTGAGGAATCGCCACACTGACTTCCATAATGGTTGAATTAGTTTACAGTCCCACCAACAGTGTAAAAGTGTTCCTATTTCTCCACATCCTCTCCAGCACCTGTTGTTTCCTGCTTTTTTTAATGATGGCCATTCTAACTGGTGTGAGATGGTATCTCATTGTGGTTTTGATTTGCATTTCTCTGATGACCAGTGATGATGAGCATTTCTTCATGTGTTTTTTGGCTGCATAAATGTCTTCTTTTGAGAAGTGTCTGTTCATGTCCTTTGCCCACTTTTTGATGGGGTTGTTTGTTTTTTTCTTGTAAATTTGTTTGAGTTCATTGTAGATTCTGGATATTAGCCCTTTGTCAGATGAGTAGGTTGCAAAAATTTTCTCCCATTCTGTAGGTTCCTGTTCACTCTGATGGTAGTTTCTTTTGCTGTGCAGAAGCTCTTTAGTTTAATTAGATCCCATTTGTCAGTTTTGGCTTTTGTTGCCATTGCTTTTGGTGTTTTAGACATGAAGTCCTTGCCCATGCCTATGTCCTGAATGGTATTGCCTAGGTTTTCTTGTAGGATTTTAATGGTTTTAGGTCTAACATTTAAGTCTTTAATCCATCTTGAATTAATTTTTGTGTAAGGTGTAAGGAAGGGATCCAGTTTCAGCTTTCTACATATGGCTAGCCAGTTTTCCCAGCACCATTTATTAAATAGGGAATCCTTTCCCCATTTCTTGTTTTTGTCAGGTTTGTCAAAGATCAGATAGTTGTAGATATGCGGCATCATTTCTGAGGGCTCTGTTCTGTTCCATTGATCTATGTCTCTGTTGTGGTACCAGTACCATGCTGTTTTGGTTACTGTAGCCTTGTAGTATAGTTTAAAGTCAGGTAGCGTGATGCCTCCAGCTTTGTTCTTTTGGCTTAGGGTTGACTTGGCAATGTGGGCTCTTTTTTCGTTCCATATGAACTTTAAAGTAGTTTTTTCCAATTCTGTGAAGAAAGTCATTGGTAGCTTGATGGGGATGGCATTGAATCTATAAATTACCTTGGGCAGTATGGCCATTTTCACGATATTGATTCTTCCAACCCATGAGCATGGAATGTTCTTCCATTTGTTTGTATCTTCTTTTATTTCATTGAGCAGTGGTTTGTAGTTCTCCTTGAAGAGGTCCTTCACATCCCTTGTAAGTTGGATTCCTAGGTATTTTATTCTCTTTGAAGCCATTGTGAATGGGAGTTCACTCATGATTTGGCTCTCTGTTTGTCGTTATTGGTGTACAAGAATGCTTGTGATTTTTGTACATTGATTTTGTATCCTGAGACTTTGCTGAAGTTGCTAAGCTTAAGGAGATTTTGGGCTGAGACAATGGGGTTTTCTAGATATACAATCATGTCATCTGCAAACAGGGACAATTTGACTTCCTCTTTTCCTAACTGAATACCCTTTATTTCCTTCTCCTGCCTGATTGCTCTGGCCAGAACTTCCAGCACTATGTTGAATAGGAGCAGTGAGAGAGGGCATCCCTGTCTTGTGCCAGTTTTCAGAGGGAATGCTTCCAGTTTTTGCCCATTCAGTATGATATTGGCTGTGGGTTTGTCATAGATAGCTCTTATTATTTTGAGATACGTCCCATCAATACCTAATTTATTGAGAGTTTTTAGCATGAAGGGTTGTTGAATTTTGTCAAAGGCATTTTCTGCATCTATTGAGATAATCATGTGGTTTTTGTCTTTGGTTCTGTTTATATGCTGGATTACATTTATTGATTTGCGTATGTTGAACCAGCCTTGCATCCCAGGGATGAAGCCCACTTGATTATGGTGGATAAGCTTTTTGATGTGCTGCTGGATTCGGTTTGCCAGTATTTTATTGAGGATTTTTGCATCAATGTTCATCAAGGATATTGGTCTGAAATTCTTTTTTTTGGTTATGTCTTTGCCAGGCTTTGGTATCAGGACGATGCTGGCTTCATAAAATGTGTTAGGGAGGATTCCCTTTTTTTCTATCGATTGGAATAGTTTCAGAAGGAATGGTACCAGTTCCTCCTTATACCTCTGGTAGAATTCAGCTGTGAATCCATCAGGTCCTGGACTCTTTTTGGTTGGTAAGCTATTGATTATTGCCACAATTTCAGAACCTGTTATTGGTCTATTCAGAGATTCAACTTCTTCCTGATTTAGTCTTGGGAGAGTGTATTTGTCGAGGAATTTATCCATTTCTTCTAGATTTTCTAGTTTATTTGCATAGAGGTGTTTGTAGTATTCCCTGATGGTAGATTGTATTTCTGTGGGATCGGTGGTGATATCCCCTTTTTCATTTTTTATTGCATCTATTTGATTCTTCTCTCTTTTCTTCTTTATTAATCTTGCTAGCAGTCTATCAATTTTGTTGATCTTTTCAAAAAACCAGCTCCTGGATTCATTAATTTTTTGAAGGGTTTTTTGTGTCTCTATTTCCTTCAGTTCTGCTCTGATTTTAGTTATTTCTAGCCTTCTGCTAGCTTTTGAATGTGTTTGCTCTTGCTTTTCTAGTTCTTTTAATTGTGATGTTAGGGTGTCAATTTTGGATTTTTCCTGCTTTCTCTTGTGGGCATTTAGTGCTATAAGTTTCCCTCTACACACTGCTTTGAACGTGTCCCAGAGATTCTGGTATGTTGTGTCTTTGTTCTCGTTGGTTTCAAAGAACATCTTTATTTCTGCCTTCATTTCATTATGTACCCAATAGTCATTCAGGAGCAGGTTGTTCAGTTTCCATGTAGTTGAGGGGTTTTGAGTGAGTTTCTTAATCCTGAGTTCTAGTTTGATTGCACTGTGGTCTGAGAGACAGTTTGTTATAATTTCTGTTCTTTTACATTTGCTGAGGAGAGCTTTACTTCCAACTATGTGGTCAATTTTGGAATAGGTGTGGTGTGGTGCTGAAAAAAATGTATATTCTGTTGATTTGGGGTGAAGAGTTCTGTAGATGTCTATTAGGTCCACTTTATGTAGAGCTGAGTTCAATTTCTGGATATCCTTGTTAACTTTCTGTCTCGTTGATCTGTCTAATGTTGACAGTGGGGTGTTAAAATCTCCCATTATTATTGTGTGGGAGTTTAAGTCCTTTTGTAGGTCACTCAGGACTTGTTTTATGAATCTGGGTGCTCCTGTGTTGGGTGCATATATATTTAGGATAGTTAGCTCTTCTTGTTGAATTGATCCCTTTACCATTATGTAATGGCCTTCTTTGTCTCTTTTGATCTTTGTTGGTTTAAAGTCTATTTTATCAGAGACTAGGATTGCAACCCCTGCCTTTTCTTGCTTTCCAGTTGCTTGATAGATCTTCCTCCATCCCTTTATTTTGAGTCTATGTGTGTCTCTGCACGTGAGATGGGTTTCCTGAATACAGCACACTGATGGGTCCTGACTCCTTATCCAGTTTGCCAGTCTGTGTCTTTTAATTGGAGCATTTAGCCCACTTACATTTAACGTTAATATTGTTATGTGTGAATCTGATCCTGTCATTGTGATGTTAGTTGGTTATTTTGCTCGTTAGTTGCTGCAGTTTCTTCCTAGCCTCGATTGTCTTTACAATTTGGCGTGTTTTTGCAGTGGCTGGTACCGGTTGTTCCTTTCCATGTTTAGTGCTTCCTTCAGGAGCTCTTTTAGGGCAGGCCTGGTGGTGACAAAATCACTCAGAGTTTGCTTGTCTGTAAAGTATCTTATTTCTCCTTCACTTATGAAGCTTAGTTTGGCTGGATATGAAATTCTGAGTTGAAAATTCTTTTCTTTAAGAATGTTGAATATCAGCCCCCACTCTCTTCTGGCTTGTAGAGTTTCTGCCGAGAGATCAGCTGTTAGTCTGATGGGCTTCCCTTTGTGGGTAACCCGACCTTTCTCTCTGGCTGCCCTTAACATTTTTTCTTTCATTTCAACTTTGGTGAATCTGACAATTATGTGTCTTGGAGTTGCTCTTCTCGAGGATTATCTTTGTGGCGTTCTCTGTATTTCCTGAATCTGAATGTTGGCCTGCCTTGCTAGATTGGGGAAGTTCTCCTGGATAATATCTTGCAGAGTGTTTTCCAACTTGGTTCCATTCTCCCCGTCATTTTCAGGTACACCAATCAGACGTAGGTTTGGTCTTTTCACATAGTCCCAAATTTCTTGGAGGCTTTGTTCATTTCTTTTTATTCTTTTTTCTCTAAACTTCCCTTCTCTCTTCATTTCATTCATTTAATCTTCCATCAGCGATACCCTTTCTTCCAGTTGATCGCATCTGCTACTGAGGCTTCTGCAATCTTCGCGTAGTTCTCGAAACTTGGCTTTCAGCTCCATCAGCTCCTTTAAGCCCTTCTCTCCATTGGTTATTCTAGTTATCCATTCTTCTAATTTTTTTTCAAAGTTTTTAACTTCTTTGCTATTGTTTTGAATTTCCTCTCGTAGCTCAGAGTAGTTTGATCGTCTGAAGCCTTCTTCTCTCAACTCGTCAAAGTCATCCTCCATCCAGCTTTGTTCCGTTGCTGGTGAGGAACTGCGTTCCTTTGGAGGAGGAGAGGTGCTCTGCTTTTTAGAGTTTCCAGTTTTTCTGCTCTGTTTTCTCCCCATCTTTGTGGTTTTATCTACTTTTGGTCTTTGATGATGGTGATGTACAGATGGGTTTTTGGTGTGGATGTCCTTTCTGTTTGTTAGTTTTCCTTCTACCAGACAGGACCCTCAGCTGCAGGTCTGTTGGAGTTTACTAGAGGTCCACTCCAGACCCTGTTTGGCTGGGTGTCAGCAGCGGTGGCTGCAGAACAGCGGATTTTCATGAGACCACAAATTCAGCTGTCTGATAGTTCCTCTGGAAGTTTTGTCTCAGAGGAGTACCCGGGCGAATGAGGTGTCAGTCTGTCCCTACTGGGGGGGTTCCTCCCAGTTAGGCTGCTCAGGGGTGAGGGACCCACTTTAGGAGGCAGTCTGTCAGTTCTCAGATCTCCAGCTGCGTGCTGGGAGAACCACTACTCTCTTCAAAGCTGTCAGTCAGACAGGGACATTTAAGTCTGTGGAGGTTCCTGCTGAGTTTTTGTTTGTCTGTGCCCTGCCTGCAGAGGTGGAACCTACAGAGGCAGGCAGGCCTCCTTGAGCTGTGGTGGGCTCCACCCAGTTCGAGCTTTCTGGCTGCTTTGTTTACCTAAGCAAGCCTGGGCAATGGCGGGCGCCCCTCCCCCAGCCTCACTGCCGCCTTGCAGCTTGATCTCAGACTGCTGTGCTAGCAATCAGCGAGACTCTGTGGGCATAGGACCCTCCGAGCCAGGTGCGGGACACAATCTCCTAGTGTGCCGTTTTCCAGGCCCGTTGGAAAAGCGCAGTATTAGGATGGGACTGACCCGATATTCCAGGTGCCGTCTGTTACCCCTTTCTTTGACTAGGAAAGGGAACTCCCTGACCCCTTGCACTTCCCGAGTGAGGCAATGCCTCGCCCTGCTTGGGCTCGCGCACAGTGGTCTTCACCGACTGTCCTGCACCCCCTGTTTGGCACTCCCTAGTGAGATGAAACCAGTACCTCAAGCAGAAATGCAGAAATCACCCATCTTCTGTGTTGCTCGGGCTGGGAGCTGGAGACCGGAGCTATTCCTATTCGGCCATCTTGGCTCCACCCCCCAATTTCATACTTTTAAATTAGTTGGATTACACTGCTATAAGGTGCTCTGATTGAATGGAGTTGGTACAAGCTTGAGTCGAGGAGCTCTAGGTCTAATTCACGGTTCTGGTATTTATTAGACTTGTGACAGCAAGCTAGTTACTAAACTTCTCTGTATCTCTCGTCTCATCTCTAAGATAGGTGCTATGATACGTATTATAACGTGATACCAGTGTGTATTTTAATTGTCTTAAGCCCTTATTCTAAGGAACATTATTTGTTCTGGTTAGAATTTCATTCCTCAGATATATTCAGATAGTCTTTAATTATAAGACCTCTCCAAAGGCAGTTATTGAAACAGCTCAGCTATCTTTATTAGCAATCAACATTTGAGGACATTGTATTTAACGTAAGAAATATAAATATTAAAATTTAGATTTTCACTGGTAAATTTAGTAACTTGTTGATTTGCATATTGAAAGATTTAAAATTATATTTTATGGGTAAAATAAGCAGTATTTAAGAAAATTGATTGACTGGAATATTTTAACATTATTTCTTACACTTTGTTATACAAGGTAAGCCCTGTAGTTTGTACTCTTTAGCAAGGAAATCCAAGTTTAATCTTTAAATGGTCTTGTGTTCCATTATGGGGACAGAGAAAGTTGGAGTGGGTTATTTGTCTAAAAATAAAATTCTAAAACCCTGCTCCTAGAGTATGATTGCATCTTCTTTGAGCAAATATTTTGGTCAAAATTTGATTGGATTACCTAGCAAGACAAAGAGCCAAGAGAAGCTGAATGAACTGTAATGTGTGTCCTTACTAAGGAATGCACATTTACTAAGTGGCTGGATATAGTAATATATTAATGGGACCAAAAGTTTTGATGACTATACTTTAAACCAAAAGTAGCTTCAAGGTTGTGTTTATCTCACTGTCTTTTTTGTTTGTTTGTTTTTTGAGACCGAGTCTCGCTCTGTCACCCAGGCTGGAGTGCAGTGGCGCAATCTCGGCTCACTGCAAGCTCCGCCTCCCGGGTTCACGCCATTCTCCTGCCTCAGCCTCTCTGAGTAGCTGGGACTACAGGCGCCCACCACCACGCCTGGCTAATTTTTTTATATTTTTAATAGAGATGGGGTTTCACCGTGGTCTCGATCTCCTGACCTTGTGATCCACCTGCCTTGGCCTCCCAAAGTGCTGGGATTACAAGCATGAGCCACCGTGCCCGGCCTATCTCACTGTCTTAATTCAGTTTACAACAATGGTTATTCTAAAATTGCTTCTTTTGCAGGGGAGATTAAATAAGATCAGGTACTTAATGTATATTAAGTGCTCAATTAAATACTAGCTCGGCTAATAGAAGTAGATGATGGATTACTCATTATATAATTGTGTCATTACATTTGCTCTTATATTACATTATCATATCTGGGAATCTAAGTTGAGTAACATAGGATAGGAAAAAATCAAGAAGGGAATTAGGATAAGTGGATTTTTCGAATGTATAGACATATATCAATCATTTTATTGTACTTCACAGATACTGCCATTTTACAAATTGAAGGTTGGGAGAAAGTCTACTGGTAACATTTTTTTTTTCAATAGCACAGGCTCACTTTGTGTCTTTTTGCCACATTTTTGTAATTCTCACAATATTTCAAACTGTCATTATTACTCTGTTTGTTTTGGTGATCTTTGATCAGTGATCTTTGATGTTACTATTGTAAATGTTTTGAGATGCTACAAATCATGCCCACATTAGATGACAAACTTAATCAACAAATGTTTTGTATGTTCTCAGTGCTCCACTCACCAATCATTTCCACATCTTATATTCCTTCTCTTTGGGCCTTCCTATTCCTTGAGGCACAACAATATTAAAATTAGGCAAATTAATAACTCTCCAAGGACCTCTAAGTGTTCAAGTGAAGAGAAGATCCTCCTGTCTCTCGAATTAAATCTAGAAATTATTCAGTTTACTGAGGAAGGCATGTCAAAAAGCAAGGTAGGCCAAAAGTTAAGCATCTTGTGCTAAACAGTTAGCTACATTGTGAATGCAAAGGGAAAGTTCTTGAAGGGAATTAGAAGTGCTAGTCTAATGAACAAGCAAATAATAAGAAAGGGACACAGCCTAATTGTAATATGGAAAACTTTTGAGTTGTCTGGATAGAAGAACCAGCCCTTACGTTCCCTTAAGCCAAAGTCTAACCCAGCTCAAGGCCCTAACTCTCTTTAATTTTATGAGAGCTGAGAGTGGTAAGGAAGCTATAGAAGAAAAGTTGAAAACTAGCAGAGGCTGGTTCATGAGGTTTAAGAAAAGGAGCCAGATCCATAAGATAAACATGCAAGGTGAAGCAGTAAGTGCTGATGGAGAAGCTGCAGCATATTAGCCAAAAGATCTAGCTTAGATCACTGATGAAGAGGGCTACAATAAAACAATAGATGTTCAACGTAGACAAAACAACCTTCTATTGGAAGAATATGACATATTCTGTTGGAAGAATATGACTTTCATAGCTTGAAAGAAGTGAATTCTTGGCTTCAAAGATTCAAAGGACAGGTGGACTTTATTGGTAGGGGTTAATGTAGCTGATGACTAAGTTGAAGCCAATGTTCATTTACCATGTCAAGAAGCCTAGGGCCCTAAAGAATTATGCTGAATCTATTCTGCCTGTGCTCTAAAAATGGAAAAACAAAGACTGGATAACAGTATATCTATTTACAGTACTGTTTACTGAACATTTTAAACCCACTTTTGAGACCTACTGCTTAGAAAAGAATATTCCCTTGAAAGATTATTGTTCTTTAACAATAATCTGTGCACCCAGTTACCCAAGAGCTCTGATGAACATGGAGACTAATGCTATTTTCATGCCTGCTAACAGAAGATCCTCTATATAGCCCATAGATCAAGGAGTAATTTTGACTTTCGAGTCTTATTTGTCTTATTCTGAGTCTTATTTCGAGTCTTATTTCGAGTCTTACCATGGATTTGTGTTAAGTAAATTGAAAATCTTGAAAAGATTCACCATTCTAGATCTCATCGAGAACATTTATGATTCATTAGATAAGGTGAAAACATCAATATTAAAAAGAGTTTGGAACAAGTTGATTCCAGCCCTCATGGATTGCTTTGAGGGGTTTAAGACTTCAGTGAAGACAGTAACCACCGATGTGATGGAAATAGCAAGAGAAATAGAACGAGAAGTGAAGCCTGAATAAGGGACTGGATTGTGGCAATCTCATGATAAAACCTCATCAGATGAGAAAAGGCTTCTTGTGGATGAAAAAAATAAAGTGGTTTCTTGAAATGGAAACTACTTCAGCTGAAGTTGCCATTAACATTGTTGAAATGAGAACAAATAAATTTAGAATAGTACATCAAGTTAATTAATAAAGCTCCAGTAGTTTGAAAAGATAGACTCCAATTTTGAAAGAAGTTCTATTATGAATAAAATTGTTCGTGAAAGGAAAAGTCTATCAATGTGGCCAATTTCATTGTTGTCTTATTTTAAGAAATTGCCACAGCCACACCACCCTTCAGCAACCAGTCAATCCTGACCAGTCAACAGCCAACAACAAGGAGAATTTATTAGAGTTCTTAGCATTGAGAAACTAAGTAATTACACTTTACAAATTATGAAGGTTTTGTATAAACAGGACATTTTATTTTCATAAAAATTTTGGAAGATCGTATATGTTATATGGACTCTTAAAAATATTTAAATGAAATTCCTTTTATATATTTGTAATATAATATATTACATAACTCAAGTAATATTCCTATATAATAATGAAATGGGAAAAGTTCCTTTATCCCCCTGGTAGGTCATGTGATGGGGTTGCTACTTACTCTTTTGAGGTCCCACTGCTCAAACCTCTAGGGGGAGCATGCAGACGGGCAGGCTGTGTGGCTCCGACCCCAGGGCAGCCTCTAGGGGTGAATGCTTACAGCTCCTGAAGCCCCAGTGGGCATGTTGCAGTGTGCTCTTTTAGTTTAGCCGTATATAGGCGGCTTGTGTTAATAAGCTCAATTAGACCCTCTGCCTTATTACAAGGACAGAGGGCTTTCTGTATCCCGGGTACTTGCCTTGGTGTAACATGTACCCTAAAACTTAAAGTATAATAATAATTAAAAAAAAGAAAAAAAAAAAAGAAAAATCGGATCACACCTGGGCTTGGAGAATGAGTGCAAGTTTTTATAGAATGGTGGAAGTAGCTCTCAGTAGATGGATGGTGAGACAGAAGGGGGATGGAGTGATAAAGCGGTTTTCCCTTGGAGTCAGGCTGCTCAGCGGCTGGGCATTGCTCCGACCAGCCCTGACTGAAATCCGTGTCGCCCTGCCGTAGATGGCCTGCCAGCATCTGCTGGGGTCTGCCGCTGTCTTCTTCCATTGGTGTGTTCCTGTCGACGTTCAGCCAATTGTGTCTCTGCCCGCTAGGGTCTCAGGGCTTTTATAGGCACAGGATGGGTTCATGGCAGGCTAGGGTGGTCTTGATAAATGCAACATTTGGCACAAAAACAGAAATGCCTGTCCTCACCTAGGTTCATGGGCATAGGCCCAGGGGTAGAGCCCTTCTCTACCCAGCACTTCCCTGCTACCCTGCTGTATCAATACTATATAATTATGTATAAATATTATTTTATATAATAATACATAAATATATAATACATTGTTTTATATTATATAAATATAATATTTTACATATATTAAATATATATTATATAATACATATATAATATAGTTATTGTATAATATACATTACATATATAAAAGGCATTTTATTTCAATATATATAATTATATATATTTAGTGAAATTCTATGTTGAATAAATCCTTGAATAGATATATTATTTATATAGTAACAGACAATGGATTATAAATACAAATTAGATTTTTCATTGGCCAGATTTAAATTTACAAACTGTGGTAATATTTTCAAAATAAGTTTGATTAATTTTGTATTTTGTTTGACTATGTCAAGTAAGATGTTTAAACAATGTTTATCATATTGTGATCATTAATTTTGTTTCTAGCTAACTGGGAGTAATCTAGAGCTAGATTACTTTCTAAAATTTCACAAAGGAAACAAATGTCTTTCTATAGTAATTTCTTGCACATACAAATCACTAGAACGATCTCTGTGAGATATCAAAATATAGAATGAAATGACTCAAAAGCCAAACCTAGAAGCCATAGCTGTGATCTTTATCCCAGCCACCACTTCTTAAAAGCAGCCTAGTATCTTGGCAGAAAGTACAGTCAGACGGCCCTCAGGTTTCAGCCCTCTTACAAATTTGACCCAGCCAATTGTATGGGTGTTTTTATGCTTCTAGTAGAATTAAAGTAGAGAAAGAGAAAGAAAAAAATATATATATATATACATATATTCCATATTTATACATTAATTTCTACAATTTGTATTCTAAATCTGTAGATCTTGCCTATTCAATAAATGCTGAATATAAGTGTTGTAAGAGGGTTGTATGGCTTTGTAAAACTTCATGTTGTATCAGCTTCCTTCACTTTAGGTAAAATGGCTATAGATTTAATTGCCCATTAGCTGAACATCTGTTACTCAGTTTATTGAAGTTTAATTACTTATGTGGTTCTGGATTTCAAATGTATACAGTATAATAACTTACACTGTAGGTGTAAAAAATGGTTTTAACAGTCTTTAAATTGTACAATATTGCCTTAAATACTTTTAACTGATTAGAAAGTTAGTGGGGCCTTAAGTATTAGAAACTGTGCAGAAAAACAATAATAAAGGTGATTTACAGTTAAAAAATAATTTAGAATAAATTATTTTCTTTTTTCCTATTAGGAATTAATGGGGTGGACATTATTACTTTCCTAATTTTATATCCCCCAAATCTGAAACACAGAAATTGATTAATAAAGTCAATGAAGTCACTGAGCCTGTAAAATATTGAACTCTGACTTAAACTATGCAGGGTCTTGTTCCTCAAAATCTGTGCTCATGTTAGCATATCTCATTTTCCACATTGTTTTGAAATGTAACAGCTTTGACAAGTTTAGAAATTAGTTTTGAAGTATTAGATCCTGTGAGACTTTTGAATGAAGAGTGAATCATTAGGATTTTTAATAAATTATTGTTATATAACCTATATAGCCCCCACTCCAGTTTAAGAGTGAATCGTTACAAATCTTTCAAACCTACAAATGATTGCCATTTTACATATTATTCATTTTCATAATATATTAGCAACAAAGTCATTATTTATTATTTCCTTTTAAGTATGTAAATAATTTAAAGTTGAATTTCCTCACTGGAAAACTGGGACCATAAAGAAAATCTCCACATACACAGTGGATCATCCCATTTTTCTATTCAAAATGCTTCTCTCTACTTTTTAACTTCATTCCGAAAATTTACCCTAATTTTTTAACTGAAGCCCAAATAGCAAAACAAACATAAATGACTTATACTGTAGGTGTAAAAAAATGGTTTTAACAACCTTTATCTAAATTGTACAATGTTGCCTTAAATACTTTTAATTAATTAGAAAGTTAGTGGGGCCTTAAGTATTAAAAACTATGTAGAAATCTTTATTCATAACATATTGTATTATATATATCAAGTTAACTTAAATTTACCTTGTAAATTTTCAGTATAACGTCAATAATTTCTTTATTCTAATAAATGATAATTTTGTCTTATACATGTAATTTTTTCTTTTACACAAACTAGAAAAGGGTGTTTGTTCTAATTTTTTTTTAAATAAAGTCTCCCCACCTCTTGAAAGCAGTGTTTTTAAATGTCACCATTAACACTTCCTTTTGTAAGTGTTAAAATTTTGTTGGGCCCACACAAATAAGTGGGAGGTGCTAATGGATGCTTCTTATTTTTTTCTGAATGCAGTGTATGTATGTTTTTTTTAGAAAAAAATGCCACATGGCTTTTTAAAACTTAGTGGTTTCTCTTCTTACTAACTGAATTTTACATGAACGACCAAAAGTAATGGCATAAATCTTTATGCTCTGCCATATAGATATATGTAGTATATACATATGAAATATTAATATAAGTTATAGGCTTATTTTATGTGCATGTCGATTAAATTTATTTTTTGCATAGAACTATTAAGGAACAACCTATCTCTGACACAGTTAAATGAATGTGGACCTCAGACTCATCACAAATTCATGATATACCAGAGAAAAATCTATGTACCTATTAACTGTCATTGAGAATAACATAAAGATATAACATGAACAATAACAGCTTTAAATGGTTTTGTGATGAACTACACCATATGTTTCTATCTGGACTTCTCAGAATTCCAATCATCCAAAAGCTTGAACAGCTGCTGCCATTTTGTGGATAATTGCTTTAAGATGCATTTTGTCCTTCCCTGTGTTGATTCTTCCTTCTGTCTCTGTTAAGTCCAATTGGATGCTTATCACATTCCCCCTTCTAAATGTGTCTGCTTTCCTCTGGAGTTTACTTTGCAAACTAAATACTTTTATCTAAGAAAAAAATCTGCCAGGTGTATATCTTTCCAAGATACACGAAAATTGATGACAAAGATTTATCCTTCTGCTTACTCTGTATTCTCAACAAATATTTAGATGAGGTTCAACCTTTAAAAATGTAATATGCTTTCCTCTCTTCTCTGAATAATGGATTGTGGTATTTCTACAGAGCTGCTTTGTGATTAAAAGGTGTTGAGAGCCCATAAGCCAAAACAAGCTTTCTTCTCCTTTTTTGATTACTTTAGAAAAATTAAAGAATTTAAATAACATTTTAAAATCTGAAATGATTTTGCTTAAATATTAATTTCAAGGAAATAATTTGATTGCAATAGAATTAAGGCAATATTGTATGATAAGAGGAGACTGTTTTACTTAAGTCTTACTTGCCTATCAGTAAAAAGATATTTTATAATTACTTTTCACATAATACATATACTTCTCTGGTACTTTTATGGAAAAATTTTGAATCTTGGATGTTTTTCTCTTTGGATTTTTTCTCAACTTTTAAACTTTGTAGTGTTATAAAGACATAGTGATTGGCATAATCTAATAGTGTGAAACATAAACTACTTTTCCAACAATATAGGATTATTAAATACATTGAGTGCTAAATATCTATGAAGAGAGTGTTTATTTTCCTTTAAGAAAAGCTAGTCTGCATGCAACACTCTTCTATGTGTTTATAGAAGTTCTTAGGTCATACCGGACAAGAGAACTCACAATGAGATGACATTGGCAGTGATGGGTAATTTCTCCCTTTTTGGAAACACAGCCTAAGCATGAAAAGCAGGGTGTTGTTTTCAATGATCTTTTATCAGACAGGTTTCTCAAGCATTGTTGGAAAAGGTTATATCCACAGATTATTTTCATTGAAACTTTGTGATCAATTTTGTTGTAATGCCCATCCTCCCACAAGAATTTATATAAATGAAGTGGATGACAGCCCAGAAAAGACAGCAAGAAAATGATCTATTTGAAAAACCACAGACTTGCAACTGCTTAAATCATATGGTCTGTTTAACAAGGTCTGATTTGTCTCAATGTAGTTTATTATCTTTCATCAAACAATGGCAGGGCTAAATTTTTCTTGATTGACATTCCATGTTTGTCTGAGCTTACAAAAAATAATTTACATTTACCCTAACTACAGGAGATTATTCTGATAAGGACTGAAAATTGAAGCAAATTGCAAGCTACTTTGTCATGTCTATTGGAGACCTCCAGCTCCACTCCACCCAAACAATATTTAGCCTCCAAATGGATGGCAATTAGGGCAGAAAGAAGAGCAAGTAGGTCTCTGATTCAAAGATGAAATATCAGTGCTAAACAAAATACACATTCCTAGATTCAGGAGGTAGCCGAGTATTTGTGTATAAGAGGGATATCACAAGTAAAGACTATTAGGAAAACTATATATATATGGCTGTGTTTAAGAACACTCTCTTGGGGAGATAAATATTGCTAAAATCAATGAGGAGTTATCTTTTATAAATTGTGACTCACTCAAATACTAACGACAAATTTGTTTCTACAATGTCTATATATAAAGGTTTCTTTCAACTGTAATGAAATTACATATAAAGTGGCATTTTCCTCTATCATTGTTGGGTGTATAACAGATTTCCTTCAAAATTTTTAATAGTCTAGCAATTATACACAACTTTTCCTTTAATTTAAAAAAAGCCCTTAAGTTATTTGACAAATATGATTTTTTAATCTAATTCAAATAGATAAGTAAAGTGACATATACATATATTAAAATCCTCTTGTATGTATTTTTGTGCATCTCAAGTGCATAAAATAGTAATATATAATATATTACAGAATAATTATAATCCATGGTTTATGATTCATTGTTATCAGTTCATGGAACTCTCATCTTTTATTGCACTTATGTATATCTTAATATAATAGTTATATCATATTTCTTTAGCTTTAGAAAGCTTCAGATAAGTTTGATCTTGACTATAGGGCACTCACATTCCTTCCTCAGAGCATTTGCTTTAGAAAACTTGCAATTGTAAATTCTTGCTCTTTTCCATTTTACCTTATATGTTCTCAGAACATTTACATTAGCCTATCACCTAACACCAAGATTATTTTAAAATAAGGTGTTGAATATCTTTTGTAATTATTTGAATACCATACATTATGTTGAAATTGTGATGGGTTTCAAACATTGTAAAGTCAAAAAATCCTAAATTGAGCATCATCAGTTAGGGACTGTCCTTGGTCATCTTTACTTTAAAACCTTTAAAAATCGTATTGTGCTTATGATTTTCGCTCAATGATATGTTGCTAAGATTCATCCATGTTTTGTGTGTAGCTCCAGCTGATTAATTTTTAGAGCTGCAGTATATTTTTTGAGGGGATATACAACATCGTGATTATGAACAGGATTTTTGTACACATTCTTGTAGATATTTCCCAGTATAAATGTGTAAGAGTTGATTTTGAACATCTTCTTGGATGTTAAGGGCTTCAGGGTATTAGAAGATCAAATTTTTAAATATTTTCTCAAAAGGATTTCCCAAATGGCTATATTGAACATCAATTTACCACATTTTCCAAGACTTGATAATGGCAATCTTCTCTTTCTCTTTACAAAACAGTGGACATTTAATTTATATATTTGCCACATTAAGAGTAAAACCTTTTGTTTATCAAAGGCATATTATAAAATTATAATCCAATGGAAAAAATAAGATGATAAATTACAATTTGGAAATAGACAAAGAAAAATTCGCAATAGATACAGAAGCAAAACACATAAATAGGAATTTGAAAGAAAGGGAACATATATTGTCAAAAAACATACAAAAATGTTTTTAATTTTACCAAGTTATATGGTTTGGATATTTGTCCCCTCCCTATCTCGTGGGTGTGGAGATGTGATCCACAATATCGAAGGTGGGGCCTAGTGGGAGGTGTTTGGGTCATGGGAACAGATCTCCCCTAAATGGCTTGGGGCCATCCCCTTGGTAATAACCAAGTTTTCACTGTGTTAGATGGTGAGAGAGATGATAGTTTAAAGGAGCTGTACACCCCCTCCTCTCTTGCTCCTTCTCTTGCCATGTGACACACCTGTCACCCCTTCACTTTGCACCATCAGTAAAAGCTTCTTGAGGCCTCACCAGAAGCAGATGCTGGCACTGTGCTTGTTGTACAGTCTGCAGAACTGTGAGCCAAATAAACCTGTTTTCTTTATAAATTACCCAGCCTCAGTATTCCGTTATAGCAATGCAAAATTTACTAACACACCAGTAATCAATGAAGTGAAAATCAAAGAAAAAAACAAACAATATACAAATGACTGTTTAATATAGGCCATTCACAGAGGTGACAATCTTATTGCTAGTAACTGGTATGCATATATATTTTGATCCAATACATTATTTTAAATATTTTGTAGAAATTGTTATGTGATATTCATGATTAAAATAAAGTAGGCAATAATGGTGTCCTGGTGGATGTATTTCAGAGTATTTATTTCCAAAGAACAACTCATTTTTAAACTATGTTTGCTAGCGAGAGTTATAATAAATACTGTGTGCAGATTTACCTAAGAATAGTCTTTAATATATTAGTGCATTGCAAGGAATTTACATTTTCCTATAATAATTTTAAAGTATATAATACTATTGAAATTTCTGTAACAACCCACTTCCTCAAAGACACAAAAGTATGTTGAAAAACTTACTAATGTATTTCTAAGAACAGTGATTATTGAAAAAGTCTTTTAAAACTTTTCTTTAGATGATTTTAAATATGTAATTTTAGAACTTTTTTAATTTATTAAAGCAATTTTGATTACAAAATATTAACTTTTCAATTTGATAGTAGAATAACACATTTAAAGTATTTTATATATAGAAATAAATGTCTATATGCACTAACATTGGAAATGTCCAGATGGAACACAAAATATGGAAGTTTTAAAGTCTAAAATGAAAAGTTTGGAAGCAGAGCATGCATAGCAGTAATAAGTGTATTCATTTTTTAGGAAAGTCTTCAACTGGTACAAAGGAGTTTCACTCCAGGAAGTAGAGGAGAAGAAAGCAAAGGAGTGAGATAGTAGTGGTTGTGGTGGTAAAAACTGGGGAATAAGGAGCCCAACAGCAGGGGTTTGAATCCAAGCTTTTCTGCATATTAGCCTCTCTGCAAATTCATTCATCTCATTTTTTAAATTATTACAATATCAGGAATACTTATTTTGTGGATGTTGGTAGGTTTAGGTTATATCATATAACTTATATGTTTAGAACAATGCCTGGTACATACAAGGTGCTATATAAAATATAGCTATTTGAATGTAATTTGTATTAGTTTTTAGTATAGTATTAATGTAATAATTATTGAATAGTCTAACTCCCTTTCTTTAACACATGCTTATTGAGTCCCAGAAAGTTGTGCTTCAGTTCTAGTAAGTTCTTACTTAATTGAGTCTCAGCCTCATTCAAATTTCCACTCGCTTACTTGTGACATCTCTCCAAGTATTTCACAAGAAAATATAATTTCAGAAATAGAGCAAGATATTAGGTCCTTACCCAACTTTCAACCCTGAATGGAAGTGCATTTTACAATATCCCATATATATGATTACAAAAAGCTTTATGTGATGGAATTATCTACCTCATTAGGGCACCCATTCAAGTTTGTGGATAATCCTAGTTATAACACACACACGTACACCCCCCTGTAAGTTTAAAGTTAAAAACCAATTTATTTTCTTGCTAGATAAGCGAAAACATTTAATATATTATATTATATATAATAATATATGTTATATAAGTGATAGATAATTTATATACAAGTAATATTAAATATATAAGTAATATTAAATAATTATAATTATAAGTAATATTAAACAAGTATATATAATATAAATAAGTATATATTATATACATTTTATATTATGATTACATATAATTATATTAATGTTATTTAATACGAGTATTTTCAAAATTCTATATGTCTTTCCCACAAACCTTGTACAATTTAATGGTATATATACTTATATTATGCTTTGAGTTTTAAAAAATATTTTGTAATCTAAGATATCCACATTCTTACCCAGTTTTGTGTGGTTATCATCTCATATTTTTTAAAGATCTTCTTTTTTCGACTTGATAACAAGGAAATACTTTTCTTTAGAAAAATATAACTTCAGCACACTTAGGAAATATCTAGCAAACCAAGGGGAGGATATATGGCCAAGATCAAGAAGGTCATAGTTGCTATTCTTCACACAGCCTTCGAATTGTAAGCGGACATTGCAGAGGTAACAGGGTAAGACCCTTTACTGCCGTCACTCATGATTCAAAGAGAGAAAATATTGGTAAAAGATACAAACTTGGGCATAGCTATGAAAAGGAGTTACTTCTTGTTTTGAAGGGTAAGTCCACAGATCCGTTCTCTGTTAGCAAGAGGAAAAAAGATAAAGAGATAATTCCAAAAGCTGATACTTACAGAAATTCACCCACAAAAGATAAGAAGTAAAGAGAAAGGTAAAAACTCTATACATAGAACAATATAAAGTGATATTGCTACATGTGGGCGGATAAGAGAGAAATCGTCTGATTTTAGTTGTCATATCACATAATTCATAATAAAAGTCTTTGGGTATTCGCACATTCTCATTATATTCATCTCTAGTATTGCTCTTTAATTGAGAAGTTTTTTCTTCAATCATTTTAGTATTTCAGTTTATTTCAAGTATTTAAACTTTGAGTCCTTTAAAGCACATTTTTATTTTACTATTGGGACTTAAGCTACATTTTGGGGGTTGAATATCTCTATTTATAATAGTATCCTTTTAATATTAGGAAAAATTCCATATAATACCACAGATAACTACCATTTATCTCTACAAACACTAAGCCCTTTTAAAAATAATTATTATGCTATACATACATCACAAATTTTATAGGTAATGTTCTTTCTAAATACAGCCATCAAGACTGATTTAATGGCATATTTAATATTTTAGCCTTCCTTAGGAACATTCGTCACTGTAGTTTTCAGTGAACTGACTGTGTAACTACTTTCAACATTTTTCATCTCTGATCTGTTTGTCAAATTGTCATCCTCATGCCTCCAGCCATCACTATTCCTGCTTTTAAGAGTTAAGACTGTATACCCAGTATTTTCTGTCTCTCACACAGTTAAAGCTATTGCCAACTGGGAATTATTCTGAGTGGTCAGATTTTTAAAAACTACTTCTTATAAAAGGGCGAAGTTCTGGGGAGAAAATTAGATAGCCGGAAAGCTGATTGTTGAGTGAGAAAATGTTACTCTTTATTATTTTTAATTAGCTAGCACATTGCTATAATTGGAAATAAAAAATAATTACAAATTAAATAGTTTTCTGTTTTTCAAAATGTAGAATAATAAATATTGCGTTATACAACTCCATTCAATTTGGAAACAGATATAAAAATTAGGAAAAAATGTGAGTATCTTTTTACATTTCAAGTTAGTATGAAATGTCTCAGAAAGCTGATTATGATCAGCTTTGGCAGAAAGAATATAATCAGAGCTTGTCAAATCAATCTGCTTAAAATTATTTTACAATATAAGGAATATTTTATGATTCTAAGGCTGAGTCTCATGTAATGTTTAAAATAAATATAACTTTCCTCAAGACCATGGTGATATGCTAATAGTTTATTATAAGAATATAAACTCATATTCAAACATTATTACAAAGTAACAATATTCGTCATAGTTTCTTGTCAAGCACTTACTTTTTACCTTGTTAAAATTAATTGAAATATATATTCATTTTCCCCAATGTATGTACGTGTATGTGTGTATATACACACACAAACACACAAATAGTATTCATAGTTAAAATGAGGAAAGTAGGTCTCCTTCCCACAAGATCTGCAGTTTCCCGTACGAGAGACAACTACTCATCCTTGTTTTGTACGCATCCTTCCAGAAACATGCAATGTTTACATAGAAATGAGAGAAAAATACCATTCTTTTGAACCATTCTTTCACTTATATCTTGTAGATTCTTTCATTTCTGCATATTTGGATCTATTTTATTCTTTTTGTTAGCCACATAATAGCATACTTCATTGTAAGACTATTATTTAGTATTAATGATGGACACTAAGTTGCTTCAGGGTCCATATTGCAAAAACATATACATCATCCATCTTTGTGCATATATGTTTGTGAGAAAATATTTGAAGTGGATTTCTGAGTCAAATAAATGCAAAATAATATCAGCAAATTATGATTCGGTGATCAAATTTCATACTGATTTCCTATTGCACTTACAATATGTGAATTTCTCTTTGTTTCTAACTCTTTCTAATATTGACCATTATGAAAGTTTTTAATCAACTTTTCATTTGACTGAAAGTCATTTCATGTTTTCATGTACATTACTAAATGATATATATCTTTCAATTCGTAAGAAGTTATTAACAACTATTGTCAAGTTGTAAGGGTTCTTAATTGGAACCAAGAGAGTACTTTGGATATATTAAAGAAATGTATGTTCAATGTATCCTTGCTTATTGCTTTCGAAATGAATGAGCTAGGTCCAAACTAGAGCAACAAATTTATGACTCATTTGATTCTTAAAGTTGACTCATTAACCCTGGCAAGAAAAAACAATTATTCTACAGATTGTCAAGAGAGAAAAAATGTTTTCCTGAATTTTAAATAAAATTTTAACATACTGAGTCCCACATACATATAAGTAGAACTAAAAAAAGTATGAAAAAATATTGCTTCTTCAATGAGAAGAATGTATATTTCCTCATAGATTTTGTTTCTTAAAAGCAGTTTTCTGCTGTTCTTTCATACATATTCTTGAAAGAACTTCATGAGGAATATATAGTATATAAAATGAAAATTGCTTTTATTTGGTCACAAAAATGTTGACCCTAAAATCACTTAGGGCTGTTATTGTTTTAAAGATTTCTTTTTTCTTTCTCTTCCTCCCTTCCTTCCCTCCTCCCTCCCTTCCTCTGGCCCCTCCCCTCTTATCTCCCTCCCCTCTCCTCTCCCCTCCCTTCTCTTCTCCCCTCCCCTCTCCAATCCTTCTCTCCTCTCTTTTCCTTTCCTTTCCTTAAATGTGTACCTGACATGTTTCATCTCATGGTTGAGTTTCATTGTTGCTAAATGACTTTGGTTTACCTAATTCTTGAATAGCACCTGTGCTTGGATTCTGTTCATTGAATCATTATGACATGACTTTTGATTGGGGAGATCTACATTTATTTATTGATATAAAATATATGTTCTTAATTCTGACATCCTATTTTATGTAATGCTTTATATTTTGAAACCATTGTTGTTATATATTTAGCCATATGGTTTATTTTCGTATGTGCTAGTAGAAGTTCTCCATGTAGTAATTTGGAATAATTATAAACTGCTTAATTCTTGTACTGTTTACCCTTGTAAATTTATGCGATATGAATTTGTCTATGTTCCTGTAGTTATTTGGAATATTTAGAAATGTTATAACCTTATAGGATTTCAATTGCTAATTTGCTGTGATAAAAGAAGAGAAAATAGAGCACTTCTATTTCTTATTTCCTCCACTCCTCACTCCTCCATTTATAGTTCTAATTTGAGTAATATTATTATGATTCTAAAATGGTAGGTAAAGTAGGTAAGTTTATATCTTTTTTTTTTTTTTTTTTGAGACAGAGTCTCGCCCTGTCGTCCAGGCTGGAGTGCAGTGGCACGATCTCGGTTCACTGCAAGCTCCGCCTCCCGGATTCATGCCATTCTCCTGCCACAGCCTCCGAGTAGCTGGGACTACAGGTGCCTGCCACCACACCCGGCGAATTTTTTGTATTTTTAGTAAAGACGGGGTTTTTCCGTGTTAGCCAGGATGGTCTCGATCTCCTGACCTCGTGATCCACCCACCTCGGCCGCCCAAAGTGCTGGGATTACAGGCCTGAGCCACCGCACCCGGCCCAACTTTGTATCTTTAAATTATATAATTCTGTTATTGGGTTTATCAACTTTTAAAAATAGCTATTTATCTTCTATTATGCAAAAAGAGGAAATCTACACACATATAGTATCTTCTATGTTTTAGAATAACAAAAAATATTTAATTTTGCCTATTCCTGGACAACACTTTCTTAGGTCACACTTAACTTGCCTTGAGGAATTTGAAGACAATACTTCCATAGTTTGTTTTGAGAAAACATAAGATATGAGGCTAATTTTTCCTCTTAGAGGTGACTTTCTGTCTAGATACCAGTAGATGTCTTTATTTTTGCAGTCATTTGTGACTCTAGAGTGTAACTCAAATTAATCCGCAGCAATATTTTCCTTTACATGTGACTAGGTTTTAGTATTTTACTATAATTTTTTCTTGAATTTTGTATGTGATTTTATAGTTTAAAAATGTTTGCTCTTATCATTTTCTGGAACATTGTTTTTGTATCTTTTCTATCTGTTTTGTTTCCATGTATACTATTTTCAATTTGATTCCTTCTTACATTTTATTTTGCTTCATATTCTTAAGCGTGTCTTTTAAGTCTTAGACTACATTTGCAACAATGATTATCAGCATTCTCAATTCCTTTAATCTAAATGGGCCTCACTTTTCTTTCTCTTCGGCTCTTGAGTCTCTATTCTTCCATCATATCAGAAAGACTATATGTATTTTCTTTTTCATATGTAGAACTGCTTAATTAGTGTTGGTGACAGAGTTCTCATTTCTGCTGACTTTGCCCCAGGATCTGTTGAGGCAGGTGTCCTCTTTTGCTGTCCTCCAGCCTTGGTTCAGTCAGCTTATCACTTAGGCTACTCACAAGCATCAGTAAATGTGAAGTTTACTTCTCACTCTGTTTTCTTTTCTTCTGGTGCATATTTTAAAGACGAAAATTATTAAAGAAAATTATATTGTATCTTTTTAATTGTTCCTTTAAAACTCTTATCTAAGATATATTATTAATTGTCAAACTTGCATCAGAAATACTCTCCTTCTAACAATAATGGTTTTCATGAATTAGATGTTATGTGGGTTATTTTTAAGAACCACACTCTAAAACACAAAATTTTAATAATAAATAAAAGTTTGTCCATACAGATCAAGGAGAGAAAAAATATGTCTTGCTAAACTGTTATTAAGTTGTAGCTATAAACTTTAAAAGATAACTTTAAGATTAATTATTTACTAGGCTTGAGCATCATTTTGTAAGAATAGCAATAGTTTTAGGAGATTCTTGTAACTTGAAATGAGCCACTGATATCAATGAAATATAAATTATGTGTACGATATGTTCATTATAAAACAAAGCATATAAAATCCCTGGAGGTATAAAATTCAATCAATAATCATTTTGTGAGGCCTAGAAATGTAGTTATAAAACATCCCACTTTATTTGTAACTTAAATAGGTCTTTATGTCTGAAAACTTGGACTATCATTTAGTAGATAGTTTCAGATAGCCCTGTACCTGTTTTAATATATTAAAGCTGTATTGAGAATGCCAAAGTGATTACTACATGTATTTATTCATACATATGTATTCATCCTTAAGTTAATTTGTTAGTTGAATAGCATATATATAGAACCAGAGAACCATGGTTTGAAAAACAAACATAGGCTGTTGTAACAGAAATTAAATACTACTTAGGCTATACAGGATCTGTATTTTTTTTTTTTTTTACCCAATGCTTTGCTAGATCTTATAAATAATATAAGAGATGAGATCTGTGCTGTTGTTTAACTTTAACCTGACTTGGAAAGTTTCAACAAGATACTAGAGGTCCCAGAAAGGATTTTAATTCTCTTTTAAATAATCAATGCCAACACTTTATTTACTGTACTATAATGCTGTTATTCTTCTAAAGGTATGTAATGCTATTTTTATATACATATCCTGAAAGACCTTATAAGTTCTAAATAAAAACTTAAAAAGTTAACAAAGCATACATTACATAGGGTTGTCATTAATTGAAACAAAAGTTCAAGATGTTCAGAAAGCAAGGCCCTATGTTACTAGCTTATCGATATTTTATTAACTTTCTTTAACAATTTTAATGTCGGGTTCTTAAAGTACTTCAGAATGTATGAGTTTATAAGAACAATTTTTTAAAGCATCCAAAAGCTGTTCATTAAGGGATAGACACTGATACATGCATATGTATTTCCTGCCATTTTCCTCCATCAAAATATGTGAATACAAATATCTTTTAACTGAGATCATATGTTGGAATGGTATGTAACTTGAAAGTGGTAATTAAATTTAACCAAGATAGTTTTCCTGTGACTCTTGTCAGAAAAACCTATTGTAAGTAGCCATATAGTATCCTATCTGTAGATGTATTCTGATTGATTCCACCTTTTCTCTAGTATGTCATCTATTTTTTCCCTTTACATGTATACGTATATACATGTTGTGTGAGTGTTTTGTATGTCTATACAGCATGGAAAAAAGTATTATTCAAGTATATTTAATTATACTTCAATTAATTTTTCATGACAAACGTATAAAATAAACTATCGAGCAAAATAATTTATTACTTTGAAACCTTTTGATATATATTTTAAATTTATTATCAGAAAAATTTATATCTATATACCATTTCTCAAGCCATGAATGAGGGTGTTAATTTTGCATTTATTCACTCCACTTATTCTTATTTTATTAAAAAACCTGCTCGCTGGTTATGTAGACTTTTAATTACAGTGTGTTTGAAAATATTCTCTCATGTTTACTGGATATCAGTATTTTGTAATTGCTTTTCAATACATTTAGCTCGTTTTGTGATATATTTGTCTTCTGAGTAAATATGCTTTTACTTCCATTGCCTTGATGTACATACTTGGAATATTAGCAGCGTTTCATCCCATGAGAGAAGGCATGGAGAAAGATAATTAATGGAGATAGGTGATAAGGAGAACATATTTCTATCTTTCCAGTATATAATCAAGGTGCTCTGCTCATTTTTTTCATGATTCAAAATTATAAAATAATAAAAATCGCCATCAAAATATTATAACCATCTATAATCAGGTTAACAAAAATTATTTAGGCTTCTACCTCAGGTACTTTGTGACTGCAATTTAATTAAAAGAAAATAACACTGTTCCAATTAAAAACAGAGGAAAAAGTGGGTCGTGACTGAAATGCAGTTTCTTTAGAATCAAAGGACATAAGGTATAATTAACAGAGGCCTAATTGGACAATGCAAAGATGCAATAATTTGTATGTTCTTTTGTTCATCTATAATAGAACATATAACATTTGAGTCATGATATAAATAGACACATAACATTATATTCTGATGAACACAATTAGTAAAATTATACTTTCAAATTATCTTAATTTTTTTTTTCCAGATCAGTGCTAAGGCTTCTAGTATTACATTGGATTTGATTCAGGGTTAGGCATGTGATATAAGAAAGACTTATAAAGTTTCTCCTGATGTGAAGAGTAAAGATAAGTTTTTAACCCCTGGGGTTGTTAAACTAGGAAGCAATGTCTAATTGAGAGTGGCAGTGAAAGAAAATGGTCCCCACATTTTGTTAGAATACCAATCACTGGCCAAGCGTGGTGGCTCATGCTTGTAATCCCAGCACTTTGGGAGCCCGAGGCGGGCGGATCATGAGGTCAGGAGATCAAGACCATCCTGGCTAACACGGTGAAACCCCGTCTCTACTGAAAAGTTAAAAAAAAATTAGCCGGGCATGGTGGCAGGTGCCTGTATTCCCAGCTACTCGGGAGGCTGAGGCAGGAGAATGGCGTGAACCCGGGAGGCGGAGCTTGCGGTGAGCCTAGATTGAGCCACTGCACTCCAGCCTGGGCGACACAGCGAGACTCCGCCTCAAAAAAAAAAAAAAATACCAATCACCACCAGAAAACCAGTGAGCAGCACCACTCACCTTGAGGAATGTTGCTCCTCATATTACCGAATTATAATAGGTTATAATTCTGTGGGGGGTTGATGTATATTCTGAGGTCAATATTTCCTTATGTACTTTACAAATTTAAAGAATTAGAGAATTAGAAACTAATAGTAAGGACATAACCCACCTCAGAACATTGGGAACTTAACAAATGATAGAATTCTACAAGTAGGACTTGATTTCAGAACTGTTTGTAAGAATACACATCTAAACAATAGCTCCAAGTATTCGAGTTGGACAAGCATGCATGTATATTGAATGTAATTCAAGTTGAGAACAAGAGCAGATGGAGATTGAATACAGTCAGAGATATGAAGGAAAGGGTTAAATTATTTGATTAACATAGTATAAAATAAAATGCTTAAAAATATGCCATTTGACATTATTTCTTGCCCTCACATGTTCACACAAAAAATGTTTAGAATAATTTACAATTGTTAAGAGAAAATGTGGGTATGAAAGACCAGCAATATCCTCTTTGGAAAGATTTTTTTTTTTTTTTGCCAAAAGGAAAAGAATAAAAGAAAAGAAAAACAATATATTTTCTTTCTAGTATGAAAAGTTAGGAGGCATTCATCACTCAGACTCAACAACAAAATATGCTTTATTTTATTTTTCTGTAAAATGACAACTAAACTTGCTTTCAATTTTAAATAATAAAAAGCTGCATGTTGCTTGCTATTGTCATTGTGGTCAACCTCCTCCCTCCCAGCTCTGATACCATCAGTACAAGTCTCCTCACCTTCTAGGAAGACATTCTGTCTGCTCAGAAACTGCTGAGAGGTCAAGTTCTTTTATTTTAATAATAAAAATAATGAACAAAGGCACAAAAAATAGGACAAGGAGGCTAACTGCATTTACTATACTAAAAAGGATTGAAATCTATTTGTGTAAGAACAAAAAGCAGACTCTGAAAGGCAAGTGTGTGTGTGTGTTTGTGTGCCTGTTTAATGTTTTAAGTAAAAAGATATAGAAAGCATGAAAGTTGATCCTTAAAATTTTCTGTATGTCTTATAATTAATGTTTTCCAGATTTGGATTCTGATTTAATGTTGGAGATTTTGAAAAATAGTAGCTAATTACTGTTACTCGTCTGAATAATTTTTATATATAAATGAGTTTTGAAATTCCCTGTTTTGACACGAGCAAGGAATTCTTTTTTAGCAAAGTCATGAACTAATTTCAGGACATCCTTTCATCAGTGAAATGTTCTTATGCATTTTCAGTGAGGGACTTTATGTATTATGAATTTTATTGCTTCTAGCATCTTTGTGTTATTTGGCAGATTTTAAGATTGAAAAATGTTGTATTTGAGAATAAAGTTGCTATTTCCCAAAAAAATTCTAACTTTATAGTTCATATTGTTCACCGTTTATTACAAAGGATTCCTGGGTGATTTAAAAATTATAGTAAGAAAACACCACTATCCAGACATTAGCTATTTTTCCTTACAGTTCTGTCAGTTTTAGGCTCGTATATTTTAATGTGTTATTATTAGATGCATACATGCTGAAGATTGTTATGTCTTCTTAGAGACATCATCCCTTTATCATCATGCAGTGCCCTTCTTGATCCTTGATACGTTTCCTTGTTCTAAAATCTGTTTTGTCTGTATGTTTTAGTCTTCTTAGGCTGTTATAACAAAATAAAACAAACTGGTGGCTTAAGCAAATACATTTAATTTTTCACAGTTATGGAGGCTGCAAGTCCATGGTCAAGATGCTCACAAATTCCTGGGTTTAGATGGTCACTTTCTCACTATGTCTTCCCATTGCCTTTCCTTGGTGCATGAGAATAGACCACGTCTCTTACAACAACACTACTCCTATCAAATCTGGGCCCCAGCTTTTTGACGTCACTTGACCTTAATTACTTCCTTAGAGACCCTGTCTCCCAACATAGTCACACATGGGGTAAAAACTTCAGAGTATGAATTTTGCGAGAATATTCATTCCATAATAGCATGGTGTCTATTTTTCTATCCCTTTAGTTTTAATGTATCCAAATATTTATACTTAATGAAGGTTTCTTTTAGACAACATGTAATTAGATATTTTTAAAAAATCAGTTTGAGGATATCTGTATTCAATTGAAGCATTTATACCACTCACATTTAAAGTGACCATAAATATCTGTAGGTCAATACTTACCATTTCTGTAACTGGTTTATATTTGCTATATTTGTGCATTGTTTTTATATCCCTCTCTTTTTCGCCTTCTCTGGTTTTAACTGAGTATTTTATATTATTTTATCAACTACATTTTAAGAATTTGTTAGTTGTTGCCCTAGAGATTTCAGTATACATTTTTAATTAATGTAAGTCCGTTTGCAAGTAACACTATGTACATTCCCATGCAGTGCAGGCACCTTTTAACAAATCCTCCCTCCTGCCCCTTGTGATATTGTCGTTTATTTCGTTTATCTACATAAATGAGATAT